>NC_064618.1:49966271-52466271 GCF_023898315.1 Schistocerca nitens | reverse complement strand
TCCTTACATCAGACACTGCTGTGCATGTCCCATATCCAACGTTGTGCCCTCGTCACATACACTCTCAGAAGAACAAAAAAAGAAAGAAAGACCCAAACTGTGCTGAAAGTAACATCTGAAATTAGTTAGAAGCCATTATGTACAGTCACTATGGTGCAGTTCCCCTTTATAAATACTAACATATTCCGTACTCTCATTATCCTCCAAGTAAAATGTTATTCTCATATTGAATGAAAGGGAACATGCCAGATGCATGAAGCTTTTCACAATGTCAGTTTCTAATAATTACGACATACGTAAAAAATTCGGCACGAGTTAAAATCGCATGCGAAAACAGACTTCCTATTTACACCCCACTGTCCATTGCTTTGACGGTCATGATTAGTTAATACAATTAAATTGATTTCACACATAAAACATTTTGATTGTGTGGCCCGCTGCCTGCGAATGTACCGAGAAGCCTCGCTGTTGGGTCACTTTCTGCTCACTTGATTCTTCGTTAAAATCTACTCAGCGGGAAAAAGTTTGATCAGTGTGCGTTGTTGGTGTGAGTGGAAAATGCCGAAATTCCTCATCTGCAATTCTTAATACTAATGATGTCGAAGTGCAAGGTAAATAAATAAATTTCCGTAATGTGTATGACAGTTTACTACCGAGGATCATTGTGATAACTGTCAATCAAATAAGAATTATCTACAAAGAAAATATTAATGATAGAAGGATATACCTGCTTGTCACTCCACATCTTATGTCAAACTTAAGCTAAAATTTACCACTCAGTATTAAAGTGAAGTTTGGGAATCAAGAGTATTGCTTCCAGAGCCAGGAAAGTTAAAAAATCCTCTTCAACCGATGCCTTTAACATACCCTTCAGTAGCGGGATTAGACTAGGTGATATCTGATTACAATCCTGGCCATAGAAGAATATTTTACCTCCACTATGTGATCAACGTAGTGTGGAGGGGAAAAGCTTCGTGATTATCACATGCAGTGCAAATGTCTTTGGTTGAATTGCAAAGCTTCTTGGGATGGTGAGTGATATGGTGGTTGGTCAATGCCTATCAGTTTGGGACGTTAAGCTCGCTGGATCAATGGTGCACCTTCAGAATAGTAGACTGCTTCTGCACTAGCATTAACATACTACATGCATCTTTCATTTTTATCAACGACTCAAAGACTATATGCAACTCCATACACAATCCTCGACTTCCGTTACTCTTACATTAAACATTTGGGAGCAAATGTACATAATACAAGCAAACGCAGGGGATAGTCGACGTTTTAGGCCACTGAGTTAGAGACTATCTGAGATTACCACATTAGGATCAACTTATAAAAATTATGTATAGTATCTATGGGTATTGTCAGAGAATATGACAGTCTTAATTGAATGAAATTAACAGTAATTGGAAATAACGATATCATGCGACCAGCGGTGGCACAGTGTTGTAGTGGGTAATGCATGCAAGCACTGTGCTGTCTAGAGGCATACTTCATGATCAGTGGATATGGAGATCGGCAAGTGACTGTCCGACGTTGTTGTTTAAATAAAGACACAAATACTCCTGTAACAGCCTAGCAGAGGAGGAATTATTTTAAATGTTAAATATGGGCATTAGGCAAGAGGGCTTAGGAAAAGTCAGCTCCAAACTGAAGGTGATAACTGTTTAACATGAAAGCTGTGTTTGTTTAAGACTTAAGAACAAATGGATTCTTACAACATCCATAATGTTGTATGAGGGAGTGAAAATCAAAGACTTTTAATTTCCTGACACGTTGTATTTGGGGTAGGATTCTGATATTAGAAAGTATGTGGAGTCTGACAACCATACATACTGGGCGGATATCACCTGGTCTACCATCTTGGATTCAGATGACATGGGATGGGGGGAAACACAGTGGCCATATAGGATGGCCATAATGGATTCTCAAGTCATACGGCTGGGAAATCTCGAACCATGAAGCCACGGCTACTATCCCTCACGTCGACCATCTTGGATTTTGATGTCACAGAGCTGAGGAAATCTGAATACCATGTAGGCTCTTCTTATAACCCCAGGTCAACCATATGGGATTCTATACTTAGCACAAGTGATCTACTTAGATTTTTAAGCAGTAGGATAATTGCCAATTTTGAATTTTTTAGTTTCTCACTATTTTGCACTTAGTACATTTGATCTGTTTAAAATTTACGCCAGTATTGGAAATTCCCACACTTAGCTATATAGGGAAATTGGGTAATTTTGAAAGTACCACCATTTTTGAATTTTGAGCCATTTCATACATATGGCAGTCGGTTGTGATGTGAGGGTGACAGGGGAGAGAAAGTGGAAAAAATTGGCAAGAGCGCAGCATGCCATAGGATGTTTGATTTCTATGGCGCTCAACTGCGTGGTCATCAGCGGTCATATGTAACAGGGAAGAGGGGGAAATCTGGCAACAGTACATTCTATAATCGAACTGGCCTAGCCACACTACTGACATGACCAAAGAATGTGGTGTATTTATTATTAGAATTATCATATATTTAAAAAAACACAGCTTTAGTTTTGAAACTTAATTAGCGGCTGAATACGCCGTACAATCTCATGCTTTAAGGGCAAGACCACTTTAATTTAAAAATGGCTGAAAGCCAATAACTTAACGTTCAACCAAAATCAGAAATTTAAAAAGCAAAGTCGTATCTTAAAACAGTTCCTTAATTAGGCTGTAGGCCCAAAGAATCTGACACTTTAAGAGCAAACAACTTAAATTCAAAATCGGATGAAGGCCCAACACTTAAGACTCAATAACATTAATTTTAAAAATGCCAAATGCTTTACTTAAAACAGTCTTAAATTAGCCTGAAGGCCCAAACCATCTGCCGCGTTAAGGGCAAAACAGCCTTAATCTAAAAATCGGCAAGCAGCCATACAAGTACAAACAACAAGAAAAAACAAGAAAAGGCAGAACACCCAACGGCGCTCAGAAGTTCTGAGGGTCGGCCTGGAATTCAGACACTAACGCTCGCTTAGGTGAGACAGGCAGTCGGGCCAACCATTGTCGATCCGACGACAACCCAACCGACAGGTAGTCAACGGTCCCACCGACAAGTTAACCTCCGCTTCACCTGACCAGCACACAACAGGGAGTTCAATGGAGCAAACGTAGAAGGTATTGGCTCCCACAATCAATTATACGGTACATTGGGCTGTCAACCCACACACCGTGTTGGACAGCGACAACAGGATGAGGAAAATACACTGCCTGAATTTACGTCAACAGCCAGGGCAGGTAACCGGAACGTTAACGGCCACAAGGGCGAAGATTCCGCTGGTGCACTTCAATTCAAATAACCAAGTACAGTTAAATTCCACCGGAGGGTGGCTAAAATTTGCCAATTTGAAAACACATGTTGTTGCTCGCGGGAGTATCCCAACAGCCAACGAACTCCAAACGACACAATGTGAACAGTTCAAATGTTCAAACGTGTGTGAAATCTTATGGGACTTAACTGCTAAGGTCATCAGTCCCTAAGCTTACACACAACTTAACCTAAATTATCCTAAGGACAAACACACACTCCCATGCCCGAGAGAGGACTCGAACCCTCGCCGGGACCAGCCGCACAGTCCACGACTGCAGCGCCCTAGTCCACGACTGCAGCGCCCTAGACCACTAGGCTAATCCCGCGCGGCAATGTGAACAGTCCTGACTTTATGGTAGATTAAGTCAAAACTCGACTTTCATGTCCAGGATCGGTGAGCCAAGAAGCTCGTAGCAATGGGAACAGCACGTCACACGCCGACACCGCATACAGGCTGCTAGCGGGCCCGGCCAAATTACGCGCCGCGGAGTTTTCTCGCTGCTCCACGCCAACCGACCTACTGCCCAGGCCCGGAAACGGAGAAAGGACCAAGTATACGTCGACCAATGTGACGATCAACGACTTCACTGCTGCTGCGTCCTGACTGCACTGCTGGTCCGTACCGAACTGACTGCCAGACACACGACGACCCGGAAATACTATCTGTCCGTCCAGAGATGGTACGATAGTGCACTTATCGATACGCGCTGCTGCTGCGGCTCACGGGTAAGTAAGGCAGGAAGTTAGTGACGCCAGTAAATGTAATAAGAAAACGAGGCGGCAGTACCGTAAGAGAAGAAGACAAACAGTAAATGGGACAAACGTGAGCTGCGCACGGCTCAGTTGCCTTCACGTCTGTCGATTTACTTCCGTCAAGAGCGACGTGTTCAGTTCTCTCTGCAGGGAAGTCTTCAATCCAGTCACAAATTTGTTCCGATACTCGATAAGCTCGTGTTCTTTTAATTAAAAGGCAATTCGATGGTGTCAAATGCCTTCCGGATGTCAAGGTACACGGCATCAACCTGAGTTGGTGGAGCGAGACAAGTTTCACAAAATCTCTGTTTTACAGAGAATGCCACCGTTCCCCAAGAAAATCGTAATCGATGAGCATAAAATGGTTCAAATGGCTCGGAGCACTATGGGACTTAACTGCTGAGGTCGTCAGTCCCCTAGAACCTAGAATTACTTAAATATAAATAGCCTAAGAACATCACACACATCCATGCCGGAGGCCGGATTCGAACCTGCGACCGTAGCGGTCGCGCGGTTCCAGACTGTAGCGCCCAGAAACGCTCGGCCACTCCGGCCGGCCGTTGAGCATAAAACATGTACCATAGTTCTACAACAGATTGACGTCAACGATGTGTAGGCCTATAATTAT
Organism: Schistocerca nitens; assembly: GCF_023898315.1. NCBI lineage: Eukaryota > Metazoa > Arthropoda > Insecta > Orthoptera > Acrididae > Schistocerca > Schistocerca nitens. The sequence goes on along the minus strand of NC_064618.1, from coordinate 52,461,544 downwards.
GTCCTTCTGCCTTACGACCCTGCTTGAAAACCGAAAAGACGTGCGTTTCTTTCCAGTTCTAGGTACTCTTCGAGCCTTCAACGAACTACAACAATCTGCTGCTCGATTGGGAGAAAATCTTTGTAAAGTCTTACAGGTGTATCGTCTGGTCCTAATGCCTTTCCGCTACTAAGCGATTGTAGTTGCTTTCCTATTTCGCGACCAGTTATCTCCATATCTGCCATTTCGACATTCGTATGTTGTTTGAAAGAAGGAACTGTATTAGCATCTTTTCCAATTAAACAATCGAGTTCAGTATCTCGGCCTTCCCTCTGTTATCTTCCGTTACGGTGTCAGTAAGGTCACTGAGTGACTGAATAGATGATTTAGAACCGCTTACTGATATTACGACCGACAAAGTAAGGTTTAAACCAATGGCCTTGCCGCAGTGGCAACACCGGTTCTCGTCAGATCACTGAAGTTAAGCGCTGTCGGGCTGGGCTAGCACTTGGGTGGGTGACCATCCGGTCTGTCGAGCGCTGATGGGAAGCGGAGTGCACTCAGCCTTTGTGAAGCAAACTGAGGAGCTACGTGATTGAGAAGTAGCGGCTCCGGTCTCGGAAACTGACATACGGCCGGGAGAGGGGTGTGTTGACCACATGCCCCTCCATATCCGCATCCAGTGACGCCTACACGCTGAGGATGTGACGGCTGCCGTTCAGTACTGTTGGGCTTTCATGGCCTGTTTGGGAGGAGTTTTAAGTACGGTTTAACTGTCCACATGTTACATAAATCTATAAATATAGCCTACAGCATTTTACTCACATAAAATTCTGCACAAGATGAATTAAGAATTAATTCCAAATATCGTAAATATAGACTCACGTTAAAAAAAAAGAAAAAGAAACATAACATCTTGAACGTCTCGAAATAGGACGTTCATATTGACAGGATATGTTCATTATTATATTCTTCAGAAATGATTAGCACTACAGTGACATCGGTTCAGCACGTGTCCTGTTGCCTATTAGGCACAGGGTCAGCTTTGGGCCTTGATAACTTGTTCCATGAGCGATGACATCGATGCGTATGTCCCGAATGGCATCCTGTCGTATAGTCATCCATGCTGTATTCACCTGGATCCAAAGATCACCTGTGGTGGCTGGCGCTACGTGACAGCGCTGCACCCATCGTATCATTATATCCCACACATTATCTATTGACGGCAAGTCTGGTGATCTGGCGGACCGGTGCAAAAGGCTGATATCCTGTGACACCAAGGAGGCAGGTGTGACCGTGCATTGTCGTACTGAAAAATGGCGTCTCGGTGTTGGGCAGAAAGAGTATGACAATGGGTGGCAGGATGTCATTCACGTAGGTCACACCGGCCACATTGCCCTGGACATGCAGCAACTGTGATTTGTGATTATACCCAAAACAACCCACACCGCAAGGTCCTTACTTGGCGCTGTATGTCCTGTGCGAATATAGCCACTGTGATGCAGTTCTCCATGTCTGCCTCGAATCAAAATATGGATATCATTTTCAAAGAAGTGGAACCTGGTTTCGTCCGAGAACACTATCTGATGCGTTCCTATTCACAGGAACGTCGTTCCATACACCATTGCCGATTATCGTGTTTCTGCACATTCGTCAATGGTAGTCGCACAAATGGACGACGCGTACGTAACCCATGCCGTACTCAACAGCAACGGACTGTCACCCCTGATACCGTACGATGTAGTACACTGCTCCATTGTTGCCTCAGAGCCGAGGAGGACGCAGATCTGGCCCCAAGTGCCATTCGGATGAGGTGCTGATCTAGGTGCTGCTACTTGGCGTATCTCGTCGTATTCTACGGCCTTCCGTGAACCAGTCTGCACACACACGTCGCACTGCCGAAACACTTCGTCCTGCAAGAGAAGCAATTTCCGGGATCGATGTATCACATTCTCTCATTCCAATAATGCGCACTCTTACATTTATTTGGTGGTCGGTTCCCGCATACGTTCGCGTGGCGCCCTGCACGTCTGCTCAAGGGACACCGACCCGTTAACTTCGATTTACAGCGACAATGAAAGCCACAGGCATAATTCACCGCTAGGTAGTTTGCACCGCGATATCGTTGTTGACCTCGAACACCCAGGCCGACATGATTCAAATGCTAATAATTTCTGCAGAACATAGTAATGTACATATCATGTGAATATTAACGTCCTATCTCTCGTCGTTCAAGCTGTTCTGTTTCTTCAGAACATGAGTGTACTATACTCAAATTGAAATTGTAGACCGCGAAACAGCTACAAATGCTCCAAGTAACACAACTTCACCTGTAACAACAATAAAAACTGTACAAATGGCGGAAACGGCTCATGTCGGCCTTCAGTGCACATTCCTTCATGTGATTCTACAACCAGACACCAGGCTGAAGTACCGACCAAAATACATTATATATTCCTATACAGGGTGAAAAGTATTTAAACCGACAAACTCTGGGAGGTTGTAGGGTACACCAAAACAAATATTTTTCCCTAATGTCATTTTTTCCTATGAGGAGTATTTAAACCGGTGGAGGAAGATTTCTCTGGCGGCAAATTACTTAAACCAACAAACACTTTTCCATTTTTTATGACCAAGAGACAACACATTAACACAACCGAATTTCAATTACAGTAGATTTTCAAAAATGGCTCCATTGACACGTAAACAAAGGTTACACCGTCGGATCATGTTCTGTCTGACACGGGCAAAAACCCCAGGAGTATCCTGAATTGGTCCTGTTGCTGCTACTATCCGAGCAACCAGATCCTCTTCTGATGCAACAGGGGTTGCGTAAACAAGGGTGCGCATCTCCCCGCACAAAAAAAATGTCCACAGAGGACATATCTGTGGATCGAGCAGGCCATGGGACAGGACCACCTCTGCCAATCCAAGTTTCTGGGAACCGTCGGTCCAGGAATCGACGCAAACGACGACTGAAATTTGCCGGCGCCCCGTCATTTTGGAACCACATGCGTTGTCTTGTAGGGAGCGGGACGTCTTCCAGAAATTCTGGCAATGCTCTGGCGAGAAAACGGTAATAGTGCCTGCCCATTTAATGGCCTAGGTAGCAGATACTGCCCAATTAAACAGTCCCCAACAACACCGAACCACATGTTAAATAAGAACTGCACTTGATGAGCGCTAGTAACTGTGGCATGGGGGTTATCCTTACTCCAAACATGCGAATAGTGCATGTTGAAGACTCAATCACGCCCGAACGTTGCTTCATCGGTAAACAACACAGAGACGGCCGCGGTGGTCTCGCGGTTCTGGGCGCGCAGTCCGGAACCGTGCGACTGCTACGGTCGCAGGTTCGAATCCTGCCTCGGGCATGGATGTGTGTGATGCCCTTAGGTTAGTTAGGTTTAAGTAGTTCTAAGTTCTAGGGGACTGATGACCACAGCAGTTGAGTCCCATAGTGCTCAGAGCCATTTGAACCATTTTTTAAACAACACAGAGGATGGAAATGTAGGATGCATTTCACACTGTTCCAGGTACCACTGCGAAAACTGTGCTCTGGGTGGATAATCAGCTGGTTCCAGGTTGTGAACGCACTGTAAGTGAAATGGACGAAACATTTGCTCTCGAAGGACTGTTCTTACATTCATCTGATTCGTCCCCATGTTACGTGCAATTGCACGAGTGCTGATTGATGGACCCCGCTCCACATGCTGCAAGACAGCTTCCTCAAATTGCACCGTTCTTACCGTGCGACGGCGTCCCTGTCCAGGTAATCTGCTAAAAGACCCGGTCTCACGCAGACGTTGGTACACAGCAGCAAAGGTCTTATGATGCGGGACACGGCGATTAGGATGTTGTTGTTGGTAAACCTGCAGTGCAGCTCGTCCGTTGTGGTGCGCTACGTAGTACGCACCAAGCATGTCAGTGTACTCACTCCAGGTGTATCGCTCCACTAGTAAACAGAGACAATGCACTACTACACTGGTGGACAGCAGTTGCCTACAACTGAAGAGCGTAATACGGCCTCCACCGGTTTAAATAATCAACATAGGAAAAAATGGCATCAGGAAAAAATATTTGTTTTGAGGTCCCCTACAATCTCCCAGAGTTTGTCGGTTTAAATACTTTTCAGCCTGTATATCTAACCCCAGGTGCACCACTCTTCCAACTCTCCTGTATTTGTATTGTGGCCAAGATAGGAGTTAACTCTGTAGCAAATTCTGTGTAGAATCTGACCGAGAATCCATTTGGCTCCATGACATTGTCCCGTTTCAACGACTTCAGCTGGTTTCAGTGCCAGCGACAGTAATGAACATGTGCGTCATCTTTAAAGTCTCGTAAGAACCAAACGAGTCCAAACAAAAAACTAGTAGGCGTGGTAGTATGGAACAATACCAGAAATATGTGTTCTGTAAACATGGACTCTCATGTGCATCCCTTATGAGCTATGAGCATTTGTTCATGTTCGCTACATTGAAACATCTTTTCTACTGAACAAGTGGTTATAGTTCTTAAGACACGCAATTTAGAGCCAATATTTATTTGATTTTTTTCTTGTTTTGGTTCGTAATATCTTCTTGCAAAATATGAAAGCAAAGGGCTTGGATTAGAAGCGATGTGCCGAAGATGAACAAGTGCTCATAGGTCTTAAGCTATGCATTTTAGAGCCCATGTTTACTGGATATTTTTTCCCATTTCGTTTCTGATTCACCATATGTGTCTATGTGTGTGTGTGTGTGTGTGTGTGTGTGTGTGTGTGTGTGTGTGTGTATGTGTGTGTGTGTGTGTGTTTGTGTGTGTATGTGTTTCGCTCTCATAGACAGTGTGGTCTGCACAGATTTTCTTTTTTTTTTTTTTAAATCGATTTTTACATTGTTCACTTCTTGCAGAATCCTACAAACTTCTCACGCTAATTGAGGCCATAGACGCAAGATCTTTTCAGAATGTGGTTGTGACCAAAACGCGATTTTGGTTCTGGAGAAGGAGGTCTTTGTTATTCCTACCCTTTGAGCTCCTATGGTTACATTTGCAGAGGAACTTTCATCCTCTAACACATATATCTTCGAAAGTCAAACATCAGTTTTCATAGATTCAGGTTTTAAAATCTTTTAATGTAAGGAGATATTTTTGTAAAATTTTTTATCTCGTTTTCATACCATTAGGTGTTGCATTTCCAAAAGAAGTCTTTTTTATTTGTAACCGAGAAGCCACATACAAATTTTCGGAGTTTAGTTTAAATAATGCTGTCGTAATAAAATATTTCCGTAAAACCTATCATCGCTTATTTCAGCCCCCTTAGGGATTACAAAAGTTGAAGACGATATTTTGTTTTTAATTCTAACCGAAAAGTCAGTAACTTATTTCATAGATGTTGCTTTAAGAATGCTTTGATAGTTTTTAATAATGATTTATATATTTATATGGTGAACATTAATATATATATAGAGACAGATAGAGAGAGAGGGAGAGAAAAACAAATGAGGTCTAGAGTTATGACAAATGATGATACATATAGTGACAGGGTGTGTAACATATATCAGGTTGAGACATAGGTCTAACACAGTTTCCGGCAGACAGCTGGCAGTCTACCGCAATAACCTTTCAGAAGCCTGAAAGCGGAGAGAGTGGAAATTCGCCTCTGCCTGCGATAGTAGCTGAGAGTGTACCCACCAGAACAGGCACTGGGCGAACGACCGCCGCCGCTCCACCTCTGCAAATGAAGTCCATCGCAATCCAAACCAATTAAACACGCGGGTGCACGCTAGTACGGGATCCGCGGTAATTGCTTTATATGGCATTGAATACCCCGTTTGTACCGCCTACCAATTACAGTTTACGTTTCACAATAACAGCTGCGCGCCGACCGACCGCGGCCATAGCAGAGAAAAATCTGCCCACGACAGCTGGAGCCGCGCGGCTGTGCGACCATGTGTATGTGTGTGTGTGTGTGTGTGTGTGAGGGAGAATTGTGGAAAAACAGCATGCGCGGCCGAATAATGGATTCTCTTTGGGGAACGACGCAGGCGGCCGCGCGATACGCACTGCGTGTCGGCGCTCTGTCACGCACCTCCCACAATCCGTCTGTGCGCTTTGTAAATAGCGCCACAGCCGGAGAACTGCCCGTTTTATTGTTTCGTTTTATTCCCACTGTACACAGTTTTCACCACTCGCACCGGCGTACATGAAACAGAAATATGCTGCAGCGAAAAAGAAGAAAAGGGAGAAAAAAAAGGGTTCGAGTTTGTGGTGCAATTACACTGCGTGAACGCGGGATTTTACGTTGCACCGGCGGAGCGGCACGGCAACACGGGGCCATTGTCCTGTGGCTGGAACTGCGTCATTCCCTCACTTAGCTCTGTGCGTGCCAAGTGGCCGGTAGCAGCTGGAATGGGGCGTGCCCCGCGCTGCAGTCCACTAGGTAGGGTGGAGAAAGTATGCATAAGCTTTTTTTTTTGCGAAATGTGGCGTTTTTAGTTACAGCTACATCTGCACCTGTATATCACTCGTGCCGTGAATGGTATGAAGAGGGATGTTTCGTTCTTCTTCGTCTTGTTCTTCTGCGCTTCAGGTATTAAGCCCGCACCTGTTACTGTGCCCATCACTTAATTGGCCTTTCCGGAGTTCCTCTGTCTACCAAATGATAATTTCTGACTTTATAAGGTAATCTGTCACTTTTCATTCTGTCAAGTTGTTCACTCTGTTTTGTTCTCTTGTCTCTGATTTGGTTTCTTATGTTAAGTATGTTTAATTCTTTCCTAAAGTTGCTGTTTCTTAATATGTCTACTGAGGTGCAGCCTTTCACAGTTCTAAGAAATTTCTCTTCAACTCCTTGGATCCTACATTTTTGTCGTTCGTTAATGACTCGCAACTCAATTCCCTTGAGTGATGTCGGGACTGCCATTTTATACAGTTTCGTTCATGTTATTTTTTTGCGTCTTGTTTCGGAAGCACATGTTTATTGTTGCACATACATTTGTAATTTTTGCTGCCTTCTCCAAATTCAAATGGTTCAAATGGCCCTGAGGACAATGGGATTTAACTTCTGAGGTCATCAGTCCCCTAGAACTTAGAACTACTTAAACCTAACTAACCTAAGGACATCACACACATCCACGCCCGAGGCAGGATTGAACCTGTGACCGTAGCTCAAGACTGGAGCGCCTAGAACCGCTCGGCCACACCGGCCGGCGCTGCCTTCTCCTCTCCGTTATTATGACCCTCGTATGTGTTATCACAACTTCGATAATTCGAATGGCTGACCTATTCTGCTACTTTAATGTTCAGCACTATTTGCGATCTAAGGAGCTCCTGTCCTGTAAAAGCCATAGTTTTAATTTTCTTTGTGGATATAGTCATATTGTAATCTTCGGCTATTTTATTTAGAAGGTAAACACCTAATTGCAGTTTGTTTGCCTTCTCTCTTTAAATTATATCATCTGCATATAACACATGGCTCTGAGCACTATGGGACTCAACTGCTGAGGTCATTAGTCCCCTAGAACTTAGAACTAGTTAAACCTAACTAACCTAAGGACATCACAAACATCCATGCCCGAGGCAGGATTCGAACCTGCGACCGTAGCGGGGTTGCGGTTCCAGACTGCAGCGCCTTTAACCGCACGGCATATAACACATAATTCATAATAGTCCGTTTGTCTATTTAGTACTCTCATGTAACTTAGTTTTCCACATATACTAAGCGAAATGCTGCATCCCTGTCTGACCGCTAGTTACTGATGAAATTTTCTCCCAGATATACATTTATGCCTAACTTGATCGTTATATTTTCGCATAAACTTCCTAAAGTGTTTATTAAACGAAGTGAGCTCTTCCATTTCTTCATTATTCTCCACGGTCTTCCTTTACACATTTTATCAAAGGCTTTTTCTAGATCAACAAATGGTAAATGAATCTCTAGATGCAGTACTGCCTATTTTTCAGTAATCTGTCCCGTCACAAATACTGTATCAGTTGTAGATTTACCTGTGTGGAAACCCATTTGTTCTTCACTTAATGAACACTCTGATACTGCTTTTAATCTGCTGTTTCTGATCCTATCGTAAGCCCTATATGCTGCGTCCAGGAGGCTAATTTCTCATCGTTCTGGCAGTTACTTCTTTAGTCTTTTTTAAACAGCGACATAATTTGTTCTTGATGCCATGCTCCTGCCATGACACTTCTTTCTGCTCAAATGCTTGAATGGAGTGAAAACAATGCCGCCAAGAAATTACTTAATGGATAGTTGTCCGAATTTTCGTAACCAAACGAAGAGTGAGAAGTGAACAAATGGGGTATCAAATCGACGAGCGTGATGTCTAATTCTGTAAAAACAAAGTGTCATTTACTTGTAGGGTAATAATGGTAATTAAGGAACACTAAATTGATGATCTCACTGAAAGTTTGGTCAAAATTTGCGTAGCAAAAAAAAGTGAGAAGACGACAAATCAACCAGATTGAGATCTAGTTTCGAAAGAGAGAGAAAAAAAGAAAGAAAAAAGCTGACAGAGGAAATAACCCTTAAATGTTTTATGAAAGTATATAAAGAGATCAGACAAATATATGACGCGCTTGGAATGATACTCTAAATAATGTATGGAAAATAACGTGCCAATTGAGAATTTAATGTTCAGTGCTTAACTGAGAATCTTAGAATTTTAAATAGTAGTAGACGACATCTGTCTGGTAGTTTACGTAGGCCGTGCGATCTGAAGTTGTATGGCCTTGTCATATTTCTGTCACTTCTGCCAGAAGGGATAGAAAAGTTCTAACAATTGCGCAGTCTCCAAAATTTTCCGATAGAGAATCCTTCAAACTTTAGGAAGGAGAAAGCACGTGGCGGAAGAAGTAATGTCTTCCTTACAAGTGCTATCGTCATGAATGAGATAACTCACTGACTTTAGCCAGACTGAAAAAAGTGAATGTACACTCTAAGACATAAAGCGATGCACCACGAAGGAATTATCCAAAGGTGACGGAAATCGGTAGATGTCATGAACATGTTCAGACAAACCAATGATAACAATTTCAGAAAAATCGAATGCCTTATTCAAGAGAAAGATCTTCACAAATTGGACATGTCAATAACGTGTTGAGGGTGTTGTGTGCTGTCCTTAGGTTAGTTAGGTTTAAGTAGTTCTAAGTTCTAGGGGGCTGATGACCATAGACGTTCCCATAGTGCTCAGAGCCATTTGAATAACGTGTTGATACACCTTTGTCGCTCATACAAGCATTTATTTATCGTGACAAAGTGTCTCCAACTGGCGCGTTAGACCGTTGAAGTCCCAAACTGGTTGAAGGCCACTGCCCATAGTGCTCCAAATGTTCTCAGTTGGAGAGAGATCCAGCGACCTTGCTGATCAAGGTGGGGTTTGGCAAGTATGAAGACAGGTATGAAGACAAATAGTAGACATTATGATGGTGTGTGGTCCCATATTTTGTTTTCACAACATGACCCACTTGGTTGTCATCAGTGGTACCTTAGTACCTTGCAGTACAGTGGTACGTCGACGGTACTCCGCGCTCCGTTTTGTTGCCCTTCAATGGAAGCCATCCTGGTCTCTCATTTCTGAAAGATAATTCTCACCCGCACACAGCTAGAGTTTCTACTGCTTGTTACTGTGTTTGCCAAACGCCATCTTACAACCAAGGTTGTCGGATGTCTATCCAACTGAGAACGTCTGCAGCATTATAGGTAGCGCTCTCCAACCATGTAGGGATTTTGACGGTATAACGCATCAGCTGGACAGAATTTGGCACATTATTCGTCAAGAGGACATCGAACATCTCCATCAATCAGTGCCAAGTCGAACTGCTACTTCCATAATGAGCAGAGATGGGCCAACGCTTTGTTGACTTCCTATATTTGTGAAGCTCTTTGGTTGTAAGTTCCCATGGGACAAAACTGCTGAGGTCATCGGTCCCTAGTCTTACACACTACTTAATGTAACGTAAAGTAACTTAAGCTAAGGACAACACACACACCTATGCCCGAGGGAGTACTCGAACCTCCGACGGGGGAAGCCTCGCGAACCGTGGCAAGGCGCCTAAGACCGCATGGCTAGCCCGGGCGGCTGTGCAGCTTTTTCTCTCCAATAAATATTCAGTTTTTCTGAATCGATAGTTACTTGTTTGTCCGTACATGTACATCACATCTACCGGTTTCTGCCCCTTCAGATAATTCCTTCGCGGTGCGTCCTTTTTGGTCTTAGAGTGTAAAAAAATAGAATAAAATGGGAAACGTAAATCAGAGAGCGGCTGCAGTCTAACTACTCTGTCTACTCAGTTCTCTTCCTAAGTAACAAATGTGCGTACTTTTCAGTTGCTACGGTTTTTTGTTTCTGATTTTAAATATTTCATTATGTGATTTTTGCTGCAATATTCACATTGTAATTTTAAGAGTTCTACGGAATATTTGCCTGGTGGATACTGTTCACAATATTCAATGCTGCTGTGTGACAACGACATCTTTCTCTGATCTGTAGCGGTAGATGTGAAAAAGCTTCAAAACTTTTAGCGCATGGCTAATTTTTCAGAATTGAACCGTATGTATACCTACTGAAAAGTGACGTCTACGGTCATATAAGCAGTACATTTCTTCATATTGCTGTTGACAACATCATTATTGTCACTAACGTTTGTAAATAGAAAAATAGTTAAGTGAAAAAAATGGAATATAATTGGAATCTTCAATCAGATAGCTGTTGAAATAGATTGTTGAATTTCACTCACTAGTCTCCTTACGTCACTAACGTAATCACTTTCTTCGACTCCATAGCTACAATATCACCTCTGACAAAATATCTTACAGCTCTACTTGACATTGGAATAATATCTCATGACCACACAACAGCGGAGTGTAAAGTCGATAGTCCTCATAATCCAACAGACAAGTATCCTCTAGTACTCTTCCAAATTCTAAGTTGAAGATAAAACTTCGAATTCTCAATGGGCCTTTCATTTGCTTTCTACACTATTACGAGTAGAATGCAAAGATGCGTTAGATGATGCTGTCATATATTTGTGGTCTTACTTTGAGACAAATCACTTCACGAAGCATTCGATCACTCTTTTGTTTCCCAGCAAATACTGAACAGATATAGCAGTTTCAGATGGAGAGAGATCCCACCGTAATTTACTTGATTGTTAATTCTATCCATGCCAGTAGACTTACTACATTTTAAGGCCTTTGTCATAACTTATGCGTACAAATCGTCCACAATTCACGAGTTTATATATTTCATTTCACCATTTTCGGTCCATATCAATATCAAAGTTATTTGTGGTGCCCTTCAGAACTGTCACTGCCACTGTTTCGTTGCGTAAAGAAAGTCAGACGACGTAAAGATAATAATGAACGTAATCGAATTGTTATGTACTACATTTCAAGTAAATCAATATTTTAAATATTTACGGAGCCACAGCAACTTACCTGTAGCTCACAAGAACAAAAAAAAAAAAAAAAAAAAAAAAATTCATACTTGAAATGGCTCTACAATGAACATACCGGATCTGGTTTGTGTAAACGAAAGACATTGGTCGCAATTTCACTAAACATTTGGGGTAAGTCAGAGCCTTTGTAACCGCCTGTTGAGTTTGGCCAATGACGTCGTAACAAACCACAAAGTGCAACACGGACACGATTTCATAATAGGAGATAATGACTCTATACTTTTTCAAGGCACTGAAATATAAAAGTCAATTGCAGAGTCGAAAAGTTTGTTAATAATACGTACTGAAACTAATGCGACAACTACAAGAAATATAGGTTTTTGGAAGGGGCACACTAAAACAACAGCCAAAAAATAACAGTAACTGCAAAATATGTAAAACTAAACAACCAGAGAAATGCGATACAAAGGTTCGCTTCAAAGATCTAAAACACGCGAAATTAGCGCGAACCAACTTTAACAAATATCGAAAAATCACTTATTGTACGTAGCCCAACTTAAAACACCGATACAGATAGCGAAAGGCAAAAGGTGGTACCAATGTATACAGCCCAAACTCGCGGGAAGTAATGAAACGTGACACTGAAAACATCAAATGAAATATATAGCTCAGTGTAAAACGCCGATACCAATACAAAGCCTATTTATGATGTATCTGATACGCCCGCTAAACTCGCTGGGCTAAATAGGTTATTAGGATAGTGGAAAGGGCCAAATAGGTTGGGCTCAGTTTCATCTTCTAATTGTAATTTATTGTAATTTAATAACACTTTTACAACCCAAGCGGCACATCGCTGGACCTTTACCGAATACAACTCTTTCACGGCTGAAGGCCTCCAAATAAGAGATCTTAACAAGACAATAAGATAAAAATCAAATTAAGATAGCAACAAAACAATTCAATCAAACATCACCGCAAAGTAGATGGAACAAACATATGCGAGGTGCAATACAAATGGCTGAAGGCCACAATTAAGTTTCAAAATTTTCAAAATATATTACCATAGACTTTTAAAGGCAGAAGGCCACAATGTTTAAAAACAATAAATCTTATACATCAGCAAGATAAAAATGCAATTAAAAAGGCAAATAAAATAAATAAAAAAGAAGATATCACGGCTAAGTGGAAAACCTCAATGCAAAATAGATAGAACAAACATATGCGAGGTGCAATAGCAATGGCTGGAAGCCACAATTAAGTTTCAATGTTTAAGCTTGAAAGATAAATTTAAGAATGAGATTTTCACTCTGGAGCGGAGTGTGCGCTGATATGAATCTTCCTGATTGATTAAAATTGTGTGCCGGACCGAGACTCGAACTCGGGACCTTTGCCTTTCGCGAGCAAGTGCTCTACCAACTGAGCTACCCAAGCACGACTCAGACCCCATCCACACAGCTTTACTTCTGCCAGTATCTCGTCTCCTATCTTCCAAACTTTACAGAAGCTCTCCTGCGAACCTTGCAGAACTAGCACTCCTGAAAGAAAGGATATTGCGGAGACATGGCTTAGCCACAGCCACAGCCTGCTCGTCCGTCAGCTACTGCTGCTCTGTCGCGACTGCACTGCTGGTGCGTCTCCCACTCCCTACCAGACACACGACGGCGGAAATACTGGCTGGGAAACACGCCCACTGGCTAACCGGCATCCCTGCACCAGAAAAGGACCGACCCAAGTTCCACAAGATGGTAATTGAAGGGGCCCAGAGGCGTTCCGAGAACCAGTTATACGTCGCCCGATGAGACGAAAGACCTCTCAGAGCCAGTAGGCAGACAACATTTAAAATAATCGTCAGTAGAACTAAAGACAACTACACACACAACCAGACAAACACTTGCATGAAGACCTGAACGATACAACAGCAACTAACTAAGCGCACACGAAGACAAATCAGGAGTCGATGCACACACACACACACACACACACACACACACACACACACACACACACACACAGCTGACTCATGAACGATCGGTGAGCCAAATCGCGTCGTCCGGTAGAATGATCGACCGACAAACCCCCAAAACCGTGTCCCGGCTCAAGTGATGCGTGGCGGCAATGGTCAGGCGAGCCATGTGGACGCAGTTTTCACTGCTGCTCCAACCCGACTGCCCTAGTGCCGCATTGCAACTCCCCGACTGGCAGGTCCGGACTGCGATACAGACGCGTTCCAACTGACTGGCAGACTCGAACTCGCGTCCCTAACTCGCAACCCGAAATGCGACCAACTCACTTACAACAGACAACGAGCGGGAAGCCATAGCAGTCGAGAAAAGATACTACGAGTGGCGATATATCGATACGCGCTGCTAACGCCGCTCACGGTCAGGCAAAACAGCAACTCAGTGAGAGTAGTAATTTAAATTAATGTAGTGAGATGGAAGTACGTTTAAAACAGGGTGTAAAATACATGATGGCGGGAACACGAGCCACGCACGGCACCTTCCCCCCCCCCTCCCCCTGAAACAAGAAGCCGGGAATTATATGCCGAAATAGCTTCTAAAATGGCACAAGACAGTGGCCGAGAATGGCGGCAAGCGAAACACTCGGTCGGGGCCCCTGCGGAGGAAACACGCCCACTGGCTACCCGACATCCCTGCCCTGGGGAGAGACCGACCAAAGTCCGGCAAGACGACCAATTCACTGAAGCCATTGCTAAGCCAGCAACGAAAATAGCGAGATACCCGCTCGGACTTCAGCAATGCAGAGGAAACATGTGCCAGGCAACCCGACATCCCTACACAATGGAAAGCACAGATCTAAGCCTCACAAAGTGACCAAAAAGCTACCAGAACTTTAAGACCAGAAGGTAATGCCTGAACTACACGGATTATCAGTGTCCGCTCTCAATCCAGCAGACTGTCACCATGTTGGGTTCGCTCTAGAAGACAAATGGTGTCTTCAAGGCCTTCAGTAGCCTTAAAGGAAACCGAACTGCCACTCCTGTCTCTGCGACCAACACCGACGTAACATCACCGGCTGTAGCATGGTAGCGCGCGAACGTGCTACCAATTCTGGAGCACTGCCCTCAGTCAGTGTGCGCCTTATTGCCAACCCGTAAACAAGATTTAACAGGCCGATCCCTGGACTCTGTCTGACTGCCCCTGCCCATTACACTCGCTACTCGCGGCAGACAATCTTATCGAGTCCCGTAAGAGTTCGGTCAATACGTGTGTATCCGCACACAAGAAGAAGTTCAATGGCCGGTTAGCCTTAACTATATGAAGATGACATCTGTTCTTTCGGACATTACTGGATTCGGTAAGATTGTCTGCCGCGAGTAGTAAGAGTAATGGGCAGGGGCACTATAAATGTAGTGTGTGGACATTAAGTTGGGAATGTGGCTCTCATGGGGACTGTGTAAGGGATGAGTCCCTGCAGTCCCACGCTTCTGTCTGCCCTCGTTGGCTCAGGTGGATAGACTGTCTGCCATGTAAGCAGGACATACCGGGTTCGAGTCCCAGTCGGGGCACACATTTTCAACTGTCCTCGTTGAATTATATCAACGCCTGTCGGCAGCGTAGGGTCTTGATTTAATTATTATTTCATTAATTTATACAGCTTCGTTCATGTTACTTTTTGCGTCTTATTCCTGAAGCACATGTTTATTGTTGCACATACGTTTGTAATTTTTGCTTCCTTCTCCTCTACGTCATTATGACCCTCATATGAGATATCACAACTCCGACAATTCTAATGGCCGACCCATTCTGTTACTTTAATGTTCAACAGTATTTCTGGTCTAAGGAGCTCCCGTCCGGCAAAAGGCATTGTTTTAATTTTCTTTGTGGATATAGTGATATTGTTGTCTCCGGCTATTTTATTTAGAAGGTAAGTATCTAATTGAAGTTTGTTCGTATTCTCTGTTTAAATTATATAGTCTGCATATAACACACAATTCATAATAGTCTCTTTGTCTACTTATGATGTACTGGTAAGGGCATTTTACCTGGAGCTATATATCTCAACTGATGTCTTCAATGCTACGTTTTGACGATTTAATGTTTCGGTAGAACTAACGAAACAAATTACATTACATGAGTTAATGTATATAAAAGATCAAAACCTTTTATCGTAATGGATGCAATTGCAGTGCAAATAAATGATTAAAACGGACGGGGCATGTATGGTATATCATAAAACATAGAACTGAAAAATGTCGGTATAGGTATAATAACATACAAATCAAAGATGAGGTAGAATAGCAGAAAATCCTCAGGAACTGACAAATTTTGGTAAATGACTGTTTATGTGGTATTGCAGTGAAATAACAACAGAAAAACATGTAGCAGCCACAATGATAAACAAAGCGAGCACAGTGATGTCGTTTTCTAAGACAGAAACTGAATTCAGGAACAATACAGGAATTATAAAAAATAAGATTTCAACAGCCATAGATGAGTAACCAGTCCACGTCCTACATCTACTTCTACATCTACGTGATTACTCTGCTATTCACAATAAAGTACCCGGCATAGGGTTTAATGAACCATCTTTAAGCTGTCTCTCTACCGTTCCACTCTCGAACGACACGCGGGAAAAACGAGCACTTAAATTTTTCTGTGCGAGCCCTGATTTCTTTTAATTTATCGTGTTGATCATTTCTCCCTATGTAGGTGGGTGCCAACAGAATGTTTTCGCAGTCGGAGGAGAAAACTGGTGATTGAAACTTCATGAGAAGATCCCGCTGTAACGAAAAACGCCTTTGTTTTAATGATTGCCACTCTAATTCACGTGTGATGTATGTGACACTATCTCCCCTATTTCGCGATAATACAAAACGAGCTGCCCTTCTTTGTACTTTTTCGATGTCATCCGTCAGCCCCACCTGATACGGATCCCACACCGCACAGCAGTACTCCAGAATATGGCGGACAAGCGTTGTGTAAGAAGTCTCTTTAGTAGACATGTTGCACCTTCTAAGTGTTCTGCCAATGAATCGCAGTCTTTGGTTTGCTCTACCCACAATGTTATATATGTGATCGTTCCAATTTAGGTGATTTGTAATTGTAATCCCTAAGTATTTAGTTGAATTTACAGCCTTTATATTTGTGTGACTTACCGCGTAATCGAAATTTAGCTGATTTCTTTTAGTACTCATGTGAATAACTTCACACTTTTCCTTATTCAGGGTCAATTGCCACTATTCGCATCATACAGATATATTATCTAAATTATTTTGCTAGTCGTTTTGATCATCTGATGACTTTACAAGACGGTAAATGACAGCATCATCTGCAAACAATCTAAGACGGATACTCAGATTGTCTCCTGTGTCGTTAATGTAGATCAGGAACAATAGAGGGCCTATAACACTTCCTTGGGGTACGCCGGATGTTACTACTGTTTTACTCGATGACTTTCCGTCTATTACTACGAACCTTTCTGACAGGAAATCACGAATCCAGTCGCACAACTGGGCGATCCTCCGTAGGCACGCAGTTTGGTTAGAAGACGCTTGTGAGGAGCGGTGTCGAAAGACGTGCAGAAGACGTACACAGACAGGATACAGTACCCGTTAGCAAACATAGTTAATATCTTGGTTGATGGCCGGGCGGAGTGGCCGAGCGGTTCTAGGCGCTGCAGTCTGGAACCGCGCGACCGCTACGGTCGCAGGTTCGAATCCTGCCTCGGTTAAGGATGTGTGTGATGTCCTTAGGTTAGTTATGTTTAGGTAGTTCTAAGTTCTAGGGGACTGATGACCCCAGAAGAGAAGTCCCATAGTGCTCAGAGCCATTTGAACCATTTTGAACTTGGTTGATAGGGCCCGCCACAGACTCCTCAGTTGTGCCAATCTTTCCATCTCGGAGTAGCACTTGCAACCTACGTCCTCAGTTATTTGCTGAATATATTCCAATCTATCTTCCTCTGTTTTCTTTAGCAACATGGAAGTTATTCCCTAATGTCTCAACAGATATCCCATCATTTCCATCTTCTTGTCAACATTTTTCAAATACCCCTTTCCTTGCTAATTTTACCGAGGACTTCCTCATTCCTTACATTACCAATCCTTATCAGTCCACTTAATTTCCAACATGCTTTTGTGGCACCATGTATCAAATACTTCGATTCTCTTCTGTTCAGGCTTTCCCCCCAGTCCGTCATGTCTCACTGCCACATAATTCTGTCCTCTAAACGTAGTTCTCAGAAATTTATTCCTCAAATTGTGTGTTTGATACGAGCAGACTTCTCTTGGCCAGGAATCTCCGTTTTACCAGTGCTAGTGCGCCTTTCATGTTGTCCGTGCTCCATCTGTAATGGGTTATTTTGCTGCCTAGGTAGCAGAATTCCAATTACGGTGTCAAGTTTCTCGCTATTCTGAATTCTCCTACTTCTCATTGTGTTTGTATTTCTTCAATTTATCCTCAATCAATATTCCGTACTCAATAGACTGTTCATTTCATTCAACAGATCGCGTAACTCTTCTTTTCACTGAGGAATGCAATGTCTTCAGTGAATATTGTCACCGACATCCTTTCACCTTGAATTTTAGTCCCACCTAGAACCTTTCCTTCACATGTATAGATAGAACAGTAGGAGTGAAAGGCTGCATCCCTACCTTACACAGGGAAGAAGAAGAAGAGAAAGGAGTGCCTGTCATATACTATTTCTTTGTATTTACTTCATTCTACTTCTATCACTCTAACAATTAGATGGCTATCTATTCGCTATTCTACATGTAGTTGTCCTATTCGTGAACGCATGGCATGTGTTCCTAGGAAATATCTGCGTGAAGTTCAGGTACTCCCGCGGCCTAGGAGATCATATCGACTCCGACGTCATTTCCGTCCTAGCGCTAGTATCCGGGATCAGTATCAAGCATTATTGAAAGCTTTTGTGGTCCACCTTAACTTAGGAGAGATTACAACGGCTTAATGGTACCTTTTACAACCGAATCAATGGATGGCTTCCATGCCAGAGGGAGTACAACGTCATACAGATAAGAGGACTCATAACGCCAAGTTCTTTATAAATTTTACTCCAACTGCTAACTGATGAAATAACATGACATCCACTCTCAATCCGTTAGGTTTCAATTCATTTCCTCCTGTCCTTCTGGGTGATTCTCTTTTTTATAAGGTTGTGTCACCCGCACTTCGTACATCTTACTCCAGGCGTGTTCACCCGCAGGTTACCCAGCCATTCATCCACGTCAGTTCGTTCTGGAAAACTTACTCTCGATTTCTTGCTAATCAGAGGCTTCCTTACAAGAGCATACTCTGGACAGGGAATGGGAGATGAGAAACGTATATTTCAGTCGTATCGGCCATATTCGAGTGTGTGATCACGACACAGTAAGCGTCGTCCATTTGAACGTAACTCATATTTCACAAAAGTGCAGTTTCAATATACTGTATTATATGGCTGGAATAACTGTCTCCGAATGAAACAATATCCTATGTCAGATTTGGCAGGTCGCAGCGTAGGATCAATTAAACAAAATATTACAAGACGCAGAGAAAGTTTAGTGAAAGACATCTTTTGCACTGCATCAGCACTGTATTAATTTTATTAAAATGTGCTACTAGTTTCAGCCTACATGGACCATCTTGTAGCACTTGATAGTTGTAATGAAAACAGAGGATGACGTTAATAACAAACTGTTAAAATCGCCACATACACGACCCCCTTGTGTGATGGACACGCAGGTCTTCACGTCGTTGGTGGTCTTTGAGCTCAATGTAAGTGAAGTTACACAGTAAATCTGCAAAACCGTAGCCCACGGACAAGTGGAATACGTTTTTCCTCAGCACAGATACAAGTTTTCAACAGTGGTTGCGATGTGAGCGTAATGAGAGTAACTTGGACAGATGACGCATGCATCGTGTTTATGGTGGAGTGTCTAGCAAAATATTAAAGTTATGTCCTTCACATGCTAGCTCTGTACTTAGCCATATTTGTAATATTTCCTTTAGGAATGGTCAGTTTCCTGAGCGATTAAAGTACTCAGTAGTAGAGGCGCTTTATAAAAAGGGAGAAAGGGATAATGCAGATAATTTTTATTGCTATTTCTATTCCATCAGTGTTTTCAAAAGTTATTGAAAAGGCTATGTAGGTAAGGATAATGGACCATTTTATATCACACGATTTGCTATCAAATGTACAGTTCGGCTTTAGAAGTCATTTAACAACTAAAAATGTTATATTCTCTTTTCTCTGTGAGGTACTGGATGGGCTAAACAAAAAGTTCCGAAAGCTTGGGATATTTTTTTTGTTATTATTTAACTAAGGCATTTGATTTTGTTGATCACAAGATATTGCTGTAGAAGTTGGAGCATTACGGAATACGGGGAGTAGCTCACAACTGGTTCACCTCTTACTTTAGCAACAGGCAGCAAAAGGTCATTATTCATGATGCTGATAACGGCTGTGATGTGGGACCTAAGTGGGGTACTGTGAAGTGGGGGGTGCCCCAGGGATCAGTGTTGGGGCCACTCCTGTTCTTTATTTATATAAATGATACGCCCTCCAGTATTACAGGCAACTCTAAAATATTTCTGTTTGCTGATGACACTAGCTTGGTAGTAAAGGATGTTGCGTGCAACATTGGCTCGGTTTCAAATAGTGCAGTACATTCCTAAGTTCATGGCTTGTAGAAAATAAACTAACGCTAAATCACAGTAAGACTCAGTTTTTGCAGTTTATAACACGCAATTCAACAAAACCTGGCGTTTTGATATCACAGAACGGCCGTATGATTAGTGAAACAAAACAGTTCAAATTTATACGTGTTCAGATAGATAGATGGTTCAAATGGCTCTGAGCACTATGGGACTTAATATCTGAGGTCATCAGTCCCCTAGAACTTAGAACTACTTAAACTTAACTAACCTAAGGACATCACACAGCGTGGGATTAGCCCAACGGTCTAAGGCGCTGCGGTCATGGACTGTGAGGCTGGTCCCGGTGGAGGTTCGAGTCCTCCCTCGGGTATGGGTGTATGTGTGTGTTTGTCCTTAGGATAATTTAAGTTAAGTAGTTTGTCAGCTTAGGGACTGATGACCTTAGCAGTTGTCCCACAAGATTTCACACACATTTGAACATTTTTTTGACATCACGTACATCCATGCCCGAGGCAGGATTCGAACGTGTGACTGTAGCTCGGTTCCGGACTGAAGCGCCTAGAACCCCTCGGCCACCACGGCCGGCTGATAGATAGTAAGCTGTCGTGGGAAGCCCACGTTCATAATCTTGTTCAATGACTTAATACTGCCATTTTTACTATTCGAACGGTATCAGGAGTGGGTGATAGTTCGACATGAAAATTAGTCTACTTTGCTTATATTCATTCGCTTATGCCGTATGGTATTATATTTTGGGGTAACTCTTCCCATTCTAAAAGGATATTTTTGACTTAGAAACGGGCAGTTCGGGCAATAAGTGGTGCAAGTTCACGAACCTCTTGTCGACCCTTGTTCGCAGGTCTGGGTATTTTGTCATTGGCGTCTCATATATTCCTTACTGTCATTTCTTGCTGACAATGTTAGCTTATTCCCAAGAATAAGCAACTTTCACTCGATTAGTACTCGGCAGATATCAAACCTGAATTTCGATCGGACTTCTTAATTCTTTAATAAGTTTTATTAAAGAGTACTATGAAGATGGAAAAGAAACACCTACAGTTTTGCTTAACAGCAAAACAGTAATAATCCCAAAAAAAGGAAATGCTCTGGACTGTGAGAACTATGGAACTATCTCCTGAGTATCCCACACTTCCAAAATAATGTTAAACATAATAAAAATCGAATAAAAAAGAAAATTGAGGCAAACCTAGGAAGAAGGAATTAGAGAGGCAATACTAGCTCTGAGGATGGTATTATAAAGACGAATTGGAGTTAATAGGAAAACCTACTTGACTTTTATAGATTTACAAAAAGCATTTGACGTGATTAATTGGAAATTGTTATTCCGAACAGTGAAGGAAATAAAACATCATTGGAGGGACAGGAGATTAATCTGGAACATTTATAAAAGGCAGGAAGCAGAAGTGAATGGTGTGAAGAAGAAAGCTAAAATAAGGAGGGGAGTAAGGCTAGGATGCCCCTTATCACCATATTTGTTCAACTTATTTATTGAAAAAACCATTGAAAAATTGAAAAGACTAACCAAAGAAATTAAAATTAATGGGGAACGAATACACTTTATCCGTTTTGCAGATGATATAGTAGTACTTGCCGACTCAGTAAAGGAAATGGAGTCTACGTTGCCAAAATCCTAAGAGAATTTAATCTAAAATAAGAAGAAAACAAAAACTATGGTAGTAGGGAAGACAAAAGAAAATGGTAAAGTTAATATTAAACTAGAAGATGATGTTCTAAAGCAGGTTGAGAACTTCTGTTATTTGGGGAGCACAATCACTGACGACCATAAATGTATCACAAATATAAAGAGAAGAGTAGCCTTGGCAAAGCAAGCTTTCCAAAATAAAAGGTATTTACTAACAGACAATCATACAAGCCTAGAAAGTAGAAAAAAGTTTGCCAAAACTTTTGTCTGGAGTGTCTTAACATAAGGATGTGAAGCATGGACTCTGGGAGAGGCAGAGGAAAAGATACTGGAAGCAGTGGAATGTGGATATGGAGAAGAATGACGAAAAAAAGCTGGGTAGATAGAAAAAGTAAAGAACAGGTCTTAAGAGAAATGAATGAGAACAGAACGCAGCTAAATTATATAGGAAGAAGAAAATAAAAAATGATAGGGCACATAATAAGACACAACCAGTTCCTAAAGAATGTATTTGAAGGAAAGGTTTTAGCAAAAAAACCAAGAGGTAAGCCAAGAGCAATGTACTTTAATAACATCAAAGAAGATATTGGGATAAAATCGTATGAAGAATTGAAGAGGATGACAAAGGTGTGCAGTATACTGCTGCATCCATTTTCAATAAGCTACCACTCGAATTCAAAAAACGTAGCAGTAATCCACGCTCTTTCAAATCAAAACTAAAGAGTTTCCTCATGGGTCACTCCTTCTATTCTGTCGAGAAGTTCGTTGAAAAATTAAGCTGATTCTTGTTTTATTGTTGCTTGCGTTTACTTAAACTTATGTAGTGACTTTTTTCGGGTTCATAAACATTTATTTTTATTTGTTATTACTTTTATGTTGTAATTTCATGTACTGACACCTTCCATGGCCTTGGAGATTTGCTCCTCAATTTGGTCCTACGGAACTTGACGTGTGAGTAAAATAAAATAAAAGACAGGTACATGTGATCAACATTAAAGCCCGAGATGGTGCTTATCACACAGAACTACCTTTACAGGTCGTACATAAAGTGTATATGCCACCTTTTCAGCGAGAGTGCCAATGTTCCCAGTCACCAAATTGTGTTTATAATAAAAATATTAATGTCTTCATTTTTAAGTCAATACTAAGGTAACTTTATTTAATAAAGCAGAAAGCAAAATGCCACATTGACTGTTTGACCAATAAGTGCATATTGACATTACGAAATGTATTACGAGGTGTTCCAGAAATAACGATTCATTCTCATGAAATACATGATTAACATGGAAAACATACCGGCTGTCTCTCCTATGAGTCGTTATGCGCATTGTAGCTGGTGTTGTGCTTACAGTTGCAGTTTCGTTTTCGTAATGTGCAGGTGACGCCATGCCACGCGCTGTCTATTTCCGCCATCCAGCAGCGCTGTTAGTCGCTGCTGCAGTACTAGCTATTCTTCCTGTTTTGCTGCCCTTGTTAATACATTGCGATGAAACCAATATCGTTATAGACTAATTTGCGGCCGCTATAACTATGTACCACGCAGTATTTCGCTTTAAAACGTATCTTGTTGGAAACAAACCGAAGCTTTCCATTGACACTAGGTACCACATAAACATCGGGCGAGCAGTATTTGTTAGCCCTAAATCCACATACACAATGTAAATGTGAAATTTTAAATATATGCCCAAACACCAGATAAAATACTCCTGAGGACGCTTAGAAGAGACGCCCTACACATCTGTACAACAAGGGCATATACGAGCCACTAGAAATCATTAAAGTTTGAAATTGCCATCCTGCATCTCAACGCAAAGAGGCCAGCATTCTTTTATTGATCAAGTGTAATGCCTCCACAACCTGATCACGAAGCTGATGCCGGTTACTGATTTTAAAACTATACACTAAGGACTTGAAAAAACGCATGAAAAGAAATCCCTTTGGTAAACTCGGAGCTCACCAGAGCAATGAATTCTAGCTACTCACCACACAGAGAACAAGCAGTTGAGAAAAATCTCGACAAATGAGAGCAAAATTTGGATAAGCACTGTCGTGCCATACACAGTGGAATTTAGAATTCCATCAGACTCCTATCATGGTTCCAGGAAAAGTTCAAGCATGTCAGTGTAACTAGTGCAACCCCTTACCTCATGGCTCATACCCCTGTAAGAGACACAGATACAAGACCTGTCCCATACAGCCGGCCGCGGTGGCCGAGCGGTTCTAGGCGCTTCAGCCTGGAACCGCGGGACTCCTAAGATCACAGGTTCGAATCCTGCCTCGGGCATGGATGTGTGTGATGTCCTTAGGTTTCAGTAGCTCTAAACTCTAGGGGACTGACGACCTCAGATGTTAAGTCACATAGTGCTCAGAGCCATTTGAACCATTTGTCCCATACATCCTTCCACCACCACCAGTCCAGTCACAAACATCACAAACATCACCTATCCCATCAAATGCAGGACTACCTATGAAACCAGTCATCTGACCTACAAGCTAGGCTGCAACCACTGTGCTGCATTCACTGTGGGCATTACAACCAATAAGGTTCTGTGTGTTTTTGTTTTGCACCCATGGTGTAGGTGTAGCGTCTTTCATACATAACTAAAACTTCTTTGGTCCTGTGTTCGAAGCACGCTGCAGCTTAAATTTTGATTAATAATCAGTATTGGTGGCCGAAGACATCCGGCATAAGAAGTCACCCCTCATACTGCCAATGGCCTTGTCAAAGAGGGCCGAGGAATGGACAGAAGTTCAGGGCACTCTCTTGTCCTAGGGGTGGGAAACTGCCTCTAAAGGTGGAAGAATCAGCAATGATCAATGGCATGAGGATGCAGAAGGCAATGGAAACCACTGCATTAAAGACATATAATGTGTATCCACAGGACATGCGGTCTGTAATTGAAGAAGTGTCAGGATGATCTCTCCATTGGCAAAAGAATCCAGTACAGTTCCCATTCAGATCTCCGGAGGGGACTGCCAAGGGGGAAGTTCCCATGAAAAAAAGACTGAATAATCAACGAAAGGACAAAGTTCTACGAATCGGAATGTGGAATGTCAGAAACTTGAACGTGGTAGACCCCAAATGGTGGCTACTATACATTCCTTGCTGCGTATGGTTATTACGTCATGGGAAGCAGAAGTGGAGCGTGCAGACGTGAGCTCTACCCAGGTGAGAGAGTCCTGTCCCCCAGAAACTGATTAAATATTTTGCATCAGTACATCATTGACAGTGATTTGATTTTTGTGTCATGAGATCCTTCCTTCAAGCACATTCTTTCAACCAATTTTTTTGTGGGAGGGGCGAGGGAAGGGGTATGGAGGGGTGAGGGGTATAACGTTGGTGGCATTATGCGCTAACACAGTCGATCCCTGTATGTCAAGGTAAGCAAACACAAACAAGAATTTTCCAACAGACAACACCTCCAATCTGCTGCCATGTAAATACATAATTAGGACATACAGTTGCTTGATTTTAGCCTTCTCTGCCAAATAAAATGACTCAGTCCCTGAAAATTGAATTTATAAATAAACAGTATATCCTCTGCTATGTAACTAACTTCAATTTCGTGTCATGAGATCCTCTCCAGCACAGCCTGAGTTCTTTTCCACCAATTTTCAGATGGTGGAGGGGCGTGGAAGATGGAAAGGGATGGCTGGGGGTTTTCAAAGGGGGGGGGGTGGTGGTGAATGAGTGATTATCGATTTCACTAATTACTCAATTAATTTGATATCAAAGTGTGCTTGTATCGGCAATGGGGAGGGAAGAGGGGTGCGGGGTTATAATGGAAGGGGAGAGGTGGGAGATCTCTCAGAAAGGAAGGTTATTTCAAGGGGTCATAAACCAACCCTCAGGAAGTCGTAAATCAATTAGCATAACAACAGGTTTGCCTCTGAATATACGCGTCCTCCTGAATGTATGCAACCAGCAGTAACACTGCGCTGTGTCCACTTCTCAGCTCATGCACCTCCTCATTGGTTGTGCTACCAAGCCCCAGGAAACAAGAGCTATTGTTTCTTATAAAGGTAAAATCCCAAAGAACTGTAAAAGTAGACCTGAAAAATATTGTAGTGAAAGGCAGACATACTTCTGAGAAATACTGTATAGGTATTTATATTACAATCTGAAAAGTGACCATTATAATTGGCGTTTTTCCACATATCCTGTTTCTGCATAGCTCCGTCTGGCAAGCAACATTTATAATTATATATGCAGCATAATGGTCAACTTTTGCATACGTACAGCTGTTTCGGCTGTGAGCAGATGTGCCTGGCGTCCTTAAGGCGATGATGGATTCCGCTGAAAAAGGTGTTAGGCCTCAGTGTATTTCGTTTCGGCTGCTCTGGAGTTACGTTGTGCTTGTCTCATGTCTCATATGGTGTGACTTCATTAATATACACTCTATGACAAAAAAATAAAATAAAATAAAATAATGAAAAAATATAAGAAACCAACGGACCACGTAGGAATCATCAAATGGGATGGCTAGCAGTACGTGTGAAGTACACGTACAGAAAAACTAGTGATTGAAATTTCAGGAAAATGGATGATTTACTCAAGAGACAGAACTGCACAAATCGAGCAAGTTAATAATTAGTTGGTCCACTTCTGGTCCTTATGCAAGCAGTTTTTCGACTAGGCATTGATTGATAGAGTTGTTGGATGTCCTCCAATTGATGCATTAGATTATCAAAATCCCGAGGTGGTTGGAGGGCTGTGCCAAAAAGCTTACAAACTTTTTCGTTCAGGGAGCAATCTGGCGACCTTTCTGGCCAATGTGCGGTTTGGCTAGTTTGAAGAGAAGCAATAGAAACTCTCACCATAAGAAGATAGGCATTATCTCGCTGAAATGTATGCTCAAAGTGGCCTGCCATGAAGGGCAACAAAACGGCGTGTAGATTATCGTCTGTAAGGGTGATTCTGACGATAACCAAAGGGATCCTGCTATGAAATGAAACGGCGCCCCAGACCGTCACTCATAGCTGTCAGGCAAAAATGGTAGGCAAAGTCAGGTTGGAATTCCACTGCTGTGTCACGTCTTCGAACTGGAATCTCATTTGCTGAGCAAGAGTTCAGTGATAAGCTCTGCTTCGAATTCAGGGCCAATAAACCAAGAAAGACATTGCCAGAGACGACCCAGACCCCATGGAACACCAACGTGACTGTCGCCCGCCAAATGACCTGACAAACAGAAGTCATGGTCTGGGGTGCCATCTCATTTCACAGCGAGTCCGCCCCCGGTAGCTGAGTGGTCAGCGCGATGGACTGTCAGTCCTCAGGGCACGGGTTCGATTCCCGGCTGGGTCGGAGATTTTCTCTGCTCAGGGACTGGGTGTTGTGTTGTCCTAATCATCATCATTTCATCCCCATCGACACGCAAGTCGCCGAAGTGGCGACAGATCGAAAGACTTGCACCAGTACAGCGGTCTACCAGACGGGAGGCCCTCGTCTCACGCCATTTATTTATTTCACAGCGGGACCCCCTTTGTGTGTCATTCGCGACACCCCTACATCACAGCAGTTGGTCGACGATATTCTACTCGGCCGAAGTGGCCGTGCGGTTAAAGGCGCTGCAGTCTGGAACCGCAAGACCGCTACGGTCGCAGGTTCGAATCCTGCCTCGGGCATGGATGTTTGTGACGTCCTTAGGTTAGTTAGGTTTAACTAGTTCTAAGTTCTAGGGGACTAATGACCTCAGCAGTTGAGTCCCATAGTGCTCAGAGCCATTTGATATTCTACTCCCCGTTTTGAAGGCCTTAAAGGCAAACCATCCTTGTCTTACATTTCAGCAAGATAATGCCCGCCCGCACGTGGCTACAGTTTCTTCTGATTCTCTTCGTGCTTGCTAAAGCCTGCATTGGACACCAAGGTCGTCGGGTCTCTACTAAATTGACAATGTATGCAGCATTATTGGCTGGCACCTCCAACCAGCTTTCTGAAAATCTAATCTGCCAGTTGGGGAGAATTTAGCACGACACCCGTAGGAGGACATCCCACAATTGTGTCAATCAATGCCAAGACGAATAACTGCTCCATAGGGGCCACAGGTGGAGCAAATAGTTGTTCAGTCGCTCAGTCTGTGAAGCTCTTTCGCTTGAATGAATCATCCAGTTTTTCTGAGATTTTAATAACTTCTTTCTCTCTACATTTACATCACATCTAACGATTTCGGTGCCATTCGAATAATTTCTTCGTGGTGCGTGGTATTTTTCCCCCCTAGACTGTACATGGAGAGAAAGAGAGGGGGCTATGCACGCAATCTGCAGTTGGCTTGTGTTGCGAAGTGATTATAACAAGCATATACAGCTCCACATCTTATCTTAATGTTGGTCAAGCTTAACTACACCGTTACTCGCTCGTAAGTGCTCCCCCCCCCTCCCCCCCACGTCAAACAATACCGAGATTCTAACAGTAGTAACCGTTTGCCGATTTGCGCTGCCTTACGATCACCTGTGCGAACATTGCCGCAAAAACTTGAAAGCGTTGTCCTTTCTATGAGAGATGAATACGAGATTAATAAAAGGTGAGAGGACGGTTAATCAGCAACCAAGTTAGCTAATGAGTACAAGGGTGGTACGTCGAAAGTTACGGATAATAAAAGAAGAGAAAGGACGAGCATCACAAATTACATGTCTAAGCTTGATTCTAATGATGATTTGACTAGTAGTGGAAGTATGAAGTTCGCCAAGCGCACAGATCTAGATTATGCAGTTTAAAAGTCATTTATGCGAAAATGGTCACTTAGTGAGATTTTCACTCTGCAGCAGTGTGTTCGCTGATATGAAACTTCTTCACAGATTAAAACTGTGTGCAGGACCGAGACTAGAACTTGGGACCTTTGCCTTTCGCGGGCAAGTGCTCTACCAACTTTTTTTTTTCTTTTGATCGTTGTGTTTGGTCATTGCGGACGTCACATGACATCCGTTCAAGTTTGTTGTGGATCCTTTCACTAAGTTTCTTTATTACAGAGACCAACCAGCTCTATGACCGAACACGCTGAGCTACTGTGCCGGTGGAAACTGAGCTACCCAAGCACGACTCACTACCCGTCCCCACAGCTTCAGTTCTGCCGGTACCTCGTCTCCTACCTTCCAAACTTCACAGTAGCTCTTCTGTGAACCTTGCAGAACTAGCACTTCTGGAAGAAATCTCATTCTGGAAACATCCCCTAGGCTGTGGCTATGCCATGTCTCCGCAATATCCTTTCTTCCATGAGTGCTAGTTCTGCAAGGTTCACAGAAGAGCTTCTGTGAAGTTTGGAAGGTAGGAGACGAAGTACCGGCAGAATTGAAGCTGTGGGGACGGGTCGTGAGTCGTGCTTGGGTAGCTCAGTTGGTAGAGCACTTGCCCGCAATGCGCAAAGGTCCCGAGTTCCAGTCTCGGTCCGACACACGGTTTTAATGTGTCAGGAAGTTTCAAAGGTCACTCAGGTCAATTTAACCACAATTTTGCAGAGCGCTTGAATTTTAAAGCAACTTCAGGTTTCTTAAAACTCTTAAGTCAAGACACGGTATTTTTGAGCTTCAAATACAAGGTTGCAGTCTGTTTGCTGATTCTTCACCAGGTGATTGTTTCAAAATTAAACTAAAGGACGTTTTGAGGGAAGACAATTACGCTGTCGAAAAGGTTTAAAATCTGACGGAACTTGGCTCCATTGGAGGGTTTGGCAAGAAAAAGTGTCTTGCCTCATCTCGTGTCTTGGCAACATTCGCTCCTAAAGTAAGCAAGTATCGCATTACTGATTTAGCAAGTTCTATCGCTGCTGAAAATCACCGACTGTCTGTGCTCGTCATTGGTAAAAATGAGAACTGTATTGTTTCAAACACGTGTCAGCGATGCCTGTTATTTAAAACTCACAAAAGGCCACCTGCATGTTTAGTACGATTTTCACGAAATCAATTATGGAACTTTTTCCATCTTTTCAAGAATTCATCTGATAAAGAATGGCAAAACAAAGGAAACATTATTGTTCTTTGACAATGCACCAATTCATCCATCGTGTGATATCGTAAACGAATAGGACCTGTTCAAAAATGTGGTTTTCTTCCGCCTGACGTAACCACCTTCCTACAACACACGGCTCAAGGCGTTATTGAGACTCTCTGAAGGTATAGAATCGTTAGGAACGCAGAAGCATATTTTAGAAATGATCAGTATGTTAAAAGAACTCAACTGCCATGGATGTGATGTAGAAGACAGTCAAGAATGAATGAGTCTCGACGATACTAATCCAGTGCACCGAATCATGCAGAATAGCGAAATTGTAAACCTCGTCACTAACACGGCTCACGCTGCCAGCTTCTCGTCAATCAATGTTGCAGAAAATGAGGATGAAAATTTACCGTCTCATTCTCAAGCATATGGATGGTTTAAAGCTCAAGAAGAAAGCGGCCTGTATCAGATGTCTGTTCTCATAAATGTTCGTGACTTAGCTACTTGTAAAAAAATAGGTTTCCTTAGACAGCTGAAATTTAGGATTACGTTAAGCATTAATTATATACAACAACGTACCTGGCTTGCAGGTCTTCTAATCTCTTTGCAGTACAGTCGTTTGACCATACAAAACAGATAACACAAAAGATAACTAGAGAACATTCTTTTCTCAAGGTATTCAGTCCAGATGTAAATCAATACCACGATACTGTAGACAGAGATTAGAGATTAGAGACGAGACAGTCCTTAACGCTTGTAAACTCAATTTTACTACAGTCAGTCACATTTCAAAATCACTAGCACACTCAATAGAATTTGAGTCAACTAACTCCCTCACGTAAATCAGCATAGCAATCTTTAAGGCAAAATTAAATATTTTTATGAACAAGAGATTTTGAGACATTTTGAGACAATATATGGACTCCTCCAGTTCTATGAGAAAGGGAAGTTTTTTTTTCTTTAAAAGTGATTAAGAGGATATTGAATTACCCAGTTAAAAGCAACGCGATTAACAGCAGCAAGCGGTCTACGAAACCTCAAAATTAAAATCGAGTTTCTCTATACTACTGTTTGTGCACATATCTGAACATTAAACGACATAACGAAAGTTTTTGTTCGGGATATGTGTTGAATCCAAGCACCTACAGCCATTGTAACTATGCAAAGCTTTCGTGCCTGACCGAGACTCGACCATAGCAACGTTTGTAATTGGCGGCTAGGCATAAAGAGTCGAGAAATATCCAGGTTTCCAACATAATTAATTAGTAAATCTGCACTTGAAAGTATTTGTTCTCGGCCTGGAATCCTGTCAAGATCCACGTCTCCCTGTTAACTAATCACGAAAAACGTTTAATATAATTTCAAGTGACAAAGTTACCACGTGTTTAAAACGAAGTGTCATGATGTGCCTAGGACTCGACCCCAGAACGTAATCAGTTTGTTAACTAAGTAAAATCAGATGTTAGGTATCGTACTTTTTGGCCAGCAGCGAGATGTTTGAATATGAAATAATAATATAATTTTATACCTGACATACCGCCCATGATTTCTGTCCACGAGTTGTTTCCTCACCAGAAGTGAGATATGTGGAGGTTTCACAAGAAATAACCGCACCTGTCGTTATTGTTGACAACACATGAAAAAGACATTTAAAAATGAAAATTATTTACCTCTAGTTTTTCGGTGTGCATATGGTGGGCTTGAAATGAAACTATGGATATTTTTGTGCTGGACCATTACTGGCACCCACATATGCGTCTGTCGTGGAGATGTAGAGGAGTTTGCGATTTTGGGGGAACAATGAAACGATCTAACTTTATCGTTTCGTGTGGGTCAGATACCACGAAACTACCTTTTTCCCATACAGTTCCACGCCAACAGTTGGGAACACTGTTATCTGGCCACTCACAGACACCACCACCCCCACATACTCTGACAGCCCCTCCAGCATCCAACAATGAACATAGACCTTCAACGATAAGTTACATTAAGGTAATTTGTGTTTACATAACAGTTTGATGTATGCATAACTGCCTGATGACGAGTGGAACATACATGGCTCTGAGCACTATGGGACTTAACTGCTGTGGTCATCAGTCCCCTAGAAATTAGAACTACTTAAACCTAACTAACCTAAGGACATCACACACATCCATGCCAGAGGCAGGACTCGAACCTGCGACCGTAGCGCCTAGAACCGCTCGGCCACTCCGGCCGGCGGAACATACATGAAATGCCACGCAATATGCTAAAATGAAAGCGAAATAAATAATTACACTGCTTCCCTCTGCCTTAGTTTGGCGTTATGATTCAGAAACATACGGATAACCACTGAAATTCTAGAACCGTCTGCCCATCTGTGCCGCAGCAATAGAAATCTATTATTCTCATATGACTGTTGTGATTGGCAAAAAGTCTCGTTAATATTAAAAAGTTCGGGGTAAATTAATAACAATCTTCGCAAGCGATGAATAGAATACCAGCATCGAGCTCACCTTGGCGATCCCGTTGTTATTTCGGGTTCACTCTGTCTTAACCATGCTGTACAGTGAAAAGCTCTTCAGCATAGGCGCTTTTCGCTTTTATTGATGAAGAACAGCAGCCGATACATTTTAATCATAAGGAATAGGTGATACGTATATTTCTGTTAGCATTTATGGACTGAATGACAGGTTTACTCAATGATGACTTATTCTAGATACCACAGCCAGCGTTTTGTGTTCCTTGTACCACTTTTCGATAACTTTATCTCCTTCCGCGTTACCAGAAGCTGTAATCGAAATTACACTACACACATTCACTAGTTTAATTTTCAAAGGAATTTTGAGCCAGCATTTTCTGCCATTTCTCCCGCTCTCCTGCAGAGCAGCCTTTCTTGATTTGTAACTTCGTAGCTTAGGAAGTCTCCGTGTAGATGTCACATTTTGAATTCGATTCTGTGTTGCTCACCCTTCACTTGATACTTGTCTTTCACGGCTAGTGCAGTTGGCATCGATCTCAGGGAAAATATTTTCCTAGTCTATTGTTATAAAAAAGATGTGTTGCCTACTCACAACGTTTACAGTATAACTACTGGACGTGTTCTAAAAATGTGTAACCTGTCTGGCGGTGAGTTTCTTAATTTCAATAAGATTAAGAAACGAAAACACAAATACTTGTGGCAGTTAATGATTTGACTTGTTTACTTTCGGGTGGGCGCGCCTCGTTATTATTATTGACGACGCTCTTCTCCCTAAAGCCATTTACAGAAACGCAAGGAAGACTCACTGAAAGAAAAAATATTATTGAGTGTTATTTGATAAGGGGCTTTAGAGGCTCAAAAATGATTCAAATGGCTCTAAGCACTACGGGACTTAACACCTGAGGTCATCAGTCACCTAGACTTAGAACTACTTAAACCTCACTAACCAAAGGACATCACACACATCAATGCCGTAGGCAGGAATCGAAACTGCGATCGTAGCAGCAGCGCGGTTCCGGACTGAAGCGCCTAGAACCGCTCGGCCACAGCGGCCGGCAGCTTTAGAGGTAAACAATAAAGGGCATAAGTCAGATGAATAAGTGTGTGATTTATGACTTTACAAACTCCTCGGTAGTTTTGTTAGTGAAGTGGACGGGGTGAGTTATCGTGTAGTATCAACATGTGATGAAATTTTGTAGGTTGTTTTTCTTACACAACGACTGAGACAATATGCGATTTAAGGAACTAGGGAATATAGTGGACTCGAATGCACAACTTTCGTTTACAGAGCAGAGACGTTTCTGTAGCACCTTGAGAAGACTGAAAGAAATTCCTCCATACACTTTCACATCATAAAGAGTTGGCAGATCATGCCTATGACCGGACATAGATTTCTGAGGAGTGGCTGCCCAAAGTGAATGCCTTGGATTTAGTTTCTGAGGCAGCTGACCAGCGGCTAGGTTATATGTATAATATTGTACTTTCTTGTCATCTCAATGAGACATTGTAAATGGCTTCCGTTTAAGACGTGATCCTAAGTAAGTAAAATTATTTGTTTACACTGAGATTTGACGTTTGGCACCTACGCTAAGATCTCTAATGTCACGTTCGAAGTAATCTACATTAAGAAGTGTGGACATAATGAAAAAAGGTATACCACAGAATTATTATGTTGGTTTAGTGGTAACACGCTCCATTTACTGCTGTTTGCAATTCATTCTGTCCTTTTCTTAATTCAGCGACTAAATCAAAAGACAGGGTTTGCATCAATAGCCATCTCACAGCTTCCATGCAGTACACTATAAGATGAGTCAAAATACACTCCTGGAAATGGAAAAAAGAACACATTGACACCGGTGTGTCAGACCCACCATACTTGCTCCGGACACTGCGAGAGGGCTGTACAAGCAATGATCACACGCACGGCACAGCGGACACACCAGGAACCGCGGTGTTGGCCGTCGAATAGCGCTAGCTGCGCAGCATTTGTGCACCGCCACCGTCAGTGTCAGCCAGTTTGCCGTGGCATACGGAGCTCCATCGCAGTCTTTAACACTGGTAGCATGCCGCGACAGCGTGGACGTGAACCGTATGTGCAGTTGACGGACTTTGAGCGAGGGCGTATAGTGGGCATGCGGGAGGCCGGGTGGACGTACCGCCGAATTGCTCAACACGTGGGGTGTGAGGTCTCCACAGTACATCGATGTTGTCGCCAGTGGTGAGCGGAAGGTGCACGTGCCCGTCGACCTGGGACCGGACCGCAGCGACGCACGGATGCACGCCAAGACCGTAGGATCCTACGCAGTGCCGTAGGGGACCGCACCGCCACTTCCCAGCAAATTAGGGACACTGTTGCTCCTGGGGTATCGGCGAGGACCATTCGCAACCGTCTCCATGAAGCTGGGCTACGGTCCCGCACACCGTTAGGCCGTCTTCCGCTCACGCCCCAACATCGTGCAGCCCGCCTCCAGTGGTGTCGCGACAGGCGTGAATGGAGGGACGAATGGAGACGTGTCGTCTTGAGCGATGAGAGTCGCTTCTGCCTTGGTGCCAATGATGGTCGTGTGCGTGTTTGGCGCCGTGCAGGTGAGCGCCACAATCAGGACTGCATACGACCGAGGCACACAGGGCCAACACCCGGCATCATGGTGTGGGGAGCGATCTCCTACACTGGCCGTACACCACTGGTGATCGTCGAGGGGACACTGAATAGTGCACGGTACATCCAAACCGTCATCGAACCCATCGTTCTACCATTCCTAGACCGGCAAGGGAACTTGCTGTTCCAACAGGACAATGCACGTCCGCTTGTATCCCGTGCCACCCAACGTGCTCTAGAAGGTGTAAGTCAACTACCCTGGCCAGCAAGATCTCCGGATCTGTCCCCCATTGAGCATGTTTGGGACTGGATGAAGCGTCGTCTCACGCGGTCTGCACGTCCAGCACGAACGCTGGTCCAACTGAGGCGCCAGGTGGAAATGGCATGGCAAGCCGTTCCACAGGACTACATCCAGCATCTCTACGATCGTCTCCATGGGAGAATAGCAGCCTGCATTGCTGCGAAAAGTGGATATACACTGTACTAGTGCCGACATTGTGCATGCTCTGTTGCCTGTGTCTATGTGCCTGTGGTTCTGTCAGTGTGATCATGTGATGTATCTGACCCCAGGAATGTGTCAATAAAGTTTCCCCTTCCTGGGACAATGAATTCACGGTGTTCTTATTTCAATTTCCAGGAGTGTATTTTGGAAATGCTGAATTCTTTCACAAGGAACTTTCAAATAATGCTCCAACGGACTGCTAACGACTGTTATTTGTGTGCTGTTTGTCATTTTGGGAATCATACCCCATAATAAACGTTATGATCGCAGTGAACATACGGACGTAAATCTGGACGTGAAGGACGAATAGAATAGCAGAATTTCACGCTTTTTCGTATCTTTCTGTCAGTATCTGCAATAGATTTTGATTACTGTGTGATACACTAGAATCAGTTCACAACTGTGACTGAAACAAACAGTTTTATTTCATTACGTCACAATTTCTTCTTAAGATAGGTACTATACGAATTTACACTATGTGATGAAAAGTACCTGGACACCCCCAAAACACACGTTTTTCATATTACGTGCAATGTGATGACACCTATTGCCAGATACTCCATATCAGCAACCTCAGTAGTCATTAGACACCGTGAGAGAGCAGAATGGGGCGCTCCGCGGAGCAACAGACTTCGAAGGTGGTCAGGTGATTGGATTTCAGTTGTGTCATACGTCTGTATGCGAGATTTCCACACTCCAAAACATCGCTAGGTCTACTGTTTCCGATGTGTTAGTGAAACGGAAACGTGAAGGGACACGTACAGTACAAAAGTGTACAGGTCGACCTCGTCTGTTGACTGACAGAGACCGCCGACAGTTGAAGAGGGTCGTTATGTGTTATAGGCAGACATCTATCCAGACCGTCACACAGGAATTCCAAACCGCACCAGGATCCACTGCTAGTACGATGACAGTTAGGCGGGAAGTGAGATAACTTGGATTTCATGGTCTAGTGGCTGCTCATAAGCCACACATCACGCCGGTAAATGCCAAACGTCGCCTCGTTTGGACTACGGAACGTGGACGTTGGACGATTGAACAGTGGGAAAAGGTTGCGTGGAGTGACTAATCACGGTACATGTGGCGATCCGATGGCTGGGCGTGGCGAATGACAGGTGAACGTCATCTGCCAGCGTGTGTAGTGCCAAAAGTAAAATTCGGAGGCGGTGGTGTTATGGTGCGGTCGTGTATTTTATGGAGGGGTTTGCACCCCTTGTTGTTCTTCGCGGTACTATCACAGCACAGACCTACATTGATGTTTTAAGCACCTTCTTCCTTAACACTGTTGAAGAGCAATTCGGGGATGGCGATTGCTTTTTCAACACGATCGAGCACCTGTTCATAATGCACGGCCTGTTGCGGAGTGGTTACACGACAGTTACATCCCTGTAATGGACTGGCCCGCACAGAGTCCGGACCTGAATACTGTAGAATACCTTTGGAATGTTTCGGAACGCCGTCTTCGTGCCAGGCCTCACATACCACTACCATATGTCCCCTCAGTGCAGCGCTCTGTGGAGAATGGACTGCCATTCCCCAAGAAACCTTCCAGCATCTCTTAGAATGTATGCCTGCGAGAGTGGAAGCTGTCATCAAGAATAAGTGTGGGCCAGCACCATACTGAATTCCATCATTACAGATGGAGGGCGCCACGAACTTGTAAGTAATTTTCAGCCAGGTGTCCGGTTACTTTTGTTCACATAGTGTAATTAACCTGCATTTTCTGATACTTTTCAACCATGGTGATGGAATGTATCCTTCAAAGGTTCTCAAGACATTTTCTGCCCGAGTAGTTGTCACATTAGTAACTTTGCCTTCACTGTGTCGAGGTTTTACGACACTTACGTTAGCACCTAATACGTTCTCGCACTCTCTCACTCACGGCATCTCCAAAACAACCAGATCTGGTGAAACCTAGCAGAACATCTACTGTTTCACTTCCAACTAGCTTGTGTTCTTCATAACTTCGTTCATGGAATTAGTCAGATGGACTGTCAGCACGTACGTCGAAGACGCACTGTGCCGCTTTCACTTGGTTTATCATTTCTTTTTCATGGAAAGGGAGTGACATCACAGACCATATCATACCATCTCGTAAGGGTAGTGTATGCGATTGGTTGAATGGTATATTGGATTCTAATTTGCACGTAGGGGTTTCGAAACCTGTCACTTCCAGAAACTTTAAGTGCGGTAAGAGTTATTAGTTTAGGAGGACTGCGAAAAGTGTTAAGTATTTATAATTTTAAAGTATTACCCCTACACAACCGGTCTTCGACTTCTCTTTATGTACTGTGATGTCTGCTTGGCATTAAAAGAAACTGATACATCTTTTGTTTTTTCGTCGTCACTGGCGTCCTGTCTGCATGTAGATAAAGAGAACACAAATAATTAAAACAGAAATATATGCTTTTCTTTCATGCCTTCGGTGACATTGACGTCAAGCACCATCTGACAAAAGTAATTAGTTTCAGGTTTGACTAAGTCTTTGTGATCAAAGGTCGTAAAATAACTTAAAATACAGAGTCTATTGAAAGACTGAAACGAATGAAATAGGTTAGTTTTTACGTATAATCACCTCAAATAAATAAATAAATAAATAAGACAAACTAATTTCCCCCTCCTTCGAGAGAGAACTAAACATTTATTTGTCATAAACAATGTCTCCATAACATCGGAATAGTTCCAGAATGAGATTTTCAGTCTGCAACGGAGTGTGCGCTGTTATGGAACTTCCTACCACATTAAAACTGTGTGCTGGACCGAGACTCGAACTCGGGAGCTTTGTCTTTGGCAGGAAAGTGATCTACCATCTGAGCTACCCAAGCACGACTGACGACGCGTTCTCACAGTTTCAATTCTGCCAGTACCTCGTCTCCTACCTTTCAAACTTCACAGAAGCTCTTCTGTGAACCTTGCAGAACTAGCTCTCCTGGAAGAAAGGATATTGCGGGGACATGGGGGATGTTTCCAGAATGAAGTTTGGAAGGTAGGAGACGAGGTACTGGCTGAATTGAAGCTGTGAGGACAGGTCGTGACTCGTGCTTGGGTAGCTCAGATGGCAGAGCGAAAAAACCTCTTAAATCCATGGATTAGGCTGTTCAAGCTGGTGGAGGCTCTGTAATGCTGTGCAGTTGGGCGATATGGGATCCCTGAAAAGTTTGGATATGACTCTGAAGGGTGACACGTACGTAAGCATTCTCTCTGATCACCAGAATCCATTCATGACCATTGCGCATTCTGACAGACTTCAGCAATTGCAGCAGGACAATGCGACACACCCAACGTCCAAAATTGCTGCAGAGTGATTCCAGAAACGCTCTTCTGAGTTTACACACTTTGAGAGAGAACTAAACATTCACTTGTCATAGAAAATATCTCCCTAACATCGGAATAGTTCCAGAATGAGATTTTCACTCTGCAACGGAGTGTGCGCTGATATGGAACTTCCTAGCACATTAAAACTGTGTGCTTGACCGAGACTCGAACTCGGGAGCTTTGTCTTTGGCGGGAAAGTGATCTACCATTTGAGCTACCCAAGCACGACTGACTCCTCAAACATGAACATTATTGAGCATATCTGGGATCTTTAGCAACGTGCTGTTCAGAAGAGATCAGTACTCCGACCTGTAGGGTTCATGATGACAATTCTCTCCAGCACTGCTTCAGACATTAGTCGATTCCATGCCACGTCGTGTTGCGGCACTTTTGCGTCCTCGCGGGGTCCCTACACGAGATTAGGCAGGTATACCATATATTTTGGCGCGTCAGTGTATTTTCCTGTATTTGGCCACTGCTTTAAAAACTGACCAAGAAGCTTTAAAAGTTTCATTAAAAACGCGTGTAGGTAACAGCGACAATGGAAGTAACAACTGAAGCATTTGGTAACTTAATACTCTTCAACGGTATTTCTAGACCTATGAAATTTCTTAAAATAGTACAAATTTTAAAATGACATCGAGTCGAGGCTGTGATGGCTAATACATCTTTACATCCAGCCGACATGAGAGTAGCATAATTTCTGTGTCGGAAGCCTGCTGATAATTAATCATTTAATAGAAAAGTGAATTTTTTCGCCGTATCTAATTTGGAAACTAAATTCAACATACATTACGACACAATCATTACTGTAGCAAATGTGGCGTCCTGTGGTCTGATGAACTGATCGTAGTTTCTTAGTTGCAAGATATGGATTCGATTCCCCCTTCCGGTATGTATTATAAACACACGCTAACGGATCTCGTTATCCTCTAGTAATGACAAATGAAGAACGCCAGGTCGTACCGTAGTTCAGAATCCGCGTTATGATCATCGTATCCCTTCGCTACCAAATGTGGGCAGAGTCCGTTTAGGTTGGACCATAGCAGAGATTGCAGTCGCGGTAAACAGAAACTGTAGCCAGTGAGCTACCTTACACTAGAACCTTTATTTTACTAACGAGTACTAAGCCAATGGTCATTTAAAGACATAGGGTTCTGTGGTGTCACCGCCAGACACCACACTTGCTAGGTTGTAGCCTTTAAATTGGCCGCGGTCCATTAGTATACGTCGGACCCGCGTGTCGCCACTGTCAATGATTGC
The DNA here is from genome assembly GCF_023898315.1 of Schistocerca nitens. NCBI lineage: Eukaryota > Metazoa > Arthropoda > Insecta > Orthoptera > Acrididae > Schistocerca > Schistocerca nitens. The sequence continues at coordinate 52,421,820 of NC_064618.1, read as the reverse complement.
AGACCGAGCGCCACCACACGGCAGGTCTAGAGAGACGTCCTGGCACTCGCCCCAGTTGTACAGCCGACTTTGCTAGCGATGCTACACTGACAAATACGCTCTCATTTGCCGAGACGATAGTTAGCATAGCCTTTAGCTACGTCATTTGCTACGACCTAGGAAGGTGCCATTACCAGTTTATATTGAGCATATTAATGTACCGTCAAGAGCGATGTTCTCCAGTTATGGATTAAAGTTAAGTATTACAGCAACTGCGTCCGTTTTCCTAAGTTCTCTTTTCTCTGACCTGTTCCAGACCTCACGCCAGTCTGCGTGTAATTAAACGCGTGCATTTCGGCCTCCTCTAGCAACACGGTGTTGGCTCTTCTGCCAACACAGCAGGTTCATTTTTTATTTCAACTTGAGACGTTGAAATATTTGTTGCTGAACTGTGCTTCGATTCGGATCTCCTGTTTCGTGGTATCTGACACACAAGGAAAGATATTGTTCCACCATTTCGTTGTTTTCCCGAAGATTGCGAACTCCTTGTAGTGTCCCTTTTGCAATATTCACCATTATCGAGGTGAAACATAAATAAAAATGACTGTATGTGACTCAAAATGAATTGCAAACATTGATTTATCTGCGAAAGGTAATAACACTAATTTTAAAAATACACAATATATATCGATAAATGCAGAAAAGACATTATTTTTAGTGTATGAGATTATAATGTGTAAGTAATCAACAGAATTATTATCATCTCTGTAAGAGTATAAAACACAATGCACTGTTCATTCTTCTGTCTAGCCTGTTTTGTTCTGTTCGTTCTGGTGTTAGCTGGAATAAGGTACGCAAGCTATTGTGCTGCGCTAGCATTTGTTTCTGTCGTAACGTAATTGCAAATATTTAATGGTGTAAACAGTGTCCTAGTAAGAATATATTAGTATAAAGTGATCTCCGTGTGCTATTTCAAGAACCTAAGCCACTTTTATCTTACGAAAATAATATTTAATGAAAATTATTTAGCATGTTTCCAGCTGCTGCGGAGCGAGTAACAGTGATCTCTGATTGTTAACAATTAGCCGCCATTACGCGGTACATTTAAAAATATTTTTCACAGTACAATGTCTGATAGCCGGATCGGAAGAAATTATGTAAAAATATTCAGTGAGATTAATTGAAGTAATCCAGTGAAATAATTTTATTAAAACTTGTCTATTTTCTGTGATAGTGGAGCTGAGTAATACTACGCTATTGCATTTACAGTAATTTGTAGGGAGCCTGGCGCTGGATAAAACCAGATATAATACGTAATTGGCAACCTACGAAATTCATTATTTTGCTTATTATATCTCTTTTGTATTTTTTTGAAAGCTAAAAGTAAAAACTAACTCCACTAAAAATCAGTAACAGATGACGATAAATCAAAGGACAAACAAATTTACTAGGAGAGTGTTTCCTCAAAATATATAGTTACATTATTTTTTTTAAGAGATATAATAAATGGCGCCCAACGTGGTGCTCGAAGAGATAAAATATTTTTTTTTAGGGTTTGTATGTATGTAATTGTTAACATGTATTGTATGTATTCTAATGTCTATCAAATTCCATTTCATGTATAAACTTGAACGAGGAAAGCGGAGAAGAACTGTATAGACCCTGAGAGGACATGATAGCAAAAATAAAAGAAAAGAAAAAAGAAATCAAGGTAAGGACCACTATGCTACTTAGGCCCGTATCATCAAAGTATAGTGTCATAGATGGTACAAAGGTAAGGACGACTATGCATAAAAGCTTGCTACATAGGCCCGTATCATCAAAGTATAGTATCATAAATGGTACATGGTGGCAGCATAAAAGGATTCCGAAATGTATTTCCGAGTGCCTGGAATGAACGCCAAAAAATTCAGTTCATAATCGCACATATACAAGGCGACGCTGCCTTATGGGCAAATGATGTCATAGAACATTGCCGCCGGCCGCGGTGGTCTAGCGGTTCTGGCGCTGCAGTCCGGAACCGCGGAACCGCTACGGTCGCAGGTTCGAATCCTGCCTCGGGCATGGGTGTGTGTGATGTCCTTAGGTTAGTTAGGTTTAAGTAGTTCTAAGCTCTAGGGGACTTATGACCTAAGATGTTGAGTCCCATAGTGCTCAGAGCCATTTTTTTGAACATTGCCATAGCCTGGCACAATTTGAAAAATCTTTTCTGGACAGATACTGGTCTAAGGCTATTCAAGAATGCCTTAGGACTGAAGTATACAGCCTGCAAATGTACAATAAAAACCAGGGTACACTGCGTAAATATTTTGAAAAGTATATCAACAAAACTAGATATTGGGATGATCCTATATCAGACCGTGATGTGATCAGAATCTTAAAATTACGATTGCCCGGTTATATGCGAGACAAATTAATAAACCCGAAAATGACCTGGAACGGTACTTGTCTGTGCTAGACGAAATCGATCTCTCCCAGGAAGAAAATAGGATAAATAAAGACCGGGAGAAGAGTAATGGTTCACCACGCAAGTTTAAAAATGGCAACAACAATTCCAATTTTGGAAGCCACGGAAATGGAAAGGAAGATCAATTCGCAGAACAAAACAGGAAGAACGGAAACGGTCAACCATCTTACAATCAAAAACGTAGGTGGGAAGATAGAGGACATCCCGGCTACAGTAACAGTAATAACAATTACAATAACAAACGTCGAAATGAAGGTCAATGGCCGCAACAAAGCAGTAGTGCCAACAACCGCACTTACCCGGTGCAGTGGATGCAAACTTCTATGCCACCACCACCGCCTCCTAACGGTAACCGGTACCAGCGTGACAATAGGAATTCTATGCAGAATACTAACGCAATACCACTAACATGGACAGACTCGAATAGCAGCGTAAGGATAGTAGAAATGCCCACTGACGGATACCACCACAGTTCAAGACCGTCAAACGAACAACGGCCACAATAAGCTCCCAATTCATGGTAGGCGAAAAAACAGAGGGCACACCTAGAAACAATACACAAGATGATATATTATTACTGAGGTACCAAGATGGAAACAGTACACAACATGATTTACTTATGGAATCAAACCAATGTAACAAAAAAGAAATAACTGAAGTACAAATCATCATAAAAGCTAGAATTAATGAATTGCCAGTAGAAATATATATAGATACAGGTGCTACTACTAATGTTATGAGCTATGATCTATTCAAAACCTTGAGCCAAAACAGCAACTTACCGACATTTCCTGTACAAAATTGCTGTGTCATTGGAGCCATGGGAGCACAAGCACCAAACGTTCAGTATCAGGTGCTGGTAGATTTATGCCTAGGGGAAGATAACGTAAAATGTATCTTTCTCGTAGTCAAAGGATTGAGAGTAACCTGCATCCTGGGGGGAGGTTTCCTGAGCGAGAAGAAAGCAAAAATTGATTTCTGCAGCGGGAAGATCTCCCTACTGAATGAAAATAAGCAGATTGTACTGGATTTAACACGAACAGTAAGTACACCCGGTAAAGATTGCCCGAGCGTACGAGTAAAAAGCGAAGAGATGCCCATATTTCTATTAAGCAGCTATTTAAGGGGCCAGGGAGAATATTATTCGGACGCAGCTCACAACGAAACGCTTCGCTGGACCGAAACCCTTAACAACAAAGCACAAGAATCATGTTATCTAATTGAATCCCAACGAAAAAGTCGATATGACAAGTCAATAAAACGGACAGTCCCATATCAGATAAACGACTTAGTTTTGATAAGAAACCATCCTAAGTCATCACTCATAGGAAAGAAGAACAAGAAATGGCAAATGCTGTATAATGGACCTTTTAAAATTGTACAAATACCACACGGATGTAATTACCTTATAGCTGATGTGATGAGCGGGAAGATCAAATGATTGTATCCTTATAAGGACTTACAGAAATTTGTGGTACCTGACAATAGGACATGAGTGGTTTACCGTATTTTGTGTAATATGTAGGTTTTGCACAGACTTCAATATATAATTTTGTGTAGTTGTAAGAATTTGATGTTTTGTTTGTGCTTAGTATGTAAGATGTTTTGTCTTTATGTCAAGGAATGATTTACACACCAGCCTTCAAAAATGAGTACAAAGAAGCTAAAGGACCATCAGTCTAATGATAGAATTTGTTTAGAAACATAGTCAGTAAGTGTAAGATGTTTTTCAGTGGTTATTAGAGTTAGTAACTATAAATTTTATTATGCTGGGTGATAAATGTTTATTTAAAGAATGCACTAAATATTCTAATCTGTCACATGAAAAATGAATAGAAATGGTGTATGCAAAAGACTGTGCACATACCATGTGACATCTGTGATGCTGTGCTTTGACCTTAAAAGAGAAAGTATAAGCATCTAGCCACAATATTTGAGATTAAATAATAGCTCTACTTTAGAGCCTGTTTTTGACAGTTGTAACCCTTTTATAGGTTATGGAGCAAGCACATGCGCAGCGGTCCTAATCCCCAAATGAATATACCCTATGACAAATTTATTAATGCTCAAATATAAAAGTATTGCAAGTCAGGCCAGAATCCGTTGCATGTATGATGTAACACTTAATTGTATGCAATAACAGAACAAAAGTGCTTTTGATCCGTGAAATTTCATTGTAACATATTGTGTAAACGAACAGACATCTGTGTCACTATGTGATATAAAAAAAACAGTAATCATGTAATACAATTGTATCAAAGTCATGCTGTAAGCAATACTAACAGGAACTATAATAGTGTGTTGGTATTCGCGGAGGAAGTGTGAACTTTGAGAACTGTATTAGTGATCAACTTGGACAGTGAACACTTATGTGCTGTACAACTGAAAAAACGCGAGGTACAAACATTAACTAAACATATCTGTGTGCAGTGACCGAAAACACAAAACTGTGATCAGTGTGTGTTCGAAACTGTACAGACAACATTTTTAGTTTGGACGCTACCTCCTGTGCGCCAATAATTAATATGACGTCACGGACCACGTAGTAGGACGTTACTGCAATGGCAACTACGGTGGAACGCCGTCAAACAAAAACTGTGAAACATAAATATTCCATACGAAGTGATGACAACAGGGATGTGCAGTGCTTACTTCAGCATCATATCTCCTGCATCATTCAGCACCAGTACGTGCAAACGAACACGAAAATACCAAGTAACTGAGCCTGTGCCTCGATGATGCAATAATGTTCACTAATCAATTCTTACCCACAGCCATAACATCTTACAAAATCCGTTCTATAACATATGTGCATTTGTTTCATGATTTGCACGAGTCAAAATCCTCTCCCGTGCTGAAAACTTTAACGAGCGGTGCGCAGCAATGCAGACGCACCACGCAGACAAAATAACGTCGTTCCGTACTCCACATCCTGACCGCCGCCTACGGACAAGAAAGAAGACAACAGTTTCCAGCCGACGGTCCATGGCAACGGGCACGAGGCATCGCGGTAGCGACATACAGCGTCATCCACACCACACGACGTGAAATTCGCCGACAAAAATTTAAAAAAAAAGACTCAAAATATTAACAACACAATATAAAAAATTTGATGAACACTTTCATATAAAAACTATATGTTTGTTTTGTTGTGGACTGACAAGAGCAGCCAGTCCACAATGAAGTAGCCGATAGGGCACGCGTCAACTCACGCCGTCTTGCGTTAAATCTGAAACAGGATATGTGGTAAAAGCTATACAGAAAAGAACGGAGCTTCTCATATACTTATCTTTAATTTCTTCTTGTACATCTCTATGGTGAACACAAGTGAGACTCTCTCCAGATATGGATAACTGCGCCTTGCTAGGTCGTCCGTACTACTGGGGCGAGTTCTAGTCAGTCTCTCGAGACCTGCCATGTGGTGGCGCTCGGTCTGCGATAACACAGTGGCGACACGGGGGTCCGACATGTACTAGAGGACCGCGGCCGATTTAAGCTACCACCTAGCAAGTGTGGTGTCTGACGGTGACACCACATGTTTCCTTTTCAGAAAATTTTATATTTGATGTAAATACTTGTAATACCCAAACATGTAGAACGAACTTATGTAAGTAACACAAAGGGTTAAATCTATCAGCTCTGCCGAGGTTTTTCTGGGGTTTCCCTGCGGCCCTCGTCCAAATGGAAGAGTTTGTTATATTGCAACTGTCCCCAGCCATGTTATGTAAAAAGACTCAAACTGAATATTTACGCATGACCTAATACACGGCAAAGTGAACTGAAAGTGACCAACGAAAGAAAGAAAAGTGACACTCGTCGACTAGAAGAACCAAACATTAAGTAGTGTATTCCTTGTAGCCCAGGGGCCGCGTAGTGTCCCTTTTGCAATATTCACCATTATCGAGGTGAAACATAAATAAAAATGACTGTATGTGACTCAAAATGAATTGCAAACATTGATTTATCTGCGAAAGGTAATAACACTAACTGTAAAAATACACAATATATATCGATAAATGCAGAAAAGACATTATTTTTAGTGTATGAGATTATAATGTGTAAGTAATTAAAAGAAGTATTATAATCTCTGTAAGAGTATAAAACACAATGCACTGTTCATTCTTATGTCTAGTCTGTTTTGTTCTGTTCGTTCTGGTGTTAGCTGGAATAAGGTACGCAAGCTATTGTGCTGCGCTAGCATTTGTTTCTGTCGTAACGTAATTGCAAATATTTAATGGTGTAAACTGTGTCCTAGTAAGAATATATTAGTATAAAGTGATCTCCGCCACATTTATCTTGTTGTTGTTGTTGTAGTCTTCAGTCCTGAGACTGGTTTGATGCAGCTCTCCATGCTACTCTATCCTGTGCAAGCTTCTTCATCTCCCAGTACCTACTGCAACCTACATCCTTCTGAATCTGCTTAGTGTATTGATCTCTTGGTCTCCCTCTACGATTTTTACCCTCCACGCTGCCCTCCAATGCTAAATTTGTGATCCCTTGATGCCTCAAAACATGTCCTACCAACCGATCCCTTCTTCTAGTCAAGTTGTGCCACAAATTTCTCTTCTCCCCAATCCTATTCAATACCTCCTCATTAGTTACGTGATCTACCCACCTTATCTTCAGCATTCTTCTGTAGCACCACATTTCGAAAGCTTCTATTCCCTTCTTGTCCAAACTGGTTATCGTCCATGTTTCACTTCCATACATGGCTACACTCCATACAAAAACTTTCAGAAACGACTTCCTGACACTTAAATCTATACTCGATGTTAACAAATTTCTCTTCTTCAAAAACGATTTCCTTGCCATTGCCAGTCTACATTTTATATCCTCTCTACTTCGACCATCATCAGTTATTTTACTCCCTAAATAGCAAAACTCCTTTACTACTTTAAGTGTCTCACTTCCTAATCTAATCCCCTCAGCGTCACCCGATTTAATTAGACTACATTCCATTATCCTCGTTTTGCTTTTGTTGATGTTCATCTTATATCCTCCTTTCAAGACACTGTCCATTCCGTTCAACTGCTCTTCCAAGTCCTTTGCTGTCTCTGACAGAATTACAATGTCATCGGCGAACCTCAAAGTTTTTACTTCTTCTCCATGAATTTTAATACCTACTCCGAATTTTTCTTTTGTTTCCTTTACTGCTTGCTCAATATACAGATTGAATAACATCGGGGAGAGGCTACAACCCTGTCTCACTCCTTTCCCAACCACAGCTTCCCTTTCATGCCCCTCGACTCTTATAACTGCCATCTGGTTTCTGTACAAATTGTAAATAGCCTTTCGCTCCCTGTATTTTACCCCTGCCACCTTCAGAATTTGAAAGAGAGTATTCCAGTTAACATTGTCAAAAGCTTTCTCTAAGTCTACAAATGCTAGAAACGTAGGTTTGCCTTTTCTTAATCTTTCTTCTAAGATAAGTCGTAAGGTTAGTATTGCCTCACGTGTTCCAACATTTCTACGGAATCCAAACTGATCTTCCCCGAGGTCCGCTTCTACCAGTTTTTCAATTCGTCTGTAAAGAATTCGCGTTAGTATTTTGCAGCTGTGACTTATTAAACTGATAGTTCGGTAATTTTCACATCTGTCAACACCTGCTTTCTTTGGGATTGGAATTATTATATTCTTCTTGAAGTCTGTGGGTATTTCCCCTGTCTCATACATCTTGCTCACCAGATGGTAGAGTTTTGTCATGACTGGCTCTCCCAAGGCCATCAGTAGTTCTAATGGAATGTTGTCTATTCCCGGGGCCTTGTTTCGACTCAGGTCTTTCAGTGCTCTGTCAAACTCTTCACGCAGTATCTTATCTCCCATTTCATCTTCATCTACATCCTCTTCCATTTCCATAATATTGTCCTCAAGTATATCGCCCTTGTATAAACCCTCTATATACTCCTTCCACCTTTCTGCCTTCCCTTCTTTGCTTAGAACTGGGTTGCCATCTGAGCTCTTGATATTCATACAAGTGGTTCTCTTCTCTCCAAAGGTCTCTTTAATTTTCCTGTAGGCAGTATCTATCTTACCCCTAGTGAGACAAGCCTCTACATCCTTACATTTGTCCTCTAGCCATCCCTGCTTAGCCATTTTGCACTTTCTGTCGATCTCATTTTTGAGACGTTTGTATTCATTTTTGCCTGCTTCATTTACTGCATTTTTATATTTTCTCCTTTCATCAATTAAATTCAATATTTCTTCTGTTACCCAAGGATTTCTATTAGCCCTCGTCTTTTTACCTACTTGATCCTCTGTTGCCTTCACTACTTCATCCCTCAGAGCTACCCATTCTTCTTCTACTGTATTTCTTTCCCCCATTCCTGTCAATTGTTCCCTTATGCTCTCCCTGAAACTCTGTACAACCTCTGGTTCTTTCAGTTTATCCAGGTCCCATCTCCTTAAATTCCCACCTTTTTGCAGTTTCTTCAGTTTCAATCTGCAGTTCATAACCAATAGATTGTGGTCAGAATCCACATCTGCCCCTGGAAATGTCTTACAATTTAAAACCTGGTTCCTAAATCTCTGTCTTACCATTATATAATCTATCTGAAACCTGTCAGTATCTCCAGGCTTCTTCCATGTATACAGCCTCCTTTCATGATTCTTGAACCAAGTGTTAGCTATGATTAAGTTATGCTCTGTGCAAAATTCTACAAGGCGGCTTCCTCTTTCATTCCTTCCCCCCAATCCATATTCACCTACTACGTTTCCTTCTCTCCCTTTTCCTACACTCGAATTCCAGTCACCCATGACTATTAAATTTTCGTCTCCCTTCACTACCTGAATAATTTCTTTTATCTCGTCATACATTTCATAAATTTCTTCATCATCTGCAGAGCTAGTTGGCATATAAACTTGTACTACCGTAGTAGGCATGGGCTTTGTGTCTATCTTGGCCACAATAATGCGTTCACTATGCTGTTTGTAGTAGCTAACTCGCACTCCTATTTTTTTATTCATTATTAAACCTACTCCTGCATTACCCCTATTTGATTTTGTATTTATAACCCTGTAATCACCTGACCAAAAGTCTTGTTCCTCCTGCCACCGAACTTCACTAATTCCCACTATATCTAACTTTAAGCTATCCATTTCCCTTTTTAAATTTTCTAACCTACCTGCCCGATTAAGGGATCTGACATTCCACGCTCCGATCCGTAGAATGCCAGTTTTCTTTCTCCTGATAACGACGTCCTCTTGAGTAGTCCCCGCCCGGAGATCCGAATGGGGGACTATTTTACCTCCGGAATATTTTACCCAAGAGGACGCCATCATCATCTGCATGTCCTCGGGAAAAATTACGGCTGTAGTTTCCCCTTGCTTTCAGCCGTTCGCAGTACCAGCACAGCAAGGCCGTTTTGGTTAATGTTACAAGGCCAGATCAGTCAGTCATCCAGACTGTTGCCCCTGCAACTACTGAAAAGGCTGCTGCCCCTCTTCAGGAACCACATGTTTGTCTGGCCTCTCAACAGATACCCCTCCGTTGTGGTTGTACCTACGGTACGGCCATCTGTATCGCTGAGGCACGCAAGCCTCCCCACCAACGGCAAGGTCCATGGTTCATGGGGGAGGACATTTATCTTATGAAAAGAATATTTAACGAAAATTATTTAGCATGTTTCCAGCTGCTGCGGAGCGAGTAACAGTGATCTCTGATTGTTAACAATTAGCCGCCATTACGCGGTATATTTAAAAATATTTTTCACAGCATAATGTCTGATAGCCGGATCGGAAGAAATTGTGTAAAAATATTCAGTGAGATTAATTGAAGTAATCCAGTGAAATAATTTTATTAAAACTTGTATATTTTCTGTGATAGTGAACTTCAAATGGTTCAAATGGCTCTGAGCACTATGGGACTCAACTGCTGAGGTCATTAGTCCCCTAGAACTTAGAACTAGTTAAACCTAACTAACCTAAGGACATCACAAACATCCATGCCCGAGGCAGGATTCGAACCTGCGACCGTAGCGGTCTTGCGGTTCCAGACTGCAGCGCCTTTAACCGCACGGCCACTTCGGCCGGCTGATAGTGAACTGGAGCTGAGTAATACTACGCTATTGCATTTACAGTAATTTGTAGGGAGCCTGGCGCTGGATAAAACCAGGTATAATACGTAATTGGCAACCTACGAAATTCATTATTTTGCTTATTATATCTCTTTTGTATTTTTTTGAAAGCTAAAAGTAAAAACTAACTCCACTAAAAATCAGTAACAGATCACGATAAATCAAAGGACAAACAAATTTACTAGGAGAGTGTTTCCTCAAAATAAATGGTTACATAATTTTTTTAAGAGATATAATATCCTCTAGATTTCCACCAAAGGCACTTACGTGGGCTCCAGTACCGGTCCAGTAGAAGAATATTCACGGTTTCGTTTTAAGCACCACAGTATGCACATCGAAAAACTAGCGATAAATAATTTCCATTTTTAATGTTTTTACATGTGTTGTAAACGATAACGATAGGTGCCGTTATTTCTAGTGAAACGTGCATACATCTCTCTACTGGCGAGTAAACAATTCGTGGACAGCGATCAAGGGCGGTAAGAACCAGACTCGATTCTTGGTCACGTAAAAAAAGAAAAAAATTACCTTATTTCAATATCAAACATCTCGCTGCTGTTGACAAAGTTTGATAGGTAACATCTGATTTTCTTAGTCAACGATGTAATAGGTGCTGTGTTCTAGTACCCGTCACAAAACTTTACATGTCAGTTTTTGTTGTTGTTGTGGCCTTCAGTCCTGAGACTGGTTTGATGCAGCTCTCCATGCTACTCTATCCTGTTCAAGCTTCTTCATCTCCCAGTACCTACTGCAGCCTACATCCTTCTGAATCTGCTAAGTGTATTCATCTCTTGGTCTTCCTCTACGATTTTTACCCTCCACGCTGCCTTCCAATACTAAATTGGACATGTCCTACCAACCGATCCCTTCTTCTAGTCAAGTTGTGCCGATGACCTAAGATGTTAAGTCCCATAGTGCTCAGAGCCATTTGAACCATTTTTTTTTCAAGTTGTGCCACAAGCTCCTCTTCTCCCCAATTCTATTCAGTACTTCCTCATTAGTTATGTGATCTACCCATCGAAAACATGACAGTACTTGGTTTTAAACATGTACTAACTTTGCACATGAAACCATATTAAATGTTTTTCGTGATTAATAAACAGGGAGACAAGGGTTTTCGCAGGATTCCAGGCAGAGAACATGTGGTGTCACCGCCAGACACCACACTTGCTAGGTGGTAGCCTTTAAATCGGCCGCGGTCCGTTAGTATACGTCGGACCCGCGTGTCGCCACTGTCAGTGATTGCAGACCGAGCGCCACCACACGGCAGGTCTAGAGAGACGTCCTAGTACTCGCCCCAGTTGTACAGCAGACTTTTCCAGAGATGGATCACTGACAAATACGCTCTCATTTGCCGAGACGATAGTTAGCATAGCCTTCAGCTACGTCATTTGCTACGACCTAGCAAGGCGCCATTACCAGTTTATATTGAGATTATAATTCATGTATCAACAAGAGCGATGTTCTCCAATTGTGAATTAAAGTTAAGTATTCCAAGAGCTTCGTACTTTATTTATTAGACTCAACTACTTTAACTGTTCCAGACCTCACGCCAGTCTGCGTGAGCTTAAACGCGTGCATTTCGGCCTCCTCTAGCAACACGGTGTTGGCTCTCCTGCCAACACATCAGAACAAAAGCTTTTCAGTGCCAAAAATTCCATACATATCGACTCTATTTGCCTAGACACCAATGACGAACGTCGCTATGATTGGGTCTCTGTATGACGCGATCGCTTTGCTTAGATACAATTGTTAAAGCTGTTTGCTTTCAATACAGATCCAAAACAAAAATGTTCGTCATGTCGTTTAAAGTGCAAATATGTGAACAAATAATGAGCACAGAGAAATTTCTGGCGATACGATGTTAATTTTGATGTTTCCGTACGGCACTTGCCGCTGTTACTCGCGGTGTTTTTCACTACTTATTTCAACGTCCAGTTTATGAGAAACCACACTCATCAGGAACAACGTTTCACATGTGTGTACAGAACAAAAATATTTCGAATTGGCATAGAACTTCAGGAGACCAGATATTATCTCAAAATCTCTTGCTCATAAAAATATATAATTTTGCCTAAAGAATGTTGGAAAGACTTACGTGACTGAGTCAGTTAACTCAAATTCTAATGAGTGGGGAAGTGATTTTGAAATCTGACTTATTGCAATGAAATTGAGTTTACGAGCATTAAGGATTGTCTCATCTCTAATGACGCATTTCCTTGTTTTTACAATATCGGGGTATCGATTTACAGCTGGACTGAATACCTTAAAGAACAGTGTTCCCTAGTGATCTCTTGTGCTATCCGTTTTTTATAGTCAAACGACTGCACTGAGAAGTGATTAGAGAACCTGAAAGACAGCTAAGTTATTTGGACTGCTTGCAAAGTAGGAAAACGCATTTCAGGTCGTTCGGATACTTGTGGGTATGATAGTATACGCAAAATGCATATATATGAAGTACTCGTTCTGTACTAGGTTGTAATACATACATTCCTTGTGCATTTGCCTTTGTAATAATAAAAGTGATTCATGTTGTTATAAATATAAGCTGTTATTATTCGTAAATTGGTAAATGAAATTATACAGTTCAATTATATTAATAAATCGGTTTTTGAAAAACTCATGTCTCCAAATTCGATCCGAATGATCTACACCATGTACTAATGGACCATTTCGATTACGATCTGTGGGCGAAGGATCCCATTTGATCTACACGTCATGATCGGGTTTAGCAAGCTTATGTCTCAGTCTCCGGAAGACACCGGATTTCTTTTTTAATTCGCGTTATGGAGGAGGTCTTTGTTGGACTGTGCTGAGAGCATAACGTAAATCATGTAACAGTAACCTGATTGTTCTGTGTAGAATCCTTGTTCTTTTCTGGATCAAGTAATAACCTTGAAGTCAAAGAAAATCTCATATCTTTATTTCTGTTTCATATCTTTCATCAGTTTAATTACAAGAAGTAAGATTTATCAAGATGATAGTCTCTAATAATCATGATGCTTGCTCTAACGCCTTATGCAAAGTTAATTTCTGTGTTATTCTCGTGCTCTGAATCGATCTGTAGTTCAATTTGTAATCACTCCTGCTCCGACCAATTAATTCAAATTTCAAGTACTTTATAGCATTAGTAAATTATTTTCAGATTATGTAAGGTAAGTTAGTCTCGAATCCTTTTGGGCAGCAGCCGTTTCATCATTTCCTTCGGTGAGAACATTGCATTTCTATGTCACGATAATCAACAGTATTAGGGGCAGTCAAATGAAAACACGGAAGACCAAAAAAGCAAACTGAACAAACTGTTCACTATTATTACTGGAATAGCCTTAACTGTTCTGACATTTGTCCCATTGTGAGACAAGACGGGCCCACACTTTGCTGCTAAGGCTGAAAAAGACTACGGCACTAAATTTCGCTGGGAAGCCCTTAACATCCTCCGTTCAGCCCCGATCTCTGCCCATGCGATTTCCGTATATTTGGTGCCGTGAAGAAAGTCATTCTTGGTAGTCGATTTGCAATGGAAGAAAAGATGCAAGTCCGGGTACAGTCATGGATCCACATACAATCGCAAAATTTTCTCCTTGAAGACAATGACTGTCTTGTCTCACAATGGGACTAAGTGTGTCAACAGGTATGTTTAATACATTTGAAATAATAAACAGTTTTCTTATTTTTGTCCGTCTACCTCTTTTTTCTTTTCACTACTCCTAACACATCATTTCAGGTTGCTGTGAGTATGTCCGTTGGGTTATGGATGCATGTCTGTGATAAATTATTCCTGAGGATAGTCAGATCGTATAATAATAGTTTCTCCTTCAGGCTATATTCACTTGTAAAGACGGCATCCATCACAGCAATTTCAACTGGAATTTTAGTGTCCAGTGCTGCTAGCGAAGCCACATCCTGTTTAACAGGCAACTACAGAAATTACAAACTTTTTTTAGCATTTGATACTGACACCATGATCCGCTGTATTTATATTCGTAGAGTGGTAGAAGGTGGTACATAAGAACCGAAACTAGTAGCACGTTTTAGTAAAGTTTGTACAGCAGCTCATAGTGTGCTTAAGTATGTCATTCACTAATAGCTTTGGAGCACCACTTTGCAGAAGCATTTGATGCAAAAGGAGGAAAATGTAGACCTATACTATCATTCAGCCACAAAAGCTCTAGTAAGAAAATTTTGCGTGCAGCATGAGGCATTTGTTTTGGTTGATCAGTTGTCGCAGGAAGCGTGACACACCTGTAGCGACTAGATGAAACGCAAGGACACTTTTTTAAGTTTTTTTTCACTTGCCGCCGTGATTTTACGGCCCACACTGCTTAAGGTGGGTCTTTATTGACCACTTAGCCGCTTCGAGCGGTATATGGGCGCTGATATGGCTGAACCTCCACACCAGTTCCCACATCCGATCGAACCGTTGCCCGTGTCCCGCCACGTGAAGGCGGGTCATAGTTGATCGTGTTTTGTTTTTATCTTTTTTATTTTGTTTTCTTTTACTTGGTTATCTTTGTCTGCTATTTATCTTTGTTTCTTTTCTTTATGGCAGCTTTGGTTCAAATGGCTCTGAGCAGTATGGGACTTAACATCTATGGTCATTAGTCCCCTAGAACTTAGAACTACTTAAACCTAACTAACCTAAAGACATCACACAACACCCAGTCATCACGAGGCAGAGAAAATCCCTGACCCCGCCGGGAATCGAACCCGGGAACCCGGGTATGGCAGCTTTCCCAAACCGTTTGATAAAAATTTACATGAATTTTAAATTTTGGAAAAGAAATACAAAAGTATGGTTTGGAATGAAGAAGAGGAAAGAAGTTAGAAAAGGAAGAAGTTTATAGTCCCTCCACCCTGGGGAACTGAGGATGAAAGCTTTGGAATTAGTCGTCAAGCCATTGACCCTCAGTCCCCAATCCTTTGCTTACCTTTAACTAAGAAGATCTATGCTAATCTAATTTCTATGCTAATTACTAAAGCTGTTACTAAGACAATTACGCTGTTAACAGGTTTAAAGGGTCGTGTTTGCCTGTGGCAATTACGACGGTGCCCCGACACTGTTTACATCTATTCATGTTGAGCTTTATTTATGTGTAAGCTATTGTGATGTCCGTACATTATGTTTAGAGTAATGCATTTCTGTCGGTCTTCTTTCTGTCTCAGTTTTCATCCTCCACACTATGGCGTCTATGTAGGTGCTGCATCTAGGGACAGACAGAGCGCATCGGACTTTCTGTTCTTTAGACCGGTGATGTTGGTAAGGCAGTCTCGCCGTCTTAGAGCCGAGCCGAACGACAGCTGTAGCCCACGTAAAAGAGGAACCAGTAAAAGCGGGCAGCCGGGCAGTCACACTTTTATTGCTGCCGCCGGCAGTAATGCGCCCGCCATTAGTCGCACGCGACGCTCGATTTGCTATTCTTCCTTTCCCCTTCCCCCACCCCTCCCACCGCCACCAACACCCGGCGGAGCACCAACAGCGTCTTAAAAACAAAAGGCTGCTCGCTGCGAATCGATGTTCTCGCGACCGCTCCGGTGAAAGGAAAATATCGTTCCTCACACTTGGACAGTGGTTTTAGGTATTTTTAGCTCACATCACCAGGAACAGTGCAATGAATGACATCTTCAGACCAGTTCTCCGAATACATCTGTCTACCATTCCTCTGGCCACTGTTGATTTCACCATCTTATGGATTTTCTGTATGATCACACTGGTTTGCTGTCCTGCACGGTGCGAGTCACATAAGACGTATCTCCCCTTTTATCTCGTAAACGCTTTTAGGTAGCGAAACGAGGTTTCCGGCAAATGAAAGAACGCTAAGAGACACTTATTTTGATATGTAATCAAGAATATTAACTCTTCTATTGCTCGAGGTGTTGAAGCAAACATAATTTTATTCTTAAATAGCACTAGAAAAGACGGCAGCAGTTACATAATGCACGTTAATTATGAGGTTGAAACTCTTCGCAAAAGATTCCGAGAAATGATCTGAACTTAATAGTCGGCCTATGCGTGCTATTGCGCTCGTACCAGACCACGCCGTTATGTCCTATCATTCGATTGTACATTAGCACTGCAGAACTAGAAGGAATTGCGTTGTCTAATGGCTGCGAGAAAAAGTTTCGTAAGGGTTTGAAATTACGTGTGAAGTTTTTTGCAAGGTACTGAAGGCTTTCACCGTTTAATATTGGATGAATAAAGTCTAATGATTCGTGTGTTGTCAGCTAAACTACTTTTCCACCCCCAACCTCGCACCTTTCATAGGTGGTTCTTACCCCACAGTGGTCCTTCTACCCTAGCTTGCTTGAAATCGTTCCAGTTATTTAGGAAAAGATGTGGAACACACACACACACACACACACACACACACACACACATATATATATATATATATATATATATATATATATATATGTGTGTGTGTGTGTGTGTGTGTGTGTGTGTGTGTGTGTGCGTGTGTGCGTGTCTGTGTGTGTGTGTGTGTGTGAAGCACAAATATATGTATTTACATTTTTCGTAATACGTATAGCTTATTATGGGACATGAGAATAGAAGCAAATATTAGTAAGAACACAAGTGTAGCAGTTTATTATGAAGACAGTTGTGGAAATAGGAGTTGAAATAAAAAGTATACTTCGTGTGAATACACAACAAGAAGACGATCAAATAGACTCTTCAGTGCGTTCGCGAACTAAACGTAACCACAAAGTAGGTAGAGACTATTGCAAAAGATTCAGAGAAAGAAATCTGTGATCTGGAATTGGAGTGTAGATTTATTTACAGTACTTAGTAACCTAAAATCAGTCATTGCCCTGAACCCTGCTCCAAATAACAATATTGTAGTATTATTTTGTAATTAAAATATCATTTGATTCTAAGGAAGTAGTTGCATGAGTGTGCAGGTAATACTGAATTTCAGCACTTTCCTTCCGGTTATTATACTGTGCATGTCCAGAAGTTCGCTAAAACTAATCTGCTGTACAAATGTCCCACTGATCATAAAATTGTACTGAAACTTAGCCATAGGTTATGTAATGAAAGTGCGCACTCGGTCTAAAACCAGTTTCATGAGGTAACAAGGAGAAAAAAATGCCAAGTGCGAGTGAGTGCTACCGCTGAAGTGTCTCGGTCTACTTCATCTGCTATAGTGCGCCATTAAAAGTTTGGTAATTTTTCTCCACTCCCAAGCCAAAGAACTAATTATCTGGTTACCGCTGAGTTAAAGTACACTAATTAAAAAGTTAAAATATGTTACTTCAGGTTATAATTTTTTGTCGCCTTTTACTTCCTGTCAAGAGCAAAGCGGGTGTACTAGAACTGGAGCTCTAACAGTTCAAAGGCTGAACAGTGAAACCTATACGTTTAAACCAGTCTGAAGTTAGCAACGAGCAATAAATTCTTTCCAATACGTGAGTAATTATTTAATACATAATACGAAGAAATTACAGTTACTCGCCTGAGGTGCTTACCATCACGCATTCGATACCCGTGTAAGGTAGTGGGTTCCATCCTTACACTGTCGCGGCGATTATCTTCCTGCTGCCCAACCGCCGACGCCTTCCGTTCCCTGAAGCTATTTATCTCGCAAGGACCGTAACACCACATCACTATCCATCTTAACGCCCCCACATTCGTCTTACCTGTAGATCCTATCTCAAGTGAGGGCTTTATCCAACGAACCCACAATTTAGTGAAGCGGAAACCCAAACAACGGGTGCCAGAGACTGTTACCGTTGCTTAAATGTATGATGCCAGCAGGAAAATTTCTCACAGATATAGAAACAACGAATATTTTCGATGTTAACTGCGCAAAAGTCTTGACGCAGTCTCCTTTTCGAGCAATATACTCGGCGAATGTTTTCCCACTGATACCTTCCCTGATGTGGGCTTTTGAAATGCTTGAAAAATATCCGTTCCATTAGATTTGAGAACAGAGGGAAATAAGTGATTTATCTGACAGTCTTGGAGCGGAAGGTTATGAACTACTTGTAAAGAAACCAGATTGTAGTTTTGAGTCCAAGGGCAAAAAAGGGTGGCAGTAATTGAGAAGACAGGGATGCAGGGATGTGTCCCCGATGATAGGTGACTATACATAGATCAGAATAATAAATCGAAAGAGGAGAAATTTCGAAAGCGAATGAATTTTCAGGAAGATGAAATACTGGCGAATTTGTAATTTTGTCGGAGACGGTAAAGGACTCAACTGAAAGGACTGTGTGGTCCTTTAAACCTATACGGTGAACATAAATAAGGATCAAATACGGTTAATAATAGTGCCTACGAAATAAGGGAGACGATGTGAAGGACATAAGGCATGGCAAAGAGAAACGTTGAAGACAGTAGATAAAATTTTCTGTTGAGGTTGCAAAATAAGAGATGGTGGTAGAGACTACCAAGAATAACTTTTCTGAAAAAGAACAACAGGTAAACATCTAATACAAATTTAAGGTTTAGGAAGTCTTTTACGAAGTGTCTATAGTGTAGCTTTATGTGGAAGTGAAATGCGGACGATGGACTCTATAGACGAAAAGGGAATGGAAGTTTTTGAAATGTGGTGCTACAGAAGAACGCTGGAGATTAGATGGGTAGACCGGAAAATTGACGAAGTCATACAAATTCATGCCTGAGCGAAAAGTCTTTTAGATACACGTAAATTACAAAAAGAGGTTGGCTGTTAGGACTCATAACGAACATGTTGATTATGGAAGCTGGAGTGAGGGATTGGGGTAAAAACTGTAGTTGATCATCAAGGTTGGATTACAATGACTTGGTGAAGGGACAAGAGTGAAGAACTAGTTAATCAGAAGTCAGACCTGACAACAGTCACAATAACAACAGCTGCAGCAGCAGCAACGCAGAAGCCGATAAAGGCGACGCAGTGTTATCGAGGAGAACACCGAAAGTGCCATTGTTCGATTACGCAGAAACTTCACTCAGTGGCAGTGTGGTGAAAAATAAGTGAACACTGGTCTTGCATTGTTGATACTATATGGTATCAGAGAAAACGATGGTCAAAGTTTCCAATGTACTTTATGTGCCCTTGAGCGAGTAAATTGTTTAACTGATTTGGTAACGCGGTGGGTAGCGTTGTGGCCTCACACGTTTTGCGTCCCGCGTTCGAAACCCGATTATTCTTTTTATTTTAATTTCACTTTTATCTACCCATATTTGTAGAAGATTACTACACTATTTTTTCCATTGTGTTCTGAAATAACGGTGTCCTTATTCGCCTAGTAACTGTTTGCCAGGTGAATGAATTTAAGAAAAACCAGCAATAAATCAATGCGAAATTTATTTGAAATTGTTTTCGGTGAAATTCCTGTGGTCTATCTTCATTCATAATCAGCTGCAAGCGCCAGTTTTCAGTAAACTGTACCATTATGTGTGGTTTGCTACGAAATTATTACCAGTGCGTGACTACTTCAGCATTGTTAACGTTTCTTTCCCGAATGTAATCCATACGAAGAAATGTCACTGTTACAAACCTACCTTCACGCGATGCTCATGGTGTTAGGAATTTCTGTGTTTCGAATGTTTCTAGAATCGGTATTATTACGCGAATGCACCATATCTTCCTGAAGAATAAACATAAGAATAAAATTTGAGGATTAATACAATATTTGATACTAGAGTGAAATATAATAATATGTGAATTTAGAAGGATGGTAACCCCTGAAAATACCATACACAAATATATTATACAGTATGTATATGACACCTAATCATAAATTTACAATAAATGCAATGCATTTGTACCGTAGAACTTGAAAACGTACTAACATGAATAGATAAATGAAAAATAAAATAAAATAAAAACAATATTCTGATTTGTAACATGGGGCGCCTCTCTTGTCTACACGAAAAGTAGGTGGTTTTGTTTTATCACTTATAGATTAATTACATCTGATTCAAACCTACAATGATTTCGCTTAAAATTATCATTATACCTTGTCGTAATCTAATGTTAAGGTTCTTTTTTTTTTTTTTTTTACAGCAATTTAACGTGAGCGATGAACGAAGTCAGTAGTTAATAGTATGGTGATGCTATTGATCGGCCTTGAATGCATATTTCATGGTCAATAAAAGGACCTGCACTTATTCTCGTCTCATGTTTATGAAGTCCGATACCTTTTAGAGAAGCTTTGCAACACAACGAAAATACTTGCGTCGGTCAAGTGCCACCCTGTTAGTAGGAAGCCAACAATAACTGATTACGCTGATTCCTGTCGGTGCTTCCGTCATTAAGATAATTCCGCTATCTTTCCTTGCTAGCCAATTAAAACAAATAACTCAATATTTCGCTAAAAGGAAGGAGGAATTGTACCACCTCCCACGATGCTTTCAGATAACACGTGAAATTTTTCACATTGCTTCTCCTTATAACATCTGTTAGATATATCTTTAACCGATGATTGTTCAGCATCACATCCGATATTTTCACAAACCGCGTGGATTATATTCAATACAGGCGGGCCATATCAGAGGCAGCTGTCCATTTTTTTGGTGTGCAAATATCAGGTAACATCTGATTAATGTAATTCTAATTGCTTATTTTCATTCGCTCATATCGATTGGTATTATATTTTGGGGTAACCCCTCCCGTTCTAAAAGAATATTTTTGGCTCAGATATAGGCGGTTCGGACAACAGGTGGTGTAATTTCGCTAAATTTTGTTGAACCCTGTTCACTAGTCTGGGTATTTTGACATTGACATCTTGGGTTGTCGGGTGTTCTGCCGGATATCAGCGTCGTACTTGCACGATATTTCGGTCACGGAGCTCGTAACCTTCATCAGGTGCGACCTATCGTAGAGGCCAACCTTGGCGACCTGCTCGAGGCGGAAGCCATGGCAACACCGCAGCCCTCCAGGAAGAGGCCGGCAGCAATAGAGGAGGACGACTCCTCCACATTCTCTCAGTCTGCCTGCAGGAGAAGCCAGAAGCAGAAGATGGCAGAGAACCCTGCCCCCACTGAGGCAGACCAGCCACCAGACGACGGGTTCACCGTCCCGAAGAGGCGGCACACTGCTCGGGCCAAACGGCTCCAAACAGTGCAGCCGCTCCCGACGACGAACTCATTCATCGATGTCGACGAGCCAGAGGCCATGGAGGCCACTGAGCCACCCAAGAGGCGGGCACCCGCCCCACCGCCGATAACTGTC
This sequence comes from Schistocerca nitens, assembly GCF_023898315.1. NCBI lineage: Eukaryota > Metazoa > Arthropoda > Insecta > Orthoptera > Acrididae > Schistocerca > Schistocerca nitens. The sequence goes on along the minus strand of NC_064618.1, from coordinate 52,400,143 downwards.
TCATGGACGGGCACTTACAAGTCTTTCCTTGAAAAAATTGAGACAGTTGCGTCCGCTGCCAAGGTCAAATGTGTCGGGCGAGACCTATACCGGTTTTCGACCGCCACCATGGATGACTACCACTCAGCCATGAAGATCATTGAGACCGATAAGCTCCACTGCTTTACGCATAATGCGGAGCCCGTGAAGCAGCTGAAGGTGGTTTTCCGCCGCCTCCCGCTAAAAATGGAGCCATCGCACCTAAAAGAAGAACTGGCGGGGCTGGGCTACATGGCCAGCTCCGTGACCATCATGAAGTCGCCCAGGACGAGGCGAGACATGCCGCTTTTCCTAGTTGTCCTCCCAGACAACTTCGAAAATCGAAAAATCTTCCAGCTGCAGATGGTGGCCCGCATTGCAGTGGAGGTGGAGCCGCTCAAGGCCAAGGGGAGGCGCGCCCAATGCTTCTCCTGCCAGGGCCTTGACCACGTGGCTAACTACTGCTCCATGCCGGCCCGCTGTGTCAAGTGCGCCGACTCCCACCAGAGTCGGGACTGTACGAAGAAGAGAGAGGAGGCGCCAAAGTGCTGCAACTGTAGCGAGCCACATGTGGCGAGCTACAGAGGCTGCGCTGCATTCCGCCGCCGCCCACGGCAGAACGGACGATCAGCACCTGCCAGGAAGGTGCAACCTGGCACCAGCTACGCCTCCGCCACCAAGGGGGAGTCCACTGACGCCACCACGAGACGGCAAGCGGCCTTCCCGCCACTTCCGCCACGGGACTCGAACGAGACCGCAACATCCACCGCGCCTGGCTCGTCAGCCCGACAGGCTGCCTCCCAGGCCGATCACCACCAGGGTGGACGACGCACTGCCCGTCCACCCAACACTCCCGCGCCGCAGGCCGCTGGGCGCGCGGTCCAGGGAACGGACGCGACGGCGACGCCGCGCCCGGCCGTCCCCGCGCCCGCCCCTGCAGCTGTCCCTGCACCATCAACAGGACCAGGAGCCGCAGACCTGGGAGCCCTTCTGGGCTCTCTCTCTGCCCTGCTCCAACAACTGCCCGTGCTAGTCACGGCAGTCACGGAGGACCTCCAGGCTGCTATCGTCACCATGAAGCCGCACCATGGATAATCTACTCATCCATGGACTGACCGTTTGCGGCTTCAACGCAAACAGCCTGTTCCCCCAACAAGGTGAGTTTCGCCAGTTCATGCAGGACGAGGCCATTGACCTCTGCCTGGTCGGCGAAACTCACCTTAAACCTGGGGTCCACGTGCGTGCAGCCGGCGGTGGCACCGCCATCTATGTACGTGCATCACTCAGGCACCACCCGGTGCAACTTCCGGACCTGGCAACCCTGGAAGCCACTGGGGTGACGGTCACCACGACAGCCGGGCAGATCCCGTTCGTGGCAGTCTACAGGCCACCACGCGGACACCTCCAGGAGGCGGACGACGACGCGCTGCTGGCAGTTGGGGGGAGGGTGTTCATTGCGGATGACTTCAATGCGAAGCACCCGGAATGGAACTCCCGCCTCACGAATGTCAGTGGCCGCCGACTTTCCCGCGCTGCCGCGAGGAACGGCGCCCTGATCCTGGGCCCACAGGAGCCTACAATCTACCCAGCCAGGGGACGGCCAGACGTGCTCGATGTCGCAGTCATAAAAGGCATCGGGCACCACACGACCGCCTCCACACGGTGTGCCCTGTCGTCGGACCACCTGCCAGTGGTCTTCGACATAGATGTCGCCGGAGCCACGCTGCCACCACGCCGACAGACGTACCGGCGCATGGACTGCGGGCGCTTCCAGGAGATAGTCCTGGAATCGTTCGCGGACACACCCGATCCCGACGCAGTGGGCGCAGACGCCGCTCTGCGTGTCCTCTCCCGCCAGCTACTGCATGCAGCCGACGCCGCCACCCCACCCCAGCCACGGGGGCCCAGGGACTTCTCCCGCAACCTACCGCCTCAGATACGGGAAGCAATCAGGGAGAAGAACAGGCTGTTCCGGGAGTGGCAGCTCACCCGCCAACCCGCGACGAAGCGACGCCTCAACCGCATGCGGAGAGACATCAAAGCAGCGGCTGAGGTGCACAGGAACAGCGTGTGGTCTGCCTTCGTCGCCTCCCTCAACCCAGAGGACGGCAGCATCCGGCGCACGGTGAAGTCGTTCCTGCGCCGACGACAGCGCATACCACCAATACTGGTTGGGCAAGACGTCGTCTGCAGCCCAGACGGCAAAGCAGGTGTCCTGGCGGACCAATTCCAATCGTCATTCACCCCGGTGGACGACGATCTGGATGAAGACCACATCCAGCGGGTAGCAGAGCAACTCCCGGTGTTCCTGGGGGCAAGGGACGACGGGGACGTCATTGAAGCCATCTCCGAGGCGGAGGTGGCCGCACAGCTGCAGGCGCTCGATACTAGGAAGGTCAGAGGCGCTGATGGGGTCACCAACCACCTGCTGAGGAACCTTCCAGCAGGGGCCCATCCGCTGCTGGCGGGTATCTTCAACCAGGTCCTTCGCTCGGGTGTCTACCCCTCTGTGTGGAAACATGCAGAGGTGGTGGCCATCCCGAAAGCGAACAAGGACCCGCGTGACGCTGCCAATTACAGACCCATCAGTCTGCTCCCGGCCCTCTCCAAAGTGTTTGAGCGCCTCTACGCCAGGCGCCTGCTTCGCCACGTGACAGCAGAAGGAGTGATACCGGATGAGCAGTTCGGCTTTCGGAGGGGTCACTCCACGGTCCATCAGCTGATGCGGCTGGTGGAAGAGGCCATGCGCGCCATGGAGACGCGGGAATACCTTGGGGCGGTGTTCCTCGACGTCTCCAGGGCATTCGACTCCGCGTGGCACGACGGCCTCGTGTACAAACTTTTTGTGCACGGGGTCCCGACGTCGCACGGGGTCCTCCTCCGGTCGTATCTGGCTGACAGGACTTTCCACGTCCGCCTGGACGAGGGGACGTCCACGCACCGACCCATCCGTGCTGGAGTGCCACAGGGGTCCGTTCTCGGCCCCCTGCTCTACTCCATATTCACGGCCGACGCTCCGCGCGTGGCGCCGGTGAAGTTGGCACTCTACGCCGACGACACGGCGCTATTCGTGCGGAGTATGAAGGCAGTCCAGATGCGCCGCCTGCTCCAGCGCGGATGTGAGGCCCTTGGTGCGTGGTCGACGAAGTGGCGGCTGAAAATGAATGCGAGGAAGAGCCAGGCAGTGGTATTCACGCGAAGACCACTGCCACCAGATCTTCCGCCAGTCACCGTCGTGGGAAGCCCCGTCCCATGGAGCAGAACTGGCCGCTACCTGGGCGTCCTTCTTGACCAGAAGCTCACGTGGAAAGCCCACATTGAGGTCAGGAGCAGAGCAATAGGGCGCCTACGCGTTCTGTACCCTCTGCTCAACCCGTCGTCTGCCTTGCCTCCCCACCACGGCATCACGCTGTACCTGGCGCTGGTTCGTCCAGTGCTGGAGTATGCGGCCGTGGTGTGGTGCAACGCGGCCGACACTCACATCAACAAACTGCAGAGGGTGCAGAACAGGGCGCTCAAGCTCGCTCTGCGCCTACCGAGGCTCTACTCGACCGCTCGGCTCCACCGCCAAACCGGCATCCCCTTCCTCCGCGACCGATTTAAACAATCGGCGCGGCTCTTCTATGAGCGGACTCCACAGTCCGACAATAGGCTCATTAGGGACTTGGGCCATCCTATTCACCACAGGCCAACCACGCGTTGGCCTGACCTACTACGAGATTAATATCTCGTGGCAGAGAGAGGACAACTCCACCCCAGCAAACCCCTCAGGCCAATTCGTACCGTGAGGAAGCCACTCCCCAGATACAGGACTATGCAGGAATAGCAGTGTATCCTTAGCCTGCTCCCAACACGGGTCAGGGCAGACCCGTATGGACAAGTGAAGGTGAAGGCCGCAGCGGACGGAAAACGGAGCAGCAACGCTCCAGCAGGTCGCAGGGAATGGGTGCGGACCACAGAGGAAGCGCCTGCAGCCGTTGGTGGAGGGGGAAGGCCATAGGCATAAATACTGGACCAGGTCCACTCGAGGAGCAGTCTCAGGTCGCACCTGATGAAGGTTACGAGCTACGTGACCGAAATATCGTGCAAGTACGACGGTGATATCCGGCAGAACACCCGACAACCCAAAATGTCATTAGATCGCCGGGAAAGCCTGAAGAGTTATATTTTGACATTGTCCACTCTATATATATATATATATATATATATATATATATATATATATATATATATATATATATATATATATTGCTACACCACGAAGATGACGTGCTACAGACGCGAAATTTAACCGACAGGAAGAAGATGCTGTGATATGCAAACGATTAGCTTTTCAGAGCATTCACACAAGGTTGGCGCCGGTGGCGACATCTACAACGTGCTGACATGAGTAACGTTTCCAACCGATTTCTCATACACAAACAGCAGTTGACCGGCGTTGCCTGGTGAAACGTTGTTGTGATGCCTCGTGTAAGGAGGAGAAATACATACCATCACGTTTCCGACTATGATAAAGGTCGGATTGTAGCCTATCGCGATTGCGGTTTATCGTATCGCGACATTGCTGCTCGCGTTGGTCGAGATCCAATGACTGTTAGCAGCATATGGAATCGCTGGGTTCACGCGGGTAATACGGAACGCCGTGCTGGATCCCAACGGCCTCGTATCACTAGCAGTCGAGAAGACAGGCATCTTAACCGCATGGCTGTAACGGATCATGCAGCCACGTCTCGATCCCTGAGTCAATAGATGGGGACGTTTGCAAGACAACAACCATCTGCACGAACAGTTCGACGACGTTTGCAGCAGCATGGACTATCACGTCGGAGACCATGGCTGCGTTTACCCTTGACGCTGCATCACGGACAGGAGCGCCTGTGATGGTGTAGTCAACGACGAACCTGGGTGCACGAATGGCAAAAGGTCATTTTTTCGGATGAATCTATAACACTACTAGGACTGCGTGGTGGCGCAATGTTTACGTAGCTTGCGTAATCAAATACCAAGTTTGGTATATTACTTATTATGTCCTAACAGAAAAAGTAATCCTGTCAAAGAAAAGCCACGTATAACACTACACTCTGCTACTATTACACCATAACCCCAAAGTAGGAGTCAGTTTACAAAACAAAATTATTTTGTTATAGTAATTATGGTATAACGCACTCAGAACAGTGTTACCCTCTGAGAGGAATTTTGTTGTTTGACCATGTTGTACCTAACGAAAGTGGCTTATCGGAAATGAAAGTCAGAATTGCGTAACTAATTAAACAGTGACTAACGAAGAAATTGCCTTCCTGCACTATTAAACTGATAATGGTAAAACGGCCGCCAGCCTAACTAGGCAAAAGAATGATCAACATTCTCGTTGAAGAAAATAGTAATTAATAATTTTAACAGATAAACACAACCTATACTTGACCACAAGCGAGTGCAATTAACTCTGATACATACATATACATATGATAAAGTTGAAACCAACAATTAGAGCAGCAGAAGCAATTTGCAAAATTATAACATCTACTAAAAACACACTATTACTTTACACAAAGTGACTTGTCTTTATAACGTTATTATTAATATGCACTTCTAATACACGAGAGAGAGAAAGAGTAAACCTGAATATATAATTTCCTACTATTGCAGTTTTCCACTTTTACTGCAGTGAGACACAAAAATAACATATATACAAGACACTGACTCACCTTCTGCGATTTGCAATAATAAGCAGTAATGTAATCATTTACTAAGCAAGAAACATTATAAGCCTCAGTCTTAGGAACTTTTACTTGAAGTTGGCAACAACACGTTAATAAGCAGTTTTCACTAGGAAAATTATTTTTCAGTTCAAGAGGCTTTAATTAACAAAATCACTCTAGGCTCCAATGTACTTTCGGTAAGGACACTCGGTAATCAGTATAGTCCAAACGGTGAGGATCCTAAGAGGTTATGATGAGGAGAAAAGTCAAGATAGATACACAAATTCAGATATAAATTACCTTATATTTCAGCACATTAGCACATCCTTTAAGCTGATCCTTCACCGTACATCATAATGTCACTATGAAGCAATGATTGCGCAATGTGGTGGCAACTGCATGCAGGTAGGTGGAATTGCAGGCCGATTTCTTGATGGCGATGATAGAGACAAATTCCAGAATATTTCCAACTATTCGAGCCCTTGGAGAGAAACATGAAAATCCTCTCTTGGAAATCAGCACAATATGCGTCTTTCCCATGGAATAGCACGGACTCGTAACTCGTGTCCGTCTGGTGGCTCGTCTCCGACGGCTTCCGTCTCCGTCTCCGTGTGCTTTCCGACTGACTTCCTCGTCTACTTCCGTGTCCGTCTCCGACCGGTGGCTACCAGTCCCACCTTTTTCCGCAAGGCCAAACACAATTTGCGCATTCTGATGCAATACCGTTCCCGTGGGGAACCACTACACCTTATGGTGCAATAATTGCTAAGATTCCTAAGTGAGGATCAGCAGTTTACATAACAACAAACAAACGCATTGGATAACACAGAACATTTACACATATTAACAAATAAAGAAATATACAGTTATGTGTTACCCATTCAATCACACACATTTACAGAAGTAACATTAATTAAATAAAAGCAAAATAAATCAGTAGATCATTAGAGCTATGGTGTTACACATGCCCCATGTTTCGTTGAAGTTTCCTGTAAGGGACACTTCAAGGAAACATCCATAACACCTAAGTGGTGGTGGCTACAGAAAAAAAATTATACCATCCAACTTCAGTTGGGAAGAAAAAAAAATACATATTACAGACATACAGCATATACATTAAGAAATTTTATACTTTTTTTTTTAAGAAAACATTTTAAAATTGAGACATTTACACCAATTTTTATCCACAGACTGGTTTAAAGAAATTAATTTTCATCATTACATAGGATACCTTTAAGCATGTTCATTTCACACACATATAGTTTAAATAAAAGACAAACAGTACACAAAATAATCTATACATTAGTAGAATAGGTATAGCTTTCAAAAAAAATAAACACACATACAATAGCACAGAACATTTTTAACCTAACAAAGCAGAAATTTATCATTCAATATTTTTAAAGGAATGTAAATATTCAAACACACAAGCATGTTAATGATTATAGTACTTTTTCAAGGTTTTCTCAAAATAGTTAACTTTAAAGCTGCTCTTCATTAATAGCAGTCCAAAATGTTTGTTGCACATAAACACATTAACCTATTCAGATCCTATCTTTAATCATCACTGCTGTGATTTAAAACAGACAGTCCAAAACAAACATCTACATCCATTTGAATTATAATCCATTTTTATTTTATAATAAGTTCTCACTGGCTGCAGAAAGAATAGTCAGTTCATAGCTCATTGAGCAAAAAACCTAACTTACTTCACTGCTTGCCTCAGCACTAGCAGTCCAAGTTATACACATTCTGCCCATTATTGTTTTGGCAGTCTTTATAAACATTTAGGCACAAAAACACACTTTAGGTTTGGCAGTTCATGCCCACGTATCAGCTCCTTGCCCCACAATGGCAAGTCCTTTGGCTACTGCTCAACACAGCATATTTGGTAGTCCTTAATTTCAGGACCACAGCATTTTTATTCATTTATCTTGTTTCATTGCCCAACAACATACTTTTGAGCAGTTCATTATCATCATCTTCAAGTTTTTCATCATTCTGTCACACTTTTGGTACAAATTGCATTAATGGTATAAAACATGATACCTGCAACTTTGAAACAGTTATTAGACACTGGCAACAAAACCATTTCTTTTCAAATGACAACTTCAGAAAATATATACATTGGTTAAGAAAATTTTAAATGACATTTTTGGCATAATGACAATGTTCAGGGGTTATTTAAGTCCCTGATTTATAGTTTTTCTCCCCTCTTTCTTACTCATCAATATTTCTTCTAAAGTCAATATTCAGTATAATTACACATTTAGGTCATCAAATATGTCAAGATCAGAACAGTAACTTTACGTCCTTCTGTAAGTGACTTCTGCCTACTCTTTGTGGCACTAGACACATATATCTCATATCTACTTTACACATATTAATCAGGTTTCTCTCCTCAATTTTGACACAGAACATTTTTCAAAACATTTACATTTAGTCATATTGTGGCATTTATTTACCTTGTTTTCAGTATTTTTACCATTTCTCATCCGTATTTTTCCTTTTATATTCCTATTACATTTTTTCCTTTTACAATATCCACTATACTTTCATTATCCTTGGTCATTTTCTAGTGTACCCATATTATTTATCCATTTCTATTTGTTCACAAACAATACACAGTATGTTACATTATTTCTACACTATTCAGTTTACTTTGATAGAGAAGAAGGAAAGAAGATAGTAAAAGTTCTGAATGATGAAGAGGAAGGTTGGCAGCACGAAAAGAAAACGGAAGTAGTGCTGGCAACAACTCGGGTCCCTGGTGCTCGTCAGGCACCTGACAATGCAAAGAGTGCATGTCCCCTGAGGCTTACTACATTTTATTCATCATTGGTTTCTGTGTACATACAATTTCAGGTCGACTATATTTCTAACTCCTAAAGGCTTCCTTGACCTAGGGTACACAAGAAAATAAGCATTTGCATGTGGAGTTCCTTGCACTTCAAAAGGCCCATTGTAAACGTATTTGAATTTAGAAATTTCATTATTAATTTCGCTAGATTTTTCATGTGTCTTCACTAAAACATAATCTCCAAGCTTAAATTTAGTTGTTTTGAGATTATTATCATGCCTTTTAGATCTAGCGGTCGCTTTATCTTTCATTCTTTTTTTTAACTAACTCTTTTTTATCATGCAGGTTAATTCCTACAATAGGTGGGAATTGCAAGATCTCTTCAATAATACTTTTACTTTTACGGTCCAACAGAATTTCTTCAGGGGTAAAACCGGTGGTTTCATGGTATAAGGTGTTCATGGTCTTTTCAAAGTCCTTTACAAATCTGCTCCAAGCCTTATGGTTACGGTGACAGTAGGTTCTACCTAACCTTCCTAATTCACGCATATACCTTTCGACAGGGTTACTAGCCGGGTGGTAAGCTGAAATATATTTAACTTGAACATCATGTTGCTTCATGCCTTCCTTCCAGATTTTTGAAATAAACTGTGGTCCATTATCAGACAAAACAGCTTTAGGTTTACCAATGGTGTTAAAATACTCAATCATTTTGCCAAAGACTGCTTTAGCAGTGGCTTTCCTAATTGGATATAATTTAACAAATTTGGAGAAAACTTCCAACACTACAACAATGTAAGACCAATTACCTGACGTTTTAGGTAAAGGACCATACAAATCCACTGACAGCAATTCTAATGTGTCCTCTCGTACTGTATTCTGCATGAAACCTTGATTTACTTTATTTGTCACTTTTGCCCTCTGACATACATCACAAGATCTTATTCTCTCAGTAATTTTCTTAGTAGCACCTACATTAATTATAACCACATCAGTCAACTTTTCAATACACTTCTTGGGACCACAATGCCCTAAGGCAAGATGAAAATAATCAATCACTTCAGTCTCAAATTGCCTAGGCCAACACACTTTCCATTCTTCTGTACTGGTATTCTTTCTCCTGTACAAAACTCCATTAAATATCTTGTAAAATTTATTTATTTGTGGAAAATTAGGGTTACTAAAATTAACTTTCACTGATTTCCAAATTTCATCTTCATTCTGGTGGAATCTCATACTTTTACAAATTTGCTCAATTCTTTTTCTACCTGGAACCTCCTTAATATATCTTATATAAAATTTGCCATCTTCATTACATTCCCTTGGTAAGTTGTTCATACCCTCAGGCAATCGTGATAGAGCATCAGCTACATAATTGTAACTACCTTTAATGTATAATATCTCATAATCAAACTGTTGTAAGTACAGGGCCCATCGACTCAACCTGCCGGTAAACAGTCGACAGTTTTTTAAAAAGGTTAATGCCTTGTGGTCTGTATGAATTATGGTTTTATGCCCCCATAAATAAATCCTAAATTTCTTTAATGCCCAAATGATTGCTAAGGCCTCTTTCTCTGAAATAGTATAGTTTTTCTCATATTTAGTTAAAGTCCTACTAGCAAAAGCAATAGTCTTATGTTCTGTTTCCCCAGTTTCTGTGTTTTCCTGAAATAATTCAACACCAATACCATAAGCACTACTGTCTGTAATGATGTGGAAAGGCTCACTTAAAACTGGGTGATATAAAATGTTTTCCCTTACTAACTCAGTTTTCAAATTTTCAAAATCTTTCTGACATTCAGATGTCCAAATATATACACTATTTTTCTTCAACAAGCTATTCAAATGTGGGCTGTTGAAAGCTTGCCCCTTCGCAAATTTGCGGTAAAACCCACAAAGACCTAAAAACGCTTTCAACTGTTTCTTATTCTTTGGAGGAGGGCACTTTTCAATAGCATTAAGCTTTTCTGGGTCCTTGGTAATCCCAGATGTGGTTACTATGTGCCCTAAAAACTTAATTTCTTGTCTCACAAATTCACACTTTTTAAACTTTAAAGTCATGCCCCCTGCTTGAAGAGCAATAAGGGTTTTGTTTAACAGGTCACAATGCTCCTCCCAGTTATCAGTAGCAATCAATAGGTCATCTACATATACAGTCAATCTGGCACAAAGTTCTTTTCCTAATACAGAATCCCAAGCCCTAATGAAAACAGAAACAGAAGTATTCAAACCAAATGGTACAACTTTGTATTGGTAACATTTTCCTGCAAACAAAAAAGCTGTATATTTCCTAGAATCTTTGTGTAATGGGATCTGCCAATATCCAGCAGTAAGGTCTAAACTGGTTAGATATTTTACATTATGGAACTTTTGTAATAAATCATCTAAATTTTCAGGCCTGTCTACTTCTTTCCTGACAATTTTATTCAAAGTTCGTGCATCAACAACTACTCTTACACCTCCATCCTTTTTATTGACTATTATAAGTGGACTATTGTATTCGCTATTGCTTCTTTCTATTACCCCCCATTCCAACATTTTATCAATCTCAGCTTGTACTGCTTCTTTCTTAGCTATAGGTATTGGATATGGTCTGACAAAGAATGGTTCATGTTCTAGGATATCCATACGGTATTCAAAGTTAGTTACGACACCTGGTTTATCAGAGAAAACTTTCTTATTATTATTCAAGATATTAAATAAATCACCTTTCTGTTCACATGATATTCCTTGGATAACATCAACAATTTCCCTAAAGCTGTCAGTTTTTTGATCATCCTGCAATAATCCTCTCACATGGTATATTTCATATAGTTGGGATAAACCATCATTTTCAGATTCTATTTTTAACAAAATGGGTTCTACATTCACAGCTTGGACCTGGTTGTCACCTTTAAGTTTAATTTCTATTATTTTGGTTTCCCTATTAATCTTAACAGTTCCACTACCGCAATCTAAAATTACGTTCTCCTTGTCTAGCCAATCAATACCTAGAATCATTTCAGCACTTAATTCAGGAATCACTAAAAAATCATGTTCAAAGTTTTGGCTTCCTATTTCAAAGTCCATCAATACTTGTTTTTGAATAGGCTTGTTGGACCTACCAGTAGCTCCTATAATTTTCACTCCACTAACAGACATTATTACTAACCCTGGTTTACATGAAATATGATCAAAGAATGATTCTGATATGGCACTGATTTGGGATCCTGTGTCTAAAAGTACTTGCAGTTCAGTGTTACAAACATTTACAGGTATTATAGTTTGTTTAATCATCCTCTGTTCCTTTTCCTCCTGTTCTTCCCATAACAAATCCTGCTCAACCATAATGTCTTTCCAGGAAATATTACCTACTGATTTCAGTTGTATATCAGGTGGCTTTTTGGGTTTTGGAATTTCAAAGTCTTTAGCAAGGTACAACATCTCCTGCTCTGCTATTATTTTATCAGGTGGTCCTTTTTGTTCCTGTAATTCACACTCAGTTAAAACATTTATTAAGGCTTGCCCCAGTATAGTATCATCTGGGGTTTCCTGTAAATTATGCCCCTGTGTTACATTATTGAATAATTCATTCGGTTTCTGCCCAGTTCTACTTTCTATATCTTGCTTTGGAAAAATGTCACTAATTTTCTCATACCCTCTTTCAGTAAAAGTATATTCACTTTCATTTACACCTGAAAATTCATCTTCACTGGAGTCATCACTACTCCCTTCCTCACCATCAGATTCACTTAAGTACTCAACTTTTGAACAATAGAGAAAGTTAGTATATTCATTTTGATCTATATTCATATACCCTTTATCATCTGAACTATCACTGATTTCATTTTCGTTATCAGATTCTAGCAGGAAAGCAACTTTTAAACAGTGAGGCAGATTATCACTAGATGTTTCAACCACTTCGTTTTTCGACTCATTTTCTACATAATGCACATCATTTGGACAGTCAGACACTTCTGTTATATCACTTTGAACGATTTCAGCCTTAACTTCATATTTAGTATAATCGTCATATATTTCGATAACTTTCATTTCATTTTCCTCTTTATTATCATTCTCAGGTAATTGTGCGAAATATTTACTAGACCCTTCTGCATTAGAATCATAAAATACCTTTCCATCAACAACAATTTCGTCTGCACTGCTTATAATGTCATGTTCACTAACGTCCTCCTTTACATCATTTTCACGTATTTTTCGTTGTGCACACGTCTTTTGCGTGGCATATTCTACCTCCCTTGCCACTTTATTCATCATAACTTCCCTCATATCTACGTCTTTTACCTCACACACATCAATAACAGTGCCAATATTTCCCTTTTCACTCGCCTTTTCTGCCTCCCTTTCGTTCTTTAATAAAGTCTTTTCGCACGATTCCGATACTAAGTTATCCTTATTATATGACATATTAACTTTATTTTCATTTTTACACTCATCTACTACTGAAACCGGCCATCGGAAGTGTCCGATCCCGCCTCTCCTGTTTCTCTCTACGGCAGGCATCTTGTTCTGACGTCTGCTGTTTGTGTCTGCTGCCAAATACAATGTACGCTGCTCCGGCAACCGCTGGCCCGAGGACGAACGGTCACGCAACTGCGCACTGGGAATGCCACTACGTAACACTCCGCGCCCGTCTGCTATAGGCGCGCCCTTAAACTTCCTGCCCCGTAGTTTACATCCTTCCTTCTCGAATCTAATATTTGACATCTTTTCTTTGGGTCCAAAACCGGTTTCCGCGTGAATCCGACCCGTAACACACGCGGTTTTCAGTTTTCCATTTCGTCTCTAGTTTGGAAATTCCGCGTCATGTACCCTCTGCCACGCATCGTATAATTTCCTCTACCTCTCGCGCGACCTCTTTGAACCGTATTTACACGAAATTTATCATTTTCGTGTCGTTCAGCTTGGTCATTACTTTCTCGCGAATAATTGTTGTTATTACGTGGACGGGAATCGCGATTTCTTCGCCAGTGATCTTCATCTTCTACCCTTTCCAGAAATACAGAAAAACTACTGTGGGTACTCCCAACATACCGTTTAGAATCCTCAGGTAGTTTCTGCCAAAGAACCCAAACGATCTCGGCTTCAGTCCTTCTTGCTTTCAAATGTATCAGTTTTCTGTACCACGATTCGCAAAACTCTTTCATAGTTTGTCTACCCCTGGTATCATACACCCTGGCCATTAGGAACTCACGCCACAACTGGTCTTGTTTTCGTTCTGACCAGTACTCGTCAATAAATTTTTGTTTAAAGCTTTCAAAAGACATCTGGTTTGTATCCAGATTCAACCCCCACCTTTTTGCTTCTCCTGTTAATGCACTGATTACAACATTAATTTTTTCCTGGTCAGTCAAATATTCAGGAAAATTTCTTTCGCAATTCTTTACAAAATCAAAAGGGTGCCAACCGATATATCTCTTTGCAGGGCCGAATTTTTCCTCGCCCTCTAATATTTTACTGAAAGGCATTTTTTCAGTAAAATGTGTAGGTCCTGTTTGTATTTTTATTTCCAAGTCATGCACTTTGCCTTGGATTTGTGAAGTGTTATGTTCACACTTCTTTTCGCAAGTAACAATCTGTTTGGTTAATTCTCTACTTGTTTCTGTTACAGACTGTTTAATCTGCGCAAATTCCACGTTACATTCAGTTTGTATTTCGGATTTAATACCGAATACCTTTTCGTCCACTTTAGTGATGACTAAGGGTTCTATTTGATCTTGTATTTTAATTACTTCAGTGTCAAATCTTTCGTTAATGTCATCGATTTGTCCTTGTACATTGGCAATATTGCCATTGATGACAGTAATTTCGCTTTTAAGGTTTTTAATTTCATTACTCACAATGTCTACTTTTACATCAACCTTCTCAATCTGTTTACTAAGATTCTTTCCTTGCTCTTGCATTTGTTTACTAATATTGTCATTTTGCGCAGCATTTTGCTGTCCCTGTGCTGCAATTTGTGCAGACAACATTTTTAACAATTCTAACATATCTGAATTCTTTTCACTTTTAGGTTCTGCTACATTTTTCTGTTCAAGATCTACTTTCCTTTCAGTTTTTGGTGATTCAAACATATCCCGCGATTCATTAGCATAGCCACTGTCTTCCACAACGTCGCTCATACTGTCTTGCTTAGAACGCGCGACACACATAGCTTCGATCTGTTTATTGACGTCTGCGTGAGAACGTACGTAATTTAACTCGCGTGTAGTGGCATCTGTTGGTGTGCTGCCTGAACTGCTTTCGGTTACATTCTGATCTCGCGTATCTAGATTCATTTCTAGTTTCCTGTCCATTTTAATTACTGTTCAGTACTGATACTTTTTATTTTCGATTTAAACTGAACTTTCACTATCCGGTCTCTCAAATAATGCACAGGTTCGTGCCGCTGGACGTTTTATGTTCACTCTATGTTAGTAAAAGGCTAACTACTTATAATTTTTTTTTTTTTCGTCTGTAGGTGCAGACTGAACAACGTCCTGTCACGGTCGCCACATATAACACTACTAGGACTGCGTGGTGGCGCAATGTTTACGTAGCTTGCGTAATCAAATACCAAGTTTGGTATATTACTTATTATGTCCTAACAGAAAAAGTAATCCTGTCAAAGAAAAGCCACGTATAACACTACACTCTGCTACTATTACACCATAACCCCAAAGTAGGAGTCAGTTTACAAAACAAAATTATTTTGTTATAGTAATTATGGTATAACGCACTCAGAACAGTGTTACCCTCTGAGAGGAATTTTGTTGTTTGACCATGTTGTACCTAACGAAAGTGGCTTATCGGAAATGAAAGTCAGAATTGCGTAACTAATTAAACAGTGACTAACGAAGAAATTGCCTTCCTGCACTGTTAAACTGATAATGGTAAAACGGCCGCCAGCCTAACTAGGCAAAAGAATGATCAACATTCTCGTTGAAGAAAATAGTAATTAATAATTTTAACAGATAAACACAACCTATACTTGACCACAAGCGAGTGCAATTAACTCTGATACATACATATACATATGATAAAGTTGAAACCAACAATTAGAGCAGCAGAAGCAATTTGCAAAATTATAACATCTACTAAAAACACACTATTACTTTACACAAAGTGACTTGTCTTTATAACGTTATTATTAATATGCACTTCTAATACACGAGAGAGAGAAAGAGTAAACCTGAATATATAATTTCCTACTATTGCAGTTTTCCACTTTTACTGCAGTGAGACACAAAAATAACATATATACAAGACACTGACTCACCTTCTGCGATTTGCAATAATAAGCAGTAATGTAATCATTTACTAAGCAAGAAACATTATAAGCCTCAGTCTTAGGAACTTTTACTTGAAGTTGGCAACAACACGTTAATAAGCAGTTTTCACTAGGAAAATTATTTTTCAGTTCAAGAGGCTTTAATTAACAAAATCACTCTAGGCTCCAATGTACTTTCGGTAAGGACACTCGGTAATCAGTATAGTCCAAACGGTGAGGATCCTAAGAGGTTATGATGAGGAGAAAAGTCAAGATAGATACACAAATTCAGATATAAATTACCTTATATTTCAGCACATTAGCACATCCTTTAAGCTGATCCTTCACCGTACATCATAATGTCACTATGAAGCAATGATTGCGCAATGTGGTGGCAACTGCATGCAGGTAGGTGGAATTGCAGGCCGATTTCTTGATGGCGATGATAGAGACAAATTCCAGAATATTTCCAACTATTCGAGCCCTTGGAGAGAAACATGAAAATCCTCTCTTGGAAATCAGCACAATATGCGTCTTTCCCATGGAATAGCACGGACTCGTAACTCGTGTCCGTCTGGTGGCTCGTCTCCGACGGCTTCCGTCTCCGTCTCCGTGTGCTTTCCGACTGACTTCCTCGTCTACTTCCGTGTCCGTCTCCGACCGGTGGCTACCAGTCCCACCTTTTTCCGCAAGGCCAAACACAATTTGCGCATTCTGATGCAATACCGTTCCCGTGGGGAACCACTACACCTTATGGTGCAATAATTGCTAAGATTCCTAAGTGAGGATCAGCAGTTTACATAACAACAAACAAACGCATTGGATAACACAGAACATTTACACATATTAACAAATAAAGAAATATACAGTTATGTGTTACCCATTCAATCACACACATTTACAGAAGTAACATTAATTAAATAAAAGCAAAATAAATCAGTAGATCATTAGAGCTATGGTGTTACAAATCCAGGTTCAGTTTACAGCATCATGATGGTCGCATCCGTGTTTGGCGACATCGCGGTGAACGGACATTGGAAGCGTGTATTCGTTATCGCCATACTGGCGTATCACCTGGCATGATGGTATGGGGTGCCATTGGTTACACATCTCGGTCACCTCTTGTTCGCATTGACGGCACTTTGAACAGTGGACGTTACATTTCAGATGTGGCACTACCCTTCATTCGATCCCTGCAAAACCCTACATTTCAGCAGGGTAATGCACGACCGCATGTTGCATGTCCTGTTTCTGGATATAGAAAATGTTCGACTGCTGCCCTTGCCAGCACATTCTCCAGATCTCTCACCAACTGAAACCGTCTGGTCAATGGTGGCCAAGCAACTGACTCGTCACAAGACGCCAGTCACGACTCTTGATGAACTGTGGTATCGTGTTGAAGCTGCATGGGCAGCTGTACCTGTACACGCCATCCATTCTCTGACTCAATACCCAGGCGTACCAAGGCCGTTATTACGGCCAGAGGTGGTTGTTCTGGGTACTGATTTCTCAGGATCTACGCACCGAAATTGTGTGAAAATGTAATCACTTGCCAGTTCTAGTATTATATATTTGTGCAATGAATACCCGTTTATCATGTGCATTTCTTCTTGGTGTAGCAATTTTAATGGCCACTAGTGTATAATGTCTCGCCAGTACGGGAATATACAAAATGGATGTACTGTAGTTTCTTGTTATCAGCTTATTCCCAAGAATAAGCAGGCTTCACTCGGTTAATACTCTGCAGAAATCCAATGTGCATTTGCATCGGACTTCCTTAACTCTTGTGCAGAAAGGTGTGTAGTATACTGCTGTATCCATTTTCAATAAGCTACCACAAGAATTCAAAAGTCTTAGTATTAATCCACGATCTTTCAAATGGAAACTGAAGAGTGTCCGGATGGGTCACTCTTTCTGTTCTGTTAAGGAGTTCCTTGAAAGATTAAGCTGATTCTTATGTTATTGCCGGCCGCGGTGGTCTAGCGGTTCTAGGCGATCATTCCGGAGCCGCGCGACTGCTACGGTCGCAGGTTCGAAACATGCCTCGGGCATGGATGTGTGTGATGTCCTTAGGTTAGTTATGTTTTAGTAGTTCTAAGTTCTAGGGGACTGATGACCATAGATGTTAAGTCCCATAGTGCTCAGAGCCATTTGAACCATTTTTTTCTTATGTTATTTTGTTGATTGTGTTGATTTAAACTTATTGTTTGACTTTTTTGCGTTCATAAACATTTTATTTTTCTGTTATTACTTTTATGTTGTAATTTCATATGCTGACACATTCCATGACCTCGGAGATTTGCTCCTGAATATGGTCCTATGGAACTTGACGTGTAGGGGAAAAAAATGCTGTGGTTTTGTAAGGAATAATACTGCATGTCAATATACACAGTTACAGATCTTCTATCTAGAAATAGGATTATATCTTTTGTCAAAATTATGGCAAGATTACGTGCACCCACAGTTCTTAGTGGACCAAAACATGTGATACATAGTGCTAGTTCGTTTCATTATCTATACACTAAAAGTGATATGAGTGGTAATGGAAAATATATTAAGCAAAACACAAGGTTACGTAGCATCTGTGGTTTTACACATGCATGAAATATTTCCTAAACTTTTTACAAATTACATTTTTCTTTAGACTTATTTTCACTAATATACACACAGCTTTCCGATAATTAGGAAATTTTGTAAATTTTCTAATATTCATTTTCCCGCTGGGGTTTTTAACAATACTTCGAACATGTCAGCTTGAAAGTTGCGGTGTAAAGTTTCATTCCTTCAATGATTCGCCTTCAGTAACTCGTGTACTAGTCGTTGCTGACTACTTGCACAGATCCTCTGCAACTAGTAGACACATATACACTGTAGATTCTTCGAGTTCCCTATCTTTTTCTCTGTTTTTCTGCTTGTCAGTTTGTCTGCCTCCCTCTCTCTCTCTCTTTCTCTTTCTAAGAATTGAATGGTCCGATCCGACGTATCGAAACCTACCCTTAAATTTTCCACACAGGAAGAAAACAACAAAATAATTGCACAGTCCAAAGTTTAGCTGCTACAAATGACTGCAAGAATTTTTTTTTTTAAAATTTGCAAGCTACGCTTAAACAACGGGTTGTTCAGTTCTTCCTGCCTAGCAGACGATCTGGCGAATAACCAGACACAGGCATGTCGTAACAGTAGAACATAGTGGCACATAGCGTGATATCCAAAACGCAAACACGAGAAATTTACGCACTTAAATAACGAAAAATGTCTCAAACCTTCAATCTTCTGCATAACTTGTAGTTCACACTGACAACAAAACTGTTGCAGATATAATTGTAACACTAGTCACCGGCAGAGGAAACAAAATAAAGGCAATGTAATATGTTACATTACGTGAAGGGCTTATTTCAATAGTGGTACAAGGCCATTATCTCCTCTTTTCTGCCTATAATGCTTCTGAAATTAATGATCCAAACAAACAGAAAGAATGGTTCATCTCTAGCAAGAAGCCAAATGCTTGAATATTTCTGGTATCTCAACTGCAGATTTTTTAGCGCTCATTTAACTTTAGGACTCTGTATCTCAAAATGAACAAAAATGAACTTGTACCACTATTGAAATAAATCCTTCACATATTACTTCCGTTAATTTGATGACAGGAAATATTTTATAAAAATTTCTGTAGCACACTTCTTTTGATAATTTTTGAATAATATGTAGTGTACTAATAACTAAATAGTTCCTTGTTTATTCGTTGTCGTCGTCAAAAAAATGTGAAGTGTATATTGGATGACGAAAAAAATATTTTCCTTCCACAGGGCACACCTGATAAAAGAAAACTTATTGCTTTCAGGCACTTTAAAGTAGGTCATAGCCATTTTTCTGCCTATTGTACTGTCTACGTGATCAAATTCATAAAACGTGATGAGGCAAACTCACAATGCACAAATGACTAAGGTTGAACAATGTTTTACCCTTTTAAACCTGACATGACAAACAGCTATCGGAAGTTACATTGTACAACAATTTTCTGAGTAATGCTTTTCACTTCCTTTTAAAGACAGAGATGTCGTTGCGTCCATCGAAGGGTTGAACTAAAAAAATGAATTATTTCTGCAACTGGTAATAAGACATATCAGATGTAGTATCGAAAATTAATTTCTCAATTTTCGAGATCGTGCTGCAAAGATTACAAGATTTTTGCTAATAGACAGTCTTACTTTTTAATTTGTGGCCCTCAGTTGGCTTGAAGATGCTCAATACAGACATAAGCTTACGTTAACAGTAATCCTGTGACACTTATCACCAACATTGTTGTATCCAAATGCGTCATACATAGCATACATCAACTGCACAAGCGATTCTGTCGTTTTTTCGCTTCAAATTGTTACGTACGGTTTTGCATGAAGTTCTTGCTCAAAAGCCTGTCTGATTGGCTTTTAATAGATAGAAAGAAGCCACGAATTTGTATATTGTATTATCTATTAATGACTCCACACGTTTACTTGAAGGAAATATCGAAATTTTCCAACTTATCATTACTTTCGTCTTTCTTCTATTTACTCTCAATCCATATTCTGAACTCATTACGCTGTTCTTTCTATACATGAGATCATGTAATTCTTCTTCACTTTCACTCCGGATAGCAATATCGTAATCGAATCGTATCATTGATACACTTCCACGTTGAGATTTAATTCCACTCCTGAACCTTTCTTTTATTACCATCATTGCTTCTTCGTTAAACAAGTCGGACAAAACGGGCGAAAGACTGCACCCCTGTCTTACACCCTTTTTAATCCGGGCAATTCGTTCTTGGTAGTCCATTCTTATTATTCCCTCTTCGCTCTAGTACATATTGTATATTACCGTCCCTCCCTATTGCTTACCCTATTTTTCTTAGAATTCCGAACATCTTGCACCATTTTCAACTGTCGACCGCTTTTTCCAGGTCGACAAATCCCTTGAACTTCTCTTGATTTTTCATTAAATTTGCTTCCATTATCAACGGAAACTTCAGAATTGCCTCTCTCGCACCTTTACCTTTTCTAAAACCAAACTAATCGTCATCTAACACATCCTCATTTTCTTTTCCATTGTCCTGCATATTATTCTTGTCAACAACTTGGGTGCATGAACTGTTAAGCTGATTGTGCGATGGTTCTCGCAGTTGTCAACTCTTGCACTCTTCGAAATTATTTAGATGATGTTTTTCCTTAAGTCAGATGGTATGTCGCCAGACTCCAGCATTCTACACATCTATGTGAATAATCGTTTTGTTGCCACTTCCCCCAATTATTTTAGAAATTTTGACGGAATTTTGTCTTATTTGATGCAAGTTCTCCAAATCTTACTGAAATTCTTATTGTATTACTGAATCCCCTATTTCTACTAAACTGATTCTCGTTTCTGCTTCTATGACGTCCGACAAATCTTCCCCCTCTTAGAGGCCATCAATGTACTCTTTCCCCCCATCCGCTCTGCTCTCTGCATTTAACAGTGGCAGTCCAGGCGCACTCTTAATGTTTCCTTGTTTTTCCATTTCTTCACATGTTCCATACGCCCATTTCATCTTAGCTTCACTGCACTTTCTATTTATTTCATTCCTCAGCGACTTGTATCTCTTTATTCCCTGAACATTTTGTACTTTCTTCTTATATCTATAAACTGAAGTATTTCTTCTGTTACCAAATGGTTCAAATGGCTCTGAGCACTATGGGACTTAACTACTGAGGTCATCAGTCCCCTAGAACTCCGAATTACTTAAACGTAACTAACCTAAGGATATCACACACATCCATGTCCAAGGCAGGATTCGAACCTGTGACCGTAGCGGTCGCGCGGTTCCAGACTGAAACGCCTAGAACCGCTTGGCCACAACGGCCAGCTTCTGTTACCCATGACTACTTCGCAGTTACCTTCTTAGTAACTATATTTATCATTCTAACTTCTGTGAGTGCCATTTTTAGAGATGTGGATTTCTCTTTAGCTGAACTGCCTATTGAGCTGTTACTTTTTGCTATTTCTATACTCCTAGAGAAATTCAAGCGCACTTCGTCATACCTTAGTAATGTCGTATCTGACTTCTTTGCGTATTGATTCTTCCTGATTAATCTCGCAAATTATAGCCTACACATCACTACTACATTGTAATCAGAGTCTGTATCTGCTCCTGAGTACGCTGTACACTCCAGTATCTAATTTCGGAATCATTGCCTGACCATGATTGAATCTAACTAAAATCTTCCCGTAACACCCGGCCTTTTCCAAGTATACTTCCTCTTGTGATTCTTGAACAGGGTATTCGCTATTACTAGCTGAAATTTTTTACGGAACTCAATTAGTCTTTCTCCTCTCTCATTCTTCGTCCCAAGCCCATATTCTCCTGTAACCTATAACTGCATTCGAATCCCCCATAACTATTAGGTTTTCATTTCCCGTCTCATACTGTATTATCCGTTCAATATCATCATAAACTTTTTCTGTCTCTTCATTTCAGCTTGCGATTTCGGTATGCATACCTGAACTATCGTTGTCGATGTTGGTTTTCTGTCGTTTTTGATAAGAACAACTCTATCACTGAACTGTTCAGACTGTCATACACATATCTTAACCGCATATCTGCATTTGATATTGCCTTTCTTGTTCCTTTAAATCTGGAAGGGCACATGAAATTGAGTCTCTTTGTCGAAACTAGATGGAGATGTAGACAAGACATGATTTGTCTGCTGATTAATCAATGATGATTAATCAATGGAACAATATGAACCACCTGTAAAATTCGGAACTATTCGGAACTACTCAAAACTACTCAGAACTACTTGAAACCCGCTGATTCAAAACGAAGGGGATTTCAAAAGTGGGGCACTCATTCAAAATAAAGTAAAGACGACATGCCATTGCTGCTTCATCGTCATTCAACACTTCTCGTCGGACATGCACGCAACAAAAACATGTATCACTTGTATTACTACACTGATGATGAAAAACCAACAATAAGTACATCTGTAGAGTATTGAAGTTTCAGAAATACATTTTTCTAGGTTGACAGCGACGATTTCGGATGGGAATATTTGGGAACGGGTCATCCTGATTGAAGAAAAGGGGTCACTAAATAACTGTTTCAGCGTTCATGATCTTTAATACATTACTTGCTTTTATTAAAGTCAAACGAGTTTTTAAAAAAAGTCAGCAGTAAAACTGACGGAGCAGACTTTAGGAAAATGACCTTTAAAACAACTCCACTAATTATGATCCACCAGCCATTAACTGTACACCAAAGGTGCAGAATTTTGAAAACAATTAACTACAGTTAGCGACATTGACTTAGTAGCTTTTTTTAACTAAATCACCTTTAAATAACAGCCATTAATTCTGAACCCAATGTCATTCAGTGGACAGCAGAGGTACAGAATTTTTAAAAACAGTTAGCAGTAACTGAATAGTTAGCTACAGTCAGCCAAAATTCACTGATCAGATTTTAAGCTAGTGATTTTTAAACAGCTGCTATTAATTATGAATCCACTGTCATTCAGCAGAGAGCAAAATACAGAATTTTTTTAAAAAAAGGCAATTAATAATTACTGAATAGGCAACTACAGTTTCCCAAAATTCACTGATGAGATCTTAAGCAAATGACATATAAACAGCAGTCATTGATTATAAACCCATTGTGATTCAATACTCACACTAAGAACAGAATTATAAAAAAAAGGTAACAATCACTGTAGAGGCAGCTACAGCTAGCCAAAATTCACTGATTAGTTTTTAATCAAATGAATTTTAAGCAGCCGCTATTAATTGGGGATGATGGTTGACTAAACGCCACCGGCTAGAGAGGGGGAGGGGGAGGGAAATGACGAGAGGTAAGACCATACACGTAAGTTACTTAACTTGGAAAGGATGCAGCCCACCTCCCACTCCTTAGGCCTGCAAGAGACCGGACCACCTTTACTTGGGTCAAACTGGCCAAAAAGCGTCCAAGTCGGCGGTGTGATTCCGAAACATCGTGCCCACTCACAGAAACCGCTCCGCAGGGCAGGCGATAACCGACAGTCAAAACTAGGCTTGGTGCCTGCAATGGAGTCGATTCGATCCCTCGTGTACAATCCAGAACTCCAAACCTCTCGCGACCCTAGGCGTCACGCTCTACACATCACACACTCACTACCCAAAACCTTGCTGCTTCGTGACTTTTGTCCCCATCCGTGGCGCCACCACCATACCTCCAGTGCCATACAGACAAAGATCGTCAACGAGGGGCGAAATCGATGGAAGGCCGACCACACACTTCTCAACCTCCCTCACTGAAGGTCACAGACGCTCTCCCGGGGTTGGGCAAAATGTAAAGGTGTGGCTAGCGACTCTCCTTAACTGACTAACTAGAATTCTCCCCGTTCAATACATTATGGACCGACATATTGCTTGGACTCAGAAATCTCAAAATTCTACAGTTTATTAGAAGGGGTTGCGCCAGCTTTGGCTCCGTTGTTATATTTACGCACAAACACAAGGTCCCCGACCTTCGCCTCGAATTCAGGCTCCCCACAATTGTATCTACGAGCCTGACGCCTATGCGCGAGTTGTGTATAGTGTCTCGCTGTCCTCCAGTTATTTTGTGTTGTTTCGGGGGAGGGGGGGGGGGTGACTCGCTTTGTGAAAGTTTCATTTCCCACAGAATTAAATCGCGTGGAATAATTTGAGAAAAATAATAATAGTATGTCTGTTAATGTCAATGTTACTTCATAGTCTGAGAACGAGTGGATGGTTGTAAGGGGGCAGAAGAAAAAGAAGTAAAATGTTTCTAGTGGTTCCATTGTTTCTCGAAACATTATAAATGTGAGAATTATGCGAATTCCTTAATGCAGCCTGTTAAAAATGCGGAAATTAACCATTTCTCCTAAGTAAACCGTTCAAATTTAGCACGTAGTAGCATTACTGCGTATCAGTTTTCGTGTAAAGTATATGAGCAATATGTGCGTTATTTCTATATTAAAGAGACATTTGCTTCATATTTAGTCGATTCTTTCGCAATTCAAACCAGTCACTAGTATCATACCCAAGGTAGTGAAACTATTTACAGAGTTGTAATCATATTTATTCAGTACAATTGTCCTTCTTGATCGTTGTTTATATCTCTGTTTTATTCCGGCCATAACCATAATAATAATCTGTGGATGAACAAAACAAATGAGGCGTAATATTTATTCCAGAAATACAATAATACATTGTATAGTACAAAGCGAAGACGCACCACACCTAAACGTTTCATACATACATATATACTGAACACTCCTACCATGACTAGTGCTGTTCAGTGAAGCAGCCTACTTTATACACTGAAGCACCAGAGAAACTGGTATAGGCATGCGTATTCAAATACAGAGATACCTAAACACGCGGAATATGGCGTTGCGGTCGGCAACGCCTATATAAGAAAACAAGTCTGGAGCACTTGTTAGATCGGTTACTGCTGCTACAATGGTATGTTATCGAGATTTAAGTGAGTTTGAACGTGGTGTTATAATCGGTTCACGAGCGATGGGACACAGCATCTCCAAGGTAACGATGAAGAAGCGATTTTCCAGTACGAGCATTTCATGAGTGTACAGTGAATATCAGAAATCCGGTATAACATCAAATCTCCGACATCGCTGCGGCCGGAAAAAAACTTCCTGCAAGAACGGGACCAACGACTACTGAAGAGACTCGTTCAACGTGACAGAAGTGCAACCATTCGGCAAATTGCAGTAGATTTCAATGCTGGGCCACGAACAAAAGTCAGCGTGCGAATCATTCAACGATATGTCATGGATGCGGACTTTCGGAGATGAATATCCACTCGTGTACCCTTGGTGCATGCACTACACAAAACTCGCCTTGGCCCGTCAACACCGACGTTGGAGTTTTGATGATTGGAAACGTGTTGCCTTATCGGACGAGCCTCGTTTCAGATTGTAACGAGCGGATGCACGTGACCGCTATGCAGACAATCTCATGAATCTATGGACCCTGCTTGTCATTAGGGGACTGTACAAGCTGATGCAGGCTCTATAATGGTGTGGGGCGTGTGTAGTTGGAGTGATATGGGACCCATGCACGTCTAGATCTCACTCTGACATGTCAAACGTACATAAGAATTCGGTCTGATCACCTGCATCCATTCATGTCCATTGTTCATTTCGACTGACAAGGGAATTCCAACAGGACAATTCGACATCCCACACGTTCACAATTGCTGCAGAGTGGCTCCACTAACATTCTTCTGAGTTTAAACACTTCCGCTAGCCACCAAAGTCCCCAGACATGAACATTTACATCTACATCTACGCGAGTACTGTGCTATTCACAATAAAGTGCCTGGCAGAGGGTTCAATTAACCACCTTCAAGTTGTCTCTCTACCGTTCCACCCTCGAACGGCATGCGGGAAAAACGAGCACTTAAATGTTTCTTATTTTATCGTGATGATAATTTCTCCCTATGTAGGTGGGTGTCAACACAATTTTTTCACAATCGGAGGAGACAACTTGTGGTTGAAATTTCATGAGAAGATCCCGTCGCAACGAAAACGTGTTTGTGTTCATGATTGTCACTCCAATTCACGTATCATGTATATTTAGCGATAATACAATACGAGCCGCCCATTATCGAACTTTTTCGATGTCATCCGCCAGTCCCACCTGATGCGGATCCCACACCGCACAGCACTACTCCAGAATATGGCGGACAAGCGTAGTGTAAGCAGTCCCTTTAGCAGATCTGTTGCACCTTCTAAGTGTTCTGCCAATGAATCACAGTGTTTGGTTTGCTCTACCCGCACCATTAACTATGTGATCGTTCCAAGTTAGGTTATTTGCAATTGTAATCCCTAAGTATTTAGTTGAATTTACAGCCTTCAGATTTGTGTGACTTATCAGGTAATAGCGGATTTGTTTTAGCACTCATGAACTTCACACTTTTCATCATTCAGGGACAATTGCCACTTTTCGCACCATACAGATATTTTTTCTAAATCATTTTGCAGTTCATTTTGGTAATCTGATGACTTTACAAGACGGTAAACGACAGCATCATATGCAAATAATGTAAGAGGGCTACTCAGATTGTCTCCTATGTCGTTAGTATAGAACAGGAACAATAGACGGACTATAACACTTCCTTGGGGAACGCCGGATATTACTTCCGTTTTACTCGATGACTTTCCGTCTATTACTACGAACTGTGACCTTTCTGACAGGAAATCACGAAATCAGTGGCATAATTGAAGTGCATTCCATAGGCACGCAGATTGATTAGAAGATGATTGTGAGGATCGGTGTCGAAAGCCTTCTGGAAATCTAAAAATATGGAAACAATTTGACATCCCCTGCCGATAGCATTCATTACTTCATGAGTATAAAAAGTTAGTTGTGTTTTGCAAGAACGATATTTTCTGAATCCGTACTGACTATGTGTCAATAAATCGTTGTTTTCTTTGAGGTACTTCATAATGTTCGAGTACAGTATATGTTCCAAAACCCTACTGCAAATCTACGTGAGTGATATAGACTTGTAATTAAGCGGATTAATCCTACTTTTCTTTTTGGGTATTGGTGTGACTTGAGCAGTTTTCGAGTCTATAAGTACGGATCTTCCTGTGAGCGAGTGGTTATATATAATTGCTAAATATGGAGCTATTTTATCAGCATACTCTGAGAGGAACCTGACTGGTATACAATCTGGACCGGAGGCCTTGCCTTTATTAAGTGATTTAAGCTGCTTTGCTACAACGAGGATATTTACGTCTATGTTTCTCATTTTGGCAGTTGTTCTTGATTGGAAGTCGGGAATATTTACTTCATCTTCTTTGGCGCAGAAGTTTCGGAAAACCGTATTTAATAACTCTGCTTTAGTGGCACTGTCATTAGTGAATTCACCGTTGTTATCGCGCAGTGAAGGTATTGATTGCGTCTTGCAACTGGTGTGCTTTATATATGACCAGAATCTCTTTGGGTTTTCTGCCAGATTCTGAGACAGAGTTCCGTTGTGGAAATTATTAAAAGCATCTCGCATTGAAGCACGCGCTATGTTTGGAACGTCTGCCCAACTTTGCCAATATTGGGGATTTTGCGTTCTTTTAAATTCGGCACGCTTTTTTCGTTGCTTCTGCAACAGCGTTCTGACCAGTTTTGTGCACCATAGGGGATCAGTAACATCACTTATTAATTCATGTGGTATGTATCACTCAATTGCCTTCGATACTATCTCTTTGAAATCATTCCACATCTTTTCTACCCTTACGTGATCAGAATGAAGGAGTGGAGACTGTCCCTTAAAAAGGCGTTAAGAGCGCTTTTATCAGATTTTTTAAATACATGTAGTTCCCGTTTCTTTTTGTTGGTTGCGGGTGTTACGGTATTCAGCCTATCAGCAACTGCCTTGTGGTCGCTAATCCCTGTATTCGTCATGATACTCCCTATTTGTTCAGCACTGTTTGTTGCTAAGAGGACAAGTATGCTTTCGCAACGATTTACGCTTCGAGTGGTATCATGAACTAACTGTTCAAAAGAATTTTCTGTGAAAGCATTCAGTACAATTTTGGATGACCTTTTATGCCTGCCGCCGGATGTAAACGTATAATTTTTCCAGCATATAAAGGGTAGATTGAAGTCGCCACAGACTACAATTGTCTGAGTGGGGTACCTATTCGAAATGAGACTCAAACTATATATTCTGTGTCGGGGTGTCGGTAAAACGATCCAATTAATAGTTTAGTCCGATTGTCCGGTATAGCCTCTACACATACTACTTCGCAGGAACTATCTAATTCAATTTCACTACAAGGAAACTACTTCTAACAGCATTAAATACTCCACCACCAACTATATTTAATCTATCCTTTATGAACACTGTTAGGCCGTTAGAAAAAATTTCGGCTGTACTGACTTCCGGCTTTAACCATCTTTCTGTACCTATAAGTACTTGAGCTTCAGTGCTTTCTATTAGGGCTTGGAGTTCTGGTCCTTTCCCAACACAGCTACGACAGTTTACAATACCGATCGTTTCTACAACTAACTTACTGTGTTTTACATGCCCCCTTTTAGACGGACGTCCTTTCTGTGGTTCCCTGAGACCCTCTAACCTAAAAAACCGCCCAGTCACTTCCACACAGCCCCCGCTACCCGTGTAGCCGCCTCCTGTGTGTAGTGGACTCTTGACCTATTAAGTGGAACCCGGAAACCCACCACCCGATGGCGCAAGTCAAGGAATCTGCAGCCTACACGGTCACAGAACCGCCTGAGCCTCTGATTCAGACCCTCCACTCGGTTCTGCACCAAAGGACCACAGTCGCTTCTATCGACGATGCTGCAGATGGTGAGCTCCGCCTTAAGCTCGGAAGCAAGACTGGCAGTCTTTACCATTTCCGCTAGCCACCCGAAAGCAGAGAGAATCTTCTCCGATCCAAAACGACACACGTCTTTGGTACTGACACGGACCACCACCTGCAGTTGGCTGCATCCTGTACTCTTCATGGCCTCCGGAAGTACCCTTTCCAAGTCCAGAATGACTCCCCCGGTATACACACCGAGTGCACACTGGGTTCCTTCCCCTTCTTGGTAGCCATGTTCCTAAGGGGCCCCATTTCGCGCCTAACGTTGGAGCTCCCAAGTAGCAGCAAGCCCACTCTCCGTGAGTGGCCAGACCTTGCAGGCCTAGAAGCTTCCGCTGGAACAGGTTGGGCGTCTGCATCCGGTTGATAGACTACGTCAGCCACAGATAAGGCCCGAAACCTATTTGTCAAACGACCCGGGGAGGCCCCTTCGATCGGACCCTCGGAAATTCTTTCGCTGCCTTCCAGACTTTGGAATGATCTCCCACTCGACCACAGGTGAGGAGTCAACCTCAGAGCAGGCAGTACCTGGGCACCCACAGCAGTGGACCGATCGGGGGACAAGTGGGTCGTGCTCGACGTCCCTCACATCCTCGCATCTGACCCTCCACAATGTCAGTCTGCAGAAAAGTGAATCCTGTTGTAACTTTGTTTCGTGTAGTGTCCTCAGTGACCAATACAGATAGCTGCCCTTATACCCTTAGCAACCTATATTCGTTTATAACTTATGATCAATATCCTACGAAAACAATATATATATATATATATATATATATATATATATATATATATATATATATATATATATATATACTCCTGGAAATTGAAATAAGAACACCGTGAATTCATTGTCCCAGGAAGGGGAAACTTTATTGACACATTCCTGGGGTCAGATACATCACATGATCACACTGACAGAACCACAGGCACATAGACACAGGCAACAGAGCATGCACAATGTCGGCACTAGTACAGTGTATATCCACCTTTCGCAGCAATGCAGGCTGCTATTCTCCCATGGAGACGATCGTAGAGACGCTGGATGTAGTCCTGTGGAACGGCTTGCCATGCCATTTCCACCTGGCGCCTCAGTTGGACCAGCGTTCGTGCTGGACGTGCAGAACGCGTGAGACGACGCTTCATCCAGTCCCAAACATGCTCAATGGGGGACAGATCCGGAGATCTTGCTGGCCAGGGTAGTTGACTTAACACCTTCTAGAGCACGTTGGGTGGCACGGGATACATGCGGACGTGCATTGTCCTGTTGGAACAGCAAGTTCCCTTGCCGGTCTAGGAATGGTAGAACGATGGGGTCGATGACGGTTTGGATGTACCGTGCACTATTCAGTGTCCCCTCGACGATCACCAGTGGTGTACGGCCAGTGTAGGAGATCGCTCCCCACACCATGATGCCGGGTGTTGGCCCTGTGTGCCTCGGTCGTATGCAGTCCTGATTGTGGCGCTCACCTGCACGGCGCCAAACACGCATACGACCATCATTGGCACCAAGGCAGAAGCGACTCTGATCGCTGAAGACGACACGTCTCCATTCGTCCCTCCATTCACGCCTGTCGCGACACCACTGGAGGCGGGCAGCACGATGTTGGGGCGTGAGCGGAAGACGGCCTAACGGTGTGCGGGACCGTAGCCCAGCTTCATGGAGACGGTTGCGAATGGTCCTCGCCGATACCCCAGGAGCAACAGTGTCCCTAATTTGCTGGGAAGTGGCGGTGCGGTCCCCTACGGCACTGCGTAGGATCCTACGGTCTTGGCGTGCATCCGTGCGTCGCTGCGGTCCGGTGCCAGGTCGACGGGCACGTGCACCTTCCGCCGACCACTGGCGACAACATCGATGTACTGTGGAGACCTCACGCCCCACGTGTTGAGCAATTCGGCGGTACGTTCACCCGGCCTCCCGCATGCCCACTATACGCCCTCGCTCAAAGTCCGTCAACTGCACATACGGTTCACGTCCACGCTGTCGCGGCATGCTACCAGTGTTAAAGACTGCGATGGAGCTCCGTATGCCACGGCAAACTGGCTGACACTGACGGCGGCGGTGCACAAATGCTGCGCAGCTAGCGCCATTCGACGGCCAACACCGCGGTTCCTGGTGTGTCCGCTGTGCCGTGCGTGTGATCATTGCTTGTACAGCCCTCTAGCAGTGTCCGGAGCAAGTATGGTGGGTCTGACACACCGGTGTCAATGTGTTCTTTTTTCCATTTCCAGGAGTGTATTAAATTTCTTGTTGTACTATAACATTTGCACACTTTTCTGAAGAAACTCGTAATTTTTGTTACTGACTTCGAGAAGTTTGATACACTATGGATATAACAGTTACAGTATTTGTACCTAAAGTGAGATACTTTATAAAAGTCTCTGGTGTTTGTGCCTATATGTCCGATAAGATTCATATGATCACTTCGGAAAGTTGAATAACACGCACCGTAAACGAAAGAAACAACACGAGAACAGCTTATGCCGTTTACACTCTTTGATGCACATTCATGTTTCACGTACTATGTAGGACCTTCCAATTTGTAGCTCAGCCTACGCGGTGAGTCAAATCAGCACTTCTCGTTTATTTTTCTGGATGTGGAAAAACGTCAATGGCCGCCTCATCAGTTCTTGAAAAGGTATAAAAGGCATACATTGAACTGTTATTTTTAAATTTCAGGAATGTATACTATTTAACGCACAGTGGAGTGTAGCAGCCGCTTTATTCTTATTGCTACGAGATGAAAATCAGTTAAATGCATTTCATTCAAAAGTATAGTCAACAATGAGTCTTTTAGTGTTTTTTCTTGCACATGGCCGCAGGTGTAGTTTGACGTACATTACATTGTGGAGCTCTCAACTCAGTGAAGGGGAGAGAATAAAAACAGGGTGATGTTTATAGCTGAAAAAGACGTTTGTCGTCCCATGTGTTACTCCGACACCGGGGGGCATTTCTGCACAACATGTTTGCCCCTGGCTCATGGCCGCGGGCGGGGTCTGCTGATTTTATCTACCACACGCCACCCCATTCATTTCGTTTTGTTTGCCACAGTCTCCCTGTGTTATCTCTAACACTTCTGGCGACCATATCTACAATATTTGTGACGACTCGCGAAGGCGGCAGCACCTGATACCGTATCTAGGAAGTATCTATGTGTGAAACAGAACGGCAAAATGGCAATAACGTAACTTTAGCAGAGCTTCCAATCTCACAGACGTGAAAAGATTCTATTCTTTCTCTGCAGTGTAATATTTTCTGTTGTGCTAGATTAGCGTTTCAGTTATGGTATGTTTATCATTCCAAAACTAATCCAAAAAATGAACTTCGGTTTTATATAATTATACTTGCTATAAAAAAAGGAAGAGATATATTTAACTTCTTGTTTACCACGAACAGATTGTGTCTGAACAGACATAACAGTTCTCTGCTTTGTAATTGTGATGAGGAGCAAAATACTACTCACCTAATGTGTCTTTGACAAAATACAAAGGTCTGTTTTGTTCTAAATGTTTTTTTTTAATTTTTATGTAGAAGCTAATTTACTTTTCGCTGACCATAATCGACTTTTATCTGTTAATGAGTTTTT
Source organism: Schistocerca nitens (assembly GCF_023898315.1). Lineage (NCBI taxonomy): Eukaryota > Metazoa > Arthropoda > Insecta > Orthoptera > Acrididae > Schistocerca > Schistocerca nitens. The sequence goes on along the minus strand of NC_064618.1, from coordinate 52,367,435 downwards.
TACAATTGCCTTCTTTGCTGTCTGCAAGCGATAATGAGGTTCAGCGATATTGGAAGCTCTATAGTAAGGCCTTTTTGCCATTGTATTAATTTATAAGGAATGAACTATGAACCAGTAGCAGAAGATTTTACACTCTGTATTTAACATCGACGAGGAATGTGGTTCAAAAGGTAGGAAGTGGGTACAACTTGGCTGGGATAGTTAAAAATATGCTTCAGGGAATTTGTTCTCTGCATATATCCAGGATCAAACAGAGTGACAATGCATACGGGATAAAATTCGATGCGTCTTACGATTTCGAAGAAACGCAGAGAAAAGTCTTTCCTTCTGAAACAAAAAGCATAAATGGGTTTCAGTTTTTTCGTTTTGCTTTTATCTAATAAATATTGCTTTCTTTGATCTACTTATTATCCTACTTATATAACTAAGAAAAGTGTTAAACGATTTGAAATAGTTTCAGAATTTAGAAATACATAGTTCCATGACTATTGATTTACTTCCAACTGTTCATAGTGATAGTATTTCACTAGCTGTAACTTGCAAGACTGAAAACTTGTGTAAATATGAAATAACGGTTTATATGGATACTTCGACTTACCATAATCTGACACTTTCACATGTAGACGATCATACGCGATACTCTAAATAGTTTTCCTGATAATTTTATATGTTCTTCTGTAATTTATCTGTGGAGCGTAGTGTATCAAATATCAAGAATGTGATGATGTTCAACAGTATTCAAGTATTAATGCCAAGTACTAGCAAGTGTTATTTGAGACAGATGGAAAGAAGAGTTTAGTTTATGAGTGTTGCCTAGACACGTCAGTCAGAGAGACCATTGTTTGGGAAAGTGTGTGAGTAGGTATATAAGTAGAGAACGGGCGTGATTTTCTGGCATGCTGAAGCCATCTATGATGTCATCAATGAGTGATGGGTTTGCCTTCCCAAATTCCAACCCTCAGGTCCAGCCCTGTCTGTTAACATACTTGACATGTTTTCCTCAGGTACTATTCACTCAGAGGTGTGTGGTTACTCCTTCAACTAATTCTAAATTTTGTTCTTCCCACTACAGATCTCTAAAACCACACTGGCAGCGAAAGGCTTCCACTCAAAGGTATGTGGCTACTTACAGAATTCTTGCATACTGCTTCTCCTAACACCAATTCCTCCAACTTGTCGTAGAGTCACACTGGTGACAGCTCTGTGCACGTCTACTATTGCCACAGATACCTCAACTAAGTGAAGGATATTGCTGCAGGTTCGAATCCTGCCTCGGGCATGGATGTGTGTGATGTCCTTAGGTTAGTTAGGTTTAAGTAGTGCTAAGTTCTAGGGGACTGATGACCTCAGATGTTAAGTCCCATAGTTCTCAGAACCATTTGCTTTGAACCCTATTGCTGAATACAAAACCCTTGTCCTAAGCTTAACTGTCCATCTGCTACGTTTAAAACAACTACAGGGAGAAATGTAGTAACAATTCACCTTTATCTAAACAAACAGATACCAGGCTACGCAGAAGCAACTTTCCGTGAAAGCAAGGTCCGCCTATGACCGCATGGAGCTGCGTCACCGTACACTGCTGCCGACGTTGCAAGAAAAGGCCGCAGAGCTCACAGTGTCGTGCAAGCCATGAGGATTCCGAGTTAAAATGAAGGGAAACGTAAAAACATTTGTACTTTCGTCCAAGGCACATGTAAGGGGTAATAAGAGGGTAATGCTGAGATTGAGAAGCACTAGAGAGTTTCTCCAGGCACATCTACTCAGTAGGGAATGAGAGAAATGCTAGTACAGCTATGTGATTCATCAACAATGTACAACTGGCACTCACTTAGAGGGTGTTTCAAAAATGACCGGTATATTTGAAACGGCAATAAAAACTAAACGAGCAGCGATAGAAATACACCGTTTGTTGCAATATGCTTGGGACAACAGTACATTTTCAGGCGGACAAACTTTCGAAATTACAGTAGTTACAATTTTCAACAACAGATGGCGCTGCAAGTGATGTGAAAGATATAGAAGACAACGCAGTCTGTGGGTGCGCCATTCTGTACGTCGTCTTTCTGCTGTAAGCGTGTGCTGTTCACAACGTGCAAGTGTGCTGTAGACAACATGGTTTATTCCTTAGAACAGAGGATTTTTCTGGTGTTGGAATTCCACCACCTGGAACACAGTGTTGTTGCAACAAGACGACGTTTTCAACGGAGGTTTAATGTAACCAAAGGACCGGAAAGCGATACAATAAAGGATCTATTTGAAAAATGTCAACGGACTGGGAACGTGACGGATGAACGTGCTGGAAAGGTAGGGCGACCGCGTACGGCAACCACAGAGGGCAACGCGCAGCTAGTGCAGCAGGTGATCCAACAGCGGCCTCGGGTTTCCGTTCGCCGTGTTGCAGCTGCGGTCCAAATGACGCCAACGTCCACGTATCGTCTCATGCGCCAGAGTTTACACCTCTATCCATACAAAATTCAAACGCGGCAACCCCTCAGCGCCGCTACCATTGCTGCACGAGAGACGTTCGCTAACGATATAGTGCACAGGATTGATGACGGCGATATGCATGTGGGCAGAATTTGGTTTACTGACGAAGCTTATTTTTACCTTGACGGCTTCGTCAATAAAGAGAACTGGCGCATATGGGGAACCGAAAAGCCCCATGTTGCAGTCCCATCGTCCCTGCATCCTCAAGAAGTACTGGTCTGGGCCGCCATTTCTTCCAAAGGAATCATTGGCCCATTTTTCAGATCCGAAACGATTACTGCATCACGCTATCTGGACATTCTTCGTGAATTTGTGACGGTACAAACTGCCTTAGACGACACTGCGAACACCTCGTGGTTTATGCAAGATGGTGCCCGGCCACATCGCACGGCCGACGTCTTTAATTTCCTGAATGAATATTTCGATGATCGTGTGATTGCTTTGGGCTATCCGAAACATACAGGAGGCGGCTTGTATAGGCCTCCCTATTCGCCAGACATGAACCCCTGTGACTTCTTTCTGTGGGGACACTTGAAAGACCAGGTGTACCGCCAGAATCCAGAAACAATTGAACAGCTGAAGCAGTACATCTCATCTGCATGTGAAGCCATTCCGCCAGACACGTTGTCAAAGGTTTCGGGTAATTTCATTCAGAGACTACGCCATATTATTGCTACGCATGGTGGATATGTGGAAAATATCGTACAATAGAGTTTCCCAGACCGCAGCGCCATCTGTTGTTGAAAATTGTAACTACTGTAATTTCGAAAGTTTGTCTGCCTGAAAATGTACTGTTGTCCCAAGCATATTGCAACAAACGGTGTATTTCTATCGCTGCTCGTTTAGTTTTTATTGCCGTTTCAAATATACCGGTCATTTTTGAAACACCCTGTACATACATACATACATAGATTCCAGATGGAAATGTAAAATGGAGAGATGCACGTTCATCCTCCTGACTCTGGAAACTTGTGCACAGAATGTGAAACCGAAGTAAAAAAAGTAATCGGGTAATAAAGTTAAAAGATTTACCACGAAAAGGAATTGCGTGTGGAATGGACTGTGACTATTTACCGACAGTAACATAGCCAGCATCACAGAGATATCAAACAAGCAAACGTACATGCGGAAGCCATGTAGCATCGACAATTGAGAATGAAGCCCACCTATAATTATCTACAACTAGAATCACACTCCTCGATAGGTGACAAATATAGACGAAGAAAGCCAATGACAACTTCGAGAGTGAGAACCTGTAGTCTTCTCATTGACGGCGGTTCACCTCAGAAGTTATGCAGTGCAGTGTCATGAGTGAGCAGAATGATCCCTCGCCTCTAAGAACAACACGGTACTTGCTAGGAACTCATCAGTTCATCCATATTTCTCACATAAACATTTCATACTTGGCTCATGTTATAACATCTCGGAACTTAACACTAAGTCGTACTGTGTTGGTCCACTTCTTTTCAGTGTCGCGATTCTCCATGTGCACCGCATAGAGGCTTGCAGAGTATAATAGATGTCCCACTGGATTTGTAAGTCTGTGGTCGAATTTGTGGAACTTGGAAGCTGGATATATGTGTAAGGGCTCTTGGATGGCGTTGAATCATCATCATCATCATTTCGCATTGTTTGTGTCCTGCAGTACCACTTTCTTGGCAGATGTCTGATTCTTAAGAAAGATGAACAAATGGTCTACGGAATCAAAAATCCGTGCTGTTCTTAAAGGCGAGGGCTGATTCTGCTCATTCATGACACTGAATTGCGTAACTTCTGATACATTATTCTTTGATGTCACCGTAAAACTGATGTGAAATTCGAGTGACTAGCTTTCTGACTTCTGAAGGAACGATATCGCTTATCTGGTGGTATTTCGTTGTCCGACTTGAAAATCCAGTGGTGCATGTGCCGTAATTATGCTCTGCCAGTCTTAATGCGGTGCATATGGAGTCTACCGTATTTTAAACCGATGCTGGCTGGCAGTAGTGCAAGGAGCTCGAACGCGCACTCCCGGCATCACAGGCCGCCCATGCTCCGCCCTGCACCACGTGATTCATAACCCCAGTATGTCGGCAGCGTCGTACTTCACTCTTACACGAACCAGTAAGGGCTATATGCGCTTGTAGTCTCTGGACCATATTGACAGGTTACGCTATGGTCTAGCACCTGATTCTGGTGACAGTTTCTCGTGGTGAAACGCCGTCAATAAGAAGGCTACAGGCTCACTGGCTTTCATCGTCTATATTTGTCACGTTTTGATGAGTGCGATTCGAGTTGTAAATAAATATAGGCGGGTTTCATTCTCAACTGGCGATGCTACGTGGCTTACACATGTACGTTTGCGTGTTTGACGGCTCTGTTATCTGTGCTATTGTCGATAAATAGCCACAGCCATTTTCATATACAGGGTGATTGAAAAAGAATACCACAACTTTAGGAATTTAAAACTCTGCAACGACAAAAGGCAGAGCTAAGCACTATCTGTCGGCGAATTAAGGGAGCTATAAAGTTTCATTTAGTTGTACATTTGTTCGCTTGAGGCGCTGTTGACTAGGCGTCAGCATCAGTTTATGCTAAGATGGCGACCGCTCAACAGAAAGCTTTTTGTGTTATTGAGTACGGCAGAAGTGAATCGACGACAGTTGTTCAGCGTGCATTTCGAACGAAGTATGGTGTTAAACCTCCTGATAGGTGGTGTATTAAACGTTGGTATAAACAGTTTACAGAGAATGGGTGTTTGTGCAAAGGGAAAGGTTCTGGACGGCCGAGAACGAGTGATGAAAATGTAGCACGCATCCAGCAAGCATTTGTTCGCAGCCCAGGAAAATCGACTCGCAGAGCTAGCAGAGAGCTGCCAATTCCACAATCAACTGTATGGAGAGTCCTACAAAAAAGGTTAGTTATGAAACCTTTTCGTCTGAAATTGGTTCAAGCACTGTCTGCAGCTGATAAGATTAAAAGAATCGATTTCTGTGATTTTATCCTTGCTCAAATGGAAACAGATGAATCTTTCGTTTCAAAGATCGTGTTTAGTGATGAAGCAACTTTCCACACTAACGGGAAAGTCAACCGTCACAATATCTGTATATGGGGCGCTGAGAATCCGCGGGAAACAACTCAGTATGAACGTGACTCGCCTAAGGTGAACGTTTTCTGTGCCATTTCAGCCAATAAAGTTTTTGGTCCCTTTTTCTTCGAAGGTGCTACTGTAACTGGACTACAGTATCTGGAGATGTTAGAGAATTGGCTGTTCCCTCAGCTCGAACAAGAAGCACAACAATTCATATTTCAGCAGGATGGAGCGCCACTACATTGGCACTTATCTGTCCGTAACTACCTGAACGTCAACTACCCGAGGCGATGGATCGGCCGCCAGGCAGCCTGTGACAGAGCACTTCATCACTGGCCTCCAAGAAGCCCTGATCTTACGACCTGCGATTTTTTCTTATGGGGGTATGTTAAGGATATGATGTTTCAGCCACCTCTCCCAACCACCATTGATGATTTGAAACGAGAAATAACAGCAGCTATCCAAACTGTTATGCCTGATATGCTACAGAGAGTGTGGAACGAGTTGGAGTATCGGGTTTATATTGCTCGAGTGTCTGGAGGGGGCCATATTGAACATCTCTGAACTTGTTTTTGAGCGAAAAAAAAACCTTTTTAAATACTCTTTGTAATGATGTATAACAGAAGGTTATATTATGTTCCTTTCATTAAATACACATTTTTAAAGTTGTGGTATTCTTTTTGAATCACCCTGTATAATCCACTTTTGGGGCGAATTTTGTGAGTGAATTACCCGAACTTTGTTTTCTTCTGTTTCAGATTCTGCGTACAAGTTTCCACAGTCATGAGGACGAATGTGCAACTCTTGACGTTCCACTTCCACCCAGAATCTATTATGTATGCACTTATGTATGCATCCATGTGTGCTTGGGTCATATTGGTGCAGCTCACTAGCTGTCTTAGCATTGCTCCCTCGTTCCCTACCGAGTACACTTGCCTGCAGCAACTCTCTAGTACTTCTCAGTCCCAGTATTCCTCTCTCATTTTCATCTCTGCTACCCATTACCTGTCGCTTGCGTTAAAGTACAAGTATTTTCCGTCATTAACTCGATACACTCATGACTTACGCGGCACGGTGAGCCCTGGGGCCTTGTCTCCCGACGTCGACAGCAGTGTATGGTGACACAGCCGCGGGCGGATTTTTCCATCACGAACTTTGCTTTCACGGAAACGGGACTTCTGTCCAGCGTGGTAGTTGTTTGTTTGAACAGAGATGAATTGTTGCTATCCTGCTTCCCGCAGTTGTTAAATTTAGTACAAGGGTATGGTACATCGATATCTTTAACTTCGCGTGAGGTAGCTGAATCAGCAATACGCATGTGACGTCTGTGTGCGCAAAACTGTCACCGGTGTGATCCAGGGCGAATAGAGGTACTGGAGTTAGGAGAAGCAGTTCGCAGGAATTCTTTAAGTATCCATACATCTCAGAATGAGAACCTTCCTCTCCCGCTGTGATACTAAAGATATAAAGTGGGACGAACAAACTTAGAGTTAACACAAGCAGTAACTAAAACCTGGTAGTCAAGGGAAGGCAGGATGCCGTTAGGATTGTGGATGCGGCCGTAATCATTTACCATTAGTTGCCTTTTACAGTTATACACAATATATTTTAAACCAGCAATTCCAGAGTCAGCAATAAATAAAAATACCACACGTTATTAATGAAGGAATAAACAACTGTGTAAATAATAGTGTTTTCAGTGAGTTACAATTTAGCAAATCACCAGATACAGTAGATAATGTTTTAAAAGCATGCCACTGTGATATGGGCAGAAAGTCTTACAAGTCAGGAATGACAATGAATTAAGAATTGTTTAAAACTCGCTGCAACTTACAAATTACGGGTACTGAAATATTAAAGGTAAATCGCCACAACAACAGCAGAAGGAATCAGACGCTAGGAATGGCAGTAAGTAAGGTTTTAAAGGCTTACTGCGTAAATACCAATATGAAATTAGAATTTTAAGGCAAATGATCACAATCACGGCATGAAGTCCTTACAGGCCAGGAACGGTAATAATATAAAACATTTAAAAACTTGTTGTAAAACAGGAAATACAATAGCAAGGGTTAATTAAAAAAGCAACAGATCAGCAAACAGGTGAAATAAGATGATGGTGACGTTTGTAACACAACCCTTAACATCCACTGAAAACTACACTGCTAGATTTATTCCAGAAGGCGAGCAGAACTATTAACTAGACATATATAACCTTTAATGTACGCATTGCAAGGGGTTGTAATAAATAATATAATAATAAAACACAAGCACCAGCACATAAGTTCCTTAAAGAGTTCTGAAGCAGATTATAACCGCAGAAGGCGTGGGCTGAAGGAGCGTTACACTCAACTGTTGGCCATCACAACACACATGTCTTACAAGAACCAAGATGCCACGGACGGTGATCCAGGAATCGACCTCTGAGAAGGTCCGGCAACAAACACTATCGCGACCGATGAGATAGGCAGCCAAGAGTTGTATTCACTTCACAAGATGGTAACTCAGAATAGTGGCAGTCTAACGAATGACTAACGATAATCTTTCTGAAGCTACTTGACGTCCGATAAACCAAACGCAACGATGGAACAATACGGCAAAGCCGGAACCGGCGGTCTGCACTACGTCCCCACGATACTGTGTTTAGAGCACATGGAACGAGAAAGGAATCACTAACACCAGAGTAGAAGAATCACCAATCGGCGTACAATCAAGAAGGCTGTCAAAACTACACGCCTTACCGGACAGCAGCGGCAGGGCGAGGAAACGTGCACTGCCGTTACATACGCTAACCACCAGGGCATGTAACTTGAGCTTTAGCGGCCATCAGGCAAGAAAAGTTACCGCCGGTTGAACTGAACAAATTGTAACAAGTTGAACGCAGTAAATAGTAATAATAAGCCGAGGAAAGCTAATCAGATCCGCCTTCCCAAAGCACTCCACTCGCTGCTCTTCTCCTCGGCGAAACCACTAACGAAAGTCACTGGAGAATGGCCAGATATCACAATGGTGGAGATTTCTCTCCTTGGACTGAAATGCACTCATCTTAAAGCTTGCTGGATCCGGTTAACGACGAGGTCGTGCACCCTCGTGACCACAGCCCTTCCATGCAGCACGCTATGCCTGCCGCTAGTGGTTCCGGCGTGTTTGCGCACTGTGGCTCCTCCTGAGTCTCCAACCGAACTGACCCACTCACACGACCCGGAAAAACAACGACGTCGCCCCAGAGATAGGGCAACAGTTACTACTTATCGATAACCGCCGCTGCTGCCACTAGCGCACAGGCAACGCTTGCGAAACCGAGTGGCGCCAGTTAACACGAGAAGGAGACAAACAACCGCAACCATGCCAACTAAACGAAACCGTCTGGTCTTCAACAAAGGGCGAAAACCTACAAACAGCACCAATGCAAGCCGCAACACGGCTCAGTAACCAACTCCTCTAAGGGAACAGTAACCGAGGCAAACATGTCAGGTAGGTTCGGTGACAGGAGCTGGATACACAGGAACATCCTTCGTCTCAGATGTGGTAATGGCAGTATTCTGGAAGTTGGATTCTGACTTCACAAAACCTATCCCAGTGTCTCAAATCTGGGACGGTATGCCAGAATGCCAAATTGCACATCAGGTCTGAGACAGGGTTGTGACGTCATAGAACCTGGCCCTGTATTCCAGCTCTGGGTCCGTCTTACAGGTCGACCATCGTGAAATCTGACGCTATAGTCAGGCTCATGCTATTCAGATGCATCACTGTGGATTTTCAACCAGTTTATGCTAGGGGCGCACTCCTACTTCTCCACTAGCGCAATTGAGTTACTTTTAGTATTTCCCTCTAATGTGTTGAATTTCCGCAAAAATTTGATGTACCACCATTTTATACATAACGCAATTGGCTTTGTGAGAAGGGTGTGCTGGTGCGGTTTGGGGTGGGGCTGTGGATGGGGAAAACACATGACGTATCGATAACGTGGTCGATGGCGTCAGCACCCGAGAAAACCACCTCTCTTCTCTCCATACATGCCTACTTCCTGGTCTCGAAGCATCACGGAAATATAATCTTGCAGAAAGTCATCTGTATGCAGAGGTTTGGATACTTCGCGCTGGGATTCAGGAAGCGAAGAGCAAACTTGAAGAAACAAGTTTTTCCAGTGCCATCCACGGTCACCAGAAGGTAACTTTCACTGATACAATATCGTAAAAAAAACATCGACTTATCGTTGAAAGAACATGCTATCTTCAATTTCATCTAAAATTCATTAATTAATTACTTCGTAAAATGATTTGTTCATTTATATCAAGCTATATTCCGTGATAATAGACTGAAATTAACATGATGTACTCAAATTTTCTTTATTGTTTCAAAAGTGTTAGTCAAATGTTTTCATTACGATTTCTGTGGTCCCATTTTCTTTATTGTTTCAAAAGTGTTAGTCAAATGTTTTCATTACGATTTCTGTGGTCCCTGTAGAGGATGCCTATTGAAAAAGCAATTTTAATGGTTGTGAGTAAAGGTATGTTACTGTTTCAATAATGTCAGGATTGTATTCTGCATCATTTACATAACAAGACACCATTTTTTTCGTATCCCACGAAATCTAGAGTATCTACACAACTTCCAAACACTTGTTTACTGTCAATAAAGTGCTCAAAAGCTGAAAAAATTTGATGATTCAGATTTTCATGAACGTTTAGCTATACTATCGACATAATTAAATTATTTAATCATTTTGGTTTTGTTTCAGTTCCATGCAGTTTAAGTGCACGCTGAAATAACTGCATCATAATACAGTATCACGCTGTTAGAGCAGACAAAAGAAATTGGAGCAGTCCACTGATTAAGTGAAGTATTACAAGAGGTAGTAATGCAAATTCAGGTATCATCCAGGAAAAGTAAGGTTACCATATGATTGATAAGTACTCGTTTCAACCTACATGTAGGGAGGCAGTTGCATTTACGACACATCCAGCAGCGATCTGTTGACTTTTTACAGTAGAGGTACGTGATCGTTACCTTATGGTTTGGTAGAACCTGGACCATACCGCCGGAATTAATTTATTTATCTGTTTTATTGTCTATGTAAAATATTTCAACGGAAAACCATTAGAAGATTATTTATGTATTCAGAGGGTTTGTCTCTTTATCCACATTACTGACAACTACTGCCTTTCGTTAAAGTTTGACTTGACACAATAATATGTTTAATGGAAAATCTTAAATTGTTCCCTTATTTAGACCTAACTGAAGAACGACTCTTCACTCGCTATCTCCTAATTGGAAGCTACGGGAACAGATGTTACTCTCCGCAAAGGTAGTTCCTCAGACACCCTGCGAACGGCCTCTACTACGTACGGCACATTTTACCGTCTCTTAATAGTTTCTTAATAGATCTAAATAAAAGAAAACTGATATTACGAGAAATCACATTCTCTTAATTTCGTTGACCTACAGATCTGCGTTAGGGATCTTCCTCCTAACGGCTGGACTGTTTTCTTCTATGTACCATTCTGCTGAAAAACCCTTAACTTTTTACGAACACCCACATTCCTACTACCACCTAGATGTTGAAATTAGAGAATTTGTTGTTGATACGAAGACATAAGAGCAACATTAACAAGTGTAGTGGAAGGGCGAATTGAGAGTGACAACAACATATCCTCAGCATCACACCTTAAGATGGTTTGCGATGCGATCCTACACTAGCAGTAACTGTTGTTGTTGTGGTATTCAGTCCTGAGACTGGTTTGATGCAGCTCTCCATGCTACTCTATCCTGTGTAAGCTTCTTCATCTCCCAGTACCTACTGCAACCTACATCCTTCTGAATCTGCTTAGTGTATTGATCTCTTGGTCTCCCTCTACGATTTTTACCCTCCACGCTGCCCTCCAATGCTAAATTTGTGATCCCTTGATGCCTCAAAACATGTCCTACCAACCGATCCCTTCTTCTAGTCAAGTTGTGCCACAAACTTCTCTTCTCCCCAATCCTATTCAAAACCTCCTCATTAGTTACGTGATCTACCCATCTAATCTTCAGCATTCTTCTGTAGCACTACATTTCAAAAGCTTCTATTCTCTTCTTATCCAAACTATTTATCGTCCATGTTTCACTTCCATACGTGGCTACACTCCATACAAATACTTTCAGAAACGACTTCCTGACGCTTAAATCTATACTCGATGTTAACAAATTTCTCTTCTTCAGAAACGATTTCCTTGCCATTGCCAGTCTACATTTTATATCCTCTCTACTTCGACCATCCTAAGTTATTTTACTCCCTAAATAGCAAAACTCCTTTACTACTTTAAGTGTCTCATTTCCTAATCTAATCCCCTCAGCATCACCCGATTTAATTTGACTACATTCCATTATCCTCGTTTTGCTTTTGTTGATGTTCATCTTATGTCCTCCTTTCAAGACACTGTCCATTCCGTTCAACTGCTCTTCCAAGTCCTTTGCTGTCTCTGACAGAATTACAATGTCATCGGCGAACCTCAAAGTTTTTACTTCTTCTCCATGAATTTTAATACCTACTCCGAATTTTCTTTTGTTTCCTTTACTGCTTGCTCAATATACAGATTGAATAACATCGGGGAGAGGCTACAACCCTGTCTCACTCCTTTCCCAACCACTGCTTCCCTTTCATGCCCCTCCACTCTTATAACTGCCATCTGGTTTCTGTACAAATTGTAAATAGCCTTTCGCTCCCTTTATTTTACCCCTGCCACCTTCAGAATTTGAAAGAGGGTATTCCAGTTAACATTGTCAAAAGCTTTCTCTAAGTCTACAAATGCTAGAAACGTAGGTTTGCCTTTTCTTAATCTTTCTTCTAAGATAAGTCGTAAGGTTAGTATTGCCTCACGTGTTCCAACATTTCTATGGAATCCAAACTGATCTTCCCCGAGGTCCGCTTCTACCAGTTTTTCCATTCGTCTGTAAAGAATTCGCGTTAGTATTTTGCAGCTGTGACTTATTAAACTGATAGTTCGGTAATTTTCACATCTGTCAACACCTGCTTTCTTTGGGATTGGAATTATTATATTCTTCTTGAAGTCTGTGGGTATTTCGCCTGTCTCATACATCTTGCTCACCAGATGGTAGAGTTTTGTCATGACTGGCTCTCCCAAGGCCATCAGTAGTTCTAATGGAATGTTGTCTACTCCCGGCGCCTTGTTTCGACTCAGGTCTTTCAGTGCTCTGTCAAACTCTTCACGCAGTATCTTATCTCCCATTTCATCTTCATCTACATCCTCTTCCATTTCCATAATATTGTCCTCAAGTACATCGCCCTTGTATAAACCCTCTATATACTCCTTCCACCTTTCTGCCTTCCCTTCTTTGCTTAGAACTGGGTTGCCATCTGAGCTCTTGATATTCATACAAGTGGTTCTCTTCTCTCCAAAGGTCTCTTTAATTTTCCTGTAGGCAGTATCTATCTTACCCCTAGTGAGACAAGCCTCTACATCCTTACATTTGTCCTCTAGCCATCCCTGCTTAGCCATTTTGCATTTTCTGTCAATCTCATTTTTGAGACGTTTGTATTCCCTTTTGCCTGCTTCATTTACTGCATTTTTATATTATCTCCTTTCATGAATTAAATTCAATATTTCTTCTGTTACCCAAGGATTTCTACTAGCCCTCGTCTTTTTACCTACTTGATCCTCTGCTGCCTTCACTACTTCATCCCTCAGAGCTACCCATTCTTCTTCTACTGTATTTCTTTCCCCCATTCCTGTCAATTGTTCCCTTATGCTCTCCCTGAAACTCTCTACAACCTCTGGTTCTTTCAGTTTATCCAGGTCCCATCTCTTTAAATTCCCACCTTTTTGCAGTTTCTTCAGTTTGAATCTGCAGTTCATAACCAATAGATTGTGGTCAGAATCCATAGCAGTAACTAAGGACTGCAAATAGGATACAACTATAAGGCGAGTAATGCGTCACTCTCATCAGTTTTGGATGATGTCATTCTATCAGTGTTAATCAAAGTGTAACTTAATATTACAGCTCGTAGCTTAGTACCAGCAAATTGTAAAGATGTTGTGGGGTATGTTTACGAAATTACTTTAGATTCTGATTTCAAACATTTCATAGATAGTGGTGGCAATGCAGACAGGATTTCTGTTTCCTAAAGGACAGCGGTAAGCCTCGAGGCGTCGTAGTCCCTGTAGTAGATTCGCCCAAAATGAAACAGGTATACCCTCTGATGTATTAATAATGATGATCTGTAGTAGTCGCGCTGCATAATCCACATAATTGTCCTAGAATAAGATTACTGCAGAGCTAAATATCGTAACATCTGGTTGTTTTGACATTTTTAGTACGTCTTTCAACCTGCTGTGTGTAGATTACTATAATGTTTATTTCAAATCTACCGTCTGATAACGTGTAGTCGTAACCGTACCTGAACAACTAATACGCATATCAACAATTTTTAGGATGTACTATCAGTCAGAGTGAACTGTACTTCAAAATTGAAACGAAATATATGTTTAATTTTCGCTGGGCGGAATACAAATACTCTGGTACAAACCTGGTCAAACTGAGTATATGAAATTAAATGCTGAAGTCGCCAGACGCCATGACGTTCGTGACTACTCAGTCTTAGTTTTGTCGCACGTGGCACATGAAGAGATAGCTGTAACGATCAGTCTCGAGGTAGCAATGTGCAAATCCGGTGAAATCTCTCGCGTAAGCAAGAAAACAATGTAACGATGTGCTCTGTGTGTATGTTTGATATGGGAGAAAGTATTAACTTTCACGGAGCCTTTCAAGTGACAGATAACGTGCGTTGGAAGTATGAGAAAGAAAATGCGAAACAGTAAAGAATGTGTAATACTAACAACCTAGTTAATACATCATCTGTAAAAAGAATTATGTATTAAAAGTGCGGCTAATAACCGGTACTGTTAAATTGTAAATGACTTTTATTACGACTTACTACCATCATAGCTCATGTAATAAGCAAGAAGATTGTCTAGATGGTAAATTAATGAGTTATACATGAAAATTGTTTATCATTTATTATTTCATTTGTCTCTGAATAACAGTCGTTGTGCGTTTCTAGTCAAGAATACACCTATGTGTTCTTACTTAACTTTCAGTCTCATATTAATCGGAGGGTGACATCTGAAAAGTGTAGTAAGTGAATTTTATACAGCAACCAGTGAGCAGCTATTGTGCTGTGTATCTCGAACGTATTTGTCTCACCGTGAGCATCCCTGGAAGTCCGTCCCTCCCGTATCCCGTTTCCAGTTCTATTTCCTCTACCGGCAGATCTCCAGCTGGATCGTTCGACCTGTCTTCCCTCAGCAGCGACTGTACTTTCCTCGGGAGTCGCTTCTTATTACTTGTTCCGCTGCCATATGAACTACGTGGACCTGCCCCTTCGGCGTAGGCTTCACAGTTACTCACGCCAGACCAACCTTCGCCATTAGCTTCTGGGTCAGCCGCTTCTGCTGCAATTGACGTACTGGGCTTGAAGATATTTTTCCTACTGTCTGCAATTGCGTTGTATGATGGGTAGAATGAATTGCCAGTTTTCGTAAGTCTTCGAGTGTCCATCAATTATACCCTATCGTTCTGCGTTGTACAATCTAACATCGTTATATTGAACATACACACATTTAAAAAAATACAAATGTGATACAGTGAATCAGTTGTTGTCTTAAGAGTGAAAATTACGAATTTGAGAAGTCGCAGTAGAGTCTGGAAAAGACGAAAAGCAGACACCGCTTACCTGTTATTAAAGTACACCCATGCTCAGAAAAAAAAAAAAAAAAAAAAAAAAAACAGAACACCTTAAACGAGTTGGGATAGGAAGTTCATATTCGCAGGGCATGTACGTTAGTATTTTCTGCTGAAACGATTACCATGTCAGTCACCGCCGTTAAGCATGTGTCCTCTTGCCTAGTGGGCACACGGTTTGCCTTAGCCGTGATACCTTGTTCCATGCGTTATGGCATCAACGCGTATGAGACGCAAATGGCGCCCTGTCGTATAGCCGTCCAAGCTGGTTCCACAGTTCATCTGTGGCGGTTTGCATTGGGTCACAGTGCTGTACCCGTCCTTTCACCATGTCCCACACTTTTCGATTAGCGTCGAGCCTTGTGATCTGTCGGGCTGGGCCACAAGGCTGACATCCTGTCACACCAAGAAGGCACGTGTTCTTTCAGCAACATGTAGTAGTGCGTCATCTTTCTGAAAAATGGCGTCTGGAGTGTTGTGCAGAATGGGTACGGTGCCGAGCGGTTCTAGGCGCTTCAGTTAGGAACCGCGCGACTGCTACGGTCGCAGGCTCGAATCGTGCCTTGGGCTTGGATGTGTGTGATGTCTTAGGTTAGTTGGGTATAATTAGTTCCAGGCGACTGATGACCTCAGAAGTTAAGTCGCATAGTGCTTAGAGCCATTTGAACCATTTGAACCTGCCTCGGGCATGGATGTGTGTGGTGTCCTTAGGTTAGTTAGGTTTAAGTAGTTCTAAGTTCTAGGGGACTGATGACCTAGGTTGTTAAGTTCCGTAGTGCTCAGAGCCATTTGAACCAGAAAGGGCATGACTGCCGGTCCCAGGATCTCATTCCCGTTGGTCTCACTGATCTCACTGCACAGGACGCCCACCGAACTGGATTTTATGGTTATATCTAACAGCAACTCACACGGTAAGTTACTTAGTTGGCGATGTATGTCCTGTGCAAATACAGGGTGATTCAAAAAGAATACCACAACTTTAAAAATGTGTATTTAATGAAAGAAACATAATATAACCTTCTGTTATACATCATTACAAAGAGTATTTAAAAAGGTTTTTTTTTTCACTCAAAAACAAGTTCAGAGATGTTCAATATGGCCCCCTCCAGACACACGAGCAATATCAACCCGATACTCCAACTCGTTCCACACTCTCTGTAGCATATCAGGCGTAACAGTTTGGATAGCTGCTGTTATTTCTCGTTTCAAATCATCAATGGTGGCTGGGAGAGGTGGCCGAAACACCATATCCTTAACATACCCCCATAAGAAAAAGTCGCAGGGGGTAAGATCAGGGCTTCTTGGAGGCCAGTGATGAAGTGCTCTGTCACGGGCTGCCTGGCGGCCGATCCATCGCCTCGGGTAGTTGACGTTCAGGTAGTTACGGACAGATAAGTGCCAATGTGGTGGCGCTCCGTCCTGCTGAAATATGAATTGTTGTGCTTCTTGTTCGAGCTGAGGGGACAGCCAATTCTCTAACATCTCCAGATACTGTAGCCCAGTTACAGTAGCACCTTCGAAGAAAAAGGGACCAAAACCTTTATTGGCTGAAATGGCACAGAAAACGTTCACCTTAGGTGAGTCACGTTCATACTGAGTTGTTCCCCGCGGATTCTCAGTGCCCCATATACAGACATTGTGACGGTTGACTTTCCCGTTAGTGCGGAAAGTTTCTTCATCACTAAACACAATCTTTGAAACGAAAGATTCATCTGTTTCCATTTGAGCAATGATAAAATCACAGAAATCGATTCTTTTAATCTTATCAGCTGCAGACAGTGCTTGAACCAATTTTAGACGATAAGGTTTCATAACTAACCTTTTTCGTAGGACACTCCATACAGTTGATTGTGAAATTTGCAGCTCTCTGCTAGCTCTGCGAGTCGATTATCCTGGGCTGCGAACAAATGCTTGCTGGATGCGTGCTACATTTTCATCACTCGTTCTCGGCCGTCCAGAACTTTTCCCTTTGCACAAACACCCATTCTTTGTAAAATGTTTATACCAACGTTTAATACACGACCTATCAAGAGGTTTAACACCATACTTCGTTCGAAATGCACGCTGAACAACTGTCGTCGATTCACTTCTGCCGTACTCAATAACACAAAAAGCTTTCTGTTGAGCGGTCGCCATCTTAGCATCAACTGACGCTGACGCCTAGTCAACAGCGCCTCAAGCCAACAAATGTACAACTAAATGAAACTTTATAGCTCCCTTAATTCGCCGACAGATAGTGCTTAGCTCTGCCTTTTGTCGTTGCAGAGTTTTAAATTCCTAAAGTTGTGGTATTCTTTTGGAATCACCCTGTATAGTCACTGTGATGCAGCTCCCGATGTCTGCCGCGAATCAAAATGCGGCCATAATTTTCAAACAGACAGGACCTGGATTCTTCCAAAAACACTCTCTGATGCCATTCCTGTCCCCAGTGACGTTGTTCCATATCCCATTGCTGTCTAACATGTTTCTGTACGTCCGTCAAAAGTAGAGGGATAAGTGGACAACGCGCACGCAAACTGTGCTGTATTAAATGGGGACGGACTGTCAATGCTGATAGCGTACAATGTGTTACACTGTTGCGTAAGAGCAGAGGAGGACACAGATCTGTCCTGCAATGGCATTCAGATGAGATGTCGATCTTCTCTGGGCGTCGTCTGGGTGGTTCCATCTGACCTATTTCCTCGTGATCCGTGAACCATTGCGCGCACACCCATTGCACTGTCGAAACTCATCGACTCACATCGTCAGCGATTTCTCGCATGCGTGCATCATATTCGCTCTTGCGAATAATGCGCCCTCTTTCAAACTCACTGATCTGACGGTACGGTTCGCACATACATCAGCGAGGCATCCTGAATGTCAACCTCAAGTCACACTGATCCATTACCTTCACTTTATAGTGACAACGAGAGCAACAAGCACATTTAACTGGTAGATGGTGTTGCGACGCGTTGTCAGTGTTGACCCTGAATCCTCCGGCCGACCTGGTTCAACTGCTAATCATTTCTGCAGAACATACCAATGTATATGTCGTGTGAATATGACCGTCCTATCTCTAGACGTTCAAGGTTTTTTTTTTTTTTTCCTGAACATGGGTGCGGTTAAGGTTCAAATGGCTCTGAGCACTATGGGACTTAACATCTATGGTCATCAGTCCCCTAGAACTTAGAACTACTTAAACTTAACTAACCTAAGGACATCACACGACACCCAGGCATCACGAGGGAGAGAAAATCCCTGACCCCGCCGGGAATCGAACCCGGGAACCCGGGCGCGGGAAGCGAGAACGCTACCGCACGACCACGAGCTGCGGCCGGTGCGGTTAAGGAGCATTCCTGGAACATGTTAGATGGTTCGATATTTGTGCTGGGATTGATTGACTGGTTTGTCTTCACAGGATGTCTGGTGGTATGGATGAGGCGTGTGAGGCCAGAGAGAGAGCAGAGCGCTCGCGGGCAGAGATGGAAAGTCGCTCCTCGCGTGCAAGAAGAGTTTGCGAGCGTAACGGCCGGCTTTGGTGAGGCTGCTGAGAGCAGAAGACGTGCGTGTGCAAAGGAAGGCACATGCACAGACTTTCGCTAGTTCGGAGGAGGAAGACGGCATGCCATTGTAGCCATTGCGTAGAACCATGGTATATCGCTTGTGGTACTTTCGAAAATTTGGGTCACTGAAAACGAAGGAATTGGTTTCGAAGTGATCTTCTTCCAGAACTTCGTATAAAAGTGTTGTGATTCTGATCTTGTAAGAGGGGGAGAAATAAGGACACCACTGGTAACGAACAAGTTGATTTGCAGAATGAGATTTTCACTCTGCAGCGGAGTGTGCGCTGATATGAAACTTCCAGGCAGATTAAAACTGTGTGCAGGACCGAGACTCGAACTCGGGACCTTTGCCTTTCGCGGGCAAGTGCTCAACCAACTGAGCTACCCAAGCACGACTCACCCCCCGTCCTCACAGCTTTACTTCTGCCAGTAACTCGTCTCCTACCTTCCAAACTTTACAGAAGCTCTCCTGCGAACCCTGCAGAACTAGCACTCCTGAAAGAAAGGATATTGCGGAGACATGGCTTAGCCACAGCCTGGGGGATGTTTCCAGAATGAGATTTTCACTGTGCAGCGGAGTGTGCGCTGATATGAAACTTCCTGGCAGATTAAAACTGTGTGTCGGACCGAGACTCTAACTCGGGACCTTTGCCTTTGAGTCGTGCTTAGGTAGCTCAGTTGGTAGAGCACTTTCCCGCGAAAGGCAAAGGTCCCGAGTTCGAGTCTCGGTCGGGCACACAGTTCTAATCTGCCAGGAAGTTTCAAGTTGATTTGGTTTGGTGGAAGTACGGTATTAGGTGTAGCCTGCTGTACTGGTCGAGAAGCATTTGTTTTTACGGTAGTGAGGCCTGAGAAGCTTTACAGAAGTAGTACAAAGGAACGACTGGTCCAAGGGGTGGGTAGAAGTTAAGTAATCTAAGTCAGTTTACTCTGTACATGTTACTTTGATAAGAGGTTGTCTCTTCTGTTACTCTAACATCTTATTGTGTAGGGTAATGTAGTGCACTGGAATTTTTCTTGTTTGAGGACTGCGTATATTTGCACAGGGCAGTAATTACCAGAAATAGTAGAGAGCTTTCGGATTAATATGTGGTACCTGTTCTTGGTAAACTGAATTTTACAAATTGTATTTCCAGTGGTTAACTAACTGTAAATGATCACCTGAGAAATTAAGCATATCTTTTTGTTGTGAGCTTTGCAAAATTTTTGTTATCAAGTGCCCTCGCAAATTCTTTCGGTATATTGATTTAACTTGTGGAAATTTAAGGGCAAGTGTCCTCTAGAGCCGTTAGTGCAAAGATTATTGTAAAAGAACTGTCTTCATTAAAATATCCGACTCCCTAAAACTTTGGGGAGTAACTGATAGATGTGTGACCTGTTTCTAGTAGTAGAAAGTAGTTAAGTGCGCTATGCACAGTGAGTTGTGTTTGCTTTTGTACTGTCCAAGCGCCGGCCGCTGTGGCCGAGCGGTACGAGGTGCTTGAGTCTGGAACCGAGCGACCGGTCGAAGGTTCGAATCCAGCCTCGAGCATGGATGTGTGTGATGTCCTTAGGTTAGTTAGGTTTAAGTAGTTCTAAGTTCTAGGGGACTGATGATCTTAGATGTTAATTCCCATAGTGCTCAGAGCCATCTGAACCATTTCAACTGTCCAAGCTTTTCTTGATTTCAACTTAAAGGACTGAAATGTAACTTTGTTCAACGGAGGTTGTTTTAAAAACAGTTTCAGTATTGGTGTTTAAATCTTTTGGGGTGTTGTCTTTGGATTAGTTCTTGAAAGTGAAGTTATAAAACAAAACAAAAGGATTTTAGTGTAAGATGAAACTGATTTACTAATGATTGTTGGATCTTAAATAAAGGAAGAGAGTAACACTTACCTTTAACAAAATGAATGAAATGGTAGGGAACGGTGTCGACTGCTCAGCCAGTGTATAAAGAATGATGTTGGGCTACTGAAAATTAAGCAACTTTTGTAATAAGGCGTGTTGGACTTTCATTGTGTAACCAGTACGCTCCACTTCCCCACTAAACCCGTGTTCTGCCTTTCATTGGTAGCAGAGCGTGGTTGTGGGCGCATTTGTTGTACTTGTTTTCTTGCGAGTAGAAACTGTCGCGTAGTTCTGTTTCAGGAGGCGCCATGCCATACCGGGAGATATAACTTCAGTGATCCTAACCTAACAATGGATGGATACGTTCGTAGCATTCTTTGTGATAGAGACGCGCAAGCAGCTGCTTCGCGGAGCGAAATACGTCAAAATTGCTTGTTACTGAATGTAGAGACAGCATCAAGGAATGAATTTATGGCATTTCTAGAATGATTCTTGCTGTATCCGTCGCACATACTCCGTTATGACTTTGAGGACCACCTCATCTTCACTGGAATGATGAGTGCCACTCATTTGGCGAAAATGAGTAAGGTAACATGGGGACAGTTCGTGAACTCAATTACCCTTACCACTTTGCCTAAGAATGTATAATTAGAGTCTAAAATAGCTTTACAGAGATACGCGTAGTGCACTGCTCATGTTGTACACTGCTGACCACCGTAAATGCAACACCCTGAAGGATGCATCCGAATCAAGTGAAATTTACAACATGGGTTTGCAGCGATGAGATATGCAACTGATTAGAATTTCAGCGCAGACGCACATCACGCGCGCCTGTGGCGCCACCTCATAACGCCATTTAAGGCTTGGAGATTTCGACGAGTGTACGTTCGGCACGTGTGTTTACCTTGTGGTTGTTTTACAAGACGATCAGTTACGCCTCGTAGATAACAGCGAACATCGTTTGATCAAGTATCCGAGTTCGACAGAGGAAGGATAGTGGCTTACCGAGATTGTGGATTATCATACAGAGAAATCGCTAGTCGTGTTGGACGAAACCAAACAACTGTAATGCGGATATGTGACCGTTGGATGCAGGAGGGTACGACGGACCGACGTGGTCGATCGCATTCACCTCGGTGCACCACTGCACGTGCTGATAGGCAAATTGTGCGCATGGCAGTGACGGATCGCTCAGTGACATCCCGAACCATAGCACAGCACATTGCGTCTGTAACGCATCATCCAGTGTCTGCGCGTACCATTCGACGCCGTTTACAGCAGAGTGGTCCGTCCGCAAGACGTCCATTGCTTCGTCTACCATTGACGCAGAACCACAGACGTCTCCGTCGCCAATGGTGTGATGACAGACGGATGTGGACGGCAGAATGGAATGACGTTGTCTTTACTGACGAGGCACGCTTCTGTCTGCAGCACCACGATGGTCGGATTCGAGTGTGGAGACACCGTGAAGAGAGCATGCTGGACAGCTGCATTATGCACCGCCACACTGGTCTTGCACCGGGTATTATGGTATGGGGCGGTATTGGATATTACTCTCGCACGCCTCTAGTACGCATTGCCGGTACTTTAAATAGCCGGCGCTACATATCCGAGGTGCTGGAGCCAGTTGTCCTTCCTTACCTTCAGGGATCGGCCACAGCCATATTTCAACAGGAAGATGCGCGACCACACGTGGCACGCGTTGTCCAAAGGTTCTTCGTCAATAACCAGATTGAATTGCTTCCCTGGCCGGCTCTCTCTCCGGATTTTTCGCCGATAGAAAACATGTGGTCCATGGTTGCTCAACGAGTGACCCAGATTACATCCCCAGCTGCCACACCAGATGATCTTTGGCAACGTGTGGAAGCTGCTTGGGCTGCTGTACCCCAGGAACACATCCAACGTCTCTTTGGCTCAATGCCGAGACGTGTGGCAGCGGTGATCTCCAACAATGGCGGCTACTCTGGCTACTGATTCTGGCAGGAACCACATGTCACAGACGTCTGTAAACGTAATCAGTTGATACTTGGTCAACATGTTATCTACAAAAAAAATTTTGTTGTGCTACTTCTTGTCTTTCTTGGTGTTGCATTTACGGTGGCCAGCAGTGTAATATAGGAATCACCCGCTAAGACACGGTGACATTACTTACTCCATTTCGCTCGAATCACCGCTGGGATTCGAATTTCGTTCACAACCTTGCTAATGCGGAAGTAAGTGAATGGGGCTACTTTCCACCAGTAATGAAGTTGTCCCAATTGTGTGTACAAGCTATACTCCGCATATTATGGGGCACGCTACACAGTTACAGTAGTAACATTTCATTCTGGGAGCATTCTTCCTTTCATCTTTCGGCTTTTGTGGGCGCAAGAGTAGGGTTCCGGTAGCTACGGTACGGGGGCTTTGTTTAGCCTGAAGATACTTAGTGTGGGAGAGGCTTTCTATAGCTGGAAGGGTTGTAGTTGGGATCTACTAAGCTAATTTAACGGTCTGTGACTTTCCATGATGGCAGGCCTGATGGTTAATGTCTTGGAAATGTCTCAGAAATAACCAGCAAGCACTTTTCAGAGAATTTCTGTGAGCGGAAAGAGGAACTGGCCAATGAAAGTGCCCACATTCTGATCCAGAGGCTTACTGAGTGAAAGTCCAGGGCATATGAACAACTTACGAGGGAACAGGACAAATGCTGTCACCCGACTTCCCAGAAGTTTCGCTCAGTGGAGCACTGATCAATATACACGAACACGTGTCTCGGCTTATCTGTAGGTACTCAAACGTTTCGTAGAAAACGGCGGTCAAAGTCTTAGAGGTAATTCATATGCCTTCCAGTGGGTGGAACGTGCGAACGAAGCTGTGGCAAAGTGATCAGCGTCGCGGCTGTTTTCATTTTTGTTTCTGTTTCTCAATTATCTACCCATGTACTTAGAAGATTATTGTACGAACGTTTTCCAATGTACTCTGAAACAACGTTGTTATTATTCGTCTACTGTCTGCCTAGTATATATATATATATATATATATATATATATATATATATATATATATGCATAGTTCGCCAGAAAAATGTATACACTCTTTGTCAGGCTCTAAACGAGATATCGATGTTGTCATTCGGTTTGAGTTACGAGTGTGTTGCAGTATGGTCTTTGTCTCAGCAGATTTTAGTACGTTTATCTCGTTATTGAGAATGTGGCTGGAGGAGGCTTGGCATTCAAGCAATGAAAATGTATTATGAGGTAATTTTTCAAGTTTGATAATGCCGTGGAAGTGCAACGTCAGTGAAGGCGGGAGTTTGAAACAGAACCACCAACCCACCTAACAATTAATCGCGTCATTGACAACTTTGAATTGCGTGAAACGATTTGTGATATTCACAAAGGAAGACCAGGAAGACAGCGTACAGCTAGAAGTCCTGCTTCGTCGGCTCTAGTGTTGGAAACGTTTGTTAATTCTCCACAGAAGTCTGCTACGCAATGTACATGCAGTGGGGGTTAGCAGTAGAAGTGTACAAAGATTCCTGAGAGCTGCTGAGTTGAAAGTTTACATTCAGTGATTGCTGCACGTGATTAATAATGACTAACCTGATCGCCAAATGCAATTTTGCGAATGGTATCAGCAAATGGTAACTGATGACGAACAATTTGTGACGAAGGTAGTGTGCAGTGACGAGGCACAATTTAAACTTAATGGAGCCGTGAATCCTCATAACAGTATGTACTGCGCACAGCAAAATCCGCATGCTTATGTGTATAAAGTAGTAAATTTACCAGGTGTTCATGCGTGGTGTGAATTGTCATCTAGGGTCTAGGACCCTTTTTCTTTAATACTACTGTCACAAGAGAGGTGTACCTGGAAATGTTACGCACATCAATTTTGTCAGGTATGCGTGAGCTTTATGAAGCTGATGAAGAGGTCTTCTGCCAACAGGCTGGTGTGCCACCACACAACCAACTAGCTGAACGAATTTTCCTGGATGACAATTTTCTGGGCCACTGTATTAGACGAAGATAGCCCATTGCGTTCCCGCCACGGTCACCACATCTAACACCTATGGATTGTTACTTCTGGGGGACTGTGAACGATAACGTCTATCGACGTAAGCCACGCACGCTGAAGGAGGTTACAGCAACATGTGCAGCTATCTCCACTGTAACTTTGACTGACGTAGATGCGACGAATGCTAGTCGTTGTACTATGTATATAACCGCCAATGGTGAAAGTAAGCATGTCCTAAATTGAAGGTTGTACAATACAACATGTGTGACCAATTACTAAATGTTAAATAAACACATAAGTAATATTTTTCGTTCCTTAAAGTGCGTATACATTTTTCTGGCTGACTATATACGAGGGCCGTTCAGAAAGTAACCTCCGGTTCATTTAAAAAAATACACCAAGTTAAATAAAAATATTTTAATATATACATCTTACAACTACATCTTTGCACTATTTTTCTACATAGTCTCCATAGCGATTGAGGCACTTATCGTATCTCTTCACCGAGAGAGGTGGCGCAGTGGTTAGACACTGGACTCGCATTCGGGAGGACGACGGTTCAATCCCGCGTCCGACCATCCTGATTTAGGTTTTCCGTGATTTTCCTAAATCACTCCAGGCAAATGCCGGGATGGTTCTTCTGAAAGGGCACAGCCGACTTCCTTCCCCATCCTTCCCTACTCCGATGAGACCGATGACCACGCTGTCTGGTCTCCTTCCCCAAAACGACCAACCAACCATATCTCTTCACAAGCTTTGAAATTCCTTCTGCATAAAAATCACCCGCTTGTGCCTGGAGCCAGCCTGTGACCGCATCTTTGAGCTCTTCGTCGTCATCAAACCGCTGTGACCCGAGCCATTTCTTCAAATGCATGAAGAGGTGATAATCACTTGGCGCCAGGTCTGGGCTGTAAGGTGGATGGTTGATAACGTCCCACTTGAAGGACTCAAGAAGGGCCGTTGTTCTGAGAGCAGAGTGAGGACGGGCGTTATCGTGCAAAAAAACGATACCGGAAGTCAGCATACCACGGCGTTTGTTCTGTATAGCCCGTCGTAACTTTTTTATTGTTTCACAGTACACGTCTTGATTAATGGTCGTACCACGTTCCATGAATTCAACCAACAACACCCCTTTGGCATCCCAAAACACCGTTGCCATCAGTTTTCTGGCAGAAAAATCTTGCGAGGCTTTTCTTGGTTTGGTAGGCGAATTTGAATGTGCCCACATCTTTGATTGTTCTTTTGTCTCAGGGTTCACGTACTTAATCCAGGTTTCGTCACCGGTCACGATTCTGTTTAACAATGGTTCTCCTTCGTCCTCATAACGTGACAGAAAGTCTAAAGCAGAGGCCATTCTTTGAGTTTTGTGGTGGTCGGTAAGAATTTTGGGCACCCATCGTGCACAGAACTTACGGTAACCCAATCTTGCTGTCACTATCTCGTACAAGAGAGTCTTAGAAATCTGTGGAAAACCAGTAGACAACTCCGACATTGAGAAACGTCGATTTTCACGAACTTTTGCATCAACTGTCTGAACGAGTTCGTCAGTCACCAATGATGGTCTACCACTCCTCTCTTCATCATGAACGTTTTCTCGTCCACTTTTAAATAAACGTACCCATTCACAGACAACTCCTTCACTCATAACTCTTGGTCCGTACACGGCACAAAGCTCACGATGAATAGCTGCTGCAGAATATCCTTTGGCTGTAAAAAACCTTATGACAGCACGCACTTCACATTTGGCGGGGTTTTCTATTGCAGCACACATTTCAAACTGCCACAAAAACTAAACTAGCGCAGATACGACGTTCACTCGACCACGGCTTGATGCCGACTGACCTTTTGAGTGCGTGAACGCACAGATGGCGTCGCTACTCCCCCCACAACCCGCACTGTGATCAATCGGAGGTTACTTTCTGAACCGCCCTCGTATATGACAAAATCACTTGAAATTGTTTTCGGTGAGATTTCTGTAGTGTATCTTGATGTATAATCAACTGCAAGTGCTAGGTTTCGGCAAAAAGGTACCGTTATGCTTCGTTTCCCACTACATCATTGCCAATGTGTGGAATCTTCAGCAATGCTAACGACTTTTTCTTTGCCGAGGCAGATCCTCACGACGAAATGCGCTGGAAAACGGCGCTGAACAACAAACTGAAGTAGAGGCTCAAGCATAAAAATGAAACCGGCAGACCCGGATGGGAAAAATAAGAGTTCAAGAAATAACGCCAGAATTGTGAAATGAGTTAAGTGAGGCAAACGGGAAGAATATTTAAAGTAAGATTTAAAGACTATAATCATAAAGAGAATGGCTCATCGGTTGTGGGTGAGCACCTCAAGAGTGCACAGCATTCACTGGGTGGCATCACTTACAACATGAGGATACTGTTTCTTGAGATTAAAAGGTGGTTGCTTTCAAATTTAGCATTAGTTTATATGGGAATACGAAAGTGTTCCAGAAACATTTCTGGGCCCAATTCAGCGATGACCACCACGGGAAGCAGCCACCAGTTTATTCGAATTAGCGGCTTTAGGTTTTACATTTCCTGTTCGTCATTCTATATGAATGCACACGTTGCTCCCTCGGTGTAGTATTGGTTTTTAGAACTAACTAGGGCTTGACATATAATGTTTCATTTATTTTATCGTTGAGGCTGTGACATGTGGGTTGCAGGAAATTACTATCTTTTGTCAGTGAAAGCAATTGTCTCTAGTTTGCCGGCCGTAGTGGCCGTGCGGTTCTAGGCGCTGCAAACTGGAGCCGAGCGACCGCTACGGTCGCAGGTTCGAATCCTGCCTCGGGCATGGATGTGTGTGATGTCCTTAGGTTAGTTAGGTTCAATTAGTTCTACGTTCTAGGCGACTGATGACCTCAGAAGTTAAGTCGCATAGTGCTCAGAGCCATTTTAACCATTTTTTTTGGTCTCTAGTTTATAACCCTGCCTTGGGCGTATAACACGTCAACAGGAGCTTTTCTAAGAGGAGTGTTTCGTTTGACAGGGCAAATTTACTGCTGTGTTTTTATTTTCGGCGGAGCCTAATGCCATACATGCTTTGGGGTATGTAATACTACAGGATCGGTTTGGATTCCGTAGAAATATTGGAACACGTGAGGCAGTACTGACCCTGCGATTTATCTCAGAAGATAGATTAAGGAAAGGCAAACCTACATTACTAGCACTTGTAGACTTAGAGAAAGCTTTTGAAAATGTTGACCGGAGTACTTTCTTTCAAATTCCGAAATTGGCAGGGGTAAAATACAGGGAGCGAAAGGCTATTTACAATATGTACAGAAACCAGATGGCAGTTATGAGTCGAGGGGGATGAAACGGAAGCAGTAGTTGGGAAGGGAGTGAGACAGGGTTGTAGCCTCTCCCCGATGTTATTTAATCTGTATATAGAGCAAGAAGTAAAAAAAAAAAAAAGAAAAATTCCGAGTAGGTATTAAAATACATGGAGAAGAAATAAAAACTTTGAGGTTCGCCGATGACATTGTAAATCTGTCAGAGACAGCAGAGGACTTGGAAGAGCAGTTGAACGGAATGGACAGTGTCTTGAAAGTAGGATATAAGATGAACATCAACAAAAGTAAAACGAGGATAATGGAATGTAGTCGAATTAAGTCGGGTGACGCTGAGGGAATTAGATTAGGAAATGAGACGCTTAAAGTAGTAAATGAGTTTTGCTATTTGGGGAGCAAAATAACTGATGATGGTCGAAGTAGAAAGGATACAAAATGTCAGGAAATCGTTTCTGAAAGTATTTGTATTGAGTGTAGCATTTTAAGGAAGTGAAACGTGGACGATCAATAGTTTGGGCAAGAAGAGAATAGAAGCTTTCGAAATGTGGTGCTACATAAGAATGCTGAAGATCAGATCACATAACTAATGAGGAGGTATTGAATAGAAATGGGGAGAAGAGGAATTTGTGGCACAATTTGACTAGAAGAAGGGATCGGTTGGTAGGACATGTTCTGAGATATCGAGGGATCACCAATTTAGTATTGGAGGGTAGTGTGGAGGGTAAAAATCGTAGAGGGACACCAAGAGATGAATACACTGAACAGATTCAGAAGGATGTAGGTTGCAGTAGGTACTGGGAGATGAAGAGGCTTGCACAGGATAGAGTAGCATGGAGAGTTGCATCGAACCAGTCTCAGGACTGAAGACCACAACAACAACAATACTACAGGGCAGTATAAATATTTTTATGTGGTTGTCGGCACATAGCGTTGAGATTTACCGATTAGTTTGTTTGTTCTATAGCATTTGATAATGGCATAGCGTAGTCCCGAAACGTATTGTGGTAAAAATATCACATATTTGGCAGCTGGTGGTGTAATATTCTGACTACCGTTTATACGAAGTTGCTAAAGATAAAACGTACCAATGTGTGACAGGAATCTACTGGGCACTACGTGGCCTGTACGGTCCACGTTGTTTACTCGGGTAAGGTGCACAGTATTGATCAGTGGACAGTGCTGAGGCAGCGGGGTGTGTTGCCGCTGCTGGCACAGCTGTGCTGTACCCCGTCCCTGGGGGCGCAATTGGCCGCGCTTGGCAGTCCCTCACAGTCAGCGCTAATGCTTTTAGGCCACCTACTGTACGCTGCGTTGTTCACACACACACAAACGTGGTGGCCCACCTATGTAGGGAAGACCTCCAAATAGAGGCCAGGCAACCGCTTTTGTTCCCATGGCTGACAACGAGAAGAAGGTTACACTGTGATGAAGTCTATCCCAGATCGTGTGATATATGGCAGGGTCAGGTTTATGCAGCATGCAGTCTTAATTCTAATTATCAAAATTTTTCTTGCAATTTACACGGGGTGACCGTTTCCAACATATCAGGCGATCGTATTTAGATCGACTATAGACAGAGAAAAAGCGTTATCTTCAAAATAATCAAATTACAAACAATACGTACTGCATAGGCCTAAAATGAAAAGAAAAAAAAAAGAAACTTTTTAGAGACGGAGCTGAAGTTGACTGACTTGCGGCTGAATGATGAAAATATATGAGAAGTGTGTTGGAGAAGTTAGGTGGCGGACTTTAAATGAGCAGGCTGATGTTTGATACTGGGAGCATTTTCGAAGTGTACGTAAGTCAAGTGCAAAAACAGCTTTAAAAAGATTAAAGAAGTAGATATACAGTAGCATAGGCGACGAGTTTATTGCAGCCAGCAGGGGTGCTTTCTAATTTCGTGATGTCTCTCCCTCTCCCTCCCTCTCTCTCTCTCTCTCTCTCTCTCTCTCTCTCTCTCTCTCTCTCTCCGCTCAGTCTCTCTGCTCATATGAGAGTAGGCAGAAAATACGGAAGCAGTGTCACTGTGTCTGGTTTCCTTCAATGCATTATTAGTCCGAATCAGATTCTTTTTTTAGGCTTTTGTCTTAAACAAAGTAGGATCAAACAACGCGCAGAAGCTTTAATTACACAGTATGTTTTTATACTGCACTTGATGAATTACACACAGAACGATTTTTAACTGTGTTTTCGTCGTCACTGTTTATATACGGTAGGACCTACATATAGTGTTTCGTTACAACAGTTAAGGAACATTGAATGAGTGCCCCATCTACAGAAACAGGTCAGCTTTGCACAAATTTTATATCTCTCAAATTATTCAGGCGGAACAATAAGCTGTTGTGTTCTTTGTGGTGGACACAGTCTAGATTAATTCAAAAGTGACAGGTTGTCATGGTAATATAAGGACTGTTATTGGAACTACGTGGTCAGTTTCGGTCTTGGTCTCACTTCTAAGTGCGCTAGTCGATATGGATACATCCTCTTACTAAGTATACACCATGTAGCACATGCTCTACACGTTTATGCACCGTATGGACTTCAACATACTTTAAATGTAACCGTATGTGCGTGGTTTCAAGCTGCTCGTTACAAGGACTGTGACGTGTCATAGACACTGAGGTGGCAAAAGTGATGCAATACACCCCAATACCAAGTCAGATCTCATTTTGCCCAGCGTAGTGCAGTAAGTCGATGTGGCATAGACTCAATAAATCGTTTCAAGTACCCTGCAGAAATATTGTGCCAGGGTGCCAGTATATCTGCCAAAAATTGCGAATGTGTTGACGTTACAGTATTTTGGCACGTTCTAACCTCTCGATTATGTCCCATAAATGTTCGATGGGATTCATGTCGGGCTAACTGGGTACCCAAATCATTCGTTCGAATTGTCCAGAATGTTTTCCATACCATTCGCGAATAATTGTGGACCAGTGACATTTTCGGAAACATGAAGTCAATGAACGCTGCAAATGGTTTAGAAGTATCCGAATATAACAATCCCCAGTCAATAATCAGTTCCGTTAGATGGGTCCATGTTTACGAGGGGTCTGCGCTCATTCTGCGTGGTGTCTGTTTGTTCTATATCGTGTCTCCCTACCACTTTCGCGCAACGACGCTCTGTGCGTGTTTTTTTAGGGAATTGACTAATTTGAAACTGGGACCTGTTGCTAGTAAGTAGACGCCAGACCACACATGACATGTAGAGTTCAGAAGACTTCAGTGAGACTAGCGATGATATAACCAAATACTTAATGATTTCAGCGTCAGCTCCACTGCTCTCCCTGTAAAAGAATCTTAATACTAACTAAATTTAGTGGAAGGCGTTCAAGGCTTTCCTATTTTTAGTTAGCTGGTAAAATAACGTCGAAAAAGCAGGTAAGTTTACCATTGAAAATTTTATTCTACTCACAAAACATTATTTATAAATTGCACTATTGATAAAAGGAAATGTTTTAATACAGGATGGTAAAAACCAACTGCGTTCAACAAAAATGTGAACGAATATTCCCTGAATGGGTTTCCAAGTTCTACAATGGATCGAAGGATGACCTATGCCATATCACATCTATAATCTAGGTTTAAATTAAGTTTCACAAGAGAGAAAATTATCAAAATGGTCTACAGTGACCCTCAATTATCTTTAATTACTTATCTAACTTGTCGTAAATTACAGTGGCTGATGTGTCTTCTCAATAACTACATAACAGAAAAATCGTCGCGTTTCAGATTTTACTCCAAGTGGCAAATGTGAACACCATGAGCTTTAATTGACGATCGACACTAGTATTACGCAAAAAGAGGGTGTAACAGATGAGAATTCTGCAGTTCTAAGTGAAGCATCGCGTGCGTTCATTACCTTGTCGGTGTTCGTCAGGGGGCGGCGAGCAGCACAGCTCCGCTCACCTCGCCGTCTCGGAAGCAACTCTCTCCTAACTTCTTCTTACTACAATTTACCGAAGTTGGTCTGTCTATCCAATGAGAAACGTTATACTTTTCGTGGTGGGGCAATGTTTTTAAAGTTTGCAACGTAACAGAGACGCGAAAAAGTCTCACGCTAAAACTTGCAGCTGGTGTGGTCCTTTTAGTGTTATCGTAAGATCTATACTGTTATTCTGGAGGGCTTTATCTTTTAACATCGGCTGGGGGGTGGTCCTGACGTAACAGAGACGCGAAAAAGTTTCACGCTAAACTTGCGGCTTGTGTGGCCATTTTTGTGTTATCGTAAGATCTACACTGTTCTTCTGGAGGGCTCTAGCTTTTAACATGGGCTGGGGGGTGGTCCTAGCGGTTAGCTGGAGACCTGGGTGTCCGTCCCTTATGGTAGGGCCTTCCAGCTTAACGCGGTTCTGCTCTCGGCTTCTGTTCTCGTTTCTCCCCTCGGAACTGCGTCTGTCTCACGGTGGGAAGGTATGACATGCATTTAGGCATTCTTGTGTTAGTCTGTGGTATTCCATTTGCTCACTCGTTACTCGTATTACTTTGGTTAATTTAATGTCACGATTTATTCGGAGCTATGTGGCATACTACTGGATTTGCTTATCATGTCAGGGTTTTTATGGAAGGTGTTGGATTTGCCTGACACCTTACAGCGCCACACTTGAATCCTAACAACAGCTCTTACCAACTGAAATCGGTACTCATCCGACCGGGCCATGGTTTTCCAGTCGTCTACGGTACAACCGATGTGGTGACAAGCCCAGGAGAGGTTCTGCTGACGATGTCCTGCTGTTAGCAAACGCACTCGCGTCGGTCGTCTGTTGGCATAATCCATTAACGTCAAATTTCTCCGCACTGTCCTAAGAGATACGTTCGTCGTACGTCCCAGATTGATTCCTGCAGTTATTCCAAGCAGTGTTACTTGTGTGTTAGCGCTGACTACTCTACGCAAACTCCGCTGAATGCCGTCGGCCACTGCGATATCCATGGTGAGAGGTAATGCCGGAAATCTGCTATTCTCGGCACACTCTTGACCCTGTGTATCTCATAATACTGAATTCCGTAATGATTTCGGAAATGGAAGGGGTCATGTTTCCAACTCGGGCTACCATTCCGCGTTCAAAGTCATGTGGCCATAATTACCTTGAGTACAAATGACAGCTCCGCCAATGCACTTCCATTTTATACCTTGTGTAGGCGATACTACAGCCATCTGTATGTGTAGACAGCGCCAGCCCAGGACATTTGTCATCTGATCGTACGTAGTGGGAGGACGATGGCAGAGCCAGAGGACCACATAAAAAGCGTAATGGCAACAGTAAACAAATAATTTTTGAAAGAGAAAACTGTTCACATGGAGGATATTTTGAAATGTTTGGAAGTCTTTCCAGAAGTATTTGCCTGATGTGTAGCCGTGTACGGAGGCGGAAAAATGGAAGTGCAGGTAAGAAATCATGCCCTTCATAATAATGATTAAGGTTCGGTGGGTCATATCACTCCGTCTACAGGTCACAAGTGGCCGATCGGGACCATCCGACCGCCGTGTCATCCTCAGTGTAGGATGCGGATAGGAGGGGCGTGTGGCCAGCACACTGCTCTCCCAGTCTTTATGATGGTATTCTTGACCGAAGCCGCTACTATTCTGTCGAGTAGCTCCTCAATTGGCATTAAAAGGCTGAGTGCACCCCGAAAAATGGCAACAGCTCATGGCGGCCTGGATGGTCACCCATCCAAGTGCCGATCACGCCCGACAGCGCTTAACCTCCGTGATTTCACTTGAACCGGTGTATCCACTGCGGCAAGGCCGTTGCCAAGGTTTGGTGGGTGGATCGAGTAATTAATGAGGTACTGTATCTAACTGGAGAAATAGGAAATTAGTGGCACAACTTGACTTTAAAGAGCGTTCCACTGATAGAACTGGTCCCAGGGTGACAATCGTTAGTTTGTCAGAGGAGATATGTCAAAACATTCTTCGGACAGATTAGATTAGATTAGTACTTGTTTCATAGATCATCAATACGACACTTCGTAATGATGTGAAACGTGTCAGAAGACCACAACAACAGTGCGAGGAGTTGCCAACACCCATTTCGATACTTGGAAATGAACTAATGTTCGAAAGTGGATAACAGTTCTAAAAAACGCACCTACTTTAATCTAACGGTCTGGTACTAACTGTGACGTCTTTCTTTGATTTTATCGAAGCTGTGTCCTCCAAGAAGAAATCAACGAATTTTACTTCCCTGTTCAGCCTTTTAAACTTTTGAGGGAGCAAGATAGTGTCACAGCGCCTTCATATGGAGCTACTTCTCAAATCCCTTAAGGAAATAGAGCTTATTTTAAACGAACAACCTGGTAAACGATTATGTCTTTGAATTTCATTACAGTGCATGAATATAGACGATTTCCACACAACTGCAAATAAGGACACGTATTATTCTATAACAGGATATGACAACATCATTAAATGTGATCGACCTGGATTCTTCACATGCTACAGAACAGTTTGCATGTTATAAAGGATTTCAATAGACTTCTTCATATTTTAATACGCATTTTTGAGATTTATTTTCTAATCTTTTTAATCTGTTGTTTTCTGTATCCAATATGGTTCACTTGAGATGCTATACCACTAAAATATGATGTTCTGGTTTAATTTCAGAAATGTTAGCACAATGGGCGTAACCAGTTTCTTTTATCGATTACCATTAATTCTTTGTACTTTTTTGCTCCAATATACCTCAAACCTATTTCGTAACTTAACCTGACATTCTCTGCCTCAAGGCTGCGAACACGTCCACATTATGCCCTAGGCAGGTAACTGTTGTCATCCGCTGTCCCTAATTAACTACGCTGATTCCACGTCAGTATTTCGTTAGCAATTATCTGCAGGCCCTCTGTAACAACGGCCAGAATGTAGGTTCTATATAGAACACAATCAGGTCACAGAACAAAAGTGTTTCATGGAAACGAACTCTATTCTCGATAGTCTACCATTCAAAAGCCTACCTCCATCATACATATTTCATGACTTCTTCGGCAAGGACAGGTACACAAGTTACCAGAGAGCAAAGAGACTGGTTGAGAACTGAGCACAGGCACCAGCTTACACACTAGATATTTTCGATTTGATTGATTGCTCAACGTATGCAACTCATAAAGAATAACCAACAGAGAACATTAATGTCAACTTCACTAATTCGAGTAAGCTGGTGGCTCCTTCCCAAGAACGACGGAGCTGAAATGAGCTCAGAAATGCTTTTACGACACTTCTGTCTTCTCATTTAACACGCTAATACATTCCTTTCTTAATCCGCGGGAAATCTCCACTTCCTCTAAACAACTCTCCACTTCCTCTAAGTTTGACTACAGCCAGCCTTTATCCTCAAAGGGCAATACGCTCATTCCGTCGCTGAGATTACCCAACCTAACGCTGCGCATTCTTGATGTGCTTCGCCACCATTGGCGCCATTCTTTTCTTCGCTTTTGTATTTAAACATTACTTTAAAGTTGATTCCTTGCACCCCATATAACTCATTTCATAATTGTGGTTCTGGTGAACTTGAGCGCTAAGATGCTAACTGGTGCGTAATATTACCGAAATGAAAAATGCTCCAGTCATATCACAAAAAGAGAAGAATATTAGGGGTGTAAATAAAGGAAGAAACTAACTTTTAAGACTTGTCTGGCACTTTCAGAGACATTTAAGTCAAAAGATCTTGACATATTCCCACTTTTTAACTTAATAGTATTAGTTCCTAAGCGACGCAATATAATAAACCGTGTCAAGTAACATGATACACCAATGTCATGTCGATGTGGCGTTCGCTGTGTTATACAGTGGTTTGGTATCTAACTAATTTGTAAATAAGAATGATAATGTTATTTCATTACAGTGAGTAACTACAAAATAATCTTTTCTCACGGCTAAACATTGGTCAAGTTGCTAAAGAAATCCATGTCAACGTTATGTTAATGTGTTGTCGGTAAGTTGTGTACGTGGAACTAAATCATAGTTCATATAACGGATTCTATACAACTATTGATTATGATGGAAACAATTACCTCCAGCAAAATGATCATTAAAACCACCGAATATCAGCTGCGCACAACAATGACAAATGTTACCTGAAACAATATTCTTCGCAACTCGTGCGTAATTAATTTCGGCTCCATACATCAGCAAGAAAAAGTTTGTTATTTGGATTAAGCTATGAGCACTGTTTTTAAAGAACCGATTCGAATTATTTTCATTAAAATGACCACCGGTGCACATTTATTTTTACATATTTTTATTAACTTCGGCATTTATGTCTGCAGAGTTGCGTAACTTGAATTTGCCGCTGAGATAATTGTTGAGATGGCGGCAGACAATTGACAGAGACTTTCCATTGTTAGAGCAAATTAACTTTTGACTGGACAAGTATCTGAACTAATGTCGTTCAAACTTTAGTTTTATGTTGTGCACTATTTAGACTAACTTTCATCAAGCAAACCTTTAATATTTTCGTAATAAACACAGATAAAAATACGATACAAATCGCTATCATCAATGGCTGCGCTCCTTGCATTCGAAAGAAATAATTGACACAGATAATTCTTATTGGGAGAGGAATTAAAGTTACACATAATTATTCCTACATATTTTTAATAATACAGATCTCTATTCTCAAGTAGTAATTAACAAATAATTGCAATTTCTTAACAGATCTCAGTTTGATATGCGTCTTGCGTCCGCAACCTACAGAAGCCAACCTAAAAAAGCTAAAAACAAAGGAAGACAAATGCAGATCATAAAAAGAATTTACAATTATCATTGACTTTGTATGAAACACATCGATATGTCCAATTACATCATAAAATATTATATAAATAATTAATATTTATCATCGTTTTGTTTTATTTCACTGTTTTTCTAAATGTCGGATACATAATGTTTATAACCGTTAGAGGCATAATTTCCTCTCGTCGCACTGTACCTAAAATTTATCTCGTAGATGTTACGTCGAATAACATGACATATGTCATCATGTATTCCAACATGGCATTTGTGATGTCGTGCAATATGAATGCATCCTCACTCTGGGATGCTTTTGAGGCACGCCTATTGAGGCACGCCCACATTCGGATATTTCTTACTGTAGATTCAATCTTCAGAAGCGCATAAATACGTTTCTAGTTGATGTTACATCTCTCATCACACATGAAACAGGCAGTTAGAGATCTCACTGCGTTTGGAAAGTACGGTCATTTCGTCAAAAAGGTCGAGTATGTCAAGACGTTTTGATTTAAATGTTTTTGAAGCTGCCCTATAATTCGAAAACGAGGTTCCCTTCTCTTACATCTGGACAAGGCATATTCGCCATTTTTGATCTACGATAGTAGTATTTTTCATTCTGCTTCTCAAATTTCACTCTACCTAAATTCTGACATTGTACCACAATAGCTTGAGCACCGGTGTAGATTTCTATTGACTTGGCCGACGACTGATACCGTATAGATATTATTATTGTCCTTAAAACCATGTTGCTTATATCGTGACAACGGACAAACCTTTCGCAACAGGACGACCGTAACTAAATGTATTTGTCTACCTTCTTGCAGTAATTTGAACCGTTTCGCACAAGCTCGAAACATGGAAGTGGTGACCGTAAAAATACTCACAAAAATGTGTTTTTGCACGTAAAATCTGAAGGAAGTTAGATTTTTTTAAAGCATGTTTTCAATTTTATTGTAAGAATGCATTTTTATTTACTTTATTCACTTTAAACCGTTTCCGCCCATTCAGTTCACATGAGAATGAATTTTACGTGCTACACTTAGCTTGACTTTCAACCATCGTATCTCAACAACGGATAAAGATCAATCGATAAAAAGATTCGTTTTGACTTTATCCATTTATCTTTATTCGTGCAAAGTTTGAATCGATTCGTATCAGTTTACAGAAGTGGCGCGTCGCAGAAACCTCCCAGAAAAATGTATTTTTTGCACGTGAAATTCAAACAA
The DNA here is from genome assembly GCF_023898315.1 of Schistocerca nitens. Taxonomy (NCBI): domain Eukaryota; kingdom Metazoa; phylum Arthropoda; class Insecta; order Orthoptera; family Acrididae; genus Schistocerca; species Schistocerca nitens. The sequence continues at coordinate 52,329,526 of NC_064618.1, read as the reverse complement.
AGAAGATTTTTGCAGACATTTGAAACTTACATTAGACGAAAGTCCAATCTACTGGTGGACCAGATTTGAACCATCAGTCTCGCTCCAGTCCGGAGTTATTTCAGGGTTGCTGGTTTTGCAGGTAAAATCCGAACGAGACAGATTGTTTTTGCACATAAAATTCGAACGGTGAACGTCAAAATGGTGCCATTAGCTGAGCAGCAATTTAGGCCCAATTAAAATCTTTTGAAATAGGAGTTAATCAATTTGCACAATCTGCCTGGGTGCCAGCCTTGGTTCGTCGTTGAATCATTGGTTAGTATACTGTAAGATAGCCACCGTAAGGCAGATATCCGAATGGATACACAAATGACCACTGGTCGCAGCTACACCACGACCAAACCCTCACAAAAAAAAAAAAAAAAAGAAAAAAAAAAAGAAAAAGAAAGCGATTCTGTGCGCGACCTTTTCACACGTATTTAGATTCGTACTATCGTGACAATCGTTATGAGGAAATGTTTTTCTGCATAATCCGATGTTGCTTTTGGAATATATTGTCCATTAACAGATACAAACGCTTAGCAACAACAGCGAGGCTTCCCAGGGAGTAATAATGCAAGTGTTCAGAAGAAATCATCTGGTAATACGTCTGTTGACATGATTCATCTGTGTCCCATAGGGCCGCACTCATTAAATTGCTGTAGTCACAACGACTCTTGAAGATGGCCATGTCCTCATTGTCCTCATACCAAAGTCAGAGGAAGAGAGTATTGATCGATATGCGCTAATGCACTTTAAGCATCATCGGTATTGACCTCTTTTGTTAATTGCATCACAGTTTACCAGCTGTTCTCCTTTTACATGGGCAGTTTGCGTGTAGGGTAGGTGTTCTTGGCTTTAACATAGGTTCCAATGCTTCCGTTTTCGTACCGGTTTCTCAGTCATCTGTTAGCGTTCGACAGATGCCAATGACGGCTACAAGAGTACAGGCGACGAGCATTTTTGCGTACGTAAAACTCGTCTTTTCCAACTCTACACCATCGGAGGCTACCCAATAACGCAGTCTTGTAAACCAATTCCTTTGCATGCCATCTGTACAAGGAGTCGAATTTCTCTGTATCCCTTATACTTACTCATAGCACACTCCGAGCATTTAAAGTAACTTAGATCAAGTAAATTCCATTTTAGAATGTCCGTGTTGTGAGTGAAATGACATTTCGTGAACGTTTCAAGTATTCTACAATATTATTCTTAACTCATTTACTACGAAAAGGAAAGAAGCTTGTGTCTGGAAATGAGTAATATCAAGCCCAAAGGCATTATTTGCTGCGAACAATATCAATTAGTAAGAATAAAGTATGTCGTAGAAAACACTTTTTAGTGACTGAGTCATCAGAAATTTGACTGCTTTGATACGGCCCATCACAATTCCTCTTCTCTGTCAAGCTTTTCTCTTAGAGCAGCGCTCGTACATATTAGTACAACTATTTGTTGGACGTATTCGGAGCTTTGTCTTCCCGTACAAGCTTAACCCTCGTTAGTTCCCTCCAGTATCACGGAAATTATTCGCTGATGTCCTTACATACACTGACGGGAAGAAAAGTAGAACCAAATAATAATTAATGTAGAGTAGTTTTAATAATGGATGTCTCTCAGCAACATTATATACGTTTCAGCATACGAATCACACAGCCAACTGGTTGCAAGTAATTGTTGCGTACATTGACCTAGGTTTCGACACCTCTAACTAAGGATGTCTCCATCAGAATGAAATTTTTAAAAACCCTGTAAAATAATACATAGAAATTAAATTTGACAAAATTATTAACCAAGATGTCAATTGTCCTGGCATACAAAGGTTACTTACATAGAATTACGTTGCGAGAAAGCAATGCTCGTAGTTTGGAGCAGATATGCTCCAGTCAAAAATTAAAATTAAACACGTTCAAGCCTTTGGCACGTATGCCTTGCAAGAAACAACATCAGATTTATTGGCCCAGGTGCTTCCATTGCTGCCACGAAAACAATGTAAGTTTCCAGAATGAGATTTTCACTCTGCAGCGGAGTGTGCGCTGACATGAAATTTCCTGGCAGATTAAAACTGTGTGCCCGACCGAGACTCGAACTGGCATGATTAAAGCTGTGAGGACGGGGCGTAAGTCGTGGTTGGGTAGCTCAGATGCTAGAGCACTTCCCTGCGGAAGGCAAAGGTCCTGAGTTCGAGTCTCGGTCCGGCACACATTTTTAATCAGCCAGGAAGTTACAGTACAAGTTACTCCGCCTATCGGGTGCGGACAGTGCCATGTGCCCATCTGAGAAGATATAACAGAATTAATTGACTTAAACAACGGTTAATATATAAAAACAAAATACAAAGGAGGAGAGCCGAATATACTTCTGAAAATACAAAGCAGTCGAGCAAATGAAACATAACAGAGCCATCTATTAGGCCATACAGAAGTTACCATAACGTAAAACACAGGATATTAAAGTATATTTACATAAACAGTCGCACCATCCAAAAGAAAATATCTGCATGTAGGTAATTTAGTAGTATACATCTACGAAATTCGAAGAAAAAGATTTTGAACTAGAGGCAGGAAAACAGAGTAAAAAATAAAGGATTCAAAATTCTGCGAGTAATGGATCAAAGACATTCACAAAATTTTTGTTACGTAATTGTAATTGTTCATTGGGGATGAGGCCATTGTTCTTAGAGATATGCTTGAAAATCTCCAGCTTTTCGAGTACGTCGTCACTATGACCTTCCGTTTCCCTATATGAAAATGGAAATTTTTCCAGCATTTTTCGTTTTGCGACCGGAAATTAACAGGTGATTGGCAAAAGTGGAATTATGTACATGATTGCCTCTTTTTCTCGATAAACGTTCCTTGTACCTGTCACTGAGAGATCTTCTAGTCTGTCACATATAATAAACGAGACACGTATAACAAGTGATTTTACAGATCAGATTGTGCCCGATAATTCAATGTATCCTCATTCCCATAAAAAAGCATTTTTCCATTCAGCCATTCATCGTGCGATATCTATACCTTTGTCACGTGTAAGATTAATGAAGACATTAACATAATACAAACTATTGCAGTTAGTAATGGCTATGAGTCCTCGTTGGTTGAAAAGAGCTTCAAAATTAAAACTGACGCTAAAGAGACCACTTTAGGCATCAGTTATGTTTCCGACAATAACGAATACAAGAAAGCCTTCCCTAATCCATTTTTAGGCCCTCTTTTCTATTGAATTCGCCATCTTCTAGCTAAAAAGTATGGATGCTAAGTTACATCTCCCACTAACAATAACTCGCAAAAATATCTTATTTACAGTCTCAAGTCCACAGTTGCTCCTATACACAGTTCAGGACTTCATAAAACCACTTGTAATACCTGCCGCCTTTATTATAGAGGACAAACTGGAAGATCTTTCAATGTCAGGTACACGGAACATTTATTGGGAGAAAGAGGCCCTAATGCATGTAATTCCACTTTTGCTCATCATCTGTTAATTTCCGGTCACAAACCGAAAAGTGTTGAAGAAATTTCCATTTCGTATAGGGAAAAGAAAGATCATAAGCTCGACGTACTCGAAGAACTGGAAATTCTGAAACATATTTCTAAGAACGGTGACCTCATCCCCATCCTCAATGAAGAGTCAGAATTTTGTAGCAAAAGCTTTGTGAATGGCTTTGATCCACAGCTCGCGGAATTTTGATTCCTTTATTTTTTGCTATGGTAACCTGCATCTAGTTCCGAAAAATCGTTTTCTTACAATCTCGTGTATATGTGCTGCTAAAGTTACCTTCATACAGATATTTTTTGCATTTTGCAGCTGCTTATATATTTTCAAATGTACATTAAGCTCTCTTCCTTTGTATTCTGTTTTTATAATCAACTGTCGTTTAATTCCATTATTTCTGTCCTCGCAACTTGTACTGTTTTCGTGGCAGCAATGAAAGACACTGGGCCGATCGATCTGATGTCCTACATCGACATCCACATCTGTCTGACGTTGTTCCTAGCTAGGCACACGTTCCAAAGGCTTGAACGGGCTTAATGATTTTAATTTTATTTTTTGACCTGAGCATATCTGCTCGAAACTTCACCATCGCTTTCTCGCAATGTAATTTTACGTAAGTAACCTTTGTATGCCATAACAATTGTCATTTAAGTTAACAATTTTGTCAAACTTAATTTTCTATGTATTATTTTACAGGTTTTTTTTTAAAAAAATGAAGGTGTCGAAATCTAGGTCAGTGTACCAAACAGCTATTTGCAACCGGCTGACTATGTGACTCCTATGCTGGAAAGTAATGCAGAGTAGGGAAATTTCGGGAATGAATTTGCCTGCCTAACGTATTTAAGCAATTTACATCGCAGGTTAATATAAGCGCGAAATAAGCCATTGAAAATGTGGTCTACATAGGAAGCAACTACTCACAAAGGAAGCGGCTACTCACAAAGGAAGCGGCTACTCGGGTAGCAGAGTACTTGTGGCGTACACATGGGTTTTTTTAGGCTAGGTGTCCTGCTGAACACTCACCAGTCGACGTACAGGCAGGGAAATAAGGACGCGCTCATTGTAAAGACACTTCAGCTATCAAGATATTAGCAGTAAATTTCAGATCGTTCGGGATAAAGTTCCTGAATTTACTGCCCTCCAGGAAGCGTGTGGCGCGCAAATTATTCTCGGGACTGAGACCTGGCTGAACCCTGATAGGAAGTTCTGAAATATTTAGTGAGGTTGGGAACGTGTATCGGAAAGGCAGATTAGACACCGTAGGAGGCGGTGTCTTCATTGCAGTTGACAAAAATATTGTGTCTACTGAGGTCGAAGTAGAGTGTGATTGTGAAATCTCGACACGTTTAACAGGGCTAGGGGAAATAAAGTTAATTGTGGGGTGTTATTACCGGCCACCAGGTTCCACCGTGACGGATCAAGAATCATTCAAAGGGAGTCTACATTCTGTATCGCAGAAGTACTCGGATCATGCTATCTTAGTCGGAGGCGACTTCAACCTACCTAGTATAGCCTGGGATGTCTATGGATTCATTACAGGTGGTACAGACAAGCCATCGTGTGAATTACTTTTGAACACATTATCCGAAAACTGTCTTGAGCAGCTAAATCGACAGCCAACGCGTAATGGAAATATTTTAGATCTGGTAGCCACGAACCGACCAGACCTCATCGACGGTGTCAGTGTTGAGACAGGGATTAGTGATCATGATGTTGTCATTACGACTATGGTTACGAAAGTTAAAAAGTCGGTCAAGAAGGCTAGGAGAGTATTCTTACAAGAAAGAGCAGATAAGGAGTTGTTAGCATCCCACTTTCCCACTTAGTAAATGAATCGACTTCATTTACTTCCGGTACGATGGACGTGGAAGAGTTATGGGCAAATTTTAAACACAATGTAAATCACGCATTTGACAAGTATGTGCCGAAAAAGTGGGTTACGGACGGAAAAGACCCACCGTGGCTTAACAGCGCAATTCGGAGAATGCTCAGGAAGCAAAGGCAGTTGTACTCGCGAAACAAGAAAGATCAGGAGAATGAGGACAGGCAAAAGTTAGTAGCGGTTCGTGCTGTTGTAAAAAGAGCGATGCGCGAAGCATTCAACCACTACCACCGTCATGCCATAGCAAAAGATCTTGCTGAAAACCCAAGGAAATTCTGGTCTTACGTAAAATCGGTAAGCGGGTCGAAGGCTTCCATCCAGTCACTCACTGATCAATCTGGCCTGGCAACGGAAGACAGCAAAACGAAAGCTGATATTTTAAATTTAGCATTTGAGAACTCTTTCACGTAGGAGGATCGTACAAACATACTGCCGTTTGAGTCTCGTACAGATTCCCGTATGGAGGACATAGTGATAGACATCCCTGGGGTTGTGAAGCAGCTGAATGGGTTGAAAATAAAAAAAAATCGCCAGGTCCTGATGGGATTCCAATTCGGTTTCACAGAGAGTACTCTACTGCATTGGCTCCTTACTTAGCTTTCATTTATCACGAATCTCTTGCCCAACGTAAAGTCCCAAGCGACTGGTAAAAAGCGCAGGTGACGTCTGTATACAGGAAGGGTAGGAGGACGGATCCTCAAAATTACAGATCGATATCCTTAACATCGGTTTGTTGCAGGATTCTCGAACATATTCTCAGTTCGAATATAATGAATTTTCTTCAGACAGAGAAGTTGCTGTCCATGCATCAGCTCGGCTTTAGAAAGCATCGCTCCTGCGAAATGCAACTCGTCCTTTTTTCACATGATATCTTGCGAAACATGGATGAAGTGTATCAGACGGATGCCATATTCCTTGACTTCCGGAAAGCGTTTGACTCGGTGCCCCACTGGAGACTCCTAACTAAGGTACGAGCATATGGGATTGGTTCCCAAGTATGTGAGTGGCTCGAAGACTTCTTAAGTAATAGAACCCAGTACGTTGTCCTCGATGGTGAGTGTTCATCGGAGGTGAGGGCATCATCTGGAGTGCCCCAGGTAAGTGTGGTAGGTCCGCTGTTGTTTTCTATCTACATAAATGATCTTTTGGATAGGGTGGATAGCAATGTGCGGCAGTTTGCTGATCATGCTCTGGTGTGCGGGAAGGTGCCGTCGTTGAGTGTCTGTAGGAGGGTACAAGATGACTTGGACAGGATTTGTGATTGGTGTATAGAATGGCAGCTAACTCTAAATATAGATAAATGTAAATTATTTCAGATAAATAGGAAAAAGAATCCTGTAATGTTTGAATACCACATTAGTAGTGTAGCGCTTGACACAGCCACGTCTATTAAATATTTGGGCGTAACATTGCAGAGTGATATGAAGTGGGACAAGCATGTAATGGCAGTTATGGGGAAGGCGGATAGTCGTCTTCGGTTCATTGGTAGAATTTTGGGAAGATGTGGTTTTTCTGTAAAGGAGACCGCATTTAAAACACTAATACGACATATTCTTGAGTAGGCTACTGCTCGAGCGTTTGGGATCCCTATCAGGTCGGATTGAGGGAGGACATAGAAGCATTTCAGAGGCGGGCTATTAGATTTGTTACTGGTAGGTTTAATCATCACGGGAGTGTTACGGAAATGCTTCAGGAACTCGGGTGGGAGTCTCTAGAGGAAAGGAGGCTTTCTTTTCTTGAATCGCTACTGAGGAAATTTAGAGAACCAGCATTTGAGGCTGACTGCAGTACAATTTTACTGCCGCCAACTTACATTTCGCGGGAAGACCACAAAGATAAGATAAGAGAGATTAGGGCTCGTACAGAGGCATATAGGCAGTCATTTTTCCCTCGTTCTGTTTGAGAGTGGAAGAGGAAGATGCTAGTTGTGGTACGAGGTACCCTCCGCCACGCACCGTATGGTGGATTGCGGAGTATGTATGTAGATGTAGATGTAGATACATCTACGTAGATACTCTACAAATCAAACTTAAGTACAGTGATAACCGGCGTAACCGTCAGAATGTTGAATGCAAGCATGCAAACGTGAATGTATTGTATTTTGTAGGTGCCGAATCTCAGATTGTGGCATGCAGTTCCACGTCTGTTGCTCTTGATTAGTCAGTACAGGGACGATTAACGACGCTTGTGAATGACGTTAGAGCTGTCCTCCGATTATGTGCCGTACGTGTTCGACGGGGGACAGATCTGGTCACGTAACATACCAAGGAAAAGTGTCGACTTTCTATAGAGCACTATGGGTTACATCAGCGGTTTGTAAGTGACCGCTATTATGTTAGAACATAATGCTGCTCATAAATGGTAGCACAGCATGTCAAATCACCAGACAGACGTACGAATTTGCAGTCAGGGTGTGTGACAAAAAATGGTTCAAATGGCTCTGAGTACTATGGGACTTAACATCTGACGTCATCAGTCCCCTAGACTTAGAACTACTTAAACCTAACTAACCTAAGGACAGCACACACATCCATGCGACCGTTGCATCAGCGCGGTTCCGGACTGAAGCGCCTAGAACCGCTCGGCCACAACGGCCGGCCGTGTGTGTGAGATAACCAAGAAAGTGCTCCTGATGTCATACGAAGGCACACACCAGACCATTATCTGGAAGTGTTAGTCCAGTATTTCAAGCTCCCAGACAGGTTGGTTACATGCCCTTAACTGGTCAATTTCCAAGCAACACACGGCCATAACTGGCACCGAGGCAGTTTCTCCAGAGAATACAACAGACCTCCACCTTCTCATCCAATGTGCTCTCGCTTGCCACCACTAACGTCGCAAACGGTAGTCATTTGGGGTCAATCGAATGCACGCAACACTGCATCTGTCTCCGAGCTGTCCTTGAAGTACCTGACTGTAACAGTCTGTTGTGTCACCGTGGTGCGAATTGCTGCTCAAATTGCTGCTGCAGATGCAATACGATGAGCCAGAGGCACGCTTCGATCACGATGGTCTTCCCTTTCGGTAGTGCCACGTGGTCGTCTGTAGCCCGGTCTGCTACCTACCATACATTCTCGTGACTATCGCTGCCAGCAGTCATGCACACCGGCTAAATTCCTGCAAGATCTTTCTGCAGTATCGCAGAAGAAACACCAGCTTCTCGTAGTCCTATTACACGACCTCGTTCAAACTCAGTTATTTGCTGATAGTGCCGTCTTTGTCGCCTTAAAGGCATTCTTGGCTAACATCAACTCACTACGACCATTCACAAAGGTAACAGCGTTAACGTCCAGTACAGCGTGTGTTTAAAGTGAACCTGATTTGCAACCTCACAGCTGCGCTGGTAGGGCCAGTATTATGCGACTAGCGTGAAATTTGAATAGACAATATCTTTTAGAAGTAGAAACACGCCTACCAACTTTCGTTAACATCGCACAACTCCTTCATTGTGTTATAACTTTTTTCCTTCATTGTATGTTTTATTATCATGACACTTCTTATTGTCGGTGATTACCGTATGTTCCTTTCTTCGCCGATTCCGTTGCGAACTTAGAAATTCCTTATATTATCAGTCCACCTTATTTTTGACGTATTTCAACACCACCGCATCTCGAACACTTCGTCTGCAGCTCACGGTAGCATTCTCGCTTTCCGAGCACGGGGTCCCGGGTTCGATTCCCGGCGTGGTCAGGGGTTTTCACCTGCCTCGAGAAGACTGGGTGCTGTTGTGTCGTCTTCATCATCATCATTCATCCCCATTACGGTCGATGGAAGGCAATGGTAAACCACCTCTACCAGGACCTTGCCTAGTACGGCGGTGCGGGTCTCCCGCATCGTTCCCCTACGCTCTGTAATGGAGTATGGGACTTCATCATCAAACACTTCCATTCTCTTCTTTCCCGGTTTTCCGACAGTCCTTGATTCACTGTCATTCAATGCTGTACTTCAATCGTACCGTCCTCGAAACTTCTCGCTCAAATAACTCCTATGTTTGATATTAGTAAACTTCTTTTTGCGAGAAATGCCATCTTGATCTGTGATAAGCTGCTGCTTACATCCTCCTCTTTTCGCCTTTGATTCTCAATTCCCAGGTAACAGTTCACTGCACGTACATAGCGACCACAGTTTTGAACTCATTTCGCTACTTCTCGTCTCTCTTCCGATTACTTTCAGACCATAGTTTGTGCACATTAGACTATTCATTCCGTACAGTTCTTCCTCACTTCCATTGAGGATAGCAATGTCATCTGCGAATCTGACTACTGACAGCTAGCTGTGGTGAAACTGTCAAAGCCTGGGAGGAAGGTGAATGACTGAGAAGGCGGACCGGTCGGGCGTAACCAACATCGGTGCTCCTATTCGCCATTCTCATAATGGCAATGATTATGCCGGTGGGATTATGGTACAGCATTCAACGGCTTGACGTGTCCAAGAGCCGCTGTGTTTATGCCAGAACTGTCTGCATAACGAAATTACCCGGCACTGTCAGAAGATGAGCGAGGTCTGTGTCACTCTAAGAAAACTTCCAAAATAGAAGTTTTATTGACCAGATCGGTGTTGATGCAGATCCTGATAACTAGTTACAGCAAAGTTTTACTGCCATCTTCAGATCATCGGGTACGTTAATTATAAAATCATAAGTGTGACATATAGTCAAACCGGCCGTTGAAAACATGGAGGTAAAAACACAGAAGAGTCACTCACACGCATCACTGTTGTTGTTGTTGCGGTCTTCAGTCCTGAGACTGGTTTGATGCAGCTCTCCATGCTACTCTATCCTGTGCAAGCTTCTTCATCTCCCAGTACCTACTGCAACCTACATCCTTCTGAATCTGCTTGGTGTATTCATCTCTTGGTCTCCCTCTACGATTTTTACCCTCCACCTTGCCCTCCAATACTAAATTGGTGATCCCTTGATGCCTCAGAACATGTCATACTGAGCTATCCCTTCTTCTAGTCAAGTTGTGCCACAAATTTCTCTTCTCCCCTATTCTATACAATACCCCCTCATTAGTTATGTGATCTACCCATCTAATCTTCAGCATTCTTCTGTAGCACCACATTTCGAAGGCTTCTATTCTCTTCTGGTCTAAACTATTTATCGTCCACGTTTCACTTCCATACGTGGCTACACTCCATACAAATACTTTCAGAAACGACTTCCTGACACTTAAATCTATACTCGATGTTAACAAATTTCTCTTCTTCAGAAAATCTTTCCTTGCCATTGCCGGTCTACATTCTATATCCTCTCTACTTCGACCATCATCAGTTATTTTGCTCCCAAATAGCAGAACTCATTTACTACTTTGAGCGTCTTATTTCCTAATCTAATTCCCTCAGCATCACCAGATTTAACAGATTTAATTCGACTACATTCCATTATCATCGTTTTGCTTTTATTGATGTTCATCTTTGATGTGTCGGCAGAAGTGCCAACACCGTGTTGTTTGAGGAAGCCGAAATGCACGCTATAAGCTCACGCAGGATGGCGTGAGGTCTGAAACAGGATACTTAATGAATGCTATAAAGAAAAGTACGTAGCTGCTGGAATACTTAACTTTAATCCACAATTGGTGAACATTGGTCTTGTTACTGTACGTGCTTCATTAGATACATAGCAAAGGATAAATGGCGCCTTGCTAGGTCGTAGCAATTGACTAAGCTGAAGGCTATGCTAACTATCGTCTCGGCTAATGAGAGCGTAATTCTCAGTGAACCTTTCCTAGCAACGTCGGCTGCACAACTGGGGCGAGTGCTAGTAAGTCTCTCTAGACCTGCCGTGTGGCGGCGCTCGGTTTGCAATTACTGACAGTGGCGACACGCGGGTCCGTCGTATACTACTCTTCCAGGTCGTTTGCTGTCTCTGACAGAATTACAATGTCATCGGCGAACCTCAAAGTTTTTACCTCTTCTCCATGGACTTTAATTCCTACTCCGAATTTTTTATTTGTTTCCTTTACTGCTTGTTCAATACACAGATTGAATAGCATCGGGGAGAGGCTACAACCCTGTCTCGCTCCCTTCCCAACCACTGCATCCCTTTCATACCCCTCGACTCTTATAACTGCCATCTGGTTTCGGTACAAATTGTAAATACCCTTTAGCCTTGCCACCTTCAGAATTTGAAAGATAGTATTCCAGTCAACATTGTTCAAAGCTTTTTCCAGGTCTACAAATGCTAGAAACGTAGGTTTGCATTTCCTTAATCTTTCTTCTAAGACAAGTCGTAGGGTCAGTATTGCCTCACGTATTCCAACATTTCTACGGAATCCAAACTGATCTTCCCCGAGGTCGGCTTCTACCAGTTTTTCCATTCGTCTGTAAATAATTCGTGTTAGTATTTTGCAGCCGTGGCTTATTAAACTGATAGTTAAGTAATTTTCACATCTGTCAATACCTGCATCACTAAGTACACTAAAATAGAAGCCATAACTGTATCAGCAAGGCGCAGAGGCATCAAATACACCAGAAAGAGTAAATCAACTGCTGTCAGATGTATGTTGATAACCGGCCCCACACTGCCGGAAAGTTGTATGTAATCACAGCGGTGTATGTGCTCTGTCCGATATATTTGACACAAGTTGTGCAGTTGTGCGTTGCTGATACAGCTATGGCTTTTAATTTAGTGTTCTTAGTGGTGCATGGAAGAGTCTTTTCTGTGAGTTTAACTCCTTGTTTTCAATGGACAGACGGCAATGTGCAACTCGTAAGGTTTTATGAATCACTTTTCCGGTAATCAGAAGACAGCCATATAAATTTTCTGAAACTAGTAATCAGAATATGTATCAACTGCGATGTGGGCAATATAGCTTCTATTTTGGAGGCTACTTTACATGCCTATGTAACATTCCAGTGTACTGTTTGGGGACTGAACAGTGAGGGATACCTCCTAAAGCCGCGCTTTTGGTTGCTGGATGGGAGGCCAGACGCCGTCTGACAGCAGGAATGTTAATTCTGCGCGGGGTGGCCCGCCTCACGTGCTAAGTGCACGGCCCGGAGCCGGCAGGCCCTCCCAACTGTCAAAGTGCCGGCGAGCGGCGACTTGCAGCTTCCGGGAAGGGAAACCGCCGACTTGAGGAGCGCCCAACTATCCTCAAGTATCCTGCCTCAATACACCAGCCCTCTTCGTTAATTAGCGGATGAGTAATTAAGCAGCCGAGTAGCTGCAGAGCCTGCCGCATAGCACAACTTAGGCCTACCACATTCCTTCATCTTTCATCCGACTGAGAGAATCTTTGATTCTGTGAACCAGACGAAGCAAACTTGAGATAATAAGCACGATCAAACCTAAAATACCTAAAATAGCTGTGATAGTAGTGCCTAGCGCATACTGTAATAAGCTCGTTGTTTCCAGCTGTTTTTCGTTTCTTTGCTTCGTTCGTATTTTCTGCCGGTATAACCACAAATAAAATGAATTTGATTTTAGACAGCAGTGCTTCTTTCATAACACAGACATAGGTTTATCTACGTAAATGATCTAGTAGATAACCTGGGAACTCCTCTTAGGACCCTTGCAGATGATGCCGTTTTTATGGTCTATGGAAGTCGTAAAATCAAAACCAATTGCAAAATGATTTAGACATATCCGTATTTGGCAAAAACAAATTTCTGATAGGATAGCCTCAATCAGTGATTTTACAATGTCACTTATAATCCGTCTCGAATTGCAAAATGTTTATCCATATGACCGGTTTCGGTTCATCTAGAACCATCTTCAGATCTGATATTTCGGTTACAGGAGTAACCCGTCCCAATCCCGAAACTTTCACATGCTGCGTCACGTGAGCACATGTGACGCATCATGTGAAACTTGCGGGATTGGGACGGGTTACTCCTGTAACCGAAATATCAAATCTGAATATCAATCTAGATGAACCGAAACCGGTCATATGAATAAACATTTTGCAATCGAACATATTATAAGTAACATATCCGTATGACGCGAAAGAGGCCTTTAACTATAAATAACGCAAAGTTTGAAGTCGTATGTACAAAGAGGCACCCGTTAAATTCCGATGACACGATAACTCATAAAAGATCAAAGGCTAACAACTAAATACAGAAGGTTGCAGTTAGGAACAACTTAAACATGAGCACTCGCATAGATAATGCTTATAAAATAAATAAATAAATAAAATATTAATTATTGTATATGTATGATAGTGATTGGTTGTAATTAATATTTGCTTATCTGGAACGTGGACTTTTAATTATTTGGTATCACACGCTTGACAATGGCTTTTTCGTAAATGCAATGTTATTCGTAGTTGACCGTGAAATGTGATTCAAATAATCGGACTTCGTATTTAAATCGTTTCCAAAGACTGTTGAGGTAGGTGGGGACTCAAAATCTAAATCTCAATATTAGAATAATTTGCCAGCCATGTCAATACGTCGTACAGAGGTGACTATCTACTAAACATAAAAAAGTTTACACAGTTAGTTAAATCAGATATATTCAACGAGTAAGCCAACAGTTAAATAATTCTACTTACTTTCATAAATATAAATTCTTTACAGAATCGAGTGCCTAGTAAGATTGCAACTCGCAGTGTTCTTATATAACTTCAAATATGGCGGTGTGCCAGTTAATAAAATATACATGCTTCCCGCACCAGTTGTTCTGCAAGACCTCTACCTTCTTAATGAAACATAAGAGTGTCTTCACTGTATTTTCTTTTATCAGCGACATAGCGCTGCAGTTCTGTGCCATAGGCTTTATTTATTTGTCAGAGATTAATTATTTAATTAAGATTTCGCGTTTCCGAGGAAACTCACGCACGGCATGCAAATGTGCCTTTATATTGCCCCCTGGATTGCGAGGCGAAAGGACACACCTGCAGGCGAGCAATTCACCTAAAGGCACAAGAAAATTTAAGTTATCTACACCAATTTACACTACATACATTATACAGTATATTATATACAAAATTTGAATGACACGCGTGCGCCGTAAATGTTCTTATGTTGGCAAAATAGAGTGCGCGCATGTGCAGAAGCGTCTATGTGACTCCAGCACTGCCGTTATACCGTAAATTTAGATCACGCGGCACAGTATGGCAGTTCATATTGTTCGTGTGCGCGCGCATTTCTTAGTCGTTGCACAAAGAAAATATTCCACCAAGATTACATATGAAGAGTACCTTCTATGAGAGGTAACTTAATTTTAAAAGTACAATATTTGTTATAATACAATACAACTTTAGATTGTTGAATGTTCTTAGTTACATAGTATTGCATTGAAATGCTTCAAAGAAAAATGTCTTTTTGTTTCAGGTGCGTTCACCTATACACATCGTGTCGTTATTACAGTTTATGTTCATCTGATGCACAGTAATGTTTCACAGGTTAGTGTCGTCGAGGTAAAGTTTTTTGATCACAGTAACATCGCTGTATAACAACGTAATTGATACATAAGCATGTCCATTTCCTATTTCCATTATAGTCGTTGTGATGCAGTTCGTCGTGAAAAAAGCATTGTTTATTACAGATCGGACATGACCCGTCGAGTAATTGGTCCATATGCAGTTCGTTTCCGATATTTCGTGGAAGCTTGGTTGCAGAACCTCGGACGGCACATAGCTGGAGTCGATCCTTGGACGGACCAGGTAAGTGTGTCCGTCACATTTCAAGAACATTCCATTCCCTGAAGTTCCAACCAAAATTCTTCCACTCGTCGTGTTGTTGTCTGGACGTGCACGTTGTGACCATTTAATCCAGTTAACATCTTGAAGTTTGGTACTGTAGTAATGTCACTAGACGATGCACCAATTATGCACTTCACATTTTCAGTTTTTCTTTTAAAATATAGCTCACCTAAATGTTGGTAGTTACTTTCAAAGAAATCGTTCATCGCGTTTACAAAGGTACGATGCATGTTGAATGTCATTAACAGTTTCTTTCACATAGTTTTCTGCGTAGTTGCAGACCTAGTAATGTACGTTAATGTCCGTGAAAAGTGGTTCACTATGCAATTTTTTTAAAAGTTTTTCACATTTTGGCACTCGTTATCGTTCAAATTTTCACATAGTAACAGTTACATTATACATCATTTTTAAAAAAAAAAAAAACATAAGTAATCATACATATACACGTCACATGTTTTCTTAGCATAAACATAATACAGTTATACATAAACATGTTTACATCATCATTACATAGCTATAAATTATTACATTATGTCACATTTGATTACATGAATTGCAGATATTTACTTTCTCTTTAACGGTTTTGCTGGGATTTTATCGATGTTTTTTGTGATGTCATGTGAAATTAAGATAGGTTAGACACAACATTCATTACTTCAGTAGGCAAGGCCAGACGTTTTCACTACTCAATAAATATTCAAAATAATAAGAGACGGAAAACTGTTAGATTCCTCGCGTTTTGTGAGTGTGTTTATAGTGTCTGTGTGGCCTTGGCTACTGGTAGATGCTTTTCTTGCTGAGAGATGTGCGTCTAATCTATTTCTCGAAGTAAAAGATCCTTTCACAGATGACGTCTGTCGGTTCGTCAGGTGTCATACCAAGCCAGTGGTACCTACAGTCACAAATGTTCCGTGAAAAATTAATATATCATTCACTGCTACGTAATCATAAATTTTACCTTAATATTCAGTCTTCTTGGTAGTGCCGCGGCGTTGAAAGAAAAGTTTTTCTGTCTTCAACTGCGTCACTGGAACAGCTGAAATGAAAATTTCTATACTACTTATAATCTATGTTGTAATTTGTTTTAGTTCTTGCCACACAGCAGGTCGTTGAGATAACGGTACGTTATATGTCTTGTGCTAGAAGATCTTGTGAGGCTTAACTCAATTTTGCAGACATACGTGTTGATAACGCCTAATCGTTTGGTAAAAACTTGTAAATATTTGGATAGCACTTCCTGTAGTTTCATACGTTCATGTACACTGAGAGCTGTAGCTTCATTTATCTTATGATCAATCAATGTTTTCAAGTCCATTAGCTCTGTGTCAGATGAGTGTGTTTGCATGTCTTGAATGTCATTGTCAAGTACTAACTGAACCTTGTACCCTGTACAGTGTTTGTCATGCTTTAGAGTTCTCCTGTCCAAATCAATAATAATTACACTGCCTTTATCATTTAAAATACTTTTACCTTCGGAGAAGTCTATAATGCAATCCCTCTCGCTCATAATATCTAATCCTAATATGCAATTTGTCACAAGGTTTTGTACAACCAGGAATAGCCATTGTACGGTTCCATTACCTATTTTAATGTTTACAAAAACTTGCTTCTTAACCCTACATGACTTATTACCTAGAGCAGTAGTTATTTTACAGTTTTGGGCGGGAAACTCAGGCACAGGCTCCAATTCACACATCTTTTTATAGAAATTAAAAGACAAAACGCTCACAGCTGCACCTGTATCTAAGATAATAGTAGTTGGAATCCCACCTACTACACCAGTAGTAGAGGCTAAAACAATTTCATTTGTGTTTGAACGACATTGTGAACTGTCTTGCAAAAGTTCATCTGATATATTCTCATTGTGGTTGTATCTTATAAATAAAACAGGTAGTTTTTGTTTGGAATTATTAGGCATATCAATATTTTGTTGTTCAATGGTGGTGTCAAATAACTGATTAACATTGAAGTCGCCCCCCAAGAATTCTTCAGCCACGACCCGGGGCATAGAAGTGACTGTTTCTAGTTTGTTAGATTAGCATTTGTATTAGGTACTGACAGAGATTGAGGTTGTGTATCAGGTGTCACTTCTGTCATATTCACATTCGGATATTGCCTGTTGTGGTCTCCAAACTGTTGCAGTTGTTGTTGCTGTTGCGCATTATGACTTACCTGTCGGTCGTAAGTTATGCTCCAATTTTGTCCTTTTGGCTGCTGTGGCATAGCAGTGTTTGAATGAAAGTATTGATCGCTACGAGTCCAGCCTTGATGCCGTCTTGGCTCGTAGTTATTATTATTTCTATTTCTGTTTGTGTTTTTGTTGTTACATTTGTATCCGTTGTTACCGTTGTTGTTGTTGTTGTTGTTGTTACCGCGGTGCCTTTTGTATGGATTGCCGCATGAAGTGTTATTACTGTTGTAACGGTTGTTTGTATTGGAATACGCGTGTTGATTTTGATTTCCGTATTGAGACGGCATGTGAGTTTGCTGTTTTTGCTGTACCGCGTATCCAACTGTGGGCGCGCCAGAATTGAGTTGGCAAGCCTGCATGTTTTGCATACCACTAATATAAACATTGTGGTTGCTGTTTTGCCGCGCGAAGCGCTGATCTTCTAGTAACATGGCAACCGAATTTAAAGCTGTTAAAAAATAATCTGGATCGTCATCCGGAATATGTAAGAGTTTTTCTTTAATGTTGAAGGGCAATTTGGCCTTCAACGCACGGAGTATATCACGTGTTGCGACTGGTTCATCCAAAAAATGTCCCATGTTCAAGTATTTTTCAAAATATCTGCGTAAGTTACCATTTTTACTGTTAAAAGTTTCAGGTTCTAAAATTTGTCTTCAGAGTCGCTCCTGGACGGATTGCGACCAGAATTTGTTCAGAAAGGCACTCTCAAACTCACCGTACGTGGTACATACGTCAGCTTGACTGTATGCCCAGACAGCTGCATCGCCTTTGATGTAACCGACAATATATGAAATCTTTTTTCGGTCATTCCAAGTGCGTGGAAATGCGTTACTAAAAGATTTAAGAAAAATCACCGGATGAATGGTTCGTTTTTCTGGGATAAAAGTCTGAAATTGCCTGTGTTTTATTAAGCTTTCTTCTTCCTTTGCATTATGATACGGATTTGTTCCACTGTAATTACTGTAATGTACAGATGGCGAGTAATTACGATAATGTTGTTGTGGTTTACCATGATAATAGCTTGTGTTTGTGACTGCACGTCGTGCTATGTGTTGTTGTCGTGGTGTATTTTGTTCTTGTGTGTTTGTCGTGTGCGGTATGTGTGTGTCATACTCGAATGTATATTGGTTTCTGAACTGTACATTTTGACTGATATTTTCGTTACATTCAGACTGTGGTAGATCGGTGAATTGTCTCATGAGTGCAGTGACGGATTGTACTGCGTCACTAATCAGCTGTTTGTTATTAGTGATGTATTCCGCTACGGAGTCGTGCACAATTGTTGGTAAATTTTCACGTATGCATCTATCAAAATGTTTGTCTTTGGTCTTTACCCAATCATGAAATTCCTTATTAATATTTTGAAAATGAGCTGTGGCACAGATTGTAGTCTGTCAGTCAGTTGTTGTTCAACATCGCCAAATTTATTCTGTACGTCAGTAATTCGTTTTTCAAGGTTGTCATGTACTGAAGGATATGTTTGAATTTGTTCAATAAGAGCGTCACACGTGACATTAAGGTTTTTTACTTGTGTCTGTAAAAGTGCTACGTCATTTGTAGTCTTTTCTTGTCTCGTATTAAGCTTGGAAAATTTCGTACTGAGTTCAGTCATCTGTTTGGTCAGTGTGGTGTCTATAAGTTCCACACGTTTAGATAAAGTGTCATTACCTTTCTTGCTTGCTATGAGATCAGATTTAATTTCGTCATTTTGTGTCTTTAACTGTTCATTTTGTGTCTTTAAGGTTGCCATATTTTCTGCGTTTTGTTTCATTAGCATTTGTAACATGTTGGCAATGTTTACTGTTTGCAAGGTCTCTGCCCCCGCCGCGTCATTAGACGTGACGTCATGTATTAACATGGGATCTGACTGAGACACTGAAATTTTTTTGGTGGACGGCCTATTGTCAAAATTTCCGTTAACACTTGCGTCAATATTTGATGAATCGTCACTACCGATTGCTGTCGTAAAGTCATTTTCTAACATTTGTTTCTCGTCCGAGTCGGATTGCGTCTGAATAGTATGTCTTTGCTGTTCCATCTTTGCGTATTGTTTTCTAGTTATGACCATGCCACACGTAAGATATGCTTCAAGAAAATAAAGTTTGACACTGGTTTTGAAATAAAATGCAGTTGAACATGAATCGCTCGTAGCAACAATGGCTGTTTGTTAATTTAAAAATGTAAACTGAATATCGGATTATTCTTAATGGCTGCTGGCCATGTTACAACGTATCGTACAGAAGTCGGCCATATTGTACACTCGTGTATAGGTATTGTTGCGGAAGTTACTGATTAAGGAAAAGTTCTGAGAATGAAATTTATCACTGAAAACTGCTACGCGCGAAAGAAATACGACAGAATCTACTAATACACTGAAATATGCGCCTGGTCAAGCCTGCCAATGCAAAGATGCTGCGTCTTACCTTATTTTGCTGGAAGCTTCATTGCGTCTTCCCGCAAAATTTTAGAATTGGAAAATATCTTCAGATTTTTGTTATTTCTCATACATTCAAGTCCAGGTCCAGAAAGTTGATTTTTAACATGAAACGAAGAGAACAATGTAACAAATGACAAAATAACAAGTCCGACACGCAGTCGCCAATATAAAATAAATAAAATAAATAAATAAAATATTAATTATTGTATATGTAAGATAGTGATTGGTTGTAATTAATATTTGCTTATCTGGAACGTGGACGTTTAATTATTTGGTATCACACGCTTGACAATGGCTTTTTCGTAAATGCAATGTTATTCGTAGTTGACCGTGAAATGTGATTCAAATAATCGGACTTCGTATTTAAATCGTTTCCAAAGACTGCTGCGGTAGGTGGGGACTCAAAATCTAAATCTCAATATTAGAATAATTTGCCAGCCATGTCAATACGTCGTACAGAGGTGACTATCTACTAAACATAAAAAAGTTTACACAGTTAGTTAAATCAGATATATTCAACGAGTAAGCCAACAGTTAAATAATTCTACTTACTTTCATAAATATAAATTCTTTACAGAATCGAGTGCCTAGTAAGATTGCAACTCGCAGTGTTCTTATATAACTTCAAATATGGCGGTGTGCCAGTTAATAAAATATACGTGCTTCCGGCCTCAGCTATTCTCCTCGACCTCCATCTTCTTAATCAAACATAAGAGTGTCCTCACTGTATTTTCTTTTATCAGCGACATAGCGCTGCAGTTCTGTGCCATAGGCTTTATTTATTTGTCAGAGATTAATTATTTAATTAAGATTTCGCGATTCCGAGGAAACTCACGCACGACATGCAAATGTGCCTTTATATGCTGTAGGGGAGGGCAACCAAAGAATGAGTTGTATTGGTAGAATACTCAAAAGTTGCAGCAGGTCTGTCCCACAGATCGGCTAAAGACGCTGCCTACATTATTCTTGTCCATTCTCTTCTGGAGTATTGCTCCCCTGTATGGGACCCTTACCAGATAGAATTGACGGAGGACATCGTAAATGTTCAAAGAAGGACAGCTTGTTTTCTGCTGTCGCAAAATACGGTAGAGTGTATGACACATGTCATACAAGAGGTGGGATGTCAATCATTAAAACAAGTCCGGTTTTCGCTACGAGATCATTTCGTGAAATAGCTATCACTAACTTTCTCCGGATGCGAAAATATTTTCTTGACGCCCATCTACAAATGGAGAGAAAATCGTATTAATAAAATAAGGGCAAGCACGGAACGATTAATGTGTTCGCTTTTCCCTCGCTTTGTTCGAAAATGGAGCGGTAGAGAAATAACCTGAGGGTGGTTTGATCAACCCTCTGCCAGGGTACAAGAGATAAGGGTTCATCGTATTACATGTCGACTATGCCTTTGGTTCTGAGGACCAGGAACCGTCGTAAAATAAATCCGTCTCAGTGTGGGTGAAAGGTGTTGACAACTGTAAAAAGATCGGACTCGTTGGTGATCTGACTCATTTTTATAGAAATTGAATAAAGTTCCGTTCCTTATCTTTAATCCTTATCTATTAAAAAAACTACACATTGATCTGGCCAAAAGCCGATAAGCGACTCTTCTTGGTGTTGTAGCTCTCTGGGGCACCCTGGGATGCTCTCTGGGGCACCCGGTGATGCTGAATGCTCATTAATATTTGTTCATATGGGCGAAAATCTCGTCTCGAAAGTGTTGTAGCTGGATGCCTATCTGCAGCGCCAGGCTGTCTCTAGTTTTAACAAGCCGGCCGTAGCACTAAAATCAAAACTTCCGGTCAACGCTTTTCCGCTTTTGCAGTCACTGCGCCGCAGCCCGGATGTTGTGGTTTGATAACTGGCAGCTATATAAGTCATGAATCTGGAAAGACATTGTCAGCGGTCGAGCAGCCGCACGTGCAGCAGCATCGAGACAGATATTTCGTAGGCGCCCAAGTCATCATGCATGGTCCATCGGTGTTTTGCGGTGAAGTTTTGAACTTCACTCTCGCTAACAAGGATACGAAGGAGCACGGTAACGGCTGTAGCTGCAGATCTGGATATGATGTATTGTATTTGGGCCAGCCTTTACACGTTGAACTTATCTTGTGCATACGACCACACGCAGATTCGTTATACTCGTAGATTTTCGCAGGTATGCATCATGTAGGTAGGAAGTGAACTAGTGCTGTCTTCTCTGGAACACTTTTTCAATGTATGATGTGAAGGCTATCCTTCCGTCCCGTGATGTAATCGAATTTATGAGTGTCAATGCTTATACAGTTCAGGAGAAGGTACAGAAATTATCGAGGACAATCGGGTTCCCTTAACTGCAGCCAAATCACTTGTTCGGAAGACAAAATTCAGAAGGGGAAAAAACTCCTCCCGGTACCCCTCATATATTCACAGTTAGGACTCATTCTGACCTTCTATAGATCCGGCGGATTTAATTGTAAAGAATAATGGTCTTGCTCACTATGTGCACTAACTCCACTCTAAAACAAAATGCACGACGTACCACGAATAAATTATCAGAATGGGACGGAAATCAGTAATGTGATGTACATCTACAGACAGAGGAATGGTTACAATTTGAGAAAAATTTGACGATTTTTTATTCAAATTTAAGCAAAGTCAATAACGCGATGGTTCGCCTCTCACCCATGTGAAAGCAGTTATTCGGCTTGACACTGACTGGCAGAGTTGTTAGTTGTCCTCCTGAGGAATAGCGTGCCACATTCTGTCCAACTGGCGCGTCAGACCATCAAAATCCCAAGATGGTTGGAGTGCCATGAAGGGAACAAAACGAGGTGCAGAATATTGCCGACGTACCGCTGTGCTGTAAGGGTGCCGCGTCACCAGAGATCTCCCGCATTGAAATGGTATGGTATCCCAGACCGTCACTTCTGGTTGTACGATTGTATGGCTGGCGACAGTCAGGTTGGTAGGTCACAATTGCCTCGGGCGTCTCCAGACACGTATTTGTTGGTCATCGGATCTGATTTAGAAACGGGACTCATCACTAAAGACAGTTCGGCACTAGTCAACGTCGCTCCAGACCGAATGTGCCAGAAACCACTGCAAACGGGATGTTGGTGCACGGAGGTCAATGGTAGTCGACGCAAGTGGGCGCCATGTACTCAGCCCCCACTCTGTGAGCCGCCTATTAATGGTCCTTGTGGTGACTGAAACACCTAGTGCACTTCGGATTGGTGATAATGATGACTCAGGGGCTCTGAGTACTCCTCCGACTATTGCTCGACCCTCACGTTCTGTCGTCTATCTAGTTCGACCGCATCCGTCGACCGCTTCCTTCTTGATGCTGTGTCCGACCATGGTTCACCAATTCCTCCCAACGCCATCGAATAGTGGCTTCCATCCTCTTCAGATATCGAGCAACTCGCCGATTACTTCAGCTGGCTTCTTTGAGCCCGGCTACACGCCCTCTCTCAAATGCTGACACCTGCTTCTATTGCAGGCGTAGTTACTGTCCAGCTCCCTTCGTGGAATGAAATTCCACAAGGCATTATGGCCTGGTATAGACGTGTCCCCTGTTTACTATCCGTGCAAGGTGCGAGGTGAAATTCCGTTGCTGGGTCATGCATTCATCCAATTTCGCATTTTACATCGATACCTTTATGAATATGAATTTGTGACCACCTTGCTTAACATCTTCGTGGTGCGTAGGTATTTTTTTATGTTCAACGGGGAAGCTACATTGGTAAGACATTTAAGCTTCTTTTAATTCCATTTTTTTATGGCTGTATACACAAATCCTGCTGGTCTCCTCTCGAAGCTCTGTGGGAGGGTGAGTTTGTCTTGTTTTTTTTCCGTAAGAGAAGAGCAGATGGCCCCGAGGGACGTAGTGAGTACAGTAAGTAATATGATATCTCTCCTCAGCTTCATACCGAGATATTATTGAAATCTGGTAATCAAGGGAAGGCAGTATTCGGTTACGATTGTGGACGGTGCCGTAATCAACTAATATGGGTTGCCTTTTACAGTTACACACAATTTATTTTAAACTTGTAATTCCAGACTCAACAATAAATAAAAATATCATACTTTATTAATGAAGGAATAAACAACTGTGTAAATAATAGTGTTTTCAGTGTGTTACAATTTACCAAATCACCATTAAATACAGATACAGCGGATAACGTTTTAAATGCAAGCCACTGTCATCTGGGCAGAAAGTCCTTACACGCCAGGAATGACAATAAATTAATAATTGTTTAAAACTCGCTGCAACTTACAAATTACAGGTATTTAAATATTAAATGCAAGTCGCCCCAAACACAGCAGAAGGCATCAGGCGCCAGGAATGGCAGTAAATAAGGTTTTAAGGCTAACTGCTAAAATAAAAATACCAAATTAGAATTTTAAGGCAAATGACCACAATCACGGCTGAAGGCCTTACACGCAAGAAACGGCAATAATATAAAAAATGTAGAAAGCTGCTGTAAAACAGCATATGCAATAGCAAAGTTTAATTTAAAACAAGCAGCTGATCACCATACGGGTGAAATAAGATGATGGTAAACTTTAAAACACAACCCTTAGCGTCCACTGACCACTACACTGCTAGATTTATTCCAGAAGGCGACCAGAACTATTAACTAGACATATATAACCTTTAATGTAGGCATTACAAGGTATTGTAATAAATAATACAATAATAAAACACAAGGACCAGTACATAAGTTCCTTAAAGCGTACTGAGGTAGAAGGCGTGGGCTGAAGGAGCGTTACACTGAACTACTGGCCGTCAGACCTCCTTCTAGAACACACATGTCTTACAAGAACCAAGGGCCACAGACGGTGCTCCAGGAATCGACCTCTGAGAAGGTCGCTTAAGTTAACAAAGAGGCAAAAGGAAACTGAGCGTGGCCGTTTAATACAAAGCCGATATACTGTGTCAATTTGTTGATTTACAACACTGCGTTACTCGAATGTGCCTTTCAAGGATGATACATTATATCTCGGTTCCAGTAATGACTATAGCTTTGTCTTGATTGATAATACGAAAGAAGAAAATCCATAAAATAACACCAATTCTGTACGCTGGCCAACGGCATACAGTGAGCAATTAAAATCTGGAATATCATCCCATATGTTGGCAAAGTTTCAGATAACCTCGCAAAAAAGTAAGTTTCCCATCTACAGATCAGCGCTTTATAACACCAACAGGATATTAAAAAATTTATTTAATAGCAAAGACGTGTTGTCTACAGACCCACATGAAAAAAGCTATGTGCTGGTCAGCCAGGCAGAGCTTTGGCAATTAGGTTTCCTGAACACAAGGGAAGCTGGAAATTAAAAAAGAAATGTCGAACCTTTGCAGATTATTCAGGCAGAAAACCACTTATATGACGTAAAATGTGAAGTTTTACATGCAGTTAAGAAAAGAAGAAGGATGACCCTACCGTGAAATTAGGAAATCAGCAAAACCATGAGGCTAAATGCCAGTTTAGCATTAAAACAACAAACTCAGTTTCGTTTTTGCCCCGCGTCTTATGTTTTATTTGTCAATATAAGTTATTTATTTATTTATTTATTTATTTATTTATTTAACCTGGCAAGATTAGGGCCATCAGGCCCTCTCTTACATCTAACCAGGCATTCTACTTATTTTACATTCATATGTTTTAGTAGGCATGTTAAACTACATCTAGTACAAAAAGTGAAATAAACAATTTGAAAGGTACACCTGGAAAAATACATACATATAGAGTTTATATTCTTAGATCACAAGTACTGTTATAATTAGACATTATTGAACAGACAGATTTGAGATAGGAGTGCTGGCAGCAGGGAGTATGAGGGAGACTCATGGTGAAGGGAGGAGAAGAATAGAGAGACATGATGAAACATAATTAAGGAAATATAAAGGAAAAGAATATTGCGTGGCTAATAGAGATAGATGAAGAGGAAGGCATCTCAGGAGCAACATAGGAGACGCTAGCTTTGCTATTTGACAGATGAGGGGATTGTCCTTGTACATTAATTTTGTGGAGAACTTTATGAGGATGATAGTAGGAAATGCTTCAACTTCTTCTTAAAAGCAGCAGGAGATTGAATTTTGCGCAAGGTAAGGGGCAGTTTGTTCCAGAGGCGGACAGCGGCAACTGAGAAGGAGTTTGCAAAAGTTTTTGTTTTGTAAGTGGGCACAGTTAGGATACCAAATAAGAGTGACCTCGTGTTTCGATTATGATGACATGACAGGTTTTTAATCTCTGAAGCAAGGTACTGGGGTGTTTGCGCCTCGAGGAGTCGGTGGAGTAGACATAGAGTGTGGTAGTCGCGCAATTTGTCCGGCCGCAGCCACCCTAGCTGGGAGTATGAAGCACTAACATGATCGTATCGGCGAATGTTGCAGGTGTAACGCACACAGGCATTCATGGTTAGCTCAAGCCGTCTTTTGTTTTCACTGCTCATGCCTTGTTGAATCACATCACAATAGTGGAGGTTCGGTAGAACGAGTGCTTGCACGAGCTGGCGTTTCAAGTCCTGTGGAAATATGTTCCGAAACTTTTTGAGAGCATAGAGACAAGCAGACGTCTTTCGGCACACTGAGACTGTATTCTCCGCCCAGTTGAGATGCTCATCCAAAGTTACACCCAAGTTCTTCACTGTTTTCTGGTATGGTATTGGAGTACCGTCGAGCAGAATAGGAGGTAGCCGTTCGCGGAAATCTGAACTTATTAATTTCTGATGGGCTATTAAGATTACTTGCGTCTTTTTTGCATTTAGTTTAAGCCCCAGGTTTTTCGCCCATGTCACTACTGAAGACAGATCATCATTCATCTGAGCGATTGCAGTGTTTACATCTTCAGGTCTGACGCTTAGGTAGAGCTGGAGGTCGTCGGCATAGAAATGATATTTACAGGAGGACAGAACCGATGAAATATCGTTGACATATAAAGAAAACAAAAGTGGTCCTAAGACTGATCCTTGTGGCACTCCCGAGGAAACATGTTTCCAGGAAGATTTTTCATTTACGCAGACAACACATTGCTGTCTGTCTTTTAAGTAGCTTTCAAACCATCTCATTGCACTTTCAGAGAAATTAAGCTGTTGCATTTTTCTGAGCATTATGTCAAAGTTAACAGTGTCAAAAGCTTTGCTGAAGTCCAGTAGCGTCAATATTGTTGCCTTTCGATTGTCGATGGCATATTTCAGGTCATCAGTTACTTTAATTAGAGCAGTGTTTGTGCTGTGATGTTTACGGAAACCGGATTGAAATTTGTCATATAGGCTGAATTCATGCAAGTGTTCAGTGATTTGGTCATGAACAATATATTCAAGTGCTTTGGAAACAGCAGGCAGTATGCTAATTGGTCGGTAATCACTAGGCAGTTGCGGGTTTTCGATCTTAGGGATGGGTCGAATTAGGCTTCTTTTCCATGCAGTGGGATATATTCCGTTCACGAGGGAAAAATTAAATATGTCAGTTAAGACAGGCACTAAGATATCGGCAACATTCTTAATCATGGTTATACCGATACTGTCGTTGCCTATTGCATCAGAAGAGATTCTCATTATTGCTTTTCTTGCCGTATTTGTTGTTACATGTTTTAGATGGAAGGTATCGTTGTTAGTTATCCTGTTTAGGGATTCTAGTGGACGGTAATTATCAGCTGTGCTGGTATTCAGAGGTGCAGAGAAGAATTCATTTAATTCGTTAGCTGACACATGAAAAGTGGTTTCCGATTTTGCCTTTCCGACCCCCAAGCTACGGAGATTCTTCCATAGAGTCGTGGGCGTCAGATCGCTGCTTACAAGGGAGCGAGCGTGCCTGATTTTAGCATTGCGAATGCATTGTTTCACTCTGTTCCGTAGCTTTCTATATTCTTCGAAACGCTCGGGTTTCGGATCTGCCTTGAAACGCCTGTGGGCAGCATCCCTATTAGTCATCATTTGACGTAATTCAGCTGTCAGCCATGGAGCAGGAGATTTTCTTACACGGATTGTGCGCACAGGTGCATGTTTGTCATAGAGGGCAGTGAGTTTATCACCAAGTTCATTAATTTTGCCGTCGATTGTGGGTTTTCTGATTATTTGATGCCATGAGATTTCTGAGCAATCGGCTGTTAGAGCGTCAAGGTCAATACGTTTCATGTCCCTACAAGTTATGTAACGCGATTTGATCCTTGGGGGCTGCACAGAGTAGGCCAGGAATATTACATCATGTGCTGAGAGGCCAGGGGCCGATGTTTGACCAACATCTCTTACTTTGTCAGTCTATTTCGTTGCGATTACGTCTATAAGAGTATGACTGTGCGCCGTATGGTGTGTAGGTTGTAATGGAAGAATGTTCATGCTATTGCAACTAAACAGTCTTCTTAGGTTTATTGCGGAGGGAGTGTCTCTTAGCAGGTCTATGTTCAAGTCACCCATTACGATGACATGTTCGTATTGACACTGAAGTGAATGTAATTCCGACTGGAAGGAACTCATTGAGCTTATTTTTGGCGGCTTGTACACGACGCCAGTCAAGAATTTCCGACTTTGTATATTTATTTCAATGAACATGAATTCAGCCTCTTTTTCTTCAGCAGGATTTGACGTACATAAGACTTTCGCTTTGAGATCTGTTCGTATATACGCGCCGACGCCGCCACCTCGCTTTTTTGATCTGTCTGCCCTAAGAAATGTGTACCCTGGGAGATGAATAGATGCAGAGGATATGTGTGGTTTCAACCACGTTTCGGATAAGAGGATTACGTGGTAGTTTAGTTGGTTGAAGAGGAGGCTAAGTTCTTCGTAATGTGCAGGTAAAGACTGAATGTTGCAGTGAGCTGCTAAAAGCTCTGACGCGTTCCGCTGAGCAGCCTGAAGTAGGGTGGCAGACTGGTTTGTCCCTTTGTTAGGCACTACCTGCCGCGAGGGGCACTGGCCGCTGCTTCCGCCAAGTGATATAACACAGGGGTGTCCGAGATTTGGCGCGCCCTGTGTGTGACACCGCGAGTGCCGAAAGAAAGGCGACTGCTAGAGATTTCCTGAGGTTGCGGGAGTATAGAAAATGGATTAGTGGTATTCGGTGCAAGGAGAATATGACCAAAACAGTGACGGCTGTGTGTCACTGTGTATCCTCTGTCGTACGAGGAGAAATGTAATTAGCGTATTTGAAACAGCTTAGGGTGGAAATAAGGGAAAAGGGAGTGATTTAAGAGGCCGATGCTGCCAGCAGAGAGAAGTAAGCTTAATAATTAATAGATTATTGTAAGAAGCTAGAATTAAATTGAAATTTACTAAAGTGATGCTGGTAGTGATTATCGTAGGAAGCTACAATTAGATTGAAATTTGCTAAAGTGATACTGATAGTGATTTTTGTTATGAACAATTTAAACCGAAGAGATGGGTGATTAATTAACTAAAGGAGAGACTAATAATTGCAATAGAACTAATTCAGAACGGAAGAGAATAAACTGAGAAAATGAAAAAAGTATTAGCAGTAACTAAAATTAAGTAATGGTTAGAGCTACAGACACAAAAAAATAGTGAAAAGTTAATACAGTTACAAAAACAATTAGTTGAAGGTACAAATATGGGTATAATTAAAAAATTAATAAAATTACAAGACTATATCTGAGTATAGGGCTGTTACAATTTGCAAATGGTGTTAAGTTTGCACTTTTCGCTCAAGTAGCTTCACTTAATACTATTCAGTTCTGTCATGTTTGTGACTGTCTTCTTTCCAGCTGCTGCCTTAATGATTACTCTGCTATCCTGAGTCCACACATTCTGAAGACCGAAATGGGATATGGCACTGTTTAAAATCTTTAGCCGTTCGTGTGTCAGATCTTCCCTTATTGTAAGCCCTGTCCTTGCTAACTTCTTCTTCTGGGTAAAGATCTCTGCCCTTTTTCGGTACGAGATAAATTTAATTATTATTGGACGAGGTTTGGTGGCACCTGGTAGTTTTCGTCCCACCCGATGGCTCCTGTCAATGTCTGCCTTGGTCACTTCTACGCCTAATTTTTCACGCGCAACCTGTATAAGCAGGTTGTCCGTGTCTTCTTCTTTATTTTCTACTACTCCAAACAGTCGTAGACTATTTCGCCTTTGGTACTGTTCTAGTTCGTCAGTTGCGGCAGATAGTTTCACTTCCAACTCTCGTGCCTTTTTCTCGTATTCAGACACAGACTTTTTTAGTGCTGTAATTTCGGCAGTATTGGCCTCAACAGTTTCACGCATTTTGGCCAATACTGCTGCCGTTACAGTATCTGATATAGTGCCTGCTATCAGATCGAGATTGTTTTATCGCGAAGCGCAGCGTTTACCTCAGAGCGGACCAGCTCCGCTATGCCGGGAGCCGCGGCCGCACCTTCCGCCAACTTCTGTTTACCATTTTCTCGAAGATATTGGCGGAGCACAGAAAAAAAATAGCACTACTGCACAGAACACTGTTGTTTACACGATTTCCACTTGTACTAGACAACACCACCTGCGAGAACACCTTCGAATTCGACTAAATTTCGCGAGCCGAACTTAACACGTGTTACACTGCAGCCGCCATATTGGATATAAATTGTAGACTGATCTTTTTTCATCGATAAATGTATCTCCACGTGAAAGACTTTATACCGTCAACTGTCGATAATTTGAAACTCAATGGACCAGAGAAAAAGTTCAAATGGTCGAGAGTTCAAAACAATACGAGATCACAAATCGTGCGCGAGCGCGCGCGAGCGCTTGTGTGTGTGTTTGTGTGTGCATGTGTGTGCGTGCGTTCATCTTTAAGTTAATAATGTGTAATGTGGATAATAATATATACTCGTACATATGGTACAAATACGTGCAGCATATGAAAAAAATACCAATGAAAAGTCACACATCGATTTACGAAACAGTCGGTGAGTCGGTCCTTTTCTTTTGAGACAGAGACTTCCATCAAAAGTTTCAATTTTGATGACAGCAGAGAAGAAATCAGCACCCATTTCCGTCCTGCAGGCGTACGAGCATAGTGCATGGACATGGGCATCTTATCTCGTTTAATGTAACTGGAGTTGGCGGTTGTTCTTCGTTATCTCCCTGGTTCTCGTCTCGACATGCCAAGCGTTCAGCGTAGCCTAGAACACCATGGATACCGATGACATTCCCAACATGAACGAAATAATGAAATATTAAATCACCGCAGCTGAATAAAAGTTCACAGTCTGAGTCTGGTGGAACTGAATTCGTTAATTCTCGCGACTCTGATGGCTGTTGCACGTTTTCTGTTTGCATTTTCCAGATGCTATCAATAATGCCTATAGCGGTACAAACTGTTATTTTCACTTTCTAACCTTTTTCAGTGGCGTCCATAACAATGAAGGAATTTATGCGCCATAGATAGTTTTAGAATTTTTCTTTACGTTCTGGTCCAATGGCATCAACCTTGATGTACTGTAGGATGGAAAAAAAATTAATTTTACGTAATCATGTAATAGTCGTGAGTTATATACGTTGCAGTTCTCCAAATACCGTAACATTTTGCATTTATCATTTTTCATATTACTATTAACCGCGGTCAGCCATTCATTTGACGATTCTGTCGTCATCCACGATTTTTTTGTTTCGGCGGTAAGTTGTTGGAAATGATTTTATTCCCTTGAAACGGAGTGGTTTCGAAGATTTCACTACTGTGAATGGTTTCAACTTCCGAAAGCCATAATTTGTTACAGACCAGAAGGACAGTTATTCGTCATTGCTCAGTTTTCCTCCATGACACATTTCACCCTTGAATGCCTAGTGACGGCGGGAAAACATTAATTTAAAAAGAAGACGGGTTTCGTCTGTGCTGAATACGTTCGTAGGCAATCAAAAGCTCTTTTAGTTCATCAGTTCATTCAACGAAAACAGAATTGTCCTCGCTGGCAGTCTCTCCGCAAATTATTTTTAAGGAAATAGCGTGACAGTTTTAATATTTGAAAGTCACCCTTCACTTGCCACAAATCAATCAATCTAGAAAGACTCAGCAAGAGACTTGGCTTTTTCCTTCAACGCGAAACCAGTCACGGGAACCTTTTGTCCTCTACACTGATTTATACACTTCAGTAAGCACTCCTCAAGACGGGGAGATTCCTCCTGACGTTACTTTTTTCTTTCTGCACCTGAAGCACTTCCGGTGAAATAATCGTCATTGTACGTGGCGATATAGCGAACTATTTTGCAAAATATTTTCTCGAAATTCAGTTCTCCAATGCTTCAACAACAAGCTTTTTTTCGTAAACTGAAAGACACCTGTTCCCTCTAACACTCATGGTGTTTTACAGCTGCAGAAACACGGACTGACTACAACACAGTATGAAAGCCGACTGCAGACTGAATGGCGTAGCAAAACATTTTGATTTTTGCAATTTATCGAGTATTTTTCAAGATACCTGAAAACATTGCGCATTATTGAGCTTCAAACTATCGAGCGCTAAATTATAGGGAGTAGACTGTATTTCCTATATAGTTCATGTAACTATTTCTGCGTGACATAAAATACGTTACTTTTTGTGATCACTCTGCATGTCATCATTTTCTTATCTTCTATAGAAATAACATCTGTATAAGTCAAACGTCATATTTTCTATCTTCGCGTCATTCAGTGGTCACCTGACGATGCCCTAAGAAGTTGAAAACCAGTTTTTTGACCCAATTGTTAAATGGCCTAATATTCGTTGTTGAATTTTTATAATCATATTACACTAATTTGGGAAGAATTCAGTGCCAAATGAGCTATCACACTATGGTTTGACATTATTCCGTGCATTGAGCATGAGTATATTTGAATACCGCAAAAGTGTCGCTGTGTAAAATGTATGTAACTCCCCAATATGGAGCATCTATTGAATTTGAGTTAGTACTAGGGCTGCTTTGAGTCAAATTGTTTCTTTATTGTGAACTTTCTTTGACACCGCAGACGCTGTG
The DNA here is from genome assembly GCF_023898315.1 of Schistocerca nitens. Taxonomy (NCBI): domain Eukaryota; kingdom Metazoa; phylum Arthropoda; class Insecta; order Orthoptera; family Acrididae; genus Schistocerca; species Schistocerca nitens. The sequence goes on along the minus strand of NC_064618.1, from coordinate 52,296,953 downwards.
GCACCTGGTCCTGCTACGCCGAATTCAAGAGGCTAAGAAGCGGGAACGTTGGTTCCAAATTATCAAATACTTTCCAAGGGTCTCCACTTCCCACATTAGCCTTTTAACCTATGGGAACCTCCCAAAGTTGTTGTTCGGAACGTGAGGGCTGGAACTGTTATAATTTGATTCTGTTATGATACATCCCAAATATAGTTATAAAGGTCGAGTACATAATAACTGAGACTGTAAGTGGAACACATAAGTCCATGAATTTCTCGACATATTTTTCTTATACTTCATTCATTAGTCGCACTCCACTCGTTTACAGATGATATTCCACTTGAATCGAATGGAGCTGATAAGCACCTTACTACTTAACATTTAGCAGCGACAATGGTTTTATTACTACTGTAATTAATCCGATTATAATCTCATATATTGCTGTTGCAGCATTTAATTCTCACAATTACAATAATGTTGGGAGGGGGGGGAGGTAAAATGCTAATGTTGTTGTTACAAAAGGCACGCCCCCATGAATCTTCCCGTTGTACGATGTGGCTATAATTCTGCCCCTTCAGCTGCATCTCCGCGGAACCTTCGTGTCTGTACGATGTCTGTTGCTGCGCATCTGGACGATACTTAACAAGCTGGTCTTGCACTACAGTAATCCTTTATGTTACAGATTCATTGTTAATTGTTTCAAATTCTAGAAGTATTTCCTGTAAGTAGAAGAAATCGAAACAATTCACCTCAAATATTACAGACTTTTTCACAAAATTTGGGTGGGGTTGAGCAGGTCACGATACGTCACAATCAGTTATATACAGTGTGACTATCGTAAACCGCCACGGCTATGTGTACTTTGGTTCTGCGGGTGGCTTCACACAACGAAATCCCTGTCACGCCCTTGTTGTTATTGTCATAGTCTTCAGTTCAAACAGTAACATTAGTTAGCAAATTTTAATCTTTTTTCTGCTTCTGGTTTGTAATTGAGTGGATTTACCTAAGTTTGGGGTGCTGAATAGACTGGTGAAATTAGTTTTTCGCTATGATGTCAATTTTCCTACATACACAGCAGAATAAGAAATGGTAATAGTGAAAATAAACACAATTAAGTAAAACAAAAATACACATTCAGAACTTTTAAAATCAATACTATTTTGTATGTATATATGGGCATGATGCCAATAAAAGGTTCAAATTAGTTCAGAAGATATTTTCACCTATAATCATCCTTGGATTTTTTGAAATGCGACGACGGACCTCGTCTTTCGTTTGCCGTTTAATCACTCCCCATAACAAGAGCCCAGCAGTAGTCACCCATCATCGAAGGGCTCCAATGGCCTTGGTAACGGTGTTCCATGGTAAGAATGTCTGGGTGAAGATGTTCACCATGCTCATCGCGTAGGGCTCCCAAATTTTCCTTGAAGAAATCAAGGTGAGAATGTAAAAAGTGAATTTTAAGCGACAGTAAACAAGCAATGTTCTTATTGTTGCCCGACAGATCATTCACAATGGTAATGTAGTGGCGTGGCAAGACAGCCAAGCCACTCGGAGGTAGCCGAAAGGCACGCGTTAAGCTCACGCAGATTGGCGTGAAGTCTGGAACAAGGTAAACTAATTATCCTATAAAGAAAAGAACGTAGTACTTGCAATACTTAACTTTAATCCACAATTGGAGAACATCGCTCTTGTTTAGACATTATTACACTGAATATAAACTGATAATGGCGCCTTGCTAGGTCGTAGCAAATGACGTAGCTGAAGGCTAAGCTAACTATCGTCTCGGCAAATGAGAGCGTATTGGTCAGTATAGCTTCGCTAGCAAAGTCGGCTGTACAACTGGGGCGAGTGCTAGTAAGTCTCTCTAGACCTGCCGTGTGGCGGCGCTCGGTCTGCGATCACTGACAGTGGCGACACGCGGGTCCGACGTATACTAATGGACCGCGGCCGATTTAAAGGCTAGTGTGGTGTCTGGCGGTGACACCACATTCCTCCCCCGCAAATCGGCGTACGGTTGTGTTATAAGGCTTCCGCCCGCCGTGGGGAGGACCCCATGTTAACGTATGCGACAAGGTGGGGAGCCTAACAACAGGCGAGGCTGTGCCACCCGCACCCGGCCATTCGGTCCGAGGGGAGCTAGGAAACGCCTGAAAACCTAGTCCAGGGTGCACGCCAACATGCGGTGTATGCGCCCGTAGGGAGATAGGAAGGGCCGAAGAGTCGACCTCCATCGGGGCTGCGCACCCGACGGGCGAAGACGACATCTGATCCGGAGCGGGCAAGGCTTCCATGTCGGAGGACAGCTGGTCACGGGAAGCGATCGGCGGCGCGAGACCCAGGGAGGCGCCCGGCGGCTGAAGCGACGCGTCCACTGCGGGCGGCGCCGGCGAGAGGACCGGCGGCGGCGGCGGCGCGTCGCCATGGGGCAAAATGGAAGGCATCGTCGGTAACACCTGGGGATGAGTCGAGCCAGTAGATGGGTTCCCAGGGCGCTGACCGGACGGCACCGTCGCTGAAACCAGACGGGGAGCGGCAGAACCCGTGCGACGACAGAGACGCAGCTGATGGAGATGCCGACGCACCTCACCAGAGGCCCCCAAAACCAGATTCATAGCGCGGCCGAGGCAGCGAAGAATGCGCCCTGCGAGCCAATGCCGTGAACCTCGATAGTTGCGATAATATACAACGTCGCCTGGAGCAAAAGCAGGTGGCTGCCGCTGCACAGGAACCTGATGCGGCGGATGTAGCAAAGACATCAAGGTTCGATGAGGACGACCGTGGAGCAACTCAGCCGGCGAACGACCATCTCGGGGCTGAGAGCGATACGGGGACAAAGAGAGCAATAACGCGTCCTCCCGAGGATGCGACTCTTTCAACTTCAACATCTGGGACTTGAAAGTCCGAACCAATCGTTCAGCGGCACCGTTTGACTGAGGCGAAAACGGCGCGGATGTCAGATGTTGAATACCATTGGCCTTGCAGAATGACTGAAATTCTGCGGACATGAATTGTGGGCCATTGTCGGAAACAATAGTCTGCAGAAGACCTTCAATGCAAAAGATAGCTGACAACGCTTGGATGGTGGCAGATGACGTCGTGGAAGACATCCGGACAACAAAAGGAAAATTGCTGAACGAATCGACCACAACCAACCATCGAGCATTCCAGAATGGACCAGCAAAATCGATGTGGAAGCGTTGCCAAGGGGAAGTGGCTTTTGGCCATGCAAAGAATTTCCGCGGTGGTGCGGATTGTTGTTCGGCACACGCCATGCAAGAAGAGCACATATTCGTAATCGCAGCATCGATTCCGAACCAAGTACAGTGCTGACGAGCAAGTTGTTTCGTTCACACTATACCCCAATGTCCTTGGTGGAGAAGCCGTAAGACAGAGGACTGTAACGAACGTGGGACCACGACCCTGGACTGATCATTATCAGAACGCAACAGCAAAACACCACGTCGTACAAAAAGTCTCTCCTTGTGTGCAAAAAATCGGCGAACCAACGGATCCTCGATCCGCGACATTGACAAGGGCCATGGCGTAGCAACAAAACGCAGAACGGTAGCAAGGACAGGGTCTGCAGCTGTGGCTGTAGCTACACGACGAAAATCAATCGGAAACGATTCGACCACGTCATCGGTTTCCGAATCAATGAACATGCAAGCAAGTTCGGAGGAATCGAATGCTCGATCCTCAGCAACAGGCAAATGGGACAACGCATCGGCGTTTCCATGCTTAGCAGTGGACCGATACAAGATATCGTAGCGGTACTGCGAGAGGAAAATAGACCAGCGAATGAATATCTGCGCTGTACGTGGAGGTACAGGCTTGTTCGGATGAAAAAGCGATGTCAGAGGTTTGTGGTCTGTGATGATGGTAAAGTGACGACCATACAAGAATTCATGAAACTTTGTAACACCAAATACGAGAGCCAAAGCTTCTTTTTCGATCTGTGAATAATTTCTTTGCGCAGACGAGAGCAATTTGGACGCAAAGGCAATAGGGCGATCATGCGATCCATCTTTGTGCGCAAGCACAGCACCGATCCCGAAATCCGATGCATCTACCATCAACAAAAGGGGTTTCTGGGGATCAAATGGCGTATGGCAAGTATTTGAAAGCAACGCCGATTTCAACTGGCGAAAGGCGCGTTCGCATTCCATCGTCCAGACGAACGGAACACCTTTACGGCGTAAGCGATGAAGCGGAGCTGAAATGGAAGAGGCGTTGCGCACATATTTCTTATAGTAATTTAATTTTTTTTTCAGCACACTCTGTAGCTGCTTCAAATCCTGCGGCGAAGGCAAGTCTTGTATGGCACGGAGGTGTTCTGGACTGGGATGTATACCTTCGACATTGATTACATGTCCCAGATAGGGTAAGTCACGAGCAAAAAACACACATTTGTCCTTCCGCAAGCGAAGACCATTTTGTCGCAAGACCTGAAATAATGTTCGGAGATTGGCTACATGTTCTTCTTCCGTCTTCCCGGAGATCACAATATCGTCCAGATAGTTTGCTGCAGTAGGGACCGACGCACAAACAGTTGGCAGATATTGCTGAAACAATGCAGGGGCGGTTGCACACCCGAATGGCAGTCTTTTGAATCGGTACAAACCAAGATGCGTGTTAACCACCAAGACGCGCTGGGATTCGTCGTCCACTGATATTTGCAAGTACGCATCTGCTAGGTCCAACTTCGAAAAATATTTACCCGGGCACAGTTTGTCAAAAAGATCTTCCGGGCGGGGTAAAGGATAAGTTGCAATCACTAGTTGTGGATTCACCGTTGCTTTGAAGTCCACACAATGTCTCAGTTTTCCGGAAGGTTTTGGCAAAATTACTAAGGGTGATGCCCAGAGAGAAGCCTGCACACGTTCAATTACACCTTGTGATTCCAATTCGTGTAATGTTCTTGCGACCTCATCACGCAATGCGTGGGGAACATTGCGCGCTTTGAAAAATTTCGGTTGCGCGTCGACTTTTAGTTCCAAATGTGCTTTATAGTTCTTAGCGCAACCAAGGCCCGGTGCAAAAATGTCTGCAAATTCTTCACATAGACGAGAAACTGGCGGAAGGCACAGTCTGGTTCACTGATAGGACCTGATTGACTAGAGACAAGTTAAACAACCGAAATAAATCTAAACCAAACATGTTCGCTGCAGAAGAAGAACGAAGGACGTAAAATGACACAAGTTTTGTGTGTCCCTTGTATGTTGCAAGAAGGCTGCACTGTCCTAACACAGGGATCTTGTGACCTGAATATGTAGTTAACGTAACATTTGCGGCACGCAACGGAGGTTTGCCCAGCTGGTGGTACGTGTCGTGATTGATTAGTGAAACTGCAGCTCCGGTATCGAGCTGGAATGGTATCACGTGGCCAAGAATGTCCAAGTCCACAAAAAGTTTATTGTCCTTCTGACGACAAGAGCGACTGTCTCGTGCAACGTGAACTGACACTGGTACAGAATCACTTGCGACTTGACGTGATTTCCGTCGTTGACGACGCACATTATTTGTGGGACGAACACAGTCACTTTTAGAGAGAGTGGCACTGGGGGGAGTGGAATAAACTACATGAATTTCCATGGGCGAAGGTTCACGAGCCTGCGCATTCTTGGTTCGATTCCGATTCCGGCGCGAAGCAAAGGGCCTGGAGTGGTTGCTAGTGTCCGATCTGAGCTTTTTCTGGCAAACACTTTGAACATGTCCTTTTTTATTACAGAAAAAGCAAATAGCTTGGCGTGACGGGCAATTCTCACGCGAATATCTAGTAGCACAAAATGGTTCAAATGGCTCTGAGCACTATGGGACTCAACTGCTGTGGTCATAAGTCCCCTAGAACTTAGAACTACTTAAACCTAACTAACCTAAGGACAGCACACAACACCCAGCCATCACGAGGCAGAGAAAATCCCTGACCCCGCCGGGAATCGAACCCGGGAACCCGGGCGTGGGAAGCGAGAACGCTACCGCACGACCACGAGATGCGGGCCTAGTAGCACACCGCGGACATGACTTTAGCACTGTATTTGCTTGCTGGCGCGGCAAACGTAGCGGAGAGCTTGGCGGCAGTTGCGCGGACGAGCGCGAGGGCTGTTTACTGTTCCGTGCAGCTCGCCCGGCGGGCCGGTTAATGTGTCACACAGCTGGCAAAGTTTCAAATGATTCCTGAGCAAAGTCAAGTGTGTCTTGCCGATCCAATATGTCCATCACTTGTTGAAGGGAGGGATTGACTAGTTTCAAAATCTGTTCCCTTATACGAACATCAGAAACGTTCTGTGCAATTGCATCACGAACCATAGTATCTGAATAAGGGAGTCCACATTCACACTCAAAAGCACAATCCCTAGTAAGGCCTTGCAAAGTTGCAACCCACTCCCGATTAGTTTGACCGGCCGTACGTTTGGTACGAAAGAACGTATACCGTTTGGCAACTACATTGACTGATTCTTTGAAATAGGCATCTAATGCAGACAAAATTTCTTCGTAGGACAGAGTTGCTCCGTCGCGTCGTGGAAACAATTTCACTATCACTCGGTACGTGTGGACGCCTACGGCGGAAAGAAGAAATGGGTGCCGCTCATTACCTTGAATTATGTAGGCGGCGAGATGGAATCCAAATTGGCGTGACCACTCCGTCCAGCTTTCCAGTGCCACATCAAAAGGACGAAAAGGTGGTGCAACTGCATGTTGTGGCTGCGGTAGCGGTGGAGCGGCGGCGGCCGCATCGTTTAGCATTGCACGTTGACCCTGGACGAGCTGTCCAAGGGCATCCAATAACGCCTGCGTCTGCTGATTCTGCAAGCGATAAAATTCGGACAGTACATCTGGAGATAGTGGCGAAGCCATGACACAAGTAAATTAAGGCAAGATCAATTGGTACAAACGCGATTTAGCTCGTCGCCAACTGTAGTGGCGTGGCAAGACAGCCAAGCCACTCGGAGGTAGCCGAAAGGCACGCGTTAAGCTCACGCAGTTTGGCGTGAAGTCTGGAACAAGGTAAACTAATTATCCTATAAAGAAAAGAACGTAGTACTTGGAATACTTAACTTTAATCCACAACTGGAGAACATCGCTCTTGTTTAGACATTATTACACTGAATATAAACTGGTAATGGCGCCTTGCTAGGTCGTAGCAAATGACGTAGCTGAAGGCTAAGCTAACTATCTTCTCGGGAAATGAGAGCGTATTGGTCAGTGTAGCTTCGCTAGCAAAGTCGGCTGTACAACTGGGGCGAGTGCTAGTAAGTCTCTCTAGACCTGCCGTGTGGCGGCGCTCGGTCTGCGATCACTGACAGTGGCGACACGCGGGTCCGACGTATACTAATGGACCGCGGCCGATTTAAAGGCTACCACCTAGCAAGTGTGGTGTCTGGCGGTGACACCACAGGTAACATAGTTTTTGCTTTTCTGTTACCCAAAAAACCCCTTCACAATTGCTTTAGAAGAAGGCCAAGCAGCTGATTGGATATGAGTTTGGTATCAAAGGTTGGATCTTTCAGAAATTTTCTTATTTGTGGTCCAACAAATGTACCCTCTTTCAGCTTTACCTCACTTAATTTGGGAAACTTTTCATTTAAGTGATTGAAGGCCTTACTTTCTTGATCCAGAGTTTTTAAAAAGTTCCTGATAAGGCCTAACTTGATATCAAGGGGAGGCCAAATGATTTTATAGGGGTCAACCAATGGAGTATTGTTCACATATACATTTCCAGGAACATATGACTTCCTCATAGGCCATTTCTGGACTGTATAGTGGTTCTTGGTGTAACGGCTGTCCCAAAGGCACAAACATCTGCAGTATTTCGTGAATCTAGTCTGCAACAACTTTTAAATCACACCAAAGCTGTCATTCATGATCCTTATATTTGATTGTCTCTGACAGCAAAGCCATGGTTTATGTGCACTGCGTAAGCCAAAGCATCCGATGGAAATGCATTGCCATTTTGCAATAGTACTGTTTTGAAGCTGGTTTTACTGGAGTCAATAAATAGTCGCCTCTCCTATGGATTATGTTGTGCACCTAGTTGCATCATCAGACCATTGACATCCCTACATACACACACTGAATTCTGCATATCGAAATATTGAGAGAAGGAAGCACCTCTTGATCTGAAACAGGAAATGTTTGTCCCTGGAACTGGAAGGTTCCGTTGTCGCAGTCTCGACTACAAGAGTTCAGTTTGCTTTATCGAAAGCTTAGGTCGCGAACCAAATCGTTCAATTCCTTTTGATTAAAGAGCTGAGGCAAAGTCTCACGATATTGAGGGAGGTACTGTTCTGTATGTTCAGTACTTTATGATTCACATGACATGGTGTCTGGTTCCGTGGCTTTCAACTTACAGGCAGAAAAAGGCAACCCCTCATCATCGGGCACAATCAAATGCACGGAAAATGCATTTGGATACTTTATTTTGTATCTAGTTTTGCTTGAATGTCCTGAAATATTTGTAAGACAGAAGTAACAGTCTGAATAATGGTCATTGGTCTCACACCACGCCATCGGAACAGCGAATGGCATGACTCTGCGTTTTCCATTCGACCACTTGGTCAAGGTTGTAGTACAGGTTATGCAGGCAATATGAGGTGCAAAAGTTTTATCTTGATCACCAACAGAACAATCAAACTACAATTTATATGCCTTCTTAACCAAATCAATGACTGGTTTCCATTGGGCTTTTGGAGAGAATTTCCCACATACATAACAAAAGTTGTCTGGGTGGATTAGACAGCAACGTGATTTACTAGTTGCCATTTTTCTTAGTGTAAGTTTTAAACACAAAAAGTTTGTACTATTTTTCACAGGAAACACTCGCTGTGCATCTTTTTCACACCATTTGATTACCACACCAACCATTTGCTGACGATTTGTAGATCTTTAGCTCTCCTCTGCAAATCAAAAACAAACAATTAATCATCAAAACAGAAGAACAGCAAAGAGCTAAATACTGAATACGAAAAATAAAAAACCTTTAAAAACTCAAAACTGGTACGTGCTAGAACATCTTGAAAGGTATAATCGGATTCTACACACCAAAATACATACTAGTTAAGGTATCATAGCCCAGATGCAAAATGGCTATTGACTAGTGTAATCTGAGCTGCACTGCACGCTCATTTGCACGGTGCAAGTCTCTTAACTTCTAACATTTGCCACCTACATCTGCTTACTGTTATGAAGCCATGGCCTCCCCCTGAAACATTTACCCTCGGCACAACTTCCTCCACGTTAACTACTTCTTCTCATTTCAAGATGTGTCCATTCAACCTATCCCTTCTTTCAGTCACCTTGTACAACAGAGCTGTTCTCTTCACCAACTTGATACAGTATATCTCCATTCGTTACCCAATCTACCATTTAATTTTCATCATTCTTCTATAGAACCACATTTCAAATGCTTGTGACCTCCGCTTGTCTCAATGGTTCATTCTGTGTGTCAAGTTACAATCATCACAAATACTTTCAGAACATTTAGTAACAAACTTATATTCGATCATGACAACTTTATTATTTTCAGAAAAAAATTTCTTGGAAATGGAATCTGTATTTTATAAACACTTTATTTGCTTAAACGTCAGTTATTTTGGTTCCCAATATTTCAAAAATCATCTACTACCTCTAGTGTCGCATTTTCTGATCTAGTTTCTCCAAGTGCAGGGACACCTGAGTTAATTCGATTACAGTACATTACACTTACTTTGCTTTTGTTAATGTTCATTTTATAACTTTCTTTCAGTTTTGTAAAAAGCATGTTCCTAGTCCTTTATAGTTTCTGGCTGATTTAAAATGTCTTTATTTACTCCTATTATTTTAAGGATTACGACATCTGGCCAATTTTTTAAATATTTTTGTTTATGCTAATACATGTCTCGTGCTTTCACCGATCTTCAGTTGGCGTAATGCATATTTGAATCTTCAGTAAGTACACCGTTGGAATATCGACAGTAGTTTGATGCTATAGCTGACATGGTCAGCTACCATGCTTCGCGAGTTGTCAATTACGATACCTTACCGGTTAAGTGCACTTCCTGTGTACTCTATTTGTTGTTATTACGATTTTCGTGATTATAGATGTGACACAAATGCGTTTCCTCTTCTGCCTTGCGTGAATCTGCCAAGCTGACAATTGAAATCTTTGTCTACATCAGAAAGTTATATCTATATTCGAAGTTACATTTTATTTACAATTTCAGAAAGTTCACATCTAGTCTAAGCTTATGTATGATAAAAATTTTGGAAATTGTTTAGCCTCAATGTGCTGAGTACTCTGGACGCTAATTAAATAAGTGTAGTAACTTTTGATTATATTATATGGAACGTTTCTAACATTCTGCGTGGTGTCTGTTTGTTCTAAGTTGTGTCTCCCTACCACTTTCGCGCAACGCCGCTCTGAGCGTGGTTTTTTAGGGAATTGACTGGTTTGAACCTGGGACCTGTTGCTGGTAAGGAGACACCAGACCACACATGACATGTAGAGTTCTGAAGAGTTCAGTGAGACTAGCGATGATATAACCAAATACTTAATGATTTGAGCGTCACCTCCACTGCACTCCCTCTAAAAGAATCTTAATACTAACTAAATTTAGTGGAAGGGGTTCAAAGCTTTCCTATTTTTAGTTAGCTGGTAAAATAACGTCGAAAAAGCAGTTAAGTTTACCATTGGAAATTTTGTTCTACTCACAAAACATTGTTTATAAATAGCACTATTGGTAAAAGGAAATATTTTAATACAGGATGATAAAAACCAACTGTGTCCAACAAAAATGTGAACGAATATTCCCTGAGTGGGTTTCCAAGTTCTACAATGGATCGAAGGATGACCTATGCCATATCACATCTATAATCTAGGTTTAAATTAAGTTTCACAAAAGAGGAAACTATCAAAATGGTCTACAGTGACCCTCAATTATCTTCAATTACTTATCTAACTTATCGTAAATTACTGTGGCTGATGTGGCTTCTCAATAATTATATAACAGAAAAATCATCGCTTTTCAGATTTTAACTTACGTAGCAAATGTGAATACCATCAGCTTCAATTGACGGACACTAGTATTACGAAAAAAGGGGATGTAACAGATGAGACTTCTGCAGTTCTTAGTGAAGCCTTATGCGCCCAAAAATGTGGCACCGCATGCGTTCATTACCTTATCGGTGTTCGTCAGGGGGCGGCGGGCGGCACCTCGCCCTCTCGGAAGCAACTCTCTCCTAACTTCTTCTTACTACAAATTACCGAAGTTGCTTTAAAAAAAAACTATCTGGCTGTGTTTTCATCTGACCAATCAGGGTCTCAATGTTAACCTTAAGCTCCTCCTACAAAAATTCTGTCTATCCAATGAGAAACGTTATACTTTTCGTGGTGGGGCAATGTTTTTAACGTTTGCAACATAACAGAGACGTGAAAAAGTCTCACGCTAAAACTTGCAGCTGGTTTGGCCCTTTTAGTGTTATCGTAAGATCTATACTGTTCTTCTGGAGGGCTCTATCTTTTAACATGGGCTGGGGGGTGGTCCTGGTGGTTGGCTGGCGACGTGGGTGTCCGTCCCTTATCGTAGGGCCTTCTAGCTTAACACGGTTCTGCTCTCGGCTTCTGTTCTCGTTTCTTCCCTCGAAACTGCATCAGTTTCACGGTGGGAAGGTATTACATACATTTAGGCGTTCTTGTGTTAGTCTGTGGTACTCCATTTGCTCACTCGTTGATCGTATTACTTTGGTTAATTTCATTTGGGAAGGTATGTCGTCTATTCTTCACCCATCTTCTTCCTTGGTCTCAATCTTGCAAATCTTCTACTTCTGTTCTTCTTGCTTTTTCTCTGCTTCTTACTTGCTTCTTGGTTCTTCTCTGGGCAGGATGTGGGAATATTTATTGATAACTAGTCGCTTTGAAGTTCTCCTCTTAATAACAGTTTGATAAATTGTTTGCTCATGTCATTTCTACTTTGTGGACGTTTTCTTCAGTTTGGTGCTTCACCGTGCTGTTTAATAGCAGTAGTGTGACTCTTACACATATTTTTTGCCAGTGGTGGCTTGCCCATGCCATCTTCTCGTCAGGCCGTTTTTTGCTCGCTCCGCTGAGTCGGAGCGTCCCAAGACCTTCTTGGCCTTCCGTGTTCTGTCATAGCAGGGTTCTGCTTAGTGGGCAGATTTACTGCCGACATCAGATACAAGGGCCCTCAGTTGGTCTCGCTGTCCTTTCCCTTCTCTCGACGCTTCTGCCATGTAGGAATCGTGTCTTGCTAATTACGTCCTATTCTTTCTTGATACTTCTCATGTTACAACTTGTGGGTCGTTGCATCTGGTTGTTGCTGGAATTTTTACAATGGTTCTTACAAAAAGTTTTACTTATATTCATCTAACATATGTCTAGCACCTACATTGTTTTACAACTTTGTAAAAGCTTTACAATTTCGGTGCCCTTTCCATTTTACAATTCTAAGATATTTTGAGTCTTAACTTCTACAAGAATCCTCAAATTGTTTTATTTTTCATTTTTTGTGTAGTGTCGTGGTGTATAGCATTTTAGTATTTCATGCTGTTATACTATCTACGCTTTATCCCTTCACCTTAATCTATGCCACTATTGGTGTTATTTTTGTTTATGATTTTATTGAAACTGCTTTCTTTTCCCCACCTTCCTCTCTCTTCATTCTTCTTTCTCCTGACGTTCTTATCTGCAACATAATCTTGAAATATTGTGCTGATTATTTACCAGTAATAAAATTAATCTTCAAACTTTTTGATATGGCTCACATGGTAAAGTCCTAAGGTTTTGCCTGTTTTTGGGTTCATTAGTTCCACTGGATTATCATGAGCAATTCGGCTAATTATGATAGGTCCATTGTTTGCAGCGTAAAACTTATGTATTTTGTGATTCTGTTTGCTGGAGAGATGGTGTGTTTTTACAAGTACTTTCTGGCCTACTGAGAATGTTCTTTTAATTGCTGTTCTATCTCCTCTTTCTTTTCTTTCAATGGCTGCCTTTCTGATGTTGGAGAGTGCTGTTGCTATGACTAATTGTGCTGTCTACGTGGTGCAATAGGAAATCTAACGTTTTCTCTGGTTATGGGTGGGGGTTCAATGTTTTTAAGTACAGTAACTGGAGGTAGTAGTGTAGTGCTATGTGGCATTTCATTTATTACTTCTTGAAAATCTTTAAGGTATACATCGCATGTGTTGTGTCTTTTGCCTGCATATAAACAGCATAAAGTGTGTCTATGTCCTTCATAGATCGTCCTGCTGGATTTACGCTAGGTTTGTACTTAGATATGTAGATGGGTTTTATTTTGTGTTGTTTTAACGTGTTCTGCCATTGCACTGATCTGTATTGTGGGCCATTATCCAAACTCATTCGTTCCACTCGACCTGCTTGTCTGAGAAAATCTTGTCTAAATGCTTTACTTATAGTAAGACCTGTTGCCCGTTTTAATGGTGTCAAGGTAACATATTTAGAAGTAAGTTCCAAAACGACAAATATGAAAATATATCCATTTTTTGTGCGTGGGAGGGGCCCCATCAAATCTGTTGCAGCTATTTGTTTTAATCTTGTAGGGATTATTGGAAACATAGGTGGTCTGGTTTGGAAAGTGACGTGTTTAGCCCTCATACATTTTTTGCATTTGACTAATACTGTTCTAATTCGTCTTTCCATATGAGGAAAATGGCTTGTTTGTTTTATTTTTAAAAAGCATTTCTTTGGTCCAAAGTGACCATTACTTAAATGTGTATACCATATGTACTTATTAGTTAGTTCATCTGGGATATAAATTAACCATTCATTCGTTGCAACATTTCGTCTAAAAAATAACACATTGTTTTTTACGAAATAGTGCTGTCGAATGTCTGGAAAATCCTTACTTCTCCACTTGTGTTTGATTCCTAGTATTTCGGGATCCTTGTCCTGTTCTTTGCCTATGTTTTTCAATGCTGTCGTAATGTAGTTTTCGAAAGGTACTTGTTTCATATAGTACATTGTAAACTGGTCTGCTGCTGCTTCCAAACCTATGTTATTGGATGCACCCTGTGGACATCGTGATAAAGCATCTGCTAATACATTCGCTGGTCCTGATATGTGTGTAATAGTGAAGTCAAATTCTTGTAGTATTAACATCCATCTGGCTAACCTCCCATGAATTAGTTTGGCGGATAACAGAAATTCTAATGCTTTGTGGTCAGTGTATACTTTTGTTTTTCTTCCAAAAAGGAAGTATCGAAAACGTTAGAAGCCCCATACAATGGCCAATGCTTCCAGCTCCGTGACTGAATAGTTTTTGTCGCTTTTTGTGAGTACACGACTGGCAAATGTAATTGTTCTATACGATCTTAGCCCTGCCTGTCCGTATTCTTGGAATAAAACAACTCCTAACCCTGTTTTCGCGCTATCAGTGGCCATACAAAAATTTTGTGTTAGGTCAGGATGTGCTAAAATCGGTGCCGTTTTTAGCGCGTTTTTCGCTTTTAAAAATTCTTCATTGTCTTGTTCATCCCGTACCCATGGCGTGTTTTTTCCAGTCAATGCACATAGCCGTGGTGTTGCGAGAGAGTGGATCCAAATAAATTTTTTATAGAATCCGGTGAGACCTAGAAATCCTGTGAGAGTTTTGTTATTATATGGAGTACAGAATTCTTTGATTGCCGTTAGTTTTTATGGGTCGGGCATTACCCCTTTCTCTGAAATTATGTGTCCTAGAAATTTGACCTCTCGCCTTCCAAATTTGGATTTTGTTATATTTACTGTGACACCATGCTCTTTTATGATCTGTAAAAACTGATTTAATGTGTAGTTGTGATGTTCCCAAGAGGGTTCTGCTATAATCACATCATCAACATAACAAGTAATTTTTTGTAAAATTTCAGGACTGAGTGTAGTATTAAATCCCCGAATAAATGCTGCTGATGATATGTTTAAACCAAGCCCGCATCTCGTGGTCGTGCGGTAGCGTTCTCGCTTCCCACGCCCGGGTTCCCGGGTTCGATTCCCGGCGGGGTCAGGGATTTTCTCTGCCTCGTGATGGCTGGGTATTGTGTGCTGTCCTTAGGTTAGTTAGGTTTAAGTAGTTCTAAGTTCTAGGGGACTTATGACCACAGCAGTTGAGTCCCATAGTGCTCAGAGCCATTTTTTTGTTTAAACCAAATGGCAATCGTTTGAACTGGTAACATCTACCGAATAAGATAAATGCTGTAAATTTTCTACATTCTGGGGCCTATTCTATTTGCCAGAAACTACTCCATAAATCATTTGATGAAAATATCTTAGCAACGTGGAAGTTTTGTATCAATTCCTCTAATTTTTCTGGGCGATCTGTCTCAGTGATTATGATTGTGTTGATCTGTCTGGAATCATGCACTAACCTCATGCTCCCATCTCGTTTTTGTACAATATGGAGCGGGCTGTTATATGTGGAGGTAGCTGGTTCAATAATATCATCATCCAACATTTACATATATCCTGGAATACTTTATTCCTGTAGCTTAATGGGATTGTATAGGGTGGGACTCTACATGGTTTGTGCTGTTTTACTTCAAACTTGTACGGAAAGTGTTTAATACTGCCAGTCTTAGGTAAAAATACCTCTGCTTTATCTCGTAAAATACCCTCTAATTCTCTTTTACTGTGTTCCGAAATACCTTGAACTTCTTGCAATTTTTCGTCGATTTCTTTACGGACTTCTAACATGAGTTGAGGCGATTCCCCTTTTGTGCATACCCTTCTAATTCTTCATCCTCTTTATCTGTCGTCATTCTTAATTGTTTGTTTATAACTGGTATTTCTTCTAATTTTAGCTTTTGCTCTAAGAGAAGTGTGACATTGCCGAATGTTATGCTACCTTTCCCATACCTATTACCGCTCGTCTCTCATTTAAAAAATCTGCACCTATAATCAAATCTAGAGTTAGTTTAGGTATAATCACGAAGTTGGCTTCGATCTTGTGACCTTGACACGAAAGAGTTAACCTTGTTTGTCTCGTAACTTCAAATGGTTCGAATGGCTCTGAGCACTATGGGACTCAACTGCTGTGGTCATAAGTCCCCTAGAACTTGGAACTACTTAAACCTAACTAACCTAAGGACAGCACACAACACCCAGCCATCACGAGGCAGAGAAAATCCCTGACCCCGCCGGGAATCGAACCCGGGAACCCGGGCGTGGGAAGCGAGAACGCTACCGCACGACCACGACATGCGGGCATCGTAACTTCCGCAGCATTGTTTCTAATAGAACTTCTTACTTTAATCTTACGTGTTTTTAGTACTGGCAATTCCTCAATGGCATTACACTGCATGAATAAATTTTCTGAGATCGCGGTCAGTTCACTTCCGCTATCAATTACAATATTGACTGGGATATGCTTTACCATGGCCTTCACAATTGCATCAGCGAATCCTCCACTGAATCATACATGAGTCGTTTCAGGAATTTCCCTTGTGAATTCTAACTTTCTGTGGGATAAGCTTCGACTGCTACTTCTCTCTCTTTTATTTCCTCTTCTCTATTTGTTCCTTCATTTACTCTTTCTTCAACATCCTCTACTTTTTCCTCATCCTCGTCTATCTTCTCCTTCTTCGTCTCTACTTCCACATAATCGCATCTAAAAGCTCTAATTATCGCTTCATAACTTCCTTCATTATATACGTTGGGTTGTGTGCCCACTAGTAACTTATTTCCAACTTCTGTCGACTGCGCATTATCCTCATTGAATTCGCTTTCCCTGGTTTCCATCTCAAATAGCTCTGCAATACTCATTACTTCGTCCTTTCCTCCTACATTCGTTGTGCATGCCTCTGGTAATTCATCTTCCTCGTCAGTATTGTCCCAATTAATTTCGTCCCAACACGATATTGTTATTTTCCTGTCTTCCTTTTCATCTGGTCCCTGCGGATTTGTTTCTTCCTTCTTCTCTTCTCGTGATAATGTATTTACTTCTCTGTTCAAGGTGCTGCAATTTTCCCGGGTCGGTGCGTCAATCTCTTTGGCATTGGCGCTTAGCTATCAATCGTACGTTTATCGGGATTTGGTGGTCTTTCCTCCACCTCTTCTATCTGTATTCTCTTTTCCTGCTCCGCTTGTTGATATTGGTTTCTTTGTTGATAATTTGCCGGTCTATTGGCGCTCCAATACCCGTTCCGGTTGTCGTTATTCCCTCTGTAATAGTTGTTGCCGTTCCTGGGTGAATTATAGTTATTGCCATATTCTCTTCTAAATCCATAACCGGTTCTTTGTTGAAATCTATTGTCGTTTCTTGGTGCGAAGTTATCACGTGGTTCGTAATTATTGTTTCTTCGTACTGTGTCTTGTGGATTTCACTGCTTTTTGCTTTCGTTTGCACGTGCGCTTCGTCTTTTTCTTGCGTCATCTTCCGAAAATATGAACTCTAGTTCCCTTAGAATTCCTTTAAATGCTTCGACGTCATTGCCTCCGCGACCTAATAATGATTGCTGGTATTTCAATGGTAACTTCATCGCGCATAATTTAATCAACTCTCCGTCACTGTATGGTACATCTAAGCATTGATTTTTCTTTGCCATTAATTCGAAAAATTTCACGGGACTCTTCTCTCCTGAATTTTAAAACTATGGGTTCTGTAATAATTCGTACTTCACTCTGTTCTGTGCTTCGCTGGACCAATATCGTGAGAGAAACTTCTCTCTGAAATCTTCGTACGATCGGCATGTCGCTGCAACATTCTGCATGGTTTCTGCGACTGTTCCTGACATGTGTGCACATATAAAGTCTAATTTGTGTGCTAGCGTCCAGTGTTCTGGTAATCCTACTCGGAATTGATCAATAAAAGTCCGTGGATGTAATGAGTTTCCTTCTCGAAAGTGTTGAAATTTTCTTACTGTGAGGAAATGATCGTTGTCGCACTTTGTCATAGTTCCATATGAAATTCGCGATTCTTTGCCACTTTTGTTTCTGATCATTTCTCCCGTCGTTCTTTCCGGTTGTGCTAGATCCATTGGATATTGTCCACTGTAACTTTCGCCTACCCTTGCGTAGTATCGTTGGAGTGGTACGCAATAATTTTCTTCCATCGATTGTGAACGTGTAGCTGAATGCATTGCAGTGTACTCTTCGCGACCTGGCTTTCCATTGTCATGTATTGTTTCGGTATCTTGTCTGGCTGTGCCGTTGGTTCATCAAGAATTTCGAAAAGTGTTTGTCGCTGTGCAGGCTGTCTGCTTTCGCATATGTTACTTTCCGCCTGTGATTGGAATCGCAAATGCGTAATATCTTCGTTAATTGCTTGTTTTTCCGGTGCTGTTACAGATACGGATGTGGTTGCAGACTCAGTGCTTGTTCCATCCTGTTCACTACGCTGTTCAATAGTTTGCAACAACTCTGTTCGCAATTTCTGAAATTGTCGCTTCGTTTGCGCTTCTATTTTGACTATGCGGTTATCATATCTTTTCAGCGCTGCTTTTATGATACGTTTGCGTAACACACTGTCTTCAACAATTTCACGCGCTGTACCTGCTGCTTGTCTAGTAATTACGCTTATGTGTTTCTCTAGTTTCTTGACTTTTCCCTGGGTGTTGTTACCTAATGTTTTGATCTCGCCCTTAGTGTCATTACGGAATGTTTGTACGTTCGCTTGTACCTTGTCAATGTCTGTTCTCAATTGTTTGTGACCTGTTACTAAGTTTCCTATCACTTCTCGAGATTCTTTTGCCTCGTCTTTAATATGACTTAGGTGTAACTGATTTTTGTTTTGTTTTGTTCTTTAATCTCATGCATTTATCTCGTGGTTTCTGCATTCTGAATTTGAATTTGGTTCCCTATTTCTTTATTTTGCCTTGTAATGGTTTCCGTCATTAATTGTAATAATTCTGCCAGATTCGTGGATCCTATTGCGTTTTCTTCCGACGTCCTACACTCTGTGTTTTCGCCCAAGTGTTTCTGCTCGAATTCCTTGTAATCAGTGGTGAGGGAGCTCTGATTACTTGTACTATGGGTTCTACGTATTCAAGACGCAAGTTAGAATCCTCATCGACTGTCTCTCTACTTTCCTGCTCCTCTGTCGTATGCTGACTTACGTTTACTATGCGTGATGGCTGGGTGTTGTGTGCTGTCCTTAGGTTAGTTAGGTTTAAGTAGTTCTAAGTTCTAGGGGATTGATGACCATAGCTGTTAAGTCCCATAGTGCTCAGAGCCATTTGAACCATTTTACGTTTACTATGCCTCACATACATTATCCTCGTTATGGTGCGTTATCTGTCCTATTTCTCGCGATACTGCATCGTCTGTTGTACTGTCCTCTATTCTCTGTCCATCTTCATGCTGGGTCTCTACCTCAATTCGGTCAAGGTCTCGATTTGCCATTGCTAACCTTTCCGAATCCCTTATTTTCTGTTTTAAAAGCAATTCACGCGCCCTACTTCGCGTGAACATGCGCTCATACGATCTCATGCGTTTCATAAACTTTTTGCACACACGACTTGACAATCCATTCACTTACTTGTTGGGTCAGAACGAACTTGTCAACGATGTATCCGCCACCTGTGCGCTTGCATTGGAGAGAAAACTTAATTCTAACAATATTAAAATTCTTAACTTAATTATGCTATTGTCTCTGCTAGAATGTCTCAAGTTCTATTTAATACTTTCTTACTATCTATCGCTGCAGCTACTGTTTTCGACTATTTATAACTTTAGGAAAATAATTTTTGTTACAAAAATTTTTCAACAAGACATTTTTCTGACCTAGTTAGGCATGTGGTCGACCTTGAATCATGGTATTTTACCATCCTGGCAGGGTAACCATTCTCTAACATTTGCGCAGTGTCTGTTCTAAGTCGTGTCTCCCTACCACTTTCGGACGCTCTGAGCGTGTTTTTTAGGGAATTGTTTAGTTTGAACCTGGGACCTGTTGCTGGTAAGGAGACGCCAGACCACACATGACATGTAGAGTTCTGAAGAGTTCAGTGAGACTAGCGATGATATAACCAAATACTTAACGATTTCAGCGTCTGCTCCACTGCACTCCCTCTAAAAGAATCTTAATACTAACTAAATTTAGTGGAAGGGGTTCAAGGCTTTCCTATTTTTAGTTACCTGGTAAAATAACGTCGAAAAAGCAGTTAAGTTTACCATTGGAAATTTTATTCTACTCACAAAACATTGTTTATAAATAGCACTATTGATAAAAGGAAATATTTTAATACAGGATGATAAAAACCAACTGCGTTCAACAAAAATGTGAACGAATATTCCCTGAATGGGTTTCCAAGTTCTACAATGGATCGAAGGATGACCTACGCCATATCACATCTATAATCTAGGTTTAAATTAAGTTTCACAAAAGAGGAAACTATCAAAATGAAGTACAGTGACCCTCAATTCTCTTTAATTACTTATCTAACTTGTCGTAAATTACAGTGGCTGATGTGGCTTCTCAATAATTATATAACAGAAAAATCATCGCTTTTCAGATTTTAACTTACGTAGCAAATGTGAATACCATTAGCTTCAATTGACGATCGGCACTAGTATTACGTAAAAAGGGGATGTAACAGATGAGACTTCTGGAGTTCTTAGTGAAGCCTTATGCGCTCAAAAATGCGGCATCGCGTGCGTTCATTACCTTGTCGGTGTTCGTCAGGGGGCGGCAGGCGGCACAGCTCCATGCACCTCGCGGTCTCGGAAGCAACTCTTACTCTAACTTCTCCTTACTACAATTTACCAAGTTGGTTTAAAAAAAAAAAACTATCTGGCTGTGTTTTCATCTGACCAATCAGGGTCTCAATGTAAACCTTAAGCTCCGCCTACAAAAATTCTGTCCATCCACTGAGAAACGTTATACTTTTCGTGGTGGGGCAATGTTTTTAACGTTTGCAACGTAACGCAGATGCGAAAAAGTCTCACGCTAAAACTTGCAGCTGGTGTGGCCCTTTTAGTGTTATCGTAAGATCTATACTGTTCTTCTGGAGGGCTCCATCTTTTAACATGGGCTGCGGGGTGGTCCTGTTGGTTGGCTGGCGACGTGGGTGTCCGTCCCTTATCGTAGGGCCTTCTAGCTTAATACGGTTCTGATCTCGGCTTGTGTTCTCGTTTCTTCCCTCGGAACTGCGTCTGTTTCACGGTGGGAAGGTATGACATGCATTTAGGCGTTTTTGTGTTAGTCTGTGGTATTCCATTTGCTCACTCGTTGATCGTATTACTTTGGTTAATTTAATGTCAGGATTTATTCGGAGCCATGTGACATACTGCCGTATTTGTTTATCATGTCAGGGTTTTCGTGGAAGGTGTTGGATTTGCCTGACACCTTACACATTATAAAGAATATAGTACATTTTTATAGAGGAACTATTACAAGTTTTTCTTACAGTACCAGTGACATTCATTAATAACACATACAGGACAACACACCTATGTAGTGTAGATGTACTGTATGCATTGCATGGGCTCACACTGTATCACTTTTATTCATGGCTGTATGAGCTAATTATGGAAATTCGTTAGAAAAATTTGTTGGGAAAATCTGTCTGGTCATTTAGGAGGTCATTTGGGGATGCATACTCGTGGGAACAGATTTCAGTTTCTTAACGTAAGTTCAGGTTTTTCTTTTGTTGTCTAGGTGGGAAACTTGTAGATTGTCTTCTTTGACTGTCACTTGTTCATTTCAGCTACATGTACGGTAAATATGAATTTGCTTAGGTTTCTTAAACGACGAGCACCCTTGTGTTCCCAGGGATAGATGTTGAAATTTGTTCCTGTTTTGCTTACGTACAACTTCGAATATGAATTGCCCTTAAGTTTGTATCTTCCTGGTAGATTATATGGCCTGCAGATATTTCTAATACTTTGGAAGTCGCCGTCCTATGCATTGTTTTCTATAAAAAAGATAATTTATAAATTTGTGGTATAATCTTATTGGGCCAAACTACTTAGGTAATCGGTCCCCAAGCTTACACTACTTAATCTAACTTAAACTAACTTACGGTATGGACAACACACACCCATACCCGAGGGAAGACTCGAACTTCCGACGGGGGAAGCCGCGCGGACGGTGACAAGACGCCCTAGCATGCGCGGCTACCCAGCGCAGCTGTAAAAAATGATTCTGACATTTGTACCTTAGAAAATATTTGGCACTTTACATAACAATTTTCCTACAACTGAAATACTAATATACATTTCTTTGTTAGCTGTCCAGTGTTGGTTTGTTTTTGTAGCTAGTTGTGTTGGAATTTATTTTAATAATTGGTTCATCTATTAATTTTGGACTGTATCCACTACTGTAAGCATTAACTTTTATGGGGTTTGGTTCATCATTTTGGCCAGCTGTTTCAAATGAAATTTTGTTCTTATATGGGTGGCATGAAGTGTACAGTTTGTGGCGTTTGTGTATGTTATTTTCCTATTTATCTGAAATTTGTATGTGTTGTTGGAGCTACGTATGTAGAGATTCAGGGAATTTAAATCTTTGACTATCTGGTGTTCAACTGTGAAGCTGATATAATGATGCATTTCATTTGTTTATGTTGCAAGATTCTCCATTTATTTTGTTGTTGCATCAAATAAGTATGTCATCAACTTACCTTTACAATATATATCTTTGTTTACTATATAGGCGTTTTCTTTAAAGAATTTACATTCCAAGTTCGTCAGTGAAAATATCTTCAAGTAAATGTGAGAGGCAGCGGACCGCACCTTGGCCATCTAACACTTTGTTGAAAATGAAATTTCCTGGCAGATTAAAACTCTGTGACCGACCGAGACTCGAACTCGGGACCTTTACCTTTCGCGGGCAAGTGCTCTCCGCTGCAGAGTGAAAATCTCATTCTGGAAACATCCCCCAGGCTGTGGCTAAGCCATGTCTCCGCAGTATCCTTTCTTTCAGGAGTGCTAGTTCTGCTTGGTTCGCAGGAGAGCTTCTGTAAAGTTTGGAAGGCAGGAGACGAGATACTGTCAGAAGTAAAGCTGTGAGTACCGGGCGTGAGTCGTGCTTCGGTAGCTCCGATGGTAGCGCACTTTACCGCGAAAGGCAAAGGTCCGGAGTTCGAGTCTCGCTCGGGCACACAGTTTTAATCTGCCAGGAAGTTTCATATCAGCGCACACTCCGCTGCAGAGTGAAAATCTCATTCTGGTAACACTTTGTTATTAAATGAGAAGTGGTTACGAGAGAGTACTAAGGATAAACCATCAGTGAACCAGTATATTTCTGGCGAAGTCAAATTTTTGTGCTTAATCACGTTATTTTTAGTTATTTCTGTTGTTTTCTTGACAGGTATATTCGTACAAGGGTCCGTGATGTCAAATGTGGCAAATTTAGCAGTCTTAGGAATCTGGGCGTTAATTAGTTGGTAAAGATGCTTTCCTGAGTATGTCTCCTAAAATTTTAATGTGTTGGTGCGAATCTCATTCAGTTTCTTGTTTACTCTGTAAGGTGAATTGTTTCGAGAATTTACAAAAGGTTACACTGGGCAACTCTGATTCTGGACCTTAGGTTGTGCTCACAGCTGAGGTACAGAAGGATTCCTGGCAGTACAGCCAAGTCTATGCTGTACAGTTAAAAGCAAATCACTTTTCTTCATGAAATTTTTATGTTTATACTATAAATGAAAAGTGGGATGAGAATTTGTATTATATCATTGGTATTGAAGAATTCAGTGGTCTTACTGTTATGATCACTGTCATACGTTACAACAACAGAGTTGCCTTTGCCTGCTTTCATTATTAATGCATTATCACTATTTATTTTCTTATTAATGTTTTAACTATTTATTTTAAGTTATTGTCTTTAATGTAACTATAGTTTAATTTCTCTGCTCATACAGTAACAAAATTCGTTTAATTTGTGGCCTGTGGCTATCTGGTCATTCTAGCAAATTTTTTCTGGGTCTTTGTCTGTATTAGTGACTACAATGAAGTCTGTAATTTAATTTTTATTCAGCTTTGGACTGATGTTTTGTTGAAGTCCTTTATTTAGGAAGCTTACTTCTTTGTCATTGAAAGTAAAATCAGTTGGATTTACCACATATTTAAAGAAATTACGCTCAGTGGAAGGTATGCTCTCATTCGCCTCTCTAGTAAGTGATGTAAGCTTTTTCAACTATTTGTAATATCTAAACGCGATTTCATGCTTTTCTCTTACAACTCACATACTGAAAAAAAAACTAATGCATACTTGAACTGTGTGGATGCAAACTGATTACTTAGATATAAAGGTAAACTGTGACAACTGTTGGTTAAGAAATTCCTTTCTTCTGTGCTGTTTTCTCATTTCAGATAGGAACCATAAAATTTCACTTATTCCTTTAGCAGTTATTGACACTTTCCATTGACTATTCATGTTTGCTTTGATATGTTTAGGATGCAAAAAACTGCACTAGAAAAAGCCGATCAGACTGATGAACTGAGCACCGTTAAAGTAATTGCTTACATTAATGCCTACAGTCCAAAATAAATCGATCAGCTAAATAATAACGCAAGACTACACTGGGTGTGCGTTATGATTTGAAAGGCTACAGGTGACTATGAATTCATGCCTTGACAACAATGACTTTAACTAGTAAGCCTTCCACTTGACTACCTGGCCCAAGTGTCTGCTTAACTGATTTTGCCCTTTGACTGTGTTTGTTGTTGTAGGCCTGCATTAGAGGGTATCACAGTTATCAGAATCTAAAAAAAACTTGAATGCTGAAATAATATTAATGAAATGGTAGGTCTGTCACTATTAAAATCAACTGTTGATGGGTAATTAATATATCAAAATGTGACTGAGCTTTTATAAAAGTTATGGAACAAATTTATTGATCAAAAAATAGGACAAAAATACATGTTCAGCGTGATAACAAACAAATACATGAACTCTGAGCAACACAAACAGACATAACAAACAGTTAGCCCTCTACTGGAGGGCGACTGGTTTGCAAATACTAAGATCTGCCTGACTGTTACTCTGGCTCAGAACATGGATAACTCAATCTGAAATTATCTAACACTGAATAAACTTTGATTGATTTATTCTACAAGGAAGTTATACTAAGTTGGTGCACCTGAGAACAAGTGGCGAGACTGACTCTATTTGTCATAACAGGCCAGAGCAGCAATACTATACTGCTTTCTCGACGTATAGTACTGTCAGGTGACAGTGGTGGTTCAAGCATCTGCAGAGCAGTGATGTGCGGTGCCTGTTATTCTTTATCACGGGCATGAAATATGCAAAGTCGAGTTTGGTGATGTGTTGTACAGATCGCAATTACTCTCTAATGGAGCACTGAAATCTCGACACATTGCTATGTGTGACCATCCCAATTGCCGTACAATTTGCCAATTTGACTCACATGGAAGAGCACACAAACGTCAAGGTGGCAGATTTGTCAGTAATAAGATTACCCTCGGCACACAGAGTTGTCTGAGATGACTGAGGTCTAAACTGTTGGTATGCTTAAGCCGTCACCAATCAAGACCAATGCAAAGTGCGAAGTCATGTTGTGGCAAGTGTCCAAGTGTAGCCCACTCACAACAAGACTCAAGGCCAGAATCCTCTCCAGACCAGAGTCTGGATCAGAAGACCCTCTAAAGACCAGAGTGTGAGTAAGACCATCTAAAGACCGGAATTTGAATTGCAAAACCATGTTTCATGCCTCCTCACTTTACATGACACCTCGCTAAGCTCCACCAAAACACTCGCTCAACTGCCCTCACAAGGGTTTGGTGCCCATCACAAGACTCCACGAGCTCCATGTCTCCCATCTACTTATCTGCTGTACCCATCGACCAATCCTAATCAAAATTAACAACATTCTTCTCTTTTGTGGAGACAACCAATCCCTGACTCACAAATTCCCACACAGAGAGGAGAAGATGTTGTATTCACACTTGTTTTTTCCCGCAGCCACTTCAGAAAACGTGTTTTGAGTTTCTGCATAGCTCTACAGTGAAAAACAGATTTATCACAGAGATCATTATGTGGACGACCTGAAAGTTACAGTGTGTCTGACCAAGGGCCTCAGCTACATCAAGAGAAGTGCTTTTGTGTCCCAACACAGACCATTTCAGAGCCGCCATATATGTTGTCTTCCTTCTAGAATTCTTCTCAAGACCTGAGGCTTACCAAAAATTCTGCAGGAACAGGGACTACACCAACTGATAGCCCCATTGATATTTTCCAGACCATTGTGAACATGGAAACTCGTGAATTTTTATGAACACCATAACTGTTCACAAAAGGCGTTTATGACACTGTCGAAATCCCTGGATGGATGACCTAGATTTCTCTTGCTCCCCTGCCCCTGCCGTGATCAGAGCTACTTATAGGTAGGTCTAGGTAGGCAGTTATTCCCCCACTTCAGCAGAAAGCATTGTCTGCACACTGGTGCCAGAAATTCTTCGAGCCAGCATTTTGTCCTCTGCTTCAAGATGTTCTTTCTCTAATACCTAATAGCTGTATGTGGCTTCCAAGGCCCAGACTTCTACTGCAAGATTTGCTGTTAAATGACCCACTGCCTGCCTGTTCTCCAGAAACGTACTATTCAAAGGAGAGCCACCATAAAGATCCCACATGCATTAACAATGTACATGCTCCGATCAGTGCCCGCTCATGCTAACAATTTCATGTCGTCTCACAGAAATGATGTCTTGGATGTAAAATAAACATCTAAGAGCCACTGGTGACAGAGTGACTCATCCTGTCTCAGTAAAATAAATTCCCACATAAATAACTACGAAGAGAAAAGGAACAATTATTAACAACACCTCAGAGTTGACAGAAAATTATGCGAGAATGCCACTTTTAGGAAAAAATGTTACATGAAGTAGGTTCCATTTCACAATCACTTTTTACACAAGAAAGTAAAGGACAAAACAATCATAGTACTAAAAATAGCTGCAGGACATATAGTTAATCAGGAAACGTATATGTAATTCTTGTGCAACTTTCAGATACTCCACCTGGCCGAAACAGTAAAAAGTATGAACTTACTTGAAGAAAGTGAAATACAGGGTGAGTCACCTAACGTTACCGCTGGATATATTTCGTAAACCACATCAAATACTGACGAACCGATTCCACAGACCGAACGTGAGGAGAGGGACTAATGTAATTGTTTAATACAAACCAAACAAAAATGCACGGAAGTACGTTTTTTAACACAAACCTACGTTTTTTTTAAATAGAACATGTTAGTTTTGTTAGCACATCTGAACATATAAACAAATACGTAATCAGTGCCGTTTGTTGCATTGTAAACTGTTAATTACATCCGGAGATATTGTAACCTAAAGTTGACGCTTGAAACCTCCCACGTTCAGTTGCGTGTTGTAACAAACACGGGCCACGGTCGGCGAGCAGCATCTGCAGGGACATGTTTACGATCACGACCATGTTTACGAGTGTGGCTGTAGTGCACTGTTGTGGTTTGGTCTAGCTGTCGCAGTGTCCCCATGTAGCGCTTGCTGTTATTGTTATTTTGCATTCGTCTCCGCACGCAGACCAACTGTAGTACACCGTGTTACCAGACGTCTGTGATAGTGTAGTGTTGTAGGAACTGTGACCATGGTGTATTCGAACTCTGAAAAGGCGGAGATGATACTCATCTATGGCGAGTGTCGGCGGAATGCAGCTGAAGCCTGCGGGGTGTATGCAGAACGGTACCCGGACAGAGAGCATCCAACGTGCCGCACATTGCAAAACATCTACCGCCAACTGTATGCAACAGGTATGGTCGTAGCACGGAAACGGGTCCGTAACAGGCCCGTCACAGGAGAAGCGGGTGCAGTTGGTGTGTTAGCTGCTGTTGCCATGAACCCCCACATGAGTACACGGGACATTGCGAGAGCCGGTGGGCTGAGTCAAAGTAGTGTCATGCGCATACTGCATCGTCACCGCTTTCACCCGTTTCATGTGTCGCTACATCAGCAATTACATGGTGATGACTTTAATCATCGTGTGCAATTATGACAATGGGCATTAACAGAGAATGCGTTGCAGTTCTACCTGTTTACCAATGTAGCGAGTTTCACAAACCACGGGGCAGTCAATCTACGGAACAAGCATTACTGGTCCGTGGACAATCCTCGCTGGCTCAGACAGGTAGAGCGACAGCGACTGTGGACTGTAAATGTATGGTGCGGAATCATTGGCGACCACCTCATTGGTCCTTACTTCATTGCAGGGGCCCAAACAGCTGCAACATACATCGCGTTTCTACAGAATGATCCGCCAACATTGCTCGAAAATGTCCCACTGGAAACGCGTCGACGTATTTGGCATCAGCATGATGGTGCACCTGCACATTCCCCAATTAACATTAGGCTGACCCTTGACAGGATGTTCGACGGGCGTTTCATAGGACGTGGAGGACGCATAAATTGGCCAGCCCGTTCTCCTGATCTCTGGACTTCATTCTGTGGGGTACGTTAAAGGAGAATCTGTACCGTGATGTGCCTTCAACCCCAGAGGATATGAAACGACGTATTGTGGCAGCCTGCGGCGACATTACACCAGATGTACTGCGGCGTGTACGACATTCATTACGCCAATTGTGTTCAGCAAATGATGGCCACCACATTGAACATATATTGGCCTGACATGTCGGGACACATTCTATTCCACTCCGTAAGTGAAAACGGAAACCACGTGTGTACGTGTACCCCACCCCTCATGGTAATATACATGTGCGTCAGTGAAAAAGACCAATAAAACGGTGTTAGCATGTGGACGTAATGTGCTGTTCCAGTCTCTTCTGTACCTAAGGTCCATCACCGTTCCCTTTGGATCCCTACGTAATTAGGTGCTCTCCGATACACACGATCGAACAGCGGAGGAGTGGTACTCAAGCGTCAACTTTAGGTTACAATATCTCCGGATGTAATTAACAATTTACAATGAAACAAACAGCACTGATTACGTATTTGTTTATATGTTCAGATGTGCTAACAAAACTAACGGGGTTCCATTTAAAAAAAACGTAGGTTTGTGTTAAAAAACATACTTCCGTGCTTTTTTTTATGGTTTGTATTAACCAATTACACTAGCCCCTCTCCTCACGTTCGGTCTGTGGAATCGATTCGTCAGTATTTGATGTGGTTTACGAAATATATCCAGCGGTAATGTTAGGTGACTCACCCTGTATATTTTCGCGAATGTGCAACCTCAAATGACATTCTAAACGATCGATTTTTTTCTAATGAATTTCAATTTTTTGTTCATACAACCAAACACTAAGTATAGACACGGAAAAGCATGATGCAGTGTGAGCATCAATTAAGTACAGTAGTTCTACACCATGTAAGTATGCTGTTCTGCCTATATTGTTTGTAAATGTCATTGGAAATACGAATGAGATTTCTCATACTAACACTTTTATATAAAATGTACTATTTTTATAATGTTCCACATAAGCTAATCAGTCACAACTGCACTGTTTATTTACCGCGAATAATACTCAGCACATTCAGACCAAACAATTTCAACCCTTTCCAGACACGCACAAGCTTAAACCACAAGAAATAATTTCAAAAACTGTAAGTGAAATATAACTTTCACCACTGAATTAATTTTCAACTGGCAGTATCGCTAAAATCATTTATTTACGTATAGATAACCGGTTTCGGTCGTTTTTCATTACCACATCGGTTCTATGTTTACACTCCCACACAATTTTCCCCTTCAGTACAGTAAATGGTGCTATATCCATGTTGGTATCATGGTCTATATTAGAAGTCGGCTTGCCAACTTTTAAATAACACCTATGTGCGGCGGTGCAGGTCTCCCGCTTCGTTCCCCTACGCTCTGTCAAGGACTTCGGAACTTCATCATCATCATCATCATCATCATCATCATGTACACACATGCTATTGCGCTGCAAAGAGTCTGTTAAAATTGGGTATTTCGAGAATAAAACGAAGTTCCCAAAGCATAATGATAGACATTAGCCCCGAAGTATCATACTACAACGTTGACAGTGTTATTCAATGGTAGCTACTAACTCAGGAACACTAAGTGTGATTAAGTCCCGAAAAAGCCCCTGTTGTTCAAACAAGTTCTCCACGAATATGCAAGTGACAACTTCTGAAGGCGTTTGTACACCAAACCTAATCATTCAGGAGCCAGTACTACTCGTGTAACACATGATGGCTGGGTGAAAATCTGCAACACCATACTAAAACACTACTTAGTTAAAAGAACTCACGATTCAATGTACTGGCCTCGGAAGGTTACAAAATTAAACGAGTGAATTGCTGGCTAGTCGGAACTTTGCACTTCGAATGAAATTCACACGTGGTGTTCCTCCTGAACGAACATCGCGCAATCTATCAGATTATACTCTCAGCACGAAAATTCGGGAAAATTAACTAAAACAAGATATTGCAGGTTACTTCCCAAACATAACGTGGCTGAAATCTATTAAAAACTGTTACAAACTACTTTAACTCAGTCTGAAACCTTTAGTCATATTCTAATCACATTGTCAACAAGAGCACACCTGTGAATTTACAGTCTATCGGTCGGAGAGGTGGTGGGGAGGGATCCCGTTTAGAATCTTATAGCAAGCAGGTCCCCAGTACCGCGTGGAACTAGCCGTTATCTTTGACCCTGACCACTACCCCCTGCTCCTGACTTTTTCTTCAAACAAGTTAAGTCTGTAAGACACAACGACTACGGTATTGACTCTGCTCCCAGTTGCGATTGAAATATACTCATTCTCTTGTCCAATCATCCATTCATTCATGGAAAGGCGTTATACAAATGAAATGAATAAACAGGAGGGCACATCTCTTCACCGGAGACTTATCATTCAGACTGAATGAAACACGATGCGAGCTCGACATAATGAGCACACGTATACATGACAGATGTCAGACATTTATGAAACCAGTCTAGGGGGCCTAGTGGGTATTTAAATGAGTTGCAATTCTCTGTCACAGGTAGCCCGTCCACCCGAGTGCTCTAGTGTTTAGTGTGGTTACTAGGCCTTGTAAGGGTCTGAATAATGTCAGATGTTGAGTGATCAGTATGAAGGACACAGATGCCGCTACCAAAACCTGACAGAGTTTGAAAGAGATCTCCATTTGGCCGGCTGATCGAGTCGTAGGCTTGCCAATTTTTTTTTTTTTTTTTTTTTTTTTTTTTTTTTTTTTTTTTTTTGGGCTTTCATATGTGACAGTGGCCCACTGTTGGACTGTACAGCAACTTGAGGACAGTATACTCGTCGTCAAGGTAGCAGTCTGCCACTATGACATCCACGAAGGATGATCGCTGTGTTGTACACCAAGCACATTTCTGGTACCGCGCGCCTCGGAATTTGAATCCGCGCCAGACGTCATGTACGTCGAAGACCCATAGAGGTCTCTGCACCATCGCGCCGTAAGCTGTGGCGGCGCGCGCCTCCTGGCCCGCTTTTAGTGTGAGGGCGCCACAGTGGGACACGTGGTCCCAGCGGCCAATAGCGGCGGCCCCGACAGCATACTTAAGCGCCTGCCTCGCGCTCAGCCAGCTCCAACCCTACGCCCTTCCTATCAACTACATCCGTCTGATGGCCTCCTTCCTCTCCCACCGCCCCTCCTATGTTACCATTCATAATGCCAATTCCCACACCTTCTACCCCTCTGCAGGTGTGCCCCAGGGCTCTGTCCTCTCCCCTCTCCTCTACCTCCTGTACATGGCAGATATGGCCCAACCCCCTCCCCCTCCCCTCCAGTACACCTCTTGCAATATGCTGATGACTCCGCATTCCTCGCCCTCGCTCCTACCCTCCAACGGTCCCAACGCTTTCTCCAGAATCACCTTGACCTTTTTGCTGCATGGTGTAACCAGTGGCTCCTGAAAATCAATCCTTCCAAGACTCAGGCAATCATCGTAGGTCGTACCACTCGCTCCTTCCGGCTCCTGGATTTCTCCCTTACTGTCTGCGCCCGTCCTGTCCGCCTCACCCCCACCCTCACCTACCTTGGCCTCACCATTGGCCGTCACCTCACCTGGATCCCTCATCTCCGATCCATCAAATCCAAAGCCCACAACCGCCTCCGACTCCTCAAATTCCTCTCTGGCCGGACATGGGGGTTGCACCCCTCTACCATTCTCCCCACCTACAAATCCTTAATCGGTCCCATCCTCTGTTATGCCAGTCCTGCCTGGATATCTGCCCCCCACCCAAACTCTATAGTCCCTCCAGATCCTTGAGCGTCTTGCACTCCGCCTCGCTTTCCGTATACGCCTCCTGTCCCCCAAGCAGATCCTCTATGACCTCTTTCCTTTCCCCCATCTGCTCCTATTCCTCGAACATATCCGCATCCTCTACACCTCCCGCCGCCATGATCCCACTCACCCCCTGGTTGCTCCTTTCCTCTCCCATCCCCGCCCCCTGCCACGCCTTCACTGTTGTGTCCCCCCTACCCTCCATCACTACACCCTTCATCTCCTTTCCCAAGGTTGCTTCCATCCACTCCCCCTCCCGGATGATGCCCTCTCTCCCTCCATTTATCCCTCCTATCAACTCTGATCCCCTCCTTTCCTCTGTCCTTTTCCTGACCTCCCTCCCTCCCTTCCATCCTCTTTTTTCCCCCACCTCCCCTCTCTCTGCCCCCATCTCCCCCCAAAGTCCTTTTGCATTTTCATTGAGTGTTTTACAGTGAGTGTTCTGTGTTGTGTTTTTTTTTTGGGAAGTGTTGCGAACGGCCATCATACTGTCGCTGGGTGTGCTTTTTATCTCTTGCAAACAGAAACCAGACTGTCGCCGTGTTTTTTTAATTGTGTGTGTACTATGTTACTTGTCTGAATCCTGTGTCTTTTATTAACATTGCCAACCCCTTCTGCTTTCTGTTTTAACTTACCGCATTTTTCTGCCATTTTACACTTTATGTCACCGTTTTATCACCTGTTTTTCTTGTTTCTTTTCTTCTTCCGTTTTTTTAAATAAAAGTCTGTAGGCTGTAGAGCAGCGTACTACGCTGCTGCCAGCCCACCCCCTTCGGGGGGGAATTGAAAATCAATAAAGGAAAAAAACAAAAAACAAAAAAAGCTCAGCCAGCGAGTCTAATCTCGCATTCGTCGGTTTACAACTCGCTTCGCGGTAGACAGCTACTTTCTTGTTCTGTGTACGAGTGGACGTGTTTATTTCCTTGTGACTCCGTCGTTCGATTTTGTTGTATTCGTTCTGTCCTTCGTTGGTCGTGTCCATCCTCTACCACTGTGTTGTTGTCCGCGGACGTCTTCGCGGGTACCGCCGCGCTTCCGTCATCGCTACCCCGCGACCGTCCTGGTCGCAGTTACAACAACATTCATCAGATATACAGTAGTACAGCACATGCTGGATGCTGGCAGATTATGGTGACAAGATACTTATTTTTACAGTGAAACTGATTCATCTGTGGCCACTGGAGAATTGATACGGAAGCTGTTAGGTGGTTTCAAATTACACATCCCTTCAGTATTTCGAAACCACGTAATTGCCACATAATGCGACGCTTAAGTTTGAAATTTGACTCAAATGTGCTTACAATCTTCTTTGAAATGGTGCGAAAACCTGGCTCCCTGCAACGTCACATTTGCGTTCGACAACGCTTCAAACTGCAGGGCATGAACACCTGCGTAAAAAGGCCGAAGCCGGCCGTTGTCGCCCAGTGGTTCTAGGCGCTTTAGTCCGGAACCGCGCTGCTGCCACGGTCGCAGTTTCGAATCCTGCCTCGGGCATGGATGTGTGTGCTGTCCTTAGGTTAGTTAGGTTTAAGTAGATCTAAGTCTAGGGGACTGGTGACCTCAGATGTTGAGTCCCATAGTGCTCAGAGCCTTTCTTTTTCGTTTTTTTTTTTAAAAAAAAAGAAACAGCCAAAGCTCAGAAGCACATGTGACGTGTTTCGTGGGAAAATGAAGTCAAATTGGCACCAAATTTCAGTACAACTCTGCCCAATGCCACCGTGGTTGTGCCACACGATCGAAAGGTCGTCACACACCCTCATACTCCAATTTCACCCCTTATTTTGAAGCCTCTGTGCTGCCGGTGTGAACCATGAAACTCAGCATTTTACTAACGCGGTTTTATTATGGGTGAGTGAAGAAAGTTGACACGATGGGGCGTTTCAAACTTTCTCTAAGGACATCGTGGGGCTGCTTCCACACTGAACGTGCTCATACTCGTTTGGAGCTACAGTGCGACCGCTATTCTTGCTCTTGTGTACAGGTTGGAACTTCTAGTGACCTTTCAAAGGCAGTCGACGAAATCTGAACGTGGCCCGAAGCAGCTAAGGCTGCTTATATTTTTTTAAGACTCATGCTTTACGTCCTCCTGTGGCGTGGTTATGTGGCAGATGTGACATTGAGACAAGTGTGAATAAAACTGTAAAGAGTTCCTCTAACACGCCACAGTTAGGTAAACCCTTGTTGGCACCCGCCCATCTTTATTAAGAATCTGAATTATGCACCTGTACAGACAGAATCCATGACGAGAGTACCAAGCAGCTGCAGGCGGGCTACGCTATTGCTCTTTCGCCGCTATGCTGCCGCTCTTGCGCCTGATGGTAGGCATCCGGAAACGATAGGCGTTGAAGGGGTTGTCGGCCTGCAAGAGTCTACGACGTCGTCACAGGTTGTTTGTATAGATTTATTTGTAAAATTCCTTACTTCACAGTGAAGGTGGGTGGGTGCCGCCGTGGGTTTTGCCACATTGGGGGTCTTAGAGGGACCCCTATTCGTTTTATTCAAGCATGTGTCAATGCCCCATCCCTCGTGGACACGACACACTGTCGTGTCCTGACGTAGGTGGGAGAGGGATAAAGGGGTTGCTGGTCAGTCTGCGCTCCGGAGCGGTACAGAGCAGAAGGCAGAAGGACAATTCACAGTGAAGGAATTTAATTGTTTTCTTCTATCTGAGCCAACACTAGTACAGGCATTTACTAGAAGTGCAGGTGGTGAGACTCGGAACTCGTTGTGGAGACTCGTGGACAAACAGAGTTTTGAAATAGTAGTTTATTCCAGACGGGACTAACTAATACATTGGAGGCTAGTTCTAGGGTTAGAAAAAGCATGAATAACACTGTTGCAACAGAAGCCAGTGCAGAAGTCCCAGGAGTGGATGCTAACCACAGCAGCAAACACTAGCAGCATCTTAAGGCAACAACTTAGTTGCAAAACAAAACATATTGAATGTGATACTGTTCACTGAGGCACTCCAAGTGAGAGAGAGCAGACTTACGCGGAGCTGGACCGAGGCTGGAGTCGACGGACGTGGAATCGGTGCCTAGATTGTCTGACTGAGTGCCAAAATGCGGAATCAATGGGTTTTAAAGAGTCGCGTGGTGCACTGCTCTTCCCACTTAAAGCCACCCCGTAGGTCTCTTGCAGGTGCCAGCCAATCATGGTTTAGTTACGTCTCCTCTAATGCTCCTAAGGCGGGGATGTTCATACAGTTGCGCTAACAAAGTCCGTATTTGATATCAACATTGTTCAGCTGAAAGCTAACGTAACTGCTCTGCCAAATAAGGCTTGCAATTTGTTATACGTCATTTAGCCCCGCCCCTCGGGCTCCCTGGAGTAGGGACTGCTGGGTCAACAGTTTTTGGCGTTTTCACTCTCTTTCTAACACTTGTGTCTACTGACGTTGCTTTTCTCAGGGCTGGTATCAAGCTGGCTTTATACACTAGTACGTGCTTGTTGGTTACAAAGTTCTACGGTGACAGCCTACTACAGCGTCTAGACGACATATGAAGTTACATGTTAATGCCTTGAGGATTAAATAACGCCCTGGGACCACGTCTGGGGGCGTCCCCATTTTCACAAGGCCCTCCCCTTACGGTTTACTTCATATAACAATATCTCTCCTAGTTTCGTCTGCCCTCAGTATTGGCTCTGATTCCGCGCCTTGGAACGCCTGTCCTCCTTTCTCACAGCTTCACGGTAACACTACAGTAGCAAGGAATAATCAATATATTACAACACGAGGGCACAAAATAGGAGCACTGGAAATGCACAAGTATCCTTTCCTGCAACGAATCACGTCAAAACTTCGTCGAATGGTTTTTAACGGTCCCTAGTGGTTGCAACCTATACACGAGAGCAAAAATTGCAGTCGATCTGCGCTCCCCACTTCTGGTGGGGATGCAACCCACAATATCCTTTAAACACCCGAGGGAGTCAGCAGTGTCAATATGAAGAACGGCTTCTTGTTGCTCATCGCACTGTGAACTGTCGGTTCCGAATGCGGAATATTTGTGAATCGACGCCCCAGGACGCCTTTTATGCCACTCTCCACGGTCTGTTCGCGCCGATTCTTTGTGTTTCTGTCTCTGGAATGTTTTTCTCGGCCAATCGTGATAAAACCACGTAATTCCAGTTCTGAGCGTCGCGGTTGTGACCTCCGTCAAAAGAAGGTGCGACGAGCGTCGGATCGCGTGATACGTCCACGGAGGTATTGGACAAAATTATTGTGAAGTTTGGTTCTTTCTGGGCTGTGGCCATTTTTTTCGCAGGTTTCGACGCCTTGCTGTTTGCAGCGTCGCTGTGCATGAGGTTGATGCCGCAGGACCCCAATTTTTGCAGTATTACAGAGGCAATCTGTATGCGCCTTTGAGCCAAATTTCAAACTTAAGCGTCACAATGGGTGGGATGTACGGGGTTTCGAAAGAGTGATCCTTTAATAGTGCTGTGCTGCTAACGAAGCAGTCTTCAGCGTCGCAAGCCAGTACCCACCATCACACTACTGAAGTAAAGATGTAGGTTGCTTGTGGCGGTATTTTAGTGTCACCATGTGTGACGATTAACCGCCAAGGACATTGTGTTCGGATCCTCTGCCGCTCATCTCATACTGACGGAACGTGTGTTACCCTGACAGATACCAGCCAGGAATGAGGTACTTACATGCCGTATTATAGATAAATGGTAGGTTTATGGGTAACTGCCAAAGAGCTCATTGTATGCCTCAAAGAGAACTCTGATACTAAATCTTTCCACGCTTGCTTCGACATCTCAAGCGACTATCCCATCTGTTATCCCATGATACCGTTGGTATTCGTTTCACCAAATTTCATCTCACCACGTCGACGAACCGATGATCAGGGAAGCTTTTGCGAACCACTGCCACACACCTCACATATACCGAAGAACGGCCGTACCTACTCCCTGTGACTGGGCAGTTTCCGATAGTTTTGTGCGTAAACACTGTGCGGTCTACCAAAGGACATCCCCCAGACTACACACGGTTCGGATACTAGTTCACGCCTCTAGCTCGTAGTAATAAACAAATATTTCACAAAGCGACTGGTTACAGAGACGATGATGAGAGAGATGATCGTACGGCATTGTTGACTGGGAGGCCCCATGCGGGGAAGTTCGGCCGCCGTATGAAAGCGCTCTTTAGTTGACGCCTCATCGGCGACTTACGAGTCAATGGTGATGATGATGATGATGATGATGAAGGACACACAACACCC
Organism: Schistocerca nitens; assembly: GCF_023898315.1. Taxonomy (NCBI): domain Eukaryota; kingdom Metazoa; phylum Arthropoda; class Insecta; order Orthoptera; family Acrididae; genus Schistocerca; species Schistocerca nitens. Next base: position 52,259,596 of record NC_064618.1, on the reverse strand, counting down.
AGTCCGCTGCTGGAAATCGAAACTGGGCCCCCTTCGTGGGCTACGCTACGAAGGCGGACGACTGGTTACAATTTTCTGTTTATAAGTTCAATACACTGTCGTGCGTTCTTGAACGTCTGTAATGGATAAGCTTTGTGCAAAACGTATTATAGTGACTTGTGTATTATCATTGACATAACATATAGCATGAAGTTCCAGTTCATCTAAACTTACTGTCTTGCGCAAACCCTTAGATTGCTTCATTGTATTTTATAAATGAATCTAATATTGTAAACGTAAACACGACTCAAGGATTAGCCTGCTGTCTACAAGGCTTACCTGTGGTCGCTAAAGATGTCACCAGACTGTCGCCAATTCTTGCCGCCGCAGTTGCCCTTACATGAATTCTGAAGGTGTTCCAGGTTATTTATTCAAGCAGGTCCTCATTTGACCTCACGAAGGCTGAGTGGATCTCGTACCGTACCTCCCTACCTCACAAAATGCCTGAGGAAGTATCAGGAACCGAACCCACGTCCTTCGACAATGGAGGCAGCGACGCTAACCATTCGGCTAATCGGAGGCGGCATAATTATTTAACTGAAGAGTTGCTAATATCAGATTTTAATACTGGAAATATAACATTAAAATTTGCTGTAGGATTTTGGTAACAAAAACAGTTGTATATTTTACTTAATTACTCAATTTGATTGTTTCTTGTGCAACACTTCAGTATATGTTTTCAGTTGTCTTCATTGTTGATGGAATGTTTATAATTTTGGTATGCAACTTTTCTCTGCTTCTGCGTGAGAATTCGTGGTAATTTCCCAATAAATCATCACTTCTCGTATTATTAACGTGGCATTTCGACCTGTAGCTGATTTACACAAATCCTAAAAGAAAACAATTATTGTTTCACTGGCAGATGGCAACTTACTTCTAATAGTTCCACGCCTGTAATATCCGAACCGAAGACGAAGACAATGTGTTAGCTACCCCTGACACCGTCCCTCTCATCTCAAAGCCAGCTGGGCTAGTCCGTGTCGAGACGCAAGAAGGAACAACTCGGCTTGCCCTTTTTCTAAAAATGGCTCTAAGCACTATGGCACTTAATATTTTGAGGTCATCAGTCCCCTAGACTTAGAACTAAGTAAACCCAACTAACCTAAGTACATCACACACATCCATGCCCGAGGCAGGATTCGAACCTGCGACCGTAGCAGCCGAGTGGTTCCGGCCTGAAGCTCCTAGAATCGCTCGGCCACCGCGGCCGGCAGCTCTTTTCTATCCGTGTCTGTTTAAGGTTCACTGACTACTCAGTCAGCCAACCAAGGTAATGTGTGAAACGAGGATACATTCTGTTTAACCATTACAATACCAAGCCTAACTCGTCAACGCTGTTTACCAAGCTTTATACTTCTGGGGACCTCATTTTTCTCTTGATTTATCAACATAGTAATGTAGAATGCTATTCGGGTTTTGTTCTTTGGATATCTAAAAGTGCATTAAAATTAAATAAGCACTATTGACGTGTTCCTCTATCATCAACCATAATAAACTGAAAAATGTTTACAAATCTGTTCCATGTAGTGACAGCAGTAAAAAGTGCACAACGAATATTTTCATCTGTTGTTCACATTTCAGAAATTGACTGCTTTGGCAGCGAAGAGCTCCAGCAATCGGAAGAACAGCAAAGAAATATTCTCCATTTGGCATAATCTGTATATTTCCTAATTCTCATTCTATTCAGAGCAGCGTTTGCATTGTAATGCTGAATAACACGTTACGCTTCAACACTGGTGAAGTCTAGGAGATACTGTGACAATGTTATATTGACAATAGCACGTCATAGGACAATGAACGTGTCCATTTTCATCCAGACTTTGCTGCAATAAACTCATCTCCTCATATGAATTCCCATCAGAATTTTCACTGCAACGATGCTTTCTTCCGATTTGACTTAAAGACTATCTTACTAGTCCGATACATCTTGTTTTGGAATAAAGCCATCAGATTCGCTCGAGACACTCTCGGTCACTGAAATGACATTCATCCAACATCCGAAAAAGGTCATCTGAGATTTGCTTGCGAACCGTTTTTGAACAGTTCTGGCTTTCACATGACTAAAAATAACAACAACAAAAAATCCGTCAAAATACGTAACTCAGTATACCAAGCGGGGTTCTACTAGGTTTCCGAGTGTGCTTTTTATCTCTTTTTTAATTTTTTTCAGTGAATGCTTTACACATCTAATTATGTAATGTACATTTATAATAGATGCAGAATACGCATAAAAACCAAGAACAAATTCCAGAATGAGATTTTCACTCTGCAGCGGAGTGTGCGCTGGTATTAAACTTCCTGGCGGATTAAAACGGTGTGCCGGACCGAGAGTCGAACTCGGGACCTTTGCCTTTCGCGAGCAAGTGCTCTGCTATCTGAGCTACCGAAGCACGACTCACGCCCGGTCCTCACAGCTTTACTTCTGCCAGTATCTCGTCTCCTGCGAACCTTACAGAACTAGCACTCCTGAAAGAAAGGATACTACGGAGACATGGCTTAGCCACAGCCTGGGGGATGTTTCCAGACTGAGATTTTCACTCTGCAGCGGAGTGTGTGCTGGTATGAAACTTCCTAGCAGATTAAAACTGTGTGCCCGACCGAGACTCGAACACGGGACCTTTGCTAGTTCTGCAAGGTTCGCAGGAGAACTTCTTTAAAGTTTGGAAGGTAGGAGACGAGATACTGGCAGAAGTAAAGCTGTGAGGACCGGGCGTGAGTCGTGCTTCGGTAACTCAGATGGCAGAGCACTTGCCCGCGAAAGGCAAAGGTCCCGAGTTCGAGTGTCGGTCGGGCACACTGTTTTAATCTGCCAGGAAATTTCAAGAACAAATTGGTTCTTACAGTTGCAGAAATATCACCAAAAATCACTGCCTAGTGTCCCTAGAAAATGCCGTTTGTTATTTTAGGGATTAAGAAGACTGAAGTGAAACATATCCCTAAATTAGTCAGTGAATGAATTCAGCAGGTGGAAATAATGTTTTGCAAAGTTCATACTTTCTTTTTTACGGTTTTCCAATTTTAGGGACCAACGGATACCATGGCCCTTTATCCCAATTAACCGAAACTTCACGAATATCATTTCAGTCCTAGAATGATTTGTTTTAATTTTAAAAAATACCATTTAAAAACTACAAATCTCTATCTAGTAAGCTTTTTTCCCCCCAGAAGTACGTCCGCAGCTCGTGGTCATGCGGTAGCGTTCTCGCTTCCCACGCCCGGGTTCCCGGGTTCGATTCCCGGCGGGGTCAGGGATTTTCTCTGCCTCGTGATGACTGGGTGTTGTGTGATGTCCTTAGGTTAGTTAGGTTTAAGTAGTTCTAAGTTCTAGGGGACTGATGACCATAGATGTTAAGTCCCATAGTGCTCAGAGCCATTTTTGAACCCAAAAGTATTTGTGCGGCTGGTCCTGGCGGAGGTTCGAGTCCTCCCTCGGGCAAGGGTGTGTGTGTTTGTCCTTAGGATAATTTAGGTTAAGTAGTGTGTAAGCTTAAGGACTGATGGCCTTAACAGTTATGTCCCATAAGATTTGACAGACATTTGAACATTTTTTGAACAAAACTATTGTACAGAAAAATATTTTACAAAATTTATAAAAAAGCTGACTACACATGAAGAAACTATTGAAATTAGTTTGTTGTGAAGCGGCATAGATCAGGAAAGAAATCTAGAATCTAAAGATGTAGTTAACACTTTACTGGAAATGAAAAGCGAATAAAAGTACTTTAACGACGTCTTTACCAAGCAACCGTTAGTGTTATAAATAACTTCTGGCCAAAGATGTACTATTTAACTTGTTGAAGACGCCGGTACATCGTATAATAGGAGAAACGCTACGCTTTGCCGAGCAGGAGAAGTGAAAACTTATAATCCACGAAGAGAAAAAGAAGCAGTAGAATACCTTTCTGTAGTTGAGCCCTAAGTAAATTACGTGAAGCCATAAAAGGGAACGAGAACCGGAGCAGCACTGCGTAAGTCTCAATGAAAGACGCGGGGATGAGGAGAGGCGAGGCGAGGAGAGGCGAGCAGAAGAGAAGGTGGGAGAGGAACGTTACGGAGGGTCGGTTGTAAGGGCCGCGGGCGGAGGCGAATAAAAAATAAAGCAGCGAGGAGGGCAGAGGCGCTCCTCGGCGCATGAAAAATGGATTTCCGTTGTTACCCGGTCTTCGAATAGTCGCTATTCAAAGGGAGTCGGTAGCGCGTGTCGGGCGCCCGTTAGGCGAACAGGCCGGCTGGCTGCGGGCTTCGGAGTCTGAGAGAGGTTCAAGAGGAAGCCGTCGCGTTCTGCGAGCACGGGGGCTACCTCCCCCTCCCTCCCACCCTCTCAAACCAAGCTGGCAAGGCTCCTGACACAAGTGGGAGAGAGGCACGTCTCTTTCCAACACTTTTCCACCAACGTATCGGCTGGTTCTAATTAAAGGTCAACCACTCACGGAGGACTAGTTCGGGCTGTAATTATAATATCGCAACTAAAATTGGTGGACATGCTAAGGCGTTAATGCGGAATCGATGTACACCGGAAAAAAAAACATTAGTTTCATCTGTGGCCATCGGGTGCTAATCTGGCGCTCTCCACTGTACGATGGTGGGACATCCACGCTGTCACATGACAAGCTGTAGCGTGAGTGAACAGTATGTCTACTGAAAAGAGAGACAGTGCGATGTTAGCGAAATATTTCTATGTGATCGGCAACATTTTCCGCACTGCACTGAGAGTATCGCCAACTTAAAGGTCTGAGGAGAGCCCCAATATCATGAAATGGTTGAAAGAAGTTGGTAACGAAATTCGGAAATACGGGTTAGATTGGGTGTGGCACCTGGAAGAGGCAGGCGTCCTATCCCGGGGGAAGTTACGGACGAGGTTTGCTCTTTGCTGTAACTGACCATGCAGCACAAGCCCTGCCTAATGCCAGTCATCGTTCAGTGTTACGAGAAATGTCCATCCTATAGTCAACAGTAGGTAAAGTTTTCCGGTCTATTTTACACTTGTACCCGCACAAGATCCTGACACTGCAGAACTTGAAACGTCATAATCCGCAGCAACGATCTGAATTTGCTCTTACGTTTCTGGCACAGGTCGTAGTTGACGACATATGACCAGGCAATACTCTGTCGAGTGACGAGGCACGTTTTACATTACACGGTGGAGTGGACACACACAACTGCCGTATTAAGGGTACTGTTAAACCGCGTGTTGTGCACGAAGAGCCATTGCACTCGCCATATATGACTGTGTGGTGAGGATTCACAAGCACCTTTATTGTCGCTATGTTCTTCTCTGAAGTGTTTATACCCAGAGGATCTGTAAGTTGTACCCTGATATCTGCACGTTATCGAGACCTCCTTGTACAGTATGTGATTCCTGCTTTAGAAGAGCGCAACTGTGTGGAAACCAGTATTTTCAAGCAAGACTGGGCAACACCCTATCTGTTTTATGCAAACTTCTACGAGCGTGTAATCTCCAGAGGTTTTACATGGCCTGCAAGATCATTTAACAGAATGAGATTTTCACTCTGCAGCGGAGTGTGCGCTGACATGAAACTTCCTGGCAGATTAAAACTGTGTGCCGGACCGAGACTCGAACTCGGGACCTTTGTCTTTCGCGGAGCAAGTGAACTGAGCTACCCAAGCACGACTCACGCTAAGCCATGTCTCCGCAATATCCTTTCTTTCAGGACTGCTAGTTCTGCAAGGTTTGCAGGAGAGCTTCTGTAAAGTTTCGAAAGTAGGAGACGAGGTACTGGAAGAAGTAAAGCTGTGAGGACGGGGCGTGAGTTGTGCTTGGGTAGCTCAGTTGGTAGAGCACTTGCCCGCGAAAGGCAAAGGTTCCGAGTTCGAGTCTGACAGTTTTTATCTGCCAGGAAGTTTCAAGATCATTTAATCTGGATCCATGTGTCTTTTGGCTCTTGGGATATATAAAAGAACGCGTTTACCGGAGACACGTTAGGTCTCTATCTGATCTGAAGATTAGTATACAGGAACACGTTGCTCAGATTCTACCAGATCAGGACGTTTTACGGATGCGACGTTAACGCATTAGAATATCTACCATGTCCCCTACCACACGATAACTGCCGCCCACATTGGACACATTGGACGTCTGTGAGTAACTGCACACTGATTATATCCAGGCGGTACATTTGGATACTGTTCAAGAATAACTTGTATTTTTCCGTACATTTCGATGACTACATGCTGTCAGATTTAGGTCCATCCTGTAACGGTGGATTACATACTGGAAAATTATTTTTATATTCGTTACTAGGGTGCCAGCCATAGTTCCTTACATATATCGCAATTTCTCTTAAAAGGAGCATACGACTACTCGCGCTGCTAACTAAAACAATTTTGTTCCTTCAGCCTCCAAGACAACACGTATATAAGGGTGGTCAGAAACAGTCTGAAAAGCTTGTAAGGGCGTTGCAGGGGAGGTTCTGCTGAGAAACAGTTGTTAAGAAAAGAAATCGATACGTGCCGTTCTGGGGTTATTTGGTACTGAAGTTAGCGAATCAGTTCGTAGCGCGAGCAAATTCAACCAGCTAGCCAGCGAGAGTGTCGCCAGATTTGTTCTTCGTTTGGTTTAATCAAAGCAAACACACGTAACTTTTGCTCATCTAATTAAAATTCATCACTCGGAAATGGCGCACTATATCGAATATTACTGTTACCACTTATTTATCAGCAAAAGCTGCCTGGAACACCCTTACAAGCTTTCAGATTGTTCTTACTACCCTTTATACAGGGTATTAAGAAAATAAAGCGGCACTGTTCTGCAGGAGGTGGCATTGGTCACTCAAAGCTAGAAGTTCCTGTACTGATATGCCCGGAAACATACACCTGTTGAGTTAGGATCCAGTCCGTTGCCTCATTCCCATCCGTCTGTGAAGTAGAAGACCCCGTAGCCAGTGCTGCATGTGGATAACACGTCCTGACACGATCTTCAGCCCTTAATCGCAGTAAATCACGCATTATTTCAAATACACCTGGCTCCATCGCATTGTATCACGTTCATTAGTCATATTCTCCTGTAACGTATGCATACTCTTAATTCCTTGGGCATACATCAATGCCTTTAAATCTCCCCACAGCCATAACTTCGGATTCAGACTTGGTGAACGGGGAGGCCAAGCTACGGTACCTCCTCGAACAATCCATTGGCAGTTAAACGTCGATTTGAGATGTTGTCCATCGATACTTATAAAATGGGGTTGAGCGCCATCGCCGGCCGGAGTGGGCGAGCGGTTCTAGGCGCTTCAGTTTGGAACCGCGCGACCGCTACGGTCGCAGGTTCGAATCCTGCTTCGGGCACGGCTGTGTGTGATGTCCTTAGGTTAGTTAGGTTTAAGTAGTTCTAAGATCTAGGGGACTGATGACCTCAGATGTTAAGTCCCATAGTGCTCAGAGCCATTTGAACCACTTTTTTGAGCGCCATCGTGCATAAACCAGTATCATTTTCATTCTGCAAGGGTAATATTCTCCAACAGCGCCGGTAACGGATCGTGCAGAAATCAGTGATACAGACCCAGTAGCTGGTAATCTACTTGGTAGTGTTGCAATGTGAATGCTTCGCCGATAAGTACAGCCCATACATTGATAGTAAAGCGATCCTAATGCCTGACGTTCCTGTCCGCTCGAGGATTTGCCTCTGCTAAAAGGGAACAGACTGTAGTAAACTAACGGTGAGAGGATAAGGAACCGAAAGGATCATACGAACATATGGCCGGAGATGCGTTCCACGGGAGGCACATCTAAGTGTAGATGAAGATAAAAAATCTTTGACAGTATAGGTTTCAGTGACTGAAAGCACACATGAGAAAACACAAGGGAGGTCAGGTGAGAATTTTAGCACGCTTGCCAGAGACAACCGTGCGTACGGATCTTGGTGGTAAGGCGTCCTTCGTTCGCGTAGTAACTGATAATCGAAAACAAGAAGGGCTTTAGTCTCAACTCACGTAATTATTCGAAAAAAGATATGTTTTTCTGAAGCATTTATGCTATTCAGTGCCGCAATTCGACCGCAAGAGTGGAGTGGACCTGTCTAGATAATAATTTCACTAATATTCCGATATACGGAAGTGTGAATACAGGCGATCTCTGCCAAGGAGATAGTGGAACTAATTTGGCATACGAGCTACGTAAGATACGCTAGGTGAATAGAATCTTTAAGCTTCTGATCCTTATTGTACCTATAGAGAGATTGTGACGTAACCCATCCTGAGATAGTAATATCTCGCGAGCTGAGGCAGAGTTTCCCAAGCACGAAGACAAGTAGAAAATCTCGCAGGGGATGGGAGGCATTACCTCGCTGAAATGTAAGTCCAAAATGGTTTGCCAACGAAGGGTTGCAAAAAATGGACGTGAAATGTCATCGAAGTACCGCTGTGCTACAAGAATGTCGAACAAGGCAACCGAAAGGTCCTGCTACTAAAAGAAATGGCACCCAGACAGTCACTCCTGGTGGTCATGCAGTATGGCGAGCAGCAGTCCCATTGGTACCCCATCGCTGTCCAGGGGGTCTCCAGACGCGTCTTCGTCTTGGAATCTTATATTTTGGAGAAGAACTGTTTTCAATGATGAGTCCCGCTTCAAAATGATCCAGAGACATCTCTGGAGTCACCCTGGACAACAGTGGGATACCAATCTGACAGTTGCCCGCCATACAGACCGACAACCACAAATGGTGGTGCCGGGTGTCCTTTCATTTCGTAGCAGGTCCCCTTCGGTTATCAACCGCGGCAGCCTTACGACACAGTCGTAAGTCGAAATATTGTACGCTCTCTTTTGTTGGTCTTCGTGGCTAGCCATTCTGGGTTTACATTTCAGCCGGATAATGCCCGTCCGTGCACTCCGAGAGTTTCTAGTGCTTGTCAGCGAGATAGCGGAACCATACATTGGTAAAAAGATCGCCACCGGATCTCTCCTCAATTGAGAGCGTTTGGAGCATTATGGGCAGTACCTTCCAAACAGTTCGCGACTTTCAGGACCCAACGCGTCACTTGGACAGAATTTGGCGCGATATGCCCCAAGAGGGCATCCATCTACGCTATCAATGAATTCCAAGCCGAATAATTGCTTGCATCAGCACCAGATGTTGACCAACACGGTATTGACTTCCTCAGTTTGTGAAGTTCTTTGTTTTCAATAAATTTTTCAATTTTTCTCAAATTGTAATCATTTGTTTATCTGCACATGCACATCAAATCTACGGATTTTTGTTCTATTCGGATAATGCTCTCATGCTGCGTTGTTCTTACACTGAAGAGCCTAAGAAACTGTTACACCTACATAATATCGTGTAGGGCCCCCGAAAGAACGCAGAAGTGCCGCAACGCGCCATGGCAGGGACTCGAATAATATCTGAAGTAGGGCTGGAGAGCTTTGACACCATGAATCCTGCGCGGCTGTCCATCAATCCGTAAGATTACGAGGTCGAAACCTTTTCTGAACAGCATGCTGCAAGACATCCCACATATCAATAATGTTCGTGTCTGGGGAGTTTGGTGGTCAGCAACAGTGCCTAAACTCAGAAGAGTGTTCCTGGAAACAATCTGTAGCAACTGTGGACATGTGTGGTGTCGAATTGTCTTGCTGGAATTGCTTAAGTCCGTCGCAAAGCAAAATGGACATGAATGGGTGCAGGTGATCAGACAGGTGCTTACGTACACGTCACTTGTCAGAGTCGTTTCTAGACGTATCAGGGGTCCCACATCACACCGGCTGCACACGCCCAACAACATTACAGAGCCTCCACTAGCTTAAACAGTCCCCTGCTGACATGGAGAGTCCATGAGGTTGTCTCCATACCCGTACACGTCCACCCGTTCGATACAATTTGAGACGAGACTCGTCCGACCAGGCAACATGTTCCCAGTCGTCAACAGTCTAATGTCGGTGTTGGCGGGCCCAGGCGAGGCGAAAAGCTTTGTGTCGTGCAGTCATTCAAGTTTACAAGAGTGAGTCTTCTGCTCCGAAAGCCCATATCGATGATGTTTCGTTGGATGGTTCTCGCAAAACACTTGTTGATGGCCCAGTATTGAAATCTGCAACAATCTGCGGACTTTTTTTTCATTTGTTCGGTTCTTTAAAAACACGCATGAGTGTAATTGTTTGGTTCAACATGCAAAAATTGTTAAATTATTTTTACTTTAAATCTATCATTCAAAGAGATACAAATATACACTTTGATTTTTGACCTTTGAGTTACTTAACTACACTCCTGGAAATTTAAATAAGAACACCGTGAATTCACTGTCCCAGGAAGGGGAAACTTTATTGACACATTCCTGGGGTCAGATACATCACATGATGACACTGACAGAACCACAGGCACATAGACACAGGCAACAGAGCATGCACATTGTCGGCACTAGTACAGTGTATATCCACCTTTCGCAAGCAATGCAGGTTGCTATTCTCCCATGGAGACGATCGTAGAGATGCTGGATGTAGTCCTGTGGAACGGCTTGCCATGCCATTTCCACCTGGCGCCTCAGTTGAACCAGCGTTCGTGCTGGACGTGCAGACCGCATGAGACGACGCTTCATCCAGTCCCAAACATGCTCAATGGGGGACAGATCCGGAGATCTTGCTGGCCAGGGTAGTTGACTTACACCTTCTAGAGCACGTTGGGTGGCACGGGATACATGCGGACGTGCATTGTCCTGTTGGAACAGCAAGTTCCCTTGCCGGTCTAGGAATGGTAGAACGATGGGTTCGATGACGGTTTGGATGTACCGTGCACTATTCAGTGTCCCCTCGACGATCACCAGTGGTGTACGGCCAGTGTAGGAGATCGCTCCCCACACCATGATGCCGGGTGTTGGCCCTGTGTGCCTCGGTCGTATGCAGTCCTGATTGTGGCGCTCACCTGCACGGCGCCAAACACGCATACGACCATCATTGGCACCAAGGCAGAAGCGACTCTCATCGCTGAAGACGACACGTCTCCATTCGTCCCTCCATTCACGCCTGTCGCGACACCACTGGAGGCGGGTGCACGATGTTGGGGCGTGAGCGGAAGACGGCCTAACGGTGTGCGGGACCGTAGCCCAGCTTCATGGAGACGGTTGCGAATGGTCCTCGCCGATACCCCAGGAGCAACAGTGTCCCTAATTTGCTGGGAAGTGGCGGTGCGGTCCCCTACGGCACTGCGTAGGATCCTACGGTCTTGGCGTGCATCCGTGCGTCGCTGCGGTCCGGTCCCAGGTCGACGGGCACGTGCACCTTCCGCCGACCACTGGCGACAACATCGATGTACTGTGGAGACCTCACGCCCCACGTGTTGAGCAATTCGGCGGTACGTCCACCCGGCCTCCCGCATGCCCACTATACGCCCTCGCTCAAAGTCCGTCAACTGCACATACGGTTCACGTCCACGCTGTCGCGGCATGCTACCAGTGTTAAAGACTGCGATGGAGCTCCGTATGCCACGGCAAACTGGCTGACACTGACGGCGGCGGTGCACAAATGCTGCGCAGCTAGCGCCATTCGACGGCCAACACCGCGGTTCCTGGTGTGTCCGCTGTGCCGTGCGTGTGATCATTGCTTGTACAGCCCTCTCGCAGTGTCCGGAGCAAGTATGGTGGGTCTGACACACCGGTGTCAATGTGTTCTTTTTTCTATTTCCAGGAGTGTATTTTAGAAAATTATAAAATTGGTTTTACTTTTACATAACTCGCAACTGAGCAATAAAATCATCGAACATAATGCACTGGCTTACTACCAAGAATATTACCTGAAGACAAAAATAAAACTATATTATAATTAACCTCGGCGTATTTGTACTTTATGAGCATGTACTCAAATATTGAAATTATTGTGGACCCACACTACACTCCAAGAATACTTCTCTTAGCATCATATTCAGGCTGTGGTAGTCGAATCCTGGCTCTCGGCGTAAGCTGAAAATTAAAATCCTAAAACTGATGTTGCTCTCCGCTGCGGCTCATTGCTGTGAAATTTTTTTTGTTAAATGTTAAAGCGGGCGATCTCTGTGCTGCCGCTATGATTTCGCGTTATAGGACGACGCGTAATGGCGTCTGTGGAAGCAGCAGTCGCTAAAATTGTGAAGCTGTAAACGTCTTGAGAAAAATTAATTCAATGCAAGGAACATGACAGAGGGTGCACTGCACATCGAAAATAACTCACATTTAAACTTTAACGTACTATGTTAACAAGGTTAACGGTACAAATGCTTAATTTTCGTGATACAATAGGTCTGCTTCCGATTCCTAGAAACAAGCGAAGAGAGAGTGAGAGAAGAACAATCCAGGAGCGATCTTCTCCCTTATTAATAGCATAGAAGTTATTACATTTAGTGAGTTTACTCCTTGATACTAAGATTAAATTTAACATTTACTATAAAACAGGGAAAGTTTTTTTAATGTCTGTATGACACAATTTTGGCTGGAACGACACAACTTATGCCGGCCGCGGTGGTCTAGCGGTTCTAGGCGCTCAGTCAGGAACCGCGCGACTGCTACGGTCGCAGGTTCGAATCCTGCCTCGGGCATGGATGTGTGTGATGTCCTTAGGTTAGGTTTAAGTAATTCTATGTTCTAGGGGACTTATCACCACAGATGTTGAGTCCCATAGTGCTCAGAGCCATTTGAACCTTTTTTTTGACACATCTTCTAACACGTTGAATGATTCTCTTCAGGCGTCGTTGGTCCCGTTCTTGCAGGATCTTTCTCCGGCTGCAACGATGTCGGAGATTGGACATTTTACCGGTATCCTGATATTCACGGTACAATCGTGAAATTATCGTACCGGAAAATCCCCCACTTCATCGCTACCTGGGAGATGCTGTGTCCCATTGGTCGACCGCCGACTGTAACACCACGTTTAAATCCATTTAAATCCTGATATACTGCCATTGTTGCAGCAGTAACGGATCTAATAACTGCGCCAGACACTTTTCTTACTTAGGCTTTGCCGACCGCAGGGCCGTATTCAGCCTGACTACCAGAGACTGGTTTGATGCAGCTCTCCATGCTGCTCTATCCTGTGCAAGCTTCTTCATCTCCCAGTAACTACTGCAACCTACATCCTTTTGAATCTGCTTAGTGTATTCATCTCTTGGTCTCCCTCTACGATTTTTACCCTCCACGCTGCCCTCCAATCCTAAACTGGTGATCCCTTGATGCCTCAGAATATGTCCTACCAAGCGATCAATTTTTATAGCGAAGTTGCGCAACAAATTTCTCTTCTCTCCAATTCTATCCAATACCTCCCAATCAGTTGTGTGATCTACTCCTCTAATCTTCAGAACTCCTCTGTAGCACCACATTTCTAAAGCTCCCATTCTCTTCTTGTCCAAACTATTTATCGTCCACGTTTTAATTCCATATGTGGCTACACTCCAATAAATACTTTCGGAAATGACTTCCTGACACTTAAATCTATACTCGATGTTAACAAATTTCTCTTCTTCAGAAACGCTTTCCTTGTCATTTCCAGTCTACATTTTATATCCTATCTACTTCGACCATCATCAATTATTTTGCTCCTCAAATAGAAAAACCCCTTTACTACTTTAATCGTCTCATTTCCTAATCTGTTTCCCTCAGCATCACCCGATTTAATTCGACTACGTTCCATTATCGTTTTGCTTTTGTTGATGTTAATCTTATATCCTCCTTTCTACACAGTCCATTCCGCTCAGCTGCTCTCTCAGGTCCTTTGCTGTCTCTGACAGAATTACAGTGTCATCGGCGAACCTCAAAGTACTAACTTCTTCACCATGGATTTTAATTCCTACTCCGAATTTTTCTTTTGTTTCCTTTATTCCTTGCTCAATATACAGATTGAATAACATCGGGGAGAGGCTACAACCCTGTCTCACTCCCTTCCCAACCACTGCTTCCCTTTCGTGCCCCTCGATTCGTATAACTGCCATCTGGTTTCTGTACAAATTGTAAATAGCCTTTCGCTCCCTGTATTTTACTTCTGCCACTTTCAGAATTTGAAAGAGAGTATTCCAGTCAGCATTGTCAAAAGCTTTCTCTAAGTCTACAAATGCTAGACACGTAGGTTTGCCTTTCCTTAATGTAAGATAAGTCGTTGTGTCAGTATTGCCTCACGTGTTCCAACATTTCTACGGAATCCAAACTGATCTTCCCCGTGGTCAGTTTCTACCAGTTTTTCCATTCGTCTGTAAAGAATTCTTGTTAGTATTTTGCAGCCGTGGCTTATTAAACTGATAGTACGGTAATTTACACATTTCTCAACACCTGCTTTCTTTGGGGTTGGAATTATTATATTCTTCTTGAAGTCTGAGGGTATTTCGCCTGTCGTACACATCTTGCTCACGAGATGGTAGAGTTTTGTCAGGGCTGGCTCTCCCAACGCTATCAGTAGTTCTAATGGAATATTGCCTACTCCCGGGGCCTTGTTTAGACTTAGGTCTTTGAGTGCTGTATCAGACTCTTCACGCAGTATCATATCTCCCATTTCCTCTTCACCTACATCCTCTTCTATTTCCTTAATACTGTCCTCAAGAAAATCGCCCTTGTATAGACCCTTTATATACTACTCCCACCTTTCTGCTTTCCCTTCTTTGCTTATAACTGGGTTTCTGTCTGAGCTCTTGATATTCATGCAAATGTTTCTCTTTTCTCCAAAGGTCTGTTTACTTTTCCTGTAGGCAGTATCTATCTTACCCCTCGTGAGATAAGCCACAACATCCTTACATTTGTCTTCTAGCCATCCGTGCTTATCCATTTTGCACTTCCTGTCGATCTCATTTTTTGAGACGTTTGTATCCATTTTTACCTGCTTCAATTAATGCATTTTTAAAGTTTCTTCTTCCATTAATTAGATTAAATATTAAATATTAGATCAAATTCAAAATCTCTTATGTTACCCAAAGATTTCTATTAGCTCTCGTCTTTTTACCTACTTGATCCTCTGCTGCCTTCACTATTTCATTCCTCAAAGCTACCCATTCTTCTTCTACTGCATTTCTTTCCCCCATTCTTGTCAATCGTTCCCTAATGCTCTTCCTGAAACTCTGTATAACCTCTGGTTCTGTCAGTTTATCCAGGTCCCATTCCCACCTTTTTTGCAGTTTCTTCAGTTTTAATCTACAGTTCATCACCAATAGATTGTGGTCAGAGTCCACCTCTGCCCCTGGAAATTTCTTACAATTTAATACCTGGTTTCTAAATCTATGTCTTATCATTATATAATCTATCTGAAACCTTAAAGTATCTACAGGTTTCTTCCATGTATACAACCTTCTTTTATGATTCTTGAACCAAGTGTTAGCTATGATTAAGTTATGCTCTATGCAAAATTCTACCAGGCGGCTTCCTCTTTCATACCTTACCCCTTTCCATATTCACCTACTACGTTTCCTTCTCTTCCTTTTCCTGCTATCGAATTCCAGTCACCCATGACTATCAAATTCTCGTCTCCCTTCACTATCTGAATAATTTCTTTTATCTCATCATACATTTCATCAATCTCTTCATCAACTGCGAAGTTAGTTGGCATATAAACCTCTACTACTGTGGTAGGCGTGGGCTTCGTATCTATCTTGGCCACAATAATGCGTTCACTATGCTGTTTGCAGTAGCTTACCCGCTTTCCTATTTTTTGATTGATTATTAAACCTACTCCTGCATTACCCCTATTTGATTTTGTATTTATAACCCAGTATTCACTTGACCAGGAGTCTTGTTCCTCCTGCCACCGAACTTCACTAATTCCCACGATATCTTCATCTACATCTACATCTACATGATTACTCTGCAATTCACATTTAAGTGCTTGGCAGAGGGTTCATCGAACCACAATCATACTATCTCTCTACCATTCCACTCCCGAACAGCGCGCAGGAAAAACGAACACCTAAACCTTTCTGTTCGAGATCTGATTTCTCTTATTTTATTTTGATGATCTTCCTACCTATGTAGGTTGGGCTCAACAAAATATTTTCGCTTTCGGAAGAGAAAGTTGGTGACTGAAATTTCGTAAATAGATTTCGCCGCGACGATAAACGTCTTTGCTTTAATGACTTCCATCCCAACTCGTGTGTCATATCTGCCACACTCTCTCCCCTATTACGTGATAATACAAAACGAGCTGCCCTTTTTTGCACCCTTCCGATGTCCTCCGTCAATCCCACCTGGTAAGGATCCCACACCGCGCAGCAATATTCTAACAGAGGACGAACGAGTGTAGTGTAAGCTGTCTCTCTAGTGGACTTGTTGCATCTTCTAAGTGTCCTGCCAATGAAACGTAACCTTTGGCTCGCCTTCCCCACAGTATTATCTATGTGGTCTTTCCAACTGAAGTTGTTCGTAATTTTAACACCCAGGTACTTAGTTGAATTGACAGCCTTGAGAATTGTACTATTTATCGAGTAACCGAAATGCAACGGATTTCTTTTGGAACTCATGTGGATCACCTCACACTTTTCGTTATTTAATGTCAATTGCCACCTGCCACACCATACAGCAATATTTTCTAAATCGCTTTGCAACTGATACTGGTCATCGGATGACCTTACTAGACGGTAAATTACAGCATCATCTGCGAACAACCTAAGAGAACTGCTCAGATTGTCACCCAGGTCATTTATATAGATCAGGAACAGCAGAGGTCCGAGGACGCTTCCCTGGCGAACACCTGATATCACTTCAGTTTTACTCGATGATTTGCTGTCTATTACTACGAACTGCGACCTTCCTGGCAGGAAATCACGAATCCAGTCGCACAACTGAGACGATACCCCATAGGCCCGCAGCTTGATTAGAAGTCGCTTGTGGGGAACGGTGTCGAAATCTTTCCGGAAATCTAGAAATAAGGAATCAACTTGAGATCCCCTGTCGATAGCGGCCAATACTTCGTCCGAATAAAGAGCTAGCTGCGTTGCACAAGAACGATGTTTTCTGAAGCCATGCTGATTACGTATCAATAGATCGTTCCCTTCGAGGTGATTCATAATGTTTGAATACAGTACATGCTCCAAAACCCTACTGCAAACCGACGTCAATGATATAGGTCTGTAGTTAGATGGATTACTCCTACTACCCTTCTTAAACACTGGTGCGACCTGCGCAATTTTCCAATCTGTAGGTACAGATCTATGGGTGAGCGAGAGGTTGCATATGATTGCTAAGTAGGGAGCTAATGTATCAGCGTAATCCGAAAGGAACCTAATCGGTATAAAATCTGGACCTGAAGACTTGCCCGTATCAAGCGATTTGAGTTGCTTCGCAACCCCTAAGGTATCTACTTCTAAGAAACTCATGCTAGCAGCTGTTCGTGTTTCAAATTCTGGAATATTCCATTCGTCTTCCCTGGTGAAGGAATTTCGGAAAACTGCGTTCAATAACTCCGCTTTAGCGGCACAGTCGTCGGTAACAGTACCATCGGCACTGCGCAGCGAAGCTATTGACTGCGTCTTGCCGCTTGTGTACTTTACATACGACCAGAATTTCTTCGGATTTTCTGCCAAACTTCGAGACAAACCTATTAAAGGCATCTCGCATTGAAGTCCGTGCCAAATTTCGCGCGTCTGTAAATTTTAGCCAATCTTCGGGATTTCGCGTTCTACTGAACTTCGCATGCTTTTTCCGTTGCCTCTGCAACAGCGTTCGGACCTGTTTTGTGTAACATGGGGGATCAGTTCCGTCTCTTACCAGTTTATGAGGTATGAATCTCTCAATTGCTGTTGCTCCTATATCTTTGAATTTGAGTCACATCTCGTCTACATCCATTTCCCTTTTTAAATTTTCTAACCTATCTGCCCGATTAAGGGATCTGAGATTCCACGCTCCGACCCGTAGAACGCCAGTTTTCTTTCTCCTGATAACTACGTCCTCCTGAGTAGTCCCCGCCCGGAGATCCGAATGGGGGACTGTTTTACCTCCAGAATGTTTTACCCAAGAGGACGCCATCATCATTTAACCATACGAAATGTAATTTTCAAGCAATGTATCCATTACAAACATTTTACTCTCGGAAGTTATTTTAAAATATAATATGGATCACATAATAATTGCCGGCCGGAGTGGCCGAGCGGTTCTAGGCGCTTCAGTCTGGAACCGCGCGACCGCTACGGTCGCAAGTTCGAATCCTGCCTCAGGCATGGATGTGTGTGATGTCCTTAGGTTAGTTAGGTTTAAGTAGTTCTGAGTTCTAGGGGACTGATGATCTTAGAAGTTAAGTCCCATAGTGCTCAGAGCCATTTTTGAGCCACATAATAATTTATTTCTGTGATTACGAAATTTTCAAAATTTAAAGAACCGTATTTGTCGAATAATATTAATGTTTGCAGATGAGATCCTAAGCAATGAGTGTGCTTATCTACGGTCAAGCGACGTACAAACTTCACATTCTAGCGTGTCAGTGCAAATGTATGCTACAGAGCTTTTAATAATTTTACAGCATTGCTACTTCACGAATACCGCTTCGGGCTTTGCGGCAGAGCAGAGCAGTTTTCATTACATTTGTGTTTGGTCTACTACTATGTTGAACGTTGGTGCTGCAGGCTGTTACCTCAGTCTACTTGCACAGTAAATTTCTGACACTCGTTACGAAGGAGGCTAACTGGCCATTTTCAACGGTCCAACGAAATGGATTAATTACCGGTACATAACAGTGTTGGAACAGTGAGCTGCAGCTTGAAGGTAATCCCACAGCGATGCTCTTGTTACAGTGAAAAACTGTTTGGATAGTTTCTGTCACCCACATTCGCATAAAATGTCTAAATTACTCTCATACATAAATAATGGAATTTAACTCAGAAGCTCACCAAACAGTGTACCGTCAAATTACTGTAGTCGCATATAAAGCCTTTTCTTCCCCCGCTGTAGGATTTAATACTAAGGGGTTTAAATAAACAAACTTTTTAATGATAATGGCTGCCAAAAGCTTGCATAGTCATATTCATAGTGAATCAAAACGAGATATTATAAATTTATTTCCAGTAGGTGAGTGTATTATACTAGTATTATCGATTTTTAACTGGTCTAGTGACCCAAGTGAAACATCTCAGTATGAGCTGTTCTGTTGGTCAAGGATGAGTAACATAGTGATCCTTATATAGCCACAGTGGCATTTTAGAAGGCCACTTCATCAATTTTTGCTTCACGTTTCATATATCTACAGATATACTAAGTGTATGTATAGTCCCGTATTCCTTATTTTGTATCCACGTTACATTCCGTCTTTACATTTTCCATTCCTTGTGTTGTCTGCTAGAGAGCGTGGTGCTTCCATGTACTTTGGTTCTTGGGCAGGGCTCATTAATGGTAGTGGCAGTTTAGTCAGTTTTTGTGTGGTGAAAAGTAGCTTTTGCTGAGTCAAAGACACATGACGGTGCACTGGCCAGCAGCTTTTGTCTGAGTTGGTCCAGCACGCGGAACGCATTTCCTCTGCCCATTTACGCTTCTACCTGGGAACCTCAGTTCGGTAGCGTGGAATAGCTCTGTTGGCTGGGACGTTGGAAAGAGCGTTATCTCCTCTGGGCATCTATTATAACGTAAGTTTAGATAGTTGGAATGTGTAAGGATTTTGTTGAAACTGAGATGCTAATACTTTTCTTAGAAGTATGATCATGATAAATCACATCGGAGTATTCATTTCAGTTAGTGAGTGCGACGATATTTCTTAATACTTCACTTAATTAATGCGATCTTTTTGTCCAAAATTGTTCAGGCTTTCGTGGCCAGTTGACAAACTACCTATTTGCTTCTGTCTCGGGGTCTTCGGCCGACGTTCGTCTAATGATTTTACTGACGTTTTGCCAGCACGAGTGGCTGGCATAGTCAAAGCTTCACCCTCCATTGCCGGTGGTAAACTGGAGCCGAGCAGTCGAATTCTCTGGGTTTCCCACCCTTTGATTTTTGCAAGAAGAATCAGCACCCGGTGGCACTCTGTCTTCTGGTTTAATTACCCTGATTTTCGAAAATCGTTTTGTTTTTGAGTTTTTGTGTATAGGACCGTTGCTTTTTCCCCGATGTATGTTAGGTGGAAGGAGGGGCGGCTGTTTTGTCTAGATGTTGGTTGTTTTTGCTGTGAGTACTAAGCATCACGCAGAATTAACTATTTAAAACTGACGATGAGTCGTAGTGATAGGTGCTTTTTGACGGGGTTGATCTTCCCCGCCGAGGGAATTTATAAGATGGAATTGTGAAAGATGACATGATGTATAGAAGACGATGGATTTTTGTTTGATGGTGTGATAGATGGTAGGATGACCAAGCATGACTCTCACCTCCTCATTGCTGCTGTACCACGGAACATCAGCGATTATTCTCAGAAATTTTTTCTGCAGTCTTTCTATCTCGGATAGGTTTGTATCTGCCGCCATGCTCCATACCTCTGAGCCATAGAGCACAGCTGGCAGTATTATCACCTTCCAGATTTTCAGTTTCGCTGCAGTTAACAGTCCTCTACCTTTGAGGAGCGGATATACACTCCTGGAAATTGAAATAAGAACACCGTGAATTCATTGTCCCAGGAAGGGGAAACTTTATTGACACATTCCTGGGGTCAGATAAATCACATGATCACACTGACAGAACCACAGGCACATAGACACAGGTAACAGAGCATGCGCAATGTCGGCACTAGTACAGTGTATATCCACCTTTCGCAGCAATGCAGGCTGCTATTCTCCCATGGAGACGATCGTAGAGATGCTGGATGTAGTCCTGTGGAACGGCTTGCCATGCCATTTCTACCTGGCGCCTCAGTTGGACCAGCGTTCGTGCTGGACGTGCAGACCGCGTGAGACGACGCTTCATCCAGTCCCAAACATGCTCAATGGGGGACAGATCCGGAGATCTTGCTGGCCAGGGTAGTTGACTTACACCTTCTAGAGCACGTTGGGTGGCACGGGATACATGCGGACGTGCATTGTCCTGTTGGAACAGCAAGTTCCCTTGCCGATCTAGGAATGGTAGAACGATGGGTTCGATGACGGTTTGGATGTACCGTGCACTATTCAGTGTCCCCTCGACGATCACCAGTGGTGTACGGCCACACCATGATGCCGGGTGTTGGCCCTGTGTGCCTCGGTCGTATGCAGTCCTGATTGTGGCGCTCACCTGCACGGCGCCAAACACGCATACGACCATCATTGGCACCAAGGCAGAAGCGACTCTCATCGCTGAAGACGACACGTCTCCATTCGTCTCTCCATTCACGCCTGTTGCGACACCACTGGAGGCGGGCTGCACGATGTTGGGGCGTGAGCGGAAGACGGCCTAACGGTGTGCGGGACCGTAGCCCAGCTTCATGGAGACGGTTGCGAATGGTCCTCGCCGATACCCCAGGAGCAACAGTGTCCCTAATTTGCTGGGAAGTGGCGGTGCGGTCCCCTACGGCACTGCGTAGGATCCTACGGTCTTGGCGTGCATCCGTGCGTCGCTGCGGTCCGGTCCCAGGTCGACGAGCACGTGCACCTTCCGCCGACCACTGGCGACAACATCGATGTACTGTGGAGACCTCACGCCCCACGTGTTGAGCAATTCGGCGGTACGTCCACCCGGCCTCCCGCATGCCCACTATACGCCCTCGCTCAAAGTCCGTTAACTGCACATACGGTTCACGTCCACGCTGTCGCGGCATGCTACCAGTATTAAAGACTGCGATGGAGCTCCGTATGCCACGCAAACTGGCTGACACTGACGGCGGCGGTGCACAAATGCTGCGCAGCTAACGCCATTCGACGGCCAACACCGCGGTTCCTGGTGTGTCCGCTGTGCCGTGCGTGTGATCATTGCTTGTACAGCCCTGTCGCAGTGTCCGGAGCAAGTATGGTGGGTCTGACACACCGGTGTCAATGTGTTCTTTTTTCCATTTCCAGGAGAGTAGTTGTATTAGTCTTGCCTGGTCTTTGTCGCAGGCTTCTGTGATATGTTGACTAAAGGTTAGCCTTTCATCAATCTGTAAGCCAAGGTACTTAATCGAATTTTTCCATGGAAGCTGTTGGTTATCAACTATGATGCTTCGTATTGGTGGTTTGGTTTTATTAGTAAAGAGGATTGCCTGGCATTTTTCAGCATGTGATAACTCGGTTCATATGGCGTTGTAGCCTGCACACGATGTAGTTTATGTTACTTCCGCTATGGTATAGTGCCGTGTCGTCGGCGTAGAGGGCTATTTGGCCCCCTGGCTCTCGGGGCACATCGTTAGTATATAGAAGGTATAGGAGGGGACCTAACACCGACCCTTGTGGTACTCCTGCTTCTATGTCTCTGATGGGGCTGTTGGCGCCATCCATCGAAGAATAAAATTTCCTGTTTGTCAGGAAGGATCTAGTCATTTTCAGTACGTGCAGTGGGCAGTTGAGTTGGGTAATCTTATAAAGCAGGCCGCCATGCCACACCCTGTCGAACGCTTTTTCAATATCTAGGAAGATGGCACCAGTGCTGTTCCCTTGTTGTCTTTCCGAACATATGTGCTCCACCAGGCGAATGGCCTGCTGTGTGGTGCTATGACCAGCACGAAATCCAAACTGTTCTGGGGTAGGGATGTTGTTGGTGGCAAGGAACTGTTGTAGTGGGATTTGTATTAGGGTCTCAAGGAGTTTGGAGAAATGGTTGAGGAGGGAGATGGGTCTGTGCATTTGTGGGAATAAATGATTTTTGTTTGGTTTGGGAATCGAAATAATTTTTGCAACCTTCCAGGCTGAAGAAAAATAGTTTAATTTTAGACAGTTCTCGCGGCCGCAGACTATATGTACCTGGCGCGCCAACGACCGAGGGTTCTCCGCGGTCTTTTCCGGTGCGGTTCTCCTCTTGCTACCTGCGACGGTCGTTCGCTGCAGTACGCGAAGCCAGGATCCGTTTACCTTAAGGCTTTCCTCTTTCTTTTTGAAGTTGCTCCCGTGTTTGTGTATTTCTACAGCTTCTCTAAACAAGCGGGTGTGATAGTGCTTCTCTACAGCCAGAACTTCCGTGTCGGTGAATTTTATCACATGGTCGGTGTCTCTTAGCGCGTGCTCTGCCACGGCCGATTTCTCCATCTGCCCCAACCTGCAATGTCACTTTTGTTCTTTGATTCTCGTGATGATTGATCGTCCAGTCATTCCGACATAAACTTTTCCGCATGTGCATGGTAAGCGGTATATTTCCGACGTTGCAAGTGGGTCCCTTTTATCCTTTGCCGATCTAAAACATTCTTTGATCTTCGTTGTCGGTTTGAAAGTTGTCTTTACTCTGTGTTTGTGCAATATACGGGGGATTTTGTCTGTCACTCTGGGAATGTATGACAGAAAGCCCGTACCCGGCATTTCTTTTCCTGATTTCTTACTTCGCCGAGTGTTTGGCTCTGTTACGCTTCTAATACAATTTGTGGAGTACCCATTGCGCCTCAGAAAACTTTCCGGATGTTACATTCGCGTTTGAGGTGCTGCGGCTCACATATTCGTCCTGCTCGCGTTACGAGCGTATTAATCGTGCCTCTTTCCCGGCTCGGGTGGTGGTTTGATAGTTTATGCAGGTATCAGTCCGTGTGTGTCGGTTTTTGGTACACTCTCTGTCCCAGGTTTTCTCCGTCCCTTGTGACCATGTGACCAGCACGTCTAGAAATAGTAGTTTTTGCCCTTTTCTACTTTCATGGTAAATTTTATGTGGGTGTGGAGGCTGTTCAAGTGTCTTATGAAATCACCGAGCTGTCCTTCACCATGGCTCCCCACAACGAAAGTATCATCGACGTACCTGTACCACACATAAGGTTTACAAGTCGGCGAGTCCAATGCCTGTGCTTCGAAACGTTCCATGAAGACGCTCCGGAGCACATCGGTTCCATTTTCCCGCAAGACATCACAAAGCTCTTCCATTCTTGTCTCACCACGAGCTATTTCACGTTGAATGGCAATTTCTACGAACAGCTGGAAAGCGTTGCCATGGGTAGTCCTCTCAGTCCAGTGGTGGCTTTCAACTGGCCTCAGTTTAAGTTGACCAGTCATGCCTCCGCTATTTAGCTGGGGACACTAAACTTGCCGTTTGACCGGTTACGAATACAACATGCGTTGACCACCGGCCATCTGGCGCCAGACAGTCGCGCCCAGCAGAGCACGGTCCACAATTGTTCTCAGAATCATGAAGACAATACAGTCAGTCGGCGGCAGCAGTCTTCGTTCCAGATGCGCTTGAATGGTAAACACATAAATTGCAGCAACACTCAGACGACTCGCAGGTCGTTTCGCCCTGCCTACAATAGTCGAAACTCGACCGAGGTCAGTCGTCCCTCCAGTCGCTCAAGCCCATTGATTCACGGAAGTTCATCTCCTCCCCCCCCCCCCCCCCCCAAGAAACGCAGTGTGCCACGTCCTGCGGTGCTCGCCTTGCAAGAGGCCACCCAGGGGAGTAACAGAGGGATCTGAAACTAAAATCAAAACCACATAAGTTCCCAACATGCAAATCAATCAAGTGGAAAGTACTTTGAGCTCTCAGTACAAATACTCTCATTAGATTGATCTTAGTTTGGCTTTAGGAAAAGTAAAGGGACGACAGAGGCAATTCTGACGTTACGGCTAATAATAGAAGCAAGGATAAAGAAAAATCAAGACACTTTCATAGGATTTATCGACCTGTAAAAAGCGTTCGACAATATAAAATGGTGCAAGCTGTTCGAGATTCTGAAAAAAGTAGGGGTAAGCTATAGGGAGAGACGGGTCATATACAATATGTACAACAACCAAGAGGGAATAATAAGAGTGGACGATCAAGAACGAAGTGCTCGAATTAAGAAGGGTGTAAGACAAGGCTGTAGCCTTTCGCCCCTACTCTTCAATCTGTACATCGAGGAAGCAATGATGGAAATAAAAGAAAGGTTCAGGAGTGGAATTAAAATACAAGGTGAAAGGATATCAATGATACGATTCGCTGATGACATTGCTATCCTGAGTGAAAGTGAAGAAGAATTAAATGATCTGCTGAACGGAATGAACAGTCTAATGAGTACACAGTATGGCTTGATAGTAAATAGGAGAAAGACGAAGGTAATGAGAAGTAGTAGAAATGAGAACAGCGAGAAACTTAACATCAGGATTGATGGTCACGAAGTCAATAAAGTTAAGGAATTCTGCTACCTAGGCAGTAAAATAACCAATGACGGACGGAGCAAGGAGGACGTCAAAAGCAGACTCGCTATGGCAAAAAAGGCATTTCTGGCCAAGAGAAGTCTACTAATATCAAATACCGGCCATAATTTGAGGAAGAAATTTCTGAGGATGTACGTCTGGAGTACATGGACTGTGGGAAAACCGGAACAGAAGAGAATCGAAGCATTTGAGATGTGGTGCTATAGACGAATGTTGAAAATTAGGTGGACTGATAAGGTAAGGAATGAGGAGGTTCTACGCAGAATCGGAGAGGAAAGGAATATGTGGAAAACACTGATAAGGAGAAGGGACAGGATGATAGTACATCTGCTAAGACATGAGGGAATGACTTCCATGGTACTAAAGGGAGCTGTAGAGGGCAAAAACTGTAGAGGAAGACAGAGATTGGAATATGTCAAGCAAATAATTGAGGACGTAGGTTGCAAGTGTTACTCTGAGATGAAGAGGTTAGCACAGGAAAGGAATTCGTGGCGGGCCGCATCAAACCAGTCAGTAGACCGATGACCAAAAAAAAAAAAAAAAAAAAGATTGATCTTATTCGGCCCATTTCCACCTTGAAATGGTATGAAACATTAATAAACTTGATGAAAATGAGAGGCAACATGCAAAACGAGGCATGGAACCTCGCGTTACCCCCCAGTCACTTTAGATTATTTTTTGTAGTGGTTGACTCACTTGACAAAGGTAGTATCTCAATTACGCAAAAACGATCTGTCCAAACAGTTTGCATACTGTCACAACATATTGGCAGATTAAATTGGAAATTTATGATAAAATAAAAGGTGAAATTTTTCTTTTGACTTTGTCAACATCTTTCTCACATTGATGAATAAGTCACACCCAACACAGAGTCACCCTCGGGGAACCCACTGTCATTCATGGACATAATCGCACAATCCTACAAATGTTGATCACATGCCAGAAAGCCAAGTTCGAAGCTGCAATAAAATGTTGACCTATTGGATCTGAAAGCTTCTCATTAAGGTAACATTTAAGAAGTAGCTACTGGTGTCCAACTCAAACACACACATACTTCTGCATGAAGCCAAAAAGACAAACAATACTTCTGTGCTTCATGCTTCAAACATTTAACCGCACTCACGCCGTCTACCAGAACAGAAATCACGATAATTTTGCACAGTGATTGATTGATTGTTGGTCCATTCGCAACTAACCAGAATTGTAACCTCAGATACCCTGCTCACATACACAAAACAAACAAAAATACTCTCGTGTAACTGTTGCATATTATTGTACAGGGTGATTCAAAAAGAATACCACAACTTTACGAATTTAAAACTCTGCAACGACAAAAGGCAGACCTAAGCACTATCTGTCGGCGAATTAAGGGAGCTATAAAGTTTCATTTAGTTGTACATTTGTTCGCTTGAGGCGCTGTTGACTAGGCGTCAGCGTCAGTTGATGCTATGATGGCGACCGCTCAACAGAAAGCTTTTTGTGTTATTGAGTACGGCAGAAGTGAATCGACGACAGTTGTTCAGCGTGCATTTCGAACGAAGTATGGTGTTAAACCTCCTGATAAGTGGTGTATTAAACGTTGGTATAAACAGTTTACAGAGAATGGGTGTTTGTGCAAAGGGAAAAGTTCTGGACGGCTGAGAACGAGTGATGAAAATGTAGCACGCATCCAGCAAGCATTTGTTCGCAGCCCAGGAAAATCGACTCGCAGAGCTAGCAGTGAGCTGCAAATTCCTCAATCAACTGTATGGAGAGTCCTACGAAAAAGGTTAGTTATGAAACCTTATCGTCTGAAATTGGTTCAAGCACTGTCTGCAGCTGATAAGATTAAAAGAATCGATTTCTGTGATTTTATCCTTGCTCAAATGGAAACAGATGAATCTTTCGTTTCAAAGATTGTGTTTAGTGATGAAGCAACTTTCCACACTAACGGGAAAGCCAACCGTCACAATGTCTGTATATGGGGCACTGAGAATCCGCGGGAAACAACTCAGTATGAACGTGACTCGCCTAAGGTGAACGTTTTCTGTGCCATTTCAGCCAATAAAGTTTTTGGTCCCTTTTTCTTCGAAGGTCCTACTGTAACTGGACTACAGTATCTGGAGATGTTAGAGAATTGGCTGTTCCCTCAGCTCGAACAAGAAGCACAACAATTCATATTTCAGCAGGATGGAGCGCCACCACATTGGCACTTATCTGTCCGTAACTACCTGAATGTCAACTACCCGAGGCGATGGATCAGCCGCCAGGCAGCCCGTGACAGAGCACTTCATCATTGGCCTCCAAGAAGCCCTGATCTTACCCCCTGCGATTTTTTCTTATGGGGGTATGTTAGGGATATGGTGTTTCGGCCACCTCTCCCAGCCACCATTGATGATTTGAAACGAGAAATAACAGCAGCTATCCAAACTGTTACGCCTGATATGCTACAGAGAGTGTGGAACGAGTTGGAGTATCGGGTTGATATTGCTCGAGTGTCTGGAGGGGGCCATATTGCACATCTCTGAACTTGTTTTTGAGTGAAAAAAAACCTTTTTAAATACTCTTTGTAATGATGTATAACAGAAGGATATATTATGTTTCTTTCATTAAATACACATTTTTAAAGTTGTGGTATTCTTTTTGAATCACCCTGTATATAACATTTTGTAACTATTGGCACATACACAAGAAATTTGTACACATGGTGACACTTGAAAGGCATCAACGTAAGTGAGATAGAGGGATATAGTATACACAAAAAAGACAGAAATTTTGTAAGTATACCTGTGTGATCGAAGATTATGTAACATAGTGTGCATCACAAAGAATACTTGTTCCAAACTGATATGGTGACAAGGAACCAGGATACCTTGAACATGAACATGTATATAAAAAAAAGAAAACTGGAAGCTATAAAACAAAACAATATACATGTAATTGACATAGTATTTCCAGTTTCTAGTCTCTGAAATAAAGTTTGGGGGGGGGGGCGGGGGGGGGCTGGCAAAAGAAACAATTTTTTCACTAGGGCCACTAATTTCACTGTGTTCATACAATTGTCTGTTGACCATAACATCCTTCACACGCTAACATCACACAACGAATATCTCAACACACGGACATTGCCACACTCGTCTGTGGAGTGGCGTTGCGACTCCTGGCGTGGAGAATGGGTGCCTGCTGGAAGGAGGGTGACTAGTGGAGTGGGCCACCAATCTAATGTTACTTGGAACCAGGCTCCGAAATGGCATCCGGCAGTATCTCCAGTCATCCTGCCCTCTCTGTTGTGGCGTTGCCAATCGACAGGAAGCTCATAGGGCGGTAGGACAGCCTACTGTTGATTTGCAGTACTGTGTGGTTTGATGGCAGGCACATGTACAGGGTCTGATTGTCATTGAGGACTGCAAGATTCGGAAAAGATCCTTAGGACATGTAGCTGGCTGTCCGAAGACAGTAACACTTGGCCTTATCTAGAGCGAAAAATTGCAATATAGGATACTACTCTTAAAATGACTCCAAAACTCGTGGAGTCATCCGACGGTGGTTGAAACAAGGATAGCAGATCGATCAACATGGCCGATTGCTCGGAACTTCTGTAGGAGAGGAGATAATCACGACAAACTGCAATCCGGCAATACCCAGCAGGGAACTGCTTTGGGCATGCAGTATGGCCTATTATGAGTTATGAGAACCCGTGCGGGAACTGAAAAATGACGTCAGTCATAATTGCGGCTCAAGATCGCTTCTCTCCGACGCTTTGTGCCACCATTACTAGAGCACACCATCTTCGGCCAGCACCTCTTCTGCAGTGGGATCTCCATTTCTGTGTCACCTCCGAACGGCGGCGCCGTGTTGTCTCCTCAGCCAGCCGCTGAGTGGTTTGCCCATCGTGGTGGGATTCCGAGGGTTGTGACCACCCTCAACTGACCCATAGCTGTTCGCCAGGTGAGCTGCCGCCTTATTTTCACTGCACCGAACAGATAGGTAGCACGCAACTGTGAGCCTTGTGGTTAACGGAAGACGTGCCGTGACTGGCAGCTGCCTCCCTCAGGCTTCTCCCTGCCGCTCGGGCCCGTTTACTCCACACCGACCACTCTGTAGCCTCAGTTCTGTCCATCAGTCACTTGCTGTTCCCAGGACCTGCACATAGTGGTCACGTGACCTGCGTTTGCCACAATATATATGTTTCATTTGTTGTTTTTTGTAATTGTTTATAACAAATGTAATTGTTTTAGGCATTTATATGCTGTATTGTGGCTGTTTTTGTTTGAACATGTTGTCACGTGACCTATTTGCTTCGTTTTGTCATATATATGCATGACTGTTTGCACAGTCTTTGGTATGGACAAGGGTACATCACTTATTAACATTAACAACAATATGTATGCTGTTGCTATGTGTATCTGAGCAGTTAAAGTCCATGTTATGCACAGACATCACCAGGTCCGTCGTTATATGGAGTAAACACAGCTCTTTTGCTTTGCCTTTCGATCATGTTTTTTGACGTTATTGTTGTTAAATATGTTATTATTAGTTGTTATGAGAGCTGTATGGTTAACTAGACGACGGATCCTTGTGTCAGGCATCGTGGCAGCGTTCAATGCAGTTGCGTGTGCAGCAGCGGCAGCGCGAAGTCTCGCTCGCCCCCAGTGGGGACTTTAACTTTTTGCTGGACTTAGAATATTTCACACAATAACGTGAAAAAACATGATCGAAAGACAAAGCAAAAGAGCTGTGTTTACTCCATATAACGACGGACCTGGTGATGCCTGTGCATAACATGGACTTTAACTGCTCAGATACACATAGCAACAGCATACATATTGTTGTTAATGTTAATAAGTGATGTACCCTTGTCCATACCAAATACTGTGCAAACAGTCATGCATATATATGACAAAACGAAGCAAATAGGTCACGTGACAACATGTTCAAACAAAAACAGCCACAATACAGCATATAAATGCCTAAAACAGTTACATTTGTTATAAACAATTACAAAAAACAACAAATGAAACATATATATTGTGGCAAACGCAGGTCACGTGACCACATGAAAGGGTGTTGATCAGTTATACTCTAATGTCAAAAAATAACTGATCTGTAGCGTAGCTGAGAACCGGACAAGGGTACATCTAGAACCTGTTGGCATAGAGGATGCAACAGCATGTTCCATGTTAAAGTTCTTATCAGTTTGACCTTTGACCCCAGCGCTCGACGCTGGCTTACGCTATCGTGGCAGCGCGCCAGCCGCGGACTTAGCGCACAGCTGTGACATTAAAGATTTATAAAGTGTGCCTCCCCAAAACTCTTTACAAATATAGCATTATGAATTCCTTACAATGGTCTCAGATAATATTTGGTACATTCATTAAAAAGTTAAAAGAAATGAATATTTACATGAATAGAACT
The DNA here is from genome assembly GCF_023898315.1 of Schistocerca nitens. NCBI lineage: Eukaryota > Metazoa > Arthropoda > Insecta > Orthoptera > Acrididae > Schistocerca > Schistocerca nitens. The sequence goes on along the minus strand of NC_064618.1, from coordinate 52,229,100 downwards.
GTTACGCTAATTTAATATAAAACGTCTAACACAGAATTTGCAATAGTATTAATTGTAAAGAATAGTGACGTAACCTATGGGCCCATTGATAATACTAGGGTGTATTTAATTATTGACTCATTAAGATTAAGAAAAGCTGAAGTACGCTACCCATAACCCTAAACTAGTATATGTAATCCCAACTGCGGCCTACCCGTCACTGGAGCATACTCACAACTACTGATGACAACTGACCTTCGCTAACTACGCTATCCACAGGCGCCACCGCATATCTCTCACCATCTCTGAGCCCAGAGGCCTCGATGGATCCCAGAAACTGCTCAAGGCATGGCGGCCGCACCCAAATACACAATGAACACATATTAGGCGAGAAACAATTAGCTGCAACTGCCTTAGTAATGAAAATTAATAAAAATACTATATGTAACTTATCAGCTACACCTCTTTACCGTACACACGCCCCTGTCCTGCCCCGTTTTGACAACTCGATGCATGTTGCTGTCTCTGGCGTGTCCAATACGCTGAGTCGGTCGCTGCTCATCTGAGATGGAACTGGATATACTGAAGCGTACGGCGGAAAATCTACACAAAAAACATTGCAGACTTTGCAAGTTATAATGCGAAGACTCTACCTCTGTAAGCAAGTTCCTCTAAATATCCTCCCTTCAGATTGCTCATGTGTGCTAAGTCTAACACCAAGACTCCAATTACCGAGGTTGTTGAGAAATCCCATACCTTCTGCACTACACCGCTCATACGATAGATCCCGACAACCGCACATGCTCAGACACGTGACGCACCATCGTACGAGAAACTCGCCACACTCCAGAAAGGCTACGCCCACCAGCAGCGGCATGGGCGGGCACAATGGCCACCTTTGTATATCCGCCTCCAACCCCTAAGGCTGTGGTACAACGCTACGTGGCGTGACCATCGTGCCAATGAAAAAAAGAAAAAGCCTCACTGAAAATAGGTGCAACACTGCAATAGTGTTACCATAAGCCGCGCGCGATTAGCCGAACGGTCCACGGCGCTGCAGTCATGGACTGTGCGGCTGGTCCCGGCGGAGGTTCGAGTCCTCCCTCGGGCATGGGTGTATGTGTTTGTCCTTAGGTTAATTTAAGTTAAGTAGTGTGTAAGCTTAGGGACAGATGACCTTAGCAGTTAAGTCCCATAAGATTTCACACACATTTGAACATTTTTTGTGACCGTAACACCACTGAAAAATATCCAGAAAACAAAGAAATTGGTGCAACGCTGTAAGGCGTGCTCAGAACACTGGCGATACGCATCCAGTAACTCTTCCTCAAAAAAGACAGAGTAATGGGTTTGGTGCAAAGCCAAAACACACACAAAGATCAAGCCTGTGTTAACGTTGACTCGGAAGAGTGGTGGCTCCCCCATGTAACGGAAAGTGCGGAAAAGAGTTAGACCGGCACAACTCCTATCTTCGCTTTCAGATCATATGTCGCTTCGTAGCACATACAAGTTGCAAAAATGGTTCAAATGGCTCTAAGGACTATGGGATTTAACATCTGATGTCATCAGTCCTATAGACTTAAAACTACACTCCTGGAAATGGAAAAAAGAACACATTGACACCGGTGTGTCAGACCCACCATACTTGCTCCGGACACTGCGAGAGGGCTGTACAAGCAATGATCACACGCACGGCACAGCGGACACACCAGGAACCGCGGTGTTGGCCGTCGAATGGCGCTAGCTGCGCAGCATTTGTGCACCGCCGCCGTCAGTGTCAGCCAGTTTGCCGTGGCATACGGAGCTCCATCGCAGTCTTTAACACTGGTAGCATACCGCGACAGCGTGGACGTGAACCGTAAGTGCAGTTGACGGACTTTGAGCGAGGGCGTATAGTGGGCATGCGGGAGGCCGGGTGGACGTACCGCCGAATTGCTCAACACGTGGGGCGTAGGTCTCCACAGTACATCGATGTTGTCGCCAGTGGTCGGCGGAAGGTGCACGTGCCCGTCGACCTGGGACCGGACCGCAGCGACGCACGGATGCACGCCAAGACCGTAGGATCCTACGCAGTGCCGTAGGGGACCGCACCGCCACTTCCCAGCAAATTAGGGACACTGTTGCTCCTGGGGTATCGGCGAGGACCATTCGCAACCGTCTCCATGAAGCTGGGCTACGGTCCCGCACATCGTTAGGCCGTCTTCCGCTCACTCCCCAACATCGTGCAGCCCGCCTCCAGTGGTGTCGCGACAGGCGTGAATGGAGGGACGAATGGAGACGTGTCGTCTTCAGCGATGAGAGTCGCTTCTGCCTTGGTGCCAATGATGGTCATATGCGTGTTTGGCGCCGTGCAGGTGAGCGCCACAATCAGGACTGCATACGACCGAGGCACACAGGGCCAACACCCGGCATCATGGTGTGGGGAGCGATCTCCTACACTGGCCGTACACCACTGGTGATCGTCGAGGGGACACTGAATAGTGCACGGTACATCCAAACCGTCATCGAACCCATCGTTCTACCATTCCTAGACCGGCAAGGGAACTTGCTGTTCCAACAGGACAATCCACGTCCGCATGTATCCCGTGCCACCCAACGTGCTCTAGAAGGTGTAAGTCAACTACCCTGGCCAGCAAGATCTCCGGATCTATCCCCCATTGAGCATGTTTGGGACTGGATGAAGCGTCGTCTCACGCGGTCTGCACGTCCAGCACGAACGCTGGTCCAACTGAGGCGCCAGGTGGAAATGGCATGGGAAGCCGTGCACAGGACTACATCCAGCATCTCTACGATCGTCTCCATGGGAGAATAGCAGCCTGAATTGCTGCGAAAGGTGGATATACACTGTACTAGTGCCGACATTGTGCATGCTCTGTTGCCTGTGTCTATGTGCCTGTGGTTCTGTCAGTGTGATCATGTGATGTATCTGACCCCAGGAATGTGTCAATAAAGTTTCCCCTTCCTGGGACAATGAATTCACGGTGTTCTTATTTCAATTTCCAGGAGTGTATTTAAGCCTAACAAACCTAAGGATATCACACACATCCATGCCCGAGGCAGGATTCAAAAATGGTTCAAATGGCTCTGAGCACTATGGGACTTAACAGCTATGGTCATCAGTCCCCTAGAACTTAGAACTACTTAAACCTAACTAACCTAAGGACACCACACACATCCATGTCCGAGGCAGGATTCGAACCTGCGACCGTAGCAGTCGCGCGACTCTGGACTGAGCGCCTACAACCGAGGCAGGATTCGAACCTGCGACCGTTGGAGCCACGTGGTTCCAGACGGAAGCGACTGGAGCCGCTCGGCCACAGCGGCCGGCCTACAAGTTAGATATGTACATGTAGAAGAATATAAATAAAAACAAATTACCACACTTAATGTCTAACACAACAGAAAGATGTTTTCTATCCCGGTTTGACAAACTGTTCCCTTTTGTTTCACACAAGACATTTATTCTACAAACCGCTTGATGTGGGATATGTGGTGAATACCAATGGATTTCTTGCCATTCAGTGTCTGCAGTTCGTATGCGTTCTGGTGGGCGATTCTTTTAACCCTGTAGAACCCACTGTACACTGGGAAAAACTTTTGGCGTTTCTGTTTTTGCTTGTTTCAAAGCGGAAAAGATTTCACCAACACTTTTCCCCCTATACAAAAACTATGTTTTCGCGCTCCTTATATTTCAACATACGTACACGGCTCTGTCCGAGTATTTGTGGGGATTTTCCGCGAGCCGAATCCGCACGGTCCTGCCTTCAATCTCACCCTCTATTCCTGTTTCGGTGATTGGAACTCGGGTTAGCAGCACGTATTTCGATTGACTCATCCCGCTGTTCACCTGAATCTCTGCGCCTCCAGTTCATGTCGTACTGGCGAGTACCATTTTGCCACTGCCAGTTACTCTGCCGTCCTGAATTTTTTCTCCCATAGCCCTGCCTCCCGGATGTTCCATCACTCTCATTCCGCCCGTCATCGTTGTTGTTATTGCGCGGTGCTCCACGAAAGAAGCCATTGTAATAGTTATGTTACCCATTGCCGATAATGAATGGAGGTCCTAATGAGTCAAATATTACTCCCCCGACTATAATGCAGTATTGCGATTAGTAGTGAGAACTCAAATAGGACCACACGGAGAAACAAGCAAGGTGGACTTGTAGCAAAGCGAGCGCGCACGCTGCTGAGGCCTTTAGTATAAAAATGATAGGTCATACAATGCCGGAGCCGCAAATTACTTTACCAGTCCAGAAACCTGCAGCAAGTCGTTGGTAGGCAGCGTTCTAATGATGTAGGCGCCGAAACTGCTACTCGCCCTGTCGGTACAGGCGCGAAAACGGAGAATATCTGGGTCTTAAGTCGCAGAATGAAACTGGAGTATGACCGCAGTCACGCTCCACAACGATTCCGAAAAAGTACCACTAAGTCGCATTCAGTGCTGATTCCAAAATTCCCCCACACTATCTCAGAACACTATTCGCGCCAATAGCGACCCTTCCCACGAATTTCGAGCAGGGCTTTATGACGTCAACTGCCCTCAGTTGAAGTTGACCAATAATACCTCTGCTATTTAGCTGGGGGGTGCTATATTTGTAAAGAGTTTTGGGGAGGCACACTTTATAAAAGGATTTAAGTTTTGCGCAGGTCCTGGGAACAGCAAGTGACTGATGGACAGAATTGAGGCTACAGGGTGGTCGGTGTGGAGTAAACGGGCCCGAGCGGCAGGGAGAAGCCTGAGGGAGGCAGCTGCCAGTCACGGCACGTCTTCCGTTAACCACAAGGCTCAGAGTTGCGTGCTACCTATCTGTTCGGTGCAGTGAAAATAAGGCGGCAGCTCACCTGGCGAACAGCTATGGGTCAGTTGAGGGCGGTCACAACCCTCGGAATCCCACCACGATGGGCAAACCACTCAGCGGCTGGCTGAGGAGACAACACGGCGCCGCCGTTCGGAGGTGACACAGAAATGGAGATCCCACCGCAGAAGAGGTGCTGGCCGAAGAAGGTGTGCTCTAGTAATGGTGGCACAAAGCGTCGGAGAGAAGCGATCTTGAGCCGCAATTATGACTGACGTCATTTTTCAGTTCCCGCACGGGTTCTCATAACTCATAATAGGCCATACTGCATGCCCAAAGCAGTTCCCTGCTGGGTATTGCTGGATTGCAGTTTGTCGTGATTATCTCCTCTCCTACAGAAGTTCCGAGCAATCGGCCATGTTGATCGATCTGCTATCCTTGTTTCAACCACCGTCGGATGACTCCACGAGTTTTGGAGTCATTTTAAGAGTAGTATCCTATATTGCAATTTTTCGTTCTAGATAAGGCCAAGTGTTACTGTCTCCGGACAGCCAGCTACATGTCCTAAGGATCTTTTCCGAATCTTGCAGTCCTCAGTGACAATCAGACCCGATACATGTGCCTGCCATCAAATCACACAGTACTGCAAATCAACAGTAGGCTGTCCTACCGCCCTATGAGCTTCCTGTCGATTGGCAACGCCACAACAGAGAGGGCAGGATGACTGGAGATACTGCCGGATGCCATTTCGGAGCCTGGTTCCAAGTAACATTAGATTGGTGGCCCACTCCACTAGTCACCCTCCTTCCAGCAGGCACCCATTCTCCACGCCAGGAGTCGCAACCCCGCTCCACAGACGAGTGTGGCAATGTCCGTGTGTTGAGATAATCGTTGTGTGATGTTAGCGTGTGAAGGATGTTATGGTCAACAGACAATTGCATGAACACAGTGAAATTAGTGGCCCTAGTGAAAAAATTGTTTCTTTTGCCAGCCCCAGCCCCCCCCCCCCCCCTTCCAAACTTTATTTCAGAGACTAGAAACTGGAAATACTATGTCAATTACATGTATATTGTTTTGTTTTATAGCTTCCAGTTTTCTTTTTTTTATATACATGTTCATGTTCAAGGTATCCTGGTTCCCTATCACTATATCAGTTTGGAACAAGTATTCTTTGTGATGCACACTATGTTACATAATCTTCGATCACACAGGTATACTTACAAAATTTCTGTCTTTTTTGTGTATACTATATCTCTCTATCTGACTTACGTTGATGGCTTTCAAGTGTCACCATGTGTTCAAATTTCTTGTGTATGTGCCAATAGTTTGCCATTTGACCGGCTACAAAAACAACCTGCCTACACCACCGGCCATCCGGCGCCAGACAGTCGCGCCCAGCAGGGCACGGTCTACAATTGATCTCAGAATCATGAAGACAATACAGTCAGTCAGCCCCAGCAGTCTTCATACCAGATTCGCCGGAATGGTAAACACATAAAATGTGGCGACACTCAGATTGCTTGCAGGTCGTTTCGCCATGCATAAAATAGGCGAAAATCAACGGAGGTCAGTTGCCCCACCAGGCACTCAAGCCCATTGATCTACGACCCTCTTAGTGTTCGCGGAAGTGCATCCTTCTCCCCCTCCCTCTTCCCACGGCCGCCGGAAGTGCAGTGTGCCGTGTTCTCCGGTGCTCACCTTGCAACAGGTCACTCAGGGAAGTAACAGAGGAAACTGAAAGCAAGACCACATACAGTTCCCAACATGCATAGCAATCAAGTGAAAAGTAATTTGTGCTCTCAGTACAAATACTCTCATTAGAATAACCTTATCTGGCCCATTCCCAACTTGAAATGATAGGAAACATTAATAAAATTGATGAAAATGAGAGGCGACATGTGTCCGATATAGCTCTGTTCAATACGTACATTATCCAAAAAACGATAAACATACAGGGAAAGGAAACAGGTATTGATTACCGAATAAATAAGCAGAGGTATTATTAAAAAGGCTCCAACTGCCAGACTACGGAAAGCGTGAGGAACCATCACTAGTTGGAACACCTCTTCAACACCAAGCGCAAGCCGGCCGAAGTGGCCGTGCGGTTAAAGGCGCTGCAGTCTGGAACCGCAAGACCGCTACGGTCGCAGGTTCGAATCCTGCCACGGGTATGGATGTTTGTGATGTCCTCAGGTTAGTTAGGTTTAACTAGTTCTAAGTTCTAGGGGACTAATGACCTCAGCAGTTGAGTCCCATAGTGCTCAGAGCCATTTGAACCAACCGAGCGCAATACAGGACCCATTTCCGAAAACATATCGATCTGACGTCTAAAAAAAAAGACAAGGATGTGCAAGGTTGTCATTAAAAACGAAGTACGAAGCGAAATGAGTGTCAAGTGGCGTTACTTCTACCACAGAGCTTTCGAAGGGCAGAACGACTAAACTTTAGGGGTGTGGATTTCATCTTATTAGAAATGCAGTCAGGGGAGCATTTCTGTTTACAACTCCGTTTTTTATTGGTAATATCTAAGTTGAGCCGACGTGTATTTACATTCCTTCAGAGGTAGTCACATCTGAAGACGCCAACTAATATTATTGTTTCTCTTAAAGTATTGCTAATGTGTAAAAAGTTATGTATATATTTTGAAGTATTGTTTCACACACCATATACAGGGTGGTTATAATTAAACTTTCGAAATGCTGTAGAAATAACAAGACTCGTCAGGATGACGTAAAATTTCAACGGGATATTATCGGAGAAGCGGGAAAACGTATGGCAGAAGAGAAATAAATAGTGTGGAAATTGATCAATATATGGCGCAGTACGTGTCAGAATACGTTAATGAAAACACCTTTCATGCGCACGATCCATTGAAGTCGGTATAAATAAGTCGGATACAAGGCTTTTCCTCCTTTCATGACGTTCACCATGACTGCTGTGTTAATGCAGGATCGCGCTCTGCTTGTAAAGCTGTATTACAAGAATGATGACTGTGCACACGTCGCTCTACATATGTTCCGAACACTGAAGGGTTTGAAAAGAGGCATTACTCCGATGGTTGCCGTAGGTCTGGAGAAAATGATTCGGAAACTCGAGGAGACGGGTTCTTTTCGTGTGCAACCTGGTAGAGAGAAAAAACGAATTCATTTCAGGTCAGAGAAGTCAGTGGTCACAGCAGTGCAGGAGGAGACGTGTGGTGGTGTGCAAACGTGTAGTGCACGGAGAATTGCCCGAACATTGGAACACCCATGAGCACGGTGCGTAAAATCGTACGATACATCCTTCTTTGCCATCCATTCAAAATTACCCATGTGCACGAGTTGCTTCCTGGTGAGCTGCCAGGAAGAGAGGCCTTTGCTTTAGAATTTCTTGCTCGCATGGAAGTGGACAATGACTGGCCGTGGAAGATTTTGTGGACAGACGAAGCCCACTTCCAAGACAGGATATGTCAATACACACAATTGTCGAATATGGCCAACGGAAAATCCACACACAAATCAACCAGTACCGCTTCATCCTAAATGGGTCACCGTGTGATGCGGGTCTACGGCATCATTGGTCCTAGGGCCCTATTTTTTTCGAAGAGACAGGTGCTTCCGATCCTGTTACCTGTACCGTTACTGGTAAGATCTATCAGTGTCTTCTGCGCAACCATGTCATTCCAGCTCTCCAACAGCGTGGATGTGTGGATGGGCTCACTTTTATGCAAGATGCCGCACCTCCGCACATTCCAAATCCAGTTAAGCAGCTGCGGAAGTGCTGGAATTATCAGACGTCCCGATCCCCTGATTTTAATCCTTGCGACTTCTGGCTGTGGAGCTATCTGAAAGATGTTGTGTTCAGTGTTCTGACTGCAGACTTGGCTGCATTTAAGTCACGCATTGCGCAACACAATCTGAACGTTACCCCACTTCTATCAGTTGTGGAACATGTTGTTTCTCGATTTCAACTTGTTGCAGGAAACGATGGACAACATACTGATCAAATGTTGGGCCAGTCACATGGAAATTAATAATCCGATTTGATTTTCATTGATGCTTTTTATGCGGTTTTTGGCCTCGGGACAATTAAAAGCCGATGTGATTGATGTTTCTTATGCGGTTTTTGGCCTCAGGACAATTAAAAACCGATTTTTCCCTTCCAATGTGGTATGACCTTGCCGTGGTGGATGGGCTTACGTAACTAACAGAAATGGTTCAAATGGCTCTGAGCACTATGGGACTCAACTGCTGAGGTCATTAGTCCCCTAGAACTTAGAACTAGTTAAACCTAACTAACCTAATGACATCACAAACATCCATGCCCGAGGCAGGATTCGAACCTGCGACCGTAGCGGTCTTGCGGTTCCAGACTGCAGCGCCTTTAACCGCACGGCACGTAACTAACAGTATCAGACCTGCACACCCATGCATACTGAGTAGTACAGATTGTTTAAAGTTAAACGTACACCTTAGGCATTGTTGTATGATTCCTTTGTCATTTGTAGTCGATCACTATTAAATTATGATGCATACTGCGCCTTCTATTGCTACATTATGTAACTATTTATGTTTCTTCTGCCACGCGATTTCCCCCTTCTCCGATAAAATTCCGTTGCAATTTGGCGTTATTCTGACCAATGGTGTTATTTCTACAGCGGTTTGAAAGTTCAACTGTAATTGTAAGCACCCTGTATAATATGCCCAAGAACTAGTTTTAACCCTCACAAGAGCCGGCCGAAGTGGCCGCGCGGTTCTAGGCGCTGCAGACTGGAACCGCGAGACCGCTACGGTCGCAGGTTCGAATCCTGCCTCGGGCATGGATGTGTGTGGTGTCCTTAGGTTGGTTAGGTTTAACTAGTTCTAAGTTCTAGGGGTCTAATGACCTCAGCAGTTGAGTCCCATAGTGCTCAGAGCCATTTTTTTAACCCTCACAAGAGCAGAATCATGTGAAACGAATACACGTGCATACTGATGTTGACCTCGAAAGGGCGATCTGCAGTGATTGCTATGGAGAAGAAGAACTTCCAAGCCGAGATCAGCTGTAAAAATCTTTATTGTAGTTAACCAGTTTCGGTGAAACTAAGTTACCATCTTCAGATCTTGATATAGGTAATTAAAATCCTATTGTGCCAGCTACACAAGGAATCTTTCCATTGAATTTAAAGGTACATGAAACATGAAATGAGCGATGCGTTGGTATGTCAAAATTAAAATTACGACGTGCATCATAATTCGCCAAAACCTCGTTCCCATAACATAATACGTCATGCCTTCCAGGGCACCACAAGACCATCTGTGTTGTGGCGCCCTCGTAGTCATGAAGTGTTATGTTGTGGGAACGATGTTTTGGCGAATTTTGATGTATATAGTAATTTTAATTTTGACATGCCGAAGCATGGCTCATTTTATGTTTTATGTACCTGGAAACTCAACGTGACGATGCTGTATGTAGCTGGCACAAGATGCTTGTAAGAATCTTTATGAAGATCTGAAGACGGTAACTTAGTTTTACCGAAATCGGTTGTCTGCACTAAAGTTCTCCAAAGCGATCTCGGATGAGAAGTTCTTCTTCTCATAAGTAATAAACGTGTAACTACCTAACAATTATCCTCAAGTCGGCTTGTATTACGATCGTTTCGGTAATCACGCATGCCCGTTTCGCACGCACCGCCTCTTGCGCACGTATTTCGTCGAACTAAATGATAGAGAGGGGCTAACCGTCCACCTGCGAACTCAGTCCGTGCTGACAAGGGAACCTCCCCATCGCACCCCCCTGAGATTTAGTTATAAATTGACGCAGTGGATAGGCCTTGAAAATCTGAACACAAATCAATCGAGAAAACAGGAAGAAGTTGTGTGAAACTATGAAAAAATAAGCAAAATATACAAACAGAGTAGTCCATGTGCAAGATAGGCAAGATCAAGGATAATGTGAGTTGAGCAGCACCGTGGTCCCGTGGTTAGAGTGAGTAGCTGCGGAACGAGAGGTTCTTGGTTCGAGTCCTCCCTCGAGTGACAATTTTACTTTTTTTATTTTCGCATAGTTACGATCTGTACGTTCATTCATTTACGTCTCTGTTCACTGTAATAAGTTTAGTGTGTGTGTTTTGCGACCGCACCGCAAAACCGTGCGATTAGTAGACGAAAGGACGTGCCTCTCCAATAGGAACCGAAAACATTTGATCGCAAGGTCATAGGTCAACCGATTCCTCCACAGGAAAACACGTCTGATATGTTCTATACGACACTGGTAACGACATGTGCGTCACATGACAGGAATATGTTGTCGACCCACCTAACTTGCACACTTGGCGAATGGGTAAAAAGATTCTTCTACCTTGCCCGATTTAGGTTTTCTTGTGGATGTGATAATCACTCCCAAAAAAGTGATGAAAACATAAGAGTTTGTCACATAAACTGCAACAAATGAATGCAACAGTTTCACAGTCGCACAGTTTTCCCTGTATTCTGTCAAAACATACGTTTTTACGTTTTCAAATGTTTCCGTGTGTAGACCGTCAAATCCTGCATATGTCGAAGCAAATCTAAACATGTCCTGGAATTTTGGAGAGCGAAGTTGATTATGTGTGAGTGCCTGAACTTTAATAATTGTCTGAAAATAAAAAATTAAACTTTTCACTCGAGAGAAGATTTGAACCAAAGACCTCTCGTTCCGCAGTTGCTCACGCTAACCACGGGACCATGGCGCTCGCAAGCAGACGCTCTCCTAGATGTTGCTAACCTTGCGCATGGCCTGCTCAGTTTGTATATTTTGCTTATTTTTTTCATAGTTCCACACAACTTCTTCCTGTTTTCTCGATTGATCTGTGTTCAGTTTTTCAAGGCCTATCGCTGTGCCAACTTATAACTAAATCTGAGGGGGGTGCGATGGGGAGGTTCCCTTGTGAGAGTGCCGGCAGCAGCTGGAGCACGCGGTGCGCTTTGCTGACGGCCGACGACGTGGGGCTCGCTTCTGGAAGATGTTACCTGTTGTGAGGTCCGCCGATGACTGTCAACAGCCCGGTCCCCAGATCAGCCGCAGTAGCGTCAACGTCCAACTTACCCTTTCCGCCCTCTCGCTGCACAAGGACGCACACAAGCCACCCCCCGGTCCAAACAGCTCAACTGTCCTCCCACATAATGTACGGCTGGACGTCGATTATAAACCGTTAGAGGAGTAGTTTCAAAATCTTGTTTTTCGTAAAGCTTGAGCCAGGTAGGTGCCCACACTGCTTACACAAAATCGAAGACATCATCGAATAGAAATTTCTCAGAACATCTTGCCTATTGCAGCAATAAAAGGCTAGCGATGACAGTTTGCTGAATGCCATCATCACTCGGGATGAGAAACGGTTTCACCACTAAGAGGCGAAATACAAAAGGCAGTCCATGGAATAGCAACATGCAGATGCTTCAGAAAAGAATAAATGTAAGACGAAGCCATCTGTACAAAAAGTGTTGTGCACATTCTGCTGGATAGGCAAGGTGTGGTTTGTTTTTAGTTGTCTCAGAGCCTAAAGCAGTTGTCAGTTCGCAGTTGTGTCAAGAAGACGCTAAATAGGCTAAAAACCTGAATTTTTACAATCGGGTCAGACTTCCACCACGGTACATCAGGCCCCATTATATTTTTGCGACCACGCAACTTATTGCCAAATCTCGCTGGACTATCTCAGGATATCCACTGTGCAATCCTGATTTAGTACGCTCATGCTTCTATCCCTTTGGGTCTATGAAAGTTGTTTCATTTATTTATTTATTAATGCATGTCCTCTCTCTAAATTCAACAGCACAACTTAAAGTATGAAACTACATTTATGTTTCCTATTCTAACAATCAGATTTTATGTTTTTCTTTCCTTATTGTAAATACTCAATTCACTTTACAATATCTAAATTAATATTTTCCTTGTCTCTGTTTTTCTTCTCCTACCAATGCTCTGACATTTAGATGTCTGCCCATACGCTTCCCTATATTTATCCTTCGCCCTTTTTCCACTCCCAGTCGGTTGTTCCTTTACTGTGGCAAAAAAGCCCCATGTTTCCGCTATTTCATCTATTTTAACATATATTACCTTTTACAACTGCTACTATTAGCGTTATGTTACTATTAGTGTTATTAAAACTGCACGTTCTACTCCTACTATTAGCACTACAGCTACAGCTATTAAAAACGTAAATCAGTATCTACATACACACACCGGAAGATACAGTATGCCGGCAGCAGTGACCGAGCGGTTCTAGGCGCTTCAGTCTGGAACCGCACGACCGCTAAGGTCTCAGGTTCGAATCCTGGCTCGGGCATGGATGTGTGTGGTGTCCTTAGGTTAGGTAGGTTTAAGTAGTTCTACGTTCTAGGGGACTGATGACCTCAGATGTCAAGTCCCACAGTTCTCAGAGCTATTATAACAATTTTATTAATTTTTTTTAGATACAATACGCTTCCTGTTCCACTAGCAAACAGAGCGGAGGAGAACGACTGTCTATTTGTCTCCCTACGAGCCATATTATCTTTTATGTTCGTGATCTTTAGGTGAAATGTACGTTGGCGGCAGTACGATCGCTCTACGGTGAGCTTCAAATGCTGCTTCTTTTAAAATTTTGTCGATAGCGTTCCTGCTAAAGAACGTCGCTTTCCGTCCGAGGACTCCCACTTGAGTTCCCGAAGCATTTACGTAAAACTTGCGTGTTGCTCGAATCTACCGGTAACAAATCTAGCAGGCTGGCTTTGAAGTTCTTCGATACCTTCCTTTAATCCGACTTCGTGGGGATCCAAAACACTCCAACAGTACTCAAGAACAAGTCATACTAGCGCTGCATATGCGGTCTCCTTCACGAATGAGCCACACTCTCCTAGAACTCTTCCAATAAACCCAAGTCGACCATTCGCCTTCCTCACTGCAATCCTTACATGTTCGTTCCGTATCATAGTTTTCATTTCAAATACTTTACTACGACTAAAATGTAACTAGTTTCTTTGTACGTTCCGTACCAGATCGGCCCTGTTATTGGGTTCAGATGGACGCTGAGACCGTAGTTCCCCAATTCAAACGCTGTGGTTGCTAGCCTCAGCTGGTTTATATATTTTAATGGCGCAGCCTGTGGGCTCGCGTTTATCTTGGGGAGTGGTAACGAGAAATTGGAAAAACGACGGCATGTCGCTCTGTTTAACACTAATACTGTGCCTTCTGTATGTGTTGTAGTTTCCATGAAACAAAATGGGGGCATTAGTTTCGTATTAATCCTTGTATACAGGTTTATTTATAAGAACCTACAAGGTTCAAGAAGATTACGGTGCGAAAATGGCAAGAAAAACAATAAAACTGCACATGTCAGTGGATAGACCTCCTCTCCAAGTTTCGATTCGCTATCTGTACCATGGCGTAGTTCCACTAGGGTAGAGGCGTGCGAGAACATGAAGATACACTGAGGGGACAGAAGTTACGGGATAGCGATAAGCACATATACAGACGGCGGTAGTATCGCGTTCGCAACATGTGTAACGGCAGTGCATTGGCGCAGCTGTCGTCTGTCCTCAGGTGAATCACGTGAAATGGTTTCCGTCGTGAGTATGACCGCACGACGGGAATTGACAGACATGGAACGCGGAATGGTAGTTGGAGCTAGACGCATGGGACATTCCATTTACAGAAGTCATTATTCCAAGACACACAGTGTCAGGAGTGTGTCACGAATGCCAAATTTGGGGCATTACCCCTCACCACGATCAACGCAGTGGCCGAAGCCCTTCACTTGACTGCCAAGAGGAGCGGCCTATGCTTCGAGTTGTCAGTACTAACAGACAAAAAACACTGCGTGAAATAACCGCAGAAATCTGTGTGGGAGAGTATGGCGAAATTAGGCGTTAATGGGCGGTGGCACCCGACGACCGACACGGGTGTCTGCTAACAGCACGACACCGCCTGCAGCGCCTGTCCTGGGTTTTTGAGCAAATCGGTTGGACCATACACGACTGGAAAACCGTGGCCTGGTCCGATTAGTCCCGATCTGAGTTGGTACGAGATGATGATGATCATGATGTGTGGTTCGTTTGGCCCTCAACTACGAGGTCATCAGCGCCCATACAAAGTCCCAAATTTTCACGCAGTCCATTTTTTGTTTCACAATCCAGTCTCACTGTCACGAATGGTGATGATGATGAAATGATGAGGACAACACAAACACCTAGTCCCCGGTACGAGCTGATGGTAGGGTTCGAGTGAGGTGCAGACCCCAGCTAACCAGGGACGCAAGTTGCCAAGAAGACATTCTCCAAGGTGGTGGTGCCTCCATAGTGGTGTGGGCGGCGTTTGCACAGATTGGACTGCGTCCTCTGATCCATCTGAACCGATATCTGACTGGAAATGGTCATGTTTGGCTACTTGGAGACTATTTGAAGCCATTCATGGGCTTCATGTTCGCCGGCCGGAGTGGCCGAGCGGTTCTAGACGCTACAGTCTGGAGCCGCGCGACCGCTACGGTCGCAGGTTCCAATCCTGCCTCGGGCATGGATGTGTGTGATGTCCTTAGGTTAGTTAGGTTTAAGTAGTTCTATGGGGCTTATGACCTCAGAAGTTAAGTCCCATAGTGCTCAGAGGCATTTGAACTTCATGTTCCTGTCCGCAGCTCGTGGTCGTGCGGTAGCGTTCTCGCTTCCCACGCCCGGGTTCCCGGGTTCGATTCCCGGCGGGGTCAGGGATTTTCTCTGCCTCGTGATGACTGGGTGTTGTGTGCTGTCCTTAGGTTAGTTAGGTTTAAGTAGTTCTAAGTTCTAGGGGACCGATGACCATAGCTGTTAGGTCCCATAGTGCTCAGAGCCATTTGAACCATGTTCCCAAACAACGATGGAGTTTTTATGGATGACAACGCACCATGTCAACGGACCATAGCTGTTCATGATTGATTTGAAGAACATTCTAGATAGTTCGAGCAAATAATTTGGCCACTCAGTTGGTGTGACATGAATTGCACCGGACATCTATGGTATATAATCGAGATATTATCTATGTTACTGCACAGTAGTAACAGGCCGAATAAGGTTATTGTAATGAGAGTATTTGTACTGAGAGCTCAAAAATACTTTTCACTTGATTCCTATACATGTTAGGTTACTTCCCTGGCTGGCTTGTGCGAGACAAGCATCAGAGGACGCCGCACAGGCATTTCCGGTTATGGGCTGCACTTCCCTGAATTCTGAAGGGTTCGTACAATAGGCTTAAGCGCCTGGCGGAACGACTGACGTCAGTCGAGTTTCGACTATTGTATGCAGGGTGAAATGACCTGCGAGACATGAAACTTCCTGGCAGATTAAAACTGTGTGCCCGACCGAGACTCGAACTCGGGACCTTTGCCTTTCGCGGGCAACTCCTCTACCAACTGAGCTACCGAAGCACGACTCACGCCCGGTACTCACAGCTTTACTTCTGCCAGTATCTCATCTCCTACCTTCCAAACTTTACAGAAGTTCTCCTGCGAAACTTGCAGAACTAGCACTCCTGAAACAAAGGATACTGCGGAGACATGGCTTAGCCACAGCCAGGGGATGTTTCCACAATGAGATTTTCACTCTGCAGCGGAGTGTGCGCTGATATGAAACTTCCTGGCACATTAAAACTGTGTACCCCACCGAGACTCGAACTCGGGACCTTTGCCATTTGCGGGCAAGTCCTCTATTAACTGAGCTACCCAAGCACGACTCACGCTAAGCCATGTCTCCGCAGTATCCTTTCTTTCAGGAGTGCTTGTTCTGCAAGTTTCGCAGGATAACTTCTGTAAAGTTTGGAAGGTAGGAGACGAGATACTGGCAGAAGTAAAGCTGTGAGTACCGGGCGTGAGTCGTGCTTCGGTAGCTCAGTTGGTAGAGGACTTGCCCGCGAAAAGCAAAGGTCCCGTGTTCGAGTCTCGGTCGGGCACACAGTTTTAATCTACCAGGAAGTTTCATTACAGCGCACACTCCGCTGCAGAGTGAAAATCTCATTCTGGAAACCTGCGAGACGTCTGAGTGTCGACGCAGTTTATGTGTTTACCGTTCCGGCGCGTCCGGAACGAAGATTCCTGGCACCGACTGACTGCATTATCATCTTGATTCTGAGAATGATTGTGGACCGTGCCCTGCTGGGTGCGACTCTCTGGCGCCAGATGGCCGGTGGTCTAGGCAGGTTGTTTTCATAGCCGGTCAAACAACAAGTTCATTGCCCTCAGCTGAATAGCAGAGGCATGATTGGTCAACTTAAACTGAGGCTGGTTGAGATCATAAAGCCCTGCTCGAAATTGGAGGGATCGGTCGCTATTGACGCGAATGATGTTCTGAGACAGTGTGGGGGAGTCAGAACTGAATGCTGATTTACGGTTTTCGAGGAGAAGAGGGAGTTTAGCAATGCTGGATTCGCTGCTTACATCGCATCACAGAAGGGGATTTCGGGATCTGATCTTCCTCGGAGTCGGACGGTCTTGCGACTTGGTCTCTCGTTTTCGGAATAACTTAGAATTCTCGGACAGCCTTCGCAGCCAGGGGTTGACACAGAGTTGCTGCACGGCAGAAGTCGGCGACTACATCATCAGGACGCTGCCTACGGACGACGTGCTGCAGATTTCAGTACTGGTACAGTATTTTGCGGCTCCGGCATTGTAGGAACTTATCAATTTTATACTGAATCTCTCAGCAGCACGCGTGCTCGCTTTGCTACGAGTTACTTGCTTACTTGTTTCTCCATGTGATTCCATTTAAGCTCTCACTACTAATTGCGATACTGCTATATAGTCGGGATTGATTCATTAGGACCTCCAGTCATTATGGTCAATCTATTGCATCACAGAGAGTAGGAGCCCCTTGTTGTCGAACCAACATAATATTTCAGTATACCCCATCCTTTAACCTAGTGTTTGTGTCGCTAACCATGTGCATTTATGTTCGGATGTACCAGGTGATCAAAACGTCAGTATAAATTTGAAAACTTAATAAACCACGGAATATGTAGATAGGGAGGAAAAAATTGATACACATGCTTGGAATAACATGGGGATTTATTAGAACAAAAAAAAAAAGTATTGCTAGACGCGTGAGAGATCTCTTGCTCGCGTCGTTTGGTGATGATCGTGTGCTCAGCCGCCACTTTCGTCATACTTGGCCTCCTAGGTCCCCAGACCTCAGTCCGTGCGATTATTGGCTTTGGGGTTACCTGAAGTCGCAAGTGTATCGTGATCGACCGACATCTCTAGGGATGCTGAAAAACAACATCCGACGCCAATGCCTCACCATAGCTCCGGACATGCTTTACAGTGCTGTTCACAACATTATTCCTCGACTACATCTATTGTTGAGGAATGATGGTGGACATATTGAGCATTTCCTGTAAAGAACATCATCTTTGCTTTGTCTTACTTTGTTATGCTAATTATTTCTATTCTGATCAGATGAAGCGCCATCTGTCGGACATTTTCTGAAAGTTTGTATTTTTCGGTTCTAATAAAATCCCATGTCATTCCAAGCATGTGTGTCAATTTGTACCTCTCTATCTACATTATTCCGTGATTTATTCAGTTTTCAAATTTATACTGACTTTTTGATCACCCAGTATAATAAATCTCACTGTAACATTTAATCCACATATCTTTTGGTAGATATATGCAGATTCCCATTTCCTGTTGTTTGTTATGATGAAGTGCTCTTTTTTTGAGTCGATTACGATTTGTATTAAATTATTGTGAGTGTGCAGTCCTTATTTTACCAACTAGCAGTGTCCACTATCATTTCCTTCCGTTACCGTTGTGGGCATAATTAATTAGCTGGTAGATAAGGAGGGGGTCGAGTGCATCTCTCGTTCTCATGCAAAATTCGTCTGAATTAAAGAGGTACAGACTCTTCTCCACCTCGCCACGTCGCACCTTTGGGTGACGCACTATCCCTTGTTATGTGTCTCTTGCCTGTATGTCTTGTAGTTCTCTTCTCAAACTATAATGGTAGTTATGAATAACCCCGTATGGTTAAGTGAAAAAAATTGTGATGCTCTACTTGCGCCAGTGAGTGTATCAAAAGCGCGGCGCCAGTTGCGTAGGCCGCGGACGCTGCTGGGAGGCGCCGGCGTCCGGCATTCGGCTCACGTGCCGCAGCCGCCCCGGGTCACCAAAAGTGTTTGTAGCCGCGGGGCGGCGCGCCGCCCTAATGAAATATGACCCCGCTCTGTGGAGGCGGCGGTGGGAGGTGGCGCTCCTCCCCCATCCCCGACCGGCCCGGGGGCGGAATTACAAGTGAGACGCACACGTGGGGCGGCGTTATTCAATTTCTCTTATCTGCGACGTATGCTAAACGAATCACGCGACGACGAGCTCCCTCGTGGTCGAATTACTATAAAGTGTCTGCACCTCCCAAGACTTTCAAACCCACGACATTGTTCACTCGACTGGAACGGTCCAACAAGCCCAGAGAATACTGTCTCAGTACCGCTGGTCTCAAGGCTACTTGGGCGCCACGAGCATACTGTCATACTTACAGAATTAATTTTTCACTCTGCAGCAGAGGACGTGCTATTTTGAAAGTTCATGACAGATTAAAACGAATCGAACCCGGAACACTTTCGTATGCGATGATGCAAGACTCACGACCACACTCGCAGCTTTACATTCGCCTCTACCTCCCTCCAACCTTCCAGACTTCAGTTGTCCTAGATTACTTGCGGAGAAGTGGCTTAAAAAATGTTCAAATGTGTGTGAAATCTTATGGAACCTAACTGCTAAGGTCAACAGCCCCTAAGCTTACACACTACTTAACCGAAATTATCCTAAGGACAAAAACACACACCCATGCCCGCGGGAGAACACGAACCTCCGCCGGGACCAGCCACACAGTTCATGACTGCAACGCCTTGACCACTCGGCTAATCCCGCGTGGCAGAAATGGCTTAACCACAGCCAATTCCAGTAGAATATTCATTTTTCTGCAGGGTGCTGGGTGATTTGAAATTTCCCGGCAGATCAAAATTCTGTATCGGGCCGGGACTCGAACACGATATCTTGTCTTTCGTAGGCAGTGCTCTTACCAGATAGCTATGGAGGCACGATATGCGACCCGGTGTCTTATTCCTACGCTGTAGCTCAGCCATCTCTCCGCAGTACCCATTCTCGCGGAGGTGCTAGTCGCACAAGGTGTATACAGCTTCTGTGAAGTGTGGAACGTAGCAGAGGGATATTGGCAGAAACGAAGCTGTGAGGGCAGGCCAAGATAGTTCAGCTCCTATAACCACTATCTGCCGAAGACAAGATTCCCAGCTTTAATCTGCCAATGTGCTTCAAACCACAAACCACTCTGTTCTTTATGCCAACTTTAGGTGTGTTCATGTGACCGAACACCCACATTTACAGTTACCAGTTTTGCCAATATCTCTCATTTACTTTCCCTTAATAATAATTGATAATTGTTTCCCCAGTGCCAAAGTAGCTGGTCATTTAGGGTTTAACAGCTGTTCCACAAGCCTGTCTCCAGTGTTATAAGCGTGCATCATTCTTCTAAGGTCTTTGTTTGTTTTTCTTAACTTATGTTGTCAGTGTCATTTTTCTGCTCTATCTTTTCTGTATTTTTCAGAGTATTATTTATTAATTAGTTTTTATATTTGTTTCTGTTGCACTTTTAGACAGCATGCCTCCTTTTTATAATTAATAATTTGAGTGAACTAATATCTACACTTCAATTTAATAATGCTCCTTACTTATTTCCTCTTCATTAATTTTCCAATTTCTGTGTGTTCCTTATTTCTATAGAGCTCACCACATAAAAAATCCACAGTAGCATCCCTATCCGATTTTGGGGACATACAAGTAAATAATTGTTTAGTTTATCACATGTTCCAAAAAAGGTGACTGTTGACAGTAATATATTTAGTAGGACAGCACTGTTTTCTCATTTCGACGCCTGTAGTCTTTAAGGTTCCGTACCTCAGTTGGCAACAATGGAACCCTTGCAGGATCACTTTGTTGTCCATATGTCTGTCTGTCCGGCTGTTAAGACCCCTTTTGCTCAAGAACGGATTGAAGTATCAACTAGAAATCTATGTCAAATACTAACGTTTACGGTCTCTTTACGTTATATGATATTTAAGCTTCTGAGTAAAATGGTTCAAATGGCTCTGAGCACTATGGGACTTAAAAGCTATGGTCATCAGTCCCCTAGAACTTAGAACTACTTAAACCTAACTAACCTAAGGACAGCACACAACACCCAGTCATCGCGAGGCAGAGAAAATCCTTGACCCCGCCGGGAATCGAACCCGTGAACCCGGGCGTGAGAAGCGAGAACGCTACCGCACGACCACGAGCTGCGGACAAGCTTCTGAGTAAAGGCAGTTACAGAATATCAGTCTCTGCCTTTCAAAGCTGCGAGGAATAGGCAGAAACAGCACGTGGTTCGGATTACATGTTATACTGTAGGTGACCTTTCCCCGGTTAGAAAACTGGGCTAGATTAGGGACACGCAAGTTCCCGAAGCGGCGTCCAATAGAAGGGAACTGCAGATGGCTGTTGAGCCACACTAAATTATTGTTAATATCTACAAACATAATAAAGTTGGTACGGAACACTCAGAGCACGTGTGGTATTCGCATTTGTACATTTTTCTTATGGTATCACAAAATTAAAAAATAAAAATAAAAATTGGTATCGGTGGTTTACGGCATTTCAATCACCAGTTCTCCCCGATTGCGAAAACATTCTGTTGGCTCCCACCTACATAGGGAGAAATGATCATCACGATAAAATAAGAGAAATCAGGCATCGCATCGAAAAATTTAAGTGCTCGTTTTTCCTGCGTGCGGTTCGAGAGTGGAACGGTAGAGAGACAGCTTGAAGGTGGCTCATTGAACCCTCTGCCAGGCACTTAACTGTGAATAGCAGAATAATCCCGTCGATGTAGATGTAGATATACCTTCGGCTTGGAAAGCAACATTCCGACAGCTTCAGGATCCAGCAGAATATGCTTTATGATGCCCTAGCTCAACAATTCCCAATCCAAACTGTCTTCTCTGCGCCTTGTCGCTCGACGGACACACATAACACTTTGCACGTAGTAGGTGCAGAACGTCAGCAGGGATTGCTAAAATGTCAAGGTTGCTGCCTTGCAACTACCCTGAAATGAATACTGAAGGTCTTCTTAATGACATTAATGTTGCTGCAAGCTAGCCACATTTACAATTTCATCATGTAATCACAAGCAAGAATCCTATTCTAGTCACAGAAACCTCGACTCCTATTCAAGACATTCATTAACTACTAGATCACTCAACACACATAAACCCTGTCTGTCAGGAATGGCTAGTTATATTCTCTGATAATCCCTTACTTTACAATTAACTGAATCACAAACTGATAGGTACGGGGAAGACAACGTTGAACAAGCAGTGTATGGATGTGCCACATGTCTCCAGTGTAGCATATCACACAAACCTGATGTGGTCTCTGCACATCAGAGTTTTTGCAGCAAGAAGTGTCCTTTCGAACTATTCATCTCCAGACATGCCTGTGGTTGCCTTAGCCAGTCAGGAGCCAGCACCTCTCAGCATCTTACTCCTACCTCTGCCATTGTTTTTATATTAACTGTATGTTGGATAAGAGTAAAAAATGTCCCTAAGTGACAAGCTGCAACATGGCACTCTTTGCCTGTTTGTAATGAATCCGACAATCCTTTTTACAGTACAGAGAACATCCGCAATTCAAGTAGCGGCCTGTGTTTCGTCCATTTTGTATTGAGGCTATTAATAGCGCATTTTTGGTGGCAAGGCGTTACGTTTGTCTCCACGGGGATCCGGCGCCTTCCGGGCCAAAGCATTTTCGTCCCATCGTACCCCCTTCGACGCAAGCCTTTTCCTGGCAACACGAGCTGCTGTGACGAGACGTCCTCTCACGTCATTAACTGGCTATTTCCGTTCACTATAAAGGCATGTTACGTTGCAATGTGAATTACTTTGACGTGTTACTAAAAATTGGAAATAAAAAATTTTAAAGGTGAAGTTTTGTATCTCCCAGAGAAGAACGACATTTCTCAACGTATATTCTTCTTTCCATGAACGCTCTGTCGAGGTTAACTTCTCAATTCGTTTCGAAGGACCATTCATGTTCCGAAGTAACAGAACGCGAGAGCAGCGAAGGCTGTGACACGACGTCAGCCAATATCCCACTGACTAGGACCGCACCACGACGGGAGCGGCCTCTACAAGAAGAGAATGTAAATGTAAGCGCCGCCACTGCGAGCCACGAGGAGAGCAGAGAGGTCTAGATGAGCACTGGCACTAACGACAGCAGTGACTTATGAGCAAGTGTGAATGCTTGCATGGAAACTGTATATAGTGAAGGACACTGACTGTTTGCATGTCGCTCATCGCTTGCGACAACTCACTGTAAATCCAAAGTTAAGTATTTTCAATTTTCGTTGTTGTAATACAGGCTATTAATGTGATTTGCTTGAATTGTTGTATGGCTATCCGAGAAGGCAGCATCTTTTAGGCACCCTATAACAGACGAGTGGGCAGGACGCCACAATTCCCATACGGTTTGCACAAATGGAAATATTTTAAGTAGTAGTTGGGAAAGCATAGTCTCAGGCATTATTGGCTACCTTGATTGTGTGTAAGCGGCTTCTTGTGTGCTTCAAAGTGTAAAGACAATGACTGATGCGGGAGGCACTTCTCTTTTTGATAGATCTTTTACACCTTCCCAAAGTGAGAAGAGTGATTCGTTGTTGAGCTCTCGGCTCTTCTCAGCCAAAACACAGTAAGCTCGTAGATTTTCAAGTGGAGTCGATTTCTAGTACAATACGGCTCCTGATGACCGAGGGAAACATTACGAAAACCTTCATCGGATTCGGCAGAACTAAATTCAGTTTGAATATGTCGAGACATTTCTGGCAGATTCTCACTTGTATCATTTTATACCATTACATCTTTATTCATTCGTCACTACTGATTCCATTTAGTATTTGATTGCTATTGATAATTTATTTGTTGAACACTCTTGTAACTGACCTGGGCGTGAGTCTCCTTCGCTCTCTCTGTCTGTCTCTCTCTCTCTCTCTCTCTCTGTGTGTGTGTGTGTGTGTCTTTCTCTCTGTATGTGTGTGTATGTGTGTGTGTGTGTAACTGCATGTACGTTGCAGGCGTGGAGTCTGTAGTCTTAAGATTCCACAGCGAGAGCTGTCACTAAACTACGGTTTGGGTTGCAGCAAATAAATATTAAATTTATATTCTAGGCGCATTGGATTGATGGATTGTCTGGCAGAATACAGACTATACCACATGGGCTAAATAGGCTAGCCTATGAAATTTTTTTCAGTTCACATAGTAATATTTCTTGTGACTCATTAAACTCTCCAGTATGAAACATAATACAGATTAAATACGTAAACGAAGTGAGATTCAGCATTCCATTTGTCATCATAAAAGGCCTTAAAATGACAGATACATGCATCACAGATCGATAACTGCACTTCTTAATAGTAAATAATCACTAAAATATATAAAAGATGCATTTAAAAGGAACCATGCAGCACAAAACTCTTTACAGACTCATACGCTCATGCACTTTATTAGCAGTTTCTGATGTCACTGGTAATAGTTTCACGTTGCCAATGACTATTAATCCTGCATATTATAATATATTACAACTTTTTTTCCAAGTTCTTCCAAATAAATACTTCTCTATTATCGGTAAAATACTTCTAATGTTTAAAAATATTGTTTCCGCTTTATATGACGTTACAGTGAAACAAAACTATCGCACTGGTGTCGCTAGGAAGTAGTCTTCCACATCTGTCTAATTTTCCTCTGCCCCAGACCTCGCATTACCAATAAAATGTCACTCCACAGCCTCACCATTAACTTACTTTTATTTAACAGAAATTGTGATTCCAACATATACAAGTCATTGCTCTGTAGTAAAAATATTTACAGTTAAAATCTGATACCTATCTTCTAAAATCTGGTGTTTTCTCGCAAAAAAATGTCTGGTTAGGAATAAAACATGTACAAGGATTATGCTTCTACGTGAAATGAGAGCAGACTCCAATGAAAGATCCGCTTCGTAGAGTCGTTTGATCGCTGATAAAAGGTTATGGAAGTGTGAGCAGATATATCGAAGAGTGTGCGGGGTTCTAGTATTGACAGTGCTACGACGTAGTCAGATGTACCCGTCGAGCATCGCTGGTTCCGCGGAACATTCGGAACAGAGCCTTTCTTTTTCTGCGGGAGGCACTGTCTTGCTGAATCGTTCAGCAATGCCCCAGCAATACCGTTCAGGCGCCTCAACGCGAATAGAGAATGCCTTCGTTGAGACTTCGTGTCGAACAATGGTATACAGTCGAGTCGCACAAAGTGTTTATGAATAGTCTGCAAATGAGAACAAAATATGGGTTTCGAGGTTTCCCGTCAGATGGTAGGCCAAAAGTGAGTGATTAATCCGTTTACTCAGGTCGGGTAAGCGTAATCACACACGTAATCAGTGAACAAATCAGTATCGTCATTCGTAATAAGATATAAGATGAACATCAACAAAAGCAAATCGAGGATAATGGAATGTAGTCGAATTAAGTCGGGTGATGCTGAGGGAATTAGATTAGGAAATGAGACAAAGTAGTAAAGGAGTTTTGCTATTTGAGGAGCCAAATAACTGATGATGGTCGAAGTAGAGAAGATATAAAAGGTAGCCTGGCAATGGCAAGGAAAGCGTTTGTGAAGAGAAATTTGTTAACATCGAGTATAGATTTAAGTGTCAGGAAGTCGTTTCTGAAAGTATTTGTATGGAGTGTAGCCATGTATGGAAGTGAAACATGGACAATAAATAGTTTGGACAAGAAGAAAATAGAAGCTTTCGAAATGTGGTGCTACAGAAGAATGCTGAAGATTAGATGGGTAGATCGCATAACTAATGAGGAGGTATTGAATAGAATTGTGGAGGAGTTTGTGGCACAACTTGACTAGAAGAAGGGCTCGGTTGGTAGGACATGTTCTGAGGCATCAAGGGATCACCAATTTAGTATTGGAGGGCAGCGTGGAGGGTAAAAATCGTAAAGGGAGACCTAGATATGAATAAACTAAGCAGATTCTGAAGGATGTAGGTTGCAGTAAGTACTGGGAGATGAAGCAGCTTGCACAGGATAGAGTAGCATGAACAGCTGCATCAAACCAGTCTCAGGACTGAAGACCACAACAACAACAACAACAACATTCGTAATCAGTAGCATCCGCTGGCGGGCTACATTAGATGCTAAAGAATTATTAAAGCTACCGTAAACTGTTACAGAATGATAGTTTAAGCGGGAAAAGCAATACAATAATGGAAAACTTCACGTAAAAGAATAATTTAAATTTAACATAGATTGATCTAACCATTGTTAGGAAGTGCATTGTTGACGATATTAGTAAACGTAGAAAATAGTATGAACTGTTATCCTTTCAAAGCACCTAAAACTGAAGAACTGTAATATTCGTAAAGAAAAAGGGATCGCCGCAATATATAGCAAGAGAGAGGTTATATTGGGACACAACTTTGGTTCTCTATTTGCTGCAATAACAGCCTGGATATGAGATTCCACTCTGTCCAATGCAATATACATTTCTGTAAACAAATTAAACTATACAATAGCTAGCAACAATTTTATTAACTAGTTAAGGGAGTCTTTTAGTATGATCCGCCACTTGTATTCCATGGTTCAACAGGAAATCCTCAATCAGGATGTTTGTTCAGATGTAAGAGAAGGCCTCACGGCAATAATAATGACAGGTGAAATACTAAAAGGCTAATTATACCGACGTAACGCAAAAGCACGACTACTGTTCGTGGGTTACACCTTAGATAGGCACTCGTTTGGCAACATGACACTGTCGTGGACAATTGATAGTAGCCAACAACTACACACACGATAAAGCCTCACATAGATTAGGTATTACACAACCATGCCACCGGCAGTACCCGAAATAGCGGCCTTTCGTTACCTGCAAATTAGGTTATCGAGTGCAGATAGTGTGGTCAGTTAACCGAGTACACAGATTATAATCCCATTTGTTCGTCGGTGTGTCACAAACTGAACAAGTGACGGCTTCGATTACCGTGCACGGGATCTACAAGTACGACTAATGACGGCGAACACCTGTTAATAGCAGATTCAAGTGTGTTATTACAACTAACAAGCAGTGTAATCCAGGAAAGCTCTTAGCTGCTGAATTCAGAACGCTTTGCTAGGTATTTCTGGCTTGGTATCTAATTTCCTAGTTGGTCACCCGAGAATACTAACTAAGTCACTCTAAGACTAATTGTATAACTGTAAAATTTTATCTGACAATTTATTCGCAGATGTGAATGTTTTTCGTTTGATGCAGAAGTTTTTTGTATATTGTGTGTGATCAGCTGTGGAGAACACAATATATTTCAAACACAATATTTTTATACAAGTGAAATATATATTTGGATAGTTTAAAAAAGTACTAGAAAAGAGGTAATAAGAATGTCCATGAGTGCATCTGGGCAATTTATTTCACATAAACTGACGACAGCAGTAAAATTATTTTGCCACAATAATTTCGAAGTTAACAGTCCAATTTATACATTCTTATCCATTATTTTTACGACGTTATTAACGAAGGCTACAATCAATAATAAGATATATATGTAAGTTCAAATTGAGTGGCAACACATCAGCTGCAGTGTATGATCTGCGGAATATGTTTGGAGAAGAAAAGTCAGAGAATCACTGTACGTTTTCACAGCGACAGCAAACTGTATACGGCAATAAGATCATTTTCAATAGCAAGAAGTTTTGTCCTACCATAAAGGTCCATTCCGAGGCAGTCTAATGAAACTTGAATAGAGAGTGAAGACAATAGGTCACAATTATAAGTATTATGAAAGTGGTCCATGCATCCTGGTCATGGCATCACGCCAAACGCATCCGTTTTAGTTGTGGTGTTAACGGCAACCTATGCATGGGACGTTTGAGCCATGCGCCTCTTGTGTTCATGCCGTTTATTGCTTGTCATCTTGCGTTTACGCCACTGTTGCCTTGTTTATTATTCGATTTACTGGCGTCACTAAGTTTCTGGCTTGCCTGCCCGTGAGTGGCAGCAGCAGCGCTTATCCATAAGAGCACTGTCGTATTATGTCTGCAGCGACCGCTAGTATTTCCGAGTCGTCGTGTGTTGGGAGTTGAGTCGGGACGGAGCCGCAGTGGGGTCCGGACAGCCATGACTCTCCCGACCATTGCCGACACACGTGACTTGAGTCGGAACGACCTTGATTGGTCGTTCGGTCGGTCGTCTCGTCGGACGACGTGAGTTTGGTCGCCGACTGCTTCTGGGCTGTCCGTGTGTGTCGACTTGTGATGCGTGCTTGTTGTTCCACAGTCACTGGTTTCAGTATTGTTCGAGTTGTTTGTGGAAGTGTTTCGTGGAACCATGCGTAGCTTGTGTGGTTTGACTGAGCAGCTATTTTAATGCTGTCTGTGTGCTGCAGGCAATTGATCGGTTGGGACGGAGCAGCGAGGAAGTCTCCGCAGCGCCAGGTCAGGACAGGACCACTGGCGGCATGCATGCGCGGTTGGATTGTCAGGTGCTAGCTGTGAGAGCTACAAAGTTCGTCGCCCACCGAACCTGGACACTGAAGTTGAGTGATCAGTTAACCCGTTATGAAACCTCAACTGCTGTGACATCTCTCTGATCAATTGATTCGGCAAAATTTTGCAGCCGTCTTCCTGTATGGTCTCTAAATTGGTTGTTACTTATCAGTGAAGTGCATCAGCGGTATTTTCTGCCTTGTGGCCGATAATGCCCCAGTTACCTGCCCTGGTCGTTAGTGTAGTTTTCTGGCAGTGTGTTTTTCCTCGCTGTGCTGATCCTGTCCAGAACGGCATGTAGTTCGACAGTCTTTTGGTTGTTTGTTCATATTTTTTTCTTTGAGTGGTTATTGTGCCTCGGCTGTTTTTAGATGCCAATTTTGGCAGATTTAGTTCTGCTGGTATCTTCGTCCTCAGCTGATACTTTCTGTTGCGGTGCTGTTGGTCGGGCAGATGGGAATTGATTACGTTGTTGGCCGGTCCTTCAGCCGTCCCTGAGTCGGATTGCCATCCAATTGTTTAAACTTACTTTTGGCTGCCTGTGTCACCTCACATTACCTCCTCAGGCCGACCCTTGGAACACTTCTGAGCTCCACTATTCTGTTGCTTTTAGATTGTGATTTTCATTTTAGTCTGAAGTACTGTGCGAGGCCTTCAGCCGTCTACTAATTTACTTTGTTTTCATTTTGAAATAAGGCTTTCAGCCATCTTTAATTAAAATTTGAAAATTTATTTCTTTAAAACATTTTTTTTAATTATCTGAAATTCTTGTTATCTAGGCCGTAAGTCCTGAGTTGTTCAGCGTCCAGTGTGTGGCATTCAGCTGTGCCTTTATGTGAAATGTTTTTAAGATAAGGCCTTAAGCCATCATAAATTAAAATTTGAAAACTGGTTTGTTGAAAACTAAATTTTGTTAAAAAATGTTTTATCTTAAATTCTTGTTATCCAGGCCCTATGTCCTGAATTGTTCACTGTCTTGTGTGTGGCCTTCAGCCAAGTATTTATTTTCTCTTTTAAAGGCCTTCAGCCATGTGTATTCTTTAAAGCGATTTTTAATAACTTGTGTTCAGGCCTTCAGCTGTTCTTGTTTTGGGTGTGGTTTTGGGCCCTAGGCCTTCAGCCATATTTTTTTTTAATTTGACCCTGTAACACCATAGCTCTAACGATCTACTGATTTATTTTGCTTTTATTTATTTAATGTTACTTCTGTAAATGTGTGTGATTGAATGGGTAACACATAACTGTATATTTCTTTTTTTTTAATATGTGCAAATGTTCTGTGTTATCCAATGCGTTTGTTTGTTGTTATGTAAACTGCTGATCCTCACTTAGGAATCTTAGCAATTATTGCACCATAAGGTGTAGTGGTTCCCCACGGGAACAGTATTGCATCAGAATGCGCAAATTGTGTTTGGCCTTGCGGAAAAAGGTGGGACTGGTAGCCACCGGTCGGAGACGGACACGGAAGTAGACGAGGAAGTCAGTCGGAGAGCGCACGGAGACGGAGCAAGTCGGAAAGCACACGGAGACGGAGACGGAAGCCGTCGGAGACGAGCCACCAGACGGACACGAGTTACGAGTCCGTGCTATTCCATGGGAAAGACGCATATTGTGCTGATTTCCAAGAGAGGATTTTCATGTTTCTCTCCAAGGGCTCGAATAGTTGGAAATATTCTGGAATTTGTCTCTATCATCGCCATCAAGAAATCGGCCTGCAATTCCACCTACCTGCATGCAGTTGCCACCACATTGCGCAATCATTGCTTCATAGTGACATTATGATGTACGGTGAAGGATCAGCTTAAAGGATGTGCTAATGTGCTGAAATATAAGGTAATTTATATCTGAATTTGTGTATCTACCTTGACTTTTCTCCTCATCATAACCTCTTAGGATCCTCACCGTTTGGACTATACTGATTACCGAGTGTCCTTACTGAAAGTACATTGGAGCCTAGAGTGATTTTGTTAATTAAAGCCTCTTGAACTGAAAAATAATTTTCCTAGTGAAAACTGCTTATTAACGTGTTGTTGCCAACTTCAAGTAAAAGTTCCTAAGACTGAGGCTTATAATGTTTCTTGCTTAGTAAATGATTACATTACTGCTTATTATTGCAAATCGCAGAAGGTGAGTCAGTGTCTTGTATATATGTTATTTTTGTGTCTCACTGCAGTAAAAGTGGAAAACTGCAATAGTAGGAAATTATATATTCAGGTTTACTCTTTCTCTCTCTCGTGTATTAGAAGTGCATATTAATAATAACGTTATAAAGACAAGTCACTTTGTGTAAAGTAATAGTGTGTTTTTAGTAGATGTTATAATTTTGCAAATTGCTTCTGCTGCTCTAATTGTTGGTTTCAACTTTATCATATGTATATGTATGTATCAGAGTTAATTGCACTCGCTTGTGGTCAAGTATAGGTTGTGTTTATCTGTTAAAATTATTAATTACTATTTTCTTCAACGAGAATGTTGATCATTCTTTTGCCTAGTTAGGCTGGCGGCCGTTTTACCATTATCAGTTTAACAGTGCAGGAAGGCAATTTCTTCGTTAGTCACTGTTTAATTAGTTACGCAATTCTGACTTTCATTTCCGATAAGCCACTTTCGTTAGGTACAACATGGTCAAACAACAAAATTCCTCTCAGAGGGTAACACTGTTCTGAGTGCGTTATACCATAATTACTATAACAAAATAATTTTGTTTTGTAAACTGACTCCTACTTTGGGGTTATGGTGTAATAGTAGCAGAGTGTAGTGTTATACGTGGCTTTTCTTTGACAGGATTACTTTTTCTGTTAGGACATAATAAGTAATATACCAAACTTGGTATTTGATTACGCAAGCTACGTAAACATTGCGCCACCACGCAGCCCAGTAGTGTTATATGTGGCGACCGTGACAGGACGTTGTTCAGTCTGCACCTACAGACGAAAAAAAAAAAAAAAAAATTATAAGTAGTTAGCCTTTTACTAACATAGAGTGAACATAAAACGTCCAGCGGCACGAACCTGTGCATTATTTGAGAGACCGGATAGTGAAAGTTCAGTTTAAATCGAAAATAAAAAGTATCAGTACTGAACAGTAATTAAAATGGACAGGAAACTAGAAATGAATCTAGATACGCGAAATCAGAATGTAACCGAAAGCAGTTCAGGCAGCACACCAACAGATGCCACTACACGCGAGTTAAATTACGTACGTACTCACGCAGACGTCAATAAACAGATCGAAGCTATGTGTGTCGCGCGTTCTAAGCAAGACAGTATGAGCGACGTTGTGGAAGACAGTGGCTATGCTAATGAATCGCGGGATATGTTTGAATCACCAAAAACTGAAAGGAAAGTAGATCTTGAACAGAAAAATGTAGCAGAACCTAAAAGTGAAAAGAATTCAGATATGTTAGAATTGTTAAAAATGTTGTCTGCACAAATTGCAGCACAGGGACAGCAAAATGCTGCGCAAAATGACAATATTAGTAAACAAATGCAAGAGCAAGGAAAGAATCTTAGTAAACAGATTGAGAAGGTTGATGTAAAAGTAGACATTGTGAGTAATGAAATTAAAAACCTTAAAAGCGAAATTACTGTCATCAATGGCAATATTGCCAATGTACAAGGACAAATCGATGACATTAACGAAAGATTTGACACTGAAGTAATTAAAATACAAGATCAAATAGAACCCTTAGTCATCACTAAAGTGGACGAAAAGGTATTCGGTATTAAATCCGAAATACAAACTGAATGTAACGTGGAATTTGCGCAGATTAAACAGTCTGTAACAGAAACAAGTAGAGAATTAACCAAACAGATTGTTACTTGCGAAAAGAAGTGTGAACATAACACTTCACAAATCCAAGGCAAAGTGCATGACTTGGAAATAAAAATACAAACAGGACCTACACATTTTACTGAAAAAATGCCTTTCAGTAAAATATTAGAGGGCGAGGAAAAATTCGACCCTGCAAAGAGATATATCGGTTGGCACCCTCTTGATTTTGTAAAGAATTGCGAAAGAAATTTTCCTGAATATTTGACTGACCAGGAAAAAATTAATGTTGTAATCAGTGCATTAACAGGAGAAGCAAAAAGGTGGGGGTTGAATCTGGATACAAACCAGATGTCTTTTGAAAGCTTTAAACAAAAATTTATTGACGAGTACTGGTCAGAACGAAAACAAGACCAGTTGTGGCGTGAGTTCCTAATGGCCAGGGTGTATGATACCAGGGGTAGACAAACTATGAAAGAGTTTTGCGAATCGTGGTACAGAAAACTGATACATTTGAAAGCAAGAAGGACTGAAGCCGAGATCGTTTGGGTTCTTTGGCAGAAACTACCTGAGGATTCTAAACGGTATGTTGGGAGTACCCACAGTAGTTTTTCTGTATTTCTGGAAAGGGTAGAAGATGAAGATCACGGGCGAAGAAATCGCGATTCCCGTCCACGTAATAACAACAATTATTCGCGAGAAAGTAATGACCAAGCTGAACGACACGAAAATGATAAATTTCGTGTAAATACGGTTCAAAGAGGTCGCGCGAGAGGTAGAGGAAATTATACGATGCGTGGCAGAGGGTACATGACGCGGAATTTCCAAACTAGAGACGAAATGGAAAACTGAAAACCGCGTGTGTTACGGGTCGGATTCACGCGGAAACCGGTTTTGGACCCAAAGAAAAGATGTCAAATATTAGATTCGAGAAGGAAAGATGTAAACTACGGGGCAGGAAGTTTAAGGGCGCGCCTATAGCAGACGGGCGCGGAGTGTTACGTAGTGGCATTCCCAGTGCGCAGTTGCGTGACCGTTCGTCCTCGGGCCAGCGGTTGCCGGAGCAGCGTACATTGTATTTGGCAGCAGACACAAACAGCAGACGTCAGAACAAGATGCCTGCCGTAGAGAGAAACAGGAGAGGCGGGATCGGACACTTCCGATGGCCGGTTTCAGTAGTAGATGAGTGTAAAAATGAAAATAAAGTTAATATGTCATATAATAAGGATAACTTAGTATCGGAATCGTGCGAAAAGACTTTATTAAAGAACGAAAGGGAGGCAGAAAAGGCGAGTGAAAAGGGAAATATTGGCACTGTTATTGATGTGTGTGAGGTAAAAGACGTAGATATGAGGGAAGTTATGATGAATAAAGAGGCAAGGGAGGTAGAATATGCCACGCAAAAGACGTGTGCACAACGAAAAATACGTAAAAATGATGTAAAGGAGGACGTTAGTGAACATGACATTATAAGCAGTGCAGACGAAATTGTTGTTGATGGAAAGGTATTTTATGATTCTAATGCAGAAGGGTCTAGTAATAATTTCGCACGATTGCCTGAAACTGATAGCATGGAAGAAAATGAAATGAAAGTTATCGAAATATATGACGATTATACTAAATATGAAGTTAAGGCTGAAATCGTTCAAAGTGATATAACCGAAGTGTCTGACTGTCCAAATGATGTCCATTATGTAGAAAATGAGTCGAAAAACGAAGTGGTTGAAACATCTAGTGATAATCTGCCTCACTGTTTAAAAGTTGCTTTCCTACTAGAATCTGATAACGAAAATGAAATCAGTGATAGTTCAGATGATGAAGGGTATATGAATATAGATCAAAATGAATATACTTTCTCTATTGTTCAAAAGTTGGGTACTTAAGTGAATCTGATGGTGAGGAAGGGAGAAGTGATGACTCCAGTGAAGATGAATTTTCAGGTGTAAATGAAAGTGAATATACTTTTACTGAAAGAGGGTATGAGAAAATTAGTGACATTTTTCCAAAGCAAGATATAGAAAGTAGAACTGGGTCAAAACCGAATGAATTATTCAATAATGTAACACAGGGGCATAATTTACAGGAACTCCCAGATGATACTATACTGGGGCAAGCCTTAATAAATGTTTTAACTGAGTGTGAATTACAGGAACAAAAAGGACCACCTGATAAAATAATAGCAGAGCAGGAGATGTTGTACCTTGCTAAAGATTTTAAAATTCCAAAACCTAAAAAGCCACCTGATGAAACAAAACGTTGGCAAGATCTGGATAGCTTAGTGAAAGATGTAGCAAGTAGGAGGCCTAAAAAGCCACCAGATTTAAGTGACTGTTTTAATGAACCATAAGACTGCCTGGTTAATAAAGAGACAGGGGGCAGGATACTGTATGTATATATATAATTTTAATATAATGCATGACTTTATTATTATTGTATCTGAGTGTTACCTGAAGGTGGATTATTGTTTTGTTGATCCTGAGACCTGTGGGAGGTTGCTTATTATTTGAACTGTACTGTGTGACTCTGCTTAGGAACTGTTTCAATTTTAATTGGATACTTACTGTTGCCAGTCTAATTATGAAATAGGGCAATATAGTGTGACAAACCTGAAAACTTTATGAATAATGATGCTTATTGTAACTTAATGAGAGTGCAAAGAACTCCAAAAGGATAATAATTTATTTCTAATGTACTTAAAAAATTAGAAAGGACTTATGTTTGCACCATGTTGTGTATTTAAAAGTACATGTCCTCAGATGAGGTTTGTTAACCCTCAGGGGACATGCATTCTTTGCATTGTCAGGTGCCTGAGGAGCACCAGGGACCCGAGTTGTTGCCAGCACTACTTCCGTTTCTTTTCGTGCTGCCAATCTTCCTCTTCATCATTCAGAACTTTTACTATCTTCTTTCCTTCTTCTCTATCAGAGTAAAATGAAAAGTGTAGAAATACTGTAAGATACTGTGTATTGGTTGTGCACAAGTATATTGGGCACACTAGAAAATGACCAATATGAATGTATGTATTGTGGATATTGTAAAAGGAAAAATATGGATGAGAAATGGTAAGAATATTGAAAACAAGGTAAATAAATGCCACAATATGACTAAATGTAAATGTTTTGAAAAATGTTCTGTGTCAAAATTGAGGAGAGAAACCTGATTAATATGTGTAAAGTAGATATGAGATATATGTGTCTAGTGCCACAAAGAGTAGGCAGAAGTCACTTACAGAAGGACGTAAAGTTACTGTTCTGATTTTGACATATTTGATAACCTAAATGTGTAATTATACTGAATACTGACTTTAGAAGAAATATTGATGAGTAAGAAAGAGGGGAGAAAAACTATAAATCAGGGACTTAAATAATCCCTGAACATTGTCATTATGCCAAAAATGTCATTTAAAATTTTCTTGACCAATGTATATATTTTCTGAAGTTGTCATTTGAAAAGAAATTTTTTTGTTTCCAGTGTCTAATAACTGTTTCAAAGTTGCAGGTATCATGTTTTATACCATTAATACAATTTGTACCAAAAGTGTGACAGAATGATGAAAAACATGAAGATGATGATAATGAACTGCTCAAAAATATGTTGTTGGGCAATGAAACAAGATAAATGAATAAAAATGCTGTGGTCCTGAAATTAAGGACTACCAAATATGCTGTGTTGAGCAGTAGCCAAAGGACTTGCCATTGTGGGGCAAGGAGCTGATACGTGGGCATGAACTGCCAAACCTAAAGTGTGTTTTTGTGCCTAAATGTTTATAAAGACTGCCAAAACAATAATGGGCAGAATGTGTATAACTTGGACTGCTAGTGCTGAGGCAAGCAGTGAAGTAAGTTAGGTTTTTTGCTCAATGAGCTATGAACTGACTATTCTTTCTGCAGTCAGTGAGAACTTATTATAAAATAAAAATGGATTATAATTCAAATGGACGTAGATGTTTGTTTTGGACTGCCTTGTTTTAAAATTACAGCAGTGATGATTAAAGATAGGATCTGAATAGGTTAATGTGTTTATGTGCAACAAACATTTTGGACTGCTATTAATGAAGAGCAGCTTTAAAGTTAACTATTTTGAGAAAACCTTGAAAAAGTACTATAATCATTAACATGCTTGTGTGTTTGAATATTTACATTCCTTTAAAAATATTGAATGATAAATTTCTGCTTTGTTAGGTTAAAAATGTTCTGTGCTATTGTATGTGTGTTTATTTTTTTTGAAAGCTATACCTATTCTACTAATGTATAGATTATTTTGTGTACTGTTTGTCTTTTATTTAAACTATATGTGTGTGAAATGAACATGCTTAAAGGTATCCTGTGTAATGATGAAAATTAATTTCCTTAAACCAGTCTGTGGATGAAAATTAGTGTAAATGTCTCAATTTTAAAATGTTTTTTCTTAAAAAAAAAGTATAAAATTTCTTAATGTATATGCTGTATGTCTGTAATATGTATTTTTTTTTCTTCCCAACTGAAGTTGGATGGTATAATTTCTTTTCTGTAGCCACCACCACTTAGGTGTTATGGATGTTTCCTTGAAGTGTCCCTTACAGGAAACTTCAACGAAACATGGGGCATGTGTAACACCATAGCTCTAACGATCTACTGATTTATTTTGCTTTTATTTATTTAATGTTACTTCTGTAAATGTGTGTGATTGAATGGGTAACACATAACTGTATATTTCTTTTTTTTTAATATGTGCAAATGTTCTGTGTTATCCAATGCGTTTGTTTGTTGTTATGTAAACTGCTGATCCTCACTTAGGAATCTTAGCAATTATTGCACCATAAGGTGTAGTGGTTCCCCACGGGAACAGTATTGCATCAGAATGCGCAAATTGTGTTTGGCCTTGCGGAAAAAGGTGGGACTGGTAGCCACCGGTCGGAGACGGACACGGAAGTAGACGAGGAAGTCAGTCGGAGAGCGCACGGAGACGGAGCAAGTCGGAAAGCACACGGAGACGGAGACGGAAGCCGTCGGAGACGAGCCACCAGACGGACACGAGTTACGAGTCCGTGCTATTCCATGGGAAAGACGCATATTGTGCTGATTTCCAAGAGAGGATTTTCATGTTTCTCTCCAAGGGCTCGAATAGTTGGAAATATTCTGGAATTTGTCTCTATCATCGCCATCAAGAAATCGGCCTGCAATTCCACCTACCTGCATGCAGTTGCCACCACATTGCGCAATCATTGCTTCATAGTGACATTATGATGTACGGTGAAGGATCAGCTTAAAGGATGTGCTAATGTGCTGAAATATAAGGTAATTTATATCTGAATTTGTGTATCTACCTTGACTTTTCTCCTCATCATAACCTCTTAGGATCCTCACCGTTTGGACTATACTGATTACCGAGTGTCCTTACTGAAAGTACATTGGAGCCTAGAGTGATTTTGTTAATTAAAGCCTCTTGAACTGAAAAATAATTTTCCTAGTGAAAACTGCTTATTAACGTGTTGTTGCCAACTTCAAGTAAAAGTTCCTAAGACTGAGGCTTATAATGTTTCTTGCTTAGTAAATGATTACATTACTGCTTATTATTGCAAATCGCAGAAGGTGAGTCAGTGTCTTGTATATATGTTATTTTTGTGTCTCACTGCAGTAAAAGTGGAAAACTGCAATAGTAGGAAATTATATATTCAGGTTTACTCTTTCTCTCTCTCGTGTATTAGAAGTGCATATTAATAATAACGTTATAAAGACAAGTCACTTTGTGTAAAGTAATAGTGTGTTTTTAGTAGATGTTATAATTTTGCAAATTGCTTCTGCTGCTCTAATTGTTGGTTTCAACTTTATCATATGTATATGTATGTATCAGAGTTAATTGCACTCGCTTGTGGTCAAGTATAGGTTGTGTTTATCTGTTAAAATTATTAATTACTATTTTCTTCAACGAGAATGTTGATCATTCTTTTGCCTAGTTAGGCTGGCGGCCGTTTTACCATTATCAGTTTAACAGTGCAGGAAGGCAATTTCTTCGTTAGTCACTGTTTAATTAGTTACGCAATTCTGACTTTCATTTCCGATAAGCCACTTTCGTTAGGTACAACATGGTCAAACAACAAAATTCCTCTCAGAGGGTAACACTGTTCTGAGTGCGTTATACCATAATTACTATAACAAAATAATTTTGTTTTGTAAACTGACTCCTACTTTGGGGTTATGGTGTAATAGTAGCAGAGTGTAGTGTTATACGTGGCTTTTCTTTGACAGGATTACTTTTTCTGTTAGGACATAATAAGTAATATACCAAACTTGGTATTTGATTACGCAAGCTACGTAAACATTGCGCCACCACGCAGCCCAGTAGTGTTATAACCCTTTTAAGACAATGTGTAATTAAGTCGTTCTTAGTAAAATGAATGTTTGTGTGTTTGTGCAACCAACAGTAGCTCATTACGGCCCCTTTTCACGACCATAGCCTGATCTGATCTATCCTGCGAAACCAGATTTCAACGGTAATTTCCTAGTTCGCATGCTGCTAGCTGCTGCAACTAACGGTGCAGGATGGCTCATGATGTTACAAGGAGTCCGTTATTTGCTTTAGTATTGTAGGTCTAGATGTGAAGGCATTACGATGAGCTTAGTACGCATTACGCCGATCGCTCATTGTGGTGGTCGGGTGCGGTTGCCAGGAATCTAGACGACATCCGTGTCTAGCAATGCAGTCGAACGTACCAACCACCTTCGTGTCCTTCACGGTGATCAGTCAACACCTGATGCTGTTCATGCCTTATATGTACCTTACAAGAGCTGGTAACAGCACTATACAGGAGAAACTCAAATGCGTTCTACTGGTTCAAGCTATCACACAGATGCCTCTATAATCGTCTACAGACTCTCCAATGGTGAGCACGTATACGAAGTTACATTCGCTACGTTTACATGCTACACATCTTCCGAAAGACGAAAACCGAATTTCGTTAACAGTTTCTCGCTGTCGTGTTTATATGGTAACGAGTGACGCGGATTCGCTAGCCCAATTAAATACGGCGTCTGGAAAACAACTCATCCAGTTTCTAATTCAGTCAACACAGACGTTATTTCTCTTCACTTGAATATTGCAGGTACACAGCCTCATGGTGAGTCTAATATTTCTGCTTCTCCTTCACTGCACGATAAGTCCACTTTAACCTCATATTCTGAAAACGTGACGTAACTGGACAGTCCAAGCACGTTTCAAAGAAGGCTGCGTTTGCATGGAAGCGAAAATCGATCGCGGAAATGGAAAACCGGCAAGTAGAAGCGGACTTCCGAAATCGATTGTGAAGTGTTTACACGACCTCCCAGAATCGGTATTGGGAAATCGGATTACGTAGTCCGGTGTTGGGAACTCAGAGTAAACGGGGTAACTGACATCCGGTGATGTGTTCTGCACACTTCTCTTTCCTTCTCAAACAACGTATAATTGCAAACAGCTTAATGGGTCACATGGTTCGATTTGCGAGATGGCTATCTAACGTCATGCAAGGGTAGCGTAGACTGATTTTCAGTACTTCATATAACTGCTAAAATCATTGTAATTTACTCATCAAGAAATAAAATTTTAATTTAAAGTTTCTAGCTCGTAAGTCAAACATTGAAATTACGATCTGTCTATATGTCTTTCTGCAAACTAACTCAGGCAGGCAAATTGGAGAGAAAATATTCGTCCGTTACTTGCAATTAGAGCACGCAGCGACTTCGAACAAACTTTACGCATAATATAAAGCCTTTTCGAAAACATTTCTCGCTGATACCAATTCCAAAATAGTTAAACGGGAAAAGGTTTATCGCTTACTACATTTTCGCTGTGCATGCAGTAAATCTTCTGTATCAGGACTGACGTTTTAATCTGTTAATTCTTTACTATTAGGTTTACTCGCGGCATATTTTGTAGACTGTATCCACATGTATCGCTGAATATGCCTCCAAAATTGTATCATTTGTAAACAGACAGTACAGAAACCACGAAGTCATAGACCTGCTTTTCATGAAGCGAAGCGCAGATTACCCAACCTATACTGTCCATAAATTTTTCACGTGCTTAGTGTTAAATATTTATCACGTTAATTCATTTGTAAAGTAATCCGACGTTTGAAGCTGCTTTATATAATTCCTTATATATCTGTGGTAGATGGGGGGCTACAGATAAAACCCTAACGCTACGCCAGGGACGTAAAATTACCTGGTTAGCTTACTGTCGGTTCTAGTACGGCACTTCAAACGCTTGTAGACTTAACACTCCAGGACGTCACAAGATGACTGCTTAGCAGTGGAGCTAGGCAGTCGTCTTATGATGTTCTGGAGTGTGAAGTCAGCCGACGAGCGACCCCAGCCCTGGCCGGTCTAGTGGTGGGAAGCGCTTCGGCGGACAGCTGTCAGCACCGAGCCGGTGTTAGGACAGGCGTAGGCTGCAAGTCGGCAGTCGCTACAACGGGGCGACGGGGCGGAAGAGACACAGGAGAGCAGAGTGGCGAGGGGTGGGGGGGGGGGGAGGGCGGGCCGAGGTATTTGCATACCAGACAGCTGGGAAGGGCGGGAGGAAGTAGGGGCACTCCCAGGAGAAGGGCGAGGGCTGGCCAGCAGGGTGAGGCAAGAGGGCTACGTCAGTCATGTGGCAGGGCACTGGTCTTTTGCTGTACTTTGTCTGTGACGAACGTAAGACGTTTATTTTATATTCTTCTTTCGTGTTTTTCCGTTGCTGCTTCAAAATATTGCTCTACCTAAGAAGGGAAGTTCCTGAGAAATGAAGTAACGTTGCAGGCAACACCAGCTCTAGGAATTACGTTCGACTACAGATTAAGGAACTTAAACCGAACTTTTAGTATTTGTAGCTTTACCAAAGCTTTAGACAGTGTTGATTGGTACAAACTCTTTGGAAGTCTCAATCTAGCAGGAGTAAAAGAGAAGGATCAAACGATAGTATACGTACAAGTTGAACAGAGCGCAGTGGTAGTTGTGAGAGTAAAACGACATCCGAGGGAGAAAGTAAATGAGAAGTCCGATAGGGGCTGGAACTTACCTCGCACACCCCTTGCTATTCGGTCAGTACAGCGAGCTTGCAATAAAGGAAAGTTGACGGGTATTTGAAAAAAGAATTAAAGTTCAGGGAGAAGAAATGGCGACTTCGATGTTCTTTCATGATATTGTATTTCTGTCAGACAGCAGTCAAATAAAAAAAGACTTGAAATATGAGTTGAAAGAAAAACACATAAGCAATAAAGTGCTTCTGCCTGAGAAGCCGCACAATGTGTGATAATGTTATCCTCATTTCGGCTACTATTGTAGACAGTCATCGTAGGGGTGACTGCTTGTGGCTCGTTGTTGGTCCTTCCCCATCATTATTTTAAAAAATGCAGGATGTTGTAGCGCACTATGCTTTGGTTGGGTCACAGTATTCAGTGTGAGGGATATCATAATGCTATTGATCGGAAATTCGCTGTGAATTGTACTGAATATTATCTGTGAATTCGCTGGAAGCAGCCATAGTTATCTTTGAACTGTTAAACATAAGATGATGTAAGCAGTGCGTTTCAGATATTTTTAGCCATCTGTGTCACGTCTAAAGATGATTTTCTTTTTCTTTCTGTAATTATCATCCTCTAAGCACAAGCAATGGAAAGATAACAGCAATCAGAGGACAATGTTTCGAATGGGTTACAAACTCGTTTGTAGCAATTTTCTTATATCAGATGTTGCACAAATCATCCCCAAGCTGAAGCAACAAGGTCTAAACTGTGTTTAAAGCTGCAGCGTGGAAGAAAAATTAAGTGGTAAAAGCGAACAAGAAGGACTCGGTAAGCTGACATCAAACGTATAACATACAGGGTGATTCAAAAAGAATACCACAACTTTAAAAATGTGTATTTAATGAAAGAAACATAATATAATCTTCTGTTATACATCATTACAAAGAGTATTTAAAAAGGTTTTTTTTCACTCAAAAACTTCAGAGATGTTCAATATGGCCCCCTCCAGACACACGAGCAATATCAACCCGATACTCCAACTCGTTCCACACTCTCTGTAGCATATCTGGCGTAACAGTTTGGATAGCTGCTGTTATTTCTCGTTTCAAATCATCAATGGTGGCTGGGAGAGGTGGCTGAAACACCATATCCTTAACATACCCCCATAAGAAAAAATCGCAAGGGGTAAGATCAGGGCTTCTTGGAGGCCAGTGATGAAGTGCTCTGTCACGGGCTGCCTGACGGCCGATCCATCGCCTCGGGTAGTTGACGTTCAGGTAGTTACGGACAGATAAGTGCCAATGTGGTGGCGCTCCATCCTGCTGAAATATGAATTGTTGTGCTTCTTGTTCAAGTTGAGAGAACAGCCAATTCTCTAACATCTCCAGATACTGTAGTCCAGTTACAGTAGCACCTTCGAAGAAAAAGCGCCTCAAGCGAACAAATGTACAACTAAATAAAACTTTA
Organism: Schistocerca nitens; assembly: GCF_023898315.1. NCBI lineage: Eukaryota > Metazoa > Arthropoda > Insecta > Orthoptera > Acrididae > Schistocerca > Schistocerca nitens. Next base: position 52,186,564 of record NC_064618.1, on the reverse strand, counting down.
TAGCTCCCTTAATTCGCCGACAGATAGTGCTTAGCTCTGCCTTTTGTCGTTGCAGAGTTTTAAATTCCTAAAGTTGTCGTATTCTTTTTGAATCACCCTGTATTTATTTCATGATATTTCCTTCTTTAAAAAAAAAAACAAAAAGCATTTAGTATGTTGTTTAGGACGAGAAACTTGTTATTTTTCAAAAGGGAAACCTGTGTCGAAAACTGGTGGTCTGGGCGCTGCGGAAGTCATTGTTTCGGAAGAGTGACTCTAATACGTCTCTGGCTTGTATAGCCAAATTAGTTACCAAACTACCCATCTGTATGATGTGTATTCACTGACTGCGAATGCCGCACCTTTCAGTAATTCTTTCTTCCCCTTACAACTTGTTTCCTAGTGCAGAAACAACGTTTACCAGAATATGACATTTACGAGAACATGAGTAAAACGAAAAGCACGAATATGCTTTTTGATTATGGCAAAAATGACAGCAAAGTTGTTCTACTGAACGATTGCATTCCTAATGCATTTCTTCTTTTTTTCGCTTTTGTCCCGCATCTACAGGAGGTCGGTGTGGTCATTTTCGAATCTGACGTGGTCAATTTAAAGGGTGGTCAGAACTCTTCCTGTCGCCAGCACTTTACCATCCCGAAGGATGGAATACCTGTACCTCAACAGGCCGTAGAGAGTGTTACCCATATGAAAGTGTGCAAGCACTATCTAATCGTTTTTGAATCGTGTAACTGAAGGAGGACGTGGGTACCAGCCTGGCATTCACTTAGTGGGCTGTGGAAAAACGCTTAAAAACACATCCAGGCTGTGTGGCACTCCAGCACTTGTCATTAGCCAGGCGGACGGATTCGATCCGGTTGCAGCGCACCTGCCTGAATCCCGGAACTGGTGTGCTAACACGCGCCGTTATCCCAGCGGGTACATGTGGAACGGCTTCCCATTATTCCACATCAACTTGGAATAGATTATGAGTGAACGGAAAGTTGGAAAGAAGTATTATATTTTTCGCATGAAGTTCCTCCTAATAGGTACTGTGTACTTTCAACAAAATACATTCGTTTCTGCTTTGTATATTTTCCTGTGCGGGAAGAGTATACGTGATGCTCACGGAAAATAATGGCACACAAAAAATAAGTAATGTAGTGCAATGACACTTCGGGGATGCATTTGTCTGGGTAATATACGGTGAAGAGCCAAAGAAACTGGTACACCTGCCTAATGTGTAGGGCTTCACGAGCACGCTGAAGGGCCGCAAAATGACATGGCATAGACTCGGCTAATGTCTGAAGTAGTGCTGGAGGGAACTGACACCATGAATCCTGCGGGGGCGTCCATAAACCCGACGGGGTGGAGATCTCTTCTGAACAGCACGTTGCAAGGCATCCCAGATATACCCAATAATGTTCATGTTGGGGAGTTTGGTAGCCAGTGTAAGTGTTTAAACTCAGACGAGTGTTGCTGGAGTCGCTCTGTAGCAATTCTGGACGTGTGAGGTGTCGCATTGTTCTCCTGGTATTGCCCAAGTCTGTCACATTGCGCAATGGACATGAGTAGGTGTAGGTGAACAGAGAGGACGATTATCCACGTGTCACCTGTCAGAGTCTTATCTAGACGTATCAGGGGTCCCATATCACTCCAACTTCACACTCGTCACACTGTTATAGTGCCTCCACCATCTTGAACAGTTCCCTGCTGACACACAGTGTCCATGGATTCATGAGGTTGTCTCCACACCCGTACACGTAAATCTATAAAATTTGAAACAAGACTCGTCCGACCAGGCAACATGTTTCCAGTCATCAACAGTCCAATGTAGTTGTTGACGGGCTCGGACGAGGCGTAAAACTTTGTGTTGTGCAGTCACCAAGGGTACACGAGTGGGCCTTCGGATCCGAAAGCCCATATCGATGACGTTTCGTTGAATGGTTCGCATGCTGACACTTGTTGATGGCCCACCATTGAAATGTGCAGCAGTTTTCAGAAGGGGATCACTTCTGTCACGTTAATCGATTCTCTTCACTCTTTTTCCGGACGCAGCGATGTCGGAGATTTGAAGTTTTACCGTATCCCTGATATTCACGGTACACTCGTCAAATTGTAGTACGGGAAAATGCTCACTTCATCCCAAGCTCGGAGATGTTATATCCCATCAATCGTGCGCCTACTATAATACTTGGTTCAAACTCACTTAAACTTCGAGAAGCTGCCTTTGTGGCAGCAGTAACCAATCTAACAACTGCGCCAGACACTTATTGTCGTATATAGGCAGTGTCGACCGCTGCGCCGTATTCTACCTATTGAAGTTGTATTTGAATACACATGCATATACCAGTTTCTTTTCGATGCAGTGTATTTAAGTGATTAACATTGCGAGATCACAGGTTAATATGTTCGCGAGACAATCCATTGCAAATACCAAATGGTAGTACATTAATAACTTCGGTGTAAGCGCCAGAATGTTGAACGTAAATATGTAAACGTGCAAGTAATGTGCTACACAGATGCAGGATGTCAGTTTGTAGGACAGAGGTCCACACCTGCTGCACTTGGCCGGTTAATACTGTTTGTGGATGGCAATGGTGTTGTCGCCCAATGATGTCCCATACTCGTATGTGCTCAATTGGAGAAATATCTGGTGATCGAGCAAGGGAGAGCGTTATACTGTTTTAAACACCCCCTGGAATGCTATTCATGGCTGGCTCCACAACACGTCGAATCACTGGACTTATGTACAAATTAGCAGTCAGTGTGCATGGGGTTACCACGAGAGTGCTCCTGCTGCCATACGAAATCGCACGACAGACCATAACTCCAGGTGTAGGTCCAGTGTGAACGGCACGTGACAATTTGGTTGCAGGCCGTCAGCTGGCGTCCTTCTAAGAAACACACAGCCACCACTGGCAGTCAGGCACAAACAGCTTTTGACAGAAAAGGAAACAGACCTCCACTCTGTGACTTCTGAAATTTTCCCGGCGTATTTCTTCTTCTAATAATTTACGGGTATGCAGCCGGATCCCGTCGACATTCTGCAACGATATTTCGGCCCAGAGACGTCCGGCCATCATCAGGTGAGTACACAACTACTAAAGAGCCCAGGTGCAGTCGCGGTATTTATGCCGAATCTCGCGCATGCGAAATGTACTGGCATCCTACAGCGCATGCGTCAGGTATTGACATGCGCGGCATAGCCGAGTTGTACGTGCTGCCCTCGGTGGTCAAAATAAAGGTTCATCTAGTCATTGAGTATCGAATGACACTGTCGATTCCGCTGTGATTGTATAATTTCAATAACAGGATTCCAATTTTTATCCAGCTGAAAGTCGTTGTCACGATTTGTAAGATTATCGGCAAGACGTATTTCCACTGATTCCTTGATTACGGAATCCCAAAAACCGGAAACCGGGGCTAAAATTTTTGTTCCATTGTATTCCATTGAATGTCCCATTGAAACACAGTGCTCTGCTACTGCCGATTTTGACGGTTGCCGCAGACGGGTGTATCATTCATGTTCTGTGCATCGTTCATGGACAGTTCTTGTCGTCTGGCCAATATATGCACAGCCACATTCACAGGGAATTTTGGAAACGCCTGCTTTCTTCAGTTGTAAATCGTCTTTAACGGATCCAACCAGGGCCCGGTTCTTTGCTGGTGGACGGAAGATAACCTTGATTTTATTTTTCTTCAGTAATCGGCCTATTTTCGACGACACATTCCCGGCGTATGGAAGGAACGCACTGAGGACGCAAATGACGACTTTAAATCAACTCCCGAGCGTCCGCGATGGTCGCAGGTTCGAATCCTGTCTCGGGCATGGATGTGTGTGATGTCCTTACGATAGTTAGGTTTAATTAGTTCTAAGTTCTAGGCGACTGATGACCTCAGATGTTAAGTCGCATAGTGCTCAGAGCCATTTTGAACCTTCCATACGTCGGGAATGTGTCGTCGAAAATAGGCCGATAACTGAAGAAAAATAAAATCAAAGTTATCTTCCGTCCACCAGCAAAGAACCGGGCCCTGGTTGGATCCGTTAAAGACGATTTACAACTGAAGAAAGCAGGCATCTACAAAATTCCCTGTGAATGTGGCTCTGCATATATTGGCCAGACGACAAGAACTGTCCATGAACGATGCACAGAACATGAATGATACACCCGTCTGTGGCAACAGTCAAAATCGGCAGTAGCAGAGCACTGTATTTCAATGGGACATTCAATGGAATACAATGGAACAAAAATTTTAGCCCCGGTTTCCGGTTTTTGGGATTCCGTAATCAAGGAATCAGTGGAAATACGTCTTGCCGATAATCTTACAAATCGTGACAACGGCTTTCAGCTGGATAAAAATTGGAATCCTGTTATTGAAATTATACAATCACAGCGGAATCGACAGTGTCATTCGATACTCAATGACTAGATGAACCTCTATTTTCACCACCGAGGGCAGCACGTCCAACTCGGCTATGCCGCGCATGTCAATACCTGACGCATGCGCTGTAGGATGCCAGTACATTTCGCATGCGCGAGACTCGGCATAAATACCACGACTGCACCTGGGCTCTTCAGTAGTTGTGTACTCACCTGATGATGGCCGGACGTCTCTGGGCCGAAATATCGTGGCAGAATGTCGACGGGATCCGGCTGCATACCCGGAAATTATTAGAAGAAGACCTCCACCCTGCCTTTCAATGAGTTCTCGCTTGACACCACTGAAGTAACAAACAGTTGTGGTTTTGCGTCTGTGAAATACTCATTACAGGGCGTATGGTGTGCCAGAGCACCACGCCGAACATGGTCGTCTTTCCTCTCGGTAGCGCCCCGTGGCGGTTGGCAGCCCGGTCTTCTTGCCACAGTACATTATCGTGGACACTGCTGCCGGCAACCATGTACAGTGGATACATTCCTGCCAAGTTTTTCTGCAATACCGCAAAAGGAACATGCAGCTTCTCATAGTCCTATTACATGAGCACATGCCAAGTCAGTCAGTATTTGTCACCCTGAAGGCATTCTTGATTAAAATCAGCTCACCAAGACCAGTCTAAAATGTACTTAACGTTCACTAGCATTATACTGTGCATTTAATAGCAACCTTATCTGCATGTTCATAGTGGGGCTACTAACGCCTCTTTTATGCGATTGGCGCGAAATCTGAATGGACATCATGTTCCAGATGTAGAAACCGCCTGCCAGTTTTTGTTTATGTTGCACAACGACTTGTCAGTGTTGCGTTCCCTTTCTTTCCTTGGGTACTTACTGTGAACGAGTTATCTAGTCTTAAAATTTTATCGGGTCATCTTTGTCGCACTATAGTATTAGGTACTAGAGAGAGTGTTGTGCCTTGGTACACTTTCCAGACTTCCACCTCTAGCCAGCCCTGTAATAGAAGTTTGCTGTACAGCGTGCAGAAAAACTTTTGCACTTGGACGTCGGCATGCAATTCCTCATTCCGATTTAAGCCAAAATTTTATCTAGCACAATCAGATCGGGTACATTTTGAAATCACGTGTATGAAAACGGCACCAGAGTCTACAGAGGAACGAGTATCACGGCTAATTTCCGTGGCAGTCATCGTAGTTCTTTGAATAAACCGTGAACCAACCGAACCCGATCCACCGTGGAGTTTTGGTTCGAAACCTTGTTATGTTTTTATGTTTCAGACATCCGTTCCTGGTTCTCGTCGTTTATAAGCAGGACATCATTTTGTCACTTGACAACAGCCTGTCACGTGACTCTGAGATTTAATAAACTTCATGCATGTGTCTGCTAAACGAGCAGTTTGGAACCGTAACTGGTCAAGTTCACATAGAGCGGCTTCCCGATGTAGTACACGGACGATGAATACGTCGATATGCTTTTGGTGCTGTGTGCATATCCTGCACTGTACCCTCAAATGTGCCATCCCGATAAAAATGTTTAACGTTACCTCGAGCTAAGCCTTCGGGAAACGGCAATCTTCATCCACAAGAATGGACAGAGGTCGTCCAAAGACTAGACGTACTCCACAAACAGAGGAAGCGATTTTTGAAACAGTTCACTAATCACGTCGGCGAAGTACCTCTGATTTTGCAAAGCACTTAGACATACCTCAAAGACTGCTTGTTGAAGTGTTGCACAATGAAGCACTGCTTTCATATCATTCATTACACGATAATTCAAACCAGCGGCCAGAAGATCGCATTCGTCGAGTATAGTTTTGTGAACGGCTCAAATGGAATATAACGAGCATTTTCTAAATGACATGATACGGGCTGACGAATGTCGCTCATTAAGGTATTTTCACCCTACATAACAGCCATTATTTCTCAGAACACAACGTACTTGTCACCCATGAACGGGAGTTTCAGGCACAGCTTCGCATAAACCTGTGGGCTGGAATCGTAAGAGAAGTGCTTTTGGGCCTTTACCTAATTCAGGACAAGTTGATTGCTCCCCTGTATAGTACGTTTCTTTGTAATACTTTGCCTGATGAATTAGAAAACGGTCCACTTGGTGTTTGGCGACAGCTATGGTGTCTGCATTACGGAGCCCCGCCACACTTCGTAATGAATGTGCCTATCCGAATGAAGTGTTTCCAGGTTCGGTGTACTCGTCTCCGCACTAGCCGGACGTTAATACACGAGATTTTTATTTGTGGATACCATTAAAGGAAGAAGTTTATAGTACTCCAGCCACAGATGTGCACCGCTGCTTCAGCCACGGTGGATGCACGTATGTCACGCATGTTGGAGTTAGGTTGTCTGCGGGAAGAGACCAAACGGCGAGGTCATCGGTCTCATCGGATTAGGGAAGGACGAGAAAGGAAGTCGGCCGTGCCCTTTCAAAGGAACCACCCCAGCATTTGCCTGGAGCGATTTAGGGAAATCACTGAAAGCCTAAATCAGAATGGCGGGACACGGGATTGAACCTTCGTCCTCCCGAATGCGAGTCCAGTGTTGTCGCGTTGGGTCCAGGTAAGTATGGTCCAGCGAGTGGCGAAGAGGTTGCACACTCGAGGCAGTCGCTTTTCTGAAGTAAACATTACTTGTATGTGTATGTGCCGGCTCTGTGAAGATAAACCCGGACGACAAACGTACAGAATGCAATTATTGTGTGAAATCCAGTGAAGCCTACCAACTGTTTTTTATTTCTTTTTTTAATTCGTTGGATACAGACGTTGTATCCGTTATTATTCTCTGTTGGCTTTATTTATGTCATGGACGAAATAAAGAGGTCGTTTAAGAAGTTCATGTTATGTCTTGATGTTTAAATAAAGATAACAATAACAGAAAAAAATACAAGAGGTATCACATTGGAGATGTGTAAATTGGTACAATTTGATGCTTTAACTGAAAAAAATAATAATTTGGCATTCGCCGATTCGAACATCAGTGAATCTGCATATCCGTCATCCACGACAATGCCTTGTCCCACCTTTTTAAATTTTTGATGTTTTCTTTTTTTTCTACAATTTGAGGACATGTCGAAAGAGATCCCAGGTCCTTCCAGAGCACAAACAGCAGTGGTAACATATTTCTTTGTTTTTTATGAATGGAGACACAAAGACGAAGACCTATGATACGTCATGCTAAGCTGGATGAGCAGAACTAAATGACGCTGCTAGTGTGGGACGGACATTGAGGAGAATAATGAAAAACAAAATAGTAATAGACACTGCGGAAGTGACGCACCATCGCCAGGTCGCCCAGTCTTTCTTCTCGTTTCAGAACTGCTGTACTACGTTTTTTAGTTAAATTATACAGGGTGAGTCACTAACTACTGTCACCTACATTAACTCCGGAAGTATGATAGTTGCTGGAAAGTTTGTGGGACAAATGGTGCATCGGACATAGGGGGCCATACTACGACGTTGGTTCTATGTTGCTAGGCGGGGTAGCGTCAGAGATATGGTCAACTTGGTTTTTTTTTAATGGGATTCTATAATTTCATATTTATTTTCTAAAAGCGGCTATCGAGACGAATCCAATGGTGTGTAACAGTAAAGTCTTTGAACGTCAACTAGGTCACAAAGGTGACATTAACGCCCATTTAAAAAAAAAAAAAAAAAAAAAAAAGAGTGGCTCTAAGCGCTATGGGACTTAACTTCTGAGGTCATCAGTCCCCTAGAACTTAGAACTACTTAAACCTAACTAACCTACGGACATCACACACATCCATGCCCCAGGCAGGATTCGAATCTGCCGCCGTAGCGGGCTCGCGTTCCAGACTGCAGCGCCTAGAACCGCTCGACCACTCCGGCCGGAGCCCATTTTCAGAAGATGTTCGAAGTGATGACCATTCGTATCAGTGCAGTGCTGCAATCTCCTTATCATGTATTGAGTGGTATTCCTTATTACTTCTGCATTTCTCGGAGCACATGCTCTGACAATTCTCTCTCTTCTTTTTATCGTCAGTCTTCTGACTGGTTTGATGCAGCCCGCCACGAATTCCTCTCCTGTGCTAACCTCTTCATCTCAGAGTAGCACTTGCAATCTACGTCCTTAATTATTTGCTGAATGTCTTCCTCTACAGTTTTTGCCCTCTGCAGCTCTCTCTAGTACCATGGAAGTGATTTCCTCATATATTAACAGATGCCCTATCGTCCTGTCCCTTCTCCTCATTAGTGTTTTCCACATATTCATTTCCTCTCCGAGTCTGCGTAGAAAATCCTCATTCCTTACCTTATCAGTCCACCTAATTTTCAACATTCGTCTGTAGCACCATATCTCAAATGCTTCGATTCTCTTCTGTTCCGATTTTGCCACAGTCCGTGTTTCACTACCATACAGTGCTGTATCCCAGACGTACATTGTCAGAAGTTTCTTCCTCAAATTAAGACCGATGTTTGATATGTGGAGACTTCTCTTGGCCAGGAATGCCCTTTTTGCCATAGCTAGCCTGCTTTCGATATCCTCCTTGCTCCGTCCGTCATTGGTTATTTTACTGCCTAGGTAGCAGAATTCCTTAACTTCATTGACTTCGTGACCATCAATCCCAATGTTAAGTTTCTCGCTGTTCTCATTTCTGCTACTAGTCATTACCTTCGTCTTTCTCCGATTTACTCTCAAACCATACTGTGTACTCATTAGACTCTTCATTCCGTTCAGCAGATCATTTAATTCTTCTTCACTTTCACTCAGGATAGCAATGTCATCAGCGAATCGTATCATTCATATTCTTTCACCTTGTATTTTAATTCCACTCCTGAACCTTTCTTTTATTTCCATCATTGCTTCCTCGATGTACAGATTGAAGAGTAGGGGCGAAAGGGTACAGCTTTGTCTTACACCCTTCTTAATACGAGCAATTCGTTCTTGATCGTCCACTCTTATTATTCCCTCTTGGTTGTTGTACATATTGTGTATGACCCGTCTCTCCCTATACCATACCTCCACTTTTTTCAGAATTTCGAACATCTTGCACCATTTTACATTGTCGAACGCTTTCTCCGGGTCGACAAATCCTATGAACGCGTCTTGATTTTTCTTTAGTCTTGCTTCCATTATTAACCACTACGTCAGAATTGCCTCTCTCGTGCCTTTACTATTCCTAAAGCCAAACTGATCGTCATCTTCCGCACCCTCAATTATCTTTTCCATTCTTCTGTATATTATTCTTGTCAGCAACTTCGATACATTAGCGATTAAGCTTACTGTGCATTAATTCTCACACGTGTTAGCTCTTGCTGTCTTTGGAATTGTGTGGATGATGCTTTTCCGAAAGTCGGTTGGTATGTCGCCAGACTCGTCCACTCTACACACCAACGTGAATAGTCCTTTTCTTGCCACTTCCCCCAATGATTTTAGAAATTCGGATGGAATGTTATCGATCACTTCACTTTTTTTGACCTTAAGTCCTCCAAAGATCTTTTAAATTCTGATTCTAATACCGGATCCCCTATATCTTCTAAATCGACCCGTGTTTCGTCTTCCATCACATCAGACCCCTCTCATAGAGGCTTTCAGTGTATTCTTTCCAGCTATCCGCTCTCTCCTCTACATTTAACAGTGAAAATCCCGTTGCACTCATAATGTTACCACCTTGTTCTAATGACGCAGAAGTTGTCTTGAGTTTCCTGTATGCTGCATCTGTCCTTCCTAAATCATTTTCTTTTTCGATTTCTTCACATTTTTCCTGCAGCCATTTTGTCTTAGCTTAACTGCACTTCCTATTTATTTCATTCCTCAGCGACTTGTATTTCTGTACTCCTGCGTTTCCTAGAACATTTTTGTACTTCCCCCTTTCATCAGTCAACTGAAGTTTTTCTTCTGTTACCCATGGTTTCTTCGCTGCTACCTTCTTTGAACCTATGTTTTCCTTCTCAACATCTGTGATGGACATTTTTAGAAATGTCCATTCCTCTTCAATTGTACTGCCTATTGAGCTATTCCTTATTGCTGTATCTATAGCCTTAGAGAATTTCAACCGGATCTCGTCATTCCTTAGTACTTCCGTATCGCACTTCTGTGTATTGATTATTCCTGACTAATGTCTTAAACTTCAGCCTACTCTTCATCACCACTACTCGTATATTGTGATCTGAGTCTATATCTGCCCCTGAGTACGTCTTAGAAAACCAGTATCTCATTTCGGAATCCGTGTCTGACCATGATGCAATCTAAGTGAAATCTTCCCGTATTACACGGCCTTTTGCAAGTATACATCCTCCTCTTGTGATTTTTGAACAGGGTATTCGCTATTACTAGCTGAGACTTGTTACAGAACTCAATTAGTCTTTCTCCTCTCTCATTCCTTGTCCGAAGTCCATATTCTCCTGTAACCTTCTCTTCTACTCCTTCACCTACAACTGCATTCCAGTCTCCCATGACTATTAGATTTTCATTCCCCTTTACGTACTGTATTAACCTTTCAGTGTCCTCATACACTTTCTCTATCTTTTCATCTTCAGTTTGCGACGTCGGCATGTATACCTGAACTATCGTTGTCGGTGTTGGTCTGCTGTCGATTCTGATAAGAACAACCCGATCACTGAACTGTTCACAGTAACACACCCTCTGCCCTACCTTTCTATTCATAGCGAATCCTACACCTGTTATACCATTTTCTGCTGCTGTTGATATTACCCTACACTCATCTGACCAGAAATTCTTGTCTTCTTTCCACTTCACTTCACTGACCCCTATTATATCTAGATTGAGTCTTCGCATTTCTCTTTTCAGATTTTCTAGTTTCCCTACCACTTTCAAGCTTATGACATTCCACGCCCCGACTCGTACAACGTTATCCTTCCGTTGATTATTCAATCTTTTTCTCATGGTGACCTACCCCTTGGCCATCCCCTCCCGGAGATCCGAATGAGGGACTATTTCGGAATCTTTTGCCTATGGAGAAATCATCATGATAGTTATTCAATCACATGCCAAATGTCCTGTGGATAAACGTTAGCGTGTCTTTAATGCAGTGGTCTCCATTGCCTTCAGCATCCTCATGCCGTTGATCATTGCTGATACTTGCGCCTTTAAGTACAGTTTCCCACCCCTAGGACGAGAGAGTGCCCTGAACCTCTGTCCGTTCCTCCGCACTCTTTGACAAGGCCGTTGGCAGAATAAGGGTGACTTCTTCTGCCGGAAGTCTTTGGCCGCCAGTGCTGATTATTAATCAAAATTTAAGCAGTCGCAGGAATCGAACCCGGGACCGAAGACTTTTTCATTATGAATCAAAGACGCTACCCCCTTTTTTAATTTTTTTCATACCGATTACTATTTTTTGTCAATAACATCTGCAGGAGCAGGACTACGGGTAGGGCAGGGGTCGACACCCGATTCCTGGCCATCCCGCCGCCACGCCAACGCAAGGTGTCCTAGGATCGAAGGATCAGGGAGAGGATTCAACGGGTTTTTCTGTGTTACTTTATTTATTTTTTGAATTTTTATTTCATTTCGTTGTATGTTAAGAATTAATTTTGTTTTATTAAAAAAGTCCTACAGCTCCCGTAGCCGAGCGTCCGGGTCGTCTTCCCGTCTGTTGATAGGGGTTCCACCCCTCCCCCCTATTCCGACCGTAGTAGATCAATATGCTCTAGGATTCTTCTTCAGGTTCAGATTTTCATACCCGTAACGCCCCAGTGAGCAGAGCATGAGCAAATAATGACTCTAAATAATTAGCGAAGTGGGGCCCGTACTTCGGATGGTAACTGATGCCTGCATGTGTCAACATCAGTAAGTCGAGTGTGCCCTTGTGAACATCTCGATGCCTTTCAGCCAGTTAGCGGCGTTCGTCGTGGTCGGTGGAAAGAATACGCCGTAGGGCGCAATATACAGGGTGATTCAAAAAGAATACCACAACTTTAGGAATTTAAAACTCTGCAACAACAAAAGGCAGAGCTAAGCACTATCTGTCGTCGAATTAAGGGAGCTATAAAGTTTCATTTAGTTGTACATTTGTTCGCTTGAGGCGCTGTTGACTAGGCGTCAGCGTCAGTTGATGCTAAGATGGCGACCGCTCAACAGAAAGCTTTTTGTGTTATTGAGTACGGCAGAAGTGAATCGACGACAGTTGTTCAGCGTGCATTTCGAACGAAGTATGGTGTTAAACCTCCTGATAGGTGGTATATTAAACGTTGGTATAAACAGTTTACAGAGGATGGGTGTTTGTGCAAAGGGAAAAGTTCTGGACGGCCGAGAACGAGTGATGAAAATGTAGCACGCATCCAGCAAGTATTTGTTGGCAGCCCAGGAAAATCGACTCGCAGAGCTAGCAGAGAGCTGCAAATTCCACAATCAACTGTATGGAGAGTCCTACGAAAAAGGTTAGTTATGAAACCTTATCGTCTGAAATTGGTTCAAGCACTGTCTGCAGCTGATAAGATTAAAAGAATCGATTTCTGTGATTTTATCCTTGCTCAAATGGAAACAGATGAATCTTTCGTTTCAAAGATTGTGTTTAGTGATGAAGCAATTTTCCACACTAACGGGAAAGTCAACCGTCACAATGTCTGTATATGGGGCACTAAGAATCCGCGGGAAACAACTCAGTATGAACGTGACTCGCCTAAGGTGAACGTTTTCTGTGCCATTTCAGCCAATAAAGTTTTTGGTCCCTTTTTCTTCGAAGGTGCTACTGTAACTGGACTACAGTATCTGGAGATGTTAGAGAATTGGCTGTTCCCTCAGCTCGAACAAGAAGCACAATAATTAATATTTCAGCAGGATGGAGCGCCACCACATTGGCACTTATCTGTCCGTAACTACCTGAACGTCAACTACCCGAGGCGATGGATCGGCCGCCAGGCAGCCCGTGACAGAGCACTTCATCACTGGCCTCCAAGAAGCCCTGATCTTACCCCTGCGATTTTTTCTTATGGGGGTATGTTAAGGATATGGTGTTTCGGCCACCTCTCCCAGCCACCATTGATGATTTGAAACGAGAAATAACAGCAGCTATCCAAACTATTACGCCTGATATGCTACAGAGAGTGTGGAACGAGTTGGAGTATCGGGTTGATATTGCTCGAGTGTCTGGAGGGGGCCATATTGAACATCTCTGAACTTGTTTTTGAGTGAAAGAAACCTTTTTAAATACTCTTTGTAATGATGTATAACAGAAGGTTATATTATGTTTATTTCATTTAATACACATCTTTAAAGTTGTGGTATTCTTTTTGAATCACCCTGAGATGACTCCGGCAATCGCCGCAAGAGTAATGCCAGCATGCGCTGCGTGAGTTGCCAACAGTCAATGGTCGCGGCACAAGTCAGGCGGTGTGAATCCGAGTCAACGACTGAGCATGTCGGACACAAGGGGTCGTCCGTCAGATGAATGGAATGGAGCCTCTGACAAGTAACGAACTTCCCGTTCACAACTACGTACCACAATTAACGCGCCGTCGTAGGTAGAAAAGGCTTGTGTACTCCTATCCACTCTGCGTTCTACCTAACGTTCGGATGTCTGTGTGCGACCATATTGACAGGCTGCTGCTGTTGGTAAAGGCGATAATAGTCTTTCTTGCTGGGCATCCTTGTCGTCGGATGGTCTGGTCTTAAGTAGCTGAGGTCAATCAAGAGATCTCTGATATGGGCGAGTGCCGGTGAAATGTGTCCTACAGAAACCACTTCAGCTAACAGGGTGCCCTTCAGATTGGCGTGGGCAGAGGTCCACGTGCGACGCATAGTGTTGAGATAAAGCGATCGCGTACGGTTATATACATGAATTAAACCGATGCCGCCCGCCGCGGCTGTGTCAGGGTGGCGTGTCGGACTTTAAAAACATGACCGGCGCTCACGAAATGTCCTTATGCTGCTTGCAATCCGTCGGCCATCGTAACGTCAAGGGAAGGACATGAGCAAAGTAGTTCAGTTTCGAGACAAGATAAGTGTTGACATAATGTGTTCGTAGGAGCATGTCCATTCGACGCAGTTTGTTGTAGAGTTTTACCGTGATCTTTGTAACTTGCGGTTAAAAGAATTGGTTTTCAGTGGGGTCTAGTTTTGTATGATTGGTTTCTTCATTCAGATTCACGGGAAGAGCCGGAATGTAATGTCGTTTTGTACATTGAATTAAAACATAAATTCTTAACACACTTTTATTTTTAATCAATATGTAGTCATCCTCGTTACTAACAATCTTCTGTTATTAGTGTGCAAATTTTCGATAGAAATCCATCTGTTTTTGAACAAATTATCTGGAGACTGCATTTTAGATGTCATTCGTAATTTCCAATTTTTTGCCATTTGGCAAATGCTGTAGCGATCGGAATAAATATAAATCCGACGGTACAATATCGTACGAGTTTGGTGTGTGAGGCGATACCTCCCACCTCAGTTCATTCATTTATTTTCAGGGTTCGTCTTGCGCAGTGCGGTCTTGCATTATCGCGTTGTGGAACAACGCCTTTTCTGTTAAAAATCGATGGGCTCCTTCAAATTAAAGATTGGTTTACTTGATCGATGTTTTACAGTACAGGTCTGCATTCACAGTGTGTACAAGACTCAGCACGTCAAAATGATGGACCCCTAACGACTTTGAAGTACACAATGAATCGATGAATAACGAACGAATATTGACATGCGCAGGAACTACACTACTTTCCTGTCCCCCTAATCAAAGGTCTTAAAACTAATAAATTACTATCGAAACTGTGAAGCTAATGAAGCAGCTCATGATTTCCATACATGAAGTTTTGTGGAGGAGATGGAAAGTAATTTTTTTGGAAGAACTGAATTCAGTTTTTTATTGTGTGCTGGAGCCTAGAGAAACGTTTATGAGTCGTGCGACAGAGGCTTAGTGAATTGTTTAGGAATCCAAAGACAGCTTTGAGATAGAAGAATTTGATTCATTATTTGCGAACTATTTACTGTCGCCCTTATCGGCGATTTTTTGAACCCTGCAGATGACAGATACAGTCGAAGTTTATCACAGTAGTCACCCCTGCTCTACGTATCCTATTATCTTTTCGTTCTCACGCTGTAGTTAGCCTAATCTGCAAATGAATATAGAGTAGTGAACATTCTTGTTGAAACTAAGCAAATCTTGAGTTGAAATTGATTTATCATTATCATATTTATATTACATATAAAACGCCTGAAAGTAATGAAACCATTAGATATTTGTAATGACGACGACCCTGGAACTCAAAGCTGAGGCACTCTGATTGCAGACCTCACCTCGAAGGGTACTCCAGACATGCTAACAACCTGATGTTTCATCAAAACTTTTTCGTGACTTGCAAGATTACCTACGCTGATTAAGTTAAATAATTCCACACACTGACAAGTAAGCATAGTTTTCCTAAAACAGTCATTGACTACCAAATTTTAACGATATGCAGCCCTGTTAAGGTGTCATGACTTGGATGTTCGAGAGGTATTCGGAAAGTAAAGTCCGATCGGTCGCGAAATTGAAACCACTGTCCAGATGTTTTATTTGCAGCAGTCAGTTACACCTTCCAACTACCTCTCTACATACCTGCCGCTTCTACTGGGACGTTTTAGTGTCACTGTACTAACGTCCCATTGCTCTCGTCATAGAAGCCAGCCACCTGTGATTTCTGCCAATGTTCTATGCTGATCTGCAGCATGTTGTATGTGCCAAAATGTTGTCTTCATAGCCAGCGGTTTATGTGAGCCAAGATGAAAATCAGAGAGAGCAAAGTCCGGGCTGTATGGTGGGTGATCATACACTTCCCATAGGAAACACTGCAGGAGTGTTCTCATTCACCCTGCAGAGAGCGACTGAGAACTGTCATGAAGGAGGAGATGCCTGGCAGCTACATTGTATGGGATGCACGAAATAAGGCGAAATCTCTAAAAGACACTCACACTTGGCCAGAGGCATTATTTTCTATGGATCCTCAGGTGCTCAGTGTGCCCTCAGAACTAAAAAGAGCGACGTATCCCCACCGACGAGCATTTTAGAGACAGTGTCCAACACATCTATGCAACGCTTCATCGGATTTTCACTGTAGTTTCCATTTCGCGATCGATCGCACCTTACTTTCCATACAGCCCCCTTAGTTGCAGCAGCAACTACTGCATGTTATTTTGAAACTGCTCATGCTTTTAGGAATAAAGTGAAAAATGAAAATGATGTAATATGAATCTCGTTTGGAACATCTCATATGGCAGTTCTTGTTTCAGTCCGATCTATTCTGCAATCATATTGTCAATCCTAATTAGATTTTTACTCTGCTAGACATTGAAAATGCATCATTTGAAAAGATACTAACCATCAAAATTTTAGTTACTGTACCAATAGAAAGTAACTAAATTTGTCAGTGATGTGGGAGTAAAGGGGGTGCGAAATTTAGCCCAAAGGGATGCCACATTCGGGAGAAAAAACATGGAATAAAACTGAGCTTGAATGACAGGTAGGGGTACATAATGGATAACGTGCTGGTCAGGATTACAGCGAAAGTTCTCTATATCAAAGTCGATTGGCAAAGCACGGAGAACACGACATATTGTATTATGTTGTTGAAAAATACACCAATGAGATAGGGTAAAGCCACCAGCTTTAGAACATCATAATCGTTGAAACTTCCTGGCAGATTAAACTGTGTGCCGGACCGAGACTCGAACTCGGGACCTTTGCCTTTCGCGGGCAACTGTCTACCATCTGAGCTACCTAAGCACGACTCACGCCCCGTCCTCACAGCTTTACTTCTGCCAGTATCTCGTCTCCTGCCTTCCAAACTTTACAGAAGCTCTCATGCGAACCCTACAGAACTAGCACTCCTGAAAGGAAGGATGTTGCAGAGACATGGCTTAGCCACAGCGTGGGGGATGTTTCCAGAATGAGATTTTCACTCTGCAGTGGAGTGTGCGCTGATATGAAACTTCCTGGCAGATTAAAACTGTGTGCCGGACCGAGACTCGAACTCGGGACCTTTGCTTTTCGCGGGCAAGTGCTCTACCACTGAGCTACCAAAGTTTCGGAAATCGTTACGAAATACAAAATTCCGAGATCCACAGTGTCAGGAGTGCTAGTTCTGCAGGGTTCGCAGGAGAGCTTCTGTAAAGTTTGGAAGGTAGGAGACGAGATACTGGCAGAAGTAGAAGCCGTGAGGACGGGGCGTGAGTCGTGCTTGGGTAGCTCAGTGATAGAGCACTTTCCCGCGAAAGGCAAAGGTCCCGAGTTCGAGTCTCGGTTCGGCACACAGTTTTAATCTGCCAGGAAGTTTCATATCAGCGCACACTGCGCTGCAGGGTGAAAATCCCATTCTGTATCATAATCGTTACTGCTGCAGCCCAAATTACCTGCTGTGTGAACAAAATGTTGTGTACCCAATGGCAGTCCATACTGTGTTGAATATATATGACGATGACGAATGTTGTCTGACAGCACTCGCCCTGTTCAGAGTCTCCAAAAATGCGAACATCTATTGAGAAGCTGTAACGCAGGACAGGGACTCGTCTGCAAGGATGACATGGTGGCACTCTTGCGACCAAAGTTAATCGACGCACCACTGTCAATGCACCACTCTCTGCCACCATGCTAAGGGATGCTACAGTGATGGTCCGTGTTTTGACTTTCCGTTGTGCCCCACACGTTGTTCTACTCTCCCTGCAGCAACAAGGCCAATTTTCTGACTGAAGGTACGCGACATAGCTGTATGAACCTGCAGCCTGCGAACAATATTACTGTCATCTCCGGCGCTGGTCGAACAGGACTACTGAAATGCTGTATGGCGGTGAGTACGCTCCTCCTCAGTCAATGGATTCCGTATTTACATGACACTCGTGGAACCCCAATCAACGCCATCAGCAATATCGCAGAACAGTAAACCGCAAACCCAACAGGCCACAACCCTGCTGCTGACAGAAAGCTAGCACACCGAAAGACGTTTCTCTTTCTTAGACGAGGTGTAGCGTAAGTACTCACAAGCAGTCTGAACTGGAACGTGATTTCTAAATAAAAGTCCCTTTGCATAATGTGTCGTTGACGTTACTCCTACCCACATTAGGTTGTCGCACTGTACACTGAGGTGACGCAAGTCGTGGGATAGAAGTATGCATATACACAGACGGCTGTAGTAACACGTACACAAGGTATAAAACGGCAGTGCATTTACGGAGCTGTCATTTATACTCAAACGAATGTGTAAAGATTCCCGACGTGATTATGTCCGCACGACAGCAATCAACAAACTTATTGTGGTGTCACCGCCAGACACCACACTTGCTAGGTGGTAGCCTTTAAATCGGCCGCGGTCCATTAGTATACGTCGGACCCGCGTGTCGCCACTGTCAGTGATTGCAGACCGAGCGCCGCCACATGGCAGGTCTAGAGAGACTTACTAGCACTCGCCCCAGTTGTACAGCCGACTTTGCTAGCGATGGTTCACTGACCAATACGCTCTCATTTGCCGAGACGATAGTTAGCTTAGCCTTCAGCTACGTCATTTGGTACGACCTAGCAAGGCGCCATTACCAGTTTATATTCAGTGTAATAATGTCTAAACAAGAGCGATGTTCTCCAATTGTGGATTAAAGTTAAGTATTCCAAGAACTAAGTTCTTTTCTTTATAGGATAATTACTTTACCTTGTTCCAGACCTCACGCCAATCTGCGTGAGCTTAACGCGTGCCTTTCGGCTACCTCCGAGTGGCTTGGCTGTCTTGCTACGCCACTACACTTATAACACACACGCATAGTTGGAGATAGACACCTCGGACATTCCGTTTCGGAAATCGTTACGGAATACAGTATTCCGAGATCCACAGTGTCAAGAGTGTGCCGAGAATATCAAATATTGGTGAACCTCTCACCACGAACAAAGCATTGGCCGACAACAGATAGCAGCAGAGTTTAAGTAGAGTTGCCGGTGCTAACAGACAAGCATACTGCATGAAGTAACCTCAGAAATCAGTGTGGGACGTACAACGAACGTATCCGTTAGGATAGTACGGCCAAGTGTGGCGTTAATGAGCTAAGGCAGCAGACGACCTACGCGAGTGCCTTTCATAATAGCATGAAATCGCCTGTCGCTCCGTTCCTGGCTGGCTCTGAGCGCTATGGGACTTAACAGCTGACGTCATCAGTCCCCTAGAACTTAGAGCTACTTAAACCTAACTAATCTAAGGACAATACACACATCCATGCCCGAGGCAGGATTCGAACCTGCGACCGTAGCGGTCACGCGGTTCCAGACTGTAGCGCCTACAACCGCTCGGCCACTCCGGCCGGCGCTCAGTTCTTGGGCTTGTGACCATATCGGTTGAAACCTAGAATACTAGAAAATCTTAACTTGGTCAGATGATTCCCGATTTCAGTTGTTTAGAGCTCATGGTAGGGTTCGACTGCGGCGTAGACCTCACGGAGCAATAGAACCAAGTTGTCAACAGAACATTGTGCAAGCTGGTGGCGACTCCATAATGGTGTGGGCTGTGTTTTCACGGAATGGACAGGCTCGTCTTGTCCAACTGGACGGATAATGGACTAGAAATGATTAGGTTCGATTACTTCGAGAAAATTTGCAGTCCTTCATGGACTTTATGTTCCCAAACAGCGATGAGATGTGACTGGACCAAAACTGTCGGCGATTGGCTCGAAGCACGTTTTGCACAGTTCGACCAAATGTTTTGGCCGACCAGATCGGCAGACATTAATAGCATCGAACGTTCATGGGTGTAACCTCCCCGCAAACTTAGAGACGACAATATTTAATAGAAATGGAGCCAAGTGTAACCTCCCCGCAATATTTGTTCAATGGACCTAGCGGTAAATGTAACCTCCCAGAGAAGTTTAATGACAATGACAATAAATGAAAAATAGCAATCTGATCCAAGTATAAGCTCCCATAAAATAATGAAAGATAATCCCATGACAATGAAAGTACAGTGATAATCAAAACTCAATTAAACCGAAATGTCGGTCTTTGGCCCTGTGCGAAATCAGAATTAATTTCTTACCTCAGTATAACTGCATGTCAAAGTTCTGCTCTCATTGTTGCCCGCGGCTTGGAGGAAATGCATTGTAAGTATTTTTTTTTTTTTTTTTTTTGAAATTTAACTGAAACTTTTCTTTAAAGGAAATGTAAGGAATTTGTTTGTTCAATTAAATGGTTCTTTATCAGTATGCATTGAAAACAAAATTATTATTAGGGCGATTCTTGCACAAATTAGTTACAGTCAATTTACATTACTAGCTGAGCGCAAGGCTGCTTACTTAAAAATAATATACCTCATTCTGAATCTTGACCAGTGTGCCATGTCGACGCCCGCCGACTGCTCACACAAAACTGAACTCTCTCGTAATTAAACCCCGACTACGTCATCTCGCACGCGGTACTATTCTCGAACTGCTAACTCGCAACTAGACTGCTACAGCACTACTGCTAGACTGACTGCTCGTTACTGAACTGGGCTACCACTACTGACAGACTGACTGCTCGCTACTGCGAGTCGAGCGCAACTGCACTAACTACATGCTCTCTGGTCAGAGATTCTGTGGCTCGCCATCGCTGCCCATGAAACGTACGCGTTTCACGGGGCATAATCGAGAGGTCAGATCCTGCAAAACGTCCAGTACAGACAACGCTTTCGCAGTTGTGGACGGCTATGGAGGCAGCATAGCTCCATATTTCTGCACGGGACTTCCAGCGACTTGCTACGTCCATGCCACGTCGAACTGCAGTACTACGCCGGGAAAAAGGAGGCCCGACATTGTAGGAGATGTCCTGTGAGTTTTGTCACCTCAGTGTTTCCCCCAGGCCAATTAGAAGATTGCTACATGAAGCCATCAAGGTGTTGCATGTTTAATGGTCAGCACTATATTTACAAAGCTCTAATAATTTATATTTGTCCATTTTTAAAGTATACAGTATTATACAATCTACTACCACTATACTATATTTCACAACTGTATATAAAACGTAACACAATTTCCTGTGAACATGAACTGCTAAGAGAATCGTAGTAAAATGAAGACAATACACGAAGCTATATACAGATCAAGTCTTACACTAACAAGAACAAACCCCCATGGTAGGCGAGGGTTTCGTTAGGAGCAGACAGTCTAAGCCAGCGCCAGCCAGTGTGCACGCGGTATTGGCTCGCCACAGGTTGGTTGGATTAAAGACGTCTCCCGCGCCCATGGGATTAGATGCGCTCCCTTAGAGCACAAGCTCCCGGCTTCCCTGCCGCCTCGGGGGATGAGCAATTTATTGGTACACTAAGCCTCCCAGATTAAACTATATCTCACTGACAAGGAGCAAAGGGATACCAGCAGAGTCTGTAGAAGAAATGCGAAATGTTCCACAGTGTACCTGAGCAGAGCGTACACCAGTTGGTTAGAGGGAGGGTGGGGGGGTGAGGGGTAAGAAGGGTAGGAAGCAAGGGAGGGGGGGGGGTGAAACGGATAAGCGGAATTCTTGAACAAAGAGAGAGAGGGAGAGAGAGAGAGAGAGAGATGCAGAACGTAGAGGCAGAGATAGGTAAATGATAAGAAACTGAAGTAAAGGAAGGTGTGGAAGGCAGGTATCTAACAACCGTATCGATGCCTATCTTTCATTCTCGTTTATAAGCCTTCAGGAATAATTCACGTACTCCTGTTTAGAAATACTATTCTTATTAAAATTTTCCAATTGTTTGAATTAATTTATACTAAGTCCTGTAAAACATTATTTTGTTTTCTGTGAGCACGTGTGTCAAACGGGAATTTAGAAAAATAGTGCAATATTTTGAATATATAAGCTATAAATAAACTATAAAACTATCGCGTCTGTCTATCTCTTTGAACATGCTAATCTGCAAAACTACGGAACGACCATTCATGTTGTTTTTACAGGCAACTTAAGCGTATCTTCTGGCAACATGTAGGCTTCATTTCATCACAATGAGAACACAGAAAAAATATCGTAATTTAAACTTTTATCGAAAATCGTATGCTCATCTTAGTAGTACAGATGTATGATCAACAAGGAGTAGTACACGGAAGAATCAACAGATGGTACTGTTAGTTCCGTAGTGCACTGAAGAACCAACAGAGCTGCTGTTAGTTTTTATAACTAAGTGACAGGTATATTTTCGTAATTTTACATCAGTGACAAACTTAAATCCACAATCTTATCTATATTTTGTTTTATTCCTCACAATGTTAAACAATTAATTATAAAATTGAAAATATTTAAACAGTCCAATTTCTCCACTTTTGTAGTGTTAATTCCATTGTCATTGCTAGTGTCACCCATGTAGGCCATTCTGAAGTCATTTTGTTGATCTGCAACTCAAAATTATGCCTTAAGTAGTGAAATGTCACCGTCCTTAAATTTACGTTTTCTACCCTTTTTGGTTCACAAATGCTGTCTTGTTGGTTCGAGAGCTTGATATTTACAAAGGTAGATTACAAATTTACATTTCAGTATGAAGGACGTAGTTTTCTCTTGCAGAAACACAAAATCACTTGAGAATGACCTAGAAGGCTGAAACTGGCAATGAACAAATAAAATTAATACAGCAAAAGTGTTTTCTGTAGGCAATCTATTAAAGAAGCCTTCTCTCAGTAGATCTTAGGGCGAGAAAGTGAGATTTAAAGCACTTCGTAGATCTTCTCCAAAAGTAAATCTAACAACAGGTGCGCGTGGGACGAGGCTCATCGATTTGGCTTAAACCACGTTAATAGAGGCAGGTAGATGTCCCTTGCGAATTCCTACATATTTCCCGTGATTGGTCCAAAGAAAAAGGTAATACGCTCTCTAATAATTTACGCGTAAACTATGAAGAAAATTTAAAAAAAGGTGTTTGCTCTGGGTGGTAACCGAGTGGTGGGGAGCGCGGACTCGCAAACGCCGTATACGGTGACCTGGGTTTGATGTACACTCGTTGCCTTATTTCTGTTTCTTCTTTTCTTATATTCCTCCCAATGTTGTAGATTAATTATAAAATTTAAATATACTGAAACGGTTCAGTTTATATACAGTACACAAAATTAATATATTCAATTTAGTCATGATTACTACCGTTGTAATTCATAAGGCTGTAGGCCACCAATTTGTAGCACACTGGTGCAATTTTACACTGGCAGTCACTGATGAAAACATAAGGCGAAAACCGAATATTTCTTGAAGCTAATGAAAAAGTAGAAGGAAATAAAAAAAACGGGAAGGAACATCTGAAACGCATGTAAGAAACAAGGATTCCATATGTGGCTTTACGACAAAAATCCAGAGGAGTGAGGGTCATAGCAAGACCAGCTAGAAGATAGAATTGGGAACGGAATAAGTCGACAGGCCAAACCTGCGAAAAATAGAAAAAGAAGTGAAAGCAACTACTACCTGTTACAATTTAATTTTAAGTGCATAGAAAATTATGACTCCGGTATTAATGCCCTGAAATTATCCCCTTTTATGTGCATTAGATCCATGAATGTACAACAACGCAATCTGACTACAGTTAATGAAATGTGATGTACTATGCGAAGTTTCCTACAGAAATGGGTATATACTTTTATATACTTTTTGACATAAACTAAAGGAAGGTAACTGCAACCAAGGCTTTCAACCTAATATAACCTGTGGGTGTAAATGCCTCTTTCCTTGGAGAAGTGATTGACATGCAAATGTAGCTAAGTGCGGTATGTTGTAAGACGTGACAACAAGAAAATGGTTTAGAGTAATGTAAAGTTCTGAAACACCCACTGCTGCAGACGTATCTGGAACTTCTCTGCAACTCGTACTTCTTTTTTTTTTTTTTTTTTCCCTAAAGGTTGTACTAATTCTGCAGAAGGGACAATAATATTTAAAACGTGTGATAGTGGCACATGTCATGAATAAATGCAAGTGTGCTTATTCGTATATAAGTACAAAAGCTCGCAGGATTGAAAATTTATTTCCAGAGAGTAATAAATTGTCAGAGACTTTAACTTAACTTATTTTATTATTCAGAAAGTTGTCGTGAAAATTCATGAACAATATATACAAATGTACTCTACTGAGCCAGATGTTGTAGAATACCATGCAGCCACGAAAAATTCAGAAATATCCAGTATGCTTTACTGTCCCATTAATTGTGGGAAAGAGATGTAAAAGATGACTATATCTCCGTAAGACTCACTGAAGATTCCAGAATGAGATTTTCACTCTGCAGCGGAGTGTGCGCTGTAATGAAACTTCCTGCCAGATTAAAACTGTGTGCCCGACCGAGACTCGAACTCGGGACCTTTGTCTTTCGCGGGTCAGTGCTCTACCATCTGAGCTACCGAAGCACGACTCACGTCCGGTACTCACAGCCTTACTTCTGCCAGTATCTCGTCTCCTACCTTCCAAACTTTACAGAAGCTCTCCTGCGGACCTTGCAGAACTAGCACTCCTGAAAGAAAGGATATTGCGGCGACATGGCTTAGCCACAGCCTGGGGGATGTTTCCAGAATGAGATTTTCACTCTGCAGCGGAGTGTGCGCTGTAATGAAACTTCCTGGCAGATTAAAACTGTGTGCCCGACCGAGACTCGAACTCGGGACCTTTGCCTTTCGCGGGCAAGTGCTCTACCATCTGAGCTACCGAAGCACGACTCACGTCCGGTACTCACAGCCTTACAGGAGACGAGATACTGGCAGAAGTTTCACTGAAGATTGCCGTATTTGTTGACTCTTGCGACCTACCTGAACAAAGAACTAATCTTGTTCCCACGAATATAATACCGAAAAGATTTTCCCACAGCAGCAATTAAAAAAACATATAATATGGAAGTACACCAATGCAGCACAACGCAGCAATGGTCTCAACAGTAATGTTAGTCACTACAGCTTAGTAGTGACCATCTCAAATAATTCATGGGATAAAATTCTGAGTAAAAAGTGTCCGTAGGCAATATGATGTAAGTAGCATCTGGCACAGGTCAAGCAAAGTGGAAGAGCACAATGTGTATCAGGCCACACTGCACTGCTACAGAACGTGAAACTCTACACCAAGTAACAAGATTGGCTAAAAAGCCTTGCCCTCAAAGTACTGCGTATGGGGATGTATCTCTCGGTTCTAGGCGCTTAGTCCGGAACCGCTCGACTGCTACGGTCGCAGGTTCGAATCCTGCCTCGGGCATGGATGTGTGTGATGTCCTTAGGTTAGTTAGGTTTATGTAGTTCTAAGTTCTAGGGGACTGATGACCACAGATGTTAAGTCCCATAGTGCTCAGAGCCATTTCAACCATTTGATGTATCTCTCTACTCACCGAAAGATACGACTATTAGACGAATGCATGCACTATAAGATCTGTCAGTTATTCTAATGGGTCGCAATTAACACATTGATGACAGCATGAAATAGATTTATAACACGTGGCTTTCAGAAGATGAAGAACAAAGTCGTGGTCCTCCATCCCTTGTAAAAGTGACAGCAATCGTATTACTTACAGTTTCGATCTACAGTAGTTGAAATTTCTGTATTTTTTATTTAAACTGAGTACTAAGTTGGTGAAACTTCTGCGTTTTTACTTAAACTGCTGAATGCTGCGGAGTGTAACTGAACATACTGTCTCTTTGCTTAATTTTTGTCATATCACTGACCTACAGAATTTTCTCTGACAAATGCAATTCAAACTTATCCAAATCAGTTATGACCCACAATATACAAACGCAACACAATAAGACTGCAAATAATTAACACAAAAGAATGTCCCTGAATTAGCAGAAATCCTAACAATAAACTACACTTTTTCATCAATCACTTACCTCACAGAAAACCTTCATTACATTAACTACAGCAAATACAGCAGGCAGCAACTACAGCCAGCTAAATAAAAGATTCTAACTACTGTAGGCTCTAACTACTAATAGGCATGTAGCCTTGTTGGTCAATAAAGCAAATATTCTCCTCACAGTTCCTAAAGACAGTCCTAATCATTCATCAGAAGAGTATTCTATGACAATTTTATGCACAAAGGATGAACAGTAAAAGCAAATGCACACGTAAGTAGTGGACCACCATGCAGTCTTGAAGTAGTGTTATCCTCCCCATGGAAACACAGTGCTGACTCTTGATATGAAGATTTCAGTTGAGATGATTGGTAATGGGCCACAACAGAGCAGACCAAGTGTAGTCCCTGTAGAGATTATGGTAGTAATGGGTTTCCAAAGGTGCAGACACACCAACTGGTGTCTTTTGCATACGTCATAGCATTTTTTTACAAGTTTAGTACAGTCATATATACATATGTGATTACATATGCACGATACAAATGTACCATTGTACTTAATAAGGCACAATATTGGGTGTTACAGCGTACCTGTTGCAAATATTCACATTTTACACAACTACATATATATAGTTATATATATATATATATATATATATATATATATATATATACAATAATTTATTTTAGCTTAATATTAATATTCACTTAAAGAATATAAACACTTGTCAATCAAGAAATATTTCAGTTTCACTTTGAATAAGTTCCCTTTGTGGCACCTTATATAGCTCAGTAATCTGTTGTACCATATTTGACCACTAATGCATGGACTATGGTCTGTTGTTTCTAATTTTGTTCTTTGTCTGTAGTAGCTGTCTTTATTTCTTGTATTATAGGCATGCATGTCAGAGCACTTCGTTGCTTTGTTTTGATGTGTCACAAAAAATATAATTAATTTGTAAAGATACAGTGAGTAGACTGTGAGGTATTTATGATGAACAAAGATTTCCCTGCATGAATCTCTATACCCTAATCCATGGATGATTCTGATTGCTCTTTTCTGTAGGGTTAATATTCTTTTCATATGTATGTCAGCAGCACAACCCCATACCTCCATCCCGTAATTAATCTGTGCAAAAATGGTTCCATAATAAAGTGTTTTTAATGTCTGATGTGGGACTACTTTTGATAACTGGCTGATTAGATGTAATGAACTGCTTATTTTATTGCATTAAAATTTGATATGGTTTACCCATCTTAGATTTTCATCTAGGTGAATACCTAGAAATCTGCAGCCTTCTGTGTCCACTACTTCAATTCCACCTATGTTACTGATAGAGGTTTGGTGTGAGTTTGTAAGTTTAAATGGCAATAACTGAGATTTACTGATATTAACTGTCAAACCTTGATCTTGGAAATAAGTAGTTATTTGATGTAGTCCCTCAGTTGCTACCAACGTTAAATCATCATTTTGTTTACCAAGAAATAACAGTGAGGTATCGTCTGTATAGGTTACCAATTGGGAGTTGGGAGGTTGCTCTATATCATTTATGTACACTAGGAAAAGGAAATGGCCCAAAATTGAGCCCTGGGGTACACCGTGTGTGACTGTCTCATATTTGGACTGGAAATTAATGATCTGATTATTGATTTTGTAATTCAGCTTTGTACACTGCTTGCGGTTAAATAAATATGTAGCCAGCAATTGCATGGATGCAGCATTTACATTGTATGACTCAAGTTTACTTAAAAGTAACTAATGGTTTACAGAGTCAAAGGCTTTAGTAAGGTCTAGAAATATGCCAGCTGTTTGCATTCCTTGATCAAGGGCACCATACGTTTTGTGAAGAAATTCCGTAATTGCTAGTACTATGATCTTCTCGGAATCCATGTTGTGTATCTGTTAGGAACTTATTTTTCAAGAAATAGTCACTAAGTTGTGTCAGCAGCACAACTTCAAATACTTTGCTGAAGACAGGTATCAATGATATGGGCCTGAAATTTGAAACCTCTTCCTTGGAGTCTTTTTCATGCACTGGTTTAACTGTGCTCCATTTCAATACATTTGGAAATGTATGTTCTCTGATACTGCAGTTTACCAGGTGGCTGATTATTTTAACTATTCCTTATTACATTTTTTAATCACGATACTACTCACACCATCCCATCCAGATGTGAACTTATTCTTTAGGTTATTTATTATCCTGCCTATTTCTCTTTCACTTACTTGTTTGAATTCAAACATGGCTCTTCAAAGGGGCAGAGCTTTACCCCACTACTCTCAATTGTGTTAATAGCTGGACTAACAGCTGCAGATATAAAGTATTTATTGAAAACATTGCAGACTTTATTAGGATCTTTAATTGTGTTTCCTTCATGTCTTATATTTACAATTTCAGTTTCTGACTTCGGTGTGGCTTTGCGAAATTGATTTACAATTCTCCATGAGGTCTTGGCTATATTGTCTGATTGAGCTATTTCACTGCTGTATATCTGTTTTTTTGGATTTGAAAGCTCATTCTTAAAGATTTTCTTGGCTTCGTTGTACTTCTCCTTAAAAACCTGCAGGTTTGTTGACTTGTGTAAGACATCCAGGTCCTGGATGTTTTTCCTGAGTTTTATCATATTTGCTGGAAGTATCAGTCTGTTGGTTTTTGCACTTTGGTTATGGGTAAACACTCTTTGTATTTTCTTAACAGGGCAGCATCTGTCAAAGTGTCTTAGCATAGTATCAGAGAATTTGGCCCATTTGTTTACAGATCCTTCAGTCTGGTAAATGTAACGTTCCCTGGCATTTTCACAATTTATTTGTAACATATACGCCGATCTGGGCAAGTTATATATATATATATATATATATATATATATATCTTAATATTACTGAATGTGGTATGAAATATGTTTGTTATTTTTATTATATTTTTTGTAACATTTCTCTGTATTAGGATAGGAAATTTCTATATTTATTATGTGAATGTAAAAGTGTCAGTATTTGCGGTATCAGCGATATTTGCTGGAAATCGACTTACAAAGAAATGTTAATAATCGTAATAGTCGTGCCGTTGTTTATCTTTGGCATGTGGAGACTCTCTGTCGTTGTAGGGACAGAGCAGCTAGTGTGTGGAAGAGTCAGTGTGTGGACAGAGCCGCTAGAGTGAGGAAGGGTCAGTTGTGGACAGAGCAGCTAGTTGTGTGGACAGAGCAGCTAGAGTGAGGAAGGGTCAGTTGTGTGGACAGAGCAGCTAGGTGTGTGGACAGAGCCGCTAGAGTGAGGAAGGGTCAGTTGTGGACAGAGCAGCTGAAGTGAGGAAGAAGTGAGGAAGTGTTAATCCTTGATCGCTCTAGCAGACGCGATGTGCAGCTACGCTCGCGCCCATTAGACGCGCCTGATTCATTAACCCGCATTGTGGGCACTAAAGGTTGTGTATGCATCGTGGTTATCCAGCAGAGTTAAGATGTACTTCTTTTGTATCTGTCGGGACTTTGCCGCCTTTAATCAAAGCGTACGAATTAATGTGAGTTGACTTGTTGTTTGGGCTAAATATATTAGTATTCATTAAAAGTGTGAATTATTTATGTAAATGAGCATGCCTACGTCATCTATAAATCACATGCGTAATGTAGTAGGTTTGATCAGTGATAAATGTCGGCTTCGCAATAATTAAGACATTTTCTGTTAATTAAAATATTCTTGTGTTCTATGGCTAGTGCCGGGATAAAAGTCAGTAAAAATATTTCACAAAAAGAAAAACCCACTGCATTCTGGAAAGTGTATGCCAAGGCCGAATGATTTAAGAGACTCAGTTCTTATCCAGATAGTACTATCCAATTAATATGAATGCACGTAATAATTTCCTTTAAATGTACGTAATCCTTAAGAAAGTAAAATTTGTTTTTTTATTACCACACGTAATGAAGAGAGTGGTTCTACAACAAAGTTCGCACTAAGGCAAATTAACTTTTAAGCAAGAAATAAAATTATTATTTCCTTTTTTTTTATTTCTACGAAATTTCAAATCATTCATTCCAGGAATTTCGTTAAAATGGCACCCAGCGTGAAGCTCGATTCAATTTTAAGAGAATATCATTCCAGTCCTCTATATCTAATTTATTTCTTACGGCAAGGATGTTACCCTCCTTTAGGATTCTTTTATTTTCGATAACTTTTGTCAGTTTTGGGATGCTTGTGTTTACATTACAAGCTGGCATTTGTGGTCAGAGTAGTGAAAATCCATATTCCAGCACCTAACTCTGTCTTTAATATGTTTACATAGTATAACGTAATCAATTCTGCTAGATGTGGACTTTGTTACCCTGGTATCACTATTTACTACATTTATGAGATTATGTGGGTTAAGAGTATCTATTAACCTCATATTACACAAAGTGGAAGATTTTGCCTCAATATTCAGATCACCAAGTATAGTTAGGTCACTGGGACCACAACGTCCCACTACTCTACTAAATATGTCTATGAAGCTAACTACATCAGCCATTGGTGGATGATAAATCCCAATAACTTTGTTTTCTCATAACCTCTCTACACTCTTTGGTGTGGACTTCAATGCCTGTCACTTCAATCAAGCCTTCTTTGTTGTACTGGTCTAGATAGTTTATTTTCTTGTACTTGAGATTCTCACTAATGTAAACTGCCACACCACCACCCTTATGTTGCTGTCTACAATAACTATTTGCTAAGCAGTAGCCCTCTAGTTTACAGTAAATAATTTCATCAGATTTTAATCCATGCTCAGTTAACACTACTATATGAGGTGACTGTTCATTTACAAAAACCTGTAATATATTAAGCTTATTTCTAAGGTACTGTATGTTTAGGTGCATGAGCCTTAGTGGTATTTTTAACAAGTCACTCTGATTATCTTCCTTTAAAATGCACTGAGTTGGTTCACTTACATAAGTTCTGGATCCAGGCATTAAAAGTGTTCCTGTTCTTTGGCGATCTTGCATTTCTCGATCTACTACCCAACGTGGCTTCTGTCTGTCTCGTTGTCAAAGTCGCTGTTGATGTGCCTTCTTGCTCCGTACAGTCCGAGGAGCTGCCGAGCTGCCTGGTGTTTCAGTAACTGGAGTTGTATACTCCACCACATTTGATTGAGTAAGTGATGCCGAAGAGTCTGCAGTTGATGCCACAGCTTCTGTTTTAACTAGCAGGCTTGGCAAGTTGTTTTTACCGATTCCTGGGAATTTGGTAGTTGCTTTATTTTCCCGCAAAAACATGTCACTGTGAACTCTTGGTTATTTGGTCTTGAGGATCTTCTAGGAGCACAATGTGTTTCTGGACTTTTGAATATCCTGTTGCTGCAAACTGATCTTCCTACTACATTGTTCGTACTGTCCTCTTGCCAACATTGTGGTTGATTTCTGGTACTGTAATTTTTTTTCTTTCTGTGGTATTATTTGCTCAGTTCCATCTGGATCCTTCCACTCAAGTGATATTGCAGGCTTTAGTTGATTTTTTGGAGAGATGACTGCAAGTAAAGTTCTGGCCTTTTCTTCCTTGTCATTAGCGTTTAGGTGTAGTCCGTGAGAAGTGTACCAGTCTCTGTTCTCAGGGACTATTACAAACTGAGTGTTTTGGAAATATTTCACTATTTTGGCTATTCTCCTATTAGTTCGCCTGGTTTCATCGTTCACACAAGACCAGTTTTCAAGATCATATCTATGGGGTATCCCTACTATGATTACATTTGTGTGCTGTAGCTTAATTAATGCTGATGTTATAGCATTTAATGCATTGTCTGCTTCGTTTTTGGCTACATCATTTGTGCCACCCCAGATTATAACTGTGTCATTCATTGTGAGATTCTGTAAGTTGTTACAGCTTTCAAGTATTGAAGTTAATGGTGCACCTGGTATAACATTTCCTTGGATTACGAAATTATTATGACTTTGATGCATTTAGCTGCAACTGATCGCCCATGGCTGTCTGCAAACACTGTTATTCTTTTTTTGTGTTTAGGTGAGCATTTTATGTTACTGCTGTGTCTGTTGTACGAATATTACTTGTTACTTGTGCTGTTTTCTTGAACTATGAAGTTTTTATTTACCTCAGTGTTTTTTTGTTCACAATTTTCATCTTTTTGTAGCACATCAAACCTGTTCCTTGTCGTAATGTATAACGAGGAATCATTCGCAATTTTTTTCACAGCTTTAGATGTTGTTTTAGGCGTAATATACTGATTGGCTTTTGCAGCGATTTCGTTTATAGAGTTTTTGTTTTTGCATGATTTGGAACCTTTTTTTTGTCTCTGAGTAACTTCTGTCGTGGGAGCTCGTCAGATTTACTTTTTAATTCTTTAACCTCATCAATGAGCACGTTGATTATATCGTAAGTACAGTCTTTGTTATTCAAGTCTAGTCCTAACTCGTCTTCCATATACAGCCAGAACTTTTGTTTGGAGTTCACATTTACACAAGAGAAATGAAACACAGTTTTACATTTTATGCACATAATGCCCTTACTGACACGATGTCCACAGTAGCAGAGTCCTGAAACTTTTCGACTCAACGTTGCGTTTTGTTTGTTAGATGTAGTTGCTACACACTGGAATTTCTCCGATTCTGCATGTCTCGTTTCCGCAACTTTTGATATTTTAGTGCAGGCTAAGCACATCCTGTCACTGTAAGTGTTGTACTTTTTACACACGCAACACGTATTTTCGTAAATTTTACTCTTGTTTGTCGAGTAATTCGACTGATTATTTACAATTGGCGCCTCAGCATTTTCGTTTCTTAAACGCGAAACGTCATATCTTAAAACGTCCACAGTTTTTTGTAAACTTGAAATTGGTTCTTTTAGCTTCACGATTTCACTACTACAATTCCCACAGACACTTGTTTTTAAGGCACAATTGTAACTTTTGTTCACTTGATCACTACACACAACCGCACTAGACGCCATCTTGAGACACCAGTCCTTGTAGACAGGCAGCAGCCATCTGTTGCAACTGTGCAGATGCATAATCACAATTGAAGAATCTTGAGGATAATGTAGCAAGTCCATGAACCACCACTTGTGCACTCACTAAATTTTTTTGTAATATCCTTAGAACCAGCAATGCTGTTAACCAGTCCCTTGCTGAATTATCAACACACATGCAAGCGCTAACACAATCATATAATCTTTGAGAAGTATGACCAACAGGCAAATGTATGCAGTAAAATTATTCCCTAGTATTTATCTAACTTGGAGAACTGGTATCTATACAATTACACATTTACAGCATAAGACTACAATTACAAGGGTAAAGAAAACATTATTATAGTCAAGAACATGATAATACAAATAAAATTTGTAGTAATACAGGCTTTACAGAAAGAATAGAAATAAGCATATATAGATAAGTATTGCAGGTATTATGGCATAAGTAAATAAAACGAAAAATGGAATATCCTTAGAAACATTACCTTGACACGTGAGCATTAAAAGAAAACACAACAGAAGAAATACTGAACATCTTCCTAAAGTAAAGAATGTGGTATAAAAACATAGTTTAGATTTGAGAATAACAGTATCTCTCTTTATAGTGAATGAAGCTTAGTATCAGAAGAAAACAAAAATCTACCAAATTGATCTTATCAGGTAAAAACACAGAAACAGGAAGAACACAGACACACAAGCGTACACAAAAACATAGCGGAATAAAACAAAAGGAAAAGACAGGGTCTGTTTTCAGTGTAACATTTAGTACTTCAGTACTTGTGGTGAGTATTTTATACCTCTGTTTCATTTTCTTTTCAGTAATATACTTCATGCTGGTAACTCTTTAACTTACAGCCAAAACGACTTCATTTCCAACCAAAACTTCATTTCATTCCCATAGACCTTTCTTACTTCAACATTTGTTTCCACAAAAATCCTCCCTAAGCATGCTATCTGTATTTATACTTTGATACATTTCTTACCTCACCATTCGTTTCCAAGAAAATCCTTCCAAACATGTTGTCACTGTTCCCTTCTCATATCCGTTCATTTTCTCTTTCAAAATATTTTTCCTCATTATACAATACTCTTTGGCCAGATCTTTTTCTTGTATCTTCTCAATGGGTTTCTTCGCAACTCATCACAACTCATTTTCTTATGTAGCCCACCCCTTCTTAAGCTAACTTAAATCTACGGAGCTAAGATACATAAACTAGAGAATGAGGCAATCCAACACACAAAATGACTAACACAAACACCAACGAAAAATGCCAATTGGCAAAGCAAGCAGCAGAATGTCTAAATTAGCAAACATTAGAACTAATATAAGGTAATATGCAGCAAACAAGAAAAATAACTTAGTGGTAAAACTGATTTAGCACAGTAATACAAAGTAAAATTCAGTGGGCCATTGCCTGACAAATATCAGCAGAAAATGCAACAACTTATACCTAAACATGGCGAAACACAAGCAGAAAAAATATTACAGTAAAGACAGTAATGCAAATGAAGGAAATGTCTATGTTAACACGAAAGTGATGCACCACAACAACTTATTCTACCAAGAAATTACCAAAGGCTTGAAAAGAAAATTATGTATGCAGTTAATATTACTAGTCCCTTCTCCTTCTTATCGTTCTTTCCTTTCCAAGTGCTCTTTTGTTTTAGAATATGGATCATAAAATTATTATTTAATGGATCTGTTGACAGAAAGTATTCACATTAGCACATGTATTAAATTTTATTTTATAAAACCAATGCTGCGGTGCAGCTAGAAACTAGACATCAAATAAAATGAGCAATTATGTACAATGCAAAACATATAGCCATGTGTCTTTTCATAAGTCAGTAAATATTCTCTCAACTTTCGTAGACACTTGTCATAATCAGGTGTGTAAACATAAGAATATTTCTCGTCAGTTCATAAGCATTTCAGTAAGTAGCCCAAAGTACAAACTCCAACATGTAATCATATGTTCGCAAGTGATAGAGTAGGATGTATACGTGAACAAGGAAAAAAAATTCCCGGATTTTTCCCGGATTTTTCCCGGATTTCCCGGTTAAAAATACACTTTCTGCCGAGTGAAAATACACTTTTTCCGTGTTGAATGGCACAGTAAAACTTATGAATCGTTTGAATGTTTTTGGTTTTATATACCGGAGTAGAATTTCTGGACACTTTAGAAAACGAAACTCAGGGGAGAAAAACGCGTTTTGGAAAGATCTTTGATGTGCAGCGACATGTACGCTGCATACTGTCAGAAAGGTGGAAATAAAATCTGAAACTATTAACATATTTCCGTAGTCCGCCGCTCGTGGTCTTGCGGTAGCATTCTCGCTTCCCAAGCACGGGGTCCCGGGTTCGATTTCTGGCGGGATCAGGGATTTTGCCTGCCTCGTGATGACTGGGTGTTGTTGTGTCGTATTCTTCAACATCATTCATCCCCATTACGGTCGGAGGAAGGCAATGGCAAACCACCTCCACTAGGACCTTGTCTAGTACGGCGGTGCGGGTCTCCCGCATCGTTCCCCTACGCTCTGTCGCGGAGTATGGGACTTCATCATCAGCCTTCCGTAATTATGCGAACGTATTTAAATTCATTTGGTAGCTCCCTGCAACAAAAAACCGTTTTTTATCATTTAACGTGAGAGCAATAAACGAAGAGGAAACAATAAAATCACTGAATGTAAACACAGGTCACGTGGTGACTCCCCACCTCAACTCAGACT
This sequence comes from Schistocerca nitens, assembly GCF_023898315.1. Lineage (NCBI taxonomy): Eukaryota > Metazoa > Arthropoda > Insecta > Orthoptera > Acrididae > Schistocerca > Schistocerca nitens. Next base: position 52,150,839 of record NC_064618.1, on the reverse strand, counting down.
GTTCTGTGCATCAGCCCCACATTTACTATATTTCCGAACAGGGGCAATATTAAGTCGTGGCGACCACCCACACCTCTGTAACCAGAAGCGGGAGAAGGTATTACTCATATGCTACTCAACTACGTATGCTCAAGAGCCCGCCCGCAACAGCTCAAACGAATCTAATTTAAACAGTTGTCACGTCATGCTCATCGGAGGCAATTTGTTGTTATAAAGCTTTGCATAGTCTTCCTAAAGCCTTTGACACACTTTGCTGTTGGCAGACGCTTGTATGATTACTGTTTTGTTGTTATAAACAGCACATTTCCTTTGCAACTTAAGTTTTATTTCCTATTTTTATCTCGTTCATGTTTTGTTGCTGCAGTATTATTCTGCAGTAGCGGGATATAGTAATATCCTTTGTTAGAGTATTGGTTCTTACCAGTCAAAATCACAAACATTTAACTGAAAACTAAAACAATGAGAAATTCCCGGAATTCTAGACAATTCCCGGGTTTTTCCCGGTTTTCTCCCGGATCTCCCGGTTGTCCCGGGTCGTATACACCCTGTAGAGTGTCGTATTTGTGGTACATTCTGCAAAGAAATGTTAATAGCGAGGTCAACGGCCTCTCTTTTCCGCAGGTGTGCGAGCGCTTGCGGGAGTGCAGTAAGCTTAAAAGCGGCTAAAGCGACACCATTACAGTTAACCGGCAACAAAAGAATGCGTTTTTCCGGGTGGCTAGCGTGCAGCCAGGTGCAGAGAGCATTACGTCAAGGTCACATATACTCTTTTTACCAACATATTTACGACAACAGTTTCAGCTACAATGACAGTTTGATACAGATAAATAATTTACAGTGGAAGTGTATAGAAACGAAATCTTATAAATTACATTCTCTAAAAATTTCTGTTGCATTGTGGTACTCACATTCACATATCTACTCACTTCTCATGACTCTTGAAGTACAATTCTCGGATTCTAGCATTCTTTTCCACAAACCAGAGTCCCTAACCCCTACTCATTATTCATTGCCTCATTACACATTTACATATTCATTGATACTTCTTCAATACTTCATCATAATAAACACGTAGAGTTTCATACTCCTCATATAGCTCCACCTTATTAATCATAACTATATCTTAACATCATAATACAAATTGTCCTTGTAATAATATCACTATAACACATCAATCAAATCACAAAACGTAGCAACCTCCAATAATCTCAAAACCTTGTAAAAACATGATCTCTGCTAGTTTCAGTAGTGTCTTATACCTAAAATGTACTTCAAAACTCGTGATCCCGTACAATATATATGACTCAAATCTCTCACAGTATCACAATGATTCCGAAAATATATGTGAACAGTTCACAAAATGCAGACAGGGTACAATTTCATAAGTGCAAAGTAAACCAACTGCGTAATTGCGTAGATATGTGTCACTGACGTAGTAAAAGATATCCATTCCTCTCAGTTAAATAACTGATAGCTATGTAATTCTGTATTAGTGAAATATGATACCGACGTTTAAAACTGTATAAACAAATACGGTATTAGCTAGGGCTCCTTGCACTTGCCAAGCGCATAGTACACAAAGTAGTCGTACCTCCATGAGGGACAACGTAATTACACATCAGATGTTACAGATTAAAACTGCGGAATGAAATGCACTAACGAAAACCTTCTCTGTATCATTGAAGTTGAAAAATATTTCTAAAAATGTTCTAAGTACAAAGTTAATAACTCAAATACGTGTCCTGTAGCGCTAAACTACGCTTCTTGTAAGAAAATTTCTGTCATTGCGTAACGGTAAAAATATGCCAACTGTCGTAGTTATCGTCGTCCATAAGCAAATTTCTCTGACAACCGATGTACTTACCTTTGTCATATACAAAAGTAAAGAGCTATGCGTGTAAACGTCGTAGTTATTATGTTCATTGCCGTGACCTTGAAATTAGTATACTGAAACGTATTGTTGTCTTACGAAAATAGCTGTCTCATTGCAGCATGCCACGTGCATTGTAGCATTACCAAAACGTGTTTTACTTTCCAGAAGAATGCAGAAAAACTGTGCACACATAAAACAGAAGCAATAATGAAGATTGTGTCACTCATAGGTAGCGTCGTAATACAATCGCGTAGCTGTCAAACAAAGGTAAATACTATGTCAACTGTGGCCTCTCGGAAAGTACTTTAAATAAAAATGTCTCTTCAAGTAAACCAAAATGTTGCAGTAAAACCTCATTAGCAGTAAATGTTCCAATAATGTGGACCTTATAGTCGTGACGTAGTTGTACAACTAACAAGCAAAAAAAGTATAGACAATAAGACTGTGTCGTCTATGAATTTTTAACATGTTGCAGCGCTGTCAGAAACCGTGCCAAATTAGTTCCAACGCAGCATCCGCGGCTAACCGACCGCTTTCCACGAAGTGGGGCCGGGGCTGTTCCTCAGCTAAGTAACGTAGCTTCACATGGTACCACGGTACTTTAGCTTTTTATGTTTGACCGTGCCTTATTCTGGCATGTATTAGTTTATTCTATGCTTCTGAAGAAGGCTAGATTACTCTAGCTGAAACATGGGTAAAGACCAGTAACTTTTCGGATCTGAGGCGAATGTTTGACGTATTGACGTCTGTTCCCTATAACAGTGAACTCGTAAAATTACTGTCTCAATTATTTCCATAGGTTCTTGATTAGATAGTTAAGTTCAAAACACCGCTGTATGCTAAATGTGACAAAGCGTGATAGCAACTTCAAGTGAAAAATTTAATGGCAAAGACTAAGTCAGAAAGTAAACTATTTCTCAATAAACGGTTATACACGAGAAATGTGGAGTAATCTTTTGTTAATATTTTTGTGATCTAATGACCAAATTGAAGGAAAACAATGAGCAAATTGATGAAGCCAAGCTTGTGGATGTATGTCATTACAAGAATTCTATAATGTTTTAAATTTACCTGTAGTGATGAAGAGCTTATAGTCAAAATCATCATGATGCCGAGTTGCAAACCGGTCATTCTTATGTCGTGTTGGAGGTTCCATCTCAAGGCTCGCTGCACCTTGCCAACTCCTTTCAAAATCTGCGAAGTACCCAGTGTTATTACCTTGTAACTTTTCCGTATTTCTAAATCCCTCTTCCCGTGTCGAAACGCTAGTATCCTCTGAAATATCTAGTTCTTGTATCACGTGTACCAACTGACTTTGTACTTCCCGCATTTGTCTTCTATGTTGCGTGTTTGTTTGTTTCTGATTTTGTTTGAATTTCCTAATATCCTCGTACTCTTGTGTCAGTAAAGGCTACAGGTTTGTAACATTGTTAACTGATCCGAAATTTCGGCTACTTTTTCCGATAATGTGCTTACTTCCTCCCCGTGTTTTTCTGAACCAAATTTTAGAGTATCTATTGTGTCCTTTAAGTTTTCCTGATCTTTTACAAGTTGCGCTATCGTATCGGTAGATGCAACATTATCAGTTTTAGCCTGCAATGTGTCGTGATTTTCCTGAACAATGAACTAGTTCTTTTATGGCTGCTTCATGAGTCTGTAACGTATGTTCATGTCGCGAAAAGACAAATTCAGAAATTTTTTGACATTTCGATTCAATTTCGGGTGTCTCAGCGGTTAAATCTTCACATGTTTGTTCAAGTGGTTGTTAAATTGTGTTAAATTTTTGGAGGTGTCGCAGTATTCGTTCCTAACATTGTTCCATTTGTTAATGTATTTGTTTCTCACTTTGAATTAATTGTTACTGATTTTGAATTAATTACAATAACAATGCATTAGTGACTGAAACATGTTCCTCTGTGCTTTTCGGCAGTGCATTCACACCGGTAATACTCATATTTCGAAAACCAGAGAAGGTGACTTGACGTAATCGAGAAGAGGGTAATGACGCAAAACTTGAATCTACGGTATTTGAAAGGTTTTGTTCTGCTATTTCGCATTCCTGAGGTGAACATTTACCGACCGATCGATCGACAATACTTCCTTGTTCACTGATTATTTCACTGTCTACACCGTGAATTACTACCTATGCACTATTACGAAATTACTGTCTTGAATACTTGTCACTTCATTACGAGGTGGTGCTAACAAGCTACGCTCGTCGTCACTGTCGTTTCTCAATTTGCTTTGCAGCCTAGTAGGGCCTATTACGCTTTTCATACGCCATGATTGTCACAGTATTTTAAACGATAACACAGAAAAAACGCAATTTGGAAAGCAAAAAATAAGGAGACACACTAAAATAACACTGAAAATAATCAATATCTAATTAGTTGCAAACGCGACTGCGAAATACTTAGTGAAAATCCACATGCATGTCACAACAATACAGTACAACAATAAGAGACTACAACCACAAAGGAAATGCCATATACAATTACGAGGTAACAGTAAAAAGTAACTAATTTCTAATTATGCACTAATTATTCAAACTACAAGAAAATGAGAAGATTCTATTGAGATAGCCTCAGCTAAGGGCCAACGGGTGAAACTTCTATGTATTTTACTTAAAGTGAGTACTACGTTGGTGAAACTGAGTTTTTACTTAAACTTCTGAATGCTGCGGAGTGCAACTGAACGCACTGTCTCTTTGCTTCATTTTTGTCATATCACTGACCTACAGAATTTTCTCTGACAAATGCAATTCGAACTTATCCTATTCATTTATGACCCACAATGTACAAACGCAACACAATGTGACTGCAAATAATTAACAAAAAAGAATGGCCCTGAATTAGAAGATATCCTAACAATAACCTACACTTTTTCATCAATCACTTACCTCACAGAAAACCTTCATTACATGAACTACAGCAAATACAGCAACCAGCAACTACAGCCAGCTAAATAAAAGATTCTAACTACTGTAGGCTCTACTAATAGGCATGTAGCCAGCAAAGGAAAGATTTTGTTGCAGAACAAACAATGTAATTAGCAGATTGTACCTTAATTATACGACATCCAGTTACAAAAATTATATAATCGTCAGTAATTCCTTTTCCCAAACATTAGCAAATACATCAATCATCATTTTATAATCCATATCCAACCAATAATAAATCTGAGTGTAGTGAAGCAGGGGTTACAACCCGTCGGCGTTGACCACTGACGACATACAAGACTCATACATAATAATGTCTTCACTTTCAGCCATAGATAGTAAAACAGTTCTGTGTTCTGGATAAGTGCTATCATTGTCATTAAAATAATTGAATGTGATTTTAAAAGAGATCGCTACATATAGCTCAAAATATTCTTCGTGTTTGGCTGTTTGCAAAAAAAAATGGCTCTGAGCACTATGGGACTCAACTGCTTTGGTCATTAGTCCCCTAGAACTTAGAACTACTTAAACCTAACTAACCTAAGGACATCACACACATCCATGCCCGAGGCAGGATTCGAACCTGAGACCGTAGCAGTCGCGCCGTTCCGGACTGCGCGCCTAGAACCGCTAGACCACCGCGGCCGGCGGCTGTTTGCAATTCATTGGGTAGTTAATTTCATTCTTGGTTATATTGAAGTAATTTGGACTATTAGTTTTTTCTTTTAGGACAATTTTTAATATCTCAGTTTCTTTTGTAGGTATGGATTTATCTGTTCGGATGAACCTGGATGATTTGAGAGAGGCAATGTTCGTAGACATGTTGGCAACGATTTGTTTCTAGAAATGTGTGGTCTCGTTGCCGAGTATGTTCGATGTCGTGAGTGCGGCAAACATAAGCGCCTCACAAGTGTACCTCGTCGCCGTACTCGCGACTTATTCGTACGACGCTGCAGCAACGATCGGTTGTGGCGGTCCATTTGACGAGGCACGTGGTTCGAGAAGTCCAATCTCGCCTTGAGAGACATTATGAAAATCACGTACTGTTGGTGTTTGGGATATCCTGTGTGGCTGTGTGTCCATGAACGTCGTGTGAGTAAGCGTACAGTTGTGGATTGGTACTCTTTTTGTAGGGGAGTTTGTGGGGAGTACATGAAATATAGGGGGCCGTTGCGGGGGGAGGGGGGGGGCTGAGGGGGCGGGTGTTATATTCGAAATTGAGGAGTCGCATTTAGGCAAAAAGGAAGTAAAACAGGGCGGATCCTCCGGTGGGATTATGGGGTTGGGGGGCTGCAGTTTCAGGTCAAGAGTGTGACGATGTAGTGTTTAAAGTAGTACCGAATCGAAGGAAGGAAGTTTTGGTCAGTTTAATTGAAGATCAATTTGGAGAGTGTTCCATTGTAATTTCAGATGGTTTTTCTTCGCACAGGGATTCAGGGGAAAGGGGTTATCAGCATCTCGTAGTTAATCTTAATATTGAGTTCAGATCATTACCCACAGGGGCTTGCACAAATAGCATAGAGGGTTATTGGTCAGCTGTGAAATCTCTTGTAGGGAAGGGGAAACGCCGGATTTCCACACTTCAAAGTCACTTAGACGATGGAGGCGCAGTATTCCCCAAACATATTGCCGTTTAAAAGTTTTGTTAAACTTGTTGGGCAACTGTAACGTACGAAATATGTTAGCTAATTTCACATTAGGATGGGGGGTGGGGGGTGAATATGTGTGTGTGTGTGTGTGTGTGTGTGTGTGTGTGTGTGTGTGTGCGAAATGTTTTGTTTGTTATGTACGTGGGTATGTGATGTCTTTCTAGGCGAGCTTCGGTTCTTTTAAGAAGTTCCTGCGTGGTAAGTTCAGTTTTCCATCTTTTCTTTTACTGCATTTGACTATTTTGACTTATTTCATTGTTGTATTACACCATTACTTACGTTTTCGTGTACTCCAGTAGGTAATAGAAATTTCCCAGCTGTCGTACTTCTTTCGTTTCCCAGCTCTAGTATCAGTACGATATTTTCGAATCTGTACTAGCAATATTAAAGGCGAAACGCCAGACACAACTAAAATTTGTATCCCTTCCTTCAGCTGACCTTCGCACTGACACTACCAATTCGAAAAGAACGACATATGTAACATTGATGAAATTTACCTATACATGTCAACTGGAGAGCAGGATACAAATGTTGTGTATAGCTACTTAGCTCAACTAAAGAATGGGATACTGTTGTCACTGTACTGCTGTGATCAAAACAATAACTTTCAGTCCATACTATTAGCATCGAAGGTGAAAAACAAACTGTACCCCATAGTGGAGTACGGGATACAAATTGTATATGTGTCTTCTTCTAGGCGTAGTTCAACTGAGGTACAGGCTGCAAATGTAACGTACGTCCATTTCCACGTTTTCGTTAGCAGTGTACATGTATATAGGTCAACGGAAGTATAGGATACAAATATTATGTACGTAGCTCCTTCTGCCATCGGTAGTACTACTATCTACGTAAGAACAGAGTGGTAGCGGAGGCGAAAGAAACAACACATGTAAAATTTGTATCCCGTGCTTCAGTTCATCTATATAGTTCAACTGAACAACAGGATATTAATGCTAACGAAACGGTTCGAGATACAACCCATATATATGTGACGTGAGTATTTATGTTACCAATATATCCATCCATTTTTCCTCTTCATTTTCCACAGAAATAATACGATACAAACACGTGATATCCTTAACGTGAAAATACTACTTGCCTTGATATATGTCAACTATATTTTTCGTCTCTCGTATTCCTTTGTTTCTGAACAGTCTTGTCAGCCATTTCATCTGTGTAATAAATGCTCTCTGGGTAATTCTGACGTCATTGGTCAAAGCCGACGGGTTGTATCCCCTGCTTCACTGGACCCGTGAATCTCCATGACGGCACACGTCCAGACCGTCCACTCTCTCGCTGCTAACGCTTCTAACCTCCATCACTGCTAACTGCAAGTCCGACCAGCCATAGGGTCTCTTATAGAGGGCGCACAGCGCTGACAGTGATATTAATGCAGTCTATAGCGATGCCGACATACAAACACATAAACAGGCTATTTACATAGTGCATTACATTAAAAACAATTGTAGATATCTCACATGAATCTCACGTTTCAAAATGCAGGTTTTTAGCTGATTTAAAATTTTTGAAACCGTTTTGTCTATAACATTTCCTTCGGAAGCAATCTACAAAATTTTATTTTTGTGGAATATTGTTTGTCGACGTTTTTCTGAAGAGGTTAATAAATCAGTCACCCAGTTGTAAAACAGAGGTTTATTAGCTCTTGACCTACATTTCGATATTTCTAAAATTATCTTCTTCAGAACGAGTGGGCTTTGTTACATCATGTGATGGTAGATAAGATTAGATGAAACCGAACGGCTCTTATCATGTATAAAGTTGACAAAATAAGAACTATTTCAAGCTATAGCTTTAGCTACCAGCCAGATTACATACATTGTACTTCAGAATGAATGTTCACTAGTAAATGCCCACAGGCAGAAGCGCTTGTCAACAGAAAATCGTAACAGGACTCAGAGGATAAAATGTTTGCCCAAGATACGTGTATATCATGCGAGAGACTATAGCCAACGAGATATTTATAGAAATATCGAAACCTAGGTCAGGAGCTAATAAACCGCTGTTTTGCAACTGGTTGGCTGACTTTTCAACTTCTTCAGATTTACACAGTTATTGTTTGGCAGCCATGTTTAAGTTTCTGACTTTTTTTTTCATTTGTCACTTATACAGGCTGTTTCAAAAAGAATCATCCGATTTGGCTCATCTATATTTCTGAAAATAATGAACATATGCAATGAATTTTTTTTATGAACTGCAAACTCAACAAGTTTTTTTCATACCTTTTCGTAGGTGTTCGATATGGCCCCCTTGAGATGCATGGCATATGTCAATTCGGTCTCCAAATTGTTCCCACACCCCAACGAGCGTGTCTTGAGTTACAGCTTCCACAGCCGCTTTTATGCGGTGTCTCAGTTCATTCATTGTTGTTGCTAACGGAGGCACATGAAGAGAGTCTTTTATAATCCCCTCACCAGAAATAATAACATACAGTCAGGTCCGGTGACTTCGGAAGCCAGTAATGCAAGGCTGAATAATTTGGTACAGTGCGACCGATCCGTGGTTCAGTGATCCTCTGATTTGAAAATTCCCGCACTTCCAGATGTCAACACATGCAACACATGTGCCAGACGAACATCGGGGGCATGTTGAGCCCTCGAGCTGCACGGCGAACGGATTTCTGCGGATTCCTAGTGAAACTATAGAGTATGCGTTCGACGTCTGTGTCAGACACTCGAGGAGGACCCGAAAATTTGCCTTTACACAAGCAGACTCTTTCTCGGAATTGTTCATGCCATCGTCTAATGTTCTATGCTATAGGAGGATCGACACCATGCTTAGTACGAAAGTCCCCCTGAACAGTTATTACCGACCTGCACTGCGCGAAACATACAACACAAAACACTTTCTGTTGTCCCGCCACCATTTTTACTAGAACTGAAGTGGGCGCACACTGCTGCTGCCTGGCGGGAAACATGTAAAACTCGAGTGTTTCCTCTCTCCAATTGTACTTTGTTCATACACATATCTCAAGTAACATAATAGTTACGATTTTTTTTCTTTAAATCGGATGACTCTTTTTGATACACCCTGTATTTCATACAACGCTGAAAGTTGTTGTTAGACGCTGTCTGGAACTTCAATAAAACCTCCTTTGATACATTTTTGGCTTCCATCTATATATTTTCAACTTTCTTATCAACATGTTGAAGATATTTATCTTGAAAATCGTGCTGAATAACACGACCTCTGGCACTAACAAACGACCGAACGCGATAGCTCAGTACATGTTTAAAATTTGGCCCCATAGGCTACAACAACTTTACACATTCGGCCCAGGCACAAAGAACTTGTACAACTGTTGGCGGTGATTGGCATTATTTTTACTGCAAGGGGACTTCCAATGTCTGATGTCGTAGCCCCTAGATCTGTGATCAGCAAATCGCTGATCAACTCTCTCAGGGACATATTCGGTAATTCCTGGTAACTCTGGGGTTAGCCAACATGAACTGCTCCACTGAGCTCAGAACGCGCTCACAACAGTTACTTGCTTCTCCGGCGCAGATGACATTGTCAGTCAGTAATACTACATTGCTACCCTCATAGTCGAGTGCATATGCATGGTTGCGTGTATATGCGTGAGGTTTTGCTTTCTTTTTTTCTTTTTTTGTACGTGTGTGTGTGTGTGTGTGTGTGTGTGTGTGTGTGTGTGCGTGTGTGTGTGCATGTCAGATATTTGCTAACGTGGATAGTTTGATTTACGCATTGATACTAAGGTACATTCGTTTTCATGATACCATGTTCATGCCAGGAACAAAATATTGTATCACTTTCATTCGAAATGCGGGGGACGGGGGGGGGGGGGGGGGGGAGGAAGGGTAAATAGATTACATCTTAATCCAGATAATGGACAAATGTGTGTGTTTACTATGCTGTGCTATAGTATCGGCTTGAAAAAAAAGGGAACATCGAACGACGCTGTTCAGCCAGGGATTTCCCACTGGCTTCTGCTGTAGGTGAAGAGAAAGTAGGGCAGCTAAAACCCAAATTTAATGCTCAGCAATCAACTTTTTTAAAACCACTAGACAAGAATAAAGCAGCAACTGACCATTTAGAGTTTCAAATATTATTGCACAGAATAAGAAACAGTTCGAAGACGGTGAATTAATCAAAACTGCATTTTTAGAAGCTACAGGTTTATTATTTTATAGCTTCAAAAATGAAACTGAGATAATGTTTGCTGTTAAATCTGTACAACATTCTGAAAATACAGTGATGAAGAGGGTTTTGACTTTTTCCCTACGACTGGATGAATCGAATGATGTAGCTGATCCATCTAGGTTGGAAGATTTTACAAGAATGCCTTTTAACAATATCGGAATAAGAGAATAGCTGATAAAGACTGTATCAGTAACAGGTCGCACTACAGGAAAGGACATACTTTTAGCAGATAAAGATCATATCAGCTGTGAAATTCTCCTGTAAAGAAGCTTGTGGGCTTAGCAGCTGACGGAGCCCCTGCAGTGGCATGCGTAATCGGTAAACTTGTTCGACAAGATCGCCGTTTAACAATCAGAGCAGTGTCTGAGTTAACAGGAGTTGACAAGGAAAGTGTCGAACAAGTTTACCGATTTTTTCAATGTTTGCATCAGTTTTTGCTGACAATGGTCTGCCAGTGCGAGTGTCATCACTGGTGTCTTCGCGGCCATCTTTAAATCGTTTAAACCACTCAAACACTTGTGTTCACGATAAACAATCATCGCCGTACACTTGTTGTAACATTACAAACGCTTCACTTGCAGATTTTCCTAGTTTGAAACAAAATTTGATGTTAACACGCTGTTCTTTCTGTACACTCAACATTTTCCGACGCACAGACAAAACGTCAACTACTTAAAACAGACGCCACGGGCAGACTGAGTGCCGGAGCCAGATGAAACCCGAGAAGTAGGCGGAGAGAGAGTCACGTGACAGGCCACGCGACCTTCAGCCTTATTGCATTAGTTTTATTGTTTCACCAGTACTAGTCCGTTTTTTTCTAGCCACACCTCGTAGTTCATGAGGTATAACGTCATAAACACTGAAATGCGTGGTAAAATGCCTCACTGTGCATGACGTTTAAATTTATTATTTCTTTGCTATTCGCGACATATTGTGCAAACAGTATCCACATGTGCCGTTGAATTTTTCGATATCACGCAACAAACAGTTCATATCTTGTTTCGTTTCTAATATAAAATTGGCGAAATGAATACCTGGGCAATGCCGGGTTTGTCGGCTAGTGTTTTCTTATTTGTAGCCCGTTTTAACGATCTCATTTGATCCCCATCGGAGTCTGCATCAAAAGCTTTTGACCTCGATTGCTTTTTTTGTAACGGGAGCGCAGTGATGTAAACTGTTTCACATGTTTTGCTTTAGAATGGCCCCGGACTAGCAACAGAAGCTTGTCCAAAGTAGTGGGTCGCACGAATTCTCCTCGTCAGTCATTGGGAAGAGTTACGATACTATCCTTACCATGTTACCATTATTACAAAAAAATTTATTGACACGTCATGACGTTTTTGGAGACCGAAAATCTTCTGTTTAAAGATCTTGCGAAAGTTTCATAGTGTATTTTATACAGTTCCACACTGTCATTTACTGAACAAAACACAGGTGTCTGTAAATTATCTCTGCAGCTTAATAGTTTAATAACTTTAAAACCCTACTAGATATTAACAAATGGTTTTCAACATGTGATAACATAACTCTTAAAGATTTCTTTTACCTTCCAACTAACGCAATTTTGACGCAGAACTGAACTCTGAAACATGACAAAATGTGGACGCCACAGGATAAAGCTCACTGTATGGCCTGGTTCACACAGACGACGTCCGACACCCAAGTGCAACGAAACTTCCAAACATGATATGGAAGGCAACCGCCATCCTGACCAACTATTCGAGCTGGGCGTACATCGTTTTGTGGAAACAGGTAGTGTTCTCCATAAAAAGGGGGCGGAGCGACCAAGTGTTTGTCCAACGTGGACGAGGTACGCTAGGCATTTGGAAGGAGTCCGAAAAAATCGGTGCGTACGGCGGCCAGAGTATTGGAAATGTCGCGATTAACATTGCACGCTGTATTACTTAAGAGGTTGTGGTTATATTCCTAGAAGGTCCAGCTGATTCAGGCATCCTCACGTTACACAGAAATGGAAAGAGACAGTCTCAAGGCCTATGTTTGGTGCATCATTGGCTCATTCTCTTTCATAGAGTCTTTCGTCTATGGTGGAGTTCATCTGGACACGTTACTGGAGTTAGCTGTGCTGCAAATGAAACACCTGCTACCTTACGTCCAGCAGGATGGGGCAACATCCCACTGGACCCTAAATGTCAGTCAGTTTCTAAATGAAAAGTTTCCGGATGGTCCAATTCGATGGTCGCCACAGTACCCTGACCTCACACCATCAGACTGCTTACTGCGAGGTTTTGTAGAGGATCTGATGTACCGAACCAAGGTTAGAGATCCACAGGACATAAAGGCCCGCATTCTCAATGCATCGGAACGAGTCATCGAGTAGATCTTCAATTGCACGTGGAGAGAAATGGAATTCCGACTGGACATAATCAGTGCCGCTAAAGGTGGACACATTGATGTGTATGAATGAGGAACAAAACTTTATAAGGCACAACGGAGATATAGAAGCTGGCTGCAAGCGGGCACTGATTTAAATCAATGAGTCAGATTGAAAATCTGTGCCGGACCGGAATTCGCACCGAAGTCTCCTGCTTACAAGGCAGGCGCGCTGACCACTGCGCCATCCGGTCACAGTGGCCACAGCAACTGCACGGACTATCCTAGTACGCCTCCCATCAGACCCAAACTTTCGAACTGTCAACACACTACGAATGTAGTGCCCCTTCCAAGTTATTCTAACTAGCTGATTCCCGTAAGTGTAGGTGTGCCTCTATACTGAAGAGATCATTGATTGTACTAGCATTAATTAAACAGGGCGTTTCATGATTCATGCTAAACACCTCTAGAGGTTATATAGGGGACTTAGTACATCAGGTTTTGAATAAGGACCCATGCCCCGACCCCCCCCCCCCCATCCCCCCGAGACTATAGAGGGTCAAACATAAACGCGCCGGCGTCTGTAAAGCCATGTATATAATTGGTGATTCCATGAGACGGTGCTACAAATTTTCAAGAATGATGGAGACCGATAAGCGCATCAACTTGAGGTGAGGGTCTCTGGTTACGAGATGAACTATTCTAAAGTTAAAAACGAAAACCATTCTGATTCCTCTTACAGTGGAATAGATGTACTACTTTGCAAAAACAGACATAATGTCTTACGGGATAACCGCAATCAGTGATTTTATAATGTTACTTAAAATCCGTCTTGATTGCAAATTTTTTTATTATTCATATGACCGGTTTCGGTTCATTCAGAACCATCTTCAGATCTGATATTTCAGTTACAGGAGTAACCCGTCCAAATCCAGCAACTTTCACATGCTACGTAGCATGTGAAAGTTGCTGGATTTGGACGGGTTACTCCTGTAACTGAAATATCAGATCTGAAGATGGTTCTGAATGAACCGAAACCGGTCATATGAATAATAAAAAAATTTGCAATCAAGACGGATTTTAAGTAACATTGTAGATGTACTACTACTGTTGAGGCAACGAGTGTTGGGTATGCAACCTTCAGAGGTGGTAGTATGCACCAGGACTAGAAAAAAGTCTAGTAAACACGGGCTGTAAAATACGCACCCGTGCAGCTATCGCCACTTCTACATCTTCGCTAGTGTGAAACACAATTCCTCTACAGAACGGATACTCATAGCTGGCAATGTTTCCGGACATGGGCTCCTGAGGAGAACTTGATCTACTAAGTCCCCTCCACAAGTTGCAGAAGTATGTAACATGAATTGTGTAACACTATTTATATGTCCGAAAGAACGGACGCCATATACACCGAAGAGCCAAACCAACTGGTACACCTGCCTAATATCGTGTGGGGCCCCTGAGAGCACGCAGAAGTGCCGCAACGCAGCGTGGAATGGACTCGACTAATGTCTGAAGTAGTGCTAGGAGCAACTGACACCATGAATACTGCAGAGCTGTCCATAAATCCGTAAAAGTACGTGTGGTTGGATATCTCTTCTGAACAGCACATGGAAAGGCATTCCAGATTTGCTCAGTAATGTTCATTTGCTCAGTAATGTTCATGTCTGGTGGCCAGCCGAAGTGTTTAAACTCATAAGAGTATTCCTGGAGCCTTTCTGTAGCAGTTCTGGGCTGTGTGTGGTTTCGCATTGTCCTGCTGAAATTACTCAAGTCCGTCGGAATGCACAATAACCATGAATGGATGCAGGTGATCAGACAGGCGCTCACGTACGTGTCACCTGTCAGAGTCGTATGTAGACGTATCACGGTTCCCATATCACTCCAACTGCACACGTCTCACACCATTATAAAACCTCCACCAGCCTGTACTGTCCCCCGCTGACATGCAGCTTCCATGGATTCACGAATTTCCCCCATACTCGTACATGTCGATCCACTCGATACAATTTGAAACGAGACTCGTCCGACCAGGCAACACGTTTCCAGTCATCAACAGTCTAATGTCGGTGTTGACGGTCCTAGGCGAGGCGAAAAGCTTCCTGTCATGCAGTCATCAACGGTACTCGAGTGATCCTTTGGATGCGAAACCCCACATTGTTGTTGTTTCGTTGAATGATTCGCACCCTGACACTTGTTGACGGCCAGCACTGAAATCTGCAGCAATCTGCCGAAGGTTGAAATCTCTAACAATTTGCGGAAGGGTTGCATTTCTGTCACTTTGAACGGTTCTCTTCAGTCATCGTAGGTCCCGTTCTTGCAGGAGCTTTTTCCGGCCGCGGCAATATCGGGGACTTGATGTTTTACCGGATTTATAATATTCACGGTACACTCGTGAAACGATCGTACGGGAAAATCCCCATTTTAAGGCTACGTCGGAGATGCTGTGTCCCATCGCTCGTGCGCCGACTAAAACACCACGTTCAAACATTCTGAAATCTTGATAACCTGCAATTGTGGCATCAATAACCGATCTAATAACTGCGACAGATACTTGTTGTATTGTACAGGGTCAGTCACTAACTATTACCACCAAGAATGAATCCGAAAGTAAGATAGGAGTTGAAAAGTTACTAGGAAAGAAGCTACAAGACGTTGTTTTTATTTATTTATTTATTTATTTTTAAGGTGAAGTAACGTACATTGGTACTTACTTTCCGATAGCGGCTATCAGGACGAATCCAATTAGGTGTCACAGTAAGGTCTTTGATGGTCAACGAAGGTCAAAACGGTGGCACGAACGTCCATTTAAAGAAGGCGTTCGAAGCGATAACCATTGGTATCAGTGCAGTGCTGTAATCTTCTTATCATGGATTGAGTGGTATTCCTTATCACTGCGGTACTTATCGAAGCACATGCTCTGACAATTCTCTCTCACATATCTTCGGGTGTACTTGTAACATCTTTAGAAACAATGTCTTTTATGAATCCCCACAAGAAAAGATCCAGGGTAGTCAAATCACATCTCATCCGCGTCCAATCCAACGATTTGGGAATTGTCTCTGCAACTCATTACTAGCCATCAGCGAAAAATGTGCCGGACACCCATCGTGTTGACAGCACATTCTGTTCCTTGTTACTAAAGGTATTTCTTCCAATAACAGACCTAATGTTTTTTGCACGGATGTGGTGTACTTCCTACCATTAAGATTTACTTCGTTGGATTGGGGCCTATAATTCTGTCCTCCAGAATCCTACACCATACATTCACCGACCACGGTTTCTTGTGTGCAACTGCGGCAGCCAACATGGATTTTCCGTTGCTCAATAATGCATAATATATAAATTATCATTTCCATGGTTCGTGAATGTAGCCTCGTCAGTACATAAAATGAAATTAATAAGTGTGTCATCCCTCTGAATCTGAAGTTAAGAGCCCATCGGCAGTATTCAATGCGACGCATACAATCCGTACCAGTTAAATCTTGGTGGGGACTGATAAGGTAAGGATGACATTTATGGCGATGCAGAACACCAACAACGCTACTCTGGCTCATGACAGATTCCCTTGCAATTTGACGCGAACTAACACAAGGATCTCGGAACACAGTGACAAGAGCACCAATTTACGTTTCATCGTTAGTAACTTTCCGTTGAGGATGTGTTTCTGATACGGTAAATATCCAGTTGTTCTCAATTTGTCATACACATATTTAAATGTACGACGTGTAGGGTGAGTACATTGAGGATACCTTTCAGCGTATAAGTCTCTAGCTCTCACTAAATTTCGTTGGTATTTTCTGTAAATGAGAAGTATATCAACTTGTTGTTCGAACGAATACATCGTTCACATTCGCTTGATTCGACGATACTAGTCTTACCGTTCCTATTAGTGTTGTACTGCGAAAAAATGGTTCAGATGGCTCTGACCACTATGAGACTTAACTTCTGAAGTCATCAGACCCCTAGAACTTAGAACCACTTAAACCCAACTAACCTAAGGACATCACACACACACACCAGTGCCCGAGGCAGGATTCGAACCTGCGACCGTAGCGGACGCGCTGTTCAAGACTGTAGCGCCTAGAACCGATCGGCCACCCCGGCCGGCATACTGCGAAAACTTCGAATGGTGTTTATATGTCAATGCCACGTTAGATGGATACGCCGTATTCGGCGAATATTTACTATTTGCTCTATATACGAGAGAGAATTGTCAGAGCATGTGCTTCGGTAAGTGCTGAAGTGATAAGGAATACCACTAAATCCATGATAAGACGATTGCAGCACTGCACTGATACCAATGGTCATCACTTCGAACATCTCCCTTAAATGGACGACAATGCCACCTTTTCGACCTTCGTTGACCTCCAAAGACCTTACTGTTACACATCATTAGATTCGTCTCGATAGCCACTCTCAGAAAATAAGTAACTAACTATAGCATCCCATTTTATAAAGAAAGGTGTCCTTCATATCTCTGACGCAAACCCTTAGCAACAAAAAACCAACGTCATATTATGGCCCTCGTTGTCCAAATGCTAGATTTGTCCCACAAACTTTTCAGCTACTATCATACGTTCGGAGTTATTCTAGGTGGCAACAGCTAGTGACTCACCCCGTATAGGCATTGCCGACCGCAGTGCCGTATTCTGCCTGTTTACATACAGGGTGTTTCAAAAATGACCGGTATATTTGAAACGGCAATAAAAACTAAACGAGCAGCGATAGAAATACACCGTTTGTTGCAATATGCATGGGACAACAGTACATTTTCAGGTAGACAAACTTTCGAAATTACGGTAGTTACAATTTTCAACAACAGATGGCGCTGCGGTCTGGGAAACTCTATAGTACGATATTTTCCACATATCCACCATGCGTAGCAATAATATGGCGTAGTCTCTGAATGAAATTACCCGAAACCTTTGACAACATGTCTGGCGGAATGGCTTCACATGCAGATGAGATGTACTGCTTCAGCTGTTCAATTGTTTCTGGATTCTGGCGGTATACCTGGTCTTTCAAGTGTCCCCACAGAAGTAAGTCACAGGGGTTCATGTCTGGCGAATAGGGAGGCCAATGCACGCCGCCTCCTGTATGTTTCGGATAGCCCAAAGCAATCACACGATCATCGAAATATTCATTCAGGAAATTAAAGACGTCGGCCGTGCGATGTGGCCGGGCACCATCTTGCATAAACCACGAGGTGTTCGCAGTGTCGTCTAAGGCAGTTTGTACCGCCACAAATTCACGAAGAATGTCCAGATAGCGTGATGCAGTAATCGTTTCGGATCTGAAAAATGGGCCAATGATCCCTTTGGAAGACATGGCGGCCCAGACCAGTACTTTTTGAGGATGCAGGGACGATGGGACTGCAACATGGGGCTTTTCGGTTCCCCATATGCGCCAGTTCTGTTTGTTGACGAAGCCGTCCAGGTAAAAATAAGCTTAGTCAGTAAACCAAATGCTGCCCACATGCATATCGCCGTCATCAATCCTGTGCACTATATCGTTAGCGAATGTCTCTCGTGCAGCAATGGTAGCGGCGCTGAGGGGTTGCCGCGTTTGAATTTTGTATGGATATAGGTGTGAACTCTGGCGCATGAGACGATACGTGGACGTTGGCGTCATTTGGACCGCAGCTGCAACACGGCGAACGGAAACCCGAGGCCGCTGTTGGATCACCTGCTGCACTAGCTGCGCGTTGCCCTCTGTGGTTGCCGTACGCGGTCGCCCTACCTTTCCAGCACGTTCATCCGTCACGTTCCCAGTCCGTTGAAATTTTTCAAACAGATCCTTTATTGTATCGCTTTTCGGTCCTTTGGTTACATTAAACCTCGGTTGAAAACTTCGTCTTGTTGCAACAACACTGTGTTCTAGGCGGTGGAATTCCAACACCAGAAAAATCCTCTGTTGTAAGGAATAAACCATGTTGTCTACAGCACACTTGCACGTTGTGAACAGCTCACGCTTACAGCAGAAAGACGACTTACAGAATGGCGCACCCACAGACTGCGTTGTCTTCTATATCTTTCACATCACTTGCACCGCCATCTGTTGTTGAAAATTGTAACTACTGTAATTTCGAAAGTTTGTCCGCCTGAAAATGTACTGTTGTACCAAGCATATTGCAACAAACGGTGTATTTCTATCGCTGGTCGTTTAGTTTTTATTGCCGTTTCAAATATACCGGTCATTTTTGAAACACCCTGTATGTCTGTATTTGAATACGCATGCCTGTATCAGTTTCTTTGGCGCCTCAGTGAATATGAATAAAATTTTATAAGTTATTCTACCACAGATTTAAAGTCTCTTATTAATATCTAGTATTTTTGTAAATGTGTTGGCCGGGCGGTGTGGCCGGTTCTAGTTTCTTCAGTCTGGAACCGCAAGACCGGTACGGTGACAGGTTTGAATCCTGCCTCGGGCATGGATGTATGTGATGTCCTTAGGTTAGTTACGTTTAAGTAGTTCTAAGTTCTAGGGGACTGATGACCTCAGATGTTAAGTCCCATAGTGCTCCGAGCCATTTTTTTTTTTTGTAAAGGTGTTGATGTATTAATTTTTAAATATAATTATGGATACCCTGTATATGCTTATTGAGTAGCAGACCGGATTTGTAACTTGACAGTGTATATTAATGATCTCGTGGACACCTCTAGAGACACCTAGAGTCTATTGACGAATGATGCTGTTTCCAATAGGGAAGTTGCAACCCCAGAATACTGTAACGAATAGCAGAAGACCTTCAGAGGATTGACGACAGTTTCAGAGACTGACAGTTAACCATATACTAAATACATGTAACGTATTGCGCAGAAATTGGGGAAGAGGTTCATTACCTTCGCAAAAAAGAAAAAAAAATCACTGAAAACGGCAGTTAGCGTTCATGATTGTTTGCTTGTAATCGCCGTTTGGCGGACACATGAAACTGAAATTAGATTGGAGTTGCACTTTTCTCAATATCGGTACGCAACGGAATATCACAAATCTGATTGTTAATGTGTTCTTTCATAAATGTCCATTAACCACCACAAACCACACACAAAAATTTGTTAAGCCAAAACGTAATCGCCGTTATTACACTACTGGCCATTAAAATTGCTGCACCACGAAGATGACGTGCTACAGACGCGAAATTTAACCGACAGGAAGAAGATGCTGTGATATGCAAATGATTAGCTTTTCAGAGCACTCACACAAGGTTGGTGCAGTTGACGACACTTACAACGTGCTGTCAAGAGGAAAGTTTCCAATCGATTTCTCATACACAAACAGCAGTTGACCGGCGTTGCCTGGTGAAACGTTGTTGTGATGCCTCGTGTAAGGAGGAGAAATGCGTACCATCACGTTTTCGACTTTGATAAAGGTCGGATTGTAGCCTATCGCGATTGCGGTTTATAGTATCGCGTCATTACTGCTCGGGTTGGTCGAGATCAAATAACTGTTAGTAGAGTATGGAATCGGTGGGTTCAGGAGGGTAATACGGAACGCCGTGCTGGTTCCCAAAGGCCTCGTATCACTAGCAGTCGAGATGACAGGCATCTTATCCGCATGGCTGTAACGGATCGTGCAGCCACGTCTCGATCCATGAGCCAACAGATGGGGACATGGGACGTTTGCAAGACAACAACCGTCTGCACGAACAGTTCGACGACGTTTGCAGCAGCATGGACTATCAGTTTGGAGACAATGTCTGCGGTTACCCTTGACGCTGCATCACAGGCAGGAGCGCCTGCGATGGTGTACACAACGACGAACCTGGGTGCACGAATGGCAAAGCGTCATTTTTTCGGATGAATCCAGGTTCTGTTTACAGCATCGTGACGGTCGTATCCGTGTTTGGCGACATCGCGGTGAAAGCACATTTGAAGCGTGTATTCGTCATCGCCATACTGGCGTATCACCCGGCGTGATGCTATTGGGTGCCATTGGTTACACGTCTCGGTCACCTCTTGTTATCATTGACGGCACTTTGAACAGTGGACGTTACATTTCAGATGTGTTACGACTCGTGGCTGTACCCTTCATTCGATCCCTGCGAAACCCTACATTTCAGCAGGATAATGCACGACCGCATCTTACAGGTTCCGTACGGGCCTTTCTGGATACAGAAAATGTTCGACTGCTGCCCTGGGCAGCACATTCTCCAGATCTCTCACCAATTGAAAACGTCTGGTCAATGGTGGCCGAGCAACTGGCTCGTCACAATACGCCTGTCACTACTCTTGATGAACTGTGGTATCGTGTTGAAGCTGCATGGGCAGCTGTACCTGTCACGCCATCCAAGCTCTGTTTGACTCAATGCCCTGGCGTATCAAGGCCGTTAATACGGCCAGAGGTGGTTTTCTGAGTGCTGATTTCTCAGGATTTCTGCACCCAAATTGCGTGAAAATGTAATTACATGTCAGTTCTAGTGTAATATATTTGTCCAATGAATAGCCATTTATGATCTGCATTTCTTCTTGGTGTAGCAATTTTAATGGCCAGTAGAGTACTATATGAACCATCCAAAAGAAGAAAGAAATTTTTTAACAATATTTAACCGTAGGAAAATGAAATAACCAATGTACATACGATCATGAACAAGTTACTAAGTCCCACAAAAGTTCATAAATCTTTTCATGAGAGTAGTCCATTATGCCATTCCTAGTTTAATCTGCTCTCGGTACCGGAGTCACCTCCAGCCATTATAACACGCGCCACCATGTTTCGAAGTGAAAAGACAATTTCTGACCTTAATAATTAAGTGAAAAATCAAGACATGCAGCCATTTGAAATGCTTCATACGTGATAAGCTTTGTGGCTGAACAATAAAGAGGATAGGCAAGGAGAAGTGGGCAACACTGACAGACTTCACGTGATATCAATCAGTTCAGTAACACAGGCACTGCTTTTAGACAAAATCGTTTCACCAAATGTTTTTCCATTAACTAAGAATAAATACGAACAGTACAGGAAGACTAGGACTAAAAAAAGTGAACGCCACAAGAACAAGTCGAAGGGAATGAGCTCCAATTCATCACAAATTTGCATAGCCACCAAAATTACTCTATGGTCAATTGGTTGTTCTGCTACGAACCTGAGCTTGCTTAAAAACAGGGTCCGTTCTACGGAAAAGATTTATTTTGCACAAGTTACAAATACGCTAGCCAACTAGAGAAAATGTGGTGTACCGAGATACCACAGAAGATAGGTTTGCGACTGTTGGCAACAGTAGTCGGTGTACGTCCGTCCGCAGCAGGAACATCGCTGCGCGCAAACCAACCGCGTCGCCTGCCAGAATCACGCCTGCTGGAGAGGCAGCGCCACCAAGGAGAGAGAGGGACTCTCGTTTAAGTAACCGCGCACGAGCAGGAGTTGTCAGCTTGGAGTCTCGCCAGGGCGTTCCTACAGAGCGTTCGTCTTATTTTCCAGTCTACAGGTCGTCGAGTGAGATAGAAACAGCGGCCGATAAACAGACAGTAGGTAATCCTCAGTAGAAACACAACAGTGAATAGAATTATCGTTTACGGACAGAGACCATCTGCCTAGAGATTTAACTGAACTGTCTGTCTGGAACTGATCTTCGTATAGGACTCAAGACAGAATGTTAGTTTCCTTCCAACGTTATTTAGTTTGTGTTCATGGAAATGTAGTTAACGCAGGACATTTACGCTACACCTGTGTTCTACAACTGCTGGTTCAGCGTTACTAAAGTTGAGTAATATATTTTACCATTCACTATTCTGTGTTACTTTCAGCGCGTTCTTGTGTTGCCCTAGAATGCACACATCCGTCCTACCAGGACACTCTTATTAGTCTTTTTAGACAGGCAACCTGTAATAGTGTTCTACGAGGGTCACTCCAAAAGAAATGCACACTGTTTTTTTTTAAATCCATCTTTTATTCTACATGTTTGAAAGTCTTACAGTGTGTAGATACATCCTTTAGGAACAACATTTTCATTTCTCAACATAATTTCCATCCCTCTGAACTTCCTTACGCCATCTTGGAATAAGCGCCTGTATACCCTCACGGTAAAATTCTGGACGAACCTGTTGGAGCCACTGTTTGGCAGCGTGGTTCAAATGGCTCTGAGCACTATGGGACTTAACATATATGGTCATCAGTCCCCTAGAACTTAGAACTAATTAAACCTAACTAACCTAAGGACAGCACACAACGGCCAGTCATCACGAGGCAGAGAAAATCCCTGACCCCGCCGGGAATCGAATCCGGGAACCCGGGCGTGGGAAGCGAGTTGGCAGCGTGCGCAAGGGAGTCATCATCTTGAAGCCTTGTTCCACGAAGAGAGTCTTTCAGTTTCCCAAAGAGAAGATAGTCACATGAAGCCACGTCAGGTCTGTAAGGCGGGTTTTTCAGTGTTGTCCATCCGAGTTTTGTGATCGATTCCAAGGTTTTTTGTCTGACATGTGGCCGTGCATTGTCGTGCAACAGCAAAACATCCTGCTTCTGCCGATGTGGTCGAACACGACTCAGTCGAGCTTGAAATTTCTTCACTGTCGTCATCACCTGTCACAATCCTTCCAAGAAATTCATCTCCACTATTCTCGTGCTGTTCCAAAAGTTCGCTGCATACCGTTTTCCTTGTTTCTCTGTGAGCCACTGTCAACATCCTGGGAACCCACCTGGCACAAACCTTTCTGAACACCAACACTTTCAGTATTCTGCCAACACTTCCTTCCCCTAACCCAACGTAGCGTGACAATTCGTTCACTGTGATGCGTCTGTCAGCAGTCACCAATTTGGTAACTCTCTGCACATTGTCTGGAATGTGTGCAGTACGAGTCCTGCGCTGCGAGGACAGTCCTCAATATTGCCGTGCCCGCTTTCATCACGTAACCTGCTTGCCCACCAACTGTACTGCGATCGATAGCAGCATCTCCATACGCCTTTTTCAACCTCTTGTGAATGTTTCCCACTGTCTCGTTTTCACAGCACAGGAATTCTATGACAGTACGTTGCTTCTGACGAACGTCAAGTGTAGCAGCCATCTTGAAGGTATACTGTGATGGCGCCACTCAAGGGAACAGGTTGAACTAAGTTTGAAAACAAGTGGGAAAGATGTATCTACACACTGTAAAACTTTCACACATGCAGAATGAAAACCGTATTTTTTCAATAATAGTGTGCATTTCTTTTAGAGTGACCCTCGTAGGTTACGTGCTCCGGGGTAATCCCTTAGTGATATGAATTTCATTTTTTTTTTCGTACAATGACAAAAATAAGTATCTCAACTAAGCAAAACGTTGGAAATTATCTCCTGTGTGCAAATACCATTTCTGTTTGTTTAGCTTTTAAAAATTCTTTAGTTTCCCTCGCTTCCACTTAACAAACATTTTGTTGAGATATCGACGCTGCTCTTTTAGTTGCCTTACATATCTCGACAAAGAGAGGTTACTCGCCATTTAAAACAGGAAGACGTGAGAGGTGGCATGAGCCCCCTCTCATATTTCTATCTTACGACTCTCCTCTCTATTTGCATGCGGTGGAGGGCTGCTATTCCTTCACACGCGGACTTCCCACGCAGCGTCTCTCGTCACCCGGGTGGTCCGGTGACAGGCGGGTTAAGCCGACGTGTGTGAGGCAGTCGAGTGAATGCTTTGCAGACGCCGACATTGTCAAGAGACACGCCCGCTGGGGTGTGAAGTAGCGGCTGGGCTAGAGGTTCCGTTACTTCGGAGAAACTTAGCGAAAACACTTTCTGGCGGGCTACCAGCGAGGCGTGGGAATGACTTGTGTACCCTGGCAGTTGTGGCGGGAAAATTCCCGCACTTTCTGCAAAATAGTAACGGTGATTGGTTTGCTCAGGGCATAGCGCCGTGACGTAGCAAAATCAGCACAGAAATTGGCGCCAAGAATCTCCATTGGTGGAATGGTAGTGCTCCGGCAATGGAGTGGAATTTCCGCCGGTTTTCGAGTTGCTGATTGGAACGTTTAACCTCGGCCACTGTCGTGGGGGCGGAAATGTTCTGTATTCGGCCTGTACGGGTGCTCTTGTGGGGAGTCGGCAGTCGCCTTTCGGTCGAGGACGTCGAAGCAACCAGCCCTCGCCTGCGGTACGCCAGATCGTGTTCTGGGAGATAAGAAGACCGTTTGGTAATGTACGTCCGCAGCACCGTCAGATAGGGATTTTCCTAGGTGACAATCAGAGCTCAGCAGAGCGCGCCTGTTCATCCTTTTCTAACTTTGTTCTGTTTCGAGTAGCAGCAATTACTGTTGGGTTAGCTGTGTGTCTCTCTTGAGATTTGAGTGGAAAGGAATTGGCTCCACATACCACCTCGTCTTAAACCTCACGATCTAGTTTAGGGACAACTTCACCTTTACAGTGTTTGTATGAATCTCCAAATTTGGGCCAATTTGATGTATTATATTTCCTGTGTTTCTTTTACTATTCAGTGTTTAGTCTTAATAAATCATATTGTTATTTTGGACAGAACTTTCATTCTGTTAATCGATACAGCAACCCTATCATTCCTCACTATGCAAATGAAACCTTTGTTTATTTAACTTATTTATAAAATTAAATTATTGCAGGTGCCAAACTCTCTTCTACTCCACTGGCAGGGTTGATTAGAGTCAGTTCGCATATTTTTTTTATCCTTGTGCAACAGCAAAAGTCGGAGTTAGAATAGGGGGGGCTTAGAGCATGATTTACACATGTGGATTCTAGTAGAATTTAGTGATAAATACACTGATAGCCCCGGCACCTCGCAGACGTAATAGAAATCATACACTCAGTATTGGTGGTTCAGAAAACACGTCTCGATACTCTGATCTCTTGCAGCTCAACAAAACAGAACTTTAGAGCGAAATCGAAATAAATCATATTCACCCAACAATGAAGTCGCTCCCGCGTTACGAATGTCAATAGGAGCTATTCAGGCTGGAGAGCCATTAAGCTGTTCACGGCTCGCTCGTATCTCGCGTGCACCGCTGAGGTCGAGGGTCACTCACATTGCGTCTGCTAATGGTCGCCGGCTTCGGGGTCGCCCGCCAGTGGAGGTGCAGCTTTTATACTGCAGTGCCACAAGAATGGGCGGCCAGCGGTGGGGGGGGGGGGGGGGGGGGAACAGAGTAGAGTGGTAACAGAGCACTTACTGCTGACTGCTCCACCTCGATGGCTGGCGTTGTTCGCTATAGGCCCGCCTCAACCGTGCCAATCATTTTCCCCCTGATACGAAACTTCTGGCAATAACGCAAAAATCCTAGGAATAACTTTACAAACCTAGGTATTATTTGAAATTACAATGGCTGTAGAGACAGTAGAAATAGGAATAACTTCATGTAAGCAGTCAGACTAATAGATGAATCATTCAACCATCTTGCTGGTAGCTGCAGGAAAGTTGAAATTGTTCGTCCATGGTGAGTTTTTCTGCGTGGGTATTAGGGTCACTTCACAAACTATCACATAACATGTACTCATCTCACAAAGACACACCCTGCAGTATGCGTGTGGGTGGCTAGAAGAGGAAATTCATACACAAGGCTGTGATTCCATTTTTATCCGCCTACATAAAAGTATAATTTTGCCTTATAAATTTCAGATGAATAACGTTTGTGAGCTGGTTCATTGATACCGCAATAATTGAAATTTTATTTCATTTTATAATATGAATGACAAAAAGATTTACTTAACTTGATATATTTCTTTGCCACAGGATGCTTGATAATTTACAGCTGTCACTGACTGTTAAAACATCACTTGATACACTAACAAACTCCTCTCTTGAAGTACAATGTTCAACAATTATAAAAGTACATTTCCATCCGAAATTTAAATAACCCTTTATTCTGATTCGATGATTTTGATCATTTCAGCTGAGGTCACCAATTGGGAAGGTGTGCTTCCATGCTGAGCTCAATAGTGAAGTCAGCACGAGGGTGCTGCTGTGTTGAGAGAGGGCGTGTCTTCTTTAGTCTCTCCCATCCGTCATTACAGATATCAATGAGGCATCGCTAATATCTTTGGTATCGATGTGCTTTGCGACAGTGGTGTGGCACCATGATTCTTTGCACAGTACTACTGTTCCACAAGTATAGAAACTTCTTTATCGCATAAAATTCTTCGGAGTTAGAAAAAAAGTTACACTTCGCCTATTACTAGAATGTGTGGGGAGTAAATTGGAAGCGTACATAATGAATAAATCTTGAATTTATGAATAAGTAAGAATGACTGATCGTGTGAAATAACGTTGTAGAATACCAGAGTGAGTCACATAAACTAAGTGAATTGCACCCGAGACGAAATATTTTTATGCCAGTCCGTAAGGTAAGTAGGATATGATCCTACAAATTCATTTGGCGTTTTGGGAACTATATCTTGGTAGTTAACATAAACTTGATTTAGGAGCTGTGATTGGTCAAATGGAGGACCTATTTTCTTTCTTCTTTTTATATGAGAAGAGGTACGACTTCCACCGGCCATTGCTAGAAGCAACCGATTAGAGAAGCACGTGTTGCCATGTCCTACACACAGGAGATATATTATTCGGTCTGCAGTACCGACCCGTAATTGTCGTCGTCTTTCAAGTACACTCAAAAGCGCTCGTCAAGGAACTGACAAAATGAGTGATGACAAGAAGTCGAGATATATAAGCAATAAAACGAAACCCCATAGCCCTAAAACCATTACAAATAGCAACGTATTTTCATCAAGCTGAAAGTGACATGGCTTAGAATAACAGTTACTCAGAAATGAAAGACAGAACAAAAAATGTATTTTTGGTGTTGTGTTCCACATCATATCGATTACAAAAAGTTACGACCCAGGCTACTTGCAACCTCCAGCAGAGAAGGCAGAGGAAGGCACCTCGTTAGACAACAACACCTACAGCAGTGATATCCAGAGGCCTCAGACGAGGTCTATTGAGCAGAAAGAAGTGTTGTTACTTGTATTTATCAGACAGTAATTTAAAAGGAGAAGTGGTCAAACTGGACTGACAAACTGACATCTCAGAAGAACAAGCATTTCTGTGAATATCATCAAACAATATTCAAGATAACACAAGAAATGTTTTAGAGAGGAACATTCCATGCGCTTACGTGTTCTTTGAGCACGGAAAACGTGAGTATTGTGCAACATCAATAAAAATTGGAAACAAATAATTGGACTGACGAGAGGAAGTGACCGGGTTTCCTGTCAGATGTATGGACATACCGATACCATATTATATGGAGGGTATTTCCCTGCTACAACAGCACGCAAGGCACTTCAACTACTAGTTGGTGGTCGAATGAAACCATCAGTCACTTATTGCCAACAGTCATCTGGCTGAGTTCAAACAATAACTACAACCACTGCCAGCACAGGGTTACCACTAATCAGCCATGTTGCCTGACAGCTCAGAGACCAGTCACCACATTTTACTCACACGAACTTAAGCAATGCTTGTGAGTGTTAGGTTTACTTCAACATAATAACCAACACCCAGAAATCATGACTGTGAGACAATTAATGCCACAGTACGCATCTACGATTTACTTTTAACCATCATTTGTAATGGAGAGATGTTAATAGCATCAAAATGAGATTTTTGAAGAGTGACTGTAATCAACATATCTGGAGGTTCCAAAAACAACTATATTTTTTAGAAACAGTTACGTTGTATTTTATTTACATTAATCGAACATGGATGTGCCAGTAACGGTGTGTATGAAAAACCAACGTACACTGACCTATGCCTACAGTAATCGAGTCAACACAATCTATAACAAAGAAATCTTAGCTGAAGTCACCGGACCCGAAATTGAGAACTGCTGCAAGTTTCAGAAAGCCTGGTCTTAGCCACATTCCATATGAATGTGGCGTCCATTACGTGGACTCGTCTTTAGAACAGTCGTTGGGAAGTTCAAGGTACTTCCGTGACACACCCCACTAACATAACAAAATAAATCAGCTGTCATCGAACCCTGCCACTAATAAAATCACGAAATGAAATACGATGAGATCGTTATCGTGGTACATACACCAAATTTATGGCACACAATAATTAAAGATTGTCTTGAAATACAGAGAGAAAAACTAATAAACCAGGATGGAGGTTTCATTTTAAGTAAGGCTTTGGGTCCGACACTTAATTTACGAGAAAGCACACCAGCAATGCATTCCAGCCGTTAGCGCCGCTGTTT
This sequence comes from Schistocerca nitens, assembly GCF_023898315.1. Taxonomy (NCBI): domain Eukaryota; kingdom Metazoa; phylum Arthropoda; class Insecta; order Orthoptera; family Acrididae; genus Schistocerca; species Schistocerca nitens. The sequence continues at coordinate 52,121,732 of NC_064618.1, read as the reverse complement.
CTTTTATTTATTATTAATGTGAAATGCTGCACACTCCAGTACAGAGTAGCGACACGGGTGGCTGGAGGGGCAAGCCTACAAGGTGCCCCCTCCAATTCCTCTGTACGATTCACCGGTTAGTTGGTTCAAATGGGTCTGCGCACTATGGGGCTTAACTTCAGAGGTCATCAGTGGTTCAAATGGTTCTGAGCACTATGGGACTCAACATATGTGGTCATCAGTCCCCTAGAACTTAGAACTATTTAAACCTTACTAACCTAAGGACATCACACACATCCATGCCCGAGGCAGGATTCGAACCTGCGAACGTAGCGGTCAGGCGGCTCCAGACTGTAGCGCCTAGAACCGCTCGGCCACAGCGGCCGGCACCGGTTACTTTGCTCGCCATACAAGTGAGCCGCTACAAGTGTGAAGTCCTCAGCCCGAAGGACCGCGAGTGTTGAGACGCCCCAGTAAATTATGCCTTCAGACAGTGGTGTATGGTGAATGAACTCGTCAGCCCAAAAGTTTCAAAACTGAATTAATAAAAAAAAAATAGAGAAAAGTTGGTTTTAATCCTTCACGTGATCTATATACTCCCACTTCAGTACAATGCACAGAACGTTCGTGCAACCATATGAGAAGTCCTCTGTGGAATGTTGTCCAACTAGCACGTCACAGTGGTCTGAATGTCAATTATGTCTTCAAAAGTATGATTCTTCACGTGAATTTCTGCTCTCTGCCGTTTTGTGGTAGGTGTATACTGACTACACGAAGGCTCATGACACTTGATAATATTTTTTTCTGAAAAGAATTGTACCCATTGTAAGGTACCATTCATTTTCGAACCACAGTATGTTTCCCCAAACTTACACTTTGTGTAGTGTCTGTAGGATGCTTTGAGCTCAAGTAATAGTGGTTCAAATGGCTCTGAGCACTATGGAACTTAACTTATGAGGTCATCATTCCCGTAGAACTTAGAACTACTTAAACCTAACTAACCTAAGAACATCACACACATCCATGCGCGGAGGCAGGGTTCGAACCTGCGACCGTAGTGGTCGCGCGGTTCCAGACTGTAGCGCCTAGAACCGCTCGGCCACCCCGGCCGGCCAAGTAATAGTGCAGAACTCATTAGAAGGACGTATGGTTTCAGGTCTCACTCCAGCTGATTATGATGAGGATGATAAGTGGTTTGTGGAGCGCTGAACTGCGCTGTTACCAGCGCCCCTTCAAATTCCCTACCTTTACACAGTCCAGTCTCGCCACTTTAACTAACGATGAGGAAATGATAAGAACAACACACACACCAAGTTCCCAGACGTAGAAAATCCGTGGCCCGGTCGAGTATCGACCCCGTGATCAAGAGGCAGCAATGTTACCACACGATTTGCGGACCACACAGATTGAAGTAACCGCTGGATAACCTGCCGCTGCCATTAGACGGTATGACGGGGAGCAGTGGCCAACCGTAACGTAGGGAAACCACATCCATTCTGGCACGCTACTTTCTATAATGAATAAATTCTAATAAACGCTACTTTTCCAACAGAAGGTATTAGGAGACACCTACTTGACACAAGCACTTACTTATACCAATATTATTACGCAAGAACTCATTCATTTCCATAAACAAATGGATAATTTTAAAGCTAATGAAGTTGTACGAACAGCTACGGTGTTTCACGACTGTAAGTACGTACATCGACTGCGTCCCATACTCTCCAGTCGTCGATAGGGTGATTTCCGAGCACATTTATTTCTTAAGAGCACGCTCTCAAAAAGTGCTAGTTTATGTGTTAATAAGTGATGTACTATTTCGTTATAATAGGTTTACGGTATTTTCGGGAATAAACAGATCTCAGTGCCTTCGACAGTCGTACTTCAAGTAGTATATCTACCGTCATTACGAGGGTAAGAGGGTTACAATTAACTGTCAGTGGTGCGTCGGAAACAAGCAACTTGACTCCCAGGATAGCGTCCATCCGGTGACCGTGGCTGCATTAGTCGCCAGGAGAGAAGCCAGCGACAGATTGATATATTGAAACGGTACAAAATTTTTGTGTTCCATCGCCATTATGAGGATGCGAATGTTACATTTAACTGTCAGTAGTGCCTTTGAAACAACAAACTTGGCTCCCAGGAGAACGTAAATCCGGTGACATTATCCGTGTTAGATGCTTGGAGGAAAGTAGGCTAAAGAATGAAGCATTAACTCGCGAGGCAATTTGTGTGTTCCATCGTCATTACGAGGGTGGGATGGTTACAATTACACTACTGGAAATTAAAATTGCTACATCACGAAGATGACGCGCTACAAACGCGAAATTTACCCGACAGCAAGAAGACGCTTTGATATGCTAATGATTAACATTTCAGAGCATTAACACAAAGTTGGCCCCGGTGGCGAAACCTACAACGTGCTGACATGAGGAAAGTTTCCAACCGATTTCTCATACACAAACAGCAGTTGACCGGAGTTGCCTGGTGAAACTTTGTTGTGATGCCTCGTGTAAGGAAGAGAAATGCGTACCATCACAATTCCAACTTTGATAAAGGTCGGGTTATATCCTATCGCGATTGCGGTTTGTCCTATCGCGACATTGCTACTAGCGTTGGTTGAGATCCAATGACTGTTAGCAAAATATGTAATCGGTGGTTTCAGGAGGGTATTACGAAACGACGTGCTGGATCCCAAAGGCCTCGTATCACTAGCAGTCGAGATGACAGGCATCTTATTCGCATGGCTGTAACGGATCGTGCAGCCACGTCTCGATCCCTGAGTCAACAGATGGGGACGATTGGAAGACAACAACCATCTGCACGAACAGTTCGACGACGTTTGCAGCAGCATGGACTATCAGCTCGGAGACCATGGCTGCAGTTACCCATGACGCTGCATCACAGACAGGAGCGCCTGCGGTGGTGTAGTCAACGACGAAACTGGGTGCACGAATGGCAAAGCGTCATTTTATCGGATGAATTCAGGTTCTGCTTGCACCATCACGATGGTCGCATCCGTGTTTGGCGACATCGCGGTGAACGCACATTGGAAGCGTGTATTCGTCATCGCCATACTGGCGTACCACCCAGCGTGATGGTACGGGGTGCCTTTGGTTACACGTCTTCGTCATCTCTTGTTCGCATTGACGGCACTTTGAACAGTGGACGTTACATTTCAGATGTGTTACGATTCTTGGCTCTACCCTTCATTCGATCCCTGCGAAACCCTACATTTCAGCAGGATAATGCACGACCGCATGTTGCAGGTCCTGTACGGGCCTTTCTGGATGCAGAAAATATTCGGTTGCTGCCCTGGCCAGCACATTCTCCAGATCTGTCAGCAATTGAAAACGTCTGGTCAATGGTGGCCAAGCAACTGGCTCGTCACAATACGCCAGTCACAATTTTTGATGAACTGTGATATCGTGTTGAAGCTGCATGAGCAGTTGTACGTGTACACGCCATCCAAGCTCTGTTTGACTCAATGCCCAGGCGTATCAAGTCCGTAATTGCAGCCAGTGGTGGTTGTTCTGGGTACTGGTTTCTCAGGATCTATGCACCCAAATTGTGTGGAAATGTAATCACATGTCAGTTGTAGTATAATATATTTGGCCAATGAATACCCGTTTATCATCTGCATTTATTATTGCTGTAGCAATTTTAATGGCCAGTAGTGTATCTGTCAGTGGTGCATCGGAAGCAAGAAACTTGATTCCCAGGAGAACGTAAATCCGGTGACCTTAGCCGTGTTAGTTGCTTGGAGAATAGTTGGCTGGAGACTGAAGTACAGAAACGTGAGGCAATTTACTTATTCCATTGTCATTGCATAGATGCAACGGTAGCAATTAACTGTCAGTGGTGCATCGGAAACATTCAACTTGACTCATAGGAGAACGTCGATGTGGTGACTGTGGCTATGTTAGTTACCTGGAGAGAAATCTTCTGGAGACTGATGTATTGAATCACGCCGCAATTTTTATTAGGAGGATTCGAGGGTTACAATTAACTGTCAGTGTCTGTCGGAAACAAGCCACATGACTCCCCAAAAACGTCTATCCGTTGACTGTGGCTCAGTTACTCACTTGGAGAGAAGTCGACTAGAGACTGAAGTATTGAATTGCGACGGAATATGTGCGTTCCATCGTCACTACTAGGATCTTAGGGATAAAAATAACTGTCAGTGCTACATAAATAACAAGAAACTGGTCTCCCAGAAAAACATAAATCCGTTGACGGTGACCGCATTACTCGCTTAGAGAAAAGTCTGCAGGAGACTGAAGTATTGATTTGCGAAGCAATTTCTGTCTTCCATCGTCATTACGAGGGTGCGAGTTTTACAATTAACTGTGATTGTTGCGTCAGAAACAAGATATTTGACGCTGAGGAGAACGTACATCCGGTGACAATAGCCGCATTAGTCGCTTGGGAAGAAGCCTTCTGTTGAACTAAATCGCGACGCAATTTGTGTGTTCTGTCGTCATTACGAGGGTGACAATCAACAGTCAGTGGTGCATCGGAGACCAGAAACGTGACTCCTAGGACAACGTAAATCCGGTGATGATAGCCCTCTTAGTCGATTGCAGATAAGTCTGTTGGGGTCTGATGTACTGGTCATGTCGCAATTTGTGTGTTCCATCGTCATTACGAGGGTGCGAGGGTTGCGATGAACTCGCAGTGGCGCGTCAGAAACGAGCAACTTGACTCCCAGGAAAATGTACATCCGGTAAGTGCAGCCTTGTTAGTCACTTGGAGTGAAGTCGGCTGGAGGCTGAAATACTGATTAACGACGCAATTTGTAAGTTCCATCGACATTACGAGGGTGCAAGGGTTACAATTAATTGTCAGTGGTTCGTCAGAAACAAGCAACATGAATCCCAGAACAACGTACATAAGGTGACCGTAGCCGCATTAGTCGGTTGTGGAGAAGTCTGTTGGAGACTAATTAATTTAATCGCGACGAAGTTTGTGTGTTGCATCGTCATTACGAGGTTGCGACGGTTACAACTGATTATCAGTGGTGCGTCGGAAACAAGCAACTTGACTCCTAGGAGAACGTCCGTCCGTTGACCGTGGCTGAGTTAGTCGCATCGAGATAAGTCTGCTGGAGTCTGATTTATTGAATCGCGAAGTACTTTGTGTGTTCCACGGGCATTACGAGTGTTCGAGGGTTACGTTAAATCTGCGTGTTGCATCCGAAAAAAGAAACTTGTCTCCCAGGAGCACTTAAATGTGGTGACCGTAGCCACGTAAGTCGTTTGGAGAAAAGTCGGCTGGAGACTCAAGTACTGAATCGCGACGCAGTTTCTGTCTTCCATCGTCATTAAGAGGGTGCGATTGTTACAACTAACTGTCAGTGGAGCGTCGGAAACAAAGATCTTGACTCCCACCAGAACGTACATCTGCTGACCACAGCCATGTTAGTCGCTTGGAGAGAAGTCGTCTAGAAATTGAAGTATTGAATTGCGACGAAATATGTGTGTTACATAGTCATTACGAGGGTGCGTGGGTGCCAATTAACTTTCAGTGGTGCGCCGGAACTTGCAACTTGACTCCCATGAGAATGTACATCCGGTGACCATGGCTGCGTTATTTGCTTGGTGAGGTGTCTCCTAGATACTGATGTATTGATCACGACGCGGTTTATGTGTTCCATCGACATTTCCAGGGTATGAGTGTTACCATTAACTGTCAGTGGTGCATCGGAAACATGAATCTGGATTTCCAGGGAAAGCAAATCCGGTGAACGTAGCCATGTAGGCACGGTGGAGAAAAATTGCCTGGGGATTGAAGTATTAAGTCGAAAAGCAGTTTGTGTGTTCGATCCTTATTGCAAGGGTACGAGAATTACAATTAACTATCTGTGTTGCGTCAGAACCAAGGGACTCGAGTACCAGGAGAACGTACATCTGGTGACCATAGCTGCGTGGGGAGAAGTCGGCTGGAGACTTAAGTACTGAATCCGACGCAATTTGTGTGTTCCATCGTCATTACGACGGTGCGAGGATTACGGTTAACTCTCAGTGGCGCATCAAAAACAAGTAACTTGAAACTTCCTGGCAGATTAAAACTGTGTGCCCGACCGAGACTCGAACTCGGGACCTTTGCCTTTCGCGGGCAAGTGCTCTATCAACTGAGCTACCGAAGCACGACTCACGCCCGGTCCTCACAGCTTTACTTCTACCAGTATCTCGTCTCCTACCTTCCAAACTTTACAGAAGCTCTCCTGCGAATCTTGCAGAACTAGCACTCCTGAAAGAAAGGATATTGCGGAGACACGGCTTAGCCACAGCCTGGGGGATGTTTCCAGGATGAGATTTTCACTCTGCAGCGGAGTGTGCGCTGATATGAAACTTCCTGGCGGATTAAAACTGTGTGCCCGACCGAGACTCGAACTCGGGACCTTTGCCTTTCGCGGGCAAGTGCTCTATCAACTGAGCTACCGAAGCACGACTCACGCCCGGTCCTCACAGCTGCCAGTATCTCGTCTCCTACCTTCCAAACTTTACAGAAGCTCTCCTGCGAATCTTGCAGAACTAGCACTCCTGAAAGAAAGGATATTGCGGAGACACGGCTTAGCCACAGCCTGGGGGATGTTTCCAGAATGAGATTTTCACTCTGCAACAGAGTGTGCGCTGATATGAAACTTCCTGGCAGATTAAAACTGTGTGCCCGACCGAGACTCGAACTCGGGACCTTTGCCTTTCGCGGGCAAGTGCTCTATCAACTGAGCTACCGAAGCACGACTCACGCCCGGTCCTCACAGCTTTACTTCTGCCAGTATCTCGTCTCCTACCTTCCAAACTTTACAGAAGCTCTCCTGCGAATCTTGCAGAACTAGCACTCCTGAAAGAAAGGATATTGCGGAGACACGGCTTAGCCACAGCCTGGGGGATGTTTCCAGAATGAGATTTTCACTCTGCAGCGGAGTGTGCGCTGATATGAAACTTCCTGGCAGATTAAAACTGTGTGCCCGACCGAGACTCGAACTCGGGACCTTTGCCTTTCGCGGGCAAGTGCTCTATCAACTGAGCTACCGAAGCACGACTCACGCCCGGTCCTCACAGCTGCCAGTATCTCGTCTCCTACCTTCCAAACTTTACAGAAGCTCTCCTGCGAATCTTGCAGAACTAGCACTCCTGAAAGAAAGGATATTGCGGAGACACGGCTTAGCCACAGCCTGGGGGATGTTTCCAGAATGAGATTTTCACTCTGCAGCAGAGTGTGCGCTGATATGAAACTTCGTGGCAGATTAAAACTGTGTGCCCGACCGGGACTCGAACTCGGGACCTTTGCCTTTCGCGGGAAAGTGCTCTATCAACTGAGTTTCATATCAGCGCACACTCCGCTGCAGAGTGAAAATCTCATTCTGGGAACAAGTAACTTGACTCGCAGGAGATCGTCCATCCAGTGACCGTGGCGGCGTTAGTCCCTTGGGGAGAATTCATCTGGAGACTGAAGTATTAAATGGCGAAGTAGATTGTGTGTTCAATGGTCATTACGAGGGTGGGTGCGTGGGTTATGTTAACTGTGGTGCATCCGAATATCGGCATCAAGCAACTTGACTCCCATTAGAACGACCATCCAGTGACCGTGGCCGCGTTTAGCCGCTTACAGCAAAGTCGTCTGCAGGCTGAAGTATAGAATCGCGACCCAATTTGTGTGTTCCATCGTCATTACGAGGGTGCGAGGGTTCCAATTAAGTGTCAGTCGTTCGTCGGAAACCAGAATTTTGACTCCCAGGAGATCGTAAATCCGGTTACTGCAGTTGTGATAGACGCTTGGAGAAAGTCATCTGTAGATTGTAATATTGCATCGAGAAGCAATTTGTGTGTTCTATCGTCATGACGAGGGTGTTGCGTCAGAAACAAGCAACTTGACTACCAGGATAACGTACATCTGGTGACTGTAGCTACGTTAGTTGGTTGGGGGAAGTCGTTTGGAGACTGAAGTACTGAACCGCGACGGAATTTTTCTGTTCCATCGAAATTACGTGGGTGCAAGGGTTACAATTATCTGTCAGTGGTGCCCAGGAAACTTCCAATTTGACTCCCAGGAGAAAGTCCATCCGCTGACCGTAGTCGCAGTAGTCACTTGGAGAGAAGTCGGCTGGAGATATATGTATTGAATCGTGACTCATTTGTGTGTTCCATGGTCATTACGATGGTGCGAGGGATACAATTAACTGTCAGTGGTGCGTCGGAAATAAGAAACTTGACTCCCAGGAGAACTCAAATGGGATGACCATAGCCACGTTAGTTGAGTGGAGAAAAGTCGTTTGGAGACTGAAGTACTGAATCGCGACGAAAGTTGTGTGTTGCATCGTCATTCTGAGGGTGCGTGGGTTCCAATTCACTGACAGTGGTGCGGCGGAAACCAGATCTTGACTCCCAGAAGAACGTAAATGCGGTGACTGTAGTTGTGTTAGTCGGCTTTAGATTTTAGTAATGTATCGAGAAGCAATTTGTGTGTTCCATCGACATTACGCGGATGCGAGGGTTACAACTGTCAGTGGTGCGTCGTAAACAAGGTACTTGACTCCCAAGAGAACGTCAATCCGTTGACCGTGACTGCATTAGTTCCTTGGTGAGACGTCGGCTATAGACTGATGTATACAATCGGGATGTAGTTTGTGTGTTCCATCATCATTAACTGTTAGTGTTGCGTCGGAAACAAGCAACTTGATTCCCAGGAGAACGTAAATCCGGTGACTGTAGTTGTGTTACACGCTTGGAATAAAGTCGGCTGGAGATGGTAGTATTGAATCGCGAAGCAATTAATGTGTTCCATCGTAATTACAAGGGTGTGAGGGTGACAATTAACTGACAGTGTCGTGCTGGAAACTCCAAAGCTGACTACCAGGAGAACGTCAATCCGATGACCATGGCTGCATTAGTCGCTTGGAGAGAAGTCCCCTGGAGAATTATGTACTGATCGCGACACGGTTTGTGCTTTCTATTGTCTTTTTGAGGGTGCGTGAGTTACAATTAACTGCCAGGGGTGGTTCGGAAACAAGAATCTTGACTCCCAGGAGAATGTAAACCCACTGACTGTAGCCACGTCTGCAGAAATATCGGCTGGAGATTGAGGTACTAAGTCGAGCAGTAGTTTGTGTGTTCTATCATTATTGCGAGGATACGATGGTTACAAGTAACTGTTAATGGTGCATCAAAAACAGGTAACATGACTCCCACGAGAAAGTCCATCCAGTGACCGTGGCTGCGTTAGTCGCATGGAGAGAAGTCTGCTGAAGACTGATGTATTGAATCACGAAGCACTTTATGTGTTCCATGGTCATTACGACTGTGCGAGGGTTACGTTAACTCTCAGTGATACATCCGATACAAGGAACTTCACTCCCAGGAGAACGTCAATGTGGTGACCGTAGCCGTTTCAGTCGGTTGCGGAGAAGTCTGTTGGGGGCTGATGTATTGAATCGCGACGCAATTTGTGTATTCCATCGTCATTACGAGTAAGCGCGGGTCCAAAGTCACTGTCAATGGTGCATCGCAAATAAGAATCTTGACTACCAGGAGAATGCAAATCCGGTGACTGTAGTTTTGTTAGTCGCTTGGAGAAAGTCGGCTGGAGATTGCAGTATTTAATCAGAAGCAATTCGTGTGTTCCATCGTCATTACAAGGGTGTGTGGCTTACAATAAACTGTCAGCGGTGCGTCGGAATCCAGAATCTTGACTCTCAGGAGAAAGTAAATCCGGTGACCGTAGCCAGAAGAGTCGATGGAGGAAGATCTGCTGGAGATTGAAGTATTGAGTCGAGAAGCAATTTGTGTTTTCTATCGTCGTTACGAGGGTGCGAGGGTTGCAATTAACTATCTGTGTTGCGTCAGAAACCAGCAACTTGATTGCCAGGAGAACGTACATCTGATGACCTTAGGTGCCTTATTTGCTTGGGGAGGTATGGAGACTGAAATACGACGCAATTTTTTTGTTCCATCACCATTACGTGGGTGTAAGCTTTACAATTAACTGTCAGTGGTGTGTAGGATACTTGCAATTTGACTCCCAGGAGAAAGTCCATCCGGAGACCGCAGCTGCGTTAGTCACTTGGAGAGAAGTTGGCTGGAGACTTAAGTACAGGGCTATTACAAATGATTGAAGCGATTTCATAAATTCACTGTAGCTCCATTCATTGACATATGGTCACGACACACTACAGATACGTAGAAAAACTCATAAAGTTTTGTTCGGCTGAAGCCGCACTTCAGGTTTCTGCCATCAGAGCGCTCGAGAGCGCAGTGAGACAAAATGGCGACAGGAGCCGAGAAAACGTATGTCGTGCTTGAAATGCACTCACATCAGTCAGTCATAACAGTGCAACGACACTTCAGGACGAAGTTCAACAAAGATCCACCAACTGCTAACTCCATTCGGCGATGGTATGCGCAGTTTAAAGCTTCTTGATGCATCTGTAAGGGGAAATCAACAAGTCGGCCTGCAGTGAGCGAAGAAACGGTTGAACGCGTGCGGGCAAGTTTCACGCGTAGCCCGCGGAAGTCGACGAATAAAGCAAGCAGGGAGCTAAACGTACCACAGCCGACGGTTTGGAAAATCTTACGGAAAAGGCTAAAGCAGAAGCCTTACCGTTTACAATTGCTACAAGCCCTGACACCCGATGACAAAGTCAAACGCTTTGAATTTTCGGCGCGGTTGCAACAGCTCATGGAAGAGGATGCGTTCAGTGCGAAACTTGTTTTCAGTGATGAAGCAACATTTTTTCTTGATGGTGAAGTGAACAGACACAATGTGCGAATCTGGGCGGTAGAGAATCCTCACGCATTCGTGCAGAAAATTCGCAATTCACCAAAAGTTAGCGTGTTTTGTGCAATCTCACGGTTTAAAGTTTACGGCCCCTTTTTCTTCTGCGAAAAAAACGGTACAGGACACGTGTATCTGAACATGCTGGAAAATTGGCTCATGCCACAACTGGGGACCGACAGCGCCGACTTCATCTTTCAACAGGATGGTGCTCCACCGCACTTCCATCAAGATGTTCGGCATTTCTTAAACAGGAGATTGGAAAACCGATGGATCGGTCGTGGTGGAGATCATGATCAGCAATTCATGTCATGGCTTCCACGCTCTCCCGACTTAACCCCATGCGATTTCTTTCTGTGGGGTTATGTGAAAGATTCAGTGTGTAAACCTCCTCTACAAAGAAACGTGCCAGAACTGCGAGCTCGCATCAACGGTGCTTTCGAACTCATCATTGATGGGGACATGCTGCGCCGAGTGTGGGAGGAACTTGATTATCGGCTTGATGTCTGACGAATCACTAAAGGGGCACATATCGAACATTTGTGAATGCCTAAAAAAACTTTTTGAGTTTTTGTATGTGAGTGCGAAACATTGTGAAAATATATCAAATAATAAAGTTATTGTAGAGCTGTGAAATCGCTTCAATCATTTGTAATAACCCTGTACTGCATCGTGATGCAAGTAGTGTGTTCCATAGTCATTACGAGGGTGCGTGTGTTTCAATTAACTGTCAGTGGTGCATCAAAAACAAGTAACTTGTCTCCGAGGAGAACGTCCATCCGGTGACTGTGGCTATGTTAGTCGCTTGGAGAGAAGTCGGCTGGAGGTTGAAGTATTCAATCGCGACGCAATTTGTGTGTTCCGTCGTCACTGAGAAGTACGTGTTGTACAACTGCACTGCCACATAATTCGATGGCGTTGCTAGAGCTGCTGTGAGGGATCTTCAAGCCAAAGCGGGTAGGAGGATTATCCTACTCGTCGACTCAGTAACAGAATTCAGGTGTGGGGACTCTCAATCTTTGCAAATCTCGGATCTAAAATCAGACCATTCGCAATGAACGCCTCTTATAACATCTTCAAAAGACTCGCGAGCTAGACTCAGATATTTCTATAGGTTTATTAAAGTGAGGGGATCTTGCACAGTTTTGCATTTCAGTAAAGTCGCTACAGGATTCCTCACATCGTTGCTTTTGTTCGGCAGTCAAGTTGTGTGGGTCAAACGTTGCACACACTTTTGCCTTCTTCAAAACATTTTTGTTACTGTCTTGAACAATTTAGTTAGAGATGTTACTTCAGTGTAATTTTTTACATGAAATACACTCCTGGAAATGGAAAAAAGAACACATTGACACCGGTGTGTCAGACCCACCATACTTGCTCCGGACACTGCGAGAAGGCTGTACAAGCAATGATCACACGCACGGCACAGCGGACACACCAGGAACCGCGGTGTTGGCCGTCGAATGGCGCTAGCTGCGCAGCATTTGTGCACCGCCGCCGTCAGTGTCAGCCAGTTTGCCGTGGCATACGGAGCTCCATCGCAGTCTTTAACACTGGTAGCATGCCGCGACAGCGTGGACGTGAACCGTATGTGCAGTTGACGGACTTTGAGCGAGGGCGTATAGTGGGCATGCGGGAGGCCGGGTGGACGTACCGCCGAATTGCTCAACACGAGGGGCGTGAGGTCTCCACAGTACATCGATGTTGTCGCCAGTGGTCGGCGGAAGGTGCACGTGCCCGTCGACCTGGGACCGGACCGCAGCGACGCACGGATGCACGCCAAGACCGTAGGATCCTTCGCAGTGCCGTAGGGGACCGCACCGCCACTTCCCGGCAAATTAGGGACACTGTTGCTCCTGGGGTATCGGCGAGGACCATTCGCAACCGTCTCCATGAAGCTGGGCTACGGTCCCGCACACCGTTAGGCCGTCTTCCGCTCACGCCCCAACATCGTGCAGCCCGCCTCCAGTGGTGTCGCGACAGGCGTGAATGGAGGGACGAATGGAGACGTGTCGTCTTCAGCGATGAGAGTCGCTTCTGCCTTGGTGCCAATGATGGTCGTATGCGTGTTTGGCGCCGTGCAGGTGAGCGCCACAATCAGGACTGCATACGACCGAGGCACACAGGGCCAACACCCGGCATCATGGTGTGGGGAGCGATCTCCTACACTGGCCGTACACCACTGGTGATCGTCGAGGGGACACTGAATAGTGCACGGTACATCCAAACCGTCATCGAATCCATCGTTCTACCATTCCTGGACCGGCAAGGGAACTTGCTGTTCCAACAGGACAATGCACGTCCGCATGTAACCCGTGCCACCCAACGTGCTCTAGAAGGTGTAAGTCAACTACCCTGGCCAGCAAGATCTCCGGATCTGTCCCCCATTGAGCATGTTTGTGACTGGATGAAGCGTCGTCCCACGCGGTCTGCACGTCCAGCACGAACGCTGGTCCAACTGAGGCGCCAGGTGGAAATGGCATGGCAAGCCGTTCCACAGGACTACATCCAGCATCTCTACGATCGTCTCCATGGGAGAATAGCAGCCTGCATTGCTGCGAAAGGTGGATATACACTGCACTAGTGCCGACATTGCGCATGCTCTGTTGCCTGTGTCTATGTGCCTGTGGTTCTGTCAGTGTGATCATGTGATGTATCTGACCCCAGTAATGTGTCAATAAAGTTTCCCCTTCCTGGGATAATGAATTCACGGTGTTCTTATTTCAATTTCCAGGAGTGTAGTTGATACACTACTTCACACCGCCTGCTCGCACCTGACTAGCCAGATGCACATCCGTTGTTTTCAGTTGTTAATTCAATGTGTCACTGCATTTACTGCTCTGACGTCGCATGTACGCGGGAAATGAAATCAGTCTCAGAACTTTTTGGATGTACGCTATGTGCTCTATGCGTTATAAGGCAATTACTTGAGAATTCAATGATTACCTATATCGGAAGATAGAACATGGCAATACAGATTCACAACCAGAAGCGGATAATGATTTCTTCAAGTAATTTACACTTTGGTTACAGAACTCATTGCGATACTCTCTAATACCGCGTCGGACCTTCTTTTATCCGGCGAAGTGTAGTAACTCGACGTGGCTGGGTCTCAAGTTGTTGGAAGTCCCCTGCAGAAATACTGAGCCATGTTGCGTCTATAACCGATAATAATTGCGGATGTATTGCCCGTGGATTCTGTGTACGAACTGACCTCCTTATTACGTCCCATAAATGTTCGGTGGGATTCGCGTCGGGCGATCTGCGTGGCCAATTCATTCGCTCGAATTTTCGAGAATGTTCTTCGAACCAATAAGGTCTGTGTCTCAGCGTTATTGCTAATTGTCGTCTATAAAAAAATTCATTGTTGTTTAGGAACATGAAGTCGATGAATTGCTGCAAATGGCCTCCAAGTAGCGGAACATAACCATTTTCAGTTTATAACCCAGTCCATTCCTTGTGAACACAAACCACACCATTTTGGAGACACCGCTAGCTTGCACAGTGTCTTATCGGCAACCTAGGTCCTGCACCACACTTGAGCCATCATCAGCTCTTACCAACTGAATTCGCGACTCGTCTGACCGGGCTACGTTTTTCCAGTCGTCTAGGGTCCATACGATATGGTCAAAACCCACAGGCCCAGGAGAAGCGCCGCAATCGATGTCGTGTGGTTACCGAATGTGTTCGCGTCGATCGTCTCCTGGCGCAGCCTATTATCGCAAAATTTCGCCCCCGCACTGTCCTAACGGGTAGGTTAGCCCTACATCCCACGCTGATTTCTGCGATTATGTCTGTCAAAAGCCTAAAAAACCACCTTTTACTGTGCAAACTGCTGTGAGACGTGCAGGAAGAGAGTGAATGAGTTTCTGGAAATGTATCCATAGGGATGTGAAACTATGCTGACCCCAGTGCTGTGGCCAGCTGCACTGGGTTTCTCGGTCGAGGATCCATGGTCTGAACAGCCCAATTGAGGTTGTCCCACAGACCTTCGATTGGACTTAAATCCGGAGATTTTGTTGTCCAGGGAACTCGCCCAGTTATGCTTCAGACCATGCACTTACATTGAGCTCAATGTAATACATTGCATTGTCCTGTTGCAACATGGAAAGGTAAACTGCGGGTGTTTGCTTTCAGATGTTTCACTCCCTACACGCCAGTGGCCATCTGTCCGATGGAGCATAAAACACGATTATCTGAAAATGTCACCTGCCGCCCACTCAGTGGACGTCCAGTTGCTGTATCGGAGTGCAAACTCCAGTCTTCACCGCCGATGATCAGCTGTCAGTATGGATGCATGAACCAGACGCCCAGTGCGGAAGCTCATACATAGCAACGTTCGCTGAAAGGTAGTTGGGGAAACACTGTTGGTAGCACCTTGGTTCATTTGCATGGTCAACTACTCAAGTGTTTCTCGTCTATTCACCCTTACACATCCTCGCAGGCGAAATTCATCCCTGTCGTCTATGACCTACGGTGCACGACAGCTGCCTTAGCGCCGATTTTGGATAGCTCAATTTTGCCATCCATGTTTACAAACGTAGCCGTTTCGGAAATGGTTGCATGCTTGGTCTGAAAGGCAATGATCATACTCTTCTAGGCGTAAGATAAATCGCTCCATTTTCACATTACGGCAACGACTGTACTATTTCCTGACTCCCCGTTGTGCTTTATATGCCCTCCATTGCCAGTGCTACCACCTGTCATCTGTGAGTGGTTATTGCGCGTTGACGTGGAACATCGGTGGCGGTCACAGTAATGCGACAGAATCATGTACAAGCAATTGATCTAAATGCAACTGGAATGAAATAATGGAAATGCCGTGTGGCTAGGGCCTCCCGTCGGGTAGACCGTTCGCCTGGTGCAAGTCTTTCGAGTTGACGCCACTTCGGCGACTTGCGTGTCGATGGGGATGAAATGACGGTGATAAGAACAATACAACACCCAGTCCCTGAGCGGAGAAAATCTCCGACTCAGCCGGGAATCGGACCCCGGCCGTTAGGTATAACATTCCGTCGCGCTGACCACTCAGCTACCAGGGGCGGACAGGAGATGAAATGAAACTGCAGATTGATCTCCGAAAGTCAGGTGAAACGTAAGCATGAGTTAATTATCATTTCTTCTTTATTCTTATTTCATTCTCCTTCGCCTCACGTATGCGAGGGGATAGGGGGGGGGGGTCTGGCAGCAGTACAAATAACCCACTTTTCAGCCAGTAGAATGTACTACTGACATAGATGCTAAAACAACAAGACACATACACTGATAATTTAAAAATAATTGTAAAGATGAGATGAATGGGAGAAATACAAATAATAAAATGCTATCTTCATGAATCGTTTTATAACAGTGTTAAACATGTGGACAGACAGCACAGCTAAAACACTAGAGAAACATTTGAACACGAAAAAACTGAAAAAAGCGCTGGAAAACACTGAACACGACAGAAGAGACACTGTCCATTAAAAACGGAGTAAAATGCACTTTCAGTACAATCGGAAAAGGATTTGCCTTGGTATGGTGGTTTGTAGAGGAAAAGGAGGGGATATGGAGGGAGATAGGGCAGTGGTGGTGAGGAGGATGGAGAAATTGGAAGAGGTGGCGACAGAGACAGGGCTGGCTGTGGTGGACACGTTGAGAGGGGCAACAGGTATTGGGAGCTGTAGATTGGAGAGTAAAAGGGGGTGGTGGGCGGCAGGGAAGGGGAAAAGGATGAGGTGTGATAGGCGGAAAGGAGGTAGGAGGGAGTCCCAGAGGGTGGTGGATAGGGTTGGATGGATTTAGAGTGGGTAGGATGGGTGTGTGTCGGGATGGTGTTCATGGTTCAAATGGCTCTGAGCACTATGGGACTCAACTGCTGTGGTCATAAGTCCCCTAGAACTTAGAACTACTTAAACCTAACTAACCTAAGGACAGCACACAACACCCAGCCATCACGAGGCAGAGAAAATCCCTGACCCCGCCGGGAATCGAACCCGGGAACCCGGGCGTGGGAAGCGAGAACGCTACCGCACGACCACGAGATGCGGGCAATGGTGTTCATGGCAAGGGAGAGGGAGACAGCTGAAATTTTTTTTTTGAGAGAGGACGTGGAGGGTGTGCAGGTAGAGGGTTGGTGGTATGTGTAGGTAGAAGTGCAGCAGCACACTAGGATTGGACAGGAGAGGGAACACAATAGGATTGTCAGAGTCGAGTTTACAGATGCTGTAGGTTATTCTGAGGTGTTCAGTGTGAGTAAGGAGAGGTGGTAATTTGATGAGCTGGTAAAGGATCCTCGTGGGGGAAAGTAAGTGGAAAGCGAGGCGGAAAGAGTGGCGTTTCATGATCTGGAGGGACTTAACAGAACTTACAGAGACGGGTGGAGATCCATACAACATTTGCGTAGCAAAGGAGGGATGTGTTGGGGATGTGTACGTGTGAAGGACAGTGGAGGGGCGTAGTTCCCATCTTCAGGCTGTTAGTAGTTGTAGTAGTTTCTTGTTCACAAATTACTATATGGGTAATTATGTAATAATATGATACGAAATAGCCCAGCCTCCTGCTGATGCCTCTCAGCTTCTGGAGCGTGGTTGTACACTACTGGCCATTAAAATTGCTACACCACGAAGATGACGTGCTACAGACGCGAAATTTCGCCCCCACACTGTCCTAACGGGTAGGTTAGCGCTACATCCCACACTGATTTCTGCGATTATGTCGCACAGTGCTGTTTTTCTGTTAGCGCTGACAACTCTACGTAAACGCCGCTGATGTCGGTCGTTAAGAGAAGGCTGTCGGCCACTGCTTTGCCCGTTGTGAGAGGTATTGCCTGAAAATTTGTACCGTCTGGACACTCTTGACGCTGTGGACCTCGGAATATTGCATCCCCTACAGATTTCGGAAATGGAATGTCTCGTGCTTCTAGCTCCAACTGTCATGCCGCGTTCGAAGTCTGTTAGTTCCCGCCGTGCGGTCATAATCATGTCGGAAACCTTTTGACCTGAATCACCTCAATATAAATGGCAGCTCCGTCAGTGCAGTGTCCGTTTATACCATCTGTACGCGATGCTGTAGTCATCTATGTATGTGTGTATCGCTATTTTTCGACTCGAAGAAAATATTTCAAAATGCTGTAGCAACAGTCATATATCTATTGGCCTCTCCATCTCGATATATTGTGAGGTATATTGCAGAAAAATAGTCTTTTAGTGCTCGTCTGTAAAACTGTAAAACTTCTTCAGTCTTTATTATGTGACACGTAAATATTCATTAGCTAGGAATATTAGATTTGTACTACAAAGCAGAAAATACTGGTCTACTGTTCCCAACATATAACGTAACAAACAAAAACTGTACGAACGGCGGCTCTTCTGTATAATATTGGCAAGCTTCTGTGAAGCGTGGCGGGAAAGAGAATACGACGGAGAGAAGAGTGCTTAAAACAGGGAGGAAAAATGGGGAAACATAAAAGATAATGTAATTTAATGTTGTTTAATTGTCCTTTTCTGAAAACTAAGCGAATCAGGGAAATAAATACCAAGTCGTTTGAAATAACATCAATAGTCTCAACGAAATTTTCTCGAATTCCTTTCATCAGAAAGCCGTTTTCTTGCCAATTTTCGGAATAGTGTAAGCGCTTAATCCAACCTGTAATTTTGAAGGTGGAGCAGTTCCTACACCTTGTGTTTGGCTGCCTTCGTTCGGCTCTGCATATTTCAGCTTGTAAACAATAATAGTGTTATCACAGTTCTTTCCGCAAACGTACAACTCCTCCATATAGTGATCATATAACAGCGAGATGTTAGCAACAAAGCTCCATAATCGTACTGACTGGCGGCAGCATGAATCGAGCGCTGCGTTGCCACGAATTAAGTCCTGTTGTCACGTAAACTGTGCTGTGGTAGGTGTACGTTTGGTAGACGTTGCTTCTTACAATGGTACTTGGACAGCAGCTGTGTCAGAAATAACACTGTGGCAATAATGTGCGCTTACAGTTACAGACGAAGGTGAACTAAAGTGCGCGTCATTTATGTTGGCGCCGAGTTTAGGTTCGTTCTGCGCATCTGACGTCAAAAAATACAGTCAGCCAATGAACAGAGAACGACGTTGCCAGATCTCGACTGCAGAGCAGAGCACGGACGAGTGTCTTCAGTTTTAGAAACGTTCAGTCATAAATAAAATAATAGAACAAATGCAATAGCAGACTTTGTTTTTTGAAAGTTTGGAAAAACCATTCTTTATACCAACTGCTTCATTTTCTGTTAATTAATTAAACCAAACAAGCAATAAGACTCTTAATTCAGGCGATAGCAAGGAAAGGTGTTTGTATCAATTTCACGAACCGCTTTTTCGCAATAAAGAACAGCGGTAATTGTTTATTTCCTATTGTACTTCGACGAAGTGTGAGTAATTCATAGGCATACCAACAGTGTTTGTCAGCATTTTGCGTGACCTGTTAGAGTCCTTATGGAGAGACATTGCATGACGAGCTGCGCTAGCGTAACGGTTCAGGCGTTGGGTTAAATAGCGAAAGGTAATGAGTTCAAACCTTGTGTGATGCTAAATATTTTCTTTATTTAAAAACAATATCGAAGTGTCTTACTTCACGAATTTTATTCGTTTGAATGCAATTTTTTGAAATTTCTAGTGCTTTGTCTCTTCATTAACCCTTTCGCTGCTGCAGCCACGTGCTCCCCGCATGCCGCGCTGTGCGCGATTTTGTCATCACTGCACTGCTCGCCTGTGCAGACACATGGTGTTCCCACTGCTTTGACACACTTATCATTCGATT
The DNA here is from genome assembly GCF_023898315.1 of Schistocerca nitens. Taxonomy (NCBI): domain Eukaryota; kingdom Metazoa; phylum Arthropoda; class Insecta; order Orthoptera; family Acrididae; genus Schistocerca; species Schistocerca nitens. The sequence goes on along the minus strand of NC_064618.1, from coordinate 52,102,207 downwards.
TCACAAAAACTATTTGGCCCAAAAATTAGATTTTTACACATCTTGACTGATACCTTCCCCCAATAAATGACTTAATTTTGTTTCGATGTTCAACCCAGTTATTGTGCAGCATTAAATGTAGTAAACCATTGCCGAAATTTTGAAGAGTTTGCAGAGGTAAAAGTCCATAGCGTATACTTTCCGTATGGTCGATTTTAGTTGCCACAATGTTGAGAATGAAATGTGGACAAGGTACCTAAATTTCATATAAAATTTACTGTATAACAATATCTCATTTAATTTAAGTGCCACATAGGTGTCGTATGTAATATTGAGAAATATTCCGTCTTTCGCGACTGTAATAAAAGTTTTATTTACACCCGGCGCGTTTGGCTTTATTTTAAAGCACTTCAATCAGTCAAAGGAAGTGGGGGGAAGGTATCAGTCAAGAAGATGTGTAAAAATCTAATTTTTGGGCCAAATAGTTTTTGTGCAATCGAATGATAAGTGTGTCAAAGCAGTCGGAAACACCATGTGTCAGCACAGGCGAGCAGTGCAGTGATGACAAAATCGCGCACAGCGCGGAATGCGGGGAGCACGTCTCAGTAGCAGCGAAAGGGTTAATGCGGCCGTGGTGGCTTTACTTCATAAACTGCGCGCTCCCCCCTAAATGTAAGCTTGCGAACTGTGCTATACTATGGAGCTGCTTCTCTTGGCGCGTGCGTCGTGTGCAACTGGCAACGCAGCAATCTCCCGCGTCTGGGCGGGCATGCGCGAGCCGCCAAGATAAAAGAATTCAACTATAATGTCAGATTAAAGTTACTTTATGGTTGACGTCTTTCACTTTCCACTACAGATGCCGGTTACCACACCGTCATAGCTTGGATTGCTATCTGTCCCGTATTTTATGGGAAAATTCAGCGTCCCGTATTATGAACCGCTGTCTCCTAAAAACGAGCGTTTGTCTTTCTTTGTTGCTAAATGTTGTAAAATCCATATTTCATTTGAACGCCACCGAAGTTCAGAGTAGCTCCATTACTCACTTTTTCTCTTTGGCACCTCGGAAAATGGCAATCTCGCGATGTCTCACCATTCCCTGATATTGCTGAGCATGGTGGGTTGTTTACCTGGCCTTCCGTCGGGTACTTCCGGAAGTCTTCCCCTCCAATTTTCAACCTGATTATCCATCCTGTTTGAGACGAAATCTAAGTAAATTGTGAAGCTATCAAAAATCATCGAAGACGGCAGTGTTAAGATGTTAGAGGCTGATTAAAATTCATCAGTGCAACGCCTAGGAAAAAGTTAAACAATAACGTCATACTAAAATAGCAGGGAATCAACATATACGTGGGTGAAACTTTTTAGTGGCCAATCCCACTAGGTCCAATGTTCCATTTGCGTGAGTCAGTTCTCTGTAACTGATGGTGGTGAGTCAGATCTTAACCAACATGCTAGAACTGAAATCCATGAAGGAAATATAAGATCACAAAACAAAACGAAAAATCTGGATTCGTATTTTTCTGAACAGGCGACCTCTCACACGCAGCAAGGCAAAGTGACTGAAACAGAACTAAATACTGTGTTTCACACTGTAAAACATAACCACATTTAAACCATGATGGATTGTTCGAATAAATTGATGTCTCATGTTTTTGCAGATTCCGGTGTTGCTAACAACGTTTCGTGTGGAAGCACGGAGAGAGAAAGTTTGGGGCAAGATATAATAGCTCCAAGGTTTCTAAAAGATGTTGTGAGCGAACTTGTTTCTAAAAAGTGTTTCTTTTCAGTTGCAACAATGCGATCCATAAAGGCAATCGTAAACTATTGCCTCTCTGTGTAAGATACTTCATAGGTACAAATGGTGTACAAAACAATTTGCTAGACTTTCATGAAAGTACCATTGTGTGGTGTGCGTACTGTAAGACCTTCGGTACACACACCATCAGATTATTTGACTTGTCGCTCTAACAAAGTAGGCGAGTGTCAGCAATATGTCTCGTGGTCTTATCGTGGCGTGTTTATCTTCTGCCGATAGGTCAGACGATAGAAATGCCACTTGCACGCTTAGAGTAGCAGATTGACGGTGACCAACTTTAAACAGAACTTGATTAATTTTCACACACATTTATTAAAGTAATAAAAATCACAGACATTACGTAACTTGATTCTGGGTGCTGTTTACAATTGACAATCTGAAGTTCCTTTGGTCTTGGTACGTTAATTTTATTCTCACAACTCTGATACTTGACCAAGTGTCTATACATTTCTCTTCATGGCTATGTACAGGAATATGATAATATTATTAGGCGCAGACTGAAACTTGACTATATACTAGTACAGACTACTGCAGACTGGTACAGACTGGTGCAGACAAATGCAGACTAATGCAGACTGACTAATCGGAGGTCTGTACACTCGTTATATTACCTCGAGCGTTCAGGTATCACTGAGCGAGTGTGATCCACGAGGAGAAAAGGTTCTACGTTAGCAGCAATCTCATTGGCTGCGTGACATATTAATAGGCGGATCGGCGGAAGCAGAATTTGGTCTGTCTCTAAGGCAGCGCCATCCCGTAGTGCGGAAACGGACGAGCGCTGTGCCTGCGCTCTTGTGCCTAGCGGGCCGCGCTCTAGTGGGAAAGTTGTGTACGCGCTACCACAAGTTCAGTTCATGTTTTTAAGGTAGCTAATGGAAATGGCCAGCCTTTAGATAAGATTACTGCCTATATCAAAAACAATGCTAATGTCAATAGGGTAAGCGCAATTCTGTTTTTAAGTGGCTTCATGATGCATATTGCAGAATTTTGAAGTCAAATTGTTTAGCTCATATCGTCTGTAATACAAAGAAGTATGCAAATTATTGCCTTTATATAGGCATATGCAGCGCTCCCAACACCTTCTCCAATCCCATCTTGACCGGTTCACCACTTGGTGCAACCAGTGGTTGCTCAAGGTCAATCCCTCCAAAACCCAGGCGATCATTGTAGGCAAAACCACCCCTTCCTTCCGCCTCCTTGATTTCTATCTTACCATCTATGGCTGTCCCATCCTTAAGTACCTTGGCGTCACTCTCGACCGTCGCCTCTCCTGGACACCCCATCTCCGGACAATCCAAGCCAAGGCACGCTCCCGACTCTGTCTCCTCAAGCTCCTTTCCAGCCGTACGTGGGGCCTGGACCCCTCCACCAGCCTCCACACCTATAAATCCCTCATCCGCCCTATCCTTTGTTACGCCCATCCGGCCTGGATCTCCACCCTCCCCCCTACCTTTTATAAATCCCTCCAAATTCTTGAACGCCTTGCTCTCCGCCTCGCCTATCGCATCCGTCTCCCCTCCCCCATGCGGATCCTGTATGATCTCATCCCCTTCCCCCACTTCCTCCTCTTCCTTGAAAGGATACGGATCCTGTACACCTCCCACAAACTCGATCCTCCTCATCCGCTTGTCTCACCCATCCTCTCCCACCTCCGCCCGCTGCCGTGCCTGTATTCCCACGTCCCACCCGGTCTCCATCTCTCCAACCTCCTTACCCTCTCCCAAGGTGGCTTCAGCCAGCTCCCCCTCCCTGATGATGTCCTCCTCCCCTCCATCTACCTCTCCTATCAACTTTGATCCTCCCCCCCACTTCCTGTGTCCTTCCCTTTAGGCACCGTCCCTCCCTTCTCTTTCCTTTTCCCCCGTCTCCTCCCTCCACCCCTCTTCCCACGGGCTTCCCCTCCCCCTTCCTCCCTCCCCCTATCTCCCATGCCCCTGGCATCTCTGCTCTCCCCTCTCCTTCTCCCACTCCCCTTCCTCCTCCTCCTCCTCCCTTGGCAGGTCCCCAGACTCGCACACGCTCAGTGAACATTCGCGCGCCGGAGATCATCGCCCTCCGTGTCTCGTGTTTGTGCCTTCGTCTGCGTTTCGTTCTTTCGTCGTCGCGCCTCCACTGTCCACGTGTGCCGTCGCAGTCGTCCGTATTCTGCGCGCCGTGGCAACAAGTGTTAGTGTTCTTTTCGTCCAGTGTGAACGGCTTCATGTTTATCGTTTTTGTATCTACATTTTTTGCCCGCCGTTTTTATTGTATTGTCTGTGTCACCTATATGTCATATTATTGTACCCCTTAAGGCTGAAGAGCGGCGTAATATGCTGCTGCCAGCCCGCCTTGTATGAGGTGCTTAAAATTACAATAAAGAAAAAAAATAGACATAGAAAATGTAAGTCTGAAAATACATTTTTCCATCTCTTTAAGCGGTAAGAAGACCTGAAGAAATATTTTGAGGTTGTAGGTGTGGAATGGATGGAGATATTGAGACACGTTACAACTCCCTGGCTTTCTTCAGAGCGTGCAGTAGGAAGATTAATCCACATCAAAAGCTACTGCAAATCACTGGGAGAGTGAAGTATTTTGAACCGGAAGATTAACTTAACGATATGTTGCTAGAAACCGGTTACTATTCTTCAGAATTGTAGCTAAGATTTTTGTTCAGTGCCTCAAGATCTTAGAAAGAGAGAGTAATTCTATTGTTAAAGCTTACCAAGAAATCTGTTTCCCGGCGGGGTCAGGGATTTTCTCTGCCTCGTGATGGTTGGGTGTTGTGTGCTGTCCTTAGGTTAGTTAGGTTTCAGTAGTTCTAAGTTCTAGGGGACTTATGACCACAGCAGTTGAGTCCCATAGTGCTCAGAGCCATTTGAGCCAATCTGTTTCCTGAAGAGATAACTGGAACAAAGGAAAGAATTGCAGTTCTTCCCCATAGCAGTTACAATACCATGGAAGCTCTACCTTTTTCAGAAAGAACCAAACTGAAGAGGAGCTTTATGCAGTCTATCAAAAGCCACCAAACCACCTTAAAAAATCGGACAATTTCTCGAAGAAGAATACTGCAGGGACGTTACACATCCATAGATTTTTCTTCCCTGTCAACTGCAGTGAAATCCATTCAGTTTACTGAAATAATTGATACGGACGAACTGTAACAGTTTTGTCTCGTTAGGAACATTTCTGGCAATATTTTGGAGAGTACAGAACATGCCTCAAACAAGTTATTGTCAGTGTCTACAGCCATGAAAGGCAACATAAATTAATAGAATGAGAAAAACTTGTGTCTTTTGTAACGAACGTTCCTATGTGAAAAGCATTTGTTGGGAACTATTTTCTCCTTACAAGTGGTCAGACAGCAGGAACATGTGCTCATTAAATCTGCTTGAAAGTGCACTACTAATTGCTATAAACATGCACATGTCCTGTAGAGAGTTTCATGGCTCGGTAAAGTTAGACAGTGGCAATTTTAAAGTCAGCTGTGTGAAGTGTGAAGTACAGATGCAGAAAATAAGGTAGTTCTATCAACGTTTTTTCAGCATATTTTGTCATACCTAATGCATTTTACTGTACGTATGTTCCAGCATTTTACTGCATGTATGTACTGCTTTAACGAATTTCAATAACTATCTCAGTGTGTTACTGAAACTAATTATAATGTAACTGAAATTGGCACTAACGTTCCATTTTTAAGTATTTATGAACTGTCCCGTATTTTTGTAAAAAATGCTGTACTTTTATGCAAATGTCCCTTGTATTTTATATCAAAAAGTGCCAGCACTAGTTATAGGTGACATACGAACGCGGCGGACCACTTTGCCGATGCTGTTAATGTGTCACGCGGCGCAATGTTGAATATGGAGGAGGTTTGTCTGGAATGCGAGATGCTCTGTCGACAGCTGATTTTAATTGACCGATGACTAAACTGCGGCCGACGACGCATTTTGTAACCTGTAATTAAAACTCGTGTCCACAGCTAACCAAAACCTCATCATGTGCAACATATCCCAGAAGACGGCGTCAACAGTCTGTGGCAGGACTAAAATCACGATCGCTTTATTTACCGCGATGAAAGGTGGCCTTTACGGGCAAACCCAAGGGAGTTGGGGGCAGCGAGAAGAAAAATTAAACTAGAGGTTTAGAGGGTATTTGATGTTGTGTTGCAACACTGAACCTGGCAGTCGAGTTGCCAGTAATACTTTTACCTGGGACTGGTTGATTGCTCTGATTAGGCGGGGAAGGCTGTCACAAGGCCGTTGTATCTTTTCCTGCGGTAAGCCAGTCAACAATTATTGTATCTGGTTGTTGATCCCCTGCCTACTGCCACCCGAACAGAATTCACGTCCGGGGTGGTGTAGGCGTGGTCTATTAAGGACAGATGTTGGGATATTTCTGGCTGTGGGAGTACGTCAACATCACGTAGACAGTTCACCGAGACATGTACCTTGTGTGGATATGAAGAGTTGAAACATGGGACACCCCATACTGTCGCATGAGATGTAACACACAAGGATGCTGGATGTCAGTGAAATACCATAATTCCTTGAACCACTACGGGCCCTGACCTGAAGTCATTACTGATGACTCGTCACACCATGAAGCCGGTAGTAACAGCGCCGTGCCTCTCCAAAACGTTGCCATAATGGAGCTTCTTCCCATTTCGCCGCCGTACTCATGCAAGACTGTCGTCGCGGGTGGTGCAGATTTTGATTCATTGCTGAACACAATACATTCATCAGCAGTCCATGCTTCCCCGTCAGGTCACCACTCCAAACGCAGCCTACTGTGTTGCGGCGCTATAGGCAGCGTATACAGGATGGTCCATTGATAGTGACTGGGCCAAATATCTCACGAAATAAGCGTCAATCGAAAAAAACTGCAAAGAACAAAACTCGTCTAGCTTGAAGGGGGAAACCGGATGGCGCTATGGTTGGCCCGATAGATGGCGCTGCGACAAGTAAAACGGATATCGAATGGTTTTTTTTTAAATAGGAACCCCCATTTTTATTACATATTTGTGTAGTACGTAAATAAATATGAATGTTTTAGTTGGACCACTTTTTTCGTTTTGTGATAGGTGGCGCTGTAACAGTCACAAACGTATAAGTACGTGGTATCACGTAACTTTCCGCCAGTGAGGATGGTATTTACTTCGTGATACATTACTCGTGTTAAAATGGACCGTTTACCAACTGCAGAAAGGGTCGATATCGTGTTGATGTATGGATATTTTGATGAAAATGCCCAACGGGCGTGTGCTATGTAAGCTGCTCGGTATCCTGGACTACATCATCCAAGTGTCCGGACTGTTTGCCGTACGTTTACGTTATTTAAGCAAACAGGAAGTGTTGAGCCACATGTGAAACGTCAACCACGACCTGCAACAAATGATGATGCCGAAGTAGGTGTTTTAGCTGCTGTCGAGGCTAATCCGCACATCAGTAGCAGACAAATTGCGCGAGAATCGGGAATCTCAAAAAAGTCGGTGTTGAGAATGCTACATCAACATTGATTGCACCCGTACCATATTTCTATGCACCAGGAATTGCATGGCGACGACTTTGAACGTCGTGTACAGTTCTGCCACTGGGCACAAGAGAAATTACGGGACGATGACAGATTTTTTACACGCTTTCCATTTAGCGACGAAGCGTCATTCACCAACAGCGGTAACGTAAACCGGCATAATATGCTCTATTGGGCAACGGAACGTCCACGATGGCTGCGACGAGTGGAACATCAGCGACCTTGGCGGGTTAATGTATGGTGCGGCATTATGGGAGGAAGATAATTGGCCCCCATTTTGTCGATGGCAATCTAAATGGTGCTATGTATGCTGATTTCCTACGTAATGTTCTACCGATGTTACTACAAGATGTTTCACTGCATGAGAGAATGGTGATGTACTTCCAACATGATGGATGTCCGTCACATAGCTCGCGTGCGGTTGAAGCGGTATTGAATAGCATATTTCATGACAGGTGGATTGGTCGTCACCGGATCTGACGTCCCCGTATTTCTTTCTGTGGGGAAAGTTGAAGGATATTTGCTATCGTGATCCACCGACGACGCCTGGCAACATGCGTCAGCGCGTTGTCAATACATGTGCGAACGTTACGGCAGGCGAACTACTCGCTGTTGCGAGGAATGTCGTTACACGTATTGCCAAATGCATTGAAATTGACGGACATCATTTTGAGCGTTTATTGTATTAATGTGGTATTTACAGGTAATCACGCTGTAACAGCATGCGTTTTCAGAAATGATAAGTTTACAAACGTACAAGCATCACATTGGAACATGTTCAAACGTACCTACGTCTGTATTTTAATTTAATAAACCTACCTTGTTACCAACTGTTCGTCTAAAATATTGAGCCATATGTTTGTGACTTTTACAGCGCCATCTATCACAAAGCGAAAAATGTGATCTAACTAATACATTCATATTTCTTTACGTACTACACGAATATGTAATAAAAATGGGGGCTCCTATTCTTAAAAAAACGCAGTTGATATCCGTTTGACCTATGGCAGCGCGATCTAGTGGGCCAACCATAGTGCCAAACTGATTTCCCCCTTCAAGCTAGACAAGTTTCGTTCTTTGTAGTTTTTTCGTTTGACGCTTATTTCGTGAGATATTTGGCCCGGTCACGATCAATGGACCACCCTGTATATGGAACGGTGATTCCCTGGTACTGATGGTGTCAGTCTCCGACTAATGGTGCGGGATGATGCAGAATGTTGCAGGGATCCCATTACTTGGTGTCGGATGGCAAGTGCTAGTGCGTAGATGTTGAGATGTGGTTTGAGTACAGTACAGAAATTCTGCGTCGTGGTGATCAGACCCCTATCAGCAATTTGACAAAAAGTACACCTGTCCTCTGATGCTCATCCAGTCAGACATCAGTCCACTGTCCAATTATAATGTGCCAAAAATTTGGATACTGCACGATTTGGTCTGCTAGCCAAAGTGTGACAAACGATGTGACCTCACTCCAGTTTTGTCAGATGATGATTACTGTCTCATACGTGTACGTGCCATCTCTGGGTCTTTCACAGTGATAATGTAACATACGACAGCGTTCAAACCCATTATGTAACTTACCGGACCTGGTAACAGCACTAAACACAAAAAACTCTAATGCACTCTGGTGGTTGTTTATTTTATTTTATTTATTTGCTTATTTAGCCTGACCATATTAGGGCCTTAAGGCCCTCTCTTACATCTGACCAGGAACAACACATACAGATATAGTACCAAAACATTCATGAAAATGATAACAATCTTAGAGATGATAATAGGCATAATAATAATAATAATACTTAACAATAATAAAAGTAAGGATAAATGGCAATAATAACAGTTATAATCAAACAAAGTGCATTAAAAATAATATAGACTAGTTTACAACAACTTAAATCATGTTTAGTATTGTCAGAAAAAGAAAGGATGAAGAACAAGGAAATTGGAATAACAGTAATAGTGGCTGTTAGAAGAGGACTTGATATACGTAGATACCTACGTAAGCGAGGAGAAGGGAAAGGTTGTAGGGGAGGGGGGTTTGAAGTGTGTGGGCTACGGACCAATATGCGGGTATGTGGGAGATATAGCTCTTGCGAAAGAAGGTGAGCCGTTAGCTACTTTTTGAAGCCTGGAAGTGATTTAATTCCTTTGATATTTTGAGAAAGATTGTTCCAAAGTCGGGTTCCGGATACAGATAATGATTCAGAAAACATGACGTATTGTGTGGTGGTACTGAGAAGATCTTTCTTTGTTCAGAACGAGTATTTCTGCTGCGCTGTTCAGATAGTAACGTAATGGCTGAAGATAAGTAAGAGGGAGTCTGATGATTGAGAAGATGATGGAGTAAACATAAAGTATGGTAGTCCCTACGTTTATCATCAGGTAGCCACGATAATTGTTCATAGGCTAGAATGATATGATCGTAATAACGAAATTGACAAGTAAATCGTACGCAAGCATTCATCGCCAGTTCAAGCCTGCGAGAGTTTTCGTACGAAAGTCCTTGAAGAATAGCATCGACATAGCCGAGAATAGGGTGTGTTAGAGATCCTAAGAGCTTATTCTTAACCTTGAATGGAAATACTTTTTTATATTTCTGTACACAATGAAGAGATGCAGAAACTTTCTTACAGACTGCAGGTGTGTGTTCAGTCTAGTCTAAGTGGTGGTGCAGGATTATTCCCAAGTTCTTTGCAGTAGGAGAAAAGGTTATTTCGGTACCATTCAAAATTAAGCATGGAAGAGATTCTCGGTGCTGTGTTGTAATTTTTGGTGGGCGATTAAAATTTCTTGCGTTTTGGAAGGGTTTTGTTTCAGACCTAAGTTCAGCGCCCATTGTGATAAAGGAAATAAGTCATGATTTACATGATCGATGGCTGTGTGCTGGTTTGATGGGCTTGCACTGAGATATAACTGAAGGTCATCAGCGTACTTGTGGTATCTGCGGCGTGAGAGAATAGTTGACACATCATTAACGTGTAATGAGAAATGTAATGGGCCCAATACTGATCCTTGTGGGACCCCTGATAAAACATCCTTCAACTGCGACCTTTTAGTACCTACCATTACACAATGCTGGCGGGATATAAGGTATGAGTGGCTGGCTCTGAGCACTATGGGACTCAACTGCTGTGGTCATAAGTCCCCTAGAACTTAGAACTACTTAAACCTAACTAACCTAAGGACAGCACACAACACCCAGCCATCACGAGGCAGAGAAAATCCCTGACCCCGCCGGGAATCGAACCCGGGAACCCGGGCGTGGGAAGCGAGAACGCTACCGCACGACCACGAGATGCGGGCTAAGGTATGAGTGGAACCGCTGCACAGCGCCTGAAGAAATATTTTGACGTGTCATTTTAGCAAGCAGAATGTCAATGTCAGCAGCGTCGAAAGCTTTGCTGAAGCCCAGGAAGCACATAATAGTAGCCTGTTGTTTGTCCATGACATGTTTTAATTAGTCAGTCACTTTTATAAGAGCAGTCGCTGTGCTGCGATTTTGCAGGAAACCACACTTGTATTCATCTAAGAGGTTATTCGGTGTTAAATAATTGGTAACCTGTTCGTGGGCTATGAATGCTAACGCCTTAGACAGTGCTGGTAGAATGCAAATGGACTTGTAATGAGAAAGTTGTATGGCAGATTCCTTCTTTGGCAATGGTTTTATGAGCCCCTTCTTCCACGCCGTAGGGAAAATGCTGGACGTCAGACAGCGGTTCAAAATGTCAGTTATTTTGGGCAGTAACGGGTCGACAAGAAAACTGATCATTTGCACCTTTATATTATCATTTCCTGCGGCTGCCGAATGAATTCTCGCTATGGATTTCCTGACCGTGTTAGGCTTACCGGCTGCAGAAAAAATTTTTCAGTTGTACCACACACTGAAACGTTAAGGCCCAGAGTATCTATGGTTCGGGCCCTTATGTCTTGGTCGAGTGGGATGTCGTGGCAGAGTAATCATTTCGATCCTCACCTGTAACGAGAGGTTCATCAGCAGAGTTAGGTTTGCCTATACCTAGGCCTCGAAGATTTTTCCACAAGACAGCAGGCCTGTGGATGTCCTCAGTGAGTGGGCATATCTGAGTTTTGCATTTCTCACAGATTGGCTGACTCGATTGCGTAGTTGCTTGTAGGTGGAATAGTTATCAGGGATCGAGTTCCGTTTGTATGTCCTATGTGCTGCGTCTCTGACATTCATTAGGTGTTTGAGGTGATCTGTGAGCCATGGAATGGTCTCATATTGCATAGTCCCTAGTGACTTCGTCTCTTTCTTTCAAAGCATTTATCCCGACTTGCAGCGTCTTCTGGTTAATTGGAGGTGGCATGTTAACTTGAAGGGGTGGCTGGATGCCCCTCCTGTCGCCACCCCATACCCCCAGGAAGGAATTAGTGTGCCCCAACGGTCTGTGTCTAGTGTAATCCATGGAATAGTGTCAATGTGTTCAGATGTCTGCGAGCCATGTAACTGAGGCGGAACGTGGGGACCAGCCCGGGCTTCACCTAGCGGGATGTGGAAAAAGGCCTAAAAACCACATCCAGGCTGGCCGGTACACCGGCCCTTGTCGTTAATCCGCTGGGCTGATTCGATCCGCGGCTGGCGCGCCTGCTCGAGTCCACGAAGCAGCGCATTACCGCTCTCGGCAATCTTGGGGGGGGGGGGGGGGGGGGAGTAGTGACTTCGTTTCAATTTTTTTAAACTCGTTTAGTTACATTTCGTTTCCTCCTCCCCGTTTTTTGTGCTTTGTTTCGTTTGTTAGGCAGTGTATGTTGGAGTAAACAACAAATGAGACCTAAGCTTTTCTCCTGGACAGCGTATGACAATATTTCCGAACAACCTAACATCTGAGCTTTCGGTTCAAGCCTCATAGTCCAACTCAAAGCTGGAATACTCCAACTGCTCTCCACAATACATGCATCCCCCACACTGACTGGTGTAATGACAGTGGAATCGTAGTGCTACTGCAGACAGAAATAAATAAACAATTGAAATAGCATTGTTGACTGCTGTATGAACATAGAAACAATTTCAGTCAGATATTATATCATTAAGAAATACAACTTGTTTCGCTTTAGGGGTACCTTTTAGTTCAGTATATAAAGAAATGCTTATCTCTTGCAAGAGACTAACTGTACCAAAACACAATCTGTAATGCAGACAACGGGTAGGTACTTGAAGAATTGTATGTGCTATTAAGGTGTATATTTTGTTCAAATGTTGTGAATATAGTGACCATAATAACAAAACTGTACCTATTAATATCACGAAATTGAATCTCACAATATCAATGGGATGGCGAGGGGGGAGGGGGGGTTTTGGAGGTACTTTAAGCCTAGCTTTTGAAAATGTTGTGATCTAGTCGTTAATATTTTAATATTTTGTAAAAGTCATTTATTCATGTTAATGAATGGAGCTGTTCTACCTGTCACAGAGAAATTAAACTCCTATCATTCACATCTTCATCTACAACTACATACACACATCACAGGTCACCGTATGGCGGAGGGTACCCTGCCTAGTTCTTTCGTTTCCTGTCCCACTCTGTATGAATGCCAATTTCTCGTATTTTCTCTTCGTGGCCCTTATGTGAAACGCATGATGGCGACAGTAGGACAGTTCTGAGTCAGCTTCAAATGCCGGTTCTCTAACTTTCCTCAATTGTGTTATTCGAGAAGAACGTCACTCCCTCTCCAGGGATTCCCATTTGAGTTCTCGAAGCATCTCCGTAACACTTGCGTGATGTTCAGAGCTACTGGCAACAAATGCAGCAGCTCACCTCTGAGTTGCTTCGATATCTTCCTTTAATCCGACTTGGTGCGCATGCCAAACAATCGCTTACCACCCAGCAATAGGTTCTACAGACAAACGACACTTTCCTAAAATTATCCCAATAAACAGAAGTCTACGGTTTGCCCTCCCTACCTACCACAATCCTCACAGGATCGCTTCATTTTATATCGCCTTGCAGTTTTATGCCCAGATATTTAAACAACACTACTAAAGCTGAATCCGAATATTACTGGTTTGTTTTCCCTACTCATCCGCAATAACGAATATTTTTCTACATTCAAAGACAGCTCCCAGTCTTCACACCAACTAGAAATTTTGTCTAAGTCATCATGTATCATTCTACAGTCACCCATACACGACACTTTCCCATACATCTCAGAGTCATCAGCAAACAACTGCCGACTGATGCCTATCCTGTCCGCCAAATCATTTATGTATATAGAAAATAACAGAGGCCTTATCACACTACCCTGAGGTATTCCTAATGATACCCTTGTTTCTGAGGAACACTGGCCGTCGAGGACAACGTACTCGGTTCTGTTACTTAGGAAGTCTTCGAGCCACGCACATATCTGGGAACGTATTCCGTCTGCTTGTACCTTCGTTAGCAGTCTGATGTGTCAACCGCCCACCGATGGTATGTACGTTTACTAAGTTACATTGACACCCAACCGTAAATTCTCGGCGCGTCAAGTATTGTACAGACTGTGCGTTTTATAATAAGATACAGGGGACACCCAAAATAATGTGAATACCTGTAGGTGTTTGGGAGCTGTTTACTAATAAGGGATTGGGCCCCTATTTGTCCGGAATACACCTGCGATTCTTCTTGGAATACTGCAATGTAACGGTTATATAGTCTCCACTCTTCTATCAGAACCTCTTCTAAGCCCTGTGGTGACGAGGGAGGCGGAAATCTACTCCGGAGTCTGCGCTCCAATCCCCACCCACAATGGTTCGATAATGTTCAAGTCTGGGGACTGTGCTGGGCCGCCAACACGCTGCAGTTCAATTGTATGCTCCTTATACCACGATTATACTGTCCTGGCTGTGTAAATGGGTGCATTATCGTCTTGAAATATGACATCACTGTCGGGGAACGACATTTGAATCATGGGGTGCACCTGATCACCTAAAATGTTGACGTAATCGTTGGCTATAACACGACATTTGAGAGTAATGATGAGACCAACAGAATACCATGATATGGCTGCCCGTACCATGACACTTCTACGTCCTTGCTTAACCGTTTAAATCAAGCAATCAGGGATGTAGGCTTCTTTTGGCATTCTCCAGACGTAAACCCGGCCCGATGTTGGAAATAACGAAAAAGTTGACTCGTCGGACCTTATGACATGTTTCCACTCATCAACCGACCAGGATTTATGCTCCTGACACCGTGTTTTACGCTTCTTTGCGTTGGTTGTCCTCAGAAATAGTTTCGGTATCGCATCTACGTCTACATCTACATCTACATGGATACTCTGCAAATCATATTTAAGTGCCTGGCACAGGGTTCTTCGAACCACCTTCACAATTCTCTTTTATTCCAATGTCGCATAGCGCGAGGAAAGAACGAACATCTATATCTTTCCGTACGAGCTCCGATTTCCCTTATTTTATCGTAATCATCGTTCCTCCCTATGTAGGTCGGTGTCAACAAAATATTTTCGCATTCGGAGGAGAAAGTTGGTCATTGGAATTTCATGAGAAGATTCCGTCGCAACGAAAAACGCCTTTCTTTTAACGGTATCCAGCCCAAATCCTGTATCATTTCTGAGACACTCTCTCCCATATTTCGCGATAATACAAAATGTGGTGCGTTTCTTGCAGCCTCTCATCCATGAACATTCGCTTTACGGAGTTCTCGGCAGTCAGTGTCGATAGATACGGAGTCTCTAAGATGGCTATTGAG
This sequence comes from Schistocerca nitens, assembly GCF_023898315.1. Lineage (NCBI taxonomy): Eukaryota > Metazoa > Arthropoda > Insecta > Orthoptera > Acrididae > Schistocerca > Schistocerca nitens. Next base: position 52,087,201 of record NC_064618.1, on the reverse strand, counting down.
ACCTGCAGTCTCTTTCGCCTCCGTAGTTTCGTGTTGTTTTGACACAATTCGTGATAGCGTACGACGATCTCAGTCATTTAGTTTCGATTTATGCCCACTATTACGTTTACACGCTGATGTCTTCCCATGTTTTGTGTAGGCTGTCGTGACTGTTGAAACAGTTGCTCTTGAAACATTGAATAATTTGGCTGTCTTGGATACAGATGCTTTAGCTAATCGGGCCCCCATAATTTGCCCTGTTTGGAACTCTGTTAGGTCTTGTAAATAATAGATTTCAGCTATCAGTCGTCCTTTTTAAATTTTATTGGCAGATCTAAGCTAGAAATTAGCCATTCTCAGTGCACTATCATTTTTTGATCAATGCATATAATGCCTGTTGGTCGGCATACATTGATCAAAAAATTATAGTGCATTGAGAATGGTTAGTTTCTAGCTGAAATCTAGATCTGCCAATAAAATTTCAAAAGGAGGACTCGTAGCTGAAATCTATTATTTACAAGTCAATATAGCAGTCGCTGCGTGCAACAGCCTCTGAATGGAGGGTAACCTGACTCTGTTAGGTCTTTCATTGCACCCCGACCTCGGTCTCTGAATGTAAATACGAAGTGTGCGCTACTCGTAAACACCCTGCAATGATGCCTAGTAGCGCGACACAAGCCTTACCTGCGTTGTTGACACAGCCATCCCATTACTACCACTGTTCACATTATTTTGCCCATCCCCTGTATATCATCAAGACTAGCAGCGTTGCCAACGTAACAAATCACTCATTGATATGTGTCTTTGGCAAAAGGCTGGATACGAGTAAACTTCGCACCTGTACTGCTGAGACAGATGTAGCCACCCCGCCGGCTGCCTTTCGCTTTCCACGGCTCCAGCTGCTGCGCTCCTCTGTGTGCACCGCGGCCATGCCGCTTCCGGCGCTGCGCCGCTCTGCGCCCTCCGGGACGTGAGGTCTCCAGGGAGTGGCGCGGCTAACAGCCTAATGCTGTCCTCTGCTGCTCTCCCCCGCCCGCGACACCGGAGGCGTCCGCCCTCCCTAGCGACTGCCGGCGCCGTCTCACCACGCTCGGCGCCTGGGGCTCGAGATGTCTCCACCTGCTCGCGGCCGGCGATACGACGCCTCACCTGACAGAGACCGTACGTGGCCTCTGACAGGTGAGGGAGGAAATTATCTACTCTCACTCAACACCCAGCTACGAGGACCGCTCAATACCTAATACACTACAGGCCATTAAAATTGCTACACTACGAAGATGACGTGCTACCGATCCGAAATTTAACCGGCAGGAAGAAGATGCTGTGATATGCAAATGATTAGCTTTTCAGAGCATTCACACAAGGTTAGCGCTGGTGACGAAACCTACAACGTGCTGACATGAGGAAAGTTTCCAACCGATTTCTCCTACACAAACAGCAGTTGACCGGCGTAGCCTGGTGAAACGTTGTCGTAATGCCTCGTGTAAGGAGGAGAAAAGCATACCACCACGTTTCCGACTGTGATAAAGGTCAGATTGTAGCCTATTGCAATTGCGGTTTATCGTATCGCGACATTGCTGCTCGCGTTCGTCGAGATCCAATGACTGTTAGCAGAATATGGAATCATTGGGTTCAGGAGAGTAGTACGGAACGCCATTCTGGATCCCAACGGCCTCGTATCACTAGCAGTCGAGATGACAGGCATCTTATCCGCACGGCTGTAACGGATCGTGTAGCCACGTCTCGATCTCTGAGTCAAGAGATGTGGACGTTTGCAAGACAACAACCATCTGCACGAACAGTTCGACAACGCTTGCAGCAGCATGGACTATCAGCTCGGAGACATTGGCAGCGGTTACCCTTGCTGCTGCATCACAAACAGGAGAGCCTGCGATGGTGTACTCAACGGCCAACCTGGGTACACGAATGCCAAAACGTCATTTTTTCGGATGAATCCAGGTTCTGTTTACAGCATCGTCATGGTCGCATCCTTGTTTGGCGACTTCGCGCTGAACGCACATTGGAAGCGTGTATTCGTCATCGCCATACTGGCGTATCACCCGGCGTGATGGTATGGGGTGCCATTGGTTACACGTCTCGATCACCTCTTCAACGCATTGATCCCTGCGAAACCCTATATTTCAGCAGGATAATGCACGATCGCATGTTGCAGGTCCTGTACGTGCCTTTCTGGGCACAGAAGTGTTCGACTGCTGCCCTGGCGAGCACATTCTCCAGATCTCTCACCAATTGAAACCGTCTGGTCAATGGTGGCCGAGGAATTGGCACCTCACAATACGCCAGTCACTACTCTTGTTGAACTGTGGTATCGTGTTGAAGCTGCGTGGGCAGCTGTACCTGTACACGCCATCCAAGCTCTGTTTGACTCAATGCCCAGGCGTATGAAATCCGTAATTACAGCCAGAGGTGGTTGTTATGGGTACTGGTTTCTCAGGATCTATGCACCCAAATTGCGTGGAAATGTAATCACATGTCAGTTCTAGTATATTTGGCCAATGAATACACGTTTATCATCTGCATTTCCTTTTGGTGTAGCAATTTTAATGATCAGTAGTGTACTTATACAGACAAACATCTCTACAGCAGAAACTATTTGTATATTTTCCTCTTAGAGAAGAATTCTTTCTCTCGATCTATAAACCATTTTTGTATAATTCATTCTTTAGCTCTACGGTACCGCTGAAACCTCGCAAAGCTTCTTACTTTACATCAACTAGTTAAAAATCAGAATGGGTAAAGTCAGAACTTTAAGGTGGATGAGGTAGTAGCTCTGAACCCTCTTTGCCAACAGCTACCAGTGTCAATTGTGCCGTATGAGGTGGAGCAGTGTATTGATTAAGACCCACACCTTTCTTCTACCATACTGGACTTTACTTCTTCAGCGCGTACTATACGAGGGCTCTTCAGAAAGTAAGGTCAAAATCATCCTTCCAGCTACTTCTCTACATAGTCGCCGCTCCTACTTAGACGTTTCTCGTAGCGAAGTATCAGTACTATATCTACATCTACATACATAATCCGCAATCCACCATACGGTGCGTGGCGGAGAGTACCTCGTACCACAACTAGCATCTTCTCTCCCCGTTCCACTCCCAAACAGAACGACGGAAAAATGACTGCCTATATACCTCTGTACTAGCCCTAATCCCTCTTATCATCTCTTTCTGGTCTTTCGGCGAAATATAAGTTGGCGGCAGTAAAATTGTACTGCAGTCAGCCTCAAATGCTAATTCTCTAAATTTCCTCAGTAGCGATTCACGAAAAGAACGCGTCCTTTCCTCCAGCGACTCCCACCCGAGTTCCTGAAGCATTTCCGTAACACTTGAGTAACGATCAAACCTACCACTAACAAACCTAGCAACCCGCCTCCTAATTGCTTCTATGTCCTCCCTCAATCCGACCTGAAACGGATCCCAAACGCTCGAGCAGTACTCAAGAATAGGTCGTGTTATTGTTTTATAAGCGGTCTCCTTTACAGATGAACCATATCTTCCCAAAGTTCTACCAATGAACCGAAGACGACTATCCGCCTTCCCCACAACTGCCATTACATGCTTGTCCCACTTCACATCGCTCTGCAATGTTACGCCCGAATATTTAATCGACGTGACTGTGTCAAGCACTAAACTACTAATGGAGTATTCAAATATTATGGGATACTTTTTCCTATTCATCTGCGTTAATTCACATTTATCTATATTTAGATTTAGCTGCCATTCTTTACACTAATCACGCCGGCTGAAGTGGCTGAGCGGTTCTAGGCGCTACAGACTGGAACCGCGCGATCGCTACGGTCGCAGGTTCGAATCCTGCCTCGGGCATGGATGTTTCTGATGTCGTTGGGTTAGTTAGATTTTAGTAGTTCTAAGTTATAGGGGACTGATGACCACAGCAGTTAAGTACCATAGTGCTCAATGCCATTTGAACCATTTTTTTACACTAATCACAAATCCTGTCCAAGTCGTCTTGTATGCTCCTACAGTCACTCAACGGCGACACCTTCCCGTACACCACAGCATCATCAGCAAACAGCCGCACATTGCTATCTACCCTTTCCAAAAGATCATTTATGTAGATAGAAAACAACAGCGGACCTACCACTCTTCCCTGGGGCACTCCAGATGGTACCTTCACCTCCGATGAACACTCACCATCGAGGACAACGTAGTGGGTTCTATTACTTAAGACGTCATGGAAGACAGCCGCCCGAGCTTTCCGCCGATTTGCCTTCCGCCGAATCTCTACGCTGGTCTACAGCTCGTTGTCTATGCCTAAATTTTGCCTTCATAGCCAGCGGTTCGTGTTAGCATGTATTAAACTCAGGGAGAGCCAACTACTGTCTGTATCGGGGTGATCACTTACCATCGAAAACGCTGCAGGAGCATCGTCATTCCCCCTACAGAGCACGGCCGAGAGGTTTCTATAAGAAGGAAACGCATGACAGTTATCTTTTGTGGGCTGCATAACATAAGGCGAAATCTCTCACCAGGCCCTCATACACTCCTGGAAATTGAAATAAGAACACCGTGAATTCATTGTCCCAGGAAGGGGAAACTTTATTGACACATTCCTGGGGTCAGATACATCACATGATCACACTGACAGAACCACAGGCACATAGACACAGGCAACAGAGCATGCACAATGTCGGCACTAGTACAGTGTATATCCACCTGCTATTCTCCCATGGAGACGATCGTAGAGATGCTGGATGTAGTCCTGTGGAACGGCTTGCCATGCCATTTCCACCTGGCGCCTCAGTTGGACCAGCGTTCGTGCTGGACGTGCAGACCGCGTGAGACGACGCTTCATCCAGTCCCAAACATGCTCAATGGGGGACAGATCCGGAGATCTTGCTGGCCAGGGTAGTTGACTTACACCTTCTATAGCACGTTGGGTGGCACGGGATACATGCGGACGTGCATTGTCCTGATGGAACAGCAAGTTCCCTTGCCGGTCTAGGAATGGTAGAACGATGGGTTCGATGACGGTTTGGATGTACCGTGCACTATTCAGTGTCCCTTCGACGATCACCAGTGGTGTAGGGCCAGTGTAGGAGATCGCTCCCCACACCATGATGCCGGGTGTCGGCCCTGTGTGCCTCGGTCGTATTCAGTCCTGATTGTGGCGCTCACCTGCACGGCGCCAAACACGCATACGACCATCATTGGCACCAAGGCAGAAGCGACTCTCATCGCTGAAGACGACACGTCTCCATTCGTCCCTCCATTCACGCCTGTCGCGACACCATTGGAGGCGGGCTGCACGATGTTGGGGCGTGAGCGGAAGACGGCCTAACGGTGTGCGGGACCGTAGCCCAGCTTCATGGAGACGGTTGCGAATGGTCCTCGCCGATACCCCAGGAGCAACAGTGTCCCTAATTTGCTGGGAAGTGGCGGTGCGGTCCCCTACGGCACTGCGTAGGATCCTACGGTCTTGGCGTGCATCCGTGCGTCGCTGCGGTCCGGTCCCAAGTCGACGGGCACGTGCACCTTCCGCCGACCACTGGCGACAACATCGATGTACTGTGGAGACCTCACGCCCCACGTGTTGAGCAATTCGGCGGTACGTCCACCCGGCCTCCCGCATGCCCACTATACGCCCTCGCTCAAAGTCCGTCAACTGCACATACGGCATGCTACCAGTGTTAAAGACTGCGATGGAGCTCCGTATGCCACGGCAAACTGGCTGACACTGACGGCGGCGGTGCTCAAATGCTGCGCAGCTAGCGCCATTCGACGGCCAACACCGCGGGTCCTGGTGTGTCCGCTGTGCCGTGCGTGTGATCATTGCTTATACAGCCCTCTCGCAGTGTCCGGAGCAAGTATGGTGGGTGTGACACACCGGTGTCAATGTGTTCTTTTTTCCATTTCCAGGAGTGTATTTGACGGGAGACGCCATTTCGTAGACATCTTTACGCGCTCATTGTGCGCTCAGAACTGGTAGGAACGACGTGGTGCGATCGACGGGCATACTAGACACTCCAAACACTTATGTGCAAATTCTCATCCGATTTTCACTGCGGTTTACATTTCACGCCAGATCGAACGGTACATTCCAATAGCCCTCGAACTTCCTTCTCAAACGTTCCTGAGTTGTACGGGCTGCTGATAGCGTGTTGCTGCTCCATAAATTCACAGAAAACCGATCTGGTTATCATGACCTCACCAGCCCATGGTTGCGTTCTGAATTTCTTACTGACTTGCACTTCAGGGTGTTTCCACTGCACGCTTTGACGCTTCGACTCTGCTGAAAATGATGTCTTCAAGCTTCATCAGTGATTCACATCTGTCGGAAAATGCGCAACCTTCGCTATTTTTGAGCCCCATGCAAATGTGGAATTTCTGTCCTTTGTGGTAAACAGGATAAGTCAACCAAAACAAGCTTGCAACACCGAGGTCGATACTAAAGCCAAAGGCTCGGATAGTTGCTCATCGGTTACGCTTTCGCACCTACTTTTAAACTTTTCATCTACGCATGAAGTCTCGCACGGTTCATGTAACTACCGCAGTATTATTTGTTCACCCTAGAGAATATTCCTGAATGTTGAATACTTTTCGAAAGTAAAAACCATGTCACAGCATGCTGTTCTTCACCAGTACTTTGTTCGAGCGGATTCACCATGGTAACTGAAACCTTTATGTCCACGTAAATGTAAATGGTAGAAACTACTTACACTCTTCTCAGGAATCCCAGCATACGTCTGTATTGACGTTCAGTTTTCACAGAATATATCAGTAGTCAGAGATAGTTATTGTGAGCCAATCAACAGATTGTGACACAATTTCTTCTAAAACTGACATTCTGATCACGTGGCTGTGTGCAAAACATAGGTGGACTCTTACGTACATGATAACAGCAATCAGCCGCAACACACCACCACCCCAAGGAAATTTCATCATTTGCGGAAACAAAAAAGTGAAAGCTAATGTAAAATGTATCTTAAGGTGAGCTAGGCGTCTCAAGAGGAACCTGTAATGCTCCAAACTGGTAGCGGCGCTATTTAAATAAATAAATAGAATTATAAAATGTGGGTGGTTGCTGTTATCTTTTATGTAAGAGTCAACTTCTAGATTGATATAATACATAGGAAGTATATTTTTTGTGCAGACATTCACTTTTTTAATGGAACAAAGCAAGGTAAATTAGAATTTCACTGGTGTTTTTTGCAGGATCTATTGCATGTTGAAAAGTTCCCACAACGATACTTGTACCACACACACACACTAAAGAACAACACGAGTGCATTCACTACTTACGTGGATTCTGACTACTAACGAGACAATTGACTACCACAGGTTGTGTTCAAAATGACCACTGGCAGCGGCGATACACGGTTTCAGAACGGTATGGAACAATTGCTGCACACGTGCTAGCATTTGAGAGGAGATATTCAAGTAGGCTGCGGTAATAAGTAGGTGCACATCAGCGGGTGTAGTTGGTGTGTCGTAGACAACATCTTTCAGCTTTCCCACAAAGTTCTACAGGTGTCAAATCTATGGAACGGGACAGAAGTCATGTTGGTACCACAGGTTCCTCCTTGTCTGCAAAGGAACGTCTTCTAGCATCAGTGGAAGATGATCTGGAAGGGGATTGTGGTATTTGTGCGCGTTCAGCGTTCCATCTATGAAACAGGGGCCTATGAGCTTATGATTCATTTTTCCACACTACACATTCACACTCCATGGATGTTGACGTTCCACTTGACGAAGTCAACTGGGATGGCCAACAGACCAATAGTATGTGTTTCAGCGGTTTTCTCGGCCATGACTGGTAAATGTGGCAAAACAGAATACATGACATTTCTGGAGAATTCCGTCTTAATGCTCACGTACAAAAGTTATCACGATTTTCATAATCGTTTCCATGCAGAGAATGCATAGGACACTTGCCTGACTTGTGTCATTTCCGCATGCGATTGTGAGGGATTTAACGTTCGGAACAACTGCGACAACAGTAAGAACATTAATTGCCCCTCTTTTGTAGTCACTTGTTTCCATCTGTTACGTCGTCTAGGTGTTACACTACTTGTTTCACGTAACTGGTTTCAGAGTTTGATGAACAGTTGCCGATATTGTTGATGTCTACTGGGATATCGGGTCTCGTACACCGAACAAGAACGAACTTCATTATTGGTTCAAATGGCTCTGAGCACTATGGGACTTAACTTCTGAGGTCATCAGTCCCCTAGAACTTAGAACTACTTAAACCTAACGAACCTAAGGAGATCACACACATCAATGCCCGAGGCAGCATTTGAATCTGCGACCAGAACTGCATTAGTCCCACTCTCTCCATACACCGCGATCATGACGATTTTTTCTCCTATGTTAAATCCCTTCGTCCACTCACAACCTGATGCTTGGATTGTCACATACTAACTGTCTAGCAAGTCGCGGTGCACTCAAGGAACAAACAAGCACGCAGTAAGCAAACATAACGACATCGTACCTAGCAACTATGTAGGCTCGTTGTGGAAATCTTTCAAAATATAGTATCTCATAAACGACTCGCACCGGAATCCTGTGACAAACCCGCTGACTTTCTAAGTTACATATCTTTCAGTTTGTTGATGTCAATGGACGTTGTTCCGCCTAAAAAAGAGTATGCCTGCACAAAAAATACACTTCCTAAGTATTATTACAATCTGTTTACTGGCTAACAATACGAGCCCCTGACTACTGACCTATTCTGTGAAAACAGCATATCCATAGCACTTTCTATTGTGCAATAGCTGCGGTGCAAGTTTTAGGTGATTTACCCTGTATACAGTAGCGACAATAATTACGGAGGCAGGGTTCCTACGAAAATTATAATACTATGCCTGAAGCGTACCTGTATCGATTTATTTAGGGATGTCCTAGATCACATAATACATAAAATGTGACATTTACATCTCCTCGTTGGATACTGGTATAAAGACAGCCGCTGTCCAGTTGGGTTACTGCATTCTTAGTACTTTGTTCAACACACGTTTCTCCTAATCACCTCAAATATTCTTCATGATATTGAATTTGTTACGGTTTGTAGTTCTTGCAGTGGAACTGTCGCCCACTCATGTCTTACCACTCTGTCCAGCTCATATACATCCTCAAATTGCCTTTCATTGCGATAAACATACGTCGCAAGTATTCTCCAAAGGTTTTCCGTGGGATACAAATCCGGACTACGCGCAGACCAGAGCTAGTCTTTAACTTCAACCGACTTTTTGGTTAGAGACGAAACATGCGCAGATGCTTTATCTTGTCGAAACATTAGACTTTCGCCCCCTAGGTTCACTTACATTCCAATTAATTCTCAGTGTACAAAATGGCTCTGAGCACTCTGGGACTTAACATCTATGGTCATCAGTCCCCTAGAACTTAGAACTACTTAAACCTAACTAACCTAAGGACATCACACAACACCCAGTTCTCAGTGTACACGTTAGAGTTATTTCTAGTGCTTGGACAAACAGTGCTTGATTTACCTTTAGCTCATAAGGCTGCCCAAATCGTAACATTTCCACCAGCAAAATTTCTGCTCGTTCTTACCTGCTACTCTGTTCCTAGATCGTGCCAATAACATTGAAATCCATCAGGCCTATCTAAATTAAAGTTCTTCGCGTCACTGAAGATCACTTTATCCCATTTTTAAGTCCATGACATATGTTTTTCAGCAAACCCTAATGTAGCCTTTTTATATTTGAGTGTTAGGTCAGATTTTTGTAGTCGTTTCTCGAATACAAGATGTTTGTCGTGTGACAAAACTCGTCGTACACGTCTGGCAGTTACTGGAAGCAACAAGTCGAGAACAGTAACAATTGCGGCCCTTGCTTTTCGCAAAAGTACCCGTTTCTTTGCCTCAGGGATTTGTCTACTCTGCTCACATTTTCCGTTCTGTCCACACCGAGTGCTCTGACGAAATTATCAATCACTATACTTCAATGGTTCAATTTATTTTCGATTTGACGATTAGAGAATCCCATTTCATTGTGCACACCGATTTATGCTTTTTGAGCACTTGATAACTGTTTGCTGCGAGGCATTGTCACAATCGTGGTTCACGTTCACAACACGCACCCTCACAAAAGGTGTCTTCTTTCCTATCTGCAGTAAAGGCACTTACGCACGCCATGACACTATACAGACTCAATTGCCTTTATACCGAGTTACAACCTCTACCAAACCGAGTCGCTGATGTCTTGTGACATACGGTCCTACTGACATCAAATGCGATACCATTTAAATGTTCTTGTCAGTATACTGGATCTCGTCGTGTTGCATATGCACTGTGTACAGCTCTACGAACCGACAATATTTAGTTTCCTGTATATATCCATGGCTTTTTACTGACACAGACTAGCCCGCATCTCGTGGTCGTGCGGTAGCGTTCTCGCTTCCCACGCCCGGGTTCCCGGGTTCGATTCCCGGCGGGGTCAGGGATTTTCTCTGCCTCGTGATGGCTGGGTGTTGTGTGCTGTCCTTAGGTTAGTTAGGTTTAAGTAGTTCTAAATTCTAGTGGACTTATGACCACAGCAGTTGAGTCCCATAGTCCTCAGAGCCATTTGAACCATTTGAACCTGACACAGACTGTTAAACTGCAGTTCCTCTTGTTAAATGTTAAAGCGGAAAGAAGAACCAGGAGCAGCTTGATGCGTTATTTATCATTGGACAGCTAACAACGAGCCTACGGAAGAATACGATTCACGGAGGTGCACAGATGATAAGGACAAATAAATGCAAGAACTAAAGCACCAAAAGCATAGTAGAGGTTATAATATTTTAAAAATCACCCTGAAAAATACCAAACTGCTACCAAGAAACGTAGTCGACATTTACATCTACAAACATATTCCACAGGTAGCCATACAGTACGTAGCGGAGGCTACCTTATACCACTACCAGTAGTGTTTTTTCCTGTTCCACTCGCAAGCAGAGCGAAGGAGAAACCATTCTCTATATGCCTCCGTGTGAGCACTAATTTCTCGTATCTTATCTTCGTAGTCCTTGTGCTCAACGTATGTTGGCGGCAGTGGCATTATCCTGCAGTCAGTTTCATGTCCGGTTCTCTAAATTTTGTCAATAATGTTCCTCGTAAACAACGTCGCCTTCTCTCCAGGGCTACCCGAAACGTCTCCATAACACTGTTGTGTTGTCCGAACCTACCGGCAACAATAGTTGTAGCCCGCCTTTGAGTGTCTTCCTACACTACTGGCCATTAAAATTGCTACATCAAGAAGAAATTCAGATGATAAACAGGTAGTCATTGGACAAATATATTATACTAGAACTGAAATGTGATTACATTTTCACGCAATTTGGGTGCATAGATCCTGAGAAATCAGTACCCAGAACAACAACCTCAGGCCGTAATCACGGCCTTGATACTCCTGGGCAATGAGTGTAGAAGAGCTTGGGTGGAGTGTACAGGTGCAACTCCCCATGCAGCTTCAACATGATACCATAGTTCATCAAGATAGTGACTGGCGTATTCTGACGAGCCAGTTGTTCGGCCGCCATTGACCAGACGTTTTCAGTTGGTGAGAGATCTGGAGAATGTGCTGGCCAGGACAGCAGTCGAACATTTTCTGTATCCAGAAAGGCCCGTACAGGACCTGCAACATGCGATCGTGCATTATCCTGCTGAAATGGTTTCGCGGGGATCGAACGAAAGGTAGAGCCACGGGTCGTAACACATCTGAAATGTAACGTCCACTGTTCAGAGTGCCGTCAATGCGAACAAGAGGTGACCGAGACGTGTAACCAATGGTACCCCATACCATCACGCCAGGTGGTACGCCAGTATGGCGATGACGAATACACGCTTCCATAGTGCGTTCACCGCGATGTCGCCAATCACGGATGTGACCATGGATGATGCTGTAAACAGAACCTGGATTCATCCGAAAAAATTACGTTTCGCCATTCGTGCACCCAGGTTCATCGTAGAATACACCATCGCAGGCGCTCCTGTCTGTGATGCTGCGTCAAGGGTAACCGCAGCCGTGATCTCCGAGCTGATAGCCCACGCTGCTCCAAACGTCGTCGAACTGTTCGTGCAGGAGGTTGTTGTCTTGCAAACGTCCGCATCTGTCGACTCAGGGATCGAGACGTGGCTGCACGATCCGTTACATCCATGCGGATAAGACGCCTGTCATCTCGACTACTAGTGATACGAGGCCGTTGGGAACCAGCACGGAGTTCCGTATTACCCTCCTGAACCCACCGATTCCATATTCTGCTAACAGTCATTGGATCTCGACCAAAGCGAGCAGCAATGTTGCGATACGATAAACCGCAATCGCGATAGGCTACAATCCGACCTTTATCAAAGTCGGAATCGTGGTGGTACGCATTTCTCCTCCTTACACGAGGCATCACGACAACGTTTCACCAGGCTACGCCGGTCAGCTGCTGTTTGTATATGAGAAATCGGTTGCAAACTTTCCTCATGTCAGCACACTTTAGGTGTCGCCACCGGCGCCAACCTTGTGTGAATGCTCTGAAAAGCTAATCATTTGCATATCACAGCATCTTCTTCCTGTCGGTTAAATTTCACGTATGTAGCACGTCATCTTCGTGGTGTAGCAATTTTAATGGCCAGTAATGTATAATCCGACCTGGTGCGCATTCCAAACACTCGTGCAGTACTCAAGAATACGTCGTACTAGCGTCGTGTATGCGGCTTCCTTTAACGATGAAGCACACTTCACTCAAATTCTCCCAATAAACTGAAGTCGACCATTCGCCTTCTCTGCCACAATCCTCACATGCTCCTTCGATTCAATATCGTTTTGCAGCGTTACTCCCTGATATTTAAACGCCGTGACTGTGTCTAGCAGGACGCTACTAATGATGTATCCGAACGTTACAGGTCTGTTTTTCCTACTCATGTGCATTAACTCACATTTTTCTAGATTCAGAGCTATCAGCCATTCATAACACCAACTAGAAATTTTTTCCAAGTCGTCTTATAGCATCCTTAAGTCATTCAACTTCGACACTTTTCTGTAGTCCACAGCATCATTAGATTGCTGCCCACTCTGCCCTCCCGATCATTTATGTATGCAGAAAATAACAGAGGTCCTATCTCATTTCCTTCCGGCAAGTCTCTTGATACCTTTGTCTATGTCGCGCACATACCGTTGAGGACAGCATATTGGGTTCTGTCACTTCAAGCCACTCACACATCTAGATATCTGGGAACCTGATCCATATGCTCTTATCTTCGTTGGAAGTTTGCAGACGAGTACCGTGTCAAGTGCTTCTCGGAAATGTAGGAATATGGAATCTCACAAGCTACGACATGGTCGCGAATTGAACAGTGACCCGAATATAGAATAAATTTCCTTTACTTCACGTCTATGATCACAAATTTCTTTGTCATCGGACTACCGGTTTCGGTCTATAATGACCATCTTCAGATCAGTTTTATAAAAGCATGCCCTAATATATTGGAATATACCTGTTCATCTGTAGGTCGCAGTATACCGTATGAGAAAAGGGGCTCACTGAATTCCAATGAGTGACAATGGTACTGGTGCTGAAGCTTCCTCAATTATTCAGTTGTTTTGGGGGAGACCAAACAGCGAGGTCATCGGTCTCATAGAATTAGGGAAGGAAGTCGGCCGTGCCCTTTCGAAGGAACCATCCCGGCATTTGCCTGTAGTGATTTAGAGAAATCACGAAAAACCTAAATCAGGATGGCCCGACGCGGGATTGAACCGTCGTCCTCCCGAATGCGAGTCCAGTGTGCGCCACCTCGCTCGGTTTTCCTCAATTATTCACCGTACAAAGAGATATTTCACTCCCGTGATGGATGACTTACAGGAGACCTTTGTTGTAAAAGTCTGGATTTTAACTGTTCAGTAAACGCTCCAACTCCACACAAATCGTCCTCATTTTGCAAATGCCTGCCTCCAAGCAATGGTTTCTTCATCTGAGGTAATGGGAAGAAGCCACTGCCTGCCATGTCAGATAAATATGGCGGGAGAAAATAAAACGCAGTATCGCGAAGAAGTAGCACAGGTGCAGATCGAGCTGGGGTGTTGTCGTCGAGGAGACGTTTCGTTCAGAGAGCCTCCCGTAACCTCGTCAGGAGACTTCGGTAAAGTGCTCCTGTAACAGATGGCATCCTATGAGCATGATCTTCAGCAGTACAACAGTGAAATCGCAAAAAGCACTCACCTTGGTCGATGATGGTTACATAATCGCCTTTTTCAGCGACGGTGAATTCATAAACACTGCTCTGCAATGGTAGCATGTCGTCACATTTCTCCCAGTCTGGCACATAAAGTTGGACGTCACTTGGCATGGGATTAGCGTGATTATTCCGCCAAATGGGGCTCTCGCGCAGCACGAAGCAGTTGAAGGAACAGGTAAAGACAGTGTGTGTCAATCAGCGAGCAGTTACAGTGCACTGTAGTGGCCTACTTCATTACAGTATGGCTCGGAGAAAACATCTGGATCACATCACACAGGAAAGAATCATCGGAATCTGGAAGAAGATATGTCTCGGCGTACTTTCATTTGGTGAGAGGTGGGAACAGGTAGTACACCCAGAAATATTGTCGAGCATGATCATTTTGGTGGTTCAGTAGGCATAATGATGCATGGGCGTACTGACCCTTCAAATCACGAAACGTGATACACTCACGGTCAGCGTAATTGTGACACTGTACTTCTCTCCCACGTGCTTTTTTACAGAGGTGCAATCGGCCCTGACTTCGTTTTTATGGGATGTGCGACCGCATCAAACAGAGTATGTGGAAGAGCTCTTGGAACGATAGGATATCCTGGGCACGGACCAGCCTTCCCGCTGTCCCGACTTAAATCCAATCCAGCAGTTGGTCACTATGTCCACATTCGTCAGAAGTTTTCAACTGCCCTGGTGGACGAATGGAACACCCTGCCAAAAGAGCTCCTTAACAACCTTGTAGCCAGCATGGAAGCACGTTGCAGAGCACGCACTGTTGATCCCACCCTACTGAGGACCACATCCAGGCTTTTGTATGGCTAGGGGAGAGCATCATGAATCGCGGTGACTACTGTGTGGTTCAAATGGCTCTGAGCACTATGGGACTCAACATCTTAGGTCATAAGTCCCCTAGAACTTAGAACTACTTAAACCTAACTAACCTAAGGACATCACACACACCCATGCCCGAGGCAGGATTCGAACCTGCGACCGTAGCAGTCCCGCGGTTCCGGACTGCAGCGCCAGAACCGCTAGACCACCGCGGCCGGCGCTACTGTGTGATTGTAGCCTTTGAATAAAAGTATCATTTATGTTCGTCTCGTTGCGTATTCCTTTTAGTTACGTACTGTTCTATACTGTAGCAGTGCTTTCAGTGTATGGTCTAAGTTTCATCGATGCGCATGTTACTTTATTCCGTATGTTTCGCACACTAGTGTATTTCCACCGCTTGCTTTGCTCCCTCATAACGTGGTCACTGTGACTCGTCCATCAGCCGTCCACGATAATTAGGCTGCTAAAGAGGTCATGTGAATAGACCTGACACAGCTGCAACAACATCTGCTTCTCCCTCGGTTCGGCGAGTTTCTAGAATTTGTATGAACAGCCGCTGTACATAGGCTGACGGCGGCTTTCGCCACTTTTACTGAGTCATTCAGACGTTAAAAACTGATCCAGGAATACTTTTCAGTTTTTCAACTACCGCCTCGACTGTGATACGCCGGTCTTCGAGCACCAGTACTCACAGAGAGATGGTCCGCCACGCCCTTCATCGTCATTCGCACTTGTCTGACGGCACTGGACGCTCGTGTGGTACATAACCAGTATGTGACGCTGCATTATTGCCGGACACTTCCAGTAACTCAGCATGGATTTTTCCTGAATCGTTCTGCTTAAACTTCAAGAAACGAATTATCCTACTGCACTACACTTTATCAGTTGCGTAAACCATTTTGTTTTGGTTCCTCTTGTGGTGGACTACGGGACCGAGGCGCGAGGATTTCATTGTAGGCGAACGTGGGGTACAGTGTACTCATGTTTGTAGCCTTTTTTATAATTGTCATTTGTTACCACCTTCGACCGGGATACTGGAAAATTCATCGTGTAGTGAAAAATATGTTTTGAGACATGTGAAGTAAATTTTTATCATGTATAATACACTCTCTGTTACTTAGTGTCGTGAAAAAGTGCCGCAATTCTGTGTGCTATGGCAATAGTCGTGTACTAGTGTATCATAATGCAGTGTGGAAAATTTGTAATGTGTTCCACTTTTCTCGAAACTTACAAAATTATATACAGCTGACATAGGGGGCATGGTGTAGCAGTTTAATGTGGAACAGAGTGTAACACTGTTAAAATGGTGTTCACAACGAACTTCTGTTCTAGAAGCCACTGACAATGACGAGGAGCAAAGGAAGTCACGAGAAAGCCCTTCTACATAATAAACCATCAGAGGAAGATGGAGTACGTCAAAATTTGGTTGGTCCTGATATTCTTCGAGGTCTCCCTAAAGGAGATGAAAGTACGAGCAACCAAAAAAATAGAAAGAGGAGAATAAATTGGATTGCAACAGATAAGCCAGCTAAAAAGGTGTTTGAAGATCTTTCAAGACAATAGGTAATAATACAGGGAAAGTAAAACCAACAAGAGAAATATTTTTCAAAGAATCTGACTTTCCCAGAACAGCGAAAGACAAACTTCGTGGCACAGACAACTCAGTTAATAGAGATATTTAAGGTCAAATTCGCGACAAAGATGAAAACATCATACCAGCTTTTCGAGTCGATCATATTTGAGTGGGGCTCCCTACCAAGGACTAATGTCCTAATATTGGTAACTTGATCAGGAATAATGACGATAATGGTGAGTGTGATGTGACATATCTCCATAGGTGGACCAAAAATCCAAACACTTTTATAAAATTGTTCATATGGCTCTGAGCACTATCGAACTTAACTTATGAGGTCATCAGTCCCCTAGAACTTAGAACCACTTAAACCTTACTAACCTGAGGACATTACACACATCCATGCCCGAGGCAGGATTCGTACCTGCGCCGTAGCGGTCGCGCGGTTCCAGACTGTAGCGCCTAGAACCCCTCGGCCACCCCGGTCGGCACACTTTTGTATATTCACATGTAGCTGATACAGAGTATGTGTCAGAAATATGTGTAGCAACGATTTTTATTAAAATATTCCGGGCTATTATCCCGTGATTTGATGCATTTCTTGTTGGTTTTCAAAAAAAATATATTCTGATCACAGCACAATAGCCTGGTATATTTTAATAAGTGTAACATTTGCCGGCATGAAAGTTACATTTTAGCAATGGCTTTATCAAAACCTGTTTGCTTAACAAAAACCAAAACGCAGCAGGCGTGCCTTAAATTTGAAGTCGATCTAAAATTTCATGTTCAATGAAATCGTAAAAAATAGAAATTATTTTCTAAGTTCTTGTGTACTGACTTTTTCCAGCATTTAATCGTAGCTTTTATTCAGTACCGGTGGGATACTACAAGTTATGACAGCATGAATGCAGTTTTCCATGTTTGTTTCGCTGTACCCAAGTATGTGCCACACTCTTCACCACACTGGCACACACTGTAACAGGTGGTAGTCAAACTTAACATTCTCAATAACTACACCAATTTCAAAGCCTCACTGAGTCTGTGAGCTTTAAAAGATGGCTGAGGGATCTTTAAAGTAAAATACATAAAAAGAACATTGTGTTCACAATTATATCTTTCAAAGTTAAAAAAAATAACTTTTCTGTTACACTGTGTCTCACAATAGCTTACATCAAACTCGCAATCACTTACCGGCAAGTAAACATAAAATTAAATGCATCACTTAAATTTTTCTAGGAAATAATTGAAACTTTGTAACCGTCCTCGTAGCGTCTACGGAGACTGGTGTTGAGAATCAAACGAACATGGTAGCACAAGATTTTTCACATTATGCAATAACTTCTTTCCATGAACGTACAAACAAAATTGTGTTTTGTGAAGAATATTGTAACTTGCCAGTTCGAAACATATATTGTCTTTCTGTGTGTGTCACCACAATAGATGAGCATGCATACGAGCAAAGATACGAGGAAATTAGCTAAATCGACGTAAAGAAGGCTGTAAGGCACCTAACATTCAGTAAAACAAGAATTACATAAACTGAGGATGGAACAGAGTCGCTGAAATATGTTCGGTTAGTAAAACGAATAATCATTTGAAGAAAAGATGGACCTTAAATCCCAGAAGATGAATACTTAGTGAGACGTGATTAAATCGAGACAATCGAATCAGTGTGTCAGTAGTAAGTAGGCTGCAGTATATACCTGTTTTAAAAAATCTGGTATGAAAGTAATTTAAAGAAACATTTTAGAATAATACAAAACGACCCCATAAGTAGTTAGTCGTAGAAGATGTTTCCTCTTGTAGTTTAAGATACAAAGAACACAGGATAATTTAGCTGGGATCAAATATACAAGGTATCTCTGTGAACCGTATAAACCAAAGAAGAGGCAAGAAAAAGCTTCAGGGGGAACACAGCACGACTCTCTACATACTTAGTCTTAGAAGATGTTTGCTCTTGTAGCTTCAGAAGTTACAAATGGCTTGTTTGGGATCAAATATGTTTTGTCTTGTTTTTTTTTTTTTTTTTTTTTTTTTTTTTCCTCCAGATAAACCAAGAAATTGTCCATATGTGTAACAGTCTGCCAGGAGCGTGTAAGCCACTCTACTATGACTTTTTTCCTTGAGGCATAATTCCCTAACAATATTTGTGATACTTTAAATCGGCTGTCTTTTCCATTTTTGTATTGTCCTGAACATTGGCATTAGTTAATCCAAATAAACAAATATTCAGAAGGTAACCAAACAACACTTGGTTGTTCACACTGTAGTGGGACTGCCTCCCCGCAGAATACCGCCCCCCCCCCCCCCACTTCTTGCGCGAAATGCGCCTCTCGGCACTGCCGCAGCCGCCGCTTCGCTTCGCGGAAGACAATGGGGTTGTATCGCGAGACGTCTACCCGGGCGCCCGCAACCGCCATCTCCTGTAATCCGATAATCCCTCGCCGGTTGATTACCGCCGAGGAACGAGCCGCCTTCAGCAGGTATTACTTCGGCTAAGCCGCTAAGCTCTTAAAGGGAACTTTCTCTTTCCTATTACAATGCCTGTATAAAGCATTTTAAGTGTTACAACAAACGACTGCTCCAGATCTCTGTTGTTAACGCATAAAGAATAGCGTTTTACTTCCTCACGAGATAACAACTTGTTCGTTAATGAACTTTTACGATGCGGCATACAGAATCGATTCTCCTTAAATTTAAAATGAAGTAAATCTTCTTGCTTGTGACGTACGAAAGCGAACGTCTCAGAACACTTATTTTAATTAATAAAGCTATTATGTTGATTTATAAGTTCAATTAAGAGAATAGCGATGAAATGTCGGACAGTCGTTCCTTTAGAGACATGACGCGTATCTTTCTGTTCTTGAATCAAATACAACGAAGCTTTTGGTTTATTCTTATGTTTTTATTCATTTAGTTGCAGTTGCAGAGTAGAAGCCGGCCGTGGTGGCCGAGCGGTTCTAGGCGCTACAGTCTGGAACCGCATGACCGCTACGGTCGCAGGATCGAGTCCTGCCTCTGGCGTGGATGTGTGTGATGCCCTTAGGTTAGTTAACTTCAAGTAGTTCTAAGTTCTCGGGGGCTGATGACCTTAGAAGTTAGGTCCCATAGCGCTCAGAGCTATTTGAACTATTTTGCAGAGTAGAATAACAAGCTCCTCCAGAAAACATGTTCATCAGAGCATTATTTTAGAGCTTCCAGGAAGGGCAGGACTGTACGATGACAGTTCTCTATCAAGCTTTGCATCAACTGCTAGACTACTTTTAGATAACCGTTGAAGCTGAGGTTTGTACATTTAAAGGAGGATGCCAACAACATTCAAGGATTCACCTTGAGGCAATGCGTGCATGTGTGAAAGATTTAGAGAATGCACGGACAACATTAGTCATGATATTCATATGAGAACATCAGGCCGGCCGGAGTGGCCGAGCGGCTCTAGGCGCTACAGTCTGGAACCGCACGACCCCTACGGTCGCAGGTTCGAATCCTGCCTCGGGCGTGGATGTGTGTGATGTCCTTAGGTTAATTAGCTTTAAGTAGTTCTAAGTTCTAGGGGACTCATGACCACAGCAGTTAAGTCCCATAGTACTCAGAGCCATATGGACCATTTTTTGAGAATATCAGTTTCGGCGCTGCAGTCTGGAGCCGCGAGACCGCTACGGTCGCAGGTTCGAATCCTGCCTCGGGCATGGATGTGTGTGATGTCCTTAGGTTAGTTAGGTTTAACTAGTTCTAAGTTCTAGGGGACTAATGACCTCAGCAGTTGAGTCCCATAGTGCTCAGAGCCATTTTTTCAGTTTCGGTATTCCCGATTTTGAGACCAGGGCCTCGAACATTTCCTCTTCTTGTGAGATGGGAGGGACAGAAAACTTATATCATGATATCTGAAGGTGCTAATAAACTCGTCATGAACCTGTTGATTCGTCATACAGCACACAGACACAGATACACACACACACACACACACACCATACACGAGCCTTGCGTGGCTCGTGTTCGTGCCATCTCTTATTTAACATATTGTCTTTTTTTTTTTGTTTTTTTTCCGTACTGCCACCTCGTTATGTTGATTTTCCCTTACTGGTTTCACTGAGTTTGAGGCGTAGCGCCGTATAACGACCCTGCCGTGGAGGCGGTTAAGTGGGACATATGTCTCAGAGCTGGAGAGTGACAGATGGTGACGCGAGACTGGACGTGTACGCAGTTTATGTATCAGCCGATAGAGGACAATATTGGATAGGGGGACTGTGATTTTAGTTTCGATTGTGCCCACTAGAATGCACTAAAGTAATATAAAGTTTTTCATAAACTGTTCTATTATTTTCATAAAGTGTTATTATGTCTTTTTGTGTATGTAAGATGTTATAAATGTATTTTAGCAGTATGAATGATACGTGAGAGTGGTTTAAGGTTAATCTGAAGATCATTGTTTAACGAGTTGTGTAGTAGGATTTAGTGTGGGAACATTTTAAAGAAGTATGAATATGAACAAAGGGGATTTTTGTAGAATCGATTTGTAAAGTAAGTTTATGGTAAAGGGAAAGTTAATTCAGGTATAAATAACAATAGTAATTAACTTTATGCATAAACAAAACTTCAGCATATTAGATAATTACGTCGGTAAAAAGTGCAGCCATTACGTTTACTACTTTGCGATTGGTTATGGATGAAAAGCGCGGACTGACGCGGGAGACTGTTGTTTTGTTGTTGGCTGTTGAGTAAACTGACCAACAGTAAAGCAATATTCTTCGCGCGCCTTTCTCTGCAGGTAGAGTAGACTTAGAGTGTTCAAAAGAGGAGTCGAAGCCTAGCCATGAAACAGATCGGTCATGTGTAGTAGTAGTTCCGACGGAAACGATAAGTTGCCGGATCTAGCAGTGTTTCATACATCATAAGTGTTGTAAAGTGACGGCATAATTATTCCGATGTGTGTGTAGAAATTTCGGAATTTTTAAGTGAATTTTGCGACGAGAAAAGACGCGTGGCGTATTGAGCAGGTCGGTGGCTAAAAACTGTGACTGGATTTGGTACCGACAGACTTAATATTTGGCGAGCATTATCAATCAAAAACAAATAGTATTTTTGTAGCTATTACGTTTTCGGGAAATGCAACACCATAAACTTGCTAACGTGAGTGAAAGGGATTGTGAGTGACTGTGTTAAGACTAGCACGGGCTTGGCAGTGATACTTGTTCACATAAGTTTCAGAATATATTAATTGAGGACAAGATTTCCAAACTTTCATTTCGTGTTTCTCCCGAAACGTAGATTAGTGACTTAAATTGCAGCCTGGTTCACGTCGAAGTACAGTAGGTTTCACTCGGCATTCCTACTGATGATCTGCTGAGACAATGTTCACAGGTAGGTGCAGGTACGTCGTAAACGGACGGAAAGAACCGCGCCGCCGCATGTTGCTGCCTTGCCTGCCCATGAGTGGCAGCAGCAGCGCTTATCGATATAGGCCCTGCTGTATTATCTTTGCTGGATTGATATTACTTCCCGGACGTCGTGTGTAGTCAGTTGGTTCGGACTTAGGAGTGTTTGAGTTGGCACGCGGCACAAGTTCAGTCGGCGCGCGGCAGCAGTGAGGTCCGGATCGCCATGATTCGCCAGATGGTTGCCGACACACGTGATTTGAGTGGGGACGACTTTGGTTGGTCGTCGGTCGGTCATCTTGTCGGACGACGTGTATTTGGCCAGCAATCGCTTATGGGTTGGTTGTGTGTGCTGACTCGTTATTCATCCTTGTTATTGTGGAGTCACTGCCGTTAGTATTGTCTAGTTCTTCGGTGTGACTGAGTGACAAGTTATTTTAAATGTTGTCGGTGTACTTGCTCTCATACGGTCGGTTGGCATGGAGCAGCGAGGAATTCTGGGCGGGGCGTAGTTTGGCCAGGCCTGCTGGCGGTCTCTACGTGGTTTTGGACTGTGTGACACTGTTCCCAATCCTGCGAGGTCCATTGGTCACCAATCCTGGACACGAAAGATAAGTTATTCTATCGCTTGATCCGTTGACTGTCTGTTGATTGGATCCTCATTGAATCATCGATAGTTGGCCCAACTGTCTCACCTAAGTGAGCGTTAGTGTTTGAATTCCAGGCCGAAACTCGAACATCTGAGCGCCCTTGGGTGTACTGCCCTTTTTTTAATTTGTTCTTGTTGTTTGTACTTGTATGGCTTCTAGTTGATTGTTTTTAAATTAGAGTTGTTTTGCTCTCAAGGCTTTCAGCCTAGTTTAAAGTACTGTTTCACGTAAGGCCTTTAGCACTTTAAAAAATTTAATATTGTTGAATTTTCAAGTATTGGGCCTTCAGCCAATTTGGAGTTTGAGTTGTGCTTTCAAGGCCTTCAGCCTAGTTCAAGGAACTGTGCCACGTGAGGCCTTTGGCATTTTTAAAATTTTAGTCTTGTTGAATTTTTAAGTCTTGGACCTTCAGCCGATTTTGAGTTTGAGTTGTTTGCTCTTAAGGCCTTCAGCGTAAATTAATGAAATGTTTCACATAAGGCCTTTGGCATTTAAAAAAATTAACGTTATGGAGCTTTAACTCGTTTACTTCACCTTAACGTAAGAGCTGTTTTAAGATATGGCTTGCCTTTTCTCTGATTATGCTTGCGTTTTAAGTTATTGGCCTTCAGCCATTTTTAAATTAAAGTGGCTTTCATCTGGTAATTAAGTCTCAAGGATTAAATCTGTCTGTTTAAAAAAAATTTGGCTCTTGTAATGTTTGATCAAATAATAAAGTTGTATGTTCGAGTGTACCTGACAGCCTGTTATTTTGGCCTCTTTCCACAATTTAAGTTACCTGTCCTGGTTACGGTTTTAGCAGGGTGTCTCAATACACACATGTCTTGGAACTTGTTTGTGGTCGAACGTTGGCAAGCCTCACTATTAAACTCAGAACTCCCTTCCCTCAATGTACTTAGGTAGACGATACAGACCAAGGTTCAGTCTCTTTGAGGCACTGCTCTACACGTATCCCACGGAAGGACTGGTTGCCTGCCAGAGAATGTGTTAATTTCAAAAAAATTTAGTGGATCTTTTGAATTTTCCTACCATTGAAATCACCAGACCAAGATGGCATTTTCCAGCACTACTACACAAGCAACAACTAACAATATCAGAGTTCAGCGTTCTGACCATGATGGGTCAGTAGGAGACGACCGACCACCATGTCATCCTCTCCCAAAGACGTCATTAGATACAGTGCAGTATGGAGGGGCATAGGTTCAGCACACCGGTTTCCTCTAAGTTGTCAGTTTTCTTGAGCTTGGAGCTTCTGCTTCTCAGCTCTTGATTTGGTCTTACAACGCTGTGTGCCACCAGTGCACCAGTACTCCCACCAAGGAAATGCCTCTGGCAGCACCAGGACTCGTGCTCTGGACCTCCAATAGCCAAACGCGCTGACAGTACAGAGGTGGGTACGGCGACAAGTAGGAGAGAGATTAATCAGACTCCTATGGAGATTATTTGGAGTCAGTAAAGAAGCAGTTATCATTCCTGATACTTGACAGACAGTTAAGGTTGTTTTCATTCTAAAGCCAGGGTGAATTGATAATACCAAGGCTAAGGATTTGAAACTTGCCTGTCCTTCTTTCTATGAAAGACGGTACATAAACACTTTAATGTGCACGTAAGGAAAAGAAATTAACCGACATAAATGATCTTTTGGATAGGGTGGATAGCAATGTGCGGCTGTTTGCTAATGATGCTGTGGTGTACGGGAAGGTGTCGTCGTTGAGTGGCTGTAGGAGGATACAAGATGACTTGGACAGGATTTGTGATTGGTGTAAAGAATGGCAGCTAACTCTAAATATAGATAAATGTAAATTAATGCAGATGAATAGCAAAAAGAATCCTGTAATGTTTGAATACTCCATTAGTAGTGTAGCGCTTGACACAGTCACGTCGATTAAATATTTGGGCGTAACACTGCAGAGCGATATGAAATGGGATAAGCATGTAATGCCAGTTGTGCGGAAGGCGGATAGTCGTCTTCGGTTCATTGGTAGAATTTTGGGATGATGTGGTTCATCTGTAAAGGAGACCGCATATAAAACACTAATACGACATATTCTTGAATAGGCTACAGCTCGAGCGTTTGGGATCCCTATCAGGTCGGATTGAGGGACGACATAGAAGCAATTCAGAGGCGGGCTGCTAGTTTTGTTACTGGTAGGTTTGATCATCACGCGAGTGTTACGGAAATGCTTCAGGAATTCGGCTGGGAGTCTCTAGAGGAAAGGATACGTTCTTTCCGTGAATCGCTACTGAGGAAATTGAGAGAACCAGCATTTGAGGCTGACTGCAGTACAATTTTACTACCGCCAACTTACATTTCGCCGAAAGACCACAAAGATAAGAGAGATTAGGGCTCGTACAGAGGAATATAGGCAGTCATTTTTCCCTCGTTCTGTTTGGGAGTGGAACGGGGAGAGAAGATGCTAGTTGTGGTAGGAGGTACCCTCCGTCACGCACTGTATGGTGGATTGCGGAGTATGTATGTAGATGTAGATGTAGATTGTACTACAGGGTGCCTCAAAGACACAAACTCTGTCGATGAAGCTAGCTTGAATGCACAAGCAGCCTCTCATCATAGCCGCTAGGCGATGATTCGGTGAGGCGATGTGGTCAGTACTCGCGCAGTTGCCGGAGTGTGCAGGTTGATACGAATATGCGATTCTGTGGGTGACATCGGAGCAAACAGAATCAAACGGTGAACAGCAGGGTGGACAGTGGTGGCTCACAGGGGTGACATTTGCCTACACAAGCAGTGAGAGATAGCTGCCTAGGTAGCCCAGGTATGAACCATTGATCCCAGGATTGGTAGTGAATAGTGGATTGGAGTCGGTCTCCACTCGACCCACAGGCTGGAAAGCACCAAGGCAGCAGCACTGGGACCTAGCATGGACAGAAATCCCTCAGCTGTTGGAAATAGTGCCTGGTGGAAGCTGCATGTTGACCCATTTCCAATCGTTAACTGACATAGAGAACCCCTGTCTAAAAAGGGCAGTACGGAAAGGAAATCCTGCGATCAGACCCTGAAGACCACGACATACACTCCTGGAAATGGAAAAAAGAACACATTGACACCGGTGTGTCAGACCCACCATACTTGCTCCGGACACTGCGAGAGGGCTGTACAAGCAATGATCACACGCACGGCACAGCGGACACACCAGGAACCGCGGTGTTGGCCGTCGAATGGCGCTAGCTGCGCAGCATTTGTGCACCGCCGCCGTCAGTGTCAGCCAGTTTGCCGTGGTATACGGAGCTCCATCGCAGTCTTTAACACTGGTAGCATGCCGCCACAGCGTGGACGTGAACCGTATGTGCAGTTGACGGACTTTGAGCGAGGGCGTATAGTGGGCATGCGGGAGGCCGGGTGGACGTACCGCCGAATTACTCAACACGTGGGGCGTGAGGTCTCCACAGTACATCGATGTTGTCGCCAGTGGTCGGCGGAAAGTGCACGTGCCCGTCGACCTGGGACCGGACCGCAGCGACGCACGGATGCACGCCAAGACCCTAGGATCCTACGCAGTGCCGTAGGGGACCGCACCGCCACTTCCCAGCAAATTAGGGACACTGTTGCTCCTGGGGTATCGGCGAGGACCATTCGCAACCGTCTCCATGAAGCTGGGCTACGGTCCCGCACACCGTTAGGCCGTCTTCCGCTCACGCCCCAACATCGTGCAGCCCGCCTCCAGTGGTGTCGCGACAGGCGTGAATGGAGGGACGAATGGAGGCGTGTCGTCTTCAGCGATGAGAGTCGCTTCTGCCTTGGTGCCAATGATGGTCGTATGCGTGTTTGGCGCCGTGCAGGTGAGCGCCACAATCAGGACTGCATACGACCGAGGCACACAGGGCCAACACCCGCCATCATGCTGTGGGGAGCGATCTCCTACACTGGCCGTACACCACTGGTGATCGTCGAGGGGACACTGAATAGTGCACGGTACATCCAAACCGTCATCGAACCCATCGTTCTACCATTCCTAGACCGGCAAGGGAACTTGCTGTTCCAACAGGACAATGCACGTCCGCATGTATCCAGTGCCACCCAACGTGCTCTAGAAGGTGTAAGTCAACTACCCTGGCCAGCAAGATCTCCGGATCTGTCCCCCATTGAGCATGTTTGGGACTGGATGAAGCGTCGTCTCACGCGGTCTGCACGTCCAGCACGAACGCTGGTCCAACTGAGGCGCCAGGTGGAAATGGCATGGCAAGCAGTTCCACAGGACTACATCCAGCATCTCTACGATCGTCTCCATGGGAGAATAGCAGCCTGCATTGCTGCGAAAGGTGGATATACACTGTACTAGTGCCGACATTGTGCATGCTCTGTTGCCTGTGTCTATGTGCCTGTGGTTCTGTCAGTGTGATCATGTGATGTATCTGACCCCAGGAATGTGTCAATAAAGTTTCCCCTTCCTGGGACAATGAATTCACGGCGTTCTTATTTCAATTTCCAGGAGTGTAGTTGGCCGACTACCGTGTTATCGTCAATCATTTATCATCGGAAGCATAATGGAGGAGCTTGGGTCAGCCCACCACACTCCCAGCGGCGGTTGTCGATGTTCCGGCCTTTGAGCAGCTACCTCTCAATGCGACGATTCCTCAGGTGCCATCATGAGGCTCAGTTCACTCTGATCCAGTCCTCCCACCAAGAGAATATTTCTGGCAGCACCGGGTAATGAGCCAAGGTCCTCTGCGTAGTAGTCAGTCACGCTGACAGTGCTTCACTGACGGATACTGTAACAAGTTGGAAAGGGATTAATCAGACTCGTTTGCAGGCTGATTGGAATTAGTCTAGCTATCATTTCTAATACTGGAAGGGCAGTGAAGATTGTCTTCATTCCAAAGCCAGAGAGAATTGATTAAACCAAGGCTAAGGATATGAGACCAAACAGTCTAACTTTTTTCTTTTAAAGACACGAGAAAAGCTGTTTAATATGCACGTTAGTGAAAGGTGGTTAACTGAGATTCCTCGACATGAAAACCAAAATGCATGGCAACCAGTAAAATCATGTAAAACAACACTTCACCAGCTTGATGGGGAGGTAGAGAAAGCTCTACAATTTCAAATGGTTCAAATGGCTCTGAGCACTATGGGACTAAACATCTTAGGTCATCAGTCCCCTAGAACTTAGAAGTACTTAAATCTAACTAACCTAAGGACATCACACACATCCATGCCCGAGGCAGGATTCGAACCGACGACCGTAGCAGTCCCGCGGTTCCGGGCTGCAGCGCTAGAACCGCACGACCATCGCGGCCGGCTCTACAATTTCAGAAAATTTCTCTTTACATCTTCTTGGATACTGGGGGGCTTTTAACAATATGACCTTTGAATCCATGGTCAGAGCTACAAAAGGGCATCCCATTAGAAAGAAAACGACAGAAGAGATGGTTAATGATATTTTCCAAAGAATTATTAAATGATTTTCTCAAAATGGGCCTTCCGTTAATTTTGTAAGAACACATTACATTCATTTTTGCACAAGAGATAGAGTAATATTAACAACTGATGTAGCACATGAACAGGAATCAGTAAAGAGAGTAAAATGTCGCAAAATTTTAGGTGTACATTTTGATGAACACTTGAACTGAAAGAAGCATATTATTTATCTTTTCAAACAGTTAATTTTAGCTGCTTTTGCTCTTCGTGCAGTTTTTAATTTTAGAAACAGACGTATCAATCTTCTGACGTATTTTGCATATTTCCAGGCAATAATGTCATACGAGATAATTTTCTGAGTTAATTCTTCATTTACAAAGAAAGTAATGACTGCACAAAAGCGAACAGGAAGAATAATACGTAGTGTAGACCCTCGGACGTCTTGTAGCTACCTCTTCAAGGAGCTAGATATTTTAAATGCGCTGTCACAGTACACATATTCGCTAGTTTAATTCGCCATAAACAATCCATCACAATTTGAGAAGAACAGTGATGTACGTACATACAACACTAGAGGGAACAATGACTTATTTAGTCACGTTAAGGCTGTCCGAGGCTCAAAAAGGAGATCAATATGCAGCAACAAAAATTTTCGACCAATTTCCCAATAACATATAATGCTGGACAGGGAGCGAAGAAAGTTTAAATTCTAATTTGAAATCTTTGATTTGGAGCAATATTTCTATTCCATTGACAAAATTTTACTTAAAAATTGGTATCCAGTATACTTCTATACTGACTTATTGAATGAGTGGGACTACAAAAAAATAATGTGTTCATTTATATTAATGCTAATCATGTATACATATACTGACAGTCGTTAAGATGATGTAAGGAACATGTAACTAACTGACATTATGATCAGTATATGAAGGTGGATTAACACCATGCTGAGTAGACTAGAGTTAGAAGCCACTATAAATATCTGAGGTCAATGACCTCTATGATGGTTGGTGGGGCTGAGTGGCTAGTGGTCAGGAAGGTCTGCATTTGACCAACCTGGACGTGATTGCAGCTGTGTCATGGGTGAGTTAGAGGAGGATGCCCGACGTCCTGTTATCAAAACAGCATTCCACATCTACATCCACATAGATGCTCCACAAGCCACCAACTTGTTCGTGGTAGTGGGTGCCCTTTACTGCTACTTGTTATGTTCTTTTCTGTTCCACTCGCGAGGGAGAAACGACTGCCTATATTCCTCCACACAACCCCTAATCTCTCTAATCTTCTCCTTGTGGTCCTTATGTGAAATGTCGTTGGAGGCAGTAGATCCATTCTGCAATCACCTTCAAATTCTGGTTCTCTAAATTTTCTCAGTTGTGCTCCTGAAAAAGAACGTCGCTTCTCTCCAGTGATTCCGATTTGAGTTCCCGAAGCATCTCTGTAATACTTGCGTGCTTTTCGGAGCTATTGGTACCGTGACGAATATAGCAGCTCGCCTCTGTTATGCTCCGGTGTCTTCCTCTAATCCGACCTGGTGCCAATCCCAAACAGTCGAACAGTACTCAACAATGGGTCGCACTAGTGTCGTATATGCAATCTCTTTATAGAGCAACCACACTTTCCTAAAATTCTCCCAATAAACCGAAGTCGACCATTCGCCATCCGTACCACAGTCCTTATATGCTCATTCCATTTCATATCGCTTTGCAACGTTACATCTAGATATTTAATCGACGTGACTGTCAAGCAGAACTCTAATAACGCTGTATTTCAGTATTATGGGCTTGTTTTTCCTATTCATTTGTATTAACTTACATTTTTCTACATTAATGCTAGCTGCCATTAATCTCACGAACTAGAAATTTTGTCTGAGTCATCTTGCATCCTTCTACAGTCACTCAATGACGACACCTTCCCATACACCACAGCATCATCAGCAAACAGCCGCAGACTGTTGCTTACCCTGTCCGCCAGACAACTGACGTATATAGAAAATAACAGCGGTCCTATCCATTTACATACCTGTGAACCTATTCCGCACGATTACGCCTTCGTTAACAGTCGGCAGTGAGGCAACGTGTCAAATTTGTTAAGTAAATCTAGGAATATTGAATCCTCCTGTTGTCCCCAATCCATGGTTCGCATGATTTCATGTGAGAAAAGGAGGGGTTGAGTTTCGCACGAGCAATGCTTTCTTAAACCGTGCTGGTTTGTGGGCAGAAGCTTTTCCCTTTCAAGGAAATTTATTATATTCGAAATGAGAATATTTTAAAAGATTCTGCAGCGAACTGATGTTAGAGATATTGGTCCGTAATTTTGCGGCTTTCTTATACAGAGGAATCACCTGCGCTTTTCTCCATTCGCGTGGACCTTGCGCTGGGCGAGGTACTCGCGGTATATGCAGGCTACGCGAGGGCCCAGTGCTGTGGAGTGGTTCTGATATTCCGTAAAAGAACAAAGTACACTGATGATGGTGGTAGACGGTGATCCATGCCTCCAGGCACAAGGTGAACTCGGCCGGTGAAGTGTCGTCTTTAAACGAGCAAGCAGCCTCTCATCATGGCCAGCAGGCTGTGGACGGGCGAGCTGAAGCTAAAGATATGTTTCTACTGTTTGTTTCCTACCCTTCTGTATTCATAAGTCTTTCGACTGACTTGATGCAATATTCCCTTTCATTTCGTGAGGTAATTTCGAATTCCTCAGTAGTTAATGTGCTCAATACATTCTTCACTAATTACACTTTGTCACAACACTCTTCCAGCGAATATTCCATTTACAAATATACTATCTCGTCACCTTTACCTTCTCCGACAAAGTTATCCTTCAGACGATTTCCCTCATTTATTTCTACATAAGCCCCTTCATTCTCTGTGGAACGAGTTCACATTATTTTCAGAATTTGTTAATTACCCACATTTCAAATTTTTCTTGCCGCGCGGGGTAAACGCGCGGTCTAGGCGCCTTGCCACGGTCCGTGCGGCTGCCCCCGTCGGAGGTTCGAGTCCTCCCTCAGACATGGAAGTGTGTGTTGTCCATAGCGTAAGTTAGTTTAAGTTAGGTTAAGTAGGGCGTAGGCTTAGGGACCGAGGACCTTACCGTAAATTTATCAATATTTAACTTCATTTCCTTACTAAACATTTTACTTTATTACACGTCAATATTTGACTAAAGTGTAAAACATTGTTTGAACAAAACTATCAAGCTGTCGACCATCGTCTCCGTTAATCTGTGTGTCACATGTTACGACGGCTCTGAGTCAAACCCAAGGCGGCAAAAAAAAAAAAAAAAAAAAAGGTCCAGTCAGCAGGTTATCTCAGTACTGTTTTACTTCGTTGAATCTTCAACAAATCTGAAACAACTGTGGGAATTGGCAGTAATTACTCGTCGGGCAAGAAAATTAGGGCTGAGTCCTCAGAGGTGAAACACTAACTAGAATTGGGGAAAGAAACTGGATGCGGCCTTTTCGGAGCCACCATAGCGGCATTTTTCGAAATTGGATTGTGCTTGGTGAAAAAACCCGCGGCAGTTCAAGCTTCAAAATATCTTTGTTTGCATATAGCCATGTAAGTCCCAAGTTTGAGGACACTAATTCCATCTGCAGGTGCTTAACTGCGTCCCACAAAACAGTAAAAGTCACGTAAAAATTTAACAACTTTATCCAGAGGTATGAGAGAGCCTGCAGCGGACTGTATTCATCGTAGATTTTTCGGAAAACCTAAATCTGGTAGGCCAGATAAGTATTTGAACCGCCGCCCTCCAGAATGCGATCCCACTGTCGTAACCACAGCGCGCCCTTGCCAGGAACGTTAAGAATTAATTGGGAGTCACTTCCAAAATGTTCTTAGTAATTTTTGAAACAAACCACAGTTATTTGTCGTCACTGATACCTACATATACCTACTATGGTGTTTCAGACTAAGGGCCAGCAACATTCTCAACGATATGAAAGATTCTTTCAGGAAAATCCAGCCATAGGTGATTAACAACGAGTCGTCACTTCACTTATTGAAACATGATTGCAGTAAAAGTTCACGTATTAGCACAGTAGAAACTCCTTGTGCAATACTTGAAGAGCTCTTTCATCGTGAGAAAATTCCTATAAAAGGTGAAAAGAATATTGTAGTTTCACGTCACTTGGGCAATGAGGCAATTAGAGGCGGAGTACAGTCTCGGACTGGGGAAAGATATTGGTCGTGATATTTTAAGAAACAATTCCGGGATTTACCTTCATGGAAAACAAAAATCTGGATGGTCGGGCAGCTGTTTGAACCATCATCCATGAGAATATGGTTCCTGTGTGCTGATCTCTGATTCACTTGAATCGACAGAAGTTTTCTGTGCGATGTATGATATGCTTTATGGTTTTCAAAACATTGAGAATAGTTTTACATGTAGGAATGTCTTAAAACTTTGTAGATGCACTGAACTACGAGACGGTATTAGTGAATGTTTCTAGGAGGACAGAGTTCTGTGCTAAATACTGCTTGTGGCTTTGGCCGAAATTCAGTATTTGGTTGATTGCTATATCAATAACAACTTCTCCACTTTCCTCGTTAAGTGTGGCAGTACCTGGTTCCATTACAATATGCAAATATAAAAAAAGACAGATACTAATTTTTTAGAGACTGTGTGAGAGGAAGGTTATACTGATATTAAAACCTAGCTTCATATATTATTCTGTGCAGTAAAATGAAAAGGGAAGATGAAATGAACAACTCAATACTACTGCAATAGAAAAATAGTTGTATTTTCACTTTGGTAGGGACCATAAACGCTTCCTGCTCAGGAGAGACAATATTTTCATCTAGCGAACATTTGATGTCTCAAATCACGGTTTGTCGTTACTGGGTTCCACGCATTTCCAACACCCATCAGGTGAAAGAAAAAGTTGTGTAGTAGAACATGAGAAAACTACATAACATACCAAATCAGTATCTATTCACAAAAATCGCCCTATTTCTTTCTTTTTAAACCGATCATCGATGATTAATAGGTAATAACTTGAAACTGGTAATAATGCCATTAGACTGATCTGATGTTACTGTTACTGTAGTGTACAATAAAATTATCTGATGATGGTTACTGTGCTTCTCAAAGACAGCATGCCTAGTTTGTCTGAGTGTGTGAATTACTTGTTTTGAACAGATTAATGGGATTAACATTGCACTGTGTTGCAGGCTGCAGAAGGTAATGGACTTAACTGGTTAAATACTACAGAGAACTGCCTGGAAAAAATGTAGCTATTTCGTAAAAACCATGAGAGGTATCCAAGGAAGAAATAGGCAAATCAACTAGCTTTGTCGTAACCTAACTGTTGAAAAATAGGGAGGTAATTATGGAGAACGAGAAGGGCGGCGAAGAGGGAATCTGTTTGAAATGGAACGTTGATAAATAAATGCATATAACGAGATTGAGAGCTTCCATGCCCTCTTTTGCATGTCGTCTCTCATGTTCGTCAATTTTATTATTGTTTTATGCCATTGCACGGTGGTAACAGGCCCAATAAGGTTTTTCTAATGAGAGTATTTGTACTGAGAGTTCAAAATATATTTCACTTGATTGCTATGCATGTTGGGAACTGTATGAGGTCTTGCTTTCAGTTTCCTTTGTCTCTTCCCTGTGTGGCCCGTGCGAGGCGAGCTCTGGAGGACATGGCACACTGCGTTTCTGGTGGGGGGCTGCACTTCTGAGAGAGGGTCGTACATCAATGGGCTTGAGCGACCGGCGGGCGACTGACCTCGGTCGAGTTTCGCCTATTGTATGCAGGCTGAAACGACATGCGAGACGTCTGAGCGTCGCCTCAGTTTACGTGTTTACCTTTCAGGTGCGTCTGGAACGAAGCCTGCTGGCGCCGACTGACTGCATTGTCCTCATGATTCTGAGAATACTTGTGGACCATGCCCTGCTGGGCGCGCCTTTCTGGCACCGAATGGCCGGTGGTCTAGGCATGTTGTTTTTGTAGCCAGTCAAACGGCATGTTCGTTGTCCCGAGCTAAATAGTAGAGGCATGATTGGTCAACTTAAACTGAGGCCAGTTGACGTCATAAAGCTCTGCTCGAAATTTGAGGGAATGGTCGCTTTTGGCATGAACGATATTCTGAGATAGTGTGGGGAAATTTTGGAATCAGCACTGAATGCTAGTTCGCGGTTTTCTAGGGTAGTTGGGAGTTCAGTAATGTTGGCTTTGCTCTTGAATTGCATGGGTGCAGGGCTTTCTGGATCTGATCTTTGTCGGAGTTGAACGGTCTTGCGATTTAGTAGCAGTTTTTCAGCAGAACTTAGAATTCTCGGACAGCCTTCGAGGTCAGGGGTTGAAACAGAGTTGCTGCACAGCAGAAGTCGGCGCCTACATAATCAGAACGCTGCCTACCAACGACGTGCTGCAGGTTTCAGGACTGGTACAGTATTTAGCGGCTCCAGCATTGTAGGACCCATCGTTTTTATACTGCTCAGCAGCACGAGCGCTCGCTTTGCTACAAGCCCACCTTGCTTGTTTCTCCATGTGGTCCCATTTCAGCTCTCACTACTAATCGCAATACTGCATTATAGTCGGGGGAGTAATACTTGATTCTTTACGACCTGGAGTCATTATCGTCAGTCTATTGCATCACAGAGAGTAGGAGCCTCTTGTTCTCGAGCCAACTCTTATTCTCATAATAGTTCAGTATGACCTACCTTTTAGCCTACTGTCTGTACTGACAGTATTTGTTCTCTGATTTATAATAAATCACATTGTAATATTTAATCCGCTTGTCATTTCATATATAGATGTAGAATCCCATTTCCTGTTGTTTATGATGATAAAAGTCCCTTTTTTTTAGTGAGTAGATACTGATTTTTGTTAAATTATTGTCAATGTGCACTCCTTATTTTACCAACTAGCACGGTCCACCATGAATTCCTTTCATTACAGTTGTGCACATAATCAATAAGGTGGTAGGTAAGGAGGGGGTCGAGTGCATGACCAGTTCTTATGCAGAATTAGGCAGAATTAAAGAGATACAAACTCTTCTCCACCCGGTCACCTCGCATAATATGGCGATCCTTGCCTCACTTCTTTCCTGTGACAGATGAGACGCTGTCAGCACTTGAACGATAACATTTTCTGATTAAAGAAAAATATCATAATTATTTTTCTTGGCTGTAATCAGATTTCGAGCTGGAAAATTTTTTTGTGGTGCGCATTGATTTTGTTCATTTACTTAGTAATTTCATGTTGTTTTGTTTGTGTGTGTTGGTTGATGTGTATGAGATCTGTACCACATCACATTCTGTTGAAATTGACAGTGTTGCTTCAGCATTGAAGCTATTTTGGAGGGGTTGCCTTATCGACATTTATACTTGTTGGTTAATTTTTTTTTTTTGTACTAGGAGTAGATAAGTGCAATTTTTGTGTCAAGTGTTATATGGGGTTTTCGCTGTTATATATATATATATATATATATATATATATATATATATATATATATATGTGTGTGTGTGTGTGTGTGTGTGTGTGTGTGTGTGTGTGTGTGTGTGTGTGTGTTCACTACGTAGCAGGGCACGACTATTGTTGAACGTATCTCAAATAAATAGACTGCACACGATGGAGCAGGATCAGTGTAGTGACAGGTTTGAGCCACATGGAGAAATGTTGAGTTTTCCTACGGGAAGGGAGGTGTGGAACACAGACGATAGACTCGAATCAGAGGCAGTCCGAGAGCTAGTGGACATGTGCGGTGAAATCAGAGTGAAAGGAGGGGAGGTAGAAGAGAATAGACCACAGATTCGGCCTCGACACTATCTCACGTGTCTAGAGTAACATCACCAACTGGTGAAGATGGGCCTAGACAGCCGAAGGAGCTACTATTAGAGATTTTGGGGGTGGTAAAGGACATAAAGCAGAACCGAGGAAAGAGAATGGATGAAGTACAGAATAAGGCACTTGCGGTTGTGAACGAAGTCAAGAGTGAAATAGCGGTGGTCGGCGAGTGTCGAGGCGAAGAAAAGGGCCATCGAAGCCAAGAAGGATGCTGAGTTAGCAAGGGTAGAAGCAGCTGGCGCCAAAAAATTGGCTAAAATCGCAAATAAATGTACAAGAATCGCTATGCTAATTGGACACGTCAATGCGGCAGGAACTGCTGCAATAAAAGCCCAGGAGAAGGAAGCACGAGTGCGACGCAAAGATTGGAAAGCGTTGACGAACGCATTGCGGGTATCACCAAAAGATACGAAAGCGTAGAAGATCGTGTAACACGCCTGGAACGCCAAGCAAAAATTGGTACATAGCGTCCAGAGGCGAGGACTGGCGGACGCGGAATTCTGGCGCCGGACTGCGGCCCACCGTGCATCTGCTCGGCGCAAGGTAGTGGACTATCAAGTGCGCACAGCAGCCCAGGGTGCGAACGGACTCAACTTACAGTCCGATCTGAACAACTAAAGTTGAGTTCCAGTATCATTATGGGGCGGGACTATGGGGTCACAGCACGCCCAAGTCGGGCGCGTTTGAAACTGGAACCAATAGAAATGTGCAAGAGGGACCAGAGTTTCATTACAAACACTTTTTATCGGTCCTCAAATTCCAAAATTTCCGGCCGGCCGATGTGGCCGAGCGGTTCTAGAAACTTCAGTCCGGAACCGCGCGACCGCTTCGGTCGCAAGTTCGAATTCTGCTTCGGGCATGGGTGTGTGTGTTGTCCTTAGGTTAGTTAGGTGTAAGTAGTTCTAAGCTCTAGGGGACTGATGACCTCAGATGTTAAGTACCATAGTGCTCAGAGCTATTTGAACCATTTTGAACGAAACCTTGCGGGAACATGGAAGCTCACTTCACCCTAAAATTTGGCTCTCACAATTTTCTAACACGCTACCAATATCTTGGCCACTGCCAGCCAAATTAGAATTAGGTGCTAGCATATCCAGGGCACGACAGCTGAGGAAATGCGCGGAGTTGCCTTTACATTCCGGACGTATCAAGAATTCACCGACGAGTTTCTACATCTACATGACTACTCTGCAATTCACATTTAAGTTCTTGGCAGAGGGTTCATCGAACCACAATCATACTATCTCTCTACCATTCCACTCCCGAACAGCGCGCGGGAAAAACGGACACCTAAACCTTTCTGTTCGAACTCTGATTTCTCGGAACGTATTGGTCGCGTGAAATGCAAGACCGAATAAAACAGGAAATCATTTTGTGTCCAGATACGGAGGCGTCAGGATACAAGAGCCCTAAGAAGATCTTTGAGGCTTTAATTAAAAAGAATCAGTTTCTTTATGTGGCACATAGTGATGGTGAAAAAATAAGTTCCGTTTCGCGAAACTGCCAAGCTACTACGAGCAAGCACTTGTAGGAGAGTACGGATCGAATATTGAAAGATTCTATAGCCTTCTGCGAGAATTGAATTTTTGAAATAGAAGCAGCGCATAATCGAAGAAAAGGGCAAGATAATGGTGCGTAGATAATGAATTTTATTAAATTAGTATGAGTGTGCACTCCTTATTTTACCAACTAGCAGGGTCTACCATGAATTCCTTTCATTACAGTTGTGCGCATAATCAATAAGGTGGTAGGTAAGGAGGGGGTCGTGTGCATGTCCAGTTCTTATACAGTATTCGCCAGAATTAAGAGGTACAAACTGTTCTCCACTCTGGCATATCACAAGATAGAGATGCCGCTTACAAAACGAAGTACCTAAGACAGGCTCAGATTACAGATGCACTGGTGTGGATGTTCTATGACAAGGTGTACAAGAAACGAAGTTGATAGTTGTGATTTGACTTCGACATATTGCTGTGCTATATTGTTTCATTTTCGTACCACTATTTCGTGTCTGTTTTCCTGACGGTAGTGGGCGTATTTGCATGTAATGGAAGTTTTGCTGTTTCCTTGCTGGCAAGTGGTGCTGATGGTGTGGTCTGTAGTTCTGGTTAGTCAGCAGAAAGTTGACACTGAATCTCATTAGAAGGATGGAGCATCCCCATAGAGTTAACCAATTTCTAGGGAAGTGGCACCATGGCCCACTCGTCCTTTTGTTGTCTACAGCCGAAGCCTGCCCTCACCAATGGAAGATACTGCCGTTATGCCACTGCCGTATTCAGAGAATAACTGAGAGTGAGATTTTTGCTTTCTATGTATGGATAACAACGAGACATCGTGGCGCCACCCGAGCCGCGTGGAAAGGTCGGCGGCTTCCGCTCCATATTTCTGGTATATTCAGTCAAATGGGCCCCCTCTCACCCTCACTGTACTTGGTGCGAGGAGACTGACCTATCGGTGGAACAGTGCTGTGGCCAGTATCAACTTCTTGTTCGCTAATGTGCATCTTGAATGACTAGAGTGGGAAAGTGTTTGTCACAATTGCAATAGCATTGGGTGGTCCCCTCCATGTAGAGTTTTATGGAAAGTTGGCAAATGAGAGCAGGGAAAAAAGTTTCTAGGCTGTATGTCTCTGGGTTGATTGGCGCACCTTAGGTGATTTTTGGGGTAACATAACTGTTGCGTTTTCTGTAGCACAGTCCATATACTGAGCAGCTCAAATCTTATTTGTTATGCCATTAAAATTGTCTTGCCTATTTGATTATAATTTTTTGTCTCATTTCATCCATGATCACTAAATTCACGAGTTCCCAGATGGTGCGTTTTCTCCACACAACCTTCCATAAAATCAGGTACCTCCCCACGGGGTGAATGTGACTTTGTGCTATTTCTATTAACGTTTTAAAGAACTTTCCTCTTTGCAAATTTTATGTGAACTGTGTCCATTATAAAGAGCAAATAAAAATCTGTTAGACTCGACTTAAATTTCAAGGTCCCTCAATTCTCCAAGAGCTTTTTGGTCGTTAGGCGACCCAAAAGTCTGAAATATAACTTGCTGCCTTCCTAAGATGTTGTTCTCACGTTGAAGGTATATTCGTTGTGTATAGTGACAAAATAGAACCGAGTGCTGTTTGAAGTTAGAGAGACGCACCGTGGAGTTTCACAGTATGCAGATGTAGTCGGCTTCTGACACTTTTTGAGCGAGATAATATATGCCACTTCTAAGAGTCCTCTTTATGGTATCAGTTTTAAAAAGTGTTGGGGATATGTGTGCGGGACACCCGGTAAACAGCGGGAGGCGCCGGCAGCGGGCAGAAAGAAGCGCGCGTGTAGTAGTGGCGGAGCACGAACCTCTGCGGCCGACACCTCCCCGGCAGCTCCGCCTGTGAGGACGCGCCTTTATTAAATTCCGCGGCCTGCGGCGCGCCGCCCCCAGCCCTGCAGCCCTGCTGTGGTCCTGGCGGCGGTCCGCCCCCGCTGGCCGCGGCGGCCATTCTCTTTGAGGAGCACGCCTCCCGCCTGCTTTGATGGCTCACTCACTCCCGCCGACCCATATGCGCCGCACCCGCATGGCGCTAATGGCTTCTGCCTCTGTCACCAACAAATTCGGCTGTCCACTCCCGGGTCCATCCGCCACCGGAGGAAGCCTGACCGCCATTCTGAGTGTGTACACCTAACATCGCAAAAGCTACCTTATGACCTTTATATAAGTACCCACCTTCATCCCCACACACTTTACTGAAAGGATCGCTCCAAAGGAATCCTTCGGTTGAAATTGGGGACACAAACATCAAACGAGCACACGTTACGCACTATCTTGGGGTGCACATAGATGAAAAACTGAATTTCCGCGAACACATAAGGCTAATAACAGACAAAGCAGAAAAAATACTACACAAACTGGTGAGGCTAAATTCAAAACAGTCCAGACTACCTCTGCTAGTCATACGGACATACCACTGTGCGCTCTTCGAATCAGTACTCAGCTTCGCAGGTAGCACGTGGGCACATAGACTGAGCGTGGTCCCCAACAAAGCATCGGTCGGACGAGGGCAGAGAAGTGTCCTACTTAGGCTCTCTGGAGCCTCCGGTACCACCTCAGCGGATGCAATGTGTGTGGTGCTCGGAATATGCCCCATAGATACCACGATCAAATACCGAGCCGCAGGGTACTGGTTGAAGGTGGGGAGACTAGATAAGGTGCACACGATAACCGGTGTGCTCATAGAGACGATGCGTCACCTTAAAAGTTGGCGTTTGGATACATGGCAAGGTGAGTGGGATGTAAGTGATAGGGGACGTGCACTGCACGAGTTCCTCCCTGACATAAGGGAGCGGTTGAGAATGAGTCATATCGATCCCAGCCGTGGTATGGTACATTTCTTAACCGGACACGGACCTTATCCCACGCACTTAAGCCGCACGAATCTGAGGCAGACACCTACATGTACATGCGGGGAAGAAGGTTCCCTGGAACACACTGTCTTTTTCTGCGCGCAATACGCGAACAATAGACACACACAACACTTAGACTACACAGATACAGACATAGATATATGCACAGCAATAAGAGATGAAGAACAAAGGGCACAATTAAGCGCACTGACAAACAGTATTTCAAAAACAAAACATGAAGAGTACATGCGGACACGACGTTACAGATATGCCTATGTGCAGCGTAACAACAATCTCCAGAGGGTGGACAGCGATACCCATAGTGAAAGTGAAAATAGTGACAACGAGGAGGAACAGGAGGGGGAAGGTGAGATGTGACAGTAAATAACAATGAGGTGCTGACGATCTAGCCATGAAATCACCAAATGCTGTACATGGATGGCCACCTCAAGTAGTTAATAGATAGGATTAGTAATAAATAGGATAAGCAATATTATTTCTCTGCTAATAAATGTGTGTGTGTGTGTGTGTGAGTGGCAGTCAACAGCTCGAAGAAACCATTCCGAGATATTCACCGTCAGTCACATTCGGTGATGGTACTAACAAATCTCTCCTCTTTCCTATCATCTTTTTATATTCTACTTAAAAATATTTATTTATGTTTTCAGCCTTAAATTATTGTTATGTTGAAAAGTATCATTCTTTGTAAATGTTGTAGATAAAACCAAAGGAAAGAAAACTGTAAAAATATGATAAACAAAAATTGTAAGATGTACGACCTGTTTTAAACATCAGGTAACAGGTCTATTACGTGGCAATAAATAAATAAATAAATATTCATCCTCAATTATGTAGCCAGTAGTCACTAATAACATAGGCTACCACAGTTGTCTACATGGTCCAGTCATATTAATGGTGAACCGTGCGTAACTTGTGTTCCGGCCATCATGTATTTTATACCCTGTTTTTAACGTACTTCCACCTTACTACCTTAATTTAAATTACTTCTGTCACTGAGTTGCTGGTTTGCCTGATCGTGAGCGGTGTGAGCAGCGCATATCGATATATCGCCTCTCGTAGTATCTTTGCTTGACTATATTACTTCCCGGTCGTTGTCTGTCGTAAGCGAGTTCGGGTCTGCCAGCCAGTTGTAACGCGTCTGGAGAGCAGTCCGGACCTGTTAGTCGGGGAGTTGCAATGCGGCACCAGTGCAGTCGGGTTGGAGCAGCAGTAAGGTCTGCGTCGACATGGCTCGCCCGACCATTTCCGCCACACATCACTTGAGCCGGGCCACGGTCTTGGTGGATCGTCGGTCGGTCGTCCTACCGGACGACGCGTTTCTCCTCGCCGATCGTTCATGAGTCGTGCGTGTGTGTGTGTGTGTGTGTGTGTGTGTGTGTGTGTGTGCATCGACTCCCGATTTGTCTTCGTGCGTGCTTAGTTACTATTAGGTATCGTTCAAGTCTTCGTGCTTGTCAGGTTGTGTGTGTATTAGGCGTTATTTCCACTGACGACTATTTTAGATGGCATTCTGCGGGAGTCGGTCGGTTGCTGCGGTCCAGGGAAGTTATCTGCGCTGTGGTGCAGTCGGCTGGATCCGCTGGCGGTCCCTGTACAGTGTCGGAGCGTGTGTGGAGCTGTCCGATACCTACGAGCTTCGTGGTTCACCGACCCAGGACGTCAAAGTTGAGTAGTGGTTTCAAGTACCCAAGCCACGTTCATCCGTGTTGTGTGGTTCGTTTCGGTGGTTCTCTGTTGGGGAGGTTTCCCTGTGAGCAACGCTGAGTGTTTTTATTGCTGAAATTTAGCCGCTGTGCGGTGGAATTAACTATATTGGTTGATTACGATTCCAGTGCGCCAGCGGAATTTTCTGCCTTGTAGCCGTTAGTTTACAGGTGACCTGCCCTGGCCACTAACGTTATTTCAGGCAGTGTCCTTTCCTCACTTTGTAACTTCCCCGCAAGAATTTTAAAATTATAATTGATCATAAACCCACACAATAATATTAATTAAATAATGAACC
This sequence comes from Schistocerca nitens, assembly GCF_023898315.1. NCBI lineage: Eukaryota > Metazoa > Arthropoda > Insecta > Orthoptera > Acrididae > Schistocerca > Schistocerca nitens. Next base: position 52,045,001 of record NC_064618.1, on the reverse strand, counting down.
ATGAACTGAATGTAACATCTCAACACAAATAATTAAACCTGATAAATCATATAAGGGCAGCAACGCTGACCTTCGACCCTGTGAAATAATTAAACCTGATTTCTTACCTCAGTAAAACTGCATCTATATCTGCTCTTATTTTTCGGCACAGCTCTGTGCAATGCTGGCGTATATTTAATTTTGATTCTTGGAGGAAATGCATAGGAAATATTCTTTAAATTGAAATGAATGCTTTTTCTTCAACAGAGTGGAAAAATTCTTTAAATTGAAATGATTACTTTTCTTTAAAAGATTTACTTTATAAAAAATTATTATTGGGGCATTTTTTCGAACAGATTAATTACAATTAACATACTTTGTTAGCTGAGCGCAATGCTGCTTCATTACCTTCTACAATAATATACATATCATCCACCACATTCCTGACCAGACTCGTGGGCAGAGCACACCGCGGACGCATGCCGACTCGCCACACACAACTGTATCCGACTTCTACTACAGACAGAGTGCAATTCACAACTGAACTCTCGCGCGGTCAAGCGCAGACTAGCAACGATAAATAACTCTCTGGTCAGAGATTCTGTCATGCCTCGCCATCGCTGGTAATGAATACATATGAAACGTACGCGTTTCAACTTGTTGTCGCTGTCCAACACGGTGTGTAGTTTTGACAGCTTAATACATATACATATTTGATTGTGGATAAATACGTCTGTAACATTTTGATGTTTGAGTTCTCATGTACCTATTGGCTGTGACGGTTCAAGTGTTATTGGGCTCACTACCTGTCTCACCTAAGTGAACGAGGGTGGACCATTCCTTGGAGGCTTCTGAGTGCTGTTGTTTTCACTGTCTTTCTCACCGGTGTTTAATTGTCTGTTTATAGTCTATCATAGCCAATGGTAAAAGAAAAACTCTTGGTTTTGCTATGTTTTATGTAACTAAGTTTGAATTCCGGCAAGTGGATACTTTCTGAAAGGTTATTGCTGTTGTGTTGTCTTTTCTTTTAGTCCGGTAACAGCTACTTAAAATTTAAGGCTTATGGTTAAATTGTTTTAAAATTTTGGAAAATTAATTTTGGGCCTCCAGACTTGGAAACTTATTCTTAAAAATAACTTTCAAGTTTAAACATTGCGGCTTTCTGCCTTTGCAAGATATGGTAATTTATTTTAAAATCTTGAGCATTTTATTGTGGTCTTTCAGCCATTTGTATCGCATGTTGTTTATGTTTGTCTATCCACCCTTGCTCTGAGCACTATGGGACTTAACATCTATGGTCATCAGTCCCCTAGAACTTAGAACTACTTAAACCTAACTAACCTAAGGACATCACACAACACCCAGCCATCACGAGGCAGAGAAAATCCCTGACCCCGCCGGGAATCGAACGCGGGAACCCGGGCGTGGGAAGCGAGAACGCTACCGCACGACCACGAGCTGCGGACTATCCACCCTTGCCTTGAGACTTTCAGCCTATCTGTGTTATATATATTTTTTAATTATTTTATTTCTAATTGTAACTGCGTGTTTTCAGTCACTTGAAATTTACCTTCTTGATTTTAAGATTTCTTCTTTGGAGGCCTTCAGCCGTAAAAGATTTGGAGTCTGAAACTCGTAGTTACAAAAGTTCGGCTATGTGGCGCTTTTGTTGTAAATGTGTTATTACATTACAATAAATTACAATTTTGACGTGAAACTTATTTGGCCCTTTCCACAATCCTAATCACTTCTGCCCAGCGGGTTTAGCGGGTGTCTCAAACGTGACCACCACTTATGTTGGACGTCATATTGCAGTAACGACTAACAAACGTCAGGTGGCAGCACTAGCGGTGGAGGATTTATAAAACATTTCTGGGGGACATGAAAGACAGTGCAGTCTTTGTCATAATCAGGAAACGGAAATCAATCTAACGTCCAATAGGGTCTGATCATTGGCTTTCGGGCGAAGCTTGCAAAATGTTGCGTGCCGCCATGGTTAAAATATACTCTTAATGGCAGAAAACAGCCATCCAGAACTGGAGTCGAAAAAACTGTGGTGCACTTTGGTCCATTCATGACAGGGGAGAATGTCGCTGTGGAGATCTGTACTGGCGAATAGACGCTGAGCAACTGACCTCCCAAATGAATTAAAGGGCTTTCAACAGCGTCTCCTCAGCGATCGTTGGGGCCTTTGCAGAAGACACCTGGTTCATGCTCCAATGCTGACTGCTGTTCATCGAGTATGGAGTCTGGGATTTGCAAGCCAGTACCAGAATGGGCATCCACTGGGCTCAGGCAGATGACATTTTCAAATGAATCCCGTTTTATGTTCTACCAGACTGAAACCAAGCACCCTGCACCAATCGTTGGAGGGTTGAAGGTTCGGAGGAGGAAGTGTTGCGATTTGAAGAATGTTTTCGTGGCCTTCCCTGGATGATCTCGTCATTCTGGCATCTGTCAACAATGTATATGTTTCCTCTAGCGAGCATTTCGGAACTGCAAAAACCTGATTAAATTTTCTACCAGTTGTGATTCCCATCCTCAAGTTGAAACCACAACTGACAAGTAGAACTGCTAAAAAGTAAATATGTTATAAAGTTCCAAAATTTTATCATTTCATGTAGCTAGAACGACACTGGATCAAAGTTACACTCCCAGGAAAAATTCCGTAATGCCGTGTAACACCACACTCAGCCTTGATGATGGCCCCATTTCGACGAAGAGACGAAGAAGGCCACAAAGTTCTTCAGGTGTGGCACGTCCAGCTGAAGGCAGCTAATGATCATAGGACACTACGGAGGTACAAATTGTGGGGATGTTGACTGCTATATTTCACCCAATGTTACCAATAGACCCAGACATTTCGTATAGGATTAGGCTTGGGTGATTTAGAGCGAAAATAGAGGGGTGATAGGATGTCTGAGTGGCTATGTAAACAGAAATGTATGCGTGTAGCGAATAATATATAAATTGAAGCAAACGACTTGCGAAAGAATTGCGTCAAAAATGTAGTACAGTCTGGTAAATGACATGCAAATGATCCTCCGCTGGGTGACAAAATATAACAAAAATTCAAATCGACGATAATGCAATGAAACATTTACGCTTATTGCTATAATCTTTCACAAGTCAACGTTAAACTCAGATTCGATTTGTATGGGCATAGAAACGATGCAGTAAGAGGAGGGAGCAGGGGGGGCACGAATGAACAACTTCATCTCACCTCATTGTTATATGTATGCCTGAGTGGCTGATATCGGCGCGATATTTTGATCACCATCGCAATCTGTTTTTGTGTCGAACGGCTGCTGACAGGCTTCATCTCCGTGTTCTGCAGCTCTGAGGTGATGATCTGGGCAGCTTAACTCCTCCAGCCTGGCACACTCCCACTGTAATCCGACTGCAGGTATATCAACTGACGAGTAGCCATTACTATGTTTTAATTCTCGTCTAAGGGGCACTCACCAGCTCCCAATAATTTCACGGCGTCTGCTGGCCGCAGTGATTAGCTTGCTTGGTGTCAATGTTGTATTTGGAAACTGAGATCAGATGAAGGAAATATGGTCAGGTGCTTAAAGTTCCAAGAAAGAAAGACCATCCGATATTAAATAGAAAGTAATTTCAGAAAATGACAATAGATATATGAATGAATGCAGAATTCCGGCTCAGTTTCTGAACACTCAGTTGATAATAGGGTATCACGCCTTTAAAACGCCAAGTCAGAACGTTTCAGGCAAAACCGTGTAGAAATCAATTAACATGGACATGCAAATTCCCTGAAAGGAATCACCTTAGGACTCTTGAGTCACATCAGAATGAACTTCTAATCGTCTCTGAATCACAGCTCCACAGCGTGAACTTCGTATGCACTGACTGGTCGACTCATCTTACTCCTCCAGCCCGATGATTGAGCCATCAGACAGAAAAATCTGGCTCACTGAAGTTCGTTTCTCACTATTCTCAAAACGGATTGCTCACTAATCACGAGGCTGCCTCCGCTTAAACGTTTTGTATATTTCCACCTACTCTATCTCCCAGGGTGTTGAATTTCCCGTTAAGTTATATTTGTCACTGTCAGGCTCAGATTGCGCTCTCATCCAGTGAAAGATGAATGACGAGTGTGTAGCATGGGTACTTCTGCATCGTTCTCACGCTGGCGCTTCCCACTGGTTGCTTATAGTTCCTTACCGACCTTGTAGAGGTTTGTTTTGGAAACCAGTAACAAGCCCTCCAGGTGTTTCACTGAGTTTCTCAGCTGTCATGGAAGCTACACCGGAACAACAAGCCAGCTTTTTTGTAACGGAAATGCCTGTAAGCCTCAGTCGAAGTTCCCCGGACAATCGGAACCAGTCAGTCTTTAATTGGGGCAAGTCTTTCGGGGCATAGCAAACAGAGCAGTTATACCGTATCAGTCCAAATTCCGCGCTTTTAGGGAAAACGGTCACTAAATCCACGTGCGGCTTAGATGAAGTCGTCCTTAGCATCTTGCAGAGAAGTCTTGCAAGCCCAGCGATCATGGCATTTCACGTCTTGCTGAACGGAAGTGTCCACAGCATGCTCATCATGAAGGTGTAGAAGACAAGGTAACACTTTTTCATTAACAATGTCGAAAGACGCATCCCAGTTCCTGTCCACGGTAACCCGAATGAGTGGGCCCAAACTGTGGTGCGAAAAACACCCCCATAATATCACAGAAGCACCTCCAGTCTGAGCTACACCTTCTGCACGCTGTCTAGGTAGTTCTCTGTTTATCTTGTCAACATAATATCTTTGTCTCTCCTATCCTGTACGTTCATGTATCTTCATTTGTGATATGCTATACTTCCAGTAAGCGCCGTCGGAAAAAGACGCGATATTTGTACTGAAATCAGAGGAATCGTTTTAGTAAGGTAGACTGGAATGGTGTTCAAATGCCTTCGTGACACCAATTTTGGATTGAGTGAATCGCTACATACCGCTTTTACGCGATACACGAGGAACTATTGCACATGAGGTCGATGTGCTAGTAACAGTAAGTAAGATGTATTAATGCGTTTCGTCACGAGGAAGTGACAGTTAAAAAGAATAGTGTGTAAGCAGGAGTACTTACTCGTTTACATCACAAAACAGGTTGTGACTTATATATATGTGCAGGCCTACATCGTTATCCTAGATTGGCGTCCAAAGAGGTCCTGGAAGTATGAGCTGAGTCGAGGATCCAACTTCAAACTTGGTCCGTACAAGCACACTATCATCGAAAATCTTTTCGTGGACAACAGCGTACACTTTACCGTTACTAAAAACCAAAATGATCCGGGTGTAATAAGCAGACCCCTACTTCAGAACCTGAGTACTGCTCTGTACTAGTCTGCGAGATGACTTGTGTGGGAATGTGACTGTTAGTCTAAGTGTGTTAAACGTGTGTCATTGGTACACCGCTGGAAATTTGAGCTACAACACTCCGAAGACGGCATGGTGTCATGAGGGATTTCCGGCCGATTATTCCATAAGAATTTAGCTTTTTTTACTGTGCAGGTGATTAGCGTTCCACTGCGAGTGCACAGTGTAAGTGATAGTAAAAAAATATTCATAATGTATATAAGAAAAAATTACGCAGCGGGTTTCCCATTCAGAAATTGCAATTAACTGTCGGTTGTTGTGAAAAGAATATGTTATGCCTAGTCTCAAACCGAGAAACGTGTACTGCAACGTGTCTGGATTCGAAATGGGAAGGATCTTGGTCTAAAGAGACTACAATTTATCGTTGAGCTATATTTCTGCTCGTATTATTTGAGATCCCAAGATTGTCATGCGACTGTGAAAACGATGAGTTCCGGAGGGCCATACTCAACACCGTGCATCGTCCCAACAGTCCCTCACGACGAGCACCCGATGGAATACGGACTACCTGACCAAAATTCTCCGTGAACGTATTTGTGTACATTAACACGGGTTCTGTCCAACTTTCATCTTTATGACGCCTTGAACTCTACTGGGGACACTTTCAACGTGGACTCGCATTCGGGAGGACGACGGTTCAATCCCGTCTCCAGCCATCCTGATTTAGGTTTTCCGTGATTTCCCTAAATCGTTTCAGGCAAATGCCGGGATGGTTCCTTTGAAAGGGCACGACCGATTTCCTTCCCAATCCTTCCCTAACCCGAGCTTGCTCTCCGTCTCTAATGACCTCGTTGTCGACGGGACGTTAAACACTAACCACCACCACCACCACACTTTCAAGGGGGCGTCTGAACGTCTGCGGAGGACCAGTGGCTCAGTCATTTTAAAGAGGTACTTAAGTTGGACGCAGTGGTCTTGAGATTAGTCTACGTCCTACCTCATCCCAAAGGTGTTCCACTGGGTTGGGGTTGGGACTCTGGGCAGGCCACTCCACGTCAGGAACGTTGTGGTCCACAAACCATTCTCTCACCGATGCTGTTTTATGATAGGGTGCATTGTCGTGCTGTTACAATCAATCATTGGCTCCGAACTGTTGCTCACTGTAAGCAGTACAGAATGCACTTACATGTGTTCCTAGCCTTCTCAGTTTAGCGTTTTGTGAAGCGCAATAAGGGGATCACGCGCTACGTACGTAAAAATCCCCCCGTACCGTAACACCACTTTCTCCAAACTGAACTGTTGGCGATACACATATGGCAGGTGTTACCATCGAAACCAAAGACACTTTGTTATCAGGAGGCCCAGCGAAGAGCGGAACAGAGTGATCCTGTAAAGGGCTGGGTCGCTAATGAAGCATCATTCATCATCGACAGTTTTTTAGGTGTTCCGTATACTGTCTACCTGACTCTAGGTACCAATTACTGTATAAACAAAAATGTAGGAAACGACTGAAACATTTTTAAAGTACAATTTGTAAGCTTCATATCTCGGCCCCGAAGAAGAGCGGGCAAGATTTAATTGTAATTTGTAACATTTTATATCTTGGAATTTGAAATTTCGATACTGAAGATGTTGCTTAAGTTATTTTAGCTGTTGATTGCGGAAATAAGTATTATATTTTGATGTTTTGTTACGTCGTATGTACAATGGCAGTTTCTCCCAGAGTGGTTATTATCTCGATACTCATGTGAAATCTCTTGGTCCATTAAGTTTGAACACTTATGCAATCTTCACGTGAGAAAGCCTAATTTCTTCCGTCACGTTTCCCGTTTTCTAATACATTGCCTTCAATGTTCAAATGGTTTATTGGCATAAAAGAAGCCACTGCCATTCTCACAGGGCTTGTCAGTATTCTTCTCCTCACGTAAAGTGTAGTGTGATGCAGTGTGATCGATCACCACAGTTGTTTTTCGCTTTAACCGAAAGCGATTTTTGGTAGCGAAATTCGGTCTATAACTGTCTTGGTAATTTCTGTGACACTTCAAACGCGGTACTGAAATCAGTTGTTAAAATAAAAAGTTCGTGGTGGATCGCATCAAATCAGTCAGAAGAACGAAGAGTCCTTTTCTTAGGTGCCCACTGAAGACACATTGTAGGATCTTGATGTCATGTTTACGGATTTATTTCGTGTTCTCTTCAAGCCGTTTGCAGAAGTCATCATTTACCCACGGGCCTTTTCTCTTTGTACATGGACGGTAACCAGTGTACGCCTTGTTTCTTGATTTTATTGACATAGCTAAGAGGTTCTCTGTAGGCGATATGATGAAGGACAGTGACTGAATCTGTGGTGGAATCGGGAACCGCGAAACCTGTCCAAGTTATTCGGTCCTGCACAGTAGGTTTTTCTAGAAGATTACGCTTGTCCTTTGCTGATGGCATAGCTACACTCCTGGAAATTGAAATAAGAACGTGAATTCATTGTCCCAGGAAGGGGAAACTTTATTGACACATTCCTGGGGTCAGATACATCACATGATCACACTGACAGAACCACAGGCACATAGACACAGGCAACAGAGCATGCACAATGTCGGCACTAGTACAGTGTATATCCACCATTCGCAGCAATGCAGGCTGCTATTCTCCCATGGAGACGATCGTAGAGATGCTGGATGTAGTCCTGTGGAACAGCTTACCATGCCATTTCCACCTGGCGCCTCAGTTGGACCAGCGTTCGTGCTGGACGTGCAGACCGCGTGAGAGGACGCTTCATCCAGTCCCAAACATGCTCAATGGGGGACAGATCCGGAGATCTTGCTGGCCAGGGTAGTTGACTTACACCTTCTAGAGCACGTTGGGTGGCACGGGATACATGCGGACGTGCATTGTCCTGTTGGAACAGCAAGTTCCCTTGCCGGTCTAGGAATGGTAGAACGATGGGTTCGATGACGGTTTGGATGTACCGTGCACTATTCAGTGTCCCCTCGACGATCACCAGTGGTGTACGGCCAGTGTAGGAGATCGCTCCCCACACCATGATGCCGAGTGTTGGCCCTGTGTGCCTCGGTCGTATGCAGTCCTGATTGTGGCGCTCACCTGCACGGCGCCAAACACGCATACGACCATCATTGGCACCAAGGCAGAAGCGACTCTCATCGCTGAAGACGACACGTCTCCATTCGTCCCTCCATTCACGCCTGTCGCGACACCACTGGAGGCGGGCTGCACGATGTTGGGGCGTGAGCGGAAGACGGCCTAACGGTGTGCGGGACCGTAGCCCAGCTTCATGGAGACGGTTGCGAATGGTCCTCGCCGATACCCCAGGAGCAACAGTGTCCCTAATTTGCTGGGAAGTGGCGGTGCGGTCCCCTACGGCACTGCGTAGGATCCTACGGTCTTGGCGTGCATCCGTGCGTCGCTGCGGTCCGGTCCCAGGTCGACGGGCACGTGCACCTTCCGCCGACCACTGGCGACAACATCGATGTACTGTGGAGACCTCACGCCCCACGTGTTGAGCAATTCGGCGGTACGTCCACCCGGCCTCCCGCATGCCCACTATACGCCCTCGCTCAAAGTCCGTCAACTGCACACACGGTTCACGTCCACGCTGTCGCGGCATGCTACCAGTGTTAAAGACAGCGATGGAGCTCCGTATGCCACGGCAAACTGGCTGACACTGACGGCGGCGGTGCACAAATGCTGCGCAGCTAGCGCCATTCGACGGCCAACACCGCGGTTCCTGGTGTGTCCGCTGTGCCGTGCGTGTGATCATTGCTTGTACAGCCCTCTCGCAGTGTCCGGAGCAAGTATGGTGGGTCTGACACACCGGTGTCAATGTGTTCTTTTTTCCATTTCCAGGAGTGTATATTAACGAAAGATACAACAAAGATGAATCCAAACTAGCACATACATAAACTAAATGAGTGAAAATTCTAGTAAAACTGGACTCCAAATTTCCTAAGAGAAATTCAGAATTTTGACACGAAAGGGAAACTCCAACTGAAAATACAGTATGGAAAAACCTCACAGGTCACCAACTGCAAACAATTTAACCCACAGTACTGAACGCAATCTGCATCATAGAAAGAATATTCAACCTGCAGAAGGCACACAAACTCATGGAATCACTAAAAACAGATCAGCAACATCTTGTAATGCAAAGCTACGGCGCTACAACACCGTTGTTCCACCAGAAGTTTCGTTTGCACGAGAAACTACTGCAATTAAAGGGCTGACAAAAATTAATGACACAGATGAACTAGAACGAAAAATTCATAGAAGAATTTAGAGCTCTGTTCTCTCAGACAGAACTTGGGTCAGACGGCTGCGAAGGAAGTCTACGTGTACACGGACAACATCAAAGATAAATGAATGAAAAGACGCGTATCGTTCTACGCATACGTATATAGGCTGGATAAAAATAGACTAACTAAGAAAATTTGTAACATCGTTAACGCAAGCAAATTAAAGATCAGTTGTATGAAAGAAACACAAGAAGACCTTTAACAACTTAAAATTACAGAAGAAGAAATTGAGGACAGAAAACAATTCAGTAGTAACATCAGGAAACAGAAACATGAACAAGTATCGATGGAAGAAACAAGAAGGAAAAACTGGACAGACGAATGGGAGAAAAACACAGGGAATTAGTGAAGTGGTTTTGGTAAAACAGAAAAGATAAAAAGAAAATTAAGCTGTAATTTGGTCAAGGGAGAATTTTTCAAGCGTCTAGACCTTATACATGTGTCCTGTTGGGACCTCCCTGAACTTCAACAGCATTTAATGAGTAGCTCTACCAGCAGATTACACATTTTTATGTTTTCTGCAACACTTCTCGTCACTACTAACTCTTCAAAGAACCCGGAAATACTGCAATCATAGATCTTGAAACAAGGTACAAAGCTTAAGAAATGTTACAGTACTGATTGTTGCGGTTGTATTCAACTCACCTACACTTATTAAATGATGTTCCCTTCATGTAACACATGTATTAAGTGATGTTCCCTTCAAGTAACACATTAAAACAGTGTCTGTTCAATACCCCGAAACCTACACACAGTAAGTTCCACCAGATGGGCAGTTGACAGTGGCGCGGTTTCTGAAAAAAGTCGAGATCTTCCAGTTGTCTAGTCCTACCATATGAACCCATTAAAAAAATTTGAGAAATACGTGCAGCTTACTTTGCCCTCACATACGGACAGAAGCAAAAGCCAAAGTGATTATGTAAAACGTTTTCAAAATTAACATATTACATACTTTTCGTTTTTGTTATAGTCTTCAGTCCAAACGCGCTCAAAGCACTTCTCTATCCTACTCTATCTAGCGAAAATCCTTCTGTATCTGCGTAGCTATCGCATCCACGATCAACATGCTTACCACCGTGAAGTAATAGTATGCCTCTACAGTTTTTAACCTCCCCTCCGTTACCAAATTATGCTTTGGTACCTCAGAATGCGTCCTATCATCGGATGCCTCCCGTTAGTCCGATTGTGCCATAAATTTCGTTCTCCCTCTTTTCGATTCAGTAGATCTTGGACAGTTATCCGACCAACCCACGTAATCTGCAGTATTGTTCTGCAGCGCCATACTTCAGAAGCTCTCCACGGACCTGTTTATGTCTCAGTGTATGTCGTCCACGTTTCACTTCCGTATAAGATTAAACTCTAGTTAAATACTGTCAGAAGGGTCTTCCTAATGCTTAAATTTGTATTAGACATTAAAGTTCACTCACTCTTTTTCGGTAAAACGTTTCTTGGTGTCGCAATCTTTAAATGTCTCTCTTCCTAATATAATTTTCTCTACATTAGATGGTTTATTCGATCACATACGATTATCCATGCTATACTTTCTCAACACACTACCTATTCCGTTCACCGAATTTTCCAAGTCCTTATCAGTCTCGGATTTAATTACAATTTTTTCAACAAATTTTTGTTTCTTCTCCGAAAACTTTAGTTCCCTATCCAAACGTCTCTTATTTCTCCCTTACTGCTTGCTCAAAGCTTAGACTTCTGGGGATAGACTAGAGCATTTTATCAACCCCATCTCAGTTGCTGCCTCCTTTTGACGTCCATCGAATTTTATACTTGGACTCTGGTTTCAGTACAATTTATTGCTAAACTTTCCTTCGATGTGTTTTATCCCCGATACTTTCAGGTTTCAGAAGAGCGTATTCGAATCAGCTCTCCCAAAAGCTTTCTCTAAATCTACAAATTTATCAACGTATATTTGCTCTTCTTCTACCTGTATCCTAATATAAGTCGTACCCTCAGTATTACCATGCGTATTACAATATTTTTTGCAGTAAAAATGTATCTGGCTATGTTGGCCAGTACCACCTCTTCCCTTCTTCCGTAAATATGTAGTTCGTGTTAATATTTTGCAAACATGAATAATTGAATTGGTGGATCTGGATTACAGTTGTGGGTACCTCTCTTCTCTGGCATGGAGATTATTATTTTTTTCAAGGAACCTGTTGCTGTTCCGACAGTCTTGTCGTCTTAAATATCCGGTGCAATACTTTTGTCGCGATTAATTCCTCCAAATGCATTAATAATTAGAATACTGTAACAAGAAGCGATAAAGTCCAGCACTGCATTTAAACCAGAAAGGACAATTTTTTAAAGGTACTCCAAATTGAAAGTAACCGAATAACACAATTTTAGAGTTATACAGTGATCAATTTAACTTGAAATATCAAACTGTACTGTTTCGCCTTACTCCGGTGTTTCTGTTTTAATATACAGGGTGGACCATTTCAATCCATAATAGGAAATAAATCGAAATAGAGCTCAGAAAAATGTTATGGATAAAAGTTGTAGCTGTCGAAGAGGGTCACGCAATTCTATTAACGGCTGTGGCCTTGAATGTGGTTTTCAAGGTGATTTGGCGGTAAAGTGATTTTTGAAACGGGAACGCTAATATTTGATTTAAGGTTTGAAAAGAGTAGCAAATTGTACATAAAAAATCATGCATTATTTAATGTCGTGATAATGTTCAATGAATATCCAATAAGAAAGTATGTTTTTAGTTCTAGTGAGAATTAACTCGGAATGGAGAAGAGATATAGCAAAATACATTGTTAGATGCAAATTGGAAGTGACAAAATGGGTCACGTACCATTACCAATAACCGTAATCTTAACGGTAATTATAGAAAGTTGAGTTTTGTTTCATGAAATTCCCTATTTGTGATGTCGGATTTGGGAAGGTCTGAACTTTAAGTTTTAATTAACGTGTTTATTGGCAAAAATAAAATTAAAACATCACAACGTGTAAGTGCTATTGTGGCATTGAGAGACAGAAGAAATATAAATAAAACGTAGAGCACCGATTTACAAGTTTTTGAGTGAGTCTCCTCACCTCTCATTCCCCGTCATGTGTCTTCCATTTTGTATCCAACATTGTACTTTTCTGTGCTCCTTAATCCCCAAGTTAATCCCCTTTAGAACAGAAGACATATTTGTTTATTTGACTGTCACTGACCCTAGCTAAGATCTTCAATAATGTTTCATTTTTAATTTTATACGTAAAATCTGCCGCTCTTTTCAAATCTTAAATCAAATATTAGGGTTCCCATTTTTAAAAAAATCAAATGTTCAAATGTGTGTGAAATCCTACGGGACTTAACTGCTAAGGTCATCAGTCCGTAAGCTTACACACCACTTAATCTAAATCATCCTAAGGACAAACACACACACCCATGCCCGAGGGAGGACTCGAACCTCCGCCGGGACCAGCCGCACAGTCCGTGACTGCAGCACCCAAGACCGCTCGGCTAATCCCGCGCGGCTTAAAAAATCACTTTAATCTGCAAATCACCTTGGACATCACATTCAAGATCATGGCCATTAGTAGCAATGCATGACCCTCTTTGCAACCTACAACTTTTATCTAAATCATTTTGCAGTACCTCATTTCCATCCCAAGTTATTCCCGATTATGGATTAAGATGGCCCTTCCTGTAGATTATATAATGTACGGTATGAACTAAAACAGAAAAATTTCAATTAACTAGTATTTAATAATAATAATTCTAGCATCAATAAACAGTTATGAGATCAGAACAGGCAATGGGGCCATAAATACCCACTGTCAAACAAATGAGCAATGATAGAAGTTGTATAAATAACAATTAAAGCACAACGTGCGGCTAGTTTCAGCAACAAGTAATACCATTAACCATGAATACCAAAGCTGGTACAAATAATACAGAAAAATTACAAACTGGGTTCGAACCGATACACACAAATATATGTAACATAGATGGACAGAAAGCTTTATCAATGTACAGAGCTTGCTTTGAAACTTTTACTATCGAGGCTATCCACAAACGAGTGTATAAATAAAATTATTTCATTCTCTGATCACAAACTTATGCTGATTTCACTGTAGAATGCAGAAGAAACTCATAGAATATTGATAAATTATCAACGGATCTCAAAGCCAGTAGTCAGAAATAAAAGTGGCATAAATGTAAGTCAGTGTTATCGGTAAACTCCTTTTAAATTATGCTCCCTTTAACCAAATTCTAAAACACGCAGAATGAAGCACTCTATAGCACAGCGGATAGCTCCAAATAACGGCTCATTCAGTCTACACTTTTAGGTGCTCACCAAGCAAGTCCACAGGGCTCAGTCATTTGCTTTGCTTGTGTTCTGTGTGGATACCAAACAGCAGAAGCAACACCAAAGTCGTCTCTCAACAGATGCGAATGATGTTTGTCAGGCACGCTCAAAGTCATATTGAGTTCAAGCAGTAAGTCGTAGCGTCCATGTTCCACATAACTGTCAGCACTTGCTGTTGCAAGGCCATCCTCCAGTTGTCGGTGGTCGATGAGTATGGCCAGTTCATACGGATCGCTAGCAGAATATGTGCGCGCCACATGGTGAGATTCGAAACAGTCAGTTGTATGGCTACCGACAAAGTGGTCATATAGCGGTCTCGATTGCCCATCTAAACAGTTCACAGGACCAATGATTCTGAGGGAATCGAATCTGATATCGACTTAAACATTTAGTACCTGTAGTTAAATACAGAACGTGAGTTACAAGATCTGGAAAATGATACCTGAATAAAAAGACGCAAAATGGGAGACAAATAATAAGATTTTAATTGGAAGAATTGCGAGCCAGCATAAAAAATTCTCGTTGATGCGACTGTGTAGTCATTTCAGTATCTTCCTTAATTTTAGAGGATGAGTTCAGCAAATAGTGTGTGGCTCATATTGAGAGGTGGGGTGGTTGTGTTTGTAGTTCCCAGTGATCGGAAAATTGGTCATGCGAATTTACTTTTGAAAGAGGATTAAGCAAGTCACGCAATGCATAACGTATTTTTAAATCTGAATTTACAATGGGAGGGCTCACCGTTAAAAGTTAATTGTGATGTATAAAATGCACAGCTAAACCAGCTCTCGCCACCATATTTTAGTTTAGGAGGCATCCGACTATTGAATGCACTCTTATAAAAGATGCAATTTATTTCCCTTAACATGCATTCAAGTGGGAATATCTTCAACAAGATAACTATGAATACTAAATTAAAGATCCGATCTTGGTAGCAATTTTAGGATTGCGTAACGAAAATTGCCAACGGTCGGGAGAAGACATCAGCAAGTGGTAATGAAAAGTAAACTCGGAAGCAGAAACACTGTCCACAAATTCAAAGTGCATCCTGAGAACCAAACAACTAAATGCTGTCATCAGTTACCGAAATGACTAACTCCGCAAAGTGAATAAATACTGCCCCCCCATGAACTATGCTACGGAAAAGCATTGCTGGGCGAATCTCACCAAACGCACTTCCTGTACTTGGCTGCTTGCTCGCCGGCCGTAGGTGGTAGTTACTCGCGTACTGGACCCACCTTCATGTGTGCTGCCTGCGAGGTTGCCAGCTAGACCATCGTTCATGGATGCAGTAGACAGAAAGTCATGTCTAAAATCTTTACTTCTCTCTCGATATTTTTGGAAGTCCTCGAAGTCCTCCAGCAATGACGGTAATGATTCCGAGTGCCGTCCAACATCTAAGCAAGTTTTGCCGAGACCGCGACCACTAATCCAATGAAATTTCAATGTTTTGACACACCGTCAGCAAGACTCACACTTTCTGTTTGTTTTGTTGGCAGGTACTCAGGCAGAAGCTAACCGTAATTCTAGCCGCGTTCCAAAACATCCGTCTACCACAGCAAATTTCCGAGCACACCTTCTTTTCAGTAGAAGAGACATTCCTCCACGTAGGCATCGCGCCGTTGTATTAGTTCTCTGTAGCCGTCCCGCCGGTCACTTACCGTCGCCTTGACATGGCCAGCCCTAAGTCGGGGGAAGCGAAGAAGTGGAGGGAGCATCAGACCTGAAGACCACTGAAAGCTACTTGTTTATAGCTGTGGCGAACTTCCAATGCTTTCGTCCCTCCGCTGTCTGTCTCTGCTAGGCTCCTACGCCGAACAACCGAAAAATACAGCTTTACACAAAGCTAAGTGGGCAGCTAATTGTTACCAGGTCGACCGCAGGCAACGTATAGAATTACATATGCATTTTGCAAGCACACGGAAGGGCCAAAGAAAGTGGTATAGGCATGCGTATTCGAATGCAGACATATGTAAACAGGCAGAATACGGCACTGTGATCGGAAACGTCTATATAAGAACAAATGTGTGGAGCAGTTGTTAGATCGGTTACTGCTGCTACAATGGCAGGTTACCAAAATTTGAGTGAGTTTCAACGTGGTGTTGTAGTCAGCACACAAGCAATGGGACACAGCATCTCCGAGGTAGCGATGAAGTGGAGATTTTCCCGTACGGCCATTTCACGAGTGTACAGTGAATGTCAAGAATCCAGCAAAGCATCAAATCTCCGACATCGCTGCGGACGGAAAAAGATCCTTCAATAACTGAACCAACGATGACTGAAGAGAATAGTTCATCGTGACAGAACTGCAACCATTCGTCAAATTTCTGCAGATTTTAATGCTGGACCATCACAAAGTGTCAGCGTGCGAACCACTCAACGAAACATCATCGATATGGCCTTTCAGAGCCGAAGGCCCTCTCGTGTACCCTTGATGACTGCACGACACAAAGCTTTATGACTCGCCTGTGCTCGTCAACACCGATTGTTTATGATTGGAAATATGTTGCTTAGTCAGAAGAGTGTCGTTTCAAATTGTATCGATCGGATGGACGTGTAAGGGTATGGAGACAACCTTATAAATTCATGTCAGCAGGGGACTGCTCAAGCTGGTGGATGCTCTATTAATGGTGTGGAGCGTGTGCAGCTGGAGTAATTTTGGACACGTGATACGTCTAGATATGACTCTGACAGTTGACTCTTACGTACGAGGGCAGTTCAATAAGTAATGCAACACATTTTTTTCTGAAACAGGGGTTGTTTTATTCAGCATTGAAATACACCACGTTATTCCCCAATCTTTTAGCTACACAACACTATTTTTCAACGTAATCTCCATACAATGCTACGGCCTTACGCCACCTTGAAATGAGGGCCTGTATGCCTGCACGGTACCATTCCACTGGTCGATGTCGGAGCCAACGTCGTACTGCATCAATAACTTTTTCATCATCCGCGTAGTGCCTCCCACGGATTGCGTCCTTCATTGGGCCAAACATATGGAAATCCGACGGTGCGAGATCGGGGCTGTAGGGTGCATGAGGAAGAACAGTCCACTGAAGTTTTGTGAGCTCCTCTATGGTGCGAAGACTTGTGTGAGGTCTTGCGTTGTCATGAAGAAGGAGGAGTTCGTTCAGATTTTTGTGCCTACGAACACGCTGAAGTCGTTTCTTCAATTTCTGAAGAGTAGTACAATACACTTCAGAGTTGATCGTTTGACCATGGGGAAGGACATCGAACAGAATAACCCCTTCAGCGTCCCAGAAGACTGTAACCATGACTTTACCGGCTGAGGGTATGGCTTTAAACTTTTTCTTGGTAGGGGAGTGGGTGTGGCGCCACTCCATTGATTGCCATTTTGTTTCAGGTTTGAAGTGATGAACCCATGTTTCATCGCCTGTAACAATCTTTGACAAGAAATTGTCACCCTCAGCCACGTGACGAGCAAGCAATTCCGCACAGATGGTTCTCCTTTGCTCTTTATGGTGTTCGGTTAGACAACGAGGGACCCAGCGGGAACAAACCTTTGAATATCCCAACTGGTGAACAATTGTGACAGCACTACCAACAGAGATGTCAAGTTGAGCACTGAGTTGTTTGATGGTGATCCGTCGATCATCTCGAACGAGTGTGTTCGCACGCTCCGCCATTGCAGGAGTCACAGCTGTGCACGGCCGGCCCGCACGCGGGAGATCAGACAGTCTTGCTTGACCTTGCGGCGATGATGACACACGCTTTGCCCAACGACTCACCGTGCTTTTGTCCACTGCCAGATCACCGTAGACATTCTGCAAGCGCCTATGAATATCTGAGATGCCCTGGTTTTCCGCCAAAAGAAACTCGATCACTGCCCGTTGTTTGCAACGCACATCCGTTACAGACGCCATTTTAACAGCTCCGTACAGCGCTGCCACCTGTCGGAAGTCAATGAAACTATACGAGACGAAGCGGGAATGTTTGAAAATATTCCACAAGAAATTTCCGGTTTTTTCAACCAAAATTGGCCGAGAAAAAAAAAGTGTTGCATTACTTATTGAACTGCCCTCGTAAGCATCATGTCTGATCACCTGCATCCATTCATATCCATTGTGCATTCCGACGGATTTTGACAATAACAACAGGACGATGACGTACCCCACAGGTCCAGAATTGCTACAGAGTGGCTCCAGGAACACTCTTCCGCTGGCCATCAAACTCCCCACACATGGACGTTATTGAGTATATTTGAGATGCCTTGTAAGGTGCTGTTCAGAAGAGACCTCAACCCCCTCGTACTCTTATGAATTTATGGACCGCCCTGCAGGATTCATGGTGTCAGTTTTTTCAAGTCTCACTTCAGACATTAGTCGAGTCCATGCCACGCCGTGTTGCCGCACTTATGAGCGCTTGCGGAGGCCCTACACGATATTATGCACTTTTGCCTGTTTCTTTGGCTTTTCAGTGTTATGAAAAGAACGTGTCATTTATCCATTCATTTAGTTAACTGACCTGCGGAATACTATTAGAGCATAAAAACAATAAATAAAATATGTAGGGTTATGGTAGATGAATAACTGAGCCAACTTACAACGCATGTCCTGAATTATTCTGACCAGCAAAACCCCGTGTGTCCGTGAAGACGTCACCAAAGAGAGGACCACGACCTTAGGATCGAGAGTCGCGGTGTGGCGGCTGCCACGCGCCGCACACGCGTGGGCACCGCGGAGGAGGCCGTCCGCTTTAACTGCCGGCCGATAGATCATTACCGCCGGCAGCTTAAGCGCGCCCGCACCGCCGATTAACAGATCCATAACAGCGCGCCGCCGCCACCATTTTATCGGACGGTGATTGTTAATTAAACACGCCGCGCGGCCAAACAACGCCAATTCTGAACCCGCGCGTGCCACGGACTGCTTCGTTTATCGGGAGCGGCGGCGGAATTTACAACGAGGCAGAAGAGCCGCTTAAAGAAATATCGGGGACGCTCTCTGAACTGTGATACCAGACATGGCGCGAGACGTGTCGAAATAAGCAATTGACATATTGTTTACTTAATCTGGTAAACGTTTTGCTATACGGGGATTGCTTGCGACATCTATATTCTGGCGAGGGAACATTCACAAACGTTAATGAACGATCTTGATGAAATTTGGCGAGACGGCTGCCGCTCACAGCTGGGACTTCTGCAATGTTGGAACGTGAGGACACGGAGCGTAAACTGTACCTTCGATTTTTGGCCGGTGAGGCAGGAAGACTTCGTGGTGTTACGCTTGGGTAACCTGTCGCAGTGCCAGCAGTTGCCCGTAGTACGACCATGTGAGAATAACGTGTCTGCAGCACACATTTCAATGCAGCGGTTCCCACCCTTACTGATTTACCCCGCCTTGTGGCTTTCTTAATTTAACTGATTAGTCCATATTAAAATTGATCCATGACCAACATCCAGTGGTCCTGTACCTAGCCAACACAACGAGGAAAATTAATATTAATGTATAAATTTGCTGATTAAGTTTGTCTACGTGTCAACTGGTCTATGAATACTATCACTGTAATTGTGATTAAGTGTAGGAGACCCTGGGGTATTTGTTACGCAGGTTAACTTGATACACGTAAATTTTGAACTAAATGCTGGTAGCAACGCACTTTCCGTCAAGTAGATGTTAGCACCTGATAGTACAGTTCTCCTGTCATTCACTGCGCGAGGAAGAAGTCGTCTCACGAAGAAGAGGACAGGGTCCGTATTGAGTGCGCTGAGTCTCACTCCAAATCTGTGCAACCAACAAAGTAGTCTCACTGTATTACATGTGGAGAATGGGTTCATGATTGTCGTGTAACTTTTATAAATATTACACATCCAACAACTGCAGCTGTGATAACCAAACTGAAGGTGCCATATCAGAATAGACAGTTTTGATAATACCATATTACTAGTAATTTGTACAAAAAAACCTCTTTTGTAAAATAAATTTCTTATTAAATGTAAAGATCAGGAGTGGGCGCTCCTGTTGTTAGCGTTGCTGACTCTCGATCACTGGGTAACAGATTCAACTCCCAGCCGAGTCGGGGATTTCCTCCACCTGGGACTGGCTGTGTTTATTGCATTATAAGTTATTTCACATTAATATAACTCTAAAAACCTATTGATCAAAAAATATTAAAAAACTGCTCCAGTCTCCTACACATATTGATCTGTGACTGGAAAGATGATCATTACGTAATTAAACACCCTTTCTTTGTTTAGGAATGGACTGCACAGCTGCTGAGGTTATTGCACGTTTGTGGGAGATACATTTATTAGTGAACAGTCTCAGATTTACTTCATCTTTGTCTTTGTCAGTGAACAAAAACTTCTACTTAAAATTTGATAATAAATCTTCAGCAAGTATTCATCCCATTGGTTCTAGTTGCGTTTTAACAACAAAACAAACACGAAAACGGTATGTCACAGTGTACACAAAATACCGCCCGCCACACATCAAAAGTAGTGTACGGAGTACAAATATAGATCCAAGCAAATGAGGCGCACACGTAAGAATATTAAAGCAGAATACGCAAATTGAATAAAAGTGATACAATTATTTTATTTCTTATGTCAATGGGCCTGTTGCAGTCGTAAGTTAAGGGCTTAAAGAGAAAAATAAGAACGGAAAATCTCTTGCCACTACATCGCTGTTACTTTCTTGGTACCTTTAACATATCTGAGTTCGAAATCCGAGACTCAAAGACTAGCCTGGCATGTAGCGTTCTGGTTATGACTCCGAAACAAGTCGGTCATAAAAAATTTAAAGAGCATACGGTGATTATTCCATCAGTTATCAAGCATCTGGGATATCAATAACTGCTTCGCTGAAATCTTGGCTGAGAAATTTTCAGTCGTTCTCAAGATGAGTCAGAGGCTGACGCAACCGTAGGATAAAACGATGTTCCGACTGCACGCCAGAAAAATCATGGAATACGCTATCCGCTGGAATACTTCAAGGTCCGTTCGTGTTATCGAAGTTTGATTTTTTTTTTAATGTATTACTCATTATGTACGTTCTTCCAAGTTTTCTGCTCACTCTGGTATAAATGTTCCTATGTGAGTGGCTCTCAAAAAAATTCAAATTGCTCCAAGCACTATGGGACTTAACATCTGAGGTCATCAGTTCCCTAGACTTAGAACTACTTAAACCTAACTAACCTAAGGACATCACACACATCCATGCCCGAGGCAGGATTCGAACCTGCGACCGCAGCAGCCGCGTGGTTCCAGACTGAAGCGCCCAGAACGCTTGGCCAACCCGGCCGGCAGTGGCTCTTTCTAGAAATGAGAAGAAAAGAAAAATCATTAAAGGCTTGTATCAAGCTGCTGTTAATACCGTTGAGACGGTACAATGCTCAGGCCCTCATTAAGTATCCTACTGCTGTCACAGGTGGACTGTTTGAATTGTCTACTGTTGGAACAACAACGAATTAATTCATTGCCTTCCACGGAATTATTATCATCGGCGACGGTAGCGGAGTGAGTGAGAGCTGCACATCCCGAGAACTTCAATTTCCTTGAGAACAGTGGAAGTCAATTTGGAGACGGCCCGCAGGCCACCTTTCACACCCAAATCACGCGCCGAATATATTTTAGGGAGCAGAGGGTCCGCCTCCCCAGCCCAGGAGTGATTCTGATCGTTTTTCAATGGGCGCCATGAATATTTCATCGACCTTCTATTTCCGCTCTCCCGAGTTTGGAGAGTGAAACTATTAGACTGACTCTGGCCGACGATCTGATCCCCTAAGATCGCTGCGTGCTGCAACTTGATTCCTACCTTACTCACAGCTGGCACTGAATGATGGCCATCATTTGTACGTCTGACTGAGCAAGTCAATAACGCGGCGCTTCGTGCTGCCCGTAAGTGAGACACACAGTGTAATTAACGAACAAGACTTATCCCAGCAACTAGTGAAACCAGCGACAAGGCTGATGGTTATATTTCCCGGAAAGAGTGGTACTGTAACGAAACGCCAATGTGTTTTGTTATTTATCTCAAGTCGTTGCCATCAAATTTTAATGTTGATCATGTCTTATATATACTGACAAAAGTCACGGGATAGATTTACAGGGTGGTCCATTGATCGTGACCGGGCCAAATATCTCACGAAATAAGCGTCAAACGAAAAAACTACGAAGAACGAAACTTGTCTTGCTTGAAGGGGGAAACCAGATGGCGTTATGGTTGACCCGCTAGATGGCGCTGCCATAGGTCAAACGGATATCAACTGCGTTTTTTTAAATAGGAACCCCCGTTTTTATTACATATTCGTGTAGTATGTAAAGAAATATGAATGTTTTAGTTGGACCGCATTTTTCGCCTTGTGATAGATGGCGCTGTAATAATCGCAAACGTATGGCTCACAATTTTAGATGAACAGTTGGTAACAGGTAGGTTTTTTAAATTAAAATACAGAACATAGGTACGTTTGAACATTTTATTTCGGTTGTTCCAATGTGATACATGTACACTCGACAGCAAAAGAAGTGGGTCATGCCTGAAATCCAACGGGTAGGCTGCACCTAAATGTATGCAACCAACATAGCATGTCTATGTTGCACATCGTCGCAATCCTGCACAGTACAGTCGTTGTAAGATACACAATGGGTACCACTATAGACTACTAGGGAACAGTCCGTCCAGATGTAAAGTAACACCACGATAGTACAGAAGAGATCAGACAGTCCTTAACGTTTGTAAATTAAACTTAATTACAATAAGTGACATTTCAAACATTATGGGACAACTAATTTTGTCACAAAAATCGTTCAGTAATCCTTAGGCACAATTAAATATTTGAGACAGTATATGGATTTATAAAGATGTAAGGCAATTGGAAACAAGTTCTTTGCTGTCTAAAAGGTTCACCCAACACATGCTGAACGTCGTTCAACATTCAACGGGGAGTGGTTTCGCATCAACTTTACGTAATACTAAGCAGTTAAAAGAAAACGTGATTAACGGCGGCAAGCACTCTACGGAAATCCCAACATTAACAGCGAATCACAAGTAATATCATTGTTCACATTACTCATCAACAGTTACTTGTGCACAAAGTTATACTTTAAATGACATGACAAACGTCTTCGTTCTGGATTCGGATGGAAACCCATAACGTAAAGCCATTGTTAACCAAGCAAAGCTTTGTGCCTTATCGAGACTCTATCACTAGTCAGAAAGAGACGTCAAATATTGACGTTTGCACTAGTATCAGTTATCAATTCCTAACTTGAACGTAAATGACGATAATGTTTGTACGAAACCAGGAACCTTCTTGGTAATTAAACTCGAAAGAAGCTGTATATTGTTGCATCGTCAAGGAACAAAGGATGCATATGTTTAAAATTGAAATGCCATAATGTAATGCTGGTGACAAGGATGCAAACCCAGCACCTGATCAGATTGTTGTATAAGTACGTAAAATTAGAATGTAGATATCACAGTTCGTCACCAGTAGTGAGGTTGGAACTTTAAATGACGACTGAAGTTGTATTTCCTGACCGGGATTCGAACCTGGCGACTACCGCCGTCGTTGTTTAACCAGGAGCAGACGAGAAATGTCCAATGTTAGTCCACCATTAGCGAGATGTGCGCACGTTTAACTAGAAATAAGACGACGAAAACGTCTATGCTGACTGAGAGTCGAACGCCGCACACATGGTTATGAAGACACGTTAATAATCAAATTCTTATTCAGTAGTAGCTAGGAGTAGCATGTTTAGTTGCAAACCTTAAGGTCTTTCTCATCCCTAGTAACGTGTTGCCTAATATCTGCGATATCATGGTGTTAATTTGCAAGTGGATTGACTGCCGTAAAGATCAATGTTCTCGAGTAGTCGTGTATCATTGAGATGCAAATGAAGTGCCTCAGCAGAAAGTTATTTCCGTCGTGCAGCACGTATTGTTTCAGAGACACTGAGTACATGTTATAAGTGAGAAAACGTGTATTATATACTACGTATATACTATTATTTGGAGAAGCTGCCGCCGAAACTGTTTACTTTTACATTCCGCTTAGTTGTCCGCTTACAAGAAAGAATAGTTTCCTGCGTCCTGCTATTGATAGCTAGGTGTAATATTTTGTGATACCTATGTTTAAAATGAATGTATTTTTTGAATGTACTGTTCTTTAAGTATTTGAATGAATCGTCAACTGTAGGTGTCCCTGCACATATTTTAGCATAATAGCTGTAGCTGCGTTAGTTTATACTACAGACTTGGGTAGGTTAGGTGTAACTTTTGATCCTTCAAGGGGTGATCGTGGCCTTGCGGCCCGGGTCTGCACTAGCCGCGGCTCGCGAGCTACGGGCCAGCCAGGCTGGCCGAGGCGAGACGGAAGTGTGCGAGCTGGCGGTGGCGTTGGTGGGCCAACAGCCCTGGACGAGCCAGCACGGCTGCGCCGCATGCCTCTGCCTCTGCCGCTCCGTTTGACGTAAAAATTTTTACCTCCTCTCCTGGCATCAGTATAAGAGCGGCAAGCAGAAATACACATCAGGCTGTCTGCCGTAACGACTCACTGGGAGAGGTCTAGTCGTCGTTCTCATTGAAGAAGGAGGATGTTCCATCAGAGAAGCTGGCAGTCGGTATGGTGTACCACATACCACTGCAACGAGATGGTGGAGGATCTGCCTTCAAAGAGGCACCACCAACAGGGCTCCTGGCTCAGACAGGAAGAGAGAGAGCTCACAGCAGGAAGACAGGGACCTAGTGGCTAGGAGCAGAGAAAATCCCTTTCTGAACGCGAAGAAGTTGCGGCGGGAGACCAATTTCCCTGGCTCCAGTGACACGATTCGTCGAAGGCTGAGGAACGCTGGACTGCATGCACGACGATCCGCCTTGAAACAAGAGCTCAGCGAATACAACGTTTCATGCTGGCTAGCATTTGCGGAGCTCCATCTGAGGGTGTCGTGGGACAACGTCATTTTCACTGATGAGAAGGTGTTTTCCACCAGTAACGACAGTCCGCGAATCGTTTACAGGCCGCAAGGGACTCGCCATCGACACAAATATGTAACCACGATGAGAAGAAGTGGCCGGCTGTCTGTTATCTGCTGGGAAAGGATATCTGCGACAGGTGCGGGATTTCTTCACAGGATAGAAGGGACTCTGGACGGCATGAAGTATGCCCACATACTGGAAAATGTAATGCTTCCGTCAGTGCGAATGCTGTACGCAGAAGGGGACGTCACATTGCAAGACGACAATTCTCCCATTCACAAGTCTGCATTTGTTCAGCAGCGGCTCTCCACGATTGGCGTCAACGTCATGGACTGGCCGCCACGGGCGGCTGATATGAACTCCATGGAAAACATGTGGGCTGAGGTCGCCAGAACATTAACAGAGAACTGGCCACAAAACCAGCCAACTACTGCGGACGCTCTTTGGGACTGCGTCCTAGAAGCCTCGGAGGAAGTTGCTTCTTCAGGCTGTTACGTCCGACGGCTTATACATTCTATGACAAAATACAAAATAATGAAGGATTCTGGATAAAATATTAGAGTCCTGAAAATGTTTTGTTATGTCTTCTTTTTCTTCATTAGGAGCTAGTGGAAGATCGCATGCATCGGAAAAGATACAGTATGGGTTAGTTTTCCTTTGAGTTACCTTTTTAATTCATGTGGGTTTCTTTTGAATATACAGTTTGATAAATATTCTATTTTGATTTGATTTATACCATGTCTACATACTTACAAACTAATCAGCGTAGATGGACTCTGTCACAGTAGTTTTAGTTATTTGAAATACATCTCTCCTTCCCCTCCATCCATAAATACACCCTCTGTCATCCACACAACACGCAAACGATTTCATATTATGGTTACTCGTTAATATTTCTTCTATTCTCTCTCACACTATCGCCGCAAGTGCCCTTCTATTCCATTCCCCCAAAACTTAATAAACAAATCTAGCGGATTCCATTGACGCTACATTTTCTCTTTTGATAGCTGCTGTCTTTACTCTCTAATATTCCTCTCTACACCTATGAAACCGTATTCTTTGATCTCCCCTTCCCTATAACCCATTCTTCGTTCTGAAAACAGTCCTTCCTTATCTCTCGGTCCTAAGATAAAACTAACTGTGACACACATCTAAGTAAGCAATACTTTGCAAGCTTTTCAAGCTTATATTTTGAACTTCTGCAATTCTATCCATTCCCAGATCCCGCCCTCCTTCCTGTTACGCGTCCCTTGATGTCTGCATCTACATCTAAATGAACACTCTGCAATTCATAATTATGTGCTTGGCAGGGAGTTCTGTGGTCTGGTGTATTAATCTTTTATTGATGCGTAAAACGTGTAGGTTCACATCTCACGTCAGGCGTAGATTTTTAACAGACACTAGTAACTCTCCTTCACCCCTAGTAACGCCGAGTGCAGAACGCCAGTAAGCTCCGTAGTTCAATATCCGCAGTAAAGATAACATCCCTTCGCTGCCGACTGGGGCAGAGCGGCATTCGTTTGAGCTGTGATAGATGGAGAAATCCCGGAAGTCAGAGACCAGCAAGCCGTCGTAAACTAGAAAACGTATTTCATTTAATGAACCAATGGCCATATATGTTCACAAGGCTCTTACTTTATTTGAGACGTTGAAAATTGTGGTGCTGGACTGGGATTCGAATTCGATTGTAAACTATTCTAGGCCTCCTCGAAAGTCACCTATCTGGTTTCGAATCCTGATCAGCACAAAATATTCATTATTTCATTTCAAGCCCTAGCATGTGCACTCCGAACTATTAGTGAAAAATAGTTGCATTTTCAACGTCTCTTCGTGCGTTGTCAGCTGTAACGTGTTCGTTTCAACTCACAGCCACATGATGAGCTTTTTATCACAACATTACAAAATCAAACGTTTCTTTACATCTTTTCAAGTACAAACGTTCCTCTCCATCCTACTGGCGAAAACGGATTTGGGTTTGACGTTGTGATCACCAATGACGATATGTTGTGGATTCAACTTCTAGCCAGCAGAGTATTTTCCATCACATCACTGAAAGTACAAACATGCCACTCCTAGCTATTATTGGAAAAGAATTTGATAGTTAAAGTGCCTTCATGACCACGCGTGCGGGGTTTGAATTCCATTCAGCAAAGAACTTTTCGTCGCCTGATGTCTAGCTAAACGTGCGCACATCTCGCTAATGGTGAAGCAACAATAGCTATTTGTCGTCTGTTCCTGGCTAGAAAACGACGGCGCTAGATGCTGGGTTCGAATCCCAGTCAGGCAAAAACAATTCTATCGTCATTTAACGTTCCATCATCTCGCTATTGGTGCAAACATTTGATATTTAACTTCTGATTTTCCGTTCATCGTTAACAATCCGATTAGGTGCTGGGTTCGCACCCCTGTCACAAGCTTTACATGACGGCATTTCAATTTTAAACATGAGCATACCTTGTTTCTTGTGAATGAGATCATATTATACGTCGTTGGGGCTAGGTCCCAGGAAGGTAACTGTTATGACAGGATTCCCAGTTCAGTACAAACATTTTCGCCATTTATTTTCAGGATCTTAATTGATAACTGATACTGGGGACAACGTCTGTACTTCACGTCTCTTTATGCCTACTGATCGGATCTCAATAAGGCACAAAGCTTATCTTGGTTGCCAATGGCTGCAGGTGCTGGGTTTGAATCCAGGTCCAGAACGACGACGTGGGTCATGTCATTTAAAGTTCAAATTTGTGTACACGTAGCTGTTGATGTGTTACGAGAACAATGATAAAGCCGGCCGGTGTCGCCGAGCGGTGTAGGCGCTACAGTCTGGAACCGCGCGACCGCTACGGTCGCAGGTTCGAAACCTGCCTCAGACTTGGATGTTTGTGATGTCCTTAGGTTAGTTAGGTTTAATTATTTCTAAGTTCTGTGGGACTGATGACCTCGGAAGTTAAGTCCCATAGTGCTCAGAGCCATTTGAACCATTTTGGAACAATGATATTACTGGTGATTCCCTGTTAATGTTGACATTTCCTTAGAGTGCTTATTGCCCTTAATCCCGTTTTTTTACTGGTTCGTCCAATATCCAGTTTCCAGTGCCACTCGCCGTTGAGCGACATTCAGCACGTGTATGGAAAACATTTTCTAGAGCGAAACACATTTTTCCAATTGCCATACAGCTTTGTAAATCCATATGTTGTCTTAAGTATTTAATTTTGACTAAGGATTACTGTACGATATATGTAAAATAATTCGTATTCTCAGAACTTTTGGAATGTCACTTGTAATTAAGGTTAGTTCATAAGTGTTATGGGGTGTCTCATCGCTAAGAACGTGTTTTCTGATATGTTTTGTATGACAATATTAGTTGACGCTTAGACTACCATAAAGACCTCTGGTCTCTAGTAGTCTATTGCAGTAACCAGTGTGTGTAGTCAAATAACTGTACCCCACGGGGTTTTGGTGTTTAGATTACCTCCAACACAGCTACGTTATGTTGGTTGTATTCGGCAGTGACCCACTTTTTTTGCTGTCAAGTGTACCTCTGTGAACTTATCATTTCTGAGAATGCATGCTGTTACAGTGTGATTACATGTAAATACCACATTAATGCATTAAGTGTACAAAATGATATCCGTCAACCTCAATGCATTTGGAAATACGTGTAATGATATTTCTCTCAACAGCGAGTAGTTCGCCTACTGTTGTGTTGGCACATGCATTGACAATGCGCTGACGCATGTTGTCAGGCGTTGTCGGTGGATCACGATGGCAAAAATCCTTCAACTTTCCGCACAGAAGGAAATCCAAGGTTGTCAGATCTGGTGAACGTGCGGGCCATGGCATGGTGCTTCGACGACCAATCCACCTGTCATGAAATATGCTATTCAATACCGCTTCAACCCACGTGAGCTATATGCCGGACATCCATCACGTTGGAAGTACATCGCCATTCTGTCATGCAGTGAAACATTTTGTAGCAACATCGGTAGAACATGACGTAGGAAATCAGCATACACTGCACCATTTAGATTGCCATGGATAAAATGGGGGCCAATTATCGTTCCTCTCACAATGCCGCACCATACATTAACCCGCCAAGGTCGCTGATGTTCCACTTGTCGCAGCCATCGTGGATTTACCGTTCCCCAATAGTGCATAGGCCTATTATGCCGGTTTACGTTACCGATGTTGGTGAATGACGCTTCGTCGCTAAATAGAACGCGTGCAAAAAATCTGTCATCGTCCCCTAATTTCTCTTGTGCCCAGTATCAGAACTATACAGGACGTTCAATGTCGTCGCCGTGCAATTCCTGGTGCACAGAAATATGGTACGAGTGTTGATGTGTCATTCTCAACACCGACGTGTTTGAGATTCCCGATTCTCGCGCAATTCGTCTACTACTGATGTGCGGATTAGCCGCGACAGGTAGCTAAAACACCTACTTGGGCATCATCATTTGTTGAAGGTCGTGATTGGCGTTACTGATGTGGCTGAACACTTCCTGTTTCCTTAAATAACGTAACTATCCGGCCAACAGTCCGGACACTTGGATGATGTCGTCCAGGATACCGACCAGCATACATAGAACACGCCCGTTGGGCATTTTGATCGCAATAGCCATACATCAACACGATATCGACCTTTTCTGGAATTGGTAAACGGTCCATTTTAACACGGGTAATGTATCACGAAGTACAGTAAATACCATCCGCACTGGCGGAATGTTACGTGATACCACGTACTTATACGTTTGTGACTATTACAGCGCCATCTATCACAAAGCGAAAAAAGTGGTCCAACTAAAACATTCATATTTCTTTACGTACTACAAGAATAAGTAATAAAAAATGGGGGTTCCCCTTTTTAAAAAAACGCAGTTGATATCCGTTTGACCTATAGCAGCACCATCCAGCGGGCCAACCATAGCGCCATCTGGTTTCCCCTTCAAGCTAGACAAGTTTTGTTCTCTGCAGTTTTTTCGTTTGACGCTTCTTTGGTGAGATATTTGGCCCGGTCACGATCAATGGACCACCCTGTATATACTGACAAAAGTCATGGGATGGATTTATACGCCGGCTGCGGTGGCCGTGCGGTTCTAGGCGCTGCAGTCCGGAACCGCGGGACTGCTACGGTCGCAGGTTCGAATCCTGCCTCGGGCATGGGTGTGTGTGATGTCCTTAGGTTAGTTGGGTTTAAGTAGTTCTAAGTTCTAGGGGACTAATGACCACAGCAGTTGAGTCCCATAGTGCTCAGAGCCATTTTTTGTTAAGTCCCATATTGCTCAGAGCCATTTGAACCATTTTTTTTTTGGATTTATACGCTGATACAGATGACGGTCGTATCGTGTACACAATGTATAGAAGG
This sequence comes from Schistocerca nitens, assembly GCF_023898315.1. NCBI lineage: Eukaryota > Metazoa > Arthropoda > Insecta > Orthoptera > Acrididae > Schistocerca > Schistocerca nitens. The sequence goes on along the minus strand of NC_064618.1, from coordinate 52,014,775 downwards.
TTAGTGCATTGGTGGAGCTGTCATTTGTATTTAGATGTTGCACATACAAAGGTTCTCGACGCGATTATGGCCACACAGCCACTGAACGCGAAATGGTACTTGGATCTAGACGGATGGGACATTCCACTTTGGAAATCGTTGGGGAATTCAGTATCCCAAGTACCACAGCGTCAAGAGGGTGCCGAGAACAACAAATTTCAGTCGATATCTCTCACCACGGACACCTCAGTGGCCTTCATTCAACGGCCAAGAGCAGCGGCGCTTGCTTGGAGTTGTTAATGCTAACAGACAAGCAACACTGCGTAAAGTAACTGCAGAACTCAATGTGCGACGTGCGGCGAACGTACCCGTTAGGACAGTGTGGTGAATTTTTTCATTAATGAGGTATGGCGGCAGACGAGCAACAATAGTGCCTCTGCTAACAGCATGACAGCATCGCCTGCAGCACCTCACCTGCGCCCGTGGCCATACCCCTTGGACCTTAGACGATTGGAAAATCGTGGCCTGATCAAAAGAAACCCGACTTCAGCTGGTAAGAGCCGATGGTAGGTCTCGAGTCTGTGACAGACCCTACGAAGCCATGGACCCGTATTTTCAACAATCCACTGTGCAAGCTTTTGGTGGTTCCATAATGATGTGGTCTGTGTTCGCATGGAATGGACTGGGTCGTCAAGGTATTCGGCTATTTGTAGACGATTTTGAGCCATTCATGGACTTCATGTTCAAAGAAAATGGAATTTTTGTGGATGATAATGCGCCATGTCAACCTGCCACAATTGTTCGCCATTGGTTTGAAGAACACTTACGATAATTTGAGAGAAAGTTTTGGGCACACAGATAGCCCGACATGGGTACCATCGAGAGGTCATTTCGTGCACAATATCCTGCACCGGCAAAACTTTCACAGTTACTGACGGCTGTAGAGGCAGCGTGGCTCAGCGTTTCTCCAGGGAACTTCCAACGACTTGTTGAGTCCATGACACGTCGTGTTCCTACAATACGCCGAACAGAAACAGGTCAAACACCATATTAGAAGGTATCCCATGCTTTTGTCAACTCAGCGTACATTGCCTGTGAAACGTCTGAGTAACTTAAATAGTGTATGAACAATAATTTGCTTTAACTCTTCAGGCTTTCCCGGCGATCTAATGACATCTTGGGTTGTCGGGTGTTCTGCCGGATATCAGCGTCGTACTTGCACGATATTTCGTTCACGTAGCTCGTAACCTTCATCAGGTGCGACCTGAGACTGCTCCTCGAGTTTTTTTTTTTTTTTTTTATTAAGGATGGGGCCCCTCCACGCCCGCACCAACGTGGTGACCAAACCAAAAGTTCTACTGTCACCTCCGTAAACATGTTAGTTTTTGAATCAGGCGTCACAGGATGCAGGCTGTGATGTTGTCCATGCGTCTGGGTAAGACTACTCATTAACATGGTCCATCAGGAGATAGAAGTGGTCGAAAACGATCGAAGGGTAGCGGTTTTTAAGAGCAGAGGAAAAAAAGTGCCAAGGCCAGCGCCAAGGGAAAAAAACCTCTGCGACAGTAGGACGGGTAATAAGGGCAGTAGCGGCTTGCTAGCTGCGACAGAGCATGCAAGGTGAGGGAAGGTTAGCGTGAGGTATCGTGCATCGTTACCTATGTGCTGCGTGGTCGTTAGCGGGGTCAGTCCGGTGCTGCGGCGGGGCTCTCTTGTAGTCTCCTGGGCCGGCCGCAGTGGCTTCCTCCCTGTAACATAAAAGTTCGGCGCGGCAACGCATGCGTTGCTGTTAGGCCCTCTGCTGCACCTTGTCGTCAGTGACTTGGTGCAGCTTCATCAGGCCGGTGCGGAACGACGGCGATTGGCTACCGTTCAGCGTCCTCCTCTACTGCACGGCGCAGGACTTCTGCACAGCAGCTTCGAGCAGCTCCGCTGGTTCAATGAGCTGCGCCGCTTCAGCGTCGGAGAAATGCAGGCCGTTCGCTCTCGCTGTCGCGATGAGGGTCGCTCCCGCGGTCGACGGCGTCGCCACCGGTTCCGCTGGGGCGGCGGTTGTCCTCTTTGCGCCTCTCACCTGCTGTGCTGCTGGAACAAAAGCAGGGATAGGCGCGCGAACGTCCTTCTGCGAGGTCGCAGGAGTGTTCGCAGGTACGACTGCGCTGAGGCCTTGGGCGAAAACTGCTCGCAGTTGCCTCAAGGCCTCTTCCTTCTCTGCAGCCACGGCGGCTGCGAAGGCAGCCCTCTCCGCCGCCATGACGGCTTTGAGGGCCGCTGTGGCCTCCTTCACGGCGGTGCCGAGTTCGAGGTCACATCTCTTCGCGGGAAGGCGAGCTGCGTCCTGGCTGCCCGTTTCCGAGCGGCCGTCCCTGCCCCTGGCAGGTGGATCTGCTGCTGCGCCGTCCCTCAGCTGCGCCGGGCTGTTCTGCGCCCTACGCCGTTTCCGACGTCGTCTTCTCTTCTGCTGCTGCGTCGGTGCGGCCGCGGCCGCTTCGCCGCCCCCGGCACGGCTGCGGCTTGAGAAAGCCGCACAGCCGCGCCAACTGGCGACGTGCGGGCCGCCGCACCGGACACAAGTCGGCAGAGCGTTGCTGCCGCGGTCGCAGGCGCGGCTGTCGTGCTCACCTGAGCACTTGACGCACCGCGCCGCGTAGCGGCAATACTTCGCAACATGGCCCTCGCCCTGGCACCTGAAGCACTGGGGCTGAGGATCCATGGCGGTCGGGAGAGCCTCCGTCGTAACCGGGAAGCCCAGCAACTTCCGCAAGTCGAAGATGTCACTCCCGCCGTCGACCGTTTGCACGGTCACGGCATAGAGCGGCGCCCTCTTCTTGTTGGTTCGGTTGTGCAACCTTGCGGCTGCACTACCAAACCCGGCTCGCAGCAGCCCTTCCCGGACCGCTGCCTCATCACAGCACCAAGGCAACCCCCTGAGGAGTGCCTTAGTCGTCTTCGTCCTTCCGACGGAAGGTGCCTTCTCTCGCGCCGGCGGCGCGTCGACGATGTGGTCGGCCACTGCGACCTTGATCGCCCTGTGGTCGGCCACGTTTGCGGCTCGAACGCAGATCAGCGAGTCTGTATCGACAGACTCGTAGACCACCTCGTTCCGAGCGCAGCTCGTCATGGTGTCGAACAGCGCCGTCCACCCACCTTTGCACTTGACGTACAAAGGGGGGACAGGCCGCGACTCGTCTTCTCTGGAGTTCCTTGCACGGTCGGCAGACTCAGTGAGTTGCACAACCGAAGGACCCCTCGTAGCGGCAGGTTTCCCTTGCGCACGCTTCTTTCCCATGCTGCGAGGCGCGGAACACGACAATTTGCACGCGTCGTCAAAACAACGCACGACAATTTGCTCTCCGCGGCGCCCACAGCACGGAAAACCTCTTCACGAGCTCTCAACGGCCGAGTAAGCGAAGCGCGCAACACCAGCGATGCGCTCACCTCGCCAGCTCAGGCCGCTCCGGTCCTCAGGCCGCTCCTCGAGTGGACCTGGTCCAGTATTTATGCCTGTGGCCTTCCCCCTCCACCAACGGCTGCAGGCGCTTCCTCTGTGGTCCGCGCCCATTCCCTGCGACCTGCTGGAGCGCTGCTGCTCCGTTTTCGGTCCGCTGCGGTTCTAGGTGTTCCCTCTGCGGTCCGCGCCCACCAAACCCGCTCCTGGGGGGGGGGGGGGGGGGGGGCGGACCGCAGGGGGAACGCTTGGTACCCCAGACCGCAGATGAGCAGTCTCAGGTCGCACCTGATGAAGGCTACGAGCTACGTGACCGAAATATCGTGCAAGTACGACGCTGATATCCGGCAGAACACCCGACAACCCAAGATGTCAATAATTTGCTTTATCGAAGCAATGTTATAAGTCAAATTGTTTATCTTACTAATAGATGCAAATATGCCTGTAAATATGTCTGTAATCACTTCCTGCGGCAATGATATACTAAATTTTTGAACGTGGTCTTCAACCACAAAAGAAGGGAATGTGTAACATCGCTTAGTTTCGCGCCTTTTTCTTTTCTTTGCGAGCAACATGAAAAGAGATTTGCAGTCAGTCGTAGCCAGACGGTAGTGCATTGTAGTCGACGTTTAGTGCGTATAAGAAGCAGGTATTTTACTGCAGTAAATGACATTAGACAATGTTGGCTGGAGACATCGATTTCCTTCACTACCAGTGATAGGTCGTCTCAATTTTGAGACTGCCTCGAATACAAGAATTTTTCGAGGCTAAATAAATTTTGAAATAGTTCGCAGGAAAATCCAGCAAACTTTGTTGTCAAGGAATACAATACGTAGATTAGTAGCTACATCATTGATATTAGACGTGAAGGCACTGTTGTGTGTTGGCTGTTCACTCTTTGTGCACCTATACTTAAATTAAGAGGCGGGGACGGTTTTCATTATATTTGAACTGTTATTCACTGATAAGTTGTATTGGTAAAAGTTGTTGTTACTTAAATTAAGAGGCGGGGACGGTTTTCATTATATTTGAACTGTTATTCACTGATAAGTTGTATTAGTAAAAGTTGTTGTTACTTCCATTAAGAGGAGGGGACGGTTTTCATTATATTTGAACTGTTATTCACTGATAAGTTGTATTAGTAAAAGTTGTTGTTACTAGTATAAACACCACATTAGTATTACCTGAAAATCGATAATTGCGTTTCTCCTACATAATTTTCTAAACTTACGTTGTTGACTGAAGAATAGTTACATGCAGTTTAAACATTTGTGCAATAGCGTTAACATCTCTAACAGAAGTAGTAATGGGATGGGAAATGGCTCTGAGCACTATGGGACTTAACATCTGAGGTCATCAGTCCCCTAGAACTAAGAACTAATTAAACCTAACTAACCTAAGGACATCACACACATCCATGCGCGAGGCACATTCGAACGCGGTCGCGGGGTTCCATACTGAAGCGCCTAGAACCGCTCGGCCACTCCGGCCGGCTATTAATGGGATGCTTTCAACATTTGGTAAAATTGTTTTGTTAATATCTTATTACAAACTGCTTTTGGTTTGATAACGAAACTTAACAAAACATGTAACAGTCCAAAAACCAAAAAAAGATTTACTTATTTGCTTGACCGGCCGCTTTGCTAATGTTCATAGTTAATTGACTAGTAAGGTTTTGCAAAATTATCGTAAAAAAGTCAAACTTACCGCTTATGAAATTCATAACGTCAGTGTTGTTTGTAGCAAACACAATAAAAATTTGGTTCCTTGCTTCATTTTTCTGCACTAAAGTCAATAGTGAGATCTCATGATAGATTCAGTTAATGAATTTGACAAATGATTGGAAATACAATTTTCAAATGTGTCGCCACAGAACTGGTTTCATGGATGGCTCGAAGTCATTTGAATTTTGGTTAAGGTAAGGAATGCACTGTGTGTGTTAAGTGTTTTAGAAGATCCAACCTAGCTTATTCTAAACACTGCAGAATAATACCATCGCCTTTATAGCAATTCAGTTAGGTTTAGGTGCCGCTTCAACACATTCAAAATAAAAACTTTTAAAAGTTTCATTAATAATAAGCCACTTTGTTGTCAATGTGCCGCAGTACTAATTTGTTTTTGCGTACGCGTTTGTACTGTTACGCAAGTGCAGCTGGATAACTTGAGAGCAAAGATGCGACATCACCTTTTGCAGTTAAAGTTTTGTCCAGAATTCTTTATATCTCTCTTGGATGCTTCTTGCAAACATTGTGGTTGTGGCAGTGATCCAATAGGCTCATATGGACACTGAAATGAGCCAGTATTCAAGAGAATGTTATGAAGTCCTGAGAGCTACATATCATCAGTCTTATGGCAGTGCTGCCTACGTACGAAATAACATTGAAGATATGTATCTCATACATGTAAACGTCGTTCAAAATATTAAGACTATCCCAGTTAAACTTTCAGACATTCGAATAATAAATATCTGTAAGCCTCCAAAAGATGAGTCACCTGCGCAGTTTCTTCCCATTTCCTTACATCCCTACACTCGAATCGGACAAGCATCATAATTAAAACTGGGCCATACATATCAGCGTGCGTCTTGTTTTTGACTCGAGGTACAAGAGGGCATTTAAATCTACCGCTTGTAAGAAGGATTTCAATTAATCTGCGTTTTGTAACCCAGTATTTCCAGCGTCAACCCCTCGTATGGTCAACATTGACCAGTAATTCTTAATGTAGGAACTGAAGTATCCATAATTACTTAATCTCTAGATGACCATGGAACTTTTACAAACTTCCATCTGGACTAACTTTTCCGAATAGCTTTATAAATGATGAGTTTCATTACCCCATTAAACCATAATGGTAGATTTCTTGTAGCAGTTTCATCAGCAGCGAAAACATGCATTCATAGTGGATGCCAGAAAGAATATATTGCATGCGGGAGTAATGACTGAAGAATCTATATTAGTCCAGTTTAATCGCCGATGACCGTAAACTGTTCAGCTAAATCGTCCTGCAAAAGCTTGCAAAAATGTTAGTAACAAAAAATCAGAGCATCTAGATTTTAAGGGACCAAGCAGCTAGGCCTTGGAGTCTCTTATGGAAACTGCGGAAGTCTACCCCCACCCCCTCCACTGCAGAGATCGTGTAGTAACACCAGACCAAATTACAAATAGAATAACTTTTCTCTCCAGAACGTATAGCAATGGTTAAGAAAGAGCTTAGTAACCTCAAGCAGAAGACACCCAACAGATCGCAGTATTCCACCGACCTCAACTTAACTGAGATCAGCGCAGCGCTGAAAGAAATCTACATGGCAAAGCTCCTGAATTTTTCGAATGTGGAAATAAGACTAGTAAGTGGCTTCTGAGCTTCGTCATCAATATTATGTTATTTTGTAACGTTCCAAAAGGCTTCAATAGAGTCCCGGCGGAGGTTCGAGTCTTCCCTCGGGCATGGGTGTGAGTGTTTGTCTTTAGGATAATTTAGGTTAAGTAGTGTGTCAGCTTAGAGAGTGATGACCTTAGCAGTTAACTCCAATAAGTTTTCACACACATTTGAACACTTTTTTGCTTCAATAGAACAAAAATCATAGCTGCTCTGGAGCCTGATTTTCCAGCGAATAAAACTGGTGGCTGTTGTCCAGTGGCCCCCTCAGCTGTTGTTACAAGCGTTAGAAAGACTCATGCGCAACAGAATCGGTCTAAAGATCCATGAAGCTACTCCCGTCAAACAAGCAGGACTTAGATCTAACACAAGGCCTACGTATTAAATACTCAGATTAACCGTGCACATTGTAGCTTGGTTTCAATAATGACTTAAAACATCTGTGACTATTGTTAATCTTAAGCTGCCTATGATACTATGTTGAAAGGGAGACTCGCATGAGCAGCCACGGTTAGGCTTATAAACAATATGTTTTGTGACGAATATTTGCTAATGGTCCTCGGCAGTCAATAAGCATACAGAAGAATAATGGTATGCTTCAGGGTTATGTTTTATCAACAATTGCGTTCAGTTTCCACACTCGTGATCTCCCGGTAACAGAGCCTAGGAGTTTCATTTGTGCAGATCATTTGACCACTCCATAGGCAAAGTCTTTAACGTGGTGAGGAGATAGTCCCTGCAGATCTAAGTACAAAGGCATGGATACTTCAAAAAGTGGAGGTTAACACCAAATCAATGAAGACGAGAGTACAGTGTGTGTGGGAATGTATGCCTAAAATCAATGTTATAAACTGATCACAAGTTCTATATCAGCTCGAAGCCCCGATGCGCTACTGCCGAAAAGATTGACCCACACATTACACAGCACAAAAACTTCAATGGGTTCCCCTAAATGTGGTCGGAGTTACAAAATTGGCGAAGTTTCGTCTAAGGGGTGCCAACTCTCATTCGTATCAATGTAATGTTCCACAAAAGTATTTAATACAATGCAGGTAGGATTTGCTATGCAAAAATCACGTATATACGCACATATTTCTTAAGGTTTCACAAATTATTTCCAACACGAACATAGAAAAATCTAAATTCACGGTAGACAATAAATTAATATCAGAGATTGACCGAGTTTCTTAAGATCTTCAGGCAGTTGAATAAACCATAATTAATTGCGTTAGTTAAATTCAGAAAACCGCTAAAGTTCCACAGTGTCTCAAACTATAAATTCCGCAACGGCTACTCACTGAAACTTTATAAGTGCAGCTTGTATCACAGGCAACCCGAAAAATAAGAACTTCACTAAATGCCGAAAAATTTCTATGTTCGAAAGTAGGAACTCTGAATAATTCACACACTGTCAGTATCAATAGAGCCTGTGCCTAAGTGGGGCGCCAACAGCTCCAAGCAGCCTAGACGGTGTTATTCACAAAATAGAACGGTTAGTTCCAAAGTTGATGAGTTTTGAACAAAAAGAGCAGACATTGCGTGGTACTCATGAGCCAGTATGCAGGGCTACTGAAATATGTCATAACATGTCATGAAACAGGGTTTCCATGTATGTTGGCAGAAATAAGGTTCAGTCGTTCCAGTGGAAGCATTCTGGAACCCAAAGACCGAAAAAACTCGGCAGATCCAGTCAAATGTGAAGGCTGCGCTTACCATGGTTTTCGATTTTAACGGCATAGCTTACCACGAGCTCTCGCCAGAAAGTCGAACGATCAATAAGGAGTTGTTGTTGTGGTCTTCCGTCCAGAGACAGGTTTGATGCAGCTGTCTAGACAGACATGCACGCTACATATCTATAAAGCTGCTGTGAGAGTGGAGCAGATGTGAACTAGTAGGCTTCTAAGAACAACTAGATAAAGAATAGCATATAATGTTAAAGAAAAGAATGTGTGATGTGTTTAACAGTTATCTACGTGCTAAGATATCCAGGTAATCTCAGGCACATGGTACTCGGTCTCTGACTGGAAGCAAAGTGATGTGCAAGCTGTCATACACTCATGATGTTGCAACCAATTTTTAGTTTAGTAGATTTGTAAATTAAGAGTCTTTGAGTTTCAAGAAAAATAGCTAAGGCAGTAAGTTTACTTTTAATGCATTGTACTGGCGGGATGGTCAGTGAAGAAATGTTGGAAAGCTGAAGGGTGGGACTAGTGGGGAATAATGAGGTTGAAGTAAAAAAATGGTTAAGGCTGATTGTGATATGCAGGATATTCAAGTTTGAGTACCAGTCACTCACAAATTTACAGTTTAGATCACAGGTTCGTTAGCCACGTCACATGTAACAATTCAGTAGAGATAGCTCCGGCTAATAAAGAGAGAACCGTCAATGGCTTCAGAAATGGAGTATTTCAGTATCCACGCGAATACTCGAAAGGATAGGCGTTAAGCTATGTTTTTAAATTCGTCATTTGCTTAGCCTTGTTAAGCTGCATAGCCACTTAGCTTCAGTACCAACAATATAATACGGAATAATTTATTTCCCTTTATTGTTATGTCATTCATTCAGCCAAGGAACGTCAGTAAAGGCTGCCATTGGAACAATATTCCACTATTCAGCCAAAAGAGTTTAAAATATACAATTATGGGAAAAGTTTAGTGGGGTCATCTATTTAAAAATATAAAAGAAACTTTTAATAAACGATATTTAAAATAACACATGCAAAAACGCTTGACATGAAAAAAGTGATAATAAGTTAGAAGAAATTTAAACTTTTCACTTCCACCTGACGAGACTGACCTGCAGTTCGTTGAAGTAATGATGAGAGGTACAGTGGATTGATCCTTTGGCGTAGTCAAATATTTTATGTGAATACTCGGGTCAGGTGGGGTGGACTGTGAAGCTAGTTTAGAATGTGTAAGGATAGTTGATAGGAAAACGCTGTACTTGGGATAGAGGTCGCGAATATGGCCCAAGGTAAAGATGAAGAACATAAGGGAGGGACAGGGAGGAAGTGAGTCCTGAAATCAGAAAGCGATTGGCAGGAGGGTGTTAAATCTGATAGGAAAGTTAGCTCTCAGGGCGAATTTCATTGTCATGGAATGAGAGCCTGTTAAATGTGGAATGGAAGAGGATATAGCGAGTGTGTAAATTTTCAGTGGATGAGATGATATGGTAGTGACAGTACATCAGGGTGTGTAATTTGTGGGGGAAATGGGGGTTGGACATTTGTCTTGTTGGAGTCTAGCTTACTAGTGGTGTAGACTACATGAAGAAGTTCAGTAACGGCAAGGAGGAGGGGAAAATAACTGACCTGGTAATGGATTCTTATAGAGGGAGGTAGGCGGATTCAGAACTCAAGGCGAAGTAAATGGCCTCAAAACATTTGGAGATACTGATGGAATGTAGGCGTGGTAGCTATCCAAGTGACATTTGCATGGCAGAGGATATGTCGGAGCAGTGCTTTGTAGGTGTAGAGGATGGTGGAGGAATACAATCCCCATGTAAGACTGGTTATTAGTTTTAGTCTACTGCAGGCTTTCTGTTCGATGGTTAGTAGGTGGTGTTCTCATGTTAATTTATGTTCAAAGATTTCGACGTGAGTCCAAACAAAGCCCTGGGAGTAGACAACATTCCATTAGAACTACTGACGGCCTTGGGAGAGCCAGTCCTGACAAAACTCTACCATCTCGTGAGCAAGATGTATGAGACAGGCGAAAAACCCTCAGACTTCAAGAAGAATATAATAATTCCAATCCCAAAGAAAGCAGGTGTTGACAGATATGACAACTACCGAACTATCAGTATAATAAGTCACAGCTGCAAAATACTAACGCGAATTCTATACAAACGGATGGAAAAACTGGTAGAAGCCGACCTCGGGGAAGATCAGTTTGGATTCCGTAGAAATGTTGGAACACGTGAGGCAATATTGACCCTACGACTTATCATAGAAGAAAAATTAAGGAAAGCCAAACCTACGTTTCTAGCATTTGTTGACTTAGAGAAAGATTTTGACAATGTTGACTGGTATACTCTCTTTCAAATTCTGAAGGTGGCAGGGGTAAAATACAGGGAGTGAAAGGCTATTTACAATTTGTACAGAAACCAAATGGCAGTTATAAGAGTTGAGGGGCATGAAAGGGTAAGCAGTGGTTTGGAAGGGAGTGAGACGGGGTTGTAGCCTCTCCCCGATGTTACTCAATCTGTATATTGAGCAAGCAGTGAAGGACACAAAAGAAAAATTTGGTGTAGGTATTAAAATCCATGGAGAAGAAATAAAAACTTTGAGGTTCGCCGATGACATTGTAATTCTGTCAGAGACAGCAAAGGACTTGGAAGAGCAGTTGAACGGAATGGACAGTGTCTAAGATGAACATCAACAAAAGCAAAACGAGGATAATGGAATGTAGTCGAATTAAATCGGGTGATGCTGAGGGATTTAGATTAGGAAATGAGACACTAAAAGTAGTAGATGAGTTTTGCTGTTTGGGGAGCAAAATAACTGATGATGGTCGAAGTAGAGAGGATATAAATTTAGACTGGCAATGGCAAGAAAGCGTTTCTGATGAAGAGAAATTTGTTAACATCGAGTATAGATTTAAGTGTGAGGAAGTCGTTTCTGAAAGTATTTGTATGGAGTGTAGCCATGCATGGAAGTGAAACGTGGACGATAAATAGTTTAGACAAGAAGAGAATAGAAGCTTTCGAAATGTGGTGCTACAGAAGAATGCTGAAGATTAGATGGGTAGATGACATAACTAATGAGGAGGTATTGAATAGCATTGGCGAGAAGAGGAGTTTGTGGCACAAGATGACAAGAAGGAGGGATCGGTTGTTAGGACATGTTCTGAGGTATCAAGGGATCACAAATTTAGCATTGGAGGGCAGCGTGGAGCGTAAAAGTCCTGGAGGGAGGCCAAGAGATGAATACACTAAGCAGATTCACAAGGATGTAGGTTGCTGTAGGTACTGGGTGATGAAGAAGCTTGCACAGGATAGAGTAGCATGGAGAGCTGCATCAAACTAGTCTCACGACTGAAGACTACAACAACAACAACATTTTAATGTATGGTCTGAGGCGATTTTAGAACCGGAAACTTTACTGCCGCTCGATGACTTCCGCGTCGCTGCATTCACGTGAAGTAGAACATAACACAAGGAACAGAAAGGAGAGCGCAGAAACAAGAGTGTCAGCAACAGGGCGGCATGGCGCGCCGGGCCTTTCCTTTGTCTGCACGCAGCCGCAACCAGCGGCCTCTGCAGTGCGGCCTTTGTGGTTGCCGGCGTCAGCAGCTTACGGCAGCGGGACACGCGAAAACCCTGCACACGTCACAGCGGCAGCTGCCCTCTGTGGACAGGTGCGAGGCGGGTGCTCAGCACCAAGCAGGCAGCCCAGCCCTACCTCACTGTGCGCCCCGGCGACTGCTTTGTTCGTGGCCGAGGTCAGCCTTCCGTCCTGTATACATTACTGTCCGTACGACAGTGGCTTCCAACTTGGGAGTAATTAGTCTCTATGGGGTAAAGTTGAATCATCTGAGGGATGAGCACAATAGTCCGCACCATTTCATGGCAGTGCAGTAAAGGACATATCAAACAACTCTGACCAGTGTAACATTTTCGTCTCTTGCAGATATGGTTACTTTGTCGTTGAAAGCATCTTACATGTTTAAGAGAACTATTGCCGTAGGAAGTATTGATCGGTGTATGCGGGCAGGGCTTGCTCTAGCGGTTACGTCGCCCCGGACAAGAAGACAAATTGACGCCTCTTCATCGACATCTACATCGACATACATACTCCACAATCCATCATACGGTGCGGAGGGTACCTTATACCACAATTAGCATCTTCTCTCCCTGTTCCACTCCCAAACAGAACGAGGGAAAAATGACTGCCTATATGCCTCTGTACGAGCCCTAATCTCTCTTATCTTATCTTGAGAGGTGGCATGAGCCCCCTCTCATATTTCTATCTTACGATTCCCCTCTCTAATTGCATGCGGTGGAAAGTTGCTATTCCTTCACATGCGGACTTGCCACGCAGCGTCTCTCGTCACCCGGGTGGTCCGGTGACAGGCAGGCTCTGTTGAACTGGAGAGGGTTAAGCCGACGGGTGCGAGGAAGTCGAGTGAATGCTTTGCAGACGCCGACATTGTCAAAAGACATGCCCGGAGGGGTTTGAAGTAGCGGCTGGGCTAGAGGTTCCGTTACTTTGCAGAATCTTAGCGAAAACACTTTCTGGCGGGCTACCAGCGAGGTGTGGGAATGACTTGTGTACCCGGGCAGTTGTGGCGGGAAAATTCCCGCGCTTTCTGCAAAATAGTAACTGTGATTGGCTTGCTCAGGGCATAGCTCCGTGACGTAGCAAAATCAGCGCAGAAATTGGCGCCAAGAATCTCCATTGGTGGAATGGTAGTGCTCCGGCAATGGAGTGGAATTTTCCGTCGGTTTTCGAGTTGCTGATTGGAACGTTTAACCACGGCCACTGTCGTGGGGGCGGGAATGTTCGGTGTTCGGCCTGTACGGGTGCTCAGGGATAGTCGGCTCTCGCCTTTTTCGGTCGAGGACGTCGAAGCAACCAGCCATCGCCGCCGATACGCCAGATCGTGTTCTGGCAGTCAAGAAGACAGTTTGGTAATGTATGTCCGCAGCACCGGCAGATAGGGATTTTCCTAGTCAATCAGAGCTCAGCAGAGCGCGCCTGTTCGTCTTTTTCTAACTTTGTTCTGTCTTGAGTAGCAGCAATTACTGTTGGGTTAGCTGTGTGTCTCTCTTGAGATTTGAGTGGCAAGGAATTGGCTCCACATACCACTTCGTCTTAAACCTCACGATCTAGTTTAGGGACAACTTCACCTTTACAGTGTTTGTATGGGTCTCCAATTTGAGCCAATTTGATGTATTATAGCCGGCCGCGGTGGTCTCGCGGTTCTAGGCGCGCAGTCCGGAACCGTGCGACTGCTACGGTCGCAGGTTCGAATCCTGCCTCGGGCATGGATGTGTGTGATGTCCTTAGGTTAGTTAGGTTTAAGTAGTTCTAAGTTCTAGGGGACTAATGACCACAGCAGTTGAGTCCCATAGTGCTCAGAGCCATTTGAACCATTTTGATGTATTATAAATATTTCATGTGTTTTTTTTATTATTTTGTGTTTAGTCTTAATAAATCATATTGTTATTTTGGACAGAACTTTCATTCTGTTAATCGGTAGAGCAACCCATCATTTCCCACTATGTTAATGATACCTTCGTTTATTTAACTTAATTATCAAATTAAATTATTGCAGGTGCCAAACTCTCTTCTACTCCACTGGCAGGGTTGATTAGAGTCAGTTCGCGTGTTTTTTTTTTACCCTTGTGCAACAGCAAAAGTCGGAGTTAGAATAGGGGGGGCTTAGAGCATCATTTACATATGTAGATTCAAGAAGAATTTAGTGTCAAATACACTGCTAGCCCCGGCACCTCGCAATCTTTGTGGTCTTTCCGCGAAATATAGGTTGGCGGCAGTAAATTTGTACTGCAGTCAGCCTCAAATGCTGGTTCTCTAAATTTCCTCAGTAGCGATTCACGAAAAGAACGCCTCCTTTCCTCCAGAGACTCCCACCCGAGTTCCTGAAGCATTTCCGTAACACTCGCCTGATGATCAAACCTACCAGTAACAAACCTAGCAGCCCGCCTCTGAATTGCTTCTATGTCCTCCCTCAATCCGACCTGATAGGGATCCCAAACGCTCGAGCAGTACTCAAGAATAGGTCGTACTAGTGTCTTATAAGCGGTCTCCTTTACAGACGTACCACATCTTCCCAAAATTCTACCAATTAACCGAAGACGAGTATCCGCCTTCCCCACAACTGCCATAACATGCTTGTCCCACTTCATATCGCTGTGCAATGTTGAGCCCAAATATTTAATCGACGTGACTGTGTCAAGCGCTACACTACTAATGGAGTATTCAGACATTACGGGATTCTTTTTCCTATTCATCTGCACTAATTTACATTTATCTTTATTTACAGTTAGTTGCCATTCTTTACACCAATCACAAATCCTGTCCAAGGCATCTTGTATCCTCCTACAGTCACTCAACGGCGACACCTTCCCGTAAACAACAGCATCATCAGCAAACAGCCGCACATTGCTATCCACTCTGTCCAAAAGATCATTTATGTAGATAGAAAACAATAGCGGACCTACCACACACCTCCCTGGGGAACTCCAGATGATACCCTCATCTCCGATGAACACTCGCCATCGAGGATAACGTACTGGGTTCTATTACTTAAGAAGTCTTCGAGCCACTCGCATATTTGGGAACCAATCCCATATGCTCGTACCTTAGTTAGGAGTCTCCAGTGGGGCACCGAGTAACACGCTTTCCGGAAGTCAAGGAATACGGCATCCGTCTGATACACTTCATCCATGGTTCGAAAGATATCATGCGAAAAAAGGGCGAGTTGCGTTTCGCAGGAGCGATGCTTTCTAAAGCCGTGCTGACGCATGGACAGCAACTTCTCTGTCTCAAGGAAATTCATTATATTCAAACTGGGAATATGTTCGAGATGCAACAAACCGATGTTAAGGATATTGTCTGTAATTTTGAGGATCCGTCGTAAATCAAATCATTTCACATAAATTTTAATGAAAGTGTATTTTCACAAAGGAACATTTAAAATAACACTGATAATCACACAGTACAACACAGTACAAATGAATTAAGAAATATATATATCTAGCCAGAAATTGTTAACCATACAATTTCTACATTTTTAAATGCCATTTTTTAAAAATAAAACATCGTAACATTGCGATGGTACATCATAAACTAGACCGTGTTCTGGGTTTGTGACGGCGCGGCGGGAGGAAGGCAGTGATAGCAAGCTGGTGAATTCTCGTAACTCGTGTTCGTAAGATCGGTGCACCGTTGCTATCAGTTGAAACCAGTGTTGCCACGTTGTCTGGAACCGCGCGACCGCTACGGTCAGCCGGCCGGAGTGGCCGTGCGGTTCTAGGCGCTGCAGTCCGGAGCCGAGCGACCACTACGGTCGCAGGTTCGACTCCTGCCTCGGGCATGGATGTGTGGATGTGCTTTTTCTTCCTTGAAGTTCTGCAAACTCTTAGTACATCTTCTTTTTTTAAAATATTTATTGGATGAGCAACTTCATCTGGATTTCCAGAACAGCAAAACACTTAAGACGATTATCTGCAGTCGAAAGTAAAAAGTTTTTGGTTAAATTTGACTTATACTAACTCCTTTCACCACTTGCTTTAGTTATCGGTGTCGTTAGCGATATTGGTAAAGCAGTAGTAGGATTTGGGACAAAATTCAACTTTGTAATTAAACTCAGTACATCGTTTACGCTTGCGTTTTTGCCCAAAGGCGCAGGTCGGCTGAAATTTCCTCTACTAATCCCACCCCATTTATGTCAACAGAACTACCATCGGTTAAAGCAGATTGTAAATGCTTAGATTGTTTTAGTAGCATTTCTTTTGCCGGCCGAGCGATCTAGGCGGTTCAGTCAAGAACCGCGCGACCTCCACGGTCGCAGGTTAATTCCTGCCTCGGTCATGGATGTATGTAATGCCCTTCGGTTAGTTAGGTTTAAGTAGTTCTTAGTCTAGGGGACTGATGACCTCAGATGTTAAGTCCCATAGTGCTTAGTGCCATTTGAACCATTTCTTTGGCATTTATTTGCTCATAGTATTTAAACAGTATATATGAAACAAGCACTCCGTCTTCAGGCCACAAGTGGCCCATCGGGACCATCCGACCGCCGTGTCATCCTCAGTTGAGATGCGGATAGGAGGGGCGTGTGGTCAGCACACTGCTCTCCCGGTCGTTATGATGGTATTCTTGACCGAAGCCGCTACTAATGGGTCGAGTAGCTCTTCAGTTGCCATCACGAGTGCTGGCAACAGCGCATGGCGGTCTGGATGGTCATCCATCCAAGTGCCGACCACACCCGACAGCGCTTAACTTAGGCGGTCTCACGGGAGCCGGTGTAGCCACTGCGGAAGGCCGAGTATGTATCAAATAAGAATTGAAAACAGTTACTATGATTACTAAGTCGTTCGGATCTAGCGTCTAGAGAATGTGGTACCTGGTCGATTGTAAAATTAAAAAAAATGTATTTTGTTTCCTCGTATTTCTATTACTGAATATTTAACACACCAATAGTTTTTCGACACTTGCAGCCAAAATGGCACCCCTTAATTTCGCCGCCCCGGACAAATGTCTGGATTGCCAGCCCCTAGAGCGGACCCTGAGGCTGCGTTCACACCGCCGGCCGGGCCGAGCCGAGCCTGGCCGGGCCGCCGCCCGCTTCGATATCAAACACGTGGTTCTGAATTGCGGTGTTCACACTGGCGGCCGGGCCGCGCCGACACGGCGTCAGCCTCCCGGAGCCGAGCCGGCGACATCCCGAGTGTTTAATACGAGGGGCGTTCAGAAAGTAAGCTCCGATCGGTCGCGAAATGGAAACGACTATGAAAATCCGATAAAGCTTTGCACAGATGTGTTGGGTAGTGTCTCTAGTATAACCCCAGTTAGCATCACGTCGCTCTTCTCATTTCTGAGCTCGCAGTGAGTGCGTAAAGATGTCTAGAAAATAGTGTGTGCCGCCAAGTACGAGGGCCTGGTGAGAAATTTCGCCTGAAGCTATGCAGCTAACATTACATAACTGTCGTGCTGTTTCTTCTTCAAGGCAATTCTCAGCCGCATTCTGCAGGGGCAATGAAGATGCTCCTGCATCGTTTTCAAATGGAAATGTGAGATTACCCACAATACAGTCCGCAATTGTCTCCCCCTGAGTTTCATCTCTGGTCACATGAACCGCTGTCTTTGAAGACAACATTTTCACACAGACAACGAGGTGTAGGCCAGCGTGGAGAATTGGCGGAAAGCACTGGCGGCTGCCTTCTATGATGAGGCTATTGAAAAGTTGGTACAACGCTATGACAAAAGTCTAAGTCAGAACGGCGACTACGTAGAGAAGTAGCTGAAAGGTGTAGCTAATTGTTACAAGTAAAACATTTCCGATGTTCACTGTGGTTTCAATTTGGCAATCAATCGGAGCTTACTTTCTGAACAGGCCTCGTATTTCCGGAGCGAGCCGACCGCAGGCGCGAGCCTGCGGAGCAGCATCACAGCTTCTGCAGTACACGCATCACACGTCTCCCTTCTGCTTTCATCACAAGTGTGACTGCACACGTCTTTTATTTTAAGATGTTACCTCACATTTCACAATCAGTGAGGAAAAATTACGTTTATTATAATGATACATGCGAAATTACTTTTATTTCATTTATTTAATCTACCGTATTTACGTGCATTTACAACAATAGGTTGCCAGCGATCGCGACATTGCCGCCACTGAGTAGTTCGCATTTACTTGTAAACGGAGACAGATATGAGTGTCACTGAGGGACGGAAATGTGTCCCTACCAGATGACAATGCATTGTAAAGTCATGCTGTGGCACTTTACTATAAGCTGTTGTCTGTGACATCTTTTTGCGATGTTCTTACTTTAATGAATGCAGAATAACATATACATGACATTAACTTGTGTCCATCAATTTGGTATCAGAAATTCGGCTAGTGTGACAGTAATGATGCAGTTTCCCGATTATGGAACGAAGTAACCAAGGAGTGTGTTTCAGATAGTACACACAAATATAAATTATTTTCCTTTACAATTTTATTTGTTTTATTTACAATGAAACGATATACATAAAAATACAGTAAATAGCTAAACACTTTCAATTCCAAAATTTATTTTTGAAAGGTTTTTTAATTATTTTAAGTTGCATTTTTAAGGAAATATTCAACAAAAGTGTTCCTGACAGTTTTCGAACGTAATGTGGAATTTCTGTTGAATGTGGTAGCAGCTGTCTGCATATCAGCATTGTTACAAAACTTTTCAGCTTCATCATTGCATCCTTCTCCGTCAATGTATTATGATTCATCTGTAATATGAATAAAAATTTTCAGGGTAGTTCTTAAGTTCTTCATGTAAAGAAAAAACTCTCCTAAATGTCTGTCGCTATTTATGGGATGAATCCATAACCTCCTAGTTCTTCTGTACTTCAAAACTCGACGAGTTACTGCAGAGTCAAAACAATACTAATAAAAGAGTGAAGACATTGTTCTACACGACAGCACAGACTAGCTAAAGGCGAGCAACTGTTGACTGCAGCTGCGTTTTCTACTGACTTGCTTGTCGGCTGTCGAAGGGTGGAGATTTTTTTAAATTTTTTTATTTGGCCTCCGACAGCTAACAGCCATTTAGCCAAAGAGTGGGGATTACCTTGACAGTGCAGCGCAGCCCGCCAAGGAAGAAAAAAAACAATGAAGAACAATGAAACGCGCATCTGTGTCGATCTACAGTAGTTTCATTAACTCTCCATTACTTTTTCTGTCAAAGTAGACAACGAGACTACAGAATTGCGCTTAATTTTCTGCAGTAAACGGATCACAAATCTCCAGTTTGTTATTGTGATTAGTTTTACATCAAATTTTATCAGACCTATGTAATTGACACTTCTATTTAGACACTTTATCTAGACAATGAGACCATTAAAATAATACGAGGGAGCGACACTAGGTCTGCGCAGATCACTAGTAACCAGTTCTTTTCTGTCCTGCATT
Organism: Schistocerca nitens; assembly: GCF_023898315.1. Taxonomy (NCBI): domain Eukaryota; kingdom Metazoa; phylum Arthropoda; class Insecta; order Orthoptera; family Acrididae; genus Schistocerca; species Schistocerca nitens. The sequence goes on along the minus strand of NC_064618.1, from coordinate 51,995,337 downwards.
ACTGTATACGACTACACTAAACCAAGCTGTAACCGCGCGAACTTGCGGACGCGGCACTGACGCCACTGAATAGCTCGCATTACTTGTGACCAGAGACAGATATCAGTTTCATTATCATTTCAAAAACTTTTTGGTAGTTTTAGCTACATTTCATTCTCAACAATGTATGGTCTAAAACGGATCTAACAGTAAGCTACCCGCTACATAACTTTTTCACTACAAGATTTGTGAATCAAGTGCACAACGTTGACAAATAGCATCATTTCACAATGACTGTTAAGAAATATGGAAAGATAAATGATTCGATACGAAGCTAAGATGTTACCCTACCACGTGTACAAAAATCAGATTTTTTAGCCGCATACTTTCTTCAAAATCTGTTTGGAAGAGTAACGAAACTAAGAAATCGAGCAAAACGAAAAGTACTTTTTCTTTTTTCACGACGTAAGTAACGCTTTTAAGGAAAAAGTAAGTTCATAAACGATGTGGCGAAGTCTTATATACCGCTAAGAATTTTTAAGACATGAAAATCGGAGAAGCGTATTTTCCCCCATTTCGCCGTCGTGGCTCGGCGCGACGCGCGACGTGAATGCACTACACATCGGCCTGAGCTGGCTAGGCACGAGCGGAGCCAGTACGCGTCACCCCGGCCCGGCCTGGCCGGCAGTGTGGACGCAGCCTGAAGCGACGAGGGAACGCTGCTGCCACCTGTCGATTTGCCCACGTACACAGTTTGGTGAGTTGCTTCAATTGCCGTATTTTACGCACCATAAGACGCTCTTTTTCCCTTCGAAAAATGGTCTCCAAAATTCAGTGGGTCTTTTTGGTCGACATTAACTTAAAAATGTGCAGTGTTTCATTTAAATTTCTCTGATGTCTTAAAAATGGGCGTATAATCGCTGCAGTGGGAAACCTAGCTCTATGTGGCAACACTGGCTTCAAATGGATCTGACTACTATGGAACTTAATCACCTGGATCCCTCATCTCCGCTCCATCCAATCCAAAGCCCACAACTGCCTCCGACTCCTCAAACTCCTCTCTGGCCGGACGTGGGGGTTGCACCCCTCTACCATCCTCCACACCTACAAATCCTTAATCCGTCCCATCCTCTGGTATGCCAGTCCTGCCTGGATATCTGCCCCCCCCAAATTCTATAAGTCCCTCCAGATCCTTGAGCGTCATGCACTCCGCCTTGCCTTCCGTATACGCCTCCCGTCCCCCACGCGGATCCTCTATGATCTCATTCCTTTTCCCCATCTGCTCCTATTCCTCGAACATATCCGTATCCTCTACACCTCCTGCCGTCTTGAACCCCCTCACCCCCTGGTTGCTCGTCTCCTCTCCCATCCCCGCCCCCTGCCACGTATTCACCGTTGTGTCCCCCCTACCCTCCATCTCCACACCCTACCACTCCTTTGCCAAGGTGGCTTCAATCAACTCCCCCTCCCAGACGATGCCCTCTCTCCCTCCATTTATCCCTCCTATCAACTCTGATCCTCACTCCCCCTCCTTTCCTCTGTCCTTTCCCTGGGCTCCCTCTTCCCCCCCTTCCGTCCTGTTTTCTCCCCGCTAAACCTCTCCCTCCTCCCTTCTCCCCCCCCAAGTCCTTTTGTATTCCCCTCCTCTGCCTACCCCACTCCCTGTCGCGTCTGCCCCCCACCCCTCTTATGGGTCCTCATCCTCCATCAGCTCCTTTCCCGATTCCCCCCTTCGCTTTTACTCTCCTTTCTCCCCTTCTTTTGTTTTCCCATCATCTGTCCAGTTTCCCCCCACCTGCTCTCGGCTGTGGTATGTCACATTTGCCAACTTTTTAGTGGAGTGTTCCAGTGACTATTCAGTGTTGTTCGTTTTTCTCGTGTTGCGAACAGAAACCATGCTGTCGCTAGGTGTGAATTTTATGTCTTTTGCGAACAGAATCCAGACTGTCGCCGTGTTTTTTAATTGTCTGTCTGTTGTTTTACCTATCTGGCTTGTATGTATTTTATTAGCATCATCATCCCTCTGTTCTTTGTTTTAAGTTCCACGATTTGTTTTCGCCATGTTACTCTTTAAGTCTCCGATTTTATCGCCTGTTTTTCTTATTTATTCTCATCATCTTTCTCACAAAGTCTGTAGGCTGAAGAGCGGCATAGTAAGCTGCTGCCAGCCCGCCCCCTTCGGGGGGAATTGAAATTCAATAAAGAAAAAAAAATGGAACTTAACTTCTGAGGTCATCAGTCCCCTAGAACTTAGAACTAACTAAACCTAACTAACCTAGGAACATCATACACATCCACGCCCGAGGCAGGATTCGAACCTGCGACCGTAGCGGTTCAAAATGGCGCTGAGCACTATGCGAGTTAACTTCTAAGGTCATCAGTCGCCTAGAACTTAGAACTAATTAAACCTAACTAACCTAAGGACATCACACACATCCATGCCCGAGGCAGGATTCGAACCTGCGACCGTAGTGGTCGCTCGGCTCCGGACTGCAGCGCCTAGAACCGCACGGCCACTCCGACCGGCTGACCGTAGCGGTCGCGCGGTTCCAGACAACGTGGCAACACTGGTTTCAACTGGTAGCAACGGTGCACCGATCTTACGAACACGAGTTACGAGGATTCACCACCTTACTATCACTGCCTTCCTCCCGCCGCGCCGTCACAAACCCAGAACACGGTCTAGTTTATGATGTACCGTCGCAATGTACTTGAGTTGAAAGTGATTCGTGTTATCGGTAACAGTACAATATTTTTGTCAGTAGCTGGTTTCGTAATGGAAAAAGTAAAAGGTAATTAAAATTATGCGGGCTGCAAATTGAAAGTAATAGCATATGCAGAACATCATGGAAACAGAGCAGCCGAGCGGCATTTCGCCCCACCACCAACAGAGAAAACCATTCGCGATTGGCCAGCTAGTAAAGAAGAACCGAAAAAAATGAGGACGACCAAATGTGCGAACAGAGGACTGAATGTGAAATGGCCAGAACTAGATCATCACAGTTCTCAGGCATTTTAAAGGTCAGTTCGATTTTAAAAAGTAAGATTTGTTTATTAGTCTGTCTTTGCAGTCTAGTAATAGAAATGGTAAAAATGTTGGTTTATTAAAAAAAGCTATTTAAAAATTAAGGTTTGACCTATAGGCCGTAAAACATTAGCTGACAGGGAAGCGGCGGGACCGTCCTACGCCCTGACCGGTTTCTTGGCACAGCTGGTGTGCAAAGCCTTATAGCTTCAGTACCTATTATTAGTTAAATAAGAACCGAATAGCAATTTGCATTAGGGTAAAGGGTCTGTCATCAATGTAGTCATTAGGACATACTTCTAAAGTTAATCTGAGTATAACATACACTACTGGCAATTATAATTACTACACCAAAAAGAAATGCAGATGATAAAGGGGTATTCATTGGACAAATATATTATACTAGAACTGACATGTGATTACATTTTCACGCAATTTGGATGCATAGATCCTGAGAAATCAGTACCGAGAACAACCACCTCTGGCCGTATTAACGGCCTTGATACGCCTGGGCATTGAGTCAAACAGAGCTTGGATGGCGTGACAGGTACAGCTGCCCATGCAGCTTCAACACGATACCACAGTTCATCAAGAGTAGTGACTGGCGTATTCTGACGAGCCAGTTGGTCGGCCCCCACTGACCAGACGTTTTCAATTGGTGATAGATATGGAGAATGTGCTGGCCAGGGCAGCAGTCGAACATTTTCTGTATCCAGAAAGGCCCGTACAGGACCGGCAACACGCGGTCGTGCATTATCCTGCTGAAATGTAGGGTTTCGCAGGGATCGAATGAATGGTAGAGCCACGGGTCGTAACACATTTTAAATGTAACGTCCACTGTTCAAAGTGCCATCAATGCGAAGAAGAGGTGACCGAGACGTGTAACCAATGGCTTCCCATACCATCACGCCGGGTGATACGCCAGTATGGCGATGACCATTACACGCTTCCAATGTGCTTTGACGACGATGTCGCCAAACAGAACCTGGATTCATCCGAAAAAATGACGTTTTGCCATTCGTGCACCCAGATTCGTCGTTGAGTACACCATCGCAGGCGCTCCTGTCTGCGATGCAGCGCCAAGGGTAACCGCAGCCATGGTCTCCGAGCTGATAGTCCATGCTGCTGCAAACGTCGTCGAACTGTTCGTGCAGATGGTTGTTGTTCTGCAAACGTCCCATCTTGTAGACTCAGGGATGGAAACGTGGCTGCACGATCCGTTACAGCCATGCGGATAAGATGCCTGTCATCTCGACTGCTAGTGACACGAGGCCGTTGGCATCCAGCGCGGCGTTCCGTATTACCCTCCTGAACCCACCGATTCCATATTCTGCTAACAGTCATTGGATCTCGACCAATGCGGGCAGCAGTGTCGCGATACGATATACCGCAATCGCGATAGGCTACAATCCGACCTTTATCAAAGTCGTAAACGTGATGGTACGCATTTCTCCTCCTTACACGTGCCATCACGACAACGTTTCAGCAGGCAACGCCGGTCAATTGCTGTTTGTGTATGAGAAATCGGTTGGAAACTTTCCTCATGTCAGCACGTTGTAGGTGTCGCCACCAGCGCCAACCTAGTGTGAATGCTCTGGAAAGCTAATCATTTGCATATCACAGCATCTTTTTCTTGTCGGTTAAATTTCGCGTCTGTAGCACGTCATCATCGTGGTGTAGCAATTTTAATGGCCAGCAGTGTATGTAAAATCAGAAAAGTTCTGAACTGCACAAATAACTTTGCATATTGTGAGGTTGTCGCGAACAATGCCCCAAGGAAGTGATTGACGCTGGTACCAGTGATCCAGAGCTGACCTTGCCGGCAGTCTTTGAGGAGGCATGTTGGTCGGTTGGGCAATTAAAGTTCAAGAAAAAAAAATGGTTCAAATGGCTCTGGGCACTAAGGGATTTAACATCTGAGGTCATCAGTCCCCTACACTTAGAACTACTTAAACCTAACTAAGTTAAGGACATCACACACTTCCATGGCCGAGGCAGGATTCGAACCTGCGACCGTAGCAGGAGCGTGCTTCCGGACTGAAGCGCCTAGAACGGCTCGGCCACAGCGGCCGGCTAATGTTCAAGAACTTCTGGCAAACAGTAAGGGTTTATTTCAGGGTGCCAGTTTGCCAGCAATGCAGACCAGTTTCATATTAGGAAAATTATTTATTCGTCTGTGCATAAAAAGCGTATTTGCAACATATGTGGATGGTTTTTTGTGTCAGTTTTAGATCGCGTATCAGTGTGAACGTACGAGTTTGTGCCCACTGTGATTTTGTTACTTTAACGAGCGCTAATGACGTGAATAAAATGAGCGACATCCTTTGTGAAATCTCTGCTACGACTGATCTGTCTCAGTCTGAATAGCCGAGTCACATGGAGTAGCAATCCATTTCATCCACCAGCGCCTGATTACTTCCGACACCTCGCCATTCACTGAGATCGGACAACTTCCTGGAGCGAAAGTGATGGTTCAGTGCAGTTCATAAAACTTTGGGTGCTTCTCCTATGGGTTAAGACCAACTGCGGTCCCGACACAGACTGCAGTTTCAGTGAAAATAATGGCAATGGCAACATGTGTAGGGAAGAGGTTATTATATAAAATTAGCAATACAGATTACAATATTCATCAAGAAACTTTAACTGCGTAACAGTCACAGCGATCTGTAAATTTGAACATGGGTAAAATAAAATTAAATTAAAAACACAAAATTATTTGTTATCTCTCAGGTTTTTTTTGCGCAGTTGATTGATAGTGTGCTCTCATTTCATCGGCTGAGTTGTTTACTCCATTATTATGCACGATATTCCGATGATCAACTCGGTCGTCGTCTTCAGATGCTGCGAGGTCTGCTATAATGTATACTGCCTGCCTACTATCCATTTGAAAATGATTGACTCCTGAGTTCCTATTCTACTTACATTCCACGACGAACACTAGTGTGCAGTACCTTGGCGGAAGTTTTGAGATGTCCACTTCTATTTCGTGTATGAATATTAAATTTTCGTTGAAATGGGGGAGACATAACGCGGTAATATTTAAGGGAAAGCATGTCTTTTCGAGCATTTTTTTGGTGAGTGTCAACTCTGAGTAGTCGTAGAAATCATACCGTGATTAGAAGAAATTTTGTATCTTTTCTTTGCACAGTTTAAAGACATAACCATTTTCTAGTTACAGGGGAGCTTTCATTTCTTTATGATTAGTCGTTTTGTCCTAATAATGGTGAATGTAGATTGCCGCAATTCTCCTGATGTTGAAACGCATTAACAAAAAGAAAAATCTAAACGCATGCGCTATTGTCGCCTTTCAGAATTATGTTTTTACGCACATAAATCTACAAAAAGCGTTAATATCAAATCTTTCATTTATTTAGTTCAAATGGCTCTGAGCACTATGGGACTTAACAACTGAGGTCATCAGTCCCCCAGAACTTAGAACAAACCTAACTAACCTAAGGACATCACACACATCCATGCTCGAGGCAGGATTCGAAGCCGCGACCGTAGCAGTCGCACGGTTCCGGACTGAAGTGCCTTGAACCGCTCTGCCACCGCGGCCGGCTTCGTTTATTTGCGTATGTTCCTTTAGGGGTCACGTGCTCGCGTATGCTATATTGCCGGACCTCTGAACAATATTTCCACTTCATGGTTTATCGTTTCAGTGTTTACATTGGGGCTTCTCGTCTGATAGGAAACACTCCTGCTCTCATTCGTTGTTGTATGCTCGTGTGAGACACCCCTCGTGAAATAATTTAGCTGCCTTTTACCTGTGTGAGAACGGCCTGCCCACGTTCATAACACCGGTTCCTGTCAGATCACCCCAACTTAAATGCTGTCAGGCTCTACTAGCTCTGGAATTGGTGACCGTCCATGTCTGCCGAGCGCTGTTGACAAGCGTGGTGCACTCAGCCCTTGTGAGGCTAATTGGGGAGCTACTTCGTTGACAAGTTGCGGCACTGACCACGAAAACTGACAACGGCCACGAGATCGGTGTGCTGACAATATGGCCTCCATATTCGCAAATAGTGAAGTAGAGTAGTGGCTCTCACACGTACGGTTTTAACAGCGCGATTGAGAGCCACGCATCTGCGTGCGAACCTGAATGCGTACTGAATCGTGGCGAACAGGTGTGTTAAGTTCTCGATCACGTTCTTAACTATGCGCAAGTCGGCGTTCAAAAGTACCACGCGCAAGCATCTGCGTGTATTCTGAAACCCGCAAGCAGGTACACGCACATGCGTGTTGTTTGATCTTTTGTCAGTTATAAAATATTGCATGGCGTGCGCGCCGCGAGTGCGTCAAAAAAAAAAAAAAAAAATCAAATGGCTCTGAGCACTATGGGACTTAACATCTGAGGTCATCAGTCCTTAGGACTTCCGTATCCCACTTCTTTGCGTATTGATTCTTCCTGACTAATGTCTTGAACTTCAGCCTACTCTTCATCACTACTATATTGTGATCTGAGTCTATATCTGCTCCTGGGTGCGCCTTACAATCCAGTATCTGATTTCGGAATCTCTGTCTGACCATGATGTAATCTAATTGAAATCTTCCCGTATCTCCCGGCCTTTTCCTAGTATACCTCTTCCTCTTGTGATTCTTGAACAGGGTATTCGCTATTACTAGCTGAAACTTGTTACAGAACTCAATTAGTCTTTCTCCTCTTTCATTCCTCGTCCCACGCCCATATTCTCCTGTAACCTTTTCTTCTACTCCTTCCCCTACAACTGCATTCCAGTCGCCCATGACTATTAGATTTTCGTCCCCCTTTACATATTGCATTACCCTTTCAGTATCCTCATACACTATCTGTTCATCTTCAGCTTGCGACGTCGGCATGTATACCTGAACTATCGTTGTCGGTGTTGGTCTGCTTTCGACTCTGATTAGAACAACCCGGTCACTGAACTGTTCACAGTAACACACCCTCTGCCCTACCTTCCTATTCATAACGAATACTACACCTGTTATATCATTTTCTGCTGCTGTTGATATTACCCGATACTCATCTGACCAGAAATCCTTGTCTTCCTTCCACGTCACTTTACTGACCCCTACTATATCTAGATTGGCCTTTGCATTTCCCTTTTCAGATTTTCTAGTTTCCCTACCACGTTAAAGCTTCTGACATTCCACGCCCCGACTCGTAGAACGTTATCCTTTCGTTGATTATTCAATCTTTTTCTCATGGTAACCTTGGCAGTCCCCTCCCGGAGATCCGAATGGGGGACTATTCCGGAATCTTTTGCCAATGGAGAGATCATCATGATACTTCTTCAATTACAGGCTACATGCCCTTTGGATACACGTTACGTGTCTTTGTTGCAGTGGTTTCCATTGCCTCCTGCATCCTCATGTCGTTGATCATTGCTGATTCTTCCGCCTTTAGGGGCAATTTCCCACCCCTAGGACAAGAGAGTGCCCTGAACCTCTATCCACTCCTCCGCCCTCTTTGACAAGGCCGTTGGCAGAATTAGGCTGACTTCTTATGCCGGAAGTCTTCGGCCGCCAATGCTGATTATTTATCAAAATTTAGACAGTGGCGGAGATCGAACCCGGGACCGTAGACGTTTTGATTATGAATCAGAGACGCTACCCCTAGACCACGAGTACACAATCCATACAACGTCCAACTACTTAAACCTAACTAACCTAAGGACATCACACACATCCATGTCCGAGGCAGGATTCGAACCTGCGACCATAGCAGTCGCGCGGTTCCAGACTGAAGCACCTGAAGCTTCCAGACTGAAGCACCTGGAACCGCTCGGCCACACCGGCCGGCCACGAGTGCGTCAGTTGTAGCCATTTTCCGTGCAACAACTGATCGAGCACGTATTATTATCGGCACTACAGCTGTAGGAGTTCAGCTATGAACATGAAAGTAAACTAAAACGAAGTGGTACTGAAGTTAAGGAGTGGAATTACCGCCACAATTATACTTCTTTCATTGACAAGCTGCAGTACAATTTCCCAGCTGTCGAAGCTGTTTAAGAATGATTTGTTGGTTGCCATCGTCAAAGACAAAATCAGTTATGTGGAAATTGAAGTTTTTATTAGGGTCTTATGGGGCCAAATTGCTGAGGTCATCGGTCCCTAAGCCTACGACCTGAGCCTACGAACTACTTAATAAAGCTTAAACTGCCTTACGCTATGGACAACACACACACCCATGCCCGAGGGAGGACTCGAACATCCAACGGGGGGAGCCGCACGGACCGTTACAAGGCGCGTCAACCGCGCGGCCACCCCGCGCGGCAGTAATGTGGAAGAGCATTTCTGCAGAGGATTGTTCTCAGATTTTTAGCATCGGGTCAGTCCCTAAAAGATTTAAACATCTCCCACAGCCGTTTCCACATCATTGCTATGTGATATAATTGCCAACACTTGCAAATTACTTTATGAACCATGCGGCCGAAGGTCATGAAGGCTAACATTAAGAAGTATTGGTTATTTTATTAATAATTTTATTAAGAAACAGCTGAAAATTAAATGGAAGAAAATTCAAACAGACATCCAAGTAAGTTTTTCAGTGACGTCACTTCTTAAAACAAGTTAAATGTGTCAAAAAAATTACGATATTTGTCGTAAAATGTATTAAGGGAGAGAGTGCGAGGCGTAGCGCCTTCACATCGTTCCTGTCACTTGTTAGGACGATATCGTTATAGGCATGAGTCATCGACAGATGTCACCAGCTGACGTGGACATGGGTTACAGAGCTGCACTTAGTTGTACTAGTAGGTGGCAGAGGTCAGCAGTTGACGGACAGAGCTAGCAGTCGTAGTCAAAACGATGTTGTAAAGTTATGTTTGATTAATATTTAATGTATTTGCATAATTATAATTGTTTTATATGTGTAGTAATTGGCAGTGTCAGTGTTGTATGAGTGAAGAAGAACAGAAGTAAATCAAAATTGTTTTGTTTATTCATGAGGTACCAGTTAAACTATACAGGGGATTTACTACAATGAAATGTGCAGTCAGTTTATGGTACTAATAAATCGTGAGTAGAACACAAATTAATCGGTAATTTCAGTAGGAGTAATTTTATATTTGATAATTTTCTAAATTTATGTATTTAGCAATTGCCATGGAAAGAAATGTTTTGCTATGATTTGTCATTGAAGTAAAGCGCGGCTTAGCGGGGGATAATAGTGCAACCTGATTTGCTGTTTGTGGTATCAGCCAGTCAGAGAAATGCAGGCTCGCGCCAGTCTATGCTGGGAACAAAGCATTTGGTGTGATCTAATGTGGTCGAGGCTGACGGTTCGAATTAGTAACATCTCATTGAAAGCAGCTCCGACGAAAGTACTGTAAAATCGTGGAAAATGCTAATTACGAGTTCTTGAAGTAGTACAACGTGTATTTAAGTGAACGGTATAGTGGAAGTCGTGTGGAATTTCTGACGGAATATCAAATTATTACTTTTGACTGTTAGTTAAAACGGCGTGGCGTGTTTTGCGATCTAAGACTGGAACAGGTATTACGTGTAGAGCAGAGTGCACAACATTTGAGCGAGCATTTTAATAACTTAACGATCCGGTGAACTCTATTAACTTCGGTAATGGGTGTAAATACCATGAACTGGCTACGTGTGTGATTGTGGTGTGCGTGTGAACTTTACGTTGTGTTGACACTTAGTACGGACTTGGCAGTATTAACTGTGATCTTTATCGTAAAAGTACAACTGAAAATTTACATTGCCGAGTTAAAACTTTTATTTCAGTACTAGCCACATCCAGTTTACCGGACAATTCTATGTATGTTGCGACCTGCAATAGACAGTAGTGGTCTAGTATTTTCTACTACAGCTTGTAGCTGGACAAATGAACATTGCTGGATACTGGCAGGGCGGTAAAAAAGTAACGTGCCGCGCCGCAAGTGCCTTAATCCAGAACATAAATGTGAGATTTTCAGACGTAGAAGTGTCGTCTCCTGACATATGTGGGAGAGGGAAAAGGGGGTTGCTGGTCAGTCTGCGCTCCCGAGCGGTAGAGACCGGGGTTACGACACTTGTGAGGAGCGACAGTTGTGAGGAGAACCTGCCGAACAGGTAGCGGCGGTATACAGGGGCACCAAACAGGTAGCGGCGGTCTACAGGGGCACCAATCAGGTAGTGCGCTGCAGTTCAGTACTGCATCGTCACATGACTGCCGTCACACAGAAGTGCAAAACGATCGCTGCAACGCATCAGGCAAAAAGCATGTGATCTGCACAAGATCCGTCCGATGCTGAAGGAATATTTCTGCAAGAACATCACTTGGTAATGAGTGATGAGAGCAAAGTTTTACTTGCAGATGACGACAGAGGACCAAATAATAGGATATTGGTGTTCGCCAGTGAAAGGGGAAAATTATTTTTAGTTGACTGCAATTCGTTCTTTGTCGATGGAACGTTCAAAAGCTCCAGCAAGCAGTTTGGACAGTTATTTATTCTTCATGCCGATATTTCTAATTCTGAGGAGGAAACAAACACAGTTCCAACCGTGTACGCCTTGCTACCCAATAAAAAGCGAGAAACGTACAATCGATTTTTCACAGGTGTTAAGAGCAACGTACCTGGATGGAATCCTATAGCTATCATGATGGATTTTGAAGTGGCAATCATCCAGTCAGTAACATATTTGTTTCCTGATGCAAAGATTAATGGCTGCAACTATTATTTCAATCAGTGCTTGTGGAGGCAAATGCAGAATTGCGGCCTTGTTGCTGCCTTCAAGGAAAACGAAGAAATTCGTTTTCACATAAGATTCTGTTCCGCTTTGGCTCACATTCCCCTGGATATATTAGATGATGGGTGGCTATGCATTCAGGAGAACACGACAGATAATGAAAAACTGCAGGACCTTTTTCTTGAACAATGGCTGGATAATAAAGACATGCCAAGAGATATATGGAACTGCACAGGAAGTCGTCAGCGCACCAAAAATGATTCAGAAGGATGGAATGGGAGGATAAATACATTAATTTCGAAGGTTCATCCAAATTTTTACTCCTTAGTAAAAATTCTCAGAGAAGACGCAGAATATCACGGGCACCAATTTGACCGACTAGTTTTAAATCTAGGTGGGAAAAGAAGAAAGAAGTCCGCAATTAAGACAGATGAGATAGTTTCTAAGACCCTTACAAGACTCCAAGTTGGCGGCAATATAAAATCATTTCTTAATTGCGTGGCCTATGCGCAGAAATTACAATGAAAAGGAAATAGCTGAAGCTACAGCAACACTTGTAAATATTGAAAGGCGGTTCAGTAAACGCCGATAGCCCTATTCTAAAAATTGTAAATAAATAGTCATCTTTTAAATATTGTAAATAAACATAATGCGGGACGAGGAGAGAGTACCTCCTCGTGGTGTTCCCTGAATACGACCCAAAGTCGGGTAAATGTCTCTTGCGAATTATGAAATATTCACTAATGAAGTTTGAAAAGTGATAGATTTCTAACAATCACAATCAGCATTTTTGTGCAGAGAATTTTAGAAACAATGTCTGTTTGAGTGGACATGAATACATCTTGTTTCAATACATCAATTGCATTCCTTAACGCTAATTGCTAGCAGGACTCACATTCGACCTCAGTACACTTCCCTGCGTGGTACGGGAAAATGGACGTATATTTCGAAATAATTAAAGAAAAAGTTTATACCGAGAACCAAATTCTTTAGTTTGCTCCTCTTAATATACGGTAAAATGTTGCCACTCCTACCATAAAATTTTGGGTGAGGGGTTGAAAGAGGGAAAACATTTTCGGTTTCTATAGTTTCTGTAAAATACATCGTTAAGTATGAGACTGAGAGAAAATTATGCCCTATGTAAGATTAATCAGAACGAAAACTCCAATGAAAAAGGTCTAACTGAGCTGCATCTAATGGTTGACATGATATCGTGGGGAGAAAATCAGCTCCGATTTCTAATTTGTCTAAGGCTACTCTTCCTTGCCCAAAAAATTCTGAAATAATGTATCCTGGCTGCACTGCAGGAGTGTGAATGTCCCTCAGCAACTGCCCGGGCCGGCACAAGCCGAGCGCTCAGTCACACCAAGCGGCAGCAGGTAGTGGCCGAGCAGGTAGTGGCGCAGCATTTGCGACACCCCTGTGCCGGTCCCTCAGTATCCCGGATTTCTCACAAGTGTCGCCATATTGCAGTTTCTCACAAGCGTCGCTTGTCTCAAGTGTCTACAACTCGTACAGATCAGAAGGCAGAAGGACAATTCACAGTGGAGGCATTTGATTGTTTTCTTCTATCTGAGCCCACACTGATACAGGCATTTACTAGAAATGCAGGTGGTGAGACTCGGTAGGGAACTCGTTGTGGAGACTCTTGGACAAACAGGGTTTTGAAATAATTGTTTATTACAGACAGGCCTAACTAATACGCTGGAGGCTAGTTCTAGGGTTAGAAAAAACATGAATAGCACTGCTACAACAGAAGCCAGTGCAGAAGTCCCAGGAGTGGATGCTAACCACAGTAGCAAACACTAGCAGCATATTAAAGCAACAACTTAGTTGGAAACAAAACATACTGAAAGTGACACTGTTCACTGAGGCACTCCAAGTGAGAGAGCAGACTTACGCGGAGCTGGACCGAGGCTGGAGTCGACAGATACTGATTCGGCGTCCAGATCGTCTGACTGAGAACTCCGCCAAAATGCGGATTCTGGGGGTTTTAAAGATTCAGTGGGGGCACTGTTTTTACCTCTTCAAGCCACCCGGTCAATCCCGTAGGTCTCTTGCAGGTGCCTGCCAATCATGGTTTAGCTAGGTCTCGTATACTGCTCTTAAGGCGGGGATGTTAATGCTGTTGCACTAAGTCCGTATTTGGTATCAACATTGTTCAGCTGAAAGCTAAACGTAACTGCTCTGCCAAAAAAGGCTTGCAACATTATTGTTATACGTCATTTAGCCCCGCCCCTCGGGCTCCCCGGAGTAGGGACTGCTAGGTCAACAGTTTTTGGCGTTTTCACTCTCTTTCTAACCCTAGTGAGTCTACTGATGTTGCTGTTCTCAGGGCTGGCTTGGTACACTAATACGTGCCTGTTGGTTACAAACTTCTACGGTGACAACTTACTACAGCGTCTAGATGACATATGCATGGGGGCTTAATTATCTATAATGAATGCAAATACTTTTTAATTTTTGGTAGCTGTCTGCCCGGTTACGCAGTCTCGTAAACGGTTGGCCCTGACTAGTATTACTCCGCAATCTGACTGCATAGAATAACAACAAAGAATGAAAGAAAACTTCCGTTAACACAATTAATTAATTAAGTCCCCAGCAACTATAAAACCTACGAAACAACAAAGCACAAGTGTCGCTGTTCTGTGTGTGGAAGTGTGATTCAACGTACACATCTGGCACGGTTCTTCCTCAATAAGACCAGATATTTTAAACACCATTTATACTGAAGTAATTAAAAAAAACCAGAAATACTATAATTGCACATAGAAACCAGAAATGCAGTCTAATACAAGAACACGAGCCAGGTGCTTAGTTGACTGAACCTGTGACCAAGAGGCATTATTGTTTAAGACATTGAAATAATAAAAAAAACGGATTTTTTTACCTTCATATATATTGACGAAAAGCACACTCCGATCATTACAGCCTCCCAATCCAATAACATCTGGTGTTTAGCCCATCAAAACAATACTACAAATTCTGAACAAGCACTCACTACCGCAACTTCTCAACTACGACTCACCACTGCTACATCTCAACAAGCACTGCCTACTACGACTTCTCGATAAGAACTGCCAGTGGAGGCGGCTGAATAATACTCTTTGGCGCAATCTCTGGCGCTGTGGCTCAGTGTAGCCACCTTTCATATGCTCCTCCTCCACGGGCCAGAATTTGATGGTATTTTTGCCAGCTTTGGTGGTGAAAATACCACCAAATTCGTTCAAAAAAAATACAGACAAAAATAAAAGATAATATTAATAAGTAAATATCACCTCACTAAATAAATTTTGGCTTTGCACTGAACCTTCAATAACCTAATATATAAAATACAGTAAGGAATACAAATGCTTTCATACATATGATTTTACATAATAGTTTACATAAGTATTATTCAATCAATAGCACCAGCAATGTCAAATAGGTGTAGGTAAGAGTCTCATAATATTTCACAAACAGTACATACACAAAATAATCAGTTTATACAAATATTCACATAAAATGCTTTCCATAGTAGTTGACAGTTCCAGCAGTAGCACCCAGCAATGGTCAACAGGTGCAGACACCAACGAGTGACATTATTTCAGTAGAAACAGTTCTAACAGTGGCACCCATTAATTTGAACAGGTGCAAACACCAACAAGTGATATTATGTCAGTAGAAACAGTTCCATCAGTGGCACCCAGCAATGTTGAGCAGGTGAAGACAGCAACAAGTGACATTATTTCAATAGATGCAGTCCATCAGTGGCACCCAGTAATGTTGAGCAGGTGCAGACACCAACAAGTGACATCTTTTCAGTAGAAGCAGTCCATCAGTGGCACCCAGTAATGTTGAGCAGGTACAGACACCAACAAGTGACACTATTACAGCAGAAGCAGTCCATCAGTGGCACCCAGTAATGTTGATCAGGTGCAGACACCAACAAGTGACATCATTTCAGTAGAAGCAGTCCATCAGTGGCACCCAGCATTGATGAACAGGTGCAGACACCAACAAGTGACATCATTTCAGTAGAAGCAGTCCATCAGTGGCACCCAGCATTGTGGAACAGGTGCAGACACCAACAAGTGACATCATTTCAGTAGAAGCAGTTCCACCAGTGGCACCCAGCAATGTTGAGCAGGTGCAGACACCAACAAGTGACATTTCAGTAGAAGCAGTTCCATTAGTGGCACCTAGCAATGTTGAACAGGTGCAGACACCAACAAGTGACATCATTTCAGTAGAAGCAGTCCATCAGTGGCACCCAGTAATGTTGAGCAGGTGCAGATACCAACAAGTGACATCATTTCAGTAGAAGCAGTCCATCAGTGGCACCCAGCAATGTTGAACAGGTGCAGACACCAACAAGTGACATCATTTCAGTAGAAGCAGTCCATCAGTGGCATTAAGCAATGTTGAACAGGTGCAGACACCAACAAGTGACATCATTTCGGTAGAAGCAGTCCATCAGTGGCACCCAGCAATGTTGAACAGATGCAGACACCAACAAGTGACATCATTTCAGTAGAAGCAGTCCATCAGTGACACCCAGTAATGTTGAACAGGTGCACGTAACAGTCCATAATATTCACTATCACTAATTAGACAGTTCATCAGAGTTTATCAGCAGAAATTAAACATTTCCAAGTGGCACTCAGCAATGTTGAATAGGTGCAAGCACGAACAACAGTTTGAGGGCACACACAATTGCTTTTACAAAATTATTATCAATGCTCTTACACTAAACATACAAATTGTAATAAACACACAATTGATATCAGATAATTGTCATATTAACTATTACAAACACACAAATATCAGTAAACCTATAATATTTATGGGTGTCAGTGCAAGCCACAACAAACAAGTAAAATAACATTTAGGAGATAGGTCGGTACCAATTATTTGGGATTAAGAAAGGAAAACACACAAAACACACTCACTCGCCTTTCATCCACTTTAAGTACTACTGTGTAATTGAATAGTGTTAACTGTGTAAATGCAATTCTGTCAAAGATTTGATGTTCGACATGTGTATCAAGTAGTAGTGGCAGCAATGTATAACAGTCAATAATAGTTAGTCAACGTCATAGTCATCATGTCAAGACCAATGTTTGCCAAGCCAAATCAAATGTACTGTTGCTGAACAACTGTCAGTGTGCCAAGATATGCAATTACTTCATCTCTCCAAAAAAAGTATATACTGCTTATTGATTTAACAAAGTGTGTGTGTAGACAATCTTCTTTCCACTTGAGTGTTCTAGTCTGCTATCTTCATCCTCCTTGTTCCATATACACCAACAAAAAAAAAAAAAATACTCCTCACTTACTTCATCTCTTATCCACCAAAACTCCAATAATCATTATCATCACATAATCTTAATACTTCAATAATACCTCTTACGTCGATACATATAAACCTTATCATCAATATCATTTACCTTACCTCTTGTCCACCAAAACTCCAATAATCATCAACTTCACACAATCTCAATATCTCAACAATACCTCTTCAATACGTCGATACATATAAACCTTATCACCAATATCATTTCACTTCCATAACAACTCTTTCCCCTAGTCAGTCTCCTCGAACAAGTACAGATAAAATCCTAGTGCAAACTTCAATTCATCATCCCATACAATCCGAAGAGACAATGTCCACAGACAACCTCTGTGTAATCCATCTGGTCCAAATCTTCTACTCATTATGAATTATAAAATACATTTTGTTATCTTGTCCATCATAAAATAAAATAAATGCATACATGACCTCTAACAGCCTTTAGTTCGAATAACTTTCAGTAAGTAGGTGCGAGTACGTAGTATGAAAGATCACATAAGACTTTGAGTGAATAAATCGTAATGTTTCACAGTGTGTACACCACTTCAAGAATCATGGCAAAACAGAAGCAAACATGTGGAGTAGCTCTTGTGTTAAGTGTAATTTGCTATTTCAATTGCTCACGAAGAATGCAGTGTAATAACTGTCAATGGTCTAAATCTAGTGTTGGTATTTCATGTCGTTAGCTTCCTTTCTATTAGCATAAATTTATACAGCTTCCATAAAATCTCCAGCTCATGGCAGTTCATTTTCTTATCTTAAAATATAAAGCACTGAGCGTAAGCAAAACATGCAATAGCGAGTAAATATACCAGTAGAGAACACAATGTCAACAAGTGGATGCAGCACAATCCTTACAACGAGGCTCTGCCAAGCGAACAATAATTAATACCATAGTGTAACCTAAAGTCTATGTTCGTACACCGTATATCAGCATTTCTATATACCAAATTAAAGAGTAGTTATGACAACAAAACAGTAATGTGTAAATATGCAATCCATACGCAAAGCAGCAAATATATATCTTACATAATAAACAGGTCATTAGCATCATATCAGCATAAGCAAATAAATGTTCATATGTAATCTTAATAAGTAAACATGAAGGCGCAAGCAGATACATCACAAAGTGTAACCTACATACATAATCATATCAGCACAACTAATCAGGTGACAATTAAAATTTAAATAAATAAGCACAGCAGGCACATAATAAAAAAAATGTGACATCAGTGAAAAAGCAGTGCAGCCAAGCGATGCATAATATACATAAGTAACAACCCTGTTCATTAATCAATCATTGTCAAAATCAGTAAATGTACGCAAGCACGTCGCTTCACAAGTAAATTCATAGAACATAAAATTTAGCACAAAGTATAAATCACGTAATCGCGAGCAGCAAATTACGTCTAAAGTACGTACCAAGTGGAAATATGTTACCTGAAAAATAAACTCAATTAATAGTTACCTTTTTAGTTTATTACTTTCTTCTTCGAAATTACATTCTTCCTGAAATTTTCTCATTAGCAAGTTCTCTTAACGTCGGACACACACAGAATTTACCTGAAGTTCTTAAATATTTTATACAACCGTATCCTGAAAAATACTGAACGTTAATAACATAATTTATCAAGTCACTATAGGTTTATACTGAATTGAATCAGAGAAATTAGACTGTGTATTTGTTTACGGCTGTCAGTGCATTCGCACTGAGCGCTCGATCAGCTGTAGGTACGCGTGACGTAGGAAGTAATTGTTTGCGGTCAACGACTGCCTTGTGCGCCGCGCAGACTTGACTGTTGCTTGGAGTATGTGCAGCCGCCGGAACACGGCGCGGTATCCTTGTACTCTCTGCGTGTTTACATGTAACTGTTAGTCTCTCAAAAGTATGTCATTCCACAATAATTTTAACGTTCGATATATGATGTATTCCCTTAGAGCGCCGAGATTTAAGAGTTTCTACTTCAACAGTGTTATCATGAATAATTTTGCGAATCCTATATGGACCGTTATGAAGCAGAAAAAATTTGCGACACAACCCTTTTCCTTTGTGAGACAAACGGTGATATTTAATTAACACCTTTTGACCAACTGACAAAGTTTTTAAACGACCAGGACGTTTAGCTGATTTCTCTCTTCTAGCAGCCGCAGATGCAATATTTCGTAGAGCCAGGTTGACAACTTCAGAATGCCGCAGTTTCCGTGTAGGCGGAAAAGGAACAATTTTTTAATATCAATATAGGCGGTAAAGAAGTTGAATCATTAGGGAGTTCATTCAGAATGTTTTGAAAAATATGAAGATACTGATCCCAAGTTCTGTGAATCTGATGACAATAAAGTCGACACAATTTATTGATTTTCTTCATCCATCTCTCTGAAGCGTTAGATTGAGGGTGAAAAAGTGAAATGAAAATTGGTTAAATCTTACGACGCCGTAGAGTACGAAGCCAAATTTTAGAGCGAAACTGTGATCCATTATCTGATATAACCTTATCAACATGACCCACTTCTTTAAGAAAATGTTTGATGAAAGCATTAGATACTGAACGAGCTGTTGCTTTGCGTGAAGGTGTAAAACATACATATTTTGATGTCAATTCTACTGCTACCAAAATGTACGCAAAACCATTAGTAGAACGAACCACTGGACCGAACAAATCGACTGCAGCCATGTCCTTTAATTTCGCTGGAATGATAGGAAACAACGGTGCTCTGTGAGAAATAGTTGGCGGTTTAGCCTTTTGACATAATTTGCATTTGGCGAGAACAGATCGGCAATAGTTTTCTGCACTACAACGCCGTTATCTTCTAGCTCTTGAAATAAGTGTGCACCTAGGCCTTTGTATGACGAGTCCGTCGCCAAACAAAAATCTTTAGATAAATCCGGATGTGAAAGAAGTGGAGCAGCAACTAAAGCATCACGAAGTTGTTCAAATTCTGATTGAGCTTCCTCATCCCAACACCAATTAGATTTCTTTCCAGATAGTTCACATAAACGAGGTGTGGTCAAATCGTCCAATTTAACAAAGCGTCTAAGAAAATTACAGACACCAAGGAAACTACGAACATCACGTTTTCTGGTAGGAACAGCATAATTACGAATAGCGTCTAGTTTCTCTGGATCAGGAAGAATACCTTCTGTAGAAATAATATGATCAAGAAATTCCACCTGAGAACGACCAAATTCAGATGTTTTCAAGTTCACTGTAATGCCAACTCTTGCAAAAATACGTAATAATGAATCAAAAATTTTGTTATGCTCACTCCAAGAACGTTTAGCAAGAAGAATATCGTCAACATATGAAGTAATATTGTTACGAAGATAAACAGGTACAATTTCGTTTAAACTACGAATGAATGCTGCAGAAGATATAGTAAGTCCAAACGGTAATTTCCGAAATTGCTTTTGGGTAAAATAGTCATATCCG
This sequence comes from Schistocerca nitens, assembly GCF_023898315.1. NCBI lineage: Eukaryota > Metazoa > Arthropoda > Insecta > Orthoptera > Acrididae > Schistocerca > Schistocerca nitens. The sequence goes on along the minus strand of NC_064618.1, from coordinate 51,974,903 downwards.
GTTATTCTTTACCAACTCTCTAGATAGATTGATAGTTGAAGAGTTATTTTTATATATACAAAGAATAGTAAAAGAGTAGGCAGCAGTGCAGAAAACTAAAAGGGAAATAGCACCACTACTGCTCGGGGCCCTGTGCACGATACGGCACATATTCACTTAGTGTAGCGAATCCCCTGAGGACTCTGATTATTCGCGTCATTTCGCGGATCAATTTCTACGATTTGCACTTGTCTCTCGGAATTTCTGTCACGCGGAGGATGCCAATTAGGTCCCTCCTGTCTGTTAGATGTAAATTCTTGGTTGTGTCTGTTATAAAAATTTCTGTTTTCCTCTCTATCTGCATGACTACTTCTTGTGTAATTTCGACTGTCACTTCTGAAATTACTGTTGGACCTACTACCCTGGTTATTTCTGTAGTAAGAATTTCTATTATTGTATGAATAATTTCTGTCTTGATGATACCGATTACTGTTTCCGTATGATTGATCATTCCGGTAGGAATTTCCGATATTATAATTGTCTGTGTAATTTCTGTTAGAACGTCTGTTATTGTCATAAGGCTGGTATCTACTGTCCTGTCTGTTTCGTCTGTCATTCTCAAAGTTACCCATATAACGTCCGTTCCGATCATTATCCCTTCTCTCTGAAAATCTATTGTGATTACCGTTACTGAAAAGATTACAAAAAGTCCCGTCGTCGTTGTCATACTCAAGTTCTTGTAGCAAAGTCTTAAAAGTCTCAATGTCGTCTTTACATCTTCCAACTAAAGCAATTTGTCTTATGGATTGAGGCAGCTTAGTTAAACAAATGCGAATTAATTCAGTCGGGCTATAAGGGTTGGAAAGGAACTGATTCTTTCGAATCATGTCTTCAAAGTATTCTGCTGGCGTGCGGAACTCAGACTGTTTAAAATTACGCTGCATAATAAGAATATGTTTGACTCTGTCTTGCGTGTTTTCGGACCAATATGCCGATAGAAATGCATGATAAAAATCATTTAAATTATTACAATCTCTAATAAGTGCGCGCATCCCCGTCGCCGGTTCATTTTCTAAATATCCACACATAAATTCCAGTTTGTGACTTAGTGGCCAATTTGGTGGAAGTGCGTACATAAATTGATCTAACCATGAACATGAATGAATGTCGTTCTTAGAATTGCGAAAGATCTTAAATTTCCGAACAGTTAAGAAGTGTTTACAGTCAAAGTTTTCTCCTCGTGGCGACAAAGACCTACCGCGTCTGTCCCAGTTCGAATGTCGATTATTGTCAAGTTCGCGCGCCTGGCGCTCTCTTGTTGCATCTCGTAAATGAAACAAATTATTTTCTTCAAACCCCTCTGCTATCTGTAATTCTAAATTTCTTCTGCTGTCTTTTCCTACGATTTCGCCTTCAATTTGTTTGACTTGCTTTCGTAATGCCTCAAATTTCCTTTTGACGCGTTCATTAAATTTTCCCTGATTTTCAACATGCTTATTTATGTTCTGGTACTCTTCGCTTTCTACAAATGGCAATGGTGCTGTACCATCTGAATCTCTGTCCCCATTTAAACTAAGACTTGTCAATTTATCTGAAATCTCCTCAACTCTTTCCGATAAGTCACCTATTTTTTCTTTCTGTTTATTTACGTCTTCCGTAAGTGTCGCGACTCGGGTTTGTTGTGTTAGGTTATTTATTCTGTCATTTGGTATGGATTCCTCGATTCTCTCAAGTATTTCTTCCTTATCGTGTGCACTTTGTAAAATTAACTCTGAAAATTTTTGTGCTATCACGCGATCTCTTTCTTCCTGTTCTCTTTCCTGTTCCTTTTGTCTAATTTCTATTGAAATTAATCTATTATTGTGAGAATTCAAAATCGGTTGTACTTCTTCTCTAATTTCTTTCTTTAATTCATCTTTCATGTTTTTGAAACATGTCCCTATTCGTGAGTCTAACCGTGTTTCCATTGTTCCCATCTCAGTTTTAATTGTTCCTATCTCAGTTTTAATTCTTCCTATTTGTGAGTCTAACCGTGTTTCCATTGTTCCTATCTCAGTTTTAATTGTTCCGAATTGTGAGTCTAACCGTGTTTCCATTCGTGATCCCAAATTTAATATAGCACCCATCAACTGCTCCATATTAACTGGTTCGAAATTCTTTTCGCCCCTAACATTTCCCGCAAAACTAACTTCCTTCGGCATAGCCATAAAGCTATCTGTGTTCGATACTATTCCAGAGTCTTCTGTCGTTAATCTCGTATTCTGAAAATGTTTTTGATTGTGAAAAATTTTGAATTGGTTCCGGACAATTTTCCCGACTTATTAAATTGTTTTCAACTTCATTATTCATCATACTGTTCTCCTGTGTTGGCGAGTTTGCCATGTCAACAATTTCGTCATTCTCACTATCCATCATTTTTGCCTTTTTCATCGATCGCGTAATCATTTACAAAACATACAAAACTCGTCACTATATGAAAAATAAACACAATATGACACTTTATCTCCAACAATACCATTCACACGAAATACTTCCCGACAAACACGATTAACGAACAATTGAAATCTTCATAATTGCACAAAATAGTCAAACGGGTATACAAGACATCAAAAATTAAATTCTGCAAAAATACCTTTAGAAGAATGACAATTACCAAATCTACACATGCAATATAGACTACAATTACTAAACTACAAATTACTTCGACAATACTACTGTCTGCTATTTTTACAATCAGAATAATTCCAAGGGACGATCCGAAGCAGCGACCGCAACGTGCATGGGGGCTTAATTATCTATAATGAATGCAAATACTTTTTAATTTTTGGTAGCTGTCTGTCCGGTTACGCAGTCTCGTAAACGGTTGGCCCTGACTAGTATTACTCCGCAATCTGACTGCATAGAATAACAACAAAGAATGAAAGAAAACTTCCGTTAACACAATTAATTAATTTAGTCCCCAGCAACTATAAAACCTACGAAACAACAAAGCACAAGTGTCGCTGTTCTGTGTGTGGAAGTGTGATTCAACGTACACATCTGGCACGGTTCTTCCTCAATAAGACCAGATATTTTAAACACCATTTATACTGAAGTAATTAAAAAAAAACCAGAAATACTATAATTGCACATAGAAACCAGAAATGCAGTCTAATACAAGAACACGAGCCAGGTGCTTAGTTGACTGAACCTGTGACCAAGAGGCATTATTGTTTAAGACATTGAAATAATAAAAAAAGAACGGAATTTTTTTACCTTCATATATATTGACGAAAAGCACACTCTGATCATTACAGCCTCCTAATCCAATAACATCTGGTGTCTAGCCCATCAAAACAATACTACAAATTCTGAACAAGCACTCACTACCGCAACTTCTCAACTACGACTCACCACTGCTACATCTCAACAAGCACTGCCTAGTACGACTTCTCGATAAGAACTGCCAGTGGAGGCGGCTGAATAATACTCTTTGGCGCAATCTCTGGCGCTGTGGCTCAGTGTAGCCACCTTTCACATATGAAGTTACATGTTAATTCCTTGAAGAGTAACTAACGCCCTGGGACCGCGTCTGGGGGCGTCTACATTTTCGCAAAGCTCTCCCGTTGCGGTTTACTTCATGTAACAATATCGCTCCTAGTTTCGTCTGCCCTCAGCATCGTCTCTGGTTCCGCGCCTTGGAACGCCTGTCCTCCTTTCTCACAGCATCAAGATAAGACTACAGTAGTAAGGAATAATCAATATATTACAGAAGGAGACGAAACAGAAACGGTGATGATGCGTGGAACGGTGCTGGTAAAAGCCTCACTTTACACATCTCATTGTCACTCACTTCAGTCTGTGTAGTCAACGTTTTCAACAACCATTGGCAGCTTTTGATGAACATTAAAAAACGAAAGTCGTAGTACCATAAATTTGGTACATAAAAGTGACCGAGAAACCTGCCACTAAACTTACGTTCACAAACTTCCTTCGGTTACTTTCTAAATGAAACTCGTAAGCTTTATATTTATTTTTCCCTTTTTTCCAACAAAACCACGGTTCGCTTCGAGGAAAGTTGATTTCCAAAACGCAATTATTTTATCGTAGGCTACTGTCTTTAAATTCGTATTAATGTAGTTTTTGGATCTCATTTTGCACAAGCACTGTTGCTTTTTATATATATTTATAAACTCCGTGGAAAAGTGTTCGGTGCAGCAGTGCGAATCCGCCATTATCATGTCGTATACTGTAGGTTACTCATAAGAATCTGCCAAAGAACTATCCCTTCGCATACTGTAGGCAATTGACAGAAGAATCGGCGAGAGAGTACAGAACAGCATGTGTGACAATGTCACACACTTGCTGGCTGCTACACTGACGAGCCAAAACATTATGACCACTTGCCTAACAGCTTGTTTGTCCGGCTTTTGAACGAAACATATCGCTGAGTCTGCATATCAGTGATCCGACATTATTTTTGTAGGTTTGTGGAGCTATGTGGCTTTATATAGCAACGCACAGGGCACGTAATTCCCGTAAATAACGGGCCTCTGTTTTTGTGTCGTGGTGATGGCGTCCGATAACGACCCAGATGGGTTCCATAGGATTTACATCAGGCGAATTTAGTCGCCGAGACATCAACGTCACTTCACCATAATGCTTGTCAAACCACTGTAGCACGGGTCTGGTTCTCACAAGGGAACCTCCCCATCGCACCCCCCTCAGATTTAGTTATAAGTTGGCACAGTGGATAGGGCTTCAAAAACTGAACACAGATCAATCGAGAAAACAGGAAGAAGTTATGTGGAACTATGGAAAAATAAGCAAAATATACTACCTGAATAGTCCATACGCAATGTAGATAACATCAAGAACTTGAACTCAGGAGCGCCGTGGTCCCGTGGTTAGCGTGAGCAGCTGCGGAACGAGAGGTCCTCAAGTCTTCCCTCGAGTGAAAAATTTTTTCTTTATTTTCCAAAAGTTATGATCTGTCAGTTCGTTCATTGACGTCTCTTTTCACTGTAATAAGTTTAGTGTCTGTGTTTTGCGACCGCACCGCAAAACCGTGCGATTAGTAGACGAAAGGACGTGCCTCTCCAATGGGAACTGAAAACATTTGATCACAAGGTCATAGGTCAACCGAGTCCTCCACAGGAAAACACGTCTGATATATTCTATACGACACTGGTGACGGCATGTGCGTCACATGACAGGAATATGTTGTCGACCCACCTAATTTGTACACTTGGCGAATGGGTAAAAAGATTCTTCTAGCTTGCACTATTTAGGTTTTCTTGTGGATGTGATAATCACTCCCAAAAAAGTGATGAAAACATAAGAGTTTGTGACATAAACTGAAAATAAAAAATTAAATTTTTCACTCGAGGGAAGCCTTGAACGGACCTCTTCCTCCGTAGCTGCTCACGCTACCACGGGACCACGGCACTGCTGAGCTGGTAATGTCCTCGATGTTGCCTATCTTCCACATGGACTACTCAGTTTGTATATTTTGCTTATTTTTTCGTAGTTCCACATAACTTCTTCCTGTTTTCTCGATTGCTCGATTGCTCAGTTTTTCAAGGCCTATCCACTGTGCCAACGTATAACTAAATCTGAGGGGGGTGCGATGGGGAGGTACCCTTGTCAGTCAGGGGCAATTAAACTACTGACAGATGTCATCGTGAAATCGGCGTCGGCGAAGACACCAAGAATGAAGGGATACGCGTGGGTCGCAGCTCAGAGCATGTATTTGATTACCACCACAGGTGCCACACAAGCGCAGGAGAATGTCTCTCGTAGCACAGTACTGCTGCCACCAGTCTGAGACCGTGGCGCGCTGCACGTTTCGAGCCGCCGTTTACATCGATGACAGTGTTTGTAAAAACGACCGGCGATCTAGTGCAGCAAAAATGTGGTTCACCCGAAGAGCCGACACGTGTCCATTGATCGACGCTCGAATCCCGATGGCCCGTGCCCACTGCAATCGTATTGACGATGTCACTGGGGCAATATATGAACACGTAGGGGTGGTCTGTTGCACAGCCCCAATTCAACAATGTACGATGAACGGTGTGCTGCGAAACACTTGTGCTAGCACCAGCATTGTGCTATTTCGGCAGAGATGCCACAGCTCATCATTTATCCTTCTTTACAGAGCAGATAAGACTCCGAACCACATGCTCTGTGAAGAGCAGTGGAGGTCCAACCATTCAGAGTCCACACGTAGTTTCACTGCTCTTTTACCTTTCAATTAGTTGCTCACGATAGTAGTACGTGAACGTACGACGGGCTTCGACGTTTTTGAGATACTCTTTCACAAAGTCTAGTTTATAATACACTACTGGCCATTAAAATTGCTACACCAAGAAGAAATGCAGATGATAAACGGGTATTCGCTCGACAAATATATTATACTAGAACTGACATATGGTTGCATTTTCACGCAATTTGGATGCATAGATCCTGAGAAATCAATACCCAGAACAACCACCTCTGGCCGTAATAACGGCCATGATACGCCTGAGCATTGAGTCAAACAGAGCTTGGATCGCGTGTACAGGTACAGCTGCCCATGCAGCTTCAACACGATACCACAGTTCATCAAGAGTAATGACAGGCGTATTGTGACCAGCCAGTTGCTAGGCCCCCACTGACCAGATGTTTTCAATTGGTGAGAGATATGGAGAATGTGCTGGCCAGGGCAGCAGACGAACATTTTCTGTATCCAGAAAGGCCCATACAGGACCGGCAACACGCGGTCGTGTATTATCCTGCTGAAATGTAGGGTTTCGCAGGGATCGAATGAAGGGTAGAGCCACGGGTCGTAACACATTTTAAAAGTAACGTCCACTGTTCAAAGCGCCGTCAATGCGAAGAAGAGGTGATCGAGATGTGTAACCAATGGTACCCCATACCATCACGCCGGGTGATACACCAGTATGGCGATGACGAATACACGCTTCCAATGTGCGTTCACCGCGATGTCGCCAAACACGGATGCGATTATCATGATGCTGTAAACAGAACCTGGATTCATCCGAAAAAAATGACGTTTTTCCATTCGTGTACCCAGCTCTGTCATATAGTACACCATCGCAGGCGCTCCTATCTGTGATGCAGCGTCAAGGGTAACCGCAGCCATCGTCTCCGAGCTGATAGTCCATGCTGCTGCAAACGTCTTCGAACTGTTCTTGCAGATGGTTGTCGTCTTGAAAACGTCCCCATCTGTTGACTCAGGGATCGAGACGTGGCTGTATGATCCGTTACAGCCATGCGGATAAGATGCCTGTCATCTCGACTGCTAGTGATACGAGGCCGATGGGATCCAGTACGGCGTTCCGTATTACCCTCCTGAACCTACCGATTCCATATTCTGCTAACAGTCATTGGATCTCGACCAACGCGAGCACCAATGTCGCGATACGGTAAACCGCAATCGCGACAGGCTGCAATCCGACCTTTATCAAAGTCGAAAACGTGATGGTACGCATTTGTCCTCCTTACAGGAGGCATCACAACAACGTTTCACCAGGCAACGCCGGTCAACTGCTGTTTGTGTGTGAGAAATCGGTTTGAAACTTTCCTCGTGTCAGCACGTTGTAGGTGGCGCCACCGGCGCCAACCTTGTGTGAATGCTCTTTAAAAGCTAATCATTTGCATATCACAGCATCTTCTTCCTGTCGGTTAAATTTCGCGTCTGTAGCACGTCATCTTCGTGGTGTAGCAATTTTAATGGCCAGTAGTTTACTCTCCCTCTGGTCAAAGTTTCCTATGACAAACCGCCCGTCGACTTCTGTCTCGGGTTCTTCGGCCGACGTTGGTCTGGTGATTTTTGCGACGTTTCACCAGCACTATTGGCTGGCATTGTCAAAGTTTCAGCTTCCATTGCTGGTGGTGGACTGGATTCTGAAACTTTGACAGTACCAGCCATTCGCGCTGGCGAAACGTCGGAAAAATCACCAGACGAACGTCGGCCGAAGAACCCGAGACGAAAGCCAACTGGCAGTTTGTCAACAAGTGGCCACGATAGCCCTAACAATTTTGTACAATCGCCTATCTCAATGGATCTCCCCATTTTCATCCTGTATCTTCGCTACGGTGATCCCCCGTCCGTGTCTGCTCGGTTTTCGTACAACTGTTACCGATTGATGTGCACGCAATGCGCTCAGGCGGCTCCCAACGTCGCGGTGAGCAGTGGTCATAACGTTCTGGCTGATCAGTGTACGCCTCAATGCAGTGGCGGGCAGGTACGGGGAGCACCTGACCGACGCCTCGACCGCAGGCGTGCGTGCTCGCTTGAGAGTGCGTTCACACGGCCATTCTTGCATGGGGATCCGCCCGGCTCGTGTTAATTGACGCAGTTAGGAGTGGCCGTGTGAGGGCCCCTTATCGGCTGAGTGTGACACTGTGGTCGGTCGTTAGCGTTGGGCCTTCCGAGACCTTCGTGGACGGAGTAGTACTTGCATCAAACCGTGCATCATCAACGGAATTGTGAAAAGTGTATGTTGATCAGTGCTTGCACTAGTATTGTATTGTATTGCATGTAAATGGAGACCTAGAAACGACGGAGAGGCTTCGTCCCCGCTGTAGCCCTCAGTGGTACACAACCCTACAACAGGCTATAGCAGTCCACTCACCCCACCGTCACCCTACACCGAACCCATGGTTACTGTAGGGTTCGCCCCCCCAGTGGAGCCCCCCCCCCTCCCCGGGAACGTCTGACACTAGACAGTGTAACCCTAATGATTGCGTGGTAATTATGGTGTACGCATACGTGGAGAAAGTGTTTGCGCAGCAACCGCCGACATAGTGTAACTGATGCGAAATAAGAGGAACCAGCCCGCAATCGCCGAGGCAGATGGAGAACAGCCTTAAAAACCAACCACAGACTGGCCGGCACACCGGACCTCGACACTAGCCCGGAAAGCAGTCCGTTCGACCGAAAGGCTAACCGGGCGGGCGCACTTGCACCAACTTTGAGATCAGAAGAGAACAGAGCGCGAGCGGTTCTGTGGCACAGCCAGTAATGAGAGTTTATCAATGTCTCGGTGTCACTGAAAGTACAATGAAGCAAATTTAAAGAGAACATAGAGAAACGCCATGTATCACCAAAAAAGAGTTCAGACAGACGACAAATGTTTGCACTGGATGAGTTTACACAGGAAATTATTAGAAGGAAAATTCACCAGTTCTATGTGGGAAACCAGTTTCCAACAGTAGCAGCCGTCCTGGAACAGTTGAAGACCGAAATGGAAGATTTTCCTGATATGAGTGAAAAAATCCTTTGGCGTGTTATTCGAAACATATTCGCGGCAGGTATAAAAAGTTCAACCAACAATCTGTGGTGCTGGACAATAACCGAGTGGCAGGGCGAAGAGGCGAGTTCTTGCGAGAAATAAGATGCTTGCGAAACACTTGTCGGACTGTGTATTACACTGATGAGAATTACTTTGGTGTAAATCTCTGCAGAAATATCGGACGGCAGGAACAAATGATGCCATATTGATGAGAAGACGTATTCGATTATCACAGAGCAAGTGTTCAAGAATGGAATGTCTGAAAGTGAATAACTGAAATCCTGTCCCGTCCTATAAGAAGGGTTATAATGTGCCACAGTGGGAACGAAGTTGAGTTCGCGCAAAACTGGTGGTTTTATTGGGCAAAAAGGGAGTGGTGATTATTAATCTCGGATGAATGCCACACTGCAACGAGTGGTTTAGAAGCTATCTCGAAAACTTACCAAAAAATATCTGTTATTATTTTAGAAAAAAATGGTTCAAATGGCTCTGAGCACTATGCGACTTAACTTCTGATGTCATCAGTGGCCTAGAACTTACAACTAATTAAACCTAACTAACCTAAGGACATCACACATATCCATACTCGAGGCAGGATTCGAACCTGCGACCGTAGCAGCAGCGCGGTTCCGGACTGAAGCGCCTAGAACCGCTGGGCCACAGTGGCCGGCGAATTCTGTGAGACATGTACACAATGTTGAAAACAGTTATGCATAAGGAAACCGCTGTCTTCACGTAGCAATGGAACTGTCGCTGATCCGACTGGACGACTGCAAGAGCAGCAGCGAAACTTCAGCCAGCAGCTAAAGCGATTGAGGTACATGTTCTTTCATTCATCAGTCTCTCCTGCAATATTTACTCGAGATAATGTATTTTTCATTACGTGTTATAATGGACAAACATTTCAGTTTTCATTTATTGGGAACTGCTCTTACATCCACCGTTAACTTGCTCGCTATTCGCAATGACAGCTGAGTGCGGCACTGCTGCACTGGAATGCGACTACGAAGTTGCACATTCTTCGCTTCTGATAGGGAGTTTAGCACGCATTACAAGAGAGACGACGCGCTGATACAAGTATGCTCCACCACAGCTTCACATATTGCAGTTACTAACGCTGTTACTTCACCAACTCTTCTCTGACAAACACGAGGGGTATTCATTAGTAATTAGGTACGATGCAACCAACAAACTTTCAAGCCTTGCACGCGTGCTTCTTCCGCCGCAACGGTTTCAACGGCACGCTCAGTCGCAACGTCTTACGTTTGACACGATAGCGATGATACGAATAATAAAAACATAACGTAAATCCGCCTGCAAACAGAAGAAGGTTGTATCGTTAACCAGTGCGGAGGAAATTTATCTCCTAATTACGGGCTGACTTCTATGACTTGTCAAAGTTTACACTCACCAAAAAAATGCTCGAAAAAACACGCATTCTCTTAAATACTACAGCGCATGTCGCCTCCAGTTCAACTAAAATGTAATATTCAAAAATAAAATACAATAAGACATTTCCATGTTTCCGGCAAGGCACAACACATCGACGTTCGTTGTGGTGTTTCCATAACATGAGCTCAAATTCAGGGGTCAATCATTATGAAATGGGTAGTAGCTCTAACAAGACTGTGGTCTGTTGTTGGTGAACAACCGCCATTTGTAATCGAGTTGGAATCTCGGCACCCGCTACGCCCTTTTATATCCATTTGTCTTTCAGAGCCTCCACCGTTATTCCGTGAAGTGCACTTTCTCCCAGCGTTTTCCATATCTAGTGGATTGGATGCCCGACAAGATGTTAATAAAACAAGTGCCGGACTCCAAATCTTATTTAAACTGAAACGTCAGTCCCATTTATTACCTTATTTCCACAAACTCATTAATTATACCTCCCAAGAAACTTGGTGTTTGTACCCTGACACCAGTCTTGTCGTGCCTCATCTCCTTACCATATCAGAGGCAGTACTTGCTGAGAGCTAATTCGGTTGGTAGTTCAACTTCTAGGGCTGTGCAGACGACAGCAGTTTATTAGCTGTATTTTCGTAGAACTATTTTCGTTCTTACGACATTTTTGCCCTTTAGTTGCTGATGAGTTTCTGTAAGTATTCATAACTGGAGATTCGTATCAATGGAACATACGCTGGACCTTTAGCGAGTGCTAGATATACAGCAGGTTCAGTATTATGGTCTTACAGCATATTCAACGCGAAAAGCGTATCAGAAGGAGCATTAAACATGTATATCGTGTGAAGAAAGTACATCTGTCACCACAACAACTAAATAACTTTTTTGAAATGAAATACCTGAACTCACTATACAATTCAGAAGACGTCGTATTCCATTGAAGCCTCTATATCTACTGAAACAGGTCTGCCTTCTTCGACCATGACTGCTTGAGAGTGAAACATCCATATCTTCAGTATAACATTAAGACATGGGGTGGGGCGCCAGCTGTTTATACAGACAGCCTCTCCAGATTACAAAAAGAAGGGGGACAGTAAGATTGGTAGCCAAGGTAAACAGGAGAGAGCCTTGTACAGAAATCTTCAGAAAAGATAAAATACCAACGATCTACTCTACGTGCATCCTGCAAGGAATAATGTTTGTGGAACAAAATATAGAATATAATGTAACAGACAGTAATGTGTAATTTACATAGGTACGAAAGACGAGCAGGGAAAATATTTACTGTATTGCAAGTAAAAAAATTAACAAAATTTAAAAAAAGGCTGCCGATCGTAGTTTACATACAATATGAACAATCTTTTATAACATCTTATTTAAAGACAGCTAATTTATAGACCTTAAAGAATAAATTTAAGCGTTTCTTAATAGAGAAAATCTGGTATTCAGTATAACAAGTTATAATATTGCTTTCTAAAGCAGTGTATGTAGCATCAGTTCGTTTTTGCAGCAAGAAAATGATAATTTCTGATATTCACACATTATATCAATGTATGCATTTGTATTTCAAGTTGTAATGCCTCTCTGTAAAACAGATAGCACATGTTTGTTTTTGAAACAAAAAATGATATTTTCTGACGTTCACTACATCAATGTGTGCAGTTATATATGTTAACTAAAAATGTGTATATGTGAACTAAAACACATGAAAACGTCCGAAAACTGATTTTTATATAGAAAGCAAACAAAACAAATAATAGGATAGCGGCTACCAGGTGTAGAAGTATGAAACCGGAATTTGACTGCAATAATTACACGTCTGTTGTTTAAAACTGATATTTTATGCAAAATAATCTCCATTGCTATTTATACAGTTCTCCCACCTCTCTGGAAGGCTATGAATGACACGCCAAAAAACAGTTCTTCTTTAGAAGCGAACTACTCAGTGAGCCATTTTCGTACATTTTCTTGCGAACTGAGGCGTTGTACAACGAGAGCATGTCCCAGAGATACAAACAGATGATAATCGGACGGAGTCAGTTCTGGAGAAAAATGTGCATGTCCCTGTATTTCCCAACTGAACGCCTCGATCGTTTACGTGACCCGCTTTGCTGTGAGTGATGGGTCGTTATCATGGAGCAATATGTCTTTGAGCTGTCTTTTTCGATGTTCCGGTCGTTTTACACGTAATGGTCGATTTAAATCGATCATTTTCTATTGGTAGCGATCATTGTTAATGGTTTCACCAGTTTTCAGCAACTCATAGTAGATGACATTCTCCTGATCCCACCAAACATTGAGCATTGTCTTCTTTCCAAAGCGATATGGTCTTACAGTGGATGTCGATGGTTTGCTTGGATTCACCCATGATTTATGACGCTTGGGATTCTCAAAATATATAAATTTTTTATCACCTGACACTATTCGATAAAGAAACAACATTCTTTTCTACCTAGCGAGGAACATTTCACAAGTGGTCTTTTGATTTGCTTGCCGGCTTTCATTCAGTTCATGCGCAACCTGTTTACCCTTTTTCTGCACCTTTCCCATAGCTTTCAACGTAGAAGAAACAGCTTCCTGCGTCACATTCAATTGTTTCACGAGTTCCTGTTGAGTTTGAATATCATCTTCATCCAATAAGGCCTGCAGTTCGTTGTCTTCGAGCTTTTTCGGTGGTTTCCCTCGCTTCTCGCTTCTCACGACAAAATCATCACTTTTGAATTTTTGGATCCACTCGAAAAAGTGTGTTTTCCCAAGACCACGTTCGCCGAAAGCTTCGACAAACATTCGATGCGATTCTGCAGCAGTTTTCTTCAAATGATAAAAGAAAACTAGTGCTGTCCGCAAATCGCTGTTCGCAGGCAAAAAACTCTACATGTTTACGGGTTTGAAACAAAAAAAAAAAAAAAAGAAAAAAGAAGAAAGAGGATATAGGGGTTTGAAATAGATATCGATGTATGGAGCTTGGGTTACTGTGTGATGACATTCGTTGTCCGCCGTTACAGGAAGCAGATGGGGCTGCATACGCGGCCTCAAGGGCCCCAAACTGACGGCTAATTCCACCTATTGGGAAATTCCGATTTCATACTTCTACACCTGGGACAGTGTCGTTTGTCCTGAAAACTAGAGTAAACGACGTTATTTTCCTCGGAGCCTCAGGTCCATGAAGTGTTTATATTTAGCCAAATACACAGAAAGTGGGGACTGAGTAATAGGCTTAGATAATGTAATTTTTGGGTGATATTTCGACAAATTATGGAAGTTAAATTTTACCAAACTTCGCTTTCTACGATAGAAAAATTTCGCACATTTTTGTGAAATTTCGTATAACTCACTTATATTCGTAGTATTATTAAGTACAAAAAGCATCAAGTATTTGAGTGATACCAAAAGACATCATTGTCAAAGTGACGTTATTATGATTTACAAAGACAAGTTGCTTCAACAATGTGAAGGTGAGAATAATGTAAGCTTTCAAGGCTTTCAGATTGCTTTTCATGACAACTAGGTGGTGGGGAGTGGTGTACTAACCTCACATCGATTAAGAAGACATAATTTCCAAAATTACTTCTTTGTCCCACTTGCAACCACTAACTGTAGAATGGCGTGAGTCTGGATTATTGAATGCAAGATGTTATGTAAACTCAGTAATGAATTTGCAGAGAAAATTTTCGTTTCTCTGTTTGTCTGTTCAAATGGCGCAAGATTACTCACTAAGGTTACTTACTGTCCGTCACTGATAAAATGACAGTTCACACAAAACGTAATTCACATGACACTGAAACACGTATAGACGTAGGAATAAAAAATGAATTTTTAAGTACTCAAAAAATAGCGAAACGGAATACAAAATTAAATGTCGCGGAAATTTTTTCTCTGTGTAAACAATCAATATAGAATCAAGAATATTCCATAAGTCAAAAGCAGACGTTTCAAGCAATATAAAGTTACAACGTCAAGCCTGTTCAGGATATAAAACTGCACTAATCTTAGGGGACACTTTTTGTCAGGTTCACTAGCACTAACACTTCGATGATTCTGTTAGCACTGCTCATAGACGTCATGACCAACAATTATAGTATTTGTTCGGTTTTCCAGGGCTATACGTAAGTATCCCCGCAACAGGAGAAGTCGTGACAGCTTACAAGCCTGTCAGCTGGCGCAGACGCTACAGCAGCAACTGTCAACATTGGCTCACTTAGCCAACAGTTCAAAAAATGGCTCTGAGCACTATGGGACTTAACATCTAAGGTCATCAGTCCCCTAGAACCTAGAACTACTTAAACCTAACTTGAGGACATCACACACATCCATGCCCGAGGCAAGATTCGAACCTGCGACCGTAGCGGTCGCGCGATTCCAGACTGAAGCGCCTAGAACCGCTCGGCCACACCGGCCGGCTTAACCAACAGTGAGGCGGCTGATGTCTGCAGCAAGGACTTCACTACTCGTGTTGCGCAAGCGCACAGGACATTTCCAATTATTAAGCACTCTGCTAGTAGACATCTCGTGGCGCAACAGTAGTTCCTTCGCATTCATTGTTAACTCATCAAGCTGTAATTCCAATCCAGCGTTGTAGAAAGTGTAAGAATGCATAACCAAATACTTAACTACAAGTGTCTGGTTATGAAATTTATACAAAACAAAAATAACATTTTGATACGAACTTCACTGTACTGACTCAGTAAAATACTACTAGTTAAAGAACCAACGTATTTACATAATTACTTAATATACAGGGTGAACATAAATAAAACCGACAAACTGCTGACATGGAGGAAAGAAGGTCCTATGATTATGTATACGTGTTGGGAAATGCATCGTTTCCAAGATTGATGGTGCTGATGAGTACACAGCACGTAGATAGAGGAATGACATTTCCTCTTACCACGTGCCGTAGTTGTAGGCTGTGTGACTTACGCAGCGTAGTGTAAGCAGCAGAATGGTCCGGTATTCATGTCGGGAACAAGGTGAAATGGTGTTTGTGTACGACCAAGCAGATGGAAACAGTCGAGAGACAGTATGGCTATACCAAAAGAAAGTACTCTCACGGTCTCCAACCACATCACACAACACTTCAACCCCTTTTTGGACGTTTGTGTACGAAACCTAATGCCTCAAAACTCCGGAGTCAACTATAGCTCCATACGGAAAATACTCCGGTAGGCCCCCTGTAAATTACTTTTTTTGTGGTAAGTACTATGGGACCAAACAGCTAACTCACTACTTAATTTAACTTAAACTAACTTACGCTAAGGAAACGTACACACCCATGCCCGAGGGAGAACTCGAACCTTAGACAGGGGGCAGCCGCGCGAATCGTGGCAAGGCGCCTCTGACCACTACACCGCGCTGCTGCAGATTATAGAAAAGCGCCTGCATACATCCTCGCCAGACACATAATACACATACTCAAACAACAGTATAAAACACAGAATTACAGAACAGTGAAAAACAGAGAAGAACTAATAAACCACATAAAAAGCTTACATATTCCAGATACAGCTACGTTGGCTCAAATGGCTCTGAGCACTATGGGACTTAACATCTTAGGTCATAAGTCCCCTAGAACTACTTAAACCTAACCAACCTGAGGACATCACACCCATCCATGCCCGAGGCAGGATTCGAACCTGCGACTCTAACAGTCGCGCGGTTCCGGACTGAAGCGCCTAAAACCTCTCGGCCACCGCAGCCGTCGTTACAGCTATGTTGGTCTGGTTTGATGTAGCAGGGTAGCATACATGTACCCCATAATCCTATCCAGAAAAACTATCAAGATAATAGAACAAAATCGATATACTTACAATCCGTTACCGCAGGAACACATAACAGACACAACCAAACTCCCACACGTCGTTACTTAGCAAAATTACTTTGAATTTAACAAAGAATTCTATCCACAAGAAGAAGGGCTGCCGAAGGGATCCCCAGTTTTAGCAGAATTACCAGATATCTTCATGCAGATGTACATGGTTTACTTCAAAACAGAACAGCAACACACACGGATAAACACATTACACAAAAACCTAAAGTTCACCTGAAAGACAGAATAAGGAGGCCAAATATACTTCCTAGATATACGAATCACAAAGAAAAATAACTTCCACCATTTACAGAAAAAACAGTACAAGAGACACAATATTATATCAATTATCCAACCACCGACAGGCCCAAAAACACAACGATAATAAGGTGCTGGACATAATGATTCGGATAGCAAGAAGATAACATATCGCAAGAATCTCTAGTAACGTAACTGAACGACGAAATCCAGAAAAACATGAAAATAAAAAAAAAATACACAAATTCACAACACCCACCACAAACACACACAGCAACATTACCACCACAACACAATAAGGAAACAACACAGAAACTCAAGACACAAGCTGATACACACACACATAGGAAAGAGAAATGGGAACATCTTCAAGAAACAAGGAACAAAAGTAGCTTACCACAGCAATAACTATACAGAAATATCTGAAAAAAGAAGATTACACTGACATACTCCTAAAGCTGTGGCATTTACCAACGCCAGAGTAGCAGCTGTGATACAATTAGGATAGCCAGGGATAACTTTCAAAATAAAGGTAAAAGGAACACAAAAGAGCATGGAAATATGGTATCGGACCATTCAACATTTGCTGAACATGGCAAGGAAATCACCAACCTATCACAATAGAAAAGGCATGAAAATAGATTCAGCAACAAGAAACTTCTCCTAAACCCTCAACTCACAAATTACGAAAACAATAATAAAGAAGAAGCACATAATAAGTGACCAGAAAACATCAGCAACCAGACGCTATTCAAACTAATAAAACGTATGTTAGAGAAAAAACAATCCCTCTAGATTCCTCAAAACAATAACACAAACTACGCAATATCCCCACCCAAGAGCATCCACCACTGTAGCATAGCAAAGCAACAATTTAAACACACAGTAGTCAAAACATGTTAGCTCCATTCACACACACACACACACACACTTTCTAGTCAAAAAATATAAAAAGTGCAGAGCTGTAGCAGACGCTTCCATCACTACCAAAACAATCAAAAGACGAACGCATCCCGCAATAGCAAAACAAAAAAAAAAAAAAAAAACAATCATCGTCCGAACGGGCATTGAAGGACGAAAGGTACCGACCGGCCGCCCTGTCATCCTCAGCCCTTAGGCGTCACCGGATGCGGACACGGAGGGGCGTGTGGTCAGCACACTGCTCTCCCGCCCGTTGTCACTTTTTGTAACCTGTGCAGCTACTTCTCAGTCAAGTAGCTCGCCAATTGGCCTTACAGGTGCTGAGTGTACACCCCTTGGCAAAAGCATTCGGCAGAATAAGACGGTGACCCAGCCAAGTGCTAGCCAAGCCCAACGGTGCTTAAATTCAGTGATCTGACAGGAACCGGTGTTACCACTGCGGCAAGGTCATTGACACGATATCAAAACAAAACACACGGTGAGGGGACAGTAGTTCCTCTGAACAATGAAACGTAAATATTTAACGCGTCGAATGTGCTGTATGGTAAATACCCTAAACATTCAGGTAGAAGAACAATATGAATGTAGTTAACAACAAAAAGACAGTGAATAACGATATGGTTTAGAACCGTTTATAGTAGTAAAAAAACATGCGAACTGTTCAGGACCCTGTCTACCAAAACTTTAAGAGAAAAAAAAGAAGAAGAAACAAGTTGTTACAATGACATTTGAAGATAAAACGAAACGCATCTGGTCTTAATAAGACCTTCATTACAGTTGCAAAAGACGGTAATTTACCTATACAACTTTTATATCCGCAGTTGCAGAAAAAAGAGACCCAAAAACGAAAAAGACAACAAGGACTGACAGAAAATTCTTCGACATTCAAACAGGGCGAGGGCGTCATCATCTTGGCTTCCTCATACATGGATAAATGTAGCATGGCATGATATACTTGGTGTTTTGCTAAAATCACATTTCTATTGAGCAAACTCTCCAGGTATTTTAAACAGTAACCCATTGATTCATTAATGAAACGGGAATACGATCACGTTACAACGTAACTGCTAATAAATTGAACTCCGTCCGAACAGGCCTTAAAACCCAACGGTGTCGACAGAACGCCGTTTTGTAAGTACTAATACTAACCCTTTTGTCTGTTGCCGTAGCCCAGTGGTTAGCACTTCTGATTGCCACCTGGAGGACCCGCGTTAAATTTCTCGTTCTGCCGCCAGGAGCTTATTCGTTGGTGGAAACGGGATCGTGGTGCACTGAGCCTTATGAGGCCAGTTGAGAAGGTACGTGATCGAATAACAGCGGCTTCAGCTTACGAAGAATGGCCAGGTGAGCGGTGTGCTAACAACGTTCATCCATACCCCATCCAGTTACACCATTGGCACAGGATGACACGGTGATCGGTTGGTGTCCGTAGCTCGTGGTCGTGCGGTAGCGTTCACGCTTCCCGCGCCCGGGTTCCCGGATTCGATTCCCGGCGGGGTCAGGGATTTTCTCTGCCTCGTGATGACTGGGTGTTGTGTGATGTCCTTAGGTTAGTTAGGTTTAAGTAGTTCTAAGTTCTAGGGGACTGATGACCTCAGATGTTAAGTCCCATTGTGCTCAGAGCCATTTGAAGCATTTGATCTGTTGGTTCCTATAGGCCCGCCAGTGCCTCTTGACGGAGTTTACTAATACCTTTGAAAGTATTGACATGCAAGAAAACCTAAACACGTTTTCAAATTCATTTACGGTATTCGTAATTATGTTTCACAATGATGCATTGAACAGTATGTAACGGATTTGATGGCACACTACTTGTGTGCGTGTGTGTGTGTGTGTGTGTGTGTGTGTGTGTGTGTGTGTGTGTGTAGCAAAGGAAAATATTTTCACGCTCGCTCTAACACATTCAACGTCGCTGAAGCTTTTCTGTAGTTACATGGCCCAACGGTGAAACACGTCTCTGTTAGGTAAGGTATCTCATTATTTTGCCAAACAACCTTCCAATCTGTACTGGCTTTCATTTACTTTTCATATCTGCACTGTTGATGTCACAATGCAACAATGCACTGACTGATATTGCAGGAAACAGCCCCAGTTCAAGACACAGGTGGCAGAAATATTACCAGATAACAGAAAACCAGAACCTCTGCTTTTATGTAGCTTATATTTGTGTCTACCACCAGTTCTAGTTTTTTGAGAATACTGAAAACTAAGACTAGTGGACCATTAGGAGACATGTTGAGGGCACTGAACGAATCGTAACATCATCTTTTGTATAGTGAAATCGATCGGAAATAGCCAAGAACAATGAATACAGTTGGTTGGAGACAAAAATGACTATCAAACAGAAGAAACAGCTTTTATTCTCCGTAATACGATTATCTAAGGTCAATGGAACAACTATAGTGTAATAGTAATAAATCTTTCAGTCTGTAGTAAACGTTTCTTTTCGAAACTGCCACGCAGATTAAAACTGTGCGCCAGACAGATCCCCGATCCCGAAACACTGCCTTTCGTGCGCAATGTTCTTAGCGACCGAGTTACCTAGACACAACTTACGACCCTACCTCGAAGCGTCAGTTCAGAATTTGCGTCCCTCCAGTTTCCCAAACTTGACGGTCGATTTGCATAGCTTCGTGGGCTAACTGTCCTGAAAGAAAGGTCAACTTTGAGAAATGGCTAAACGGAAATCATTCAACAGAGGAAAGGCCGCTGGAACTGATGGGATAACTTTGCGATTCTTCATAGAATAAGGAAACAAATGTTACTCATCTAGCAGAAATCTACAGTAAGTAGCTGTAGGAGGGAATTCTGTCTAGAGATCGAAAAAAGTACAGTTCATCCCAGTTTTGAAGAAGACCCGTACAATAGACGCAAAAAACTACGAGTATAATCAGATGTAATGTAATGCTCATGAATAGTCAGAAAAACCTATTACGGAGAGATTACAGGATTGTATAACTGTGAATTCAAGTGGTCGTAGCCATCAAATGTCTGGAACTAAGCTCACGAAGCAAGTTAAAGTGAAACGATCACGTACAACTAATCGCAGATAATGGTGATGCCCGACAGAGTTTCACTGGCAGAATCTTCAGGATGTGTAGTCCATGGCATAAAGGAGGTAGCCTTCAGAACATTCTTTGGACCAGTACTTGAATACTGCTCGTCAGTGTGGGATCTGTTGATAGGAGTAACAGGCGATATATGGAAGAGCCAAAGACAAGCAGAGCATGTCGTTGACGGTTAATTGCGGAATTGCAAAAGAATCACGGGTATGATAAGTCAACTACAGTGGCAGACGCTTGAGAAGAGATGTTCAAATTCCGAGGGCGTACTTCCCTAGAATATTCAACTAATACAGGGTGGTCCATTGATGGTGACCTGGCCAAATATCTCACGAAATAATCATCAAACGAAAAAACTACAAAGAACGAACCCTGTCTAGCTTGAAGGGGGAAACCAGGTAGCGCTATGGTTAGCCAACAAGATGGCGCTGCCACAAGTCAAACAGGTATCAACTGCGTTTTTTTTAAATAGGAAACCCCATTTTATTACATATTCGGGTAGTACGGAAAGAAATATGAATGTTTTAGTTGGACCACTTCTTTCGCTTTGTGATAGATGTGGTGTCACCGCCAGACACCACACTTGCTAGGTGGTAGCTTAAATCGGCCGCGGTCCATTAGTACATGTCGGACCCGCGTGTCGCCACTGTCAGGATCGCAGACCGAGCGCCACCACACGGCAGGTCTCGAGATACGCACTAGCACTCGCCCCAGTTGTACGACGACGTTGCTAGCGATGCACACTGACGAAGCCTTTCTCTCATTTGCCGAGAGACAGTTAGAATAGCCTTCAGCAAAGTCCATGTCTACGACCTAGCAAGGCGCCAATAGCCTTAGATAGCTTGTATCTAAAGAGTCTCACTTGTATCGCCACAATCTCCAGATGTCTCATCAAGAACGATGTATACAATGATGTATTAAAAGTTAAGTATTCAAGGAGCTACGTACTTTTCTTTATAACATTCATTACGAATCCTGTTTCAGACCTCACTCCATCCTTCGTGAGTTAGCGCGTGCATCTGGCCGCCTCTTTCAATTAGCGTACGTAATGTTGGCAAGTCTGCCGACACTACAATAGATGTGGTGTCACCGCCAGACACCACACTTGCTAGGTGGTAGCTTTAAATCGGCCGCGGTCCATTAGGACATGTCGGACCCACGTGTTGCCACTGACAGTGATCGCAGACCGAGCGCCACCACACGGCAGGTCTCGAGAGACGGACTAGCACTCGCCCCAGTTGTACGGACGACGTAGCTAGCGATGCACACTGACGAAGCCTCGCTCATTTGCAGAGCAGATAGTTAGAATAGCCTTCAGCTAAGTCAATGGCTACGACCTAGCAAGGCGCCATTACCCTTACATAGCTTGTATCTAAAGAGTCTCACTTGTATCGCCACAATCTCCAGATGTAACACAAGGATGGATTAAAGTTAAGTATTCCAGAAGCTACGTACTTTTCTTTATAGCATTCATTACGTATCCTGTTTCAGACCTCACGCCATCCTTCGTGAGCTTATAGCGTGCATTGCGGTCCCCTCAAACCACACTGTGTCGGCACTTCTGTCGACACATCTATAGATGGCCCGGTAATACTCACAAACGTATAAGTATGTGGTATCACGTAACATTCCGCCAGTGCGGACGGTATTTGCTTCGTGATACATTACCCGTGTTAAAATGGACCGTTTACCGATTGCGGAAAAGGTCGATATCGTGTTGATGTATGGCTGTTGTGATCAGAATGCCCAACGGCCGTGTTCTATGTATGCTTCTC
This sequence comes from Schistocerca nitens, assembly GCF_023898315.1. Taxonomy (NCBI): domain Eukaryota; kingdom Metazoa; phylum Arthropoda; class Insecta; order Orthoptera; family Acrididae; genus Schistocerca; species Schistocerca nitens. The sequence goes on along the minus strand of NC_064618.1, from coordinate 51,952,423 downwards.
GGTATCCTGGACGACGTTATCCAAGTGTCCGGACCGTTCACCGGATAGTTACGTTATTTAAGGAAAGAGCAAGTTTCTAGCCACATATGAAACGTCAACCTCGACCTGCAACAAATGATTATCCCCAAGTAGGCGTTTTAGCTACTGTCGCGGCTAATCCACACATCAGTAGCAGACAAATTGCGCGAGAATCGGGAATCTCTAAAACGTCGGTGTTGATATTCGTTTGACCTATGGCAGCGCCATCTAGCGGGCCAACCATAGCGCCATCTGGTTTCCCCCTTCAAGCTAGACAAGTTTCGTTCTTTGTAGTTTTTTCGTTTGATGCTTATTTCTTGAGATATTTGGCCCACTCACTATCAGTGGACCACCCTGTATATCTCGTGAAAAAAACTATGAAGGTAAAAGTATAGTTTCGAGCTCACACGGAGGCTTAAAGACAACAATGCTTTCTGCGAACCACTCACGACTGGACCAGCGAAGGAGTTGCGACAATGGCACAAAGTACATTCCGCTGTATACGAGTATCGAAAATGGCTCTGAGCACTATGGGACTCAACTGCTGAGGTCATTAGTCCCCTAGAACTTAGAACTACTTAACCCTAACTAACCTAAGGACATCACACACATCCATGCCCGAGGCAGGATTCGAACCTGCGACCGTAGTATACGAGTATCCACCATATACTGTAACATTACTTACTGTAATGATTTAGATGTAGAGTTCAAAGCCTAGGGATTCTTCACGAAATGGCTCTTCTGCTCGTCAATAGAACGATTGGTGTTTTTTTTTTTTTTTTAATTGCTGTGAAATACAGCAAGAGGTCGTCGTCATGGTCGGTGGGTCAGCTCTTTGCTCAGTTTCCTGTTTCTGTCACCAGCGACGTCAAAATTACGACAATGTCTACGCGAAAGAAATCGAATTTAGAACTGGCGTCACACTCTGAATGTGTGAGTGAATTATCTGGGCGCACAGCATCGAGCCATTCCGCGGCCAGCCACTCCCCGGCTCGGCAACATCTCATGAGCAAACCGAGTTTGACCTTGGGCATCGCCCTCGCCGGAACGGCACGTGGAGTGCACGCGTGCGCCGGCTGTTTTGTAGGTAGGGACCCCTGTTGCCAGTCCAGTGGTCACGCGTTTCCACGCCGCCGACCAGCGGGCGGCCCCGTTCGCTGCTCGCGTATCCCCCCAGCCTCTCTCTCCCGCCAGCAGCCACTCCACTGGCAAGTTTCCGGCAGAGATTACTTAGCCTAACTACGGCGAGTTGCCCGCGCCTCGGCCAAGTTCCCTCTCTGCGCCTCGCCTGCTCTGCTCTCCTCATAATTAGCGTTTTCACTGTGCAGCGGCCAAGGCGCCGAGCCCTAGCCTGTCGCCAGCTCGGCTGTGACACCCGCCACCGCCCGTATGCTAGAGACCCGGATTATACGCTTCTTGGACGACTACATCACCAACTTCGGAATACTTGTATGCCTTGCTTATTAATTCCTAACACGAGGACTTGTTAGTCATAAACAAGGGAAAGTGGTGGAATAGTGAGTAGTCAAGCAAATCTCATTATCTTGACACATTTATTATGAATAACCTAAAACCAACTGTGAAAGGTGGCATGAGCCCCTTCTCATATTTCTATCTTACTCTGAGTAATTCGATTTGGGGAAGTATAGCCGAGTAGGAACATTACAAGGCTAGTATCGAGAAAGAAGATATGAATATTTTTCTCTCTAATTGCATGTGGTGAAAAGTTGCTATTGCTTCACAAGCGGACTTCCCACGCAGCATCTCTCGTCACCCAGGTAGTCCGGTGACAGGTGGGTTCTGCTGATCTTGAAAGGGTTATGCCGACGGGTGTGAGGGAGTCAAGTGGATGCTTTCCAGACGCCGACATTGTCATAAGAGCGGGAGCGACACGCCCACTGGGGCCTGAAGGAGCTGCTGGGACTAGAAATTCCGTTACTTCGCAGAAACTTAGTGAAAACGCTTTCTGACGGGCTACCAGCGAAGTGTAGGAATGACTTGTGTTCCCAGGGAGTCTTGGCGGGCACATTCCCGCGTTTTCTGCAAAATCATAACTGTGATTGGCTTGCTCAGGGGATAACTCCGTGACGTAGCAAAATCGGCGCAGATATTGGCGCCAAGTATCTCCATTGGTGGAATAGTAGTGCTCCGGCAATAGAGTGGAATTTTCCGCCGGTTTTCGAGTCGCTTATTGGCACTTTTTAACCAAGGGGGTTGGCTGGGTGTTTCTCTTAAGATTTGAGTTGCAAGGAATTTGCTTCACATACCACTTGGTCATAAATGTCACAATCTAGATCACGGACAACATCATCTTCACAGCATTTATTTGAATATCCAATTTGATGTATTGTAAATGTTTCATGTGTTTTGTTTATTATTTTGAGTCATAATAAATCAAATTGTTATTTTGGACAGAATTTTCATTCTGTTGATCGGTAGGGCAACCCTGTCATTTCTCACAACATTAATGAAACTTTCCTTTATCAAATTAATTTCTATCAAATTGAATTATTGCAGGCACCAAACTCTTTTCTACTCCACTTGCAGGGTCGATTACAGACAGTTCGCGTTTCTTCTTAATCCATGTGCAACAGCAAAAGTCGGAGTTAGAAAAGGGGGGGTTAGAGCATCATTTCCATATGAAGAGTCTAAAAGAATTTAGTGTTAAACACACTGATAGCCCTAGCACCTCACAACTGTAAATAAGTTTCTCCAGTTTAACTGCGAATAGAAAGTTGGGCACGTTTGTCCACTGCATGCGGTAATTATCTTTGAGGAATTGTGAGATTCAGAAGAGAAGCTAGTATTAAATATGCATGAGGGAAAATAATCGCACCTAAGCTATCTGCCAGTTTGTGTTAGGCAATTAGAATGTTGAAAGGTGTTTCAACAGTGACGCGGACTGTGTAATGACTTCCATTTTCCCACGTCAACAGAATGACAATATTTTTGCTAAAAAGTTAGTCCTGGGGTGTCTCTCCTCCGGTGCATGCCGTATTATTCCAAATACAGCACCCGACAACTCCTGGACCTGCCGGCCGCGGTGGTCTAGCGGTTCTGGCGCTGCAGTCCGGAACCGCGGGACTGCTACGGTCGCAGGTTCGAATCCTGCCTCGGGCATGGGTGTGTGTGATGTCCTTAGGTTAGTTAGGTTTAAGTAGTTCTAAGTTCTAGGGGACTTATGACCTAAGATGTTGAGTCCCATAGTGCTCAGAGCCAGCCAACTCCTGGACCAAAACTGCTTTTCTCCACAACTGCAAAATACCTCATTAGGTTCTTTACTACGTGTAGGTAGTGATTTCAACCTGACAGTAAACCGGTTAGCGTATACGTCGTCATAATCACATAATCTGGAATGCATCGATGAATTTGGTGCTACTTCCCAACATTTGCCTTTTCTTTTCTCTGCTTGCTCAGGAAATCACCTACGTGTTCAGCTTTTGCATTCTTGTTTATCAACAGAATAGGCTGTTTTTTTTTTTACTCCTTAATTCTTGCTTCATTTCAGCGTCTTGCAGCTTCTCTTTCACCGAGGTGCGCATCTGTTCAGCGCATCAGTACTACAGTCTGCCATTACGTACAAGGAGCAGGCAATCAAAAATGTCTCAGATAGAAAGAAAATAAGTAAACTGTGTATTATTTCAAAAGTAAGTGCCTTGATTGTCAATACACACACATGTTTTGCAGCACCTCGGTTCCGAGAGTTCCGAAACCCGGACAAAAAATCGGGATAGAGATCAACATAAACATCATTTCCACACATTTTTATTGCTCGTTAAAACCACACATTGCATATTGTACCACCATACAGAGAGACCTTCAGAGGTAGTGGTTCACATTACTGCACACACTTGTACCTCTAACACACAGCAGGAAGTCCTCTTGCATTGATGCATGCCTGTATTCGGCTATCCACAAGTTTATCGAGGCGCTGTTGGTCCAGATAGTCCCACTCGTCAACGGCGTTTCGGCGTAGATCCCTCAGAGTGGGTGGTGGGTCACGTCGTCCATAAACAGCGCTTTTCAGTCTATCCGAGGAATGTTCGATAGGGTGCATGTCTGGAGAACATGCTGGCCACTCTAGTCGAGCGATGTCATTATCGTGAAGGAAGTCATTCACAAGATGTGAACGATGGGGGCGCAAATTGTCGTCCATGAAGACGAATGCCTCACAAATATGCTGCCGATATGGTTGCACTATCGGTCGGAGGATGGTATTCACGTATCGTACAGCCATTACGGCGCCTTCCATGACCACCAGCGGCGTACGTCGGACCCACATTACGCCACTCCAAAACAGTATGGAACCTACACCTTGCTGCACTCGCTGGACAGAGTGTCTAAGGCGTTCAGCCTGACCGGGTTGCCTCCAAAAATGTCTCTGACGATTGTCTGGTTGATGGCATATGACAGTCTTCGGTGAAGAGAACGCGATGCCAATCCTGAGTGGCCTATTCGGCATGTTGTTCGGCCCATCTGTACAGCGCTGCATGATGTCGTGGTTGCAAAGATGGACCTCGCCATAGACGCCGGGAGTGAAGTTGCGCATCATGCAGCCTATTGCGCAGAGTTTGAGTCGTAACACGACGTTCTGCGGCTGCACGAAAAGCATTATTCAACATGGTGGCGTTGCTGTCAGGGTTCCTCCGAGCCATAATCCGTAGGTAGCGATCATCCACTGCAGTATTAGCCCCAGGATGATGCAAAACTATTTTTACGTGTGTATTTATGAGAGCAGCTGTAGAGATCGCTTAGCTACTATAATTATCATCACCGATTTTTCATCGAAATACACTCCTGGAAATTGAAATAAGAACACCGTGAAGTCATTGTCCCAGGAAGGGGAAACTTTATTACATTCCTGGGGTCAGATACATCACATGATCACTCTGACAGAACCACAGGCACATAGACACAGGCAACAGAGCATGCACAATGTCGGCACTAGTACAGTGTATATCCACCTTTCGCAGCAATGCAGGCTGCTATTCTCCCATGGAGACGATCGTAGAGATGCTGGATGTAGTCCTGTGGAACGGCTTGCCATGCCATTTCCACCTGGCGCCTCAGTTGGACCAGCGTTCGTGCTGGACGTGCAGACCGCGTGAGACGACGCTTCATCCAGTCCCAAACATGCTCAATGGGAGATCTTGCTGGCCAGGGTAGTTGACTTACACCTTCTAGAGCACGTTGGGTGGCACGGGATACATGCGGACGTGCATTGTCCTGTTGGAACAGCAAGTTCCCTTGCCGCTCTAGGAATGGTAGAACGATGGGTTCGATGACGGTTTGGATGTACCGTGCACTATTCAGTGTCCCCTCGACGATCACCAGTGGTGTACGGCCAGTGTAGGAGATCGCTCCCCACACCATGATGCCGGGTGTTGGCCCTGTGTGCCTCGGTCGTATGCAGTCCTGATTGTGGCGCTCGCCTTCACGGCGCCAAACACGCATACGACCATCATTGGCACCAAGGCAGAAGCGACTCTCATCGCTGAAGACGACACGTCTCCATTCGTCCCTCCATTCACGCCTGTCGCGACACCACTGGAGGCGGGCTGCACGATGTTGGGGCGTGAGCGGAAGACGGCCGAACGGTGTGCCGGACCGTAGCCCAGCTTCATGGAGACGGTTGCGAATGGTCCTCGCCGATACCCCAGGAGCAACAGTGTCCCTAATTTGCTGGGAAGTGGCGGTGCGGTCCCCTACGGCACTGCGTAGGATCCTACGGTCTTGGCGTGCATCCGTGCGTCGCTGCGGTCCGGTCCCAGGTCGACGGGCACGTGCACCTTCCGCCGACCACTGGCGACAACATCGATGTACTGTGGAGACCTCACGCCCCACGTGTTGAGCAATTCGGCGGTACGTCCACCCGGCCTCCCGCATGCCCACTATACGCCCTCGCTCAAAGTCCGTCAACTGCACATACGGTTCACGTCCACGCTGTCGCGGCATGCTACCAGTGTTAAAGACTGCGATGGAGCTCCGTATGCCACGGCAAACTGGCTGACACTGACGGCGGCGGTGCACAAATGCTGCGCAGCTAGCGCCATTCGACGGCCAACACCGCGGTTCCTGGTGTGTCCGCTGTGCCGTGCGTGTGATCATTGCTTGTACAGCCCTCTCGCAGTGTCCGGAGCAAGTATGGTGGGTCTGACACACCGGTGTCAATGTGTTCTTTTTTCCATTTCCAGGAGTGTATTTTATTCTCATGTTAAAGTGTAATTCATTGCGGCGTATGTGCCAAGGGAAACCGTCTCATCAGAAGAGGTTGTTTGTTCGTGTGGAATCGGAACTTCTCACTAACTGTAATCGCTGTGTATAATCAATAGAGATTGAGGCAGCACAAGTAATCGTTCTCCCTACCGCTGCCGAAGAGCGTTGGCTCGAAGGCACTCCTGGCACTGACTAAGACGAGTTTCCTTCCTAAGTCCTTTGCGGACTTTGGTTACGAAAAGATGAACTCACAAACCTAACGCATCACCCGTCGTCCCCGCCATGACTGTCCAACCGCCCTGTTCGCGCCGTACTAAGACTATATGAGGAACAGACTTAAACGTTGTTTATAAAACTCTACATTTACGATTCTTTGCTACGCAGAGATAATGACACCTTAGTTATCCTGACCACTCTCCCTCTGCATCTGAAAACAGAGCACGGATAGCTGTGATGCAGCCGAAATATTTCGTCGCTTTTGAATGCTCACTTGCATCGAGAAAGATGGACATTGCAGAGATATACGAGACACCGCTTTAGATATTATCACGTACCGTGGATTTTGGAGAAAAACATTTAAGATTGTTTTTGGAAGAGAGTCGTAGTTTTATAGATCCATCAAAATGTTAGACGTGTTGATGGTATCATACTGAAAGTCGTATGTTCCATAAATTCTCTTCTCCTGTAGCGTTACATCCCTTGGTGAGCCTTCGCTTCTCCATCATTTTCCCTCAATGCTTCTCGCTTTTTGCAGGCTCCTTTCCATGTTTGAGTCCCATGCTGGTGAGGTCTTCGATTAAATTATCACTCCACCTTCGTCTGCTTCCTCATTTTCTATTATATATTCTCTTCAATAATGGTTGTAGCTCGTTGTTATAGCCTATCCTCCAGCCCTTTTCCTCCCTTATTTTGCCTTAAGTTACACGTAGTACATTTCGCTCAAAGGTTCTTAGAGGTTTTTGTCATCTTCTGTCTAGGAGTTTTATTCTTCTTGCAACAAGGCTGTTCCTGACGAGTTGTAAATTTATAAAGTAAGTTCTGTTCCCTGTTTGTATCCTATCCCTTTCAACCTTTTCATCATCTGATATTAAAGCTCCCATGTTACTGAAATGGAACACTCCTTAGTAGCCCTTCACATTTATATTTGGATCTTTATGAGTTCTTCTGGCCTCAGAGTGTGACATTACCATAATTTTGTTTTATTTTCGTTTACTATGGGGTCAACTTTTAATGCTTCAGTTTCCATTACCAGGACTGTTTCTTTAATTCTTCCTACTGTTGCAATGTCATTAGCATATGCACATAGGCTAGTTTTCATATGTATGGTGCCTCGCTTATTGATCTTCTTTACTACGTTGTGCAGGGCTACATTGTTTAACACATTGGAGAGACTTTGCTTGATTCCATTATTCAAGACAAGGCTTTAACTTGCCCTGTTAAATATTTACATCGTCCGTAAACACCATATTGAAAGCGATTTACTGTATTATCACATCATAAGCCGGTATCTCTTAGCGATTCATTACTACAGGAAAAAATATACCAGCGAAAATTGCCCCTGTCGGAGTACACGACATGTGAATATTACTCTTTAACAGGCTCCGACAGAAAAGTAGAGAACTAGGTGCCTTAATCTTCATTCAGCTTTTCTCATCAAAACTTTGGCATGAGAACATACTCGCGTTCTCTAAGCACAGAACGTTCTAAACCCTTCTACCCAGCCTCTCTTTGTAATAACGCCTTCATACGCAGGATCTCCCTCTCGCTGCCGTTGTTTATATATGTCTCTCTCCCACTGTCAACTTTTCTCCTGTTGGTTTACAGTATATCCCCTGCCACTACATCCTCTTTCACTCAGATTCTCTCCTTTCGTGTTTCTTTTTCAGTGCCATTTCGATATTTTGATGCCGTATCTCGACAGCTCAAAAATAATTTTGGGTGGGTGGAGGAAGGGGGTGTCAAACATAGTTTTCCCCCTCTACCTAAGTGTTCAAGTTCGTCGGGCTGGTAGGATCAACACCCCCGCAAACCCATGTATGATCTCCGATCATCTGTATGTCTCATTTCCACTGTCTCCTCTCTCTTTTGCTCCCACTGCATCAATCTTTGTCTGTTACGGCGTTACTCTCTCACTGACCATCAATATCTCTACTCTCTTTGGGTCCCACTGTTATTATCTTCGCCCATCTCTTTTTCTTTTTTGCAATCTCTGCTACTCTCTTTCAGCATACAAAAGCACGAATATGTTCGCATGCCAAGATTTTTAGTGAGCAAGGCGGAATGAACGCTGAAGCACTGGGTTCTAAACTTTTCTGTCAGGGTCTTAAAAGAGGACGTATCTGGCTTTTAGTGTTTCGAAGGGAGCATTTTTAGCTGGTTCCCTTCGTTTCCTTGCTTATATAAAATGAATTAATTAAGTCAGTAAACTTTCGACAGTTTGTGTATACACATCGAAACATTTACATACTTTGATACATATAAACTACAAATAAGTTTAACACAAAATCGTTTGTTTTACATTTTTTTCTGGACACTTTCCTCATCGATCGCAATACAATGAAACGTTCTGGTTACAATTTGTATATTAAAAGAGTAAAAATGTACTGAATTTGCAATATTACCAGTTTTGCATAATTTTTGGCAGTCATGTTAAATTGTCTTCGGGCATGTTAATACCCTTATCAGCCCATTTATTGTCACTGGAGTACCATTTTGACCGCATTTCTATAGGCGTGAAATTTCCATTGTGCAGAGACAGAGCGACTTAATTTTCAATTGTTGCAGAAAATATTGAATAAAAACATAGTTTGATGACATCAGAACCCTTGCAATGACCTAGCAGGCCTTCCCAAATATTCGCTTTGTCAGCTAAAACTGTATTTATGCCTCAAATCTGATATTATAAGCATACTTTACGTGCTTAAGTACGGTAAATTTGGACATCTGGATCTCCATAACGGATAATGTTATCGAAAAAAGTTTCTAAGTTCCCCAGGAACATCATCTTAAGAACATGCGGTAAAAATTTCGATTATGTGCCATGAGTAGAAATTATAGAAGTGACCTTTCCCACAAATTGTCGTTTCGTTCTCAAAAATAATGTTTGTTCGAGGTTTTCCCAGCACTGGGCCATGAACAAAAGGTACTTTTATAAGACACTTGAATGGCTCCCCCCCCCCCCCCCCCGCCCCCCCACTCTTTTCTTTTGAGTCATCAGTCTTATGACTGGTTTGATGCAGCCCGCCACGAATTTCTCTCCTGTGCCAACCTCTTCATCTCAGAGTAGCACTTGCAATCTACGTCCTTAATTATTTGCTGAATGTATTCCAATCTCGGTCTTCCTCTACAGTTTCTGCTCTCTACAGCCCCCTCCAGTACCATGGAATCATTCCCTGATGTCTTACCAAATGTCGTATCATCCTTTATGTCAGTGTTTCCCACATATTTATTTCCTCTCCATTTCTATGAAAAACCTCCTCATCTTTTACCTTATCAGTGAACCTAATTTTTAACATTAGTGTATAGCACCGCATATCAGATGCTTCTATTCTCTTCTGTTCCGGTTTTCCTACAGACCATTCATGTGCTTCAAACGTGCATTCACAGAAATTGCTTCCTCAAATTAAGGCCTGTGATTGATACTGGCAGACTTCACTTGGCCAGGAATTCTTTCTCTGCCAGTGGTGTCATTGGTTATTTTTCTGCCTAGGTAGAGGAATTCCTTAACTTCATCTACTTCGTGACCATCAATCCTGATGTTTAGTTTCTCGACGTTCTCATTTCTGCAAAATTACAGACCAATATCCATAACTTCTGTTTGCTGCAGAATCCTTGAAAATATTCTCAGTTAGAATATAATAAAGCTTCTGGAGGCTGAGAATCTTATGTCCATGATTCAGCAATGTTTTGGAAAGCATCGCTCGTGCGAAACTCAGCTTGCTCTATTCTCACGTGATATACTGATAACCATGGATGAAGGCAACAGGCAGATCGCATATCTCTAGGTTTCCGGAAAGCATTTGAAACGGTGCCCCACCGCAGACTATTAACGAAGGTACGAGCATATGGAATAAGTTCATAAATATGTGAGTGATTCAACGACTTCCTGTATAGTAGAACCGGTATGTTGTCCTCGAAATCGAGTGTTCATCAGAGACAAGGGTATCATCAGGAATGCCACAGGGTCGTGTGATAGGACCGCTGTTGTTCTCTGTATACATAAATGATTTGGCTGACAGGATGTGCAGCAATGTGCGGTTGTTTTCTGAAGATGCCGTGGTGAATAGTAGGATGTCGAAGTTGAGTGACTGCAGGAAGATACAAGCGATTTAGTCAAAATTTTCAGTTGGTGTGGGTGAATGGCAGCTAGCCCTAAATGTGGAAAAACGTAAGTTAGTGCGGATGAGTAGGAAGAACAAACCTGAAATGTTCGGATACAGTATGACTAGTGTTCTGCTTGACACAGTCAAGTCGTTTAAATATCTGGGTGTAACGACGCAAAGCGATATGAGGTAGAATCAGCTTGCGGGGACTGGGGTAGGGGAGACGAAAGGTCGCCTTCGGTTTATTGGGAAAATTTTAGGAAAGAGTGGTTCATTGGCTAAGGAGAACGTATATAGGACGCTAATGGGACCTATTCTTGAGTGCTGCTCGAATGTTTGGGATCATTACCAGGTGAGATTGAAGGAAGACACCGAAGCAGTTCACAGGCGGGCTGCTAGATTTGTTGTCGGTAGGTTCGAACAACAGATAAGTGTTACGGAGGTGCTTCGCGAACTCAAATGCAAATCTCTGGAGGGAAGGTGACGTTCTTTTCGGTAAACGCTAGGGAGAAAATTTAGAGAATCGGCATTTGATGCTGACTGCCGAACGATTTTACTGCCGCCAACATACATCACACGCAAGGATCACTACTCTTTTTTCTTCTATCACCTATCCCCCCTCATAGAGGCCTTCAGTAATCTCTTTCCACCTATCCGCTCTCTGCTCTGAACTTAACAGTGGAGTTCCCGTTGAACTCCTAATGTTGATGATGATGATGTCGTGTGACGAGGGCCTCCCGTCGGGTAGACCGCTCGCCTGGTGCAAGTCTTTCGATTTGACGCCGCTTCGGCGACTTGCGCATCGATGGGGATGAAATGATGATGATTAGGACAACACAACACCCAGTCCCTGAGCGGAGAAAATCTCCGACCCAGCCGGGGATCGAACCCGGACCCTTAGGATTGATAGTCTGTCGCACTGACCACTCAGCTACCGGGGGCGGACTGCACTCCTAATGTTACCATCCTTGATTATAATTTCACCTAGAATGTTTTGAATTCCCGATACGCTGAGTCAGTACTTCTGACAGTCTTTTCGTTTTCGATTTCTTCACATTTTTCATGAAGCTATTTTGTCTTAGCTTCCCTGCACTTCCTGTTTATTTCAATCGTCAGCGACTTGTATTTCTGTATTCCTAAATTTCCCTGAACTTTTTGTGCTTCCATCTTTCATCGACCAGCTGAAGTATTTCTTCTGTCACCCATAGTTTCTTCGCAGTTACCTTCTTTGTACCTATGTTTTTCTGTCCAACGTTTGTGATTGCCCACTTTAGAGATGTCCATTTCTCTTCATCTGTACTGCTTATTGAGGTATTCCTTATTGCTGCATCTATAGACTTAGCGTTCTTCAAGCGTATCTCGTCATTCCTTAGTAGCCTACTTCCATGTCCCATTTGTTTGTGTATTGATTCTCCCTGAGTAATCTCTTCAGCCTACTCTTCGTCACTACCTGATCGTGATCTGAGTGTATACAACCTCCTGGATTCGCTTTGCAATTCAGTATCTGCTTTCGGAATCTAGCTGTAATTTCCCGCCTCAACCTGTCTTTTCCAAGTATCTCCCTAGACCACACCTAATGCAAAACAACCAATCAATGTGCTCAATTTGCCTCTGCTAGAGGAAGTGATTACATTTCAATTATGGCACTGTTTTGTTGGATAGCTTCAGTATATCCGTTCATTCAGTAAGTATACAAATGGTGGCTAGGATAAGGGCTATCAAACACGCATGACCCTTTATCGCTGTGATCGATAGAAACCGAGATTCGATATCTTAAAAAGTCATAGGTTCGCGCGCGGCTTGCTGAAACATATGGACACACTGCACTGTTGTGCAAGGACCGATAGCAGGAAGTTGAGATACATTTTCAATTTGAAATAATGATTGATAAAAAATGTAGTTGATCGCAGCTTCTAAATATTGCTATAATCATTTGCATTTCAGCTGTGCATACTTATTTCATGTCAACCATTAACAACTCATTACTAAAACACCACAATGAATACCTGAAGAAAAAGCCCTCATGTACGTGAGAACTAATATCATGCGAATAAATTGTTGAATAGTAAGTTGATCGGCAGATAAAGGACATACGACAGAGCGCAATAAATTTGCAACTCGCATACGCTGCAACCGAAAATCCTAACGAGCTGAAAACGATAGCGCGTATACAGCTGTAAATCATGAGTTTTTAATGATGTGTCAACTACGCAAAAATAAGCGGGAAGCTTCCTGCCACTGTTACGTGTAAATTAACTGTTAAATTATCCGAACAGAAACTCAGCAATAGCTAGAAAACTAGGGAGTCGAGAATTTGTTCATGCCAAAGAAATATCGCATGCAACAACGGGGACTGGCGCTCCACCGAGCTTATTTGTTCACTCAGCCGTGACAATTTAATTGGGCCCTCAGCGGGGACATCGATTCACGAAACGTGAAAACATTTGCCGTAAGACGAAAACAGAACTTCTGCAGAGCAGTTCACAGCGTTGCATTTGCAATGGCTCTCAATCTGTGCCTCAGTGGTTCCGTGGCGATCACTCAAGTGCAGTATTTTTAAGTGCCATTCTCGCTGAAGACAAAAGCTGATAATGCGTCTCTCCTCATTTACTTTTATTCGCAGATATTAGGCCGCCGTTTGTCGTTAAGTAGAGTCAATCCGATATACTTGAGCATGTAAAAAGTACAATGACTACATCCAGAGTGTATAAAAATACGCTTCAGTTACTTTAGGGCTTCATTGTCTAAATATGGCAAGAAGTTCATAATATGAATGTGGGTTCGAAAGTACTTTCTTATGGAGGTAAGAAAGAATTTATTGTTCATGGCACAAAAATGAAACATTTACCAAATATATTTATATTTATCCTTGGCGCAAAAATTATACAAATACCGAACACACTTTCGTTTACAGAAATTGCTGGATGTGACCACACCTTGTTTCCATGCATCACCTGAGCATGCGTTCTTCATTTTACCGTACGCTGTGGAAACTTCCTTGTGTGTTCCGAATTTCATCAAATCCATTTTGGTAACGATTCCTCAGAACATAGACATTTGGTACGGGATTTTAAATGTCCCCAAAGGAAATACCCACTGGACTCAAATTTGGCGATCGTGCAGGCCATGTAATGGATACCCCTCGTCCAATCTACCAGTTCCTAACATGGTTATCGAGACACCGGAATACTGTGTAATTTGACGTGGAGCAGCATCTTGCATAAACAACATTCTTTGGATGACGTCTAAATGACCATCGCCAAGAAAATGAAGCAACTTGCATCTAAGGAACTACTGACATGTTTGTCTAGTAAGGCAGTGGGGGATGAAATAGGGGCGAATGAAATGAACATGAATGAAGCAGATCCACACCCCATGAAAGCGATCGCACTGCATGAGGGTTTTCATAATCCCAGATGTGGTCACGTAAAATGCCAGTGATTAAGTTACATGGCAAGAACAACAGAAACAAAGCACACTGATATAACGTACGTTGACAGAAAGCTATTCCTGACTAAAAGTCTGCCTCATTTAATGCTTTTGCACCCTTTGAAAGTGATAGAGGAACAACCCTCCTTAGCTGGGTGGCAACGTGCGCGTCTCCCATGCAAGCGTGCACTGATTCGATTCACGACCGGGCTGGAGATTTACTCCTCTCGTGGAGTGGTGGGTGTTTTGTTGTCCTCATCAACATTTCATACTCACTACCGGCGCGCAAGACGCCTAATGTGGCGTCGAGTGAAGTGAGACTTGCACTTGACGGCCGAACTTCCCCGAATGGTGCCTCCCGACCAACGATGCCATACGCTCATTTCATTTTACAGATTTTCAGGCAGTGTGTTGCAGATCTTCATGCAATTGTCGGCTTTCCTTCTCACATTTCTGCTCTACTAATTGATGGAGTTTTCAGTAAAGCGTATTAGGAATGATATAATAAGATTGCAGATGCCTTGAGCCATATGTTGACCGCACTTTTTTGGAGTTATATCGGGATACCAAATGTGGTGCGTAGGTTTCGAGGATATTGGTGGAAATATGTTTGCTGTTTGGGAATTTTCTCCATAGGTGAGTGATCACTGCAGCTGATTGGCATGTGAGGAATCCGGGGTCCATTACAGGTACTTCTTTGACAGCAGGGGTCATGCAGGGTGCTTTCTGGCTATTGAGGCAAAATGAGGAGCTACTCGACTGATCAGGTTCCAAGGTCAAGAATCCCGACAAAGAACGGGGATGCGGCGAGCTGACCACATGCTCGTCCACCTTCACGCCGCAAAACGACGACATGATGTGTAATAAGGAAGTGAAAAGACTTACAGCAATTGTCACAGAGTCATTTATTAAGTAGAGGAGTTCTATGTGGACGCATGGGCGGGGACGTGAGGAAGAGACTATTACAGTGCTTAACATGGAGTGTGGAACTATACGGATCGGAGACATGAACTCTAAGGAAAGAGGAAGAAAAAAGAATAGAAGCATCCGACAAGTGGATTTGGAGGAGGATGTAAGCGTTGAATTAAGTAGACGAAATTAGAAATAGTGTGTAGTGAAGAGTGAGGGAAGAGAGAGAAAATTTAAAGGTACTCTGAGAGAGTTAATACAATTGGCTTGGGCATTGCAGGAGAAGAGATTGTTTACTGATGGATGCTATGGAAGGTGAATAGAAGATGGTGCCGAAGATACAAGATGCTGGAAACGATAGGAAATAATGGTCAGAAAAAAAGCGGGTAGTAAATGACACGACTGCAACGAGAGATGTTTGTGAGGAGCTGCCCTATAGCAGGGGTCTATTAAACTACAATGAAAACTAAGTGCACCTCACCTGGCCTATACTAAATAAAGATATGAGATGACTGTTCAATGAGTGCCTACTTCTAATAGTCATGCAGCACTGCATTCGGCTTGTGAAGAGAAGTCCATGCAAGAGGTTTTGGTAATTATATGGGTCCCTTTCCTCGTGCTAAAAATGGTATCAGATATTTATTTGTTTTAGTCGTTTCATTCCCACGTTTTGTGTGGCTTATATCAAGTTGAGAGATGACTACCCATATAACTATTCAAAATGTGGCTGACGTTTTATTTCTATTTTTTGGCTTCCTCTGGTCCTATGGTCTTAGATGCCTTGGTGTCTAAACACTTTGCGAAATTCTGCTTTGGAATGCGTTATGTCATGTCATCACCATTTCCAATTGCACGCAACCTTCCTTGGCTGGGTGGGTTGATCGTAATCTTAATCCTGTAGTGACTTTTTTTCATGCTCATTCTGAAAATAAGTGGGGTACGACCATTGCTTGGTTGGATTTGCTATTAAATATTGCTATTCGAATTTTAATCTTAAGGTCTGTTAATGATCTCCTTACAGAAGAGATCAATCTCAAGTTCTTCCAACGAAACTGGAGGCGTGCAACAAATTATAATGATGTTCTACACAGAAGGGATCCTGGGAGGAGTAACTGAGATAGGCATCATGCGAAGTCCACGTCTGATACGTTTTTATTATAAATTTTGGGGCACGATGCCAGGGTGCAGTAAACTGTTGCCACGTCACGGTGAATCTTCCAAAGCTGATAAGATTTTCACCAGAGTCAGATTCTTGGTTGCGAATTAAGCTACCAATAAAAGAAGCCGTGTTTGTGCAAGTCGGGTTAAATCTCGTCGTTGTTAAGACCCTCAGTACACGTTCCCCGCTTAGTGACTGAGACTTCGCGCTGTCGCCGGCCAGTGAAGATAGGTGCACGCGGAACTACTGCGGCGGGCCACGTTGTTCAGACCGGCCCTGTGGTCGAAGCGCACTCGTTGCACTGCATTTCAGGAGACCTCGGCCTGTACGAACTATAGTTTGAAGGGAAGAGCCACTAGAAGACCGAGGTCGCTGCACCTAAGGAACTAGCAACTGTTGACTTAGTAACTTCACTGAACTGCCTGCAGCGTATGGAAGAGGATTACTCCGGTAAGAAGTTTTGTAAAACATACGCTTTCGGCTTTCCTGTGTACCACAGTAGGGAGGCTTGTGAAATTCGATTCATATTCGTTACTAACATCATTTAACTTTTATTTAATTTGTCAAACTTCACTTTCAGTGACATGGGAGTGCAGTCTGATTCCGCTTGTATTTTAATCATTAGCATACACCTGCCAGAGTCTTAAAAAAGTTCGCAATCATTGCTATTTGATTTAAGAAGTGTTTTTATATTATACCAGCGATTGAAAATGCTGCTACATTTGTAAGGTTCTTTCATTTAGAACGCGACCGGTTTCAGGCTCTTACACGCCCATCTTCAGGTGTCGTAACATGGTGCTGTGACCCCGAGTGCCGCGGTGGACGAGTAAAAGACTCGGTGTGCTGCCAGCGAGCGCAGAGGAGACGCGGTGTGCTACCAGCGAGCGCGGAGCATGCTCTGGCTGGCAGCTGTGACCGAGCGGTTCTAGGCGCTTCAGTCTGGAACCCCGTGACCGCTATGGTCGCGGTTCGAATCCTGCATTGGCCATGGATGTGTGTGATGTCCTCAGGTTAGTTAGGTTCAAAATGGTTCAAATGGCTCTGAGCACTATGGGACTCAACTGCTGAGGTCATAAGTCCCCTAGAACTTAGAACTACTTAAACCTAACTAACCTAAGGACAACACACACATCCATGCCCGAGGCAGGATTCGAACCTGCGACCGTAGCGGTCGCGCGGTTCCAGACTGTAGCGCCAGAACCGCTCGGCCACCAGCGGCCGGCAGGTTAGTTAGGTTTAAGTAGTTCTACTAGGGGACTGATGACCTCAGATGTTAAGTCCCATAGTCCTCAGAGCCATTTGAACCATTTTGAAGCATGCTCTGCGCTCGCTGGCAGCACAACGCGTCTTGCACTCGTCCACAGCGGCGCTCGGGGTCACAGCACCAAGTTACGACACCTGAAGATGGGCGTGTAAGAGCCCGAAACCGGTCATGTTCTAAATTAAAGGACCTTACAAATGTAGCAGTCTTTTCAACCTCTAATAACAATGCTCAGTAGCGGATGTTCCTCCGACAGGATTGTTTTTACATTATGTTTGTCGCTCTTTATTTAATATTACCATCTTATGCATTTGCAACATTTGTTTCATCACACTTTTTTTGTTGTTTCATTTTTACATATTCTTATCTGACTCTATGTTTTATGTCAGTTTTTCACATGTGGTGATTACCATGTACGAACAGTCTGATAGCCGAAAAAATTGCGAAGTTGCGCCACTTTTGCTGGCTGTGTGCACGTCCTTTCTGGGTGACTCTCTGTATGTGTTGAGAAGGACGTTAATCGATATTCAGACACTTCAGCGACTCATGCAGGATTTCACTAATCGTCTGCACCATATCATTGCCAATGGTGGCAGACATATCGATCATGTCATGACCTAAATCCGGATATCTGTACTGATGTTTGCATGATGAGTAAAGTTGGACACAGTAGTTTGTAAGTAATTTACATTTTTTCATATAGTTCAATAATTGTCAAAAAATGGCTCTGAGCACTATGGGACTCAACTGCTGAGGTCATTAGTCCCCTAGAACTTAGAGCTAGTTAAACCTAACCAACCTAAGGACATCACACACATCCATGCCCGAGGCAGGATTCGAACCTGCGACCGTAGCGGTCTCGCGGTTCCAGACTGCAGCGCCAGAACCGCGCGGCCACTTCGGCCGGCAATTGTCACCCTGTACATAAATTATGGAATAACATGATATCGTCAGTATTTGGGCAAGGGCAGAATCATCCCAAAGTACCATTATCCAAGATGTCGGTGATGACGTCATCCAACATGACCGACATTACATCATCCAAAATGGCGGCTGTGACGTCATCATATGGTTGCAGTCATGTCATCCAAGATGGCGGCTTTTGGCAGGAAGTTTGAATTTTTGCAGGAACATAGGTCAATTGGGCTATCTCCAGTAATGTAACCAACCACCCATCCCCTCCCTGCCCCCAGAAGAATGGCAGGAAGTTCAAACTCCAACATGATAATGCATCACACCACAGTTTACTAATCTGAGAAAATCGCTGGAAGATAGATCACTTGGGCTACCCCCACCTAAGTGACTCGACCACCACCTCCTCCTAGTAGGGATTCGTGGGAAAAGGACGCGACCAGTGCCGGGCACAAGTCTTTATTTAAACAATTTGATGCAGTACAGCCATCCATTGTGTTCGCCACAAGGTCTGGACTCCGACTGACCTAGTACACAGTACTGCAGCCAGAGCGTGCTCTCATCCATGATATAATCCAAGGTGGCGGGGAAAATGGCAACAGACAGTGTCTCACCCAAGAGACCTAGAGTCCACCGGACCTAGTACACAGTACTGCCACCAGAGGTTACTGTTGTCTGTTCCATGAAACAACCCAAGATGGTGGTCTGGGCTGGGGGAAAATGGCAAGAAAATTGCCTGTGCTGGAAAGGAGTCCTTATTTTGCAGAAAGTCTCTCCTTCACAAGATCTAGACTCCAACTGGCCTAGTGCACAATACTGCCACCAGAGGGTGCTGTCATCCCTCCGGTGATGTAATCTAAGATGGTGGTCTGGAGGGGGAAAGTGGAGCAAAAATGACTCAGCCTGCACTGGGCTGCTGGAGAGAGTAAGGAAGGAGTATACTCTATTTATTTTGGAACATTTTATTTCGGGATGGAGTTCATTTATCACACTGACGCTCGCCCTGATATGCTTGGGGACACACTACACAGTCTGCAGAACTGTTAACTATCCCTAAATAACGGTCTGCAGACCCGCAAACAACTCTTAATTTGCCGAAATAATTTCAGTACAGATCTGTAAACTGCTCCTAAATACTGCATTTCATTGATGTGTTGATACACTCAGTACTCGTAAACTGTCCAAATAAAGCATAGCACAGCCTACAGACCTGCTCAGAATATAATGCAACAGACACACAATCCACAAGCGCAAGCATACTCCGCCACCTCCTGTCCACTAGACCGCAAAGGAGGCTACAGGTAGCCCCAGTGAAATGACATGGCCATCAGCTGTCAAACCATGTGCAGACGCCTTCAAGCAAGAAGTGGCGACATTCCTTTCGTACTTGGTAACTGAGAAATTCCTCTCGAAGTACAAGTTCACCTAGGCACCGTTGATGTCGCGAGTGGAAGTCAGCGAAGACCTATTTTCAAATGGCAGACGCTCCAAGGTGGGCTGCCATTGCTGGCGTGAACTCTCCCTGTACCTGCAGTCTGGCGAAGAGCGTACTGCCGAGTGACGCTACAGAAATGCATTCCGGAATAGCACAAGCTGCTTTCTCCCTAGTGATTCTAATGGACCATGTGTGATGTGTGGCTGACACATTGCCGTACATAGCTACATACACTCACATGTGCATCTAGCAACATTCTCAATGCTATACCAAAGCCACCTGACTACGTAAAAAATAAGAACCAAGTCGAACTCTAGTAAATTCAACAGTGTCCCAGAAATAATTAATGTGTGCTTTTCTAGGAGTTTTCGTTATGTCTCAGCTTCTATGCAAGGAAATTCTTGCCCTAACAGAACTTGTTTACGAAAATAGCGTAGAGTAACATCGAATGCACCCTTCCCAGCGGTCCTAATGTGGTTAGCCATCTATCACATGTTACCCTTCATGTTTCAACACACACAAACGTTCCCACCCACTATCTAGAGACTCCTATACCCCAGCACAAAGGATGTCTTGTGAATGAATTGAGCATTATGATTGGCTCTTATCTAATTTACCTGCCGAATTACCGATGCCGCTGGTATCGAAGCAATATCCACCCTTCCATTCTTTCTGCAGACTAAACTTTCAGCAGTAAAATTATTATGCAAAGATCGCTAAATTGCATTGACAGTTAAACCCGCAAAGTTGTCTACAGATCATCAAATACACTCTCTATTATCCTTTAACGGTGATGCAAGTAAGTTTAGAGTTGGCTGGTTCTCTTCCTGAAAAGCGTCAAATACATTAGTCAACTCACGTGTACCACTGGAACCTCAATTGACATTCAGTATAAAGCTGCCACGGTGGAAAAAATTGACTGCCTAGCTGCGTCCTTTCATTTCGAAGTCAACGTTTTCTCAGATTCCAGTTGTTGCCGCATACTTGTTCCCATGTAAAAATTTATCGGCGTGAACCAGAAGATATGCAAGGACGTCCACAATTTCCTTGCATTTCGATGTATATTCTGTCAATTTATACCTATTCCCTCATCATTTTTCGCAGTTCTATCGAATTATGTAGATCTATCCGAGGTATCATGACATAACCTGTCATTCTGTGTTCTAAAATTGCTTGTAAATGTATCACAGCTGCCACCACCTAGTCCAAATGCACTGATCGGAACGTGTAATATAGCACTGTACTCAACAGTATCCAGTGACTTCCCCATTTGGAGAGCATTTGCTCTGTTTTCTGTATGTCTGTGTACACGCAAAAACCGAGGGGGGGGGGATGAGCCAGTCTTTGCACAACAGTTCTGAGATTGACTTTGATCTACTGATGGCTTTCTGATGTGAAAGAGATGCTTTTGTATTGCAGAGGATATGAACTGTATGTTCACTACATCGACACAGTACGTGGAGATCTATTGCTTGGTTGGAGATCTGTTTCACGCTCTAATATTCAAGCTCCTGTCCTCACAGGGAGAGTAGTGTAACTGAGTAAGAGCCTTTCCATATTTGAATACATGTATGGCACTTTGCGACGTTTAGTTGTCAGTGCAATATGGCGATCAGTGTAAAATTGTTTTTTGCTGCAGAAAGTCACGCCTGTAAAAAGAAAGAGAAGGCAGACTGTGCTTCCCCAGGACTGAGGATAATAGTGACATATAGCTGGTGTGAGTGTAGGCATACCATAATTTTTTCAGGTGCTGTACAGATATAAAAGATAACTGCACTGCTTTTGTAAAATGTATATATATTGCATTGTAAAGTTACTGGGGCTTATGTTGTGTAAATAATGTAAATATTGCATTGTAATATTACTGTGGTTTATGTTGTGGCATGATATGAGAAGATTACTACATGTCCTATTGTGAGGGATGTATAGATTCAGCACATCGATAACCGCGAGGGTATGAGAGAGATTTTTTTATGTAGAAAATTATGTGTGCTACAGAGATTCTTTCCGGAAGCACAGCCATCACAAGGAGACATTACCTGCACATCGACTGTAGCAGCAATCGTAATATTTAATTTTAGTTACACTGGTAATTATGTTCCTGTCTTCCAATATTCTTGTGATTGTCATATGTATTTGATGATCTGTAGACAACTTTGAAGGTTTAACTTTCAATGCAATTTAGCGATCTGTGAGGAATAATTTTACCACTGAAAGTCCAGTCTGCAGAAAGAAAGGAAAGCTGGATAGTGCTTTGACACCGTCGGCATCAGTAATTTGGCAGATAAATTCGATAAGAGCCAATCATAATGCTCGATTCATTCACAAGGCATCCTTTGTGCTGGGATAGAGGACCCTCTACATAGCGGAGGGAACGTTTGTGTGTGCCAAAAGCAGGAAGGGTAACATATGATGGACGGGTTATCATGTAGGACTGCTGGGAAGAGTGCAATCCATGTTATTCTGCGCTATTTTCATAAACAGGTTCTCTTAGGGCAAGAATTTCCGTGCATAGAAGTTGAGACATAACGAAAACTCCTACAAAAGCACTTGTGAAGTATATCTGGGACACTATGCAGTTTACTAGAGTTCGACTTGGTTCTAATTTTTTACATAGTCATGTGGCCTTGGTATAATATTGAGAACATTGCATGATGCGAATGTGAGTGTATCTAGCTACGCGCAGTGATGCGTTAGCCACACGTCATGCACGATCTGTAAGAATCGCTAGGGAGAAAGCAGCTTGTGCTATTCTGGAACGGATTTCTGTAGCGTCGCTCGGCAATAAGCTCTTCACCGGACCGTAACTAGAGGGTGGTTTCACGACAGCGGCAGCAGCCCACCTTGGAGCGTCAGTGCTTTGAAAATAGGTCTTCGCTGACGTCCACTCGCGACGTCAACAGTGCCTAGGTGATCTTGTACTTCGAGAGGAATTTCTCAGTTACCAAGTACGAAAGGAATGTCGCCACCTCATGCTTGAAGGCGTCTGCGTGTGGTTTGACAGCTGATGGCCATGTCATTTCACTGGGGCTGCTGTAGCCTCCTGTGCAGTCTAGTGGACAGGAGGTGGTGGAGGGTGCTTGCACTTGTTGATTGCATGTTTGTTGTATTATTTTCCAAGCAGGTCTGTAGGCTGTGCTATGCATTATTTGGACAGATTACGAGTACTGAGCGTGTCGACACATCAGTGCACTGCAGTATTTAGGAGCAGTTTGCAGGTCTGTACTGAAATTATTTTGGTAAATTAGGAGTTGGAGCGTTATTTGGGAGTAGTTTACGGGTCTACAGACTGTGTATTGTGACCCCAAGCACATCAGGGCGAGTGTTTTGTGTCAGTTTGATAAATATACTCCATCCCGAAATAAAATGTTCCAAAATAACTAGAGTACACTCCTTTCTTACTCTCTCCAGCAGCCCAGCGCAGGCTGATTCATTTAAGCACCATTTTTCCCCCTCCAGACCACCATCTTGGATTACGTCACAGGAGGGATGACAGCACCCTCGACACTGGACTCGCATTCGGGAGTACGACAGTTCAATCCCGCCTCCGGCCATCCTGATTTAGGTTTTTCGTGATATCTCTAAATCGCTTCAGGCAAATGCCAGGATGGTTCCTTTCAAAGGGCACAGCTGACTTCCTTCCCATCGTTCCCTAATCCAGTGAGACTGATGATCTCGATGTCTGGTCTCCGTCCCAAAAACAACCAACCATCCAACCAACAGCACTCTCTGGTGGCAGTATTGTGTACAAGGTCAATTGGGGGTCGTGGGGGTCGTGGTGGAGAGGCTGCCTGCAAAATAAACTCATGTCCAGCACAGGCACTTTTTCCACCATTCCCCCCACCCCAGACCATCATCATGGGTTATTTCATGGAACAGATGACAGCGCCCTCTGGTGGCAGTACTCTATACTAGGTCAGTGAGACTCTTGGTCTCTTGGTAAAGACACTATCTATCACCATTTTCCCCACCATATTGGATTACATCACAGATGAGAGTGCTCTCTTTCTGTATTACTGTGTACTAGGTCAGTTGGAGTCCAGACCTCATGGCGAACATACTGGATGGCTGTACTGCATCAAATTGTTTAAATAAAGCC
Source organism: Schistocerca nitens (assembly GCF_023898315.1). Classification (NCBI taxonomy): domain Eukaryota; kingdom Metazoa; phylum Arthropoda; class Insecta; order Orthoptera; family Acrididae; genus Schistocerca; species Schistocerca nitens. The sequence continues at coordinate 51,928,663 of NC_064618.1, read as the reverse complement.
TTGTGTCCAGCCTGGTCGAGTCCTTTTAGCGCGAATCTCTACTAGGAGGAGGTGGCGGTCAGGTGACTTAGGTTAGTGCGGTAGCTGAAGTGCTCTATCTTCCCATGATTTTCTTAGGATAGCAGAGATACATCAATTGACCTTTCTATACCACCAAAATTCAAACCTGACGCCAGTTCCTAGGAAGAGGTGGCAGTCGGATGACTTAGTTTAGTGGAGGTAGCCATACTGACATATGTTCCCGCGATTTTCTTAAGTTATTAGAGGTAACTGTGGTGTGATGCCTTATCCTGTTTGAGTTTGAACTTCCCGCCATTTTTCTGGGTTAGGGGAGTGGAGGGGAGATGAGGTTAGGTTAGTAGAGGTAGCCCAATTGTCCTATCTTCCCACTAAAATTCAAACTTACCGCCAATTGTCGCCATCTTGGAAGACGTCATGGCCTCCATCTTTAATGACGTCACAGCCGCCATCTTGGATGACGTAATGGCGGACATCCTGCGTGAGGTAACGGCCGTCATCTTGGTTGACGTCATATCCGCCATCTTGAATAACGGTACTTTGGTGTGATGCCCCCTTGCCCTATTAGTATCGTCTACTCGAAGAAATGCATCCATATACCACATACTTTAGACGTAAACCTTGGGACTCATGGTGTAGCAGCAAAGCATGTACGTGGAAACTGAAAGGAGACGCGATTGGATCCGTGTCGAAGCATGGACTGTTCAATCTGAGTTTTAACTTTGCGTTCACTTCTAGACTTGGAGGATATTCGCCACAACAACACGTGGTTCGTATTTCACGTTAAACTGTAGGCCTACTTTTCCTGGTTGAATAACAGGGATATCTCAGGACGACGCAAGTCATGGAAGTGGTGTTCAATTAAATACTAACACAAGACAATTGTTACTAGTGAACAACCAGTTAAATGGCAATGGCTGATATGATTTATCGCGCTGCATATCTTGACACTTTAATGACAGACTGTTGTTTTCTAAGAATGCTACCAAAATTAAGAGACAAATATCTGAACGAGGGATCTAGGTTAGAATGAATATTCTCTAGTATTCATTCCTCTTCAGCTGGTATCAAGGAAGCAACTAGCCTTATTGAGGCAATGTTTGAAATTCACCTCAAAGAAGAGACTGACTGAAACCATAGGCGAGAGTTTTCTTTTATACGAAGCTAGATGGGTTTTTTGTATTGAAAATAACGAGAGATACCTTCATAGACTGGTGTGTGACAGCTTCCGAAGCTCCCTTGTTATAAATAATCTTTGAACAAATTAATGAGACTTGAATATTTTTGTATTGATGTCCTGAGACTAAGGGGTGACTGTTGTACTATACTATGAAGCAAGATCTATGTATAAAATGAAATATTACCCTCATCTCCCATTTAAACGAGTTTTCAGAGCTTCTGAAAATGAATATGAACCTAAACATGGTAATTGGGAATTACGATTTAGGGCGAAAGACTCTACCCACATCTCCTCTCTGTATGTGTTGAGAAGACGTTAATCTTCGCTTAAGAGTTTATGACTGTGAAACACTTGTCATGATCAAGAACATGTAGCAAGATTTAATCAACACACAAGATGAAATTAAATTACGACCGACATGTACCATGTGATTCCTGTCCACTGACATACTATGCTGCATTTGAACCTTCTGACGAGTTGGAGGAAAGAAGATGGCGATAGCTTGTGCAATTGCAACCATTTTCATACTTTGAACTATAGTTTGCAGAACTTCAAAGTTTCTTCTTATGCTTCAACTAGTATTGGCAGTCTCGAGTTGCTATCTGAAATATTTGTAAAACTTATTTTGGTATGCAAAATTGTAACTCTCAATCCAGGGCAACAGAACTATAACAACATGTAGTTGTGAGCGGAAATATGTGGAGCTCACGCTCACGATGCAAAATCTAGACTAGACAGTAACAATTTCTCTACGAGAAAGCAATCCGTTTCCAATGAAATTTACGTATGCCATCTGACTGAAAAATATCATTTAGATAAAAATGTGTCACTGAATATTGCTAATCTTTATCTTTAGCCTCGCAAACAATCGCTGTACCAGAACTGTCAGGATAACTACACATCAAATGAACATAAAAATTACCTCCTATAACTTTATGACGAAACTACTTGTAAATTCACAAGATAGCACATCAATTAAACCTTTCACTGGTATTAACGCTTAACTCGCTTGGTGACTGACTTTCCTGTAACGTTTACGATGAGATGGCATCTCTGGGACCCAATGCTTAAATCGAGGATTTAAGGCGAAAATCATTAGAAATTTTTAATTTATGCTATACAGCATTTATTTTTACAATTATTTATGTGTTTTTTTAAATGTTTCTAGTTTATTTTATTACACTAAACAAAAGTTACAGTGTTTTACTATTAATCACACAAAAGCACATCATTTTGTGTGGTTATTTTATATAGTACAAATAAATAGACTTAGATTTCTGAATCTTACATTCTGAAAAATTATACAATCTCTGTTGGAAATAAATTCCCAAATAAAACTAAATTCGAGGATTTAAATTTGAGCATAAAAATTCCACCCGATAGGTGCAAAATGAAAGTCACTCAAACTGACATTCATTGCTGAGAACTGCATTTTTATCGCCTCTCAGAACACATTCGATTTTAACAGACACTGTAAGTATTTCACTAAAGAAACAGGCAGACTGGAAATCACAATTTTCCTGTGAAAGATACTCTTGTTCGATAGCAGAACTGTTATCACTGGCTAATGTAAAATCGTCGTCTTTTTCGTTTATTTCTTGATCTATACCACTGACACCTTCCTCCATAGACCAACTAACAATTTCATCAAACTCAGGAAAGTTAAAAATGACACATAGGTGCCAACACATTTTCAGCTATACCGTACCATACGGAAGAAAACAGGTACGTAATTCACGAGGCTCGGTGTAGGAGACTTCAACATTTATCAATAAGACGTCTCAACAATAAACACAGAAGGCGATAAAGCAGCCGACAACATAACATCGTAGGCTTGGCAGTTTAAGGATGGTAGGGAGAGTATAGAAGGATCCAACCGCAAATGGCCTTGGAGAGCGAGTTCGAAACTTTTCGCGCGACCTGAGAGACCACACCTCGTGATATAAGGGTTAAACCTCAGAATTGATATTTTCTCAGAAACACTCCGACAGTCATTGGGCCTTTCAAGACATGAGATTTGGTGATAGTTAAATTCATTGGCATAGCTCACGGAGCTCTCGTCTTCTGTGCAACCTGTCACTATTAGTAATATTAACCTGAGTGTCCAAAATCAAATCTCATTTGTCGTACTTGCGATGTGAAATGCAAGACTGTATCACACGAACTTTCACAAAAATACTTCTCAGTAGACAAACTGCGATGCGGGTATGCAAACAGTCGCGAAAGTAAATTAAAACAGGGAACTAATCTTAACGACTAATAAATGAGCACAAAGACTTCAAGTTTAACTATGCTTCATTAAGCCTTGACAACAATACACCTTTCATAATGTTCTCACACCTGGACATGTTAGCAAAATATTTCTTAATAGCTTTCCTTGACACTGGTTTCATCTATAGGACAAAACCGTATGTTGCATTGTAAGATTTCTACAGTAAACTTCAACCACACTCAATGGTCTAACACGAAGAAGTTAAGCAGTTACAAAAATATAAGAAACTGGATTGCCTTAAAAATTGCTCTTTTGACATTCTTGTATTAACACAATCTCATTTTCATTTTCTCAAAACGTATTAGTACAAAATCCTTTTTAAACGATGCTGCCTCCACTACACGGCTGGCCAGCTTCCATCGTTTTCAGACCGAGTACATAGCCAGACTGACCATCACACACAGCTACTCGCTTCAAAAGAAGAAACCTCTCTGACCATAGAATATAATTTTACAGAGGTTGAGTATATTTATTAAATTCGCTACTTAATTTATATTTATAGTCAAAACTACCTGAAAATCGTCATGGCAAATAGGACAGGCCTCATTCAAGCTGACTGTAGTACTCTGCATTGTTGACAGCTGAAAGGAGTGAATAGAGGGCTATTATCTTCGACAACGTTGGTTCTGATTCCATTTTGAAATGCATCATAGTAGTGATAGCTAGCTCTGAATGGATCAGAGATACAGTGTACACAAGAGGCAGCTACCACTATTTCTGACTGTGGAGTGCATTTTATTCTGTAAGCATGCGAGTATTGAGGTATGTAAAATGAACTATTATAACTTTAGTAAAAAGCAACATGTGTTCACAGTATTCATGAAAAGAGCTAATTCTCTCATGACATTACATACCGAAAGTTGTGTGAAATCAGTAGTTTCCAGGAGAAAATTTAAAGTGTGTATGACAAGTTGAATAGGGATAGACCTGGATATTTTTATAAGTAAATACAGAATTTGAAACCATTGAGGGTCATCTACCTGCCACCATACTCGTCTCCACAGATAAAAGTAAACATAGAATGGATTGCTCGTTACCATGGGGACGTTAAAGTACAGCAGAATTATAATTTCCTAAAATAATAGGAAGCTTGTGAACAAGATTCATAAGTTTAAAAACTAAAAACGGAAGAGTTTGGTAGAGAGCAAAGCTGGTCTTATTGAGAAATCAGTTGAACAGTGCTTGGCTGTCGGAGAACAACGGAGAATCTTGTTATAGGACTTGTTTCAAAAAGGCAAGAGAAACTTGTTACGAGTGAAGACCATCAGAAAGGACAGTTATATGGAACTCGGAACAAAACGAAACATAAAATAAATAATTTTAACAATTCTATCACGAATGCTCCACAGCATTTTTCAGTCCCACAATTTACAAAATATTAAAAAGTCTCTAAACAAATAAAGTTATTTACCTGTTTAACAGCTGAAAAGATAGAATTTTTAGAATTTTACTTTTCATTGAGAACTTTTTTTAATATATAAAGTACTAGCTTTACGAGGATCACGAAAGCTGGAAGTGATATCTATTCCATTGTATCTGGTGTTGTAATGTTACACTTTCGCAAACAGCTGTCCACTATTTAGTGAAAGACATTTGTATCTGAGCAAAGAAACATCGGTGCTTGTTTAAGTCCAGCGTTCAGTTCATTTGGCATTACTTTTAATTGCCACGAATCATATTGTGGGGTTGCGACGTATTTTTCACCACACTCTTCATCTACATTTTTTGTGTTTAATTCAGTGACGATTAAGTTGAGACGTTCTGATTTCCTTTTTGACACACGATATATATCACGCAGAAGGGTGGAAGCTTTTCTGTATGGACAAGAAGAAATTCATTGAATAAACGTAGCTCTGTTATTCGCTAATCTTAGTTATTTAACTACTTTAAAACATTTGCATGCACATTGCACACGTCAATTCATTCTCATAATCAGTTAAGTCTTCAGTTATTTGTCTCCCTGTTCTTAGATTTGCCGAAAGCTCACCCAGGAAGCCTTAATAAAGCAAGGGAACTAGAAATGCGCTTCTGGCGTCCTGCATTCAGTTAGAGCAATCAATCAGACGCTGCCACGGAAACGAGGATAAAAGGAATTGCAAGTCATTACTGGGCGATATTTATGTAACGGCGGCATCTGCGCTCATGAATATCGCGCTGTGGGTCTGGGGCTCTGCCAGGGAACTGGTGGTGGGCCACAGTGCCACCCCTCCCTCCCACAACCCCCCACCCCTCCACCCCCCACCAACTCAGACCCTCCTAGGAGGATTCCAGCCTCTTTCCAGCACAGCTGCGCTCGCAGCGTCTCTACCACGAGTACACCGGTCAGCAGCTCCACATTCTCTGTATCTGTTGATTTATGGCTCCAGCGAAAGCAGAGCACTTCGGTCAACAAGAAAGCTCATTGTTCGTGACCATGTCTGCCACCGATCTTCCCACTAACGTCATGCAACAGAACCTAAATACGCTGCGTGCACTCTTCTTCAGCGTAGTACGCGGCCACTACCATTTCCATTGCTCCCTCTCTTTTGTTCTTTCAGACGCTCTTCATCTTGACCTGACAAACCCAGCATGCACCCATCGTAACATATTTTGCTTCTCTTTTGCAAATTTGTAGAACATACTTTGATTTAGTCAATGCTGAACTAGTACGGTGCACTTGTGAAGCGAGAAATCGAGGTTCAAAATTTTACGGGCTTGTTGAAAACCATACCAGAGCGCCAGCCATCGAGCAACAAGCTAGAAATTTGCCAGTACGAGTTTAGAGCCTTGTTCTTTTTATTCGAAGAAACACGCGTCTACTAATTCTTCAAATTACCGTTGAAGGTCCAGGTAACTGAACGTATGAAAACCAAGCTGAAGTGCTTACATTTCGTATAGAATGAAATACGGCAAAGAAATAATATCATTTACTGACACACAAGAAGAAAAAGTAGACATTAAATTGAATTATAAACGTCTTTTTACGAACATCTATTATATAGCAGTTCGTAATATGAAGAGTATATGACGTCAGACCTTTCAACTGTGAGGAATTAATGGATATTACATTGCAGAATTGCGGCTCTATGTACATCATATGGAAATTCTGCTTCCAACCTCATCGTAGAAACAGAAAAAAGTACGAACAGCCAATAAATTTGTAGTAGTATGTGAAAACGTAATCAGATACACAAGTATCTTACAAATTGTGTGACAGTTGCATTTCTACGGGTGATCCGTAAGTGGTTTCACATGTTAAGCTCAGTGCTAAAGTAGTTACTTGCATACAGCCGAGTTATCATGTTATATGCACTTTACCTCACTGTCCCAAATTTCAGCGACATTTTGATTAGTTGTAAATTTTTGTCACTTTTGCTTCCTTAAACTGACGAACCAGTGAAGCTCTGGAAATTCTGTCTGTTGTGTTCTGTATCTCTCTTTGTTGGCATCCTAATCTCGTGTCTTTGCAGTGTCACTGGTTCGGTGTTCATCGAACGACTGCACATATATGTTACAATAATATTTTGTTTGTTCTTCTATATCGTGACAAAGCGAGATGGCGCAGTGGTTATCACACTGGACTCGGACTCGGGAGGACGACGTTTCAAACCCGCGTTCGGTCATCCTGATTTAGGTTTTCCGTGACTTCCCAAAATCGCTTCAGGCTGATGCGACGATGGTTGCTTTGAAAGGGCACGGCCGACTCCCTCCTCTTACTACCCTAATCCGATGGCACCGATGACCTCGCTGTTTGCTCCCCTCCTACAAACCAACCAACCAACATCGTGTCTGCTCTAGGAGGACCTTTTATATTCAATGTCACTAAAAGTGAATATCAGAATAACTGATCGTTTTAATTGTTGGTTGAGGGCTTCCCATGACAGGTGGTTCTTTTTCTTTTCGTATCACGATGATATTACTTTAGAACCATCTACCTTGTTTCTAAAAAGATTAATCGCATTTCAAGATCATTTCATTCTGTTATATGCTCACTGCATGGTATCTCATAAAATATCGACTACATATTAAACTGTACATCATTGTTTTGTCCACTTTCACAAAGTGCAAACACATGTTAAAAAAATGTTAAAGAGAGACAACAGGTTAGTTTAAATCCATTACGTTCAGCTATCGACTGTCAATCTTTCACCTTCACAAGATAATACGTCTTCACAAGATGATACTTGTCTTTCTTTAGCATAATGTAACCAAAGCTAGATGTTAAACTGAATTGTCATCTATTCATAATCTTCATTTGTAGTAAATTATTAATTTGTACTCCAGTAAAGATGACACAAATGAGTACTTTCTTATTTTCTGGGCCCTGTCCCATCACGATTTCAACGTCACCGTTGCATTTTCAGTCATTCGTCACTTGACGTTACGAATCAGCCAACTACTGAACAGCATTGTAGTATGTACCCCCTTAGAATTTAGTGGAGGGCTGCAATGCGAGAAGAAGGTAAAACAATGTTGTAGTAGTAATCATTCCGTAGATTTGTTTAACGCATCTCTCCACGCTATTCCCTCCTGTGTGAGACTCTACACGTCTGTACAATTACTGCAGCCAACATCCATTTGAACCAACTTACTGTATGCAATCCTAAACAGTTTTTATCTTCCAAACGTGTCTACATTACGAAACTGACGATTCCTTGTCGCTTCAGCATGTGTTTTCAACCGAAAAATTCTTTTAGTCCTGTTGTGCTACAAATTTCTTTTCTCCGCATTTCGATTCAGTGCCTCCTCAAAACTAATACAGTCAGGCCACGTGACCCTTAGTAATCTTGTGTTGCGTAACTTTTTGAAAGCTTCTACTGTATTGTTGTCTGAAGTGATTATCGTCTGTGTCTCTCCAAACAAGGCTAAATTCAGACAATACAATTACAAAGACATCTTAACATTCAAATTTGTATTAGAAGTTAGCAAGATCCTCTTTCTCAAAAATAATTTTCTTCCTATAATGATTCTTCATTTTATACTCCTGGAAATGGAAAGAAGAACACATTGACACCGGTGTGTCAGACCCACCATACTTGCTCCGGACACTGCGAGAGGGCTGTACAAGCAATGATCACATGCACGGCACAGCGGACACACCAGGAACCGCGGTGTTGGCCGTCGAATGGCGCTAGCTGCGCAGCATTTGTGCACCGCCGCCGTCAGTGTCAGCCAGTTTGCCGTGGCATACGGAGCTCCATCGCAGTCTTTAACACTGGTAGCATGCCGCGACAGCGTGGACGTGAACCGTATGTGCAGTTGACGGACTTGAGCGAGGGCGTATAGTGGGCATGCGGGAGGCCGGGTGGACGTACCGCCGAATTGCTCAACACGTGGGGCGTGAGGTCTCCACAGTACATCGATGTTGTCGCTAGTGGTCGGCGGAAGGTGCACGTGCCCGTCGACCTGGGACCGGACCGCAGCGACGCACAGATGCACGCCAAGACCGTAGGATCCTACGCAGTGCCGTACGGGACCGCACCGCCACTTCCCAGCAAATTAGGGACACTGTTGCTCCTGGGGTATCGGCGAGGACCATTCGCAACCGTCTCCATGAAGCTGGCCTACGGTCCCGCACACCGTTAGGCCGTCTTCCGCTCACGCCCCAACATCGTGCAGCCCGCCTCCAGTGGTGTCGCGACAGGCGTGAATGGAGGGACGAATGGAGACGTGTCGTCTTCAGCGATAGTCGCTTCTGCCTTGGTGCCAATGATGGTCGTATGCGTGTTTGGCGCCGTGCAGGTGAGCGCCACAATCAGGACTGCATACGACCGAGGCACACAGGGCCAACACCCGGCATCGTGGTGTGGGGAGCGATCTCCTACACTGTCCGTACACCACTGGTGATCGTCGAGGGGACACTGAATAGTGCACGGTACATCCAAACCGTCATCGAACCCATCGTTTTACCATTCCTAGACCGGCAAGGGAACTTGCTGTTCCAACAGGACAATGCACGTCCGCATGTATCCCGTGCCACCCAACGTGCTCTAGAAGGTGTAAGTCAACTACCCTGGCCAGCAAGATCTCCGGATCTGTCCCCCATTGAGCATATTTGGGACTGGATGAAGCGTCGTCTCACGCGGTCTGCACGTCCGGCACGAACGCTGGTCCAACTGAGGCGCCAGGTGGAAATGGCATGGCAAGCCGTTCCACAGGACTACATCCAGCATCTCTACGATCGTCTCCATGGGAGAATAGCAGTCTGCATTGCTGCGAAAGGTGGATATACACTGTACTAGTGCCGACATTGTGCATGCTCTGTTGCCTGTGTCTATGTGCCTGTGGTTCTGTCAGTGTGATCATGTGATGTATCTGACCCCAGGAATGTGTCAATAAAATTTCCCCTTCCTGGGACAATGAATTCACGGTGTTCTTATTTCAATTTCCAGGAGTGTATTTCCTCTCTACTTTGGACTTCATCACATGTTTCGCTGCCAAAATAACAAAGAACGTCTACTACAATAAGTGTCTCATTTCCCAATGGAAATCCCTCATCAACCCACGATTTATTTTGGCTACATGTAATTACCCTTGACTTATTTTGAAATGAATTCGCTGACTGCGACGTCCTTTACATTAGCTGTATTAGGTGTATATCTACTGTCCAACAGTGGAATTTGAAAATTTGGGATGGGTAGCAGATCTATACCTCATACAGGTGATGTCAAAGCAATTCGGAGCCAGCGAACTAACTTCTAAGTATTTCGTACAGCGCTGGACCGGTAACAATGTCTGTTCCTTTAAACATGCATGTAAGTATTACAAGCCTGGAAGAGCACACGATAATAACAACATTGGTCCCCATTACTCGTTGTCTAGTCTCCCCCCTTTTGCGGGAATCCAAGTAATGCTGCGAGCATCAAGTGATACATTTGGTAGGCTACGATTTAAGAATGTAGACAGTGTGACATATGGAATTTTGTGTCAGCCAGTGGGGCGTCCACGGGTAGCCAAAGCAGTTGGGGCGACAACTCGTGGTAAGTGACATATCCAGGTTCGAGTGCCGGTCCGGCACAAAATTTCGTATGTCATTGTTGGATAGTAGATCTATGCCTAATACACGAGATGTCAAAGAAATCGCAGTCAGCGAACTAATTTCTAAAATGTTGCGTACAGCTGTGGATTGTCAACATCGTATGTTCTTTCTGACATGACAATAAACTACCAATGATTTGCTAAAAAGGCAATGTCCTATCTTCTGTGAATCAAGGAAAATAGCACTACGGGTTCATGAGGCTGAAGAAATTTGGGATGTCTATTAACAGGTTGGTAGGTACTAGACCAAGAAATTTCCGAAAGTGTACCTCTGGAGTGCAGCATTTCAGCAATCGAGTCGTGGCGCGTGGACAAATCGAAAAGATTTTAGAGTTATTTGAAACGTGTTAACACGAAAATATATAAAATAAAGTAGACATATAAACTACGTAATGAACAGCTATTAAAATGCGATTCGTTAGCTTCTCCCGTCGTATTTCCTGCTAGAAAAGTCCACGGGTGTACTGCCGGTCCATAGTGTCCAACGGGCACAATATTTCGGAAACCAGACATGTCGCCATCGTCAGGTTCTCTGACGATAGCGGCATGTCTGATTTCCGAAGTATTGTGCCCGTTGGACACAGTGGACCGGCAGTACACCCGTGGATTGTTGGAGCAGCTATTAAAATGAGTAATCGTGAAATGAAATGTATGGAGACATCCTAATGTGACGGAGGAGAGAGTTAGGAAATATCTGGTTCGCAATTTTTAAACACCTAAAAAGTTGAAGAAGAAATTGTAGAAGGTATAAATTAGAATACTGAAACATCTTGCCGGGTTGGACGGCGCTGTGACAAGATACTGGCCACGTTTCCATGAGGACGGCTGTTTAATTTCCCGTGCGGCAATGGAGATTAACTTCCTCCGTGTTTTCTCCAAGTGGCTTACGGTGCAGTCTGGGATAGTTACTTCGAGAGGACAGGAGCAATATCCTTCTGCATCCGTCCTGAATCAGAATTTTTCATGGGTCCTTTTTACTTTGTAAACATAGGGTACGTAGGTACAACTAATTATATGCACGTTTAGTGATTGGCATTAGACAGGAAGATATTGATACCTAAATCAAACTCCTGCAACGATATCTCTTAATACGAGTAGACTGATAGAATTACGTGTCCAAATAAGCACCTGAAAAAAGTATATTCTAACCTCAGCACCGACGTAAAGGAGAATTTCTGTTCCTGAAAGAAGCAGTCGTAATCCAGAATTCAGGACATATAAGACATTTTCTACGTATTTTTATACACACATCATGGCTGCTTTAATTACCAGCACATAATGTGGAGTATACTTCCATAGCCACTAAACTGATTTGTGCCTTGGAATAAGGTCTCCCTTCAACAGATTTTCCCAGGAGAGTTGTGATATATCGACATACTATTGCTCTCAGTAAAGGAGAGTTAGAAGATGTGTTGAATGGAGCAGTCTAATGAGTACAGAGTACGGACTGAGAGTAAATCGAGGAAAGACGAAAGTAAAGAGAAGTAGCAGAAATAAGATCAGGGAGAAAATATCAGAGTGGGGGATCAGGAATTAGACGGAGTTACGTAGGAAGCAAAATAACCTCTGATTGGCGGAGGAAGCAGAACGAATAAAGCAGACTAGCATTCGCAAAAAGGGCATTCCGGGCCAAAAGATATCTACTACTTTCGAAAATAGGTCTTCATTGAGGATGAAATTTCTGAGAATGTACATTAGAAACAAGGAAGGCGAGGCGTAGATCGTCCGGGTAATTTCGGATATGGTCCCAGTTGGCATAAAATAATTCCAAATATTGGCAAGTCAACTTTGATCTGAAAGGTTTTATCGAAAAAGCAGCACGTTTATTTGCCTTTTTGTTCCGAATTCTGATTTGGTGGGTACGATAGTCGGATCCACAGGGTAATTGTATTTGAAGAATTTGATTGGTCCAGGTTGCATCGATATGCCTCTATTTTGAAGCGTATTGTCGAAGGGCGACCAGTTACTGTTAATGTTAAAAACAAACCTGGCATGGTTATTACACATCGTGGCTTGGTTATATTTGTACCGAATGAGTTTAGTATTGGAGATGAAGCTTTAATTTCCCCACTTGAGATCGTACATGCAGATCGTCATATTGTTCATTGTCGTTCATTTAAGGATGAGGTGGATGCGTCAGACGCGTCGGACGTGGAAACCCCGCAGGAAATGGTCTGTGTATCGTCGGATGAGGATGTACCGGAAGTTTGGTGCTGCACGCCCTCGGCGTTGGATACGCCGACGGACGAATCTAACTAGGCCTGTATTCGGTCGTATGTGTAGGTAACAGAATTTACTCCAACAGATGGTGTACGCTTTGAGTACGGTAAAATGGCAGCTTTGAAGAAACATGACGAAAAAGCTAAGAACTTTTACACTCTTTAACATTAAGATATTACCGATTAATGTAAGTTTTTTGGTAACAAGTATGGTTCTGTAATTATTAATAAAATTGTAACATATGTTTATAGGGTTAATGTTAGGATTGAACTTCTGACTCTAGGCGATAAAGATAACAAAAAAATATTTGAAGATCAGGGTGCACTAGAAAAAGTTCGTATGGCTTGTAGTAATAAAATTGGTGCGTTTGATTTGAACCCACAAAGGTCAACCGGTGTACCACGGCGTAAATATACTAGAAGGAATAGATTTAAGTTTGTAACGTATTCTAAGCCTGAGTAAAGTGCTGATATGTCTAAAGTTAAATCTTGGACAGATTTAGAGAAGGAGTGTAAAGTAAAGAATCGCCTTTTTCAAGGTACCAATCAATTTTATATTGGACTGCAAATTGCTGGTGGTGAACCTGAGAAAAACGATAATGCTCAGAGTGAAGTAAAATATGTTACATTTGTTGTTCAATGGTTCAAATGGCTCTGAGCACTATGGGACTTAACATCTATGGTCATCAGTCCCCTATAACTAAGAACTACTTAAACCTAACTAACCCAAGGACAGCACGCAACACCCAGTACATTTGTTGTAAGGAATAGAGTCTATATGACTTTTTGTAAGGGGAAAGGTAATGTTACTTTCTGAATAAAGGCGTTTGTTTGCAGCTAATGTCTGCGTTGGAATTTTCTTATGCCAACTTGGACCATATCCGAAACTACCCGGACGATCTAGGCCTCACCTTCTTTGTTCCTAACAACCAGCAAAGGATTGATGAACTTACTATAACATTTTACGGCAACAGGATTAAGTATGCTGCAGCTGTTATTGTATTGGAAGAATCGTGGTATTATAAGCCTAATGTGGATGATTTAATACGCAATTTAGGGACGCTTATAGGAAATATGCATTTATGCCAAACGGTATAAGGTGTGCAAACAGGTACTTTGATTTTAGACAAAGAGGAATGCAGGAACAAAACAGATTCGAAGTATTTGAGATCTCGTGTTACAGAAGAATGATGAAAATTTGCTCGACTGATAAGGTAAGACCTGAGGAGGTATTCCACAGAATCAGCGAGGACAGGAAAATGTGGAAAAAATCTTACAGAAAGAAGAGACAGAATGTTGGGACATCTGTTAGGGCAGCAGATATTAACTTCTATTGGTACTAGAGGGAGTCGTAGAGGGTAAACACTATAGTGGAAGACAGAGACTGGGACACATCAAGCAAATAATTGAGGACGTAGGTTGCAAGTGATACTCTGAGATATGAAGGATGGCTCAGGAGAGGAATTCGTGGCGGGCTGCGTCAAACCAGTCAGAGAACTGATGACGAAAAAATAAACAAATAAATGAATTACTCTCAGCAATGATGTATTTCCATCACCAGGCATATTGAACTTCATGTACTTTGTCTATAAAAACAGAGGATATGCATCTTCTTGGATGTATTGTAAAAAGTCACGTATTTCATCTATTTCTTGAACATTACACTATGAGTACTTCGTGATAGTAAAATTTCTGAGTGATATTTATGCTTCTGTTGTGTTATAATATTCGATTTTCATACCTACTGTGTAGTAATTAAGTTACATGTCAGTCTTAACGCACCTCCAAATTGGTGTATTGCACCCAAAGCGCAGACCAAGCCACGTAGCAACGTACGTAGGGAGCAGGCCCTACTGCCGTATGAAAGAGGAAATACGGCAGTGTCGTGCGGGGCCGTCCTTTGAGGATTTCACTCGCGACGCCCATAGCTTCACGTTAGGCACTCCACTCGGAGTTGCGTGTTGCTCTAAACGAAGATATGTCGCCTCCAAGTGGGGCCGCAAAAACACGGTCTCCTAGCAGGAAGTTCATTTCCAAGGGGAGCATCTCTGAGACGTGTGGCGCCCTCCGAGGAAAAGCCCTGAAAGGACTTATAATGAACGGTCTGTTGAATACATACCGTGTTCCAGGCTGTTCGTATACAGCATACTTGCACAGGCCGAGCAGGTGAGCAACTGAGTAGGAAGTGAATTCGGTTTGCGGCCTGTCCCGCATGTTACTCGAACTGTGTATTGAAGAAGCAGTAAACGAAACTAAGGAGAAATTTGGATAGGCAATTTAAAAAAAAGGAAGAAGGAATAAAACTCTTGAGTTTGTCGATGCCATTGTAATTGTGACTGAGACGACCAATCACTTGGGAGATCGGTTTAACTGAGTGGGTATTGTCTTGAGAAGAGTATGCCATGAATGTTAGCAAAAGTGAAACATGGATGATGGAATGCAGTCGAATTACGTAAGGTAAAGTTGAGGGAATTTGATTAGGAAGTGAGACACTAAATATAGCAAGTGAGTTTTAATACTTCTGCCACAGAATAACTGAGAACAGCAGGAGAATCTACTGTATGAAATGCAGACTAGCGATATCAACGAAAGCCTTCGTGAAAAAGAGAAATATGTTGCTGTCAAACATAAATGCGTCAGAAGGCCTGTTCTGAAAGCGTGTGTCTGGAAGGTGGCCTTATATAGAAATGAAGTATGGACGATAAACAGTACAGATAAGGGTAGTGGAGAAGAGTTTGAAATGTGACTGTGCAGAAGAATGCTGGAGATTAGACAGGCAGATAGGCAGATAGGATAAGCAGTGAGGGGACAATGCATTGAGTCTCCGGTGACGCGATTGGCAGAGGATGACACAGCAGCAGGTTGGTGCCTATTGGTCCCTCGGCCCAGAAACGGAGTTGCTACATGGCGAATAGAAGGGGTAGGTTGGGAAGACACTTCTGGTGGCAGGAAGGAAAAGACCACTTGGTAGTGGAGGGGCACCTGAGAGTGTAAAACTGAATATTGAGGCTGAGGCTTGCCTACAGTTATCATCTTCAAATAGATGTAGGATTGAGTAAATACGTAGAGCTGCAGAGACTTGCGCAGTACAGACTATAGTGGAGACTTCCGACAAATTATCCTCCGGACTGCGAACCACAACAACAGAAAATATGCTACGACTACAGGAGTAAATGTATAAACAGGCCGCAAATGAGCGCTTTGTTTGTCGTTTCTGTGAGCAGTAATCCTCTTTTCTGATATTTAGATATGAGGTACTATTTACCCACTAGTGTCGTTGGAGTGGCACGATGTTTTTACTGATGTAAAAGAGAAGAAAGAGTGTAAGGAACAGGATAGACTACTACTCACCGTAAAGATGACCTGTTGGTTTTCAGACAGACACCACAGAAAGACTGTTAATCATTATAGCTTTCGGCAAAGGCCTTCTTAAGCAAACACACACACATTCACACAGTGAAGCACATATCAAACACTCGTGACCGCTCTTACCGGTGGTTTTCTAATATTTTTTCAGTCTGAAACTGCGTGACCGCTACGGTCGCAGATTCGAACCGTGCCTCGGGCGTAGATGTGTGTGATGTCCTTAGGTTAGTTACTTTTAAGTAGTTCTAAGTTCTAGGGGACTGATGACCTCAGATGTTAAGTCCCATAGTGCTCAGAGTCATTTGAACCTAATATTGTTGATATTCCAAACTGACGTTTACATTTTTAAAAGAGAAGAAACTTAGATCTGAGCAGCAATTAGTCAGAGCAAATATTGGTGATGGTATCTACTTGCGCCCGATAGGCTCGTAGATAGGATACTGTCATGAGACCAGTTACACCACTTAGACCCTACTTAATCGCATCAAAATATATTATATCTATTCGTATCTAATTAGAGTGAGTAGCAGAATAAGTACCTGAAGGCGATGTAATGATGTGTAGGATATTTAAAGCTTCTACAGTCGTTAATGCTACTGCTGCCGCTGCTGCTATTGTTCCTGCTGCTTGTGGTCCTGACTATACATACAGAAGATAATTTCTAAAACAAGGACGCAGTTTTTGGAATGTCGAATACATATCATAATATTCCTCAAAATTTCAGTTTGTTTGTACCTTGACGTACACTATACATTTAAGTTTCAAAGGTATAGAGTCAAATTTTTGATTCATTTGAAAAGTTCAATAAATATAGAGAGAAGGAATATAGGAAAACTGCTACTTAACGTCCATTCGATGTAGAGGTCATTAGGTAGAGAGAACGTATTAGTTTTGACAAGAACATGAGTGGGGAAAACTATACTCGTCGGGGCCTTGTGTAGTAGACTGACGAAACCAATGGCCAAATGTTAGACAGATAACTCAGGATGGCTGGACGGAGCAGTTTTAAAACGAGAGTAGCCTCTCAACCACAGCACCTTCACACGAGTTAAAACGTATGGTACAGTGGGTGTTTGAAGCTGACAATATCAATGTGATCATATATAGTCTGCAACTAGAAGACTGGATTTTTCTTCGTAGATGATTGTCGAACACAGAATACTGTTGTTAACGCTTTATCCTGGTAATCCAAGATCCCTTGTGACAGCATTTGCTGTCGTCGAAACACAGACATGCGTTTCAATCAATATCAGCACACATTAACTGATGAGACACATCTTTAATGTCACTTCTATTCGACGAGATCTGCTCTTAAGCCAGCTGACTTCCAGATTAAGGAAGTTCTTCCGCGAGTTTCTTTAAAAATTTTGATTTGGTTAAAAACCGAAGTGAATGTCAAATTTCGTTGACGATACGAATGAGAACGAATTATTTTAGTCTCGAATGTGGTCAGTAGATGTTTGTGTATTCACGGGATCTAAACGGAGAATACGTAGTTGAAAGTCATTCAACAGTTAACAAGTTACTAAGATTGAAATTAAAAAAAAACCTATATGAAGATTTCAAAGAATAAATGACGGAAGGTTACAGTAAATTTCTAATTATTTGAGAATAGATACCTTTGACGACAAAGGCATTAGAACGGAAAGTCACAGTCAGATTGGACAAGGATGGGTAATGAAACAGGTTGCATCTATTCCCAAGGAACACTCTCACACTTATCTTACGTTATTTAGAGAAACAATGAAGAATGTAAAATAGGATTTGAACCCCAATCCTCGCGTACACGAAGCTATTTGTTTGACAGTTACGCCACTTTGATCTCAAGAGAGGTACGTGCGGTACTGTGTTACGCCACTTCGGTTTCATGAGACGTACGTGTGGTGTTGTGAAATCTCAATTTAAAAGAATGGTAAAGTTATATTCGTACCTTACGAATGTCAAATTGTTGTTGTTTGAACAGAAACGCTCGCATTCAATCGTGCACTGTTGGTCAAGAGTAATTCAAAGCATGAAGGAATAATTAGTGAATAAAATTATATCAAATAAACGCACTTGCAATGGAAATCGATCATTTACATTTTAGTTTGATGCAGTTTTACTGAGGAATGAAATACTTAGTAATGTGATATGAAGCTGCAAAAAATTTAAGTCAGGCCATTAAGAAGTGAAGAAGAGCTTTCGATATAACTGTAAGGTGTTTAATATTTATGGTATCGGTATAAACCTACAACTCCTGGAAGATACCCGTAGTACAGTTTCTGATTTGCTGAAGAACGACATTTTTGGTGCATTTGCATTACAACGTTTAGTATTCTACTACTCAGAAAACATTTAATTAAACTATCTTACCTGATCCTAAATTAGTGTGAGTCAGGCGTGGTACATACTCTAAGATATGTGAAGCTCTCATATAGTTTCGAAACGGTCGTATATTGGATGTTGCCAGCCAATGGTCTTCCCTCGTTCAATACGAAGTTGCCCGACGTCAGACATGGCCAGTACTTGGCTGGATAACAGACTGGGTACGCCAAATGCTGTTGGTTGCTTTCCCTTGGCTTTTATGGTAAGGGGGACTAGTAGAGGTGTCGTAAAGTTCCTGATCAAAGTGCCTGATCACCAGACTTTGCACCAAGATCCTGCATTAAATTCCAACCCTCTCCGCAGTGAGGGCATGTGAAACTGTTGATGATAACGCGCCTGCCGGG
The DNA here is from genome assembly GCF_023898315.1 of Schistocerca nitens. NCBI lineage: Eukaryota > Metazoa > Arthropoda > Insecta > Orthoptera > Acrididae > Schistocerca > Schistocerca nitens. The sequence continues at coordinate 51,909,883 of NC_064618.1, read as the reverse complement.
TGTCGACGTGAAGTTCAGCGGGCCCCACCGTGCTATTTGGGAGGAGAAGGGTATGTGCCGGCACTTGGTTCCAACCCCTCCCTTCTATCATCGTCATTCAACACGGCATCACGGTACACAAATCCAGTAAAGCTTCTATACCTATTAGACAAAGTTGGAATTTACGCTATGCGCAGAAAAGGTGCCATTGTACTCGAAGGACACAGAAATCTCTCCAGTTAGGCCTCTGAAGATGCTCTTCGTTGTCTCCCAGTAATTCCATACGACTTTATTTTATCCTTTTTTACTTAAGTACTTTCTTTCTTTGACCGATCTACTATAGAATTTGCTTGTTACAAAGACATCATAGATTCACAATAAAATAGCATCTGTCATAAGAATCTTTTACAAAGTAAGATATTAGAGTCTCTTATATGAAAGTAGTTGGTAATAAATTTATATTTACAGCCTATTGGCTAAAGCACGCTGAAGGAACCACAAGAATTTCAGAGTATATTTGGGTGATGATATGAGTAATGTTGCGTCTTATGAAAAACTGTCTAATGTGAGAGGTATTTATTTAGCTTGAAAACTTATTAACAAAGTCAAAACTGTTTGAGTGTACCGCACTCCGCATTCGGTTGTTAATAATGCTTCATAACTTATAAAGCAGTGAGTTGATAGCAGGAAATACCTTCATCGTTGATTCAAAATAAAACCGTGATTGCTCAAAATAGTATAGTTCCAATATTTGCAATGAGCTATATGAAGTGTGAGGTACTAAGCTACAGTAATATGTCTGGTGCTTCGCAGCTGGCCCCGGCTTACAGCCGTGGCGCATAAGCTACACTGTGGCAGGTCGATAGTTCGACCGAGCGAAACTGAAGGGAGAGAGACAGGTGGGCAAACAACGCTGTAGACAAAAACAGAGACTGAACGAAGAGGAAGGAAAGATGGAGAGGGAAAATAGACAGCTGAGTCAACCTGTAGCTGTGGGAGACTCACCAAAGAACAGTTACTTGGTACCTACGACAGTAGGTGCAGTCTTCAACAGAATAAATAGCCAATAATAATCAAGAAAGTGTTAGAAAGTAAGGATAAAAACATTTCAACTATTAGAGAAATAACGGCCATCTCCAAAAGATACGTAATACATAAAAGGTAAAAAACGGAAGACATAGTGAACAGTTCAACTTTTCAGAAACATGGAGTCATTTTTCGCAACAAACAGAGTGTGATTTTATACTTTCCACTTACAATGCCCATGTAACGGCACAAGTGCTACTCCCTATGATATGTGCTGCTACGAACTAACTGAAGTGCCAAGGAAACTGGTATAGACATGAGTATTCAAATACAGAGATATGTAAACAGACAGAATACGTCGTTGTTGCCGGCAACACATATATATGACAACAAGTGTCTGGTGCAATTGTTAGATCGGTTACTGCTGCTACAATGGCAGGTTACCAAGATCTGAGTGGGTTATAACGTGGTGTTGTAGTCACCGCACAAGCAATGGGACTCAGCATCTCCGAGGTAGCGAAGATCCTTAAAGAACTGAACCAACGACGACTGAAGGGAATCGTTGAGCGTGACAGAAGTGAAACCCTTCCGCAAATTGCCGCAGATTTCAATGCAGGGCCATCAACAAGTGGCAGCGTGCGAACCATTCAATGAAACATCATTGATATGGTTTTTTGTAGCCGAAAGCCCGCTCGTGTACCCTTAATGACTGTACGACACAAAGCTTTACGCCTCGAAAGGCCTGTCAACACTGACATTGGACTGTCAATGACTGGAAACAATTCGTCTGTTCGGAGAGTCTCGATTCAAATTGTATTGAGTGGGTGGACGTGGACGGGTATAGAGAGAACCTCATGAATCCATGGCCCTGCATGACAGCAGGGGACTGCTCAAGCAGGTGGAGGCCCTGTAATGGCGTGGGGCGCATGCAATTGGAGTGATATGGGACCCCTGATACGTGTATATAAGACTCTGACAGGTGGCACGTACGTAAGCATCCTGTCTGATCACCTGCATCCATTCATGTCCACTGCGCATTCCAACAGCCTCGGGCAATCCAGTAGGACAATGCGACGTCCCACCCGTTAAGAATTGCTACAGAGTGGCTCTTCTGAATTTAAACACTTCCTCTGGCACCAGACTCCCAGACATGAACATTATTGACTATATCTGTGTTGCTTTACAACGTACTGTTCAGAAAAGATCTCCACCCCCTCTACTCTTGCGGATTTATAGAGAGCCCTGAAGGGTCAAGGTGTCCCTGGAGACATTAGTCGAGTCTATGCCACGTCCTTTTGCGGCACTTCTGCGTGCTCGCGGGGGCCCTACACGCTGTTAGGCAGGTGTACTAGTTTCTTTGGCTCTTCAGTGTAGCATGATTGTTACAATATTCATAGAACAACATCAGGTTTTACGATTACTGTGTCGCCCTGTTTCATCTCTAGAAATATTTTATTCTCGCCTTTAAATATATGTTGATGAACGAACTAGCGCTCAATAAAAACAGCGCTATATTGAGACTTAGCGTACATTCCTCGGTACATTGCATGGTGGACACTTTAGATCAATATTAGCGATTTTCTGTACTATCATATTCATGTATAATGTTAAGGAAATAACATTCTGTGTAGCTCTGTCCTGACGTTGCTTTCCGACGTCTTATTCTCATGATCCAGCGCGAGATGTACGATGAGGGTAGGAAAATTGCCCTCAAGTCTTTTTCAAATTCTGGTTCTAAAATTTACCCAAATTAACACACTTTGGGAAGAGCGCCAGCACTTCAGATATTCGAATTTCAGATCGCTGAGAATCTCTTTTACATCTTCTTACACTCCATACCGACGCACTGCGATTCTAGCAGGGTGTGTCTGGACTCTTCTATGTCGTGTCTACTCGGTAAGGTCTCCAAACTCTGGGACCCACTGAAGTGGCGCAGTGGTGCCATTCAAAGACACCAGCCGGACGCATTCCCCAGCGTTCCCAATCAGAGCTTGTCCTCGACAGCCCACACAAAGGCATTTTTCATCCACAAAGTGTGAATTTTAACTGCATCTGATGGATGTAGGTGTGTGTAATATGTTGTGTTTATGTTGGTTGTAGGATGCCGATGAGAGAAAAAAAAATGTGTGTGAAATCTCATGGGACTTACGAGGTGTGGCTAGAAAAAAACCGGACTAGTACTGGTGAAACAATAAAACGAATGCAATAAGGCTGAAAGTCGCGTGGCCTGTCACGTGACTCTCGCTCCGCCTACTGCACTCAGTCTGCCCGTGGCGTCTGTTTTAAGTAGTTGACGTTTTGTCTGTGCGTCGGAAAATGTTGAGTGTACAGAAAGAACAGCGTGTTAACATCAAATTTTGTTTCAAACTAGGAAAATCTGCAAGTGAAACGTTTGTAATGTTACAACAAGTGTACGGCGATGATTGTTTATCGCGAACACAAGTGTTTGAGTGATTTAAACGATTTAAAGATGGCCGCGAAGACACCAGTGATGACACTCGCACTGGCAGACCATTGTCAGCAAAAACTGACGCAAACATTGAAAAAATCGGTAAACTTGTTCGAGAAGATCGCCGTTTAACAATCGGAGCAGTGTCTGAGTTAACAGGAGTTGACAAGGAAAGTGTTAGGCAGATTCTTCATGAAAGTTTCAACATGAACAAAGTGTGTTCAAAAATGGTTCCAAAGTGTCTCACAATTGAACAGAAGGAACGCCGAAGAATGATTTGTTCTGACATCCTGGAAAACATTGAAAGTGATCCCACCTTCTTACAAAATCGATGCATTGGAAAACTCCTGGTTCTCCACGACAAAAAAAAGCACGAATGTCAAAATCGAAATTCAAGGCAATGATGATTGTATTTTTTTTTTTTTGACATGAAAGGGATTGTGCACATTGATTGGGTACCAGAGGGACAAACAGTGAATCAGCATTACTACATTAGCGTCCTGGCTACCCTACGTGAGCGAGTACGGAGAAAACGGAACGATTTGTGGAGAAAATAAGTCATGGATCCTTCACCAAGACAATGCCTCAGCTCACAGTGCGTTGTCAGTGAAGACGTTTTTGGCAAAACACAACATTCCCATCTTAGATCATCCACCCTACTCACCTGATTTGGCCCCCAGTGACTTTTTTCTTTTCCCTAAAGTCAAGTCAGCTTTGAAAGGAACTAGATTTGAGACTGTTGAAGCAGTAAAAGAAAAAGCGACGGAAGTAATGTATGGACTTACCGAAAATGATCTGCAGCATTGCTATGAACAGTGGAAAATTCGTATGAGCGGTGTAGAGACCGAGGAGGAGAGTACATTGAAGGAGATAACATGAAATTGTAAATAATTGTAAATAAATGTCTTTTCCAGCATCAGTCCGGTTTTTTTCTAGCCGCACCTCGTAACTGCTAAGGTCATCAGTCCCTAAGCCTGCATATTACTTAACCTAAATTATCCTAAGGACAAACACACACACCCATGCCCAAGGGAGGACTCAAACCTCCTCCGGGACCAGCCGCACAGTCTATGACTGCAGCGCCTAGACCGCTCGGCTAATCCCGCGCGGTCCGACGAGAGAAGGGAGAGGGTAGGGACACGGTGCCGGCGCATAGCCTACTACGACAGCCACCACTGAGCTGTACATCCTCCCCCAAGTAGCACGAACACATGACACAGGCTGGGATTCTGGCCTAGAACCGATCGCTCCTGACGCGCAGACAGTAGCTTAGAAGGGAGAAGGGAAGTTTCGTATGGAAACGTATCTCGGTTTTATAGAGTGAGATGAGGCTTTCAGTCATTTTAGTTGACAAATTTCATGCAGTATTTTAGATATACGGGAGAACCTGATGATATTATATCAAAAAACAAAAATCGCAATTAATAGGGGATGAGAGAAAACTGGGACCCAACAGTTCGTAGCAAGACAATGATGAACTGTATCACCAAGCTTTATTACCACACCCCGTCGTAAAAACTTAAGAACTCAGAAGGGAAGGAGGAAACGAATGAAAATTTACGGGTTGAGAGAGAACGTGATGTTATTGCAGTGATTACGGAATCGAGTCAAATGTACAAAGAATTTGGCGCTATGGGTCCACTTATCGATACGATGTTGCACCAGTTCTGGCTAGATGTATGCACCGAATTGGTTGGAAAGGATTATCCTCTCCTGACACAATCCGGGCGGTAACTGTTGTAACTGGCCCATCATATCCTGGATATTGGCTTAGGTGCAGTGCTGACGTCCGACCTCGCCCCACAGATGTTCAGTTGGTAACAGATCGAGGATCTTGCCACGAGAGTACCTCAACATATAGCAGACAATTCTAAGATACACGTGCCATGTGTGGATGAGAATTATCCTGCTGATAAACGGCACCGTGATACTGTCTCATGAGAGGCAACACATGAGGATGCACGATATCCATGACGTTACCGTTGAGCAGTCTTGAGTTCCCTCGATCGCGACCGGCCGTGACCTGAAATCATACCAGATGGCTGTCCGCTTCATGATTCGCAAAGACGACGGTTCAAATCCGTCTCTGGCCATCCAGATTTAACTTTCCCCATGACTTTCCTAAATCGCTCCAGCCAAATGCCGGGATGGTCCATTAAAAGGAAATGGCCAATTTTCTCCCCCATCCTTGAAAGTTCCCGAGCTTTTCTTCGTATCGAATGACTTCGATTCCACAGGATCTTAAACCCTAATCTTCCCTCCTTTTTCCTACACCATGACACCAGTTAGAACACTGCCGTGCCTCTCCCAAACATTGGAAGAATGGTACCTCTCCTCCGCTCGCCACCAGACTCGACGATAAGGTCGTTCGTGTATAACTGTGATTTGTTGTTAAACACAGTGCGACACCTTCCCTCTCTGCAGTCCATGCCTCTCTGCCATGGCACCTCTCCAAACGCAGCCGTTTGTGTCGTGGTGTTAGCGGGAGCCTACAAGTGGGACGCTAATTCTCCAGTCCGGCGGTTGCTAGTCTCGAACCAATAATGTGGGATGAGACAAAATTTTGTACGGGATCCATTTTGGTATCCAATGGGAAGTGGTGACGACGTTCTTGGTGCGCAGAGTCCGGTGATCCTCTCTTGTGGTCGACCAGTACCTTGACGACGAATAAGCCTGTCCTTGAGTTGTCATGCAGGCCAACTACGGTCCAGTGCCGCATCTGAATGCCCCACAATTCCATATATGGCACGATTCGACCAGCTGGCCAAACAGAAAGCCAAAATGAACTGTGCCAGGTGCTGACAGCGCAGTCTCAGTCAAGTACACGGCCCCTCCGTTTCCCCAACAGTGATACTTCAACATCTGACGCTGTTCACATACGCTACCAGGCCTGGAAACAACAACAAACACGAACAACACTAAAGCACTCTGGTAGCCGTTAAAAATATCACAGAGAATTGCACGCTACGGTCGCAGGTTCGAATCCTGCCTCGGGCATGGATGTGTGTGATGTCCTTAGGTTAGTTAGGTTTAAGTAGTTCTAAGTTCTAGGGGACTAATGACCACAGCAGTTGAGTCCCATCGTGCTCAGAGCCATTTGAACAGAAAGTTCCAGCTTCAATCATTGACATTCCAGCAGATTGTATGAACGTGTAAAAAGTTATATTGACATCCAACCATGACTTGTGGGCGCTTCACTTTCTTTGCCAGGCAATGTATATTCATAACACTGTTAGACAATAGGAAACCAATGTCCAGTTGTCAGACAACGAAAAATCCTGGTCAATCTAAGCATTAAAAATGACAAAATGACTGGATAAACATTGGGATGTTCGTTGATGACCAAACAATTTTACAAGAGAATGTCGACGACCTGCAAAGGGTAATAAATTATCTAGATCAGATATACAGAGTGATTTAACTACCCCTACCGATATCGTTTTATGCAACCAGCATGGTTTCTTCTCAGTACCCAAACATGTTTCAGCACCACTGTGCCATCATCAGTGAGTTTCCGTTTTATTTATTCTGCAATGTGAACATTTTTATTAAATTCTTACAAAACAATGTGGTTGTTTAGTTCAAAGAATAGTTCGTTTCTTTTTGTTAATACCTTTACACTTGTTGTGCATGATTGTCGGCCGTGGTGGCTGAGCTTCAGTCTGGAACCGCGCGACCGCTAAGGTCGCAGATTGGAATCCTGCCTCGGGCATGGATGTGTGTGATGTCCTTAGGTTAGTTAGGTGTAAGTAGTTCTAAGTTCTAGGGGACTGATGACCTCAAATGTTAAGTCCCATAGTGCTCAGAGCCAATTTCGAGCCATTTTGTGCATGATTATTCCGGATCGCTTGTGTATTATTTACTACAGGTACCTTGTCATCTTCAACCAAACGATGTTGATGAGAAATTTTGCTGGATGTTAACCTATAATCTAGAATGTAATTAATTTGTCACGATATTTCACGCCTATATTCGTTTTTACTTACGTTTTCATGCGGCACCCCTTTTATTCTCCGCATCATGGTGAGGTGTCGTGTTGCGCACGAAAATATAACACTGTGTTTTGGTGAAGTGGAAAGTGCTTTTACGAACTTATTTGTGGAAAATACTTGTTATCCTTCAACATCGTTTGGTTGCAGATGGCAAGTTACCTGTAGTAAGTAATACACAAGGGATCCGGATAAACCATGCACACCAAGTGTAAAGGTATTAAAAAAAAAGAAACGAACTATTGTATGAACTAAACATCCGCATAATTTCGTAAGCATTTAATAAGAATGACCACATTACAGAATAAATAATACGGAAACCCACAGATGATGGCACATGGGTGCTGTAACATGTTTGGGTGGTGAGAAAAAACGGTATTTTGCATAACTGGCGGACCTCACATCCTACTATTTTAACTGCAAACTCCTTCAACACAAGGAGCTGCAAATCCAAATGATGAATATCAAAATAATACTTGTTTCCCTATCAATGTACCGAAAGAAATCATAGTATTTACAGAAATTGGAATTATGGGATTAATAGCTTAATTGTAATACTTAGATTGTGATCAAAATCTTTACGTAAAATATTTTTTTCTCGGAAAAAAAATTATCTTACAAATTAACACAGAAAATTATCGACCAGAATTTGATATAGAAAGAGTATCTCTTAACGCAAACACATGGCTGTTTTTTTTTTTTTTTACTAAAATTTAACTGACAAAGGAGGGTTATTTCATTAACCACTTAGTGCCGGGAATCCACATCATCCTACAGTTGTGCTAATAATAGGAAAAATAACTGTTTTTGAATGCCATGGTTGGATGGTGCTGATGCTTCATGAAGCAACCACCGCTTCTTACAAGTAACACATTCTCCTGAGTGTATGGGGTACCTCTAGAGCAACTCGGTTTTTCATTTTTTCTTTCATCTAGAAATTTCTTAAGGTATTAAGGGGTTAAAATGGAAATAGTGAATAGAAGACGTTATTATTAGAGTGAAATAGATTTTTGATTTTTGTTTTTCGTAGTTATTGGCAATAAGCTAAAGATATTGGTACATCCATATGATAATTTTGTTCGATAAAACCATAGTACCGTGTCTCTGTACGCTTTCTGTTTCTTATTTACTGAAAAGAGGTCATATTATTTCTTTTGACGGTTATTGGTTAAAGGACTCTTGGCGTAATATTCTCACGTTTTATATTATCGATATGGGGTCTTATCCTGTTTTGTTTGCCTGTAAAAATTACTGATTCTTTTATACGTGGCACGAAAAGCAGAGGGGATCAGTAATTACAAAAATAATACACCACTTCAAGCATAATCTGCTTATACTATCATTAAATGTATGTGTTAATTGCCGGCCGGGGTGGCCGAGCAGTTCTAGGCGCTACAGTTTGGAACCGCGCGACCGCTACGGTCGCAGGTTCGGATCCTGCCGCGGGCATGGATGTTTCTGATGTCCTTAGGTTAGTTAGGTTTATGTAGTTCTAAGTTCTAGGGGACTGATGACCTCAGAAATTAAGTCCCAAAGTGTTCAGAGCCATTTGAACGATGTGTTAATTAAAAGGCTGAGGAATTATTTGGTGTCAGAGCATGCGTATGAAACTTCACAATGTATGCGACAGAAATAACTCATACAGTTCTACTGACTACACAATAACTAATGGGATTTGGGTAACAGTAGTCACTGATAACAATAACAAAAATGATAGTATCACTAGAATGTGGAAGACTCGAAACGTGAAAACTGGAAACCCTTTTACACTTCCGTGTTATATGTGATACGTTGCTCGAGCGCCCAAGAGCGGACCACAGTAAATGGGTGAGGAGTCGCAGCGTCTCCTAGCGAGACTTCACTCGTCTGCCTCGGTCCCCAGAAGCGCAGACGGCGAGCAGGTTGTAAGGGGCAGGAAGAAGTGGGCCCTGCCCCGCCCCTCCTTCCAATACTCAAACAGTGGCTGCAGACCTGGCTGCGGCGGAAACTTTCTCCCGCCTGATGGGGGCGCCTTAATGATTGCCTGTTAGTTCAAGCTGCCGCTCGCGCTGCTACCCCCACCACCGCACTCTCCCCTGCCCCTCGGCACCCACCTCTGCACTGACGTCAATGGACCTGTGGACGCAGCGGACGTAAAACGCAACTGACGCCGCACCTCATTACTGCAACAAAATCTTCCCTTACCTCTCCACTTTTTCTCTACTCTTACCTCTCCACTCCGAAAATCATTGTGAATCTCGGATCTGTTACTCATTATGTCTGTTTCGTTATCCTCTTCCCCCTGTCTGATAAGGGAAAGAGTTAATTTAGTTGCCGGCCGCTGGTGGACGAGCGGTTCTTGGTGCTTCAGTCTGGAACCGCGCGACCGCTACGGTCGCAGGTTCGAATCGTGCCTCGGGCATGGCTGTGTGTGATGTCCTTACGTTAGTTAGGTTTAAATAGTTCTAAGTTCTAGGGGACTGATGACCAAAGCTGTTAAGTCCCATAGTGCTCAGAGCAATTTGAACCATTTGATGTCAATTCAGTTGTTATGAAGTCTCAGATGGTTCAGTTGGCTCTAAGCACTATGGGACTAACATCTGAGGTCATCAGTCCCCTAGACTTAGAACTACTTAAACCTAACTAACACAAGGGCAACACACACAGCCATGCCCGAGGCAGGCTTCGAACCTGCGACCGTAGCAGCAGCCCGGTTCCGAACTGAAGCGTCTAGAACCGCTCGGCCACAGCGGATGGCGTTATGGAGTCTGTAGGTTCGAAAAAATGTAATTCACATATGGAGATACAGTGACTCAATAACTTGATCAGTTGCGACAATTACTCCAAAAGGGGAGACCTTAACCACACCAATCATGTACAGTTGTCATCTGCACCTGGTCCTCTATTACGTATGTTCATTAATGAGTGTAAGGACGCTGGGTACAATTCGCATACCACAACAAATCATGTGAAGGTTGTATGTGTGTGTGTGTGTGTGTGTGTGTGTGTGTGTGTGTGTGTGAGTGTGTGTGTGTGCGCGCGCGTGTGAGTGATACGTAGAATTCTAAACATTGATTAAGCTTTCAGTTGGTGGAAAATACGTGACGTTGAGTGCAGACTTGCTGCTGAATGGCGGATTTGTTTGCTCGTTTTCAGAAGTGACGTTAAATACTTCATAATTTGAGAGTAATGTTCTTGGCATTGACACTTTGGTTTATAGTTAGGACGAATTTTAACGAGAAGTAAAAACTCAATAAATTTGAACTTTAATAAAATTTCAAAGGTGGAAGAACATGCTGCTGTGAAATGTCTTTGGCTGGAATATGATATATCTTCCTTGACTTTACATGCTGCTTAACAGCTTATCTCACAGAAATGCATGGAGAGCGTTTCAGACAAATCTATGCTTAAATTTTTTCAGCTGTTTCAACACTGAAAGAAGAAACCTCACTTTTCAAAATACCAAGCAGAGCTGCATAATTGAAGTGTTGGCTGCTCTCTGCAAAGTCTCACAAACGGTTAGAGGCGTGCCATCAAGTCATGAGCAGCTGGAGACTCTTGAGGGAAGTACAGGCATTCACATTGCAAACAAGCGAGTTTATTGTTGGCTGGCTGCTTTCTTAGAAACCCAGGAACGCCAAAAAACATTTAAAGCAATGTACAGTAATGTGCGATTTTCTGTGGAGACTGCATCCAGCACTGGGAATTACCACAATGAGGAACATCATGAGAAGTAGATCGCAGTTTCTGGATTACATACCAGCTGGCTCGAAATCCGGAAATTTCACCCTGCATGTAGATGGAAAATGTGGTTACACAGTGTTAGTATTACAGAATTACAGTATTCTACATTACTCGAAGCTGACGCAAATACCGATCCTAATTACATAATTAATCACAAAGATTGGGCCTAATTACAGAACTACATGCATAGCTCTACACGAGGACGGCAAAAGGCGGAATACGCAGCAAAAGCTGACGATACCATTCAACTGTTGCTATCCTGCTGGGAAAAAATTTCGCACTAACACTCGGAACTAATTACAGACCTGCACCTACAAGCTGGCGGGAAAAAAGCAGAGGTATAAGGTACTATCCTTATTCTTTTTGGCATGAAATATGTTTAACTGACGAGATGCTGGTGTTGGACAGAGAGGAGTTTGAAAAGTGTATTACCTGCAAGCATACAGTATCTATCTTTGTTCGACGTCAGAGTTCGCTACAGACGCCTACTAACAATCAGCCTACAGCCCAGCTAACTGAAGCCAATACACGCAGCAGGAAGAAAAAATGCATCACAGTTCTAATTACACTTCGAAATTGTCATGAAAAAAAAAACAGCACTTGTAACGAACTGGTCATAGTGCAGCACATGTACTGAGAAAAATTGTCGTCCTAAAAGACTGCAAAGGGGGTGGTAGTTGAACATGCACCAACTGCCGAACATCGATGCCCTCTCCCCTCCCTCCTTCCACCCACCTATGGGGTGGGGTGGATGGAGGGAGGGAGGGAGCAACTCTGCCACAGCCTCGCAGTACGTGCTTGATACTGTCTGCCTTGAGGTGATGGTCCTCTCCCAACATAAAAGCAGGTACAGTTAACCAGACAACAGGAGGTAAAAGGACGGCTGTCTTGAATGAATCTCGTTCATCTACAGTGACACAGCCATCTTTAATGGTTTGGGGGCGCACCTGACACAGACTAAGCAGACTCCCAACTTCTCCAATAGGCCTTTGTTCTATGATGGAATACACTTTTGTTTAACATGTACAACTGTTTCTTGCAATCTGTTGAAAGTATTTCTCTGAAAGACAGAACCCCACTGGAACAACAACGAAATTCCGCAGAACGGTCCAGCTGGGACAGAGGGGGAGCCACTGTCTCATAGGGAAGTCCTTCGCCATTCTGCACCGGACTATTTAACATCAACTCGACTCCTATAACTCCTATAACTATTAAAAACAGCAAAAAAAATTCTTAACTATAACAAATGTCCTCTTTCTATGGAAACAGACAAAGTCCATTTTCATTTACTTTTATGAGCAAAATTGGTATAGTTTTTAACGTTCGACTGCATTCGCGTCTCATTATTTTGTGACGTCCAACGAAGTGTACTGCCACCGAACAGAAATGACCATATGAGACATACCCACCCTGCGTGCAATCAGGGATAAAAACTTCGACTATTTTGATGAGAAAACTACCAATTACTGCAGAATGTCCTCATTATTTCAAAATTAAATTGATCATGAGGGTCACTTTGCATCACGAGCAATTTTTTTTTTCTGTAGTCGGATTACACTCTCCAGGTAGACCAAATGGAAATCTGAGGAGGGAATATGATGTTCTTTTCGAGGAACACTGTTTAGAAATGACACCTGAAGCTCACCACAGAGGTATCCTACAGCCCACAACATTCATTTCGTGTAAGGACCGTGCTTTAAAAAACACGATCGTCGCAACTACGTTACCGTCACCCTGCATAAAAAGCGGTCTTGAGTCGACAGGTACAGACAAGAGCAGCACGAACGCTGGTCCAACTGAGGCGCCAGGTGGAAATGGCATGGCAAGCCGTTCCACAGGACTACATCCAGCATCTCTACGATCGTCTCCATGGGAGAATAGCAGCCTGCATTGCTGCGAAAGGTGGATATACACTGTACTAGTGCCGACATTGTGCATGCTCTGTTGCCTGTGTCTATGTGCCTGTGGTTCTGTCAGTGTGATCATGTGATGTATCTGACCCCAGGAATGTGTCAATAAAGTTTCCCCTTCCTGGGACAATGAATTCACGGTGTTCTTATTTCAATTTCCAGGAGTGTATTAAATATTCAGGTATTGATCCATCGCACAGACCAGTGTAAAGCTGCATCGCCTGTACTGTGGGAGGACGACCATATCCCACAAACTACGCAATAAGTCGCAAAACACGCTCCCTGTGACCCTGTGTCGTATTTTGAAACACTGCTTTTTCTGATATAACAGGTTTTGTACACTTCCATACATTTTGTTTTTTCCGCCACGACTTCGTGGTCCATGTCAGTTTCTAAACTAACGTTAACACGCTCAGATCCACTGCTTCTCGCAGAAAACTGGACTTTGCACGGTATACATCATGTTGCTACTGCTGCTACCGTAACATACCACACACACTGGATGATTTTAAATAAAAGACAGTTACAGCATAAGGAAATTAGAAGAGTTTGGCAGCGCTGTGGACAGTTTCCAAATGCTTTCTGATGGTGGTTGATAACCTCTACATTTAAACTCATCTGTCACAGTGACGGAATAGGTGATGACTCTGCATTCCATTTCCCTCATATTGTAATAACGTACGTAATCACTATTTCAGTGCTATCCCTCCCCAGAATGGGTTGGCCTCCACCAAAACTCATTCTCTATCTCAAACAATCGATGTCAGTCAATCTTTATTTGGTAACCAACAGCGTACCAGTGGACGGATGGGGTGTAAAAGACGCCGTCGATGTACTGTAATAATAAGCATTACAGCTGATAGTGTGAACAATTTTAGTTATTTTACACTAATTTCAACACCGAGGAATGATGCGACAGCATGTTCCCCAATTTCCATATAATCGCTAAACTGTCCCTTCTCTACTTCGCGAGTATCATTGCGAATGTAGGTAGATGACTGAGCCGTAAGTCATTCATTGTTAATTCTCGAACATATACATAATCAAAGTATAGCAGACAGCGCTCTACATATTTCTAGCACCTCGAGAATAGTGCATAATTTACGATCTGTCTCTGTGTCGATGGGAGACACAGAGCATTCTCGCAGCCTTAGGATGAAATTAGAGACAGAAAGACCCCCTCGCACTGTCTTTGACCAACCCACCCTGCAGTACCATTACCGATTTAATCTACAGCTGACCAGAGGTGGACCGCTACATTCTGTGTCTCGTGAATGAATGGAGCTTGCCGAGTCCTCGCCCATTCAAGTGCACAAGATTTCTCCAGACGCGCCCATGTCGAGGAGGTTAGCACCCCTGATCGGTGTATAGTAGTAGATTTGAAAGTGCTGTGATGTAATAGCACACGGTTAAGAAGAACAAGAAACGGGTGGTTTTTATGCATGATGGAGCTCCAGATGGATGGAGTTCGAAGCATTTTACGTAAATCAACTACTCTATCAATTTTAAAGTATTATTCTAGTGTCTGGGATCAGTACCAGAAGAGTAATGGTAAGAGGGAATATAAACACGCGCACTCCGAAAGCTACACGGTTCTGCAGTTAAAGCAGGCTATAATGTTGGATCTCTTTAGTTTTCAACCTATCGGTCAAGTGGAGTGGAGCGCTGTTATCAATCGAACGTAAGAAGAATGGACACTCTCTGGAAGGGCTATAGCTGTTCGTGCATATGCGGATGACATGATGGTTCTACATCCCAATCCTGCTGGGATACCTCGACTGTGTTCATTTGCCTAGGAATTTCACTGAGGAGCTTGACCGTTCATCCTTTGATTATCTTGTAAATGGCGTAGGTCGTGTTACACTCTCTGAATGCATTGAGGAGGATGTTGTTGAAGTTTGACTGCTGAAGACAATTAGGATTTCCCTTCCTTTCTCAAATAACTGGAATTTGTCGATTCACATATTCCTTTCTCACCAACATTGAGTCGATGACTGCCAACATCATTCTCACAGATTACACACTTCTCTACCATCGGTCGTAATAAGATACTTTACATAAAAAACTCCCTTAATTACGGCAAATAAGTGCTCAATAAACTGAAAGTTACTCCACTCTTTAAACATGAGGATAGTGGAGTTATTTTGCCTACTCACATAAGAGAACTGGACAGGAAATGGTGAGGAATATACGGTCTATTTTTCTGTGTGTAAACCGAAGAGCGAACAGTTCTTATGAAGGGGGAAGTGACTTCTACAAGGAGAAAGCCACAGCAGGATCGCAAACAGTCAATTTCCCTACTAGCAGTGCAAGGTGGTGTGCGAAGATTTACCTAGATTCTCTTCGTATATGTAGTTTTATTAGTACTGAAACGTCCCCTCAGAAAAATTAATGAAATACTGTGCTGGTAAACCCCTTACGTTATTTGATTTTCAAACAGCTTAGCAAAACTGAACGTACTCAGACATTTCTCTCTTTACTTATTCTGGTCATCACTAAACTGACACACAATATTTTTAGCGCAACGCAATCAGACTTTCAACAATCCCTACAAAAGAATGGCCCTGACTAACAAAAACTTATACCTTTCATGAATCACTTACCTCACGAAAATCTTCGTTACTCGAACTACTGCAATACAGCAAGCGCCAATACTGCGAGCTAAATAAAAGATTCTAACTTCTGAAAGCACTAACTACTGATAGGCATAGTTAGCAAATGAAAGATTTTGATAGAGAGCAAACAATGTAATTACCTTAATAGTGTTCAAAAGTCATTATATATATATATATATATATATATATATATATATATATATATATATATATCAGTTCATGACATCCAGTCTTACAAATTTACTGTCTCTGATGGACACACGTCCAGATCATCCGCTGTCAAACCTCCGCCATCTCTTTCCCCACATCCACCACAGCTGGCGGCTCACCTCCAACTGCGCAACTCTACGCGCTTTTCACATCCAACTGCCCAACACTACAATAGCGAATATTCCAACAATGCAAACCAGTCACAGACTGCACACAGCACAGCCAGTGATTTTCATACAGAGCGCTACGTGGCGTTACCAATATAAAACCCTAAACAGCCTGCTTACAGCACCTAATATCTACATTCCATTTAGTTTTAACACAATTTATGGAAAGTACGTAAGTACTTCGCCATTGAGGCTGCATGCGACCCATTTTATGGAAAATCAAAGTCTCCATGTGTGCCTGTGGAATACGTTACTACTGGCAAGGTGTGCTACGGAAGGATCGGTATGATTGTGAAACAGCATTTAGTTGTTTGCTGTAGACGCACAAACGAGGAAAGTTAGTGACCTCATTCTGTCGACCTGTCTCCCACCCCCGCTCCTTCGTACTGCTACCAGTTACATCAGTTACATCCCCAGAACAATATTTATCCCTCAGTGTGGCTCTGTTGTACGTAGATATTGTACAGTCACTTAATATTTGGTCTTAACTCACTTTATGTAACAATAAACATTAAATTTATACTATCACGACATTAATTTTAATACTTCGTGATTTTTCCATCTCCTGCGACGCAGAAACTAATAGTTATTGAGAAAAATGAATAGGACACATTTTTGTACGAAATTTAATGTAATTTCATTTTGTACTGAGAAACGTTTTCGATTGAAGCCAAGTTTTTCGAATTATTCAAGACAAAAAATTGTGACTAAACCCCATTTTTCCCCTATTGTACTTCTTTGGTCCTTGTTGACTGGGCTACCGCATTGTTGCCGGCTCCAGGTGACAGCTGCGGTACGTACCTGCACGTGCTTTGCACTTGAAGAAAGGGTGTATTCTGTAAATTATATATCTCGCTTGCTCATGTAGAATTCGTGGCCTACCACCACCATCAGCGATTACCTCTACCAACAAAACGACCAAAAACTCAGTAAATAGCTCGCTACAGTCACGTCTAATGCTCGCAATGACCACGACATTCACAGCGAAGCACCCAGAACACTTCTGAACACTCGTATGCTGTCGGAGAATGCATAACATAGACATCCAGAACAGGCCTATTCGATCGCCATCGTTTCTGTCTCGAACTATACCGGTGTAACGTCATTAAAAATATGTAGCGCGCTTACAGGTAAATCTCATGTAGTACCATTATCATGAGCCTTTGGAGGAAACTGACGCTTTCTACAACCATTCTGCACATCACGCCACAGATATTCCTAATGTATGGTTCTACCCCTCGCCTTTTGATCCCCACGTCTCCCATTAGAACCATAGGTGTTATTAGGCGATGCCTTAATAAACGCCGTTCTTCTAGTTAGTTTATTCCTCGTATTTTTTTCCTCATTGATACTGCGATGACCTCCTCGTTT
Organism: Schistocerca nitens; assembly: GCF_023898315.1. NCBI lineage: Eukaryota > Metazoa > Arthropoda > Insecta > Orthoptera > Acrididae > Schistocerca > Schistocerca nitens. The sequence goes on along the minus strand of NC_064618.1, from coordinate 51,892,444 downwards.
CCTAAATTAGCGCAGAATGCTTAATTTTCAAAGCTACTACCCCAACGCTTCGATTCTCTTCTCTCCGGGATTTCTCAGCATCCATAGTTCACTTCCACACAGTGCTCTGCGTTCGAGAAATATCTAACTCGTCTTACCGTTTATGTTTGATATTAACAGACTACTTCTGATTAGGAATGTTCTTCTTACCCGGGCTCTCATGTCTCTTATATCCATATTAATTCGCAAAGAACAAATGTGAAGATGAAGCGAATAATTCTTGTGTTATTGGCATTAGGCCATGATCGAAGACATATTTTCGTGGCTAACGTTGCGTCTTTCAATGCTGTAGAAATCATCAGAGGCGATGAAGATTCAGATACCTTGATTAAGTTTCAAATTGATATCTGTGTCTTTGCAGCCTCTGATAACGTCTCCAACATTCGAAGACGCAACGTTAGTCACAGAAATATATCTTCGATCATGGCCTAATGCCCATAAAACAAAAATTACCAACGACTCAAATATCGGCCGTGATACATGAATCAGAAGCGGATAATTTGTAAGTTCGAAAACATACTTTTGATCTACATAGAAATAGGTATGCGACACACCGATGGGTGAAAACCACTACTAGTATTTTAGTTCCGAATAACTGGTGATTTTCAATCTTTGTTCACTCTCAGTTTTAACAAGATTTTCATTTTTACTGATAACCTGGCGAAAACATCCGGCATATCAATTTGCCATGGCAACACTACTAAAACGTTTTGTTTTTCCATAAAACTGTTACTGAAGAACGAGTAATGTTTATTCGCAAAATTTCCTGAGAATGGTCTGTTGAGTTTCTACATAAAGTGTGAAAAAGTGATCACTAAAAAGTGAAATGTAACAGGATGTAACAATTAACAACAAATACTGATCTTCGTTTCTTGGCGATGTCCACTGCTGCGCCGGCCGCAGTGGCCATGCGGTTCTAGGCGCTACAGCCTGGAACCGCGCGATCACTACGGTCGCACGTTCGAATCCTGCCTCGGGCATGGATGTGTGTGATGTCCTTAGGTTAGTTAGGTTTAAGTAGTTCTAAGTTCTAGGGGACTGATGACCAAAGAAGTTAAGTCCCATAATGCTCAGAGCCATTTTTTTCCACTGCTGCAGTAACTGTAAAACAATTCGCGAGTGTCTGTTCCACAAGAATTTTGCACAACTTGCTGAGTTTTTGACAGTGTAGGTAATGATTTGGTATTGCCAAGAGAGATTTCAAGAAATTCATGTTTTTTTTAGAATTACACTTTTATTGCGTAATACAATTACAAACCCCCCCATGAACCATGGACCTTGCCGTTGGTGGGGAGGCTTGCGTGCCTCAGCGATACAGATGGCCATACCGTAGGTGCAACCACAACGGAGGGGTATCTGTTGAGAGGCCAGACAAACATGTGGTTCCTGAAGAGGGGCAGCAGCCTTTTCAGTAGTTGCAAGGGCAACAGTCTGGATGATTGACTGATCTGGCCTTGTAACATTAACCAAAACGGCCTTGCTGTGCTGGTACTGCGAACGGCTGAAAGCAAGGGGAAACTACAGCCGTAATTTTTCCCGAGGACATGCAGCTCTACTGTATGATTAAATGATGATGGCGTCCTCTTGGGTAAAATATTCCGGAGGTAAAATAGTCCCCCATTCGGATCTCCGGGCGGGGACTACTCAAGAGGACGTCGTTATCAGGAGAAAGAAAACCGGCGTTCTACGGATCGGAGCGTGGAATGTCAGATCACTTAATCGGGCAGGTAGGTTAGAAAATTTGAAAAGGGAAATGGATAGGTTAAAGTTAGATATAGTGGGAATTAGTGAAGTTCGGTGGCAGGAGGAACAAGACTTTTGGTCGGGTGATTACAGGGTTATAAATACAAAATCAAATAGGGGTAATGCAGGAGTAGGTTTAATAATGAATAAAAAAATAGGAGTGCGGGTTAGCTACTACAAACAGCATAGTGAACGCATTATTGTGGCCAAGATAGACACAAAGCCCATGCCTACTACAGTAGTACAAGTTTATATGCCAACTAGCTCTGCAGATGATGAAGAAATAGATGAAATGTATGACGAGATAAAAGAAATTATTCAGGTAGTGAAGGGAGACGAAAATTTAATAGTCATGGGTGACTGGAATTCGTCAGTAGGAAAAGGGAGAGAAGGAAACATAGTAGGTGAATATGGATTGGGGGGAAGGAATGAAAGAGGAAGCCGCCTTGTAGAATTTTGCACAGAGCATAACTTAATCATAGCTAACACTTGGTTCAAGAATCATGAAAGGAGGCTGTATACATGGAAGAAGCCTGGAGATACGGACAGGTTTCAGATAGATTATATAATGGTAAGACAGAGATTTAGGAACCAGGTTTTAAATTGTAAGACATTTCCTGGGGCAGATGTGGATTCTGACCACAATCTATTGGTTATGAACTGCAGATTGAAACTGAAGAAACTGCAAAAAGGTGGGAATTTAAGGAGATGGGACCTGGATAAACTGAAAGAACCAGAGGTTGTACAGAGTTTCAGGGAGAGCATAAGGGAACAATTGACAGGAATAGGGGAAAGAAATACAGTAGAAGAAGAATGGGTAGCTCTGAGGGATGAAGTGGTGAAGGCAGCAGACGATCAAGTAGGTAAAAAGACGAGGGCTAATAGAAATCCTTGGGTAACAGAAGAAATATTGAATTTAATTGATGAAAGGAGAAAATATAAAAATGCAGTAAATGAAGCAGGCAAAAAGGAATACAAACGTCTCAAAAATGAAATCGACAGGAAGTGCAAAATGGCTAAGCAGGGATGGCTAGAGGACAAATGTAAGGATGTAGAGGCCTGCCTCACTAGGGGTAAGATAGATACTGCCTACAGGAAAATTAAAGAGACCTTTGGAGAGAAGAGAACCACTTGTATGAATATGAAGAGCTCAGATGGCAACCCAGTTCTAAGCAAAGAAGGGAAGGCAGAAAGGTGGAAGGAGTATATAGAGGGTTTATACAAGGGCGATGTACTTGAAGACAATATTATGGAAATGGAAGAGGATGTAGATGAAGACGAAATGGGAGATAAGATACTGCGTGAAGAGTTTGACAGCGCACTGAAAGACCTGAGTCGAAACAAGGCCCCGGGAGTAGACAACATTCCATTAGAACTACTGATGGCCTCGGGAGAGCCAGTCATGACAAAACTCTACTATCTGGTGAGCACGATGTATGAGACAGGCGAAATACCCTCAGACTTCAAGAAGAATATAATAATTCCAATCCCAAAGAAAGCAGGTGTTGACAGATGTGAAAATTACCGAACTATCAGTTTAATAAGTCACAGCTGCAAAATACTAACGCGAATTCTTTACAGACGAGTGGAAAAACTGGTAGAAGCCGACCTCGGGGAAGATCAGTTTGGATTCCGTAGAAATGTTGGAACACGTGAGGCAATACTGACCTTACGACTTATCTTGGAACAAAGATTAAGAAAAGGCAAACCTACGTTTCTAGCATTTGTAGACTTAGAGAAAGCTTTTGACAATGTTGACTGGAATACTCTCTTTCAAATTCTAAAGGTGGCAGGGGTAAAATACAGGGAGCGAAAGGCTATTTACAATTTGTACAGAAACCAGATGGCAGTTATAAGAGTCGAGGGGCATGAAAGGGAAGCAGTGGTTGGGAAGGGAGTGAGACAGGGTTGTAGCCTCTCCCCGATGTTATTCAATCTGTATATTGAGCAAGCAGTAAAGGAAACAAAAGAAAAATTCGGAGTAGGTATTAAAATTCATGGAGAAGAAGTAAAAACTTTGAGGTTCGCCGATGACATTGTAATTCTGTCAGAGACAGCAAAGGACTTGGAAGAGCAGTTGAACGGAATGGACAATGTCTTGAAACGAGGATATAAGATGAACATCAACAAAAGCAAAACGAGGATAATGGAATGTAGTCAAATTAAGTCGGGTGATGCTGAGGGAATTAGATTAGGAAATGAGACACTTAAAGTAGTAAAGGAGTTTTGCTATTTAGGGAGTAAAATAACCGATGATGGTCGAAGTAGAGAGGATATAAAATGTAGACTGGCAATGGCAAGGAAAGCGTTTCTCAAGAAGAGAAATTTGTTAACATCGAGTATAGATTTAGGTGTCAGGAAGTCGTTTCTGAAAGTATTTGTATGTAGTGTAGCCATGTATGGAAGTGAGACATGGAGGATAACTAGTTTGGATAAGAAGAGAATAGAAGCTTTCGAAATGTGGTGCTACAGAAGAATGCTGAAGATAAGGTGGGTAGATCACGTAACTAATGAGGAGGTATTAGATAGGATTGGGGAGAAGAGAAGTTTGTTGCACAACTTGACAAGAAGAAGGGATCGGTTGGTAGGACATGTTTTGAGGCATCAAGGGATAACAAATTTAGCATTGGAGGGCAGCGTGGAGGGTAAAAATCGTAGAGGGAGACCAAGAGATGAATACACTAAGCAGATTCAGAAGGATGTAGGTTGCAGTAGGTACTGGGAGATGAAGAAGCTTGCACAGGATAGAGTAGCATGGAGAGCTGCATCAAACCAGTCTCAGGACTGAAGACCACAACAACAACACAATTACAAAAGAGTAACAAAACTTTCTATCATAAACTGAAACCCTGATAACTATATTAATGTAACAATTACACATTACTTCATCCATTATTAGAAACGCAAAATTTATAGCTTACATTCAAAATCGTGCTGGTGTATAATGGCTTACGTGACGGAACTACATATTAGTTCATTCCTCTCGCACTGCACCATAATATTTTACGTGGATTTTAGCTTTTAGTATTGAAATTCAATAACATATGATTGATAACAATGCTTTTTATGAAACTGAATATACCGTGACGATCATAAGTTGGAAAATGTTCCTCGTATTTGCGTGTTCATCCCATAAGTGCTAACGAAAAGCTAATTTCACTTATTCTGGAAGGTATTCTGGAATTACATAATGAGAATAGTTTGTGTTTTATATTCAAGTACCGATTAGTAACAGTCGAATCAGAGCAGAGGTATATATGTGCTTGCTATGGTCTAAACGAAATTAATGACAGAATTTGAATGAGTATAATAAACTGTGTTCTAAAATAATTATTTGAATGACGTTGTCTGTTCCTACAAAAGAACAGACAACACGCAGGTCATAAAATCAACTAAATAAATACGAATTACAATTACGGACAACTTAAATTTGAAAGAGTACATGGAAAATGTTGTGGGAAACGCTAACCAAAGACTGCCTTTTTTTGACAGACGCTTAGAAGATATAACAGTGTAAGGAGTGTGTCAGAACTCTCCATTACATTGGAAACAATATATCCAACTTAACGCTATTCCTTGCGTTGTGTAAGCACTGAGATATCGATAGTAACTATCTGAGGGTGGAACATGGGAGCGTGATTCTAAACATTGTTGTGAGACGAGGTCTGTCTGCGAGAGTGGAAGTAGTAGTGTTGGTCGAGAGCTGGGAGACAGAAGAGGTGTCGCGCTGGCCTCTTGTCGGTGATGACAGATCTTACCACACTCAAGACCTCATTTCATTTATACAGCCAGGAGAGATTTGAATGGCTTAACTACGCTTGAAGGTGCAATTCAAGATAAAATTCGCTAGCACTGCGCAAAAGCAATTGCTGGGTTAGGCTCATGATTGTTAGTCCGAATTTGCAATAATCCCATGTTTTGTTCGTCAGTTAAAGGAGCCGCCTTATCCTCCAAATAATAATAATTTTTCTCCACATCTACTTAATATATAAGTGCTGTGGTTATGAAACGTTAATGTAACATTGAAACTGCAATAATTTGTTAATACTTGTTCATGATGATTCTGAAGTTTAAATGGAATTAATTTACGAAATACTTTCTCACAAGTTATTTTGTAATTAACAGGACCCAAGCAAACTCGTTTTTATTATATTCATTGTTAGTAACAATAAGATTTAGCCGCTGCTGCTGCGAATTGCTGTAAACCACATGGAAAACGGCAGTCACCTAAAGAGGTGAGTGCAAAAGGTGCGGCCAAAACAGAAACACTGACATATCACATGTCATGTACTCTAATCCAGTAAATTCTGTTGCGCAAGTCATATTCTGTATCAGTTGTAAGTTCTTGTTGAAGTAGGCAGTCAGATAGCTTATAGAAATGTTAGTAGCGATCTGTTGTGGAACATGGGCAATATTTGTTGCATATACGTTACAACAGGTCTACTAAAGAGACTGCCTACACAACGCATGTCCGTCCTGTTTTAGAATACTGCTGTGCAGTGTGCGATCCTTACCAGATAGAATTGGCGGAGTACATGGAAAAGTTCAAAGAAGGGCAGCACGTTTTGTATTATCGTGAAATAGGGGAGAGAGTGTCACTGAAATGGTACAGGATTTGGGGTGGACAGATACAGGATTTGGGGTGGACATCATTAAAACAAAAGCGTTTTTCGTTCCGGCGGAATCTTCTCAGGAAATTTGCACTTTCTCCTCTGAATGCGAAAATATATTGTTGACGCCGACTTACACAGGGAGTAACGGTCACCGTAATAAAATGCGGGAAATCAGAGCTCGTACGGGAAGATGTAGGTGTTCGCTTTCTTCCGCGCTCTGTACGAGTTTGGAATTACAGGGATTTGTGAAGGTGGTGTGAACCCTATGCCCCTCACTTAAATGTGACTTACAGAGTACCCATTTGGATGCATATCCAGGATGTTCCTCGAAAACTAAGGTAAATTTACTATCAAAAACAGACTTGATCACAAATTATGTCTTTCGGTGACCGGTTTCGACGACAACTGTGGTCATCTTCAGACCAATGAGCAAGAATCTCCTTCTGGTGGTAAATCACCACTATATAGTGGTAAATCACTTCTATGATTTACCACCAGAAGGAGGTTCTTGCTCATTGGTCTGAAGATGACCACAGTTGTCGTCGAAACCGGTCACCTAAAGAAATAATTTGTGATCAAGACTGTTTTTGATGGTAAATATTAAGTAATAACATTGATCACTATTTGCTACCCCAACGTATTCAAAAGCAATTGAGGTAAATTTCATTGAAGTACCGGCAGTTTTATTGACATCCTATTATTTGGAATAAAACTGTTCTTTTAATTTTGTGGTTGCTTCAGTGTGAAAAATAGATACCATGCAGAAGTGACACTGAAAGGAAGTCATCAACGAGTGAAATTAAAATTCGACGTAAAAGGATATCAATGACAAGATATACTGATGACATCTTTCCTCTCTTTGAAAGTGAGAAGTATCACAGGATTTGTTGAATGGAATGAAGACTCTCATAAGTGAAAAATATGGTTTGAGAGTAAGTCGAAGAAAGCGGAAAATGAGGAGAGTTAGCAAAAATGAGAATAGCGAGAAACTAAACGTCGGGATTGGTGATCACGAAGTAGATGAATTTATCAGCAAAGTCCGCCCCGGTAGCTGAGTGGTCAGCGTGACAGACTGTCAATCCTAAGGGCCCCGGGTTCGATTCCCGGCTGTGTCGGAGATTTTCTCCGCTCAGGGACTGGGTGTTGTGTTGTCCTAATCATCATCATTTCATCCCCATCGACGCGCAGGTCGCCGAAGTGGCGTCAAATCGAACGACCTGCACCAGGTGAACGGTCTACCCGACGGGAGGCCCTAGCCACACGACATTTCCATTTCCATCAGCAAAATAGCCCATGAGAGACGGAACATGGAGGACACAAAAAACAGGCTAGAGCTGGCGAAAAGGGCACTCCGGGACAAAAGAAATTGCTAGCATCAAACATAGGCCTTAATTTGACGAAAAAATTTCTGTGAATGTAGGTTTGGAGCACAGCGTTGTACGTCTCTGAGGCATGTAGTGTGGGAAAAACGGAAAGGAAGAGAATCGGAGCCTCTGACATTTGGTACCAAAGAAGAATTTGGAAAATTTGGTGGATTGATAACGGAAGGAATGCAGAGGTTCTGCGTAGTATCTGGGAGGAAAGCAATATATAGAAAACACTGACAAGAAGAAGGGACAGTACATCAGTTAAGGGGAGTTTAGAGGGCCTATGCGGGCGATGTTACATTAGCCTACTTTATGTACCAGGTGATCAAAAAGTCTGTATAAATTTGAAAACTTAATAAACCACGGAATAACGTAGATAGAGAGGTAAAAATTGACACACATGCCTGGAATGACGTGGGGTTTTATAAGAACCACCCCATATTGCTAGATGCGTGAAAGATCTCTTGCGCGCGTCGTTTGGTCATGAATGTGTGCTCAGCCGCCACTTTCTTCATGCTTGGCCTCCCAGGTCTCCAGACTCAGTCCGCGCGATTATTGGCTTTGGGGTTACCCGAAGTCGCAAGTGTATCGTGATCGACCGATATCTCTAGGGATGCTGAAAGAGAACATCCGACGCCAATGCCTCACCATAACTCCGAACATGCTTTACAGTGCTGTTCACAAGATCATTCCTCGACTACAGCTATTGTTGAGGAATGATGGTGGACATATTGAGCATTTCCTGTAAAGAACATCATCTTTGCTTTGTCTTACTTTGTTATGCTAATTATTGCTATTCTGATCAGATGAAGCGCCATCTGTCGGACATTTTTTGAACTTTTGTATTTTTTTGGTTCTAATAAAACCCTATGTCATTCCCAGCATGTGTGTCAATTTGTACCTCTCTATCTACATTATTCCGTGATTTATTCAGTTTTCAAATTTATACTGACTTTTTGATCACCCGGTATTTCTATGTCTGGAACCAATGAAAATAGCACTAAAATTTTTACAGGTATCTTTTCCATGTTTCACATGTTTTCTGAACCAGAATTGGGAGATGAGGCACAAAAGAAAGAGTGATATATCAATGTGTGACGTTCTTCTCACGCATTCACCGTGTCGGTATGCTTCACCTTTGTCATCTTTTGTGGAGACAAAAAGACCAATTTCTGCCCAGCCTCAACCCTTATCGATCGAGGTCTACTCCTCCATCATCACTAGAATCTTTCACCTTTTGTTCGAATTCTACGTTTATTACTGGAAATAACAGCAACAAATAGCAGAAAATCGGTTGTTTCAGAAACCGGTAATTTCGAGGAGTTTTAGCTATTAGGTTAAACTGCAGACGAAATAAAAGGGAATAATCGAAAACCCTGTTGTTTCAGCGATAGCTGCCATCCCCATAAAGAAGGAATTAAAAGTTGCTGGCTTGTGATGCTCACAGACAATTGGTATGTAAAAACTCAGGACCCTGTTATCGAAGCACAACTGTGAGTGGCTGCGATTGAGCAGGAGGTAATTAAGGTGCTTATTTACATCAGATTTCCGGCCGCGAAGTCCGCAGTGACGCGCGCCTGATCGCGGAGCCGAGGCGGGTGGAGCGGCGGCGCCTTTTCACTCAATTTCCGGGCCAGATAACCGCATTCTGTATTCGCGCCACAGGAAATCGGGTCGCTGCGACCGCCATTACGCGCGGGAAGTGGGGGCCCGGATCGGGCGGGCGCGCCGCTGCGTTAATCCGACGAGGTTGGGTGCGCGTCGCAGTACGCGGCACGGCGACGGATGAGGCAATCTCAAGCTGGGTCTGCGGGCTGCCTGAAAAAGATGCGCATTCGACGGCATCAACAAAACTTCTCCATAAATATGCTGTCTTGCAGAAAACGTAATGTTAAATTATGTTGTTTTGCGCTGTGGTTTTGTTGAAAGGCTGATTTGGTGACGCTAGTTGACCCTTTGGAAGTCTCTTCATAAAAAGAGAAAAGAAAAACTAACCCAAAAATACTGTGACATCAGAAAGGTGCAATATGGGACTGTTTTTCAGATTTGTGCAGGTACAAGGTGTCTGAATTCTGTAGTAGTACCCCACTTGTCCAACTTTTTGTACACAACTAGTGCTTGCCCTTCTACTACAGATATTGCGATGTTGGGGATACCCAGTGTAATCTTCTTTAAATATTTAACTTTAGATTACGTTGAATGAAAGTGTAACGTTCTCTTAATATTTCTGAAGGAATGCCTGAACTGGGAATGCATGCAAAACTGGAGTTATCGTGTAGCGTCTTGTAACTGCAAGTATTGTACCTAATCTGTGTTACTTTTACCGAAACCCTTGTACGAACTGATTGAGCAATGCAACTCCCAATACCAAAAAAGAAATACAGTCACTGCAAAATACATTCAGCTCCTTGGTCACTGAAGCCTCTGCCCCTATTCAAAACTGATAATTTTGGTCCCTGCACAAATAACAAATAAATAAATTGGTTTTACCTCTAGGGCAGCAAAGGAGGATCGCGATATATTCAGGTCTCTCATGCAAAAAACATAACATATACTAGCTACAGGCTCATTAGTGTGAATGCTGGACGTAATACATTGAAATATACACGAAATTCTTTTGGCTGATGTATGAAAACATTTCAGAAAAATTCATTGTCTTTGGAAACATCTGACAATTGAAATTACATTACACAGAAAAATTACATCATTTTTACTAAGTGAGTCACAACAATGATATTTATACAGCAAGTACTACCGAACATCACTAAAAAAGGATAATTAGACATTATCAAATTACGTATACCCGTGTTAACAAAAAAATGTTCAAATGTGTGTGAAATCTTATGGGACTTATCTGCTAAGGTCATCAGTCCCTAAGCTTACACACTACTTAACCTAAATTATCGTAAGGACAAATACACACACCCATGTCCGAGGGAGAACTCGAACCTCCGCCGGGACCAGCCGCACAGTCCATGACAGCAGCGCCTGAGACCGCTCCGCTAACCCGCGCGGCCCGTGTTAACAGACCTTAGAAATATTTGAAAAGGGAAAGGTCTAACTAGCCTTTACATCAAATCTGATTACGTAAATTCTAGGGATACTCAACAATTACAAGTTATCAGCCAACTCATCTACAATAATGTGCTGGCAAAACGAAACCCATAAATAATTAATATCCTTACCTTGCTTGCGAGAAGTCTCCTGCTTCCACATTCATACCTCTAACAGTACGTGTACTCGTAATTCCTACATTAAAATGTAACATTTGGTGGCTTCACAGAGAATACTACTAAAACTACCTACTCCAACGTTTCGCTACTGTGCACCAAGCGCTCCCTTACTCCAACACTACAATATCAGACCAGAATAAGTATCTTTGGTTCTGCGGTCGTGCACAGTCAGCGAACCGCTTTATAAAGCCTATCAGAGGCATAAATCGTTTATAATGTAATAGTTTCATTTTAGTTTGCATTGGTATAATTATCATATTCGGGTGTCACATACAAGTGTAATCCAGTGCACTCCTTCCACCAGTAATGGCTTCGTGCCTTCAAATGTAACCATCCTGTCTGATCACCTTCATCCGTTCATGTACATTGTGCAATTCGACGGACTTGGACAATTCCAGCAGGATAATACGACACCCCACACGTCCAGAATTGCTACAGAGTGGTTCCAGGAACACTCTCCTGAGTTTAAACACTGCCGCTGGCCGCCAAACTCCCCAGACATTAACATTATTGAGCATATTTGGGATGCTTTACAACGTGCTGTTCATAAGAGATCTCCACGCCCTCGTACTCTTATGCATTTATGAACAGCCCTGAAGGATTCATTGCGTCAATTCCCTCCAGCACTACTTCAGACATTAGTCGAGTCCATGCCACCTCGTGTTACGGCACTTCTACGTGCTCGCGCGGGTCCTATAGGATATTTGGATATTTTGAAGGTGTACCAGTTTCTTTGGCTCTTCAGCGTGTATGGTTCCATAGACCTTTTCAAACCTCAAACATCTATGATGTGACAGCGTGGCGTAGTGGTTGGTGCATCTGCCTGGTGAGCAGGACAGCTGGTTTCGAATTCTGGCCTTGGTACAAAGTTTCATTCGTCGCATCAGTCAGCACATAAATAGCGTAGATATTTCAGGCTTGGAAAGGTCCATGGAACAATATACACTCCTGGAAATGGAAAAAAGAACACATTGACACCGGTGTGTCAGACCCACCATACTTGCTCCGGACACTGCGAGAGGGCTGTACAAGCAATGATCACACGCACGGCACAGCGGACACACCAGGAACCGCGGTGTTGGCCGTCGAGTGGCGCTAGCTGCGCAGCATTTGTGCACCGCCGCCGTCAGTGTCAGCCAGTTTGCCGTGGCATACGGAGCTCCATCGCAGTCTTTAACACTGGTAGCATGCCGCGACAGCGTGGACGTGAACCGTATGTGCAGTTGACGGACTTTGAGCGAGGGCGTATAGTGGGCATGCGGGAGGCCGGGTGGACGTACCGCCGAATTGCTCAACACGTGGGGCGTGAGGTCTCCACAGTACATCGATGTTGTCGCCAGTGGTCGGCGGAAGGTGCACATGCCCGTCGACCTGGGACCGGACCGCAGCGACGCACGGATGCACGCCAAGACCGTAGGATCCTACGCAGTGCCGTAGGGGACCGCACCGCCACTTCCCAGCAAATTAGGGACACTGTTGCTCCTGGGGTATCGGCGAGGACCATTCGCAACCGTCGCCATGAAGCTGGGCTACGGTCCCGCACACCGTTAGGCCGTCTTCCGCTCACGCCCCAACATCGTGCAGCCCGCCTCCAGTGGTGTCGCGACAGGCGTGAATGGAGGGACGAATGGAGACGTGTCGTCTTCAGCGATGAGAGTCGCTTCTGCCTTGGTGCCAATGATGGTCGTATGCGTGTTTGGCGCCGTGCAGGTGAGCGCCACAATCAGGACTGCATACGACCGAGGCACACAGGGCCAACACCCGGCATCATGGTGTGGGGAGCGATCTCCTACACTGGCCGTACACCACTGGTGATCGTCGAGGGGACACTGAATAGTGCACGGTACATCCAAACCGTCATCGAACCCATCGTTCTACCATTCCTAGACAGGCAAGGGAACTTGCTGTTCCAACAGGACAATGCACGTCCGCATGTATCCCGTGCCACCCAACGTGCTCTAGAAGGTGTAAGTCAACTACACTGGCCAGCAAGATCTCCGGATCTGTCCCCCATTGAGCATGTTTGGGACTGGATGAAGCGTCGTCTCACGCGGTCTGCACGTCCAGCACGAACGCTGGTCCAACTGAGGCGCCAGGTGGAAATGGCATGGCAAGTCGTTCCACAGGACTACATCCAGCATCTCTACGATCGTCTCCATGGGAGAATAGCAGCCTGCATTGCTGCGAAAAGTGGATATACACTGTACTAGTGCCGACATTGTGCATGCTCTGTTGCCTGTGTCTATGTGCCTGTGGTTCTGTCAGTGTGATCATGTGATGTATCTGACCCCAGGAAAGTGTCAATAAAGTTTCCCCTTCCTGGGACAATGAATTCACGGTGTTCTTATTTCAATTTCCAGGAGTGTAGATTCATTTGATTAAAATCACGTATGCCTGCGCTTCAGACAGGATTCCCTATTTTGTTTGATGCTGAGGTGCTACTCCAATGCAGTTGGAGAGACTCTAAAGTGCTGTTTGTCTTTAAGGGGAATACCAATGGCTTGATGAGTGCATGGGAATCTGCATTGTCTGCATTGAGGAGGGAGGCGTGCCAGGGTAATCCCTGCAGTTGTGCAATGCCACTGTGCCTAGGTGGCATAGTGGTTGGCGCTTCTGCATACCGAGCCGGAGACCCAGGTACGAATCCCAGCCTTGGCACAAATTTTCATTGATTACTTCAGCCTGTATAGATACATCATAAATGTTTCGGACCTGAAATGGTCTCTGGAACTATATAGTATCATTTGATTAATGTCATTAACCTCGACTCTAAATCTATACCGTTTGCTACAAGCAGTTCTTGCAATTTTCTTCAATTGTTGATTGAAAAACCCCATATGGAGCCTCGTAGATACCTACGATGATTTTAATATACTTCGCAGTTTAGTTATAGAAACATCAAAACGATCGGCAACAGCCCTTCCTGTCTTTCGCCTTCGAAACTCTTGAAACCACTGGCTTCATGACAGTCTTGAACCACTTCTCTCGAGCCTCAACGCCACGACCTTTCTTCAACCCTGGTGGCGTGCCCTAAATACAAACAAAGAATACTTATAAGGTCCGTACTATCCGAATGGCACTGCACATTAAAAAACGATAGAAACAGAAAATGGCTTGAGTAAGTGGAATGAAAATACGTAAATATAACACTGTCCAGTCACATTAATATGACCACCTGCCAAAAACCTTAATAACTGTGAGAAGTGCAGGAAGAGAGTCAGTGAGCTTCTGGAACTTGCTGACAGTAATGTGGAGCGTTGCTGACTACACTGCCGCGGGAAGCTGTGGCAGGTTTCTCGGTTGGGGAACCATGGCTCGAACAGCCCGCTCGAGACGGTTCCACAAATTCTCTTTTTGGTTTACGTTAATCAGTGGAGTTTTATGAAGATCCCGCTGCTCTTCGAACCACAAACATACACTGTGAGGCGTGTGAGATGGTATATTGTCCTGCTGGTACATGCCATTGTGCCAAAAAAATTTTGTGTTGGCCATATGGCAGTCAGTAAAGGGAAAGTATAATCAATTATAGCAACCAAAGTCTCAGTGCAAAATTTGACTGTAGCTAGTAGTTCTGGAGAATAGTCAACGGAGTACATCAGTTCAGTGTTCAGAAGACATTAATCAGATCTTCGAAACTCAGTTTTTCTTATCCAAGATGAGCTTCCCGAATTCAAACAATGGATCGCAGGTGCAAATGCATATTGTGTCCATCTATCTACTTTCAGGTATTTGGTACTAGTAGCAGGCGTCTCCTGGCAAAGGACTGATGAAAAATTTTCAAATTAATCTATTTATCTTACGTTCTGTTTTACATTACGTAAAGTCCGTTCGTCTCTATTTGGATATGAAACTTCTGACAAGATTAAAGAAGTATATAGGCACTCCACTTCCTTGTACTACAGAATTGAATTTGTGCCATATTTGGATGAGAAATTGCTACCACTAAACGTAATAATATGAGGAACAATTCTGCCTCTGAAGACAGAGACGAATAGTAACTCATAATTGAACTTCAGTAATCAACATAATACCTACTTACCTTGCAATTCTTGAGTGTGTTGTTTTTTAGGGAAAGTACAACTGTCGCTCATATTTCTCTTTTCATTATGAAGGAACAAGGAAGTCGACAGCCATAAACGTCATGATTATGTTGAAAATAATGTTGTACTCAGTCCACAAGTAAATTTTTTGAGCTATTTAAACTTTTAATAAACGGGGTTTCTAGGTCATTACACAGTGCCAACAAACAGTAAGCACAGCTTCACCCATTTGGAGAGAATTATCTACTGCGTTATGAAAGAAACCCTAAAGATTCATAAGGAAATAAAAAATTCCCGTTTGGAATACTGAATCATAGATGTATAGTGGATAAATGCGAGGCACTGCAATGTCGCAGTGCGTGCAGTAATCAGTCTTACTTTGTCTGCATGACCCCAAGTTGGAGAGGGAGGGGGGGGTCTGACGTGATCCCCAAGGAGAGATTCATAAAATGTTCGAATGTGTGTGAAATCTTATGGGACTTAACTGCTAAGGTCATCAGTCCCTAAGCTTACACACTACTTAACCTAAATTATGCTAAGGACAAACACACACACCCATGCCCCAGGGACCAGGACCAGCGCCTCAGACTGCTCGGCTAATCCCGCGCGGCAGAGATTCATAGTTGTGTTATCAAAAAAATGGTTCAAATGGCTCTGAGCACTATGGGACTCAACTGCTGAGGTCATAAGTCCCCTAGAACTTAGAACTACTTAAACCTAACTAACCTAAGGACAACACACACATCCATGCCCGAGGCAGGATTCGAACCTGCGACCGTTGCGGTCGCGCGGTTCCAGACTGTAACGCCAGAACTGCTCGGCCACCAGCGGCCGGCAGTTGTGTTATCCACCGCGCCTTTCAGAATGACGAAATCAGCTAGATAATGCCACAAAGACATTCCCCACAACATAACTGTGGCACGCTGTTTGTTTTCAGACACTTCACGCTGCGCACGCCATCGACCATCTCTCTGATGTTGCATAAAACGTGATTCATCATAAAAAGGCCACCTGTCGCCAGTCGGTGCACGTCCAGTTGCGGCACTGGCGGCAAATTCCAGCTCTCATCGCCAATAAGTACCATGCAGCATGCATGCATGAACCAGGCGCCATCTGGGGAGGTCGATACGGAGGTATGTTCGCCGAACGGTCGTTGAGAAGACACTGCTGGTAGCCCCTCGGTTTATCTGGGCGCTCTGTTGCTCAACAGTTGCATGACTAACTCTTCAGGCTTTCCTGGCGAGATCTTGACATGTGGAATAATCGGGTCTACTGCCGGATGTTTGTGTCGCTCTGGCACAATATTTCGGCCTCGTAACTCGTTGTGTTCTTCAGGTGATACCTGAGACTGCCGTATTGGAGGATCTTGTCCAGTATTTATGCCGAGAGGGCGCTGGGTGCTCTCTTTGCCGTCCGCGCCCGCCCTCTGGGCATAAATACTGGACAAGATCCTCCAATACGGCAGTCTCAGGTAGCACCTGAAGAAGACAATGAGTTACGAGGCCGAAATATTGTGCCAGAGCGACACAAACATCCGGCAGTAGACCCGATTATTCCAGATGTCAGTTGCATGACTATTTGCCCGTACACATCTCCGCAACTGCTATTCACCTCTGTCGTCTATGGCCTGTGTTGTAACACAGTTGCCTCGACGCTGAGATTCGTTAGCGCAGTTTTCCCACGCACAGGATATTTTAACCACGACGGCACATGGACAGTTTACAAACATAGCGATTTAGGGAATGCTTCCACCCTTGGCCCGAAAGCCAATAATCGCTTCGATAACGCATTGCGATAACGACTGCACTGTTTTCCGCATACCCCCAACACAATTTGTATAGCCTCCATTGCTAGTGCTGGCGCCTGCCGTTCGTGACTGATTATTGCACGGTCACATCAACCATAGGAGGTGATTAGATTTATAATACTAGTATGATAGTATCACTTCTTACCTTTAGAAATACAAACTGATGCTAAAAATTACACTGTGCGTCAGCTTCAAACAGTCAATATTGTACATTTGCTTGTGAGAGAAACTCAACGGCTACACAAGTCTAATGACGGAATGATGTCTGCTCTTTATCCTAAGCACTTGATGTCCACTGTTTTGCGGCAAACCAGAGAAACAGCCCATACTAACCTGTGGTTCATACTAACTGCCGTTCACCTACTTACGTTTACTCCAGGAAGGTTGGACCACTTCAGTGTTAAATTTGTGTGTTTTTTAACTTTTTAGGAGTTCAGACAGCACATTGATATAGAGTGTCATATAAACGTAAGTACAGTATATTACTGGGGCCCTGACATATAAAATATGAGAGATGATGAAATGAAAATGTGCATGAGTGCTCCATCTCGTCCAAAGCTGTACGAGTGAGATGGATCAGTGAACAGGAAAAGATTGACCATATAAAAATAACTACACATGGAGAAAAGAGTCAATTAAAATTACATATTTTTATTTGGAACATTAATGAATACAGACTTATACCGTTAAATATTCGAGTCCAAAACAATTTCATCAGTTTATTATAAATCTTCATTGAACAATAGCTTTTCTAATTAGTTGTTGGTTTTGTTGAAGCATTAGCCTATCTTTCTCTCATGATAGCAGTCATAATTATTACCAAACATTGAACAACATTAATGTGTCAAGGAATGAAAGTACTTGTCAAACTACAACACAGGAACCCTCTATTGAAACTGACGGTCTGTCGGATATGGTCTAGAGCCGTCCGGTGTGGCCGAGCGGTTCTAGGCGCTTCAGTCTGGAACCGCGCGACCGCTACGGTTTCAAGTTCGAATCCTGCCTCGAGCATGGATGTGTGTGATGTCCTTAGGTTTGTTACGTTTAAGTAGTTTTAAGTTCTAGGGGAGTGATGACCTCAGATGTTAAGTCCCCAGTGTTCAGAGCCATTTCAGCCATTTATGATCTTCTTCCAATACAGGCAAGAAACTTTTCACAGGTCTCTGGAAGCGACTTCGTTCACTGGCCATTTCATGCAATTGACCAATACGTGCATATTTTATGGGATCGCCACATATGCTCAGTGTAAAGACGCAGTGGAGTTTGTTTTCGATAAATCAGAACAGAGAGGCATGTAAAAAATCTTGTTGAGTTCTCTACCAGCTAACGTTAGCGAAGTTTTTAAAGTTCGTAGTTTTACTTCATTGAATGTTATAAAATTAACGAGGCGAGAGAGAGGGACTTTCCAATGGTATCTTGCTTTTGAACTTAAAAATGAGTCTTTTTCTCCGACTGCGAATAGATAGTGTGAAAGATACTGCTCTGTGTTGATACTTCATGTATCTGAAATTCATGTAATAACCACATGAATGACAATTTATTTACAAGACGTCCACACATTCACAATAATTTTGAATGTCAGAAACTAAAATACATCGGTTCTATCTGTTCGCGTGGAACCATGGCTGCTTTATTATCATCACATTTTTTTTTTTAATAGCTCGTTGCTTATAAGAGGTAAGTTGGCGTTAGGTGCAACTAATTCCCCTGAAAATTTCCGTCACACTACAGCTCATAACATAGATGTTTCAGTATATTGAATGAAGTGCAATGAAATTATCGTATGGTATTGTTGGCCAGGAGGCCCCAACTGGGCAAGTTCGGCCACCAGCTGCATGTCTTATTTCAGGTGATACCACACTCGGTGACTTGCGCGTCGGTGATGAGGCTGAAAGGATGATGAGGACAACACAACACACGGTCCATGAGCGGAGAAAATCCCCAATCCGTCCAGGAATCGAACCCGGGCACGCTGCGTGGTACGCAAACACGTTACCACTCAACTAAGTCAGCGCACTAGTAGAATGAATGTTTCTGGAGATTGAAGTTCTCACTTTTACTCAGATGGCTGTTTCGAAATAACTAGGACATCCGACAATTATCCATAGTTTTCACACCAAAATAGTGGAAGTTTTCGATTAATCTAGTATTTATTATCGGTTTTATATATGGTACACATTACAAGAGATGTGTGATAGGTTAACACGTGTATCAGACGTATTGTTATAGAGCTCTGACCTCGTCAGTTTGCTCATCAATTATCAACAAAAATATCGTAGAACAAGTTCGTAACCTTACGCATTTGGATGTCAACAAAAACGAGGAAGGGGGAGGGGGGATGCGAATTGTAGCTTTCTGTTGGGGAGTGTGAAATTGTCTGCAATTTTTTTCTGACATGCATGTAAGCTGCTGTTCTGTATTTATATCTGTGCGTCTGAAATGTATGTAATACCTACATGCACGACTATTTATTTGAAAGACTTCCACAGCCACTAATTCTGAGTGCTCGGAGGCTATGAGGTATGGGGCGGGGGCAGGGGCGGTCAGCGCTAGTGTATTGAATAGTCACCACTTGTAGTTCATTGCCAACCGAACACTGACCAAAGTAGAGTATCTCCAGCAGATGGATCTCTCTATGTACCATCAGCGTGAGGTTAAAGCAGACCTGAGAAAGCAGCATCCCTACCTGTGTGGGAGGAGAGGGAGGGCTGAGGGGAAGAAGGAGGGGAAGTAAGACTGGTTCCAAGCTGCTTAGTCTGTACCCGAGATGAAGACGCACTCTTATGGTGGAAGGAGTAATATTCGTAGTTTTGTGATGTTATTACGGTGTTTCATCTTAATTTAGAAGTCAGGCTGGCAGGCACTTGTGCTGTAACATAGTCCTGGCTACTGTGTTCTTTTTAACAGTTGCTCGCTTTTGGGAGGATTACGTCTCTCTCCTCCTGACACACACAGGTACCACTCACAAGAAAAACACGTCTATCTCACCATAGTGTGTGGAACGTACTGGCTGAATTTGTGTTTAGGGGCTGTTGGATGGCGTTAAGTGCTTATTTTGTAGCACCGGTATATTTAACGCAAGATTCAATGTTCTAGGTTTAACATTCATTGTAGCAAGCACAAGGTCACACGAGGAGTGACCGTTTGCACTTATCTAGCTGAAGATTTCATTGCTTTTAGTTCTATATCCGCCGTTTGCACTGCTGCTGTCTCAGTACTCATTATAAAACCCTTTGCACAATGTGAGTTCAGGCCTGTCGTACAATATTCCTTGTAGCAAGCGTATGAATCACAGCTGAAGAAGACACGATGGTAATGCTTCATGCAGTAAATGAGCGTTCATGTTTATTTATTCACATTCTTTTAAACAAATGAGCTGACACTATAGCATTCCTGCAGACACCCATTTGCATAATTCTTTCGCGTTGCATCGTTTTTTTTTATTTGAGCCTATTTAAAAAAAAAAAAAACAATAGTGAACATTGTAACGGTTGAACAAGCATACTTGATGCTGAACTCACAGCGGTGGTGTAGGACCCACACCACAGCTTCCCAAACGAGTAACTTTGTAGCTAAAAATGGTTCAAATGGCTCTGAGCACTATGGGACTTAGCTTCTAAGGTCATCAGTCCCATAGAACTTAGAACTACTTAAACCTAACTAACCTAAGGACATCGCACACATCCATGGCGGAGGCAGGATTCGAACCTGCAACCGTAGCGGTCGCGCGGTTCCAGACTGTAGCGGCTAGAGCCGCTCGGCCACCCTGGCCGGTCTTTGTAGTTAGGCGCGGCTGTGCTGTAACACGAGTGGTATCGCCGAGCGACGATCTGAGGCGTCATGTCAAAGTGGTGATTGGAAATGAGTTGTTCTGGATGCGATTGTGTTGGGCACTGAATGTGTAATCGCCCGAATAGCCGGTCTACACATTATTCCAAGAAATATGGGAAATGACTATGGTTAACATTCTGCACTAATAATTACGTGAGTTCAGTGACTCTTTACATCACCTTTCGTAAAAAGGAAGTCCGTCATTCGGAAGTGCCAGTGCGTTAGCAAACTGGGAAAGCCACACAGAGCAATCTCAGCTAATACTAGTCCCAACTGCAGAAATGGCTGTGCGTTTCCAGAAACACGTGCAGCCGTCACGGGTGGGTGTGTTTTACTGTGGGCGGGGGGGTGGGTGGGGGGGTGGCGTTTCTCTGGCCGTGCTGCGAACCGCGGCGGAGGCGCTCTCGCGGACCCGGTCCGCCATCTGTCTTCGTTAGCGCCGCCAGCGACCGCCAGCGCCGAGCCGGCAATGACGTGGGCGCGACTTATGAGGCCACCACAACGGCAGGCGCCGTATTAACCAGGATTAATGGCTCGCCTACCTCATTTTACTGCCTCTCATTTTTATTCTCTGCTGCTTTGTTCCTTTCTTCTACAAACGTCCGTCTTCCGGCGGAATGCCCCTTTTTAGACTTTTCACAAACCTCATTCTGTGTTACTTGTAATATTGTTTCGGTTACGTAGGAAAAGAGTAGGGCTGACCATGAAAGCATTGCAACTTCCACATTAATATTTATTACAAACTACGACGCTATTCGAGGACTCCCGCCGCCAGTATGTGCACTGCGTACAACGGGGCTATTCCGCTCACGGGGTTAATCGGCCTGAAATGAGAAGTGTAACAGCGCATTAGTTCGTCACAGAGTTGAAGTCGTTTCACCTTCTGTGTGTACCAATATTGAAACTTCCCCTTTGAATGCAAAGAATGACAGTGCTGGAAAACCTCTACGTTATTTGATTTTCAAACAGCTGAGCAAAACTGAACGTACTCACAAAGTTTTCTCTTATTCTGTTCATCACTAAACTAACACATAATATTTTTAGCGCAGTCTGACTTTCAATAATCCCTACAAAAGAATGGCCCTGACTATCAATAACCTATACCTTTCATGAATCACTTACTTCACAAAAATCTTCGTTACTCGAACTACTGCAATAAAGTGTGCGCCAATACTGCCAGCTAAATAAAAGATTCTAACTACTGGAGGCACTAACTACTGATAGGCATACTTAGCAAATGAAAGATTTTGATAGAGAACAAACAGTCTATTTACCTTAATAGTGTTCAAATTATATATATATATATATATATATATATATATATATATATATATATATATATATATATATATATATATATATATATATATATATATATATATATATATATATATATATATATATATATATATATATATATATATATATATGCAACGGCCTTGCCGCAGTGGCTACACCGGTTCCCGTGAGATCACCGAAGTTAAGCGCTGTCGGGCGTGGCCGGCGCTTGGATGGGTCACCCTCCTGCCGCCATGTGCTGTTGCCATTTTTCGGGGTGCACTCAGCCTCGTGATGCCAATTGAGGAGCTACTCGACCGATTAGTAGCGGCTTCGGTCAAAGAATACCGTCCTAACGGTCGGGAGTGCGGTGTGCTGACCACACGCCCCTCCTTATCCGCATCCTCCTCGGAAGATGACACGGCGGCCGGACGGTCCCGGAAGGGCCACTTGTGGCCTAAAGACAGAGCTTTTTTTATGGATATATATATATATATATATACAGGGTGTTTCAAAAATGACCGGTATATTTGTAACGGCAATAAAAACTAAACGAGCAGCGATTGAAATACACCGTTTGTTGCAATATGCTTGGGACAACAGTACATTTTCAGGCAGACAAAATTTCGAAATTACAGTAGTTACAATTTTCAACAACAGATGGCGCTGCGGTCAGGGAAACTCTATAGTACGATATTTTCCACATATCCACCATGCGTAGCAATAATATGGCGTAGTCTCTGAATGAAATTACCCGACACCTTTGACAACGTGTCTGGCGGAATGGCTTCACATGCAGATGAGATGTACTGCTTCAGCTGTTCAATTGTTTCTGGATTCTGGCGGTACACCTGGTCTTTCAAGTGTCCCCACAGAAAGAAGTCACAGGGCTTCATGTCTGGCGAATAGGGAGGCCAATCCACGCCGCCTCCTGTATGTTTCGGATAGCCCAAAGCAATCACACGATCATCGAAATATTAATTCAGGAAATTAAAGACGTCGGCCGTGCGATGTGGCCGGGCACCATCTTGCATAAACCACGAGGTGTTCGCAGTGTCGTCTAAGGCAGTTTGTACCGCCACAAATTCACGAAGAATGTCCAGATAGCGTGATGCAGTAATCGTTTCGGATCTGAAAAATGGGCCAATGATTCCTTTGGAAGAAATGGCGGCCCAGACCAGTACTTTTTGTGGATGCAGGGACGATGGGACTGCAACATGGGGCTTTTCGGTTCCCCATATGCGCCAGTTCTGTTTATTGACGAAGCCGTCCAGGTAAAAATAAGCTTCGTCAGTAAACCAAATGCTGCCCACATGCATATCGCCGTCATCAATCCTGTGCACTATATCGTTAGCGAATGTCTCTCGTGCAGCAATGGTAGCGGCGCTGAGGGGTTGCCGCGTTTGAATTTTGTATGGATAGAGGTGTAAACTCTGGCGCATGAGACGATACGTGGACGTTGGCGTCATTTGGACCGCAGCTGCAACACGGCGAACGGAAACCCGAGGCCGCTGTTGGATCACCTGCTGCACTAGCTGCGCGTTGCCCTCTGTGGTTGCCGTACGCGGTCGCCCTACCTTTCCAGCACGTTCATCCGTCACGTTCCCAGTCCGTTGAAATGTGTCAAACAGATCCTTTATTGTATCGCTTTTCGGTCCTTTGGTTACATTAAACCTCCGTTGAAAACTTCGTCTTGTTGCAACAACACTGTGTTCTAGGCGGTGGAATTCCAACACCAGAAAAATCCTCTGTTCTAAGGAATAAACCATGTTGTCCACAGCACACTTGCACGTTGTGAACAGCACACGCTTACAGCAGAAAGACGACGTACAGAATGGCGCACCCACAGACTGCGTTGTCTTCTATATCTTTCACATCACTTGCAGCGCCATCTGTTGTTGAAAATTGTAACTACTGTAATTTCGAAAGTTTGTCCGCCTGAAAATGTACTGTTGTCCCAAGCATATTGCAACAAACGGTGTATTTCTATCGCTGCTCGTTTAGTTTTTATTGCCGTTTCAAATATACCGGTCATTTTTGAAACACCCTATATATATATATATATATATATATATATATATATATATATATATATATATATATATATATATATATCAGTTCATGACATCCAGTCTTACAAATTTCCTTTTTCTGACGGACACACGTCCAGATCGTCCGCTCTCAATACTCTGACATCTCTCTCCTCACATCCACCACTGCTGGTGGCTCACCTCCAATTGTGCAACGCTACGCGCTGTTCGCATCCAACTGCCCAACACTACAATAGCAAATATTCCAACAATGCAAAGAAGTCACAGACTGCACACAGCCCAGTCAGTGATTTTCATACAGAGCGCTACGTGGCGTTACCAACATAAAAACCTAAACAGCCTACTTGCAATATATGTGTGTTGTCGCATCTGGTTGTATTGTGTTGTTTTCTGTTTCATAACTGACAGGAGTGTTACATAGGCGGAGGCGTGAGACGAGAAGAGTAGCTGCATTGTTCAGAATTCCTTATTCGATCATTTAACTATCAAAATGTGATTCGACAGTGGCGGAAAAGAAATCTTATAGACCAGCTGATCATCTAGCCCAGAAGAAGAGGATGATTTAAGATCTGCGTTGAAAGACTTATTTGCAAGAGATTGGTTGCAGGTCTGAGAAAATTCGAAGAGCAGTATTTACGTATCCAACGACGACTAACATCAAGCATCCCTCGGGCATCAAAAACATGACTGCAGGTAAAGACCGGTTTGCTGGGTTGAATGGGTTGATGAAGAGGCGTAGTGATCTGTCACTCCGAAAACCACAAGGGTTGTCAAAAGCTAGAAGTAAGGGGATGAATTCCCAAATGAGATTTTCACTCTATAGTGGAGTGTGCGCTGATATGAAACTTCCTGGAAGATTAAAACTGTGTGCCGTACCGAGACTCGAGCTGGGGACCTTTGCCTTTCGCGGGCAAGGGCTCTACCAACTTAGCTACCCAAGCACGACTCACACCCCGTCCTTGCCTTTCGCGGGCAAGCGTTCTACCAACTGAGCTACCCAAGCACGACTCACGCCCCGTCCTCACAGATTTACTTCTGCCAGTACCTCGTCTCCTACCTTCCAAACTTTACAGAAGCTCTCCTGCGAACCTAGCAGAAATAGCACTCCTGAAAGAAAGGATATTGCGGAGACATGGCTTAGCCACAGCAAGGTTCGCAGGAGAGCTTCTGTAAAGTTTGGAAGGTAGGAGACGAGGAACTGGCAGAAGTAAATCTGTGAGGATGGGGCGTTAGTCGTGCTTGGGTAGCTCAGTTGGTAGAGCACTTGCCCGCGGAAGGCAGAGGTCCCGAGTTCGAGTCTCGGTCCGGCACACAGTTTTAATCTGCCAGGAAGTTTCACTCGTGCCTGAATTTTTCGACGTGTATCGGAATTTCTCAGAGAAGACTGAAGTTTTTTGACTGATGCTGCCGCCATTTCACTGTAATAAATTTTATTTTATTGCTGTACGATACAGATTTTGTCCTTAGCCCATATTCAAATATAAAAACTTATTTATATGTCAAAAAACACAACAATATCTGTATGGTTTATTTTTTGTATCAGTTACTATGGCATCGTCTATTGACGTATATAGCGCAGGAATAATGGTTTTTTTGAACGCCCCTGTGCATAGTCCATTGTTTGTGTGCTCTTGTTCTCGTGCACCCTATGGGAGCGGTACATAGCAGGTTGTATAATATTTCTAGGTTCATCGTTTAAAGCTGGTTCTTGGAAATTTTGTATGAAGGCTTTCTCAGCATAGTTGGGGGTCTACCTTAAACGCTCTTCCAGCTCCCTTTCTTCAGCATGTCTGTGAGACTCTTCCGTGGATCAAACAAACTAGTGAACATCTTTCATGTCCTTTTACACGTCTATTGGACCAATTTTGTGTGCTTCCCACTCACTTGAGCACTGTAGGATAAGTCGCACGAGTACTTTGTAAACAAGTTCCTTTGTAAACTGACTGCGTTCCCGTAGTATTTTATCACTGAACCGAAGTTTAGAACCTGCTTTGCCTGCTACTGAGCCTATGTGTGCGTTCCATTTCATGTCCCCCTTTGATACTGTAGTTACAGTATTCTACGATTTCTCGTTTTATCACGGTCACAATTTTAGATTTATCAACATCTAAAGCGAGTTTTCAGTCTTTTCACCACTTTGAAATCTTTTCAATATTCGACTTAATATCTGTGCAGCGTTTTTCAAACAGTACTTTATCAGGTTTGTATAATTTAGTGTTAATATTATCTTGAAGGTCATTAGTGTTAAACATGATTAGCAACAGTTCGATAACACTTCCCTGGGGCACACCTGAAGTTACTGCTACATCTGTAGATGACTCTCCACTCTTCAGTGCCCTTTACCAAGAAGTCTTCAATCCGGTCACAGATTTTGCTTGATACTCCCATACGATCGTACTTAGATAATAATCGTAGGTGTCGTGCTGAGTCAAATGCTTTTCGGAGATCAAAAAGTACTGCATATACTTCACTTCTTCGATCCGTGATGTTCAGGATATCATCCGAGAAAGGTGCAGTGGTGCAGTTGGTTTCACACGGTCGATGTTTCCAGAATCCATGCTCGTCGGCACTGGAGGTCATTCAGTTCGAGATATCTCATCACGTCTATGCTCAAAATAAGTTCGAACATTCGACAACAATGTAATATCATGGATATTCATGTAATTGTTGTATGTTGACTGACACAATGTAAGTCTAAGCTTTTTCGTAATTTACTATATCCGTCGGCTTCGAAGGGGAATACACTCAGCATAAACGATAATTTATGACAAAAACTCGGGAATCGGGTGTAATCACCATAAAGATTCTGAGACAGCAAGTAGCTGTTGATAACGCGAAGGAGATCTTCACATCATGATTGACAGTAAATTTGTCTTCACAAATGAGTGAGTAACCATCTGTTTGAAAAGATACTAAACCGTTGCCTCATTATTAGACAATAACGGCATACAGTTATTGGTCCTAAATTCAGTAAACATTTGAGGGTCCGTAAAGATATTGTCTTTTCTATATAGTAGTGACACATCGAATTTTAATGCGAAACCATGCAGAGATCGTGTCGTAAGAGACTTGACTGTTGTGCAAGCCACATAACAGCGCCATGCCGTTCAGAACAGTAATGTATTTTTTATAAATTAATTAGTAATCATAGGTTTAGTAACGATTATAGTCCAGCCCACGGCTTCACAAATGGTTCAAATGGCTCTAAGCACTATGGGACTTAACATCTGAGGTCATCAGTCCCCTAGACTTAAAGCTACTTAAACCTAACTAACCTAAGGACAATACACACATCCATGCCCGAGGCAGGATTCGAACCTGCGACCGCAGCAGCCACGCGGTTCCGGACTGAAGCGCCTAGAACCGCTCGGCCACACCGGTCAGTCACGTCTTAACAACTCACGGACTTTGAGAGTGAGTACTCGAGCCCCCTCACGCTAGGAGAACAGTAGTGGCGTGTTGGGGAATGATGGAAATGGGCGCGCACCTTGCGGCCGAGACAACACGGGGAAGCACCAATTGTGAAATAACGGAGGGTCAGTTTTGACAGTAATTTCATCCACGAGGGCCGTTCAGTAAGTGATGCAACACATTTTCTTTCTAGGCGAAATTTGGTTGAAAAAAATTTGCCGTGGGACATCGAAGAATATTCCCGCTTCAGCCCCTATAGGTCGTGGCGCTATATGTAGTCCTCAAAATGGCGTCTGTAACGAAGGTGTGTTCCAAGCAGAGATCTGTAATTGAGTCCTTTTGGCGGAAGACCACATGGGGTGCAGATATTTATAAGCGTTTGAAGAATATCTACAGACACCTGTCAGTGAACAAAAACACGGTGAGTCGTTGGGCGGAAAGTCTGTCATTATACCAACAACGTCACGCAAGCCTGTCAGATCTAAGTGCCAGCCATCCGCACACAGTTGTGACTCCTGCAATGCAAGGACGTGCGGTCTCTGATTCGAGGTGGTCGATGGATCACAATCAAACACCTCGCTGCTCAACTGGATGTCTCTGTTGGTAGTGCTGTCGTTCTCGTTAAACAGCTGGGATACTCAAAGGTATGTTCCCGCTGGGTTCCTCGCCGCCTAACAGAATACCATAAGGAAGGACCATCTGTGCGGAACTGGTTGCACGTGATGAGGCTGATGGTGACAGCTTTTGTAGACTGTCGTCGCAGGCGATGAAACATAGTTTCATGACTACGAAACGGAAACAAAATAGTAGTCCATGGAGTCGCGCTACACCACCTCTCCTCTCCTCCGAAGAAAAAGTTCAAAGCTGCATCCTCAGCCAGTGAAGCCAAGGAGATTGTTTTATGGGACACAAAAGAGGTTACTCTGTTCGATGTCCTTCCTCACGGTGCACCGATTAATAGGCAAACGTATTGCGCTACCCCAGGAAATTGAAGAAACTTCAGCCTGTTCATCACCACAAAAATACAAACTTTTACATGAATACGCAGGGCCTCACAGAAGTCTGCGCACCATAGAGAAGCTCACAAAACTTCATTGGATTGCTCTTCTCATCCACCCTAAAACTCAGATCTCGCATTTTCCGACTTTCATCTGTTTTGTCCCATGAGAGATTCACTCCGCGAGAGGCAGTCCGTGAATGACAGAGAGGTTACTGATGCAGCAAGATGTTGACTCCGAAGTCGAGCAGTAGAGAGGGACCATGTAGGCATAGAGGCCCTCCCAGTACGGTGGCGTATATTCGTCGCGTTGAACTGAGACTGTGTTGAAAAATAGTTTTTCTGTAGCCAAAACAGTGGGGAATAGTATAATTTATCGGAATCCTGAATAGAACCAACCTGCTTTCAGAAAAAAGTGTTGCAATACTAATGGAACGCCCCTCGCAAGTGCAGTAATGGCGAGTCGACATTGTGTAACACCGACAATGACTTCGCATATAAATCCACAGTGGGCGGAATCTTATGTTTATTATTTCTGTGATCTATGGAAATATGAATTGTACTTACCTTTTGTATTCAATTAACCTTTTTATTATAGCATTACGACACACAGTAGAACATATCATAAAACATAAGAAGAATAGTTGAAACAAACAAGCATTATTTATCACAGTACGACAAATAATACGTATATTGGTGAAAAATAAAAAAGTAACAACGAAAAAAGTTAATTCTGTAAATGAAAATAAAGATCTCAAAAATTAATTCAGAAATTTGGTGAAATTTTGAATGAATAAAACATGTTAATAGCAAACTGTTATGGCAATTTCGACAAATATTTATCCGATGGTCTGTGAACACACACAGAAATCAAAGGAAATTTTACGGTCTTCTTTTCGACCGCAGTCCACTTTCTTTTTTAGATTGGTTCTGATTGTGTTGCTAATCGTGGAATATAACTCCCAAAAGAGTCAAAACCTCTTCCATAGTTACGCGAAGGTCTTTAGTTACATGTTTTTCTCTTAGTCTGTCTCTCATTTCTCCTTCGATCAGTTCAAATGCAAATGACTTCAGAAAATTTCTTCGGTTCTTTTTACTGTCATTCCCCTGATACAAGACATAGGCATTTATCTATGACGCATCTAAAAGCCATACACATATTGCATAGGCCAGCACTTGGATTTTCGTGCCTTGATCATATTGGGGCATAGTAAATCAAATAATCGTCTTCGGCGTGTCATCTTGCTAAAAAAGTTCTTTGTTCGATGCCTTTGCCTCCTCACCTACTTCAGCTACCTCATGCAGCGTTGACATTAAAAAAATATCGCGTTTAAATATTTTTGAAATATATGAATCCAACATTTTTTGCTTTCCTATAAATGAAAGCGGACGAAGAAAATGGCCTACTCTTGGTTTGAAGCAGGGATTCTGGGATATTTGGTTAGTTTTTGCATAAGGTACCAACCATTGTCAAATTTTTCTCATCCAGTTTGTCAGGTACTTCACAAGAGGCAAATCAATTGTCAATTGCTTCAAATGACTCTGAACACTATGGGAATTAACTTCTGAGTTCATCAGTCCCCTAGAATAAGAACTACCTAAACCTAACTAACCGAAGGACATCACACTCATCCATGCCCGAGGCAGGATTCGAACCTGCGACCGCAGCAGCCGCGTGGTTCCAGACTGAAGCGCCTAGAACCGCTCGGCCACCGCGGTCGGCCAAATCAACTGTCCATCGTAATGTCCTAGTTGATCCGTAAATAGGTTCGCATTAGTTCAACACATAATATGTAGGATTCGAAATATCCCTAGTTTTTTCCCAAATATGGGCTGCCTCCCAAAAGGTAATGTCTTCCCGACACCTAAGGAAACTGCCTTTGCCTCTTTCGCGTTTTGCCTGTCGGATAAATTATTACTGGACATCTGCCTCGGATGCTAAGGACTGTCTCGTCAGTAGTTAGAAGAGTTGAGGAAGTGTACAGTTCTCGACTACGTGTGACACGCGTACACCATAGAGAAGGAATGCAGTCAAAGCGTCTGTTATTCGTCTTTGCAATCGAGTATCTTCGTCATCAAATCTTATATTACAATGAAATGAATACGCCTAGCTACATACAGGCGTTGATATAACGGGGACAGTTGAAAATGTGTGCCCCGACCTGGATTCGAGCCAGGGATCTCCAGCTTACATGTCAGACTCTCTATCCATCTGATCCGGCGAGGACACACAGAGAATAGTGAAACTGCAGGGACTTATCTCTGGCACTCCTCCTGTGAGACCCATATTCCCAACTTATTGTCCCGCACTATATTCACAGTGCCAATGCCCATTATTACTCGCGGCTTTTTGCAGATTCCCGTAATAGTTCGGGAACTGTTTGTGCATCCGCACAGAAGAAGATGGTCAAATGGCTCTTGACCCTTAACTACATATATGAAGATATCTGTTCTTTCGGACATGCCCGAAAGAGCAGATAAGTCCCTGCAGTCGCACTATCCTCTGTGTGTCCTCGGTCGCTCAGATGGACAGAGCCTCTGCTGTGTAAGCAGGACATCCCGGGTTCGAGTCCCGGTCGGGGCACAGATTTTCAACTGTCCCCGTTGACTTATATCAACGCCTGTATGCAGCTATGGGTATTCCTTTCATTGTAATTTCATTCTAACGAGGTGCGTGGTCACCGATGGAATCTGTTCTTTCGGATATCTTCACATATATATAAAGTCTCATACTATTGAAGAAAAATTCGAACCGGTCATTGGTCATAACACCTCCGAAAAGTGGGGATCCATACACCACAGACCACGCATCAGCACAACTCACATAAGCGTTTTTAGAGCGCCACTCATAAAAAGTATACCAGATGATGCTTTTATTTCTTTCTGTTTGGTATCTCTGATATACCGTTGGGGCGACGTACATTTTGCCCTCGCATCAGCAATTTCTTGGTTTCTGTTCATAACTATTGGTGAAACCATGTCATTAGTGGACAAGAACTCAAATAATTTCAGGGAAATCGATTCCTTGGTTGTTTCGCATAGCACATCAGGATTCTTATCACTATATTCTTTGCTGGAACTCTGGACGCTTTTTTATGGATAAAGTGTTTGTTCCAGCAATACCCTTTGTGCTATACAAAACTTTCACTATCCGCTGAAGACCTTCATCTGATGAGTCAACCTCAAAAGGCGTCACATAAAATTCGTCACCCTGCTTGTCGTCTGTGATACGACCTTCAGCACGTTCGCACACATATACGTCTGGGCCACTATAACATTCGTTTTCTGCCTCTTAGACGCTCAAATTCTCCAATTATTTCCTCCGTAGTTTCTGCATAATTTTCTTACTTTACTTGTTAAAGGATGACAGAATGAAACCTGAGAGACTATAACATCCTCTACGTGTAAAACAATATTCAATGGAAAGGTAAACAAAGACTCCCGTTCGAGAAGCCTGTAGTACGGACATAGGCTAAAAAATTATATGGTCTGAGGTAATTATTTACACCATCTTATTTTTTCAGGATAAAGTAAATTTGTTGTTCATTAATGTAACAAAAGGATACTGAACAGGCAATTCAGTACGTAAGGCGTGAAGGGAAATGAAAACCTAATAGCCATAGAGGACTGGAATGCGGTTCTAGGGGAAGGAGTAGAAGAAAGGGTTGCGGGAGTTTACAGGCTTCGTAGCAGGAATGAGAGAGGAGTTCTGTAATAAACTTCTGCTAGTAATAGCGAAAATTCTGTTCAAGAATCACAAGGGGAGAAGATACAAGAATATTTCAGTTAGATTACATCAGCGTGAAGCAGAGATTGCGAAATCACATATTGGATTGTAAGGTGTACTCAGGGGCAAATATAGACTCAGATCACATTTTGGTAATGATGAAGGATAGGCTGAAATCTGAGAGATTAGTCAAGACGAATCAATGTGCAATGAAGTGGGGTACGCAAGTATTGAGGAATGAAAAGTTACGCTTGAAAGTATCTGAGGCTATAGATACTGCGACAACGAATAACTCAGTGCGCAGTTCAGTTAAAGAGGAATTGATATCTCTAGAAAAAGTCAGTCACAGAAGTTGGGGAGAAAAACGTAGGCATAAGAAAGATAACTGTGAAGAAATTGTGGGTAACAGAAGAAATGCTTTTGCTGATCGACAAAAGAAAGAAGTACTAAACGCTCAGGGAAATTCAGGAATACAGTGATACAAGTCACATAGTAATTAAATAAATAGGAAGAGCAGGGAAGCTAAGGCGAAATGGCTACACGAAATATGTCAAGAAATCGAGAAACAAATGATGGCTGAAGGACTTACTTAAAAAGCCTTAGGTTAAATTAAAGGCAAGTTTGGTAACATTAAGAGGGCAACGGTAATTCCATTGTTAAATGCAGAGGAGAGAGCGGATAGGTGGAAAGAGTACATTGGGGACTTCTATGAGGGGGAGGACTTTCCTGATGACGTGATAGAAGAGGACACAGAAGTCGATAGGGAAGAGATGGGGGACCCAGTATTAGAATCGGATTTCAGAAGAACTTTGGAAAGCTTAAAATTAAATAAATTAGAAGGGATCGATAGCGTTCCATAGGAATTTCTACTATTGTGGGCAGAAGTTGCAACAAAATGGTTATTCACGCTGTGTGTGTAATGTGTGAGATTTTCAGAAAAACATAATCCACACAATTCCCAAGTTTGCAAGAGCCGACAAGTGCGAGAATTACCACATAGTCAACTTGACAGCTTGTGCCTTAAATTTGCTGACAAGAACAATTCAGAGAAGAATGGAAGAGAAAATTGAGGATCTGTTAGTTGATGATGAGATTGGCTTTAGGAAAGGTAAGGGCACCGGAGAGCCAGTTATGACGTTGTGGTGTCAGTGAAAGCAAGACTGAAGACAAATCAAGACACGTTCATAGGATTCGTCGGCTTGGAAAAAGCGTTAGGCAGTGTAAAATGGTGCAAGATGATCGAAATACTGAGAGAAATTGGGGCACGCCGTAGGGAAAAAGGGGTAATATATAACATATATGTGGTGTCACCGCTAGACACCACACTTGCTAGGTGGTAACTTAAATCGGCCGCGGTCCTGTAGTACATGTCGGACCCGCGTGTCGCCACTGTGTGATCGCAAACCTAGCGCCACCACAAGGCAGGTCTCGAGAGACTGAGGAGACCTCGTCCCCAGTTGTACGGACAACATAGCTAGCGATTGGACGTGCTAAGCCTTGCTCTCATTTGCCGAGAGATAGACAGTAGAATAGCCCTCTGCTAAGTTAACTGGCGACCACCTAGCAAGGCGCCATTTGTATCAGTGCCTATAGCTTACTAATATTCAAGAGAGATGTATTCCAAGGACTAATTAAAAGTTAAGTAACAAGCATCTATGTACATTTCTTCTTATTCATTTATAAGTTCTCATGTTCCAGACTTCACGCCCGTCTGCGTTAGCCTTGCGTGCCCTATCGGCTACAGCATTGTGTCTAGGCTGTATGGTCTAGACACAACAATATACAAGAGCCAAGGGGGAACTGTAACAGTAGAATACCAAGAACAAAGTACTGTGATTACAAAAGGGGTAGGACAAAGCTGTAGTCTTTCACATCTGTTGTTCGATGTATACATCAAAGAAGCAATGACTGAAATAAAATAAATGTTCAAAAGTGGGACTAAATTTCAAGGTGAAAGGTTATAAATGATGAGATTAGCTGATGATATTGCTATCTTCAGTGAAAACGAGGAAGAATTACTGGATCTGTTGAATGGAATGAACAGTCTAATGAGTACAAAATGTCGATTGGGAGTAAATCTAACAAACACGAAAGTTATGAGAAGTAGCAAAAATGGTAACAGCGAGAAACTTAACATCATAATTAGTGATCACGAAGTACGTGGAGTTAAGGAATTCTGCTACCTAAGCAGCAAAATAACCGACGACGGAAGGAGCAAGGAGGACATAAAAAGCAGACTAGCACTAGCAAGAAATGCATTCCAATACAAGAGAAGTTTACTAGTAGCAAACATAGGTTTTAATATGAGGAAGAACTACCGAGAATATACGTTCGGAGCAGAGC
Source organism: Schistocerca nitens (assembly GCF_023898315.1). NCBI lineage: Eukaryota > Metazoa > Arthropoda > Insecta > Orthoptera > Acrididae > Schistocerca > Schistocerca nitens. The sequence continues at coordinate 51,857,964 of NC_064618.1, read as the reverse complement.
ATTGTATGGTAGCGAGACATGGACTGTAGCAAAACCGGAATAGAAGAGAATAGAAGCATTTGAGTTGTGGTGCTACAGAAGAACGTTGAAAATTAGGTACACGGATAAGATAAGGAATCAGGAGAGAATGAGAAGATTTTGCGCAGAATCGAAGAAAGGAATACATGGAAAACAATGACAAGTAGAAGGGACATGATGGTAGGGCATCTGTTAAGACATCACGAAATAACTTCAATGGTACTAAACGGAGTTGTAGAGGGTAAATACTGTAGAGGAAGACAGAGTTTGGAACATGTCCAGCAAATAACTGGACATACGTTGAAAGTGTTACTCTGCGGCGAAAAGGTTGGCACATGAGAGGAATTCGTGGCGCGCCCCATCAAACCAGTCATAAAACTGATGTCTGAAAAAAAAAGTCATAAAGTGCACTAATATTTCATGACTTCCTGTGGTCCACATCAACGAGCGGTCAAATAACCCTCAGTTATGGCCGGACGACTGTAATTTCGTCCGCTCACAGTCTTGGGGACTGGAAACGCTTTTGTGTCTCTGTATTCTAGTGTAAGTCGTAGTATTCTAACCTACTACGCAGTTTTCCTCAAAATATTGCCTTTGTCGTCTGTAACTCAGTCTTGATGACTGACCAGAAAGATTTATAGTAGAGCCGGCCGCGGTGGTCAAGCGGTTCTGGCGCTGCAGTCCGGAACCGCGGGACTGCTACGGTCGCAGGTTCGAATCCTGCCTCGGGCATGGGTGTGTGTGATGTCCTTAGGTTAGTTAGGTTTAAGTAGTTCTAAGTTCTAGGGGACTTATGACCTAAGATGTTGAGTCCCATAGTGCTCAGAGCCATTTGAACCATTTATAGTAGATCCCTATGACTCCCACATCAGAGTGATCAACCATAGAGATTTTCTCGATACGTCTGAAGATGTCCAGCGCAGCTCTGGACGAAACGTTAGGAGCCGAAGAGTTTCGTGGACCACGACCTTACATCCCGGAAGGTTTACCAGAAGATATGTCATCCGGTCGTGAAAGCCTTCATACTACGTCTTCAAATCCATTAATGTAGATTTATAATGTAGTGTGTTGAGGCGACATAGTATGTGAACCCTGAATCCCACATTCAGTGGATACTATGATGTGAACTAATTAATCGTATCACAGCATATTTTGCAAAATGGTAGCAAATATTAACGTAAGATACATTGCCATTACAACGTGTATAAATTAATAGCGTCATTGAAGATTGCGCGAAACGTCGTAAAATTTTGAAAAAATTTGCCCAGTAAGATGGAAGAGTGCAACATAGTCATTACAAGGCATGAAAAGGCCTCTAAATTTGTTTCTTGCGAGTTGTTTTGACATTACAGTGTTTGTACTGCTATAAGTTAATGCTGTAATGACATATTTCCAAGATGGTGGAAAATTTGGTTAAATTTATCCTGTGAGGTGAAAGACCCCCATATATTCCTTCATAAATATGATATTCCCTCTAAATTGCCTCTTGTGACTTGTTAGACTCTTTCTTTTCTTTTCTTTTTTTTTTTTTTTGCATTTCAAATTCTACACAATGAAGGAAAAGTCATTCCAGTGGCTCCAAAACTGCCAAAATAGTTCGGAAAGTTTGAAGGAAATTGGTAGGAATTTGGCGAATTGGTGGTACACAAAATCTGAAAATTGGTAGAATGTGAAAAGTGTAAGTAAAAATTCGTAGGAAGTTCGTAAATTGTTAGCCAGCTGTGTGACTTGAAACCGGGAAATTGGTAAATAGGCAAATTAGTTCCAAACAAATTCGTAGGGAAAGTCGTAACCTTGGGAAAGTCGTAACCTTGGGAAACTGATAGAACAGACCGTAAGACTAGCAATTTGGTATGTACTAAAGCCAACACACCTATACGCGCTAAAACATGCATGGATACCTTAAGCACAGTCCGCCCCCGGTAGCTGAGTGGTCAGCGCGACAGACTGTCAATCCAAAGGGCCCGGGTTCGGTTCCCGGCTGGGTCGGAGATTTTCTCCGCTCAGGGACTGGGTGTTGTGTTGTCCTAATCATCATCATTTCATCCCCATCGACGCGCAAGTGGCCGAAGTGGCGTCAAATCGAAAGACTTGCACCAGGCGAACGGTCTACCAGACGGGAGGCTCTCGTCACACGACATTTCATTTCATTTCTTAAGCACAGTTTTATGCCTACTAATTCTAACAAAAATATCACTCAGTGATCTATTTACTTTAATAACGCAGAATACAGTCAGACTATGGCCGAAAAGCCGGCCGGAGTGGCCGTGCGTTTCTAGTCGCTACAGTCTGGAACCGGGCGACCGCTACGGTCGCTGGTTCGAATCCTGCCTCGGGCATGGATGTGTGTGATGTCCTTAGGTTAGTTAGGTTTAATTAGTTCTAAGTTCTAGGCGACTGATGACCTCAGAAGTTAAGTCGCATAGTGCTCAGAGCCATTTTTATGGCCGAAAAACGTTCATAATATGTACTTTAAAACTATAACATATATGTAACAGATGGAATAATAGTATAAATGCATCTTAACCACGTGGGCGTCTCTGTATACAGAAAAATCTCAATCATTTAATATGTGAACTGATGTACACTCCTCTGCTGAAAATTGAACTTTCTACTTGTTCTTCTCCTCCATGACGTATTATTTTTCGCTCTTTATGGGTGCTTTAATGCTACCATGTGCGGTGTGGACCAAGATCACTCGGGTGACATATGGTGATACATAAAATTGCAGATCGACATTAATATGAGATGAGTCTGTTTGTCAAATCGAATCCCATGAGTAAACCAATTAAAGCACGAATACGTCAATGTCATTGTGCTCCAAGCCTCAGGTAAGTGCAGCAAGAACCCTACTGTTCGCTAGTGCGCTTGTGATCAGAAGCTGTCAAGACACCAATGGGTAATAAACATACAATATTTTACCACCAGACCTGAGACACTGAGAATAATGACGATGCAATAGTCATGTGGGTTACATGCAAATGTGTTGACAAGACACCAACGTGCTTAATAGGCGCGAATAATATAACGCCGACACATCACACGTTGTTATGTGGAGCCAGTAGCATGCTGACGGGCTCTGTCAGGAAGGATCTGGTGTGTGTCATGCCACACAGGCCACAAGTGTGCAGAATAACATCCATGTCAACAAACGCTGCTACTGTCTGTTAGTTCTACGTTTTATCACTAAAATGATATCTCTTAAATTTTGACCAGTTTTTATTAGGAGGTGTTAAGATCAATACATATTCCACAGATTTTTATACATATATTTTGCTCTATGTGGTTTCCGGCGCTTCCATACTAAATTTTTATGTTGGTAATGCAGTCTGTTAATACACTCATATGTCGCGTCACCCCTCACCTATGCTATCTGGTGGTTACATGAAAAGCCTCAAATTTCCATTACTTCGGCATAAATAACAGAGTATTTGATAGTCCCGTCTCCACTCTAAATTTTTCTACATTTTCCATATTTTACACATGTTTGGCTTAAAAACAAGCAAAACACTGAAAAACAGAAAGAGCCACACTTCAGTATCATCACGAAGCACTGTTTAGCAGATGATACAAACCTGAAAGTTGCGAGGAATAACATGACGTCTCTTTAATCCGGCAGAATAACAAAAATGTCGAAAAACGCTGGTATTGTCTGCCTATTATTCAATTTAACTCTAAACCCATAATTTTTTAATGTTTGCCGTTTTTCGAAGAAAGTGTTAGGATCACCATGTAATTGATAGATTTTTGTTAATATGCACTCCTGGAAATTGAAATAAGAACACCGTGAATTCATTGTCCCAGGAAGGGGAAACTTTATTGACACATTCCTGGGGTCAGATACATCACATGATCACACTGACAGAACCACAGGCACATAGACACAGGCAACAGAGCATGCACAATGTCGGCACTAGTACAGTGTATATCCACCTTTCGCAGCAATGCAGGCTGCTATTCTCCCAAGGAGACGATCGTAGAGATGCTGGATGTAGTCCCGTGGAACGGCTTGCCATGCCATTTCCACCTGGCGCCTCAGGTGGACCAGCGTTCGTGCTGGACGTGCAGACCGCGTGAGACGACGCTTCATCCAGTCCCAAACAAGCTCAATGGGGGACATATCCGGAGATCTTGCTGGCCAGGGTAGTTGACTCACACCTTCTAGAGAACGTTGGGTGGCACGGGATACATGCGGACGTGCATTGTCCTGTTGGAACAGCAAGTTCCCTTGCCGGTCTAGGAATGGTAGAACGATGGGTTCGATGACGGTTTGGATGTACCGTGCACTATTCAGTGTCCCCTCGACGATCACCAGTGGTGTACGGCCAGTGTAGGAGATCGCTCCCCACACCATGATGCCGGGTGTTGGCCCTGTGTGCCTCGGTCGTATGCAGTCCTGATTGTGGCGCTCACCTGCACGGCGCCAAACACGCATACGACCATCATTGGCACCAATGCAGAAGCGACTCTCATCGCTGAAGACGACACGTCTCCATTCGTCCCTCCATTCACGCCTGTCGCGACACCACTGGAGGCGGGCTACACGATGTTGGGGCGTGAGCGGAAGACGGCCTAACGGTGTGCGGGACCGTAGTGCAGCTTCATGGAGACGGTTGCGAATGGTCCTCGCCGATACCCCAGGAGCAACAGTGTCCCTAATTTGCTGGGAAGTGGCGGTGCGGTCCGCTACGGCACTGCGTAGGATCCTACGGTCTTGGCGTGCATCCGTGCGTCGCTGCGGTCCGGTCCCAGGTCGACGGGCACGTGCACCTTCCGCCGACCACTGGCGACAACATCGATGTACTGTGGAGACCTCACGCCCCACGTGTTGAGCAATTCGGCGGTACGTCCACCGGGCCTCCCGCATGCCCACTATACGCCCTCGCTCAAAGTCCGTCAACTGCACATACGGTTCACGTCCACGTTGTCGCGGCATGCTACCAGTGTTAAAGACTGCGATGGAGCTCCGTATGCCACGGCAAACTGGCTGACACTGACGGCGGCGGTGCACAAATGCTGCGCAGCTAGCGCCATTCGACGGCCAACACCGCGGTTCCTGGTGTGTCCGCTGTGCCGTGCGTGTGATCATTGCTTGTACAGCCCTCTCGCAGTGTCCGGAGCAAGTATGGTGGGTCTGACACACCGGTGTCAATGTGTTCTTTTTTCCATTTCCAGGAGTGTATTTTCCTCTAAAATCATCCATCCCTTCTGTTGTGGATTGGAATGAGAGCCAACCCACTAATGGTAGCGGAAGCCGAAAGGCACGCGTTTAAGCTCACGTAGGCTGGCGTGAGGTCTGGAACAGGACAAGGAATTTAGACTTCAGAAAAAAAGGAGGTAACTGGTGGAATACTTAACTTTAATCCATTATTGTTGAACGTAGCTCTTGTCTGTACATTCTTTAGAATATCAATAGCAACTGATCATGGTGCCTTTCTAGGTCTTAGCAAATGACGTAGCTGAAGGCTATGCTAACTATCGTCTCGGCAAATGAGAGCGTATTTTGTCAGTGAACCATCGCTAGCAGAGTCAGTTGTACAACTGGGGCGAGTTCTAGGAAGTCTCTCTAGACCTGCCGTGTGGCGGCGCTCGGTCTGCAATCACTGATAGTGGCGACACGCGGGTCCGATGTATACTACCGGACCGCGGCCGATTTAAAGGTTACCACCTAGCAAGTGTTGTGTCTGGCGGTGACACCACACCTTCCCTGCTGAATTTTTCCCGATATTACTATTGTTCAGCAATATGATGAACTCATAGGAAGATACAAAAATTTTGTCTTGACACAATTTCTCTGTGGTATGTACGGCCTTTTTGTTATTAAAATATATATCTGTAGTGTCACTACTCTGTTATGTACACCAATCGATTGCATTTAAGTCCAAAAATTCTGAATACTCCATCCGTATAAATACGGAATATCCTATTTTCCCAATTTTATCTAAGTTTTCCTTATTTTTCCATTTTTTTTATCTTACTTCTGCTCTCGTGGAAGGTTTTCGGGGTGGGATGAACTACTCAACTATAAGTGACATCTCACATCGTTTGCAGCTCTTCCGAGTTCTGATGAGCAAAAATTTGTTGTGAAATTCTGAATTAATATCGAGAAAAATTGCCTCGTGACCGACATAGAGTGTTTCAATATTAAATGAAGAAGTATCGAAAACGTAGAGATGTACGCTTGTCTGTTAGAAATATCTATTCAGCGAGATTAGTGTATAGCGCTTGTCGACGATAGAATTGTTACATGAGTTTTGCGTAACACTTTTTATTGTGATAAGGGCGACACTCTAAAATTAAACTCGAAACAGAAGTGATGAAAATCGAAATATGTCAAAGTTACTGATCATCACCAGACGCGGAATTCACACGCTACGGTTAAAAATCTGCATTAACGGATTTGTACACGTGTTGGAAAACTGTCTATGAAGCTAATCATTCAAGAAATATCGTACGAATAACTTTCTACTTAGAATTACTTTCATCACGACACTCACACACCACTTTCTCTTGCCTAGTACATTACGTTTATGCTCTAATCTAACAGCTTCTAGGCCGCTGATAATTTTTTCCTGCTCCACTTTTTAAAATCGAAACTCACATAAAGGTCGACAGCTCTCTGAACTGAGCCATAGAACAGGTACAATAGGAGGCAAGTTTATAATACTTCGCTGCTGTGCAATGTGTGTGTGTGGGAGGGGGGCGGAGAGGGGGGCGGTTACGATGTGTGTTACTTGAGGTCTGCTGATACGCATGGTTTTAAAAGCACAGCGCCAGCACGTGGCGTATGGTGATGCACTACAGTGTGAAAACACAGCTGTATGAAGATAGCGCTTCTTACATATCATGCAGATTCATAATATCTCTTTGTACGTTAGTCAAATTACCGCTTATTTTACGATCGTGGTTAAATAAGAATGGGATGCAATGACTACACATCTTACTGTATTTCATCGCGTGAAATAAAGTTCATCACTACCATACACTATAAAGCCATTTTTAATCTCACTACTATAAAATCTATTTATATGGAAATTCGAGAACACAATAGTGACTAGCCGAAATATTCGAATATAATTTTGTTCAATGCAGCTGATGCACAGTTAGATCTCCTGTCGACAGCATTCATTACTTCATCTGAATGACAGGTCACAAGAACTGTCTTTTCTGAATCCGTCCTGACTATGTATCGCTTTCTTCGAGATGTTTCGCCACATTTGAAACCAGTACATGTTCCCATGTCTTAATGCAAACTGACGTTAGTGATACAGGTCTCCTTCCTCGTTCACTGGTCTTTAGGTATAAATCTTCTACTGAGCGAGTGATTGTATGTCATTATTAAATATGAAACCTTTTCATCAGCATACTCTGATAGAAACCTAGCTGGTATATGACCTGGACCGGAAGGCGCGCCGTTATTAATTGACAACGACTTCATTCTTTACGCACCCATTTCTCGTTAGATGACGAGTAAGAAATACTTCGTTGTGACTAGGAAAGAGTACAACATTGCAACGACCATAACAAGAACTTCACATTTTGTTGTAAGCATAAGAAAAAAGTATTTTTCTTAAGATTCGTTATTAACAACAGTACACATCTCCTTGTACCTGCTTACTGTATTCGAGCCTTGGCCTCGTTTCATTATCAAATGTAGTTCCTAGAGCACATTATAACTCCAGAGTTATGGAGGATACACCACAGATCGCATTTTTCGCGTATGGTGTTAAATACAAATTGTTAGATTCCATCCCCCTAGAATTTCCTGAGTTACACAAGGCAACCAATCCCACAAGTAGACGGATCTCACATTAATATGCTCTGCAATGTCATATTTCATCGTCTCGACAGGTCCTGACAAGTTGGGGCTTGCGAAAGTACTTTTAAAAAATGGGTCAACGGCTCTGAGCACTATGGGACTTACCTTCTGAGGTCATCAGTCCCCTAGAACTTAGAACTACTTAAACCTAACTAACCTAAAGACATCACACACATCCATGCCCGAGGCAGGATTCGAACCTGCGACCATAGCGGTCGCGAGGTTCCAGACTGTAGCGCCTAGAACCGCTCGACCACTCCGGCCGGCAAAAGTACTTCCGCAGTGTCCCATATATCACTGACTAAATAAAGACTCTACAAAGTCATAGTATGCATATATAACGTACAGATGCCAATATGCCAGTCTGTCTGTCGTAATCGTCAAGGCATAGTATGGATCGTGTATATTCGGAGTGCTTCAGTGTTTAAAGTAAATGTGTGTAGAAGGACGAACAGGTCAGTGCAAGAATTAAGGTGACGTGTTCCTTTGAAACACTGGTTTCAGTCTCGCTTTTGGAGCGGGTATCCGTGTAAAAATCGAGCTACAATTACAGCAAATTATAGAAAATTCCCATATCTTTGCTGCTGATCCATATTTGAAGAGAGCCACTAATTATGCCAATATTGGCTAGCACTTGTAGGTGCGATTGTCCCATAATATACAATTTGCCTAGAGGACTACCATTTTTCCCATCGTTTTGGAGAATTTACTACGATGTTATTACATTATACTCACACTGTAATGTCACACTACCTTATGTTAATATTTACCTGCATTTCACAGCATATGGCATGATGTCATTAATTTACATTGTCAACGTGTCTTACCTCATTAATAATCGTAATATTTGCAACCTTTATTTCTTACTTAGGATAACTCTGGTGCTGATATTCTTCTTACTACAGCACAAAGACTTCAAATGACGAAATTCACGTGATTAGAATAATAATATTAATTTGTTATTATTAGTTACAAATTCAAAGCGCATCTGTGAATGATCACCCCTACGGAAGAGCAGTGGGCCCCTGCCAGCATTTCCCTAAAAGCGTCATGACGTTGATGTCACACATTGGGTCTCGAGCAAGCTGGGGAGAGGAAGAGGAGGGAAATGCTGTGACCTTGAATACAACAAAAAAAATGGCTCTGAGCGCTATGGGACTTAACATCTGTGGTCATCAGTCCCCTAGAACTTAGAACTACTTAAACCTAACTAACCTAAGGACATCACACACATCCATGCCCGAGGCAGCATTCGAACCTGCGACCGTAGCGGTCACGCGGTTCCAGACTGAAGCGCCTAGAACCGCAAGGCCACACCGGCCGGCGAATACAACAACTGCGTCAGTGCACTAGAGGTGCAGGTGCTGGAATGCTGACACATGAATGTGCTAACATCACGAGTTCCCAGAATGCTGACACCGAAAAGTGTAGACACCAGCGTTTCCTAAACAGAATGCTCACTGTCCACCTCTTTCTTTCAATTTCATTCTTGCTAAGGATCCGTCAAAGGTGACTCAATCAGGCTATGTGGCCGTGGGACTGCACTGGTTACGAAACTCATCTGCCCGAGATATGTGGCTGTTTGGAAATGCTCTGCCGCTATTATAAATATTATCTGCACAGGGTTCTCTCCTTTATAGCCAACAACCATAAGATGTACTGTAGGATTCGGGTGCATGCAGAAGGCTGCAGTTAATAACGTAACTGTTTGCTGGGCTACACATTTACCTTCTTAATACTGGACCATCAGTACCTTGCAGAGACCCACATATACTGCATTGTAATCGAATATTTTGAGGAAGTTTTGCAATCGATGTTTTCAAATTATCTTTTTTCTTCTTAATTTGCAGGTAATAGGAAGCCATACTCCTAGTCTGCTTCAGAAAATCAACTGTAAAGAACGAAACCAAATTCGTGTGTAACATCCCACGGTCTATTGACTTTCACACCCTCAAGTCCTTAAAACAGAAATTACAACACCAAGGTATTGTTGCCACAAAATCGGATAAAGGCAACAGTATTGTGCTTTTGAACAAATGTGATTATGTGGATAAAGTTAATGATTATCTGAATACCACAGGCTTCCAAGTCCTTCCTAAGGACCCTACTAAATTGTTCAAAGATGATGTTAAATATGCAATCACTTCATGCAAAATCATATTCTCTGAATTTGAAACAAAGCTGTTAACTAATATGAACCCAGTGCCTCCTAGAATGTATGGGCTTCCTAAACTGATAAACAAGATGTTCCTATTCGTCCAGTTGTATCATCATTCAGTGCTCCCTCTTACAAACTAACCAGTAAACTGGATTTCCTAATTAAGAGCATGACCAAATTCAAACCAAAGCATGGTATTTCGAACTCTGTGGACCTAGTAAACAAGTTAAAAGGTATATCTGTCTCACACAGTGATAAATTAGTATCCTTTGATGTCAGCAAATTGTTTTTTAACATACCAGTAGTAGAATGCATTGATATTCTGACAGAGCTGATGCACAAGTCTAATGTCAATCCTGTGGAACTGAATGACTTGAGACTGGCCACACAGACATGCCTCGCACAGAACTATTTCCAGTTCCAAGGGACTCTTTATAAACAATTAGATGGCTTAGCTATGGGTTCCCCTCTTAGTCCACTGTTGGCTGAAATATTTTTGGACCATTTCGAACAAAAGTTTCTAAAAACAGTCTCTTTGAGTGCAAACATCAAGTACTGGTTTAGATATGTAGATGATGTCCTGTGTATTTGGACTGGTACTACAAGACAACCCAACACATTCTTGAAAAACCTAAACAGTCAACATAAAAATAGCCAGTTCACTATAGAAATTGGCAACAAATCCATAAACTTCTTAGATCTCACCATTGACATCAGTACACGCACACATTGTTTCAAAATTTACAGAAAAACAACAACTACAGACACAGTAATACCTCCTTGCTCACAACACCCCATAACTCACAAACATGCAGCTTTCCACTCAATGGTACACCGTCTCATATCTATCCACATGTCCCCTCCTCTATGCCCCACCTGCTTTCTCATCCACTGTCTGCAAGAAATGGTGTACACTACCATTTCTAGTTCAGTCATCACAGATTGTAGCCAAAGCACTGAAAACCTGCAAGTATAGGCTTTCCTACTATGTCAGGAACACGACAGCCCAGTGTGTTCTTAACAGCAAAGACAAGATCCAGTTATTAGCCAACAGTGGGGTATACAAAATCACCTGTTCTGATTGTGACAAATTTTACATTGGTCAGCCAGGCAGACACATATCAACTAGGCTGGCTGAACATGAACGCAGCTGGAGGTTGCAGAATTCAGACTCTGCATTTGGCTGAGCATGTACTGGGTGAGGATCACAACTACCAGCCAGTGTCACATGTACTTCACTTAGCAAACAAAGGCCATAAACTCAATCTGCTGGAAGCCCTGGAAATTAACAAACATTTTGCTCACAGTCCAGATCTCATCCTAAATGACCAGACACAACTCAACACTTCCCCTCTCCTAAACTTCATATAATCATCTTTGTTGTTCATTACTTCCCACACTCTCTCTTCTTACATATTCCCATTTTCCTGTATTCATTAAGTTGTTTTATTTGTTGAAGTTGTCTTTGTATTCCACATAGACTGTAGTTTCAATAGTTAAGGCTTTCTTTTAACTGGCACTTGTATTACTGTCCATGTTTAACACACCTTGTAGTTGTCTCATCAAATAGTGTTCATATTTTACTTTGCTCATTTATTTAATGAAAACTGGTGCACAGCCACTGCTTTGATTATAATGTTAATGTTAAAATGCAGTACCACCACACTCTCAAATTGTAGGTTCCCTCAAACACCTCAATTTTCCTGCATTTATTAATTTCTGTTTATCTTATTGATATTGCTTAAGTTCCATATGTATTCTGTATTTACATTGACAACTGTCTCTATTTTAATTGGTTGTGTATCACTCTCCATGTTTCATACCTCCTGATGCAGCCTTGTCTAGTACTAATTTTATTTTATTTTATTAGTTTTGTTTATTAATATAAACTGTTATGTAGGCATGCTATTCCTATTTTGTGCTAAAGGTTTTCCTGTGAACGCCATTGTTATTTATGTATTGTTCAGTTTTTACTGTTTCATTGCAAAGATGTTACTTACTGTATGTTTCTTCTTCAGCCTAGCTGTGTTACTTCTCTTCCAATGTTGTCTGCTAACATTTAACTTCTTTGGTGATAATACTCAGTAAATGTCTGAAGATGGCCTTGTAAGCCGAAAACCGGTTAACAATAAAAGTAATATCGTAGAACAAAAGCATACTGGTGCTTTTCATTTATCAACTGTAAAGCCCTTAGTTCAAGTTTGTGTGACTGTGTAGTTAACTTGTAACATATACTGCACTGCTACCTTCCCCCACGGATAAAAGCATGCATTCTTCGCTCAACAGAAAAGGAATAGTAATTTACTAATCCAAATTTACTTAGCATTAGTCGGTGTAAACTTAGCTCTATACTTTTTACATAAAATGGTTAAGAAGACAAATTTATGACACTACATTATCTTGCCAAAGAATCAGCAACCACCATTACCGATTTAAGATACCACATAATCCTGCAATGTACCAACAACTGTAGTTTAATTGTGGGAGTGATAAGAAGCAAATATGGATAGTCGGATAGCAGTTTCCTAACTGAAAGATAACTGTGCTCTGTGGGCATCTTGATTTGCATTCCGCTTCTGGTGACAGCAGCTTAAGTTTCTGTGCACACAAAGTTGGATCTGCGATTAATTAGTTGCCTCGCCCCCAACCCCTACGCATAAATTTCCCTTGAGTTATTATCTTGTCAAGACAAGCCCATTTGTTTTCCCAACGTTTTATCAGCTTACAGCAGGCCTAATCTGACGAAACGATTCCCGAAGTTATCAGAAACAGCTGCCTGTTACAGTGTGTAGAAAACGCATAAATGCGTTATACAAGATATCAGTTTATTACACAGCTCCACAATATGTTGTCAAAGATTTTTTTTTTCGTTTCTTCTTGTTGTTCTAGAGCTGTACATTGTGAATATTTCATTAATAAACCGTTGTTCAGCTGTCTGCAACATTTGCTGTCGACTGTAGCATTATATGTCTGCACGCACGAGAAGTGTCGTAAAGGGGGGTAAGGATCATTCTTCCAGTTTTCCATGATTTCGCTGGATTCTGAGTAGTATATCAGCAACCCAACAGAATACATATTTAGTACGTCATTTCAAACATTTTTGTATAGAAATATCATCGACAGCAGAAAACAGACAAGTAGATTGAATAATAATTTTCTAGCTACACAAACAAGATTCTTGTATGCAGTATAACATTACACAAAAGTTTTGACTGTTTCGATTAATAAGTCCTTGAAATTACAAGAGGAAATTAAATAAACGACTATTTGAAGAAAGGTAGGCCCTTATCAACCCATAGTTATAGGACTAATGGCTGAATTTCAATAAACGAATTTTCAGTAACATTTAGCAGGTCACAAGCTTAGATATCGCAAAAGAGGGATATGTTTTGAAACGGAAACACCGCTCGTAGTAGAGTAGAACACGCAGTTACATCAGCTACCACAAGAGGTGATATAGATCGAGATTCTAAATACTCAGACGATCACAGGTGTTTATAGCCAAAATACTCAGACATGACAGGAGCCGTACGTAATGGAAAAAGTTAGTGAGAATCACATGACATGATATCGAGCAGAGGCACACACTGATCCATATGATCATGAATATTTACTTGTTTTGGAAAAACTGACCTACTGTCTTCGACGTTAAGAAACTGATTTACATTGTTTCATTCTTGCGAAACAATAAACTCAATGTTTGACGCTGCCGTAAGAGGTTTAGACTGACGAATGGTCGTAGGCAGATTAGAGGTATATGCCGCAAGGTATTTCCGCTGCTGGCTGATATAAATCAGTTGCAGCATCGCTGAGCACTCTTGTCATTGTGTCTCAAAACATATAAAACTAGTATTTACGTATTGTTCGAGAACCTCGCAATAATCCCAACAGTTGTACAATTTCAGGTGCTCATTACTATTTTCAAATTAATTAAATGAAATTAAAGCGTTACGAGGCATTAAGACATGCATAAAAGAGAATTAATGTAACAGAACACCATATCCCATTACTATGTAAGCATTTTACGTGATAAGCTAAGCACGTATTGTGTCATTCTACGTTAAAACTAAAATGATATACATATAAAATATTTCTGTTACATTCGTGAAGAATGAATCGGTTGATTTCACACACATTATGTAACAATCGTCAGCATTTTGATCGTCGTCATTATCGTCTTCATCACGATCACCACGACCACGTCACCGTCGTTGTTGTTGCCCTTATCAGCCATTTATCATACACTACCGGATAAAGGTTTTCTATAGAACGTTTCCTTGCGTTACAAGCTTCAGATGTATACTTATATGTCGCACCTGCATGTTTTACAATATTATTTACTCACCTTCAATTAGGTCATAGTCTTGTACATTTTCCAACTATTCAAATCGAGCGTAAAACTTACTTGTCTCTTCTGCAAACCATTGGCCTGGCTACATATGCCAAACACCACATAACTTCAATCATACCGTAGGTACATCGGCTCAAGTCTCTTCCATGAACAGTTTCTTCCTTTACTCTCCTCTCCTTTCCCTAAGATTCGCATCTCAGTTTTTTAATGGTTTTCACAAAAATGATCCGGTCTCAGTGCCAAAAGTCAAACTTGTAATACACACTACCGAAGAATTTTTCACTTACAGCGGAAGGTCAGTTTCAGAATCCTATTTGTTTTTCCAAAAGGGCTCCAGCCCGTTTCCATACATCTATACGTTTATTTTTCTGCATTGGGAATTCTACTTACTACTTGGGGGAGTTGAAGAAACCCATCAGAGTAGACCCGAAGTACAGCGCTGATATTGATGCCACACGCCTGTTACTGTCCGTAAGTTAACAGTCTTTTTGAATCGCTTTGTGGGGAACAAACATGGATGAACTGCCCTTCAACACCTCAGGACAGACACAATGCTTAAAGGGTGTCTGCAGCTCTTTGTACCAAGTGTACTCGGGGTACACTTAGAGGAACATCAGCTGATGAATGCTGATGTACCCTATTCATTCTCATATAAAGTATGAAACGCACAACTGAATCTAGAATAATCAGGAAGAAAGAAGATATGACTTTCTAATCGCATTAAGTCAAAAGTGTGCACTACGATACTCAGATCAATCAGCGTCGCCATTGAAAACTGTTTATGTGAGAATTTCTTTATTGTGATGGCACAAGCAATAAACCTTTACACAACGCAATGTTACTCAACTTTATACCATTATTCAGATACCGTTTACGAAATATAGTCGAATGTCAGCTACAGTCCACTCTGGACCAGTGCATAAGTCCTTCCTTCTGCTGTCATAATTTCTCTCACGAAAATTTTTATGTAATGCCATTCCTCACTGTCCAGCGATGAAGAAAATCGGCACGTATTGTTCCAGTCGCGCTTCTTTCTACTGACATATTTCTGTCAGTAACGTCATATTTATTTTTTTCTTCTCTTCATGATATGTGTACATATAAACAAATATTCCTACAATTCCCCATGTCATTTGTTTCACTCTATCATTTTCCTCACGACTATCCCTCTTACGGCTATACTCTACATTACCTTGCCTTTATGTTTGTTTTCGTTTTCATTTCGAAGATTGTTTTGATTCAGAAGCTGAAGATAGCTAATTTTAAACCAAAATTGTAGACACAAAATTGTGCTATCTAATAGGAAATTGGTATATTTGGCTTAGCTGGTAATTATTAGAATAGGACCTACTATCGTGAAGTCTGAATCAACTAAAACTTTGCAGTCTACCCACTCACAGATTGAAACTGTGTGAAATAAAGTCAGTGAATCTGCTCTACTCACAGATCCTTTAGCTGGAGAGGTCTCTGTCGTAGCCAGTATACCAATGATCCCAACGGTTTACCCATAAACCTTAGACGAATCAAGGTTTCATTTGCGGTAACGCCCAAAGCTGCATACTCAAATACTTTGGAATCAATTTACGATCAGAATGTTTCACCACTGTTTGTGACCTTTCATACACTCTTACCATACGATATCCCAAAAGCTAAAACTATACTCTGTGCTATTAGCAAATAGACCATTATTTTTAAACAAAAAGTCCATATAAAACAGTACGATAGTAGGCCATTTAAATAATTAGACAAATATTTAGCATGATCGCTGGTATGTATGTCCTGCGAATGTGAAAATATTTTGTTCACACCGACCCACATAGGGAGGAACGATCATCACGATGAAATAAGAGAAATTAGTGCTCTTACGGAAAGATAAAGGTGTTCATTCTTTCAGCGCGCTATACGAGATTGGAATAATAGAAAATTGTGAAGGTGGTTCGATGAACCCTCTGCCAGCCACTTAAATGTGATTTGCAGAGTATCCATGTAGATGTATAAGAACTGGCAGTTTAGAAAACGTGTCCATCTTCTTTCCAAACCCAGAAACGGAAACGAAGGGATCTTTTCATTCGTGTTCTATATGGCTAATTACAATATCGAGTTCCATACCTTCAAGTTCGAGGAAGTCGCAACGAGGAGCCGAAATTTTCGTCCCAATTCCAGGGATACCCCATCTCATGACATACACTCCTGGAAATTGAAATAAGAACACCGTGAATTCATTGTCCCAGGAAGGGGAAACTTTATTGACACATTCCTGGGGTCAGATACATCACATGATCACACTGACAGAACCACAGGCACATAGACACAGGCAACAGAGCATGCACAATGTCGGCACTAGTACAGTGTATATCCACCTTTCGCAGCAATGCAGGCTGCTATTCTCCCATGGAGACGATCGTAGAGATGCTGGATGTAGTCCTGTGGAACGGCTTGCCATGCCATTTACACCTGGCGCCTCAGTTGGACCAGCGTTCGTGGTGGACGTGCAGACCGCGTGAGACGACGCTTCATCCAGTCCCAAACATGCTCAATGGGGGACAGATCCGGAGATCTTGCTGGCCAGGGTAGTTGACTTACACCTTCTAGAGCACGTTGGGTGGCACGGGATACATGCGGACGTGCATTGTCCTGTTGGAACAGCAAGTTCCCTTGCCGGTCTAGGAATGGTAGAACGATGGGTTCGATGACGGTTTGGATGTACCGTGCACTATTCAGTGTCCCCTCGACGATCACCAGTGGTGTACGGCCAGTGTAGGAGATCGCTCCCCACACCATGATGCCGTGTGTTGGCCCTGTGTGCCTCGGTCGTATGCAGTCCTGATTGTGGCGCTCACCTGCACGGCGCCAAACACGCATACGACCATCATTGGCACCAAGGCAGAAGCGACTCTCATCGCTGAAGACGACACGTCTCCATTCGTCCCTCCATTCACGCCTGTCGCGACACCACTGGAGGCGGGCTGCACGATGTTGGGGCGTGAGCGGAAGACGGCCTAACGGTGTGCGGGACCGTAGCCCAGCTTCATGGAGACGGTTGCGAATGGTCCTCGCCGATACCCCAGGAGCAACAGTGTCCCTAATTTGCTGGGAAGTGGCGGTGCGGTCCCCTACGGCACTGCGTAGGATCCTACGGTCTTGGCGTGCATCCGTGCGTCGCTGCGGTCCGGTCCCAGGTCGACGGGCACGTGCACTTTCCGCCGACCACTGGCGACAACATCGATGTACTGTGGAGACCTCTCGCCCCACGTGTTGAGCAATTCGGCGGTACGTCCACCCGGCCTCCCGCATGCCCACTATATGCCCTCGCTCAAAGTCCGTCAACTGCACATACGGTTCACGTCCACGCTGTCGCGGCATGCTACCAGTGTTAAAGACTGCGATGGAGCTCCGTATGCCACGGCAAACTGGCTGACACTGACGGCGGCGGTGCACAAATGCTGCGCAGCTAGCGCCAGTCGACGGCCAACACCGCGGTTCCTGGTGTGTCCGCTGTGCCGTGCGTGTGATCATTGCTTGTACAGCCCTCTCGCAGTGTCCGGAGCAAGTATGGTGGGTCTGACACACCGGTGTCAATGTGTTCTTTTTTCCATTTCCAGGAGTGTATATACAGTTAGCACACATATTTAGCAATTGTGCAACGTTGCCGTGTTAGCCACAATATGATTTAAGGCAAACTTGCTAACAGCGAATTCTGGGTTCGAAATACTTTGCTGGATCACATAACGTGAGGTAAGGAAGTAGAACTTGTATCCGAACCCTCATGTTTCTTGTGTTCTGAATTTGACACTTCTTGGTGCAACAAACTGCGTGTAATCAAAACTAATTATTCCGTAACAATGTTCGCTTTACAAGAACACAATGACACGTATGTCACCTAATGTACTTTCTTTCCCGTCATTAACAGCTACATTTAACCAAACTTTTGGCATACACTATGCACAGGTCTGGCTTGCCAGCCATTAAATTCATGACTAACACTCATTAGGATGACGCGACAACTGTGTGTGGCTGTGCCTGCAAAACGTAATGTAAAATTTTGCCCTCGCCACAACTGTATTACGCTACTTAACCGAGTTGAGTATAAGCATGTATATTAGGCTGTACAAGGATATTGTTAATCATAGGTTTGCAGAAGTTATGCCGTACGTAAATCGAACTAAAACATTATTTTGAAGGCGATCGACTATTTCTTCCAATGCATAAGGTGGACATCGAGTTCGTTCGTAATCTGCAACGCACGGAAATACTTCCCTTCACTCCCTCCCTTAGTTATACTTCGGGTATCTTGGCTCTATCCACCAAACCAACAATCGTTTTATTACAGGACTTCTTGAAAACCGGTATCAATTTTTGTATGACAATCGCATCCTAATAAATGTTAAACAAAAAAAGTCGCCAGCTCATGATGAGCAAAATTTAGGTTAATTCTTATGAAATTTGCTTTACGATTATGAAGCTAAATATCTTTTATCTAACTCAGGTTAGTTGAAAACAAGATGGATACAAGCTATATAGTTATTATATAGCACTGTGGCCACCATGTTTTTGAAATTCTGAGACTGATCTCCGATTTTAAATTTTGAAGTTTTTAAATTTTCGCCGTATCTATGAATTTTAGCTTCAGCTTGCTTGCTCATTTGTCTTTATGTAACTGTTCCTTCTCATCCGTAGTTCTCTCATACATGGAACAAGTTCTATTAAATCTTCTACCAAACTTTTAGATACTTTGTTTAACAATATTTCATCAAGAAGTGAACCCCGTACTCTTGTCATTTACAAAATTCATGTTTTGCTCAATCTCCATCACATACTCGCAACGTAACTTGTGATTAATTTGGAAACATACACCTAAAACTTACCTGCTTCCCAAATGTACCTTTCAGCAGAATTGGTAAATACGTTCAACCTGTATTTTGTTTTTGTGCATTACATCTTTCCATCATTCTGAACAAAACTGTGGTGCGTTGTCAGACAATACACTTTAGGTCTTCACACATTTCTACCATAATCCATAACCATCTTATTTGGCGCTTGCCTTTCATGAGGAACACAATTTTATGAATTCAGAGAAATGTTCTGCTCTTACTAAAATCATGTAAAATTATTAGGAGTATTTCTTAAAGGATCATATAAACTTGACGTGACCACTTTCACAAAGCCGTCTGATCTGAAAGTTTGTATTCACTCTTTATTAGTAGCATTAGTCATTTCTCCTTTTGGCAAATGGACCAAGATGTAATTTTTTGTGATGCTGTCCCTACTAACGACTTTAGGTCAAATAAATATAATCTGTTATTGATAAACTGGGGAGATCAACAGCCTCTCCATATTCCTGAATTTTTCTCTTTTTTTAAGTGTAATATACCTTTATAAATCTTCTATGATGTTCTTATATTTACGGGATTGGCGTCTTGACTTTTACCGAAATGGTTCAAATGGCTCTGAGGTCATCAGTCCCCTAGAACTTAGAACTACTTAAACCTAACTAACCTAAGGACAGCACACACATCCATGCCCGAGGCAGGATTCGAACCTGCGACCGTAGCGGCCGTACGGATCCAGACTGAAGCGCCTAGAAGCGCTCGGCCACACTGGCCGGCACTTTTACCGACGTCAGATCTTTATCAACAGTTTAGTGATTCCTCATGTTTTGCTGCATGTCCATAATTGTTTCTCTCACTTCCACTATTTTAATGTAATTTGGCCTGAAGGTACCATTATTTTCCTCAGATCTATTCATAGACCCTACACTAGATAGAGCGTCAGGTACATAATTTTCAGTTCCTTTAATGAACTTGATCTCCATGTGATAGTTCTGAACAAACAGCGTACGCCTAGTGAGTCTGTTGTGTAAAAGGTGGCAATCTTTTCAGAGAGCTGAAGCCCTTTGAACACTATGTGTAAAGATCCTATACCCTATATATAATTTCTAATTTTTCTGAATTCACAAATTATGGCTAAAAGTACGTTTACCCAATACTGTATAATTCTTTTCAAATATGCTGAGGATATGACTACCAAAGCAATCAGTTTTTGAACAACGCTTGTGTTGGTTTCTGTTTCTTGAAACACTGTCACCCCTACTCCATAATCTGAACTGTCTGTGGCCGCATGGAGCGGTTCATTTAAATTTGTTTGGTGTAACTTAATATCCTTCGCTAGATTTTCGGTTAATATGTACAAAGCCGCTTCGCAACTGTGCGACCACAACATTACGCTACTCCTTTTTAGTAATTTATTTCAAGGTGGATCGTTGGCACTAAGATGAGCAAATACCTAAAAATGCCATTTATTGCTTTCAAGACTTAGGTCTTGAAAAATTTTTCCTACAGGCTCTTATGGCAATAATCAGACCGTCTAAGTACACTGAAATTAATCGTTGGTAAAGCAGGTGCCAGACTGAAATTCATTGGAAGAATCCTAAGGAAATGCAGTCCGAAAACAAAGGAAGTAGGTTACAGTACACTTGTTCACCCACCGCTTGAATACTGCTCACAGGTGTGGGATCCGTACCAGATAGGGTTGACAGAAGAGATAGAGAAGATCCAACGGAGAGCAGCGCGCTTCGTTACAGGATCATTAGTAATCGCGAAAGCGTTACGGAGATGATAGATAAACTCCAGTGGAAAATCCAGCAAGACAGACACTCAGTAGCTGGGTAAGGGCTTTTGTTCAAGTTTCGAGAACGTACCTTCACCCAGGAGTCAAGCAGTATATTGCTCCCTCCTACGTACATCTCGCGACGAGACCATGAGAGTAAAATCAGAGAGATTAGAGCCCACACAGAGGCATACCGACAGTATTTCTTTCCACGAACAATACGAGACTGGAATAGAAGGGAGAACCGATAGAGGTACTCAAGTTACCCTCAGCCACACACCGTCAGGGGTATGGGATGTAGATGTAAATGTAGAAGTAGGGATTATACGAACAGGACGGAAATCGGTGGATGTGATGTACGTGTTCAGACAAACAAGCATTTACAGTTTCAAAGAAAGTAGTTGATTTTTTCAAAAGCAACAGTTTGACAAATTGAGCAAGTGCATAACCCAATGGTCCACCTCTGGCGCCTATGCAAGCAGTTATTCGACTTGGCGTTGATTAACAGACTTGTGGGACGTCCCATTGAAGGATATCATGAAAATTCTGTCCAACTGGCTGGTCACTATGGCTCGGTTCGAAGAGGGACTCATCACTGAAGAAACTTATATTCCAATCAATGAGTTTCTAGGCCGATGACGTCTCTGGAGACGCCCCAAACCCTGGTGGGATGCCAGCCTGGCTGTCGCCCAGGGGCGATGGTCTGGGGCTGCAGTTCCCTTCACAGCAGGACCACTTTGGTTGCCATCCACGGCACACTTACAGCACAGCAGTATGTCGACGATATTCTACGTCCCACTTTTTAGCCCTTCACGGCAAGCCACCCTGGGTTTTCATTCCAGCAAGAAGATGGCCCCCCTCCCTTTTCGAACACGGCTAGAGATTCTACTGCATGCCTCCACGATTGCAAAATCCTATCTTGACCAGCAACTGAGAACGTTTGGAGCATTTTGGGCAGGGCCTTGCAACCGAATCCGGATTTTTATGACCTAAAGTACCACTTGGACAGAATTTTTCACAGTATCCGCAGGAGGACATGCATCAACTCTACGAATCATTGCCAAGCTGAATAATTGCTTGCTTAAGGCCCAGAGGTGGACCACTGCGGTATTGATTTGCTCAGTTGGTGAACCTCCTTTTCCTGAATAAAACATGCAGCTTTTCTGAAACTGAAATCATTTATTTGTCTGTACATGTACATGACATCTATCAATATACACACATCAAAAACAGTATTACATCACCTCTGTTCCGAGAGGTTTGGGAATCTGTACAGAAAATTGAAATAGAGATCAACATAAACATCATTGCCGCTTTTTTTATTGCTCATGAAAACCACACATTGCATGATGTATCACCGTACAGCGAGACCTTCAGAGGTGGTGGTCCAGATTGCTGTACACAACAGTAGCACGTCCTCTTGCATTGATGCATGCCTGTATTCGTCGTGGCATACTATCCACAAGTTCATCAAGGCAGTGTTGGTCCACACCGTCCCACTCATCAACGGCGATTCGGCATAGATCCCTCAGAGTGGTTGGTGGTTCAAAATGGTTCAAATGGCTCTGAGCACTATGGGACTCAACATCTTAGGTCATAAGTCCCCTAGAACTTAGAACTACTTAAACCTAACTAACCTAAGGACATCACACACACCCATGCCCGAGGCAGGATTCGAACCTGCGACCGCAGCAGTCCCGCGGTTCCGGACTGCAGCGCCAGAACCGCTAGACCACCGCGGCCGGCAGTGGTTGGTGGGTCATGTCGTCTATAAACAGCACTTTTCAAACTATCCCAGGCATGTTCGTTAGAGTTCATGTCTGGAGAACATGCTGGCCGCTCTAGTCGAACGATGTCATTATCCTGAAGGAAGTCATTTACTAGATGAGCACGATGGGGGTACGAATTGTTGTCCATGAAGACGATTAGCTCGCCAATACGCTGCCGATATGGTTGCACTTTCCGTCGGAGGATGGCATCCAAGTTTCGTACAACCGTTACGGCGCCTTCCATGAGCACCAGTGGTGTACGTGCGCCCCACATAATGCCTCCCCAAAACAGCATGGAACCTCCACCTTGCTGCACTCGCTGGACAGAGTGTCTAAGGCGTTCAGCCTAACCGGGTTGCCTCCAAAAACGTCTCTGACGATTGTCTGGTTGAAGGCATATGCGACACTCGTCGGTCAAGACAACGTGATGCCAATCCTGAGCGGTCCATGTGGCATGTTGCTGGGCCCATTTGTACTGCGCTGCATGGTGTCGTGGTTTGCAATGATGGACCTCGTCATGGACGTCGGGAGTCAAGTTGCGCATCACGCAGCCTATTGCGCACAATATGAGTCGTAACACGACGTCCTGTAGCTGCACAAAAAGCATTGTTCAACATGTTTGCGTTGCTGTCAGGGTTCCTCCGAGCCATAATCCATAGGCAGCGGTCATCCACTTCAGTAGGAGCCCTTGGGCGGCCTGAGCGAGGCATGTCATGACAGTTCCTCTCTCTCTGTATCTCCTCCATGTCTAAACAACATCGCTTTGGTTCATTCCGAGACGCCTGGACACTTCCCTTGTTGAGAGCCCTTTCTGGCGCAAAGTAACAATGCGGATGCGATCGAACCGTGTTATTGACGGTCTAGGCATGGTTGAACTACAGATAAAACGAGCCGTGTGCCTCCTTCCTGGTGGAATGGCAGGAACTGATCGGCTGTCGAACCCCCTCCGTCTAATAGGCGCTACTCATAGACAGTTGTTTACATCTTTGGGCGGCTTTAGTGACGTCTCTGAACAGTCAAAGGGACTGTGTCTGTGATACAATGTCCACAATCAATGTCCATCCTCAGGAGATCTAGGAACCGGGGTGATGCAAAACTTTTTTTGATGTGTCTACGTGCCATTCCGAAAATTGCTTCATTTCGCGTTTTTTCCTTTTTTTTCTTTTTTGAGTGTATGAGAACTAATCTCATTATCTAATATTCTGTTCAGGGCTCTTATGAACGTGGACACAGAAGCAGTCATCAAAGCGAACAACTTTACAGTGATTACACCTTTCTGCGAATAAAAACACAGTGACCCTCCACGAACCTGGCGCCACTAACACATTTCAGTAGCCAGCAGCTCTGACCGAAAACGTCATGTGTCAAACATCGTAAAACTTTTGAAATAAATTGTCTAGATTTTCTTCGCTGTCTGTTTCCCATTTAATAATTTTTGTAGGATGTGAGCGTCAGCAACTACTCAAACAGTTCCATCCTTTCCATTTAGAACAATCAATGGATTATTCGAGGAAATGTCACTATGTTCGATAATTCCTCATTAAATCATATTGTGAGTCTCCTTTTGCAATTCTGACTTTTGGTCAAAGGGATTGAATAATTAGGCATATGGTCACTGACAGCTAAGAGATGTTCGTATCCCACAACCCTGCATCGTTTATCTGAGAACACCTTTCCACTGACTGTTAATAACAGAAATATTTCATCCTTCTCTTCTGACGATAAATCATCATTTTGGTTTCCTATGTGCCTCAACTGAAGTTCTTTTACAGGAAGTTCTGTAACATCTGTGGATCGTCTGTTCTTTCATACATGCATTTATTACACGCCTAAGCAGGTGCACAATGTTACCAACATTGATCTCGAATCCTCGTTGTCGTCTTCACACCGTCGCATGAATCGAAGTAATACTGCGAGCACTGAGTGCTGAGAAAGTTTCGGTCGCCCTAGGTGACGTGAATGTATAGCCGAAGTGTACGGTCTCCTTTCAGGAGCGACGAAGCGTCTGCTGTATCGTGCCAGGGGGGCCAAGAATAGGTTGTGTTTACTTCCCGCTTACAGGTTAGTTTGGTTTTTACGTTCAGTGTACTGTGGCACATTCCTATAGGCAGGACACGATAAAAATCACTTTTCAACATGCCCGACCTAGTGTTTACGAAACAGAGCAGTAAAATCAAGACCAACTCAGACTGTATCCATCACTCATTGTGGGAATATCCATGATGGTCAGCATAGTGTATGTAAAGATGAGATCTGAGGCCACATTCACTGATGTGGCCAATAAGCACGTCGAGCCCCGACTTTCAAATGCCCCATCAGTCATATCGAAGCGCTCACGGTAGACCTCGTGGGACTTGGCCAACTGACACTGGGAGCATTTGAGCTTCCTTTTAAGGTGTTCAGCCACATGGCCTAAAAATGGGAAAACTTTCGAAACCTACAGTCTATAGCGGAGTTCATCAGATGAAAATCGACATCTCATAACATGTCCGATCGTACGTGAACATAGGTGGATGTCGTGCCATCATCATGTACGACGGCCAACCTCAAACGTGTTCCTGCTGGGGACAAGAAGTCATGTTATGTCTGCGTGCCTTCAGCGTCGTCTTACGAGCTTCGCATCGCAGGACGCTGTCATGAGTACAGTGATCACTGTCCTCTCCCGACGTTATGTCAAGCCTCCCACGGTGAGTAGGCGAAATGAGTGACGTGCCAGAGAAAACAGCAGAAGTTGGAGGGCAGGACGCTACAACGTCTTCTGTGTCCATAGACCACCAGTCGTGTGTGGGTGTACCACAGAAGAAGATGGAAGTGGACGCTAGGGTCATGCCCGCATCAGCCTTCTTTACGGTGTAAGTAGGCTGTTTAGGTTTTTCAAGTGATTCATGAAAGGTATAGGTTAGTGTTAGTCAGGGCCATTCTTTTGTAGGGATTATAAAGTCAGATTGCGTTGCGCTAAAAATATTGTGTGTCAATTTAGTGATGATGAGAATAAGTATAGTGAGAAATGTCTGAGTACGTTCAGTTTTGCTCAGCTGTTTGAAAAGCAAATAATGTAAGACGTTTATCAGCACAGTAATACATTAATTTTTCTAAGGGGATGATGAGGTACCAATGGAATGTTCACCACACACCAATACGGATGTCCATATCCGTAAACAATGATCACCTCAGCAAAACAAGAAATGGCTTTAGGGTCCTTCAGACGAACGACTCCTTCGAGTGTTTGTGCGGGAACAGGACGACGATGACGATGGTGATTTGGATGGCACTTCAAACGACGATACTAGATGACCAGTTGCCCCCAATTCTGTTACGGTATTGGCAGTACATCACTTCCCATCCAGACGCCAGGTTTGTATGGACAGGACGACGACCCTGTACTGCCGATCAATGACACGGCAGCACATGATGAATGGAATGGTGAGCCATCACTCACACCAACACCAACTATTGTCCTGTGGGCTGATGCTGTTGAAGATGCCGATGATGGGGATGTGCGGGAGGTGAAGGGCCATGGTATTTCGTCTGCCACCTCCGACGACCAGCGCGTTATCTGGGGTCGATACCCGTGAAGTTCACTGAGTTTCTCTCTGTCACTTGTTTGCTATGACAACACTTTCAGCCAATGGGCCTAGACAACAGACCTTGCGTCTAGCAGCTTTTACCATCAATACAAACTGGATGTGACATTAGCTGACCTTGCTCCAACAAATGATAACTGCTGCAGATGTCGATGTTACCGTCTTACAAGAAGTTCATGTAGCAAGTTTCCCCAATTTCTTTGGATATGGCTTGAGTCTCACAAGCGCCCCCCACAATCAACAGGGTTGCAATTCTTCTCAATGAGGGTTTGATGGCCACATATGTGTGATACCTCACAAATGCGACGGGCCTGGTTGTTACAGGCAACACTGTGCAGCTCGTTCACATCTACGCTACTTTTGGCTCGGGATGAGGGAGAGAGCGCCCATGTACCTTCACGGAAGACATAGCGCAACTCTGCCAGGGTCGACTGGATAACATGGAGATAGGTGGCGAATTCAGTTGTATGCAGGCGCCTACCGACCGGCTGCCCTGCCCCCGCCCCCTCCCTCACCACCAACTGACCTTGCCCAGACTTACTCGAGACCCTTGTACGGGACTTGCATCTTGTTGACATATGGCGACATACGTAGGTTGACGCTCCCGGATTCACCCACCTTAATAGCAGATCATCGAGCAGGATAGATCGGTTTTACGTCACACATACCCTAAAGGGGGGGGGGGGGGCGATAAGTGGTGCGGAAATATGGCCTACGGCATTCACTGATCACATGGCATACATCTGCTACGCAGTTCTCAGAGAATGTTCCGCTATGCCACCACTACCAGATCGCCAGACACTGATCAATAGCCCCATGACTAAAGTCGTCGCCCTGGTGAGCCCACTGCTACACAGTGCTGTAATAAGTGCTCGAGCTAATGACAGAGTACCTCAGAAATGACTTTCGATGCACAGCGTTAATTTGGAGCGTAAAAATCGAAAGAGCTGACGACGACCAACCTGCAGAAGAGCAATGGAACATTGTAGGAGCCTTCAACGCACATCACTCAAGCCTCTGCGAGGGAGAGCGCGCAGATCTTATGAGGGTAACCACCGTTTCCGGATTACTTCATGGTATAGTTCCACCAGACGTGGCAACGGGCTTATTACTGCAGGACGTGACGGATGATGAAATTCACGACGCTATCTATAAAAGGGTTGCTAACTAAACGCCACGACTCGATGGGCGTCCACTGGAGTTTTACAGTACTTTCCAGTGGCTGTTGATACCGTCTTGGGCTGAGATTTGTAGAGAATTACTGCCCCCTGAGGCTGTCCTCGGAGGTCTGATAGTGACAATACACAAAGGTGGTAACCGAATACGAGACTACCGACCTTTGTCGGTGTTTTACTGTGACTTAAGATTTTCACATAGCTTGCTGGTAAACCATATACGATGTTCAACCCACCACGTAATCTCCACGGTCCTAACTTCCCTAGGAGGTCCATACAACATACGTCTGCTTTGTGCCAATATAGGGACTTAAGCTCCCAGCACGGTTCCAGCTCCTCCTATCACGTGTCGACCACACCTATCTCGCTGCCGCGCTACGCAACATGCAATACCTGGCTACTTTTGTTGATGCGATCATGTGTCTCTTACATAGAGCGCCATCTCGGGTATTGTTCAATGGTAGCGTGACGGGTACCCGCCATATTAACAGTTCGGTGCATCAGGGATGTCCTTTATCTAAGGTACTTTATGCTTTGGGTTTGGAACGTTTGCTATGTGATCTGCGCCAACGATTAACAGGACTCCAGTTTGGCATTCGAACTTACCAATGCACGGTGGATGTGATGCACATTATTTGTTTAAAACTGAATACGGCTCTCTCACCCCGACCCTACTTTTCGAGACAGCGAAACGATTCTACGGTGAAACCGTACCGTCGGCCTTACGTGATCGAATCCAAATATCCTAATACGCGGTAGCGAGAGATGAGCAGAACGGTGCGTCATCTCTTACTTGGCTCTGAAGCACAAGCTGCGTGGTATGTGACTGTCAACAGTGAATATGTGATACACGAACGCCTTTATAAGATACACTTGGTGGATTTATCATTTTCCCGACATGCCAAGAGATCGAGACCAATGAATATAGTCTCAGCTGTGGGGAAATGGGGTAGGTGTGGTACCTTGTGCGCCACATCTTAGCGTATATTCCACGTGCAACGCCGCTCCATATTGGTGCACACACGATTCTTCTACCGGATGGAACGTTTTACCCACGGCTCAGACAAATGCAGTGTCGTGGATCCGCGGCGCGGCCGTGAAGTATCTCTATCGTCACGACACCAAACACGTAAGAACAAATGTGTTACAACAGGAAACTAGAAGACACATCGAGTGACCTGGCGTCACGTACCAAGGTGCATCACTTCCGCCGTGTTTGTTACTACTTTGTTTTTCATTGTTCTTCTCAATGTTTCTCATGCGCTAGGAGCGTCATTTAATTCTCTCTCACTGAAATAGCACGCCGTGCCACGTGTCTTCCTATTTGGTTCTTCATATACACTTAAAAGTAATAATAATAAAATAAATAAATAAAATAAGGTAATTGTTGCTCTATGGGTGTAAACTACTAAACTTGTCTTCATACTTAGGTTCACCACATACTTCCCCTTCTCTCCCTTTCTCTCAAGGTTGACGGGGAGATCGTAGCCAGGCCTCGGGTTGCGACCCCTGCCCACTTAGCCCCATCAACCCCTCCTTAATACGCCAAACTGGGAAAAAGTGCAAGTCCAGAGGTCTCCAGTCCTTGTTCAAATTTAAGAGTTTTATCTGTCCCACAACACTTCTTTCACCTCTGGCAACTTAAAAAAAAAAGTTTAACTGTATGTGTGTCCGCGTCATGCTGCGTTTTGGTGCCTGTCGGCAGAAATATTTACAGATCCGCCAGTACAAGGCAAAAGCGATGTAGTCCGCTGTTGATAGCGTTCTCTACTGGCTATCCACACAATCATCGAATGTATGCGAAGTGCTGGAGGAAGCGGCACGAAAGTAGGAATTGCTCCGAGTTTCTGAGCGCCGTCCTGAAGCTGCTCGCAATAATTAGGAAGTTCAGGTTCGACTCCCAGTCTGGTACAAATTTTTATATATCACTGGCGGATAGTAAACTCTCCGTCCGAACAGGCCTTGGAAGGTCCAATGATACCGACCGGCGGCCGTGTCATCCTCTCAGCCGAAGGGCGTCGCTTGATACGGACAGGGAGGGGCTTGTGATCAGCTCACCACTCCCCCGGCCATTGTAAGTTTACGTGAGCGAAGCCGCTACTTCTCAGTCAAGTAGCTCCCCAGTTGGCCTCACAAGAGCTGAGTGCACCCCGATTGCCAATAGCTCTCGGCAGATCGGACTGTCACTAATACATGTGCTAGCCCAGCCGACAGCGCTTAACTTCGGTGATCTGAAGGGAGCCGGTGTTATCACTGCAGCAAGGGCGTTGGCTAGCGGGCAGTACACTTATACCAAGTTCAACTTCTGTCAAGGAATTGGCAGTGAGAGTATTTATTTCGAATTATTTCGTGCAGCTGTTTATCGTCAATAGCATCGTTTCTTTCAGACATGCACGTAAATACCAGGGCAGTTCAATAAGTAATGCAACACATTTTTTTTTCTGAAACAGGGGTTGTTTTATTCAGCATTGAAATACAACAGGTTATTCCTCAATCTTTTAGCTACACAACACTATTTTTCAACTTAATCTCCATTCAATGCTACGGCCTTACGCCACCTTGAAATGAGGGCCTGTATGCCTGCACGGTACCATTCCACTGGTCGATGTCGGAGCCAACGTCGTACTGCATCAATAACTTCTTCATCATCCGCGTAGTGCCTCCCACGGATTGCGTCCTTCATTGGGCCAAACATATGGAAATCCGACGCTGCGAGATCGGGGCTGTAGGGTGCATGAGGAAGAACAGTCCACTGAAGTTTTGTGAGCTCCTCTCGGGTGCGAAGACTTGTGTGAGGTCTTGCGTTGTCATTAAGAAGGAGAAGTTCGTTCTGATTTTTGTGCCTACGAACACGCTGAAGTCGTTTCTTCAATTTCTGAAGAGTAGCACAATACACTTCAGAGTTGATCGTTTGACCATGGGGAAGGACATCGAACAGAATAACCCCTTCAGCGTCCCAGAAGACTGTAACCATGACTTTACCGGCTGAGGGTATGGCTTTAAACTTTTTCTTGGTAGGGGAGTGGGTGTGGCGCCACTCCATTGATCGCCGTTTTATTTCAGGTTCGAAGTGATGAACCCATGCTTCATCACCTGTAACAATCTTTGACAAGAAATTGTCACCCTCAGCCACATGACGAGCAAGCAATTCCGCACAGATGGTTCTCCTTTGCTCTTTATGGTGTTCGGTTAGACAACGAGGGACCCAGCGGGAACAAACCTTTGAATATCCCAACTGGTGAACAATTGTGACAGCACTACCAACAGAGATGTCAAGTTGAGCACTGAGTTGTTTGATGGTGATCTGTCGATCATCTCGAACGAGTGTGTTCGCACGCTCCGCCATTGCAGGAGTCACAGCTGTGCACGGCCGGCCCGCACGCGGGAAATCAGACAGTCTTGCTTGACCTTGCGGCGATGATGACACACGCTTTGCCCAACGACTCACCGTGCTTTTGTCCACTTCCAGATCACCGTAGACATTCTGCAAGCGCCTATGAATATCTGAGATGCCCTGGTTTTCCGCCAAAAGAAACTCGATCACTGCCCGTTGTTTGCAACGCACATCCGTTACAGACGCCATTTTAACAGCTCCGTACAGCTCTGCCACCTGTCGGAAGTCAATGAAACTATACGAGACGAAGCGGGAATGTTTGAAAATATTTCACAAGAAATTTCCGGTTTTTTCAACCAAAATTGGCCGAGAAAAAAAATGTGTTGCATTACTTATTGAACTGCCCTCGTATGTATGTCTATTGACAAGGAATTCAGAAATAAGAATTGCATTTATGTAATGAACATTACTGCCTACTGAGAATATCTAACACTATATTCTTAAAGCCTGAGCAAACATAAGCACGTGCTTCTGCATGACTGTAATTTCCTTGTACACTTCTAATAAAATTTACCATAATAAAGTTCTTGCCTTTAACGTTGCACTACCGTGGAAAGCTGGTGTGCCAAAAAATTTGTTACAGTTTTTCAATGTCTCGGATCGTGTGGATTTACAAGGCTCACGAAGATGCCTTTAGCGGCCATTGTTCGTACTGCAGCTATAGCTAAATACTCCAACCAACATTATGACGAAAATCTTCCAATCTCTGACCCATAAATTTCAGAGACCACTTTCATGTATACTCTATAGCTGGGACACACACACCTCCCTACAATATTTAAATAATTAAATATTATGAGTTTAGATTAACCAGTGCGGAGATAGGAAATCACGGGAACAACTGAAATAGCGCATCGCTTCACTGCAACTTGCATGTATTGTAACAATTGATAACAGACCAAGAAAACGTCGCGTCTTACACTTCACAGATAATAGTACTAGAATAATAATAAACACCTGATAAAGTTTTCTGCACTTTAGTTAAAGTTCAACAGGGGAAAACACTTGTAGTTCTCCCATAAATATAAATATCCGCGTAGGTGTGTTGAAGAACTGGTTATGAAACAGTCACTTTTAACATCAAGGCAGGCACACTCAAAGTAAAGAGAAAATAATTAGCAAATTTATATATTGACCAGAACATTGACCAGAACCATTGAACAGCCACGTCTCGAACCCTGAGCCAACAGATGGGGACGATTGCAAGACAACAACCATCTGCAGGAACAGTTCGACGACGTTTGCAGCAGCATGGACTATCAGCCCGGAGACCATGGTTGCGGTTACCCTTGACGCTGCATCACAGACAGGAGCGTCTGCGATGGTGTACTCAACGACGAACCTGGTTGCACGAATGGCAAAAGTCGTTTTTACGGATGAATCCAGGTTCTGTTTACAGTATGATGATGGTCGCATCCGTGTTTGACGACATCGCGGTGAACGCACATTGGAAGCGTGTATTTCTCTTCGTCATACTGGCGTATCACCCGGCGTGATGGTATGGGCTGCCATTGGTTACACGTCTCGGTCACCACTTGTTCGCATTGACGGCACTTTGAACAGTGGACGTTACATTTCAGATGTGTTACGACCCGTGGCTCTACCCTTCATTCGATCACTGCGAAACCCCACATTTCAGCAGGGTAATGCACGACCACATGTTGCAGGTCCTTTACGGGCCTTTCTGGATAGAGAAAATGTTCGACTGCTGCCCTGGCCAGCACATTTAGATCTCTCACCAACTGAAAACGTCTGGTCAATGGTGGCCGAGCAACTGGCTCGTCACAATACCCCAGTCACTACTCTTGATGAACTGTGGTATCGTGTTGAAGCTGCAATGGCAGCTGTACCTGTACACGCAATCCAAGCTCTGTTTGACTCAATGCCCAGGCGAATCAAGACCGCTATTACGGCCCGAGGTGGTTGTTCTGGGTTCTGATTTCTCAGAATCTATGCACCAAAATTGCGTGAAAAAGTAATCACATGTCATTTCTAGTATTATATATTTGTCCAACGAATACCCGTTTATCATCTGCATTTTTTCTTGGTGTAGCAATTTTAATGGCCAGTAGTGTAAAATAGCCACAACATAGGCTAACCAGGTTAGTGGCGGATTTAAAGACAACGGTCGAGCAAGGATCAAGGTGAGAAGGTAATCAAAACTAGCAGGATGGCCTTACACGGCAGACGTGCCAATACATTCGTTCATACCCCAGAATGAAGTAGCGCAACATAAATTATGGTTTTAGATTAACCAGTGCGGGGATAGGAAATCACGGGAACAACTGAAATAGCGCATCGCTTCACTGCAACTTGCATGTATTGTAACAATTGATAACAGACCAAGAAAATGTCGCGTCTTACACTTCACAGATAATAGTACTAGATCACATTTCAGACAATATTTTAAAACAACATACTTAAATATCTTTGTTTACCACATGCCTTAATTAGTTAACAGGTTAGGCTTTGTTACTGAAGCCAAGCAAATGAGGTAGAAAGTTAAGGTCTACAATTCTACTTTGCCGTTTAACACGCGTCGTGACGAGGAAAAGGAAGAATCCAGCTAATTAATTGGAAGTCACTACTTGGAACCAGTATCGCCGATGCGCTCAAAATCAACAGACAAAGGTGAGATTCCAGTTTACGCTTGCAAACAGCACACGCAGAACACGAGCATAAGATGAACGTTAAATAAGCTGCTCCCTGTTCAGTCATTTACACACCGACGAAACCAATTATCTTCGCCTGATTACTGTAGACGCCGGAATGCCCAGTTACTTGCAAATAACGCAAAATAATGGTCAAAACGTCTTACTTTAAGTCCGACTATATCTGTACGACACGAGTTTCAATGAACAACCAGGCGTCATCCCCTTTGATCGATCTGCGACCAAGAGAGTAACATCGGCTGCTATCACGGCCTTAACGATGCATCACACTTGACACGAGTAATGCCAAACATCAACAAAACGGCGTGGCCTCCTGTACGCTCCCAGACGTCCGCACTCGGAGTTCCTCTCAGCGACCGACGCTCTCTCGCAAGCACGGCAGGCAGCCGGCTGCAGCAACGCCACAGCGACCTCCGGCTAGGGTAAGAAAACAGCAGAGCGCAAAGCGGGAATTTCAAAAGGAACGCGCTACAGACTAGGAGGAAACGCACAGAACCAACCGTGACATTTCGTCACGGTTCAATAGCCACACCACATTGTATACGATTCGACACACTTTTTGGCAAATATACAGATTCACATCTTCAAACATGGACAACATGTCCACGTCTGCACTGCGTACTACTGTCTGCGACTCCATCCATTCTGTGCGCCACGCGGCGCTACATGGCGATCCAGACAAGCGGGAAAAGTAGACCCATTGTGTATCCCTGCCTCTCGTGGTTAAATTTTCGAAAATTGAACTGCAAAACATATATTCCCAAGTAATATTATAGTCGTTTCCAGTAATATGTACATTATTTTTTAACCTACTATAGCAACTATTTAATACACCTTAATGCACCTTCGTTTATGCGATTCCACAGATTCACAACATTTACACATGTCGATACTTCATCACAAGAGTTTTTGTCGAAATTTTTGTGGTTTTTATGGTGTTTATATGTTAAATAAAGTATTACGTTACACATTTCAAGCAGAAAGTTGATGTTACACACTTGAGGGCTTAGACTCGGTTGTGAACGTACAAGAGTGCCAGACGCACGTGTGCAGCATACGTTAGTTCTTCGTATTGCTCCATATTGGTAGTAGACATTAATCATTACAGACTATTATATTCTGGTTAAAAGTATTATAGTCATTTTCTCGATGAGTCACTGGGAGCCCATTTGTCCTAATCTGACATTTGACACATGCCTTTGTGTTGGTTTGGCTAGCTAAACTGCAAGGTAAGGTCGCGGTTGTGTTGGATATACCTATTCGCTGCTTCAGTTTCTTTCTCTCTCTACAGATAGTAGCAGCTGCTTCCCTCCTCCCTCCCCCACGCACCACCACCACCATCTTCCATCGAGTTACGCACAAGAAGAGGCAAACAGTTATTACAATTATTCAAAATGACAGTCACAATGGCATTATTTATTTTGCCGCCAACCTGTTTCAGCCCGTGATGGGGTCATCTTCAGGGCAATTTAAACCATTTGGTGGCAGTTACCAACCGTGCACAGGCAGGGTGACGACTCCAGCAAGCGACCAAATGGTGTAAATTGCACTGAAGATGACCACATCGCGGGTTGAAACCGGTTGGCGGCAAAATAAACAATGCGGTTGTAACTGTCATTTTGAATAATTGATTATAAGTAAACCAATCGCTGTTATCTCCACACAAGTAAGCCGTCTAAAAATTTAAGCAGTTATTCCACTGTGTTTCGATTACGATATTAACAATTATTATTTGCCTTTATGCTAGTCTCATTTACTCTCACGGAGTGCCCTACTTATTTATTATTATTTATAAAAGCAAAACGAGGATAATGGAATGTAGTCGATTTAATTCGGGTGATGCTGAGGGAATTAGATTAGGAAATGAGACTCTTAAAATAGTAAAGGAGTTTTGCTATTACCTGATGATAGTCGAAGTAGAGAGGATATAAAATGTAGACTGGCAATGGCAAGGAAAGCGTTTCTGAAGACGAGAAATTTGTTAACATCGAGTATAGATTTAGGTGTCAGGAAGTCGTTTCTGAAAGTATTTGTATGTTCAGCCATGTATGGAAGTGAAACATGGACGATAAATATTTTGGACAAGAAGAGAATAGAAGCTTTCGAAATGTGGCGCTACAGAAGAATGCTGAAGATTAGACGGGTAGATCACATAACTAATGAGGAGGTATTGAATAGAATTGGTGAGGAGTTTGTGACACAACGTGACTAGAAGAAGGGATCGGTTGGTAGGACATCTTATGCATCAAGGGATCACCAGTTTAGTATTGGAGGGCAGCGTGGAGGGTAAAAATCGTAGACGGAGACCAAGAGATGAATATACTAAGCAGGTTCAGAAGGATGTAGGTTGCAGTAGGTACTGGAAGACGAAGAAGCTTGTATAGGATAGAGCAGCATGGAGAGCTGCATCAACCAGTCTCAGGACTGAAGACCACAACAACAACATTATTTATGACTAGTAGTAAAATACAGTGTGGAGGGTCTATAACTGGTGTGTATGTATTCTATCACTAGTGTGTAATCACAGTCTTGCTCTTCCCAAGCTGAGCCATCTATCGGATTTGGGTAAAGGTATTTCATTAAACCTGACAGTAAGAACGAATCGAATTTGGATAAAGGTACTTCACTAAGCCTGACAGTAAGATGATTGACCCTTGATGCACGGAGTTTCATTATCTCTAGGAAATAAGTACATACAGCATTGCACAAGGGCTGATGAAAGTGCATTTCTTTGTGTTTGTTTCAAGAGGTAAGGTCCCCAAAGCAGCACGCTGAATTTCCCGTGCACTGGAGCTTCTTGTTTGTCTGCACGAGGACGCAGCTTTAGCAGAACGGTGCTCGTAACTTCTCACTGCCTTCTCTCTCTGCAGTAAATATCGTCCCCTATTACAAAATTCATTAAGGAAGTCAGCTATTTGGCTAAGAAGGCTACGTTCAAATTTTAATTGTGCTACTTATTGGAGTTTTATTAAAAATATAATACAGAAACGATTTCGGAGGAGGAAGGG
Organism: Schistocerca nitens; assembly: GCF_023898315.1. Classification (NCBI taxonomy): domain Eukaryota; kingdom Metazoa; phylum Arthropoda; class Insecta; order Orthoptera; family Acrididae; genus Schistocerca; species Schistocerca nitens. The sequence continues at coordinate 51,821,410 of NC_064618.1, read as the reverse complement.
TTCCATAATACCGTTTACCTAGAGCCTGCAGTCTTGAAAAGTTAATTGAATGTGGCAGAAGATTAATTATTCCGCAGGATGTTGTCCCTAGAGATAACGACTATAATGGCAGGAGAGGGGTAGGAAATCTCACGGGGGAGCGGGGGGGGGGGATGTTGGGGTGGGACCATTCGCGAGCGGTAAGGCGGTAAAGCAGTGGTGTGGGAAGCTGTGGGGGGAATTCTGAGGGCCCCGCAGCTACCTGCACGCTGATAACGACTTCCTCTCCAGCGGCTACCGGCTGTCTTCTGACAGGTCCATGCTTTATAATGGCATCCAGCGTCGATAGCAGTCAACACCATTGACGAAGCATTATCGATTTAGTGTCGAACTTTGGATGAAGGGCAACAGGCAGATTAAATATTTCCAGATTTCCGGAAAGCATTTGCGACGCTGCTCCACTGCAGACTCTTAACGAAGATAGGAGCATGTGGAATCGATATGAGAGTGGATCGAACTTCGTAAGTTGTAGAACCCACATGTTACCCTAGACGGCGAGTGTTCATCAGAGACAATGGTATCGTCTGGAGTGCCTTGGGAAGTGTGACAGGTCCGCTGTTATTTTCTATATACATAAATGATCTGGCGAACAGGATGGGCAGCAACCTGTGGTTGTTTGCTGAAGATGATGTGATGTACAGGACGGTGTCGAAGTTGAGTGAGTGTAGAAGGACATAAGATTACTTAGGCCATATTTCTAGTCGGTGTGATGGATGGCAGCTACCTGTAAATGTGGAAAAATGTACGTTGATGCTGATTTCTATGAATAACAAATCTGCAGTGTCCGTCACATCGCTTAAATATCTGGGCATAACATTGCAATGGCGTGTAAAATGGAACGAGCATTTGAGGATTGCGGTAGGGAAGGTGAACTTCGGTTTATTGGGAGAATTTTGGGAACTGTGGTACATATGTAAACGAAATCGCATATAGGTCGTTCTTGAGTACTGCCCGAGTGTTTGGGATCCGTACCAAATCATTAAGGGAAGACACCTAGTATTTCAGAGGTGGCTGCTAGATTTGTGGCCAGTGATTCGAACAACACAACAGTGTTACGGAGATGCTTCCAGAACTCACTAGGAATCCCTGGAGGAAAGGTTCTCGTCGAGGAACACTACTGAAAAAATTTAGAAGACCGGCTTTTAGGGTGGCTGTAGAACTTTTCTGCTGCCGCCGACTTACTTGCTCGTAAGGACCATTATGATTAGAGATTAGGACTCGTACGGAGGAGTACATACAGTCACTTTTGCCTCGCCCTATTTGCGAGTGGAACAGAATAGGGAAATCCTAGTGGTGCTAGTGGGTATCCGCGGCCACCCACCGTACGATGGGCTGCGGAGAGTGTATGCAGACGTAGACCTAGATGTAGACAACGTGGTCCGACGCCAATATCTGAAGCCAACATCGGAGTATACATGCAGACGTAGACGTAGACGACGTGGTCCCAAGCCAACATCTGAAACAGGAAGGAGGACGATGTATGATGATCGTAGTCCAAGAGTTTGGTATTGCTCTCAGCATTATTTTACTTGCGTAGGGGCTCTTCCTGTTGAGCGAAGGAGAGGTGGTTTCCGACGACGATCTCCTACAGCAGCATGTGACCGCTATATTGTGCAAGACGCAGGAAGAGACCCACGTCAAACAGCAGATGCAGCTGCAACCACATTTAACAGGACTGCGAGGCACGCAATCTCACGCTCCACAGGTGTATGGCGACTGCATTAGAGTGGTCTCTTTGCCCGATGACCAGAACTTTATAATCCGTTGAAACCCGCACATCGACGGAACCGATTAGAATGACGCCTAGAGCGAAGGGACTGGACCAACGACGAGTGTGGTAGCGTGCTCTTCTCGGATGGGAGCACATTAAGTTTGAGAAGTGATTCTGGACGTACCCTCATATGGTGAGAGGTAAGGACACGTAATGCAGCCTAGTACATGTCGAACATGATCGGTTTGATGTTCCAGGTATTATGGAGTCTGGAGGCATAATGTTGCATGGCTGTACTGGCCTCCAGATCTTAGAACACGGTACCAACGTTACTGTGACACTATACTCCTTCCACAAATGCGTCTTTACGGAGGTGCATTCAGCCGTGTGTTCATTTCTAGGGTACCGTACCTCCCTGGATTAATCCTTATACGATCACTTCATGTCTCTCAGTCCGACTACTAAGATCCCAGTTTCTCAGGGGCCGGTAGAGTTATCAAGTTAACATTGGTCTTACAATCTATGATCTACGATCGCTCAGCGGTGTATAAAATTTAATCATCTATGTTAATGCAATCAAAAGATACGGCCATTTTTATGCATGCAAACTCCCTTATCAGAACCTATATAGTACTCACCGTTGTCATATCTACCATTACCTCCTTTTGCGTAAATGTTGTGGTGTTGAATTATCCCGTATAAGTCAGTGCAGATTGCTACGTGCAGTTTGAAATAAACGCGCAGGCGTCAGTCGCAGTCTACTGCGATGATAATGTAACGTAGCAATTTAAATTCTGAATATTGTTTTGGAACGCCATGTATATTTTGAGCGCGAATAAATGCGTCTTAAATGAACGTAGCGTGACTTAATTTCAATACGCAGGCAAAATATTATTTATTACTAATGGAAATGTTACGCTCTCTTTCAATGAATGACAATGTGACATAACCTGCAACTAACCTTGCGATAATATAGAGTGTAAAATGATTTCTTTTCCCAGAAAATTAATCTAACGTTACCCAGAAAAAAAGAATGGTACAAAAACCTGGGAATTTTGAAATAATTGCAAAGAATTTCTTTAACTTTATGTATTTAAGAATTGAGTTAACTATTAATCCTTTGAATTAACTGAAAATATTTTAAATTAGAGGTGAAACCTCACCTAAGCCTCCCGGTGTTAAATCTCTCAATACGTTTGGTAGTCAAAAATATCAACTAACTTTAATATTGAAAACTGACTGTGAAAATTCATGAAAGCACTTAGAAGTATTTTCCTATGCGAGTGGAGCTCGTAAACACTGAAATATTTTTTAGTGCACGTAATGGCGGACTCAGGGCCACCGAAACACTCGAAGCTATATGGGCAATAGACACCAATGTTATTAATATCTTTAAATAGATTCCACGTGGAGGGAGAGGCGCCTTTGAAAGGAAACATAAGATACGTTCAGTTAGCAATATATTGTAGCCTTAAAGCTCATTCAGGTAGCTAGTTATTACATACATCGATCCACAGTAGAGAGAGACAGCAAACGAAAAACAGAGAACAAACAGGGGCGAGCAACATGGCTCTTGTGTATATATATTACACTTGAAATTCCATGCTTTCGTGGAACGTATTGGAATATAGTATTCTTTGCGATTAACGGAAAATATTTACAATATTTGTCACAGAATATAATCAGACTCGACAATGTGACATAATATCACAGGCATTATTTTCTCTTTTTACATTTCATTCATAACAGTTGAATAAATCGCGTCATATGTTAGATAGGCTTCCAGGTGACGCCACACGTAGAATCATGAAACTGGCCTAGAAGCGAGGGAGATCCGGCATTTGAACCTGACTGCAGAACGATTCTGCTGCGCCAACATACATTTCCAACAAGGAGCACAAAGATAAAATAACTTAGACGTCTCACAGAGACACATAGACAGTCGCTTTCCCTTGCTCTATTTACGAGCGAAACAGGAAGGGAAATGACCGTGCAGTGACTTGCGGAGTATGTATGTAAATGTAATAACGTTTATATTAGTCGGCGCCCCACAAGTTAGCGGACATGTGAAGATAAACACAATAGTAAAAACCTATATAACTCCAATATAAGTGAAAGAAGAGATAACTTTGCCGACAGCTGGAGCAGGTGGCAGTAACTGCTCCTGGTTTGCTGCTGCATTACTTGCTGTTGCCGTTGCATAAGTAGCGAGGGCGCCACACAGCCGTAGCATTACGTCAGTGGTAGCCAGTAGCCTTGAGACACAAATGAAATCGGTAAAAATGCAGTTGCTGTATGAAATATTTGGATCACGACCACAATCACGTTTGCATATAATGTAGCTGAAGAGCCTGCAAATGATGCGTATTAAGGAAATTAACGAGTAACATTGTAGCTAGAACCAAAGTGCCCTTCATGGGGATTTGTGCATGATCTACATCTACATCTACATCGTTACTCTGCAGTTCACACTTAAGTGCCTGGCAGAGGGTTCATCGAACCATTTTTGGCCGGCCGTTGTGGCAGATCGGTTCTAGGCACTTCAATCCGGTACCGCGCTGCTGCTACGGTCGCAGGTTCGAATCCTGCCTCGGGCATGGATGTGTGTGATGTTAGTTAGGTTTAAGTAGTACTAAGTCTTAGGGGACTGATGACCTCAGATGTTAAGTCATATAGTGCTCAGAGCCATTGGATTTGGAACCATTTTCATACTACTTCCCTACCATTCCACTTTCGAATGGCGTCTGGGAAAAAGGAACACCTAAATCTATTCGTTCGAGCTCTGATTTCTGTTATTTTATTATGATGATCATTTATCTCTACGTAGGGGGGTGTCAACAAATTGTTTTTGGATTCGCAAGAGAATGTTAGTGATTGAAATTTCGTAAATAGATCTCGCCGCAAAGAAGACGGCCTTCGTTTCAGTGACTGCCACCGCAGCTCGGGTATCATATCAGTGACATTCTCACCCCTATTGTGCGATAACAAGAAACGAGCAGCCATTCTCTACACTTCTTCGACGTCCTCCGTCAATCCTGCCTAGTAAGGATCCCATACCGCGCAGCAATATTCCACAGAGGACGAACAAGTGTAATGTAGGCTGTCTCTTTAGTGGGTTTGTCGCATCTTCTAAGTGTTCTGCCAACAAAGCGCAATCATTGTTTCGTCTTCCACACTATATAGTCTATGTGATCTTTCCCATTTAAGTTGTTCGTAATTGTAATTCCTAGGTATTTAGTCGAACTGACTGCTCTTAGATTTGTGCGATTTATCGTATACACAAAATTTATTGGATTTCTTTTAGTACCCATGTGGATGACCGCGCACTTTTCTTTGTTTAGTGCCAGTTGCCATTTTCGAACCATACAGAAATTCTCTCTAGATCATTTTGTAATTGGAATTGATAGTCTGATGATATTACTAGACGGTAAATTACAGCGCCATCTGCAAACAATCTACGGGGCCTGCTCAGATTATCACCTAGATCACTTACATCAATCGCCGGCCGAAGTGGCCGAGTGGTTCTAGGCGCTACAGTCTGGAACCGCGCGACCACTACGGTCGCAAGTTCGAATCCTGCCTCGGGCACGGATGTGTGTTGTGTCCTTAGGTTAGTTAGGTTTAAGTAGTTCTAAGTTCTAGGGGACTGATGACCTTAGAAGTTAAGTCCCATAGTGCTCAGAGCCATTTTGAACTTATGCCAATCAGGAACAGCAGAGGGCCTATGACACTACCTTGCGGAACACCAGACATCACTTCTGTTCTACTCGATGATTTACCGTCTATTTCTACGAACTGTGACCTCTCTGAGAGGAAATCACGAATCCAGTCACACAACTGAAACGATACTCCATAGGCACTCAATTTGATTAATAGTCGCTTGTAAGGAACGGTATCAAAAGCCTTCTGGGTGTTATGTGTTGTGCAAAGATTACTTAGAAGGACGTCATCAGTAGCCATGCTAACCGTATCAAGATAGTTATGTTCCGTCTTCGGTTCAAAGATACAGAAGTGTGGCTTACAATTTTTGACTCGAATCATAATCAGTACGTTATATACAACAGAAACGGAACCAGTAACAGTCAAAAAATATAAAGAAAGTACAAAGAAGTCTTTCACCTATATTTTAGTCATATAGTTTTTCATTGTTGTGTTTATCTTCATGTGTCCTCTAATAACTTCCATGTTACTGCATTTACAGAGTATGTAGTGGACTGAGGATAATATGCTATTCATCTAAACTGGTCACCGTTTTTGAAAATAAAATTTAATACCGTCTGGAAGGTTTTTATTATCTTTTGATGTACCTTTGTCTAAAAGATTTACTCCACCATGAGTCAGACACAGGTCCACAACATGTCAGGCAAACAAACATTCTACCGCAAAGCCACGCTACTTGTCGGTAAAAAAACCTTACTTTAGCACACTAACAATGGTTGGAAAACTTCAAAGTAAATTTTGTCGAGAATTGTTGAGAGTTGAATCGAACGTCATCGTGGAGGGGTGATATGTAGGTTCTGAACTTGACGTACCTTAAATATAAAATATTGCAACAAACTGTTTGTCTGGTCGTCTGCTTGTAAGAACTACAAAATGTACAGCTCACAGTTTTCTCGCAGAAACGTGAAAATTGAGACACTGCCTTTTCCGTCTTTCTATCATGTCCATATTAGAACAACGTGTTCATAGCTGCATCTGTCTAGGGCTATTGGAGTCGTTATTAATATGTTCCTAAGTACTATTAGGAACTTATTACTAAGTCGCAGTAGTAGTCCTGTCCTCAAGCCCACTGTCGCGGCTTAACAGAGATAATCTCGTTGACACTGACTTCCGCTGGTTTCCATTCCAAACAGGGGTTATAGGCAAACCATCATAGTTGTAGATAAGAGTGGAATCGGTTAACGCCCTTGTCCGAGAGCAGCAGACCTAATGGTAACAGATAAGTCTCTCACAATTTATGGTAAAGCAAACTGGGGTATGAAGGAACTTTGCTGCGGATCCTTATGTCATCTCGCACATCCTTTTGTCACTCTCATAAACTGTAATTAATTATAGTCACATAATTTTTCCTCCCTCTCTGAAGATGGGTTGGAACATCATTGGAGGCTAAACTGTGGTTGATTTTGGAGGACGCTTCCAGTAAAATTTACCGACAGAACACCCGTCAGGAAGGGCATTTTGGTCCTGTATCTGGTGGCGTCATCATCGGCCAGCATACAGAATCACAGGGTGTGCTGGGTGTGCTAGAATCGTGCCGGTTTTTTCTTTTATTTTTACCGAGAGGTGGTCCGTAATAGATCCGCTTTGGCATCCTTAAACTGAATTTATTCGAACGACCAAGCTATTGTATCAGATAACTTGTTGATTATCAGGCCTCGTATTTAGTATGGGGCAGACTCTATGAACATGATCGCATTTTCGGATTAAGATCCCATCTGAACGTAACACAGTATGAATTTGGCCAGATCTGTATTTACTGTGTACGTTATTTATTCCCTGAGATAGAAAACGCGACCAGGACTTCAGATTTATGGGCTGCAGCTTACTCATAACTTGTTAATTTTTTTAAACTCTTGTTGATGCTACTGTTCCTTAATCATTTTGAGTTTTTGAACAAATCCACGATCGAGTTCGCCATGTGTTCCAGCGCTGTTGTGAAGAGGCGACAGCTGGTGCAGATGGTGCTACTGGGGGTCCATCCGACAGGCCGCGGGTGGCAGGCGACGTGGAAGACGTGGTCGAGACTAATTGTCATTATTAAAATCTGTTCGTAATAAATGAACCTAATACTGTTTTCACTTCTTTATCTGATGACCCACTGTAATCACTGAAAAGTTGTGAATTATCAGATCTGTACGTTTAGGTGACTCATTTGTACATTATAAGTTCAAAAATGGCTCTGAGCACTGTGGGACTTAACAGCTGAGGTCATCAGTCCCCTAGAACTTAGAACTACTTAAATCTAACCAACCGAAGGACATCAGAAACATCCATGCCCGAGGCAGGATTCGAACCTCCGACCGTAGCGGTCGCGTGGTTCCAGACTGAACCGCCTAGAACCGCTCGGCAACTCTGGCCGGCTACATTATAAGTGCCGAGAAGACATATAAGATGGTACAGTTGTGAGTATTGCTTCGTAATGGAATTTAAATTTGAAACATTCTAGCTGCGATAAGACCGGCCAGTCAACTTTAAAATGACTATTCTGTTGGCTCAGGAGAAGTTACTAGAAGTTTAGACTGACAGTTCAATGACAAAAACTATTCTTACGCACAGAATACGAACAGAAGAATAGGACTATCTCTGACAGTTGAAAGTGCAAATATTTAGATTAATTGTTTGTACTTCAGAACTCAACACGTACTGAACGCTAATCAAGCCCCACGAGCTCTTAACGCTTGTTTACCCAACTTCACAATGATTTGACTGCTAGAGCAAATCAATGAACGCTATTACTACCAGTGTAAATTCTATGCATCTGAGTTATGCCTAGTGAATCGACTAGAATCATTAACGACATTTATGCATCTTACGAACTAATTCGAAATTTGGTAGATTTCAGGTGCCTTATAAGGCAGTACAACCATTATTGGAGTGAGATTTTCATTTTCCGACTATCAACAAGAGTGTTATCTCTGGTTGCCATTTTTAACTGGCGTGAATGTTGACAATCAAACTATATTCACGAGGTGTAGATAATCATTGAAAGTGAGTTATCTCAAACGCTTTTGTTGTTGTTCTGGTCTTCAGTCCTCAGACTGGTTTGATGCAGATCTCCATGCTACTCCATACTGTGCAGGCTTCTTCATCTCCCACTACGTACTGCAGCCTACATCCTTCTGAATCTGTTTAGTGTATCCATCTCTTTCTCTCCCACTACGATTTTTGCCCTCCACGCTGCACTCCAATACTAAATTGGTGATCCCTCGATGTCTCAGAACATGTCCTACCAACCGATCCCTTCTTCTTGTCAAGTTGTGCCACAAACTCCTCTTCTCCCCAATCCTATTCAATACTTCCTTATTAGTTACGTGATCTACCCATCTAATCTTCAGCATTCTACTGTAGCACCACATTTGAAGGGCTTCTATTCTCTTCTTGTCCAAACTATTTATCGTCCACGTTTCACTTCCATACATGGCTACAACCCATACAAATCCTTTCAGAAACGACTTCCTGGCATTTAAATCTATGCTCGATGTTAACAAATTTTTCTTCTTTAGAAACGCTTTCCTTGCCATTGCCAGTCTACATTTTATATCCTCTCTACTTCGACCATCATCAGTTACTTTGCTCCCCAAACAGCAAAACTCCTGTACCACTTTAAGTGTCTCATTTCCTAATCTAATTCCCTCAGCATCGCGCGACGTAATTCGACTACATTCCATTTCCTCGTTTTGCTTTTGTTGATGTTCATCTTATATCCTCCCTTCAAGACACTGTCCATTCCGTTCAACTGCCCTTCCAAGTCCTTTGCTGTCTCTGACAGAATTACAATGTCATCGGCGAACCTCAAAGTTTTTATTTCTTCTCCATGGATTTTAATACCTACTCCGAATTTTTCTTTTGTTTCCTTTACTGCTTGCTCAATATAGAGATTGAATAACATCTGGGAGAGGCTACAACCCTGTCTCACTCCCTTCCCAACCACTGCTTCCCTTTCATGTCCCTCGACTCTTATAACTGCCATCTGGTTTCAGTACAAATTGTAAATAGCCTTTCGCTCCTTGTATTTTACCCCTGCCACCTTCAGAATTCGAAAGAGATTATTCCAGTCATCATTGTCAAAAGCTTTCTCCAAGTCTACAAATGATAGAAACGTAGGTTTGCCTTTTCTTAATCTAGCTCCTAAGTCGTACGGTCAGTATTGCCTCACGTGATCCCATATTTCTACGGAACCCAAACTGATCTTCCCCGAGGTCGGCTTCTACCAGTTGTTCCATTCGTCTGTACAGAATTCGCGTTAGTATTTTGCAGCCGTGACTTATTAAACTGATAGTTCGGTAATTTTCACATCTGTCAACGCCTGCTTTCTTTGGGATTGGAATTATTATATTCTTCTTGAAGTCTGAGGGTATTTCGCCTATTTCATACATTTTGCTCACCAGATGGTAGAGTTTTGTCAGGACTGTCTCTCTCAAGGCTTTCAGTAGTTCTAATGGAATGTTGTCTACTCCCGGGGCCTTGTTTCGACTTAGGTCTTTCAGTTCTCTATTAAATTCTTCACGCAGTATCATATCTCCCATTTCATCTTCATCTACATCCTCTTCCATCTTCCATGTCCTCAAGAACATCGCCCTTGTATAGTCCCTCAATATACTCCTTCCACCTTTCTGCTTTCCCTTCTTTGCTTAGAACTGGGTTTCCATCTGAGCTCTTCATATTCATACAAGTGGTTCTCTTTTCTCCAAAGGTCTCTTTTATTATCCTGTAGGCAGTATCTATCTTACCCCTAGTGAGGTAAGCCTCTACATCCTTACATTTGTCCTGTAGCCATCCCTGCTTAGCCATTTTGCACTTCCTGTCGATCTCATTTTTGAGACGTTTGTATTCCTTTTTGCCTGCTTCATTTATTGCATTTTTATATTTTCTCCTTTCATCAATTAAATTCAGTATTTCTTCTGTCACCCAAGGATTTCTACTAGCCCTCGTCTTTTTACCTACTTGATCCTCTGCTGCCTTCACCACTTCATCCCTCAAAGCTATCCATTCTTCTTCTACTGTATTTCATTCCCCCATTCTTGTCAATTGTTCCTTTATGCTCTTCCTGAAACTCTGTACAACCTCTGGTTCTTTTAGTTTATCCAGGTCCCATCCCCTCAAATTACCACCTTTTTGCAGTTCCTTCACTTTTAATCTAACCAATAAGTTGTGGTCAGAGTCCACATCTGCCCCTGGAAATGTCTTACAATTTAAAACCTGGTTCCTAAATCTCTGTCTTACCATTATATAATCCATTTGAAACCTGTCAGTATCTCCAGGCTTCTTCCATGTATACAACCTCCTTTTATGATTCTTGAGCCAAGTGTTAGCTATGATTAAGTAGTGCTCTGTGCAAAATTCTAAAAAGGGGCTTCCTCTTTCATTTCTTCCCCCCAATCCATATTCACCTACTACGTTTCCTTCTCTTCCTTTTCCTACTATCGAATTCCAGTCACCCATGACTATTAAATTTTCGTCTCCCTTCACTATCTGAATAATTTCTTTTATCTCATCATACATTTCTTCAATTTCTTCGTCATCTGCAGAGCTAGTAGGCATATAGACTTGTACTACTGTTGTAGGCGTGGGCTTCGTGTCTATCTTGGCCACAATAATGCGTTCACTATGTTGTTTGTAGTAGCTTACCCGAACTCCTATTTTTTTATTCATTATTAAACCTATTCCTGCATTACCCCTATTTGATTTTGTATTTATAAACCTGTATTCACCTGACCAAAAGTCTTGTTCCTCCTGCCACCTAATTTCACTAATTCCCACTATATCTAACTTTAACCTATCCATTTCCCTTTCTAAATTTTCTAAGCTACGTGCCCGATTAAGGGATCTGACATTCCACGTTCCGATCCGTAGAACGCCAGTGTTCTTTCTCCTGATAACGACGTCCTCCTGAGTAGTCCCCTCCCGGAGATCCGAATGGGGGACTATTTTACCTCCGGAATATTTTACCCAAGAGGACGCCATCATCATTTAATCATGCTGTAAAGCTGCATACCCTCGGGAAAAATTACGGCTGTAGTTTCCCCTTGCTTTCAGCCGTTCGCAGTACCAGCACAGCAAGGCCGTTTTGGTTGGTGTTACAAGGCCAGATCAGTCAATCATCCAGACTGTTGCCCCTGCAACTACTGAAAAGGCTGCTGCCCCTCTTCAGGAACCACACGTTTGTCTGGCCTCTCAACAGATACCCCTCTGTTGTGGTTGCACCTACGGTACGGCTATCTGTGTCGCTGAGGCACCCAAGCCTCCCCACCAACGGCAAGGTCCATGGTTCATGGGGGGGGGGGGGGGGGCTGAAACGCATATGTGTTAAAAAAGGGAATATTGGTAAATACTTTTATTCCAAAAGTGCATGAAAGAGAACATTGACATCAAAGATTATGATGTTGTTGATGGTTCAAATGGCTCTGAGCACTATTGGACTTAACATATTTGGTTATCAGTCCCTTAGAACTGCTTGAACCTAAGGACATCACACAACACCCAGTCATCACGAGGCAGAGAAAATCCCTGACCCCGCCGGGAATCGAACCCGGGAACCCAGGCGCGGGAAGCGAGAACGCTACCGCACGACCACGAGCTGCGGACGATGTTGTTGATATAATGATGTATGGAATCTTCTTTTGTTTCGCAAATTCGCAAACTCTTTCCACGAACGTAATTGACCATAATATGTCTAAATTATCCATGCAACTACGCCTTGTTAGAGTAAAGTATCTGCTGTTAAAAAGTTGCATTTACATAAAAGATTCTTTATGAAGTTTATTGCGGGTTCGTTCGAATCCTGGTAATACCACTATTTGCACCTGCGGCGCGTCGACACAACAGTCAGAACAGTAGTTATACGAGAAATAAATGTCCTTAGCTATTAATTAACGAGTCGCAGACAGCCTGTGGTTGACGTCAGGAGAGGAGAGAGGGCGTAATTTTCTAATTCACCGCTAAAATCGACGTTTCGACAGCGTTCGCGGTAGTTCTCTTCAGTGCGACAAAGGGTTGGTTTCTTGGTGTGGCTGCGACACGTACAGTCTCTTTCCTGAATGTCACTGTCTTTTCCAAAGTCAGGAATCCCGTGGAGAGCTGGCTATATGGAAGGCATTTGCCTGTGCTGCTCTGTGATTGGTAGGTAACAGCGAATCTGCAGCTTGTACCTAGGGGCATCAGCAAGAAGATGATATCTGAGAGCCCCTTGGTTATGTGAGTATTTGTTAGCTGCTGCTAGCACGTGGGGTCTGAGATTGCTGGCAACCACTTGGTCGGTTAACTCTTAACCATCCTGCCCGTTCACGCTGTTGGGGTGTTACTTTCTGCTGCTGCATCCACAGCTGTCGAGCAAACACGCAGATCGGTCGGCCGCACGACACTTGGTGTTGAACTGTTACCGACGTGATGTGTTGCCTCAGTCACACGTAACGTTTACGCTCCGACAGGCGAGAGCTATTGGGTTTCCCGGTTCCGCCAACATACACGCCACCGTAAACACATCGGAGTTTGCAAATGCCTGAAGCTCTTAGTGCCCGAAAGGATTTTATTGAAACTGACTTCTCATGGAAGCCTTCTCACTTATATTAAGACTGGAAATGCAAAAGGATGTATGTGCCACTTCTTAACTTTAAGGTTTTTTTCCCTGCTAACCAATCTACGTCTTCGCTCCAGTGCTTTGCTAAGGGACTTATGTGCTACAATTTTTCCTTATGGTTCGTACTGTTCCTAACACAGTGCGCTAGCCTTATGTTCAAACCTGCTCTGCTGATTGATCTGTGTGTCACTGCCTTCTGCCGCTAGCCGATCAATAGCCAGTAGTCAAGGTTAAGCGTTGACGTTCATTTCGTGCGTTCGTTTTGCTTACTGAAGCTGTTGCATGTGGTTTAAAATGATGGACGAGGCTCATGTGAATATTTGAACGCCAGTGCTTTTGATAGTAATGGAAGTGTTGAAAAATTTACTTTCAGAACAAAGCTGCAAAGGCAAGTGGAAAGTCGAACGCCACACTGAAGACGCAGAAAAGGAGGGAAATTTCTGGAAAGCAACCGCCACCTTTACAGGTTAGTCCTGTTGTTTTCTTGCAGTCGAATTATTCTTGTAATACTTAACAGTACTCACGCATTAATTCTAGGAGGTTTATGCATACAATTTGTTTTTGTTTTGTGGAAAGGTATTCTGCAATTGTAAGTACAGTTGCAGAGAGATTGTTGTTATGAAAACGCAGCTCTTTGGAAAATACCACAGATTGCCCAGAACCATCAAGGCAATTTTTGAATGTTGGGCTCCATTCTACAATTTTAACTTTTGGTTTTGTAAGTGGTTTTGTATCTCCTTATATGGATTAACTTTTAAAGGCAATATGTATTTTGTGAAATCTGATGCAATTACCAATTTTCGCGCCTAAACTGGGCACGAGTAATATAAGGGCGCATGGTACATTTGTTCATTAGGCTATAGTTCGCATAGTAGATCTAAAGTTGTTATCCACGTATATGGTTCTTTGTATGCGCAACACTTTCTTAATCGCATTATTTAAGTAATACGATTGTTTATCTCGTACTGTAATTTTTACCTGAACTCTGTCAATTTTGGATTTGTACATTCAGTAACATAGCGTCCGTCATCTGTTGGAAGTAACATAAATGTGCCTATTGATGCATTTGTAGTTCGTATGTAGAACGGCAGATGGCCATTGATACCACTATTCGGTTTCGTCATTATGACAAATAAGTTTCATTTCGTAAATTTGTGTGAATGGAATCATATTTTTAGTGAGTTTATCTCTTCTTACAATTTTGACGATCGTAGTTTTGACGTATATATTTAATTTATTATTATCATCTAACAAAAATGTTCAGACATTTTAACTTGTTGTTATTATTTAAATTGGTATCATCATTTACCATCACTGTATATTTTTTGAATTGTGATATATTTCTTATTGTTTGAATTTTTCGTTACTTTTGTATTTTCCATAGAGGGCGCTTATTGCAACTTGGCGCCACCTCATGTTTTCTTGTGGTTTAGACCTATGATGTGTCACTTCATGACAGAAATCTGCCAAAGACAGTACTTCTATATTTATGACATGTATCGCTTAGAAAAATGGTATGTTATGACTTTGAATTTTAATTTCAGACATCTTTATATGTTGTAATTAATGTAACTATGTTTCATTGTCAATTTTTTTGGTTTGTTAAGGCAGTTGTTGTTTATGCCCTGTCTCTTGTATTTGTTTTAGCACCGATAATGACTGATACCAGTCGAAATCGATTTGCAACAATAAAAGTAAATTATGTTTCCGCGACTGGTTGCTACATTCTTTATAATTTTAATAACAAGGCAATTACCTGATGACGATTATAGAGGCCCTTAATAATCAAAGATGACTCCATGGAATCTATACTGAAAACACAGAGAGGAAAAGGAAGTCAAGCCCCAATTATACACGTCCAGATGGGTTCAAATGGTTCAAATGGCTCTGAGCACTATGAGACATAAATACTGAGGTCATCAGTCCCCTAGAACTTGTTGTTGTTGTGGTCTTCAGTCCTGGGACTGGTTTGATGCAGCTCTCCATGCTACTCTATCCTGTGCAAGCTTCTTCATCTCCCAGTACCTACTGCAACCTACATCCTTCTGAATCTGCTTAGTGTATTCATCTCTTGGTCTCCCTCTACGATTTTTACCCTCCACGCTGCCCTCCAATGCTAAATTTGTGATCCCTTGATGCCTCAAAACATGTCCTACCAACCGATCCCTTCTTATAGTCAAGTTGTGCCACAAACTTATCTTCTCCCCAATCCTATTCAATACTTCCTTATTAGTTACGTGATCTACCTATCTAATCTTCAGCATTCTACTGTAGCACCACATTTGAAAGGCTTCTATTCTCTTCTCGTCCAAACTATTTATCGTCCACGTTTCACTTCCATACATGGCTACACCCCATACAATTACTTTCAGAAACGACTTCCTGACATTTAAATCTCTGCTCGATGTTAACAAATTTTTCTTCCTTAGAAACGCTTTCCTTGCTATTGCCAGTCTACATTTTATATCCTCTGTACTTCCACCATCATCAGTTACTTTGCTCCCCAAACAGCAAAACTCCTTTACTACTATAAGTGTCTCATTTCCTAATCTAATTCCCTCAGCATCGCGCGACGTAATTCGACTACATTCCATTTCCTCGTTTTGCTGTTGTTGATGTTCATGTTATATCCTCCCTTCAAGACACTGTCCATTCCGTTCAACTGCTCTTCCAAGTCCTTTGCTGTCTCTGACAGAATTACAATGTCATCGGCGAACCTCAAAGTTTTTATTTCTTCTCCATGGATTTTAATACCTACTCCGAATTTTTCTTTTGTTTCCTTTACTGCTTGCTCAATATAGAGATTGAATAACATCGGGGAGAGGCTACAACCCTGTCTCACTCCCTTCCCAACCATTTCTTCCCTTTCATGTCCCTCGACTCTTATAACTGCCATCTGGTTTCAGTACAAATTGTAAATACCCTTTCGCTCCTTGTATTTTACCCCTGCCACGTTCAGAATTCGAAAGAGATTATTCCAGTCATCATTGTCAAAAGCTTTCTCCAAGTCTACAAATGATAGAAACGTAGGTTTGGCTTTTCTTAATCTAGCTCCTAAGTCGTACGGTCAGTATTGCCTCACGTGTTCCCATATTTCTACGGAATCCAAACTGATCTTCCCCGAGGTCGGCTTCTACCAGTTTTTCCATTCGTCTGTACAGAATTCGTGTTAGTATTTTGCAGCCGTGACTTATTAAACTGATAGTTCGGTAATTTTCACATCTGTCAACGCCTGCTTTCTTTGGAATTGGAATTATTATATTCTTCTTGAAGTCTGCGGGTATTTCGCCTATTTCATACATTTTGCTCACCAGATGGTAGAGTTTTGTCAGGACTGTCTCTCTCAAGGCTTTCAGTAGTTCTAATGGAATGTTGTCTACTCCCGGGGCCTTGTTTCGACTTAGGTCTTTCAGTGCTCTATTAAATTCTTCACGCAGTATCATATCTCCCATTTCATCTTCATCTACATCCTCTTCCATCTTCCATGTCCTGAAGAACATCGCCCTTGTATAGTCCCTCAATATACTCCTTCCACCTTTCTGCTTTCCCTTCTTTGCTTAGAACTGGGTTTCCATCTGAGCTCTTCATATTCATACAAGTGGTTCTCTTTTCCTGTAGGCAGTATCTATCTTACCCCTAGTGAGGTAAGCCTCTACATCCTTACATTTGTCCTCTAGCCATCCCTGCTTAGCCATTTTGCAATTCCTGTCGATCTCATTTTTGAGACGTTTGTATTCCTTTTTGCCTGCTTCATTTATTGCATTTTTATGTTTTCTCCTTTCATCGATTAAATTCAGTATTTCTTCTGTCACCCAAGGATTTCTACTAGCCCTCGTCTTTTTACCTACCTGATCCTCTGCTGCCTTCACCACTTCATCCCTCAAAGCTATCCATTCTTCTTCTACTGTATTTCATTCCCCCATTCTTGTCAATTGTTCCTTTATGCTCTTCCTGAAACTCTGTACAACCTCTGGTTCTTTTAGTTTATCCAGGTCCCATCCCCTCAAATTACCACCTTTTTGCAGTTCCTTCACTTTTAATCTAACCAATAAGTTGTGGTCAGAGTCCACATCTGCCCCTGTAAATGTCTTACAATTTAAAACCTGGTTCCTAAATCTCTGTCTTACCATTATATAATCCATTTGAAACCTGTCAGTATCTCCAGGCTTCTTCCATGTATACAACCTCCTTTTATGATTCTTGAACCAAGTGTTAGCTATGATTAAGTTGTGCTCTGTGCAAAATTCTAAAAAGGGGCTTCCTCTTTCATTTCTTCCCCCCAGCCATATTCACCTACTACGTTTCCTTCTCTTCCTTTTCCTACTATCGAATTCGAGTCACCCACGACTATTAAATTTTCGTCTCCCTTCACTATCTGAATAATTTCTTTTATCTCATCATACATTTCTTCAATTTCTTCGTCATCTGCAGAGCTAGTTGGCATATAGACTTGTACTACTGTTGTAGGCGTGGGCTTCGTGTCTATCTTGGCCACAATAATGCGTTCACTATGTTGTTTGTAGTAGCTTACCCGAACTCCTATTTTTTTAATCATTATTAAACCTATTCCTGCATTACCCCTATTTGATTTTGTATTTATAACCCTGTATTCACCTGGCCAAAAGTCTTGTTCCTCCTGCCACCGAATTTCACTAATTCCCTCTATATCTAACTTTAACCTATCCATTTCCCTTTCTAAATTTTCTAAGCTACGTGCCCGATTAAGGGATCTGACACTCCACGTTCCGATCCGTAGAACGCCAGTTTTCTTTCTCCTGATAACGACGTCCTCCTGAGTAGTCCCCTCCCGGAGATCCGAATGGGGGACTATTTTACCTCCGGAATATTTTACCCAAGAGGACGCCATCATCATTTAATCATGCTGTAAAGCTGCATACCCTCGGGAAAAATTACGGCTGTAGTTTCCCCTTGCTTTCAGCTGTTCGCAGTGCCAGCACAGTAAGGCCGTTTTGGTTAGTGTTACAAGGCCAGATAAGTCAATCATCCAGACTGTTGCCCCTGCAACTACTGAAAAGGCTGCTGCCGCTCTTCAGGAACCACACGTTTGTCTGGCCTCTCAACAGATACCCCTCTGTTGTGGTTGCACCTACGGTACGGCTATCTGTGTCGCTGAGGCACGCAAGCCTCCCCACCAACGGCAAGGTCCATGGTTCATTGGGGGGGGGGGGGGGGCTGAAACGCATATGTGTTAAAAAAGGGAATATTGGTAAATACTTTTATTCCAAAAGTGCATGAAAGAGAACATTGACATCAAAGATTATGATGTTGTTGATGGTTCAAATGGCTCTGAGCACTATTGGACTTAACATCTTTGGTTATCAGTTCCTTAGAACTGCTTAAACCTAAGGACATCACACAACACCCAGTCATCACGAGCCAGAGAAAATCCCTGACCGGCCAGGAATCGAACCCGGGAACCCAGGCGCGGGAAGCGAGAACGCTACCGCACGACCACGAGCTGCGTACGATGTTGTTGATACAATGATGTATGGAATCTTCTTTTGTTTCGCAATTTCGCAAACTCTTTCCACGAACGTAATTGACCATTATATGTCTAAATTATCCATGCAACTACGCCTTGTTAGAGTAAAGTATCTGTTATTAAAAAGTTGCATTTACATAAAAGATTCTTTATGAAGTTTATTGCGGGTTCGTTCGAATCCTGGTAATACCACTATTTGCACCTGCGGCGCGTCGACACAACAGTCAGAACAGTAGTTATACGAGAAATAAATGTCCTTAGCTATTAATTAACGAGTCGCAGACAGCCTGTGGTTGACGTCAGGAGAGGAGAAAGGGCGTAATTTTCTAATTCAGCGCTAAAATCGACGTTTCGACAGCGTTCGCGGTAGTTCTCTTCAGTGCGACAAAGGGTTGGTTTCTTGGTGTGGCTGCGACACGTACAGTCTCTTTCCTGAATGTCACTGTCTTTTCCAAAGTCAGGAATCCCGTGGAGAGCTGGCTATATGGAAGGCATTTGCCTGTGCTGCTCTGTGATTGGTAGGTAATAGCGAATCTGCAGCTTGTACCTAGGGCAGGGCTTCACAACATACGTGCTCGCGGAGCAAGCTGTGAGCAGCAAGGCGCGAGCACGGAGCAGCGCGAGCACGCCACCCCCACTACCGGACCAGAGCGGAGAGTGGGGAGAGTCACGTGGGGTACACAACAGCTGCCGCCAGTCGATGTAAATCCGCGGTCACCTGTAGCGATACCACTCACGAATTATTACTGCGACAAATGAAACAAATAAAGGAGAATGTACACGTGCCTCATAATTTTATTAGCTTAGTGTATGCCTCTACCATCTGTAGACACTGAAACTAAAGAATTCCACGACAATCCTATATTTTCAACACTTTCTTCAACACTACTTAAAATATCACCTCCGGTTGTAGTGTTCTTCATGGCTACTACATCGAGGAGCTCCTCCCTCACCTGAAGATCTCTATTAACACCTCTAATAAATATGGCAAGCTGCGCTGTTCCAGTGATATCAACTCTTTCGTCCAGAGCTAGAGAATACGCCATAAAATCTTTACAGATATTTGCAAACTGGCTCTGGACGTCGTCTGCCATGTCCTGTATGCGACGCATAATGGTCATGTTAGATAATGGCACAATCAGAAACTGTTCAACTTGAGATGGACACAAAAGTTCCGCAGCAGCTACCAAACATTCTTTTATTAAATCGCCATCAGTTAAGGGCGCAGGGATTTTGCTAAAAGCAAAGCAGTTTTGTAACCCACTTTGAGAGCTGCCTCAGTTGATTTTTCTTCGTTGTCCAGATCTTCTTCGGATAGCTTCCTTTTAAGTTTAATAACTTCGTGTGCACGATCTGGTCCATCACATTTTCCACGTCCGTAGTCTTTCGCGTGGTACGACATATAATGTCGCTGCAAATTAAATATCGTAAAATAATTCAGCGTTTTGTGACATACTAATCATTTTGCAACACCAACTTTTTCAGTAAACAGATACAATTCCTCCCAATGGGGGTTGAACTGCGAAAGCATGGTTGGGGATACACAACGGCGACTTCACATGATTCTTAACCAGCGAAGTGACTGTTACGAGCTGATCGTAGTACTTTAAGCGTTACACAGTCGGCGCGAATTCAATAGGCACGCTGCGGCCCTATTCAAACGTGCGCGCGCATTTCCCCTCCTTCCCCTCCCTCCCCACTCCGCGACCTTGCAGCTGCTCGAGAGCAGGTGCCTGAGCAGACGCGAGTACTCGTGCTCAAAACCGGCCAGTTGTTAAGCCCTGACCTAGGGGCATCAGCAAGAAGATGATATCTGAGAGCCCCTTGGTTATCTGAGTATTTGTTAGCTGCTGCTAGCACGTGGGGTCTGAGATTGCTGGCAACCACTTAGTCGGTTAACTCTTAACCATCCTCCCCGTTCACGCTGTTGGGGCGTTACTTTCCGCTGCTGCATCCACAGCTGTCGAGCAAACACGCAGATCGGTCGGCCGCACGACACTTGGTGTTGAACTGTTACCGACGTGATGTGTTGCCTCAGTCACACGTAACGTTTACGCTCCGAAAGGCGAGAGCTATTGGGTTTCCCGGTTCCGCCAACATACACGCCACCGTAAACACATCGGAGTTTGCAAATGCCTGACGCTCTTAATGCCCGAAAGGATTTTATTGAAACTGACATCTCATGGAAGCCTTCTCACTTATATGAAGACTGGAAATGCAAAAGGATGTATGTGCCACTTCTTAACTTTAAGGTTTTTTCCCTGCTAACCAATCTACGTCTTCGCTCCAGTGCTTTGCTAAGGGACTTATGTGCTACAATTTTTCCTTATGGTTCGTACTGTTCCTAAAACAGTGCGCTAGCCTTATGTTCAAACCTGCTCTGCTGATTGATCTATGTGTCACAGCCTTCTGCCGCTAGCCGATCAATAGCCAGTAGTCAAGGTTAAGCGTTGACGTTCATTTCGTGCGTTCGTTTTGCTTACTGAAGCTGTTGCATGTGGTTTAGAATGATGGACGGGGCTCATGTGAATATTAGTGTGAACGCCAGTGCTTTTGATAGTAATGGAAGTGTTGAAAAATTTACTTTCAGAACAAAGCTGCAAAGGCAAGTGGAAAGTCGAACGCCACACTGAAGACGCAGAAAAGGAGGGAAATTTCTGCAAAGCAACCGCCACCTTTACAGGTTAGTCCTGTTGTTTTCTTGCAGTCGAATTATTCTTATAATACTTAACAGTACTCACGCATTAATTCTAGGAGGTTTATGCATATAATATGTTTTTGTTTTGCGGAAAGGTATTCTGCAATTGTAAGTACAGTTGCAGAGAGATTGTTGTTATGAAAACGCAGCTCTTTGGAAAATACCACAACTTGCCCAGAACCATCAAGGCAATTTTTGAATGTTGGGCTCCATTCTACAATTTTAGCCGGCCGAAGTGGCCGTGCGGTTAAAGGCGCTGCAGTCTGGAACCGCAAGACCGCTACGGTCGCAGGTTCGAATCCTGCCTCGGGCATGGATGTTTGTGATGTCCTTAGGTTAGTTAGGTTTAACTAGTTCTAAGTTCTAGGGGACTAATGACCTCAGCAGTTGAGTCCCATAGTGCTCAGAGCCATTTGAACCATTTTCTACAATTTTAACTTTTGGTTTTGTAAGTGGTTTTGTATCTCCTTATATGGATTAACTTTTAAAGGCAATATGTATTTTGTGAAATCTGATGCAATTACCAATTTTCGCGCCTAAACTGGGCACGAGTAATATAAGGGCGCATGGTACATTTGTTCAAAATGGTTCAAATGGCTCTGAGCACTATGGGACTTAACATCTGTGGTCATCAGTCCCCTAGAACTTAGAACTACTTAAACCTAACTAACCTAAGGACATCACACACATCCATGCCCGAGGCAGGATTCGAACCTGCGACCGTAGCAGTCACGCGGTTCCGGACTGAGCGCCTAGAACCGCTAGACCACCGCGGCCGGCGCGGTACATTTGTTCATGAGGCTATAGTTCGCATAGTAGATCTAAAGTTGTTATCCACGTATATGGTTCTTTGTATGCGCAACACTTTCTTAATCGCATTATTTAAGTAATACGATTGTTTATCTCGTACTGTAATTTTTACCTGAACTCTGTCAATTTTGGATTTGTACATTCAGTAACATAGCGTCCGTCATCTGTTGGAAGTAACATAAATGTGCCTTT
Organism: Schistocerca nitens; assembly: GCF_023898315.1. NCBI lineage: Eukaryota > Metazoa > Arthropoda > Insecta > Orthoptera > Acrididae > Schistocerca > Schistocerca nitens. The sequence continues at coordinate 51,799,161 of NC_064618.1, read as the reverse complement.
TGATGCATTTGTAGTTCGTATGTAGAACGGCAGATGGCCATTGATACCACTATTCGGTTTCGTCATTATGACAAATAAGTTTCATTTCGTAAATTTGTGTGAATGGAATCATATTTTTAGAGAGTTTATCCCTTCTTACAATTTTGACGATCGTAGTTTTGACATATATATTTAATTTATTATTATCATCTAACAAAAATGTTCAGACATTTTAACTTGTTATTATTTAAATTGGTATCATCATTTACCATCACTGTATATTTTTTGTATTGTGATATATTTCTTATTGCTTGTATTTTTCATTACTTTTGTATTTTCCATAGAGGGCGCTTATTGCAACTTGGCGCCACCTCATATTTTCTTGTGGTTTTGACCTATGATGTGTCACTTCATGACAGAAATCTGCCAAGGACAGTACTTCTATATTTATGACATGTATCGCTTAGAAAAATGGTATGTTATGACTTTGAATTTTAATTTAAGACATCTTTATATGTTGTAATTGATGTAACTATGTTTCATTGTCCATTTTTTTGGTTTGTTAAGGCAGTTGTTGTTTATGCCCTGTCTCTTGTATTTGTTTTAGCACCGATAATGACTGATACCAGTCGAAATCGATTTGTAACAATAAAAGTAAATTATGTTTCCGCGACTGGTTGCTACATTCTTTATAATTTTAATAACAATGCAATTACCTGATGACGATTATAGAGGCCCTTAATAATCAAAGATGACTCCATGGAATCTACACTGTAGACACAGAGAGGAAAAGGAAGTCAAGCCTCAATTATACACGTCCAGATGGGTTCAAATGGTTCAAATGGTTCTGAGCACTATGAGACTTAAATACTGAGGTCATCAGTCCCCTAGAAAAATGGTTCAAATGGCTCTGAGCACTATGGGACTTAACATCTATGGTTTTTATTTATTTATTTCGAGTCAAAAACATTACAACAATATTTACAATATACACAATATAACAAATCAGGTCAAATCATAAAAGAACAAACTAAACGGTATTAGCCCAAAATTGTGCAACGGCAGCAGCATTGTCTGAAACATCAACAAGCTCTTGTGTGGAACATGATACAGGACATCTAGGACAGTTAATTAAATGTTTGGTTGTCTGTTCTTCTCCGCAGTCACACAAGGTGGAAGATTCCTTCATAAAGCCCCATTTAAACAGATTGTCCTTAGTTCGTCCGACGCCACTCCTGAGCCGATTTAGAGACTTCCACACTGTCCAGACTTGATTTCCACCAGGAGGAAGGGTCTCAGAAGGAGTCATCCAATCATTACTGTCAGATTTTGCTGTCCACTGAGATAGTCTGGCTGCTCCAGTCCGACCGGTGAGGGGTGTAGTAGTTCTCATGAAGCTCCTCCTAGATTTGAGTCTACTAATTGGTGGCTGGTATCCATGTAGCAGGTGATCGGTGTTATGATCTGCTTTATGTCTCTCAAGTTTGGCTGCGACTTCACGCCTTATGTCTGGAGGAGCAATACCTGCTAGTTTATGGAGTTTATCAATAGGTGTAGCTTTGAGGCATCCCGTTACTGTCCTGCAGGTTTCGTTCAGGGCCACATCAACCTGCTTTGCATGAGATGACTTGTACCATACAGGACATGCGTATTCAGCTGCGGAATAACACAAGGCCAAGGCTGATGTTCTTAGTAGTTTGGGATCTGCACCCCAAACGCTGCCAGTGAGCTTCCGCAGGATGTTGTTACGAGCAGCAACTTTCTGCTTAGTGTTAGTGCAGTGTTTTCTGTAGGTCAACGTTCGATCTAAGGTGACACCCAGATATTTGGGGTAGAAACAATGTTCAAGCTCTTGATCTTCCCAAAACACTGTAAGTTTTCTATAGGCCTCTCGATTGCGTAGGTGGAAGGCACAAACTTGAGTTTTAGCAGGGTTCGGTCTTAAGTTATTGACTCTGTAGTACTCAGATAGGTCCTTGAGAGCAACAGTAAGCTGGTTTTCTACTGTGTCAAAATCTCTGGCTTGTGTGACTAAGGCAAGATCATCTGCATAGATGAAACTCTTTGTAAGAGAAGGTTGAGGCTGGTCATTTGTAAATATATTGAACAATATGGGGGAAAGGACACTACCCTGAGGCAAGCCATTCCTTTGACTTCTCCATCTACTCTTTCTTCCTTGGAACTCCACATAGAATCGCCGGTTTTCCAAAAGTGTCTGCACAGTTCTGGTGAAATTAATGTCTCTAGTGATGTAGTAGACTTTGTGCAATAATTGTCGATGTTGAATGGTGTCATATGCTGCTGTGAGATCCACGAAGACAGCCCCGGAAATGTATCCTTTTTCATATCCCTCTTCAATATGTTCAGTCAGATTAAGGACTTGTGCTGTACAATTCTTTCCAGGTCGGAAACCTGCTTGTTGAGGTATGAGTTGTTTTTCAACAATGGGAGTGGTCATCAGTCCCCTAGAACTTAGAACTACTTAAACCTAACTACCTAACTAACCTAAGGACATCACACAACACCCAGCCATCACGAGGCAGAGAAAATCCCTGACCCCGCTGGGAATCGAACCCGGGAACCCGGGCGTTCGAAGCGAGAACGCTACCGCACGACCACGAGATGCGGGCAGTCCCCTAGAACTTAGAACTACTTAAACCTAACTAACCTAAGGACATCACACACATCCATGCCCGAGGCAGGATTCTAACCTGCGACCGTAGCGGTCGCGCGGTTCCAGACTGGAACGCCTAGAACCGCTCGGCCACTCCGGCCGGCCGGCCAGATGGGAGGGGAGACCATAGAACAGAATGAAAAGTTACATTTTTCAATACCTTTTGAGTCTCTGCTAAAAAAGCTCAAATAATTGTTATCAAGAAAAAAATTAAATTGTGTAATTTTCAGAGACAACTGTGGGGGTCTAAGATATTCGAACTAACTGAGCGGTGCAGAATGCAAGTAAATAATCACATTAACATATTATCCAGAAATGTTCCTCATTATAGTCGTTTTAAAACATAAAAAGGAATACCTTGTTGGTGACATAAACTTAAAGTCGCGTGTTTACTGCTTTTAAGGAAGAGTATCCAGATCGTTGTTTATCATACAAGTTCTACTGCAAAGTATTGCGAAACGACTTCTCTGAGCTATCGTTTAGAAGCCCAAGGAGTGACAACTGCAAAAAGTCTGATTGTTTAAACGTAGAAACAGAATCTAATGACCCCATGGAATCAGACAAAGCTAAAAAGACTCTCGAGTTATTCTACAGAAAAGCTGAGAGTGACTTTTCTGCATTTAAAAATGACACAGTGTCCGACACATTACCTTGCAGGCAACATTGCAGTGTTGCTATCGATTCCGCTTTGCCTAAATTTATGCATAGTGACGTATAATTTGCCAACTCTCTTGCGGGAACTTCAACACTGACATGACGAATAGTAACCATGGTACAATGTGGTTGAGGTACGAGGTGCGCGGAGATAGAGAAGGAAATGAGATAACCTATTGTATTTTGCAGGCTCTAATCTCCGGTTTTCTTCCAAACAGAAATACGAATCTTGTTGTACAGAGTGTCAGTTGCTCAGGCCAAATACAAAATCGAACGTTAATATTTTTGTACGTGTAGATAATATAACTCGTATTATAAAGTCAGTAAATTTTAATTATCTGGGCACAGTTTTTCAGTTGTTCGCGATTTCACTCGTGTAGAGAAACGCAACAACACAGCCAAAATGCAAGTAATGGAAGATCTCAGAAGTGTGATCAAGGGAGATAGACCGTTAAAACGTTTCCAAGTGGTGAAAACGTGTAACCGTTTCTTCGGTTTTAAGAAAAAAGTCTATTGAGGGCAAGGATAAAAAAATTAGTACCACTCAGGTTTGTTTGATCAAAATCAGTGAACAACAGCGCGCGATTGTGTCCGGCAGTTGCTTGGGACAATTTTCATGCACTTAAAAAAGGCAAGACAATGAAAGACATTGCAACTGTAGAATATGAAAAACTTCCAGCTATAGTTCCGTTGGCATCCAACGAGGAAAAACATCTGCCCACGATTACTGATTACATCGATGAAAACAAAAGGGACATTTTACAATAGCTGTTAGATCAATAAAGTTAGTGTTGTTTCGTGGCACGTAGATCTATTAGCTATGTCAAGACCTTTTGCACTTAGACCTTTGTGTTGAAACAGCCACATAACTTTTTTTTCACTCTAGCATGTGAATAAAAAAGTATTTGTCAAAATTTTTGTAATCATGTAAAGAGTTAATTTGTGTTTAATTACAAATAAATATTCACTTGAAACAAAGACGAGGCTTTTCTTTTCTTGTTGAAACATTTAACCTTTATTACTTAGGAACTTCAGCAATTCTAGTCTTTATGTATCTTTCGATTTTGTTGCAGTCATGTGGTCCTAATGTATAAACTGCATTAGGAGGATAATAAATGTGTTTAATTACACATGAATATTCATTTCTCACAAAGATGTGCTTTTTATCCTTCCTGAAAAATTCCGCTTTTGACACATTGCACCTTCTACAATTCTAGTGCTCGTATGTTTTTCAATTTCGCTGTAATCGTGGGCTGCGAATGTATCACATTTTTTACCAGAATAATAAATGTATAGTGAGTATTTACTAACGTGATTTCCCTTCATTTACTATATTTCGAAGTCCCCGTGTTATACGCAATATGACAGCTCCTACCGAAATTTATCCTCACTTAGCACACGTGAGGAAAAACCAAGGCGGCGGAAGGAAGTGCTTAGGTCAGTGCGGATTGCCACTGTACATCTACATCATCTACGTGATTACTCTGCTATTCACAATAAAGTGCCTGGCAGAGGGTCCAATGAATCACCTTCATGCTGTCTCTCTACCGTTCCACTCTCGAATGGCATGCGCGAAAAACGAGTACTTAAATTTTTCCGTGCGTGCCCCGATTTCTCTTATATTATCGAAATGATCGTTTCTCCCTATGTAGGTGGGTGCCAACAGAATGTTTTCGCAATCGGAAGAGAAAACTGGTGATTGAAATTTCATGAGAAGATCCCGTCACAACGAAAAACGCCTTTTTTTTAATGATTGCCACTCCAATTCACGTATCATGTCTGTGACACTATCTCCCCTGTTTCGCGATAATACAAAAGGAGTTGCCATTCTTTGTACTTTTTCGATGTCATCCGTCAGTCCCATCTGATATGGATCCCACACCGCACAGCAGTACTCAAGAATTGTAGTAACAGTAACAGACTCACTTTCCTTATACCTGTAACTCAGCAAGGATTTGCCCGAAGAAAAGTAATAGAGAGAAAAAGTCTATGTCAGTGTTTCTCCCTTCCCCTCGTATTGCCAGTTTCCTCAATAAAAATTGCGGACACGTCCTCAAGAAACAATTTCGTACCTCGAAGTCTGCCTACCGAGCGTGTTTCCGCAGGCCACTCGCAGAATTGGCACAGACAAGCGGTGCGGTTGGGGGCAACACCAGCCAGACGGCCCCTGTTAAAAAGTGGCCCTGCGCTCGCAGCCGCGCGGTCCGGCGCACAAAATTTTAATATAGGGCCACTGTGCTGGCGCTCCAGAGGGGAAGGGGGGGGGGGGGAGGCACCAGCTCTCGGCGGCGCTTACCTAAGCAATTTCCATTACTGAAAGCAAAGTTTCGCCGCCGTAACTGGCGCATAAAGTATGCGCATGTTTTAGCGGCGGCCGCAGCAGCCTCCGGCGTTACAGCGGGGGCTCACACACATACACACACACACACTTACGTCCGTCCAAAAATACGGCGCCGCACGACACTCAAGTGCGGGTTCCGACCACTGTCCAAAGAACATAATGAAAGGCTTCTACCACTATATGTCCGGAAAGCAATACCTGTTGAGGTATGGGCCGATTTACTTGCGATGAGTAATTTCCATTTACAAATCAGGAAGTGTTCGCAAGAGATGACACAGTAAATACACACCTGTACGCAGATGTAAGTATCAAGAAACGGGCAGGAATTTTCAGTGAGGTTCATAGGGCAATACACTTAAACAAATAGTTTCACAGGTGCTGCGTATCGCTGATTTCTGAGAGACGGATTACCAGGGCCATTGGAGAACGTCGCCTGTGCACAAACAGAACGACTGCGGTTCATGCACAACGATGCCCCATCCCATTTTCTACGAGTCGTGAGACAGTGCTTAACTTTCGCTTTTAATGGCCGATAGATCGGTCGAGGAGGTACGATAGCATGGTCTCCTCGATTAGCGGACGCGAATCTGTTGGATTTTAGGCTATGGGGCATCTAAAGGCAGCTTGAACGGACGTTACAACGGCCTGTGACCAATGCATGTGAAGCAGTCCGACTCAAGACACGTGTATTTGAATCAGTGCGGGATGCTTTGCAAAGAAATGCTGTAGGATGTTTCTGGATGCTTGGGAACCAAATCCCATGCAGCACTGCCTATAGTGTTCACTTCTACGTGACAGACAGATGGGAATGACAGGACACCATGGTCGATATTTCAACAGGTATTGATCCCGCACATATCGTTATAGGAACATTTAGTCTAGTTACGACGAACAGCATCTCTTGTAGGAATATGTACACTTTTTGTTTGAACATGGAGTATAAATAACCTAATGGATAAAGTCGGCAACACCATGAGGCTGTTCGAAGATGATGATGTATTTAAAGAAGTTACAAGAAGGGAAAGTTGTTCCTAAACGCAAGATAAGCTGCTGAGGATCGATTCTCGGTGCAGGGATTATTGTCGGCGTAAACAAAGGTGCAACATGTTACCGATAAGTATGTTGCGGTATCCATTATTGAGTGATTACTCGTCTGCAGAAGAATCAATGAAACGCTTGACGTTTCCACGAAAAGTATTATAGTCGCATTCTAGAAAATGGCACGTCTTACCGATTCATGTGAAAATTGTCAAGCCGGCCGAAGTGGCCGTGCGGTTAAAGGCGCTGCAGTCTGGAACCGCAAGACCGCTACGGTCGCAGGTTCGAATCCTGCCTCGGGCATGGATGTTTGTAATGTCCTTAGGTTAGTTAGGTTTAACTAGTTCTAAGTTCTAGGGGACTAATGACCTCAGAAGTTGAGTCCCATAGTGCTCAGAGCCATTTGAAAATTGTCAGAATATCAGTGGGAAAAGTCGTTCTTGCAGATCGCTGATCAGAATAGTATATAGAAATATAGAAGAAAAATTTTATAAGTCCTCAGACATCAGTTTGGTACTGGACAGACGAATAATGTAAAACATATGGAACACCCAATTGACGCGACTGAGTAGGACGTCAAAAGAATCGATTTCGTATTAAGAAGGGTGCAAGACGAACCTGCAGCTTATCATTGTTGTTGTTCAGCTTGAACGTCGAAGAATCAAATGAAGGCGGTGAAATAAAATTTCGAAATAGCACTAAAAATGCAAAGTGTAGCAGATACCTACGTTAAAGATCGCATACGACACTGCTCTTCAAGTAGGACGTAAGGCACACAAATACCTGTTGAAAGGAATGAAAAGCATTCTTATTGCGGATTGTGACATAAGGATAACACAGCAAAGATCAAGGGAATGAAAAGTAACAGATATGAGGAGGCGAATTGGTTAATACAACAACTGGGAACAACGGAGTAATAGAACAAGTGAAACTCTCTAACGGTATAGTTGGTATTATTTTACTTCCTTACTAATATTTTCCCCCTGTTTAACTGTACTTCAGTGGCAAAATTACATTCATAAACTTTGAAACTCATAATATCGATATCTATATAATTAACAGGCTACGATAGTTTCTGTTAATTAAAATTGTAGTATTGCTTGCCGTTGACTAGCTTATAACTGATATCAAAAACTGTATCGTTTTGCGTACCGCTATCTACAAAGTACCGTGTAGTTTCTGATTTGTGATAATTTTTTAGTTGCTGTGCTCCAGCACAACGAAATAAATCAACTGTAGAGTTAATTCCAGTGCAGGAAGAATATCCAGGTGGGACAAATATTTTCCGTTTACTCGCAGTCACTGCATCACTAGCTTTAATGGCAGATATGTAATTGTAAACGGAAAACACACGTAGAGGAATTAGAAGCGCTCTGCCTTCACAAAAAATTGACACGGTAATCAATCACTGCACGCCGTGACATCATCCGTCATTTATAGGTCTCATATCATCTCCTCGGTGATCACAAAGCGATTGGAGAATTTCAGCAATTCTAATAACTTGGAGTCGCAGGTTCTTTGCTCCACCTCTTTCACTAACTGTTAGTTTTTGAGCCGTCCGATCCTCTGATTCTAAACAGATATTAATCCCTCTGGGCATAGCACTCTTGCAACAAAAAATATACTTGTATAGCACATAACAGAAACAAATTAAACATAGGTCACATTCATTAAAGGAAAAGGAAGAAAAATATACAACAGCAGGAAAATTCTGTCACAAGCTGTGTTGTCTAGGAAAATGGTTACAGAGGACGACAGAGGCAAGTAAGACATCAGAAGGGTTTTAGCTGCAGCGAAACAAAGCAGTCTTCATTAAAAGAGCTCTACTGATTTTAGTGTGCCATTGGAACACAGCGCTGTACGGAAGTAGACCATTGGAAAACTGGAGGAGAAGGAACTTTAAAAAAAAGGCCGTGGGGAGTAGATCACGAAGCTCAGTCTTCGTTGACTACGGATTTGGCTATTCTAGGATTCCCGAGCTGAGCACTGGAGGGAGCCGACAGTCCCCTGTAATCGTCTTTCGTTTATCTTCCCTTGCCAGAGGATCCCCCACCTAGCGTAGCGTTCTTCACTGATCGACCAGCTTGTCACAGCGTTCCACCTGACAATTCAACGTACATAACTGAAATGCTAGGGAGCTAGGTGGTGTAGTGCTAAGGTGCTGTGCTTCAATAAATAGGGTAATACTTTAAACAAATTTATTCAAATATTTAAAAAACCTAGATTGTGGAAACAGCTTCAGCCTTTTCTTTTACAATGCAATACGTCTGCAGTGGAGATAGGAAATAATAAGTTCAATCAGAATGAATTTAATGATAAATAACTACGACCAATAGCAATTATTGAACTCACAATTAAAAACAGTAAGGTATTTAAATAAATTCTTCAGCCAGTTAAACTGGTAAAACTCGATGATGACAAATGAACTTCAAAACAATAAACCTTGATTGTTTAAAAGATGGTCTTTGAAGAAAACAAAATACAAGGTTTACAACTGTAGTTTCCGGTATTTGCATCCATGCAAGCTCTAGTGTACGAAGTGAAGGCCCCAGCTGCAATGTGCCCGAAACGAACCACGTTTGTTTACTAGACCTTAAGCTAAGGCCTCCACGTTACCACTTATAATTTAGAGGGTTTCACGATACAATAAATAAGGTATTTGAACCATCAAATATACATAAACACAAGCACAACTAATATAAACATGCAATAAAATAACCCGTCCTAATTTGAACAGCCGAAAGTAATTAAAAATTGAAGGCAATTTCTACACAATGTCCACAGCTGAATGAGCCACCAACTTTGAAGCATTTTGCTTGAAATAATTTTCCATCGGCTCAGGAAACTTATAGGCCAGAGACAAAGAAGTGCTGACTGCTATAACTTAGCAATAACAGCACTCGCCTGTGACTCTGGTCTGAATTACGCAGCAACCTTTCGTAACAGGGCACCACTTTCCTGCGTGCAAGTCAGCGGATCACGTATTACTTGACGTTAGATATTATTCTAAATATAGCATAGATTACAGTACACTCTTACTATAATTTGTTCGTAACAGCACTCGCCCGTCACTCGGGTCAGAATTACCCACAAACTTTTGTTAAATGGCAACGTTTCCTATTTGCAAATCACCGGAAGACATTTTATGTGATGTTACACGTTATTATAAATACAGCTCAGATTACAGTGCACTCTCGGTGAACTGTTAATAAACCACCGTGCAACAGACTGGAAACCAGGATGATGTAGACTGGTAGGCTCCGTATAACGAGGCGAATAACTTCTTGAAAGGAATTACAGGGGAAACTCCCCATGACATGCCTTCAGATTTAGTGGTGAAACTGCCCAGTGGATGGCCCGTAAAAAACTGAACACAGATGAAGCACGCAAATAGGAAGAAGTGGTAATGAACTGTGAAAATAGAACAAAAGGAGAAACATTTGATGGTCAAAGCTCAAGATGTGTGAAACCTGACAATTAAGGTAGGTATGATTGGGTTACGATTGTGGACGCGGCCCGAATCAATGACTATTGGTTTGCTTTGCAATTTTACTCATTTATTTTAATAAATAATTTTTGAAAACAAGCCAATGAGGTCGCAATCAGACTTTTAAGGCACGTGACCACAATCACGGCTGAAGGCCTTTAACGCGAAAATGGCACTTATTTAAAAGTTAACAAATGCATAAAGTACAGACAGCCAATAACTTCGAAGACAAGCCAATGTGTTGGCAATCAGAATTTTAAGGCAAGTAACAACAATCACGGCTGAAGGCCTTTAACGACAGAATCGCAATTATAAGATAATTAAACAAACATACATAAAATACAGACAGCAAATAATATTTGAAAACAATTCATTGTGGTCACAATCAGAATTTTAAGGCGAGTAATTGCTATCACAGCAGAAGACCTTTAACGGCCAAAATGGCAATTATTAAACAAATTAACCAACATATATAAAATACAGACCGCTGGTTGAACTTAACAACGTAAGAAGCTGAAAATAGTAAATAGTAATTAGAAACTCAGGAAGGCTAATCAGGTCCGCCTTCCCCAGGTGTTCCACTCGATGTGTGTCGCCTCGGCAACACTACGAGCAGCAACGCGAACCCAAGTCACTGGAGAATCACGAGATTTCACAATGGTGGAGGGTTTCTCTACGCGAATTGCAGTGCACTCAAACATGCAGGAATCGGTTTCGACGTGGTCTTGCACCCTCGTGACCACCGCTCTTCGGTCCAGCAGTCCACACACGCCGCCATCTGTCCCGGCGTGTTGTCGCTCTGCGCAGACCTCGCTGCTCCTGCGTCTCCAACCGAACTCTCCACTCACACCACACGGAAGAAGAACGAGGTCGCCCCAAAGATAGGGCAGCAGAACTACATATCGATAAGGGCCACTGCTGCCACTACCGTACAGGCAACGCTTATGAAACCGAGTGGCGCCAGTGAACACGAGAAGAAGACAAACAATGCAACCGTGCCAACTAAACGATACCATCTGGCAGTAACCTACACACGGCACCAAATCGAGCCGCAGCACGGCTCAACGAGCAACATAGAGCAAATTGTAAGTACCTCGGTGCTGGCGTGGTAGCTCAGCTTGTGGGATCGGAGGGTTAGCTGCACTCTGTAATAAAAAACTGAGTGAGTGGGTCAACGATGAAAATAACGGGTGTCATGGGACATCCATCCTGAATAAATGTAACGAACACTAATGAGTAAAAGAAGATGAACAAAAAAATTGCTATCGTGGTTGTGTGGGTACAGTGTTGGACTGCAGAGAGGAGAGAGGAGATCTGTGCTTAAGTCTCCCTCGCGTCCCATGTTTTTCTTTTTCTTTTCGCAAAAGAATAAACTTACCGTCCGTTCATTTTCGTATCTGTTCTTCTTCTGCACTCAAGTCAATTGTCATAATACTCACTGTTTGTGGAGTAAGAGTCACGTAGTAAGAATATATTATCGTCGCAAATAAATTTTATGGATAATGAGAACAGGCGAGATGAAAACAACAAACCAACGGGTGTGAAGTATGTCACAATAAAGGAATTCGAGAGTCAAAACTTCCGAGTCATAATATGTGGTACCTGAGTGGAACGAATAAGTGGTACGTACGTGTGGAGTTCCCTTCCTTACACCTCGCTATTGCTAACAGGCGTTACACCACGACATACACAAAAATTCGAATGCGGTGAACACACTCGTCTATGACCGGACGGCCAGTTCGTAATTTTGTGCGGAAAAAAATGATACACAAGAGAGATCTGAACACGTGCTTCGCATTACGTAGTGAACAAAACCACGACGCCATGACTACTGAAGGACGCTCGATGTTGCACATCATGAGCTTGGACAGTTCACTGTTTTTCTGTTGCTTCTTTTTTCACAGATCAGAATATCTTCTTCCTGTTTTTATGCTTGATCTGCTCTCAGTTTTTGACGGGCTATCAACTGGGAAATCTTACCACGAAATCTGTGTGGGGTGCGATGGGGAATTTTCCCCGATAGTAAAGACAGAAATTTTCATTTCTAACAGACAAGCAGTCGGGTCGAAGTGAGCTGGTTGAGTACCATAGCAGGAACCAAAACGTGACCGAGTGCAAGTCCGAATATACGGCCCAACAGCCGTGTCGTTCTCGCAACGGCTCCCCCCAAGGCACACCACTATAGAGGTAAATCCGTCCTCTTTGCCCCTGGCTAGCGAATCGTCCCGGACACACCAGGGCTCTTGACAGGAGACTGACCGCTGTTGCTTACTGCCGCCCATCAGCTACAGTCCGCGCTGCACGGCCCCTCCTGGACTGGGCCGGCCGGCCGCGGTGGTCTAGCGGTTCTAGGCGCTCAGTCCGGAGCCGCGCGACAGCTACGGTCGCAGGTTCGAATCCTGCCTCGGGCATGGATGTGTGTGATGTCCGTAGGTTAGTTAGGTTTAAGTAGTTCTAAGTTCTAGGGGACTAATGACCACAGATGTTAAGTCCCATAGTGCTCAGAACCATTTGAACCATTTGACTGGGCCAGACCCGGCAACACAGCTGAATATTCTAGTTGACAACACTGTGCTCATACTCCTTGCAAATACTACTGCGTTACCACCTGTTGCCGCTCTAAGGGCACTGCCGCCAGTGACTTCTACCCGCGTGTGGATGCTTATACAGGGTGTCCATTGATAGTGAGCGGGCCAAATATCTCACGAAATAAGCATCAAACGAAAAAATTACAAAGAACGAAACTTGGCTACCTTGAAGGGGGAAACCAGATGGCGCTATGGTTGGCCCACTAAATGTCGCTGCCATAGGTCAAACGGATATCAACTGCGTTTATTTAAATAGGAACCCCCATTTTAATTACATATTCGTGTAGTACGTATAGAAATATGAATGTTTTACTTATACCAATTTTTCGCTTTTTGATAGATAGCGCTGTAATAGTCACAAACGTATAAGTACGTGGTATCACGTAACATTCCGACAGTGCGGACGGTATTTGCTTCGTGATACATTATCCGTGTTAAAATAGACCGTTTACCAACTGCGGAAAAGGTCGATATCGTGTTGATGTATGGCTATTGTGATCGAAATGCCCAACGGGCGTGTGCTATGTATGCTGCTCGTTATCCTGGACTACATCATCCAATTGTAAGGACTGTTCGCCGTATAGTTACGTTATTTAAGGAAACAGGAAGTGTTCAGCCACATGTGAAACGTCAACCACGACCTGCAACAAATGATGTTGCCCAAGTAGGTGTCTTAGCTGCTGTCGTGGCTAATCCGCACATCAGTGGCAGACAAATTGCGCGAGAATCGGGAATCGCATAAACGTCGATGTTGAGAATGCTACATCAACATCGATTGCACCCGTACCGTATTTCTATGCACCAGGAATTGCATGGCGACGACTTTGAACGTCGTGTACAGTTCCGCCACTGCGCACAAAAGCAATTACGGGACGATGACAGATTTTTTGCACGCGTTCTATTTAGCGACAAAGCGTCATTCACCAACAGCGGTAACGTAAACCGTCATAATATGCATTATAGGGCAACGGAAAATCCACGATGGCTGCGACAAATGGAACATCAGCGATCTTGGCGGGTTAATGTATGGTGCGGCATTATGGGAGGAAGGATAATTGGCCCCCATTTTATCGATGGCAATCTAAATGATGCATAGTATGTTGATTTCCTACGTAATATTCTACCGATGTTACTACAAGCTGTTTCACTTCATGACAGAATGGTGATGTACTTCCAACATGATGGATTTCCGGCACATAGCTCGCGTACGGTTGAAGCGGTATTGAATAGCATGTTTCATGACAGGTGGATTGGTCGTCGAAGCAGGGCCCGGACGTCCACCGGATCTGACGTCCCGGATTTCTTTCTGTGGGGAAAGTTGAAGGATATTTGCTATCGTGATCCACCAACAACGCCTGACAACTTGCATCAGTGCATTGTCAATGCACGTGCGAATATTACGGAAGGCGAACTACTCGCTGTTGAGAGGAATGTCGTTACACGTATTACCAAATGCATTGAGGGTCACGGGCATAATTTTGAGCATTTATTGCATTAATGTGGTATTTACAGGTAATCACACATGAGTTCTCAGAAATTATAAGTTCACAAACGTACCTACGTTCTGTATTTTGATTCAGAAAACCTACCTGTTACCAACTGTTCGTCTAAAATTGTGAGCCATATGTTCGTGACTATTACAGCGCCATCTATCACAAAGCGAAAAAAGTTGTCCAACCTAACCATTCATATTTCTTTACGTACTACACGAATATGCAATAAAAAATGGGGGTTCCTATTTAAAAAAAAAAACGCAGTTGATATCCGTTTGACCTATGGCAGCGCCATCTAGCGGGCCAACCATAGCGCCATCTGGTTTCCCCCTTCAAGCTAGTCAAGTTTCGTTCTTTGTAGTTTTTTCGTTTGACGCTTATCTCGTGAGATATTTGGCCCGGTCACTATCAATGGACCATCCTGTATATCCGCGTATCTTCCCGTGACCAATGAATCGCGCGACGCGGTTCAATCGTGGTGTATTACGCTGTAACTCCATGCGTTCCGGAGGTAGAGTCGTGGACAGTACCTTTGAAAAAAAGATCGGAAAACACGTGCCTCGTAAATACTGGGGCAATAATGCATGTTTGCTCAGCAGCAGGGTCATACTCCTCCATTGATCTCACAGTTTGCACACCTGCATTCGCAGATTTTGCTCATTGGGAAATAGTAGACGACCTCCATTGAAGCGAGCATCCAGTTTCTGGCTGCCTTACACAAAAGAGAGAGCTAAAGAGAAAACTACCCAAATGAATGCTCACGAAAGCAATCTGGATGCTGTTAGGTGCCCGTACATGAACACCGCGTCAGCGTGCAGGATTTTTTGGATCACACTAAAAAAGATGCATGTTTCTTCGTGGAACAATCAGTGTCGTTGGACAATAAGGAGAAGGTGGATAATGCTGCGAAGATTCCAGTACAGTCCATATGAATCTGGAAGACTGTTGGCTAGCGAGAGCAAAAGCATGACAGGCAGTTAATGAGTGCAAGACGCGATCGTGGCGTGAGTTTTGTAGGTCCATTAACAGGTCGAAATCCACCATTGTAGTCAATATCTGAGAAAGGTCTTTGGGAAACGAATGTTATATGCATTTGCTGTCACAAGGCGCTTCAGAGTCCTGAAAGTCACTCCTGTGGAGATAGCGCGGACTATGGCACGTTACTTTTACTACATAATATCGTCCTTGAGTATAGTTTAGGTCTTACAGACCTGTCGAGAAGCTAGGGAGACGGGACCAATTAATCTGAACTGCAACAAGGAATAGAAGTACAACCCACTATTCTCGATGTGGGAATTGGATATGGGACTTAACATCTGAGGTCATCAGTCCCCTAGAACTTAGAACTACTTAAACCTAACTAACCTATGGACATCACACACATCCATGCCCGAGGCAGGATTCGAACCTGCGACGGTAGCGGTCGCGCGGTTCCAGACAGAAGCGCCTAGAATCGCGCGGCCACCCCGGTCGGCTTCTCAGTAATGATTCCACTTTGTAAACCAGGGGTGGACTGACCACATTCTAGCAGCTATTCTAGTGTCGCTGTTACCAGTTGCGTGGGAAACTCGGTACAGTGGATCACGAAATTCCCCCCTCCCCTGTATGGTTTCTAGAATCTACAAGCCTCATACACTGCTACCAGTGTGGGTACAGAACTTATCCTCTCACACATGATAACGTAATCCCACTGGAGGTGGCCATCCTAGAGGCATCCTTGATCTAAACAGCAATGAATATCAATCTTTTTAGATATTTAAATGGCCCAAGACATTGCTTGGAGTACGGTATCATTCGTCAGTTGCACGAATAAGAATTTCGTGGTCGAATCCCCATTTTTGTGCGGTCCGTCCATACCTAACGTCATTTTAGGTATAGATAAGTTTCAAGTTAACATTACCCTCAGGGGATTGTTTCAAATGTCATCCTTTCTTGCAACTGCGATCAATAGCATATCGTCCATAGTCATGAGTCCTTTGAACTGCTCCTAATTTGTGTAAAAGTTTTCCATTTACACATCAACATCTAGTCTCACAACTTCCTCTCGTGAATTACAAATGATACTTATGGGACTGGAAGAATCGTCTGCTAGCATCGGGTTTAATTCATCCCATGAAAAAACTGTGTTTCTTCATCCCAGTAGCGATAATTCTCTTTCTAATTCAGGACTCTTCTGAAGGTGGCCACGGTTCTCCAGTCGTTTACGTTCCAACCGAGATGGTCACGAGTGCAGGGGAGGCGTTGCAGGCAATGTCGTGGTGTTCGCAAAGGCACTCGCATCGGCCGTCTGCTGCAATAAGTCATTAACGCAAAATTCGCAGCAATGTCCTAACGGATACGTTCGTCGTACGCCCCACATTTTAAACAGTGATGCTTGTCTATCAGTACTTACATCTGCACAAATGCTGCTGCTCCGGGTCGTAAAATGAAGGACAATGGACACTGCACGGCCCTTGGTGACAGGTAATGAAATTTGGTATTCTCGGCATGCTCTTCACACTGTGGAAGTACATAACGATTTCCGAAATGGAAAGTCCCACGCATCTAACTCCAACTATCATTCCACGTTCAGAGTTTTTTAATTCCCCTCTTGCGGCCATAATCGCGTCGGAAACCTTTCCACACGAATCACCGGAGAACAAGTAAGGGCTTCGTCAATTCAAAATCAAAATCAAATCAAATCTGTGTGAAATATTATGGGACTTAATTGCTAATGTCAACAGTCCCTAAGCTTACACACTACTTAACCTAAATTATCCTAAGGACAAACACACACACACCCATGCCCGAGGGGGGACTCGAACCTCCGCCGGGACCATTCATCAATGCACTGTCCTTTTATGACTTGTGTAGGTGTTACTGTCGCCATACGCATATGTGCGTATCTAGTTACCTCAGTGTACTGCACTGGAACGCCTCCTTTGGGCCAATTTGATGCGATGTCTTCTCCGTTCATAGGCAAAGTACTGGTGCTAAACTGTTCGCATTGACCCTGTGCCAATAGTCATGTTGTGCAAATGGAGAAGATGTCTTAATTATTGACGACGCCTTTGGCACAATTGATTTATTAATCTTCATTGCATGATGTAATTTTAGATTTTTTACTTCTGATGACGGTATATTTATATGTACCGAAATCTTGGTCAAGAATTTTAATAAAATTTTTATCCTGCAACTGTTTCGGCTGTCATCCTTTATCGTGAAGATAACATGGAATATTTGTTTGTTCGTCAAAAACGTTGCGTACGTGTGAAATACTTTGACAGAAAATGGCAAAGTTTTATTTGGTATGTTCATAAGTTAGCTTTTGCGGGCCATCAGAATTCGACCATTTTTATTTCGCGGTGGAATCTGACACGGGGAAACAATTTGATTATGTAAATTTGCAACGTCCTTCCTCGGCAAAACATAAAAGTGCCAAGATAAATCACAGTTAATTAAAATGAAGGGAGAGTTCTTCATTGTTCCTTAAATATCTTGGAGTTTCATCCTTTTCAGTGCTGTCTGAAAGTTTACGTCACTTTTTCACACTTCATATACACCAGATCAGAACTGCTTTAACAAATTCTTTCTGCCTCCGTCGCTTTAATAATGAGTCAAAACAATCCTTCCTAAAAATTTCTTCCGTAGTTTCCTGTTATTCTCTCCTGGGGGAGGGGAGGGGGAGCAGGAACTGCCATAGAAATTAAGGGGCTGGAACGCTGATATGAAGGACAATAGCCTCGTCTCAACTTGTAGTAAGTTGTAACAACATTCTGTAAGCTACTTCCCTCAAGCGACGCGTTAACAGTTCTAGTGAAGAACTTTCAAGTGGCTTTGTTGTTGTCTTCATTATAAGCTGTGCAGACAAGTCTTGAAAAAAAATGTGGATTTCTGCCATCGGATTTGGTCATTTCACTCTGAAAACATTGCACTTGATACGCTTACTGCAGAGATTGTCCATGCCAGGACTGTGAAGCAAGTTATGTTTCAACGACCTTCTGATCTTGTAATAATTCTCATATAACATACATGTTTTATTTAACAGCCATCATCATCATCATCTTGGACAGTTTCCAGCCACTGGCTGGGTCTGTCGGGAACACAAGCCTCTCCATCGTGTTCTGTCTTTCCACCATTCCCCCTCTTCCACCTTCGTCCAGTTCTCTCCTCTTCTCGTCACACATTCCTTCACTCCCTTCACCCATCTATATCTTGGTCTTCCTCTGGGCCTCTTCCCCTCCAGTTGCAGATCAAACATCCTCTTCATGTGTCCATACCACTGCAGTCTTGATTTTTCTATCCTGTCCTGTACTGGTTCCTCCTTTAGTCTTTCCCTCACATACACATTTCGCAATCTGTCTCGTCTTGTTACACTCAACCTGCTCCTCTGGAACTTCATTTCACTAGCCTGTATTCTACTTTTGTCGCTTTTGTGCATTACCCATGTCTCACTTCCGTATGCCAATATGGGGGCAAAGTAGGTTCGGTATATAATTCCCTTGGATTTCTGTGGCACCTCCTTGCTCCAAATAAGCCCCCTAATGCATTTGTAGAACTGCCCTGCTTTTCTGCACCTTTCATTTATTTCCATTGCTTTTCCCCCCTTACTTTCAATCATGCTTCCCAGGTACTTGAAGTTCTCTACCACTTGTAGTTTTTCCCCTCCACAAGTTATATCCACATTTGGCCTATTCTTCTTCCTTGTTGTGACAATTATTTCACTTTTCTTTGCAGAGAAATGCATTCCATATTGTGCTGCCGTTGCCTCCCATGCATCTAACTGCTCTTGCACCTCCTTCTCGCAATTTCCCCATAACATCAGGTCATCGGCAAAAAGCACTGCTTTCATTTTATGATCTCCAATTGCATCTGATACTTGCTGTAGGATTTCATCCATAACAATAATAAACAATAAAGGCGAAAGTGCACTTCCCTGTCGCAGCCCATTTTCCAGCTTGAACCATGCAGTACGTTCCCTCCCCACTTTCACACAACTCTGACTTCCCTCATACATTTTTCTGACTTTTCGTGTTATCTCTTCATCTATCCCTTTTGCGTTCAGCACATCCCAGAGCTTGTCCCTACAGATACTGTCATACGCCTTCTCAATTTTATTTAACAGCCATGCGGTCAATAAATCAAAGAGAAAAGTAAGGAGTTTGTTTCGATGTTCATTTTGAGCAGTAGCTGTTACATACTGATTAGTACTTTCTTTTTTCCGTTTTAAGCGCTATTGCGGTTTGACAGCGTTTTAGATCAGACGCATTTCGACTTTACTTACGAAACATCTTCAGTGGTGATTCTACAAATATAGTATACATTCCCATATACGGATTCAAAGCAGTTTTTGCTAATGAACCTCGAGTACAATTTACTTATCGTTGTTATTACTCCTGTCTAGATGGTGGCAGATCTTACCAGTTTATTCGTTGAATGAAGTACACTACACAAGATTACTTTAAAAAGTCATACAAACAAAAGTACTTGGCCG
This sequence comes from Schistocerca nitens, assembly GCF_023898315.1. Lineage (NCBI taxonomy): Eukaryota > Metazoa > Arthropoda > Insecta > Orthoptera > Acrididae > Schistocerca > Schistocerca nitens. Next base: position 51,779,434 of record NC_064618.1, on the reverse strand, counting down.
ATTGGTGACACTAATCAGCGTGTTACAAGAAGGTACGGCCAAACTTTCAGGAAACATTCCTCACGCACAAATAAAGAAAGGATGTTATGTGGACATGTGTCCGGAAACGCTTAATTTCCATGTTAGAGCCCATTTTCGTTTCGTCAGTATGTACTGTACTTCCTCGATTCACCGCCAGTTGGCCCAGTTGAAGGAAGGTAATGTTGACTTCGGTGCTTGTGTTGACATGCGACTCATTGCTCTACAGTACTAGCATCAAGCACATCAGTACGTAGCATCAACAGGCTAGTGTTCATCACGAACGTGGTTTTGCAGTCAGTGCAGTGTTTACAAATGCGGAGTTGGCAGATGCCCATTTGATGTATGGATTAGCACGGGACAATAGCCGTGGCGAGGTACGTTTGCATCGAGACAGGTTTCCATAACGAAGGTGTTGCGACAGGAAGACGTTCGAAGCAATTGATCGGCGTCTTGGGGAGCACGGAACATTCCAGCCTATGACTCGCAACTGGGGAAGACCTAGAACGACGAGGACACCTACAAAGGACGAGGCAATTCCTCGTGCAGTTGACGATAACCCTAATGTCAACGTCAGAGAAGTTGCTGTTGTACAAGGTAACGTTGACCACGTCACTGTATGGAGAGTGCTACGGGAGAACCAGTTGTTTCCGTACCATGTACTGCGTGTGCAGGCACTATCAGCAGCTGATTGGCCTCCACGGGTACACTTCTGCGAATGGTTCATCCAACAATGTGTGAATCCTCATTTCAGTGCAAATGTTCTCTTTACGGATAAGGCTTCATTCCAACGTGATGAAATTGTAAATTTTCACAATCAACATGCGTTGGCTGACGAGAATCCGCACGCAATTGTGCAATCACGTCATCAACACAGATTTTCTGTGAACGTTTGGGCAGGCATTGTTGGTGATGTCTTGATTGTTCCTCATGTTCTTCCACCTACGCTCAATGGAGCACGTTATCATGACTTCATACGGGATACTCTACCTATGCTGCTAGAACATGTACCTTTACAAGTGCGACACAACATGTGGTTCATGCACGATGGAGCTCCTGCACATTTCAGTCGAAGTGTTCGTACGCTTCTCAACAACAGATTCGGTGACCGATGAATTGGTAGAGGCGGACCAATTCCATGGCCTCCACGCTCTCCTGACCTCAACCCTCTTGACTTTCATTTATGGGGGCGTTTGAAAGCTCTTGTCTACGCAACCCCGGTACCAAATGTAGAGACTCTTCGTGCTCGTATTGTGGACGGCTGTGATACAATACTCCATACTCCAGGGCTGCATCAGCGCATCAGGGATTCCATGCGACGCAGGGTGGATGCATGTATCCTCGCTAACGGAGGACATTTTGAACATTTCTTGTAACAAAGTGTTTGAAGTCACGCTGGTACGTTCTGTTGCTGTGTGTTTCCATTCCATGATTAATGTGATTTGAAGAGAAGTAATAAAATGAGCTCTAACATGGAAAGTAAGCGTTTCCGGACACATCTCCACATAATATATTTTCTTTCTTTGTGTGTGAGGAATGTTTCCTGAAAGTTTGGCCGTACCTTTTTGTAACACCCTGTATATTGTTGGCCAGATTAGTTAACACTGTGCATTGTTGTGCAGCGAGTGCGAGTTTAAGTGGAAGGTGCAGGTATTTCATGTTGCCCTTGTGTGATCTTTCTTAATCCAAGATCGAGCAGATGGTCATTCTACCTGTAGAAGGAAACTAGACATGGTGTTACAAACGATTCTCATTCTATACCGTAATATCTTGTCAAGAGAACAACCATAGTGTACAATGTTACGTAGTTACTTTAGCTCAACAAAACTGGTATCGGTTTCAAATTTGGCTACATGTATGATATGTTTCGTAAAATTCTAAGACGACGGTTTAATGTAGGTTGGCGATGGTTGGCTGACCTCTCCTCCGTCCGTGAGCTTTCCGCCTCACATTATTGCGTATTTGTTACATCTGTTGTTTTGCTCGAGGGCCCAGACTCATGGCTCCGTAACTCACAAGGGACGAGAGAGGAGGAGGGAGCGATGGAAGAGATTAATGTTTAACACCCCGTCGACAACGAGATGATTAGACAGCAGCGACCTCTAGGCGAAGAGAACATAAGCGCTGCGCCGACTGGTCGCAGCCCACTTCTACCTCAGCATGAAGATCAGGCACTTCAACGACTTTGGAACTGAATATACTGAAGAGATTTCTTGTCTGTATGTCTCCCTTTGTCTGCGAAACTTCTGTGCTATTGTCAGAGTTAACTATTGTCACTGTTCATTTCGTAATAAAACTCACTAACACGATTTGTTTGAATGTTGTCCAGCGATCCGAGAAGACAGGCTTCCGAGACCCCACGCACTTGACGTCAACGCAGGATTCAACTGGTACCCACCTGATACCTCAGTCACTTGTTGGTCGTAATAGTTAGCCAGCGAATGTACAAGCTGATCATAGGAAAGGTCACTCGGAGTGGCGTTAAGGAATAATAGCTGAATTAGGCGAAACACTGCACTTCCTACTGAGCGGGCGGACGGATTCGTGCCGCGAACAGGCACGCCTTCCCCCCTGGAAAGCAGTGCGTTAGACGCACGGCTAACCGGATGGGCAGTTTTTACGTTACTTACATTGCAAATAAACCAAAATAATGCTCACTATATTGTATTTATTAATATTTTCATAAAAGGCATGAAAAGGAAAGGCAAAGGAAAATACAGGATTGAAAATTAATTTTGAAGAAGGGATTGTACTAAAGTTTCGATGACGACACTGCAAATAACTTTCCGAGAAATAAAGCCTAGAGAACTTTGTATTCCATTAGTTTAATTTTGACCTCAGAGCAACCCTCAGCAGCTAATGCACCACCATAATGTGTATTTCCATTTCCAGGTAAACAATTTGTTCAAAAAGCTGCGAAACTGCTCTTAACTAATCGACTGACGAAAGGAAATCACTACTCGAGAAGACTGAATCAGAATACATTCGACTGTACGTCACCCGCTATCCTCGCCAATATTTGGCGAAATGATGCGTTAAATGCATCTTTTCACGTGTATGCGGTTCTATTTGGCTCGGTTCGATTCGTTTTCATTGCAACCGAAAACGAATGAAATCCTTTCACACAAACACGATTCTCACGTAGTTCGTTATAGGTTCTGTGTTTCCTTCCATACACAAGCTCAGTAGTGAAAATAGCTTGTGCTCTGTCTCTAATGACCTCGTTGTCGACGGGAAGTTAAACACCTATCTCCTCCTCCTCCACAGGAGAACGGTCGCTCATAACATGCACCGCAACGCGGATGCAGGGTACGGTGCCATTATTACGCTGTGGTGCTCATTCAGCTGTGCTTCCAGGGGTCCTCTGGTAGTTACCCAAGCCAAGATATAAACTGTGAACTGCACGAACATTATTGCAGCCGCCTGCATTCCTGTATGCCTTATATCTTCCCCAACTACGATGGCATTTTCCAACAGGATAACTCTCCGTGTCACAAAGTCACAATCGTGCTACACAGGCTTTAGAAGGATGATGCTGTACTTACTCTGAAGCCTTGGCCACACACTCGCATGCGCAGGAAAGGTTGAAACGCGAATGAGACCTTATCGGGTACCACCTCCGCGTGCACAAACAAGTGGCCCGTAAATTAACGAGCGAGGTGGAGCAGTAGTTAGCACACTGGACTCGCATTTTCGGTTTTCCGTGATTTCCCTAAATCGCTTCAGGCAATGGGATGGTTCCTTTGAAAGGGCACGGCCGACTTCCTACCCATCTTTCCCTCATCCATGGAACTTATGACCTGTTTGTTTGATCCCTTCCCCCGAGTCATCCAGCAAACTATAAGATTCCAGATTCAAGCCCGTAATTTACTAGAATTATCCCATCTGTTCACAAGACATTTGATGAAACTGTGGTGTCACCGCCAATCACCACACTTGCTAGGTGGTAGCCTTTAAATCGGCCGCGGTCCGCTAGTATACGTCGGACCCGCGTGTCGCCACTGTCAGTGATTGCAGACCGAGCGCTGCCACACGGCAGGTCTAGAGAGACTTCCTAGCACTCGCCCCAGTTGTACAGCCGACTTTGCTAGCGATGATATACTGACAGATACGCTCTCATTTGCCGAGACGATAGTTAGCATAGCCTTCAGCTACGTCATTTGCTACGACCTAGCAAGGCACCATTACCAGTTTATATTGAGATTGTAATTATGTATCATCAAGAGCGATGTTCTCCAATCATGGATTAAAGTTAAGTATTCCAGCAACTACGTTCTTTTCTTACTAGACTCAACTACTTTACCTTGTTCCAGACCTCACGCCAGTCTGCACGAGCTTAAACGCGTACATTTCGGCCTCCTCTAGCAACACGGTGTTGGCTCTTCTGCCAATACATCAGAAACATACTTCCACAAAACTACTATTGACTTACGGAATCTACACCACACAAAACCGCTGCTGCAGTGCCTTCGAAATGTGGATCAACGCAATATTAAGAAAGTCGGTACTTTTTGGCTCATAGTGTAGAATTTACATCATCGAATGGCATTACGCACTAAGTCCCACAAGGAACACCTTGTGTGCGAGGTTGCACGTGCAGTCTTCAGTAAAGCACATTTCAAAGTTTTGTATTAATAATTATGACAGAGGTACACCGATCAGCCTTCCATAGGACGTCTGTATTACATTTGACAAAATGTACACTATGTGATCAAAAGTATCCGAACACGTGGCTGGAAAAGACAAGTTTGTGACGCCCTCCATCGGTAATGCTGGAATTCAATGTGGTGTTGGCTCACCCTTTGCCTTGACGACAGCTTCCACTCTCGCAGGCATACGTTCTAACAGGTGCTGGAAGGTTTCTTCTGGAATGGCAGCCTATTCTTCACCGAGTGCTGCACTGAGGAGAGGTAACGATGCCGGTCCGTGAGCCCTGCCACGAAGTCGGTGTTCCAAAACATCCCAAAGGTATTCTATAGAATTCAGTTCAGGACTCTGTGCAGATCAGTCCATACCGGGGATGTTACTGTCGTGTAACCACCCCGCATCAGGCCGTGCGTTATGAACAGGTGCTCGATCGTGTTGAAAGATGCAGTCGCCATCACCTAATTGCTCTTCAGTAGAGGGAAGCAAGATGGTGCTTAAAAAATCAAAGTAGGCCTGTGCTGTGATAGTGACACGCAAAACAACAAGGGGTGCAAGCTCCTCCATGAAAAACACAACCACACCATACCACCACCACCTCCGAATTTTACTGTTGGCACTACACACGCTGGCAGATGACGTTCACCGGGCATTCGCCATACCCACACCCTGCCATTGGATCGCCACATTCTGTGTCTTGATTCGTCACTCCAGACAACGTTTTTCCACAGTTCAATAGTCCAATGTTTACGCTTCTTACACCAAGCGAGGTGTCGTTTGGCATTTACTGGCGTGATGTGTGGCTTGTTAGCAGCGACTCGACCATGAAATCCAAGTTTTCTCACCTCCCGTCTAACTGTCATAGTACTTGATGTGGACTCTGCGGCAGTTTGGGATTCCTGTGTGATGGTCTGGATAGACGACTGCCTATTACACATTACGACCCTCTTCAACTGTCGGCGGTCTCCATCAGTCAACGGACGAGGTCGGCTCGTACGCTTTTGTTCTGTACGTGTCCTTTCACGTTTTCACTTCGCTATCACATCGGAAACCGTGGGTCTAGGAATGTTTAGGAGTGTGGAAATCTCGTGTACAGACATATGACACAAGTGACACCCAATGACCTGACCACGTTAGAAGTCCGTGAGTTCCGCGGCCCCCCATTCCGCTATCTCGCGATCTCTAATGACTACTGAGGTTGCTGATATGGCGTACCTGGCAGTAGGCGACAGCACAAAGTAAATATTAATAACGTATGATTTTGGGGGTGCCCGCATACTTTTGATCACATAGTGTAGATCGTCGACTTTAAGGACAAACCATTAACTTGGACCCTGAACACCGAATAATAAATGGCGTCACATAGTGATAAAAAAAGAGTTCGCACCATCAAGATCGAAGGGGAACTCTTTAGGAGTTAAAACTCGTGCTGGACGTTCAGCTAGGTATTCACTCTGAAACAACGCATGTGGAATTGTATTGGGGTGATGAGAACTGATGGAAAGCGATATCATGCAACCGACCTCGAAACAGTCTGTCTGGAAGTTATCGTGAAACTGTCTGCCCTTTAAGGCATAGTGTCAGATAGTATGATAATATGCTTTATAGGCACCAAAAAAGCAAACATTCAGAGGCTGAATTTGTCCAGTAGTTCCAGGCGGTATAAGTTGCAATGTCACACACATTTCAACAGCTCGAAAGGACCCAGCTATTTGCGAAAAGCAGTGCTCGTACCATAGTCGTCGTTCTCTTACGCCCGATTTCCCACTCTTGCTTGCTGTGATCTAAATATTCCTTACTGTTGTTGCAAGATCATGCACGTGATAAAGGATCGTAGGGGTCAGAGCAGCTCCAACTTCTCGCAAAACAATAAATAACTTTCTAGCCAATTCACTATCTACATTAGCAGTCGCCATAATTGTATACGAATGCGTCTAGGCGCTGATTTGAGCTGATCTTGATACAACTCTCTTGGTACCTGTCATCCCCAGCGTTCTTTTCATCTGCATTTTCTCTTGAGATTCTGACTGGTCGAAATTCAAAAAAAATCCCTACTGAAAGATGTGATAAGTTTGTTTATCTAATCTACACTTTTTCGGGCCGATTACAGAGTTTGCTGTGCTTCGTCGAGTTGACCCTTTGAAATTTCGTTAATTTACGCCGCCCAACTCTGTAGTACTGTTTGAAGATATGAAACAGTCCACCGTTTCCATTGAAATCATTGTAATCTACATCTACATCTACATCTATACTCCGCGAGCCACCTTACGGTGTGTGGCGGAGGGTACTTACAGCCAACAAATGTAATAGGCCCAGCTAATATCTCAGTTTGAGATGTTGCATTCGGTGTCTCCTCAAAACTCAAAACAGTCTTGTAAACAGGCATTCTACTCCTCCTAGAGTATCTCCTGCGGCGGTACGGCATGGCTGTGTGCTGCGTGCTGCTGCCTGCAGTCGACTGACGCAGAAACAGGAAGCGCGCCCAGACCCCAGCGCTGCTTATCACCGGCCGGATGTTGCGCAACCCATTCACTGCTACGGAGTTTTTGCCCGACGCGGCCCTAGTAATACTAGGGGCCGCGTCTCGCCGCAGCCTCGCTCAGCGGCTAAGTCCCCTTCAAGGTCACCCGCCTATAAGGCGGCGCACACAGCCATAGAAATTTGAAAGGAGATAAGGAAAAACATGAGAGATAAGGAATTAAAAACTTTATTAAGAATGATAGTATACAGTTACATCTCCTTGTACAACAATATATCTGGATAAAACACCACTTATTTTACACCACAAATTAACTCTTTCATTGGTGTTAACTTTCCTTCTATTCCTTGTATACAAACAGAAAGGCTTGTCAGTTGTAACAACACAAGTACCATAATTTCTGTCTCCAACAACATCCGGCCGGTGATAAGCAGCGCTGGGGTCTGGGCGCGCTTCCTGTTTCTGCGTCAGTCGACTGCAGGCAGCAGCACGCAGCACACAGCCATGCCGTACCGCCGCAGGAGATACTCTAGGAGGAGTAGAATGCCTGTTTACAAGACTGTTTTGAGTTTTGAGGAGACACCGAATGCAACATCTCAAACTGAGATATTAGCTGGGCCTATTACATTTGTTGGCTGTAAGATTACGTTTTCTTGTACTACAAATGAAGTAGTCACAGGCAATTCATGGTTGTCTGTTGCTTTGGTGAGAGGCAGTGAAAAAGAGTTAATTTGTGGTGTAAAATAAGTGGTGTTTTATCCAGATATATTGTTGTACAAGGAGATGTAACTGTATACTATCATTCTTAATAAAGTTTTTAATTCCATTCACGAATTGTGCGTGGGAAGAACGACTGCTTGTAAGTCTCCGTATTTGCTCTAATTTCTCGGATCTTTTCGTTGTGATCATTACGCGAGATATATGTGGGCGGTAGTAATATGTTGCCCATCTCTTCCCGGAATGTGCTCTCTCGTAATTTCGATAATAAACCTCTCCGTATTGCGTAACGCCTTTCTTGAAGTGTCCGCCACTGGAGCTTGTTCAGCATCTCCGTAACGCTCTCGCGCTGACTAAATGTCCCCATGACGAATCGCGCTGCTTTTCGCTGGATCATGTCTATCTCTTCTATTAATCCAACCTGGTAAGGGTCCCATACTGATGAGCAATACTCAAGAATCGGACGAACAAGCGTTTTGTAAGCTACTTCTTTCGTCGATGAGTCACATTTTCTTAGAATTCTTCCTATGAATCTCAACCTGGCGCCTGCTTTTCCCACTATTTGTTTTATGTGATCATTCCACTTCAGATCGCTCCGGATAGTAACTCCTAAGTATTTTACGGTCGTTACCGCTTCCAATGATTTACCACCTATGGCATAATCGTACTGGAATGGATTTCTGCCCCTATGTATGCGCATTATATTACATTTATCTACGTTTAGGGAAAGCTGCCAGCTGTCGCACCATTCATTAATCCTCTGCAGGTCTTCCTGGAGTACGTACGAGTCTTCTGATGTTGCTACTTTCTTGTAGACAACCGTGTCATCTGCAAATAGCCTCACGGAGCTACCGATGTTGTCAACTAAGTCATTTATGTATATTGTAAACAATAAAGGTCCTATCACGCTTCCTTGCGGTACTCCCGAAATTACCTCTACATCTGCAGATTTTGAACCGTTAAGAATGACATGTTGTGTTCTTTCTTCTAGGAAATCCTGAATCCAATCACAAACCTGGTCCGATATTCCGTAAGCACGTATTTTTTTCACTAAACGTAAGTGCGGAACCGTATCAAATGCCTTCCTGAAGTCCAGGAATACGGCATCAATCTGCTCGCCAGTGTCTACGGCACTGTGAATTTCTTGGGCAAATAGGGCGAGCTGGGTTTCACATGATCTCTGTTTGCGGAATCCATGTTGGTTATGATGAAGGAGATTTGTATTATCTAAGAACGTCATAATACGAGAGCACAAAACATGTTCCATTATTCTACAACAGATTGACGTAAGTGAAATAGGCCTATAATTATTCGCATCTGATTTATGACCCTTCTTGAAAATGGGAACGACCTGTGCTTTCTTCCAGTCGCTAGGTACTTTACGTTCTTCCAGAGATCTACGATAAATTGCTGATAGAAAGGGGGCAAGTTCTTTAGCATAATCACTGTAGAATCTTACGGGTATCTCGTCTGGTCCGGATGCTTTTCCGCTACTAAGTGATAGTAGTTGTTTTTCAATTCCGATATCGTTTATTTCAATATTTTCCATTTTGGCGTCCGTGCGACGGCTGAAGTCAGGGACCGTGTTACGATTTTCCGCAGTGAAACAGTTTCGGAACACTGAATTCAGTATTTCTGCCTTTCTTCGGTCGTCCTCTGTTTCGGTGCCATCGTGGTCAACGAGTGACTGAATAGGGGATTTAGATCCGCTTACCGATTTTACATATGACCAAAACTTTTTAGGGTTCTTGTTTAGATTGTTTGCCAATGTTTTATGTTCGAATTCGTTGAATGCTTCTCTCATTGCTCTCTTTACGCTCTTTTTCGCTTCGTTCAGCTTTTCCTTATCAGCTATGATTCGACTACTCTTAAACCTATGATGAAGCTTTCTTTGTTTCCGTAGTACCTTTCGTACATGATTGTTATACCACGGTGGATCTTTCCCCTCGCTTTGGACCTTAGTCGGTACGAACTTATCTAAGGCGTACTGGACGATGTTTCTGAATTTTTTCCATTTTTGTTCCACATCCTCTTCCTCAGAAATGAACGTTTGATGGTGGTCACTCAGATATTCTGCGATTTGTGCCCTATCACTCTTGTTAAGCAAATAGATTTTCCTTCCTTTCTTGGCATTTCTTATTACACTTGTAGTCATTGATGCAACCACTGACTTATGATCACTGATACCCTCTTCTACATTCACGGAGTCGAAAAGTTCCGGTCTATTTGTTGCTATGAGGTCTAAAACGTTAGCTTCACGAGTTGGTTCTCTAACTATCTGCTCGAAGTAATTCTCGGACAAGGCAGTCAGGATAATGTCACAAGAGTCTCTGTCCCTGGCTCCAGTTCTGATTGTGTGACTATCCCATTCTATACCTGGTAGATTGAAGTCTCCCCCTATTACAATAGTATGATCACGAAACTTCTTCACGACGTTATGCAGGTTCTCTCTGAGGCGCTCAACTACTACGGTTGCTGATGCAGGTGGCCTATAGAAGCATCCGACTATCATATCTGACCCACCTTTGATACTTAACTTAACCCAGATTATTTCACATTCGCATTCGCTAATAACTTCACTGGATATTATTGAATTCTTTACTGCTATAAATACTCCTCCACCATTGGCGTTTATCCTATCCTTGCGGTATATATTCCATTCTGTGTCTAGGATTTCGTTACTGTTCACTTCCGGTTTTAACCAACTTTCCGTTCCTAATACTATATGCGCACTATTTCCTTCAATAAGAGATACTAATTCAGGAACCTTGCCCTGGATACTCCTGCAGTTTACCAATATTACGTTAACTTTTCCTGTTTTTGGTCTCTGAGGACGGACGTTCTTTATCAACGATGATAATGTTCTCTCTGGTAAGCCGTCAGGTATTTTATCGTTTCGCCCAAGGGGGGGTCCCTCTAACCTAAAAAACCCCCGTGTGCACGCCACACGTACTCTGCTACCCTAGTAGCTGCTTCCGGTGTGTAGTGCACGCCTGACCTGTCTAGGGGGGCCCTACAGTTCTCCACCCAATAACGGAGGTCGATGAATTTGCAACCATTATAGTCGCAGAGTCGTCTGAGCCTCTGGTTTAGACCCTCCACACGGCTCCAAACCAGAGGACCGCGATCGACTCTGGGCACTATGCTGCAGATATTAAGCTCAGCTTGCACTCCGCGTGCGATGCTGGTTGTCTTCACCAAATCAGCCAGCCGCCGGAAGGAACCAAGGATGGCCTCAGAACCCAAGCGGCAGGCGTCATTCGTTCCGACATGTGCTACTATCTGCAGCCGGTCACACCCAGTGCGTTCAATAGCTGCCGGAAGGGCCTCCTCCACATTACGGACGAGACCCCCCGGCAAGCACACCGAGTGCACACTGGCATTCTTCCCCGACCTACCCGCTATTTTCCTGAGGGGCTCCATAACCCGCCTAACGTTGGAGCTCCCTATAACTAATAGGCCCGCCCTCTGTGACTGTCGGGACCTTGCCGGAGAATCGGCCACTGGCCCAACAGGCGAGGCATCCTGTGGTGGCTCGGAAACGATGTCATCACCACTAGGAAGCACCCCGTACCTGTTGGAAAGGGGTAAGGCAGCCGCCACGCGGCCAGATCCCACCTTCGCCTTTCGGCCAGGCACGCGCGAGCCCACCACTGTCCGCCATTCACCCTGGAGTGATGGCTGACCGGTAAGATGCTCACTGCCGGAAGACGCAGCGACATCAGGGGTTCCATGTGATTCCAAGGCCACCGAAGTAGGCATAGGTCTCACCACAGTTGCCCCAACGCCACTACGAGCCGACGCCTGCGCCTCGAGCTCGATGAGCCTAACAGACAAAGCCTCCACCTGTCCCCGAAGAGTGGCCAATTCTCCTTGCGTCCGCTCACAACAACCACAGTCCCTACACATGACTATGTTTACCCTACTCTATACGGTGACAAATTCCCAAGATAATCTTCTGATGAGCTACTCTGATAATCAAGAAACACTCACTGAAATACGAGACGTGAAAACTACGCTAGGTTTTCCCAGAAAAACTATTTAAAAGCTAAGCGCAGCAAATAAGTACAAAAACACTGTTATTGAAATAAAAGGTTCTACCTAGTAAGCACTCGAACACGCAAGAAATTACAAAAATAAACTAGTAATTACACAGATAACTGAAAATAAGTCGCTGCTGTTTGTAAAATATGTAAGAAGCAAACGGTGTACTCGCCTTAGTAGTAGCAGGAGCTAGCGATGCGCTCTCGCTGACGGTCTAACTGACACTGGACGTTGCGCGCAATTTTATGTGCATAACGTGGTAGGTGACTATCATGCACATGCTTCAGATCCTATCGCATATTCCTGAAAACCGCGAACACCAGTTTTTTTTAAAAAAGTGCGCCTTGTGTTCCCTTGAAAATATGTAATTTTGCTGATGCACTACACGATTATATTACTGCAGACTTTTATGTAATCTGTTCTTTTTTTTTTCTGTGCTGCGGATCATATTCAAAGTACATAATTATGTGTAGTTCCCGCTCCTTGGATGACGATTGTCTTACATTACGTTTCACTGGGACGGATTTGTGTCTCCCTGTCCGACAAAATGACGAACGAGATGGCTCAACACCTGTTCCAGTACGTATCATTTTCACTTGTTAAGCACGCATCTTCATCACTGTAGTCCTGATGTATATTGTGCGCACAGATGAGCGTATACGACACCACACATTGCACTGACTCGTCTTGCAGAAACACTAATATTTCATCTGCCACTTCTTTTCTCTCTTCTAACTTCGGCATCCGTTGTTAGATACAATGCAATGTTGGCTTTGTTTATCACTACCATTGCTCTTCTGTGTGTCAACACTATAGCACTATAGTGCTCCTGTAAATTACTTGAATCCCATTACAAATATGTTCCCCACTCATACAGTTATAATTGGTGGAGACTTCAATCTACCCTCGATTTGATGGCGAAAATACATGTCAAAGCCGGTGGTAGAAAACATCTTCCGAAATTATACTAAATGCTTTTTCTGAGAATTACTTTGAACAATTAGTTCATGAGCCCACACGAATTGTAAATAGCTGTGAAAACACACTTGACCTCTTAGCCACAAGTAATCCTGATCCAATAGAGAGCGCCATGACAGATACAGGGATTAGTGAACACAAGGTCATTGTAGCGAGGCTCAAAACCATAACAACGAAGACCACTAATAAATAAACGCAAAATATATCTATTTAAAACAGCAGATAAAAACTCGCTTGATGCCTTCCTAAGAGAGAGTCTCCATTCCTTCCAAACTAATTATGTAAGTGTAGACCAGATATGGCTCAAATTCAAAGATACAATACCGACAGCAATAGATAGATTCACACCGCATAAGTTAATAAGAGACGGGACTGATCCACCATGATACACAAAACACGTCAGAACACTGTTGCAGAAGCAACGAAAAAAGCATGCCAAACTCAGAAGAACGCTAAATCTCCAAGACTGGCTAAGTTTCACGGAAGCTCGAAATTTAGTGATGACGTCAATTCGAGAGTCTTTTAATAGTTTCCACAATGAAACATTGTCTCAGAATATGGTAGAAAACCCAAAGAGAGTCTGGTCGTATGTAAAGTACACAGTCAATACCGTCACTGCGCGATAGCGATGGAAACTTTACCGATGATGGTGCCACTAAAGCGGAGTTACTAAATACAGTTTTCCGTAATTCCTTCACGAAAGAAGACGAAGTAAATATTCCAGAATTCTAAACCAGAACAGCTGTTAGCTTGAGTGACATAAAAGTAGACATCTTAGGTGTTGCGAAACAACTCAAATCACTTAAGAAAGGCAAGTCTTCCGGTCCAGATGGTATTATGCCGACACAATAGCGCCTTTCTTAGCAATCATATTCAACCACTCACTTGACGAAAGGTCTGTTTCTAAAGACTGGAAAGTAGCACAGGTCACACCAATATTCAAGAAAGGAAATAGGAGTAACCCATTGAATTACAGACCCATATCACTGACCTCAAGTTGCAGTAGGATTTTGGAGCATATACTGCACTCTAACATTCTGAATCACCTAGAGGAAAATGACTTATTGATACACAACACGGATTCAGAAAATATCGTTCTTGTGCAACGCAGCTAGCTCTTTATTCCCTTGAAGTAATGAGTGCTGTCGACAAGGGATCTCAGATCGATTTCATATTCCTAGATTACCAGAAGGCTTTTGATATCGTTCCTCACAGGCGACTCTTAATGATATTGCGTGCATATGGAGTTGTATGACTGAATTCGTGATTTCCTCTCAGAGAGGTCACAGTTCGTAGTGATTCATGGTAAATCATCGAGTAGAACAGAAGTGATATCTGGCGTTCCGCAAGATAGTGTCATAGGCCCTATGCTATCCCTGCTTTACATAAATGATCTAGCTGATAATCTAAGCAGCCCCCTTAGACTGTTTGCAGATGACGCTGTAATTTACCGTCTAGTAAAATCATCAGACGATCAATTCCAATTAGAAAATGATCTAGAGAGAATTTCTGTATGGTGCGAAAAGTGGAAATTGGCACTAAACAAAGAAAACTGCGAGGTCATCCACATGGGTACTAAAAGAAATCCGATAAATTTTGATCATACGAGAAATCGCACAAATATAAGGGCTGTCACTTTGACTAAATACCTAGGAATTACAATTACGAGCAACTTAAATTGGAAAGACCACGTACATAATATTGTGCGGAAGGCGAAACAAAGACTGAACTTTGTTGTAGAACACATAGAAGATGCGACAAACTCACTGAAGAGACAACCGACATTACACTTGTCCGTCCTCGGCTGGAATATTGCTGCGCGGTGTGAGCCGTACCAGGCAGGACTGACGGAGGACATCGAAAAAGTGCAAAGAAAGGCTGCTCGTTTCGTGTTATATCGCAATAGCGGTGAGAGTGTCACTGATATGATACGCGAGTTTGGGTGGCAGTCACTGAGACAAAGGTGGTTTTCTTTGCGGCGAGATCTGTTTACGAGATTTCAATCACCTACTTTCTCTTCCGAATGCGAAAATATTTTGTTGACACCCACCTACGTGGGGAGAAATGATCATAATAATAAAAGAAGAGAAATCAAAGCTCGAACGGAAAACTTTAGGTGTTCCTTTTTCCCACGCGCCATTTGAGAGTGGAATGGTAGAGAAGTAGTATGAAAATGGTTCGATAAACCCTCTGCCAAGCACTTAAGTGTGAATTGCAGAGTAACCTTGTAGATGTAGAAATTCCATCACTCGAGTTTGGTAATGAGTAGTATGGTAAAATGTAGATACACATGATTTGCTTTAAGAACAGTAACTGCATTAAGAGATGGAGAGCACATAAGCCATTTTGGTTACTTCAATCCCTATAGATCGACAGAAAACTGAAGTATCAAAGTATCAAATACCGGTAAAAAAGCAGAATCTGTCGCCTTGGTTCAATCAACTTTTAGCATCTGTTGCGAGACATACTTGAATGAGGGGAAAATATTTTTTTTCTCTCAAGACCCCTCAGGTAAGGAAGCCTTCGTTATAAGTAGACGTTACGAGGCTTTAACCTCATACGACAAAAGGTAAATGGTGTTTCCACAGAAGCATCAATCTGCAGAACTGCAGTGCAGCCACAACCAACAATGAGTGCCAGGATAAAGGAAAAACATCTGTTTCCGGGGAAACGGTAACAGATCCGCACACACATCCAATGAGAATAGTCGGGAGGCTGCCGGAGACGTTGGAAGTTATCCACCGGAGGGGTGAGTGATAGTAAGTGGTTGGTTCTTTTGTACTGTGAATACTGAGCCCTGAGAATATTATGCTTTATATGGAAATGAGCACTGTGTGTCGTTCTATTGGTTGTACACTATTCTATTAGTTACGGGCAAAGAGTGCTGAAAATATCTGGTTTTCCTACAACAGTGCATTTTTCTTTATTTTATTAGTCACGTATATGTCATTATCCGAAAAAAATATTGGAACTTCATGCGGTTGAGTTGTCAGACAGATTTAGAAATAAGCAGTATATATTGGGTTCCCGTGTGTGTTGATGAATCGATTTCATGCAAAATATCTAAGCGTCAGTACAGCCCGTCAGAACCGCTCTCCACGATTGAAGGTTGAAATTTGGCTGTTATATTGCAAATTTCCATATGTAATGTGATATTTTCACAGCTAAATCACTTTCGCTCATTAGTTACCGCAGATGTACTGCTAAGTTGCAGTACTATACCTAATATCGATTACGATCAACTCAGTTTGTAACGCCGGAAATGCATATCCTCCTATTTCCATCTATTGTACCATAATTTTTTCCTTATTTTGTTACCTGAAGATATAACATTTCCGTGTCTTTATATATTGTAATTGTTTTAATATTTGTATATATATATATATATATATATATATATATATATATTTATATATATTTATGCATTTATGTCGATGTATAATTGGTTTGTTTTGTAAATATTATTTGTATTTTACGCTGGGTCTTGCCTAGGGAAAACTATGCTATCGAACGAATACATCGATAGGTCGTGTGAAGAACGAAAGTGTGTAGGATCTTTGGTAGTGTTAACTCTGCCGCGTAGAGCGCGGGCAGCGAGCGGAGTCTGGTTGGAGTAGTGCGATTGAGCAGGTGTGTTGTGTGACGCTCCCACAAGTTGCCGGGCTTTCGGGGTTTGGCAGCATGTAATTGCGATCGACTGGCTATGGTAGTTTCTAGCACGGTGTCGCGGACGGGAAGCATTAGCTGGCACACATCAAGAGCCCGTTTCGCCTGGTGACCGTGTCGAGAAGAAGGCGCGCCAGCATCCAGCTTCTGCAACAGCGACGGCCGACAATGAGTGACTGTCGCCACCTCCTCGATCGGCGACTTCAAACCTTCAAACAACCAACAAGGAAGACTAAAAGCACGTAAAGTTTCAGAACTGTATGGCAGACCTCAGCTTTTCAAACTGTTCAAATCACAAAATTACAGCAACGTAGCATGAACCTTTGTTGCTCATTGTCCCAATTGCATTGCCAAGCAGGGTCCCTTCCTTATCCGAAATGAACCCTAGTGTCGTTGAAATTCAAACGCCAGCATTAAAGCATTATAATTCGATTTCACTGCTTTAATTTCAAAGTTCAGTTAAAGTATTCATAGCTGGCTACAATATTTAGATTACACAAGCACAAATTAAGAGTGCGAGTTTTGTTACCGTATTTTAGCTTACCTGTCACTGCAGCTCAGCTTGGTACGTACAAAATTTTACTATTGTTAATTGTTCAGAATCATTTAATTCAAGTTCAAAAGTTAAATCTCTTATTTCTAAATTGCGTAGAGTCAAGTTGCTTTTGAAATGATTGTTGAAGTAGTCCAAGACTAACCGTATTTTACTGAATTTCGATGTGCTTCAGAAAGAAAGCTCACTATTAACTTCAGTCACTAAATTAACTTTCGATTTTCCGGTTTTATTAATTCTTTTGCTACATTAAGTCAGAGAGTAGCGAAATTTATTACTTCTGACAAACTTTCAGTTTTCACACAACACGTGTCAACCCTCAGTTGCCACGCTTCTATTGCTTATTATATGTGTAATAACCTTTCTTTTTTCAGTTACTATAGTAATTGTCCTTAGGACTGGCGACCGTAATTTCCCCCAAATCTCAAATATCTAATTACCGCTAGTTAATTGTTAACGTAACGGCCGCACATTTACTTTCTTTATTAACTTTACCCCTTTTCAAATTTAATTTCCACCAGATTCATTTGCACTTTTCCTTTCATTTAGATGTAACCCTTTCCTCCCTCTTTACCGACAGATTAACTTCGGTGACGATTGCTTTCCCAAATTTCCATTAGGTACACGCGGTTTAATTTTTCACTGTCATTAAGGTCGATAGGTGAGGGGGAGGTTACAAGTTGTCCTTGGGGTAGTCTGTGAGGTAGCCCGGAAGTGTTCTTTGCGCTCAGTATGAGCCAACCAATCATATCTAAGTCAGCTTCGCTGTAGATCTTGCGGTTGAAGCTTAAGTAAGCAGTCTTTGTGTTCGACCGAGTGGAGGAAGGTCGTGTTTGCAGTGGAACTGCGCGAGTTGCTGGTCTCTGGACGGTGAGGTGTTGGGACGCAGTTTACTGCATGTAGGATGTGCGCACTTACGATACGATTTCCTTAGTCATTCTCAACGTGCGTGTGGTTCATGCCGAACTATGTGTTTGATTCGCATCACGTAGTTGCTGTAACTTTTGCGCTTTGGACAAGTGTCTCACAAGTGGATATCGGGTGTTAGTGTCTTTGTGAAGTGAGTATGTTTCAAGGTTCGGTCAGAATCTGTTTGCTATTAATTCATGCGAATGACAGGGCAGTGAACTTCGTAAATGCTTAGTGAACTGTATGGATTATACTACTCGTCTGTTGATGCACTTATGTTAGAAATTCTGTGTTTCACATGTCTTTTGGACATTAGTAATACATGTGCCACCGTGATTTACTGATTTTCTTGAAGTCATTTAAATGAATTTACATTCAAATATTCTTTCAAATCAATTTTTCTTACCAGATATTTTCATGTTTCAACGAATTAAGCCTATCTGAACTCAGTAGTTGGAATACAATGACTTGATGTGAAACATACTACCGCCTCCCCAACTAGTAGAACGATGTAATCTTGTTATTGCAATTTTGGTGAACAGCAGTATTCACCATGAATATCATAGCCCGCACTTCTTTCCATGTTACTGGCAGAATATGTAGGTTTTGGTGGTTAAACAGTTGTCATAGACACAGTGCTCTTTGTCTACAGAAAGTGTGTTTGTTTGACTTTTTGTGGTTATTTGTGCATGGTTACAACAGATTCCGTCCACATGTCCTGCTGCACTGCGTGGGGGTACAAGTCATGTCACTTAGACACTTATATAGCTTGTAAGGTATTTCACACAGTTACTCACGTTCACTTAAATCCAATTTTTATTTTGCTGCACACACTAAGAAAAGTAAGTGTTCGCTCCCTTGCTGGGGATCTAAAAACACTTTGCAGTCAGATCGTGTTACTAAATTTTATTCATGGTTTGCAACCCAGTGTTTGAGAAAGCATTTATCTGAAATCAGGTAGTAAACGGCTCTGCGTACATACATAATTCTTTTCAAAAACTTGCATGACGATTACGATAGTGTACGATACAGGGGATTGCGAGGTATTGTTGCATTCCAGAAAATGTCATTTCAAAGAGCAAAGCCCATACTAAAAGCTGTGGAGGAGTAGGAAAATTGGATATTAATATGGAATGGTTACAATCTTCGAAATCATATTTATAACTATGATTCCCAGACAGCATTTTGAGAGGGACATGGTGGTCATACACATTCTAAAGTTCATATAATGTATGATTTATAGGTACATTCTCTAAATGGAATTGTATCTAGAAATTTTCCAAAGTTTGTGTGATTTTGTCATGTCACATGCCTATGTTTAGCAATTCTCGATCTGATGGTTAGTTATCTAACAGCAAATCTTTGTGAAGCTTGGGATTGTGAAGTGGGGAAGACTTTTCAGGCATGAAGATTATTTTCTACAGTACGTAAAAATATATATTTATTATATTCATAATCCACTCAGTATTTATTGTAGTTGTGTTACTGTGATATATAAAGTGATATA
Organism: Schistocerca nitens; assembly: GCF_023898315.1. NCBI lineage: Eukaryota > Metazoa > Arthropoda > Insecta > Orthoptera > Acrididae > Schistocerca > Schistocerca nitens. The sequence goes on along the minus strand of NC_064618.1, from coordinate 51,759,919 downwards.
TGAATAACTACCCTGCAATAAGTATATATTTTTATGATAGCGATACTGTTATTAATGTCAGCTTGTTTATGATTTAAAACTATAATCTCATTATAATTTTTACGTTATTGAAGATAGAAAGTATCCAATAAATTGACATACATCTGAGGAACTACATGTAACAAGTATTCGCGAATAATATGTTTGTTTTAATACCACTAATGTCTGATTGACACTGAAAATTTAAAATGTGAAACAAATGAAAGCATTTTTTAATCAAATGAGGGCATTACAGCAACTGCAAGAATCACGATGATCATAGAAAGGACTCCTGAAAAGCGAGGAGGCAGGAAATAAACATAAAAACTTTTAAGCCATCAGCTGAGTTATTGGAAAATACTTTTGAAAAATCACACGGTAACAAGAAGAAAGTCAGTAAAACGTAAGTTCAACCAGCTCAATTTTTAAGGTTCATTGCACGTTTATGATCAATTCAGTCAATTCAAAAACTGAAATTACTAAACTTTTTTCTCCGTTGCAGCTTCCTAAAGGGCACATTTGAAATTGCTGATTACCAATAATTTAAATTTATTTTGCGATAATACTGGAGCAAAGATATCTGCTGATACACTCGTAGCATTTTCATGGGAGATGTTTTGCAATGTGACATTTTCAAATTTGACATTATGTACATGTGACATGGGCCTGGCTTGAACATTTCACGTTAGTTGTAGTTTAGTACTTGACAAATGCTTAACCTTTGTAGAATATTCATTTTATGAGGAGGGAAATTAAAATGTTTTGTAAGGCCTTTTGAATGCTAATGGATACGAGATTGTAACAAAATAGGTTTTTCATCAGAAGACAGCCGAGTAATCCAGACACTCCTGTTGCTAATCGTCGCATTACTGAGACAGGATGCGTCACACGACAAATGGTGGAACAGGGTTCACCGGCAGTTGATTGCGTGCTGGTTCACGAAGATTGCATTCCACAGGTTCGCGGGGAAAATTAGAGTACTCACACATGGCACATCGCCTCAACAAGTGGTACGTCTCGTAATTCCACATAGTGTGTATTCCACCAGCAGTTTACGTATTAGTAAATTTGTTACTTGTGCTGGGTCACTCTCGTAACAGTAATTGACAACGAAGGAACTATCGTCAGTGGTCTGTACCATAAACTGTTAAACCTTTCCTTTCTATCTTTAATTCTATTTACACACGAGGCAATGTTTGACAGAGATGGAGCGGACGAAAATCCTCATGTAACTGCTACAGACTAGAATTTTACATTTAATCTGTTGACTGGAATAGTAGACAACTGGTCAATAACTCCCTGTGATATCGTGGAGTGTCTTACAGGATCTGTCTACAAGAACTTTATTTAAAGCACTCTTCCAGATTTGTAACAGGATGAACGCTGTAAACAAAAACATATGGCATACGCATGGTAGGGCCTCAGTATACCCTGCTCATTGTAGGAGACACACTGGATGGTGTCTGTGGAGACATATGGATAGGCATGGGGAGAACAGTTCCGTGGCCTTGCGCGTTCCCGACACTTCAGTCTTTTGGATTAGTACCTGTTCGACCACCTAAGACAATTGGTAGGTATTCTTACAGCAGGTATCGAGGAAAACTGCAAAGCCGTTTGAGACAATTCAGTTGTAGGCCAAAGTCTGTGACAGTCCACTGTACCACAGTTGTAGTAAGTGTGCGTATGTGCCGAAAGTGGAAATTCAGCATATTTTGTATCATTTCCTGTCTAAGAACTAGAAATTTTTTCATCAATAACAAATGGAAGATTTATATACTTACGTTATTTGAGCAGTAGTTGTGTACGGCTCTTCGAAAAGCGCGCCAGGCGGTGTCCTTTCGCTTCGCGTCTAGTGTTTGCGGCGGCGCTTTCGGTTTGGCGCTATTTGGATCGCCACCGCCCTCTGGCGGGAGGTAGAGCAAGAGTGTACGGTCGCGTGGCAATCTAGGAGACGTACTGGGTGGTGACCGAGAGAGGTGGTGGCGCTAGCGGGGCTCTGCAGTTGGGGGTTGTAAACTGCTCGCCCCGTGCTTTGCCCGACCTCTTGGCACCGCCCTTGCTACATCTTCTGGTTTTGGGTAACTCGGGGAGATGGTGTGGCCTGTAATGGAAGTTTTGGGGCTGATCTGCGGTGGCCCTGTAGACCACCAATAACTATTCCGCCTATTGTGATTTAGGCCCCTATACACGTGTCACTCCCTCACCGAGCTTAGGAAATTTTTTTGGGAACGGCCTTTAATGTGAAGGTTTGTGTGCTAGCTTATTCACATTTACCTTGTAACAACTGACAGGTGTAATAGAAGTTATTTAACTGGCGAGAGAACTATTTTACATTTAGTACAAACTAGCTACTTAAAGGTGTTTTATAAGGAATTGTTCTCTTTTATATATATATATATATATATATATATATATATATATATATATATATATATATATATATATATATATATATATATATATACTCCTGGAAATTGAAATAAGAACACCGTGAATTCATTGTCCCAGGAAGGGGAAACTTTATTGACACATTCCTGGGGTCAGATACATCACATGATCACACTGACAGAACCACAGGCACATAGACACAGGCAACAGAGCATGCACAATGTCGGCACTAGTACAGTATATATCCACCTTTCGCAGCAATACAGGCTGCTATTCTCCCATGGAGACGATCGTAGAGATGCTGGATGTAGTCCTGTGGAACGGCTTGCCATGCCATTTCCACCTGGCGCCTCAGTTGGACCAGCGTTCGTGCTGGACGTGCAGACCGCGTGAGACGACGCTTCATCCAGTCCCAAACATCCTCAATGGGGGACAGATCCGGAGATCTTGCTGGCCAGGGTAGTTTTCTTACACCTTCTAGAGCACGTTGAGTGGCACGGGATACATGCGGACGTGCATTGTCCTGTTGGAACAGCAAGTTCCCTTGCCGGTCTAGGAATGGTAGAACGATGGGTTCGATGACGGTTTGGATGTACCGTGCACTATTCAGTGTCCCCTCGACGATCACTAGTAGTGTACGGCCAGTGTAGGAGATCGCTCCCCACACCATGATGCGCCATGTGGCGCTCACCTGCAAGGCGCCAAACACACATACGGCCATCATTGGCACCAAGGCAGAAGCGACTCTCATCGCTGAAGACGACACGCCTCCATTCGTCCCTCCATTCACGCCTGTCGCGACACCACTGGAGGCGGGCTGCACGATGTTGGGGCGTGAGCGGAAGACGGCCTAACGGTGTGCGGGACCGTAGCCCAGCTTCATGGAGACGGTTGCGAATGGTCCTCGCCGATACCCCAGGAGCAACAGTGTCCCTAATCTGCTGGGAAGTGGCGGTGCGGTCCCCTACGGCACTGCGTAGGATCCTACGGTCTTGGCGTGCATCCGTGCGTCGCTGCGGTCCGGTCCCAGGTCGACGGGCACGTGCACCTTCCGCCGACCACTGGCGACAACATCGATGTACTGTGGAGACCTCACGCCCCACGTGTTGAGCAATTCGGCGGTACGTCCACCCGGCCCCCCGCATGCCCACTATACGCCCTCGCTCAAAGTCCGTCAACTGCACATACGGTTCACGTCCACGCTGTCGCGGCATGCTACCAGTGTTAAAGACTGCGATGGAGCTCCGTATGCCACGGCAAACTGGCTGACACTGACGGCGGCGGTGCACAAATGCTGCGCAGCTAGCGCCATTCGACGGCCAACACCGCGGTTCCTGGTGTGTCCGCTGTGCCGTGCGTGTGATCATTGCTTGTACAGCCCTCTCGCAGTGTCCGGAGCAAGTATGGTGGGTCTGACACACCGGTGTCAATGTGTTCTTTTTTCCATTTCCAGGAGTGTATATATATATATATATATATATATATATATATATATATATATATATATATACGTCAAGTTAAAATCTTATTATTGGGAAGTTTTTAACGTCATACCTTGCAATATACTTTACATAGAGAAAATGTACCAGCTATTTAAAAGAGTTTTTTTTATTGTTACTATCGGGAAGTTGTTAACGTCATACCTGGCAATCTCCTTTTCATAAAGAAAATTTGTCAGCTATTCGAATTTGTTTTGAAATTTTTTTAAATCCCAGACTTAAAAATTTATTATTGAGAAAGCCTTTAAAATAAAAAGATAACCTTAGCAGTGTTTGTTTATTTCACCAGCAGCTCCTGGCCCCTACTTCCACGATAACGTTTTTGGAATAATATGTATACTTGAGCTGTTGTTTGTGCACCGCCCTAATTTACAATTCATTAGTGTTGTGTTGTGTTGTGTTGTGTTGTGTTGTTCACCCTGCTTGCTGTATTCAAGCTTTTGTCTGAATGTACCATCTATTTCTTCATCAGTTCCCTTCATTAACTTATTAATTGCTTGAGCGTCAGCATTCTTTGATTTGATTCTAGTACATTCCATTTTCCTTTTTTTACTTTTGTTGATGTCCATTTTATAACCTATTTTGATTCCGCTCAGCTGCTCTTCCAAGTTCCTTGTCGTCGCTGAGAGAATTAAAATGCCATTGACAGACATTAAAATTTATATTTTTTCTCCTACTTGAACATTGATTTAGTTTCGAAATTCTCGTTGGTTTGCATCACAGTCTGTTAAATGTACGGACTGAATAACGTCGGTAGATGGCAAAAGTGCACGCATCATGTCTGGTTTATACTGAACGCTAACCTTTGAATCAGTCATCGTGCGCAAGAACGTTTGTATGACACCAAAAACGCTTGCTAGAGAGAAGTTTGTTTGAGCAGACTGTCGCAGATGTTCGAACGCCTAAGCCTGAAGAACAGGTTTTTCTCACTGTGGATGAGACTGCATCAACTAGTGCATAGAGAAGTGCGAAAAGGGGAGACGTTAGTCACATGACGATCTGGAACATCCTGCATGAAAATCGTCTGTACTCGTACCACTGTAAACAAGTACAAGGCTCAAACGAGGCAGACTTTCAGCCAAGAAAACTTTCTCTCAATGCGTGTTGGGGCAGCGTGCTGCGTCCCTGAAGTTTTTATTCACTGTAGAAGGCTGTTCACGTCAAGGTATCTTTAGATATCATAACAGTCAAGTTCGTGAGTATGAAAACCCTCGTCATTTGCGACGAAAGATGTCATCCAACGAATGTGGATTCTGCAGGTTGGTGCTCTGTCTTTACACGTTTAATCGGTCTGTGTCTCTGGAAACAGTTTCCAAACAGGTGGATTCGTCGAGGGTGATCCACTGTGTGGCCACCTCGATCGCTAGATTTGGAACCAGGGGGGGGGGGGGTTTCCTTTGAGGACTTTAAAAGTTGTTGGTGTATGCAACTCCTGTACCCGGTGTTGATGTTCTGAAGGATCGTAACAAAAATGGGTTCAACCAAATACGGTAAAATAAGGAACGCAGATTCAGGGTATACATGGAAGGAGGAGGGAGCCACTTCGGACGTTTCTGTAAATGTGATTGTCTTTGGTAAATAGTATTTTGTGCCATGAGTAATAATAAATCGTTTCATAACTCCATGAAAAATAATTTTCGGACACATTTTCGTATGAACTTTTCGCAGCAATTTGATATCAAGAATAAATCCCTACAGTTTCCGACACATCTTTTTATAGACTTATTATACGCTGAGGTAACAGAAGTCAAGGATACCTCCTAATATCGTGTTGGAGCTCACTTTTCCTAACGTAGTGCAGCTACTCGACACGGCATGCTCTCAAGTCCTTAGAAGCCCCAGCAGAAACCACGCTACTCTATAGCCGTCTATAATTACGAAAGTGTTGCCGGTGCAGGATTTTGTGCACGAACTGACCCCTCCATTATGTTCCATAACAGTTCGCTTGGTTTTATGTCGGGCGATTTGGGTCGCCAAGTGATTCTCTCGGTTTCACCAGAATGGCTTTCAAACCAATCGCGAACAACTGAAATCGGGACTCATCTGACGAGGACACGTTTTTCCAGTCGTCTAGGCTCCAGCAGATGGGGCCACGAGCCCAGGAGAGTCGCTGCAGGCGATGTCACTCTGTAAGCAAAGCCAATCGCGTCGGTCGTCTGCTGCCGTAACTCGTTAACGACAAATTCCGCCGCTCTGTCGTAACGGATACGTTCGCCGTACATCCCACATTGATATCTGCGGATTTGTCGAGCAGCGGTGCTTGTCCGTTAACTCAGCCAAGTCTACGTAAACGCCGGACGCTGTGGCCGAGTGGTTCTAGTCGCTTCAGTCCGGAACCGCGCTGCGCCTACAGTCGCAGTTTCGAATCCTGCCTCGGGCATAGATGTGTGTGACGTGCTTAGGTTAGCTAGGTTTAAGTAGTTCTAAGTCTAGGGGACTGATGACCTCAAATGTTAAGTCCCTTAGTGCACAGAGCTCTCGGTCGTTAGGTGAAAGCCGTCGGCCAATGCGTTGTCCGTAGTGAGAGATACAGAGTGAAATTTGGTATTGCCGGCACAGTCTTGATACTGTGGATCTCTACTGATTTCCGAAACGAAATATCCCATGCGTCTAGCTGCCACTGGGCAACGGCCTTGCAGCGGTGGGTACACCGGTTACCATCAAATCACCTAAGTTAAGCGCTGTCGGGTGTGGCCGGCAATCGGATGGGTGACCATCCGGTCCGCCATGCGCTGTTGCCGTTTTTCGGTGTGCTCTCAGACTCGTGATGCCAATTGAGGAGCTACTCGACCGAATAGTAGCGGCTCCGGTCACAGAAAACCATCGTAACGACCGGGAGAGCGGTGTGCTGACCACACGCACCTCCTATGCACTTCATTATTGAGGATGGTCGGATGGTCAAGATGGGCCACTTGTGGCCTGAAGACGGAGTGCTCCTGCTGCTAGCTGCAACTGCCATTCGCGTTCAAAGTCTGTTAATTCCCGTCGTGCAGGCATAATCACGTCGGAAACCTTTTTAATGAATCATCTGAATATAAATGACAGCTCCGACAATACACTGCCCTTTGACACATTGTGTACATGATACTTCCAGAACCTGTAGATATGCATTTGGCTATCCCTACATTTCCGTCACCTCAGTGTATAAAACGAGTCTGAAGTACGCTGAAAATATTATTTAGTTACTATGACATTCCAAGAAAACACCTGTGACTTGAAAGTCCTGGCCAATCGTTCAGTGGCACCGTTTCACTGTGGCGTAAACGGCGCGGACGTCAGATGTTGAATACCATCGGCCTTGCAGAATGACGGAAATTCTACGGACATGAATCATGGGCCATTGTCGGAAACAATAGTCTGTGGAAGACCGTCAACGCAAAAGATAGCAGATAACGCTTCGATGGTGGCAGATGACGTCGTGGAACACATCCGGACAACAAAAGGAAAATTACTGAATGAATCTATCACAACCAACCATCGAGCATTCCAGAATGGACCAGCAAAATCGAAGTGTAAGCGCTGCCAAGGGGAAGTGGCTTTTGGCCATGCAAAGAATTTCCGCGGCGGTGCGGAGTGTTGTTCGGCACACGCCATTCATCGCAGCATCGATTCCGAACCAAGTACAGTGCAGACGAACAAGTTGTTTCGTTCTCACTATATCCCAATGTCCTTGGTGGAGAAGCTGTAAGACAGAGGACTGTAACGAACATGGTACCACGACCTTGCACTGATCATTACCAGAACGCAACAGCAAAACACCACGTCGTACAAAAAGTCTCTCCTTGTGAGCAAAAAATCGGCGGACCAACGGGTCCCCGATTCGTGACTTTGACTAGTGCCATTGCGTAGCAACAAAACTCAGAACGGTAGCAAGGACAGGGTCGGCAGCTGTGGCTGTAGCTACAAGACGAAAATTAATCGGAAACGATTCGACCACGTCACCGATTTCCGAATCAATGAACATGCAAGCAAGTTCGGAGGAATCGAATGCTCTATCCTCAGCAACAGGCAAACGGGACAATGCATCGGCGTTTCCGTGCTTAGCAGTGGACCGATACAAGATATCGTAGTGGTACTGCAAGAGGAAAATAGACCAGCGAATGAATTTCTGCGCTGTACGTGGAGGTACAGGCTTGTTCGGATGAAAAAGGCATGTCAAAGATTTGTGGTCTGTGATGATGGTAAAGTGACGACCATACAAGAAATCATGAAACTTTGTAACACCAAATACGAGAGCCAACGCTTCTTTCTCGATCTGGGAATAATTTCTTTGCGCAGACGAGAGCAATTTGGACGCAAAGGCAATAGGGCGATCGTGCGATCCATCTTTGTGCGCAAGCACAGCACCGATCCCGAAATCCGGTGCATCCACCATCAATAAAAGGGGCTTCTGGGGATCGACTGGCGTAAGGCAAGTATTGGTAAGCAACGTCGATTTCAACTGGCGAAAGGCGCGTTCGCATTCCATCGTCCAGACGAACGGAACACCTTTACGGCGTAAGCGATGAAGCGGAGCTGAAATGGAAGAGGCGTGCGGGATATAATGGTGATAACAATTAATTTTTCCCAGCACACTCTGTAGCTGCTTCAAATTCTGCGGTGAAGGCAAGTCTTGGATGGCACGGAGGTGCTCTGGACTGGGATGTATGCCTTGGGCATTGAGTACATGTCCCAGGTAGGGCAAGTCACGAGCAAAAAACACAGATTTGTCCTTCCGCAAGCGAAGACCATTTTGTCGCAAGACCTGAAATAATGTTCTGAGATTGGCTAAGTTTTCTTCTTCCGTCTTTCCGGAGATCACAATATTGTCCAGATAGTTTGCTGCAGTAGGGAACGACGCACAAACAATTTGCAGGTATTGCTGAAACAATGCAGGGGCAGATGCACACCCGAATGGCAGTCGTTTGAATCGATACAAACCAAGATGCGTGTTAACCACCAAAACGCGCTGGGAGTCTTCGTCCACCGGTATTTGCAAGTACGCATCTGCTACGTCCAACTTCGAAAAATATTTACCCGGGCACAGTTTGTCAAAGAGATCTTCCGGTCGGGGTAAAGGAAAAGTTGCAATCACTAGTTGCGGATTCACTGTTGCCTTGAAGTCCACACATAGTCTCAATTTTCCAGAAAGGTTTTGGCAAAATTACTAAGGGTGATGCCCAGAGAGAAGCCTGCACACATTCAATTACACCTTGCAATTCCAAATCGTGTAATGTTTTTGCGACCTCATCTCGCAATGCGTGGGGAACATTGCGCTCTCTGAAAAATTTCGGTTGGGCGTTTACGTTCAGTTCCAAATGTGCTTTATAGTTCTTAGCGCAACCAAGGCCCGGTGCAAAAATGTATGCAAATTCGTCATATAGATGAGAAACACTGTCTGAAGGCACAGTCTGGTTCGCTGATAGGACCTGATTTACTATAGACAAGTTAAACAACTGAAATAAATCGAAACCAAACAAGTTCACTGCAGAAGAAGAACAAAGGACGTAAAATGACAAGTTTTGTTTGTATATTTCAAGAAGACTGAACTGTCCTAACACAGTGATCTTTTGACCTGAATAGCTAGTTAGCTTAACATTTGCGGCACTCAATGGAGGTGTGCCCAACAGTTTGTAAGTGTCTTGATTGATCAGTGAAACTGCAGCTCCGGTATCGAGCTGGAATCATATCACTTTGCCGTTAGTGTCCAAGTCCACAAAAAATTTATTGTCCTGCTGATGACAAGAGCGACTGTCTCGTGCAATGTGAACTGACACTGGTACATAATCACTTGCGACTTGACGGGATTTCCGGCGATGTCGACGCACACTATTTGTGGGACAAACACAGTCACTGTTAGAGAGCGTGGCACTGGGCGGAGTGGAATGAACTACATGAATTTCCATGGGAGAAGTTTCGCGAGCCTGAGTATCCTTGGTTCGATTCCGATTCTGGCGTGAAGCAAAGGGCTTGGAATGATTTTGAGTTTCCGATCTGAGCTTTTTCTAGCAAACACTTTGAACATGTCCTTTTTTATTCCAGTAATAGCAAATAGCTTGTCGTGACGGGCAATTTGCACGCGAATGTCTTGTAGCCCACCGCGGGCATGATTTTAGCACTGAATTTGCTTGCCTGCGCGGCACACGTGGCTGAGAGCCTGGCGGCAGCGGCGCGGCAAGGCACGAGGACTGTTTACTGCTCCGTGCAGCTCGCCCGGCGGGCCGGTTAACCTGACACACGGCTGGTGAAGTTTCAAATGATTCCTGAGCAAAGTCAAGTGTGTCCTGCCGATCCAATATGTCCATCACTTGTTGAAGGGAGGGATTGACTAGTTTCAAAATCCGTTCCCTTAACAAACATCAGAAACGTTCTGTGCAATTGCATCACATACCATAGTATCTGAATAAGGGAGTCCACATTGACACTCAAAAGCACAATCCCTAGTAAGGCCTTGCAAGGTTGCAACCCACTCCCGATTAGTCTGACCTGCCGTACGTTTTGTACGAAAGAAGGTATACCTTTTCGCAACTACATTGACTGATTCTTTGAAATATGCATCTAATGCAGACAAAATTTCGTCGTAGGACAGAGTTTCTATGTCGCGTCGGGGAAATAATTTGACTATCACACGCTACGTGGTCACCCCGACGGATGATAACAAAAACGGCTGCCGCTCGTTACCTTGAATTCTGTAGGCGGCGAGATGGATTCCAAATTGGCGTGACCACTCCGTCCAGCTTCCCAGTGCAGCATCAAAATGTTGAAAAATTGGTGCAACAGCGCGTTGTGGCTGCGTTAGCAGTGGAGCGGCGGCTGCCACGTTGTTTTGCATTGCATGTTGACCCTGGACGAGCTGTCCAAGGGCATCCAGTAATGCCTGCGTCTGCTGATGCTGTAAGCGATAAAATTCGGACGGTAAATCTGGAGATGGTGGCGAAACCATTACACAAGTAAATCATGGCAGTATAGTTAAGAACGCGGTATTGCCTCGTCGCCAATGTTTTGGTTGGCAGGAGAGCCAACACCGTGTTACTAGAGGAGGACGAAAGGCACGCGTTTTAGCTCACGCAGGCTGGCGTGAGGTCTGGAACATGACAAGGAAATTAGAATTTAGAAAAACGGACGTAGCTGGTGGAATACTTAACTTTAATCCGTTAATGAAGAACGTCGGTCTTGACGGTAAATGAATCAATATCTATAGTAACTGATAATGGCGCCTTGCTAGGTCGTAGCAAATGACGTAGCTGAAGGCTATGTTAAACTATCGTCTCGGCAAGTGAGAGCGTATTTTGTCAGTGAACCATCGCTAGCAAAGTCGGTTGTACAACTGGGGCGAGTGCTAGGAAGTCTTTCTAGACCTGCCGTGTGGCGGCGCTCGGTCTGCAATCACTGATAGTGGCGACACGCGGGTGCGACGTATACTAACGGACCGCGGCCGATTTAAAGGCTACCACCTAGCAAGTGTGGTGTCTGGCGGTGACACCACACTAATATTTCATCTGCCACTTCTTTTCTCTCTTCTTTTGTAACTTGGGCATCCGTTGTTAGATACAATGCAAAGTTGGCTTTGTTTATCACTGCCATTGCTCTTCTGTGTGTCAACACTATAGCACTATAGTGCTCCTGTAAACTACTCTTAGATTAAGCAGATAAACTACGCTGCTTAGCCTCATACTGTTCTAACAGATGCATACCTTCATTCCCGCCCCCTCTTGCCATTAGCAGCCAATATTGTGATTATATGGTAGAGAGTATGTGGAGTGTCGAATGCCTTAAACATCATTGGCCATTTGCGACCTCGCACTCAAGGGGTTCCTTGTCAGTTCAATAAACGAATGGTGTATTGAGAACTGTTAAGAGTTAATGACACAGGATGCGTTATTCACGCGGGCAATAGGCTCTGACGGGACTTACAAATGGAATTTCACCTGCAGGTCTGTGTCTCAACACTATAGCACTGTAGTGCTCCTGTAAACTACTCTTAGACTAAGGGAAATAGCGGAAAGGTCGGGGAAGAAGGCCAGTGTTCACTCTGTCTGCTTGCCGGGTGGTCTCATCCAAGATGTGGAGGAGGCCCTGTCGGCAGCGATAGACAGAACTGGGTGCACCAGACTGCAAATTGTTGCTCATGTCGGCACCAATGACTCCTGCCGTCTGGGTTCAGGGGTCATCCTCAGCTCATACAGGCGGTTGGCGGAGTTGGTGAAGGCGGAAAGCCTCGCTCTCGGGGTGAAATCTGAGCTAACTATTTGTAGTATCGTTCCCAGAACCGATCGCGGTCCTCTGGTTTGGAACCGGGTGGAAGGCTTAAACCAGAGGCTCAGACGATTCTGCGGAGATCTGGGGTGCAAATTTCTCGACCTCCGCTATCGGGTGGAGAAATGTAGGGTCCCCCTGAATAGGTCAGGCGTGCACTATTCTCAGGAAGCGGCTACAAGGGTAGTGGAGTACGTGTGCAGTGCACATGTGGATTTTTAGGTTAGAGAATTGTCTCCCTAAGCCCGAGAAGATGCCTCCTGAGACGCGGCAAGGTAGTAGTAGGCAAAACGCAACAGGGAATAGCTTTATTAATGTGGTAATAGTAAACTGCAGGAGCGTCTATAGAAAGGTCCCAGAACTGCTCTCATTAATATACGGTCACAATACCCACATAGTAGTAGGGACAGAAAGTTGGCTGAAACCAGATGTAAACAGTAATGAAATTCTAAACTCAGATTGGAATGTATACCGCAGAGACAGGCTGGACAGTGAAGGGGGAAGGGTGTTTATAGCGATAAAAAGTGCAATAGTATCGAAGGAAATTGACGGAGATCCGAAATGTGAAATGATTTGGGTGAAGGTCACGGTTAAAGCAGGCTCAAACATGGTAACTGGATGTCTCTATAGGCCCCCTGGCTCAGCAGCTGTTGTGGCAGAGCACCTGAAGAAAAATTTGGAAAATATTTCGAGTAGATTTCCCCACCATGTTATAGTTCTGGATGGAGATTTTAATTTGCCGGATATAGACTGGGAGACTCAAACGTTTGTAACGGGTGGCAGGGACAAAGAATCCAGTGAAATTTTTATAAGTGCTTTATCTGAAAACTACCTTGAGCAGTTAAGAGAACCGACTCGGGGCGATAATATATTAGACATTCTGGTGACAAACAGACCCGAACTATTTGAAACAGTTGACGCAGAACAGGGAATTAGTGATCATAAAGCGATTACGGCATCGATTATTTCAGCTGTAAATAGAAATATTAAAAAAGGTACATAGATTTTTCTGTTTAGAAAAAGTGACAGAAAGCTGATTTCAGAGTACTTGACGGCTCAACACAAAAGTTTTGTCTCAAGTACATATAGTGTTGAGGATCAGTAGACAAAGTTCAGAACCATCGTACAATATGCATTAGATGTGTATGTGCCAAGAAAGATCGTGAGAGATGGAAAAGAGCCACCGTGGTACAATAACCGAGTTAGAAAACTGCTGCGGAAGCAAAGGGAACTTCACAGCTAACATAAATACAGCCAAAGCCTTGCAGACAAACAAAAATTACGCGAAGCGAAATGTAGTGTGAGGAGGACCATGAGGGAGGCGTTCAATGAATTCGAAAGTGAAGTTCTACGTACTGACTTGGCAGAAAATCCTAAGAAATTTTGGTCTTATGTCAAAGCGGTAGGTGAATCAAAACAAGATGTCCAGACACTCTGTGTCCAAAATGGTACTGAAACAGAGGATGACAGACTAAAGGCCTAAATACTAAATGTCTTTTTCTAGCGCTGTTTCACAGAGGAAGATTGCACAGTAGTTCCTTCTCCAGATTGTCGCACAGATGACGAAATGGTAGATATCGAAATAGACGACAGAGCGCTAGAGAAACAAAATCGCTCAAAAGAGGAAAGGCCGCTGGACCGGATGGGATACCAGTTCGATTTTACACAGAGTACGAAAAGGAACTTGCCCCCCTTCTTGCAGCGGTGTACCGTAGATCTCTAGAAGAGCGTAGCGTTCCAAAGGATTGGAAAAGGGCACAGGTCATCCCCGTTTTCAAGAAGGGACGTCGAACAGATGTGCAGAACTAGAGACCTATATCTCTAACGTCGATCAGTTGTAGAATTTTGAAACACGTATTATGTTCGAGTATAATGACATTTCTGGAGACTAGAAATCTACTCTGTAGGAATCAGCATGGGTTAGGAAAAAGACGATCGTGTGAAACCCAGCTCGCGCTATTGGTCCACGAGATTCAGAGGGCCACAGACACGGGTTCCCAGGTCGATGCCGTGTTTCTTCCGCCAGGCGTTCGCTACGGTGCCCCACAGTCGTTTAATGAAAAAAGTAAGAGCATATGGACTATCAGACCAATTGTGTGATTGGATTGAAGAGTTCCTAGATAACAGAACGTAGCATGTCATTCTCAATGGAGAGAAGTCTTCCGAAGTAAGAGTGATTTCAGGTGTGCCGCAGAGGAGTGTCGTAGGACCTTTGCTATTCACAATATACATAAATGACCTTGTGGATAACATCGGAAGTTGACTGAGGCTTTTGCGGATGATTCTGTGGCATATCGAGAGGTTGTAACAATGGAAAATTGTACTGAAATGCAGGAGGATCTGCAGCGAATTGACGCATGGTGTAGGGAATGGCAATTTAATCTCAATGTAGTCAAGTGTAATGTGCTGCGAATACATAGAAAGAAAGATCCCTTATCATTTAGCTACAATATAGCAGGTCAGCAACTGGAAGCAGTTAATTCAATAAATTATCTGGGAGTACGCATTAAGAGTGATTTAAAATGGAATAATCATGTAAAGTTGATCGTCGGTAAAGCAGGTGCCAGATTCGTTGGAAGAATCCTAAGGAAATGCAATCAGAAAACTAAGGAAGTAGGTTACAGTACACTTGTTCGCCCACTGCTTGAATACTGCTCACCAGTGTGGGATCCGTACCAGATAAGGTTGATAGACGTGATAGAAAAGATGCAACGGAGAGCAGCGCGCTTCGTAACAGGATCATTTAGTAATCGCGAAAGCGTTACGGAGATGATAGATAAACTCCAGTGGAAGACTCTGCAGGAGAGACGCTCAGTAGCTCGGTACAGGCTCTTGTTGAAGTTTCGAGAACATACCTTCACCGAGAAGTCAAGCAGTATGTTGCTCCCTCCTACGTATATCTCGCGATGATACCATGAGGATAAAATCAGAGAGATTATAGCCCACACAGAGGCATACCGGAATCCTTTCCACGAACTATACGAGACTGGAATAGAAGGGAGAACCGATAGAGGTACTCAAGGTACCCTCCGCCACACACCGTCAGGTGGCTTGCGGAGTACGGATGTAGATGTAAATGTAGGTAACAGAACGACATTCCGTGGACATGTGCCCCATTAAGTTAACGTGTACCGTACCAGCGTAACAAATTCGCTATGGCATCTAAAACTTACTAAAATCCCCTGCTCACAGTAAAAGTTCCAAGGCACCCTGCCCTATATATCTAAGCAACCGACCACGCCTCCTTTAGCTTTACTGAAGTGATCTCGAACATTCTCAGTAACGTGCAGCACGCAAGAATGTAGGGTTCCTCTTTTGGCGTTTTTAGGAGCTGCACACTAGTTGGCGTGCGCGACATCGTGGAGAATGCGAAAAGTTCTGCGAATTACATAACCTACCGCGCGCACGAATAGTTTTTCCTACCTGTAGACAAACCGACATCGAATTCACCTGCACAAAAACTAAATGCCGCAGCAACTACCAGAACCAGATAAACCCTTAGCAGTCAAAATGACGACCAGGGGAAAGGAAATGAAAAGAATTTGTAACACGTAAAAAGTTCAGTCGTTTCAGGTATCCGGCAGTCGAATCAACTGCTGCAGACTCCCAGTAGTGCAAAGAAGAAAAATGATGAGGGAACAGTTCTTTACATTCGAGGCTCAATGAAATGAACAATAAACAGAAAGACATTTGGGTCCTATCTATAATTTGATCAAATGAGTCAGCCGACCTGATGCTAGGCTAGTGATTCTCCGCACTTTACATTAAGTAATACGATAGTAAATTCTGAACTGTTATATTTTCTTGGCTAAAACCTCGAAATTGAAACTATTCGTAGGCAGCAGACTTTTATGTGACACAAAGAGCGCTAGACATTCCCGACTCCTATGCAGGTTTTAACTAGTGCGACGACGCAGTATCCACAGTTCTGTAACACAATGCGTACTGTGCACGCCCTATGCCGTCTTTCAGTCTTGGATAAGAATTAATAGTGACCTTACGCGACGCCAAACTAAACGTCAGTACAGTGGCTGACACCAATGCAAACATTGAAACCCAGGGACTTCTCTCGCATCCAATAGTCTACTCTTGAGTGTCTCCGCTAGAGGCAAGAAGGTTACATCTTTTATGAATACACTGCGACCTGCGTCTAGAATGTTTAATTTTGAACAAAATGACTTTTCAGATAATACGGCCTACAACTTGCCCTCGCTCCCAAGGAGACTCTTCAGTCATAGGGGCCTTCGGCAGCTAAATAGTACCTACCTCTGCGAAGTACAATTTCAAGAGCAGCTATCACATATCCGAAATCATACAATGGCTCTTCGGTTGATGTACCAAATCGAAAATAAGAACAAATTAGGAAAATTACGTTGTGGCGTCCCTTCGGCATCGAAGACAATACAGACACAGCACAAACTCGGAATGGATCAAGGGTGAGGAAGGAAATTGGTCGTTCACTTTGAAAGGAACCATTCCGGCATTTGCCTGGAGCTATTTCGAGAAAACACAGAAAACCAAACTACGGATGGCCGGACGGGAATTTTAATCTTCGTCCTCTCGAATGCGAATCCATTGTGCTAACCCAAAACGAAAAGCTTGCTGGGTGCAACGTTATGTATTGTGGATTTGATCTTGAGACTGTGTGTCAGTATGAGAAAAATGTAAATAACTCACTAATTTGTTTCCACCTTCCCGGAGGGAAAGACGTCCGTAAGGAGGACAAGAACGGCTACTTGCCCCCTCCTAGAATCTGGGTAGAGAATTTTTATTTAGTACAGAATTCTCTCGAATTTCTAGCAATCGTTGTCTGCGATTCCATTAAATTGCAGATTTTTGCCGACTCCGACGAGAAATAGTGCAACTTTAGCAATAACTGTACATTAAGAGTTATTTTAATTTTCGCACCGTCCAAGGAAATTATGCCAATTTATCAGTGCGGGTGTGATTTCGGTGCTGATCTGCAGTCAAGGCTGATGCGATTCGTAACATAACGGTGTCTTCAATCTTTTTCTGTCGCTTCCTCTTTCAGCCCTTACTGAACCGCAGAAATGAGCCGATCTAACACCTCTGGAGCAAGGATTCTGTCGCCGATTCCCAAGACAATAGCATCCGTCAGCAAGTGCCATATGAAAGCCTACTACCCCTTGTTGCACAACGGAATCACAATACTAGTTTACCATTTCTGTGCGCGACAAGAAAATCCACAATCCACTGCTAATTCTGCATTGAGTTTTACACGAGAGAGCCATTGAACTATACTCGAAACAACATAAACATGCTGTATTGTAGGTGCGTACATTTATTCTTGATCCAACAGACTAAAAAAGAGAAACCATTTTCTGCATCAGAAGAGAAGGAAAACAGTGGGAAATTTCTTGTTCGCAAAAAATATGCTCTCCAGAACTGCGACATTCTCAAACTATGTGTGCAGCGTACCACCACATTCAGTCCCCGAGCTATGAATTCTGCATTCCATTTAGCATGATGCGCAATAATTTGACAAACAGGAGAGACGAGGATTACTTCGGCGCAGCCACAGGTTGCTGAAAGTGATTCTGCCGGCCAGTTCGATTATGCTCATTCATCTATCCGTATACTGGACCTGGACTCAATTTAGCTAACCATTAAAAAAAAAAAGAATGTAGCTTTCATGGCACATTCTGGCCAACTTCAGTTTTGACTTTCAATCCTAAAAAATACAAAACTTGAAAACCTGTGGAGCTCTGTTTTCCGTTTCACCGCTTTGAGCAGTATTGACGTGGAATTTTGTTGCTGCCGAGCAGAATTTTCTCACTCATTTTGACTGTCTTTCCTTTTTCAGATTTTTATTTTTCAGTTTAAACTTAACATTATAGGACATTGGAAAAGTTATTTTTCTGACTGTTTTCTAGCTTTATTACATAACTCGTTAGATGTTCTGAATATAATCATAGGACGATGTAATTTAAGATCGCTGAATACAACGGGTGGCATCCACATCAACGTTAACAACATAGAAAGATGTACTTTGCTTAGACAACTGAAATATGCTTACCATTCTGGTACCAGAGGAACATATTTTAAAAATATTGGGAAAATAAGTATCAAAATATTAATATGGGATATTTTTATGAACTTCTTGTCAATTTTAGTTTTTGGGGTTTGCGGCATGACATTTTTCAAACTCATCTCGTCAGATACATAAAACCTGGAAATATATGTACCTTGCCTTCCTGGAAAAAATCTGCGCATACCCTTGATAGAGGTAAACGTAATTCGTCATGAACCCCCCCCCCCCCCCCCCCGCCACCAATTTTTTTCCTGCCTCTTAAGTGAAACTGTTTTTCTAGCAATTATTGGACGTGTGCAAGGGACGGTTAACAGGGATAACATGTTTTGTATGAAAGATGACTGTGTTGCCTAAAAGGATAAAATGTGGTTTTTGTTTCCAACGTTAAAGGCATTAGTTTTTCTGTTTTGGTCAAAAGCTTCCTCTGATAGGACAACAGTTTATACATCTTACGTAGTTTATTGATATCGGTAAGTACCACTTTCACTAACAGTGGCTTGACCCCGCTATGCTCATAACAGATCGACTTTCACACTGACCTTTGCCTTTGCTGCATAGGTTTTCCAAATTAAGCTCTCACACTATAATAGTTAGCGGTAGCCTTAACAACTGTTAAAGTAATAATACAGTCCGCCAGTGGATGCTACCGGCTATTCCATGTGTAATTAGACCGACCCTCCGCGAATAAGTCGATTGATCACTTTCTTCGCAATACAGTTCGATGGAAAACTTTCAAAAATGATATTTTCCTCAACAGCAGCGAAATGCAATTTTTGGTGTAACTCTGATGCATCCGACTGTTCCACGCGAAGTCTGAACAATGACTCTCTAACCGAACACAAATGAGTGCGGATGGTAACGCATGGACGTTACTGAACGCAATAGCAAGACAGTGCTTCGTGCAGGGAAAGGTACGCTGAGCTCCGAATATTCCACAAAATCGGCGATGCGTAAAGGGTGCGGTTGACACGCCATAGTAGTCGACAGTATTACTCCTAATACCACCGTCCATAAACAGCTGGAAGCTGTGTTGGTCTTGGTCGACAGGCTCCAGGCTGTTGCTCTGGGCCGCGGTGAAAATGGGACACACGAGGCAAGCGCTTTGACGCCTCTAGAACCTATAGCATCGCCTGGGATCTCTGATGCCACTGCGTCCTCGGATTCGGACGTCCCTATCTGATGACACTTGCCTGACGGTGACTGGCGGAACGTGGCGGGATTGCGAATCTCTGGGCGGAAGGCGAAAGTTGGTGCTGGCCGCAAGGCTGTACCCTTACCCCTCCGTAACAGGTTTGAGGTACTGCCTACTGCTGAAAGTACTTCTGAGCCAGCGAGGGCGGCCTCGCCTGTTGCGGCAGTGGCCGGTCTTCCTGAGAGGTCCGGACAAGAGGAGAGGCTGAGATTGTTTGTCATTGGGAGCTCCAATCTTAGGCGGGTGATGGAGCCCCTTAGGGATATGGAAGAAAGTCAATGTGCACTCCTTGAGCACACCGGAGGAGTCAGTCTTGCTAGCCAGATGAAGGCAGAGATCACCATCTGAAGCATCGTCGACAGGGTCGATTGCTGACCTTTAGTACAGAGCCGAGTGGATGGTCTGAATCAGAGGCTCAGACGGTTCTGCGACCATGTAGGCTGCAGATACCTCGACTTCCGCTATATGGTGGTGGGGTTTCGGGTTCCGCTAAATAGGTCCACTATATACAGGAAGTGGCTACACGGGTATTAGCGGCTGTGTGGCGTGGAGTTGACGTTTTTTTTTTTTTTTTTTTTGGGGTTAGACAGTCTCGGGATCTACCAAAAAGAGCTCCAGTCTCAAAGGGTACAGGGCAACGAAACGAAGAGAATCGACCAAGCAACAGTCGGTATCGTAGTTGTAAATCGTCGTAGCTGTGTTGGAAGAGTACCAGAGCTTCAAGAGCTGACAGAAAGCACTGAAGTTGACATCGTTATAGGAACAGAAATCTGGCTATAGCCGGAGATAAATGCTGCCGGAATATTTACACAGGCGTAAATAGTGTTCAGAAAGGAAGATTAAATAAAGTAGGTGGTGTTGTGTTTGTGTCTGTTGGTAGTAGTTTATCTTGTAGTGAAGTTGAAATAGATAGTTCCTGCGAATGGGTAGAGGTTATACTCAACAGCCGTAACAAAATAATAATTGGCTCCTTCTACCGACCCCACCAACTCAGATGATATAATAGCTGAACGGTTCAAAGAAAACTTGAATCTCATTACAAATAAGTACATCACTCATACAGTTACAATTGGTGGAGACTTCAATCTACCCTCGATTTGTTGGCGAAAATACATGTTCAAAGTCGGTGGTAGACAGAAAACATCTTCCAAAATTGTACTAAATGCTTTCTCTGAGAATTACTTTGAACAATTAGTTCATGATCCCACACGAATTGTAAATAGCTGTGAAAACACACTTGACCTCTTAGCCACAAGTAATCCTGATGCAATAGACAGCGCCATGACGGATACAGGGATTAGTGAACACAAGGTCATTGTAGCGAGGCTCAAACCATATCAACCAAAACCACTAAAAATAAACGCAAAATATATCTATTTAAAACAGCAGATAAAAACTCGCTTGATGCCTTCCTAAGAGAGAGTCTCCATTCCTTCCAAACTAATTATGTAAGTGTAGACCAGATATGGCTCAAATTCAAAGATACAATACCGACAGCAATAGATAGATTCATACCGCATAAGTTAATAAGAGACGGAATTGATCCACCATGATACACAAAACACGTCAGAACACTGTTGCAGAAGCAACGAAAAAAGCATACCAAACTCAGAAGAACGCTAAATCACCAAGACTGGATAAGTTTCACGGAAGCACGAAATTTAGTGATGACGTCAATTCGAGAGCCTTTTAATAGTTTCCACAATGAAACATTGTCTCAGAATATGGTAGAAAACCCAAAGAGAATCTTGACATATGTAAAGTACACAGTGAATACCGTCACTGCGCGATAGCGAAGGAAACTTTACCGGTGATGGTGCCACTAAAGCGGAGTTACTAAATACAGTTTTCCGTAATTCCTTCACGAAAGAAGACGAAGTAAATATTCCAGAATTCTAAACCAGAACAGCTGTTAGCATGAGTGACATAAAAGTAGACATCTTAGGTGTTGCGAAACAACTCAAGTCACTTAAGAAAGGCAAGTCTTCCGGTCCAGATGGTATACCAAACAGGTTCCTTTCAGAGTATGCCGACACAATAGCGCCTTTCTTAGCAATCATATACAACCACTCACTTGACGAAAGGTCTGTTTCTAAAGACTGGAAAGTAGCACAGGTCACACCAATATTCAAGAAAGGAAATAGGAGTAACCCATTGAATTACAGACCCATATCACTGACCTCAAGTTGCAGTAGGATTTTGGAGCATATACTGCACTCGAACATTATGAATCACCTAGAGGAAAATGACTTATTGATACACAACACGGATTCAGAAAATATAATTCTTGTGCAACGCAGCTAGCTCTTTATTCCCTTGAAGTAATGAGTGCTGTCGACAAGGGATCTCAGATCGATTTCATATTCCTTGATTACCAGAAGGCTTTTGATATCGTTCCTCACAGGCGACTCTTAATGAAATGGAGTTGTATGACTGAATTCGTGATTTCCTCTCAGAGAGGTCACAGTTCGTAGTGATACATGGTAAATCATTGAGGAGAACAGAAGTGATATCTGGCGTTCCGCAAGATAGTGTCATAGGCCCTCTGCTATCCCTGCTTTACATAAATGATCTAGCTGATAATCTAAGCAGCCGCCTTAGACTGTTTGCAGACGACGCTGTAATTTACCGTCTAGTAAAATCATCAGAAGATCAATTCAAATTAGAAAATGATCTAGAGAGAATTTCTGTATGGTGCGAAAAGTGGCAATTGGCACTGAACAAAGAAAAGTGTGAGGTCATCCACATGGATACTAAAAGAAATCCGATAAGTTTTGATCATACGAGAAATCGCACAAATATAAGGGCCGTCACTTTGACTAAATACCTAGGAATTACAATTACGAGCAACTTAAATTGGAAAGACCACATACATTATATTGTGCGGAAGGCGAAACAAAGACTGAACTCTGTTGTAGAACACTTAGAAGATGCGACAAACCCACTGAAGAGACGACCGACATTACACTTGTCCATCGTCGGCTGGAATATTGCTGTGCGGTGTGGGATCCTTACCAGTTAGGACTGACGGAGGACATCGAAAAAGTGCAAAGAAAGGCAGCTCGTTTCGTGTTATATCGCAATAGGGGTGAGAGTGTCACTGATATGATACGCGTGTCTGGGTGGCAGTCACTGAAACAAAGGCGGTTTTCTTTGCGGCGAGATCTGTTTACGAGATTTCAATCACCTACTTTCTCTTCCGAATGCGAAAATATTTTGTTGACACCCACCTACGTGGGGAGAAATGATCATCATAATGAAAGAAGAGAAATCAGAGCTCGAACGGAAAACTTTAGGTGTTCCTTTTTCCCACGCGTCATTTGAGAGTGGAATGGTAGAGAAATAGTATGACAATGGTTCGATAAACCCTCTGCCAAGCACTTAAGTGTGAATTGCAGAGTAACCATGTAGATGTAGATGTAGAAATTCCATCACTCGAGTTTGGTAATGAGTAGTATGGCAAAATGTAGAAAAATCAGAAGTTGAAGTGAAAATACACTCCTGGAAATGGAAAAAAGAACACATTGACACCGGTGTGTCAGACCCACCATACTTGCTCCGGACACTGCGAGAGGGCTGTACAAGCAATGATCACACGCGGTGTTGGCCGTCGAATGGCGCTAGCTGCGCAGCATTTGTGCACCGCCGCCGTCAGTGTCAGCCAGTTTGCCGTGGCATACGGAGCTCCATCGCAGTCTTTAACACTGGTAGCATGCCGCGACAGCGTGGACGTGAACCGTATGTGCAGTTGACGGACTTTGAGCGAGGGCGTATAGTGGGCATGCGGGAGGCCGGGTGGACGTACCGCCGAATTGCTCAACACGTGGGGCGTGAGGTCTCCACAGTACATCGATGTTGTCGCCAGTGGTCGGCGGAAGGGGCACGTGCCCGTCGACCTGGGACCGGACCGCAGCGACGCACGGATGCACGCCAAGACCGTAGGATCCTACGCAGTGCCGTAGGGGACCGCACCGCCACTTCCCAGCAAATTAGGGACACTGTTGCTCCTGGGGTATCGGCGAGGACCATTCGCAACCGTCTCCATGAAGCTGAGCTACGGTCCCGCACACCGTTAGGCCGTCTTCCGCTCACGCCCCAACATCGTGCAGCCCGCCTCCAGTGGTGTCGCGACAGGCGTGAATGGAGGGACGAATGGAGACGTGTCGTCTTCAGCGATGAGAGTCGCTTCTGCCTTGGTGCCAATGATGGTCGTATACGTGTTTGGCGCCGTGCAGGTGAGCGCCACAATCAGGACTGCATACGACCGAGGCACACAGGGCCAACACCCGGCATCATGGTGTGGGGAGCGATCTCCTACACTGGCCGTACACCACTGGTGATCGTCGAGGGGACACTGAATAGTGCACGGTACATCCAAACCGTCATCGAACCTATCGTTCTACCATTCCTAGACCGGCAAGGGAACTTGCTGTTCCAACAGGACAATGCACGTACGCATGTATCCCGTGCCACCCAACGTGCTCTAGAAGGTGTAAGTCAACTACCCTGGCCAGCAAGATCTCCGGATCTGTCCCCCATTGAGCATGTTTGGGACTGGATGAAGCGTCGTCTCACGCGGTCTGCACGTCCAGCACGAACGCTGGTCCAACTGAGGGGCCAGGTGGAAATGGCATGGCAAGCCGTTCCACAGGACTACATCCAGCATCTCTACGATCGTCTCCATGGGAGAATAGCAGCCTGCATTGCTGCGAAAGGTGGATATCCACTGTACTAGTGCCGACATTGTGCATGCTCTGTTGCCTGTGTCTATGTGCCTGTGGTTCTGTCAGTGTGATCATGTGATGTATCTGACCCCAGGAATGTGTCAATAAAGTTTCCCCTTCCTGGGACAATGAATTCACGGTGTTCTTATTTCAATTTCCAGGAGTGTACAACCACTCACTTGACGAAAGGTCTGTTTCTAATGACTGGAAAGTAGCACAGGTCACACCAATATTCAAGAAAGGAAATAGGAGTAACCCATTGAATTACAGACCCATATCACTCACCTCAAGTTGCAGTAGGATTTTGGAGCATATACTGCACTCGAACATTATGAATCACCTAGAGGAAAATGACTTATTGATACACAACACGGATTCAGAAAATATCGTTCTTGTGCAACGCAGCTAGCTCTTTATTCCCTTGAAGTAATGAGTGCTGTCGATAAGGGATCTCAGATCGATTTCATATTCCTAGATTACCAGAAGGCTTTTGACATCGTTCCTCACCGGCGACTATTAATCAAATTGCGTGCATATGGAGTTGTATGACTGAATTCGTGATTTCCTCTCTGAGAGGTCACAGGGTCACAGTTCGTAGTGATACATGGTAAATCATCGAGTAGAACAGAAGTGATATCTGGCGTTCCGCAAGATAGTGTCATAGGCCCTATGCTATCCCTGCTTTACGTAAATGATCTAGCTCATAATCTAAGCAGCCCCCTTAGACTGTTTGCAGATGAGGCTGTAATTTACCGTCTAGTAAAATCATCAGACGATCAATTCCAATTAGAAAATGATCTAGAGAGAATTTCTGTATGGTGCGAAAAGTGGCAATTGGCACTAAACAAAGAAAAGTGCGTAGTCATCCACATGGGTACTAAAAGAAATCCGATAAATTTTGATCATACGAGAAATCGCACAAATGTAAGGGCTGTCACTTTGACTAAATTCTAGGAATTACAATTACGAGCAACTTAAATTGGAAAGACCACGTACATAATATTGTGCGGAAGGC
The DNA here is from genome assembly GCF_023898315.1 of Schistocerca nitens. Taxonomy (NCBI): domain Eukaryota; kingdom Metazoa; phylum Arthropoda; class Insecta; order Orthoptera; family Acrididae; genus Schistocerca; species Schistocerca nitens. The sequence goes on along the minus strand of NC_064618.1, from coordinate 51,734,796 downwards.
GAAACAAAGACTGAACTTTGTTGTAGAATACATAGAAGATGCGACAAACTCACTGAAGAGACAACCGACATTACACTTGTCCGTCCTCGGCTGGAATATTGCTGCGCGGTGTGGGATCCTTACCAGGCAGGACTGACGGACGACATCGAAAAAGTGCAAAGAAAGGCAGCTCGTTTCGTGTTATATCGCAATAGGGGTGAGAGTGTCACTGATATGATACGCGAGTTTGGGTGGCAGTCACTGAAACAAAGGCGGTTTTCTTTGCGGCGAGATCTGTTTACGAGATTTCAATCACCTACTTTCTCTTCAGAATGCGAAAATATTTTGTTGACACCCACCTACGTGGGGAGAAATGATCATCATAATAAAAGAAGAGAAATCAAAGCTCGAACGGAAAACTTTAGGTGTTCCTTTTTCCCACGCGCCATTTGAGAGTGGAATGGTAGAGAAGTAGTATGAAAATGGTTCGATAAACCCTCTGCCAAGCACTTAAGTGTGAATTGCAGAGTAACCTTGTAGATGTAGATGTAGAAATTCCTTCACTCGAGTTTAGTAATGAGTAGTATGGTAAAATGTAGATACACATGATTTGCTTTAAGAACAGTAACTGCTTTAAGAGATGGAGAGCACATAGGCCATTTGGTTACTTTAATCCCTACAGATCGACAGAAAACTGAAGTATCAGAGTATCAAATACCGGTAAAAAAGCAGAATCTGTCGCCTTGGTTCAATCAACTTTTAGCATCTGTTGCAAGACATACTTGAATGAGGGGAAAATATTTTTTTCTCTCAAGACCCCTCAGGTAAGGAAGCCTTCGTTCTAAGTAGACGTTACGAGGCTTTAACCTCATACGACAAAAGGTAAATGGTGTTTCCACAGAAGCATCAATCTGCAGAACTGCAGTGCAGCCACAACCAACAATGAGTGCCAGGATAAAGGAAAAACATCTGTTTCCGGGGAAACGGTAACAGATCCGCACACACATCCAATGAGAATAGTCGGGAGGCTGCCGGAGGCGTTTGAATTTATCCACCGGAGGGGTAAGTGATAGTAAGTGGTTGGTTCTTTTGGTCTGTGAACACTGAGCCCTGAGAATATTATGCTTTATATGGAAATGAGCATTCTGTGTCGTTCTATTGGTTGTACACTATTCTATTAGTTACGGGCAAAGAGTGCTGAAAATATCTGGTTTTCCTACAACAGTGAAATTTTTCTTTATTTTATTAGTCACGTATATGTCATTATCCGAAAAAAATATTGAAACTTCATGCGGTTGAGTTGTCAGACAGATTTAGAAGTAAGCAGTATATATTGGGTTCCCGTGTGTGTTGATGAATCGATTTCATGCAAAATATCTAAGCGTCAGTACAGCCCGTCAGAACCGCTCTCCACGATTGAAGGTTGAAATTTGGCTGTTATATTGCAAATTTCCATATGTAATGTGATATTTTCACAGCTAAATCACTTTCGCTCATTAGTTACCGCAGATGTACTGCTAAGTTGCAGTACTATACCTAATATCGATTACGATCAACTCAGTTTGTAACGCCGGAAATGCATATCCTCCTATTTCCATCTATTGTACCATAATTTTTTCCTTATTTTGTTACCTGAAGATATAACATTTCCGTGTCTTTATATATTGTAATTGTTTTAATATTTGTATATATATATATATATATATATATATATATATATATATATATGTCGATGTATAATTGGTTTGTAAATATTATTTGTATTTTACGCTGGGTCTTGCCTAGGGAAAACTATGCTATCGAACGAATACATCGATAGGTCGTGTGAAGAACGAAAGTGTGTAGGATCTTTGGTAGTGTTAACTCTGCCGCGTGGAGAGCGGGCAGCGAGCGGGGTCTGGTTGGAGTAGTGCGATTGAGCAGGTGTGTTGTGTGACGCTCCCGCAAGTTGCTGGGCTTTCGGGGTTTGGCAGCATGTAATTGCGATCGACTGGCTATGGTAGTTTCTAGCACGGAGTCGCGGACGGGAAGCATTAGCTGGCACGCATCAAGAGCCCGTTTCGCCTGGTGACCGTGTCGAGAAGAAGGCGCGCCAGCATCCAGCTTCTGCAACAGCGACGGCCGACAATGAGTGACTGTCGCCACCTCCTCGATCGGCGACTTCAAACCTTCAATCAACCAACAAGGAAGACTAAAAGCACGTAAAGTTTCAGAACTGTATGGCAGACCTCAGCTTTTCAAACTGTTCAAATCATAAAATTACAGCAACCTAGCATGAACCATTGTTGCTCATTGTCCCAATTGCATTGCCAAGCAGGGTCCCTTCCTTTTCCGAAATGAACCCGAGTGTCGTTGAAATTCAAACGCCAGCATTAAAGCATTATAATTCGATTTCACTGCTTTAATTTCAAAGTTCAGTTAAAGTATTCATAGCTGGCTACAATATTTAGATTACACAAGCACAAATTAAGAGTGCGAGTTTTGATACCGTATTTTAGCTTACCTGTGACTGCAGCTCAGCTTGGTACGTACAAAATTTTACTATTGTTAATTGTTCAGAATCATTTAATTCAAGTTCAAAAGTTAAATCTCTTATTTCTAAATTGCGTAGAGTCAAGTTGCTTTTGAAATGATTGTTGAGGTAGTCCAAGACTAACCGTATTTTACTGAATTTCGATGTGCTTCAGAAAGAAAGCTCACTATTAACTTCAGTCACTAAATTAACTTTCGATTTTCCGGTTTTATTAATTCTTTTGCTAAATTAAGTCAGAGTGTAGCGAAATTTATTACTTCTGACAAACTTTTAGTTTTCACACTACACGTGTCAACCTTCAGTTGCCACGCTTCTAGTGCTAATTATATGTGTAATAACCTTTCTTTTTTCAGTTACTATAGTAATTGTCCTTCGGACTGGCGACCGTAATTTCCCACAAATCTCAAATAACTAATTACCGCTAGTTAATTGTTAACGTAACGGCCGCACATTTACTTTCTTTATTAACTTTACCCCTTTTCAAAATTAATTTCCACCTGTTTCATTTGCACTTTTCCTTTCATTTAGATGTAACCCTTTCCCCCCTCTTTACCGACAGATTAACTTCGGTGACGATTGCTTTCGCAAATTTCCATTAGGTACACGCGGTTTAATTTTTCACTGTCATTAAGGTCGATAAGTGAGGGGGAGGTTACAAGTTGTCCTTGGGGTAGTCTGTGAGGTAGCCCGGAAGTGTTCTTTGCGCTCAGTATGAGCCAACCAATCATATCTAAGTCTGCTTCGCTGTAGATCTTGGGGTTTAAGCTTAAGTAAGCAGTCTTTGAGTTCGACCAAGTGGAGGAAGGTCGTGTTTGCAGTGGAACTGCGCGAGTTGCTGATCTCTGGACGGTGAGGTGTTGGGACGCAGTTTACTGCATCTAGGATGTGCGCACTTACAATACGATTTCCTTAGTCATTCTCAACGTGCGTGTGGTTCATGCCGAACTATGTGTTTGATTCGCTGCTGTAACTTTCGCTCTTTGGACAAGTGTCTCACAAGTGGATATCGGGTGTTAGTGTCTTTGTGAAGTGAGTATGTTTCAAGGTTCGGTCAGAATCTGTTTGCTATTAATTCATCCGAATGACAGTGCAGTGAACTTCGTAAATGCTTAGTGAACTGTATGGATTATACTACTCGTCTGATGAAATTCTGTGTTTCACATGTCTTTTGGACATTAGCAATAGATGTGCCACTGTGATTTACTGATTTTCTTGAAGTCATTTAAACGAATTTACATTCAAATATTCTTTCAAATCAATTTTTCTTACCAGATATTTTCATGTTTCAACGAATTAAGCCTATCTGAACTCAGTAGTTGGAATACAATGACTTGATGTGAAACATACTACCGCCTCCCCAACCAGTAGAACGATGTAATCTTGTTACTGCAATTTAGGTGAACAGCAGTAATCACCATGAATATCATACCCCGCACTTCTTTCCATGTTACTGGCAGAATATGTAGGTTTTGGTGGTTAAACAGTTGTCATAGACACAGTGCTCTTTGTCTACAGAAAGTGTGTTTGTTTGACTTTTTGTGGTTATTTGTGCATGGTTACAACAGATTCCGTCCACATGTCCTGCTGCACTGCGTGGGGGTACAAGTCATGTCACTTAGACACTTATATAGCTTGTAAGGTATTTCACACAGTTACTCACGTTCACTTAAATCCAATTTTTATTTTGCTGCACACACTAAGAAAAGTAAGTGTTCGCTCCCTTGCTGGGGATCTAAAAACACTTTGCAGTCAGATCGTGTTACTAAATTTTATTCATGGTTTGCAACCCAGTGTTTGAGAAAGCATTTATCTGAAATCAGGTAGTAAACGGCTCTGCGTACATACATAATTCTTTTCAAAAACTTGCATGACGATTACGATAGTGTACGATACAGGGGATTGCGAGGTATTGTTGCATTCCAGAAAATGTCATTTCAAAGAGCAAAGCCCATACTAAAAGCTGTGGAGGAGTAGGAAAATTGGATATTAATATGGAATGGTTACAATCTTCGAAATCATATTTATAACTATGATTCCCAGACAGCATTTTGAGAGGGACATGGTGGTCATACACATTCTAAAGTTCATATAATGTATGATTTATAGGTACATTCTCTAAATGGAATTGTATCTAGAAATTTTCCAAAGTTTGTGTGATTTTGTCATGTCACATGCCTATGTTTAGCAATTCTCGATCTGATGGTTGGTTATCTAAGTGGGGAAGACTTTTCAGGCTTGAAGATTATTTTCTACAATACGTAAATATATATATTTATTATATTCATAATCCACTCAGTATTTATTGTAGTTGTGTTATTGTGATATATAAAGTGAGTATGAATAACTACACTGCAATAAGTATATGTTTTTATGATAGAGATACTGTTATTAATGTAGGTTTCTTTATGATTTAAAACTATATTCTCATTCTAATTTTTACGTTATTGGAGATAGAAAGTATCCAATAAATTGACATACATCTGATTAACTACAGGTAACAAATATTCACGAATAATATGTTTGTTTTAATACCACTAATGTCTGATTGACACTGAAAATTTAAAATGTGAAACAAATGAAAGCATTTTTTAATCAAATGAGGGCATTACAGCAACTGCAAGAATCACGATGATCATAGAAAGGACTCCTGAAAAGCGAGGAGGCAGGAAATAAACACAAAAACTTTTAAGCCATCAGGTGAGTTATTGGAAAATACTTTTGAAAAATCACACGGTAACAAGAAGAAAGTCAGTAAAACGTAAGTCCAACCAGCTCAATTTTTAAGGTTCATTGCACGTTTATGATCAATTCAGTCAATTCAAAAACTGAAATTACTAAACTTTTTTCTCCGTTGCAGCTTCCTAAAGGGCACATTTGAAATTGCTGATTACCAATAATTTAAATTTACTTTGTGATAATACTGGAGCAAAGATATCTGCTGATACACTCGTAGCATCCTCATGGGAGATGTTTTGCAATGTGACATTTTCAAATTTGACATTATGTACATGTGAGATGGGCCTGGCTTGAACATTTCACGTTAGTTGTAGTTTAGTAGTTGACAAATGCTTAACCTTTGCAGAATATTCATTTTGTGAGGAGGGAAATGAAAATGTTTTGTAAGGCCTTGTGAATGCTAGTGGATACGAGATTGTAACAAAATAGGTTTTTCATCAGAAGACAGCCGAGTAATCCAGACACTCCTGTTGCTAATCGTCGCATTACTGAGACAGGATGTGTCACACGACAAATGGCAGAACAGGGTTCACCGGCAGTTGATTGCGTGCTGGTTCACGAAGAGAGCATTCCACAGGATCGCGGGGAAAATTCGAGTACTCACACATGGCACATCGCCTCAACAAGTGGTACGTCTCGTAATTCCACATAGTGTGTATTCCACCAGCAGTTTACGTATTAGTAAATTTATTACTTGTGCTGGGTCACTCTCGTAACAGTAATTGACAACGAGAGAACTATCGTCAGTGGTCTGTACCATAAACTGTTAAACCTTTCTCTTCTATCTTTAATTCTATTTACACACGAGGCAATGTTTGACAGAGATGGAGCGGACGAAAATCCTCATGTAACAGCTAGAGACTAGAATTTTACATTTAATCCATTGACTGGAATTGTAGACAACTGGTCAATAACTCCCTATGATATCGTGGAGTGTCTTACAGGATCTGTCTACGAGAACTTTACTTAAATACTCTTCCAGATTTGTAACAGGATGAACGCTGTAAACAAAAACATATGGCATACGCATGGTAGGGCCTCAGTATACCCTGCTCATTGTAGGAGACACACTGGATGGTGTCTGTGGAGACATATGGATAGGCATGGGGAGAACAATTCCGTGGCCTTGCGCGTTCCCGACACTTCAGTCTTTTGGATTAGTACCTGTTCGACCACCTAAGACAATTGGTAGGTATTCTTACAGCAGGTATCGAGGAAAAGTGCAAAGCCGTTTGAGACAATTCAGTTGTAGGCCAAAGTCTGTGACAATCCACTCTACCACAGTTGTAGTAAGTGTGCGTATGTGCCGAAAGTGGAAATTCTGCATATTTTCTATCATTTCCTGTCTAAGAGCTACAAATTTTTTCATCAATAACAAATGGAAGATTTATATACTTACGTTATTTGAGCAGTAGTTGTGTACGGCTCTTCGAAAAGCGCGCCAGGCGGTGTCCTTTCGCTTCGCGTCTAGTGTTTGCGGCGGCGCTTTCGGTTTGGCGCTATTTGGATCGCCACCGCCCTCTGGCGGGAGGTAGAGCAAGAGTGTACGGTCGCGTGGCAATCTAGGAGACGTACTGGGTGGTGACCGAGAGAGGTGGTGGCGCTAGCGGGGCTCTGCAGTTGGGGGTTGTAAACTGCTCGCCCCGTGCTTTGCCCGACCTCTTGGCACCGCCCTTGCTACATCTTCTGGTTTTGGGTAACTCGGGGAGATGGTGTGGCCTGTAATGGAAGTTTTGGGGATGATCTGCTGTGGCCCTGTAGACCTCCAATAACTATTCCGCCTATTGTGATTAGGGACCCTTTACACATGTCACTTCCTCACCGAGCTAAGGAAATTTTTTTGGGAACTGCCTTTAATGTGAAGGTTTGTGTGCTGGCTTATTCACATTTATCTTGTAACAACTGACAGGTGTAATATAAGTTATTTAACTGGCGAGAGACATTTATATTTTAGATTTAGTACAAACTGTTCTCTTATATATATATATATATATATATATATATATATATATATATATATATATATATATATATATATATATATACGTCAAGTTAAAATCTTACTATTGGGAAGTTATTAACGTCATACCTTGCAATATCCTTTACATAGAGAAAATTTACCAGCTATTTAAAAGAGCTTTTTTTTGTTACTATTTTGAAGTTGTTAATGCCATACCTGGCAATCTCCTTTTCATAAAGAAAATTTGTCAGCTATTCGAATTTGTTTTGAAATTTTTTTAAAATCCGAGACTTAGAAATTCATTATTGAGAAAGCCTTTAAAATAAAAAGATAATCTTAGCAGTGTGTGTTATTTCACCAGCAGCTCCTGCCCCCTACTTCCACGATAACGTTTTTGGAATAATATGTATACTTGAGCTGTTGTTTGTGCACCGCCCTAATTGACAATTCATTGGTGTTGTGTTGTGTTGTGTTGTTCACCCTGCTTGCTGTATTCAAGCTTTTGTCTGTATGTACCATCTATTTCTTCACCAGTTCCCTTCATTAACATATTAATTCCTTGAGCGTCAGCATTCTTTGATTTGATTCTAGTACATTCCATTATCCTTTTTTTACTTTTGTTGATGTCTATTTTATAACCTCTTTTGATTCCGCTCAGCTGCTCTTCCAAGTTCTTTGTCGTCGCTGAGAGAATTAAAATGTCATTGACAGACTTTAAAATTTTTATTTTTTCTCCTACTTGAACATTGATTTGGTTTCGAAATCTCTCGTTGGTTTCCATCACAGTCTGTTAAATGTACGGACTGAATAACGTCGGTATATGGCAAAAGTGCACGCATCATGTCTGCTTTATACTGAACGCTAACCTTGAAATCAGTCATCGTGCGCAAGAACGTTTGTATGACACCAAAAACGCTTGCTAGAGAGAAGTTTGTTTGAGCAGACTGTCGCATGTGTTGGAACGCCTAAGCCTGAAGAACAGGTTTTTCTCACTGTGGATGAGACTCCATCAACTAGTGCAAAGAGAAGTGCGAAAAGGGGAGACGTTAGTCACATGACGATCTGGAACATCCTGCATGAAAATCGTCTGTACTCGCACCACCGTAAACAAGTACAAGGCTCAAACGAGGCAGACTTTCAGCCAAGAAAACTTTCTCTCAATGCATGTTGGGGCAGCGTGCTGCGTCCCTGAAGTTTTTATTCACTGTAGCAGGCTGTTCACGTCGAGGTATCTTTAGATATCGTAACAGTCAAGTTCGTGAGTATGAAAACCCTCGTCATTTGCGACGAAAGATGTCATCCAACGAATGTGGATTCTGCAGGTTGGTGCTCTGTCTTTACACGTTTAATCCGTCTGTGTCTCTGGAAACAGTTTCCAAACAGGTGGATTCGTCGAGGGTGATCCACTGTGTGGCCACCTCGATCGCTAGATTTGGAACCAGGGGGGGGGGGGGTTTCCTTTGAGGACTTTAAAAGTTGTTGGTGTATGCAACTCCTGTACCCGGTGTTGATGTTCTGAGGGATCGTAACAAAAATGGGTTCAAGCAAATACGGTAAAATAAGGATCGCTGATTCAGGGTATACATGGAAGGAGGAGGGAGCCACTTCGGACGTTTCTGTAAATGTGATTGTCTTTGGTAAATAGTATTTTGTGCCATGAGTAATAATAAATCGTTTCATAACTCCCTGAAAAATAATTTTCGGACACATTTTCGTATGAACTTTTCGCAGCATTTTGATATCAAGAATAAATCCCTACAGTTTCCGACACATCTTTTTATAGACTTAATATTCGCTGAGGTAACCGAAGTCAAGGATACCTCCTAATATCGTGTTGGAGCTCACTTTTCCTAACGTAGTGCAGCTACTCGACACGGCATGCTCTCAAGTCCTTAGAAGCCCCAGCAGAAACCACGCTACTCTATAGCCGTCCATAATGACGAAAGTGTTGCCGGTGCAGGATTTTGTGCACGAACTCACCCCTCGATTATGTTCCATAACAGTTCGCTTGGATTTATGTCGGGCGATTTGGGTCGCCAAGTGATTCTCTCGGTTTCTCCAGAATGGCTTTCAAACCAATCGCGAACAACTGAAATAGGGACTCATCTGACGAGGACTCGTTTTCCCAGTCGTCTAGGCCCCAGCAGATAGGGCCACGAGCCCAGGAGAGTCGCTGCAGGCGATGTCACTCTGTAAGCAAAGCCAATCGCGTCGGTCGTCTGCAGCCATAACTCGTTAACGACAAATTTCGCCGCACTATCGTAACGGATACGTTCGCCGTACATCCCACATTGATATCTGCGGATTTTTCAAGCAGCGGTGCTTGTCCGTTAACTCAGCCAAGTCTACGTAAACGCCGGACGTTGTGGCCGAGCGGTTCTAGTCGCTTCAGTCCGGAACCGCGCTGCTCCTACAGTCGCAGGTTCGAATCCTGCCTCCACGGATGTGTGTGCCGTGCTTAGGTTAGCTAGGTTTAAGTAGTTCTAAGTCTAGGGGACTGATGACCTCAAATGTTAAGTCCCTTAGTGCACACAGCTCTCGGTCGTTAGGTGAAAGCCGTCGGCCAATGCGTTGTCCGTAGTGAGAGAAACTGAGTGAAATTTGGTATTGCCGTCACAGTCTTGATACTGTGGATCTCTACTGATTTCCGAAACGAAATATCCCATGCGTCTAGCTGCAACTGAGCAACGGCCTTGCAGTGGTGGGTACACCGGTTACCGTCAAATCACCTAAGTTAACCGCTATCGGGTGTGGCCGGCCCTTGGATGGGTGACCATCCGGTCCGCCATGCGCTGTTGCCGTTTTTCGGGGTGCTCTCAGACTCGTGATGCCAATTGAGGAGCTACTCGACCGAATAGTAGCGGTCCGGTCACAGAAAACCATCGCAACGACCGGGAGAGCGGTGTGCTGACCACACGCACCTCCTATGCACTTCCTTATTGAGGATGACACGGCGGTCGGATGGTCAAGATGGGCCACTTGTGGCCTGAAGACGGAGTGCTCCTGCTGCTAGCTGCAACTGCCATTCGCGTTCAAAGACTGTTAATTCCCGTTGTGTAGGCATAATCACGTCGGAAACCTTTTTAATGAATCATCTGAATATAAATGACAGCTCCGAAAATACACTGCCCTTTGACACATTGTGTACATGATACTTCCAGAACCTGTAGATATGCATTTGGCTATCCCTTCATTTCCGTCACCTCAGTGTATATAACGAGTCTGAAGTACGCTGAAAATATTATTTAGTTACTATGACATTCCAAGAAAATAAATAATTTTAGTATGTATCGTGTGAGGTAACTGCTGTTTGAAAACTGTTTGGTATTACCAAATCAGAAGTACTGAATAATATTAAACACCTGAAAAATTCTGTTCATATTACACTACTGGCCATAAAAAGTGCTACACCACGAAGATGACGTGTTACAGACGAGAAATTTAACCGACAGGAAGAAGATACTGTGACATGCAAATGATTAGCTTTTCAGAGCATTCACACAAGGTTGGGGCCGGCTGCGACACCTACAACGTCCTGACATGTGGAATGTTTCCAACCAATTTCTCATGCACAAACAGCAGTTGACCGGCGTTGCTAGGTGAAACGTTATTGTGATGCCTCGTGTAAGGAAGAGAAATGAGTACCATCACGTTTCCGGCTTTGATAAAGGTCGGATTGTAGCCTATCGCGATTGCGGTTTATTGCTGCTCGCGTTGGTCGAGATCCAATGACTGTTAGCAAAATATGGAATCGGTGGGTTCAGGAGAGTAATACGGAACGCCGTGCTGGATCCCTACGGCCTCGTATCACTAGCAGTCGAGATGACAGGCATCTCATCCCCATGGCTGTAACGGATCGTGCAGCCACGTCTCTATCCCTGAGTCAACAGAGGGGACGTTTGCAAGACAACAACCATCTGCACGAACAGTTCGACGACGTTTGCAGCAGCATGGACCATCAGCTCGGAGACCATGGCTGCGATTACCCTTGACGCTGCATCACAGACATGAGCGCCTGCGATGGTGTACTCAACGACGAACCTGGGTGCACGAATGGCGAAACGTCATTTTTTCGGATGAATCCAAGTTCTGTTTACAGCATCATGATAGTCGCATCTGTGTTTGGCGACATCGCGGAAGCGTGTATTCGTCATCGCCATACTGGCGTATCACCCGGCGTGATGGTATGGGGTGCCAATTGTTACACTCTCGGTCACCTCTTGTTCGCATTGACTGCACTTTGAACAGTGAACGTTACATTTCAGATGTGCTACGACCCGTGGCTCTACCCTTCATTCGATTCCTACGAAATCCTACATTTCAGCAGGATAATGCACGCCCGCACGTTGCAGGTCCCGTACGGACCTTTCTGGATACAGAAATGTTCAACTGCTGCCCTGGCCAGCACATTCTCCAAATCTCTCACCAACTGAAAACGTCTGGTCAATGGTGGCCGAGGAACTGGCTCGTCACAATACGCCACTCACTACTCTTGATGAACTGTGGTATCGTGTTGAAGCTGCATGGGCAGCTGTACCTGTACACGCCATCCAAGCTCTGTTTGACTCAATGCCCAGGCGTATCAAGGCCGTTCTTACGGCCAGAGGTGGTTGTTCTGGGTACTGATTTCTCAGGATCTAAGCACCCAAATTGCGTGAAAATGTAATAACATGTCAGTTCTAGTATAATATATGTGTCCAATGAATATCCGTTTATGATCAGCATTTCTTCTTGGTGTAGCAGTTTTAATGGCCAGTAGTGTACCTCTTTTATTCACTCTAGTGTATTTAACTCTATTGTTTATAATGTTTCTGGCTGTCTCGGTTAAGTAACAGTTCAGCTAACCTATTTCTAGCGCTCGCACGCGCGCGCGGGCGCGCGTCTGTGTGTGTGTGTGTGTGTGTGTGTGTGTGTGTGTGTGTCTGTGTGTGTGTGTGTGTGTGTGTCTGTGTGTGTGTGTGAGGGGACTCGAAAAGAAAAAGAAAACTAAGGGGGATGAGGTATCAGGTAGGGATACAATAAATTGGAGAAGAAGAAACAAACGATAAAGTGGTTCGTGGGAGTGCAGGACGAGACGCAGTTCCGACACCTTCCCTCGCCTCAGTCCGCGCGACGCGGCGATCGATGGGAAAGTCATTTGGACTCCGATGACAAGATGGGCGCGGTCTTAGGCCAGCCGCGGCAGCTCAGGTGTCGCACAAGGATGACGGGTGAGCCGAGACGAGGCGAGCCCAGCCTGCGTCCGTCCTCCGCAAGGAGGGCCAAATTTCCCTCGGGAGCCGCGCGACAAGCCACGGCATGCCGCGGGACCACCTGCGTGTTCACACTTTGTTCGCGGAGACGGTTACGCTACCCACACCTCTAGGCTGCGTCAAACGAGTAAGTTCCGTGACGCTGTCGGTAAGAAGCACTCTGATAAACTGTGACCTAAATTCTCGTTGTATTCCACGTGGGACTCAGTGTTCCGTTGGAGGAGTGGTACGCATCTGTCTGAGCAAATGGATGGGTCTGTGCGTTGTGCTCTTTCAGATGCTGAAGGGTCATACAAAAACTTGCCTATAGCGGCGCACCGTATCCGATATGGAGGTCAAAAAACCGCACCATTAAGACATTATCCAGATTGGACGGAAATCAGTGGATATGGTGTACATGTACAGAAAAACAAATGATTACAGTTTCAGAAAAATTGGATGATTTATTCAAGACACAGAGCTTCACAGATTGAGCAATTCAGTAACGTATTGGTCCACCTCTTGTAGTTACGAAAGCAGTTTCTGAGCTTGTCTTTGGTTGAGTGTGTTGTTAGAAGTCCTCCTGAGAGAAAGAGTGCCAAATTCTATCCAGCTGGCGCGTTACATCGTCCAGATTCCGAGCTAACTGGAGGGCTCTGCTCACAATGCTCCAGAATTTCTCAATTGCGGAGAAATTCGGCAACCTTGCTGGCGAGGTTAGAGTTTGGCAAGTACAGTAGAAACTCTCGCCGTGTCGGAGCGAGCATAATCTTGCTGAAATATAAGCCCAGGATTGCTTGCCATGAAGGGAAACATAGTGGGGTGTAGAATGTCGTCGATTTGCCGCTATGCTGTAAGGGTGCCGTGGATAATAACCACAGGTGTCCTTCTATGAAATGAAATGGCATTCCTGTCCATTACTCCTGGCTATTGCGCCGTATGGCAGGCAATAGTCAGATAGGAATCCCACCACTGTCTGAGACGTCTACAGGCTCGTCTTCGGCATGATATCTCATTGAATAGAGCAGAATTGTCTCCACTGATTGGTCTCGATTAGAACTGATCCGCGATGATCAGTGAAGACGTGTACCTACGATCACCCGGTAAACCAAAGTTATTGAGAAACAACATCCCAGACGTATTATTAGGTAATAATTATATGAATAGGTTCTTTGATTTTTCTCAGGCAATTTACCATTTTGAGTTTTAGTCCGGCTATTTGACTATCTGACTCCATCGGTTAATGTACTGACATGGCAGAAAATCCTAAGAATTTTTGGTCTTATTGCGCTGTCCCCGCCCCAATGATGAGTTTCACTATCTGCGTAGTTCGGCTCTGTCTTAATGTTGACTAAACTCGTCGAGTCAAAGAGGGGCGGCCAACTGATGAAGAAAATGTCGCCTATGGCTACCATTCACCACTAACTGACGCTGTCTGAATGCTTCTCGTAATAACTCTTATTCAGAACTCCCTTTCTACGGTAATTACAGCGATTTATTTCTGTTACCTATGTACAGTCGGCTCTTGAGGTACCGACTACTGCGTTTTTTTTTCGGTCATCAGTCTACTGACTGGTTTGATGCGGCCCGCCACGAATTCCTTTCCTGTGCCAACCTCTTCATCTCGGAGTAGCACTTGCAACCTACGTCCTCAATTATTTGCTTGACGTATTCCAATCTCTGTCTTCCTCTACAGTTTTTGCCCTCTACAGCTCCCTCTAGTACCATGGAAGTCATTCTTTCATGTCTTAGCAGATGTCCTATCATCCTGAACCTGTCCCTTCTCCTTATCAGTGTTTTCCACATATTCCTTTCCTCTCTGATTCTGCGTAGAACCTCCTCATTCCTTACCTTATCAGTCCACCTAATTTTCAACATTCGTCTATAGCACCACATCTCAAATGGTTCGATTCTCTTCTGTTCCGGTTTTCCCACAGTCCATGTTTCACTACCATACAATGCTGTACTCCAGACGTACATCCTCAGAAATTTCTTCCTCAAATTAAGGCCGGTATTTGATATTAGTAGACTTCTCTTGGCCAGAAATGCCGTTTTTGCCATAGCGAGTCTGCTTTTGATGTCCTCCTTGCTCCGTCCGTCATTGGTTATTTTACTACCTAGTTAGCAGAATTCCTTAACTTCATTGACTTCGTGACCATCAATCCTGATGTTAAGTTTCTCGCTGTTCTCATTTCTACTACTTCTCATTACCTTCGTCTTTCTCCGATTTACTCTCAAACTATACTATGTACTCATTAGACTGTTCATTCCGTTCAGCAGATCATTTAATTCTTCTTCACTTTCACTCAGGATAGCAATGTCATCAGCGAATCGTATCATTGATATCCTTTCACCTTGTATTTTCATTTCACTCCTGAACCTTTCTTTTATTTCCATCATTGCTTCCTCGATGTACAGATTGAAGAGTAGGGGCGAAAGGCTACAGCCTTGTCTTACACCCTTCTTAATACGAGCACTTCGTTCTTGATCGTCCACTCTTATTATTCCCTCTTGGTTGTTGTACATATTGTATATCACCCGTCTCTCCCTATAGCTTACCCCTACTTTTTTCAGAATCTCGGACAGCTTGCACCATTTTATATTGTCGAACGCTTTTTCCAGGTCGACAAATCCTAAGAAAGTGTCCTGATTTTTCTTTAGCCTTGCTTCCATTATTAGCCGTAACGTCAGAATTGCCTCTCTCGTCCCTTGACTTTTCCTAAAGCCAAACTGATCGTCACCTAGCGCATTCTCAATTTTCTCTTCCATTCTTCTGTATATTATTCTTGTAAGCAGCTTCGATGCATGAGCTGTTAAGCTGATTGTGCGATAATTCTCGCACTTGTCAGCTCTTGCCGTCTTCGGAATTGTGTGGATGATGCTTTTCCGAAAGTCAGATGGTATGTCGCCAGACTCATATATTCTACACACCAACTAGAATAGTCGTTTTGTTGCCACTTCCCCCAATGATTTTAGAAATTCTGATGGAATGTTATCTATCCCTTCTGCCTTATTTGACCGTAAGTCCTCCAAAGCTCTTTTAAATTCCGATTCTAATACTGGATCCCCTGTCTCTTCTAAATCGACTCCTGTTTCTTCTTCTATCACATCAGACAAATCTTCACCCTCATTGAGGCTTTCAATGTATTCTTTCCACCTATCTGCTCTCTCCTCTGCATTTAACAGTGGAATTCACGTTGCACTCTTAATGTTACACCGTTGCTTTTTTTAATGTCATCAAAGGTTGTTTTGACTTTCCTGTATGCTGAGTCTGTCCTTCCGACAATCATATCTTTTTCGATGTCTTCACATTTTTCCTGCAGCCATTTCGTCTTAGCTTCCCTGCACTTCCTATTTATTTCATTCCTCAGCGACTTGTATTTCTGTATTCCTGATGTTCCAGGAACATGTTTGTACTTCCTCCTTTCATCAATCAACTGAAATATTTCGTCTGTTACCCATGGTTTCTTCGCAGCTACCTTCTTTGTACCTATGTTTTCCTTCCCAACTTCTGTGATGGCCCTTTTTAGAGATGTCCATTCCTCTTCAACTGTACTGTCTACTGCGCTATTCCTTATTGTTGTATCTATAGCGTTAGAGAACTTCAAACGTATCTCGTCATTCCTTAGTACTTCCGTATCCCACTTCTTTGCGTATTGATTCTTCCTGACTAATGTCTTGAACTACAGCCTACTCTTCATCACTACTATATTGTGATCTGAGTCTATATCTGCTCCTGGGTACGCCTTACAGTCCAGTATCTGATTTCGGAATCTCTGTCTGACCATGATGTAATGTAACTGAAATCTTCCCGTATCTCCCGGCCTTTTCCAAGTATACCTCCTCCTCTTGTGATTCTTGAACTGCGTTACCGGCCGTTAAATTGCTTCTTCCTACTTTCGCTGTTATACACCAAGTTCCTCATTATACATTCTTCGTTTTTTTTTTTCCTCCGAAGTCCAACAAGCGCCTCGGAGTATCCCGCCGCCGCGACTCTGGACCTCCATGGAGCGACGTCATCAACCTCACTGTGTTTGCTCCATGGTGGCTTGCTACTTGCCGCGTCAACGAAAGTCCGCACCGGTTACTGGCTCGGTGTTTGAATTATCTGCACATATAAAAACCAAATACTCCCACAGTCTGTATGCACATACCTAACAAATCCTAACCCGCAACTCAATTTTATCACTTAATTAGAATTTGTGCTAGGCCAGGGGCGATAGACGGCGCATGCAACAGACCACTTGTCGTCTGTTACACCACATTATGTAAAAGCGGTAGGTGGATCAAAACAAAATGTCCTCACACAGTTTGATACAGTTCCCCACAGTCGTTTAATGAACAAAGTAGGAGCATATGGACTATCAGACCAATTGTGTGATTGGACTGAAGAGTTCCTAGATAACAGAACGCAGCATGCCATTCTCAATGGAGAGAAGTCTTCCGAAGTAAGAGTGATTTCAGGTGTACCTCAGGGGAGTGACCAAAATGGTACTGAAACAGAGGATGACAGACTAAAGGCCGAAATACTAAATGTCTTTTACCAAAGCTGTTTCACAGAGGAAGATTGTACTGTGGTTCCTTCTCTAGATTGTCGCACAGGTGACAAAATGGTAGATATTGAAATAGATAACAGATGGATAGAATAACAATTAAAATCGCTCAAAAGAGGAAAGGCTGCTGGACCCAATGGTATACCAGTTCCATTTTACACAGAGTATACGAAGGAACTTGCCCCCCTTCTTGCAGCGGTGTACTGTAGGTCTCTAGAAGAGCGTAGCGTTCCAAAAGATTGGAAAAGGGCACAGGTCATCCCCGTTTTCAAGAAGGGACGTCGAACACATGTGCAGAACTATAGACCTATATCTCTAACGTCGATCAGTTGTAGTATTTAGGAACACGTATTATGTTCGAGTATAATGACTTTTCTGGAGACTAGAAATCTACTCTGTAGGAATTAGCATGGGTTTCGAAAAAGGCGATCGTGTGAGACCCAGCTCGCGCTATTCGTCCAGAAGACTCAAAGGGCCATAGTCACGTGTTCCCAGGTACCTGCCGCGTTTCTTGACTTCCGCAAGGCGTTTGATACAGTTCACCACAGTCGTTTGATGAACAAAGTAAGAACGTATGGACTATCAGACTAATTGTGTGATTGTACTGAAGAGTTCCTAGATAACAGAAATCAGCATGTCATACTCAATGGAGAGAAGTCTTCCGAAGTAAGAGTGATTTCAGGTGTGCCGCAGGGGAGTGTCGTAGGACCGTTGCTATTCACAATATATATAAATGACCTGATGGATCACATCGGAATTTCACTGAGGCTTTTTGCTGATGATGCTGTGGTATATCGAGAAGTTGTAACAATGGAAAATTGTACTGAAATGCAGGAAGATCTGCAACGAATTGACGCATGGTGCAGAGAATGGCAACTGAATCTCAATGTAGACAAGTGTAATATGCTACAAGTATACAGAAAGAAAGATCCTTTATCAATTAGCTACAATATAGCAGGTCAGCAACTGGAAGCAGTTAATTCCATAAATTATCTGGGAGTACGCATTAGGAGTGATTTAAAATAGAATGACCATATAAAATTAACCGTCGGTAAAGCAGATGCCAGACTGAGATTCATTGGAAGAATCCTAAGGAAATGCTGTCCGAAAACAAAGGAAGTAGGTTACAATACGCTTCATCGCCCACTGCTTGAATACTGCTCAACGGTGTGGGATCCGTGTCAGATAGGGTTGATAGAGGAGATAGGGAGCCAACGGAGAGCAGCGCGCTTCGTTACAGGATCGTTTAGTAATCGCGAAAACGTTACGGAGATGATAGATAAACTCCAGTGGAAGACTCTGCAGGAGAGACGCTCAGTAGCTCGGTACGGGCTTTTGTTGAAGTTTTGAGAAGATACCTTCACCGGGGAGTCAAGCAGTATATTGGTCCCTCCTACGTACATCTCTCGAAGAGACTGAGGATAAAATCAGAGAGATTAGAGCCCACACAGAGGCATACCGACAATCTTTCTTTCCACGAACAATACGACACTGGAATAGAAGGGAGAACTGATAGAGGTACTCAAGGTACTCTCCACCACACACCATCAGGTGGCTTGCGGAGTATGGACGCAGATGTAGATGTAGATCTGACTTGTTTACTTTCGTCGAGCAGTCTGGAGATCACTCAAGCTATCATGTGTTAAGCTGTTGTCCAGAACTTAGGAGAATTTATCGCAATAATCTCACTACTACAGATGGTACAGCCACCATGCTATTACCAGCTTTTTCACAGCAAATTAATAAACTAACAATAAAGCACAGCTCTTTAACCAGTGGAGCGCTATAGTGCATGAACACGAATACTGGAAAACACTAGGTCGTAATGACTATGAAGTTAAAGAAACTGACATCATCAACGATAATTCATAACAGGTTGGCTAAAAAACAGAGAAAACGTGATTTTCTTCAGCACTTATACCTACTGCGAAATTTTATGATGATGAAAGACATTGCTTCTATAGCAGCAGATATGTCATTCTCTTCAAATGCAGCATATGCGTTTTGATAGCTTTACTTTTCTGTTACCAGAATTTTCTCAATGTATTCTCAATTTCATTCACCGTAATCGATGCTTTTAGAAATCCTGTAACTGTTACACAAATAACATATTCACAAAATCAGAAAAAGCAACATGCATAATCGACACTGGATAGTCATTCGCAAATGTGGGAGAAGATCTTAAGATACTCCATCATTTTCAGAGGCGGTTTGCAAAGGGTTTACTGTAGGAGCTGTAAATCTTTCTACGCCACAAAAAGCCAGGTGAGAAAATTCTCGATGACAAGCTAGATAGTGAATAGACTGATTTCTACAAATATATCTCTTGCATATAAAGACAATAATAATTCCAGAAATATGTTCATTCCTTCATAACTTAGCATTTCCAACAAAATAGCTGTTGCTGGAGGTATTCATTGGTGTTAATTGTAGACGTTATTGGTTAAAATTACATGTAAATAGTGTAATCCACGAGAAAGTAACACGTCTCACTGTATTCATACGCTTTGGGAAGTAATAACGTCGTGATATACTTGTACCACATATTTATTTTAGTGTTGTTGATGGTTTGCATGTTTGTGAATTTCTGCACATTGAGGGAGACACAGCACCAATAGGTAAATACGTGAAAATTGCCATTGTCTAAGATTAGCGTGTAGAAAATCATTTTATTAATATTTTCGACTTTCGGATTGTAGTAAAACCGCAGAAAGTTGACTGCAGGGCATTAGAGACAGAAGAACGTATAGGCTAGCATCTCACAAAATCCAAGTTTAAATAGCTGCACTAGATAATGGGAATAAATTTCTGAAACGTGTCTTTCTATGCATGTGAAAAAAAAAAACGTTGCTGTTGGAGTGTTTTACTATTTCAATTGCTAATATATTCTTCCTTTAAATTTTAGCGACTGCTTCGCAAGATACTAAAATGCAGAAATGAGAACAACTAACAACGTGCAATGACGGTTTGTGCGAAAAGGAAATTTTGCAAGAAAGCGTTCAACGAATTTTCGATGCGTTTGGTCCCAATCCATTGTATGTAATGCAAGCTGAAGTACTACGGTCAGGAAATAATTTCGTTACGTCAACGGACAAAGTGTGTACGTGAACAATTGCACGTAACACTGCAAGGGAGCCAATTTGAGCCCTCTGTTGTCAGATTAACGAGTCTAAATCAATTCGGTCGGCGTTAATGGCTTCCAGTTGGAGAGGTCACACATGAATTATTTAAAGGACTGTATTGACTTTCTACAACACACAAAGAGTGGAGCCCCCCGCGTTTTGGCCATCTCCCTTTGACACTATGATTTATGTAATTAACTCGAAATAACACACCAGCACAGCAAAGCGGGAAGTCCACGCCCTCGCACTGATGTTGCAATATTTTCAGTCTATGGATGCCTTCTGCCAAATGCATGTTTTACTTGGTTATATTCTCTGTTTGCTTTCCACAATCTCTAAATGAATCGGGATTCCCCGAGTCAGGAACGATGTTGATTGCCGTCTGAGATTGAGTTTGAGTTAGAGCTGTATTACACTTCGTTCAGCTTATAAACTTCCGCTCCAAAAATCAGAACCAGTTGCTGCAGCGTTTAGGACACAATGGTGGTGGTAGTGAAAGGGAGAGGAGAGGGAATCGGAGGTCACAGCAAGGGTACTCGCATTAACAAATGACACTCGAGTTCTGAAATCCTCATCTTTTATAACACTAGCCGATACAGGATGTGAAAACGTGACTGTAGCTTGTAATTACTGAAACGAAACGTTCTGAATCGGCCTTTTGAAAGTACTTAACTGCTAACAAATAGACGTATGATTATTTTGTGCAGAACAAGACAGAACACACACCGTCAATGTGGACGAGACTATTTTGTTATTTTTGACGATAGTAGCTAACCTAAAAAAGTTTTCGTCATGCGTAGAATGCAGAAAAAAGGTTACTGTACTGACGTGGAGCAAAGGTAACTGAATTGGTCAGTCAGAGAGCTCTCGTTCGTTTGTAAGGTTTGAGTTTTGAGTCCGTACACATCTGCGTGTGCAGTATCTAGTTATGCACCAGTCTGGTCGGGTAAATGGCACGACATTTTCCTCGGGCCTCTTTCCAAAGACGATCAAAAATGGTTCAAACGGCTCTAAGCTCTATGGGATAACATCTGAGGTCATTAGTCCCCTAGACTTAGAACTACTTAAACCAAAGGACATCACACACATCCATGAACGAGGCAGGATTCGAACCTGTGATCGTAGCAATAGCCCGGTTCCAGACTGAAGCCCGTAGAACCGCTCGGCCACAGCGGCCGGCCCAAACACAATCCCAACAGTAAGTAGTATAATTCGGCTGAGTGTGATAAGTTAACTGACAAAATCTATGGCGTATTCGGATACAACGCGTGCGTCCTACACTGAGGTGAGAAAAGTCATGCGATAGTGATATGCGTATACGAGGTGCGGCTGGAAGAAAACCGGACTGATGCTGGAAAAAACATTTATTTACAATTATTTACAATTTCATGTTATCTCCTTCAATGTACTCTCCTCCTCGGTCTCTACACCGCTCCATACGAATTTTCCACTGTTCATAGCAATGCTGCAGATCATTTTCGGTAAGTCCATACATTACTTCCGTCGCTTTTTCTTTTACTGCTTCAACAGTCTCAAATCTAGTTCCTTTCAAAGCTGACTTGACTTTAGGGAAAAGAAAAAAGTCACAGGGGGCCAAATCAGGTGAGTAGGGTGGATGATCTAGGATGGGAATGTTGTGTTTTGCCAAAAACGTCTTCACTGACAACGCACTGTGAGCTGGGGCATTGTCTTGGTGAAGGATCCATGACTTTTTTCTCCACAAATCGTTCCGTTTTCTCCGTACTCGCTCACGTAGGGTAGCCAGGACGCTAATGTAGTAATGCTGATTCACTGTTTGTCCCTCTGGTACCCAATCAATGTGCACAATCCCTTTGATGTCAAAAAAAAAAAACAATCATCATTGCCTTGAATTTCGATTTTGACATTCGTGCTTTTATTTGTCGTGGAGAACCAGGAGTTTCCCAATGCATCGATTGGCGTTTAGTTTCGGGATCGTAAGTAAAAAACCACGATTCATCGCAAGTAATAACATTTTGTAAGAAGGTGGGATCACGTTCAATGTTTTCCAGGATGTCAGAACAAATCATTCTTCGGCGTTCCTTCTGTTCAATTGTGAGACACTTTGGAACCATTTTTGAACACACTTTGTTCATGTTGAAACTTTCATGAAGAATCTGCCTAACACTTTCCTTGTCAACTCCTGTTAACTCAGACACTGCTCTGATTGTTAAACGGCGATCTTGTCGAACAAGTTTACCGATTTTTTCAATGTTTGTATCAGTTTTTGCTGACAATGGTCTGCCAGTGTGAGTGTCATCACTGGTGTCTTCGCGGCCATCTTTAAATCGTTTAAACCACTCAAACACTTGTGTTCGCGATAAACAATCATCGCCGTACACTTGTTGTAACATTACAAACGTTTCACTTGCAGATTTTCCTAGTTTGAAACAAAATTTGATGTTAACACGCTGTTCTTTCTGTACACTCAACATTTTCCGACGCACAGACAAAACGTCAACTACTTGAAACAGACGCCACGGGCAGACTGAGTGCAGGAGGCAGATGAAACTCGAGCAGTAGGCGGAGCGAGAGTCACGTGACAGGCCACGCGACTTTCAGCCTTATTGCATTCGTTTTATTGTTTCACCAGTACTAGTCCGGTTTTTTTCTAGCCACACCTCGTATACAGATGACGGTAGTATAGCGTATACAAGGTATAACAGGACAATGCATTAGCATTGGGAAATGGTTTCCGAAGTGATTTAACATACTTTAAACTTGGAGCGGTAGCTGGAGTTACACACTTGGGACATTCCAGTTCGGAAATCGTTAGAGAATTCAGTATTCCGGGATCCACAGTGTCAAGAGTGATGCGAGAATACCTCTCACCACGGACAATGAAGTGGCGACGGCCTTCACTTAAAGACTGGGAGTAGTGGCGTTCACGTAGAGTCGTCAGTGCTAACAGAGAAGCAACTCTGAAGTAAGTGCAGGAACCAATGTTGGAAGCACGACAAACGGATCCGTTAGGACAGTGCGCTGAAATTTGGCGTTAGTGGTCCATGGCAGCAGACGAGTGCCTCCTGGGCATCGGTTTGAAACTAGACCACTGGAAAACCGTGTCCTGTCGAATGAGTCCCGAGTTCTGTTGGTAAAAGTTGATGGTAGGCTTCGAGTGTAGCAAAGTCCCCACGAAGCCACGGACCCAAGTTGTCAACAACGCACTGTGCAAGCTTGTGGTGGCTCCATAATAGTGTGGGCTGTTGTTCCATGGAATCGACTGAGTCCTCTAGTCGAACTCAACCGAACATTAACTGGAAATGGTTATGTTTGGCTACTTCGAGAGCATTTGCAGCCATTCACAGATTTCATGTTTCCAAACAATGATGGCATATTTATAGACGAAAATGCGCCATGTCACCGTGCCACAATTGCTGGAGATTGGTCTGAAGAATATTGGAGCTCCCGTCAAGAACGCCATCGAACATTTATGGAACATAATTGAGATGACAGTTTCTGCACAAAATCATGAACGGCCAAACTTTCACAATTATGGACGGCTATGGAGACAACACGCTCAATATTTCTGCGGTAGCTTCTAACAACTTGTCGAGTCCACGCCACTGGAGTTACTGCACTAAGCGTGCAAAAGGAGATCCGACACGAAATTAAGTTGCCTCCCATGATTTTTGTCGACTCAGCCTGGTGAGTTGAGTGACCTACGTAGATTTCCATAAACGAGTCACCAGTGTCGCAAGTGAAGGGTGAAATGAAAATTGCCGCGCGGGATTAGCCGAGCGGTCTCGGGCGCTGCGTCATGGACTGTGCGGCTGGTCCCGGCGGAGGTTCGAGTCCTCCCTCGGGCATGGGTGTGTGTGTTTGTCCTTAGGATAATTTAGGTTAAGTAGTGTGTAAGCTTAGGGACTGATGACCTTAGCAGTTAAGTCCCATAAGATTTCACACACATTTGAACATTTTTTTCAAATGAAAATTAACATTATTTTGCTGCAAGAATTAGGTAGGGAATTTCTGAATACACCTGGCGTAGGTTGAAGGTTGTAGTAAGGAGAGCTGCATGAAACCAGCCTTTGGACTGAAGACCACAACAACAACAACAACAACAACAACAACAACTGGTTGTAGGACACACTGCTCCACAGAGTGGAAGAAAGAAATTTAACAGACCAAAAACATAACCTCCAGCACAGCAACCAAATCTAACGGATATGATCGTTTACAGACCAGAAAAGACAGGAAGACAGTTTCTTGGAAAAGAAAACAGTAGGCTATAATGTTAAGATTCTGGAAGGTCCCAGTCTGCTAATCTTTCCTCCAATAGCTGTTACTGTTACCCTAATTCCCTGTGATCTGATTCATGGTCTTTGACCAAATGGGCCCAATAATGTACGTTTTTAATAAAATTGGCGCTGCCTTTAGTTAACCTCCACTTTCTTACAAATATTCAGCTTTAACTAGTGAGTAGCGTCGGAAGCTCGATGGAGCACAAACAGCTTTCTGGAACGCAGCCAGATGAGGTGTTCGACGACAGTTACTATTTCGACAGGTTCATACCGTATTATTTTCAAGGCACAAACATAGGAAGACGGGGGTCTGGGAGGAAATTTAATGGTAGGCGGTTTACGTAGACGAATAACCACAATACGGCTTGTGCGGATGTCCAAGGTCAGAAACTGTCCATTGTGAACGTTATTTACAAACAGGTGAGCAGGTAGCAGTAACTGTGTTCCTCTGTTGTTTCAGAGAGAGAGACAGAGAGAGAGGGACAGAGAGAAACAGAGAGGATTCCACGCTGAATGTAAACAAAAACCTCCATCTCTATTTACATAGTCACTTCTACTTTAATCTCAACAGTTTCCCTAATAACACTACTCCAATGCCTATAAATGCTCACCAAACTCTCTATGTTATACTCCATAAGAGGGTTGATGCTAATGCAATGTTTTGCAATAGCAGTTTTGCTCTGCCATTGCAGGCGTTTGTTAATGCTTATTCTCAACACACCGTTCCTAATGCATTGACGAGTGTATGACAAGCCACATTTCCAAAGGATACGGTAGACATTCGCTTTACCCAAATGAAGATCATCCTTTACAGGTCCTAAGGACCCTAACCTTAGATGGTCGTCGAAATACACACTACATACCATGTTTCCCCCAGAATACGACCTATCGTACTGGAAATGCTATCTGCGTATGGCATAAAGGCCGTAGGTTACGGATAATATTGAAATAGTTCAAAGAAGGGTGGTTCGTTTTGTTTTATCGCGAAATAGGGAAGACAGTGACACAGGTATCATACGTGAATTGGAGTGGTAATAATTAAAACAAAGGCGTTTTTGGTTGCGACGGGATCTTCTCATGAAATTTCAATCACCAGTTTTCTCCTCCGATTGTGAAAACATTCTGTTGGCACCCACCTACATAGGAAGAAATGATCATCACAATAAAATAATAGAAATCACGGCTCACACAGAAAAATTTTGCGTGTTTGTTTTTCCCGCGCGCCGTTCGAGATTGGAACTGTACAGAGACATCTTGAAGATGGTTCACTGAACGCTCTGCCAGGCACTTAATTTTGAATAGCAGAGTAATCACGTAGATGTAGATGTAGATGAGGTTTAGGTGGCGGCTTTTAATTTTCATCACTCTACCAATTCACCATTGGTCGATAGCGCAACGTGTGTCTGCTTTGTCTTTCACTATATCCGTCTTGGCGAAAGGAGAATTTTAGGTCAGCTGACCAACTTTCAAATTCTGAGATGACGTGGCCTGATGACCCAAGGTACAAACTTGCGCTTCACGCTGAGCCAGATGGTGACGACTATCAGCCTGGAGATAAAAATCGGTGCGAGGTCGCTTCCTTATGAACGGCATGTCCCGAAGTATCCTCTTGCAGGTAGGGAATGAAACCATCCTTTCATAGCTCCATTAATGTATTGAACAAACAGAATCATGAAACTTCCTGGCAGATTAAAACTGTGTGCCGGACCGAGACTCGAACTCGGCGCCTTTGCCTTTCCCGGGCAAGTGCTCTACCACCGGAGCTACCCAAGCACGACTCATGCAGAAGAGCTTCTGTGAAGTTTGGAAGGTAGGAGACGAGGTACTGGTAGAATTGGAGCTGTGAGGATGGGCCGTGAGCCGTGCTTTGGTAGCTCAGATGGTAGAGCACTTTCCCGCGAAAGGCAAAGGGCCCGAGTTCGAGTCTCGGTCCGGCACACAGTTTTAATCTGCTAGGAAGTTTCACATCAGCGCACACTCCGCTGCAGAGTGAAAATCTCATTCTGGAAACAGAATCATATTTAAGAGATGCAGTAGCTAACATCAGATCCAGCGTTTAGTAGACTCGTGAGGTGACCCGACTAAAAGGTTGAGATTTTTGTATGTCCATCGCTTTGACTCGAGGTCTTGGGGACTGGAGCCGTTCACTGTTGTACGAAAATGAAACGCCTACAGCCGTCCTTATGATCTTATTTATTGGGTCAGCTGAAGAATGGGATAAAACCGGTCGGCTTTGACCAATGACGTTATGATTTACACGTAGATATTAATGTCTTTCTTTTGGAGACATAGATAATAATTCGGTTGTCTTCTGTGACGAGATGTGACCATTATAAACTGAAATAAATGAATGTGATTTGGCTAGACATTGTGTGCGGTTTTTACCGCTTGTATTAATTTAAATCATTTGCTCGTTCCAATTCATTCGGTACTTACTCTCATTCGTAGTGAGTTTGAGATATTTGGAGAAGAACTGTTTTCATTCTGGACAACTTTTATTTTCGGTTGTAGGTACGTATCTACCAATTCGTATGAATATTGTCGATTTTATCCGCCTTCGCTAGCACTAATATTACTACGATATTTCTCAGTCGATACTAAAGTCCGTTACACAAATGGCGGCGTTTCACGCAGGCCGACACAAGGACAGGGAGATCATTCTGGCCGGTTCCAAGCTACAGTTGCGGTAGCCGCATACGCGTGTTTTGCGCTTGATGAAAGCGTGTATCCTGCAAATAATATCTCTCGCCTGCTTCTGTAGAATTCATCGCTCACTACGGCCATCAGCCATAACAACTCGCATCATATGGAATAAACATTCACTAAATAACTCGCCACGATAACGTTTAATGTTCGTGCTGCACACAACGTTCACAGCACAGCACTCGCAACACAGCTGTCGGAGAACGCGTGATGTACATGCACGGACCAATCCTAAACTCAACTGCCATCGTTCGTGACTCCAACTATAGTAATATCGAAGGCGAAAAGACGGACATACGAAAAATACGTATTCTGTACTTCAGTTGACCGATGTAGGTCAACCGAAGAATAGGATACTAGAGCTAGCAAAGACGAAAAAAGCGACATACGTAACACCGGCATCCTGTACCTCAGTTCAACTACGAAGGTAGTGTCCTGTTCTTGATTTGACCTATATAGGTCAGCTGAAATGCGGGATACTAATCTTAAGTATGTCGCTATTTTTTCCCTTCGCTAGCACTACTATCCTAATCTTCAGTTGACCTATATACACTCCTGGAAATGGAAAAAAGAACACATTGACACCGGTGTGTCAGACCCACCATACTTGCTCCGGACACTGCGAGAGGGCTGTACAAGCAATGATCACACGCACGGCACAGCGGACACACCAGGAACCGCGGTGTTGGCCGTCGAATGGCGCTAGCTGCGCAGCATTTGTGCACCGCCGCCGTCAGTGTCAGCCAGTTTGCCGTGGCATACGGAGCTCCATCGCAGTCTTTAACACTGGTAGCATGCCGCGACAGCGTGGACGTGAACCGTATGTGCAGTTGACGGACTTTGAGCGAGGGCGTATAGTGGGCATGCGGGAGGCCGGGTGGACGTACCGCCGAATTGCTCAACACGTGGGGCGTGAGGTCTCCACAGTACATCGATGTTGTCGCCAGTGGTCGGCGGAAGGTGCACGTGCCCGTCGACCTGGGACCGGACCGCAGCGACGCACGGATGCACGCCAAGACCGTAGGATCCTACGCAGTGCCGTAGGGGACCGCACCGCCACTTCCCAACAAATTAGGGACACTGTTGCTCCTGGGGTATCGGCGAGGACCATTCGCAACCGTCTCCATGAAGCTGGGCTACGGTCCCGCACACCGTTAGGCCGTCTTCCGCTCACGCCCCAACATCGTGCAGCCCGCCTCCAGTGGTGTCGCGACAGGTGTGAATGGAGGGACGAATGGAGACGTGTCGTCTTCAGCGATGAGAGTCGCTTCTGCCTTGGTGCCAATGATGGTCGTATGCGTGTTTGGCGCCGTGCAGGTGAGCGCCACAATCAGGACTGCATACGACCGAGGCACACAGGGCCTACACCCGGCATCATGGTGTGGGGAGCGATCTCCTACACTGGCCGTACACCACTGGTGATCGTCGAGGGGACACTGAATAGTGCACGGTACATCCAAACCGTCATCGAACCCATCGTTCTACCATTCCTAGACCGGCAAGGGAACTTGCTGTTCCAACAGGACAATGCACGTCCGCATGTATCCCGTCCCACCCAACGTGCTCTAGAAGGTGTAAGTCAACTACCCTGGCCAGCAAGATCTCCGGATCTGTCCCCCATTGAGCATGTTTGGGACTGGATGAAGCGTCGTCTCACGCGGTCTGCACGTCCAGCACGAACGCTGGTCCAACTGAGGCGCCAGGTGGAAATGGCATGGCAAGCCGTTCCACAGGACTACATCCAGCATCTCTACGATCGTCTCCATGGGAGAATAGCAGCCTGCATTGCTGCGAAAGGTGGATATACACTGTACTAGTGCCGACATTGTGCATGCTCTGTTGCCTGTGTCTATGTGCCTGTGGTTCTGTCAGTGTGATCATGTGATGTATCTGACCCCAGGAATGTGTCAATAAAGTTTCCCCTTCCTGGGACAATGAATTCACGGTGTTCTTATTTCAATTTCCAGGAGTGTAGATCAACTGAAGTACGGCATACAAATTGTACTGTTGTAGGTTTTTTCGCCGTCGCTAGTACTACTGCGATAATTTTCAGTCAGTTCTGTTAGTATCGAAGGCGAAATCAGATTCATCCCATTCTTCAGTCGACCTATATAGGTAAAGTGAAGTTTGAGATACAAATTTTGTGTACGAGACCTGTACAATAAGGAATGATCACAATTTTTTTTGACACGATACCTTTACTAATCCTCATAATTTTGATTGGTAGTCTCCCATGAATGCGTTTCTGCCAGTCATCAAATACATGCTGGAAACCATTTTTTGAGAGGTCCTTCAAAATCGCCTCCGCACACTTCACCACTGCTTCTGATCGTTGATAATGTCTCCCACGAAGGCGTTTCTTCATGTTAGGAAATAGAAAAAAGTCACATGCGGCTAAATCCGGACTATAGGGAGGGTGAGGGATGCACTTCACGTTGATTTTTGCAGGATATTCAGCAACACCATTGGCAATATGCGGGCGTCAATTATCGTGGTGTAGCATCCAACCTGCTTCACGGAAATGTGGGTTTTTGTGCCTGATATGTTGGTTTGTTTTGTTTTGTTCTGCTCGAGGGCGCAAGAAACAACGGGGGTAAAAAAAAATTGCTCAAATGGCTCTGAGGACTATGCGGCTTAACTTCTGAAGTCATGAGTCGCCTAGAACTTAGAACTAATTAAACCTAACTGACCTAAGGACATCACACACATCCATGCCCGAGGCAGGATTCGAACCTGCGACCGTAGCGGTCGCTCAGCTCCAGACCGTAGCGCCTAGAACCGCACTGCCACTCCGGCCGGCAGAGCCATAAGTCCTGTCCAGCGGAACATTAGTGAGGGTAAATGCAATCCTATGTAAACCCAAAACTGGTGCATAACTATTATATGTGTCATATACGACTAAAATAAATGCATGTTAAAGAGGAGGAGACATTTAACGGTATCTAGTTATACACTCCTGGAAATGGAAAAAAGAACACATTGACACCGGTGTCTCAGACCCACCATACTTGCTCCGGACACTGCGAGAGGGCTGTACAAGCAATGATTACACGCACGGCACAGCGGACACACCAGGAACCGCGGTGTTGGCCGTCGAATGGCGCTAGCTGCGCAGCATTTGTGCACCGCCGCCGTCAGTGTCAGCCAGTTTGCCGTGGCATACGGAGCTCCATCGCAGTCTTTAACACTGGTAGTATGCCGCGACAGCGTGGACGTGAACCGTATGTGCAGTTGACGGACTTTGAGCGAGGGCGTATAGTGGGCATGCGGGAGGCCGGGTGGACGTACCGCCGAATTGCTCGACACGTGGGGCGTGAGGTCTCCACAGTACATCGATGTTGTCGTCAGTGGTCGGCGGAAGGTGCACGTGCTCGTCGACCTGGGACCGGACCGCAGCGACGCAC
This sequence comes from Schistocerca nitens, assembly GCF_023898315.1. Lineage (NCBI taxonomy): Eukaryota > Metazoa > Arthropoda > Insecta > Orthoptera > Acrididae > Schistocerca > Schistocerca nitens. The sequence continues at coordinate 51,704,313 of NC_064618.1, read as the reverse complement.
GGATGCACGCCAAGACCGTAGGATCCTACGCAGTGCCGTAGGGGACCGCACCGCCACTTCCCAGCAAATTAGGGACACTGTTGCTCCTGGGGTATCGGCGAGGACCATTCGCAACCGTCTCCATGAAGCTGGGCTACGGTCCCGCGCACCGTTAGGCCGTCTTCCGCTCACGCCCCAACATCGTGCAGCCCGCCTCCAGTGGTGTCGCGACAGGCGTGAATGGAGGGACGAATGGAGACGTGTCGTCTTCAGCGATGAGAGTCGCTTCCGCCTTGGTGCCAATGATGGTCGTATGCGTGTTTGGCGCCGTGCAGGTGAGCGCCACAATCAGGACTGCATACGACCGAGGCACACAGGGCCTACACCCGGCATCATGGTGTGGGGAGCGATCTCCTACACTGGCCGTACACCACTGGTGATCGTCGAGGGGACACTGAATAGTGCACGGTACATCCAAACCGTCATCGAACCCATCGTTCTACCATTCCTAGACCGGCAAGGGAACTTGCTGTTCCAACAGGACAATGCACGTCCGCATGTATCCCGTGCCACCCAACGTGCTCTAGAAGGTGTAAGTCAACTACCCTGGCCAGCAAGATCTCCGGATCTGTCCCCCATTGAGCATGTTTGGGACTGGATGAAGCGTCGTCTCACGCGGTCTGCACGTCCAGCACGAACGCTGGTCCAACTGAGGCGCCAGGTGGAAATGGCATGGCAAGCCGTTCCACAGGACTACATCCAGCATCTCTACGATCGTCTCCATGGGAGAATAGCAGCCTGCATTGCTGCGAAAGGTGGACATACACTGTACTAGTGCCGACATTGTGCATGCTCTGTTGCCTGTGTCTATGTGCCTGTGGTTCTGTCAGTGTGATCATGTGATGTATCTGGCCCCAGGAATGTGTCAATAAAGTTTCCCCTTCCTGGGACAATGAATTCACGGTGTTCTTATTTCAATTTCCAGGAGTGTATTTTACTGGAGGCCAACGTACACTTCAGCATAGATCGTTGCCCGAAAAATTGTCGAAAGTACATTAAAAAGTATTTATCATGTAGGAATGCAAGCGTGATCAGAAAACCCAAAGTAAGTCCAGTAGCAACTGTATCATGAAACAAGCGACTACCAGTGAGAATGGGTAAGAGGCACGCACCCAGTGAATGCCGAAACCGTCATGAAAGGGCGGAAACGTGACCTGTAGTAGGCAGTGGGCGGGAGAAAGTGTGAGGGGGGGGGGGGGGGGGGAGAAAGAAAAAGAAGATATCGTAACAGCACAGGCACAAGATAGACTGTAATAGAAACCCAACAACCCACAGTTATAAATGATGTACCACTAACATTCGTTATGGTATACTTTAGGTATATGACAATAGATGTATATTTTTTTAGGTATACAGAAGGTACTTCTGTTGTTTGTACACATCAAAATGTATACTGTCAAAGAAGAGCTAATTGGCAGCAATTGCCATTACAAAATGAATTACGGTTTGAACTATAAGCATTGTGAGTGCTACTAATCGTCTCCATTTATTAACAGTCGGCAGGATCCTCTCCTTTCATCAGTATTCTGAAAGATTCATAAGGGAAAGAGAGAAGGCTACTTCAGTGAAGAGGAAATTACTTATGTTTGTAGCTAGCTTAAGAGGAGTATATTCGCCTTTTTTTGCTCCGTTAGGAGCATCTTTAGGCTAGTTTCTTGTGTCTGAGATTTACTTACCTTTCAAGTTTTCTCCTTGGTTCTCTTTACAGCTCGCTCTATGTACGGACTAAATAACATCTGGGATGCGCTATGATTCTTTCTAACTCCGTTCTCAACCATGGCTTCCATATCATGTGTTTATTATAACCGCAGGCTAGTTTCTGAACAGGTTGTAAATAACCTTTCATTCCATATATTTTATCCCATCTACCTTCAAGATTTCAGAGTGCAACAGATTGACAATGTCAAAAATTTTCTCTAAATATATAAATCTACAAACGGTAGGTTTGCCTTCCTTCAACCTGTTTTGTATGATAAGTGTTAGAGTCAATATTGCCTTATGTGTTTTACATTTCTCATGAATCCAAATTGATCTACCCCCAGGTCGCCCTCTACTAGTTTTTCAATTCCTCTGTAAACAAGTTGTGACAATTTTTGCAACCGAGATTTGTTAAGCTGACGGTTCGGTGGTGCTTTCAGAACCTGCCTTCTTTGATCGAATTGTTACATTCTTCCCAAAGCCTGAGAGTGTTTCTCCTGTCTCATACGTCTTGCACAAAAGGTGGAATAATTTTGTCGTGGCTGGCTCTTCCAAGTATCTTAGTAAGTCTAAGGGAACGTCATCTACTCCAGAGTCCTTGTTTCCATCTGGGTGTTTCAGTGCTATGTCAAATCCTTCTCACTGTATCGTACCTCGCCGGCCGGGGTGGCCGAGCGGTTCTAGGCGCTACAGTCTGGAACCGCGCGACCGCTACGGTCGCAGGTTCGAACCCTGCCTCCGTCATGGATGTGTGTGATGTCCTTAGGTTAGTTAGGTTTAAGTAGTTCTAAGTTCTAGGGGACTGATGACCTCAGATGTTAAGTCCCATAGTGCTCAGAGCCATTTGAACCATTTTTGTATCGTACCTCTCTCTTATCTTCACCTACTTCCTCTTCTCTTTCTACAATACTGTCCTCAAGTTTATTCACACTATGCAGAACTTCTATATATGCCTTCAGCCTTTCAGTAGTCGTTTGCTTAGTCTAGCTTGCCAGCTGAGCCCTTGATATTTACCTCGTTGCCCGTCTTTTCTCTAAAGGCCTCTTCATGCTTCCTATACGTGGCCCCTATATTCCCCATGGTTATACGTGCTTGAAGAGCCTTGACTTTATAATCTAGCTATTCCTGCTTAGCCATTTCCTAGACTTTTGCGTTCCCTTTTGCCTGCTCCATTTGTTATATTTTAACATTTTCTCCCTTAGTCAATAAAATTCAATGTCTGCTGAGTACTCCAAGGATTTCTACTAGGCCCTGTCTTCTTACTTATTTAGTCCTCCGCTTCCTTCTCTGCTTCATCATCTAAGCTATCCGTTCGTCTTCCGTTCTATTCATTTCCCCCGTTTCATTCCAGCTTTGCCTAATGCTACCTCTGAAACTTTCAGCAACCTCTCGTTCCTTAAATTAATTTAGGTTCCATCTCCTTCATTACCTATCTTTCTGCTATTTCTTCAAATTTCGCGTGCAGTTGATAATCATTTAGTTATGGTCAGAGCCTACTTCTTCGCCTATCAGTGTCTCACAATTTATAATCTGTGGTATTTATAGAAATTTGTGAGTGGAGTGAAGAATTCAGGGAGGGACATCACATGATAGGTCGGCCGTTGTAGAAGTAACTTCAGGTGTTCTCCAGGGAAATGTGTTAGGACCCTTGCCGTTAATATTGTATATTAATGGCGTTGCAGACAAGATTAATAGTAACCTCGGACTTTTCACAGTTATTTCAGGTTTCTGTTATGAAGAAGTGATGAGAAAGTCTGTACAATTAATCAGTTAGATGTTCACGAGTTTCAGAAGTGGTGAAAATTTCGAAACTTGCTTCAAACGCTTGGAAATGTAAAGTTCTGTAAATCGAGAAACCAAAAACGTAGTAACCTATGTCTATATCAATGATTCACAAAAGGAAACAGTTAGGTCAGTCATATGCGTGAATGTAATAGTTTGTAGAAATACGTAAATGAATGTCATACAGGCTGAGTACCATATGAATTGCCCGGGTTCCCGGGTTCGATTCCCGGCGGGGTCAGGGATTTTCTCTGCCTCGTGATGGCTGGGTGTTGTGTGATGTCCTTAGGTTAGTTAGGTTTAAGTAGTTCTAAGTTCTATGGGACTGATGACCATAGATGTTAAGTCCCATAGTGCTCAGAGCCATTTTTGAACCATATGAATTATAAACAGGTGGAACATTTCGGTTTACTGAAAAAAAGTTGTAATCAGCCTACAAGGAGAAATGCTTATGAACCTCTCGTGCGAGCTATTTTAGAATATTGATCAGACGTGTGGGACCTGTGCCATATAGATCTAATATGTGGTACTGAGAACATACGAAGAAGGGCAGCACTTTTGTCCATAGGTTTGTTTGATCTGTGCGAAAAAGTCACGAAACTGCCGGAAAAATTGAAGTGGCACACGCTTGACGATAATCGCAAAGTTTCAATTATCAGCTGTAAGTGAGGAATCTGTTTATACGCTTAAGGATGAAAGTACTTTTCGCATGATGCGTCACTGGCAAATAACAGACGTCGATGAAACTTGGGCCATACACAGAAACAACTGCTACTGTGTGGTACAGTGCAGAAGGCAACTGAAACAAATACGCAGAGACGAACAGAAATGTCACTCTTACTCAAAGACAATGACTGGACTAAAGTAATTGCGATTTATTATAATTCCCTGGACATCACAGAAGGCGGGTAGAGAACTTTAATAGGGTGTATGATCACCACAGACGGCAATGTATGGTAGGCATTCTGCTCCCATGATGGACACAAGGGTCGTAAGGAGTTTTGTGGTAAGGTGTCCCATTCCTCTACCTGCGCAGTTGACAGCCGTTGGACAGTTGTTGGTTCATGTGCACATGCTGCAATAGCTCTCCCCAGCGCATGTAGGTCGCGCAGGACACAGTACTCGATGCACAGTGACCATTTCTCGTCCGAATCGCAGGGTGAGTTCATTCGTTTGCTTGGAATGGAAGGCAGTTAAGTGTTTTCCACCTTTCGGCCGGTCAGCGATGACAGAAACGAGGCGCGCACCCTGCGATCTTTCTCAAACGATTTTACAGAAAGTATTCAGCAAAAAAATTTCATTTTTGCTTTACTTATAGCTTTAAATGTCAGGTTAATGATGATGTGCCCATCATTTCGTTAATGGCCATAGTTATTGTGACAATTACGTGAATGCAAAACACTGAGCGCAATGGGAACAGTATGCAATGAAAAATAGAAGTCGTTATGGTTTTGCCTTTGGTGCTTATTACATAATATGTCGTTGCGCATGAAATTCAGTTAACATACTGAATTTTTCTTTAGACTTGGGTTGAGATACCTATCTGTCACCAATCTTGAGAAAATTGTTCTGATGTAGCACACTCATCTGCGATCGTGCCGTGTTAGCGACAAAGCCACACTACCTCATATTTCATAAACGGTTTCAAATATCGAAATGAGATTTTGGCAAATGATAGCATGCAAAAAGGGGAATGTTTTACCATATCGTTATTATGTAAATTATCTACCCTGTTATTCCAGTAACTACAAACTTTTTCGGTGAAAGAATGTAGTTTTTAAGTGCCGTCGATAGTATCAGTATAATTTAGAACATTTGTTGGAACCAGTCGGCTTCTGTGAGGCTGGACGGAGAAAATACAGAAGATGGCGGTTGCTTTGCGGAAGGAGACCAGACAGCGAGGTCATCGCTCTCATCAGATTAGGGAAGGACGGGGAAGGAAGTCGGCTGTGCCCTTTCAAACGAACCATCCAGGCATTTACCTGGAACGATTTAGGGAAAGCCGGAAAACCTAAATCAGGATGGCCGGACGCGGTATTTAACCGTAGCCCTCCAGAATGCGAGTCCAGTGTGCTAGCCACTGCGCCAACTCGCTCGGTGAAAATACAGAAGACATAGACTTTCTACAAGGTGTAAGGCAGGGTTGTATATTATCCCCACTGATTTTCAACGTCTATTCAGAACACATCTTTAAGGAAGCTGTTGATGAAGTAGAGATGGGAGTGCTCTTAAACGGAAAATAAATCAACAACATCCGATATGCTGACGACACAGTATTATTTTCTGATAGAGAGGATAGTTTGCAGTACCTTGTCGATAGATGTGCACAAAAGAGCTCTGAATATGGTCTAGATGTCAACCCTCAAAAAACGAAAACAATCATAATCAGTAAAAACAGAGTCCCTGCATGTCACGTTAGGATAGGCCAAAATCATATTGAGCAAGTACGTAAATACACGTCTTCTTCTTCTTTCTTGGCTGTACAGCTCTTGAAGAGCCTTGGCCTCTTCTACAATTTCCTTCCATCTCTCTCGGTCCTTTGCCAATACTCTCCAGTTTCTATAGCCCATCTTCCTAAGATCTTCCATTATTCCATCTTCCCATCTGGCTTTCCTTGTAATATTCTTTTTGGTACTTCTGTATCATTCATGCGAGCCACATGTCCCGCCCACCTCAGTCTGGAGGATATCACTATCCTTCTGATGGGTTGGTCTTTGTATATTGTATATAACTCATGGTTGTATCTCCTCCTCCATCTTCCTCTTTCGCAGATTAGCCCGATAATTCGTCTAAGTACCTTTCTTTCAAATGCATCCAGTGTTTCAATATCTTTAGTTGTTAATGTCGAGGCTTCAGAGGCATATGTAAGCACTGGTCGCATAAGTGCTTTATACATAGTTAATTTCGTGGTACGAGTCAGGAGCCTTGAGGATAGAAGTCTTGTTAGGGCAAAATAGGCTCTGTTGACCAGTATTAATCTCTGCTTAATTTCAAAGTAGGTATCATTTAGATGTGTAACTGTCGAGCCCAGATACTTCTAATGTTCAGCTCTCTCAAATGTATAATTTCCCATTGTTATTGCATTTGGCATATTTTCTCTATATGCTTTTCCAGCTGCCATATATTTTGTTTTTTGTTCATTAATAATTAACCCCATGTTCCTACTGGCCTGTTCAAGAGCTGTAAATGTATCTTCCATTGCTTTTTGGGTTCTTGCTATTATATCTATGTCATCTGCGTAGGCCAGTATCTGCACCGATTTATAGAAGATCGTTCCTCTGTTCAGAAGGTTTGCGTTTCTCATCACCTTCTCCAGAGCGGCATTAAAGAGAAGGCATGCCAATGCATCCCCTTGTCGCACTCCATTTTCAATACTCAGTGTGTTGGACATCATTCCTTCTATTCTTACACTACCTAGTGTTCCGCTCATTGTCATTCTCACGAGCCTTACCAACTTTCTAGAGATTCCCAGTTGATCTACAGCTTGATATAACTGCTCCCTATTTATGCTATCATAAGCTGCTTTGAAATCTATAAAGAGGTGATGCGTGCCGACTCCACCTTGGCAATATAATAAAAGACTAGTGTGATGTTTCTGATGAGGTGAGAACTCGAATTTGAAACACCAGGGCTGTCTTCAATATGATGAGTAACCTTTTCAAGAATCATGGCATAGCAACGACAACAAAGATCAGACTTCTACGCTGCTGCGTATTTCAAAAATGGTTCAAATGGCTCTGAGCACTATGGGACTTAACTGCTGAGGTCATCAGTCCCCTAGAACTTAGAACTACTTAAACCTAACTAACCTAAGGATACCACACACATCAATGCCCGAGGCAGGATTCGAACCTGCGACCGTAGCGGTCTCGCGGTTCCAGACTGTAACGCCTAGAATTGCACGGCCTCTCCGGCCGGCAATGGATTATGAATCCAAAGTACAGGGTGGCAATAACTGAAATATATGAAATAAAATCGTCATAACTTCTGAACGGTTTACGTTAGGACGCCGAAAGTGCACAGTTGGCTGTGGGGTGTGACGGGAATTAGTATGTGCATGCATGCGACGAAGCCCACTTTCATTTGGATGGGTTCGTCAATAACCAAAATTGGCGCATTTGGGGGACTGAGAATCCGCATTTCGCGATCGAGTAGTATCTTCATTCTCATCGGGTGACTGTGTGGTATGCAGTGTCCAGTCATGATATAAACAGTACAATATTCATTGATGACACAGTGACTAACGAATAGTACTGAAGGTTTTGGAAGATTATTTCAACCCCATTATACAGCTAAACTTGGTACACATGTCACTCGCTGTTCGGAAAAGAAGTAGTAAGGGGGTAAGAACGAGCTGCAGGTTGGAAGTGAACTGAAGTGTAAATAACAGCGCGCAAAAACCCTGAACGTATTCATATAGTATTTAAGAATGAGAGCTCTTAGTGGCTTGCAACAAATTTCACTCATAATTTCAAACCTCATCGAAAAATTTTCTCGTTTACACGCCTCCTGCCACCGAAAAATGATAGAAGGAAAGAAGCTAATCGCTTACCACATTTTCGTCGTGTACGCAACAAGACAGCAGCATCAGGCTTGACGTTTTAATTTATTGCTTCCTTACTACTAACTCTGTTCGCATCACGTTTTCCACGAAGTATCCACATACACCACTGATTGTACCTGCAAGATTATATCATTTTACGACATAATTTAGGAGCTATGACATCATAAACACTGAGATGTGAGAAAAATTAAGTTTTCTTAAAATGGAGCGCAAATTATCCAGACTGCAGTTATAACGTGTTTCATAATGTCATCAGTTAGTGACTTCCAGCAAACTTTAAATCTCATTTCAAACATTATGCAAACTATTAATTCCTTCCATGCTTAACATCAAGTATTTAACACATTAACTAATATGTAGTGACATTAGAAATCTGAAGCTGTTTTATACAGAGGAGTTCGATTCATCGAAGAATTCTGGTGTTGTCTAGGTACTTTATGTCGGGAAAGGAGCACTGTGGCTTCTAGAACCACTTATATCCCATACAGGTGGGAAACGGAGGTATAGCTCACGAACTCCTGGAACTATTTCAGCTAAGATTGTTGGTACATGTCTTATTATACACTGGTGAAGTACGATTCACAAGTACCAACCAGGATGTCGGTGTGGTTGAGAAGGAGTGACGTAAAATGTTCGAGAACGCTTTGATCACATTCATATCCTGTCTTTAGTTGACTTGTAATACTTTTAAATATATGAAGTATAATTTGCCTTTTATTTATGCTGTTCAGTGTGTCCAGAATAAGCACAGCAACGAGCCAATACTTTTGTCAACGTGTTTCGGGTCTAAAATCAAGCCACGTTCATGAACAACAAAGGGACATTTAACATCCTGTCTGCAGTCGTATAGTCTAAAACAGCAGAGAATCAGCCATAAATGTGTTCAATATAAGTCACACACGCATATTTTCAACATCTTCTCCCAAGCCCATGGATCGTTTCCAACCAAACTTCGCGCACATACTACTTAATCTCTGAAAAAAAGTACTGTAGGGGTAAAAACCACCAAATTCCTATTAGGGTAGGAGTTGGAGGTGCTAACGGGTTGATTGGCAGAGAGACAGAAAGAATGGATGAAGAAATGGAATGAGAGCGAGGAGAGACGAGGAGAGACACTGACAGAGAGATAGAGGCATAATATCGGTAGAGAGACGGGGGAGGAGGAGATAGACAGAGAGATGGGGAGGAGCAGATGGACGAATGAAGGGGGGAGGTGATGCGTAGAGAGAGGGGGAGGGGAGCAGGAGATGGAGAGGTAGAGGGGAGGAGGATGAGATGGACAAAGAGAAGGAGACCGACTAATGACAGATTGGAATAAGTAAATACCCCGACAACACCAAGTTTCTCAGCTAGTCTAGGAAAAAACCACAACCCCTAAGAAAAGTTCTTGTAGGGATAGCTAGGACAAAATTAAAGTCGTTACGCTTTGTACACAGACACTTAAGTAATCAGTCTTCCTGCGCTCTGTACGTGAATTGAACGGGAAGCAGCTTTCACAACTGTACAAGCGTACCTGAGAAGCACTTCGAGCAGTTACTTGAGAACGGATACAGATTTACGTGTAGATGTAGATGCGGATGGTGCATCGTAACCGAAACAGGTTCGTGTAAAAGTGAAAGCAGGACTTTCTTTTTTTCTCATGGGAGAATAACCAAAGATATTTGTTCTAAAACAAATATGGACATAACTAGAGAGCTTCAAACAAGAAAACTGTGTGTGTTATCATAGGTTATCGGTCTTCAGCTGGCTGCATTCTAATTAAAAGGAATTAAACCAGACGCGCTTCGTTTTCACTTATAAAGTATCTTCCGTGGTTAATCTATAATTGGTTACATACGTTACTTACGGTGTTTTTTTACGCATTCAGCTGTTTTTGACATTCTAAAGTATTTCCTGCGCTGCTTTATTTATACTTCACTTTCTTAAACTGTTTCTTATTCCGCACTGTCGCAGTTTTTATGCCTGTTCGTTTGTTTTCGTTTTTTCGCTCGCGTTGTGAGTGTTGCCAACCCCTGAAACTATTTGTGTGTGTGTGTGAGAGAGAGAGAGAGAGACAGAGAGAGAGAGAGAGAGATACTTAGTGAAGCTGCCTCGTGTGTAGGTAGAGATGGGAGAGGAGTGGGAGTGGGTTGACAGTTTTTGTTTTTGCAGGGGGGGGGGGGAGGCTGGGATGGGCCTGGACGATGATTATAGGACATAATCTGGGAGAAGATAGTAGTGGTAAACGGCGCCTATGGTTTTATGTGTACATTTAATGTAATATAATGTGGTCAATCAGTTTATAGAGTATGTGGTTTGCCAAGTTGGTCTGATCATTTATGAGTTATTTCTTTTCTGTTATGGTTTTTTGGATGTGGTAGTTTTCTTGTAAGGTGAGGTGGTTTTTGTTGTTTTTTATCCATATGATTTCCATGTCTGTGTCTCTGGTTGTAATTTTATGTTGGTTTTGGTGTAAGTGTCCTGCAAAAGTTGAATGATTTGTCCTATACTTCCTTACTCTTACATGTTCTTTGTATCTGGTGTCAAATGCCCTCCTGGTTCGACCTACGTACTTCCCGTCATATGTATTGCATTTCAGTTGGCATATTCCTGATTTCTCACACAGATCAGTTTTTCTAATTATTTTTGAGAAGTGTTTCTGAATAGAATTGTTTGTTTGGTGTGCTATTTTTATGCATCGTTTTTTGAAAGTATTGTGTGTATTCGTGGCTGTATGTCATTGTGTACCGTCTTTTACTTTCTTACACACTTTGAGTTGTTTCTATTCTTTTATTTTGTGTATGTGTTCGTGTGTGATTTTGTCTTTGTGTTGGTGACAGCTATGCGTTTCTTCTTTTCTGTTTCTTGATTTTCTTCTTCAGCTTTGTTATTAAGTTTTCTTGGTATCCATTGTTTGTGGCTATTTGAATTATGGTATTCATTTCTTTTTTGTAACTGTCTGTAACTAGTGGTACTGTGTTTAGTCTATGGAGCACGCATCTAAGTGCTACCTGCTTTTAAGAACTTGGGTATTGTAATGTCTCATGTATAGTTCTGTCTGTTGTCGTTGGTGTTCGGTATATGTCGAATGTGTGTTGGTTATTTTGCATATTTATGGTGATGTCCCAGAAATTTAAGTATCTATTTTGCTCTTTCTCTATTGTAAAATATATCTTATCATGAACAGAATTTATGCCTGTGTGTAACTCGTCAATTTCATTGTCTGGTTCAACTATCAGGCACAAGATGTCATCCATATATCTAATCCAGTATAGGATGTTGTACCTATTTGGCAGTATTTTGTTAAATATAGTTCTACATGGTTCATAAATATGTTTGCTATGGTTCCAAACTCTGGGCATCCCATTGTTAATCCTTCACTTTGTAAATAGAACTCATTATTGAACTGAAATAGTTCAGTTATGTTATTAACTCTAGAAGCCTGACTGTTTCTTTGATGTATTCATGTGGAAGTGTTCTGTGTGTTTTAAGATTTTGTACTATAATGTTTATCCTTTCAGTAATTGGTATATTGCAATACATATTCTCTACATCAAATGACAGGAGGGTGGCTGTGTCTGGAACTTGTATGTCTTTTATGTACTGAACCAACTGTTTAGTGTTTCTTATAGTTCAGTCCTCCTGTAATTTGTAGGATTCTGATAAGATTTTCAACATCTATCTTGCAAGTGCGCAAGTGGGAGGGATTTTATAATTCACAATTGCTCTGACAGTGAGATCTTATTTTGGCATCGGAGGATCGGAGGGAGGTTGCAATAGGATTTGTTTGTCGCAGTTTTCCTTTTTCATTGTTTCTATTGTGTGTGCAATGTCTCTAGAGGGTTCCTCAACTTCGTTTGGAATCTGTTAGATGGATCTGATTTTAGTTTCATAATTTTATTTTTTGTGATGAACTCTCGTGTCTTACTCATGTATTTCTCTTCAGCCACAAGAACCACTGTATTTCATTTATCTGCCCTTGTGATGATAGTGTTGTGTTCCTGTAGATTTTTATTAAGTTCGTCACTGTTATGGGCCGGCCGCAGTGGCCGTGCGGTTCTAGGCGTTACAGTCTGCACCCGAGCGACCGCTACGGTCGCAGGTTCGAGTCCTGCCTCGGGCATGGATGTGTGTGATGTCCTTAGGTTAGTTAGGTTTAATTAGTTCTAAGTTCTAGGCGACTGATGACCTCAGAAGTTAAGTCGCATAGTGCTCAGAGCCATTTATTATGGAATCTGTATTGTTTCGGCTTCCTCCGCTTGTTGTGTTATTGGTTTCATTAGTGGCTAGCTCTCTTGTCTGACCAATGATTACCTCATTTGTTTCGTTTCTGTTTTCCTGTGAGAGAATTCTTTCTGATTCAACTATGAGGTTTTCTATGTATTTTTCGTGTACTTGTGTGCTGACGTTCCACACACACACACACACACACACACACACACACACACACACACACACACACACACAAATGATTTCACAGGTTGGCAGCACTGTCAACGTGAATGAAAACAAACGAACAGACATAAACACAACGGCAGTGCGGAATGAGAAACAGAGAGAACGAAGTGTAAATAATGCAGCGCAGGAAATACTGCAGAATTCCAAAAACTGCCGAGTGCAAATGTGAAATGAAGCCTATCGACACCAACCGCTGCTACGAAGGAGGGAAAAGCAGAATATGTAAAGGAACACCGTAAGTAACTTGCAGACCAGCTGTATAAAGAAAACGCTGTTTTTAACCTAAAACAATCAAAAATGTACAAACGTATGTATCCAATTTACAGAATAACCACGGAAGATACATTATAAATAAAAGCGAAAAGCGTCTGGTTTAATTCATTTCAAACGCCTGTAGTAACAGATTTTAACATCTGCTGCGGAAGATGGCCACGCAAACGAACATTTTAGGAAACTAAGTCTTTAATATGTCCCGGATAAACTGTATGTTGCGTAGCCCCTCAGTTCAACCCAGTAGCCTTTGGAGATGGTGCAAGAAACTGTGTGTCCCCAGAGGAGGAGGTTAATTACCGCTAGGAGTCCTTTGTCGTGCCCTTCGCCCTTCTGGTCGGCAGCGGTTGGCGGTCGTCAGAGTTAGGCCCCGACTGCGCGCTTGCTCAGAGCTGTCGGATGTCGTGTCGGCTTTCGCCCTGCAGGGAGATAACGACGTGGGCCGAGTCTCGCGGGCAGTAGTATAAGGGGCTGCCGCTGCAAAGGCAGGACACGAGGTGCGTCGGCCGAATTTCAGTCTAATGTCTGACATTATAAGGCAAGCGCCCGGGGGCGGAGGCGAAACTGCGCTCCTAATAGCATGCGGAGACGTTCCCTTCACATTATCAGCACTTAGCATCGTGGTGAGGCTGACTAGGACACTGTCTTGTCGACAGCGTTCATCGCATAAGAGACCCTTTCAGAAATAAATAAATCGTTGTAAGCAGCAGCTGTTTTACTCCGTGAAGTTTCGGAACTGCAGCCCGAAGGCGTCGACTTCTTGCCACGATATTTCGGCTGACAGCCGTTCAGCCGTCTTCAGGCGTGTGTGTGGCAGTGGAGATTGTTAGTTCACATTTCTAACTTCATACCAAAAACTGGCAGGGAGACGCATGCGCCAAGGCACCCCCTACATGAGCGACCCATGTCGATTTTCGCTCCCTCTTCGAATATTGCTCCATCCGTGGCATGCGTGTGCGTGCGTAATGGTGGTACTGCATGTGTACTGTCTGTTGGGAAGCTGGGCAGTGGAGTAAAATTCAGATAGCAAATTAATGAAATGAACTGTCGCTTGACGTGTCATTACTCTTAAAACGTTGTCGTTCCGAAGATATTAAAGAATCATGGAATTTCCACCGACTCCTTAATAACTGAATCGCAGAAGAATCCCGTCAAGGCCAAGATTTCGGTGGCAGAATAATCCATGGAATGTCCTGTGGAGATACAATGTTTGGCTGCGACCGACTTACTAGGCTGCGGAAGACGAGAGTGGCGGCATGTGCATCGCACCTTTCACAGACTGTGGCCAGTGTAGGTATCGTGTGGATTTCAGCCCTCCGCAGTGCCACATAGTCCTTCGCCGTACCGAGAAGAGCACAAGTCTTTGTAGGTGGGCGGAAGATTACTTTGACATGATGTTCCCTAAAGGTTCTGCCTAATTTCTACGAATATGGCCAGCATATGGGAGATGAGCCTTGGACTTGAACCGCTCCTTCGTAGAGCGCGCATGCAATATCGCCATAGCGTATGCGCCTGCGCGCCATAAACATAGCAGTATTCGAAGAGGACACGAAACTCACCAGAGGTCGTTCATGTAGCGGTTGCCTTTGCTCATGCGTCTCGGTGCCAGTTTTTGCTATAAATTTAGCGATGTGAATCAGCAAATTCCACTGCAACACATTAATTTATAGATGACTGAATGTTTAGCAGCCGAAATATCGTGACAAGAAGTCGACGTCATAGGGATGCAATCCCGAAACTTCATGGAATACCCTTTACGCTAGGAAAATTTCAATAATCACATCAGTTATTTTGTTACATTTAAAGCATTTATTTTATCACTTTCGGAGCCTCGATGTAAGGATTTCTATAAAATAAAGCCATTTTGTGCAGTGAGTGATAATATGCTTTTAGCGCACTTACACACTGAAGAGCCAAAGAAATTGTTACACCTGCCTAAGTACAACCACAACGGAGGGGTATGTTTTGAGAGGCCAGACAAACGTGTGGTTCCTGAAGAGGGGCAGCAGCCTTTTCAGTAGTTGCAAGGGCAACAGTCTGGATGGCTGACTGAACTGGCCTTGTAACAATAACCAAAACGGCCTTGCTGTGCTGGTACTGCGAACGGCTGAAAGCAAGGGGAAACTACGGCCGTAATTTTTCCCGAGGGCATGCAGCTTTACTGTATGACTAAGAAGGGAATAGAATCTTTCGAAATGTGGTGCTACAGAAGAATGCTGAAGATTAGATGGGTAGATCACATAACTAATGAGGAGGTACTGAATAGGATTGGGGAGAAGAGGAGTTTGTGGCACAACTTGAACAGAAGAAGGGATCGGTTGGTAGGACATGTTCTGAGGCATCAAGGGATCACCAATTTAGTATTGGAGGGCAGCGTGGAGGGTAAAATTCGTAGGGGGAGACCAAGAGATGAATACACCAAGCAGATTCAGAAGGATGTAGGTTGCAGTAGGTACTGGGAGATGAAAAAGCTTGCACAGGATAGAGTAGCACGGAGAGCTGCATCAAACCAGTCTCAGGACTGAAGACCACAACAACAAGATCGTGTAGGGTCCAGGCGAGCATGCAGAAGTGCTGCAACACGACGTTGCATCGACTCGACTAATGTCTGAAGTAGCGCTGGAGGAAACTGACACCATGGATCCTGCAGGGCTGTCCGTAAATCCGTAGAGTACGAGGGAGTGGAGATGTCTTCTGAACAGCACGTTGCAAGGCATCCCAGATATGTTAAATAATGTTCATGTCTGGGGAGTTTGGTGGCCAGTGGAAGTGTTTAAACTCAGAAGAGTGCTCCCGGAGCCACATTATGGTACTTCTGGACGTGTGGGGGGTGCCGCATTGTCCTGCTGGAATTGCCCAAGTCCGTCGGAATGCACAATGGACATGAATAGATGCAGGTGATCAGACTGGGTGCTTACGTACGTCTCACCTGTCAACAGTCGTTTCTAGGCCTATCAGGGGTCCCATATCACTGCAACTGTACACGCCACACCAGCTTGAACAGTCCCCTCCTGACATCCAGCGTCCATGAACTCATGAAGATCTCTCCCTACCCGTACACGTCCATCCGTTCGATACAATTGGAAACGAGACTCGTACGACCAGGCAACATGTTTCCCACCACCAACAGTCCAATGTCTGTGTTGACGAACACAGGCGAGGCGTAAAGCTTTGTGTCGTCGACTCCGAAAGCCTATATCAATGTTGTTTCGTGGAATGGCTCACATGCTGACACTTGTTGATGGGCAAGCATTGAAATCTGCAGCAACTTACAGCGATTCTCTTCAGTCTTCGTCGGTCCCGTTCTTGCAGGATGTTTTTCCGGCGGAAGCAGTGTCGGAGATTGGATGTTTTACCGGATTCCTGATATTCACGATACACTTGTGAAATGGTGGTACGTGAAAATCCCCACTTCATCTCTACTTCGGAGATGCTGTGTCCCATCCCTCTTGCGCCGACTATACCACCACGTTCAAATTCACTTACATTTTGCTAACCTGGCACTTTATGCAACAGTAACCCATCTCACAGCTGCGCGAGACACTAGTTGCCTAATATAGGGGTTGTCCACAGCAACGCCGTATTCTGCCTGTTCACATGCCTCTATATTTGAATACGCATGCCTGTATCAGTTTCTACATCTACATCTACATTTATACTCCGCAAGCCACCCAACGGTGTGTGGCGGAGGGCACTTTACGTGCCACTGTCATTACCTTCCTTTCCTGTTCCAGTCGCGTATGGTTCGCGGGAAGAACGACTGTCTGAAAGCCTCCGTGCGCGCTCTAATCTCTCTAATTTTACATTCGTGATCTCCTCGGGAGGTATAGGTAGGGGGAAGCAATATATTCGATACCTCATCCAGAAACGCACCCTCTCGAAACCTGGCGAGCAAGCTACACCGCGATGCAGAGCGCCTCTCTTGCAGAGTCTGCCACTTGAGTTTATTAAACATCTCCGTAACGCTATCACGGTTACCAAATAACCCTGTGACGAAACGCGCCGCTCTTCTTTGGATCTTCTCTATCTCCTCCGTCAACCCGATCTGGTACGGATCCCACACTGATGAGCAATACTCAAGTATAGGTCGAACGAGTGTATTGTAAGCCACCTCCTTTGTTGATGGACTACATTTTCTACGGACTCTCCCAATGAATCTCAACCTGGTACCCGCCTTACCAACAATTAATTTGATATGATCATTCCACTCCAAATCGTTCCGCACGCATACTCCCAGATATTTTACAGAAGTAACTGCTACCAGTGTTTGTTCCGCTATCATATAATCATTCAATAAAGGATCCTTCTTTCTATGTATTCGCAATACATTACATTTGCCTATGTTAAGGGACAGTTGCCACTCCCTGCACCAAGTGCCTATCCGCTGCAGATCTTCCTGCATTTCGCTACAATTTTCTAATGCTGCAACTTCTCTGTATTGTACAGCATCATCCGCGAAAAGCAGCATGGAACTTCCGACACTATCTACTAGGTCATTTACATATATTGTGAAAAGGAATGGTCCCATAACACTCCCCTGTGGCACGCCAGAGGTTACTTTAACGTCTGTAGACGTCTCTCCATTGATAACAACATGCTGTGTTCTGTTTGATAAAAACTCTTCAATCCAGCCACACAGCTGGTCTGATATTCCGTAGGCTCTTACTTTGTTCATCAGGCGACAGTGCGGAACTGTATCGAACGCCTTCCGGAAGTCAAGAAAAATAGCATCTACCTGGGAGCCTGTATCTAATATTTTCTGGGTCTCAGGAACAAATAAAGCGAGTTGGGTCTCACACGATCGCTGTTTCCGGAATCCATGTTGATTCCTACATAGTAGATTGTGGGTTTCCAAAAACGACATGATACTCGAGCAAAAAACATGTTCTAAAATTCTACAACAGATCGACGTCAGAGATAGAGGTCTATAGTTTTGCGCATCTGCTCGACGACCCTTCTTGAAGACTGGGACTACCTGTGCTCTTTTCCAATCATTTGGAACCCTCCGTTCCTCTAGAGACTTGCGGTACACGGCTGTTAGAAGGGGGGCAGTTTCAGTTTACGTTATCGTGCAGAACTGAAGTTAACTAACGAATTTTTAACAACTGATAGCATGAAAGTGTTTTACCCAACCATTAGAATATATTTTCTATATCTATCAATCCACTAAAACAACTGCCCTCAAAAATTCTAATGCATATTCAGTTTTACCGATTTCAACAGGACTTGGATTTGCTGTTATATGTCTCTCAGTATCGACTGTCATACTCGTCCACTAAAAGACGACGTTATGCTATTTTAAAATGACAACGTGAGTGTCTCCACAGCTAAGAATGTATAAATTGGGAGACAGATTAATTTGCTGTCTCAAGTCGTCTACAAAAAATAGCCACTACGTCGAGTGTGTTACTGGGTTCAGAGGCGGTGCTGACGCACAGATCCAAGGAGTGACGAAAACCAGTATCAAGAACTTTTGTAAGGGAGGTTGCCACAAGAGTGTTCTTTAATAAGCAGCTCCACCACGTAACAATGGAGCGCTCATAAAATAAGCAGCACATAGATTCTTCACAAGCTGTCAAATCAATGCCTCCTAATTGTTTTTTATTTCAAAAGTCTTAAATTTGTTTAAATAAACAAACTTTATTAAGTTTCTACATCTTTATTCTTCATGTCTACATATTTATTTATCAACGTAATCGCTCTGGTAACGAACAGATTTCTCCCAATAAGGGACTAGATTGTTGATACCGTCAATGTAGAATGTTAGACTTGACTGACTGAGCCACTACCTCACTTGCAACGCTTCATCTCTCTGAAGGTAAAGTCCTTGTCGGTGTTGTTTCAGTTCTGGAAACAGACGAAGATGGAATCGGGACAAGTGGGAAGTGTATGGAGGACGATCGACGACAGTTAACCCAAGGAGGCGGCTGCTTGCAGACGCCACATTTCTCGTGTGTTTTCTGCCGATGTCATGCTAAACGAGAGGGTGCTCCACGTGTTGACGAACTCTTCGAATTCGTGCTTTTCTACGGGTTTCATACGCACCTACGTAGTTAGGTGTGTAACCGCCATATCAAACGCAATAGTTTGAAGCCCCCTACCGGCAGAGGGTTGCAAGTAGCATTAGCGAAGCGCGAAAGTCGATTGAGTAATATGCATGACATGCAATACGACAACTGTTTTGAGAACAACATTTCTTTTCAACACGCCCTCGTAAAAGCTGCACAACAGCGTGAGAGACAAATATCAGCTTAAAGAGATAAAAACTGAAATACAAAGACTACTGAAAGAAGAAAGACGGAAATGGATTATAAATGACCAACGCTGCTAGCACCGTTGATGGAATGTCTTATCGACTCGCGGCAGAAGGCACAAGGTTCCTATCTATCAAGTTTCGATTCCCATTAGGAAACCTGGTTTCTGATTTCATCAGATATATCGAAAAGTTTCTTGATTTTTAACCGCATTTAAGTATGTTAATTCTTTGTATTTTTACATCTTAGATAATCCCTCTTTTTATTTTCGAAATTAATCACTATTTGCGGTATTCATTTCCGATACTTGCTGCGACAGTTGCCTATCAAACTTTTCCGACGCCAATTTTATCATTTCTGTGTAATTCGATCTACTTAATCTCTTCTCCCCACACATCATCGCTACCTGTTGACAGACCTAGGTCCGATGTATCCCCTGCCTCTTGCCCATTATAATTTCAGTTTTTATTTCACTGATGGTCATGACGACTGAAGTAAAATACGAAAGCAACTAAAAGAAATTCATTGAAACTTGTTCCAACAACACATACAAAATTTCACAACAGCACTAATCTTCTTTTCGTCGCTGTAACGCAGAATGTACATCGCAATAGAATTCTGGAGGGCTGGCTTTTAATTTTTGTCATCGTCGTTTCTACATCCAAATTATTAATAATTTCTTTTCGCTGTAATAGAAATTAAAATGCACCAATATACTCATTTAAAGGGATTCCAGAACGAGTAGCCATTAAAACTTGTTCACTGCTGCCCTAAACACATTTTTCAGAACAATAATTTCTACCCTGAGCTCTTATTTAGCTATATAAGTGAACTGCTAATGTATTGCTTTAACACATCGGAGAATGGCACACTTACAAACACCTAAAGCTGCACAGGTTCCTCAGAAATGAGATGGTCTGGATTCTGAGAGGCTGGTCCATGACTAAGAATAAGACGCTATTCTGTTTCAGATAACTTCCAAATTTCGTAACATTTACTGAAATAATTCACATTAGTTCATTACAGCACTAATTGTGGAACAAGAGCAAGGCAACAATGAGTGAATAGTTAGATTTGCTTGAGATATTTATAAAATTTTAATACTACAGAGGCGTAGATCATTGTTAACATGTCAAGTTACAATTGAAACTACAATTTACGAAGTGTTACAAGCTTTTACGCAGTGTTTTTATATGACGTGATTCCGGTCTTAATGTTGGAAAGTATAGCTATTCATCAGTATCGATAAATAACTAATGAATAACTTGAACATATGTAAATTTGTAAGTCTGCTTTTCATACCGATAATTTACATATAAATCCACTCCAATTTTAGTACTGACATTTTCGCAAGGAGAATATGTCATTATATTCACAGTTCCTAAAAGTTTAATCGAAATGATGTACTGAATCAGTGCATATCTTCTAAGATAAATCATATCACATCCATTTACATTCAGCCCAATGCTGTGAAATGAAAGAAATGTATGAGTAAAACGATGTACGTACGTAAACATACACTTAGTATCTAATACTTTAACAGTAGAGAACTGCAGTACCCAATTAAAAACTTGTATCATTAATTGTAACCAAAGATTCATGACAAGGACAAGAGCAGTTTCAGCAGAACTGCAAATAGAATCATTATTTCACTTTAGAAACTGAGAATGTAGAACGTCAGAGTCAGGTAAGGAAAGAGATGAACGCATACCACATGCGTCTGTAGCAAACCCTTTTACTGAAGAAATTACTGACATATTATAGGCATCTGTCACAAAATTAGAGAAGAAATGTGCAGAAGGCAGCATCCACGCCATAAAGAGAAAGAGTGAGCAATAACAATCCGAAAACAAATCGTTCAGTTTAATATACCTCTGACTTAATTAGAAAATTAATCAACGAAAAGTTTTATAGTGACTATCAGATACATGCAGAATCATTTCAGATATGGATCCAAATGAATATTCGTTTAGAAAAAGATAATCAATAGAATAAACATTGTTTTGCTAGATCTTCTGAAAATTAGAGGCCTGGAAGAGGTTTTTAATAATCTGTGTCAGGCTGCATTATCCTCACAACTGAAGAAAATCGATTTTCAACTGTCAGCCAAAATATCAATCGACATATGTATTTACTGTTCTACAACGGCAAAACCATGAGTCTGCCGAAGGTATATAGTACTCGAGAGGTTGGACACGACATGCGATCACTCATCGGTTAGTATGGGAGGTTTTGAGGGATGGCGGCCAGACATCAAAGGTTGCACCTTCGGCGGACCATGGTTTTAACCATTTATATGTATAGGCCTAAGCTGTAACGTTTTATATATACATATATTAGGCTACACCGGCGGAATCATGGTTTTAACTTTTAAAACTTGACAGCCACTGTATATACCAGGGGATCAAAATGTCAGTATAAATTTGAAAACTTAATAAACCATGGAATAATGTAGATAGAGAGGTAAGAATTGACACACATGCTTGGAATGACATGGGGTTTTATTAGAACAAAAAAAAAGTATTGCTAGATGCGTGAAAGATCTCTTGCGCGCGTCGTTTGGTGATGATCGTGTGCTCAGCCGCCACTTTCGTCATACTTGGCCTACCAGGTCCCCAGACCTCAGTCCGTGCGATTATTGGCTTTGGGGTTACCTGAAGACGCAAGTGTATCGTGATCGACCGACATCTCTAGGGATGCTGAAAGACAACATCCGACGCCAATATCTCACCATAACTCCGGACATGCTTTACAGTGCTCTTCACAACATTATTCCTCGACTACAGCTATTGTTGAGGAATGATGGTGGACATGTTGAGCATTTCCTGTAAAGAACATCATCTTTGCTTAGTCTTACTTCGTTATACTAATTATTGCTATTCTGATCAGATGAAGCGCCATCTGTCATACATTTTTTTGGTTCTAATAAAACCCCATGTTATTCCAAGCATGTGTGTCAATTTGTACCTCTCTATCTACATTATACCGTGATTTGTTCAGTTTTCAAATTTATACTGACTTTTCGATCACCCGGTATATAGGGTGGAGAAAAACTGGGTCACGATATTTTAGCTCTGGATAGCTGATGTCCGTATAAACCATAATTAGCAATGTTGTGCATGTATACAACGCCCAATTTTTGAACTACGGAAACTTGCCGCCACGCTCTCCGATTGGCTGTGGGATTACCCTGTTGCCATTCGTCGGTTGGCAGACAGCGCTATGGTTGTCGGTTCACACATATAAACGCCCCTCGTCCCGTCACTGCCCCAACGTGATAAGCACACGTGTCAAATAGGTCGTGCTGCTTGTCTCCACCTCACGTCAGAGGCATTCACACGTAAGCTTCGCTTCGGAGCACGCACAAATCACCTGCAATTTAGACACACAGTAAGCATGGCGGCACAGCATTCGTTTGAAGAACAACGAGATATGCTGTTTCTTTATGGACTAGCCAACGGTAATGTGTATCAAGCTCGACGGTCGTATGGGGAACGATACCCAGCAGGACGCCTCCCACACCAGCAAACGTTTACAGCAATTCACTGGCGACTTGGCGAAACAGGCTCTTTAGTGGGATATCATGGTGACGCTGTAACACCTCCAACACGATGGGATGCTGCATTTGGAGAGACTGTTCTCGAGTGCTTCGAGGAAGCACCTACGACAAGGTTGGTTGGTTTAAGGATTAAAGGGACCAAACTGCAGAGGTCATCGGTCCCTTTTTCCAAAATACTAAAAATACCCACAGACAATAAAAAATGTTCAACAGAATAGGAGACAGACGACACAGAACAAAAGAAACGTAGACAAGGACCAGAAAAAACGAAATAAAATCACACGGAGTGTGACGGTGGTTGGCCAACCATAGGAACAAAAAAAAGGGAAAAGCTAACCACCGAAAACACATTAAAAACTTAGTTTAAAACCGTAGGCCAAAGGCCAGAATCAACACAAAACAATAAAATAAATCAGAAACACGCAGATTAAAGAATAAAAACTCCCTGCCCTAATAAAACGTAAAACTAAGGCAGCCATAACAGGGTCATCAGATAAAAGGGCAGGGAGCGTATCAGGCAGCGCAAATGTCTGCCTGACCACAGCTAAAAGGGGGCAGGCCAACAAAATGTGGGCACTGTCAAAGCCGCCCCGCAGCGACGTACAGGAGGGTCCTCCCGGCGCAGTAAATAATTGTGTGTTAGCCGGGAGTGGCCAATGCGGAGCCGACAAAGGACGACTGAGTCCCTGCGGTTGGCTCGCACTGATGACCGCCACACAGTCGTCGTCTCCTTAATGGCACGGAGTTTATTGGGCGTGATCCGATCGCGCCATTCAGCGTCCCAAAGCGCAAAAACTTTTCGGCGGAGGACTGCCCGCAAATCAGTCTCTGGGAGGCCAACATCCAGAGATGGTTGTCTCGTGGCCTCTTTCGCCAGGCGGTCAACATGTTCATTGCCCGGGATACCGACATGACCGGGGGTCCACACAAAGACCACAGAGCAGCCGCAACGCGCAAGAGTATGCAGGGACTCATGGACAGGCATCACCAGACGAGAACGAGGAAAACACTAGTCGAGAGCTCGTAAACCGCTCAGGGAATCGCTACAGATAACGAAGGACTCACCTGAGCAGGAGCGGATATACTCTAGGGCTCGAAAGATGGCGACTAGCTCAGCAGTGTAAACGCTGCAGTCAGCCGCCAAGGACCGTTGTTCGGAATGGTCCCCTAGAGTTAGCGCATACCCGACACGACCAGCAACCATCGAACCGTCGGTGTAAACAATTCCAGAGCCCTGATACATGGCCAGGATGGAATAAAAGCGGCAGCGGAAGGCCTCTGGAGGGACTGAGTCCTTCGAGCCCTGTGCCAAGTCGAGCCGAAGGCAAGGGCGAGGAACACACCACGGGGGTGTACGCAGAGACGCCCAGAAAGGAGGTGGAACAGGGAAAAACCCAAGTCCGCAGAGAAGCTCCTTGACGCGTACAGCGATCGGACAACCCGACCGGGGCCGACGGTCTGGCGGATGGACAACTGACTGCGGGAACAGGACACGGTAATTTGGATGCCCGGGCAAGCTAAAAACATGGGCGGCATAAGCAGCCTGTAATTGTTGGCGTCGTAACCGCAGTGGAGGGACACCTGCCTCAACAAGGATGCTGTCCACAGGGCTGGTGCGAAAGACACCAGTGGCAAGTCGGATCCCGCTGTGTAGAACCGAGCGAGGTGGCGCAGTGGTTAGCACACTGGACTCGCATTCGGGAGGACGACGGTTCAATCCCGTCTCCGGCCATCCTGATTTAGGTTTTCCGTGATTTCCCTAAATCGCTTCAGGCAAATGCCGGGATGGTTCCTCTGAAAGGGCACGGCCGATTTCCTTCCCCATCCTTCCCTCACTCGAGCTTGTGCTCCGTCTCTAATGACCTCGTTGTCGATGGGACGTTAAACACTAATCTCCCCCTCCTCCTCCGCTGTGTAGTATTGGGTCCAGCACCCGCAACGCAGAGGGGGATGCTGAACCATAAGCCAGGCTCCCCTACGACAAGTACTCGAGCGTTTGCACACGACATGGGGTCATACATCGGCTAGTCTGGAAGGTGTAGAGGGATGACGGCCGGCATCCATTTAGTTTCCACCCTGTCCTAGACCTAAATCGTGTGGCGGACTATGAACACAAGTAGGATTTTGCCCGTGGTTTCTGCGACGTGTTGCACGAGGTCCCGTCTTCCCCGCCATTGTGTTGTTTCGAGTGCACCTACCATCTAGAGGGCCTTTAAAACACTCGAAACGTCCATTACTGGGAAGGGGATATTCTCGCGACGCGTACGTCCACGTACACCAGGAACGATTTTCGCTCAAAATTTGGACAGGCATTGTGGGTGACCATCTGATTGGGCCGGTCCGTCTACCTCCTCGACTTTCCGGTACAAGTTACGTTCACGTTTTGAAAGGAACTCTATCCGGTCTGCTGGAAGATGTTCCAAGGCTATGCATGTGGTTGCAGCATCATGGGGCGCCCGCACATAGCAGTCGTGATGTGCGCGAATATTTAAATGAACACTTCGACGGCCGGGTAATTGGCAAAGGTGCTCTTAGGACATGGCTCCCTCGATCACCAGACCTCACGCCACCGGACTTTTTCCTGTGGGGATTCTTCAAGTTCACCCACCCGGACGGGAACCACCTAGAAACGAAGAAGAATTAATAGATCGCATTCAACATGCGACCAATCCCATCAGGGCAATGCCAGCTTGTGTTGCGAAGTGGAAGACTGGCGCGCTAGCACCGAGCGTACGGGCCACCTTGGATACTTCGCAATCTTCGGCAGGCAAAGCATTCGCGGTCATGTGTTGTCCAGAGCACCCGGCAGCAGGGCAATCCCGCAGCCAATTGGAGAGCATTGCACCAAGTTTAAAAATTGTGCGTTGTCGACCTACACAACATTATAATTTTGGTCATTTCTGGCATCAGCTATCCAGGCTAAAAATTGTGTCAATATATATATATATATATATATATATATATATATATATATATATATATATATATACTCCTGGAAACTGAAATAAGAACACCGTAAATTCATTGTCCCAGGAAGGGGAAACTTTATTGACACATTCCTGGGGTCAGATACATCACATGATCACACTGACAGAACCACAGGCACATAGACACAGGCAACAGAGCATGCACAATGTCGGCACTAGTACAGTGTATATCCACCTTTCGCAGCAATGCAGGCTGCTATTCTCCCATGGAGACGATCGTACAGATGCTGGATGTAGTCCTGTGGAACGGCTTGCCATGCCATTTCCACCTGGCGCCTCAGTTGGACCAGCGTTCGTGCTGGACGTGCAGACCGCGTGAGACGACGCTTCATCCAGTCCCAAACATGCTCAATGGGGGACAGATCCGGAGATCTTGCTGGCCAGGGTAGTTGACTTACACCTTCTAGAGCACGTTGGGTGGCACGGGATACATGCGGACGTGCATTGTCCTGTTGGAACAGCAAGTTCCCTTGCCGGTCTAGGAATGGTAGAACGATGGGTTCGATGACGGTTTGGATGTACCGTGCACTATTCAGTGTCCCCTCGACGATCACCAGTGGTGTACGGCCAGTGTAGGAGATCGCTCCCCACACCATGATGCTGGGTGTTGGCCCTGTGTGCCTCGGTCGTATGCAGTCCTGATTGTGGCGCTCACCTGCACGGCGCCAAACACGCATACGACCATCATTGGCACCAAGGCAGAAGCGACTCTCATCGCTGAAGACGACACGTCTCCATTCGTCCCTCCATTCACGCCTGTCGCGACACCACTGGAGGCGGGCTGCACGATGTTGGGGCGTGAGCGGAAGACGGCCTAACGGTGTGCGGGACCGTAGCCCAGCTTCATGGAGACGGTTGCGAATGGTCCTCGCCGATACCCCAGGAGCAACAGTGTCCCTAATTTGCTGGGTAGTGGCGGTGCGGTCCCCTACGGCACTGCGTAGGGTCCTACGGTCTTGGCGTGCATCCGTGCGTCGCTGCGGTCCGGTCCCAGGTCGACGGGCACGTGCACCTTCCGCCGACCACTGGCGACAACATCGATGTACTGTGGAGACCTCACGCCCCACGTGTTGAGCAATTCGGCGGTACGTCCACCCGGCCTCCCGCATGCCCACTATACGCCCTCGCTCAAAGTCCGTCAACTGCACATACGGTTCACGTCCACGCTGTCGCGGCATGCTACCAGTGTTAAAGACTGCGATGGAACTCCGTATGCCACGGCAAACTGGCTGACACTGACGGCGGCGGTGCACAAATGCTGCGCAGCTAGCGCCATTCGACGGCCAACACCGCGGTTCCTGGTGTGTCCGCTGTGCCGTGCGTGTGATCATTGCTTGTACAGCCCTCTCGCAGTGTCCGGAGCAAGTATGGTGGGTCTGACACACCGGTGTCAATGTGTTCTTTTTTCCATTTCCAGGAGTATATATATATATATATATATATATATATATATATATATATATATATATGGTGTCCCTGCTATCTTGTCCAACCAAAATATCTCTGGAACAATAACAGCTATTGGGAAACGACTTTCACCGGTATCAATAGGGCTGGCGCCCATGAATGTACATATTTGGAAACATTCTAAAACGAACGCATATGTGTTTTTTAACACAAACTTATGTTTTTTTAAATTGACCTCCTATATTTTTTCTTTAGCAATCCATAGCACGACAAAGCACATACACAATGGCGTTGATTGCATCGCAATATTCCCATTACATCCCGAGATATTGAGACGCGAAGTTGACGCTTGAAACACTCGACATGCGCTGCTAGCGCACGTCCTGAGGCTCAGGCGTGAACCCCATGCTGCCCGTAATCGCGATGTGATTGACATGCGTAATCACACTCCCATACTTTTCAAGAGGTCCGAAACGAATTATACGGTCTGCTGCCATCCTGCATTAACGTCGTACATTCCAGCAGGTATTTATCCCATAGGCTAGGGGTGATGCGTTTCTGTAACATATCTGTGTACCGCAACGTTAGTCACAAAGTTAACTTCGCTTATCGTTAATCCGTTACTTAAAAGGTAATGCCGTTCAACCTTAAAACTTTTCTTTACTGTAGATCTAGCGCAAGTGACAGTTAATCATTCACTCGTAATAGTAAAATTCATGTTGATGGTTTTAGTGAAACGAGCAAGTGGACTAAAAGTTTTACGGTTGTTTAGGTAAAAATATTTTGATTTGGGAAGTTCAAGTAGGACATAAAAGATGAATGTAAACATGTTTAACCAATTAGTTTTATTATCACATAATTATCAATGTTATGTTTATCTAATGCGTTAAATGACAAATTGTTGCAAACAAATGTTTCTTAACATCACTGGGTAAAATGCTCCTTTGTAGAAACTTCCACTGAGATACCAGCAGTACTTACTGAACATAGCGTTCACATCCCATGCTCAAAGTGATGCCCATTGGCTTGCATACATAGCGTCACTCTGCGGATGAAGGATGCCCTACTTCGTGCTAGTGTTTCCTCTTTGATGGCTGTACAAGCATCAATAATGCGTTGATTCATGTCCTCTGGTGTTGTTGGTTCATGTTGGTAAACAGCATCCTTCACTGCTCCCCAAAGAAAATAATCCAGCGGTGTAAGGTCCGGAGATCGGGCAGGCCACCTAACTGGGCCACCTCGTCCAATCCACCTACCAGGGAACTTACGGTTCAGAAGTCGTCGTGCTCGTAAGGCGTTATGTGCAGGGCATCCGTCATGCTGATACCACATGACCATTCTCCGGTTCAGAGGTACGGTGTCCAAGAGAACAGGAAGATTGTGTCGTATAAATCTGGAGTATTGTCTGCCATTTTGGATGCCATTTATAAAGAAAGGTCCGATAATGGTATCTCCAATAATCCCACACCAAACATTAACTTTCCACGGACGTTGATGCTCTACCTGACGGAGCCATTTTGTATTGTCTGCGGACCAATAATGCATATTCCTCATATTGACAATTCCTTTGTTGGAGAATGATGCCTCGTCGGTAAAGAGAACATCTGCAAAAAAATTTTGATTAGTCAGAAGTTTTTGCTGAGCCCACCGACAAAATGTTACCCTATTGCGGAAGTCATTTCCATGAAGATCCTGGTGAAAATGAACATGGTAAGGATGACATTTATGACGTTTAAGAATACGCTGTGCACTTGATTTCGACACACCAACTTCACGTTCAATTTGACGTGTGCTGATTTGAGGATTCACAGCTATGGTAGCGAGCACAGCAACTTCAACACGTTCATCTGTGCGTGTTCTAGGACGATGTCGAAGTCTTGGATTTAAGCTTCCCGTTTCACGTAGACGAGATGTGAGACGACCAAACATCCGGCGCGAAGGCGATGGCTTGTCAGGGGATCATCTTCTGTACAGTCATTCTGCCTGAACAGCATTTCGTCCACCTACAACAGGGTACAGTACAGGTATGTAGAGTAGGGTAGAAAACAGCCATATTAACTTAATAATCATAATGTTCGCTAACAGTACTATCAACAAACAAGCAATCTCATAACGTATTTCCCGTCAACGTACATTCTCCATAGATCAGCAGCATTTCTACCATATCTTCATGTGTGTAAATTATACTGTACAGTATAAGTTCCACAACACAACGTTTGTTCACAATGTGTACTACCTCCACGCCATCACTAGATTACTCTGATGCACGACTACAGTGGCAAGCGGTGTGCTGCACACCAAAGCAACAACAAATGGGATGCTCGGAGGGTGGTGGAGTACAGGAGTTTGCATGGGTCGCAAATCACAAACAAGGCGAAGTGGTAACTGTGGCAGTAGTGGGAACTATGTTGGACACTTGACTAGGTAGAGCCAGGCCCTGAGCGACAGGCACAATGGGCCATATAACGCATTAGATAAACCTTATTTTGGGTGTGCAAGATAAATAAGACAACCCGAAGGGTGTACACCGATCGGTACTGGTTCATATTGTGTACGTAGATACGTAAAAGGTGCAAGTGGGAAACCATTATGTGCTTATGAGAGTTGATGGCAGCAGACCGTATTATTCGTTTCGGACCTCTTGATAAGTATGGGGGTGTGATTACACATGTCAATCACATCGCGATTACAGGCAGCATGGGGTTCACGCCTGAGCCTAAGGACGTGCGCTAACAGCGCATGTCGGGTGTTTCAAGCGTCAACTTCGCGTCTCAATATCTCGGGATGTAATGGGAATATTGCGATGCAATCAACGCCATTGTGTATGTGCTTTGTCATGGTATAGATTGCTGAAGAAAAAATATAGGAGGTCCATTTAAAAAAAACAAAAGTTTGTGTTAAAAAACACATATGCTTTCGTTTTAGAATGTTTCCAAATATGTACATTCATGGGCCCCAGCCCTACATTGATACCGGTGAAAGTCGCTTTCCAATAGCTGTTATTGTTCCAGAGATATTTTGGGAGGACAAGATAGCTGGGACACCCTGTATATAGCGGAGGAAAACTGTGTCAATAAATTTTGAACCTGGATAGCTGATGCCAGAAATGACAAAAATTATAATGTTGTGTAGGTCGACAACGCACAATTTTTTAACTTGGTGCCATGCGCTCGAATTGGCTGCGGGATATATATATAGCGCAGTAATTTTTATATTTGTATTGGCAGACGGATCTCTTTTTTTGTGGGATCCTATTTTCTGCACTGGATTCTCAAGTTAGAATGATTCTTCAAATGTTCAAATGTGTGTGAATTGCTAATGGACCTAACTGCTGATGTCATCGGTCCCTACACTCACACAGTACTTAAATTAACTTATGCTAAGAACAACGCACACACCCATGCCCGAGGGAGGACTCGAACCACCGGCGGGAGGCGCCGAGCAAACCGTGACATGGCACATCAAACCGCACGGCCACTCCACCCGGCAATGATTCTTCAGATGACTGACAAGGTAAATCCTGGGTCTTTAGAGGTGTGGGGCCAAATGACATACAATATCGGATACAGGCACAATGAAGCTGGTTATGTCTCGACAAATCCCTTGGAGAACCAATCTTGCAATACCGCATTTTTCCCTTCATTAACAAACTTTGCTGTTAAGAACGGATGATGTAACAGAAGTTGCTTCTCTTAAGTTGCATGAATTATTTTCTGGGCCAGTTTTATTTTGCCCACCCTGTAGTGAAAGTATGTCGCTTGTTGGGTCAAGGTCCCAAAAGTAATCTGAATCAGGTTCCATACGCCAGATTTCTGACCATACGCAAGCTACTCCCAGGAATGCTGGCGACGGAATATCCGCTCATTTGTCTCCGATACATCATATAGTAACAATACTCTCAGTTTCCGAACTGCACTGGATTGACTCTAAGAAGTTCTGAAGAACAACTTACAAGACTCTATCTCCTCCGCTATGTTCTAATAAAGACTGTGTCGGTTGCGAAAGTTACGAGGAATCACATTATTTTGCAGCGCCTAGCACCATCGATAATCTCTGACCGTGACAAAGTTAAACATTAATTATCAGGGTCAGAAGATAATGTTCAGTCCCAGTATATGTTCCTGTATGTATTTCAGTTTGTGACTTGCTCAACATGTACTGTGGTACACCTGCGTACCAACAGTTTGTAGTACATGCAACAGCAACCACTGTGATTGTGCGCTAATTTATTTCTGAAATAACTGTCATTTCTCTACTGATTTCTACGGGAGATATGTCTTGGTAACAAGGAAAACGCAGTGACCGGAGATGGGTTCCCCAAATTTCCCAATTGGAAACTGCCCTTCCGTACTTACATGTTTCCTTATTTGGCTGTAAAGAATGTAGTTCGATATGGCCCGATGTTGTCGCTTGGTTGAGAAATAAGGATGACAAACAGTACTATGCTTGCCTACTTTGGCCTAGAACAGAATGAGTTTCCCACGAATTTCCTATTATGTCATTCGGATGAAGCACAGAGAGGCTCCAGGCTTCATATTTCACGTCGTACTTCCTTCTTATGGCACAAGGTAAAAACTATCATTAATCCCTTGATTTTGCATCTGTACAATTACATTAAAGTCATAAAAACAAACCAATTAGTACCAGATCTGAAGAAGCAAGTTTGCCGGTCTGCAGCGGAAATTGACGTGTGCTAGAGTGGCAAACATTGACCAGTAAGTTTCATACTAGGAGTCATAGTAGAAAAGCAATTACGAAAACTTGGGCTATCGAAAAAAAGAGTCCTACTTTAGTCCGCATTGATTCATCCACTACGACGACGGGTACTAAGACGTGAAGTCAGTGTTTACTATCATATATCAAAGAAACAAACTTGTAGTACTCCCTTACGTCTCCCCACTTACGTGCTATAGCAGCAGCAAAGTAAGAGCCTACGGAATATCAGACCAGCTGTGTGGCTAGATTGAAGAGTTTTTAGCAAACAGAACACAGCATGCTGTTGTCAATGGAGAGACGTCTACAGACGTTAAAGTAACCGCTGGCGTACCACAGGGGAGTGTTATGGGACCATTGATTTTCACAATATATATAAATGACCTAGTCGATAGTGTCGGAAGTTCCATGCGGCTTTTCACGGAAGATGCTGTAGAATACAGAGAAGTTGCAGCATTATAAAATTGCAGCGAAATGCAGGAAGACCTGCAGCGGATAGGCACTTGGCGCAGGGAGTGGCAACTGACCCTTAACATAGACAAATGTAATATACTGCGAATACATAGAAAGAAGGATGATTATATGATAGCGGAACAAACACTGGTAGCAGTTACTTCTGTAAAATATCTCCGAGTATGTGTGCGGAACGATTTGAAGTGGAATGATCATATAAAATTAATTGTTGGTAAGGCGGGTGCCAGGTTGAGATTCGTTGGGAGAGTCCTTAGAAAATGTAGTCCATCAACAAAGGAGGTGGCTTATAAAACACTCGTTCGGCCTATACTTGAGTATTGCTCATCAGTGTGGGATCCGTACCAGGTCGGGTTGACAGAGGAGATAGAGAAGATCCGAAGAAGAGCGGCGCGTTTCGTCACAGGGTTATTTGGTAAGCGTGATGGCGTTACGGAGATGTTTAGCAAACTCAAGTGGCAGACTCTGCAAGAGAGGCGCTCTGCATCGCGGTGTAGCTTGATGTCCAGGTTTAGAGAGGGTGCGTTTCTGGATGAGGTATCGAATATATTCCTGCCCCCTACTTATACCTCCCGAGGAGATCACGAATGTAAAATTAGAGAGATTCGAGTGCGCACAGGAGCTTTCCGGCAGTCGTTCTTCCCGCGAACCATACGGGAGTGGAACAGGAAAGGGAGGTAATGACAGTGGGACGTAAAGTGCCCTCCGCCACACACCGTTGGGTGGCTTACGGAGTATACATGTTGATGCTGATGTAGATGTACTGACGCGCACACGTATGGGATGTGTGGAGCAGTTCATCCATCGCTTAACGGTGATGGGAGGATAAACTCCTGAATAGTAGCTCCTTTTTATCACGACCATGACGGGAAGCTCTCTCTTACCGGTCGCGTAACTGAGTAGATCTACTCTTGAATGGAGTAGTCCATCAAATGCGTTACCATAGTGGTAACTGCTAGCTCGTCAATCACGTACCCATGACGGGACGATATACTCTTCAATGCTAGCCCGTCGTTCATGTAACTGTGATGGGAAGATCTACTCTTCAGTGCTACAGTAACAGTAAAGACGTGATACCACTTCTCAAAGGTGAAGAGGCTCTTGCCTCAACATGACGAGCGGCCTTGACAAACTGCAGATCCTCGATTCTTTAACTTCTGTAATCGTTCTCTTCGCCGAAATGGATGAAATGCCAAAGCCCTCTCAGTATCCTGCATCGTGTAACAGCTACAGGGGCTAGCGAGCGCCGAGCAAGTGGTATTCTGATTCTGAAATCTTCCAGTACTTACCAGTTGGTATATAGGAGCTCTGGAAGTTTCTCAAAACATTTTTAGCGAAGTGTTTGGATAACACCAAATGATTTAAATGGAATGGAGAAAAATATGGAAACACCAAAAACACATTATGTTATTTCGCCTAAAATAAGGAAAATCATTGGGATTCGAAATATCTCCAAGTCGTCTCGGAATAGAAAAGTGCGGGTACTATGTAGTTTTTGTACCATTCGTCCTGAAAAAAAAGTGAAAAGATCAGGTAATAGGATGGAGGTGTACAGCGACCACGCACACTTTCTCCAATGTGGACCACAAAGGCTCAATAACCTAGCGATCTGGTGACTCAGACGGTCAGGGAAGAAGCGACAACTGATCATCGTGCTCACAAATCGGGTCACAGACGATTCCAGTTACGTGAACAGGGGCTCCGTCTTCTTATACCACGGCATCACCTTTCGTGAACAAACATTCCACAGTGCACTTGACCTCATCAGCTAAAATGGTGACGTAATTCTTAGCAGTACTGCGACCTAGCATAGCTACCATGGGGCCAATGGAATACCATGTTATGGCTGTCCAAGCAATCAACGAACCCCAGCCCGAATCCCAGGCATGGTGTGAACTCGAACAGAGAACGGAAAAAGTGTGAAAAAAGACTCATTCGATCAAACGACAGCACGCCCTGCAATTCCCTGCCTCTGCAGTTTTTTTCATTTATGTAGAGACTTTTGAAGCTGTCATCCTTTTTCGTCACACTCCTTTATAATAACTGTCTGTCGCAGTCAACCTGTACACACTTTGGTCCGTGTTGTGACTTAGAGCATGCTGTTTTTCCGCTTTTCCTGTATGCGTCATGAGCTTCGATAAGGTGACACTTGCAAAATGGATCACTTTCGCAACTTTGGTCATGGTAGCACCTACTGTAAGAGTACCAACAATTTGCCCTTATTTAAATTTTCTTAGCTCCTGCATAATGCACTCACACCACATACAACACTGTCTTGCCACTCGTTGTCAAATATAACACCGCAAACTGCAGGCATATTTTTGGTCAAATGACTCTAAGCATTATGGGACTTAACATCTGAGGTCATCAGTCCCCTACTTAAACCTAACTAACCTATGGACATCACACACATACATACCCGAGGCAGGATTCGAACCTGCGACCATAGCAGCAGCGCGGTTCCGGACTGAAGCTCCTAGAACCGCTCGACCACAGAGGCCGGCTATATATTTGTCCAAGCATGTATTGTCATCGTATGAACACTTGCTCTGTGCTCTTGCAATGCGTTTGCCTACAAACTAGCTTTCAGTATTACATATAGCTCTGTTTCACAGCTATGTCCTTACTTCCGACCAAAATTTCGTCACTGGCAGGGCTGGTCTTGTAGGGAAGCAGCCTACTCACGCCATAGTAAATTCACATCAGTCTTTTCATTGTGTGCCAGCCAGTCCGCTGTAACTAGCTCTGACGTCATAAATGTTGCGCAATACTTAAAAAATCAAATAAATAACCTGAAACGGTTCTAGCATGTCAGGAGTAATACTAAATTAATATGTGTTGAATATCAGTTCGATAACTTTAACCATTTTCGAAATTTGGACGTTTTTCTGTAAAAATCATTGGCGCAACAGAAAAGACCTAGAGACTTAAAAATTTATATTTAGATTCCTTTTCCAAAATAATTTAATAGAAACAGTACTTTGGATCTCACAAATTAAAAATTTTGTTGAAATTCATGATTTTCTGGTTGTCTTAAAAATTAAGGAAGCAAGATAGATTAAGTAGGCTAATAAATAACGCTAGGATGTTTATATGTAAGTAGAATGGAGATCCGCTATAATCATAAAGATGTGAGAAGTTTCAAGTGAATAACTATAAAACAATAGCGATAGCGTATCTCCAAAGGGCAAGTTCAGAGCTCGTCAACTGCGTGTAGTGTAATTAAATTAATTCTCTCGCACAAAATATTTAACTTAGCCACGTCAAACTATTATTATGATTACTTACCTGTATGCTGAATGCACATTTAAATTGAGAGCTTCATCAGCCATGAACAAAGGAAGCAATGATTTATTCGGTAACTTAAATGTGGTGCATTAATAGCCCAGCGGCTAGTTGGGAGAGCCGATTTGATCAGGCGTTCCCTTAGCCGTCCGCACCGCGGCTTTATATATAAGAACGCTGCGCGAGGAAAAAAAGGCCCCAGTTCTCTCCAGACGCTGAATAGCACACCACCTGTGTTGGGAGTCGCGTCGCGTCGGTACCATCGCTATAAACCGCCTCGGATGCCGTATTAAGTTACTCGGGATACGCGTAACCATGAAATCATTTTCGAGTGAAGTGTTAATTCTGGGATGACTTTAATTATCTATCTTCAGTTTGCTGATGTCGAATTTTCACGTGCCGCCGCGGGACAAACATTCTACCATTATTTAGCGTGGCGTTTGATGAACATTATCATCAAATTACGGCGAGCATTCACTTAAACATTTAATTTGGACAGTTATAGTTGCATCAGCGCATTAGACTCTGAACTGCTCTGGTAGTTGGATTGTGTGGATTCCCTTTTTTTTATCTGTGACTTTCAGAATATATGGAACAATTTTTAGATAATCGTTTTTTGATTATGAATCCCAGACAATCTCCTAATTTCTCAGAGCTATAAGCTGCAGCTATAAGTGTGTTTCTCAGATGAAGTGGGCACTAGGAATTCTAATTACAGGCTTCACGTTTTGCTAATCACTTTCTGGTTGCCAAGTCAGTAGTGATTAGTAGTGATTAGTGGTAGTTAGAGAGCCAGTGCTGAGAACGGCAAAAGACAGCATAAATAATAGGAACATTTTAAACAACATAATTTCACCTGCAGCCCCACATATGGTTAAAACGGCAGGGAAATGCAATGTTTCTACATCACAAAACATTCTACATTTTAAATAAAACAAATAAATTCCACCACCGCCCCACATATGGTGCATCGGCTGGGAATGTAATCATTTCCACATTCTACAAAACATTATATAACAACAATTAATTCCACCGCCGCCCCACAGTCTGTTCACTGTCCTTCTCGGCTGGCAGTTATATCAGAGGAACATTTTATTTTTTATTTATTGGTTTTCTGTTTTATTTTACGAATCTTGTTCCGTAGGACCCAACTGAGGAGCTGATCTTTAAGGTCAAGGAACGTGTCAGTAGAGGAAATTACAACATAAAAGTAATAACAGATAAAATAAACTGTCTATGAACCCAAAAACAGCCAAGCCATATGTTTATGTAAACGCAACCAATAATATAACACAGGAATCTGCTTAACTTTTCAAGGAACTCCTCGACAGAATGGAGGGAGTGACCCACGAAAAAACTCTTCAGCTTCTATTTGCTGCTAAGATTTTTCAGTTCTTGTGGTAGCTTATTGAAAATGGATGCAGCAGTATGTTGCACACTTTGTTTGCCTAAGAGTCAATGAAGTGCGATACAAATGCAAATTGTGTTTCAGCATAGTATTAACTGAACGAGAGCTGCTAATTCTTGGGAATAAGTTGATATTGTTGACAACAAACGACAGTAAAAAACATAT
Organism: Schistocerca nitens; assembly: GCF_023898315.1. Classification (NCBI taxonomy): domain Eukaryota; kingdom Metazoa; phylum Arthropoda; class Insecta; order Orthoptera; family Acrididae; genus Schistocerca; species Schistocerca nitens. Next base: position 51,667,274 of record NC_064618.1, on the reverse strand, counting down.
ATTTTGAGAGGCCTATGTCAGAAAACCCTGACTAGTAAACAGGGGTTGAGAAGAGGTTCGTGAACTTATGCAACTTATTCCCCGAACCGCCAGTTTCTGAGACGAAAATATCCTTTGAAAATGACAAGAGGTACCCCAAAATATAATACGAAACGTCATAACCGAATGAAAATAAACGAAGTAGACGATTTTTCGTGTCGAGCTATCACTTACTTCAGATACCACTCGAATAGTAAAAATAGCAGTATTATCTCTTTCAACATTATCCTGAACGTCGGCTTTCCAGGACAGTTTACTGTCTATCTTAACACCAAGAAATCTAAACAGTTCTGTTTCAATAACGATATGCCCATTCTGTGATATTAAAACATAGGATTTTCTTGAATAAACTGAGTCTTACTATTAATGAGCGTTAGTTTATTTTCTACAAGCCATGACCTTATGTCATGAACTGCACTACTTGAAACAGTGCCAGTGTTTCACACGACATTCTTTACTACCAGGCTAGTGTCATCAGCAAACAGAAATATTTTGGAATCGCCTGTAATACTAAAGGGCATATCATCTATATAAATAATGAACTGCAGAGGCCCCAGCACCGATCCCTGGGGCACCACCCGTTTAACCATCCCCCACTCAGACCCCACATTCTCAACACAGTGGATAAGGACCTTTTGTTGTCTGTTGTTAAACTAAGAGGTCAACCGATTGTGATCTACTCCCATATTCCATAATGGTCCACCTTCTGGAGCACTATTTTGGGATCAACACAATCAAACACCTTAAATAAATCAAGAAAGATGCTTAGCGTTCAAAACGTTTTGTTTAGTCTACATCTACATCTACATTTATACTCCGCAAGCCACCCAACGGTGTGTGGCGGAGGGCACTTTACGTGCCACTGTCATTACCTCCCTTTTCTGTTCCAGTCGCGTATGGTTCGCAGGAAGAACGACTGTCTGAAAGCCTCCGTGCGCGCTCGATTCTCTCTGATTTTACATTCGTGATCTCCTCGGGAGGTACAAGTAGGGGGAAGCAATATATTCGATACCTCATCCAGAAACGCACCCTCTCGAAACCTGGCGAGCAAGCTACACCGCGATGCAGAGCGCCTCTCTTGCAGAGTCTGCCACTTGAGTTTATTAAACATCTCCGTAACGCTATCACGGTTACCAAATAACCCTTTGACGAAACGCGCCGCTCTTCTTTGCATCTTCTCTATCTCCTCCGTCAACCCGATCTGGTACGGATCCCACACTGTTGAGCAATACTCAAGTATAGGTCGAACGAGTGTTTTGTAAGCCACCTCCTTTGTTGATGGACTACATTTTCTACGGACTCTCCCAATGAATCTCAACCTGGTACCCGCCTTACCAACAATTAATTTTATATGATCATTCCACTCCAAATCGTTCCGCACGCATACTCCCAGATATTTTACAGAAGTAACTGCTACGTGTTTGTTCCGCTATCATATAATCATACAATAAAGGATCCTTCTTTCTATGTATTCGCAATACATTACATTTGTCTATGTTAAGGGTCAGTTGCCACTCCCTGCACCAAGTGCCTATCCGCTGCAGATCTTCCTGCATTTCGCTACAATTTTCTAATGCTGCAACTTCTCTGTATACTGTATACATCCGCGAAAAGCCGCATGGAACTTCCGACATTATCTACTAGGTCATTTATATATATTGTGAAAAGCAATGGTCCCATAACACTCCCCTGTGGCACGCCAGAGGTTACTTTAACGTCTGTAGACGTCTCTCCATTGATAACAACACAGCTGGTCTGATATTCCGTAGGCTCTTACTTTGTTTCTTGTAGAACTTCACAGAGAAAAGAGAATATAGCATTTTCAGTTGTTAAACCACTTCTAAAACCTAACTGTACATTTGACAGCAAATTATGTGAAATGAATGATTAATTATCCTTTCTTACACAGCCCTTTCAATAACTTTAGCAAACACTGATGGCAAAGAAATAGATCTAAAATTGTCTAAATTAGCCCTTTCTCCATTTTTATAAAGCGAGTTTACTACTAAGTACTTTAATAGTTTTGGGAACTGACCATTCTTAACGGAAAAATTACCAATAGGGCTAAGTACAGGGCTAACGTGTACAGCACAGTACTTTAATATTCTGCTAGGTACTCCTTCATTTCCATTGAGAATCCTTAGTCTTCAGTGATTTAAATATTTGCTCTATCTCCCCCTTTTAAGTATCACAGAGGAGTATTTCAGACATCAGTCTCTGAAAGGAATTTTCCAAGAGAGTTATATGATTCCCTGCAGGAACTAAGTTTTCATTTAACTCACCATGAATTCTCGGAAAAATGATTTTTAAATACTGTACGTATATCTGACAGTAAGAGAAAAATTTTTACTACGGACTGACTTTATATCGGCAACCTTGTGCTGCTGACCAGACACTTCCTTCACGACTGACCATATGGTTTTAACTTTATCCTGTGGATTTGCTTTTCTATTTGCATACGACATACTCTTTACTTTCCTAATAAAATTTTTAATCGCCTTACAGTCCGGTTTGTAATGGGCTACTGTAGCTCGATTGTGACTGCTTCTAACATTTTGATATAATTCCCACTTCGTTCTACATGATATCCTTGTCCCACTAGTCAACCACAAAGGCTGCGTTTTACTGCTAGTACCCTGTTTAGAACGTTCTAACGGAAAGCAACTTTCAAATAGTATGAGAAATGTGTGAAGGAAAGCATTATATTTGTCATCTATGTTATAGGCACTATAAACACCCTGCCACTCTTGTTTCTTAACAAGGTTTAAAAAAGTCTCTATTCCCGTTGGATTAGCTTTCCTACATAGTTTGCAATTGTATATAACAGTTGTTTGAGTACAAAAAACTTTTAGTGTTAAAATTTGTGCATCATGGTGTGAAATGTCATTCACCCTTTTACTAACAAGACGCTCATCTAATAATATTGAATGAATAAATATGTTGTCTATGGCTGTGCTACTGTTCCCCTGCACTCTGGTTGAAAAAAACACAGACTGCATCAGATCATAAGAATTTAGGAGATCTTTCAACATCTCTTTTCTTGCACAATCACATATAAAATTAATACTGAAGTCTGAGCATAAATATCATTTTTGAAACTTAATAAAAAGTGAAATAAGAACCCTTTCTAGCTTTAGCAGAAATCCTCTGAAGTCAGAATTGGCGGACCTATACACAGCAACAGTTAGAAGTTTAGTTTCAGTAAATTCAACCGCCATTGCACAACATTCAAATACCTGTTGAGTGCAGTGCTGAGATATGTCTACAGACTCTAATAGAATAATGTTTTTTACGTACATGGTCACCCGCCACTCAGCAAAACCTCCTTGAAAAACAGCTACCTAATATGAATCTTGGTAAAGGAAGCCTCTGAACTGTCAAGTTATTTAAGTGGTGTTCCGTTATACCAATAATGTCAGATTTTGATGAAATATGCTAATTCCTTCACTACTTTGATATTTGGCCTCCTTTGAAGGTGATTCCTTTGTTAGAAGAAGGGATATCTACCAGCTGACTTCAATCTAAAGCTTCACCATAGGTTTAAGAGTAGTCGAATCATAGCTGATAAGGAAAAGCTGAACGAAGCGAAAAAGAGCGTAAAGAGAGCAATGAGAGAAGCATTCAACGAATTCGAACATAAAACATTGGCAAACAATCTAAACAAGAACCCTAAAAAGTTTTGGTCATATGTAAAATCGGTAAGCGGATCTAAATCCCCTATTCAGTCACTCGTTGACCACGATGGCACCGAAACAGAGAACGACCGAAGAAAGGCAGAAATACTGAATTCAGTGTTCCGAAACTGTTTCACTGCGGAAAATCGTAACACGGTCCCTGACTTCAGCCGTCGCACGGACGCCAAAATGGAAAATATTGAAATAAACGATATCGGAATTGAAAAACAACTGCTATCACTTAGTAGCGGAAAAGCATCCGGACCAGACGAGATACCCTTAAGATTCTACAGTGATTATGCTAAAGAACTTGCCCCCTTTCTATCAGCAATTTATCGTAGATCTCTGGAAGAACGTAAAGTACCTAGCGACTGGAAGAAAGCACAGGTCGTTCCCATTTTCAAGAAGGGTCATAAATCAGATGCGAATAATTATAGGCCTATTTCACTTACGTCAATCTGTTGTAGAATAATGGAACATGTTTTGTGTTCTCGTATTATGACGTTCTTAGATAATACAAATCTCCTTCATCATAACCAACATGGATTCCGCAAACAGAGATCATGTGAAACCCAGCTCGCCCTATTTGCCCAAGAAATTCACAGTGCCGTAGACACTGGCGAGCAGATTGATGCCGTATTCCTGGACTTCAGGAAGGCATTTGATACGGTTCCGCACTTACGTTTAGTGAAAAAAATACGTGCTTACGGAATATCGGACCAGGTTTGTGATTGGATTCAGGATTTCCTAGAAGAAAGAACACAACATGTCATTCTTAACGGTTCAAAATCTGCAGATGTAGAGGTAATTTCGGGAGTACCGCAAGGAAGCGTGATAGGACCTTTATTGTTTACAATATACATAAATGACTTAGTTGACAACATCGGTAGCTCCGTGAGGCTATTTGCAGATGACACGGTTGTCTACAAGAAAGTAGCAACATCAGAAGACTCGTACGTACTCCAGGAAGACCTGCAGAGGATTAATGAATGGTGCGACAGCTGGCAGCTTTCCCTAAATGTAGATAAATGTAATATAATGCGCATACATAGGGGCAGAAATCCATTCCAGTACGATTATGCCATAGGTGGTAAATCATTGGAAGCGGTAACGACCGTAAAATACTTAGGAGTTACTATCCGGAGCGATCTGAAGTGGAATGATCACATAAAACAAATAGTGGGAAAAGCAGGCGCCAGGTTGAGATTCATAGGAAGAATTCTAAGAAAATGTGACTCATCGACGAAAGAAGTAGCTTACAAAACGCTTGTTCGTCCGATTCTTGAGTATTGCTCATCAGTATGGGACCCTTACCAGGTTGGATTAATAGAAGAGATAGACATGATCCAGCGAAAAGCAGCGCGATTCGTCATGGGGACATTTAGTCAGCGCGAGAGCGTTACGGAGATGCTGAACAAGCTCCAGTGGCAGACACTTCAAGAAAGGCGTTACGCAATACGGAGAGGTTTATTATCGAAATTACGAGAGAGCACATTCCGGGAAGAGATGGGCAACATATTACTACCGCCCACATATATCTCGCGTAATGATCACAACGAAAAGATCCGAGAAATTAGAGCAAATACGGAGACTTACAAGCAGTCGTTCTTCCCACGCACAATTCGTGAATGGAACAGGGAAGGGGGGATCAGATAGTGGTACAATAAGTACCCTCCGCCACACACCGTAAGGTGGCTCGCGGAGTATAGAAGTAGATGTAGATGTAGATGTAAAGAAGATGAAGCTCTAACACCAACTATTACAGGAATTTTCCCCATGAGTGATCTCACCACTACCCACTACACTGTCACCTATAAGCTTTGCCAGCCTCCCCAACCCACACCTACTGAAGAACAGGTTATAAATACTACGTTGGCACGACAGAGGTACTCCGTTAGTATCCTGTTTAACACTTTGTAAGAGATCATAAAATTAGAGACCAAGCCCACTCTTGAAGAAGACAAGGATAGAAAAGAAAATCAGTTGAGGATTTACTGAAGCAATCGTCAAACTTTCATCTGAAATAGCTTGAGGGAAGCACAAAATCTCTGAAAGAAATGCCGAACTGAATTCCTATCACATCCTGTACAAAATTTGTGGCTGAGGAGCTCTCATTCGAACTATAATTCATTTTAGATCCCTCGAACGTAGAACTGCGCCCTGTACTTGCAAGAAAGCACAGTTAATATCCTCTACAAGAAATTTAGCAGAAGTGACCCTTTTGATTAATAATATCCAATGTCACTAATATCCAACCGTTGGAGAATGTTACAACATATTCCGACCCCAAACGTAATGAGCTGTCGTCAACACAACTACCTCCTCCACGTCAACCACCAGGGATTTAGTAAACGTGAGTCATGCAAAACCCAACTTGCGATTTTCTTGCAAGATGTCCTGAAAGGCATGGATCAAGATAAAGAAATAGGTGCAGCAGCTATTGATTACATAAAATCGTCAGACTCGGTACCACACTAACGCTTATTGACTGAAGTGCCGGCAGGGAAAACAATCAGCATTGTTAAGGAATAACTACAAAAGTGGGAACGCCCACATGGAAGAAATTGTATCCATTCTAAAGCTTATAAAAGAAGGTAACTACTTCACTTTCAACGGAATTTCAATTACAAAAAGAAGGGCTAGGGTCCACCTATCAGAGGTCTACTTTCCAAAGTATTTCTGAACAACACTGAAAACAAAAGATTCAATGCGTCCGGCAATCCTGATTGATGTTTTCCGTGATTTCCCTAAATCGGTTCAGACAAATGTCTGGATGGTTCCTTTGAAAGGGCACGGCCGACTTCCTTCCCTAATCCGATGAGACCGATGACCTCGTTGTCTGATCTCTTACACCAAATCAACCAACCAAAAGATTCAATGAAATTACACGTCCAAAACAACACAAAACTTATATACTTACGTTGCTATGCAGACGACATCATTTGCTGGAACAGTGAAACTGACAATCGGATAAAACAACCACGTGGTGAAGTAAACATTGTTGACCCCAAAATTAAATTCAGTATTGGGAAAGGAGCAGACATCAAACTGAATTTCCAAGATGTAACCTTTCACAGAATCAACATAATTTTGAAATATAGGAAACACACAACCACAAGTAACAGTCTTTCACAGCCAGTACAGTCACCTGACAAATAATCATTCAAGTTTTCGAGACATGTTACACAGACTTAATAGAACCCCACTGGACAAAGTCAGCAATTCATAGAAACTACACAGTACACAAAAAGTTAGAACGAATGCAACACACAAACGATAAACGGAAAAAACAACAAAAAAAGAAATAAAATCAAATTAAAGAAGATCAAATCATGGACAAATTACCAGCCACAACAAAGAAGCAGGACCATAAAAACATGACAAACCCGAGAATGCAGCGAAACAGGAATACCTTACAAGCAACAGTGCATCTAACAAACTAACACAAAAACAAAAACGTCCATAGGGTGGGAAACATTCTGAAGAAACAGGGAACATAACTATTATATCCTACAAATCACACTGTACAGAAAAATCTTAACGCCAAGAAAACCTCCACCGACAAAGTAAGCAAATTTGGAATTTGTCAATTAACTTGTAACTCATGCCCATACGTCTATATGGCCCAAACACGCAGAGATTTTAAAACTACGAGGGCGGTTCAGAAAGTAACCTCCGATTGGTCACAGTGCGGGTTGTGGGGGGAGTAGCGACGCCATCTGTGCGTTCACGCACTCAACAGGTTCAAAAATGGCTCTGAGCACTATGGGACTCAACATCTTAGGTCATAAGTCCCCTAGAACTTAGAACTACTTAAACCTAACTAACCTAAGGACATCACACACAACCACGCCCGAGGCAGGATTCGAACCTGCGACCGCAGCAGTCCCGCGGTTCCGGACTGCAGCGCCAGAACCGCTAGACCACCGCGGCCGGCCACTCAACAGGTCTGTCGGCATCAAGCCGTGGTCGAGTGAACGTCGTACCTGCGCTAGTTTAGTTTTTGTGGCAGTTTGAAATGTGTGCTGCAATAGAAAACCCCGCCAAATGTGAAGTGCGTGCTGTCATAAGGTTTTTTACAGCCAAAGGATATTCTGCAGCAGCTATTCATCGTGAGCTTTGTGCCGTGTACGGACCAAGAGTTATGAGTGAAGGAGTTGTCTGTGAATGGGTACGTTTATTTAAAAGTGGACGAGAAAACGTTCATGATGAAGAGAGGAGTGGTAGACCATCATTGGTGACTGACGAACTCGTTCAGACAGTTGATGCAAGAGTTCGTGAAAATCGACGTTTCTCAATGTCGGAGTTGTCTACTGGTTTTTCACAGATTTCTAAGACTCTCTTGTACGAGATAGTGACAGCAAGATTGGGTTGGCTCCAGGCACAAGCGGGTGATTTTTATGCAGAAGGAATTTCAAAGCTTGTGAAGAGATACGATAAGTGCCTCAATCGCTATGGAGACTATGTAGAAAAATAGTGGAAAGATGTAGTTGTAAGATGTATATATTAAAATATTTTTATTTAACTTGGTGTATTTTTTTAAATCAACCGGAGGTTACTTTCTGAACGGCCCTCGTATGTATTCTGAGCTCCTCGGAGACTTGAAAAACGACACTACACGGGAGACGAAAAACGACACTACACGCTGCAACATTCCAATCATCTCATAGAGTAAACCAATATCCAAATAATATTGAAACTTGTCTGAAGATCCTCAGAGGAAGCAAATATGTTTATTACACACCAACACTACAGGAGAACTACCACATACAAAAAGCAGTAAAGAAAGTTCAGAACGAATCACAACATAATGCAACAGAACATTGTTTACAACAACGAATAAATTATACAGACACTTCCCCGAAGAAAATATAGTGTATCAGGCATCCTCGATTATCCAAAGAAACGTTACCACACCTCCCTTCCCACCCATTTCCTCCCCTCCCAACACCCCCTCCCCCCTCTCTCTCACACACACACATAGACACACACACACACACACACACACACACACACACACACACACACATACCCTCGATGAGTATTGTAACTTAAATGTTGTCTCAGGTTTAGTTTTTTTGTATGAAAAAATCTACGATTGCTGGTGAGAGTAAAGTGTAAAAATACGTGAGCAGTGTGTGTATTTACAACAGAATAAGAAAATACGCCAAAGTTGCACAACAAGATGGAAAACGTATTGTATTGTATTGAACTGTATGGGACTGGGGACCTAGAAACGACGGATAGGCTTCGTCCCTGCTGTAGCCCTCAGTGGTTCACAACCCCGTAACAGAATAACAGGCAACAGCAGTCCACTCACCCAACCGCCGCCCCATACCGAACCCAGGGTTATTGTGTGGTTCGGCCCCCAGTATAGCCCGCCTCCCCGCCCCTCCCAGGAACGTCTCACACCAGACGAGGGTAACCCCAATGTTTGCGTGGCAGAGTAATTATGTAGTACGCGTACGTGGAGACAGTGTTTGCGCAGCAATCGCCTACACAGAGTAACCGAGGCAGAATACGGGGAACCAGCCCGCATTCGGCGAGGCAGATGGAAAACCGCGTTAAAAACTATCCACAGGCTAGCCGGCACACCGGACTTTGACACTAATCCGCCGGGCGGATTCGTGCCGGGGACAGGCACTCCTTCCCGTCCGGAAATCATTGCGTTAGAACGCACGGCTAACCGAGCGGGGTGGAAAGCAGAATTACAGAACGTAAACCATTGATACTCTCGAAAGAATATTTCAAATTTAATAATTCTTGAAGGGAATTGTTTTGACCACTTTGCACATGGTATGCTGTCAAACCAAAAAAGGCATAGAAGCAAGCCAAGCCCTACAAGCCAGTTTTCACAGTTAGCGTATTTTGAGATGAGCAATGAAAACAAAACTAAAAATGTACATGTTACAGCTTTTGGATCTGTGATAGAATAAGAACTATCAATTTGGTACAACGTTTTTACAGAAATAAATAAGGCATACAGAAGATGAGACATAGGTGTCGAAATATGTTGGGATATATAGAAAAATAAATACCTTCTTTTTCTTTCAGAGTGAGAAGTTCGTAAACACATATTTATTTCGCAAACACAGGATAAACGTCAGAAGGGGTTTCAATCACTACAGAATGAGGTACGATCTCATAGGGTGTCAGATGAAATTTGTAACTGCATTGAAGATATCTTCGTAGAGATGACGCACAGTGTTATCACGGATGAAGAGTCATTCACAGACATAAAAATAACTTCAGCCGTGACCCAGGGAAATGTGATGGAGCATTGGTGCCCAAGAAAATTTGAATGATGTGCAACGATTGGAAAATTGCTTTAAATGTTTACAATCGAGAAACTATGCAGGTCATAAAATGTGGATAGCGTAGTATCATATGAGTACCGGTACAATACTAGTCATTCACATTGCGAATCAGTAAACCGATATAAATACTTTAGTGTTACACTTTGTATGGACATCAAATGGAATGACCATGTAGTCTTAATAGTAGACTTCGGTTTATTGGTAGCATGCTGAAAAAAATTCATCAGCCTTCAAAGGACATCGTTCACGAAACACTCGTGGGACTGACCCTACAATATTACTGAAGTATGTGGGTGCCATGCCAGACTGGACGATCAGCAGATACAAAATCACACAAAGGACAGCACGAATTGTGACTTTGACTAATAGGACATGGTTAAGTTCCTGACTTGGTTGTCACCTGAAGATAGACGTCAAATGTCTAGAGCGAAATAATATGTACAGAGCTTCAAGAACCAGCACGAAGTGAGGAATGCGGTAACACTCTGCTTAAACCTAGGTAGCACTCACGTAGGAGCCTCGAAGACACAGTTTTAATAATTACAGTGCGCAGACGGGAATTTAAGCAGTTATCCTTCCTGGAATTCATACGCGGGAAGACAACGTAATATGTTGTACAATTGAAAGTGCTGTCTGGTCTTCCTTGTCAATGTTCCACAGAGTATAGATGCAGATTTATGTCCGCATCTCGCGGTCGTGCGGTAGCGTTCTCGCTTCCCACGCCTGGGTTCCCGGGTTCGATTCCCGGCCAGGTCAGGGATTTTATCTGCCTCGTGATGACTGGGTGTTGTGTGCTGTCCTTAGGTTAGTAAGGTTTAAGTAGTTCTAAGTTCTTGGGGACTGATGACCATAGATGGTAAGTCACATAGTGCTCAGAGCCATTTGAACCATTTTTTTGCAGATTTATGTGTAAAACTTAATCCAAAACTTTCAGCTAGACTTTGGAGCCTTGCTCATTCTGCATTCTAGTCCAGCGACGAAAACGATGTGTCGCCTGGCAGAGTACAAGACAATGACTGCACATCTAAAGCGAGGAAGGAAACAGTGGTGGCAAGGTGAAATTTTCCTGAGGGAACTTGTGTAGGACAAAGTTAATCGAACAACTGAGCACGTCTGTTATTCCTTTATTCGATTAAGATTAAGTCAGTTTTAATCCATTGGAGGGAATTTGTTTTATGTTAGGATAACAGTTCAGCGCCACAAGAAAAAGCAGCACACTTCATTTTTCCAAGGAAACTAATTTAATTATTGGTTTCAATTAGACTTCTAAAATTCTGTCTAGTTCGTTAAAGATCATTTCCATCTAGCCAATGACGCCACTTTCTGGTACTTGACGTTTTCCTGGCGAGTACGACCCAATTGAATAAAAACATACTTGCTTCGAAAACTGGTAAATTATGCCAAAATTCCACCCCCGTGCACGCGTACTCACTTACGTTCTCTGTAGATCCATTATGTACAGGAAGAAAAATCTTTCCTGATCACTCAGAGTTGCTCACACCTGACGTGTCACACTCAGCTCACTTGAATCATGACAAATGCAGCCTACACGGACCATAACTCCCCTTCTAAACCTGAAGACCTGATGATCCTCGACTGTTCGAGCTCCAAGCAGCTACTGATCACTGAGAGACGATCACACCAGACTAGTCACATTCAGCTCACTGAAATTATTAAATACGGCCTACACAGCCCATAAGTACCCTCATACACCTGATAACCTGATAATCTTTGACTGTTCAACCTCCAAGAAGCTACTGATCACTGACAGTCGCTCACACCCGACATGTCACATTCAGCTCACTGAAATTATTAAATACGTCCTACACGGCCCATAACTGTACTCATACACCTGATGACCTGATGATCCTTGACTGTTCGATTTCCAAGCAGCTACTGATCACTGACAGTCGCTCACACCCAACATGTCACACTCAGCCTACTTGAATCATTAAATCCGGCCTACAGGGCTCATAACTCCTCTCCTACACCTGATGACCTGATAATCCTCGACTGTTCAAGCTTCAAGCTGCAACTGATCACTGACAGTCGATCCCACGCAACATGTGATATTCAGCTCACTTAAATTATTAAATACAGCTTACGCGGCTCATAACTTCCCTTCTACAACTGATGACCTGATGATCCTCGACTGTTCGAGCTCCAGGCCGATACAGATCACTGAGAGTCGCTCACAACCGACATGTGCCATTCAGCTCACTTAAATTATTAAGTATGGCTACACGGCCCATAACTCCACTTCTACACCTGATTACCTGAAGCTCCAAGCAGCTACTGACCACTGTGAGTCGCTAACACCTGACGTGTCACACTCAGGTCTCTTGAATCATTAAATTCGGCCTACAGGGCCCATAACTACCCTCCTACACCTGATGCCGTGATGGTCCTCGACTCGTTGAAATTGTCCAGAACGTTCTTCAAAGCAATCGCCAACAATTTTTGTCCGTTGACATGGGGCATTGTGATCCGTAAGACTTCCATCGTTGTTCGAGAACATTAAGTCCACGAACGGCTGCAAAGTTCAGAGCCACCACCAGCTTTCGTGGTACGTTGTTGACAGCTTTTGTCCATGGCTCCGTGGAGTCTGCGCCAGGCGCGAACCCTACCATCAGCTCTCGGCAACTGAAATCGTTGCTGATCTAACCAGCTCACTGTTTTACGCTCGTCTAGGGTCAATCAGATATGGTCAAGAGCCCAGGAAGGGCGCTGCAGGCGATGTCGTGCTGTCAACTAAGGCAGACGCGTCGGTCGTCTGCTGCCGTAGCCCATTAGCGCCAGGTTTCGCCACGATGTCTCAACAAAAACTTTCGTCGCAGGTCCCATATTGATTCCTTCGGTTATTTTCCGCAGCGCTGCTACTGTTTTAGCACTGACAACTCTACCAAACGCTGCTCCTCTCGGTCGTTAAGTAAAGGCCGTCGGCTACTGCTTTATCCGTGGTGAGAGGTAATGCCTGAAGTTTGGTACTCTGAGTACACTGTTGCCTCCGTGGATCTCGGAATACGGAATTCCCTAAAGATTTCCGAAATGGAATGTCCTATGCGTCTAACTCCAACTACCGTTCGGCGTTCAAAGTTTGCTACTTCCCGTCGTGCCGCCATGATCACGTCGGTAACTTTTTCACATGACTCTCCTGAGTACAAATGACAGCTCCGCCAATACACTGCCCATGTATACATTGTGTACAGGATACAACAGCCATATCTACATGTGGATATCGCTTTCCCATGACTTTTTTCACATCAGTGTCTGCCACCGACTAGGCCCTGACCATAGCCCGTTTCAAAAGTTATGGACGGACAGAAGGATCACCTCCACGCTGCATAAAGTACTTGTCCCCTAGATGCCGAAAAATGGCTCCCACACTTGTGTAGTAGCAGGGAGAAAGAGCTCGCGAGTACGGCCGGCTAGAAAACACGAGGGTAATCCCAAAAGTAAGGTCTCCTATTTTTTTATAAGTACATAGACCAATTTATTTCTACACTGGCTTACATCAGTTTACAGCTTGAACATTTAGCTACTTTTCGACAAAATCGCCATTTCTGTCGACGCTGTGGCAGTTATTGTATGCCCATGTCATACCAGCTCGCCGCCATACTGTTCATAAAGTTATGAACCTCTTCTTTCATCTCATCGTCGGAGCTGAATCGCTTTCCGGTCAAATGTTCTTTTAACTTAGAGAACAGGTGACAGTCACTGCGTGCCAAGTCAGGAGTATAGAGTGGGTGGGTGATTATGTTCCACTGAAACTGTTGTAGGAGAGCAACGTTTTGCCGAGCGATGTGTGGGCGAGCGTTGTCATGGAGAATATGTACGCTCCTGTTCAACATTCCTCTTCTCCGGTTCTGAATTGCCCCTTTCAGTTATTTCAGAGTCTCACAGTACCTGTCAGCGTTAATTGTGGACCCAGTGGGTATAAAGTCAACCAACAACACGTCTTTCCGATCACAGAAAACGGTTGTCTTGACTTTACCGGCAGACTGTGTTTGTTTTAATTTCCTCGGCTTTGGCGAAGAAGGATGCCGCCACTGGCATGATTGTTGCTTGGTCTCAGGTGTGAAGTGGTATTCCCAGGTTTCGTCACCAGCGAAAATTGAGTCTAGAAAGTTGTCCTATTCGGCTGCAAGGCGGTGAAGAAATACACGGGAAGCATCAACTCGTTGCCCCGTGTGGTCCTCAGTCAGCATGCGTGGCACCCATCTTGCGACACACCTTCCGTTAGTTCAATGTTTCCGTTATAATTCTATAGGCGGTGTTTCGGGAAACCTCAGGAACCAACGTGCAGAGATCATCCAGGGTGATCCGCCGATCTTCACGCATGCTTTGCTCAACCTACAACACTGTCTCCTCAGAAATTGACAGTCGCCCGCTCCTTTGTTCGTCGTGAATTTCGGCCCGACCAGCTGCAAACTCTCTACACGACTTACGAACATTTTTGACATCCATGCACGACTCACCATACACTTCCGTCATTTGGCGATGGATTTCAATCGGTGCAGTGCCTTTTGCGTTCAAAAACCGAATAATTGCGCGCAATTCGCACTTGGTGGTAACATCCAACGGAAGTTCCATTCTCAACGGCTGCCAAGCCAAGACTGAGCGCGTCAGCGCGGCGTGCATATGTTTACTTACACCGCGTGAAGCACTCTTCATAACAGTGTGACCAACTGCCACACAAACAGAGTTCTGTACTTATAAAAAAATACGAGACTTTACTTTTGGGATTGTCCTCGTATATCTTTGAAAACGTTTAAATGTAGTATCCCAGCGAATGGGACCGTATACTTAGTTTATTGGACATACATTGGTGACATTTCTGATAACAGAGTGTGTATCTGTTACTTACTGAACAATCCTTCATTGGCAGTTTTGTAATAAGTGTAATATGTCAGTAATGGTAAATGCGTGACTGAATGCGTTATATGTTTACTATCTTTCTTCTCATGAATTAAACTGTTCCGTGAACAGAATCACATCAAAATTGATTATTGAGTGTGCATATTTTGTTACGAAAATCATACTTTAGTTACGCCAAATGAGTGTAGTGTACCACACGGGATTAGCCGAGCGGTCTCAGGCGCTGCAGTTATGGACTGTGCGGCTGATCCCCTTCGGTGGTTCGAGTCTCCCTCGGGTATGTGTGTGTGTGTGTTTGTCCTTAGGATAATTTAGGTTAATTAGTGTGTAAGCTTAGGGACTGAGGACCTTAGCAGTTAAGTTCCATGAGATTTCACACACATTTGAACATTTTTTTGAGTGTTGTGCAGATAACAATTGCTACGTCTAAATTTTTAATTATCGACTTCTTTCCTTAAATTTTTTACTCAATAAGAAGATGATAATGTAGACGGACACACTTAAGCTTCACCTCATTCTGTCTAGTTAAATACTGCACAATGACAGACTATGATAATTTTTCATTACCAGCTACTACTCCTGTTGACACATTATTGATGAGCCGGTGATTTGGAAGACGGGGTCTTTTTAAATCACTACCTGTTCCACGATCTTCGTTCATTTAATTTGTAACGTTGATGAAAATGCATGGAGCTCATTTGCGTGGCGAAACACAACATAAAAAGC
Source organism: Schistocerca nitens (assembly GCF_023898315.1). Classification (NCBI taxonomy): domain Eukaryota; kingdom Metazoa; phylum Arthropoda; class Insecta; order Orthoptera; family Acrididae; genus Schistocerca; species Schistocerca nitens. The sequence goes on along the minus strand of NC_064618.1, from coordinate 51,651,640 downwards.
TAAGTAGGCGCGGCAGAGCGCTGTGGCCGCGTGGAGAGTGAGTTTAATCATTTCATAAATGGGGAGACCGCGGTGGGCCTCATTTGTGATGGCGCCACCAGGGCGGTGATTTATTGGCGCCATTACGCGTTATGAAACCCGAGCGGCGTCATTAAATTGGCGCAGGACGCAGGGGGATGTATCCGGCGGCGGCCCGGCGCTGAGGGTAGCACACCCTCCGCTGCGCCCCCGCGCGTACGCAAAGCGGCCGCACCAGCTGTCTTTCGGGCGCCACCGCGCCAGATGGGCGCGCATCTGCCAAATGACGACGTCTTTATTGCAGGTCGCCGTAATAAAATTTCCACTCCTCTGCAGTGAGAGCTACTTCTATAGACGTCTATCGCTATCGGTAAACATTTCGTCAACAACAGGACTTCATGACGAAATGAATAATGATGGGACGTGGTGCTATTGGCCATGGGGTTGCTTCATTAAGCAGACTACCCCATGCAACTAAAGTGACGCCACAGCAGGTTACATGATGGCAGATGTGGCAATGGCACCGCGTGTTATTCTTTCGACACGCTTTTGTAAAAATTCTAGTAACATCATTTTCTCTATGGCGTAAACGAGTTTATTCGGACGAACATTGGTGGTGTCAATGAAATTATGGCGTTAAGTTTGAAACAAAAAGCTATATAAGAAAAGGAAGCGTTGAAATATAATTCTGAACTGCATTTTCCACACGAAGAAGAGAGGGGTATCATGTACATTTACGAAAGAAGTAGCACTCAGTAACGAATACGCAATCGTGAACCACTTTCAAGAAACAAAACCAGATTTCGAGTACTTGTTAAAAAATCCGACATTCCCATAGGAATGCAGCACCGGCTCGGATGAAACTACAAGTGCCAGATCTATACTTGGCATGTCACGATTACTCTTCATCTCCCCTCTATATCTACCACATCCCAAAAGGTTTACCAAAAAGTATAATTTCAAGGTTATTGTATGATGTGAGTTAATTACACTGAGCAGCTAGAACATTATCACCACCGACCTACTATCGATACATAGCCGTCCAGGTGACAGCAACACCACCTAGCGTGGAACAACTGCTACTCAGACACACACACACTGCATGTTATATCAATGAGCGTGTGGTCCGTGTAAAGTACTGGGAAGGTGAGGGCAGATTGAGATAGGCTCGAGGCTCGGTACGAGAATTTCGGAAACTGCACGACTTGTCGGGTGTTAGAGGAGTGCTGTGGTGAGACACATGGCGAACCAAGGTGCAAACACGTCCAGACGTGGTTGGACGGCCACCCCTCATTACAAATGTTGGAGTCGTAGGCTGGGTAGACGTCCCCCACGTGGATCCTGTACGACCTGATTCCTTTCCCCCATCTGCTCCTATTCCTCGAACATATCCGCATCCTCTGCACCTCCCGCCACCTTGATCCCCCTCATCCCCTGGTTGCTCCTCTCCTCTCCAACCCCCGCCCTCTGCCGCGCCTTCACTGTTGTGTCCCCCTACCCTCCATCTCTACACCCTTCATCCCCTTTCCTAAGGTGGCTTCCGTCAATTCCCCTTCCCTGATGATGCCCTCTCTCCCTCCATCTCTCCCTCCTATCAGCTCTGATCCTCACCTCCCCTTCCTTTCCTCTGTCCTTTCCCAGGGCTCCCTCTTCCCCCTCCCTTCCATCCTGTTTTTCCCCCACCTACCCTCTCTCTGCCTCCCTTCTCTCCCCCCCCCCATCCTGAGTCCTTTTGCATTCCCCTCCTCTGCCTTTCCCCACAACCTCTCACGTCTGCCCAGCGCCCCCCCCCCTTATGAGTCCTCGTCCTCTGTCGCCTCCTTCCCCCTTCCCCCATTTCGTTTTTCCTCTCCTTGCCCCTTTTCTTTCCCATCATCTGTCCAGGTTCCCCCGCACCTGGCCTCGGCTGTGGTGTGTCATATTTGTGCAAAATTTTTAGTGCAGTGTTCAGTTAAATGTTCAGTGTTGTGCATCTTTTCCAAAGTGTTTTGAACAGAAATCATGCTGCCGCTGGGTGTGATTTTTATATCTCTTGCGGACAGAAACCAGACTGTCGCCGTGTTTCTTAATTGTCTGTCTATTATTTTCCCTGTCTGCTTCCTACGTATTTTATTAGCGTCGCCAACCCTTTGTTTTATGTTTTAAGTTCCACACTTTTCCGCCATTTTACCATTTCAGTCGCCGATTTTATCGCCTGCTTTATGATTTATTATCTTCACTTATAAAAAAAAAAAAAAAACTGTAGGCTGAAGAGCGGCGTAGTAAGCTGCTGCCAACCCACCCCCTTCAAGTGGTGGGGGGGGGGGGGTGGGGGGGATCGAATCTCAATAAGGGAAAAAAAAGGTGAGCAGACTGGTAAAACAGGAAAGGTGGCAAACTGTGGCGCAACTAACATCAGACTTTAATGCTGAGCAGAGTACAAGTGTGTCTCAACACACAGTACACCGAACACTACTAACGATGGGCCTCTGCAACCGACAAGGTAAACGTGTGCCAGTGTTAACGCCACGACATCGGAAACTACTAACCATCAGCCCCGGCCGGAATGGCCGAGCGGTTCTAGGCGCTACACTCTGGAACCGCGCGACCGCTACGTCCGCAGGTTCGAATTCTGTCTCGGGCATGGATGTGTGTGATGTCCTTAGGTTAGTTAGGTTTAAGCAGTTCTCAGTTATAGGGGACTGATGACCTCAGAAGTTAAGTCCCATAGTGCTCAAAGCCAATTGAACCATTTTTCGAACCTAACCATCGGTACTGGACGTTGGCTCACTGGCAGAGTGTTTCATGGTCTGATGAATCCTGATACCTTCTTCATCATGGCGATCGGAGGGAGCAAATCCCTCGTCTTCCAGGGGAACAGCTCCTTGACACCAGTACTGTGGAACGGAGACAAGGTGGCGGCGGCTCCATTGTGCTCTGGGGAACATTCACGTGGGCATCCATGGCTCCAGCGGCGCTCATGCAACACACCGTGATGGTCAGGGAGTATCGTACACTGGTTGCAGACGTCAGTGGCATTTTTCAACAGGATAATGGGCCATGTCAGAAGGCGAGGAGTTTGATGGAGTGGTTCGAGGAACACAGCGGCGAGCTGAAATTGGTGTCCTGGATCCCCAACACGCCGGTTCTGAACCCGATAGAACGCATCTGAGATATGATTGAACTTGGCGTCGGAGTTCGTCGTCCTCCTCTCGCCCCCACCCCCCACCCTCCCCGGAATTTACGGAAATTGGGTGACTTGTGTGTGCATATGGCGTGCCAAATCCTCCAAGCTACCTACCAAGGCATCATTGCTTCCATGCTACAACGCGTAGACGCTATTATCCGTGTCAAAGGTGGACAAACCGAATATTATGCAGGTGGTCGTAATATTCTGGCTGATCAGTGTAAATAACACTTCTCAGTTACAGTAAAGATTAATATTATTTTGTACGTAACTTTCGAGTAACACTTCGTGCAAGTGCACTAATTGAGGCTGTAGCATAGTTGATGATTGGACATTCATTTTACAGTGAAGCTGAAATTCTACTGTCACCGGAACCCTTGTTACTTCCTTTACCCTATTCACCGGGCAGATATTTAACTAATACGGAAACAAGAATACAGCAATGGTGCATCGAAATTCAGCCACGATCTGGCAGTCGAATGAAGTTAACAGGTGACTAGGGAAGGGAGGTGGCGTCACAAAATTAACACTTTCGTCGGCCAGTGGGACTCAGCTGAGTTTCAGATGGAGTCCACATCCGACGGTAGTGGCGGAATGTAAACAGAGTGATAAGCGTGAATGTCAACGATGAAACTCCTGTAGGCTCGCGCGTTGCCCGTGATCTCACTAAACACATCCTTCGAATCACTACAAAGAACAAAGTGTTTAGTTCCGAGATGGGGAAAGCGATGAGCACTTCGGCTAGAGGACTTCCTGTGATCTCATACCAGATCCATTTTTGAACTGAGAAGTAAACTACGTTTGAGGCGCACGTCAGTCCCTTTGTTTCCTAAAATGTTCCTCGGACGGTATAAAAGAATAACTGAAAGTGAGAAGAGTAGTGACGACGAAGCAGTGCCTCTTAGATGAAAATTGATAAAGAGATTTTCATCGAGTTCAGACCCCAATACGAAGCATTCATATGCGAACGAAGACGTTGATGACATGTTGGAAGGACTTTCTGCACACGAAAAAGAGGAGCAGAACTCTGCTGTGGTACACTTGACTCCATCCAGTGGAACGAATTTGCTAGCAGGCAACAGTCATTTCCTTTCACCGGAAGAAGTGGGCTTCAGAATGATTTACCGATTGACGTCAGCGCAAGTGACGTGCTTTCGTACTCTTAAACGACAAAGTGATAAGACCTTTTGTCATAGAGACTAACAGATACGCGTAGCAAAACTGCCTCGACATGAAATGACTGAACATGCTCGACAGAACAGATAGAAACCCCCGTCGTCTGAAAAAATTAGAAACGTGATCGGACTGATGACTTGGATTGGTGTAGTGCAGACACCGCTCGTTACATGTTGCTCAACGAACCCTACTTACAACTTCCCATTTCCGCACAGCTCGATATCGAGTAATGGTTTTGAAGAACTGTTAGTAAACCTGCATTTTGCATGTAACGAAACGACAGACGAGGGTAGCAGGCTTCGAAAAATTTTAACACTCCTAAACATATTGACAGACCAATATCTGAAAGCCTTTCAGCAGTCGAAGATATTGTGGTCGACGAAATAATGGTTCCTTGGAGGGGACGACTAAGGTTCAGGTAGCACATACCAACTAAACTGCATAAGTATGGTATAAAACTTTTCAAACTGTGCTCCACCGAAGCGAAAGTACAATCTGGACAAGATATCACTGGAAGAAAGCAAGTTAGCATAGCCAGAAACGTCTGCATAGAACTCGCTAAACGAAGGACGAACTCTGTTTGTCGATAACTTTTAGAATAGGAACGCATTAGTAGTCAAATATGTTATGTTCAAAACGCGTTCCTTTGGAACTGCACGGTACAACAAAAATTAATACCATGTTTTGTAATGTCGTATCAGGTGACGATAGGAAAAATGAAAGCATGTAAACTGCCAAACGTAGTGTGGTGTTAAGATGGAGTGATGTTGTTGATGTTAAGATGTCATCCACAGAACATGCACCTATTATGACGTCAATGTCGTATTCATCTCCTCGTGGTCGTCCTCGGAAACAGTAACGCTTGGCAATACTGGCATATAATATTGGAAAAAGTGGCATCGAAAGAAGCGACCTGATGGTATCGTACGCTAAAACGATACCAGTGGATATCAAGCGTTATCGAAAATTAGCACTAAATTTGCTTTCAGCAAGAAGTGTAGTACAGGGTGTTTCAAAAATGACCGGTATATTTGAAACGGCAATAAAAACTAAACGAGCAGCGATAGAAATACACCGTTTGTTGCAATATGCTTGGGACAACAGTACATTTTCAGGCGGACAAACTTTCGAAATTACAGTAGTTACAATTTTCAACAACAGATGGCGCTGCAAGTGATGTGAAAGATACAGAAGACAACGCAGTCTGTGGGTGCGCCATTCTGTACGTCGTCTTTCTGCTGTAAGCGTGTGCTGTTCACAACGTGCAAGTGTGCTGTAGACAACATGGTGTATTCCTTAAAACCGAGGATTTTTCTGGTATTGGAATTCCACCGTCTAGAACACAGTGTTGTTGCAACAAGACGAAGTTTTCAACGGAGGTTTAATGTAACCAAAGGACCGAAAAGCGATACAATAAAGGATCTGTTTGAAAAATTTCAACGGACTGGGAACGTGACGGATGAACGTGCTGGAAAGGTAGGGCGACCGCGTACGGCAACCACAGAGGGCAACGCGCAGCTAGTGCAGCAGGTGATCCAACAGCGGCCTCGGGTTTCCGTTCGCCGTGTTGCAGCTGCGGTCCAAATGACGCCAACGTCCACGTATCGTCTCATGCGCCAGAGTTTACACCTCTATCCATACAAAATTCAAACGCGGCAACCCCTCAGCGCCGCTACTATTGCTGCACGAGAGACATTCGCTAACGATATTGTGCACAGGACTGATGACGGCGATATGCATGTGGGCAGCATTTGGTTTACTGACGAAGCTTATTTTTACCTGGACGGCTTCGTCAATAAACAGAACTGGCGCATATGGGGAACCGAAAAGCCCCATGTTGCAGTCCCATCGTCCCTGCAACCTCAAAAAGTACTGGTCTGGGCCGCCATTTCTTCCAAAGGAATCATTGGCCCATTTTTCCGATCCGAAACGATTACCGCATCACGCTATCTGGACATTCTTCGTGAATTTGTGGCGGTACAAACTGCCTTAGACGACACTGCGAACACCTCGTGGTTTATGCAAGATGGTGCCCGGCCACATCGCACGGCCGACGTCTTTAATTTCCTGAATGAATATTTCGATGATCGTGTGATTGCTTTGGGTTATCCGAAACATACATACCCCTGTGACTTCTTTCTGTGGGGACACTTGAAAGACCAGGTGTACCGCCAGAATCCAGAAACCATTGAACAGCTGAAGCAGTACATCTCATCTGCATGTGAAGCCATTCCGCCAGACACATTGTCAAAGGTTTCGGGTAATTTCATTCAGAGACTACGCCATATTATTGCTACGCATGGTGGATGTGTGGAAAATATCGTACTATAGAGTTTCCCAGACCGCAGCGCCATCTGTTGTTGAAAATTGTAACTACTGTAATTTCGAAAGTTTGTCTGCCTGAAAATGTACTGTTATCCCAAGCATATTGCAACAAACGGTGTATTTCTATCGCTGCTCGTTTAGTTTTTATTGCCGTTTCAAATATACCGGTCATTTTTGAAACACCCTGTAAATGCTCACTTTGTGTACAAGAGGGCAATAGATACAAAAAGAGAAATAACAAAATTTTAGGAACGCCTTGTTACCGAATCGTTGTTAGCAGAAAATGCTATGCTCGACAGTAAAAGAAATGAAACAAAGAACATGGCCACCATTTACAGATTAGTAACAATCAGCAAGGCAAGCGTAGACGAAGGATGTGCTCACTATGCTACCAGAAGAAGAGGCAAACAGCTGGAGAAAAATGTAAAAAAAAAAAAAAACTGTGACCTGCGTGGTGTGTTCAAAATAAACCCAACTTATGAAATAGCGCGCCAACCAGCAAGTGAGCGCGCAGCACCTACTGAGCGCACGTAGCGGCAGGTTTAGACAACAAACTGCCATTTGCCTCGTGTCGCTCGGACAATTAGCAAGTGAACCACTGCCGCTGAAGTAAGCAGGCGTTCAGCGTGCTCGTCAGATTATTGCCATGAAGGAGCTTGAAGAACGACGTGTGTGTGTGAAATTCTGCTACAATCTTGCCAAAATTTTCACAAAGACATTTCAAATACTTAGCCAAGCATACCGGGAGGATTTTATGAGTTGCACGCAGTGCTACGAGTGGTTTAGACGTTTTCAATAGGGCAGAATTTCGGTCTGCGACGATTCCAAGTCTGGACGTCCATCCACATCAACAGATGATGGCCATATGGTGGCGTTCGTGCTGTGATTCACGGAAATCGTCCTTTGACTGCTCGGGAAGTTGCTGGGGAGGTGGTCATCAGCGTAGGATCGTGCCGTCAAATTTTGCGTGAAAACTTGCGATGCGTCGTGTCAGTGCAAACCTTGTACCGTGTTTGTTGACGGAAGATCAGAAATAGACCCTAGTTTAAATGCGCAAGGAATTGCTTGCCGCTGTTAATGACAATGAAAGCTTTCTTAAGAACATCTAGGAAACGATGAGGCGTGGGTGTACGGCTATGATGCGGAAACGAAGACGCAGTCGTCGCCATGTGTGGGCAAAGGGTCACCTCCCCCAAAAAATGCACGCATTATTCGGTCAAAGATCAAGGTAATGTTGGTTTGACAACAAAGGCAGTATCCATCATGAGTTTGTGCCACATGGTCAGATGGTAAACAAGGATATCTATCAGCGAATCTTGATGTGCATGAAGGATGCTGTAGGCAGGAAGAGGGCTAAACTGTGGGAAAACCAGAACTGGATGTTGCACATGACAATGCGCCAGATCAAGCTCAAATGGTTCAAATAGCTCTGAGCACTACGGGACTTGACATTTGAGGTCATCAGTCCCCTAAAACTTAGAACTACTTAAGTCTAACTAACCTAAGGACATCACACACATCCATGCCCGCGGCCGGCTTTATGAATTAATAAAACACTTAGTATTTTGTGTATATAAATTGTATGTTTGTGTTGTATATAATATAGGTATATTTCAATCCTTATTCCATTACATTTCTGTAGAATTTTTGAGTATATTGTATGTATGTTTATGTTGTAAATAATATAGTTATATTTCAGTGCTTATTCCATTAAATTTCTCTGGAAATTCCAACTGCAGATCCTATTAAACTGAAAGAGAAGAGCGTCACCCGTAAGTGGTTGACAGGGCCTCACGGACTCTTACCTATCACGTAGATATGGGTGACGCTGTGACGAATGTGTTAAAGCGACCACAACTTTGAGTGGCAGGGCTATGACTTACATCACTTGAGTGAGGTAAGCCACCCATGCAACTTCGGTGAGACCACTCGAGTGGCGGCCGCCACGTAGCTGTGGTTGGAGATCACGTCACCACCTGAGTTACAGGACACTCTACAACTTGAGAGATTAGTGTGTCTGCAGTGCCACACGTAGCTGAGATACTGGGCACAGCCGTTCTTAAAGCATATCGTTATCAGCATTATCTTGGGCCTTCGTCTTACTTTCAACGCGAGGTCGGCGCTGTTACTATGGATTTCGCTATGTTAGTGTCAGAGGATGGCAGGACAGCCGGGTGCCCTTCCTGTCGCCACCCTGTGCCACCCGAGACGGAAGTAGTGCACCCTAGCAGTCTGCGCCAAGTGTAAGCAATGAAATAGTGTGAACGTCTTCAAATGTATACGAGTCTTGTAACTGAGGCGGGACAAGGGGACTGGCCCGGTATTCATCTAGTAGGATGTGGAAAACCGCCTGAAAACCACATCCAGGCTGGCCGGCACACCAGCCCTTGTCGTTAATCCGCCGGACGGATTCAATCCGGGACCGGCGCGCCTTCCCAACGACAGCAAGCAGCGCATTAGCGCTCTCGGCTAACCTGTCGGGTTGTTCTTACAGCATATAACGCACAGAACTCGATTCGGATCAATGCGGGATGCTATGATTAACTGTTTTTGACGACATTCTGCATGATGAACTGTCTACTGACGAAGAGGAAGACATAGCTACGCAGTACTAGAGTCAGAGTTTCAAAGATCTGTAGATGTCGATCGATCAAACAAGGTAGAAGGGACATATAACAGATAACAGATAACATCGGAAGTTCACTGAGGCTTCTTGCTGATGATGCTGTAGTATATCGAGAGGTTGTAACAATGGAAAATTGTACTGAAATTCAGGAGGATCTGCAACGAATTGACGCATGGTGCAGGGAATGGCAATTGAATCTCAATGTATACAAGTGTAATGTGCTGCGGATACATAGAAAGAAAGATCCTTTATCATTTAGCTGCAATATAGCAGGTCAGCAACTGGAAGCAGTTAATTCCATAAATCATCTGGAAGTAGGCATTAGGAGTTACTTAAAATAGAAATATAGAATGACCATATAAAATTAATCGTTGGTAAAGCAGATGCCAGACTGAGATTCATTGGAAGAATCCTAAGGAAATGCAGTCCGAAAACAAAGGAAGTAGGTTACAGTACACTTGTTCGCCCACTGCTTGAATACTGCTCACCAGTGTGGGATCCTTACCAGATAGGGTTGACAGAAGAGATAGAGAAGATCCAACGGAGAGCAGCGCGCTTCGTTACAGGATCATTTAGTTATCGCGAAAGCGTTACGGAGACGATAGATAAACTCCAGTGGAAGACTCTGCAAGAGAGACACTCAGTAGCTCGGTACGGGCTTTTGTTGAAGTTTCGAGAACATACCTTCACCGAGGAATTAAGCAGTATATTGCTCCCTCCTACGTATAACTCACAAAGAGACCATCAGGATAATATCAGGGAGATTAGAGCGCACACAGAGGCATACCGACAATCTTTCTTTCCACGAACAATACGAGACTGGAATAGAAGAGAGAACCGATAGAGGTACTCAAGGTACCCTCCGCCACACACGGTCAGGTGACTTACGGAGTATGGATGTAGATGTAGATGTACTCCAGAATTTCGAAAATCATTGGGAAAGTGACAAAAGCTGGAGCACAGCCTCTATAACTCACAAGATGTACGACTGGAATTTCGGAAGATTAACATCTACACAGTTCCCAAGATAGCAAAAGCAGATGAATTTAAGAACTACCACCAACCCTAAGACTTCACACATTCAAACTGCAGACAACAGTAATTTAGAGAAGAGCGGAAGTGAAAATTTGGATTGTGTTAAGTGGATTTCTAACTTGTTGCTAATGGAGGCAACACTTATGAAAAATGAAAACATTTTAATCGAACTTGTCGACCTACAAAAATGCGTGCGTCAACATGAAAACATAGGGTACGGCGAAATATTTGACATTGTCGGAAATATGGTTAGATGCTACAGGGACAGATGGGTAATATATTATGGTTACTCCAAAAAGAATGCGCAATGCTTTTTAAAAAATCAATTCATTTTCCGTACCTTTGATGTGTTTACTGTATGTTGATTCATTCTTGACGGAAAAAATGTCCTTTTTTTCAAATAAGCTCAGTCCCTTTCAAGTGCATTACGTCACCGTGGAACTAAAGCCTGTGCCCTTGCGAGGTAGAAATCAGGACCAGAAAGTCTGAAACACTGTCTAGCAGCCTTCACAAGGGAGTTATCATCTCCAGATCTCGTTCGTCGAAGGAATTCCTTCAATTTACCGACGAGGCGGTAATAGCATGGCGCCAGATGAGAATTGTAGTGTGTTCAAATGGTTCAAATGGCTCTGAGCACCATGGGACATAACTTCTGAGGTCATCAGTCCCCTAGAATTTAGAACTACTTAAACCTAACTAACCTAAGGACATCACATACATCCATGCCCGAGACAGGATCCGAACCTGCGACCGTAGCGGTCGCGCAGTTACAGACTGTGGCGCCTAGAACCGCTCGGCCACTCCGGCCGGCTGCAGTGTGTGTTGCATTCTTGTCCATACAAGCTTTGTCGTCTCCTCAACATTCTCAGAACTACTTGGCACAAACCATTTTCACCTTCAACTGTCTCAATATTTTACACACGCCAGCTTGTCCTGGTCTGATGGAAATCCGTTCAATATTATGCGTTTGTCCTACTCTGATGGAAATTCGTTCAATATTATGCATTTATCAGCCAAAATCGTGTTGTGTATACGCTGCGCATTGTTAAGGGTCTGTGCAGCGTTCGGTCCGTCGCTGCGCGGGTGGTCCCAAATATCGGCGTGTCCACTTACACTAGATAATGAGCTCGCCCGACGACTAACTGTACAGACTTCATTAATTTTCTTGTGAATGTCTGTCACTCTCTTGTTCTCACAACACAGTAACACTAAACCATCACGTTATTTCAGATAAACTTCAAGTAGAGCAGGCATCTTGATACGTAATTGCAGAGCAGCGCAAAGCGTGTATCGAGAACGCTTTAAGGATTGCCTCAGTCAACAACATTGCGTTTTCATCCGACTACAAGAACCGCAGCGGAAATTCTTTCGTTGGCAATTAGGATAGTTGAATATGGTGCTCCGCGTACCTATACCATAGGTTGTAAACCATGTGTATCAAAGCATGCGTCAGAGATACATCTTATGCTACGACTAGGAGAGTCATCACGTGGAGCATCTCCTGCAGAGCACACAGGGCACAGCTCACTGTTTCAACTGTGTGTATGATGTGAGGGGAGAGATTTGGAAGTGACCCGATTTTCAAAATTATCTTACATGAAAACCGTTCATTTCCGGTCGTAGGTTCCTTATCAAAACTTCATTTACTAAATCCCCTCTAAAATTCCTGGAAGCCTACAATAAGAATTGTGAAACACTTTCTATGATAGACAGCCACAATCTGGTCAAAAGAATTAATATATGCTGAGTCCACCCTTCACCTTCATGACTGTTGGAACTCTACTTGGTACAGTTACAGCGAGGTGACTGAGTGGCTGCAGAGGAATAACAGCGTGTTCTTTCTCAAGAGCTGTTATCAGCGAAGGTAGTGAGGTTAAACTGCGCAATCAGGGGCGAAGTAGTCACTAACTCGCCCCAAAGGTGTTCCAGTGGGTTCCAATTGGGTCTCTGGACAACTTCAGTCCATTATAGGAACGTTATACACGAGTCAGCGACACTTCACTGCCGTCGCTTTTTGCATGACCTCGACTAAAGAGATAAGTGGCTTATAAGGATCTGCTCGGCGATTGTAATCCACCTCCTAAAACTCCCTACGTGCAGTCGTTGTACCATCTGGACACCTGGTAGCACTTCGAACCTCACGAGTGATTCCCTCCGCTGATTTCATGCGATTTCTTACAACCACCGTCCTCGAAGCTCGAAGGTCCCTGTACGTCAGCACAGGAACTCCGCCTTGCCTCGGTTTAGCCGTGGTAGTTCCTTCTCGTTTCCACTTCACCATCACATCATCATCAGTCAACTAGGGCAGGTTGAAATATGACTGATGGATTTGTCACTCAGCTGACAGACATACAGTGACTAGTTCTAAATCAGTGAGCTCTCACGGCCGACCCAGTCTCGCGTTACTGCTTCTCTGCTGACAACACAACACGCCCTGTCTCCTTTCCCCTAACGGCGTCTCCGCCTCCCCTGTCATCTTGTGGTCGATTATGTATTATATAGGGGTGTACAGATATTTTGGATCATATATTCTATATTAAAAAAGATTCTGCGTCCCCATCTTAATGAACAATTTCAAAAACAGTAAGCGCAAAGTGGGCAGCACTATTAATCTCACCTGATATCACCTTAACAGGGAAAGCAGCCTTTTCAGTAGTTGCAGGGTAATAGTCTGGGTGGTTGACTGATCTGGCCTTGTAACATCAACCAAAACGGCCTTCCTATGCTGGTACTGCCAACGGCTGAAAGCAAGGGGAAACTACAGTCGTAATTTTTCCCGAGGGCGTTCAGCTCTACTGTATGATTAAATGATGATGGCATCCTCTTGGATAAAACATTCCGGAGGTAAAATAGTCCCCCATTCGGATCTCCGGGTGAGGACTACTCAGGAATATGTCGTTATCAGCAGAAACAGAACTGGCGCTCTACGGATCAGAGCGTGGAATGTCAGACCCCTTAATCAGGCAACTAGGTTAGAAAATTTAAAAAGGAAAATGGGTAGATTAAAGATTAATATAATGGGAGTTAGTGAAATTCGGTGGCAAGAGGAATAAGACTTCTGGACACGTGAATACAAGGTTATAAACAAAAAATCAAATAGGGATAACGCAGAAAAGAAAAAAAAAACGCGGATAAGCTACTACGAAACGTAATATGAGCGCATTATTGTAACCAAGGTAGACGTGAAACCCACAATTACCACATTAGAACAAGTTTATATCCCAGCTAGCTGTGCAGGTGATGAAGAGATTGACAAAAGGTGTGATGAGATGAAAGAAATTATGCATATACACTCCTGGAAATTGAAATAAGAACACCGTGAATTCATTGTAGCAGGAAGGGGAAACTTTATTGACACATTCCTGGGGTCAGATACATCACATGATCACACTGACAGAACCACAGGCACATAGACACAGGCAACAGAGCATGCACAATGTCGGCACTAGTACAGTGTATACCCACCTTTCGCAGCAATGCAGGCTGCTATTCTCCCATGGAGACGATCGTAGAGATGCTGGATGTAGTCCTGTGGAACGGCTTGCCATGCCATTTCCACCTGGCGCCTCAGTTGGACCAGCGTTCGTGCTGGACGTGCAGACCGCGTGAGATGACGCTTCATCCAGTCCCAAACATGCTCAATGGGGGACAGATCCGGAGATCTTGCTGGCCAGGGTAGTTGACTTACACCTTCTAGAGCACGTTGGGTGGCACGGGATACATGCGGACGTGCATTGTCCTGTTGGAACAGCAAGTTCCCTTGCCGGTCTAGGAATGGTAGAACGATGGGTTCGATGACGGTTTGGATTTACCGTGCACTATTCAGTGTCCCCTCGACGATCACCAGTGGTGTACGGTCAGTGTAGGAGATCGCTCCCCACACCATGATGCCGGGTGTTGGCCCTGTGTGCCTCGGTCGTATGCAGTCCTGATTGTGGCGCTCACCTGCACGGCGCCAAACACGCATACGACCATCATTGGCACCAAGGCAGAAGCGACTCTCATCGCTGAAGACGACACGTCTCCATTCGTCCCTCCATTCACGCCTGTCGCGACACCACTGGAGGCGGGCTGCACGATGTTGGGGCGTGAGCGGAAGACGGTCTAACGGTGTGCGGGACCGTAGCCCAGCTTCATGGAGACGGTTGCGAATGGTCCTCGCCGATACCCCAGGAGCAACAGTGTCCCTAATTTGCTGGGAAGTGGCGGTGCGGTCCCCTACGGCACTGCGTAGGATCCTACGGTCTTGGCGTGCATCCGTGCGTCGCTGCGGTCCGGTCCCAGGTCGACGGGCACGTGCACCTTCCGCCGACCACTGGCGACAACATCGATGTACTGTGGAGACCTCATGCCCCACGTGTTGAGCAATTCGGCGGTACGTCCACCCGGCCTCCCGCATGCCCACTATACGCCCTCGCTCAAAGTCCGTCAACTGCACATACGGTTCACGTCCACGCTGTCGCGGCATGCTACCAGTGTTAAAGACTGCGATGGAGCTCCGTATGCCACGGCAAACTGGCTGACACTGACGGCGGCGGTGCACAAATGCTGCGCAGCTAGCGCCATTCGACGGCCAACACCGCGGTTCCTGGTGTGTCCGCTGTGCCGTGCGTGTGATCATTGCTTGTACAGCCCTCTCGCAGTGTCCGGAGCAAGTATGGTGGGTCTGACACACCGGTGTAAATGTGTTCTGTTTTCCATTTCCAGGAGTGTAGTAAGGAAAGATGACAATTTAATAGTCACTGGGGACTGGAATTCGTTAGAGGTAAACGAGGAGAAGAATTAGTAGTAGGCGAATATGGACTGGGGGAAAGGAAGAAAAGAGCAGGCAGCCTGGTAGAATGTTGCGCAGAGCATAATTTAATCATCGCTAACACTTGGTTAAAGAATCATGAGGTAAGGTTGTACATGTGGAAGAAGCCTGGGGACACCGGATGGTTTCAGATTCATTATGTAATGATAAGACAGATTTCGGAACCAAGTTTAAAATTTTAAGACATTTCCAGGGCAGATGTGGACTCTGACAACAATTTGTTGATTTGAACTGTAGAATAAAACCGAAGAAACTGCAGGAAGGCAGGAATTTAAGAAGGTGGGACTTAGATAAACTGAAAGAACAAGATGTTGTAGAAAGTTTCAGAGGAAGCATTAGGGAACGATTGACAAGGTGAAGGAAAAGGAATATGGTAGAAGAATAATTGATACCATTGAGAGATGGGATACTGAAGGCAGCAATGGATAAAGTAAGTAAAAAGACGAGGGCCCGTACAAATCCGTGGGGAACACAAGAGATATTGAATTTAATTGAGGAAACGAGAAAGTATAAAAAGGCAGTAAATGAAGCGGACGAAAGGGGACACACTCGTATAAAAAATGTGATTGACATGAAGAGCAAAATGTCTAAACAGGAATGGCTAGAGGACAAATTTCACTAGGGGAAAGACAGGTGCCGCCTACAAGAAAATTAATGAGACTTTTAGGGTGTGAATTTCAAAAGCTCAGATGGGAAACCAGTCCTATGCAAAGAAGACAAAGCAGAAAGATGGAAGGAGTATATATAGGATCTACATAAGGGAGATGTACTTGAGGGCAGTATTACGGAAAAGGAAGAAGAAGTTGATGAGGATGAGATGAGATGATACTGTGTGAAGAATTTGACAGAGCACTGGAAGACTTAAGTCTAAACAAGGCCTCAGGAGTAGAAAACATTCCGTCAGAACTACTGATACCCTTGGGAGATCCAGCCATAACAAAACTCTTCCATCTGGTGGTATGAGACAGGCGAAATATCTTCAGACATCAAAAGGAATATAATAATTTAATTCCAAAGGAAACAGGTGTTGACAGGTGTGAAATGTCGTAGAAGCTGACCTCAAGGAGGTCAATCTGAATTCCGGAGAAAAACAGAAACATGCGAGGCGATACCGACCCTACGACTTCTCATAGAAGAAAGTTTAAGGAAAGGCAAATCTGCGTTTGTAGCACTTGCAGACCTAGAGAAAGCTTTTGACAATGTTGACAGGAATACTCTCTATCGAATTCTATAGTTAGTAGGAATAAAATATAGGGAGCGAAAGTCCGCAGCTCGTGGTCGTGCGGTAGCTTTCTCGCTTCCCGCGCCCGGGTTCCCGGATTCGATTCCCGGCGGGGTCAGAGATTTTCTCTCCTCGTGATGACTGGGTGTTGTATGATGTCCTTAGGTTAGTTAGGTTTAAGTAGTTCTAAGTTCTAGGGGACTGATGACCATAGCTGTTAAGTCCCATAGTGCTCAGAGCCATTTGAACCATTTTTTTTTTTAGGGAGCGAAAGGCTATTTACAATTTGTACAGAAACCAGATGTCAGTTATAAGTGTCGAGGGGCATGAAATGGAACCAGTGGTTGAGAAGGGAATGAGACAGGGTTGTAGCCTGTCCCGGATGTTGTTCAATCTATATATTCAGCAAGCATTAAAGGAAACGACAGAGAAATTTGATAAGGAATTAAAGGCCAGGGAGGAGAAATAAAAACTTCCAGGTTAGTTGTAACACTAATTATGTCAAAGACAGCAAAGGACTGGGAAGAAGAGTTGAACGGTATGGACAACGATCTTGAGAGGAGAATGTAAGAAAAAGATCAAGAAAATCGAAGGAAATATTACGGAATGTAGTCCAATTAAATCAGGTGGTGCTGAGGGATTAAAGTAAGAAATTAGACACTTAAACGAGATGAGTTTTGCTATTTGAACTGCAGAATAAATGATGATGGCCAAAGTGGATAGGATACAAAATGCAGACTAGGAATGGCAAGAAAACATTTCTGAAGAAGAGATATTTGTTAACATTGGTTATAGATTTAAGCGCTGTGAAGTCTTTTCTGAAAGTATTTGTATGGAGTGTGTGGAAGTGAAACATGGACGATAAACAATTTAGACAAGAAGAGAATAGAAGCATTTGAAATGTTGTTCTATAGGAGAATTCTGAAGATTGGGTAGGTAGATCGCTTAACTAATGAGGAGGTAGTTTATAGAACTTGGGCGAAAAGAAATTTGTGGCACAATCTAACTAGAAGAAGGCTTTTGTTGGTAGGACACATTCTGAGACATCAAGGGATCACCAATTTAGTACTGGAGAGAAGCGTGTGGGGGGGGGGGAGGGGGGGATTGTAGAGGCAGAACAAGAGATGAATACACTAAGCAGCTTCAGTAGATGTAGGTTGCAGTAGTGAGTAGAAGATGAAAAGGCTTGCACATGATAGAGTAGCATGGAGAGCTGCAGAAAACCAGTCTTCGGACTGAAGACCACAACAACAATAACGTGATGTCACCGCACAGCTGTGGAGAATATTTTATGACAGAGGGAACATTCAACGATAGCAGAGGTAGCTGTTACAACCAAATGTCAGGGTAGTTACATTCCCTTATTCGCTCAGAGACGTGTGCAGTCAGAGAGTACACGTACAGCTTTGAGAGCTCGCTCTGTGTGTTCGTTCACTTGAGATACATTCCTGTCACACAATGGCTCCTCTTCATTCAGCGAATATGTAATCTTGTCTACAGTGAATCAACTAGAGAAGAATAGGGTAGTGTTCTGTTTACAAGCTAGGCATAGATTAGGGAGGGAGGCTTTCACTGTGAGACTCCTGAAAACTCTCTGAGTATCATGAATGGTAGCCAGTTAGGGCAGCAACAACGTTAGCATTTGGGGTCCTATCATATTCAGAACACTAACTCCACTCAATTCCTCCAATAGATACCCTGTTCCGACCGCAGTATATACTCCAGAACTGATATCCTGTAATATGATGCAGATCTGCGTAACAATTTTTGAGAACGCTTTTGATTTAGTTTTTAAAAAACCTGTACCAACAGTCCTTGGAAACCAAGGCATCCATTTACACTATGTTGGTATACTGTAGTACATATGTGTCAATGCTAGAACTTCTATCAGATTTCACGGGATTCCGATATATCCCGAACTAAAAGAGGAAAAAAACAACGTGATTCTGTGCTACTAAAACTGCTCTCAGCTGTCGATGAGGAGGTTTTCAGATCCTTCAACTGGAGAAACGTATCACAAATTTTAGTCGAAAATGTAGTTTTCCCTCCAGTACACCTAAATATCAACAATTAATAGAAGAACATCTTAGAGAACATTGGTGAAAACCAATTTCAGTAAGACTAAGATAATGTGGAATGGACACACTGAAAATAAAATAGAATAATTTAGCAATGAAGTAATAGTTCCGTTAGATGAGTTTCTGTATTTAGGCAGTCCAAGGCAACATCTGAATATCCGTCGAAAGGAACATTCAGCTGACTAAAATAGCCTGTAGTACGTTTAACATGCTAAGTGGGGCTTTCGAAGCTAAGCATCTGATGAGTCTTCAACTTGAAATTTGCATTCAGTATAACCAGTTTTAATGTACCGTTCAAAAACCGGTGGGGACATAAAAATGAATGGGCAGTGTTATAAAATTAAGAAGTGATATATATGCATATTACCGTAGACGACTGTCATGCAGAGAGAATTTTTACAATTTTATTTTTATGGCGCCACTATAAGGGTAATACCTTATAGGCTCCATAGTATTGCATTATGATGACAATTTCTAATGAAGCTTGTGGCAAACAAAGCTTTTTTTTCATATGTAAATATTTACGAGATGTCGAACATCACCCGCACAAAATATAAACCGTAAACCATAGCGACATATAAATTGCATATTCAGTTGGAGACGCCCATTTAAATAAACTATACAACTCTAGAGCAAATAAACTATTGGTCTGCTATGGACGTCTTCTGCTCGTGTTTACAAATATTTGTTGCTGAGATACATATCGTGTAAGAATCGCTTCTTCCGTTTTCTTCGCCATTTGTACACACTTCAAAAAAAGTTTTGCATCACCCCGCTTCCCAGAACTCCTGAAGATAGAAGTTGACTGTGGATATTGTATCACAGACACAGTCCCTTTGACTGTTCAGAGATGTCACCAAACCCGCCCAAAGATGTTAACAACCATGAATGTGCACCGCCTGTTAGACGGAGGAGGTCCGACATCCGATCAGTTCCAGTCATTCCACCAGGAAGGAGGTACACAGCTCGTGTTGTCTGTACTTAAATCATGCGTAGACGGTCAATACCGTGGTTCGATCGCGTGCACGTGGTTACTTTATGCCAGGAAGGTCTCTCAACAAGGAAAGTATCGAGGCGTCTCGGAGTGAGGGTTGGGTTGTTAGGGGAAGGAGACCAGACAACGAGGTCATCGGTCTCATCGGATTAGGAAAGGACGGGGAAGGAAGTCGGCCGTGCCCTTTCAAAGAAACCATCCCGGCATTTGCCTGGAGCGATTTAGGGAAATCACGGAAAACCTAAATCAGGATGGCCGGACGCGGGATAGAACCGTCGTCCTCCCGAATGCGAGTCCAGTGTGCAAACCACTGCGCCACCTCGCTCGGTCGTCTCGGAGTGAACCATAGCGATGTTGTTCGGACATGGAGGAGATACGGAGAGACAGGAACAGTCGATGACATGCCTCGCTCAGGCCGCCCAAGGGCTACTACTGCAGTGGATTACCGCTTCCTACGGATTATGGCTCAGAGAAAGCCTGACTCCAACGCCACCATGTTGAATAACGCTTTTCGTGGAGCCACAGGACGTCGTGTTACGTCTCAAACTATGCGCAATAGGCTGCATGATGCGCAACTTCACTCCCGACGTTCTCTTCACCGATGAGTGTCGCACATGCCTTCAACGAGAGAATCGTCGGAGATGTGTTTGGAGGCAACCCGGTCAGGCTGAAGCTTAGACACATTGTGCAGCGAGTGCAGCAAGGTGGAGGTTCCCTGCTGTTTTGGGGTGGCATTATGTGGGGCCGACGTACGCCGCTGGTGATCATGGAAGGCGCCGTAACGGCTGTAGGATACGTGAATGCCATCCTCCGACCGATAGTGCAACCATATCGGCAGCATATTGGCGAGACATTCGTCGTCATGGACGACTATTCTTGCCCCCATCGTGCGCATCTTGTGAATCCTTCAGGATAACGACATCGCTCGACTAGAGTGTTCTCCAGACATGAACCCTATCGAACACACCTGAGGTAGATTGAAAAGGGGTGTTTATGGACGACGTGATTCACCAACCACTCTGAGGGACCTACGCCCTATCGCCGTTGAGGAGTTGGACAGTCTGGACCAAAAGTGCGTTGATGAACTTGTAGATGGTATGCCACGACGAATACAGTGATGCATCAGTGCAAGAGGACGTGCTACTGGGTATTAGAGGTACAAGAGTGTACAGCAATCTGACCACCACCTCTGGAGGTCTCGATGTATGGTGATACAACATGCAATGTGTCGTTTTCATGAACAATAAAAAGGGCAGAATTGATGTTTATGTTGCTCTCTATTCCAATTTTCTGTACAGGTTCCGGAACTCTCGGAACCGAGGTGATGCAAACCTTTTTTTCATGTGTGTGGATGAACCGTAAATCTGTTGGTGGGAAGCCTTCGTGTGAGGAGTAAATGCCTTGTTTTTGAAGTGAAGATAGTTTTCCAGGACGTATATGAGAGAAATAAATACTTTACCTGCTTGTTCTTGAAATGCAAAGTCACGGTACACCAATACTGCGCAAGAGTATTAGAAAGGGTAATTCCGGAATTCTGAGTTACATTCTACTCTTTTTCTGCTTTAATAAGAGCTCTCTGTAACTTTTCGTCTTATGGTAAGCCTGTAAACAACAAATTCACGAATTTCATTGAGTTTTATCAAACACCAGTTCCTTAAACAAGTGAATGTGTTCCAAGATCCATTCTGTGTTCGTGTATCGATGATAAAAACTGCTGTATTTTTGTCTCTGTGAATAAGCCTGTAAACAACAAATTCATGAATTTCATTGAGTTTTATCAAACACCAGTTCCTTAAACAAGTGAATGTGTTCCAAGATCCATTCTGTGTTCGTGTATCGATGGTAAAAACTGCTGTATTTTTGTCTCTGTGAATATCCAGTTATACAATTCTCTTGAAAAGCGATATTTTCAAACTTATTTAAGGTTCTTAGATCCCGTACTTTTTCAGTAACATTGCCATTACCGACCTCTTAGTAAGACACTGCTGTGATCAACCCAACATTCTGAATCATGAAAGGTTTACTTTTTATAAGAAAACGAAGTTCACATTACTAGCATTTGTTCTAAAAACGCGAGAAAGACGAAATGATTGATTCCACTGTGAAAGTGGTGACTAATTATGAATCACTGAAATTTTAATGTGAGTAAAATTTTCAGTCCTTGCGCTTGATAATGGAAGAAAGACTGAATAAAAATCATGACGTGTTCATAGGATTTCTCGACCTGGAAAAAGTGTCGACAGTAAAATATGGTGGACTATGCTGGAAATTCAAAGAGGGATAGGAGTATGCTACAGGGAAAGACGGGTGATATACAGTATTTACAAGAGCCAAGAGGCTACAATAAGAAAGAAAGATCAAGAACGAAGTGCTCGGTTTAATAATGTGTAAGACACCTCACCGTTCAGTGTATGCATGGAAGATGTAGCAATGGGAATAAAAGAAAGGCTGAAGAGTGGGACTAAAATTCAGGGTGAACGATACCTACAATAAGATTCGCTATTGACTATGCTATCGTGACAGACTCTCAAGAATTGTTACATGACTTGTTGTATCGGTGGAATCGTCTAATGACTGCAAAATATGGATAGTGGGTAGACCAAAGAAAGACAAAAGTAATGAATAGCAGCAGAAATGAGATTAGCAATAAATGTAACATTAAAATATGCGACTACGAAACAGATGAAGTCAAGAAACTCTGCTACGTTGGAAGCAAAATAATACGAGTACATGGCGAACGAGGCAAGAAGGACATAAACAGCAAACTGCCATAGGTGAAGATGGTATTTCTGGCCAAAAACGTAAACCATTGTGTGGTAGTGAATAATTTACTGCGGGAAAATCGGAAAAGAGAAGAATCAAAGCGTTTGAGATGTGCTGCTGCAGAAGGATGTTGAAAATAGGGTAGATCGATAAAGTAGGAATGAAGATGTTCTCTGTGGAATTGGCGAAGAAAGGAACATATTGAAACACTGCCATGACGGAGTGGAGTGATAGGAGATGTGTTAAAAGATCAGACAATAACGTTAAATGTATTAAAGGGAGCTACAGAGGGTAAAACTGTAGGGGAAGACATGGATTCGAATACATCCAGTAAGTAATGGAGGAAGTTGGGTGCAAGTGGTACTGTGAGAGTAGGGTTCGTGGTGGGCTGTATCAAACTAGTCAGAAGACCGGTAACTCATTAAAAAAAGAAAAAAAGCGGGAGATCTTGCTGCGGGGCGGGTTAGAAAAATGCGTAGTCTGTGTTTGTTCACTGTCTCTCGTCGTACTGTTCGCTACAGAAGTTCCACCTACCTCACTACGGTGTCAGATCACCAGCCCTTTGCTCTGCATACGTAGATACTGTTTAGACGATGTTAAAAGCAATGTTGAAGAAAAACACCGTCAATACTTACGTTTGCAAAATCCACGTAAACTCTGGCGGCAACCTACCCTGTAATATCCTATAACACAATTTTTGGGTGGAGAGTGATTGCTTCATCTGTTTAGAAAAATGACAAAATTCTACAGTGAGTTCTTTTATTTCTTTATGTTCAAAATTAAACACTTGCCATGAGCCCAAATTTAACTAACGAATAACATCACTATCCTCAGCTCACAGTTTATGCAACGCAGTACACACACTAGACAGCCAGAAATGCACTTTAGTCCAGCCCGAATTATTCCGCGATCTACAGTCAATACTCTGCTACAACATATGAGTTTCACTTTCGGTCCTTTTCAGTGGATTTCCATTAACAGAAATTGCTCACCAACTATTCCATAAGCGGGTATCAAACATGCCACGCAGATTCCTACAAATGCCGAAAGTTCATACGCGTTTATCTTTCTAACAGATAACTTCACAAAGCACAGATTTTCACAATCTGTTCGTAAATGCGACTGCTTTAACAGCAATACAATCCAGACTCGAGAAAATAGTAACTTCTTCATTTTACTCATAATGCAGGTGGACACGTCCAACATGACCTGTACGTCTGATAGCTAGACAGCGACTGACTCACTGCCGTTCCTTCCAGGGCCTATAGCTACTTGCAATGTGCAGGAAATGCTTAATGCTGATTGGTTGTTCAAAATGACCAGCCAATCAAAACAATCCTCCGAGTTCTTTCTCGCGCTAAAACTGTCTTACGCCAATCAACATTCACAGATGCGTTTACGTCACTTCATGATGCAAATATTAATAAAATGTTTAACAAAACCAAACGAAAAGAAAACTAATCTTGAAATAACTTAAGAAAACTACTACTCTGTCAACGGCTATTTTGGCTGCCTTCTTACAAAAGCAAGTACCCTTAGACATACGTCATTATCAAGGTGGGAAAATTACATTTTTAATTGCAACTTGCTTGCTTAACACTTTCCCATGATACAGTTACCTAATGTTTAACCTGAGATAATACTGAATTTTTTATGTGTCCCACATACACACTCTCACTCATTCTGATTTACTCACACAACAACACATTAAATGCTGATCCTTCGCGAATTTTATACTACGAAAATGAAAAATAGTTAATGTTTTTAATTAAGAAAATTCAAACAAATTGACCTAACATTTTGAGGAAACCAGTAATTATTGCAAATTATACTAAAAGACACACTGTTATGAATTTTAACTCACTTTAATATTACAAGTGTCGGTTTGGGGTGGTTTAGGTAATTTTCTCTAACTCAGAAAGAATGGCAGCTAGAAAGCTGAGATTTTTACACAATCTTCTTTTTAATAACAAAGAGCAGTATTTTGACTTTTAACTAAACTTAATAATCTTTAATAAAGTTTATTTAGATTCTTAGGGACTTGAATATTCTGTCTCTCGAACTGACACAGGTACCGCTGCCCACAGCTAGGCTATCGACAGGTGCGAACAAGTCACGCTAAGATACAAGCGGCTAATTGTATCACCGCCAACGGCTCCAAAGCTACGAGCCGCACTGCAAAGTAGTGCAATAAATGCTATTGCGTATTGTCTCACGGCGTTACAATCTGTCTATTTATTTGAACATCCCACGGTTCTTATCTAACCGAGGCGAGTGGGACACTCCGAGTGAAATGGCAAGAAACCTCGGGCTCTAGAAAATCCAGCACAGCAGGTCCGATCCGACCACAGCACCCCGTGCCACATCTCTGTAAAGTGACAATTCCCCCCCCCCCCCTCCTCTCCGCCACCACAGGGCGAGGCTGGCTGGACTGGAAGGCTCGTCTGACACAAAAGAGACGTGAGCGCCGCAGGCCGCGGGCTGCGGCCAGCTGCGCCCGCCGGTTGCACCCTCCGCCACGCACTGCCCGCCCCACCGCGCAGCGCCGCTCTCCCACGCAGCTGCCGCGGGTTGTTTTGTTTCGGCCGGCCCGCCTCGCGACAGGACAGCTGAAGTCGTGTGTCAGCGGCCGGTTTTTTTGTTGGCCATTTGTCACACGGAGCAAGCTGCAACTTGTCGGGGGAAGCTGCTGTGTGGATCTTTTGTCGCAGCGCGCATCAGCATGGGTGACTTTTACGTCACACTATGGCGGAGCGTGCGTCGTCCCCCAATGCTAAACGACAATATAACTGGAGTCCGGCTGGCGACAGCCACAAAGGAAGGGTTGGTTTTATTACCGAAGTAAAACAAGTTTACTGCTTGGAGAACGTTTCGCTTAGGTCATTCGTTATTTTAAGAAATAACAAAGTGAATGAAGGAGATGCCAAATTATTGTCATAGAAAAAAAATTACCGGGTACGAATAGGTTTCCGTACAAACTTAATTATCTTCTTCTTCTTCTTCTTCTTGCGTTATGGCCTCTATAGGACCACAGGTAGCCCTTTCGTGGACTGCATTTTCGTCTTCTTCTCCCAGAACCTCTTCATTCTTTCTGTTCTCCTCTCCCGCTCTTCTTCCGAGATCTTCAGTTTCCGTTTCTCCTGGCGGCTACACTGGTGACATTCTAATCTTTTCCTGTATTATTCTCTGTCATTGATCTCCGGCATATTTGACGGTGTATATTTGTTCCTCCATATTTCCTTTTCCCTCGACCTTGATCCCCAATTCCAACCAGTCCTTCCGAAGTTCAACAATCCACTTGGTTCCTGCCTTTCCCCTTGTCCTCCATGTTGTTTCCCCACACTCTCTTCGTCATTCTGTCCATATTCATCCTAACTACATGCCCAGCAAACCTTGCACTCTTGAGTCTGATTTCGCCGGATATTGTTCTCATGTTCCGGTAACATTCTTCCCTAGGTCTTCACATCCACCTCTCTCCACCTCTTTTGGGACCTAGTATTTTTCTCAGTATTTTCCTCTCTTCTTTCTCTAGTTGCTCTGCCCCATTTCTTCCTAGTGTCATCGTCTCAGCAGCATATCATACTGCATTACTCACTGTTGCCTTGTAGTGGCAACAGTGCATATAGACATTTCATCCATTCTAGGAATCGAGAATCTCGACGATTTTTGTCTGTTATCGACATCGATACCGGCAACGTATCCGTCTCAGGGATTCCAAGACTTCCGAGAATGTTTCAGTTTCCAGTCTGAAGTCGAATAACAAATGATAAACGAAATATTGTTTCGTAAGATATGATTACAAATTAACAATTTTCGGATTTTTTTTTCTTTACTTATACAGTGAAACCTTGCTTCTTTCCAAATTTCGTGATTCTAGACTAACGCAAAGTACAGTATAGATTTTGATTAGTGAGTCTGTGAGTATCGAAATATTGTCGTAAATGCCCGTATCTGTTGATCACATTGATGTAGATGCAGCCGGCTGCTGTGACCGAGCGGTTTTGGGCGCTTTAGTCCGGAACCGCGCCGCTGCTACGGTCGCAGGTTCGAATCCTGCCTCGGGTATGGATGTGTGTGATGTCCTTAGGTTAGTTAGGTCAAACAGTTCTATGTCTAGGGGACTGATAGCCTCATATGTTAAGTCCCGTAGTGCTAAGAGCCACTTGAGCCATTTTATGTAGAAGCCAACGTTTTTTGTCGCTCCAAGGGATCGTAGACATTAGTATTGGACACAAATTTCAACTTTATGCGTCTACCCATTCCTGAGAGAAAGGGGTGTTAACAGAAGGATGGACAGACAGACTGATAACGAACAGTAAAAAAGATTTTTTTCGTGTGATATAATTACAGATTAATAATTTTGTGATTTCTTGCTTTGGCTGTAGTGAGAAGCCTTGGCAAATTTCATGGGACGTTTCGTATAGGTTTCAATGAGTAATTTTGCCTGTACTACATAAATGACCGTATCTTTTGATTGCACTGGCTTAGAACCTTCACTTTTTTACATCGCCTAGGCATCGCAGACCTTAATATGTGACATAGATTTTAACTTACTGCTTCCTGAGAGAAAAGGGTCTTAACATGCGGACGAACAGAGAGACAGTCTGATAACAACTGACAATTTTCTTTTGTTTCATTTGATGTAATTACAAACTAAAACGATTTTCGATTTTTTTTGCTTTGGTTTTAGTGGGAAACCCTGCTTCTTGGTAAATTACATGATTCTATGTCAACGGGAAATACTACGCAGGTTTTGATGAGTGAGTTTGCAAGTATCAAAAGAGACATAAACGACCTTATCTTTTGGTTACATTGACTTAGATGCTTCCATTTTTTACATCGCCAGTGCAACGTAGACCTTAATATGTGATCTCTTCTTGATTCGTCTACACGTCCTGAGGAAAAGAGTTTCGAAAAACCTGACATACAAACAGACAGACAGTCGGACAACAAAATGATCCTATTAAGGTTTCCGTTTTTACAATTTGAGGTAGGGAGCCCTAAATATTCCTAGGCTCAATTGTAAGACATATGACTGGGATACGAAGATATAACCTGCTGTTATTGGAGACTTCAATTCATTCTCACTGTTTGTTGGATAGAAAAAAAAGGTCTGTATAAATGGAATGGTATAAGATATTTTTAAAAAAATATTGCCCTTTGACAGCTAAAACCTTTTCCTCACTTTTCGGGTAACGAATGGATTGCATGATAAAAATTTCAGCTTCATTTGAAGTGATTCACTCACTCGGCCAGTTCCCGAGCTCGTTAAAAGATGCGAAGGTTTGTTCAGGAAGACCATGTTACATGGAAGGGAAAAACTTTTAATCGGAATGGGCTATGTCTAATCAATGCGTTCCGGTTTCCTTCACTCGATTTGCAACGTATGGTTTGGCACTGAAATGAATTAGAATGAATTTATGGCGGTTCAGAGCATTTTTTCGGCGTTTGTCCTTAAGTGCGCAATTAAAATGGAGTAATTGTGCTTGGTAGCGATCAGCATTAACCTTTTGATTCGGTTGCATCAGCTCGTGTTGCACCACATCGACAAGAACGCATTTTTTCACTCTCTTAAAATCGTTGTCTTTGAATCGTCGAAAACAATCTCTGCACGTTGCTTCCGACGGAGGATGTTCTCCATACACTTCCACTAGTAAACGATGACTTTCCGCAAAAGACCCTTTCGATGAAAGAAGAAGAATAACACTTCCCGCAGATGCTGTTTTATAGTTAAAAAACCCAACATGTTCAAGGCACTAGGTAGCTACGTACCTTTCACTCCACTCAAAAGTCCCACACAGATCTGAAAGCCTAATGTCTCTACTGCTAAATACGAGTCGTATTTTCGTTCGTTACGTTGCACTAGTAAAACTACTGCCCACTCTTAGTCAACAACGAGGATTAATTCAAGCTACCAATGGGAAGTGCCATTAATCAATATTATGTACAGAGTGATCCCGTGATCGTGTTACAGACTTTCAGGGATGGTGGAGAAGGGTTAATGTATCAATTTGAGGTAAGGGATCTTGGTCAGGACACGACCGAGTCGACAGTTATAAGCGGAAATCGTTCCGATACGTGTGATAGGGGAATACATGCACCGATAGTGTTGTTGCTAAGATTGTAAGGTATGCAACTTTCAGACATGATAGTATGGAACAAAACAAGGAAGAATCTATCTTGTAGACTTGTGTTCTAAAATGAGTATCCTAAGAACTATGACCACTTGTTCATCTTCGATACTGTTAACCACATCTCTTCTACTGCAAGCCCTTTGGTTTCCATGCTTCTGGAGGAGATAGTATGGACCGAAACAAAAAAAAAAAATGTTCGGCAACCATGGACTTTAAAATGCACACCTTAAAAGCTATCGTCATTTGTTCAGTAGAAGAAATGCGTTCCGGTGTAGCGAAGATGAAAAAGAGCTCATAACTCTTAAGATACGCATTTTAGACCCGATATTTACTGGACATTTACTGACACTTGTCCGGTGGAAGAGATGTGCTTCACTGAAGCAAAGATGAAGAAGTGCTCACAGGTCTTAAGGTGTGCATTTTAGAGCCCATATTTATTGGACATGTTTTGTTTGGGTCCATACCACCACTTCTCAAAGTCACCTACCCTACAGTCTTATGAACTACACTTCCAAGACATATATTCCACTGACATATGTATCAGAACGGTTATCACTGATAACTTTATTCACAGTAGTTTCCGTACCAGGGTCCCGTATCTCAAACTGATACATTTATCCATCAGCATCATCTCTGGAAGTTTGTAACATCGTCACAGAATAACCCTCTACACTGAAAAGTACTTTTCATTATCATAAAATGTATGAGCTCTGCTTACGACTGCCGTTCAACAGATGTTTGTCATTGCAAATATAGACATAGCTCTGTCTTTCTGCCTTGCTGCAGTCGGATATCGCTGCACATATGAAGGGCTTATTTCAATAGTGGTAGAAGTCCATTACTTCCATTTTTCTGTCTATAATGCTTCTGACATTAATGGTCCAAACAAACAGAAAGAAAGGTTCATCTCTAGCAAGAAGCCATATGCTTGAATATTTCTGGTATATCAGCTGCAGATTTTTCAGCCCTCATATAACTTTAGGACTCTGTATCTCAGAATGAACAAAAGTGGACTAGTACCATTATTGAAATAAACCATTCATATATGCTTATCTGTGTCTATGAATCTCTCCTCTCTACATGGCGGAGCTTCCTGCGTCCTTGGTCACAAACACTGGAGGGTAGTATACAACAAACAGAAATTGTTTTGTTCTGCTGTTGGTCACGTGATGTGACGTCAGAAGACTAGCACCCTGAATCAGGGTGCCCAGGGGTATTCTAGGGCGGATTTACGACAAGAAACAGCGTGTGGTAAGCATCATGAGCACAGGAGATTGGCAATCGTCCATATGAGATTAAATTATGTAGTTCAACAGAGTTCAACACAATTTGCTCTTCAGTTGAAGTGATTTCATTCACCGAAATAGGATTGTGGTTTATATGTTTCTGAAATTAGCGTCACTTCATGACGTATTTGCTGAAATTGTGTTTGTTTCTGTGAAGCGCCGTTTCACTTGACATTACGTCTAAACAATAAAGCCTAATTTAAAGTCATCGCTCAAACATGTGAGTTTTATAACTGTTCCAATGCATGCTGTGTATTGTGATTATGCTGTTACGAACTGATTAAATGTCTTGAGATTCCCGCGGTTTTTCGGCTATAACCATCTTCCGTGGAAGTTCGTGCGATGCCAAGAGCTTTGCCTAATCAGGTAACCAATTGATTTCTATTTATCCATGTGTAACACTTGTTTTATACCTTTGTGGGAGTAGCGGGTAAAGTCTTCAATTGACATACTCGAATTAGGCCGGTAAACACGTGTTTCCGATTAATGTTAACCGTCAG
Source organism: Schistocerca nitens (assembly GCF_023898315.1). Taxonomy (NCBI): domain Eukaryota; kingdom Metazoa; phylum Arthropoda; class Insecta; order Orthoptera; family Acrididae; genus Schistocerca; species Schistocerca nitens. The sequence goes on along the minus strand of NC_064618.1, from coordinate 51,621,504 downwards.
CCATTGACGACTTGTGTTTTAGTTTTGTCATATCCATATTAGTTGAGGGTCCCAATGTAATTATGCTTTTGTTTGAAAATACGCATATTAAAATGAGCTCAAAATTTTTTAAATACGCTGCTCTTCAAAAATTAGCGGGCGGGTTAGAGTAAGTAACATATCATATTTACTACTCAATGGATAAAAATACGGGAACACTTTGTCAGAAGTTCCTCAGTCATGCACAGCAGGATGAACGTCACATGGCGTGGGGCCAGCGTGAATGTAGTGCCAAAAGCGGCTGGCCTTGTAATGATTCAAAAAAGTACAGTCCCAGATTAATGTTATTGAATGATTCCTCTGAAATAGTAATCGCAAACGTAGGTAGAAATAGAAATGCTCCGGAGCAACGGGCCTCGTTTCGTTCCTAATTGCATAGTTGGAGAGCAATAGAGTGATTACGAATCGATTCCAATGCTACAAGATAGGGCGAAAGGTAATATATCGATACATCGCTATTGTTCCCATTTACATCGATGTATCGATATGTAAACGACATTATTGAGTGCCGATATTGTTATTTTATATTATATAAGAATATAACCTGCAACTGTAGGCTGTATATTGTTATATAAACAATGGCAGTTGCTGTCACTGCATAAAAATATTAAAAATTTTATATTATACTTTTTTCACAATTTTCGGTAAATATCTGAAGTTGTTCTTCTGAAACCTAATTTTACTTTCACTGTGTGAAGATGTCTTACTACTTTTTGAGCTTTGATCACGTCCAATCTATCTCTTTCACTATGTGAAGCAAGTACATATGGCACAAAACAAGAAGTCCGATTGCACTGGGAATTGGCGGTGTGAATGAAATAACAGGATTTCCGAAGTGAAGAAATAGCACACCAGTTGCGTTAAAAAACGTTTTTAACGCAAGTAGTGTGCTACTTCTTCACATCGGCATTCTTCAGAAACATTTTCTGAACGTGGTGAACCAAAATCTAAATGAAAGACTGGTCTTTCCTGTACACAGAGACGTGTGAGGGGAAATGCTGACGTAATGGGTGCTCGGCACTACCAACAGAAATTGCAACGTTTAACTTCAACACGCAATTTTGACGCCAGACGTTGGCAGAAATGTAAAAAACAGGGAAAGGCATTATTTCGTGTTCCGGACTTACTGGACGCCTTTGACTGTGCCACCTACATGCACTTGCCATTGGCAGCAAAGTGGTTATCGCCAAGAATGGGCGTGCCTCGTTTTCCTTTTAATTGTGGCTCAAAGGGGGATAGGCAGACTACTAGCTTCTTGATGTACAGAATATCTAATAACATATCAGTACTTAAATCTACAGCTCTAAAAGCGGAAGTATATATACTATGTGCAGCCTAATTTTTTTTGGACTGTACGTTGATATTTTACGGTTGATACATCGATATTTTACTCGATGCATCGAGAAAAGAGAACGATACGTTTTTAAATATCGATATATCACATTACCGATATGTTTATAAATATTAATAGCCCTACTACAAGCTGGTTGGGGGTAGCAACACGCGATCAATCACTTTGCCCAGATATGCAAAAGAATTTATAAACACAAGACTCTTGCTAATATTTGCGTACGTTCTTAGTGACATACTAAGACGGAGACTGCAGCACAACACGACTTCTCTTTAACACTGTTCGCCTGAAAATTAGCTTTTGTTTCACCACGAAAATTGTTGGCGTTTCTGCAGACCCTGTCTTAAGAGAGCTCCTGCAATGGCTGCTTCTTTGCCACCATCCTAGTTGTTTTTCCTGTTTCTCTCCTTCCACAGAAAATACAGAAGAATTTCTGTCTATTAAGTTTCCTGGTACTGCTGGTATTGCACGAGGCCAGTGACTGGCATTATCTTTCTCTTCTTCACCAAGTTTGAGCCAAACGGCCTTATTCTAACCTCTTGTCCCAGCAAGTGACTGATCTTAAAAATTAAAAATCCCCCCTCCCCTCCAACCTTCACATGCATCCAAGATGTACGAGTGTCCATGCTGTTCCTCTTGTATCTCCCTCGCTCGAGTCACTGATTACTTTTAAAGTATATAGAGGGTGAATAACTTAAAACTAGCACCGCATATACTGATGAAATGGGACGTACTGCCGGCCGCGGTGGCCGAGCGGTTCTACGCACTTCAGTCCGGAACCGCGCAACTGCTACGGTCGCAGGTTCGAATCCTGCCTGGGGCATGGATGTGTGTGACGTCCTTAGGTTAGTTAGGTTTAAGTAGTTCTAAGTTCTAGGGGATTGATGACCTCAGATATTAAGTCCCATAGTGCTCAGAGCCATTTGAACCATTTGGGAACTCCTATTTATGTGCAGTATCCACAAAATGGATTGGTAGTTTGCGTGCTTGGCAATAAACAAATTTTAATAACACCTAGAAAGAGTTTTCTTGGCGCAAACGCACCCTTTTTCAGGGGAACAATGCTTAATGACATTGACGAACTGAAAGTAGGGTAGATTAGAATGTCTGTGGTGTCTGTTGCAGGATTCTTGTGCGACGCGTTCACGAGATTTGTATTTTGAAAAGTTTCCACAACGACGCTTGTCTGTGCCGTTCAACCTGCATAGTTACTAGGTACGATGTTGTAGGTAGGACTCGAACTTCCGGCGGGAGAAGCCACGCAATCCGTGACATGGCGCCTCACATCGCGCGGCCACTCCGCGCAGCACGATGTTGTTATGCTTGCTTACAGTGTGCTTGTGTGTTTCGTGAGTGCATTGTGACTGTCTATTCAGTTAGTGAATGCCAGTCCAAGCTTTAGGTAGTCAATGAACGATGTTATTTACCAATGCAGAGAAAGCAAAGACGCTCATCGTGTATGGAGAGTACAGGAGGAATACAGTTCATTCTTTTACGTTGTATGCAGCAAGATATCCCATTAGAGGTAAACCATCTCGGCAGTTATTTATTACCCTCTTTAACTAGTTACGTGAAAGCAGTAGTGTAACACTTCGAGTACGTAACAGAAGGAAATAAGGGGCAAATTCATGTCCTTGCTGCCGGCCGAAGTGGCCGTGCGGTTAAAGGCGCTGCAGTCTGGAACCGCAAGACCGCTACGGTCGCAGGTTCGAATCCTGCCTCGGGCATGGATGTGTGTGACGTCCTTAGGTTAGTTAGGTTTAAGTAGTTCTAAGTTCTAGGGGATTGATGACCTCAGATATTAAGTCCCATAGTGCTCAGAGCCATTTGAACCATTTGGGAACTCCTATTTATGTGCAGTATCCACAAAATGGATTGGTAGTTTGCGTGCTTGGCAATAAACAAATTTTAATAACACCTAGAAAGAGTTTTCTTGGCGCAAACGCACCCTTTTTCAGGGGAACAATGCTTAATGACATTGACGAACTGAAAGTAGGGTAGATTAGAATGTCTGTGGTGTCTGTTGCAGGATTCTTGTGCGACGCGTTCACGAGATTTGTATTTTGAAAAGTTTCCACAACGACGCTTGTCTGTGCCGTTCAACCTGCATAGTTACTAGGTACGATGTTGTAGGTAGGACTCGAACTTCCGGCGGGAGAAGCCACGCAATCCGTGACATGGCGCCTCACATCGCGCGGCCACTCCGCGCAGCACGATGTTGTTATGCTTGCTTACAGTGTGCTTGTGTGTTTCGTGAGTGCATTGTGACTGTCTATTCAGTTAGTGAATGCCAGTCCAAGCTTTAGGTAGTCAATGAACGATGTTATTTACCAATGCAGAGAAAGCGAAGACGCTCATCGTGTATGGAGAGTACAGGAGGAATACAGTTCATTCTTTTACGTTGTATGCAGCAAGATATCCCATTAGAGGTAAACCATCTCGGCAGTTATTTATTACCGTCTTTAACTAGTTACGTGAAAGCAGTAGTGTAACACTTCGAGTACGTAACAGAAGGAAATAAGGGGCAAATTCATGTCCTTGCTGCCGGCCGAAGTGGCCGTGCGGTTAAAGGCGCTGCAGTCTGGAACCGCAAGACCGCTACGGTCGCAGGTTCGAATCCTGCCTCGGGCATGGATGTTTGTGATGTCCTTAGGTTAGTTAGGTTTAACTAGTTCTAAGTTCTAGGGGACTAATGACCTCAGCAGTTGAGTCCCATAGTCCTCAGAGCCATTTGAACCATTTGAACCATGTCCTTGCTGCTGTTGCAGTTGACGAGCACGTTAGATCCCGCGCGATCACACGAGGAAGTAGAATGAGCCAGGCAAGTGTTCTGCACATTCTCCAGACTTGGGTTCCATCTCGGTTACGTCTGTTTCCTTCAAGAGCTGCATGGACACGATTATGACAATCCTATTAACTTCCGTACACGAGGATTAAGATGGGCATTATTACAGGATATTCCAGATGTATAATGTGGCTTGTTTAGTGGTGAAGCCACATTTACCAATCATGGCCAAGTAAATCGCCGAAAAATGCACTATTGGCCTGCTGACAATCCCCGTTGCCTTCGTCAGGTGGAACGTCAGCGTCTATGGAGTGTTAACGTCTGATGTGGGATAGTGAACCATCAGCTCACAGACCCATTTGTCAGAGATGGAACAGTGAACCCGAACGAGTGTCGCAGCTTCATTAACAGACCATCTTCCACGGATGTTAATATCAACAAGATGACCGTCCAGCCCATAGCGCACGAAGTAATGGAGCATGTCTTCAAAAATACTTACAAATCGTTGGATTGGGAGCAGAGTCCCTGTACCCACGTCTGCACGTTCCCCGGAATTGGAGCCTGCAGACATGCCATCTACACCCGATGATAAGCAACAACGTATTCCTGCTGCCTGCTCGGACACCTTCGCTGAAATGTTAGCAGTTGTGCAGCAGTCGTTCCATACCAGACTGGAATCGTGTACTGCTGCTGCTGCTGCTGGTGGTGGTTATTTTGAACGCAACGTGCGATAGTTGCTTCGTTAGTGATCAGAATCCACATAACTAGTGTACCCACGTGTGTTGTTCTTTAGTGTGTGCTACAAGTATTCTACAAGTGTGGGTGTGGAACCTTTACAATATACGGCATCTCGTAAACGATTTCCTCTAGAATCCTGCTGCGACCAGCAGTGACATTCTAATTTACCTTATTTTCAATTTGTTAATATCAATAGGCATAGATCAATTTAGAAAATACGTGTTTGCATAGAAATACACTTTCTAGGTATGATTACAATCTGTTTATTGGCTAGCAGTACGAGCCCCTGACTACGAATCCATTCGGTGAAATCCTCACGCCCATAACACTTTTCATTTCCGTAATATTTGTGGTGCAAGTCTTAGGTGATTCACCCTGTATGCAAATGAATAACATTCCCTGACTATAAACGTCCAGCTGTGTCGTGACGAATCGAAGTATTCACATAACTAAAAGGTGTAGCCGAAAAGAAACAGGCACGATTCACGTTTGTATGAATCTAGTCTAAGATAGGAAGGATGTCCTAGATCGTGTCGTTGTGTTTCATTCTAATATCTCCATGTATGACTAAGAAGGAGACCGCACCTTTACGCCGTCATCGTTTTCGTCCAGATTTATGGTATACGCCGGGATTTGCCAGAAATGAAGGTGACACAAGTGGATGCCCGAACTGGCAAGGCGTTTAGAAAAAATAGCGGTTTTGGCGCTGGCTAGTCGAGGCATGAGCCGTTTATGTTAGCGTAGTTTCCAGGTAGTCGTTGTCGCAGCGGAAAGAGTACAGAATATTAATCCGAACGACGTGGGATCCAGTCCCTATGCAGAGCACATTTTTTAAAATTTTAGTCTTTAAGTTACATACGCTACAACTATACCGAAATAATGCTCGGTATATTGTATTTATTAATATTTTAATGCATGAAATGGAACTGTAAAGGAAAATTTGGGACTGAAAATAAAGTCCTCCGTGAAGGAGAACAAATTTCTTTTGTTTAATTCACTCGTTGACGGTACAAACAAATCCTCCGAGATTTTAAAAAATTACGAAGAGTTGCCATCGTGCAGTTCTAAAGTGATCCCCCTAAAATGCTCTCCGCTTGTGCAATACTGCGATGTCTGTTTTTTTGCCAGGTAAGGAATTTGATCAAAAAGCTTCAAAACTTATCTTATCTCATCGAGAGAAAACAAGAAATCGCACCCCGAGAAGATTGCACTAGTATACGTTCCACTGCACGTCACCACATTTCCTCACTAATGTTTGGCGAAATGATGGGTTACGTGTGCTTTGCTGCCAAAATGTACGATGAGATAAAAATTTTTATGAATGTAAATCAAGTTTTTCTCTATTTAAACCTTAAAATAACCATGTAATTGTACAAATGCAGCGTTTATAACGATTGGAAGGAGCCGAGATAATCAATGTTTCTCCTGTTTTTACAATAAATGTTGCCCGAGTACGTGTAAACTATCAAATATAAAATAATAAAAGCAACTAATTTTATGAACGAAGTACTCATGTGCGCCTTACAATCTGTTATTGGAAATTTATTTCCAATCCCTAAGTCCCCATGCCTTTCCTTTTCATGAGTTTTGTGAAAATTTTAATAAATACAGTCTTTCAACATTTCGGTTTACTTTCAGTGTAAGTAATGTTAAAACTGAAGATAAAAAAAATTCCGCAATGGAACTCGACGTGACGACTCGCGCATTGCTATCTGTACTCCAGAAGGCTGTCTGCAAATACGCTAGCATAAATGGCACATGCCTCGCCCGAACAGAGCCAGAAATGCTGTTTTACTTTTGAACGTGTGGCAGTCTGGAGCTCCCTCTTCTGCAACTCATTTCTAGCCAAGCCCTGCATGTATCATAACTTACAATGAAATCAGTGATAGGCGGGGTCTGTTTGTACCATTTAGTGTGAGATACAGGCTTAAATGTTTCTTATGTGGCTGCTGTAACTGAAAATATTGTTTGTAATAGCTTGATCTTTGTGAAACTGTTCCTGGTTAACTTCCCACACGCACAATTCGCTTGCTAGCGAGCGCAGATCTGTGTACATACATGCGGTATACATACGGCTGTTCATTCATTTAGCAGTAGTAGTGAATAACGAATAAACAAAAGGCAGCTTTCTTACGGCTGTTTTGTAGCAGTAGAAGAGAAGAAGGGAAGAGGTAGTTTTCAACGCTTATTCTCGAGAAGTATCTCCCACGAAGTGGTAACTTACGAAACTCTCTTTCGGCACATACTTGAATGTCACTCCTCTTCTCAACCACGTAGGATTGACAGAGAAAATAGTAAGGGCCCAAAGACGAGCAGAGCATTTCGTCACGGACCGCTCTGTAGGTGCAAAAGCGTCGCAGAGATATTCACCCAGCTCCAGCGGCGTAGGCCACAATATGCTTCATGTATCACGGAGACGTTGCCGTTACAATTCAGAATGCGTACGTTCCCGGAAGAGTCAGTCAGGATATTGATTCCTCCTTAATTTACCTCACAAGGGCCATGACGCTTAGATTAAAGAAATTCAAGTTCACGTGGAAGCTTACCAACAATGCTCCTTCCAGTCCGCTCTTCACTTGCAAATGGGACAGAAAGAGGGGCACGTGACAGTGGTGTATGCAGTATCCTCCACCACGCACTGTGAGGTAGCTTGCGGAGTGCAGGGATAGATGAAGACGCACAGAACATTGCACCTGCGTCCTCTGTAATTTTAAGAGAAACTGAACTAAACGAAGTGAGCTCGAATCTGTTGTTATCGAAAAATCTGCCAATGCTCTACTGTAAACTACCTGAAAACTGAGATGGAAAGATTAACCAAAACTAAGACAGTGATTACGTCACATACAGTTGCGAGGTATCTAAAGTGACACTAACCTATGTAATTTACATCCCTTATCGGAAAGTGCACTTTGTGATGTTTAGTGTCGTTTACACTGGTTGTAGACAATAGTATGATTGTGGGTAATATTCATCTAGTTACAATTTACTTCCGCTCTTCTCTTTTGTGTTTGTGCAGTCTATACCACGGTTAGGTGGTCGCGGACAGCCACCAGATATGCCGCTTGCCACAACACAAACGCATCATAATGGGCGCTGACACGTGCCCTGACTCTCAGATGGCGAAGAATGACCGTCTGATCTGACAAACCACCGTACACGTTGCTACATGCCCACTGTAAGGTGCACGTGCGTGGCAGACTAGGCGTTCCCACCAGAATACTACTTTTAAAAAAATGAGACAAAAAAGACACACTACGAAGAAATTGCCGAATGGGACGGAAATCGGTAGACGTGACGTTGATGTACAGAAAAATTACAGTCTCAGAAAAATTGAATGATTTCCAAATGGCCCTGAGCACTATGGGACATAACATCTGTGGTCATCAGTCCCTTAGAACTACTTAAACCTAACTAACCTAAGGACATCACACACATTCATGCCGAGGCAGGATTCGAACCTGCGACCGTAGCGGTCGCGGGGTTCCAGCTGGATGATTTATTCAAGAGAGAGAGCTTTACAAATTGAGCAAGTCGATAATGCGTTGATCCACGTCTGCCCTTTATGCTTGCAGTCATTCAGTTTGAAATCAAGTAATACAGTTGGTGGATGTCCTCCTGAGAGGTAACGTGCCAGATTAAGTCCAGTTGGCGCGTTAGATCGTCAAGATCGCAGGCTGGTTGGAGGTCTCTGCCCATAGTGCTCCAAACTTTCTCAATCGGGGAGGGATTTGGCGACCTTGCTGGCCAAGGATGGGTTAGACAACCATGAAGACAAGCTGTAGAAACTCTCATCGTGTGTGGCTGGCATTATGTTGCTAAAATGTAAGCCCAGAATGGCTTGGCCTGATGGGCAACAAAGTGGGGCGAAGAATAGCGTCTACTTACCACTGTGTTGTGAGAGTGCCACAGGGGCCCTGCGATGAAATGAAATGGGATCTTAGACTATCATTGTTGCTTGTTGGACGGTATAGTGCACGACGGACAGTTTGGAATCCCACCATTGTCCGGGACGTCTCCAGACACGGCTTCAGCCTGGAATATCATTGACTGAAGTAGAGTTGTCTTCACTGATGAGTCCCGCCTTGAACTGAATTCCGATGACCAGTAAAGACGTGTCTGGAGACGTCCTAGACAATGCTGTAACAAGGCAGTATGTACACTACTGGCCATTAAAATTGCTACACCAAGAAGAAATGCAGATGTTGAACAGGTATTCATTGGACAAATATATTGTACTAGAACTGACATGTGATTACATTTTAACGTAATTTGGGTGCTTAGATCCTGAGAAATCAGTACCCAGAACAACCACCTCTGGCCGGAATCACGGCCTTGATACGCCTGGGCATTGAGTCACACAGAGCTTGGATGGCGTGTACAGGTACAGCTGCCCATGCAGTTTCAACACGATACCACAGTTCATCAAGAGCAGTGACTGGTGTATTGTGACGAGCCAGTTGCTGGTCCACCATTGACCAGACGTTTTCAGTTGGTGAGAGATCTGGAGAATGTGCTAGCCAGGGCAGCAGTAGAACATTTTCTGTTTCCGGAAAGGCCTGTACAGGACCTGCAGCATACTGTGGTGCATTATCCTGCTGAAATTTAGGGTTTCGCAGGGATCTAATTAAGGGTAGAGGCACGATTCGTAACACATCGGAAATGTAACTTCCACTCTTCAAAGTGCCGTCAATGCGAATAAGAGGTGACCGAGACGTGTAACCAATGGCACCCCATACCATCATGCCGGGTGATACACCAGTATGGCGATGACGAATACACGCTTCCAATGTGTGTTCACCGCGATGTCGCCAGACACGGATGCGACCATCATGATGCTGTAAACAGAACCTGGATTCATCCGAAAAAATGACGTTTTGCCATTCGTGCACCCAGGTTCGTCTTTAGTACACCATCGCTGGCACTCCTGTCTGTGATGCAGCGACGAGGGCAACCGCAGCCATGGTGTCCGACCTGATATTCCATGCTGCTGCAAACGTCGTCGAACTGTTCGTGCAGATGGTTGTTGTTTTTCAAACGTCCCCATCTGTTGACTCAGGGATTGAGACGTGGCTGCACGATCCGTCACAGCCACGCGGAGAAGATGCCTGTCATCTCGACTGCTAATGATGCGAGGCCGTTGAGATCCAGCACGGCGTTCCGTATTACCCTCCTGAACCCACCGATTCCATATTCTGCTAACAGTCATTGGATCTCGACCAACGCGAGCAGCAATACCGCGATACGGTAAAACAGGAATCGCGATAGGCTACAATCCGACCTTTATCAAAGTCGGAAACGCGATGGTATGCGTTTCGCCTCCTTACACGAGGCATCACAACAACGTTTCACCAGGCAACGCCGGTCAACTGCTGTTTGTGTATGAGAAATCGGTTGGAAACTTTCCTGATGTCGGCACGTTTTAGGTGTCGCCACCGGCACCAGCCTTGTGTGAATGTCTGAAAAGCTAATCATTTGCATATCGCAGCATCTTCTTCCTCTCGGTTAAATTTCGCTTCTGTAGCACGTCATCTTCGTGGTGCAGCAATTTTAATGGCCAGTAGCGTATATAACTATGTCAGTGCACGAGAAACAGCACATTGTAATCGAGTTTATAATGGAAGAAACACTGGTGCTAAACCTAACGTGTGTGACTGAGCTTACGCCATCCCAAAAGACTCACCCGAACGACTCATCGCAGACAGAACTGCGGGACATAAAACTGCGTGCGCAGTGGATTCCTCAAATGGTCACTCCCGAATTGAAACAGACAAGATTGGACATCTATCAACAATTTCTTTTACGTTTTGAGCGTGAGTGTAGTGGGTTCCTTAGCAGCATTGTGACCGCTGATGAAAGCTGGACTTACCACTTTGACCCCCAAGACAAGAGTGCATCAGTGGAGTTCCGCCGTAAAGGATAACAGGCACCAAAATTATTCAAGACCACACCAGCTGCAGGTAACGTCATGCTCACACCAACATAAAATCTGCTAGGTACTGCGAGGCGCTAAGAAAACTGAAAGCCCGAATTCGAAGGGTTCATCCATACATGGGGCACCCTCTCCCCCAGCATTGCTACACCACACGAGCGCTGCGGCGTCTGAAACAATCCCACGCCTTGTGTTCACTGTCGTCGATCATCCTCCATACGGGCCCGATTTGGCCACATCAACTTAAAGATCGCGTTCGAGGACTTCACTCTGACAGTGATGGAGCGGTGTAAGAAGAGGTAAGCTTGTGGTTCCATCAACAAAGTCAAACTCTCCACTGTGACGATATCAACGAACTCGTTTCTCGTTGGGAGAAAAGTGTTCCTCTCCACGGTGGCTATTTTGAGAAATAAATATGTAGACATGCAGAATAAAGGTTTAGAACGTTACTCAAATTTGTTTTATTTAGAAAGCTTTTGGAGTTTTCACACAAAAAATTTGGCGGCATTACTTTTCAGCTTGTCGTCGTATTCGCTTTGGTAGCCGGGTGAAAGTAGAAATAGAACTGCAATTGGCAATAGCTAAGCCACTGAGACATTTGACATGTAACCTAGAAACGACCTGAACTTTAGCAACAAATTAAATTCATAACTACAGACACTCGTAATAGTTAATACGCCACTGTGCTTAAAATCTAGCAAGGAAATCTTTACTGTGTATATGCCCTACGAATCACTATAAACAGTGTGGACCGTACCATTCTGTAAGGTTTCAAAATTTAAAACAATGTTCAAATGTGTGTGAAATCTTATGGGACTTAAACTGCTAAGGTCATCAGTCCCTAAGCTTACACACTACTTAACCTAAATTATCCTAAGGACAAACACACACACCCCTGCCCGAGGGAGGACTCGAACCTCCGCCGGAATCAGCCGCACAGTCCATGACTGCAGCGCCTTAGACCGCTCGGCTAATCCAGAGCGGCACTAAAGGTTTCTATCCATTCCAGTCGCGTATGGAGCATGAGGTAAGCAAACCACTGAGAAAACTCTAGTCGTACGGCGGGTGAGGAATATTCGAATTTTCTGCCTTTGTAGATCGTTCGTGAGGTCTTCTAAGCACATTTTCCTGTTACCTCAGACCGTTCGCACTACCTGTCTTTGTATTCGATCGATCCCTTCGTTAGTCCGACCTGTCGTGAGTGCCACAAACTTAGGTAATTTTCAAATATCGGCCTTGCAAGTTTTTTCTGTATAGTTGCTTTTGTAGCCAAACCGTAGTTTCCCCGTATCCTGCCTGAAACTGAGCCTACAAGTTCGTTACATTTCTTATTGCTACACAATGCAATTCTCAGACACATGCTTTTCAAAAAAAGTAAAGCACCTAGAGTACTTGGTCGGTCGAATGGCAATGTAACTGCCTACACGTACACACGGTCGTTGTATGTTAAGTGATTAGAGTTCCAGTTCTGTTTACCACGTAGAACGATCACCAGAGGGCACTGGTAATTTTTGTGTTCAATTTTGTCACAATTGTCGCGTCTTGACACAGGCTAGAAGGAAGTCATGGGGCTTGAGATCAGTCTACAATTTTCGAGCGGTGAGGAGAAACTGCGGGAAGACAAATTCCCAGTGAAGGCAGGCTGATGACTTGGATCAGCGTCAAACTCTTTCACAGGGCACCTGTGAAAGGGTCTGGGACTCGACAGGGTGCTAGCACCAAGAGACTTATGGAATTCAGCGGTCTGATCAACACTATCAGCGATCAGACTACCTGCTACACTGAAGGCTAATTCTAAACGTTAGAAAAAGAAAAGGAAGAATTTGTTTACACAAGAGAAGTCAGTGTCTCAAGCCACGGGCGTGGGTGCTAACAGAAGTAGCGAACACAGTCAGCACGTTCTACATCTACATACATACTCCACAATCCACCATACGGTGCTTGGTGGAGGGTACCTCTTACCACATCTAGCATCTTGTCTCCCTGTTCCACTCCCAAACAGAACGAGGGAAAAATGACTGCCTATATGCCTCTGTACGAGCCCTAATATCTCTTATCTTTGTGGTCTTTCCGCGAAATGTAAATTGGCGGCAGTAAAATTGTACTGCAGTCAGCCTCAAATGTTGGTTCTCTAAATGACCTTAGTAGCGATTCACGAAAAGAACGCCTCCTTTACTCTATAGACTCCCACCCGAGTTCCTGAAGCCTTTCCCTAACACTCGCGTGATGATCAAACCTACCAGTAACCAATCTAGCAGCCCGCCTCTGAACTGCTTCTATGTCCTTCCTCAATCCGACCTGATAGGGACCCCAAACGCTCGAGCAGTACTCAAGAATAGGTCGTATTAGTGCTTTATAAGTGGTCTCCTTTATAGATGAACCACATCATCCCAAAATTCTACCAATGAACCGAAGACGACTATCCGCCATCCGCGCAGTTGCCATTACATGCTTGTCCCACTTCATATCGCTCTGCAGTGTTACGCCCAAATATTTAATCGACGTGACTGTGTCAAGCGCTACACTACTAATGGAGTATTCAAACATTACACGATTCTTTTTCCTATTCATCTGCATTAATTTACATTTATCTATAATTAGAGTTAGCTGCCATTGTTTACACCAATCACAGATCCGGTCCAAGTCATCTTGTATCCTCCTACAGTCACTCAACGACTACACCTTCCCGTACACCGCAGCATCATCAGCAAACAGCCGCACATTGATATCCCACCTATCCAAAAGATCATTTTTGTAGATAGAAAACAACAGCGGACCTACCACACTTCCCTGGGGCACTCCAGATGATACCCTCACCTCCGATAGACACTCACCATCGAGGACAACGTACTTGGTTCTATTACTTAAGAAGTCTTCGAGGCACTCATATATATGGGAAGAAATCCCATATGATCGTACCTTAGTTAGGAGTCTGCAGTGGGGCACCGAGTCAAACGCTTTCCGGAAGTCTAGGAATATGGCTTATATAAACTTGAGAGGAGCACTCGATGTGAGAAAGACAGACACGTCGGAGCTTACCGTGGATGGCCTCGAGCGACAGGCTCTCGGCGCTCCAACGATCTGACTGAGAAACCTCTCGGAAAACAAAAACATGAGTTTTTAAAGAATCATGACGGCGCAGTATTTCTCTCTGCCTATAGTCGACAACCGACTCACCGGCTCTTAACAAGCTTCGGCCTATCTGGCGAGTCGCTCTGCACCTCCTGGGCGCCTTTGGCCACTCACATTTGGATTACTCCCGTGCTCGGTAGGTAGGGATGCTTGTGGATTTTGCATTGACAAACACTGGGTTTGGTTTTACATCACTTGGACCCGCCCTCCGTCGTGTTGTGAGACGAGGCTACTGTAACAGCACTCTAACCTGTGTAAATCCTCTGACGTTGCAGTGCTCAGGAGCAAGTATCAAGATTCTTGCCACTTCTAAGAGGTGCCTTTTCGTGGCCTTCCTCTAGTGTGACACCTTACAGTGGCGTCTATACGGTGGGTGGAGTTGCCAGTTAATTCCGTGAAATGAAACTTCTCCCCTGGGACAGCTGCCCACAACGTCTGCAATTCGCAGGGCTGTACTGCTACTATCTAGCTCTGATAACCTAAATGCTACCATTGTTGCCTGCTCTTTACGTTGTCCCCCTGATTTCCTATCTTGGAGTGACCTTGATGACTCCCAACAGCATTATGCATAACAATGTACAAGTCATTAAGTTGTCATTACGTGACACCATGCTCGGTAGGTTGCATAAGGAACGTGAACAAATTCAGATGATGAATGACCGGAATAAGGAAACGGGGATGCCGTGTACTCGTGTAAGACAGAAGCTGACACAGTTTGAAAGGAACCTCAATGTGGCTCTCTATTTGGCTGGCAGGTCGAATCGTGCGATCTCTAAGGCATTCGGATGTGACTGTGGGCCGGTGTTGGATGTGAGGGTAGGCGTACTAGTCGACAGTTTAACAGTGAAACACATCTGACCACCACAAGGAGGGTCGGATGTCAAGTACACCTTACCCCCATCAAATATGCGCCTGTCATCTTGGAAGAAGTAATGGACTCCCTGCAAAATTCCGCAAAACTGGTAGGGGACTACTCACAATCGTTAACGCATAAGGGCCATTCAAAAAGCAACGAGCCGGAGACTGTGAAATGAAAACCACCGAAGGCATCACAATGCTAGTGCCTGCAGAACGAGGTGTGGCGCCAGTGAGAGTGCTGACGTTGCAAACTTGCCGCTAGAGGGTCACGGGCGTACACCCATCTGAAAGAGCGAGCACGTCCACGTGCCGACCGTCCACTGCACTCAATAGTGCCGAAAACTGAGCAAACTTCAAAACCAGAGCAAAAGCATGTAGTGTGTTTCCTCACAGCGGAAGTAGTGCAGGGAACGGAAATTCACCAAAGAACGACACATGTGTCCATTGCGAGGGTCAAGGCGTGGTACAAGCAATTCAAGGAAGCACATATTTCGTTTTCCAGTGACGCACGGTGTGGAATGCCACACGGCACTACTGATGGCCCTCGTCCAGCAGCTGGATGCCCTCATTACTGAAGACCGTCGAATTAAGGTAGCAGCCATTCTCCCAGAGGTCGGATTGAGAGTCGGAATTGCAACGGAAATGTAATGCTCGCCGTACACTTGTGCCACTCTTCGATGCATTTCCCGCCTTCCTTCTGCTGTCAGGAAAAGCACTACGTGCCTTTGCGCTTCGTTCAAGTCTCCATTTCTCTGTTTTCTGTACTACTGAGTGCACCCTCTGATGTCAATTGCGTGTGCGTCCATGTCCCTCTAGCGGCGGGCTTAGGACCTCAGCGCGCTTATAAGGACCGTAACTTCTTCCGCCTCTGTCTCCGTAGTTGAGTAGTGAACGAGACAGGTCTCGATTTCCGTACTGCGAGGGACTTTTTCTTGGGAGGGAGGACTTGACCGTGGTACGCTTACCCTCGTGGTGCCAACTGAGGAGCTATCTGATGGTGAGGTAGCAGCCCCAAAAGTCGGAATGTCGACAACGGTCGGAGTGCAGTGTGCTTACCCACGCCCGTCCATGCCGCATCCCATGACGACACGGCGGTCGGTCGATATTGCGTGGTGCTTAGGGCCTGATCGCGTTTTTTTATTTATTTTTTTCCTTTTACCCTCTTCCGTAGGCAATGGTATTCCGATCACTCCAGCGGCCTTCAGTTTACATCCTGCAGTTCTTTTCTTTTTTGATGCACCTTATTATAATGAATGACGACACTTACCAAATACAGCTATGTAAACAGTGATAGCAATTTTGTTAATGCTATTTCATATTACTGTCACAGATCAGTTACTATGAACTACACACAGATTGTTCATTAGAGATTCAGTAGAATCACTACAAGTCAAACAATCATAACTTTAAGTACAAAAATTTGCACTAACGACAGTAATTCTCTCAAACGAGACGCAATTCGTTTTGCCTACCAAAATATATAAACACTATTATAATGTTATATTTGTATCTGTTTACGTATGAGTCACTGATTATTAGTATATGAGAACTTACGTTTACCTTTTACTATAAAATGTAGACGTGATACTTCGTCATATATCAGTAGAGCATAGGCATTTCATTCGTACTCGATTTATTCCGTTAAGACGATAGGAAGTGTGGAGATAGGCGTTCGAGGTATTAGTTAAGAACAGTGACAGTGAGCAGTCCGCTGTGTTACAAACAAAGAAGAGTGTTAAGAGAAGAACAGCAATAATCAGGTGTCATGCATTTTTCAACCGTTGTTAATATCCCTACAATCACTGGGTAAAAGTAATAAATTTCTGAAAGATAAGGTGTACCGAACTTCTTACATCCTAAGTTTCAGGATTTGTTAAAGAAGTTGAAATATTTGTACAGCAACTTAAACCATAATCGAACAGAGATAAAAAATATTAAACACAAGTAAGATAGCGCAGGAAAACGCTAAGGAATGTTTTTCGCCTCGATGGGACCGAATCCGTGCGCCTTTTTACTGAGTTCATAACTGGAAAGACATTTGTCTCTTTAGATAGCGAACCTACAGGAGAGATGAATGAAGTACTTCAAAGATCTAATGAAAGGTCTAATGAAAACGGGCTCGCATAGTTGGAAATCAAATGAAGCGGCATACCAAGCCTTAGGAGAAAAGAAAATGAATGCTGGAGATGTGAAGACTTCATTTGCGGAGGTAGCCTTTCAGCAGAGTTTCCTTAGAGCTCTTTGCAGGGGAAAAAATAAAATGTTGAAATTCAGAAGATATGAATACGCGAAAATATAGTCGTTTCACAGAAACCCCTAGTTCGTCCAAGGGGCCACCTGAGCAGTAATAGCTTCTACGGTATTTCTACTCGGCGGCTTTATTTTTTCTATGAAATTAGAAGCGAAATCCATAACAATTTTTGTTTATCCAGAACGGATAATAGTCAACATACTTTGATGTTTCGGAAGTGAAATACGAGTACATGTTGCAACACCACATACTTCGTAGTGAGATAGTAAGTTCTTTATAGTCAGCTGATGTTCCTTGGGAACTTGCATAGCCGGCCGGAGTGGCCGTGCGGTTCTACGCGCTGCAGTCTGGAACCGAGCGACCGCTACGGTCGCAGGTTCGAATCCTGCCTCGGGCATGGATGTGTGTGATGTCCTTAGGTTAGTTAGGTTTAATTAGTTCTAAGTTCTAGGCGACTGATGATCTCAGAAGTTAAGTCGCATAGTGCTCAGAGCCATCTGAACCATTTTTTTAACTTGCATTAGTAGCTTCCTCTATTTTCTGTTGCATTTTTTATCATCAAGGACAATTAGAGCTCTTCAATACTTGGGTTTGTTCGATTCACTCACTACTGTTTGTCAGATGTGCCGATATAATGCGAATGGTCAACGTTGTGTTCCATTTTGTTATGTTAAGAATGTTGATAGACATGTCTAGTCATAAATTATCGGTCTGAAGTTCATATCTATTTTCTCAAAGCCTAACAAACACAGTTCACAGCGCTTTATTTGGCACACAATTTAAGGGCTTTCTGAAAAGCATAGATCTTATAGTTTATTTACTATTTTGATCTTTAACGAAGCAATCAAAAGCCTCTTTTGTGAGACCCACTTGAACACACTTCTTCAATTATTTTGTTGTCTGTGCGTTCACCTACCTTCGTACTTTCGTAAAGTGTAAACGCTATGACATTCAAGCTATACGTGAGCGTTGCCTTCTGTACCCAGGAATAAATCGTTAACATCACCACAGTTAAATAAATTGTTTTTCCTCTTTTAATTTTAATAATTTCCCGTATGTTACATACAACCATTATCATCATAGAAAGGCTCGTTAATTTTCAATTAAAAAACAACATTTGACAAAAATTTTACAAGACGAATATGGATGTTCCTATATTGAGTAATATTCGACCATTTTTTCCATTAGAGGTCATTAGTAGATTTGAAGTGCGCGATTTCCTGCCGTGAATTTCTTGTTTTAAGAAGAGAACCAAAAGGATGACGTGAGAGCATCTTGTTCGCCAATTAACATTATATCTGCGACAAATAATTTGACAAGGAAAATTATTACCATACTATGAGTGAGATATGTGTGGATAGTAGAGAAGAGCCCAGTTTAATGTTGCTTATGGACTGAGCAATGTTAATGTTAAGTACGTTACTATAGACAAAAGTAATTCTGTTTGGAAAAGAAATCGTTTAACTCCAAATAGCGATATCTGATTGTAGAAAACGTTCAGAATTCAGGTTTGCATGAATGTTGGATAGAAATAGCAAGAAAACTGAAGAGAAAACAATTGACGTATTTGAGACAACATATTAGAGAAAAAATTTTTAAGTTTTAATGGAAATATTACTTACAAAATAAAGAAGTATTATATGAAATGCACAAATTAAAGAGGCTATGGAAACCATTACCTAAAAGTGGATATACACCGTCCATCATTTGGTTAATTAAGCAGGCTGTGTAAGAAATTAAGAGGACAACATCGCCTTGGAGCGACAATAACTGATGTATGAATCAGATCTGCACTTGGTGCATTGTAAATAAGTTCAGGTAAGGAGAATGATGCTATATGTTTGAAGCCAGTTATAATGCTAATGCCCGAAAATAAGATCAATGAACCACAAAGGGTATCTACTTCAAGAAGGAATCATTAACGTAAGCAAATTGAGAGAATGAAATATTGGGTTGGAGCATAACTGTGTAACGTTTTTCCATAAGCTGAATAAACACAACAGATATCGTAACAAAGACATATACAGCGCAGATCTTTCTGGCTATCTCCTCTGCTGTCACCCCTCTACAGAACTCATCTGAAACGTTCCGGTTTCAGCACTTGGCACTCCATTTTCTAGCGTCCACGGCTCCACTCACTATATGTGAATTCAAATAGCAGCAGTGAACTACAGATAAAAAATTCAGCCGAAAAATAAACCCATAGCAACCGGAACACGAACATGCAAACAAAACGTCTACGGAATTACGCACCAACCTAATAATTCGGGGGAAATATTGCTCAGAACGCAGAGCGCAGAGGTGGCAGAATGACAAACTTACCACACGTACAGTTTAGCGTTAGGAAAATACAGCACTACGATCTACTAAGAGACTAGAAAGTGAAGTTGTACCTAGAGTTTAATATTAAGAATGCCTAAGGCGGAAAAAATTGCACACGAACACATCTCCACATTCGTAACAGAGGATATTGGCAAAGTACAAAAATGGCAGTTTCAACTTTGTAATATAGAGATGTCTTGATGGCATACAACTCGTGTGGCGGGACCATGACAGCAATCCAGATCAGCCTCAATTACAAAGAACAAAATTAATTTAGTAATTCCAAAAAATGGTTCTAAGCACTATGGGACTTAACATCTGAGGTCATCACTCCCCTAGACTTAGAACTACTTAAACCTAGTCCATTAAATTTCGGGCATGCAGCCGCTCAAATAAAATTTCCTCCACTGATATTTCGGCCTCGTATCGTCCGGCCATCCTCAGAGTGAGTGACAAGACTACCGACAAGATATTTTTTTTCTTTACTGTGATTTCATTCCCCTGCCCCATATGGGCAGGGGAGGGCTTTCAGCGGCACAGCTCTTCAGCCGAGTGACATGACAACTAAAACAAGAATAAATATATAAGGCGATAAAAAAGGGGAACATAAAACAGAGTAAGGGGAGATAATGGAGGTAAAAATATACAGACAAGGAGACATTCACGGGGGGACAGTTAAAAAAGTCACCACAAAGTTAAAAAACACGGTCGGAGATTCTTAAAACGCAAAGAAGACACTGAATGCACATGCACAGGCCTTATATGCTCCACCACGGCGGTACTGCGCATGCGGGTCACAGATGCTGGTCGGCGGCAGAGAAATACGCTTACACATGCGCCGCCTGCGGCGAGGGCGTACAGACATTCGATTCGCTTATCGATGTATGATCGGTGGCGGTGACACCATGACGACTTCTCTGCAGTTTAATTACCCCAACAGCCGGATTCCATGCTTTGTCCAAATTAAAAGGCTCACCTAAGGACATCACACACATCCATGCCAGAGGCAGGAGTCGAACCAGCGACCGTAGCAGCAGCGCGGTTCCAGACTGAAGCGCCTAAAACCGCAAGGCCACAGCGTCCGGCTAGTAATTCCAGTCACGGCTTCAGGATACCAGCAAAATTCGGAATTTACTGATAGAAATCACAGACCAGACGTATCACTAGTTACAAAGTAATGAAACAAAATCAGTCAGTTGCTGTAATTAGATCAGTCATCCCGGACCATCGGATACCCCCGTGGCTCGCCTTGACGGAGGAGCGTCCACTGGAGGAGGCAGAGTAATTTCAACATTCACCCGTTAATTAATTTAGTAATGCACAGGATGGCGAAGATCTGTAAAGTTCCGAGCCGTTACATTTAAAATTTAAGTTGAAACCATTTAGTGGCAGGGGTGCACTAATACCTCCCTCGTTCGGAGAAATAGCGCCGAAACAGGGGGCTCCCAACTTGAGTGTCAAAGGACAGCGGTGCCCATCTAGATCAAGACTTCAGTAACGGTTCCGACTCCAGCTCCGGTCATGATGGCTACAGGAAATTGTTTCTTTACCTAACCACTGATGTGCACGACCCTGCGGAGTCCGAGTTTGCAAATAGGATGGAGAGTCTCTCTTCTGTCCCATTCGGTTACTGTTCTTGGACGCCTTCATTTCGCTTTGCAGACAGTAGTGTTGTGGAAGTTTCTGCTGTTGTGATACTCAAGTATTGTCTCTCAGATGATCTAAATTCTGTTGTAAAAATGCGGAGTTTGTGTGTGGGACGTCGTGAAATATTCCCGCTTCTGCCACTATAGTTTCATGAAGTTCCAATGGTGGCGGCGCTATGCGTAGCCTTGAAAAAGGCGTTTCAACAGATATGCTTTCCAACCGGAGAGCTGTCATTGAGTTAATTCTGGCGAACAACCTGAACATCGCAGATATTCCTAAGTGCTTACAGAGCGTCTAGGAGACGTGGCAGTGAACAAAGGCACGATGAGTCGTTGGGCGAAAGGTCTGTCATCATCGCAACAACATCGCACAAACCTGTCCGATGTCCCGCATGTCGTCCGGCAGCCTACAGCTGTGACTCCTGCAATGTTCGACCGTGCGGATACTCTCATCCGAGGTGATCGACGGATCACAATCAAACTCCTCGCTGCACAACTGGACGTCTCCGTTGGTAGTGCTGACACTTCGTTCGACTTTTCTTCTTTATCTACCCTACAGCCCGATTGTCGCCGCTTTCCACTTCCATCTGCCTGGCCCGATGAAGATGCACTTCGCGTGAAGCAGTTTCAGGATGATGGGGAGGTTATCGATTCAGCAAGACGTTGGTTCCGAAGTCGACCAGCAAAGTGGTACCATGCGGACATACAGGCCACCCCAGAAAGGTAGCGTAAGGGCGTCGCATTGAAGGGAGATCATGTGTAAAAATAAGGTATGTAGCCAAAAGAGTGGGGAATAATTTAGTGTACTGAAATCCTCAAAAAATGAAACCCGCTTCAGAGAAAAATTGTGTTAAATTACTTATTGAACCACCCTTGTAATTTTATCGCAGCACTGACTATCGTTGTTCTGTGACTCCCCCACTGTCCCTCTTACTTTGACTACATTATCAATTAGACGACGCAGTATCCGCCAAAAAGAAGAAGCGCGATGGCTCCACTGTCCAGGAAGAGAAGATCAGCAGCTTAGTGTAACTTCCTGCCTGATAGATGAATATGCTGGCTCCACGTCCCCAAACATGGTTCAGAGCTTACAGACCAGGCAAAGCTCAGATCAGTCTTACACACCTGTAAAGTAGGTAAAAGTCAATAAATTGTCTATGTTACTGAGTGCATTGACACAAAGTCGGAGAGACAGCTCTGAAAGTCCGATGAAAAACACCGAGTATGACTGGATAAACGATTATTTCCAGTTTGTCTTAGACACCTATCTGCCATTTCAGTTATATAAGCGATCAAGGATGTAATGAAGTTCTGTTGTGTAATTACACTGCTGGCCTTTAAAATTGCTACACAAAGAAGAAATGCAGATGATAAACGGGTATTCATTGGACAAATATATTATACTAGAACTGACATGTGATTACGTTTTCACGCAATTTTGGTGCATAGATCCTGAGAAATCAGTACCCAAAACAACCACCTCTGGCCGTAATAACGGCCTTGATACGCCTGGGCATTGAATCAAACAGAGCTTGGATGGCGTGTACAGGTACAGCTGCCCATGCAGCTTCAACACTGTACCACAGTTCATCAAGAGTACCCACTGGCGTATTGTGACGAGCCAGTGGCTCGGCCACCATTGACCACACGTTTCCAATTGGTGAGAGATCTGAAGAATATGCTGGCCAGGGAATCAGACGAACATTTTCTGTATCCAGAAAGGCCCATACAGGCGGTCGTGAATAATCCTGCTGAAATGTAGAATTTCGCAGTGATCGAATGAAGGGCAGTACGACGTGTCGTAACACATCTGAAATGTAACGTCCACTGTTCAAAGTTCCGTCAACGCGAACAACAGGTGACCGAGACGTGTAACCAATGGCACCCCATACTATCACGCCGAGTGATACGCCAGTATGGCGATGACGTATACACGCTTCCAATGTGCGTCCACCGCGATGTCACCAAACACGGATGCGACCATCATGATGCTGTAATCAGAACCTGGATTCATCCGAAAAAATGACGTTTTGCCATTCGTGCACCAGGTTCGTCGTTGAGTACACCATCACATGCGCTCCTGTCTGTGATGCAGCGTCAAGGGTAGCCGCGGCCACGGTCTCCGAGCTCGTAGTCCCTGCTGCTGCAAACGTCGTCGAACTGTTCCTACAGATGGCTGTTTTCTTGCAAACGTCCCCATCTGTTGATTCAGGGATCGAAACGTGGCTACACGATCCGTTACAGCCATGCGGATAAGATGCCTGTCATCTCGACTGCTAGTGATACGAGGCCTTTGGGATTCAGTGCAGCGTTCCGTATTACCCTGCTGAACCCACCGATTCCATATTCTGTAACAGTCATTGGATCTCGACCAACGAGAGGAGCAATGTCGCGATACGATAAAGCGCAATCGTGGTAGGCTACAATCCGACCTTCATCAAAGTCGTGATGGTACGCATTTCTCCTTCTTACACGAGGCATCACAACAACGTTTGACCAGGCAACGACGGTCAACTGCTGTTTGTGTATGAGAAATCGGTTGGAAAGTTTCCTCATGTCAGCACGTTGTAGGTGGCGCCACCGGCGCACAACCTTGTGTGAATGCCCAGAAAAGCTAATCATTTGCATATGACAGCATCATCTTCCTGTCGGTTTAATTTCACGTCTGTAGCACGTCATCTTCGTGGTGTAGCAATTTTAATGGCCAGTATTGTCATTCGGAAAGAGAAAGGTATAGTTTGGTGACTTACCCAGTTATTGGTCCATGACGATTTGGAGATGCCCAAAGTCATGTTAGCCTAATTCTTTCGAGCAACTTATCAGAGTGGAGAAACAGAAACATGTCATCAGTTGTCACATAGAAAGAAAAATTCTGTCCTACTATGCTGAGACGGCAGCAAACACTCTCATACAGAAATACGAAGACTGCGGAAAGGTATGCGGTAAACTTTTCGACGTTCACCGCTGGCTTACACTAAGTGAGCCAAGTACCACGGCTTTCGCGATCAGCAGGCGGCACGAATAACGGAATCCATTCAGCGTGTCGTTGTTGACGTATGGCTGGGAGGCAGAAATGCTAGAGGGGCCGTGTCGCCACCCCAGCGATAGCACGTCACGTCGGTGTGGTTAAATATTTATCTGCCGCTGAAAATTCCGATAGTGGCTTACTGAGGCACGCAGTAAAAGGGGTGGGGCGGCAGAACGACGGGGTAGCGAACAAGCGCGCCGTGTAGCGGTGGGGGTGCGCAGTGTATACACTTGTGTGTCCCCCGCCGCGTGGGCAGTTTGTGCATACTAGGGTCACGATAGCGCTCATTTATTTTCGTGTTTATCTGTTTTATTCAATTATTTCTACGCGCCAGTAAATATTGTACAACATGAGTGCTTCAACGAAGTTATAAGTCGGAGCTACTCGTATATATTATTTCTCAGCTGTGTGTGTGGTTTTTTTTTTCCCCATTGGTAAGCCACATCTCCCCTATTTCTTAATCAACATTAATGATTCAGACATACGTTTAAACACTGTGTCCACCACAAATGGCCGGCCGGTGTGGCCGTGCGGTTAAAGGCGCTTCAGTCTGGCACCGCGTGACCGCTCCGGTCGCAGGTTCGAATCCTGCCTCGGGCATGGATGTGTGTGATGTCCTTAGATTAGTTAGGTTTAAGTAGTTCTAAGTTCTAGGGGACTGATGACCACAGATGTTAAGTCCCATAGCGCTCAGAACCATTTGAACCACTAATGGCGAAAAATACACAGTTGGTTTAAAGTAATTATTTCCGTCAAAATTTTTTAATTTGAAGACATTTTTGTAAAGCCAACGCAGAAGCAGCCAGCTACCGACAATCTGTTTAAGTAACATGCACGATAGCTGTGGCAGTTGTTTATATTTCTTACACAAGTGAAGTCTATCGCACGATTTCAGCCATACACGTCGATGTAAGAATTTAGAAGACGCAATCTATTGACGAATTAATCTTTCTGTTATGCACAACAGCAGCTGGAGTTTTCGCTTTCTTTAAAGCAAGCGCTGTGCTCAGCGCAAATAAAATGAATTACACTAGTGTTCATCATCATAGGTAAGTACCGTTTACTTTTATAACTTTATTTATGATTTCATTTACTTAATTTTTAATTCGACAGACGCTGTAAGCTTTTGCAGTCGTACGTCACACTCCTCTTAACATTTATTTTATAAAGTAATTCTTCATCGCTTAACAGCGTTTTCAATGTTACGTTACACTTCTCCTAACCTCACCATCATTAATCTGGATCAAAACTTCTAAACAATGTTATTGTACCTACGGTAGTTTTATTACCGCCATATTCCGTGCCACGGAAATCAGTGAGCAAAATGTTTCACAATCCTGGAAGCGCTGATTCTAAATCCAGTAATTGATGTTTGCATAACAGTTAATGAATATGTCATTTCCAAGCTGTTATCCAGGGAGTCAAAGGTTTACTGAGTTCTCATTCTGTGACAGACGTTTTTGTATTGCCTGCATGTGAGGAATCGCACTGTGAAGTCCGAGTGCTTGAACTTTTCTTCACCCTGTAAATTAAACAAGGAAGTAAACGAAACAGTGCATCGTGAAACATTTGCGAGAGTTAGGAAACTTATCCACTTATTACGATGTTCATGAACTTCTACATGTAGCTGGTAGCAACGACGTACATTTAATTTCATTTGCTTTATTTCAACCTCTGAGCCGTTGCAGTTTTCCCCCTCTGAGTGATCCTTCGTGAAAGCTATTATTCATTAAGTTTAGAAAATTGTTTCCCATCTATGCACAATGTATTTTCGGCGCATCAGGTAAATTCAGGAGACGTTCTGCTGTACGAACATGTAGAATGTTAGAAAGCGTAATTAGGCTAAAATCGTACAAACAATTCCATAGTTGGCACCTTTCGGAACGAAATACAGCTTAACGTTGTGCACGAAAATAATGACAGTAATGCAGAGCAGATAATCCGCATCATCCAGACTTTTTCGTATTCTTCGTCTCTTATTTTGCGTAACCAAGTATTTGTGCTGTAAACGCCAATCAATGATATAAAAAATTTACCAATTACAGTTCGTAAATAAAAAATGTAGGATGTTAGAAAAGGCACCACCTTACAACTGGACAACGAAGCAAGATCATTGCATAATAACAGTTCGTCATATTGGCACACATAGAAATAAACTATTCATATGCTTCCACAGAACAGAATTACAGTTCACATACTCCCTGTTACGTGCGACTGTTTACTGTTATCGTATTTTTCCCTTGACATGACGATACAATGAAGTTATTTTACCTTATTTGTGTGGTAATCAACAGTGGAACATCGTGGCGTGGCTCTAGACTGCCCTTCATAAGTACATAAACATGGACAGTTTGAATCAATAAATCAAAGTTCAGCTACAGAGCTGAGGTGGAAAAATTATTGATGAACTGTTGCTATAGTTCCGATTTATAGCATGTTAAATGACCTGTAAAAAACACAATGATGATACGATTTAATGCACCAAGATTTTACCAGATTTCAACCTAAAAATAAGGTATTGAGCAAGAGATATGTAGAATACTTATAATAGTCCCCAACGGTACCGCACAATCTATCCATTTCGAAGTACACAAGGGTGGAAGAAAAGTCGTTACTCAGCTGACTGCTAGTCTATGCCTGTAAGGCTCTCCATAGTGTTTCGTGAAAAATCAAGAAACCGTGTTGCTGACCATTCTCCATGGTACAAAAAGAGGTCTTGCCGAAGTCGTTGCAGAGGGATCTTTTATTAATGTGAGTAAAGTATGAACCTGTAAATGCGTGCATGAGCTGTCATAAAGACTTTCTTCAAGCAATTCAAGTCATAGCTTATAGACTGTGTACTAAAGAATTTCTTAGGTAATGCGAACTGCAAAATTCAGTTAATGTGCTTATGGCCGATTCATTTGCTATCGTGTACGTGAAATCACTGCAGGCAAGTTCTTTTGGTTCTCGATGCTGTTCAGTGGTCACAGATTATTTTCCACTATTTTTGTCAAAATATTGTTATTTCTTTGAATTGTTGACACTGTCACCGTATCATTGCACGCTTCTTACCTAGAATTCCTTTTATTGATGTCAATGATCTATGAAGAAAATAGGATTCGTATGGACACGATACGGAATGTAAAAATAATTAACTGGTCCGGAATGCACACAATGCTCGTTTCTCAAACGTGATGAAGTTACTCCAGTGTTCCTACCAGCCGCCGCTATGAACAGTACTGCACAAGCTACCACGTTTTCTGGATGTTACCACTTCTGCCCTCTGCGCGAGTATCATGTTCTGCAGATGTGCTACTTTTTTTGTCGGCAAAAATTGTAGTAATTATACAGTAGTCCATATGCGTTGCTTAATTAAAGTACCCCTTCGGAATTTTCGACCACATCTTAGCCTAGGAGACGATTTACACTGAAGTCACTAAGATTAAATTGTTACGCTGATCAGCGTCCTGAACGTAATATATACCAAGTGGAAGTATGAAATCGGAATTTGGTTGCAATAATTACTCTCTATATTTTGAAACTGATAATATTTTATTAAAAATAATCTTTTTTGCTATTTGTACATTTCCCCCATCTCTCCAGCAGGCTATGAATGACACGCCAGAAGAGCAGTTATTCCTTTGGAGCGAATCATTTTCGTACACTTTCATACAAACTGAATCATTTTTCAGCGAGAGCGTGTCCCAGTGATGCAAGTAGATGATAATCCGAGGGAGCCAAGTCTGGAGAATAAGCCGCATGCCCTGACATTTCCCAACTGAACGCCTCGCTCGTTTCCTTGACCCGTTTTGCTTTGTGTGATGGGGCGTTATCATGGAGCAAGATCATTGCATAATAACAGTTCGTCATATTGGCACACATAGAAATAAACTATTCATATGCTTCCACAGAACAGAATTACAGTTCGCATACTCCTGTTACGTGCGACTGTTTACTGTTATCGTATTTTTCCCTTGACATGACGATACAACGAAGTTATTTTACCTTATTTGTGTGGTAATCAACAGTGGAACATCGTGGCGTGGCTCTAGACTGCCCTTCATAAGTACATAAACATGGACAGTTGGAATCAATAAATCAAATGACTTTGTTTTGCCTTTTTATATATTCCGGTCATTTATCACGTAATTCTCGATTTAAATCGATCACTTGCTGTTGGTAGAGATCAGTCTTAATGGTTTCACTTATTCATAGATGACACCCTTCTGATTCCACCAAACACATCTTCTTCCCAAAGTGATTTCGTCTTGCAGTGGATGTCGATGGTTTGCCTGGATTCAGCCATGATTTTTCATCACCTGTCACTACTCGATGGAGAAACGACATTCTTTTGTATCTGGAAAGCAACATTTCAGAAGTGGTCTTCCGATTTGCATGCTGTTTTTCATTCAGTTCAGGCGGAACGCATTTTCTCACTTTTCTCCACCTTTCCCATAGCTTTCAACCGAAGTGAAACGGCATTCTGTATTACATTCAATTGGTCTTCAAGTTCCTGTTGAGTCTGAGTATCATCTTCACCCATTAAGGCTTGCAATTCGCTGTCTTCTAACTTTTCGGTGGTTCCCGCGCTCGACGTTTGTCACGTCAAAATCACCACTTTTAAATTTTTCGAACGATCCGATTCAGCAGCAGTTTTCTTCAAATGCTAACAGAAAGCCAATTCTGTCGGCAAATAGTAGTTCGTCGGCACAAAACTCGACATATTTACGGGTTTCAAGCAGATACCGATGTATGGAACTCGGGTTACTGTCTACTGACAGGAAGCAGATGGCGCAGCAGATGCGGTCTCCCGGGCCCTGCACTGACGGCTAGCAACATCTATAGGGAAATTCCGGTTTCATACTTCTACACCTCGTATTTACAAATTATTTGTGAAGCGTTATCTTTCTTACGACAGTTTAAAAGAACTATTACTATGTCCTCGGTTTTTTTTTTTTGGTGATATGTCACCGGTCTTTTGCGGTCAAATGTGTTGGTGGGGCAGTAAATCTATCCACAGGGCAGTGACACTGCGTCACTGCAATACACTTTGGAGGTGTGGCGGTGGGACTTGCAGTCCTGTACCACCCTCCGACGGTGACAGTACTACATCAGCCAGTCAGAAAAATTTAGCCTAACGTGGGCAGGTAGGGTGGTAAAGTATTGGACGTAGAATGGGGGCTAGTCCCGCCAAAGGATGCATCCGTGGTGGGCGTGCCAGGCCTATCGTTAGCCATGGTCGGAATCCGATTCCTCTAGGATGGTTAGGGGAACCGGATGTCGATGCCAGCGGCGTGGAAGTGTGGTCCCACCGTGGCGTAACCCATGGACTGTGTCCCGCAAGTCATCCACTTTCTCATAGAGCCGCTACGCGTTGTTGCGTGTGGTCGTCTTGAGGGGGACGATATCCGCTTCCTCGTGGGGAGTGACAATTCTCGTGAGTGGCGGGGCGTGCAGGCTTCACCTGAGCCCTTTGCTCTGCAAGCGCTGCAACGTCCGCATCCTGGTGACACTAATCGTTTCCCATGCAGCAGATCCATACGTGTGGGCAGGCAGGATAACTGTTCCGTAAATGCGTAGCTTGGTATGCAGGTTAAGTTCCCTACTGTGGAAGAGTGGGTACAAAGCCCTGGTCAGCTTTTGCCCCTTGTTGGCGACATACTCCGCATGACAGTGGGAGAGCAACTTGTGGTCCATCTGGACCCTGAGATAGGTGGTTGTTGGGGACCAAGGCACCTGCACGCCTGCAATCGAAATATTGCGGCGGAGGATTGAAATAGACTGCCGTAGTTTTGGCGGCATTGAGAGCTATTTTGTTTGTCTAACACCAGATGATGGTGGCGTCCACCTGTATCTGGAGGTGGGCGACGATGGCGTCAATAATGCGGCCAGTGGTATATAGTGCTTCGTCAGCTTATTGTGCTAGGTGGCTCTCGGGGATGACTAGCATATCATTTACATAGATATTAAAAAGGATGGGAGATAACACCGATCCATGCGGAGTGCCTGCCGGCAATTGGTGAATGCCAGAACGCATTCCCCGTTGAGCCACTAGGAAAGACCTACCGTAGAGGAAGTCATCCACGGTCTTGACATAAATATCTGGTATAGGGGTCTGTGTCAGCATCTTGTGTACGAGGTTGTTTCGCCAGATCTTGTAGTAGGCGTTTTGCAAGTCCAGAGAAATGGCAGCTGTGGACTTGGCGGTGTTGAAGCCTTTGCTGACGTGTTCATTGATCCATAGGACTTGAAGTTCGGCAGAGAGGTGCGAAGTGAATCCAAACTGATCAGGACGGATCGTCCCAGCAGCCGCAAGAGGTTGGGAAAATCGGTGAAGGATTACAGGTTCAAGAACCTTCACCATAGTATTTAGGGGGCTGATGGTCCTGTTGTTGGTGGGGACCGTAGGGTCCTTGAACCTCTTGGGGGTATCAATCAGCTTGGCTTGTTTCCACTGAGGGGGGAAAAGGCCAGATGTGAGACAACCGTTTAAAATCTTGGTGAACAAGATGAGTGGTGTGCGGGGAAGGTGGCAAAGATGTTCATTTAAAATTCCGTGCAATCCAGGGGTGGACCGCCCACGTTTCCGTCTACAGATGCGCTGAATTTTTGCCATGGACGTAAGGAGGGGAGCAGACTGGGGTGGACAGTTGCGGAAAGCAGCAACAGCTGTCAGGAAAGGTCCTGGACAAGAGGGCGGTTTAGGGTCTCGAACACATCCGTCAGCGCTTCCACAATTTGGATAGTATCATACGACAAGCCCGCTGCCATGCGAATAGGATGGGTAGTCGCTGGCATAGAATGCCGCAGGGTGTGAATGACAGCCCAGTCAGACGTTTGGTGGAGTAGGAAAGCGGACATCCTGTCCTCCCATTGTTCAGACCTCCAGTCGGCGAGCTGGTGGCAGAATTCGCGCTGGAGGCGTCTCATTTGGCGTTTCTCCTGAGGGTCAAGAAACTGTTTCCACCGCCGGCAGTAGCGGTTCTTTTACACCTTCAGCTCCCATAACAGAGGGGCAAATCGTCCAGGGGGGTCAAATTCTGAGGTGCAGTGGAGGTGGTGAGTTTCACTGCTTTCTGTATTTTGGCAGTAAGGTAATCCACAGCATGGACTATGTTGGCCGGTTTTGTCGAATAGACGTCGTGTCGAGTGGTGTTTTTAAGTACCCTGGCAAACTTGTTCCAGTTGGTGAGGGTCACAGTGGAACAAACTTCAAATGAAAGGGCTGCATTGGTGAGGTGCAAGAGTACTGGTTCATGGTCAGAGAGCAGTTCATGGAGAACTTCCAGTGAAAACTGAGCAGTGATGTTTTAGAAGATGGCCACATCCAGAACGTCTGGCTGGCAGTTAGTACGGACTGGGATATGGGTAGGTTCATGGGGGCTATAGACTGATAGTGCTAGAGTATCCTCCAGGTCAAGGAGGGGCTGGCCTTTGGGGTTAGAGACCCGAGAACGCCAAGCTGGGTGCTCGGGATTGAGATCTGCCTCATTGATGAGCCTGTCGAAGGGTGCCAATGTGCGGAGGTCTGCTTCCAGCAATGGCATGTTTGGACTCAAATACGCTGCTGAAAAGATAACGGCACCAAGGCATGTGGAGATGGTAACCACTGTGGCCTCTATGTGTTCCATTGGCAGGAGAGTCTCTTGGATAAGGACAAAAGCTTTGTTGAGGAACACAGCTGTGCCTCCATCACAGTGGTCGAGGTGGCCAGAGTGGTAACACACCATGTTGTGAAGGCGGAAATCGTCTGCCGGTTTGAGGTGTGTTTCTGTGACCAGTAAAAACATCCACATGATGGTTATGGAGGAAGGCGTTCAATTCTGTCTTCATTCGTTTTATGCCATTGGCATTAAAAATGCAGGTGACAAGATCCCGAGGGGACTGGTGGTGGTGTGGAGGTCAATTCGCCATTACAACAATATTTGACTATGTCCTTGGACTAGGGCGATGAGCTTGGAGAGCCCATCCTCCAACCAACGGATTTTTTGTGCAGTGTCACGAATAACAGCTCGGATGTGGGGTTTCGTGGAAAAGGAGATGACCTGATTTCGCGCATGGCCGCCCGAAAGAACACATCAGTCTCTACCATTGGGGTAGGGTCCCGAGTGGTCTGCTTGCCCCTGCGGCGATCAGGTGCAGATGTGGTAGTAGGCAGGGTGGGGGTAGGGGCAGAGGGCTGGTATAGTGCCACAGGTGGACTGGAGGGAGCTGCAGCTGGCTCCTGTAGTCGACGAGCAGTGGAAGCCGTCACGGAAGACGGACAATGAGGAGGAGACCGAGCTGAAGCAGAAAAGGATGTTACGGGAGTCTGCGCTGGTAGGGGCACAGGAGCCACAGAACCATCTGGTGCCTGAGTGGCTGGTACCAGAATGGCTGCTGAGGCTGGTGCTCCAAGCTGACCCCGCAAAACAGGATAGTTGGTGGTGTCCCGTTGCGGTGGGGAGGTCGATTTGTTGTCGGTTTCTTTTTGGGAGGATGAGAAGACTTCAGTGCCTTCTGGTAACTTCGCCCGCATCTCGTGGTCGTGCGGTAGCGTTCTCGCTTCCCACGCCCGGGTTCCCGGGTTCGATTCCCGGCGGGGTCAGGGATTTTCTCTGCCTCGTGATGGCTGGGTGTTGTGTGCTGTCCTTAGGTTAGTTAGGTTTAAGTAGTTCTAAGTTCTAGGGGACTGATGACCATAGCTGTTAAGTCCCATAGTGCTCAGAGCCATTTTTGAACCTTCTGGTAAACAGGGCACCCCCTCCATGATGCCACGTCGTGGGGATCGTGAGTCGTTCCCAAACACCTGGCACAAATAGGTTTCTCCAAAGCAGGGAGTGTGAAGTTCTCCACTAAATGTGGACCGGCACACTTAACACACCGCAACGGCAGGGAGAAGTAATTCCCAGTATGTCGTAAACGTTGGCATTTGCGACAGAGGGCTGGCCCGTTGCGGCCCTCGTACGATTCAGTCCGGACTTTCGTGTACAGAAGATACCGAATTTGGTAAATCCGCTCTATGTCCTCCCTACAGGAAAAGGAGACGACGTGGGAAGGGCAGGGAATCAATTCCCGGGTCTCAGGATCCCTCTTGCTATACTGGTGGACCAAAGGATCTTCGAAATCGAGCCGAAGCAGTTCCTCCTTGACCTCCTCTGCCGTAACCTCTGGTGGCAAGTCCTTGATGACGATTTTGGTTCGGCGCTTACCCGACGTCTGGTGGGTAAAGTAAGACATCGCCTTTGTCGAGAATGGTAAGATAGTCGTCCCTGCTGTCAAGCAGCTATTTTACATAATCATTTTGGTAAACAGCTCTCAGTTGGCCGAAAATGAGCCGTTGGAGCTCATTGTTCAGTTTTGTATAATTAGTGACATTATATACCACAAGGGGGGGTATCTTCTCTTTCTTCAGAGGGCTTGACGGGATCTCTTGGGAATGAGGGTCGGGAGCTGGAGCCATTTCCTCATCCACAGTGTGGCGTCCCCCGGCAGGGAGGTATCTGAACACGATCCGCTGTCACCACAGCCCGCGTGGGCGGAGGAGCGTCTGGAGTGACGGCCAGGGGACTTTTCGACTGAGTCAGCGTATCCAGAAGACTCGCCACGGTGGCGGGACAGCGTAGGGACAAGTGGAGGTACAGCTGGGTGGTGGTCAGACAGAGCCGATGTGTTTGCCGCCTCACTACGAGAAAGATCAATTACTAAGCGTTCAGGTGAGTCGTCGGATGACGACGACACGAGTGAGCCGATCCTGACACCGGACGGTGGACAGTCTTCATGGTGATCGGTTTCAGTGCCGGTGGTATCCACCGGCGATTTGTTGCGGTTGGCGCGTTCCAAGCGTTCCCTAGGCCATTGCGAAGTGGGCGGAGCATTGTGCACGACGGGAAGCTGGGATGAGCGGCGTTTCCGACCCGGTTCCCCCCAAGTGGCGGCGGTCGGAGGGTCGGAGGTCTGCTCCACGGACTCCTCCATGGAGGACATGGGTCCGCCTGACGAAGCAGGGGGCCCGGCACGATAGGACTACGCACACCAAAAACTTCCCAGCTATCCTGGGGCAATAACTACTAAGACACCAACGCCGAAATGGCAGGTACACCAACGCTGATATGCGGTGCAAAAAACTCTACTAACGATACGACACGGAAACGCACTCGTATTAGAAACCACTTCAGGGATCCAACCTAAATCACCAGTTTGTTTGTATGTTATGGCTATTATAAATAACATAAGTTTCAACAGCGAGAAAGTAGAATAAACACACCAATATCGAAAATGTCTTCTAGAATACATGTACGATTATTGATAGATGTATTGTCCGTCACGCGGGGTCGCGCACAATTGCTAAGTACATACTGGGTTCCTGCTCCCACGGGAATTCTACTCGCATCTGTTCTTCTCAAGACAAGTTAGTGGCGACAGGGTTAAATCTCAAAACCTAAACGAACTAGGCCTAACATCCGTAAGATTTGGGTCTGTGTTAGATCACTGACGAAAGGAAATACGATACACAGTCCTCTAACTTTCAATGAAATTATTTTGTATTTATTTTACGTAAATTAACTTGTATACCAGTGCTTCATAGATAGCACTTTTTGTGGTATGGATGGAAGATTAAGACTGAATCGAATGTGGACGACGGAAGTCGTAATAGTTGGAGCACAAGTTCGTAATAGAAAGGAACAGGGAAGGAAATCGACCGTGTCCTGTTCAAAGGAACTGTCGTAGCATTTGTGCAAAACTACGAGATATTTAAATCTATATACTCCCTCCAACAGAAAACTGTGCCCAGTCGTTACAAGAAGGCACAGGTCACTGTCGTTTGCAAGAAGGGTAGCATATGTGACCCACAAAACGACAGTCCGTATCCGTGGCATCAACGTGTTGCTGAATCTTAGAACATATACTAAGCGCAAACATAATAAAATACCTCGAACAGAATGAGCGGTCCTTACCGACCAGCATGGATCTGGAATACGTGAATCGTGCGAAACCAGGACGTCCTGATAGCTACAAAGAAGTAAGTCTGGAGTAGAAGTACTTTCTAACTCCAGAAAAGCATTTGACTCAATTCTACACCAGCGGGCATAACCGAAAGAACATTCTAACGTAGTACCAAGCGAAATTTGTGAGTGGAATCAGGATTCCTTGGTAGGGATCGACAGAGATCGACAGAAGTAAATTCAGGCGTGCTCGAGGAAGGTTCCTTGGGATCGTTTCTGTTCATGTTATGTATGAGTAACGTCTGGCAGACAATATTAATAATTTTTGGCGATGGTGCACCCAGTACATAACATATGAAAGTTTAGGTGCCCGAAAACATCTCTTCAACCAAACAAACAAAGTGATCTTGCCCTCCTCCCCCCCCCCCCCCCGTCCCCCCGCCACGACCTCAACTCCCGGCTAGCCATAAAAATCACAAGTTCCCGACTTGTGATAATAAAATGACAAATAATTTTTTTACGAAATACTGTTCAGAAATTTAGGTTTTAAAACGTAATGTCTTAGGATCAAACCAATAAATGCCCAAGATTTAATATAAACCACAGGTACTATAGACTGTCTCCGTATCAGAGCGACTTTGTTCCTAGTTGCCGGCCGAAGTGGCCGTGCGGTTAAAGGCGCTGCAGTCTGGAACCGCAAGACCGCTACGGTCGCAGGTTCGAATCCTGCCTCGGGCATGGATGTTTGTGATGTCCTTAGGTTAGTTAGGTTTAACTAGTTCTAAGTTCTAGGGGACTAATGACCTCAGCAGTTGAGTCCCATAGTGCTCAGAGCCATTTGAACCATTTGTTCCTAGTTTTGCTCGAGACACATCTGCACAAGTCGGTAGTCTTCGTGACTGTGACGTCATGTTTTCAAATGGTACCAGCCGCATGTTGTAACAGTTGCACTGTACCTGCTAGGTGTGCGTGTTTCTAGTATCGATACACATCATAAAAGCTGATGTACGTATGTGTGTATGTATGTATGTTCCACATCTCCTTCTAATCCAGTAGACCGGTTTCAACCAGACATGGTACAAATATAACTTTTTTCTTTGAGTCATTAATCTTCTGACTGGTTTGACGCGGCCCACCATGAATTCCTCTCCTGTGTCAACCTCTTCATCTCTGATCAGCGCTTGCAACCCACGTCCTCAATTATTTGCAGGCTATATTCCAATATCCATCTTCCTCTACAGTGTTTGCCATCTACAGCTCCCTATAGTACAATGGAAGTGACTCCCTGATGCCTTAACAAATGTCCTATGATGCTGTCCCTTTTCCTTGTCAGTGTTTTCCACATACAACTTTCCAATTCTGTGTAGAACCTCCTGATTTCATACCTCATCAGTCCACTTAATTTTCAACATTCGTCTGTAACACATCGTCTCAAATGCTTCGATTCTCTTCTGTTCCAGTTTTCCCACAGTCCATGTTTCACTACCATGCAATTCTGTGCTTCAAACGTACATTCTCATAAATTTCTTCCTCAAATTAATGCCTATATTTGATTCTAGTAGGCTTCTCTTATCCAGGAAGGCTCGTTTTCCAGTGCTAATCTGCTTTTGATGTCCTTCCTGCTCCGTCAGTCATTAGTTACTTTGCTGTGTAGATAGCAGACTTCCTTAACGTCATGTACTTCGTGACAATCAATCTCTATGTTAAGTTTCTCGCTGTACTCATTTCCGCTACTTCTCATTACTTTCGCCTTTCTTCGATTTACTCATAATCCATATTCTGTATTCATTATAATGTTAATTCCATTCAACAGATATTTTAATTGGTTTTCACTTTCAATCCGAATAGCAATGTTATCAGTGAATCATATCACTGATACCCTTTCACCTTCAATTTTAATTCCACTCCTGAACCTTTCTTATTTCCATCATTACTTCCTCGATGTACAGATCCAACAATAGCGATGAAAGGCTACATCCCTGTCTTAGACCCTTTTTAATCAGCGCACTTCGTTCTTGTCGCTCCACTCTTATTATTCCCTCTTGATTCTTGTACATATTGTATATTACCCGTCTGCCCTATAGAAAACCCGTATTTTTCTTAGAATTTCTTACATCTTTCACCGTTTTACGTTGTCGAACGCTTTTTAAAGGTCGACGAATCCTATAAACGTATTTTGATTTTTCTTTAACCTTGCTTCCATTATCAACCGCAATATGAGAAATACCTCTCTGGTGCCTTTACCTTTCCTAAAGTCAAATTGATCGATATCTAATACATCCTCAATTTTCTTATGAGCAACATGGAGGACTGTTAAGCTGATTTTGGGATAATTCCCGCATTTGTCGGCTCTTGCAGTCTTCGGAACTGTATGTATGATATTTTTCCGAAATTCAGATGGTATGTCGCCAGCTCATACATTGTACACACCAACGTCAATACACGTTTTGTTGCTACTTTCCCAAATTATTTTAGAAATTCTGATTGAATGTTATCTATCTCTTCTGCTTTATTTGACCTTAAGTCCTCCAAAGTTCTCTTAAATTCTGATTCTAATACTGGATATCCTAACTCTTCGAAATCGACTCCTATTTCTTCTTCTATCACATCAGACAAATCTGCCACATCGCAGAGGCCTTCAGTGTGCTCTTTCCACATACCCGCACTCTCCTCTACTTTAACAGTGGAATTCACACTGCACTCTTAATGTTACAACCCTTGCTTTTAATTTCACCGGAGGGTGTTTGGACTTTCCTTTATGCTGAGTCAAACATTCTGTAGCGGCTCCTGGCCAGTCGTCATAAAAAGCGCGTGATAGAATTTTCTCCGTGTGTGTAAGACCAGTTAACATGTATCCATATAGTGCCACGCACATGGCGAAAGAGAAATAATTTAAACACGAATAAACATGACCAAGTGAAACAATAAAGCAAGACTGTATACATATTTCACGATTGTATTATGTGTGTATGTAAAACATTCATAATTATTTGACGTTTTATGCATTTTTTAACTTTGAATCCATGACATATTCTCTTGGTAAATGAATTAGTGATTATGATCTGTGCCTCAGATAAAAAGAACAATTCAGTTCATGTATAAATAGTAAAAACCATTGCAATAATCTCTCTGTTCTCTTTGGGTTTCGTTACGCGTAACAATTGCGTGTTAAGCAAATGTATATGCTAGCCGTGAGTCTTTTGTTCATGAAGCTTGAGATCTGCCATTAGGCGAGTTGTTGTAAGAATGTGTGTACAATTAATGCATTTTTGTTTGAATATATAGAGTTTGAGCAAATATGTTTTTAAAATAATTTGTAAAGTTCCCAGCCATTCTTCCCGTAAATAATTTAGGCATTTTCAGCATTTAATTTAGCGGAAGCCGCTGTACCGATCTGCGAGGGCAACGGCCGCAGACGCGGCACATTTAAAAAATATTTATTTCAGGCATCGCAGTCACCTCGCTGGTAAAGCGAGGTAACATAATAATATTTAACATTTTCTTACAGCTTCCAGCAATGCCGGCAGACTATATCATTTTATTCAGTGCATTTCTCAGATTGATTCGGAAGGTGCTGTGCGACATGTTCTATGCGGTGGCAAAAATATAACGAATAACTGTGTTATGACTTTATCGTTTTCACATTTTGTGGCAAGGTCTGCTCTGTGAAACTAAAGCAATATTTTACATTTTTTTCCTGAGAACACGGGCTAGCCGCGCGCCAGTTTTAATTAACAGTATTCAAAAATCCACTGCATCACGTAACCAACATTCAATGCTGTAACGATCATTTGAATTTCATTACTGACTTTCCTGAATACGATGCAAGGTAGTGAGTTCAGATGCAGTTTTCTGTCTTTCTTGATTACGTTACAGTAGCAATAGAATGTTCCCTACATGATTATCCAGAGCAGATGTGGAAAAGCAATAATTTGATCCACGGTGTGCCACATTTATGATAAAAGTGTTTATTCCCTCTCCCACTCCATGTCTGAACTTAACAATAAAATTAACTCCAGTAGTAAAAAAAAGTGATAGGAGGAGTAAGGAAGACGGAATAATTCCAACAATCATTTCTTTTTAGATTTCACATTTTTCATGCACCATTTCGTCTTAGCTTCCTTACACTTCCCATTTATTTCATTCCTCATTGACTTGTATTTCTGTATTCCTGAATTTCCCTGAACATTTCTGCACTTCTTTCTTCCGTCGATTAAGTGAAGTAGTACTATATGGAAATGGGGGTAAGAACCATATACCAATCAAAGTGGAAGGATGAGAGTAAAAACGTAGTGGAGCTCACGACGTGGGGATTCGCAAATTTTATTCATTCAGTATTTGAGAGTGAGAGCACAAACTTTATATATAATTTCGGGCCTTTAAACTTTTTCTAACCTGCAAAATGATGAAAAGAAATAAGTTTATCGCTTACTACATTTTCACTCTTCGTACGTAAAACTGCCGCATCATGCGCGACGTTTAAATGTATTACTTCTGTGTCACTACCTCTATTCGCAACAAATTTTGCTTACACGATCCACATATACAGCTGAATCTGATTACTAAATTATATCAGTGGACGACCCATAGTTCTGGAGATATGATGCACCCAGTGAGATGCTTGAAAAACTACCTCATCATGCATGATGTTTAAATTTATTACGTCTCTGCTACTAACTCTATAGCAATAAACGAGATGGACAGAGAGACGAGGACAGGATAAAGGGAGTCGGGAGGGGTTAAATGGGCAGAAGGGATGGACTGAGAAGAAGGAGGAGGAGATGGCGAGAGGATTAAGGAACAGATGGGCAGAGGGGCGAGGAGCAGACGCACAGATAGACAGGGGAGAAGCAGATGGACAGAGAAATGGAGAAGTAGCAGATGGGCAGAGCACAGGGAAGAAGAGTGGGCGGGTGGAGGAGGTGGGCGGAGAGAGGGGGACGAAGGAGTTGGACAGAGAGGAGGGCGGATGAGATGGATAAAGAGAGGGACAGGTTAAGAGAACTGGAATGAATCCATACCGGGCAATGCTGATTCTCAGCAAGTTAATTAATAAACCGTTTAGCGGTGAATGACAATGAAGATATTCGTCGCCTATCGACGTCACGTACAATGCCGACTTCCCATACAGTTAGGAAAAACAAACCACGATGTTACGTGAGATACGCAGTTTAAAAACGCCCCTGGGAGGTTCCGGAAACCCGTTCCGGCGCATTCCGACCGAAATTAATCCCTGGATGCACCTATTTGTTGTGAGATTCTGCCTGAAGAAAGCAGCACAGAAACAGTCAGATCTTGTTAAGACTTCAAACTGGTGAAAAGATTGGCAACTTGCTTAAAATGTTCAAAAAGAATTGTGTACTTCAAGAAACTAGAAACATAATACATTGCAACTACAACTTGCATTTTTCACAAGTAGGCTCAATCAACTCACATAAATATATGTATGTAACGATTAGTATGGTTACGAAATGGACTAATCACACAGGATAAGTCGTATGTAAAGCAGCTGACAGACTCTGCATCGTTGGCAGGACACTAGGGAAATGAAGTCTTTCTACAAAAGCAAGTTGCCTACAAAACACCTGTGCGAAATATCACAGAATATTAAGTTTGTGGAAGCCACAGCTAACAGGACGATTAGGGAAAACTGAATGTACAAAAAGTGACAGCGCAAAATGTTGCAGGTTTGTTTAAAACACAGTACAGTGTCACGGAGGTATTGAAAAATCCCGAATTAGCATGCGCTTGAAGATAAATGGAAACTGACCTGCCAATTAATATTCACAAAATTTTCAAAATTCTGTTTTAAATGAGGAATCTAGGAATGTATTGCTTCCCTCTACGTATCAGTCAGTATTCAACGCGAAGACAAGTTTAGACTAACGCAGCTGGTACATGGACGTTTATGCAGTCGTTCGTCACTAGCTCCATATGCAGTTGGAACGGGAACAATCAGTTGTACCATGGAAGTACCATCTGCGATTCACTCACCAGTAGTTTCCAGCGTGTAGACGTATCGGTAGTTGAGTCACCGCCCTGTCGATTGTGAGTCCAGTGTCTTTAATCACTGTGTCACCTTGCTCCATCAGCATTTCAAGTCAGGTATAGATTTGTACAGTATAGTGTCCCAAAGCTGTAGAACAAAATTATTCTGATGTCAGCAGATACCTGGCTTTCTTATCGGTATCTTGGGAAAAATGATCTGTCATTTCTCCACCACGAGTGGCTGGCATTGTCAAAGATTCAGTCTCCATTGCTGGTGGTGGGTCGGAGTCGGGCCCGCGGCCGGAGGTCATACGTGGGTTGTTTTTTAAGTAAGGGCCGTTTTTATTTTTTTAAAAAAGATACAAATACTTTTGTAAAAAAACTTTTATTTTCTGATTCTACACACTTTTACCTATTTTTCTACGTAGTTGCCTTGTTTATTTAAGCACTTGTCATACCGTACAACTAAGTTTTTAATTCCCTCGTATGTATCGGCGGCGCCAACGTCTGAGTGCGTTTCCCTGATCATTTCTTCAGTGGTTCTCCCCTTGTTTCCCATGTCACCTGCAACGGTCGTTCGCCGCAGCATGGAAGCCAAGGATCTTCTACATCTACATCTACATACAAACTCCGCAATCCACCATACGGTGCGTGGCGGAGGGTACCATGTACCACAACTAGCATCTTCTGTCCCTGTTCCACTCCCAAACAGAACGAGGGAAAAATGACTGCCTATATGCCTCTGTACGAGCCCTAATCTCTCTTATCTTATCTTTGTGGTCTTTCCGCGAAATGTAAGTTGGCGGCAGTAAAATTGTACTGCAGTCAGACTCAAATGCTGGTTCTCTAAATGTCCTCAGTAGCGATTCACGAAAAGAACGCCTCCTTTACTCTATAGACTCCCACCCGAGTTCCTGAAGCGTTTCCCTAACACTCGCGTGATGATCAAACCTACCAGTAACAAATCTAGCAGCCCGCCTCTGAATTGCTTTTACGTCCTCACTCAATCCGACCTGATAGGGATCCCAAATGCACCAGCAGTACTCAAGAATAGGCCGTATTAGTGTTTTATAAGCGGTCTCCTCTACAGATGAACCACATCATCCCAAAATGCTACCAATGAACCGAAGACGACTATGCGCCTTCCCCACAACTGCCATTACATGCTTGTCCCACTGCATATCGCTCTGCAGTGTTACGCCCAAATATTTAATCGACGTGACTGTGTCAAGCGCTACACTACTAATGGGGTATTCAAACATTACGGGATTCTTTTTCCTGTTCATCTGCATTAATTTACATTTATCTATAATTAGAGTTAGCTGCCATTCTTTACACCAACCACAGATCCGGTCCAAGTCATCTTGTATCCTCCTACAGTCACTCAACGACGATACCTTCCCGTACACCACAGCATCATCAGCAAACAGCCACACATTGCTGTCCACCCTATCCAAAAGATCATTTATGTAGATTCACCTCCGATGAACACTGACCATCGAGGACAACGTACTGGATTCTATTACTTAAGAAGTCTTCGAGCCACTCATATATTTGGGAACCAATCCCATATGCTCGTACCTTAGTTAGGAGTCTGCAGTGGGACACCGAGTCAAACG
This sequence comes from Schistocerca nitens, assembly GCF_023898315.1. Classification (NCBI taxonomy): domain Eukaryota; kingdom Metazoa; phylum Arthropoda; class Insecta; order Orthoptera; family Acrididae; genus Schistocerca; species Schistocerca nitens. The sequence continues at coordinate 51,578,911 of NC_064618.1, read as the reverse complement.
CTTTCCGGAAGTCAAGGAAAATGGCATCCGTCTGATTCCCTTCATCCATGGTTCGCAAGATATCATGTGAAAAAGGGTGAGTTGCGTTCCGCGGGAGCGATGCTTTCTAAAGCCGTGCGGATGCATGGACAGCAACTTCTCTGTCTCAAGGAAATTCATTATATTCGAACTGAGAATATGTTCGAGAATCCTGCAACAAACCGATGTTAAGGATATTGGTCTGTAATTTTGAGGATCCGTCCTTCTACCCTTCTTATATACAGGCGTCACCTGCGCTTTTTTCCAGTCGCTCGGGACTTTACGTTTCCGGTTAAAACTGTTCTCAAATTTCAATGGCTTCCCTGAATTCGGTATGTAGCCAATATACGCAGAAAGGCCAAAGATGATCACAGAATGCCTCAAATCCGTAAAGGGCAAAAGGAACTCAGTCGGCATGTCAGTAGTATACTTCTTATAGGATGGTCTATAATGCAGGAATCCTCGGACATAACCAGGAGTGTAAACTGGGACAGGTGGCCATGTCGGCCAAGATACAGCACGCGCTGCGTGAGACCGACCACCGACCAAAATTCTCCGACATGCATGTTGTGACTATGGAGAAGAGCTGCCACGATCCATTTATTAAGGGAAGCCACGTAGCTATAAAAATAAGACATTTCATTTCAAACATTGTTACGTTTTCGTACCTCAGTCAGTAAAAACGAAACTTATTGTCCGTCCGTTAAGACATCTTTTTCTCAGGAACTAGTAGATGTATCAAGCTGAAATTTATGTCAAATACTAAGACCTGTCGTCCCTTGGCTGTATACAGAATTTAAGCTTCTAGTCAATGCAATCGAAGGATACAGCCCTGCACTGAGACCTTTATTTCTCAAGAATAGGTGGAGGTATCAGGTTGAAATTTATGTTTAAAACTAAGAACTACAGTCCCCAGGCGGTATAGATGATTTAAGCTTCTAAGGCGAAGCAATCAAAAGATACAGGAATCTATGTCACAGATTATGACACATGCCAAAACATTTAGATGAACACCATTGTACTTGTACAGAACCATCAGAATACGAGTTCTACTCGCATTTGTCTTGTTTTTATAAGTTCCTTGTCATCCACGACCAGTGCCATTTGAATAAAATCACTTTGAGTACTAGACCACGTCATTATGAGACAGCAGCAGTAGTGGAACTCCTACTGCACTGTTTCCATAGACACTAAAATCACTGAAAAACAATTTGTTATATTAAAATTGTTATCTCATAGGTAACTACGATGTAAAAAAAAAAATATTGTATGTGTGAAAACCTGCTCTGCTGTAAGAGAGGCCTCGATGGCCGTAATCAGATCAGGTTAAATAAATAAATAAGTATAATAAAGAAAATAGCTGAAACACCAAGTTTGCAGTGGTTCTCCTCAGGGCGACTAACTGCTGTAACCTGGTTATCGTCTTCTCTGCATAGGGTGATTCAGCTGCCCCTCCCTTTCAACAGGTTTTATGCAACCCGCAATGCCTTCAAAAACCAAGTGCGAGCTTATCGTATTCTTTCACTCACTACATGCAAACTATTACTCCTGCAGAAAAAATAACAAAAAGTTTTTGTAGGAAATTCAATGTAGTTAACTTTTGTACTGGGATACACTTCTGCTGTTGCGCAAGGTTTTTGAGGTGTTCAAGAAAAACAAGTTTGGAGGCCGCTTTTATAAGTTTTACTTGAATTATTCTAAAACAATAGCTACTAATGTAAATGTGTCAAAGTGCAAATTACCTACAAAAAAGGTCCTGTTTGTTTTTTTCTTGGGAATAATAGTTTGGATGTACAAAGTGAGAGAATATGAAAATCTTGCATGTTGTATTCGAAGGTGTTGTGGGTTGCATAAAACCCATGGATGGAGCAGCTGAATCACTTTTATGCTGATTTAATTCGGTTATGAGGTGGCTATCGCGGTCACATTCTGGGCTTCCATTGGACAATAAGACTGGCAAAGGAACAGAAGAACTAATTTCTGTTGCTCGTTCACGTTATGTGAGAAACTTCAGTGACCGCGTACGCAATGTGCTGCCCCGCGGAGGAACTGAACCAATATTTCACAGCGAGCGCAAGATACGGTATCTGCTTAGGCCCACGAAGGATACCGTAGAAGCTCTCCACACTGTAGACGTCTAAGAACTTGGTTATAAATACGGCGAAGTCTATGTTGGTAGTACCAGTACACCGATTAGTGCTCACACTAGAGTATGAACGCTACATGCTGAAGCGGTTGTTGGCTGCTGAAAGCAATGGCACGATTACGAATGAAGGTTGATTTGCAGAGATGTGGCAAAATAATTAATTTTGCAGAGGATTTTTCTTTTTCCTCGCGAGTGGCGAAGTTTGTCACTCACCTAGCTGTAGACTGCTGTCCCAACTGTGGCTGGCGCCGAACTACTCTTCTAGCAGGACTTCAGTTGATGGTTAGCTAACATAATCAGCATGACAACAGGCAGAAGATACAGACAAGAGAACATGCATCTGTTCTGGCAAAATCTACTGTATTAAACCTCCAATAACAAGTAATAAACTGGCGTGGTAGCCTGTTGGAAGCATAGGCGGCTAAAGAGACTACTTGCTAGGGCATAAGCACCAGGCAAGCTAACATACACTCACAAGCGACGACATCGGCGAGCCCCTGCAACCGAGCAACATTAATTGGATATGCCAGCTGCTATTAAAGACGACGAACAGGCTGCAGCAGGGAAGCCGACAAGCTCGCACACTAACGCACAAACAAACCTCCAGCACTAGCCTATACTGTGAATCCGATATATGACCTATTGGACACTAAACGATGATGAACCCAACTGTTACAGGCGTGCTGATGCTGACTGAGAAGCCAACGCCGGTACCCAGCTGCAGCAGCCGAGTAACACCGCTCTACAACGTCAGAGGTACCCGCCTGCATGATAGCCACTACTAACAAAGTCTACCCTTGCATGACCTGTCGCAGGCAGCAAGAAAACCGCTGCTGCTCTTATAACCTGACCCATCAACATTTTCCCTTGGCTCTTGCCTTGGCACTTTTTCTCCTCTGCCCTTAACATTGCTACCCTTAGTTCGACTTTCGACCCAATTTATCTCCAGATGAGCGCGTATTAATGGTTAGTCATAACCAAACCTACGCAAACATCGCTTACCCACATCCTGCGAGACCTCACTTAGTGAAAACTAACCAATACGCAAAGTTGGCTGTAGACCCTTTGTGTTGGCAATCATGCCGGTGTGGGCATGGAGGGGCTCCAGCCCAGATTAAAAAAAAGAAATACGAGGTGTGGCTAGAAAAAAACCGGACTAGTACCGGTGAAACAATAAAACGAATACAATAAGGCAGAAAGTCGCGTGGCCTGTCACGTGACTCTCGCTCCGCCTACTGCTCGAGTTTCATCTGCCTCCTGCACTCAGTCTGCCCGTGGCGTCTCTTTTAAGTAGTTGACGTTTTCTCTGTGCGTCGGAAAATGTTGAGTGTACAGAAAGAACAGCGTGTTAACATCAAATTTTGTTTCAAACTAGGAAAATCTGCAAGTGAAAGGTTTGTAATGTTACAACAAGTGTACGGCGATGATTGTTTATCGCGAACACAAGTGTTTGAGTGGTTTAAACGATTTAAAGATGGCCGCGAAGACACCAGTGATGACACTCGCACTGGCAGACCATTGTCAGCAAAAACTGATGCAAACATTGAAAAAATCGGTAAACTTGTTCGACAAGATCGCCGTTTAACAATCAGAGCAGTGTCTGAGTTAACAGGAGTTGACAAGGAAAGTGTTAGGCAGATTCTTCATGAAAGTTTCAACATGAACCAAGTGTGTTCAAAAATGGTTCCAAAGTGTCTCACAATTGAACAGAAGGAACGCCGAAGAATGATTTGTTCTGACATCCTGGAAAACATTGAAAGTGATCCCACCTTCTTACAAAATGTTACTACTTGCGATGAATCGTGGTTTTTTACTTACTATCCCGAAACTAAACGCCAATCGATGCATTGGAAAACTCCTGGTTCTCCACGACAAAAAAAAGCACGAATGTCAAAATCGAAATTCAAGGCAATGATGATTGTTTTTTTTTTTTTTTTTGACATCAAAGGGATTGTGCACATTGATTGGGTACCAGAGGGACAAACAGTGAATCATCATTACTACATTAGCGTCCTGGCTACCCTACGTGAGCGAGTACGGAGAAAACGGAACGATTTGTGGAGAAAAAAGTCATGGATCCTTCACCAAGACAATGCCCCAGCTCACAGTGCGTTGTCAGTGAAGACGTTTTTGGCAAAACACAACATTCCCATCTTAGATCATCCACCCTACTCACCTGATTTGGCCCCCTGTGACTTTTTTCTTTTCCCTAAAGGCAAGTCAGCTTTGAAAGGAACTAGATTTGAGACTGTTGAAGCAGTAAAAGAAAAAGCGACGGAAGTAATGTATGGACTTACCGAAAATGATCTGCAGAATTGCTATGAACAGTGGAAAATTCGTATGGAGCGGTGTAGAGACCGAGGAGGAGAGTACATTGAAGGAGATAACATTAAATTGTAAATAATTGTAAATAAATGTTTTTTCCAGCATCAGTCCGGTTTTTTTCTAGCCGCACCTCGTACACGAGTATAAGTTCTGTAAATTTACGGAAGCCAGGTCCTATTACTTCTTACTGCAGGACAATAACATAAAATGTAAACCATTCTATCGTATGAACAGCGCTGAATTAAAACAGTTCAACCCTTGAACTACGAGAGACGGAGAGGAGAGAAAACTTGGATAACTTTGTCCACTAGCTTGAACGGTAACGGAAGCCAGGTCAGGGCACTTCAGACAACTAGTCCGGCATCATCTCAAAACGGCTTGTCTATTGCACACTGAAGGATTACCAGCACAACTACGAACGCTAGTAAATGCGAACTCGGAGCGATTTTAACTATCTGCTTACTCGCCAGCGGAACGGCCCGTGGCGAGGAATGGTGCTCAAGGCGTGCTCACCAACGTTAAGATGGCGGCTGGCCCCGAAATCACGACCGTCGTAACTGCTCACCTCTGTCCAACTCGATCAACCAGTCACAACTGAGCGATCATGGCGTCTCCTCTCACTCTTTTGGCCGAGGAGCCCTCGACACTCGAGAAAAGGGCAGGATAGCCAATCTAACCAGCGCTACGAGTGCCGTTAGCTCCTCTGTGCAGCGGTCTGAAGCCACGGCCCACGGGTGGGGACTGCTGCAGGCACTGGCGGCAAGTTCCGCGAAAGCGGCAGAGGCTCTCGTGTCCTTCAGCTGCAAGTAGCCGTGGCCTGATTTAGAAACTAACGGCTGGCTAGGCTCTGCCAATATTCGTCATCGTGCGATATTGTGGAGATAATCAAATTATGACAGAGAAAGTTCAGCCGTCCTCTCGGGCCCGTAGTCCGTTGGTAAGGCAAGCTGATGGTGGTTTGAAACTCTGATTGTGTACAATTAAAGATTGATTAGGAAGACTTTTGAAACAACAATTTAATCAACTGGAGATGCATATCAAACTGAGGGTAATTTTCTGAGTCACTCGAACCTTATGTCAAGGGATTGATTTCATTTACTTAATGCACTCTCTCTTTGTCACTGAGCTGGACCACGCAGCAGTACTGATTGGTGTTAGGCCTTCAGTCAGTACACGAAAAGTCTGTACTCTACAGTGTGACGCAGACAACACAACAAATCAAGTACGAGCAATTTTGCCGACCTATTCATTTTAAAGAATCTCGGCAGCCGTTGGATAAAGTACACAGTGATCTTAACAGTAACGATAACCGGTGAGCAAAAAGGACCTCGACCAACGAGGAAATAGCATCGTGTAACGGGAGTTTCATATTGAAACTTTATATGAGCGAAATTTTATGGGACTTTTTTCCACCGATCGTGTGATAGATGCGCACTTCCTTGGGCGCACCGATGCTTGCTGCGGGCTGCGGGCTGCGGGCCGCGGGTTGACATCCCTGCTACGCACAATCAGCCGCCAGAGCACTGCTCTGCTTCACCACTATGCTGGGTACGAGCTGCCGATTCGCTGTTGCCTACCGAGCACCTGCCGTAAGAGTACAGACAACATCCTACCGCACAGACACCCCTCCATGGCAACTTTTACTTCTAGTTGCCCAGGGGCATCCATGAATGTGACGTCGGTGACCACATGGATAGGGAAACAAAACACTATATGGGGGAAGAGCATCACCATAACGTGCAGTTGGTCGTCGTGAAGAGGACCTCTGAAAAGTCGATTGCAACGTCGTCATTTTAGTTGTCTTAGTGTTCTGTAATGATGAGGCCTAACACCCAAAATGACTTTATTGTGTTCATTCTGTTGTTTGACACCTGTGTCACCATGACGCAATGGAGTGTATCACACTGTAATCTCATTTTTGAGTGCAGAAAATCTACAGCAATTACAGGACAGTCTCACTTTATATCATTCGAGATGAACAGCAGTACGACGACAACGACAGCACCTATTGTCAGATATCAGACACAAACGTTCTCTCTCCGGCAACACTGTGTTCGCTCACAACTACTAGAAATTGGTTATAAAAAACGATTTCACATTCGAGTCGCAGAAGAATAAACATGAAGTTTTCTTACTGCGCTCCTGCAGACAACGTTTCAGTCGTTAACGCTCCGCATCTCAAACACACGGTCATCCCCTCAACCATCTCTATCTCTTCCTTTCTCTCTCTGTCTTGGTCTTTGTCAGTCACAACTCTTTCTCAAATCTTAATTGCTCTTTAACACCCTCCTTTTGGTATCCCGCTGAACTGTACATTCTGTTCTTTTAATTTCTGTTGAGCTTCAATCTCTTACAATGTCTTCCAATTGATATTATGAATTATTACTACTTCTGTCCTTGAAATTATCAATTGTACGTTATCTGATACTCGTTAAATAGAAGACTTTTTATAAACAGTCTGCCTCTATACAAGTAAAATGAGTTATTTTCCTGTCATGCATTAAAAGGAAACGTCTCGCATACGCTTGATTCGATGGAAGCCCGTGGATCCTACTAGTCAACTCATATTTCCTGTCGCTCTTACAGACTTTCCATTCTCTGTTTTACCTTACGAATTCCTCCTTGTCGATTCTTCTCGGAAATATTGATCTAAGATATCGTACACGTAATTCTGAGAAGTCTTGACCCTACTCTCGCTTATACAGATGATCTTTGGCCAAATGAAATCAAAATGCCAGTTTAGAGGATGGATGACTATTGTTGCAACACAAATTTGGACACAAAGTCGGAAATATTGAAACAAATAATTTCTGTGTTGATCAGAACCTAGAAGCAGGTTCTTGTGAGCTATTACTGGATAATATATCTCCGATAGTTGTAACAGTCTACTGATCCCCTCTGGGAAGCTTTCAGCTATTAATGAGGAATTTAGATGTATTATTGACGGACCTGTCACAACGGATGAAACAGTTAGCAGTTTGTGGAGATTTCACTGTACATTTCTTAAAAGATACGGACAGGTAAAAAAACTACAATTGTTATTCAGATATTTTAGTCTAATTTCATAACTCAATTTTTCAGCAGCAAAATAATAGGAGACTGATTGGTAACATTTTTATTGACAGTGCTGAGGCTGAAATAATTAACGTGTACCTGACTGTTTATGGAGTCATGATGCAAAATATTTATTTTGTAGGTCATGTTACACTCTTGGAAAAACTCAGGTTTTGTGGAAATGATGGCTTCACACACAACTCCTTTCATTCATATGTAACAAACTGAATGCAAAACGTTATGCTGAATAATTCAGAAAAAGTCATAAAGATAGAAAATTTTAGTAACTAGAGGAAAGAAAGAATGACAAGAGGAATCCCACAGGGTCCACTTTTGGGTCCATTACTATTCCTTATATAAATGAATGACCTAGCTCTACATCTACATGGCTGCTCTGTAAAACATACTTAAGAGTCTGGCATGGGATTCATTGAATCACCTTCTTAATAATTCTCTATTCTTCCACTCTAGAACAGTCCACAGAAAAACCGCACACCAATCTCTTTCATTGCGAGCTTTGATTTCCCTGATTTTACTATGATGATAATGTGTACCTATGTAGGTCAGCATCAACAAAATATTTTCGCATTCGGAGGAGAAAATTGGTGGCTGAAATTTCGTGAGAAAATCCTGCCACAAGGGGAAACGATTTTGCTTTAACTATATCCATACCAGATGTTTTGTCATATAAGTTCCTCTCTCTCCCCTGTTTCCCGATAACACAAAACGTACTGCCCTATTTTGGATTTTCTCGATGTACTCCGTGAATCGTGTCTGGTAAGGATCTCACATCGTGCAAGACTATTCCACAAGAGGATGGACAAGCATAGTGTAGGCAGTCTCTTTGGTAGATGTGTTGCACCTTCTAAGTGTTCAGCCATTTAAACATAGTCTTTGGTTCCCCTTCTCCACAACATTTTCTGTGTGTTCTTTTCAATATAAGTTCATCATAATTGTTATTCTTAGTTATTTAATTGAATTTACAGCCTTTAGATGTGATTGATTTATCGTGTAACCGAAGTTTAACGGACTCCTATTAGCACTCACGTGGATGACCTCACACTTTTCATTATTTAGGGTCAATTTGTAATTTCCTAAATCGTTTGTACAATCGGTTTTGATCTTCTGATGACTTTGCTGGACGATAAACGACAGCATCATCTGCAAACAACCTAAGACGACTCCTCAGATTGTGCCCTAAATCGTTTATATACATAAGGAACGGCAGAGGGCGTATAAAACTACCTAGGGGGAATCCAAAAATCGCTTCTGTTTTACTCTGTGATTCTCCGTCAGTTACCAGGAACTGTTATCTCTCTGACAGTAAATCACTAATCCAGACACATAACTGAGACTGTATTTCATAAGTACGCAATTCAATTACAAGCCGCTTGTGAGGTAAGATGTCAAAAGCGTTCTGGAAATCTAGAAACACGGAATCAGTTTGAAATCCGTTGTTGATGGCACTCAGCTCTTCGCATGAGTGAAGGACTAATTGTGCTTCGCAAAAACGATGTTTTCTAAATCTGTGTACTGTGTGTCAGTACACCATTTTCTTTCAGATATTTCATAATGTTCGAACATAATATACAATGTGCCAAACTCCTGGACCGGAAGACTTGCTTTCCTTCATTCTACAACGAAAATTAATAATATTTGCACACAATACTTGTGTTACAATATAAAATCCCATTAGAGAGAAACCAACAGAATACTTGGTGAATGTTATTTTCCAAAAAGTCATTAGGTTGTTCTCTGAAAATGGACTCTACATATTTAAAAAAAAACACACACACCCCGTTCAGTTCTGTAGAACATATAGAGTCATACCGACCTACCGACAATTGATGTAGCGCTTGAGCGGTGGTCAGTAAATAGCGTACAATGCACCAACGTTTAAGCTGTACATCCTGACGAAAACTTGAACAGGAAGAAGCATATTACTGAGCTTCACAAACAATTAAGTTCAGTTACTTTTGCTCTTCGTATAATTGCTGGTCCTGGAAACAAACGTATCAATCTCCTGAAATATTTTGCTTATGTAGACTCAATAATGCTGTGCGGAATAATTTACGTGATAAATTATAAAGAAAGTAGTGATTACACAAAAGCGAGGAGTAAGAATAAAATGTGGTTTTCAAGCAAGGATGTCATGTATGCAGGCTCCTATTGAAGGAGCTTGGCATTGTAAGTGCGCCTCCACAATACACATATTCGCTAGTAAAATTTGCCTTGAATAATCCATCACAATTTAAGAAGAAGAGTGACTTCCATACCTACATCACTAGAGGGAAAAACGACCTTTATTCTTCTTTGTGAAAACTGTCAGTAGCTCAGAAAGGAGTTCAATACGGAGTAACCAAATTTTTTTGGTCTTTTTCCCAATAGCATAAAAAGTCTGACTGGCGGAGGAACAAGCTTTAAATCTAAATTAAAATCATCTCACTTGGATTTCACCTTCTATTCAGTCCGCCTCCGTAGCGCAGCGGTAACGTTACCGCTTACAATGAAGGGGGTGCGGGTTCGATTCCCGGCAGGGGAATGGGTGTTGTGTGTCCATCATCATCATTTTTAACATCATTGACACGCAAGTCACCGCAGTGGCGTCAACTAAAATGACTTGCAATACGGTGGCCGAACCCCGTAGGAGATATCCCACGCAATAAATGCCATACGATCATTTCATTTACCTTCTATTCCATTGATGAATTTCTGCTTGAAAACTGTTAGAACGTAATAGAATGTGATAATAATCATGAAATGTACTGCATGAGTAGGACTCAAAATAATGATGTGTTCATTAATGTTAACACTAGTCATGCATACTGTGGGGTGGATGGTGGAATTTATGTTGTTATATTTAAATTTAGAGTGTAATGTAGAAAAGATTCTTTATTTAATGCTGTTGTTTGCCGTTCTCAACACTGGCTCTCTAACTACAATATTGGCAACCAGAAAGTGATTAGCAAAATGTGAAGCCTGTAATTAGAATTCCTAGTGCCCAGTTCATCTGAGAAATACATTTACAGCTACAGCTTATAGCTCTGAGGAATTAGGAGATTGTCTGGGATTCATAATCGAAAACGATTCTTTCTAAAATGTTCACTATATTCTGAAAGTCACACACCAAAAAAGAATCCTCACAATCCAACTACCAGAGCAGTTCAGAGTCTAATGCGCTGATGCAACTATAACTGTCCAAATTAAATGTTTCAGTGAATGCTCGCCATAATTTGATGATAATGTTCATCAAACGCCACGCTAAATAATGGTAGAATGTTTGTCCCGCGGCGGCACGTGAAAATACGACATACGCAAACTGAAGATATATAATTAAAGTCATCCCAGAATTAACACTTCACTCGAAAACGATTTCATGGTTACGCGTATCCCGAGTAACTTATTATGGCATCCGAGGCGGTTTATAGCTATGATACCGATGCGACGCGACTCCTGACACAGGTGGTGCGCTAATCAGCGTTTGTAGAGAACTGGGGCCTTCTTCCTCGCGCAGCCTTCTTCTAAATAAAGCCGCAGTGCGGACGGCTAAGGGAACGCCCGATCAAATCGGCTCTCCCGACTAGCCGCTGGGGTAGTAATGCACCACTTTAAGTTATCGAATAAATCATTGCTTCCTTTGCTGATGGCCCGTGAAGCTCTCAATTTAAATGTGCAATCAGCACACAGGTAAGTAATCATAATAAAAGTCTGACGTGGCTAAGTCAAATATTTTGGGCGAGAGAATTAATTTAATTACACTACACGCAGTAGACGAGCTCTGAACTTGCCCTTTGGAGATACGCTATCGCTATAGTTTTATAGTTATTCAGTTGAAACGTCTCACATCTTTATGATTATAGCGGATCTCCCTTCTACTTAAATTTAAACATCCGAGCCTTATTTATTCGCCTACTTAATCTATCTTGCTTCCTTAATTTCTAAGACAAAAACGAGAAAATCATGAATTTCAACAAAAATTTTAATTTTTGAGATCCAGAATACTGTTTCTACTAAATTATTATGAAAAAGGAATCTAAATATAAATTTTTAAGTTTCTAGCTCTTTTCTGTTGCGCCAATGATTTTTACAGAAAAACGTCCAAATTTCGAAAATGGTTAAAGTTATTGAACTGATATTCAACACATATTGATTTAGTATTACTCCTGACATGCTAGAATCGTTTCAGGTTATTTATCTGAGTTTTAAAGTATTGCGCAACAGTTATGACGTGAGAGCTAGTTACCGCGGACTAGGCTGACACACAATGGGAAGACTGATGAGAATTTTATAAGGCGTGAGTAGGCTGCTTCCCTACAATACATATCCTGTAAACTGACTTGTCCCACATTTCGATTAAAGGATCTTTCAGATGATCTATGGTACACGTAAGTAACTAACTTACGCAATATCCCTTGCCTATGCTGTGATGCTATGTAAGTGGTGTGGATATACCTTTGGCTCCACTAGAATATAGTCGAATTCGCTGAAACCGGGCAGTAAGTGCGACTGCACGATCTACGTAGTGATCCGCGTTACATTTTATTTTTTGTTCTTACCTCTATGGGAATTTATTGGTCGCTAATTGACGACGCACATGTTTACCAGTAATACAAGTCCTAGTGGTAACCTTAAATACCTAGAATACTTTACACAGAACGAACAGATCCATTTAGCAAAGATAACTTATACTCGTCTGATACTGAAATCCCAAGAAATCGTTCTACACATTATTATGTCTGCTAGTCACTCTGAGTGTCTTGACTTGTCAGTGAAGCATCATGACATAATTATCTTCTATTTACATTTTAGGGCCTCGTTTTCGGGTACAAGTATTGACGCAAACTGATGATTAGTGCTCTGCTATGGGCGACAAATGAACAGAGTGAAAACCCTTTAACCCTGACCAAAGCGTATTGCGTTTCTTCAGTTATGGTTGTAGTGAGTGGGTTCTCAGATGCCTCTCGCCAGCCCAAAAGCGACATTTCATTTCCATGAAAATATTAATGTAACCATTACTTCCTTCACAGATCCTTGAGATGCTCTCTGTAGAAGAACGAATAGTCTTTGCTTCCTAGAAATCGTGGTGGTAAAACATTCGATGAGATGCGTGAGTTGCGTCTATCAAAGATATCGCAAAGTCACCAACAATGGCCCATAACAGGCTTTGTCTTCACACGAAGGAGAAGTGTGCCTAATGCGGAACGTGCTGGATGACAATCAACATCTGATGGCGCAATATGGAACACTGATGAGGCCATTAAAAGTAGTCCAAATGCTTTTTATCCTCGACCGAGCCGTGGGCTGAACATAATGTAACACGGAGACTTTTTGAAGGCGTAAACGCACGCGGCACAGAAACAACGCCTGTCTAGACCAGTTCCTATGGCAAAGAAAGTCGAACAAAATTAAGTTAGTAATGTCAATCGCAGGGTCGGGTGACTGGCAAAATTCTGAGGCCCCTGTTGGTAATCTCAGACTGGACGGATTATTAATCAAAAAGTCAAAAAACTAAATCAATTAATTTACATAAATAGATTTCCTGTGAGCAACCGATACTACTGATAGCTCATCTGCAAGGAGGATCATTGACTGGAGCAGCTGAAGTAATTTCTACATTCGCCATTTAATTAATTTAGAAAGTACACAAGATAGCGAACTTAAGTGAGGTCCCACAGCCACCATGTTTAAAGATTAAGTTGAAGCCAAGCCGTTGTGAGGGCACACTAATTCGTCCTTCGTTCGAAGAACTGACGCCCAAACAGACGCTCCAAGTTGAGAACCAAAACACCGCAGAGCCTGGCTGGGCCGACGCTACAGAAAGAGCTCCGCGTTGTCCCCTTGTCATGTTGACTATGGGAACCTATTTGCTAACTGCCTGCTCACAATGCGGTGTGGCCTTCGCGTTTAGCAAATAGTATCGAGAGTCGTTCTCCAGCGCATTCTGGGGACTTCACACCGTAAATAGTCGTACAGTGGAAGTTACCGCCATTTTGATAGGCAAGCGTCGTCTTCCATCCCCTTGGGAGCATTCTTGTACCAAGACCGTCGTTTTGGTCAGCACGGTGGGAAGCTAATAGCAACGACGTTGGTTGTCACAGTTCAATCACACCATTTACACCACGATTATCCGGCATCATGACTCTACTGATGATAATATGATAATCGATATCTTTCGGCTCCTGCTTTTATATTCGTACTATGGAACTAGTGGTTAGCATTTATCATCTTCTTGATACAGCTCGACTTAACATTTCTCGCTCTCTCTAGGGACTGTATGTATACTTGTTTTAGTTTTCATTACGTTTCGTTGTACGTTTCCTTCTTTGTCCTACAACAAGGTGCTACTAACCAGTTCAGACAGACTTGTAAGCGAACGCTGTAAAACATTGTGTCAAGACTGCCTCACATTTGGGTTCCCTTTTGCAACACACTCAAAGAAGAATTCCCTGACTATCATCAATGTGCCACTTTCTCTCTATCCATTTTTCTTTAGTTAAACTATCAATTAGACGACGAGAAGAAGCCCGTCGCCTTCACGGTCCAGGGACAGATGGTTAAAGGGTGGATGTAACTTCCTGTCCGTTACAGAAATAGTGCTAGTCAGTACGTTTCTCCTCTCCAGCCTGCCGAAAACGATCTGTCATGATCTTCTGTCTAGTGTAGTCTTCGTTTTACGCCAAAAAAGGTAGCTTGTTGTATCTAGTTAATTCATCACTTGGAAGATTATGCCGCTACAGTAATAACGTTTGATGATGTTTTGGAGGCCTTGCAAAATGAAAACCTGTGAAATAATTTCCTATACTCAGACGAGACCACATTTTCATATGTGGCTTCCTGAGCCGTCACAGCTGTCGGATATGGGCCTACAACAATCCTCAGGAGGTGCAAGAATGTGAGAGCAACATCCCGAAACTGGATGTGTGGCTAGGGATGACCAAGGCTAAGATTTGCATAGCAAAATATATCTTGTACCGGTTACCTAGATCTTTTCATTGAACCACAAGTGCAGTCTGTTTGACTGGAAATGGTTATGTTCAACTACTTGGACATCATTTGGTTCAAATGGCTCAAATGGCTCTGAGCATTATGCGACTTAACTTCTGAGGTCATCAGTCACCTAGAACTTAGAACTAATTAAACCTAACTAACCTAAGGACATCACACACATCCATGCCAGAAGCAGGAGTCGAACCTGCAACCGTAGCGGTCGCTCGGCTCCAGACTGTAGCGCCCAGAACCGCACGGCCACTCCGGCCGGCGGAAATCTTTTGCAGCCGTTCATGGACTTCATGTTCTCGAATAGTGGTGGAATTGTCACAGGGCCACAACTGTTCACCATTGGTTTGAAGAATATTCTGGACAATTATAACGCGTGATCTAACCAGCCAGATAGCCATGAATCCCATCGAACATTTATGGGACTTAATCGAGAGGTCAGTGCGTGCACAAAATCCTGTACCGGCAACACTTTCGCAATTTTTGACGGCTATAGAGGCAGCTTGGCTCCGTATTTCTTCAGGGTATTTCCAACGACTTTTTGAGTCCATGCCACTTCGAGTTACTGCGCTGCACCGAGCAAATCAGGACCGACACGAAGTTAGGAGGTCTGTCATAACTTTTGTCACACTTTTGTATCTCTGTTTCTCCCAGTAGAGGATAATTACATGTTTCATGAGAGTGATTTTAGTAGGTTATGAATCGGTCAAGCAAAATTCTTGACATAATCTCCTAATAACTTTTCACTTTCACACATACAAATTTTCTTCCCTAAAGCACAATACCGTCGTTTCAGTCCTAAATATTCCACCAAGATTTGCCCCCTGCACAGTAAAATATGAAGTCAATAATACTTCTTTGTCTATTGTTGCTATAATCACTTACACAATGTTTACTTGTCTCTATGGTCACCAAGAAGTGGCTTCATTGAGTCCTGAATACTGACGCCAGAGCATTAAACTACACAGTTCTTTTATCGTGTACTAGACTTTTCCCTGTACCTTCACCCACACAATCGATAAACACATAGGCATACACACCTCCTCCAATCTCTCTCTGTGTCCACCTCTTCGTCCCTCTTTCTGTCCACCCCATCCTCCCATCTCTTTATAATCTCCTCTTTCTGAAAGTATCTTCTTCCCAACTCCCTGTGACCATACTCTCTTTTCCCTTTCTCTTTCTAACTCTGCCTCCCTCTCTTCCTTTTCTACCTGCCCATTCCTCATCTATTATGTCCACTTGCATTATGGTCTGTCCTCCATCCCTCTCGCTGCCCATTTCCACTTCCCCTTCACTCTGATCATCCCTTCATCTACCTCAAACTGTCCCTAGCTATGCTCATCGGCATATGTAGCCCTTGCAATACAGTTAAATAAAGCAGACTTATACTACTTCCCCAACACATCTGTCATGCAGGACAGGCTACATGTCAGGGGCTTGAAAATCATTTGTTTGCTCCTGATGAACAGCTTCCATGCAAAGAAGGTCGGTAAAGCAAGCTGACATTACTCCAACACAATACAGCACACATGCAGGGCTACCTACATGTTGGTAGCTGGGAAACTGATTCTCGTTCCTGAGATGTTAGCTGCCCTGCAAAGCAGGTTGTTTTGACAGGTCAAGCTGTTCTCACATAACATACAGGCTACACCTACACACATACATGCACACGCACAAACATACAAACTATGCTTTGCATGTACAATGCTTAAAATAAATATTACAAATAACAGGACAGCAAATAATTTTATTAATGAGTGGTGTCCTGACTCACTTCACATGTCACAGCACCCAACTGGGTTGCACACTTCCCCACCACCACTCTGCACTATCTGAGCAAGAGGAAGGTGAAGAAGGGGACACTGTAAACTTCTGTACGTTTAGATACCAATAAACTCGCAACACATGTGACTTGGTTTCATATTTCATAATTCTCAACAGCAGGGATCACAAACAAAACAGATTTTCAGTATTATTTGATTATTTTCGGCGTTCTGAAGACATAATATAATTTTTATCTGACACAAACTGTCAGAATATGGGGAGACACAGACAATGAAACTGATATTTGCACTCAGGTTACCTTGTAGTTGTTACTTATTTAGTTTTGTATACAAAAAAGTCCTTCTACACACATATGTTGATGGAAAGATTGTAGCACTTTTGCAACCTTGTTATGAAGATGTGGAAACTCTATGTGAGGCAAACAATATAGACATGATGGACAGTTATAGCGTAAAATAATATGTCTTTAAATTGTATTGCAGATAAACCAATTATATCTGCACATGCACAGGGACTCTTTCAACTGAAACGTCAAAGATCCTCAAAAACAGATTTAAAACATATGTAAGATTGGTACTGCCCTCAAAATGACTATGGCATGCCATCAAAAGAATCACAGAACTAAATTTTGATACTGCATATTACTCTTTTTTTTGTGCCACTCAACATAAGATAATGTATGAATTCTTGCATATATGTATATTTTAAGATTTGATACTACACAGACATTTGAGCTCTACTGATTAATAAAAAACTATAAATTATTCCATAGAAATACTCTGCTTGCAACCAGAAATAGACCTTCCACACATAAATCACAAAATGAACATTTTTAGTTTATCTGGATAAAAAAATTAATGTGCTCTCTGATGTTGCAATTTTGGTGCCAAATACGTAATTTGTTTTAGGTACATATTTTGGAACTATTTGCATAATATAAGATGAATTCGAGTCATCCAATAAACGGTTTCTTAATGAGTCTTTATTATTATTCACTTCAGAAAATAATGTCTCATAGGCATAGTTGGATGTAAATATTGTAAAAATAGCTAACACCAGCTTCCTTAGGCAGCTGTATGTGCCAGGAAATCAATTCCGTGTTTCCATAATTTTAATATTGATATTTTTGCTCATATTGCCGCAATATCCGGACAAGTACAATTTATCCTGTGAGGTCACATCTGTATACATAATAAATTCTAGTATATCCAACAGTTCCTTGACCTGAGGTAATCTCTATGAAAATTCTTTTATTGAGGAATTTATTATTGAAGAAAATTCGTCAGTGACTGTTTCTTGGTCTGGCTTTTCATGTAAATCAAAATCATATTTTAGAAGCAATACCGTTATTGAAAATATCCTCAAAATCGCAAAAACAGTTTTGCTTGTGTCTTGAAATTCTGGGCAACGTCCGTAAAAAACGCCAATTTTATAAGCCACTTGACATACATTAACTGTGAACACTGCACAGTTTTCCTCTCATTTTGTAAAAGCGGAATCCCTTCCAAACAGTCCATAAGCTTTTGATGTACCTTGCTCGGCTCAAAGAGGGAACTTCGATATACCTCAGTAAGCTAATATGCACCGAGCTGACTTCATTCAACAACGGTTAGGATTTTCGTTTATTAAGAGTTTGCGATCTCGTACAAGGTTCACTATTTTGTGACTGCGGCCACAAAAATCACGGTTCAATCCCGTCTCCAGCCATCCTGATTTAGGTTTTCCGTGATTTCCCTAAATCGTTTCAGGCAAATGCCGGGATGGTTCCTTTGAAAGGGCACGGCCGATTTCCTTCCCAATCCTTCTCTAAACAGAGCTTGCGCTCCGTCTCTAATGACCTCGTTGTCGATGGGACGTTAAACACTAACCACCACCACCACCACAAAAATCAAGGGAAACGAAACCAGCGTTTTCAGAAAAGGCTTGTTGATGTACAACGCAGTGGAATTCAAGAATGTAATGTCGAATGTGTGCTTGGAATAAACTAATCAAACCGTTCTTTGCCCATCATATTGGGAGAAACATCAGGCCCAATTGATAAAATTTTGCTTCAATATATTTACTTATCATTAAGTGAATTTTTAACGTTCGTAATGGTATCTGTGTCCTCAGTGGTTGCTGCGAACGATATTATCGCAATCAACTCTTCTTTGATTTCATATACAACACAATATCGAGCAACATAAATAAACAGGCAGATATAGTTACATCTCTACTTTCGTCAAGTCACAGCGAAACACACTGAGGTGACGAAAGTCATAGGACAGCGATATGCACATATACCGTTGGCGGCTGTATTACGTACACAAGGTATAAAAGAGCAATGCACTAGCGGAGCTATCATTTGTAATCAGCTGAATCATGTAGAAAGGTTTCCGACGTGATTGTGGCTGCACGATGGGAGTTAATAGACTTTGAACGCGGAATGGTAGTCGAAACTAGATGCATGGGGTATTCCATTTCGGAAACTATTAGAGAATTCAGTGTCAAGCGCGTTCCGAGCATATCAAATTTCAAGTATTACCTGTGACCACAGACACACAGTGGCCGACGACCTTCGCTTAGCGACCGAGAGCAGCGGTATTTGCGTAGAGTGATTAGTGCTAATAGACAAGCAACGCTGCCTGAAGTAAAGGCAGAACTGAATCTTGGAAGTACGACGAACGTATCCGTCAGGGCAGTGGTGCGAAATTTGGCGTCCATGGATTATGGCAGCAGACGACCGACGAGAGTTCTTCTGCTAACATCACGACATGGCATGCGGCGCTTCTCCTGGGCTCAGGATCATATAGGTTGAACCACAGACGACAGGAAAGCCGTGGACTGATTAGATGAGTCCCCTGGTAAGCGCTAATTGTCTGGTTTGAGTGTGACGCGGATCCAAGTAGTCAACAAGGGACTGTGCAAGGTTTTGGTGACTCCATAATGGCGTCGGCTGTGTTTACATGGAATTTGCTGGGTTCTGTGATCCAACTGAACCTCGTGAAGATCATGTACAGGTATTCATGGACTTCATGTTCCTAAACAACAATGGAATTGTTATAGGTGACAGGGCGCGACGTATCCGTCTACAATTGATTGCGATTTGTTTGAAGAATATTCTGGCCAATTCGAGCAAATGATTTGTTCACCTAGAACGCCCAACGTGAATCCCATGTAGCATTTATAGAGCACAACCGAGAGGTCATTTTGTGCACAAAATCCTGCACCAGCATCTCTTTCACAGTTATGGTTAGCGGCAGAGGCAGCATGACTTTATATATCAGCAAGGTACTTCCAAAGACTTGTTATGTCCACGCCGCGTGAATCTCCTGCACTACGCCGGCCAGAAGGAGGTTCGACACGATATTAGGATGTATTTCACTACTTTTGTCACTTAATTGTATAAGCAGAGGACTTTATGCCATATTTTTCTTGTTCTTTTCCATTTGTCGAAAGTTTTAGGATACTGTCTTTTATTGTATTTCTAGAGAATGGAATATCTTTAATGCGCCCAATTACCCTACCTTTATTTTCAAAATCTTCAATAAATGTTGGCGAACATGCTACCCACGCTTTCTTGAAAAATTCTCCGCCGTCAAAAGATTTAACGTGCGGGGCAATGTCATTTGCAGTCGAGTAACTTCGAGGTACTGGTACGACTACCTATGCTAACAACATAGATGTCGACTGCCAATTCCTGTCTTTATTAGCATGTGCAGCGAATTACTTTTGTCCGGTACGCTATTTTGACAAAGTGAAATGTCCCCTTAGAAAATTTAATGAATTACCGTGCTGACAAGCCTCTCACGCTATTTGATTTTCAAACAGTTGAGCAAAACTGAACGTACTCAGACATTTCTCTCTTTACTTCTTCTGATCAACACTAAACTGACACACAATATTTTTAGCGCAAGGCAATCTGACTTACAAAAATTGAATAATGCTCAGAAGTTAAAAGACTGTACTAATTATTTGTAATTACTTCACATGACGTAAGCGAGCAACAAACAAAAACAAAGAGATGAAGACAGTTTCGCCGCAACAAGTGGGCAGTGCTGTACTTGTCTGCAGGGGTCGGGAGTCGTCTTGTTGGAACAGTTGCCAAACTTTCCGGTCTAACAGTGGATGACGGTGTGTTGTTAATAATGCATCTGACTACACCGTAACTCACAAGGAGGGAACACGAGTGAAAATCGGTCATCTAAAATTTCTACCATACCCTGACGGCGATAGCCCGTTTACGATGAACTGTGATAGTATGACTTTGAAAGCAGACAAACAAGTGAACTACACAGTGAGACACGGGAGACGGACAATTTCTAAACATAGAATACACGTGAAATTTTAAAATTGATCTATGCTTGATCGGAGCTCCTTACCTGTCATTTAACGCAGGCCAGACTTATTAGTGAAAACTAAGGTCGTCGAGGTGAGGTCCATCACTTAGAATGTACGATTCAAGTATCTTCACCAAATTTCTCATAACACGGACTAATGTCTCTGCAGCGATGGCAGGAGCTTCTTGAAGCACTGCATTCTTCAAATGGTCCCAACTTCGTGGTTCGTGCTTACAGACCCGTCTCTTGAGGTATCCACTCAGAAAAATGTCACATGCTGATCTGGAAGGGAAAAGAACATTGCCTATATACGAGATAATCTGTTCAGGAAAAAAGCGTCCAAGAACTGCCATTGAAGCGTTCTTGGTTTGTGATGCAGCGCATCCTGTTGGAACCAAACATCTTTTAAAGGGTCTTTTAAAGGTCTCAATTCTGGTTTCAAGAACGTTTGAAGCATGTGAATTATCGATCCTAATCAACAGTGACAGTGGCCGCATTACCTTCGAAAAAATAACCTTCAGTAATGCCGAAAGAGAGAAAAACACACTAGACTGTGACTTTTTCAGAGTGTAACAGACGATAATGAATCAAGTGTAGATGGTTAGCAGCCCAGTAACGCAGGATTTATTTATTGACGGTCCCATTTACGACCGATATTGATTTGTACACGAAACATTTTCAGCGTAGCCGTGACAGGCTCACCACTTCTTACGAAACTGTCATAGACTAGCAAACAATGTTGCAAGCTATATTGCTCCATTGTAACTGCAATCGCGTCTTGTGTGGAGAAGAACTACCCCCACCACGATCTTTTCGCACTACCACGCTCTCAGTAGTACGCAGTTCAAAACCGTTCGTTTTCCGAGTGTCACCCTTCATTTCGATTAGGTAGGCCTACCTAAACTCCTCATTTAATGCGGTACACAAGCTGCTTGGTATTGTTCCACGAATGGCCCCTGTGTCGTTGGTTCGCCCTCTGTGGCCTATAGGATTGTTTCTAGAATGAATTTTCACTCAGCAGCTGAGTGTATGGTATTTTGAAGTTTCATAACAGATTGAAGAGGTCGGACAGAGGAAGACTTGCCCACGAAAGACGAAGGTCCCAGATTCCAACCCCAGTCGAGCGCACAGTTTTGGCTGTGGGAAGTTTCGAATCGGCACACATACCTAAGCAAAGTGAAAATTTGTTACGGATTCGTTAACCACATTTGGCCTGCGATTGATGTTAGGTTCTTTAAAATTATTTTGCATCCGGAATCGGTACTAGCCTCACTAGATTTGGCTGAGAGATGCCTATCTTGAAGAGAAGCGTGGAGACAGAGCTTAACAGTGCTCTGAGAGGGGCAGAATTAGCGCCTCTTTGCCATGGGAGCGGCCGACTACTGCGGCTGTCGTTAGGCGTCTTGTGTCGTTGCTCCGGTCTCGAGACTGTCTGCTTCGCTAACAAGAGTGGCAGCGAAGGCGCCGGCTGGAGAGAGGGTGGAGGAGGAAGGGGAGGAGGGGGTCGGTGGTAGCCGGCAGAGGGCGCTTCACACGGCCTTTGTGCGGGAGGTTCTTCCTCGCCTTCGGTGACGAGACCCGTCCTTAAAGAACAATCCACCATTCGGGAACGGGATTCGTCTTTAAAGAACGATCTAGAGGCCGTACAACAGCTGTGACAAGCCGACTATATTCTGTCTTCCCCGCACGTCACGCAGCCGTCTTTGCTCCGAGCGCGAACAATGCACGGAATCAGAGTACAGTGCAGCATTAAACGAACCGTTTAGGGAGGGTGAAGATGAAAAGTACACCCACGTCCGTAAGTTACGGGATCTTCCCAGTGCACGAAAAAACAGTGCGTCAGCGGCACTGCTCAAACTAACAGTGAGGCTTGTACCTGCTGTTGAGTTTGTGATCTTCGTTCATACTGCACTACTGTACAGTAGTAATAGATAACTACAGTTTTAGTATGTTACTGTTGACACGATGAACTACGTGTTTACTGAATACGCCGACATGGTGTTATTGTACGGAAAAGCTCGGTGCACTGAGAGGGCTCTTGTCGGTTGCATGCAGAGCGTTTCCCACACCGCCAGACACCTTCGTACTCCGTCTTTGCAACGGTGTACCAGTGGGCCTCGGAGAACCGTACATTCATCACCAGCAGGGCCGTCAGTGGTGTTCCAAGCTTGCGCCGCACATCCGAGTTTCCATACGCGGTGGAAGAGGACGGGATGACGAATACCAGAAACACAGCAACGAGACTGAATATGGGTTTATCAAATTGTTTGGCGCTTTTTGCATGAGCAGCAGCTACCCTCATAGCACACTGGAAAGGTATTGGCGATGTAGCCGCAGGATTGTACGTCACGATTCCGCTTCTGCAGACGGTTCTCGCACTCTTTTGTGGACAAGTCCGTCTTCCCAAGGAAGGTTCCTTTCACGAATGAAGCAAAGTTCACCAGGAAAGATGTTTTCAAATCACACAACAGACATGTGTGAGCTGATGAAAACCAGCACTGCCACGCGGGATTAGCTGTGCGGTCTAAGGCGCTGCAGTCATGGACTGTGCGGCTGGTCCTGGCGGAGATTCGAGTCCTTCCTCGGGCATGGGTGTGTGTGTTTGTCCTTAGGATAGTTTAGGTTCTGTAGTGTGTAAGCTTAGGGACTGATGACCTTAGTAGTTAAGTCCCATACGATTTGACGAACATTTGAACAAAACCAGCACGCTGCGCTCCGCAGTAAGTTTATGGGAACGATACAGTCTGAGCATTTGAGCAGGGTTCCTGATCGGACGTGTCATTGGGCCACACGTTCCTGTACCACATCTCAGGGTTCCGTGTTCTCGAGAATCCTTGACGGCGAACTGCGCCACTGCATGTGTGCCAAAACTTGTCGCTTCGTCACGATGGTGCACCACCTCGTTCCTCCCGCTCGGTCTGAGATCTTCTGCACCAACGATTTCGGCAATAGTGTGTTGTTCTATTATAAGCTTTCTATAAAATTTTGCCTAGATGCAAGAAAACTGAATATATCGATTTCGGAAACATTCCCCTCATGTAACACGTACTTCAGAGAACATATTCAGTTGCTGAGCAAGACTGACTGTTGCTTGGCCCCGTGTTGCGAGTGTGAACAGTAGCGTGAAATAAAACTTTAAACTTCACGAAATGAAGAATTTGAACTGAAGAAAATGAATGTAGTTGAATGCCAACGGAAAATGGTTGTGTGCTCAATAAAAACTAAATAACTAATACTCAGTATTGTAACACATTAGGAACGTTGCGTGATATGGAGTGCGATGTTTGACTTGGAATGTCCACAAAAATAAACTACTCCTCTATTCGGAAGGAAATAACTGTTTGGAATTACCAACACTGTTCAATGAAAATTAATGCACTTAATGCTTAATATACCTTTAAAGTTCTTCCACAATCTTCTCTCTCGATAACATGAACAAGAAAGCGTTATATGCCAACTTTCATCTTCATAATAAAGTATTCTAGAAAGCTGCTCCAAGATTCCCGATAACAGACCCTATTCTCTGAAAATCTCAAAAAAATGGTTCAGTACAGGACAGGATAGAAAAATCAAGACTGCAGTGGTATGGACACATGAAGAGAATGGATGAGGGAAGAATTCCAAAGAGGGTGTTTGATCTGCAACTGGAGGGGAAGAGGCCCAGAGGAAGACCAAGAGATAGATGGGTGAAGGGAGTGAAGGAATGTGTGACGAGAAGAGGAGAGAACTGGACGAAGGTGGAAGAGGGGGAATGGTGGAAAGACAGAACACGATGGAGAGGCTTGTGTTCCCGACAGACCCAGCCAGTGGCTGGAAACTGTCCAAGATGACGACGACTAGCACGACATCTGATAGTCCTGATTATACACTGTTTGCATAAGAATGCAAGGTAAGATCCGCCCTGAAATTAACGCGACTTACCTGTTGCTGAACATTTTCCTTTTTTGTGTCTGGAGTACTGATTTTCTCGAAAGCACGCGCAAATCATCAGGCACAACAGCTAAAGATAAATAATCTACTCTAAATCATTTTTGTCAGTAACAGCCTGTTGCTTCGTGTGGCGTAAGGTGCAATACACACACGATAAAAATTGGAAACTTTACTATAAATCATGGAGGTAGGTTTTGCTATAAAGAAAACTGTTTTTGAGAAATATAACTATGGTTATTGACAAAAAGACTGCACAACAAAAGAAGACTCTAACATAATTACAAAATTTTCTGACTGCAAAGAAACAAGGAATATACCTTTAAAGTTCTTCCACAATCTTCTCTCTCGATAACATGAACAAGAAAGCGTTATATGCCAACTTTCATCTTCATAATAAAGTATTCTAGAAAGCTGCTCCAAGATTCCCGATAACAGACCCTATTCTCTGAAAATCTCAAAAAAATGGTTCAAATGGCTCTGAGCACCATGGGACTTAACATCCGTGGCCATCAGTCCCCTAGAACTTAGAACTACTTAAACCTAACTAACCTAAGGACATCACACACATCCATGCCCGAGGCAGGATTCGAACCTGCGATCGTAGCGGTCACGCGGTTCCAGACTGAAGCGCCTAGAACCGCACGGCCACAACGACCGGCTGAAAATCTCAAGTGCTCACTACTATGCCTCAGTGTCCCAGCACGGCACAACAGACTATCAAGTCAACCATAGATAAAACTAAACAAAGAGTTAAGCATCCTATTCATAACTCATGAAGCGCGCTGATTCATCTTATTCCCAGAACAATAATAAAACAGCAGGAAACACATGAGAACTTATAGTATTTTTCGTCTAGAGGTTAATGCTACGTTTCCGTACATGAGATCCTGTGCTAAGCTTAACCTTCTTAGTCCCCAGTACAGGTCCTCATAGTCTGTAAAGGGAATCTAGTCACAGCCTGTATTTATGTGTGTACTCCGCAAGTCACGGTGCCGTGTGTGGTGGCGGCGGGTTCATGAGTGTTCAGTTTCATCTCCTCCATTTTCCTCTTCCGTTCGCGGCTGGAGTGTGTGAAGAACGACTGTCAGTAGACCTCCCTACGAAATCTGATTTCTCTGATTTTCTAGTCGTGGCGTACAACCGACTTTGGCCCAATAACTACGGTGGAATATTCAACTAACAAATGTATACACACGAGATTTGACGAGTCAGTTGTGAGCAGGCGGCATGAAGTATTGTACGTGCGGCCGTAATGCATCATCGATGTTGTGTCACTAGTCGCCAAGCAGGGATATTTGTAAATCAATTGTTAAATACACTCTCCAGAATATTTTCTGGAGGGAAAAAGTGTGTGCAAAATTTGACCCGCAAACCTAGACTCCCGAATGAAAACTACGATGCGTAGTCGCCTGCCGCGACTTGATATAATGATAAACGCGGACAAATCTTTTCTGGAAAATATCAACACGAGTGCCGAGACTTGCCGTTATCAATATGAATTCACCATAAAATGGAAAATTTCACAAAGTCGCATTAATTTTCAATGCTTAGACGATGGAACCCACCAGGTGTAGCAGTATGAAACCGGATTGTCACTATAGAAGGGGCTAGTAGTCAGTGTAGGGCCCTTGAGTCCCCCTCTACAGCGCCATCTGTTTGCCGTCATGGCTGACGCGAATGTCAACACACAGTAACCCAAGTTCCGTGCAACGTACATGTTTCAAACCTGTAAACATGTTGAGTTTTGTGCCTACGAACTACGATTAAAAAAAAAAAAAACACTGCTCCAGAATCGCATCGAATGCTTGTCCAACCTTTCGGCGAACATGCTCTTCGGAAAACACAATATTCCGAGTGGCCCAAAAAATTCAAAAGTGGTGATTCTGATGTGAGAAACGGTGAGCTCGGGAATCGCCCGAAAAACTTCAGAGGCAACGAATTGCATGCCTTATTGGATGAAGATGATACTCACACTCAACAGAAACGAGCGGAACAATTGAATGTGACGCAGAAACCAGTATTTTGTCGGTTTCAAACCTATGGGAAAGGTGCAGAAAATGGGAAAATGGGTTCCACATGAAATGAAAAAAGACAGCAAGCAAATCGAAAGACCACTTGTGGAATGCCGCTCGCCAGATACAAAAGAAAGGCGTTTCTCAATCGAATAGTGACAGGTGATGAAAAATGGCTGTACTTTGAGAATCTTAAGCGTCGTAAGTCATGGGTGAATTCAGGCAAACCATCGACATCCACTGCAAGACCAAATCGCTATGGAAAGAAGACAAAACTCTATGGTTGGTAGGATCAGAAAGCTGCTAAAACCTGGTGAAACCGTTAACACTACTCCATACCAACAGCAGATGATCGATTTAAATAGAGCATTATGTGAAAAGCGACCGGAATATGGAAAAAGACACCCTGAAGCCGTATTGCTCCTTGATAACGCCCCATCACACACTAAAAAACGGGTCAGGGAAACGATCGAGGCGTTCATTTGCAAAATGCTAGGGCATGCGGTTTATTATCCAGACTTGGCTCCGTCCGATTATCATCTGTTTGCATCATTAGGACACACTCTCGCTGAACAATGCTTCAATTCCTAAGTAGTGGGACTACCTTCGTGTCTCCCCAAAGTACCGTTATCCAAGATGGCAGCCATGACGTCATCCAAGATGGCGGCCCTGACGTCATGTGATGACATTTTCCAAGATGTCGGCTTTTGGTGGGAAGTTTGAATTTTCGTGGGAAGTTTGAATTTTGGCGGGAAGATAGGTAACTGGGACACCTCCACTAACCTAAACCCCCTCCCCTCCCCCCAAAAATGGCGAGAAGTTCAAATTCCATCAAGACAATGCAACACACCTCTACTAACCTAAGAAAATGGCTGGAAGATAGGTCACTTGGACTAACTCCACTAATCTAAGTCACCTGACCGCCACCTCTTCCTAGGGATTGGCGGGTAAATGGCTCACCCTCCGCTGAGATGCTGGAGAGAGGAAGGAGTGTACTTTATTTATTTTGGAACAGTTGCCCATTCAGGCCCCGCAAGCATGAAGCGGAGACGTCACCTTCATACTTGCTACCTGAGAAATTCCTCTCGACGTACGTGTTCACCTAGGCACCGTTGCTGATGCGACCGGGCGGAAGTGAAGACCTATTAGCAGAGTGCAGGCGCTCCAAGGGCTCGAGCATTGACGTCACTCAGAGCCACTGCCGGAAGCAAGACAATGTGAACCATCAATCTGATTCCACTGCTGAAAGCATGTGAACGTTCATCGAGTGTTATACCAACATCACATGTCTATCTAAACAAGCGCCAAGTCATTCTCTGGACCAGGCGCTCATGTGTTTACTGTTGCTGGCGCAATGATGCAGAGCTGCAGCGCTGGTCGATTGGGAGCACTGTTCGCCATTGTTTTCTGCAGACAAGAGTTTCAGCGGTAAAATTATTTTGCACAGATCGCCAAATTGCATTGACAGTTAAAACCGCAAAAGTTGTCTACAGATCATCAAATACATACAAGACTCACAAGAATATTGGAAGCCAGGAACATATTTACCAAACTACGATTAAATATTGCGATTGCTGCTACAGTCTGACGCCGTTCGATATACACTCCTGGAAATGGAAAAAAGAACACATTGACACCGGTGTGTCAGTCCCACCATACTTGCTCCGGACACTGCGAGAGGGCTGTACAAGCAATGATCACACGCACGGCACAGCGGACACACCAGGAACCGCGGTGTTGGCCGTCGAATGGCGCTAGCTGCGCAGCATTTGTGCACCGCCGCCGTCAGTGTCAGCCAGTTTGCCGTGGCATACGGAGCTCCATCGCAGTCTTTAACACTGGTAGCATGCCGCGACAGCGTGGACGTGAACCGTATGTGCAGTTGACGGACTTTGAGCGAGGGCGTATAATGGGCATGCGGGAGGCCGGGTGAACGTACCGCCGAATTGCTCAACACGTGGGGCGTTAGGTCTCCACAGTACATCGATGTTGTCGCCAGTGGTCGGCGGAAGGTGCACGTGCCCGTCGACCTGGGACCGGACCGCAGCGACGCACGGATGCACGCCAAGACCGTAGGATCCTACGCAGTGCCGTAGGGGACCGCACTGCCACTTCCCAGCAAATTAGGGACACTGTTGCTCCTGGGGTATCGGCGAGGACCATTCGCAACCGTCTCCATGAAGCTGGGCTACGGTCCCGCACACCGTTAGGCCGTCTTCCGCTCACGCCCCAACATCGTGCAGCCCGCCTCCAGAGGTGTCGCGACAGGCGTGAATGGAGGGACGAATGGAGACGTGTCGTCTTCAGCGATGAGAGTCGCTTCTGCCTTGGTGCCAATGATGGTCGTATGCGTGTTTGGCGCCGTGCAGGTGAGCGCCACAATCAGGACTGCATACGACCGAGGCACACAGGGCCAACACCCGGCATCATGGTGTGGGGAGCGATCTCCTACACTGGCCGTACACCACTGGTGATCGTCGAGGGGACACTGAATAGTGCACGGTACATACAAACCGTCATCGAACCCATCGTTCTACCATTCCTAGACCGGCAAGGGAACTTGCTGTTCCAACAGGACAATGCACGTCCGCATGTATCCCGTGCCACCCAACGTGCTCTAGAAGGTGTAAGTCAACTACCCTGGCCAGCAAGATCTCCGGATCTGTCCCCCATTGAGCATGTTTGGGACTGGATGAAGCGTCGTCTCACGCGGTCTGCACGTCCAGCACGAACGCTGGTCCAACTGAGGCGCCAGGTGGAAATGGCATGGCAAGCCGTTCCACAGGACTACATCCAGCATCTCTACGATCGTCTCCATGGGAGAATAGCAGCCTGCATTGCTGCGAAAGGTGGATATACACTGTACTAGTGCCGACATTGTGCATGCTCTGTTGCCTGTGTCTATGTGCCTGTGGTTCTGTCAGTGTGATCATGTGATGTATCTGACCCCAGGAATGTGTCAATAAAGTTTCCCCTTCCTGGGACAATGAATTCACGGTGTTCTTATTTCAATTTCCAGGAGTGTACATGTAATGACTTTTCTTGACGGCTGTGGTTCTGGAACGAATCTCAGTATCTATAGCGCACACAATTATCCACGTAAGAAGTCTTTTTCATATCCTCATGGTTATTGATGTGCTGAATCAATAGGTCCCTCACTATAGGACACACACTCATCTTCTCTGGTTCTGCCACAACATAAGCCACAGTAACTTTACACTGCAGTATATACACATTTTACACAAACAGTGCAGTTATCTTTTATATCTGTACAGCACCTGAAAATATTATGGTATGCCTACACTCACACCGGCTATATGTCTCGATTCTCCTCAGTCCTAGGAAATTATGTGACAAAGTTTTACAATCAGCGCTTGTGGAAGGTGCTGCATCCTGCCGAGATTCTCTCAAACAATGTTTATAAAAGACAGGCATCTGCCACTATGTGTGATAATGAATACCTCACCCGTGGATGTACTCCTTGGAGAGACATCACTGATGTGGGTGGTGTACTGTAAACATCATCACTATCGATAGAACAACAAGGTACGTGCGAATTCGTTCTTCCTCGCAGTCCTAAGGTGGCACCCCATTCATCACGTGCTACCCTACCTACTGTCAACATACACAAACGTTCTCACAGCTATGTAGAGACTCCTATACCCCTGCACAAAGTTTGTCTTGTGAATGAATGGGGGATCCCATTCATCACGAGTTACTCTTCCTGCTGTCAACATACACAAACGTTCTCATCGCTATGTAGAGACTCCTATATCCCAGCAAAAATGATGCCTTCTGAATGAATGGGGGATTATGATTGGCTCTTATCGAATTTACCTGCCAAATTACTGATTCCACCAGTGTGGAAGCACTGTCTGCCTTTTTTGTTCTTTCTGCAGACGAGACTTTCAGCAGCAGAAAACTATTTTACACTGTTCGCCATATTGCACCGACAACTAAACCTTTCAAAGTGCCCTACATATTGTCAAATATGGAAAGACTCTTACTGAATTACACTGCTCTCCCACGGAAGACAGGGGCTTGAATATTTGAGCATGAAACCCATCTCCAGCCCAGCAATGTATCACCGTGTACCGTGTCGTTGTAGTAAAAAAAAAAAAAAAAAAAAGTGGTTTAAATGGCTGTGAGCACTATGCGACTTAACTTCTGAGGTCATCAGTCGCCTAGAACTTAGAACTAATTAAACCTAACTAATATAAGGACATCACACACGTCCATGTCCGAGGCAGGATTCGAACCTGCGACCGGAGCGGTCGCTCGGCTCTAGACTGTAACGCCCAGAACCGCACGGCCACTCCGGCCGGCCGTTGTAGTAAACATACAATTCGTATCCTGCGCCATAAAAAATCAGCCCTCTTACATCATTCGTACATATACCACGAAGACAGACACACCTTATATAGCCCTCGCAGCACTAGATATTTCCCTGCAAGGTCGGCGGTCTTCCAGTCCCAACGGGTCACCAGAGTGCCCTCAGTGGACCGAAGTAACTCTCAGAACTGTTCTACAAATTCGGGCTCGTTCCCCCTCGGCACAAACGCGTTACTGTTTCTGGTCCGGACCTGCTTGCTTGCTTATTTTTCTAAACCCATCTCCAGACTCTGGGATTACAAGAACACGTGTATTTTCGCATGGATTTCCATAATATTATACCATTTTCGCGGTACTTCTCGATATCAACCACACAGCAGTATCCAACCAATCGCTAGCGCAACATAATTCCGAAGATATAGACTGCATATTATTTCTCTACAAACCCCAAACTTTAGCGAGGTAGAGGGTGCTCTAGACCACTGAGTAACTAGAAACTTATCCCATCTGCGACGTCCGTTACGTGAGAACTCGAAACAAATAGAGGAAAACGACACTTTCACTCGCAAATACCAGTGTCCATATTGAATCTTGTCTATTATCCACTTCTTACGAAATGTGCCCAACACATACTAAGTACTAGTTCCCTATTCGACAGTTTAGAGGACAATACTGTTAAGTCAGCTACATTCCTACATTCCAACAGGCCTCTCCATTCGGTCGGTACCTACCTTTAACGGGAAACGTGAATCATTCCTGTCACTCGCGCTGCATTCAAAGCACGCATAGATAGAATAGTCGTAGGAAACCTGTCACATATATGTTTTATCATTCTACTTACAACTAAATGTTACGATTGCGGCCTCAGTTGAATGACATTTGCCAATGAGCGAAATATAGGAAGTACACCCTGCGGACGGCTGTGGCTCTGGAAATAGAAATATCTGTACCATTCTTATGATTTGACATACTCTGCCCTTTGCTGTCACAGAACTCCACGTCAAATCCATACCTCCCTTACAATTGGAGATAGTCGTTTCCTTTGCACATGTCGGAACTCAAACACATACTTTATAAGCCTGATGCTCAAGCCCAACCTATCTTGCACCATCTACTACAAACTATAATATTTCACCAATAAATGATTGCAAACGATACAAAATGGTACTGACTGGAAATCAGCGTTGGGTGGACATGTCTCATAAGTTTTTCTTGCGAGTGCTACCACTGTGTCTTACAACGAGAGGAGTAAACGTCTTACAAACCGCTATACAGGGTGGTCCATTGGTCGTGACCGGGACAAATACCTCACGAAATAAGCGTCAAACGAAAAAACTACAAAGAACGAAACTTGTCAAGCTTGAAGGGGGAAACCAGATTGCTCTATGGTTGGCCCGCTAGATGCCTCTGCCATAGGTCAGACGGATATCAATTGCGTTTTTTTTTTTAATAGGAACCCCCACTTTTATTACATATTCATGTAGTACGTAAAGAAATATGAATGTTCTTGTAGGACCACATTTTTGATTTGTGATAGATGGCCTTGTAATAGTCACAAATGTGGTGTCACCGCCAGACACCACACTTGCTAGGTGGTAGCTTAAATCGGCCGCGGTCCATTAGTACATGTCGGACCCGCGTGTCGCCACTGAGTGATCGCAGACCGAGCGCCACCACACGGCAGGTCTCGAGAGACTTACTAGCAGATGTCTCATCAAGAACGATGTATACAAGGATGTATTAAAAGTTAAGTGTTCAAGGAGCTACGTACTTTTCTTTATAGCATTCATTAAGTCTCCTATTTCAGACCTCACTCCATCCTTCGTGAGTTAGCGCGTGCATCTTGGCCGCCTCTTTCAATTAGTGTGCGTAGTGTTGGCAAGTCTGCCGACACTACAATTTTGGCGACGAGGATGGGATCAGGGTCTTGTTCTTTCTACTTGCTTACATTTACTTGTGTCATGGCTTCGCCAGATGTACTGTCCGAATTTTATCGCTTGCAGAATCAGCAGACGCAGGCGTTGTTGGATGCCCTTGGACAGCTCGTCCAGGGTCAACGTGCACTGCACAACGATGCGGCCGCCGCCGCTTCACCGCTACCGCAGCCACAACATGCAGTTGCACCCCCGTTTCGTGGCTTTGATGCGTTGAAACGTGGACGGAGTGGTCACGCCAATTTGGATTCCATCTCGCCGCCTACAGAATTCAAGGTAATGAGCGGCAGCCGTTTTTGCTTTCGTGTGTAGGTGTGTCCACGTACCGTGTGATAGTGAAATTGTTTCCCCGACGCGACGTAGCAGCTCTGTCCTACGAAGAAATTTTGTCAGCGTTAGATGCCTATTTCAAGGAAACAGTCAATGTCGTTGCAAAAAGGTATACGTTCTTTCGTACAAAACGTACGGCCGGTCAGACTAATAGGGAGTGGGTTGCAACATTGCAAGGACTTACTAGGGAGTGTGCTTTTGAGTGTGAATGTGGACTCCCTTATTCAGATACAATGGTGCGTGATGCAATTGCACAGAACGTTTCAGATGTTCGCATAGTGGAACAGATTTTGAAACTAGTCAATCCCTCCCTTCAACAAGTGATAGACATATTGGATAGGCAAGACACACTTGACTTTGCTCAGGAATCATTTGAAATTTCGCCAGCCGTGTGTCACATTAACCGGCCCGCTGGGCGCGCTGCACGGACCGCTAACCAGCCCTCGCGCACGTCCGCGCAGCTGCGGCCTAGCTCTCACACACGTGTGCCAAGTAGGCAAGCAAATGCAGTGAAATCATGCCCGCAGTGTGCAACTAGACAATCGCGTGACAATTGCCCGTCACGCCAAGCTATTTGCTTTTACTGTCATAAGAAAAGGACATGTTCAAAGTGTTTGCCAGAAAAAACTCAGATCAGACAATCACAACCATTCCAGGCCCTTTGCTTCGCGCCGGAATCGAACCAAGGACAATCAGGCTCGTGAACCTTCGCCCCTGGACATTCATGTAGTTCATTCCACCCCGTCCAGTGCCACTATCTCAAACAGCGACTGTGTTCGTCCCACAAAAAGTGTGCGTCGACGTCGCCGGAAATCCCGTCAAGTCGCAAGTGCTTCTGTACCTGTCTCAGTTCAATTTGCACGTGAAAGTCGCTCTTGTTGTCAGCAGGACAATAAAATTTTTGTCGACTTGGACTTTGAAGGCAAAGTGATACCATTCCAGCTTGATACCGGAGCTGCAGTTTCATTGATCAATCACGACACGTACAAACAACTGGGCAAACCTCTGTTGCGTGCCGCGAAGGTTAACTTAAATAGTTATTCAGGACAAGCTATCCCTGTGTTAGGACAGTGCAGCCTTATTGCTACATACAAGGAACAAACGAAACTTGTGTCATTTTACGTTCTTCGTTCTTCTTCTGCAGTGAACTTGTTTGGTTTAGATTTATTTCAGTTGTTTAACTTGTCAATAGTCGATCAGGTCCTATCAGTGAACCAGACTGTGCCTTCCGCCAGTGTTTCTAGTCTATGTCAAGAATTTGCAGACATTTTTGCACCGGGCCTTGGTTGCGCTAAGAACTATGAAGCACTTTTGGAACTGCAAGTACACGCGCAACCGAAATTTTTCAGAGTACGCAATGTTCCCCACGCATTGCGTAATGAGGTCGCAAGAAAATTACACGATTTAGAATCGCAAGGTGTAATTGAACGTGTGCAGGCTTTTCTCTGGGCCTCACCCTTAGTAATTTTGCCTGTTGCTGAGGATCGAGCATTCGATTCTTCCGAACTTGCTTGCATGTTCATTGATTCGGAAACCGATGACGTGGACGAATCGTTTCCGGTTGATTTTCGTCGTGTCGCTACAGCCACAGCTGCTGACCCTGTCCTTGCTACTGTTTTGCGTTTTGTTGCTACGCAATGGCCCTTGTCAACGTCGCGGATCGAGGATCCGTTGGTTCGCCGATTTTTTGCTCACAAGGAGAGACTTTTTGTACGACGTGGTGTTTTGCTGTTGCGTTCTGAATATGATCAGTCCCGAGTCGTGGTCCCACGTTCGTTACAGTCCTCTGTCTTACGGCTTCTTCACCAAGGACATTGGGGTATAGTGCGCACGAAACAACTTGCTCGTCAGCACTGTACTTGGTTCGGAATCGATGCTGCGATTACGAAAATGTGCTCTTCTTGCATGGCGTGTGCCGAACAACAATCCGCACCACCGCGGAAATTCTTTGCATGGCCAAAAGCCACTTCCCCTTGGCAACGCTTGCACATAGAATTTGCTGGCCCATTCTGGAATGCTCGATGGTTGGTTGTGGTCGATTCTTTCAGTAATTTTCCTTTTGTTGTCCGGATGCCTTCCACGACGTCTTCTGCCACCATCCCAGCGTTGTCTACTATTTTTTGCATTGAAGGTCTTCCACAGTCTATTGTTTCCGACAATGGCCCACAATTCATGTCCGCAGAATTTCAGTCATTCTGCACGGCCAATGGTATTCAACATCTGACATCCGCGCCGTTTTCGCCTGAGTCAAACGGTGCCGCTCAACGATTGGTCCGGACTTTCAAGTCACAGATGTTGAAGTTGAAAGAGTCGCATTCTCGGGAGGACGCGCTATTGCTCTTTTTGTCCTCGTATCGCTCTCAGCCCCGCGATGGTCGCTCGCCAGCTGAGTTGCTCCACGGTCGTCCTCATCGAACCTTGATGTCTTTGCTGCATCCGCCGCATCAGGTTCCTGTGCAGCGGCAGACACCTGCTTTTGCTCCTGGCGACGTTGTCTTCTATCGCAACTATCGAGGTTCACGGCGTTGGCTCGCAGGGCGCATTCTTCGCTGCCTCGGCCGCGCGATGTATTTGGTTTTGGGGGCCTCTGGTGAGGTGCGTCGGCATCTCAATCAGATGCGCCTCTGTCGTCGCCTGGGTTCTGCCGCTCCCCGTCTGCTTTCAGCGACGGAGCCGTCCGGTCAGCGCCTTGGGGACCCATCTACTGGCTCGCCTCATCCCCAGGTGTTACCGACGATGCCTTCCATTTTGCCCCATGGCGACGCGCCGCTGCCGCCGATGCCGCCGCCACCGCCTGTTCTCCCGCCGGCGCCGCCTGCAGTGGACGCTTCGCTGCAGCCGCCCATCGCCTCCCTGGGTCACGCGCCGCCGATCGCTTACCGTGACCAGCTGTCCTCCACCATGGAACTCTTGCCCGCTCCGGACCAGATGGCGTCATCGCGCGTCGGATCCCCCGACGCAATGAAGGTCGACCCTTCGGCCCCTCCTGTCTCATTACGGGCGCATACGCTGCATGTTGACGTGCACCCTGGACTAGGTTTTCAGGCGTTTCCTAGCTCCCCTCAGACCGAATGGCCGGGTGCGGGTGGCACAGCCTCGCCTGTTGTTAGGCTCCCCACCTCATCGCATACGTCAACATGGGGTCCTCCCCACGGCGGGCGGAAGCCTTATCACACGACCGTTCGCCGATTTGCGGGGGAGGAATGTGGTGTCACCGCCAGACACCACACTTGCTAGGTGGTAGCTTAAATCGGCCGCGGTCCATTAGTACATGTCGGACCCGCGTGTCGCCACTGAGTGATCGCAGACCGAGCACCACCACACGACAGGTCTCGAGAGACTTACTAGCACTCGCCCCAGTTGTACGACGACTTTGCTAGCGACTACACTGACGAAGCCTTTCTCTCATTTGCCGAGAGACAGAATAGCCTTCAGCTAAGTTAATGGCTACGACCTAGCAAGGCGCCATTAGCCTTAGATAGCTTGTATTTAAAGAGACTCACTTGTATCGCCACAATCTCCAGATGTCTCATCAAGAACGATGTATACAAGGATGTATTAAAAGTTAAGTATTCAAGGAGCTACGTACTTTTCTTTATAGCATTCATTAAGTCTCCTATTTCAGACCTCACTCCATCCTTCGTGAGTTAGCGCGTGCATCTTGGCCGCCTCTTTCAATTAGTGTGCGTTGTGTTGCCAAATCTGCCGACACTACAACAAACATGTGGCTCACAATTTTAGACGAACAGTTGGTAACAGGTAGGTTTTTTAAATTAAAATACAGAACGTAGGTACGTTTGAACATTTTTTTTCCGTTGTTCCAATGTAATACATGTACCTTTGTGGACTTATCATTTCTGAGAACGCATGCTGTTACACCGTGATTACCTGTAAATACTATATTAATGAAATAAATGCTCAAAATGATGTCCATCAGAATCAATGTATTTGGCATTACCTGAATGACATTCCTCTCAACAGAGAGTAGTTCGCCTTCCGTAATGTTCGCACATGCATTGACAATGCGCTCACGCATGTTGTCAGGCGTTGTCGGTGCATCACGATAGCAAATATCCTTCAACTTTCCCCACAGAAAGAAATCTGGGGACGTCAGATCCGGTGAACGTGCGGACCATGGTATGGTGCTTCGACGACTAATCCACCTGTCATCAAATATGCTATTCAATACCGCTTCAACCGCACGCGAGCTATGTGCCGGACATCCATCTTGTTGGAAGTACATCGCCATTCAGTCATGCAGTGAAACATCTTGTAGTAACATCGGTAGAACATTACGTAGGAAATCAGCATACATTGCACCATTTAGACTGCCATCGATAAAATGGGGGCCAATTTCCTTCCTCCCATAATGCCGTACCATACATTAACCTGCCAAGGTCGCTGATGTTCCACTTGTCGCAGCCATCGTCGATTTTCCTTTGCCCAATAGTGGATATTATGGTGGTTTACGTTACCGCTGTTGGTGAACGACGCTTCGTCGCTAAATAGAACGCGTGCAAAATATCTGACATCGTCCCGTAATTTCTCTTGTGCCGAGTGGCAGAACTGTACACGACGTTCTAAGTCGTCGCCATGCAATTCATGGTGCATAGAAATATGGTACGGGTGCAATCGATGTTGATGTAGCATTCTCAACATCGACGTTTTTGAGGTTCCCGATTCTCGCGCAATTTTTCTGCTACTGATGTGCGGATTAGCAGCGACAGCAGCTAAAACACTTACTTGGGCATCGTCATTTGTTGCAGGTCGTGGTTGACGTTTCACATGTGGCTGAACACTTCCTGTTTCCTTAAATAACGTAACTATCCGGCGAACGGTCCGGACACTTGGATGATGTTATCCAGGATACCGAGCAGCGTACAAAGCACATGCCCGTTGGGCATTTTGATCACAATAGCCATATATCAACGCGATATCGACCTTTTCCGCGATCGGTAAATTGTCCATTTTAACACCGGTAATGTATCACGAAGCAAATACCGACCGCACTGCCGGAATGTTACGTGATACCAAGTACTTACACGTTTGTGACTATTACAACGCCATCTATCACAAAGTTAAGAAAGTGGTCCAACTAAAACATTCGTATTTCTTTACGTACTACATGAATACGTAATAAAAATGGGGTCCCCCCCCCCCCCAAGATCCAAGGAACTTGTCGTTGGTGGGAAGGCTTGCGTGCCTCGGCGATACTGATGGCCGTACCGTAGATTCAACCACAACGGAGGGGTATCTGTTGAGAGGCCAGACAAACATGTGGTTCCTGAAGAGGGGCAGCAGCCTTTTCAGTAGTTGCAGGGGCAACAGTCTGGATGATTGACTGATCTGGCTTTGTAACACTAACAAAAACGGCCTTGCTGTGCTGGTACTGCGATCGGCTGAAAGCAAGGGGAAACTACAGTCGTAATTTTTCCCGAGGGCATGCTGCTTTACTGTATGGTTAAATGATGATGGCGTCCTCTTGGGTAAAATATTCCGGAGGTAAAATAGTCCCCCATTCGGATCTCCGGGCGGGGACTACTCAAGAGGACGTCGTTATCAGGAGAAAGAAAACTGGCGGATCGGAGCGTGGAATGTCAGATCCCTTAATCGGGCAGGTAGGTTAGAAAATTTAAAAAGGGAAATGGATAGGTTAAAGTTAGATGTAGTGGGAATTAGTGAAGTTCGGTGGCAGGAGGAACAAGACTTTTGGTCAGGTGAATACAGGGTTATAAATACAAAATCAAATAGTGGTAATTCCGGAGTAGGTTTAATAATGAATAAAAAAAATAGGAGTGCTGGTAAGCTGCTACCAACAGCGTAGTGAACGCATTATTGTGGCCAAGATAGACACGAAGCCCACACCGACTACAATAGTACAAGTTTATATGCCAACTAGCTCTGCAGATGATGAAGATATTGATGAAATGTATGATGAGATAAAAGAAATTATTGAGATAGTGAAGGGAGGCGAGAATTTGAGAGTCATCGGAGACCGGAATTCGAGAGTTGGAAAAGGGAGAGAAGGAAACATAGTACGTGAATATGGATTGGGGGAAAGAAGTGAAAGAGGAAGCCGTCTGGTAGAATTTTGCACAGAACATAACTTAATCATAGCTAACACTTGGTTCAAGAATCATAAAAGAAGGTTGTACACATGGAAGAATCCTGGAAATACTAGAAGGTATCAGATAGATTATATAATGGTAAGACAGAGATTTAGGAACCAGGTATTAAATTGTAAGACATTTCCAGGGGCAGATGTGGACTCTGACCACAATCTATAGGTTATGAACTGTAGATTAAAATTGAAGAAACTGCGAAAAGGTGGGAATTTAAGGAGATGGGACCAGGATAAACTGGAAGAACCAGAGGTTTTACAGAGTTTCAGCGAGAGCATAAGGGAACAGTTGTCACAAATGGGGGAAATAAGTACAGTAGAAGAAGAATGGGTAGCTCTGAGGGATGAAGTAGTGAAGGCAGCAGAGGATCATGTAGGCATAGAGACGAGGGCTAGTAGAAACCCTTGGGTAACAGAAGAAATATTGAATTTAATTGATGAAAGGAGAAAATATAAAAATGCAATAAATGAAGCTGGCAAAAAGGAAAACAAACGTCTCAAAAATGAGATCGACAGGAAGGGCAAAATGGCTAAGCAGGGATGGCTAGAGGACAAATGTAAGGATGTAGAGGCTTATCTCACTAGGGGTAAGACAGATACTGCCTACAAGGAAAATTAAAGAGATCTTTGGAGAAAAGAGAACCGCTTGTATGAATATCAAGAGCTCAGATGGAATCCCAGTTCTAAGCAAAAAAGGGAAAGCAGAAAGGTGGAAGGAGTATATAGAGGGTCTATATTCTGGAAATATTCTGCACAATATTCTGGAAATGGAAGAGAATGTAGATGACGACGAAATGGGAGATACAATACTGCGTGAAGAGTTTGAGAGAACACTGAATGACCTGAGTCGAAACAAGGCCCCGGGAGAAGACAACATTCCATTAGAACTACTGACGGCCTTGGGAGAGCCAGTCCTGACAAATCTCTACCATCTGGTGAGCAAGATGTATGAGACAGGCGAAATACCCACAGACTTCAAGAAGAATATAATAATTCCAAACCCAAAGAAAGCAGGTGTTGACAGATGTGAAAATTACCGAACAATCAGTTTAATAAGCCACAGCTACAAAATACTAACGCGAATTCTTTACAGACGAATGGAAGAACTAGTAGAAGCCAACCTTGGGGAAGATCAATTTGGATTCCGTAGAAATATCGGAACGCTGACCTTACGACTTATCTTAGAAGATAGATTAAGGAAAGGCAAACCTACGTTTCTAGCATTTGTAGACTTAGAGAAGCTTTTGATAATGTTGACTGGAATACTCTCTTTCAAATTCTAAAGGTGGCAGGAGTAAATCCCAGGGAGCGAAAGGTTATTTACAACTTGTACAGATACCAGATGGCAGTTATAAGAGTCGAGGGACATGAAAGGGAAGCAGCGGTTGGGAAGGGAGTGAGACGGGGTTGTAGCCTCTGCCCGGTGTTATTCAATGTGTATATTGAGCAAGCAGTAAAGGAAACAAAAGAAAAATTCGGAGTAGGTATTTAAATCCATGGAGAATAAATAAAAAGTTTGAGGTTCGCCGATGACATTGTAATTCTGTCAGAGACAGCAAAGGACTTGGAAGGGCAGTTGAATGGAATGGACAGTGTCTTGAAAGGAGGATATAAGATGAACATCAACAAAAGCAAAATGAGGATAATGGAATGTAGTCGAATTAAGTCGGGTGATGGTGAGGGAATTAGATTAGGAAATGAGACACTTAAAGTAGTAAAGGAGTTTTGCTATTTGGTGAACAAAATAACTGATGATGGTCGAAGTGGAGAGGATATAAAATGTAGACTGGCAATTGCAAGGAAAGCGTTTCTGAAGAAGAGAAATTTGTTAACATCGATTATAGATTTAAATGTCAGGAAGTCGTTTCTGAAAGTATTTGTATGGAGTGTAGCCATGTATGGAAGTGAAACATGGACGATAATTAGTTTGGACAAAAAGAGAATAGAAGCTTTAGAAATGTGGTGCTACAGAAGAATGCTGAAGATGGGATGGGTAGATCACATAACTAATGAGGAAGTATTGAATAGGATTGAGGAGAAGAGGAGTCTGTGGCACAACTTGACAAGAAGAAAGGACCGGTTGGTAGGACGTGTTCTGCGTCATCAAGGGATCACCAATTTAGTATTGGAGAGCAATGTGGAGGTTAAAAATCATATAGGGAGACCAAGAGATGAATACACTAAGCATATTCAGAAGGACGTAGGTTGCAGTAAGTACTGGGAGATGAAGAAGCTTGCACGGGATAGAGTAGCATGGAGAGCTGCATCAAACCAGTCTCAGGACTGAAGACCACAAACAACATATTTAAAAATCGCAGTTGATATCCGTTTGACCTATGGCCCGGCCATCTAGCGGGCCAACCACAGCACCATCTGGTTTTCCCCTTCAAGCTAGACGAGTTTCGTTCTTTGTAGTTTTTTCGTTTGATGCTTATTTCGTGAGATATTTGGCCCGCCCACTACCATATTACCGTCAGAAGCAGTCTGGCTCTACAGGTGCACACAAGTATCCCGTGTTAAATGCTATACCGGCTTTATAAATTCACGTATGACATTACCTACACATGACGTCGTTTTTCCATACAAATTCCTTGACACTGAATATAGACGGTGAGCTCCGGAGTGTATAATATCACACCAGCAGTGCGGTTACGCGTCGCCGACGGTGCACCCTCGTATAAAAATTATCTAATTTTGAAAGTGCTTTTGCTAAGCAGCATGGTATGAAACAGATATTTGCAACCCCCTCACGCCGCCAGCAGTAGATATTTCTCCAGTATTTGTAACGTTGAGAAAAACGTGCTAAGTACTGTCTGCTAGGCCCAAGTTCTGGGTTCAGCACATGTCTCCATCTTCTGACCAATCCACACAGAGCATTCGACTCGCAGGTACGTAAAATA
The DNA here is from genome assembly GCF_023898315.1 of Schistocerca nitens. Lineage (NCBI taxonomy): Eukaryota > Metazoa > Arthropoda > Insecta > Orthoptera > Acrididae > Schistocerca > Schistocerca nitens. Next base: position 51,536,709 of record NC_064618.1, on the reverse strand, counting down.
TAAACGAAGCAGGTACCTGGATAAACGTGGCCGATCCATTCTAAATGCCGCATGTGGCTGTCATTTGGCAGCTATGGAAAACGTTGTAGCAGAGAGAAAATCTTACAATAGTTGTCAGACAGTGTACGAAAATGTGTTCCACCTCGGCACCAGACCCGTTAACTTTCTGTTAGTGCCCGAAGATGCAGCACGACCCTCCATGGCTGGACACCATAGCAGCCCCTCTCGTTCACATATATCCCGTCAGTTGCTCTGGAAGATGTAGAGAGGTACAGTCAGCTCGAAAATGGGTCCCAAAGCCTTCTGAACGAACAGGTCGATTTTATCGAGAAATATTTTTACGATTTATTTGATAATTTATTGTGACGTATTTTTCTTCTTTTTTAAACCTTCTTATTGATCCTTCCGTGTTTTACGACGTTTAGCAACGTAGTTTATTTTTATTAGTTGAAGAAACATCGTTTTAAATGTGTTATTTAAAATTTTATGGTTATTTCTTAATGTTCTCATATAATAATTTGTGTAAATATTTCACCGTCCTTCCGGTGTCTTTAAGAAATACTGACAACACCTTGTAAATGGTCCGCCTAGTCGGTGATATCTCTAGTTGCTGTAATCGCACTATTTCACTCCCATTTACGGAGCTTGTTAGCACTTGATGTTAGGTTGGCGCCATTACAATGCATTGTAGTAATCGCTGCTGCTTGCTGGATTGCTGCTGTGTCTCGATGCTGATGCTGGCTCTAAATCTGGTTGTCTAGGGTTAAAAACATGAGGTCCCGTGTTTTTCATGTGCTTTTGATGATAAAGAACAAACGAAACCAACACATATGTAAACATCAAATATTTATTACTTTGGTGGCCATCTTAATTCCACTGTCCACCAAAGACCATAACACAACACAAAGTAGTACTTCCTTTACATGTTCTTTGCATTGTTTTTCCATCCCAAACAATAACACAGAAACACACTTCACCAAAGTGACATTCCGACTGCCCCCGACTGTCTCTGACTGCCTGTATTTATAACATTGTCAAAGAACTACTAGAAAGAGATATAGTTTATAAGTCACATGTACATCTGTTATCATAATTTGTGCAGAAAAGTTATTAATTTGCATCGAGTGACATAATTTAACATGTTATTAAAATGACAGACAGATTTGTTGACTTGACAGAATAATTCTTTGTTACAAAAAGGTCGTTTTTTAGAAGTTTGTCAATTGACTTCTCTAATTTGCATAAATAAGTAAGTAACATGAATTATTAAGAATTACATTGGTTTTCGTCTAAAATAGGATTGATTACGTGAATACTGAGTGAAAACGCTCCTAGTGAACAAATAGGTTTCACTGGGTGATTTTTATTTAAGGAGATCCAAAATACCTATGTTGGCCACTATTTTTCGTACTTCATATTAATTATTTAAGATGAACTTAGTGTTTTTACATGATGACATTTGCTGTATCAGTGATCAAGTGATATTAACTTTTGTGTGGGTCAGTTATTCAGTATAATTTAATGGGTTGACTGTTTATGGAGACATGTTATGCAATCATTGTTAACATACACAATAACTTTTCTATAATCATAAATACTCATTAAACTGGTTGAATTTGGAAGGGATCGCATACTTCATTAAAGTAAAGCCTTTAATATGTTCCGTTACAATACCCCCCTCGGGTAATATCATTTACAGAATGTCAATGATATTAGCCGACTAGGACAAATGTGTCAATTACTATGCATAATGTGTATGTATACAACAACCGTTACACCGTTTCAAAATGACTTTTTCCTGCAAATATTTTAGTTGTGTTGTTTCAAATGCACTTTGTGTTATGGCTCTCAGTATGACAGCATCATAAAAATATTTAGTAATATATGAAAGTAAAAAAAAATGTTAATCTTTGCTCCCAGTGAGCCACATGGAAAATGATCATAAACAGACACAAATATATCACATGTGATTTTAAGATATGTAAAAAATATATGTAAATTATTTCAAAGTCAGCTCTCATTGAGTCACAGAATAATCAAGATAATAGAAGGAACATATATATATTACATAGATGGACAGGTCAGATGTCCATAGGAAAATATTGGAACTGTCTGCTCGTTTAGAGCCACATAAAGGAAATGAAAACAAAGAACATAATTATAAGTATGGACATGATATATAAACACAAACACTAGAGAAGTCACATGTATGAATATCATATGCATTTAAAAAAAAGAAAATATTTAAAAAACTTGTCTCCCATTGAGACACATAGTCAAGATAGTATAAGAATATATTAATACCAAAATTGCACACTTAATTTGGTCACAACATAACACAAACATCAAACTTGGTAAACATCTGATTGGCTGTAGAAAATTGTACACAAATCTTATGCCTAAGAAAAGAATAGTAACAAAATGATGGGTCTTGCACAATATTTTTTACATTGTCTTTTATATTTGGTGCAAGTATGTCCCATATTCAACAATACAAAAAGAAAGTAATAAATGTTTGTCACCTTCTTGCCCGTTGCAAGTAAAGAAGATGTCTCAAAATTTAATATTCAATAGTGACAATAAAAATATAAAAACATTCTCTCAGAGATCTGGAACTTTTCCAGGGTCTGTAGCTTGAGTGGTAGTTGCTATTTGACACACCCAGTAAAAACTTTGCTGATAACATGCTTTATGGAAACTGGGTAAGTAACTGTATTCAAACAGGGAAATGTGCTTAATCATGTTTATATGGTTTCAATTCAGTGATGTTTCTTAATCCAAATAACCTTCTTGATCTGGGAAAGATAAGTCTATACGCATTAGGATGTGGGCTTTCTTTTATTTCAAATGGACCAATGTCATTGTTTACTTTAACATATGGACAACCTAGCTCAACATCTTTGTCTATTTTAGTATTTTCAAACAATAGATCATTTTCAATTTCTTTAGTTCCTAAGTCTAATGTCTCTTTCCTACATTTAGCCGCACCCCTCTCTGTTTGCAAAGCATTAACATTTAAATATAAACCTTTGTTTTTATCTGTTCCTCTTAACACTGTGTTTCCACTCAACAAATTATTGTTTTCACCCCATTTTTTATAAAGTCCACTACGGATTCTTATCCACCATATAGGATACAAGGTTGCACTTACCTTTGCTAATTCTTTCCAAAAGGCATCTTTCTTTATACAGTTCCCATAGTTGTTCCACAAAACTTCTAAAAACTTTTCCCCTTTTTCTTGAAAACACACATTTACATTCCATCCCTTTATATTTTCTTTAATATTATTATTATTATTACCATTCTCATAGATTAGCATTTCATAGTTCCCAATAGGCAATATCTTGTCCTCAGATACACATTCCCTAGTCTGCATTTCACTTAAATTAACCTCATTATTACCCATGATTGTCACATCACTTATCTTTATTTCATCATCACTTTTCAATTCTACAAATACTTTTATTTCTTCCTCCACACTCTCATCAATAACATCACTTGATTTAGGATCATTACTTAAATGTCCCTCTATTACTTCTTCCTCCTTCTCCACAACAACCCCATCTGCAGTTTCCCCCCTATGTATCTGAATCTCAGCAATTGAGTCTTTGGCTCCATTAAACACTTCGTCATCCCCCTTCTTATCAAATAAACCCCCCCAAAATAGATTCTACTTGTGGTGTGTCTGACTTGTTATTAACACCAGTATCTTTTTCAGCCCAACTATGGAACTCTGCAATACCTTCAACTTCTGCACTTTCACTAACTACCTGTGCTTGAATACTGTTTTTATTAACTGTATCACTTTTACTCATAGTATCCCAAAACCTTTTATTAAATTCTAATTTATTCATTCTAACAACATCAGTATTTTCATGGTATTTACTCTTTACATTGTATCCTCTCCTTTTCCAGTTTCGGTTATGTGTTGTCCTGTCATAATATTGTCTAGCCCCAAAACTACGGACATCTAGTGGGACTGTCCACCGTTTCCCGGCTGGTTCCCTCGGTCTGTCTGCTTGTAGTTGTCATTTTGTTCACTAGTTTCAAGAAACCCCCTTCTATCTGGTTCTCTTCCCCAATACCTATTTCTATCATTCCTGTTATCTCTCCTCCATCCTCCCTCCTGTGTATTGTTTCTGAAATCATTTTCATATCTCCTATCTCCCCTATTTGGAGCATTATTTCCAGAATTTTCAAAGTCTCTCCTCCCATAAAAATCTCTATTTACAGTCCTGTTCCACCCCCATACTGGTTGTTGCCAGAGCCAAAACTTTGGTTATTTTCTCTTTCCAAGGCCCTATCTAATCTATCTACAAATTTCAGGAACTCTTCCATTGAATCGTCTGGTCCATGGACCAATTCCCACTGCAGTCTCTCTGGTAATCTTCTTTTTAAAACATCAATTTGTGTCATAATATCAAAAGAGTTATTCAAGTGAGCAAGTTTTTTCAATTGATCTCTGCAAAATTTTTGCATTCCCCCTACTTTCCCTCTATACACTGGTCCATTTAGAAATTCTGACTTTAACCTGGCTTGTATGGATTGTGACCAAAATTTGCAAATAAATTTAGCTTCAAACTCTTCAAAAGTATTCCAAGAATCATTATTCTCATTTGCCCAGGATAGGGCCTCCCCTTCTAGAAACTGTTTAACTAACTTAATTTTTATGTTATCTGACATTCCTACAACAAACATATCTTTACATTGGTGAATAAAGTCAATGGGGTGCAGATTTTCACCAGGAAAGCATTTCACTTGGATGTGTCCATACATTGTATTTTGATTGTAAAACATTTGTTTTGACATCAATGCATCTTCCAATTGTGTATATTTAGTGTGTATATTTTCTACTTTTGTATCTACATTAGTGGTATACAGGTTTTATTCTTGTTTAAGGTTTTCTGATGTTTTGTCTATTCTCTGATCTAATCTTTTAGCTTCAGTATCTACTCTGTTGTAGATGACAGCAATGCTGTCTGTGTTAGCTTGTATGTTTTCATTTAAGCTTTCAACTTTATCTTGAAATTCTTTTCTGAAGTATATCAGCTGCTCCATAGTGTCCTTACTGAGGGTAGTTTTAATTTCCTCACACTTCTCATTGAGATGAGTACTTAATAGATCAAAATCCAAACTTAACTTATCCAGTCTATCTGTGTTTTCTTTAAGTTTCAAACTTACTTGTTCACTTGAATGTTTAAAATCCAAACGTACTTGTTCACTTGATTGTTTAAGTTGCGAGCTTATTTGAGTTGCAAACCCTGCTAGCCACTCTGTTAAGTTTAATTGTTCACCATCCCCTGGTTCAATTTTCACATTTCCTACGATCTCATCACTCTCAGGTAGAGACATATTAACAATTAATTATTTTAAATGACAACAAAATACCTTGATTTATGTAGCTATGCTATGATGTCGTGATCGGTGTTCTTGTTGGCTTTCTTCACTTATATTCGGTTTTATCGAAGCTGAAGTCTTGATTGATGAATTCCATTGACATAATCCAGACGTTAATCTTCCGAGCGGTGTGATGAGTTTTTCGTAGTCGCACAAACACACTTTATTTATTTATTTATTTTTGACATATTTTCACTGTTGCCACACTGCACAAATAAACTTTTTTGGAATGCTAAGCACTTACGAAATTTATCGCTGCACTATTATCATCGATGCACTTCAAGATCCCGGACGAGCCCCCACTTTTGTAAATGGTCCGCCTAGTCATTGATATCTCTAGTTGCTGTAATCGCACTATTTCACTCCCATTTACGGAGCTTGTTAGCACTTGATGTTAGGTTGGCGCCATTACAATGCATTGTAGTAATCGCTGCTGCTTGCTGGATCGCTGCTGTGTCTCGATGCTGATGCTGGCTCTAAATCTGGTTGTCTAGGGTTAAAAACATGAGGTCCCGTGTTTTTCATGTGCTTTTGATGATAAAGAACAAACGAAACCAACACATATGTAAACATCAAATATTTATTACTTTGGTGGCCATCTTAATTCCACTGTCCACCAAAGACCATAACACAACACAAAGTAGTACTTCCTTTACATGTTCTTTGCATTGTTTTTCCATCCCAAACAATAACACAGAAACACACTTCACCAAAGTGACATTCCGACTGCCCCCGACTGTCTCTGACTGCCTGTATTTATAACATTGTCAAAGAACTACTAGAAAGAGATATAGTTTATAAGTCACATGTACATCTGTTATCATAATTTGTGCAGAAAAGTTATTAATTTGCATCGAGTGACATAATTTAACATGTTATTAAAATGACAGACAGATTTGTTGACTTGACAGAATAATTCTTTGTTACAAAAAGGTCGTTTTTTAGAAGTTTGTCAATTGACTTCTCTAATTTGCATAAATAAGTAAGTAACATGAATTATTAAGAATTACATTGGTTTTCGTCTAAAATAGGATTGATTACGTGAATACTGAGTGAAAACGCTCCTAGTGAACAAATAGGTTTCACTGGGTGATTTTTATTTAAGGAGATCCAAAATACCTATGTTGGCCACTATTTTTCGTACTTCATATTAATTATTTAAGATGAACTTAGTGTTTTTACATGATGACATTTGCTGTATCAGTGATCAAGTGATATTAACTTTTGTGTGGGTCAGTTATTCAGTATAATTTAATGGGTTGACTGTTTATGGAGACATGTTATGCAATCATTGTTAACATACACAATAACTTTTCTATAATCATAAATACTCATTAAACTGGTTGAATTTGGAAGGGATCGCATACTTCATTAAAGTAAAGCCTTTAATATGTTCCGTTACAACCTCCATGTAGTAGTGGTAATAATGAGTAACATCCTTTATCTAAAGTTTTACATTGTTTAAGGAATGTTACTCATTACTAGCACTACTATATACAGGTGTTGTCAGTATTCCTTAAAGCCAGATTTGAGTGCACGGTTGGTTATTCTGTTGTTATTTCTTACCCTCACCTTCGTTTTGATACCAGTATTACTGACATAGTAGGCTTCCAATTACGCACTGTAATGAAACTTTATTTTACATATGTAGGTTTCCTTGAAATGTAGCCGATGTGCGACAGTAACTTACACACATATGAGCCCTGAGTGACATGTAAACCCGTTTCTGAGCATAGCATTTTCACTTATTTTAATGTTGCGATGCGATTTCCATTACATTTATGATCAAATTGATGTTTGTTTACATACAGTTCATCAGGTACATACAGTGAATGTGATCTCATGTAACGTTAGGATTTTGTAATGTTTTCTACCTTATATTGTAACATCTACGTTATCTTGGAAATAGCAACTTCGTTTCTGTTTACATATGACATTGTACCAAAGATATTTATGAAAGATAATCTAGTCCTCTATGTTACCAAGTGACTTGTCATAGAGATATTATTATACCATATGACGAAAATATTCTTTTAGAGATCTTTGACCAACTTCTCAATGTTTTGTATAAGTAATACTTAAAGTCCTGAACCTATCTTCAGTACTGTTCTGTATACAATTTGTATTTGGATGTCCTGTGTCATATATTTATATTCGTGAAACGCACTATACATTTTAGGTAATGAGTCATGCAATATGGCGGCTTAAACCATTTAAACGCTTTGTAAGTATTGATGTTATTTTGCACTTCTTTGTAAAAAGCTGTTAACATCTCTTGCATACTACATGTAATTACTTGTATCTTTGGATAGCATCTATGACGATGGTCAGAGACCGAAACAGGTAAAATTTGGGTTTAAAATAAAAACAGTGATGATTAAAATATGCAGTTTAAACATATTGTAAAAATATTATAAACATTTTGGTGTTCTGTAACTAACGTTGTAATCTTACGCATATACTATACGAAGTTTTCACATGTGTACACACGCCTTTTTGTGTGTCTTATAGTTGTTCAACCGATCCCGCATGGATCAATGGAGCTCTCTCTTTACATCCCACAGCATCGCTGTAAAAGCCAGCAGTTAACGAAGGGTGCCATTTTGCCCTTAGTTCCGTTCCACGCTTCAACTCCACGCATCAACAATGGATATAAACACGACGCAGTTTTATTTTGAAATTACATTGCTTATGTAGCCTTATATAAAGTGTACAGCTGTATTATTTGTAAGCCATTTTATTGATTTCAGAGATACATACCGCTCTCAAGATGGTCTACTACTAGAACCTGCTTTTTTTTTCAACTTATTGGTTTTCGGAACGTAATGAAAGAGCCATCTAAACACTGGAAATGTTATACGACAGACTGTTTTGGCAATTCAGAGTATACATTCGTTTAAGTCGTATCCTGCTAAAATGTTGCGTACGATGAACAAAGAACAGATTCCGATATAAAACAAGCTTTATATCCACAGTATATGGAGTAGAGTAACAGGACTAGCTACCAGGAAAATGAACACTATTTGTCATCTCTGCTGATTATTTTCTGTTAATTGCGATATACGAGCGCTGTTTTTCTTGTTATTATGCTATAGCTACTCCTTCCACATATTTTTCTGCAGCTTACTCATGTTACCGACATTCTCACCCCCTTCCCCTTCCCCAACTATCATCCTCCTGTACCTTGTACATAGCGTACTGTATTGAGACAGTGCACTCTTTCTTAACATTTATTGCCTCTGTCATTATCCATTGTGATTTTGTTGATAGTAAATATTGTGACTAGATAAAACTACATTTAGCGAACCATAAGTGTGGGTCCTTTAATTGCTCTGGGAGAAGGCATATCAAAATACAACATGTGAAATATCAATCTGTTTTATTACATAATTTAATAAAAGATTTACTTAACTTTGACACACTTCTTTGCCACATGATGGATACATAATTTACAACTGTCATTCACTAGGAGGGCATCACTTGATGCCCTTATTAACGAAGTGTTCTTTTGCAATACAAAATGCAACATTTACGAATGTACACTTCATCATAATCATTAAAGCTGTTGTGGCCACATGTAGTAAGCGTTGCTTCAAGCGGTGGAGAATGGCAAAACAGAGGCACGCCGGCGACCGAGGCGTTGCGAAATAAGCATGCACAGATAGCCTTGCTGACAGCCGTTCGCCGCTACATGTCAACTGCAGCTCTGGGGGTCGGCCCGAGTTCGGTCGGCACCACGGCTGACTAACTACAGCGAGAACTTCCAGCAGGACCGGCCGCAGCGCGGTCTCGGTCACAGGCGCCGCTGGGGACTGACGCCCGGACTTCACGGCAACCTGGCCCAACGGTGCGTGGTCCGTCCGTGACGGGAGCTCGCGGACGTCGCGACTGACGGCTTCCCAGCCGCCGGTGCAGCAGGCGTCGGCAGCTGACCTCACGGCGACGCGGCTCCGTGGGCGTGCCCGTACTGGAGCGCCGAGCGGCGACGAGTTCATCTCAACCGCAGGGCATCCTGGTTTCAGCGGAGCACTGGTGGCCTGAGGCTCCCGAGTGCTATCAGCGGCGCGTGTTGCGCGCATTGTCGGAGAATCTGCACAGCAGCAGCCAGGCGGAGGGATCCACAGGGCTGGGCAGCGACGACGAGGGAGAAATTGTAAAGAAAGTTCAATAAATAATTGTAAAACTCCACATCGCCTCAGTCTTTGGCGCAGCCACTGTGTCTGCTGCTAACAAGTGGTGCAGAAGTCGTAACAAAGTTGTGCTACACGATGATGTTGGCTGCTGTTATTTCATAGTCGTCACTGTATTGACCTCAGCGTGAGGGTTCTGCTATGCTGAGAGGGAGGTGTGGTCTTCTGGAGTTCCTCCTATTGGTTGTTGTGGATTGCACTGAGCTCTGGTTGAGGAATCAATTCGCGTTGGTAACATTGGTTTGGCAGCGCGATCTCTGGACAATACCACTACAAATACGACTTCCCACATTCTGAAATAATTAATAATGCTGTTATTCTCAACGTTCGCTGTTACTGTTATTTATTTCTATTCACGGTTATTACTTGTGTTGAAAATTATTATAATTGTCACGATAACATTTCAGATGTACACACTGTAACTGAACCACAAGTATCCAAAGAAATTGAGAATGTTTTGTAATGATTTTTGTTATCTATAGTTCTTGGACAGATCTAAGAGAAGCCCATAGTCCAAGACATTATCACGCTAAACAGAGCAATAAACAAAGAAAGAAAGAAATGAAGAAATATCATGACGTTCTAACAGCACTGATACAAAGAGAAATTATTACAGAAACAGCAGACAGAGTAAATCACCAAAATCTTACTAGGAAAAAAGTGTCTTGGTCGCTGTTCCAACCAGCAGTTTATTGAGACTATGAGAAAAGTACGTCTAGCAACCACCAAGCACCCAAAATTTTGGAAGCTAAATACGAGAACTTCTCAGATCAAATATTTACGCGAAATGAACCAGGAAGCTGACCTGGAAAAGACTGGTTATGAAACTGGGTGGAACACGTCTTTCCGACTTAAAAGAAAAGCACTTCAAAATCCGTTAAACTGATACGCTACAACGCACAGACTAGTCTCTCTGTGTCTCTGCCTGGATGAACACTCATTTTAAAGACAAAGAGAGGATTGGAAAAGAGAATGAAATGTAAGTATGAAAATATAAAGCCCTAGATACACTGAAGATAGGAAGCCTGCATACTCGGTTCGCTAGACAAACAATAAACAATCCATATTAATGAATTTTATCACGATGAGAAAATTACGATACTAATTTTGGCAATTACACAGATGTGTCACAAGCAAAGGGCGACAAACGAAATAAGCAGTCTTGGCATTGACTGCTAATCTCTAAATGACAAAAGGCTGTCCTGAACTGCTATCAAAATTAAAATTGACGCTGCTATCCAAGTGAGTAATCTTGAAGATTGTATTGAACTGGTCCGTCACCAATCGGTCTCGGTGCTTATTTCCTCATTACATAGGCGCCACTGCTGTCGCATTGTCGTCCTGGAGGGAGACCCAGTCAGCACGTGATTGGCTGACTTCTCACAGCCTTCTCTTTCTCGTCGTTCCCGACTGGGATGCTGGGGCTTGAATTTAGACCATAACACTGACGAGCGGAAAACATCCCACTCTGAGAGAATGGAAGTGATATCGTCATGAAGACAAGCTAAGAAAAAATCTTTGTTGTTCATCATGTAATCCAGTTGCGCCTCAACTTGAATAGAAACAATAAAATATAAGGGCTATTCTTGTTCTCGGGATATCTTTATAGGAAATAATGAAAGAAAACGTATGTTACGACAAATGCGTAGGTGCTGTGCAGATTTAAACATTTTTTGCATGGGCCTAGAAACTTCCATATGTCGCCTACATAATAGTTCATAATGAATATTCATTCATCCGCCGTTAAATGGCATGCACAATTTTTGTAATGAAGATTCATTCATCACTTGTCACAAATTTGGGTCATCTGCCCGTAAATTTCGGTGAGGTTGACTTTTTAGCATTCAAAAGTCGTATTACACTACCAATTTCAAGCTCAGCGGTATTTTTAACTTAATCGCAACCATTAAAATTGCAGTAATAAACAAAATTTACTTACCCACTCGTTGTTAGCATTAGGAAGGTCTGTGACATTGTGGTTGGGTTGTGGGAGAATTGAGTGGCTCGTCCAACAATAACGTTCTTTAGTTTAACAATGGCCATCGTAAAAAAATCACAGCTGATACCCACTCACGCCAAAAGTGTGCAAGTGCAGCTCGGAAAATGAACGACAAATGTACGAGATGTTGAGAAAAGTGACAGCACTGCAGGCGATTTGGCAACGCTGTGTTGTTCCACTTGTGTACAGCTGTGTGTTCATCCGTTCCACATGTTCAGCCTGTGACTTTTGAGAGCGCCAAAAGTCAAGTCTTTTTTTTTTTTTAGTGTTGTGAAAATGAAACTATAATTTAGAGCAAAGTTATGCCATCACATTTTTTGTTAAACTTGGGGAATGTGACATTTCAAAAACTGAAAGGGGCCTATGGTGACGGCTCGAAATCAAGAGCACAAGTTTTTCGTGGCACAACTCATTTTAGGAAGGCCAATAACACGTTGAAGATGAACGACGCTCTGGGAGATATTCAGCATTAAAACCGACAAAAACGCTGAACGTATGCATGGCCTTGCGAGATCAGACCGACGTTTAACAATACCACCCATGTGTTTCACAAAGACTTCTGCGAAAGACTAGGATAAGGGTGGTGAGTTGAGTGAGACCGGACATTGCAGAGAAATGGATGCTTCATCATGACATCGCCCCAAGTCACACGGCCACCTCCATCATGGAATTTTTTACCTCAAAAGGCATTCCTGTTGTCCCACAGTCCCTCTACTCTCCTCATTTGAGTCGCTATGACATAAAGCAGGCTATGTGCCACTATAGTTTCTAGTATGCTTAAGATGGCACGAGCAGCACCTGACTGCCCACTGATGAGGCTAGAGAGGGCTGAGTCCCTAAAGCGTTGTAATCGTTCGCGAGCATTGTCTGTGACAATACTGTGCATCCCATACCCTGTTTTTTGTTTTGTTTGTTGACTTCACGAAAGTACACTGTAAAAGCGATGTATTTATACAGTAACACGAGCAGAAAAAGAAAGAAAGGAGAATCATTTCGCGAAGAAAGAAAGCTTCTTAGAAGTGAAGGGAAACAGTGAACAGTAATAAATGTGTTGGTAGAATCAAAAATTGAACCTACAGAAGAGGTGTGTACCCAATATTTATTACTAATATGTAACGCTAGTACGCAACATTTGGTTGTTTTGTGCAATTTTTACCAAGGAATAACTTATCAGTTCTGTTCATAGATTTGGTCCTGACTGAAGAACGTAAGAGGCTAGAAAATTTTAAGTGCCTAAGGACTCTGTAATACTTATGGAGAATGCGACGCATAACAGTCCATCTATGGTTACTATGCTCCAGCACGAGGACTCTTTTGATTTTCAAAAGAGCATCCGACACACATATTAACACAATGAAAAAAAATTGTATCTAGTCTCATCAATACAAGAACGGTATTTACCACTGACACAAGAAAGACTTTGTTTTACCGTCACAACAATGTAAAAACAACTTATCAACTGAAAAGCAAAGCAATCTGCAACAGATGGTGCCATATTCGATAACCCACATCCAGTCATCCTGATTTAGGTTTTTCAGGGTTTCCGCAAATCGCTTCAAGCAAATGCCACGATGGTTCCTTTGAAAGGGCATGGCTGACGTCCTTCCCAAATCTGATGACCTCGCTATTTGGATCCCTCTCCCAAATCAACCAACCATATTCGAAAACGGCAAATTGAATATTTTTCGAACAGTGAATCAATTAAAATTGTTAAAATTGCATAATATAAAAAGAAAGATTAAAAATAATTTAATCACAGGATAGTGTATCTGTGAAAAGACTGATAAATGCATGAGACTTTTTTTTTTGGCACTTACCTCGATTTGCAAATAACTGTTTGGTATTTAGCACTTTCTGTGTTTTCAGAATAAAAGATTTATTGTCATTAATGCAAAGGAAGAGAACTTAGAAAAACTGCAATAGTTGTGTGACTATTACTGTAGACAAGAAATAAAAAATATTGGTCTGGATTTTTAATTAAAATATTTTTGTTAAAAATGTTGAATAACTCAGAATTAGATTTTTTGCACTTAGCCCATTATTGATTTTCCCACCACAAATGAAAAAGTCATAAAAGGAAATCATTTTGAGGGACTGTAGGACATTCAGAAAAATGTGACCAACATATTAAAGGCCCAGTGTTCAAGCCTTTCAGCACTGCTACCGAGATGGGAACGATGACTCGGCCGGTGCATAGCTGCCGAAGGGAATTACTTTGAAGTGAGTAGTACTGTTGTTTGGAAAAAAATAAAGCCTATGATAGATAAGAAATCAATCTCATTATTTTTCTCACACATCTTGTGCTGGCATAAGATGGCGCAAGCACACCATGCAGCGTATAAGTTGCGAGAAGTTTGGTAGAGGCCAATGACAGAAGCTGGGCAGGGTGGCCGAGCAATTCTAGGCGCTACAGTCAGCTTCAAGTAGTTCAAATGGCTCTGAGCACTATGGGACTCAACTTCTGAGGTCATTAGTCCCCTAGAACTTAGAACTAGTTAAACCTAAGTAACCTAAGGAAATCACAGACATGCACGCCCGAGGCAGGATTCGAACCTGGGACCGTAGCGGTCTCGCGATTCCAGACTGCAGCGCCTAGAACCGCACGCCCACTTCGGGCGACGCTACAGTCTGGAACTGTGCGACCGCTACGGTCGCAGGTTCGAATCCTGCCTCGGACATGGATATGTGTGATATCCTTAGGTTAGTTAGGTTTAAGTAGTTCTTAGTTCTAGGGGATTGAAGAACTCAGATATTAAGTCCCATAGTACTCAGAGACATTTTTAGAGCCAATGACAGACTCACAGGAAAAGTGCCGCCAAAGCCGTCTCGGCCGCTAGGTATTTATGTTGCCTACGCGGACTGGAGAGCCAGTTTGCCTCACCCACTGAAGTCGAGTTCCAGTCTGTTATCCAATGAGTCACCAAGTTGGAGTCGCAGTCACAGCTCAGAATCAGGCAGCACAAAGCTACCACAATAGTGTGCATACCGGACTTGTACTTCAAGAGTAGTGAGGCTAACATAGACTATTACAGAGAGCTTGTAGCACGAAGACTATCTTGAGGTAAGTAACTTTCTAATCTTAAGAATAAAGAACCCAGTTTGTGTTATAGAGAGAGGATACTGGCCACCAAACAACATCCTCTCCTTGCTCCCTTGGTTCAAGCCTACAGAGGTAAAGAGACGACATAAAACAAAAATGGCTCTGAGCACTATGGGACTTAACTTGAGAGGTGGCATGAGCCCCATCTCATATTTCTATCTTACGATTTTCCTCTCTAATTGCATGTAGTGAAAAGTTGCTATTCCTTCACACGCGGGCTTCCCACGCAGCATCTCCAGTCACCCGGGTGGTCCGGTGACAGGCGGGCACTGCTGATCTTGAAAGGGTAAGCCAACGGGTGTGAGGGAGTCGAGTGAATGCTTTCCAGACGCCGACATTGTAGAATAGTGGCAGACACGCTGGGAGGGGTCTGAAGTAGCGGCTGGGCTAGAGATTCCGTTACTTCGCAGAAACTTAGCGAAAACACTTTCTGGCGGGCTACCAGCGAGGCGTGGGAATGACTTGTGTACCCAGGCAGTTGTGGCGGGCAAATTCCCGCGCTTTCTGCAAAATCGTAACTGTGATTGTCTTGCTCAGGGCATAGCTACGTGACGTAGCAAAATCGGCGCAGAAATTGGCGCCAAGAATCTCCATTGGTGAAATGGTAGTGTTCTGGCAATAGAGTGGAATTTTCCGTTGGAACGGTTAACCACGGCCACTGTCGTGGGGGCGCGAATGTTCTGTGTTCGGTTTGTACGGGTGCTCTTGTGGGTAGTCGGCTCTCGCCTTTCAGTCGGAGTAGGTTACAACATTGAGCTCTCGCTGCTCTGGACAGCCTGCCTTCCGTTGGCTGTCTAATGTACTTTTATTTGATTGTAACTGTTTAACGAAGTTGCTGAAGTTTCGACTTCAACGTAACTTTCCGAGTACAGTTGGCAATTGAGCGTTCTGCGCACAAGCGGCCTATGTTGTCTGTCTTGGGCAGCTTTGGCTAAAGTTGACTGTATCGGAGTTACTGTGTGACTTCGCTTGTGAAAATCAATCACAGTACCGTCAGTGATTGTGTGGCGAGCCTTCTTTGTCTCCCTCAGAGGCGCATTTGTATTGGTAGGAAGTCTTTAGGCTGGAACAACCAGACCAGGACAATTTGTTTTGGGCTGTACTCGCGACATTATCATCACCACGACGGGACGCCGAAGCAACCAGCCATCGCTTCCAGTATGCCAGATCGTGTCCTTGCAGCTAAGAAGACAGCTTGGTAATGTACATCCGCAGCACCGGCAAAGCAGGCATTTTTGCTAGGCGATAATCAGAGCTCAGCAGAGTGCGCCTGTTCGTCTTTTCTAACTTTGCTCTATCTTGGGTGTTCATTGTCTGAGTTCTCACTAATGTAGCAGCAATTAATGTTGGGTTAGCTGTGTGCCTCTCTTAAGATTTGAGTTGCAAGGAATTGGCTCCACATACCACTTCGTCATAAACGTCACAATCTAGTTTAGGGACAACTTCACCTTCACAGCGTTTATTTGAGTATCCAATTTGAGCCAATTTGATATATTGTGAATGTTTCATGTGTTTTTGTTTATTATTTTGTGTTTAGTCTTAATAAATCATACTGTTATTTTGGACAGTACTTTCATTCTGTTAATCGGTAGAGCAACCCTATCATTTCTCACTACGTTACTGAAACTTTCCTTTATTTAACTTATTTATCAAATTAAATTATTGCAGGTGCCAAACTCTTTTCTACTCCATTTGCAGGGTTGATTACAGTCAGTTCACATATCTTTTTAATCCATGTGTAACAGCAAATGTCGGAGTTAGAATAGGGGGGGCTTAGAGCATCATTTACATATGTAGATTCTAGAAGAATTTAGTGTTAAATACACTGCTAGCCCCGGCACCTCGCAAACTGCTGAGGTCATCAGCCCCCTAGAACTTAGAACTACTTAAACCCAACCATCCCATGGACATCACACACATCCATGCCCATGGCAGGATTCGAACCTGCGTCCGTAGCGGTCACGCGATTCCAGATTGTAGCGCCTAGAACCGCTCGGCCACCCCAGCCGGCGACGACATATGACACCTTATGTTTCAGAAATACGTTAGTCGGCAAAATGGAAGCACCGACGTACTTTTCACACATAGCTTCTTCGGGAGGAGTACTGGAAAAAAATATTGAAGACAATTTTCAGTCAAAAGTAGTAAAGAACATTAGAGTGACACGGACAAAAGCAGGCCGTTAGAGACATGTGACGTCAGGGAAGCGCTGCCATCCGCCTCTCCCCCTAGCCAACCAGCCATCCCCCCCCCCCTATACCACCTTCCCCCGCCCGACCACCTCCAGACTGCGTGGCACGCAGACAGCCCTTTGCGGCGTGGAGGCCGCGAGAAGCCGCCAACAACGCAGCGGCAGGCGGCGGGCGGCACCGAGGTGGTGCTGCACTGTGCGGCCGCGATTATCGGAAAACGATCAGACTCTGTTGCCCGCCGCTTGCCGCTTGCCGCTCGCTGCCGCCTCGACGCGGCGCGGCGCGGCGTGCCGGCGCGCGAATACCCGTACACGTTACCGCGCCGCCTGATATGATAAACAGATTCCGCGCGCCGATCGCAAAAGTGGGGGGAAACATTTTTTATGAAACTGCTGACTGTGCGCACAGGCGTTTTTTCTAACCGAAAATGTTACGCCAATCAAAGTAACGCACAGCTGGCTGCGGAATCCCTTTCTATGACGATCACAGTGTTTTCGCTCGCACGTGCAAGCAATAAAAATCGAGGGTTCACTTTCTACAGCTTCACGTATCTGCAAATGTGTTAACCCAAGGCGTGCAAATATAACTGTTTTGCGTTTCATTCTCTTTTCTACATGTATGAAATACGTTACACAGTAAACTGTTTCTATAGCTTAATTGAGATAATTCGCACGTACACAAATACCGCTATTCCATGAGATAATTTCAGCATGTTGTTGAGAACTGTGATCATGGCCACATTGGCCATCTGGGACGAATATAATACAGTTGAAATCTACACTACTGGCCATTAAAATTGCTACACCACGAAGATGACGTGCTAGAGACGCAAAATTTAACCGACAGGAAGAAGATGCTGTGATATTCAAATGATTAGCTTTTCAGACCATTCACACAAGGTTGCGCCGGTGGCGACACCAACAACGTGCTGACATGAGGAAAGTTTCCAACCGATTTCTCATACGCAAACAGCAGTTGAGCGGCGTCACCTGGTAAAACGTTGTTGTGATTCCTCGTGTAAGGAGGAGAAATGCGTACCATCACGTTTCCGACTTTGATAAAAGTCTGTCGCGATTGCGGTTTATTGTGTCGCGACATTACTGCTCGCGTTGGTCGAGATCCAATGACTGTTAGCAGAATATGGAACCGGTGGGTTCAGGAGGGTAATACGGAACGCCGTGCAGGATCCCAACGGCCTCGTACCACTAGCAGCCGAGATGACAGGCATCTTATCCGCATGACTGTAACGGATCGTGCAGCCACGTCTCCATCCCTGAGTCAAGAGATAAGACGTTTGCAAGACAACAACCATCTGCACGAACAGTTCGACGACATTTGCAGTAGCATTGACTATCAGCTCGGTGACCATGGCTGCGGTTACCCTTGACGCTGCATCACAGACAGGAGCGCTAGCGATGGTGTACTCAACGACGAACCTGGGTGCACGAATGGCGAAACGTCATTTTTTCGGATGAATCCAGGTTCTGATTACAGCATCATGATGGTCGCATCCGTGTTTGGCGGCATCGTGGTGAACGCACATTGACAGTGTGTATTCGTCATCCCCATACTGGCGTTTCACCCGGCGTGATGGTATGGGGTGCCATTGGTTACACATCTCGGCCACCTCTTGTTCGCATTGACGGCACTTTCAACAGTGGTCGTTACATTTCACATGTGTTACGACCCGTGGCTCTACCCTTCATTCGATCCATGCGAAACCCTACATTTCAGCACGATAATGCACGACCGCGTGTTGCAGGTCCTGTACGGGCGTTTTGAAAACGTCTGGTCAATGGTGGCCGAGCAAATGGCTCTTCACAACATGCCAGTCACTACTCTGTACCTGTGCACGCCATCCAAGCTCTGTTTTACTCAAATGCCCAGGCGTATCAAGGCCGTTATTACGGCCAGAAGTGGTTCTTCAGGGTACTTATTTCTCAGTATCTACGCACCGAAATTGCGTGAAAATGTAATCACATGTCAGATCTAGTATAATATATTGGTCCAATGAATACCCGTATATCATCTACATTTCTTCTTGGTGTAGCAATTTTTATGGCCAATATTGTACTTTACATAGTAAACTGTTTCTGTAGCCTAATTGAGATAACTGGCAGGTACAATCGTGCTCAAAAATAGCCGATTGACCTCATCTGCATTTCGCCTGATTCGCATGCAACCGGCATAACGCGGCTGTCTAGCAGGTCCTCTAATCGCTCCTTGGTACAGTCGTTTGACTATTGAAAATGGTTCCAACATGTCACCACTAGAAAACACTGCTCTGTATCGCAATAACTCAAGATGTAAAGTAATACCACAATGCTACAAATATCAAGGAATACCTTATCACAGATAAGACTGTCCTTAAGGCTTGGAACCTCACATTTATTACAATAAATGACATACCTGAAATGTTACCACTCTCATTATTACGTCAGATATGTAATGCACGTAGTAAGTTCAAAGTAACATACAGTACTTATTATTTAACACAAAATTACATTAAAAATTTAAGTTATCCACGAGCAGCTAGTTGAGAATATGTATGAACTGCAAATGACACGACGAACCGTCTCGTTTCTGCATATGGATTCAAACCCAGGTCAGGCAGACTAAGAAAAGATTTCGTGACTGACCCAAACTAACAATCATTCCTGATTAGGCATGCAGAGAGTGATATACCTCGATTTTAGACAGTATCAGTTAGCAAATATCAACTTTAAATTACATAACGCAAACGTTTTTAACGGACGCGATTTCCTACCCAGCATCTGTTGTCCCTGTTAACGAACTACGAGAGATGTTAAATATTGCTTCTTCACAAGTAACTTACTTGAAAGTCCGTGAGGCAAAGATTTGTGTTGGGCAGGGATTCGAACCCAGAACCTAATCGGACTGATATCGAAGCACAACCAACTGTGACATATCGCATTTTCTCGGCAGTAGCTAGATGTTTTAACTGAAATGAAGAGACGAAACATAAATTTTTTCCTTTTCAGGACTCCAACCCGGCACCTATCGCTGTTATATTCTAGAGAAAACGAACGTTAAATATGGGTTTGTTGCACCAGCACCGACATGTGGGCATGTTTGAACTAGAAATAATATGACGAAGAGTTTCAGTGCTCACTGGGAATAGATCCCCACACATATCGATGTTGACTACACACAAAGAGACGAAACTCCCTGGCAGATTAAAACTGTGTGCCGGACCGAGACTCGAACTCGTGAACTTTGCCTTTCACGGGCAAGTGCTCTACCAACTGAGCCACCCAAGCACGACTCACGCACCCTCCTCACAGCTTTACTTCTGCCAGTATCTCGTCTCCTACCTTCCAAACTGTACAGAAGCTCTCCTGCGAACCTGTGTCTCACTGGGAGTCAAACACGTTAGGTATCGTTAGTGTTTACAACGAATGAAAAACATTAAAAATCAAAATTATTAGCCAACAGCAGATAGGTGTTCTCATGCTAGAGCTTGATAAAATATAATGAAATCTTTAGTGCCGGGCCAGGATTCGAACCCATTCACGCGTAATATGTGGAGATGTTAAGGAATCTGCAGTTTTGAACAAACAACAAATTGTAGCCGAGCTGTATTGTCACGAAGGGATCAAATTCCGCGTTAAGGGCGGTCTGAGTTGCATTATCAGTTCAGAACCAATTTTATCGACATACACAAGCTCAGATAAAAGATGAAATAAGTGTCCTGTGACCCTACATAGCGTTTGTTTCGTCACTAGAAATAAATAACTAGTATAAGAGAGGTTACTGGTGATGGAGTTTCTACATGTCGCCACTCGAGACTTTATTGTGGTTCAACCTGACGTCTATTTGGCAGAGAAAGAATATCAGCTTTAATGTGAATTTCAGACCACACTGCCATTATATCTTCTTCACTTGGCGTAGGCAGAAGAGAATGGAATCTTTCTCTCCCTATCTAAATTCATTGACAGAAGCGGAAATCGAACCAAGACCATAGGTATAAGAACCTATCATCAGTCCAACAGACCACCAAATCCGCTTTTCTGTGACTCATTTTTCTATCATAACACTGTTGCGCCACACTGGATGAGAAATCTGACACACAGGTTCTCTGCAGTTAATTGCAGCATGTTCAGTAAATTCATTTACTTGGTTGAGCGAATCACCATGAACTAGCTGTCTCGGCTACCCAGTGCATACATTCCACTCTATTTTGTAATCACCGAAATAAAATCACGTAACTGCCACCTACACAGAACTGCCAAGAGTGTAGGATGCATAAATTTAAGTATGAAGTGTTCCTTTCCACTTGAGCTATTCTATTGCGCTATCTATTTGTAAAAAACGTCGTGCAGCGCAAAAGAAAATCTGTAACTGTTTCTCTCAGAAGTCTAGACCCGGCCATTTGCATTATCTCGCAGCGCTGTGGTATGCAGAAGCTCTGGAGGAATTGTTGTTCAGCTCTGTTGTAGGTATGTGTGAGCTAGTAGCGTCGGCCCTCGGCGGCCATGGCGAGCGGACGCGCGCTGGTGTTTACGTCTCTGCTGCTGCCGGCTGGGCGCTGTTTACGGTGAGTTGACGCTATTGTAGCGTACACAGCTAAGGGTTATGGTGTGAAAAATGTCACGAATTGACTATGAATGAACTAGCCCGAATAGATACATTGAAATTAAGTTTCGATCCGAAATATTCACGACCTAAAGCTTACGAACTCGAAGCATGGATTGAGAATGTTTTGAAACGATCTTTTGATGAAATAATTGGTGTACATCTTTCGATCGTTAGCAGCACTGCGCACATAAAGTTTAAAACTGCTGAAATATGCGATCAAATTGTTCAGTCATGCGATGGTAGCCTTAAATTTACTCACAGCGATGGTAATATTGGCGAAGTTCAGGTATCTCGTGCAGGATTTCGTGTCCGCACAGTTCGAATTTTCGAACTACCTTTTGAAGTTCAAATGGTTCAAATGGCTCTGAGCACTATGGGACTCAACTTCTGAGTTCATTAGTCCCCTAGAACTTAGAACTACTTAAACCTAACTAACCTAAGGACATCACAAACACCCATGCCCGAGGCAGGATTCGAACCTGCGACCGTAGCGGTCTTGCGGTTCCAGACTGCAGCGCCTTTAACCGCACGGCCACTTCGGCCGGCTTTTGAAGTTCCTGCCGACGAAATAAATGCAGTTTTGAAAAATTATGGCACGGTTATCAGCAATATAGCGGAAAAGTGGATGTCCTTCAAAGTTCCTGTTTTGAACGGTGTTTGACAGGTGAAAATAGAACTGGAGAAACACATTCCATAATATATTACGATCTGTGGATACAGGGCTATTGTTATATACAATGGACAGCCTCGCACTTGCTCTGGGTGTGGTGTAACTGATCATGTTCGCGCACAATGCGTACAGTGACGAGTGACACAGTTGCCACCAGGCGGAAGTGTTCCTAGTAACAAGATGTCATCAATGCCTCTAACTTATGTGGCGGCAATCCGTTCGACCATGGCAGCGACGGAGGTCACTCGCGCCACACCACACCACACCACCGAAGCTGACCAGACACCAATGGAGACTGCCACCCCAGAGGGCAACGCTGCCACCACCCCAGACGTGACGATGAAACTGAACGATCCGGAGGCTGCGTGTTTGGTTAGCGCCCAGGTTGGCGAGAAAACCCCAGATGTTGAGAATGATCTACACACCGACAAAGGGGCGGATTCTAAATCAATGGGAAGCGACGACGACACCGGATTACCAATCTGCAGCTCTTCCTCAGTGACTGTGGGAAATGAAAGGGCTGACGTTTCTCCTAAAAAACACAAAAAGCGACGGATCGCTCACAAGGATGCTGAGAAAACAGCTCCACTGCTGCGCGAGAAAGGTGCGCAAATTGCCCGCGAATTAACGGACGCAACTCTTGGCAGGAGAGATGCGAAGCAATCGAGTGGCCACGAGCAGGCGATAACAGTGACCGCGCCGAGCTCTGGGGTTGGAAATCACGCTGCAGCAGACGAGGATCGGGTCTCTCAGCAGCTCCTGAGAGAGGGGCGAAAAGAACAGTGTCCAACGGGAAAGGGCTCAGATCAGAAGATGGACATGTCCAATGCAGGCAGCTGGGCTGATGATATCGAGGACATGTCGGTGGATCGAGGACTGACTACGTCTGAACCACCAAAGGAGGCTATGCCAGCCGGGAGAGCGGATTTACTTGTGACACGACAGCTTTCAGCGAACCTGAGAAAAGATGTGTAGTGGACTGTTAAGGCAGCCAGTCCACAGTGAAGTAGCCGAAAGGGCACGCGTCAACTCACGCCGTCTGGCGTGAAGTCTGGAACAGGATACGTGATGAATGTGATAAAGAAAAGAACGTAGCTACTAGAACACTTAACTTTTATATTGTCCTTTGGTATACAGCATTCTGGATGATACAAGTGAGACTCTATCTTGAGGTACATGCAACGTTACAAAGGGCGCCTTGCTAGGTCGTAGCCATTAACTTAGCTGAAGGCTATTCTAACTGTCTCTCGGCAAATGAGAGAAAGGCTTCGTCAGTGTAGTCACTAGCAACGTCGTCGTACAACTGGGGCGAGTGCTAGTCTGTCTCTCGAGACCTGCCGGGTGGTGGCGCTCGATCTGCGATCCTGACAGTGGCGACACACGGGTCCGACATGTACTAATGGACCGCGGCCGATTTAAGCTACCACCTAGCAAGTGTGGTGTCTGGCGGTGACACCACAAGATGATGATTCGGATACGTATTAATTCCCTCACCGACGTCGTGCTTGTGCTGACTGGTCAGCGACTTTTAACATAGAGAACTTCATGCCTCCTTTTCAGGACTACAAGATCGTCACTGTAAACATAAACAAAACAACTTCACGGCAGAAGATACACAATCTCCGCCATTATTTGTATAGCTGTGATGCAGAGATCGCGATGCTGCAAGAGGTGGTTCACCATTTCCTACCTGACTTTCCTGGGTGTGACGTACTGACAAATACCATCCCAGATAGCTCCTCAGGCACAGCTCTGTTATTCAGAGAGGGTATTATTGTCTCGGACGTGGAAAGACTAGAGTCTGGCAGAGGAATCTCGTGCCCTATTAATGGAGTTCGATTGATAAACATCTATGCTCCCTCGGGGAATCAAAATAGAGCTACCAGAGCACATTTTTACTCTTCTGACTTATTGTATCGTTTACGGAGGAATGAGGAGGACGTGATCGTCAGCGGGGATTTTAATTGTGTTTTAAAGCCTAAAGACCAATGGCCGAATTTTAACGGTTGTGCGACACTTGCTGAAACTGTTCGGCAGATGGACATAGAAGACACCTGGGAAATCCTGAACGGGGACCGAGAGTGTTTTACGTATTTTACCGCTCAAACTGCCAGCCGACTGGACAGAATTTATGTAGGAAAACGTCTGCGGGACAAGATCTCTGCAACGGAGACGTGGCCGTTGTACTTCGACCACGAGGCATATCGCTGTACAATCCGAATGGTACGGCAGGGAACGTACCGTGGCAGACCAGGTTGGAAGCTGAATGTTTCAATACTCAGTGATCACGGTTTAAGAGAACGGGCGCAGGAAGTATGGGAGCTCTGCTCACGGCGCCAACAAACTTTCCCGTCGGTCACGCTGTGGTGGTGCCGCTGCGCAAAGCCCAAAGCCCAAAGCCAAAGCCTGAAAGGTTACAGCTATGGAAGGAGCCGGCGGCAAAAAGAGCTTTTCGAATTTTATTTTCGATGCCTCCGTAAGCTGTATTCTGCTCCTCATGTCACGCAGGAGAACTTTGTACAGATCAAAAGGATTAAGGCGAAGCTAACACTATTGAAACGAAGACAACTGGAAGGAACTAAAATACGTTCTCGCGATGGTAACAGCGCCTATGACGAAAGCCCATCCTCCTTCCATCTTGCGAAAGAGAAACGCCGCGCAAGACAGAAATTGATTAACAGATTAAAAACAGAAGATGGCAGTGTCACCACAACCCAGAATGAGATAAAGTAATATATAAGCGACTATTATCGACGGCTGTACATGTCAGAGCCCACGAATGACGAGGCAATTACGACCATGAAAAACTACCTTACAGCGACCCTCGACGAGACGGACAGACAACTATTACTGAGTGATGTCACTGAGGAAGAACTCCGGGAGGCTTTGACGAAGGCTCAGGGTAATAAATCGCCCGGGGCAGATGGCCTACCCATTGAATTCTACAAACAATTCTGGTATTTACTCGAACATTGCTTTCTGAACATATGTAATGAAATTAAAGCAGGTCGGCAACTACCAGCAGGATTCAGTGATAGTCTAATTGTACTCGTCCCCAAAGAATACCCACCAGATGATGTCAATAAATTTCGACCTATTTCCCTCCTCAACTCCGAGTACTAAATTGTGGCCCCCGTTCTAGCAGCGATAATTAAACATGTTTTACATAAAATCATCCATGATAGCCAGACAGCAGCCGTCGCTGGTCGAACGATCTTTAAAAGTCTCGCAGATTATACGGAGATCATTTCCTTTAGTGCTATTACCCAACCGGAGGCTGCAATTTTAGCTCTAGATCAATGCAAAGCCTTTGACAGGACCTCGCACAGCTACCTATTTCAAATTATGAACCATTTAGGTTTTGGTGACGGTTTTATCACGATGGTCAAAAATATGTACACCTCTGCTTGCTCTAGGATCGTCATCAATGGGCAACTCTCCCGGCAAATAACTATTGAGCGATCTGTACGACAAGGGTGCCCCATGTCAATGCCTCTTTTTGTCATTGCCATTGAACCACTCGTCCGTTTGCTGAACTGTACACTTGAGGACTTAACCCTGTATTCGACGACTGTAAAATGTGTGGCGTACGCGGATGACATAAGTGTCATCGTACGTTCGGAGCGAGACCTACAAGAAGTCACTAATAGTGTACGGGAGTATGAACGAGCCTCATGCTCAAAGCTCAACTATCGAAAGACTAAACTAATGCCGATCGGCAGAGGGTTTAGAATCGATGATAACTGTCCATATGTAGTACACGAGAGTATCAAGCTGTTGGGAATACGAATGAGTCGCTGCCCTCTGAAAACTACTACGGACAACTGGCAAGAGCTTCTGGCTATGACGAGAGGTTGTCTCCAGCAAAATAAAGGCAGAGAACAGGACCTCATACAAAGAGTACAGTTTATCAATAAAATGATACTTTCGAAAATATGGTATGTAGGGCAGACAATCCCTGTGGTCAGCAGCATTTACAAGCAAATAATGACGGCAATTGGTTGGTATATTTGGAGGGGCGAAATATTCCAAGTGGGAATTAATGTTATTACTCTCCCACCAGAGAAAGGGGGACTAGGGCTCATAGATGTTGAAATTAAATGCAAGGCTCTTCTTATACGGAGAACTATTCAGCTGTTTCAAGACTACCCAGACAGCGCGCTCCATATGGCCCTACGGATGTATACACCTACTAATATGGCAATACCGATAAACCTGGGGGAAACCCACTACAAAGCCAACCACATCCGGATGTTACTGCTCGACGTTACTTACCTCCGAGCGAAACTGAGCGCACCACTACAGGACCTTACAACCGCCCAACTATACCGCATAATGAATACTAGCGGAAGAGTAAACCGCATAGAAACGAAATATCCCCTACGGGATTGGGCTCAAATCTGGAAGAACATCCACAACAAAGTGCTCGGAACAAATATCAGATCAGCGTGGTATAAAGTAGTTAATGAGACCATACCTACGAAAGAAAAATTACACAGAATACGATTGTCGGCAACTGATAGATGTGGGGAGTGTGCCCTCATAGACAACTTGCAACACAGATGTGTCTGGGGAGAAAATAAATTGGTCTGGGAATGGTGCAGAATGAACCTTGCCTCTATCTGCAGGGCAGCTAGACACACAATCTCCATCACATCGGTGTTGCAACCTGATGGCACTTACTATCCCATCACAAAGAAAAATATATGGACATGACTGACAGGACATACTCCGCATTACCTAATTCAAGCCGAAGATGCGCCATCTTACCAGGGCTACAGAATTTATCTAGCCACACAAGCACGACTGCTGATGAAGGATGACAAATACAGACAAAAGTTCACGAACTATATAACAGCATTGAGAATAACGACACTATTAACAACAAAGGCGATGAAAAAAAAACCAACAAGGAACGACGAAGTAGATGTATGCACTGCGTCCGACTGTTAATAACGTTGATGGCAGTGTTTTTTTTCCCATATACTCCACATCAAAATGGTTCAAATGGTTCTGAGCACTATGCGACTTAACTTCTGAGGTCATCAGTCGCCTAGAACTTAGAACTAATTAAACCTAACTAACCTAAGAACATCACACACATCCATGCCCGAGGCAGGATTCGAACCTGCGACCGTAGCGGTCGCTCGACTCCAGACTGTAGCGCCTAGAACCGCACGGCCACTCCGGCCGGCTACTCCACATAACAACCAGTGTGTGGCGTCCCGCAATTGGGTACTCAGTGCTAAGAGAGGACAACTGCCGACATAGGAGATCACATACAAACGAGGAAAAAGAAACGAGACCAAGCTATATGCTTGGTGTATACCATAATAGACAACCCTCGAGAAGACGAGCGTTGAGTGCCGCCACAAAGCCGCGATGTCTCACGCAAAGAATAGTGGAAACAAATAATTTCAAAAAAAACTTTTTTGAATATTAAAAAAAGTTAAAAAACAAAACAACAACAAAACAAGATGAAAATAAAAGTTTTGCAGAAAAGAGTCATCAACAGGAATGAAACGTTTCCTTTGCTGCAGAAGCAACGCACCTTGAACTTTCCACTGCAGTGACAACACGCTTTCTTTTCATGATGCAGAAGAAGCATCCTTTGTGTTAATCGTTCTTTTAATGGCATACAAGCCAGGCCGAGAAGGCAGAAATTCGCGAGCGCAAGGATGGGTTGAAGGGGAGGCAGGTGTGTTGGTAAGTGTCATGCACCGTCGATAAGATGTCGCGAGTTCGAATACATTTACTGCTAAATTTTTTTAAAACTCAATTCTGCTGTCTGCTGAAGTTACCAATCTAATGGAACTTTTAACATAATTCCCTTCACTTCTGAAACCAAAATAGTCGCATGTGGGGCAAAGGGCTGACTTCTGTGACATTTTGTTCTTTTCAGGTTTAATAGACAGCCAGGCAGCAGATGCATCTAGAAGCTTTTTTATTATGTATGGGGAGAGCGCATCGTGCACACATACGTCATAAAAGTATTTTCTACATTAGCTGTCGTGTGGTAGTGGCATTTTATTCTTCTTCAAATATTGTTTGACAGCTTTAACTCAGAACAAGTTTTCTACATGCATGTAATCAATAAACTGCACGTGCATCGTCAGACTGTCATAGATAACATCAGAGAATTCGTATATATCGTTGATGATTAATTTCGCTCTCATGTTTACTATTATTTCAACAACGCTAAAGGAAAGCTTACGAAAATTGTGCACTGTGTTATAAGAAATGAAATAAAACTACCCACGATAACCTTACGACGAAAGCCTGTTTTAATAAAACTGAGTATCTGTACACAAGCATGCCTCTATCGACACGTATTAGTAAAATACTACTCACATAGATTTTAATTGGCATGCTTCGTCATGCTCAAGAGGTATGCAAATGTGGCATTTCATAAATATAGTTATGTATTTCTAGAAACCCAAAATTTGCTTGTCAGCAGCGGAAAGAGGCGTTACCTGTTGTGCAGCCTTGTAAGTTTTTCATCATTGCACTATAAGCTGAAATTATTTTCTTGCGATTTCGTTATTGATGTTTGATCTGACTGCTTGTAGCTCTTTCACGGACGGGGTAAAAACGTTGAAGTCAGTGAGACTGGAACTGCGAACCATAACAGACGCTTTTTTACACGTCAGCACGTTACCACAGAGCTGACGAAGAGGCATGTCTCTTAGCTTCCTCTTACGAGGCCAATAGTGGCTAGAACGCATAAACCGCTATTTAAAGGACGAGATTGGTTGTGATTTCCACCTGCAACGACTTTCCTGGGCTGAAAACCCTAAGTTTACAATCTTTTGTTACACCTCAAGCGATAATACCTGAGATTACTCAATGGAAATGACAGGTAAAATCAAGTGAACTTTGAGGCTTAATTCCGTGCACACAAAGAAGTAACTCGTTGATCACAGAGTTGCCAAACGTACGTTGCCTTGTTGCCAAATCTTAGTTACAGTACCAGCAGGAAGAAGACGAACCGATGTGATCGTACAGCAGGCTGGGAAGTGACCATAGCTGGTGTCTCCAAGTCGCAGCTGCTACGGCCTGGAATACGCAATGCGTCTGATTCGCATTTCTGTAACTAGGTTTAGGGACTGGAGTGTAGTTACTAATAATACTCAGAATTGACTGCAAACTAAGCGTCATAAATCAGTAACTCTCATAGTTGTTTTTATATTTCTTTCGTAAGTGTACTGAAAACTAAGAAACTCATTCACAGGCGTTTTCGTGCCTCGCCGATAGTCGAGCACAACAAAAAAATAAAAAAAAATAAAAAGAATGTGTGTGTGTGTGTGTGTGTGTGTGTGTGTGTGTGTGTGTCTGTGTGTGTGACAGAGATAGAGAGACAGAGAGAGACAGAGAGAGAGAGAATGAGAGGGGGGGGGGGCTGAGAGAGAGAAATAAAATAGCATGAGAGTGTGTGTGTGTGTGTGTGTGTGTGTGTGTGTGTGTGTGTGTGTGTGTGTGTAAAACATTGTTGCAAAGAAATTGAATCATGGTATGTAAAGAAATCTTTCATCCAAAATGACATGTTCCACATCATTACGAAATGTCGTATTCATGATCTATGGGACAAGTATTAATCTAATCTAATAAGATCATATTGATGACTAGCCATGAAGAGTCATGAATTACCGAAATTTATGCCAATGAGTCGGATGCGAGTTTACAACTGTGAAATACTTTCCTACATTATAAAAGCGAATATTAAATTTGAACTAATACTACGAAACGTTTGAACCTAGATAGCTTAGAATGGATATCTTTCTGTTTATTTCAAAGGAGAACAATTGATTTTCTGAAACATTGTCTGTCATACACATCTTGAAACAGGTCATGTCGACCAAATCATATGGAAGAACTGACAGCGACGTATATCGGAAGGCAGTAAGATCTCTTGCCTTTTGGTTTGGCAGTACTCGATAGCCATTTCTAGGAGCAAGTAAATGAAGAAAGGCAGCGCGTTTTTCTTATCAAGTAACGTCTTCATCAATTACTTTAGTTTTAATGTAATCTACGAGTAACTGCTGATGTTTGATATTAACATGAAAAGGATTCCGTAGACAGGGAAAGAATCTGTTCTTGGGAAACTACTTCTATAGTGACCAAAAGGCCTTAAATGATCTTCAAGCACATGTTCCAACAGCGGTATGAATAAAATGATAGTAATAATGACGGTAATAATCGAATTATCCGGTAACTTCACACTACACAGTGGATTTTCTCGAACTAAGAAATTTGGTCAATTTGTGAAAATTCAAAATGGCTTTACTTCGAGCCTATGATGCCTAGAAGAGTCTTTACATCCTGCTGACGTGAGAATAGCATAATCTCCGCGTCAAAAGGTTGCTTCTACTTAAGCATTTAATAGAATCGCATTTTTTCCACCGTGACTAATTTTGTAAGCTAAGCACATCATCCGTTACAGCACACTCTTGAGGCTGGGAAATGTGGCCACAATGGTCTGGTGGAACGAATTATCACAGGTGCACTGAATGGGTTCAGGAATTTACTTTAAGAGGCAGAAACAGGTTTATTTTGCCTCTGCTAACCTCAATAGAAAGACGTTATAATCCATAATCCGCATTAAATATCACGTTCCTTCATTACCAACTGGGCAGAGCCGGTTTATGTTGGGTAATGACATAGCGGAAGTCATGGAAAACATAAATACAGTCGCCAGTAAACTTATGTACATTAGAACATTTTATTTTATTTGATGAACCGATAGCCATTTAAAGGAACAGGTCTCTTATTTTACTTGTACTCGATTGAACTAGAGACGTAGAAAAATTTGGCACTTGACTGTGATTCGAATTCGTATCTCCCTTTTCGAGGATCTGAATAACTCAGAACAGTATAGTTCAATCATTTCGTTCCTCTTCCAAAGACTGCAGTCTTCTCTAGGTCTCCTCCAAAGGATCCAGTACAAAAATATTCATAATTTCATTTCAAGCCCTATCAAGTCCACACCCACCTGCTAGTGAAAATTAACGTGCATTTTTAATGTCTGCTCATATGTTGCCAACAATCGCAATAGGGGTCGTTATTTCTGGTCAAACACGCACCCATCTTACTGTTGGTGAGTAAGCAACTAATACTTAAGCTATATCGTGGATGCACGGTACGTGCGCAGTTCGACTGTCGCTTAGACACAAAAGTTTGTACTCTTATTTTAGATTCAAACACCTAGCAGCTTGTAAGAAAAACCGAAACGTAACATTTGATTTTTCTTAGTTAACAATCATATTACGTGTTGGGTTCGTATCTCCGTCACAGAACTTCACATCATGCTCTTCACCTTTAAATGCATGCACGCTTTGTTCCTTCAGAATGGAGGTATATCAGACATCTTTCGTGGTTAGCTAACAGGGGCGAAAGGATCTTGATAGGAGTCCCAGTTTATTACAAAAATTGTCGTCTTTTATTTTCAAGTTTAGATTTGGTTACTGGTATTGGCAAAAATTTCGGTAATTCATGACTCTTCCTGGCTAGTCATCAATATGATGTTATTAGATTAGATTAGATTACATTAATTCTTGTTCCATAGATCACGAATACGACATTTCGTAATGATGTGGAACAAGTCATTTTGGATGAAAGACTTCTTTACATACCATGATTCAATTTCTTTGCAACAATTTTTTACACATACACTCTCACTCTCTCATGCTTTTTCATTTCTCTCTTCCCCCCCCCCCCTCCTCTCTCTCTCTCTCTCTCTCTCTCTCTCTCTCTCTCTCTCTCTCTCTCTCTCTGTCACACACACACTCACATTCTTTTTTTTTTTTTTTATTTGTTTGTTGCGCTCGACTATCGGCGAGGCACGAAAACGCCTGTGAATGAGTTTCTTAGTTTTCAGTACACTTACGAAAGAAATATAAAAACAACTATGAGAGTTACTGATTTATGATGCTTAGTTTGCAGTCAATTCCGAGTATTATTAGTAACTACACTCCAGTCCCTAAACCTAGTTACAGAAATGCGAATCAGACGCATTACGTATTCCAGGCCCTAGCAGCTGCGACTTGGAGACACCAGCTATGGTCACTTCCCAGCCTGCTGTACGATCACATCGGTTCGTCTTCTTCCTGCTGGTACTGTAACTGAGATTTGGCAACAAGGAAACGTATGTTTGGCAACTCTGTGATCGACGAGTTACTTCCTTGTGTGCACGGAATTTAGCCTCAAAGCTCACTTGATTTTACCTGTCATTTCCATTGAATAATCTCAGTTATTATCGCTTGAGGTTTGTGTTCAGCCCAGGAAAGTCGTTGCAGGTGGAAAACGCAACCAATCTCGTCCTTTAAATAGCGGTTTATGAGTTCTAGCCACTATTGGCCTAATAAGCGGAAACTAAAACACATCCCTCTTCGCCAGCTCTGTGGTAACGTGCTGACGTGTGAAAAAGCGTCTGTTATGGTTCGCAGTTCCAGTCTCACTGACTTCAACGTTTTTACTCCCTCTGTGAAAGAGCTACAAGCAGTCAGATCAAACATCAATAAGGAAATCGCAAGAAAATAGTTTCAGCTCATAGTGCAATGGTGAAAAACTTACAAGGCTGCACAACAGGTAACGCCTCTTTCCGCTGCTGACAAGCAAATTTTGGGTTTCTAGAAATGCATAACTATATTTCTGAAATGCTACATTTGCATACATCTTGAGTATGACACAGCATACTAATTAAACATAGACACAATCAAAATCTATGTGAGTAGTATTTTACTAATTCGTGTTGATAGAATGGTTCGAATGGCTCTGATTACTATGCGACTTAACTTCTGAGGTCATCAGTCGCCTAGAACTTAGAACTAATTAAAGCTAACTAACCTAAGGACATCACAGACATCCATGCCCGAGGCAGGATTCGAACCTGAGACCGTATCGGTAGCTCGGTTCCAGACTGTAGCGCCTAGAACCGCACAGCCACTCCGGCCGGCATGTGTCGATACAGGCATGCTTGTGCACAGATACTCAGTTTTATTAAAACAGACTTTCGTCGTAAGGTTATCGTGGGTAGTTTTATTTCATTTCTTATAACACAGTGCACAATTTTCGTAAGCTTTCCTTTAGCGTTGTTGAAATAATAGTAAACATGAGAGCGAAATTAATCATCAACGATAAATGCGAATTCTCTGATGTTATCTATAACAGTCTGACGATGCACGTGCAGTTTATTGATTACATGCATGTAGAAAACTTGTTCTGAGTTAAAGCTGTCAAACAATGTTTGAAGAAGAATAAAATGCCACTACCACACGACAACTAGTGTAGAAAATACTTTTCTGACGTATTTGGGCACGATGCGCTCTCCCCATACATAATACAAAAGCTTCTAGATGCATCTGCTGCCTGGCTGTCTATCAAACCTGAAAAGAACAAAATGTCACAGAAGTCAGCCCTTTGTCCCACATGCGAATATTTTGGGTTGAGAAGTGAAGGGAATTATGTTTCAAGTTCCATTAGATTGGTAACTTCAGCAGACAGCAGAATTGAGTTAAAAAAAAATTTAGCAGTAAATGTATTCGAACTCGCGACATCTTATCGACGGTGCATGACACTTATCATTACACTACTAGCTGACACATACCTACAACAGCTCCAGAGCTGAACATCAATTCCTCCAGAACTTCTGTATACCACAGCGCTGCTAGATAATGCAAATGGCAGGGTCTAGACTTCTGAGAGAAACAGTTACAGATTTTCTTTTGCGCTGCACGACGTTTTTTATAAATAGATAGCGCAATAGAATAGCTCAAGTGGAAAGGAACACTTCATATTTAAATTTATTCATCCTACACTATTAGCAGTTCTGTGTAGGTGGCAGTTACGTGATTTTATTTCGGTGATTACAAAATAGAGTGGAATGTATGCACTGGGTAGCCGAGGCAGCTAGTTCATGGTGATTCGGTCAACCAAGTAAATGAATTTACTGAACATGCTGCAATTTACTACAGAGAACCTGTGTATCAGATTTCTCATCCAGTGTGGCGCAACAGTGTTATGATAGAAAAATGAGTCATAGAAAAGAGGATTTGGTGGTCTGTTGTACTGATGATAAGTTCTTATACCTATGGTCTTGGTTGGATTTCCACTTCTGTCAATGAATTTAGATAGGGAGAGAAAGATTCCATTCTCTTCTGCCTACGTCAAGTGAAGAAGATATAATGGCAGTGTGGTCTGAAATTCACATTATAGCTGATATTCTTTCTCTGCCAAATAGACGTCAGGTTGAACCACAATAAAGTCTGGAGTGGCGACATGTAGAAACTCTATCACCAGTAACCTTTCTTATACTAGTTATTTATTTCTAGTGACGAAACAAACGCTATGTAGGGTCACAGGACACTTATTCCATCTTTTATCTGAGCTTGTGTATGTCGATAAAATTGGTTCTGAACTTAGAATGCAACTCAGACCGCCCTTAACGCGGAATTTGATCCCTTCGTGACAATACAGCTCGGCTACAATTTGTTGTTTGTTCAAAACTGCAGATTCCTCAACATCTCCACATATTAGGCATGAATGGTTTCGAATCCTGGCCCAGCACTAAAGATTTCATTATATATTATCAAGCTCTAGCATGAGAACAACTATCTGCTGTTGGCTAATAATTTTGATTTTTAATGTTTTTTCATTCGTTGTAAACACTAACGATATCTGACGTATTTGACTCCCAGTGAGACACAGGTTCGCAGGAGAGCTTCTGTAAAGTTTGGAAGGTAGGAGACGAGGTACTGGCAGAAGTAAAGCTGTGAGGACGGGGCGTGAGTCGTGCTTAGGTGGCTCAGTTGGTAGAGCACTTGCCCGTGAAAGGCAAAGTTCACGAGTTCGAGTCTCGGTCCGGCACACAGTTCGTCTCTTTGTGTTTAGTCAACATCGATATGTGTGGGGCTCTATTCCCAGTGAGCACTGAACTCTTCGTCATATTATTTCTAGTTCAACCATGCTCACATGTCGCCACAAACCCATTTTTAACGTTCGTTTTCTCTAGGATATAACAGTGATAGGTGCCGGGTTGGAGTCCTGGAAAGGAAAAAATTAATGGTTCGTCTCGTCATTTCTGTTAAAACATCTAGCTACTGCCGAGAAAATGCGATATGTCGCAGTTGGTTGTGCTTCGATATCAGTCCGTTTAGGTTCTGGGTTCGAATCCCTGTCCAACACACAGCTTTGCCTCACGGACTTTCAAGTAAGTTACTTGTGAAGAAGCAATATTTAACATCTCTCGTAGTTCGTTAACAGGGACAACAGACGCTGGGTAGGAAATCGCGTCCGTTAAAAACGTTTGCGTTATGTAATTTAAAGTTGATACTTGCTAACTGATACTGTCTAAAATCGAGGTATATCACTCTCTGTATGCCTAATCAGGAATGACTGTTAGTTTGGGTCAGTCACGAAATCTTTGCTTAGTTTGCCTGACCTGGGTTTGAATCCATATGCTGAAACGAGACGGTTCGTCGTGTCATTTGCAGTTCATACATATTCTCAACTAGCTGCTCGTGGATAAATTAAATTTTAATGTAATTTTGTGTTAAATAATAAGTACTGTATGTTACTTTGAACTTACTACGTGCATTATCTATCTGACGTAATAATGAGAGTGGTAACATTTGAGGTATGTCATTTATTGTAATAAATGTGAGCTTCCAAGCCTTAAGGACAGTCTTATCTGTGATAAGGTATTCCTTGATATTTGTAGCATCGTGGTATTACTTTACATCTTGAGTTACTGCGATACAGAGCAGTGTTTTCTAGTGGTGACATGTTGGAACCATTTTCAATAGACAAACCACTGTACCAAGGAGCGATTAGAGGACCTGCTAGACAGCCGCGTTATGCCGGTTGCATGCGAATCAGGCGAAATGCAGTTCAGGTCATTCGGATGCTTTTGAGTATGACTGTACACAAATACCGTTATTTCATGAAGTCATTTCAGCATATTGTTGAAAACTGTGATCACGGCCACAATGGTTATCTGGAGCAAATGAAATGTAGTTGAAATCCATGTATGCAGTGGCAATGTTATGAGTGAAAAACAGTTAAACCGCACGCGATTATACGTGATGTCTAAATCTTTATGGCCATTATTATGTAGAGGGTGTTTTATTGTAGAGATCTTCAGTCCGAAGACTGATTTAATGCAGCTTCACGGCAAAAATTTTACAGATGCTGTTTTGTTGTTGAGGTCTTCAGCCCGTGCACCTATGCAAGTCTCTCAGTTTCTGTACAACTACTGCAACTCATACACATTCGCACCTGTTTACTATATTCAATCCTCTGCGTACCTGTACGATTTTTAGCCATCCTTGCAACAAGACGCTATTTAATTTATTTATAATTTCCAATTGCATGCGACTGGATTCCCACTACCCACTATGATGGATATTCAGCAGGTTTCATTCTTCTTCTAGCGAGGATATTTCGCCTTTCTCATATACCTTGCACACCTTAAGCAATAATTCTATCATGGTTGTCTGTCACAATGATGTCAGTAAAGCTGAAAGAACGTCATCTATTCCGCGGGAATAGTTTTAACTTAACTGTTTCAGTGCTCTGTCGAATTATTTTCGCAGAATCATACCTTCTGTCTCACTTTCATCTCTTCTCATAAGTTGAATATTTCGTATGTTGTCCAACGATTTACGCTGACCCTTGTCTTTCAGCCTGTATTAACTTCTACCATCGTCTCTATTTTACCTCTCAAAGTTACCCATTCGTTTTATGTTGCATTTGCAACCAGTGTTTCTGTTAGTCGTTGCCCAACGATAACATTCAAACACCCGAAAAGCTCTGGTTCTTTCAATTTATCTAGATGCCATTTCTTTAACTTGCTACCTTTTTGCAATTTATTCAGTCTTAATCTGCAATTCATAACACATGCCCCTGGAATTAATTAGCCATTTTAAGGTCTGGTTTCAGAATCTCTGTCTTACCAGTAGTATACTGTGTCAAACTTTCCATTACCTCCAGGTCATAACCGCATGTACTATCGCGTCCTGGCACACGTCCAGATTACCAACTTAGTGTTGGTGTTGTCTTCGTGGAGCACTGAGAGTCTGTGTTTACCTCAAAGATCCTTTATAACGGAGATGAGAGAGAGTAGAATCTCCTTGGCTCCTTAAGGCGATGTAGTAATATACAGCTTCTCCTTTAAACCAGTTTATTTGTCTATTAAGATATGTGAGATGTCACGCCCTTTACCCTTTCTTCTGTATACAGTTTCCTACAGGTCCCTAGAGCAGCAGGGTGCTTCTCGTACTTTATCACTATTGACAGAGACAAGTGTCTTTGCTACCACTTGTTCCGCTAATTGCTGAATCACTGGCTCCTTGGCCTAACTATTCAACCACTGGCCCTTGGCGTAATTCGCACTAACTAGGAGACAAGTACTGAAGAGTGACTTGTTCCTACTAACAAGTGAAACTCTACACGACAACTCCTTCAGACTGGCTGTCTGTGTTCAGTACTGTTCAGATGAGAAGGTAAAGTTGCTATTTATCTTACAGCTCCAGTTGTGTCCACCCGAGTACCACCGTCTTCTCTTGGCTGAAGTCTTTATCGTCCCATCCGTAGCGATTGCTACCCTCTCGAAGCTGCCTCGTGTTGCACCGACTTGTGTTCTCTTCAACACTTTGCCTTTCGCTGCTCCTGGATACGCACTTTGAAGGCCTGCCCTGCTCTAACACAGTACCTTGCGTCTGCTTTCACCTAGCTTGTTTTTCCGTCTTCCAGAATGTTCCATCGCTCTGGACCTACATTGCTTTCCTCCCTCGTGTAACGATCCGGAGTGGGATATTTCGACTCACCCTACAAGGTTCAGCAGCTTCACTGCTCACGGCCACCCTGGTGTTTACCCGTCCGTGCTGTTTACCGCTGGCACAAGGGTGCAAGGCGCTGCCAGAGTAATACTGGCTGAATCTCTACAATATGCTTTATTTTATCTTTGAGATAGTTAAATAGTCTGGGGCCCTCACAGTACCAACTTTTATCAAGATTGTTAGTGATGAAATTGGCCTCTGTGGAAAATTCTACCAGGCACCTGACCCGTTCTTTCCTATCCCTCATTTAGCATTTTGCTGTTTCTCTTCTGTTCCTTTTCGTACCACTGAATACCATTCCACACCACAAGTGAATTTTCGTCTCGTTTAACTATCTGAATAATATTATTTCATTATACACACATTCGTTTTCAATCATTTCATTGTCTGCGTAGTTAGTAGTTATATAAATACATAGATAGTGCTATGTCTCTGTATTTGTAATAGTGTACTAGAATTCCTATTTTCCTGCTCGTAAATAGACCTAATCATGCTATTATCCATACTTGATTTTGTGTTGGAAATTCTCGAACTCGTCCACCCGATTAAGGGATCCAAACTCGCGCGCTTCGGCCCGTAGAGCGTTTTTTTTTTTTTTTTCCTGTTTCCGACATCAGCTTGTCTTGGCCCCACCCGCAGATCCCAATGAGAAATTATTCTACTTTCTGAATGCTTCACCCGCATCCTTAAACCGTACAGTAGAACTGCAAGGTGGAGACACTCTCTCAGTACACATCAGCTGCATTTAGTTGGCGCTCATTGCCCATTCTAAGGACGTAGTACCTTGTTTGTGTACGCATTTTTAACAGTGTCTTTCCAAATGTGCTACGCATAAGTGTGATACTGGTTCACGTGTGCACAGTGTACACATAACATTGATAGGTGACGTTTTACCCTACACAACGCCTGACATTTGTTTCAAAACGGATTGCCTCAGCATGCTTCCCATTATATAATTTCCTTACTTCTCAACGCTATCGCACCTTAGCAAAAGATCTTGCTGAAAACCCAAGGAAATTCTGGTCTTACGTAAAATCGGTAAGCGAGTCGAAGGCTTCCATCCAGTCACTCACTGATCAGTCAGGCCTGGCAACGGAAGACTGCAAAACGAAAGCTGAAATTTTTAATTTAGCATTTGAGAAATCTTTCACGCAAGAGGATCGTACAAACATACCGCTGTTTGAGTCTCGTACATATTCCCGTATGGAGGACATAGTGATAGACATCCCTGGGGTTGTGAAGCAGCTGAATGGGTTGGAAATAAATAAATCGCCAGGTCCTGATGGGATTCCAATTCGGTTTTACAGAGAGTACTCTACTGCATTGGCTCCTTACTTAGCTTGCATTTATCGCGAATCTCTTGCCCAACGTAAAGTCCCGAGCGACTGGAAAAAAGCGCAGGTGACGCCTGTATATGAGAAGGGCAGAAGGACGGATCCTCAGAATTACAGACCAATATCCTTAACATCGGTTTGTTGCAGGATTCTCGAACATATTCTCAGTTCGAATATAGTGAATTTCCGTGAGACAGACAAGTTGTTGTCCATGCATTAGCACGGCTTTAGAAAGCATCGCTCCTGCAAAACGCAACTCGTCCTTTTTTCACATGATATCTTGCGAACCATGGATGAAGGGTATCAGACGGATGCCATATTCCTTGACTTCCGGAAAGCGTTTCACTAAGTGCCCCACTGCAGACTCCTAACTAAGGTGCGAGCATATGGGATTAGTTCCCAAATATGTGAGTGGCTCGAAGACTTCTTAAGTAATAGAACCCAGTACGTTGTCCTCGATGGTGAGTGTTCATCGGGGGTGAGGGTATCATCTGGAGTGCCCCAGGGAACTGTGGTAGGTCTGCTGTTCTTTTCTATCTACATAAATGATCTTTTGGATAGGGTGGATAGCAATGTGCGGCTGTTTGCTGATGATGCTGTGGTGTACGGGAAGTGTCGTCGTTGAGTGACTGTAGGAGAATACAAGATGGCTTGGACAGGACTTGTGATTGGTGTAAAGATGGCAGCTAACTCTAAATATAGATAAACGTAAATTAATGCAGATGAATAGTAAAAAGAATCCCGTAATGCTTGAATACTGTGGTGTCACCGCCAGACACCACACTTGCTAGGTGGTAGCCTTTAAATCGGCAGCGGTCCGTTAGTATACGTCGGACCTGCGTGTCGCCGCTATCAGTGATTGCAGACCGAGCGCCGCCACACGGCCGGTATAGTCTAGAGATACCCCCTAGCACTCGCCCCAGTTGTACAGCCGACTTTGCTAGCGATGGTTCACTGTCTACGTACGTTCTCATTTGCAGAGACGACAGTTTAGCATAGCCTTCAGCTACGTCATTAGCTACGACTTAGCAAGGCGCCATATTCAGTTACTATGTCTTCTGAACAGATAATATTGTGACTCATGTACCGTCAAGAGCGACGTTCATCATTAATGGATTAAAGTTAAGTATCAAACTAATTAAGTCTGCTTTCTGAATTCTAATTCCTTGTCGTGTTCCACACCTCACGTCAGTATAGTCCTTCCCTACTTACGCCAGCCTGCGTGAGCTAAAAGCGTGCATTTCGGCCCCCAGTAGTAACACGGTGTTGGCTCTTTTGCCAACACAACAAATACTCTATTAGTAGTGTAGCGCATGACATAGTCACGTTGATTAGGTATTTGGGCGTAACATTGCAGAGCGATATGAAGTG
This sequence comes from Schistocerca nitens, assembly GCF_023898315.1. Lineage (NCBI taxonomy): Eukaryota > Metazoa > Arthropoda > Insecta > Orthoptera > Acrididae > Schistocerca > Schistocerca nitens. Next base: position 51,496,024 of record NC_064618.1, on the reverse strand, counting down.
GGACAAGCATGTAATTGTAGTTGTGGGGAAGGCGAATAGTCGTCTTCGGTTCATTGGTAGAATTTTGGGAAGATGTGGTTCATCTGTAAAGGAGAGCGCTTATAAAACACTAATAAGACTTATTCTTGATTACCGCTCGAGCGTTTGGAATCCCTATCAGGTCGGATTGAGGGAGGACATAGAAGCAATTCAGAGGCGGGCTGCTAGATTTGTTACTGGTAGGTTTGATCATCACGCGAGTGTTACGGAAATGCTTCAGTAACTCGGGTGAGAGTCTCTGGAGGAAAGGAGGCGTTCTTTTCGTGAATGGCTACTGAGGAACCAGCATTTGAGGTTGACTGCAGTACACTTTTACTGCCGCCAACTTATATTTCGCGGAAAGACCACAAAGATAAGATAATAGGGATTAGGGCTCGTGCAGAGGCATGTAGGCAGTCATTTTTCCCTCGTTCTGTTTGGGAGTGGAACAGAGAGAGAAGATGCTAGTTGTGGTACGAGCCACCCTCCGCCACGCACCGTATGGTGGATTGCGGAGTATAGATGCACATGTAGATGTAGATATCATTAAAAATATTAGTGTTGGAAAAATCGTAGTTATTTATTTCTGATATGTTCTGCCCTAGGCGATCCTACTTGTGTACGAAAAATTCATAGAACGAGATAACATCATCGCCGTCGACTTGAGAGAAATGTGTATTATGGAAACTTGGTGGGAGATTAAAGGTGTGTGCTGGGACATGACACGAACCTGGGGTCTTTGCCTTCTCGCAGTAAGTGACCTACCGACAGAACTGTCCAAGTACAACTCTCAACCAGCCTGGAAACTTCACATCCGGTAGTACCTCTTCTCGTATTTAAAATCTTGACTGTTTATTACTAAAATCATGTAATCTGGTGTTTGATGTAGTCACGTTCATGTTTACATGTTTATAAGAAGTTTACACAAAGATTTCGGATGCGCCATTTTTCTATTGCGAGGCCTTGAAACATGTGTTCCGTTCTGCAGTATTTTCTAAAACGCTGAATGGAAAAAACTGTCTCTTCTACGACAAGTGTTAGCAGAAATGTCGGACAATTTCCGGTACGAGCTTCATCACGATGAAACTGCTACAGATTTTAACGTTCGTCTTAGAATCTGTCGAAATTATATATTCCAAAATTGCTGAATTCGCAAAGGTGGGACATTGGTTTGGAAACCTCCTTCCTGATGTGACAGCCATCGATTTCATTTTTTGATAACTTTTCTCGTGGCGTGATTAGGACATGAACGAAATTCCTTGATGAGTAAAGCATCTTAGTAGTTTGTCAATACCTAAATATTAACTTTTTCATGTTAGATATTTATTAATACCGAAATATTAATTTTTTTTGTCCGCATGAAGACTCCAATGAAATGTGTCAGGTTTACTCGACGTGACTGATTACGGGTGGACTTCTAGTGGTTCACTCGAGATTGTGTTTCCATGTTATCAGAATGGCATCGAGTACACATAGCATCAGAGATCACAGCACCTGAAGGAGACTACTCGGTTGGTGGTAGAGATTCTGTCCGAAAATGGAATTACATACTCGGCTAAACGTCCGAAAGTACCCTATTATATTTATAAGGAAGCGTACAATAGTTGTATGTACGGCACGACAATTTTAACAATTACACATATTATAGTTTAGCAGACAGTGACATTGGCTTAAGTGTATATTCTTTCGAATAGGCAAGTTGAGGACCATCAGTCCCATTGTTGTGGTAATCGAGGCCATTATCTAGACTTTCGTGTGTGTGTGTCACAGGGAGAAGAAACTCTCGCAGGTATTACACCATACTGAAAAACAAATGTTTCAGCATCCTTGAATAGCACGGAAGTTTTCTCAAGAGTCACAAGAAGAGAGAGAACGCAGTAGCAGTCCGACAACTCGGGCCGATGAGAATATCTCAGCTGTCAACAGATATACTGAAGAGGTTTGGAAGTAACGTCTCAGTATAAAGCATAAACTGTAAGCACCCCAAAACAACTGATCTTGTATGAACATCTGGGAAAGCGAAAGCTTTGTACAATCTTTATTCAATATGCTCCAACACGAGAGAAAGTTGATGATCGTTTGATGATCATGTTAAAATTTGTCATCCTACATCCTCAGTCTATTAAATAATGCTGGCGGTCGTGACGAAATTTAGTGCTTTTCTCACGATTCTACAAGAAACATTGACAGCTGCGAGTAGGTAGGTGAAATATTCAGGAGGTTTAATAAGCTGCTCCTTCAAAGGTCAGTGTTGGAGACGAAATTCCTCGACTGTAGGGACAACATTCACAAGTGATTCATGTTTTAAGGTCGAATAAGAAATAAGGACTTCTAGATGGAAGTGTTGAAACGCCTGCCAGCTAGAGTCAAACTAGTTCGTGTGCAGATCCCCACCACGTCCCAGCGCAGATGGACTATTTCGTCATCTAAAAGCTGAGGGCGCACCCTGAAGGTTCAACATTTCTCCCGATCGAGGAGATATGAGAGGCCTTCATCGATAAAGATGAGAAAGGCCCGAAAAGTGATTCTTCTGAGGCAATGAAACAACTGACTTAATTTTCATTGGATAAACAAGTAAGTGTTAAACTAACATTGTAATGTTTCATGTGTTTACACATAATTCAGCCACATTTCAATATTCCCTACCACATTTTCGTTATATATATATATAGGGGTGGCGTTACACCAAGTGTCATGCTCATGAAAAGTATCCCAGGAAAGTTAGGTTTAAATAACAGTGTGTACGATGAACGGGATACTACCACAGAGTTTCTGTCGAAGTAATAACGTATCTAAATTGCCTGTGTACACAATCCATTGTAAAGCCTCTTCAGAAGTAACCACGACGTCTAGAGGAAAGGCAACTACGCCTACTGCTGTATTACTAGTGGTTGCCTTCCGCTGACATTACTTGGTGCTGGCGCTGCTATACGTTTCAGAACAACATAATATTATTGCATGTCCTGAGCTTTCAGTCCATTTGCTTGTTCATACTTGCTACTGACAGCAACTGTCTAAATTGACGTAGTGCTGGAATGCAGCACTGAGCTATCCACAAGCTCAATGTTTCATGACAATTCTTTGCCTCTTGCCTCTTTGCGTTTTTGATTTCAGTTTTGCTCGAAAAATGACTGTCGTTGCTTTTAGGTATCAGGTAGCGCCTATCGGCAGAAGACCGTATCGTTAATGGAATTAATTCTGCGATCATTGTCATAGGACAAGCTACATCCGATTAGTGATTTGATGCAGCTTTGCACATCAGCTACCTGGTCTTGCAAAAGTCTTCTCATAGTTTCATCACTACTGCCCCCTAAGTCCATCTGATCCTGATTACTGTTTTAAAGGAGCTACTGTTTTTGGTAATGTATTCGCTGATCTGTGTTTGGCGCAGGTTGCTTTACAGCATATAGCAGCAGTCTACAATGATATCAGTATACCTGCCCACATCTACATATTCAAATATAAATATGTAGAGACGCATTTTGTCGGGAAAATGGCGACCCATTAATGTTTGTGGCCTATATTTTTGTCACAGAGCCTCTACCCAGCATCATTCTACGGATCTAAAGATGTAGATTCCTCGTGCCACATCTGAAGATGAGCCAAAATGACTCGAAAACTACTCTGTGCAACAAAATTAAGGAATTGCTTTTACGTAACCCGGTAATTGTCTCCCGTTGAGACGTACAAGTTTAAAATTTGGCTCAAGATTGCCTACAAGCATCCTCTGCAATGGTGCAAAAGCGTGTAGCCTTATGACGTCACGCTCGGGTTCGGCAACGCTCCAAACAGCAAAGTGTCGATACATGCGACAAAAAGGTCGCAAATCAGTAGTTCATGTGAGCTGGAAGGTGGGTCAATAATGTCACATTGGCACCGATATTCGCCAAAATTCTGCCCAACGTCACAGCTGACGTGCCACACGTGGGGCGGTCGTCACACCCCGTATTACCCACATTTCATCCCCTCTTTTGATACCTCTGTTTTGAAAGTCAGAATCGTGATACCCAGCGTTTAAATCATGCGGTTTTCTTATGGGTGGTTGAGGAAAATATTTCGGACAAACCGCCGCTCAGAATCGACGTGAAAAGCCCCCAAGGGGTGGCATAAAGGGGGTCAATTAATCACTCTGTCACCTGGGTCGTTCGAGGTCAAAAATGACGTTTGGAGTGTGACGAGCAACGGGAAATCAATCTTGACAACCTTTCACACTGCTGACAACCTCGGAGGTTTCAGCCCTCTCCAAGGGTAATGTGGGGATGGATCCACATTGAAGGTGATCTGACCCGTCTGGAGTATAGCGTGAGTGCAGTTTTCAGTCTGGTATACAGGTTGGGACCACTTGGGACCGTACAAAACCAATGGACAAAATTCGATCGTGATCCGAAGCCGCAAAGGGTAATTATTCTTTTCCAGCCCTCCTGTTTCACGCCATATTGTGACGTGATCACACGGGAATGCAGCATTAACAAGCGCGTGAATGAAACGGCTAATGGTCCCTGTGAGATTTCCTAGTTTGGGAACACCCCTTCTGCCATCACTCACTTTTTTTGCGCACGTTACAAATGTACCAGTCAGAAATTTCGACATTAATTCAGCCTCTGGCTGCACTAGTACCGGAAGTTAAAGCAACCCATTCAAAACTCGTCAGGCGCAAGAGCAGCTGGAAGGCTGAATTGGTGTCGAAATTTCTAACAGATACATTTTTACTGTGCCCAAGGAAGGTGCGTGGGTGGCACAAAGGAAGTTCCTGAACTGGGTGTCTTAGAGGGCCTCCTTGCCCTTTTTTTGAGGCACATGCCCCCATGATCACGCCATAGGAGGGCGGTAAACGGACGTGCTGAAAAAATATGCTGCTTCGGATCACGTTCGAATTTCGTCGAATGATTTCGAAACGTTCCGAATGGTTCCAAACTTTACATAAAGGGACGTCAGCAGCGTAGAGATTGTCAAGAACGTCTTCCCGTTTCTCACCACATTGTGAACTGTCGTTTTCGACCGAAAATGTTTGGGAATCAACGACCCAAGTGAAGGTGTGGTTTCATTTACGTCCATTACGCCATCTCCCCTCCTTCCCCCCTGGGGCCTTTTAGTATCAGTTCTGAGAGGCGATGTGTCGGAAGTGTTTTCCTCGGCCACCCATAAGAAAATCACGTGCTTTCAACTCTGGATGTCGCGTCTCTGACCTCCATCGCCTAAGGGACGAATGATGATACTAGGTATAGAAAGCTGGTTGAAACCTGATATTGACAGCAGTGCGATTTTTTGGGAGAATTTTAGAGTATATACAAAGGATAGGCGAATGGGAAATGGAAGTGGTGTATTTATCGCAGTAGGTAAGAAACTCAGAGCCACCGGAATGGAAAGTGAAGTTGCATATGAGATTGTTTGGGCAAGACTCCGTGTCAGAGGTGGGCATAAAATGATACCTGGATACTTCTGTAGCCAACCATGCTCGTCTCCTGATGTAAAGGAAAACTTTAGAGAAAACATCAGTTCATTTGTAAATAAGTTCCCCAACCATACTGTAATCACTGGTGGAGATTTTAATCATCCATAATTAATTGGTAAAAGTTCAGTTTTGTTAGCGGTGGGCGTGATAAGACACCCTGTGAGACATTACTATAGGCCTCCTCTGAAAACTACCCAGAACAGATAGTTAGGAAAAACATTCATGATGAAGATATATTGGATCTAATGTCAACAAACATACCTGATCTCTCTGATGTCCACATCGAAAGTGGTATGATTAACCATCGCGCGGTTGAGGCAACAATGGTAACGACCCGTAAACCAGATAAAAAATCAGTAACGTCCTATCTAAATGAGTAATTTGAAACTTTCAGCACACGGCAAGAGCATGTAGCGCAACTACGGCTCAAGTCTAAGAGAATAGTTGACCATGCACTGGACAGATATGTACCCAGTAGAACAGTTCATAATGGGCGAGAGCCCCCATGATATAGAGTCACTGAAAGAAGCAGAGATTATTGCATAACATGTGTGAAAGGAAGCGTAGGGCTGTAGGTAAAGCGATGCTAAATGAAACCGTTTGGCTGTCAAGAGAACAACGCATGATGCCTTCAATGACTGCCGTATTTCACAAAACCCAAAGAAATTCTGGTCGTATGTAAAGGCTGTTAGTGGCACCAAAGTCAGTGTCGAGTACCTAGTGAATCAGACAGGAACTGAAATTAATTTAATCCTTGTACCACTGAAGAGATGAATGAAATATGTGTTATTGACAGCTGTGTTGAGAAACAGCTAAAATCATTAAAATTAGACAAAATTCCAGGGACCGATAGCACCCATGTCGGATTCTATACTGAATTCGTGGCTGAGTTACCCCATCTTTTAACTACAATCTACTGTAGATCCGTCGTACAAAAAACCCTGCCCACTTCTTGAAGAAAAGCACACGTCACACCTGTCTCCAGAATGGTAGTAGAAGAAATTCACAAAAGTACCGTCTAGTACCCTTGACCTCGATTTGTTGTAGAATCTTAGAACAAATACTGAGCTCAAACATAATGAGGTATCTTGAACAGAATGATCACCCCCAATGGCAACCAGCAATGATTCCTAAAAAAATCAATCACGTGAAACCCAGGTTGCACTTTTCTCAGTTGACAAACTGAAAGCTTTGGATCAAGGCAGTCACGAAGATGCAATATCTGATGCTTTCCGAAAAGCATTTGACTCAGTACCACACCTACGCTTATTGTCGAAATACGATCATATGAGGTATCAACTGAAATTTTTGACTGGATTGCCTTTTTGGTAGGAAGGACGTATTTTGTTATCTTGGATGCAGGTTCAGCGTCAGATATAGAACAACTACAGGTGTGCCACAGGAAAATGTGTTGGAACCCTTGCTTTTCATGCTGCATCTTAACGACTTTGCAGACTGTGTTGCCGTAAGCACAGGACACACCACCAGGCAGCACCACAGGCGTCGAAACGTCGATAACCCACTCTACAGACGGCTTACAGCGCGGCGATTGCCGCACCGTGTAAGTCGCAGAGGAAGCGTCGCAAGAGAAGCGACATGCGCCGGCGCCACAGCAGAGCGGGCAGTTTCAAGTCTGCTCGACTACCGAGAAGGCCGCCCTCTGCTTGTGTACTTCGCGCGGCATTGTCTGCTTCTAGCGAGTCCACACCAGCCCGTTTTAGTGAACATACTTGTGGACAAGAACTGCTTACTATCCAGCCTTAGCTTCTGGAAAAGTATACTACTGGACATTAAAATTGCCACACCAAGAAGATGACGTGCTACAGACGCGAAATTTAACCGACAGGAAACAGATGCTGTGACATGCAAATGATTAGCTTTTCAGAGCATTCACGCAAGGTTGGCGCCGGTGACGTCATCTACAACGTGCTGACATGAAGAAAGTTTCCAACCGATTTCTCATACACGAACAGCAGTTGACCAGCGTGGCCTGGTGAAACGTTGTTGTGATGCCTCGTGCAAGGAGGAGAAATGCGTACCGTCACGTTTCCGACATTGATAAAGGTCGGATTGTAGCCTATCACGATTGCGGTTTATCGTATCGCGACATTGCTGCTCGCGTTGGTCGAGATCCAATGACTGTTAGCAGAATCTGGAATCGGTGGGTTCAGGATCCCAACGGCCTCGTATCACTAGCAGTCGAGATGACAGGCCTCTTATCCGCATGGCTGTAACGGATCGTGCAGCCACGTCTCCATCCCTGAGTCAACAGATGGGGACGTTTGCAAGACGACATCCATCTACACGAACAGTTCGACGACGTTTGCAGCAGCATGGGCTATCAGCTCGGATACCGTGGCTGCGGTTACCCTTGACGCTGCATCAGAGACAGGAGCGCCTGCGATGGTGTACTCAACGACGAACCTGGGTGCACGAATGGCAAAACGTCATTTTTTCGGATGAATCCAGGTTCTGTTTATAGCATCATGATGGTCGCATCGGTGTTTGGCGACATCGCGGTGAACGCACATTGGAAGCGTGTATTCGTCATCGCCATACTGGCGTATCACCCGGCGTGATGGTATGGGGTGCCATTGGTTACAAGTCTCGGTCACCTCTTGTTCTCATTTACGGCACTTTCAACAGTAGACGTTACATTTCAGATGTGTTACGACCCGTGGCTCTACCCTTCATTCGATCCCTGCGAAACCCTACATTTCAGCAGGATAACGCACGACCACATGTTGCAGGTCCTGTACGGGCCTTTCTGGATACAGAAAATGTTCGACTGCTGCCCTGGCCAGCACATTCTCCAGATCTCTCACCATCTGAAAACGTCTGGTCAATGATGGCCGAGCAACTGGCTCGTCACAATACGCCAGTCACTACTCTTGATGAACTATGGTAACGTGTTGAAGCTGCATGGGCAGCTGTACCTGTACACTCCATCCAAGCTCTGTCTCAGTCAGTGCCCAGGTGTATCAAGGCCGTTATTACGGCCAGAGGTGGTTGTTCTGGCTACTGATTTCTTAGGATCTATGCACCGAAATTGGGTGAAAATGTAATCGCATGTCAGTTCTAGTATAGTATATGTGTCCAATGAATACCCGTTTATCATCTGCATTTCTTCTTGGTGTAGCAATTTTAATGGCCAGTAGTGTAGTTGCACTTCAGGATATTCTGCCTGAGCCGATTTGTACAAAGTTGAGTATTCGACAATAAATGTATGTATTCTTGTTACTAATCATTACCAGCGTTTCAGTATTCTCCACGTTCTACTCTCTTAGCGTTTCCATCGGCGCACTATGAACAGATGAGGGTGGCGAAGAGTAGAACCTCCTTTTGTGGCTGTATCAAAGTACGAAGTATGATAAACACAGACAATGTTAACACTAACATCTGACTTTTTGCATACAATGCAGTTGGCTATAATGACGTACCGTCTGGAAGAAGCCGCATAAGTATTCAGTTTGATCTTGATAATATTTCAAAGTTTTGCAAAGCATGGCAGCTTGTTTTCAAGTTTCAAAAATACAAAATCCTGCACTTCACAAAACGAAAACACGTAGTATCAGTGAGTCGGTCAACTCATAAAAATACCTGGGTGTAACACTTTATAGTCATATGAAATGGAATGATCACTTTCCCTCAGCCGCGGATAAAGCAAGTGGCCGACCGGTTTGCTGCTAGAATAACGAGGAAGTGCAATCAGTCTGCAAAGAAGATTGCTTATAAATCACTCGTGTGACCGGTTCTAGAATACTGCTCAAGCGTGTGTATTACGTATGAAATAGGACTAACAGTGTATATTGAACGGACGCAGATAATGGCAGCACGAAAGGTCGTACGAGTTCGTCTGATCTGTGGGAGAGTGTCAGAGTGTGGTTGTTTGGGGGAAGAAACCAAACAGCTAGGTCATCGGTCTCATCGGATTAGGGAAGAACGCGGAAGGAAGTCGGCCGTGCCCTTTCAAAGGAACCATTCCGGCATTTGCCTGGAGCGATTTAGGGAAATCACGGAAATCCTAAGTCATGATGGACGGACGCGGGCGAGAGTGTCAGACATATTGAAGGAACTGAGCTGGAAGACTCTTGAAGATAAGACATAAACCATCCCTAGAAAGACTATTAACAAAGTTTCAACAACTGGCTTTAAATGATGACTCTAGGAATATACGAGGATAATCAAAAAGTGAGGTCTCCAAAGTGCTGGCACCGCACGGAAACTGTTTACGTTGCTCTTGAGAACATTGTTTCTTTTCTTGCTCACTCCACACTCTACAGAAACCACCGCACATCCACTGTTGCTTTCGGTCTTCGCTTGGTAGCAAGATATAAGGGAGCACCCGTTAGCCACTAGCGCCAGCTGCAAAGTTCGCGCAGTTATCAGATTTTTGAGTGGAAGAGGTCCTAAAACCAAGTGAATTTCATCGACAGTTGACGTAAGTGTTTGGACAGTTGTGTGTGGATCTCAAAAATGTCCACAGATGGTACAGAGAGTTTGCAGGTGGTCGTGCTGAAGTTCATGACGAGGAAAGAAGCCTGAGACCGCCCATTCCCGAAGCGACAATCGCAAAAGTTGAACAAATAATGCTTTCAGTTCGGCGGATCACTCTGGATGAGCACTGCAATGTTGTTGCTGAGGTTTCTCGAAGCACCGTTCACAGGACTTCGACAGAAGTGTTGACATTTCGGCAGGTGTGCGGAAAATGGGTGCCAAGAATGCTGAAAGAAGACCACAAACGGCTACGTGTTGAAACTTCCCGCCAATTTCTTCAACGTTATGCAGATGAGAAGGACAACCTTTTGGGTTCATTAGTCACTGGTGACAAAACCTCGCCTTTCCACTGCACACCTGAGACCAGAGAACAAGCACGTGAGAGGCGGCATTCCTAGTCACCCAAGCAATGAAAATTCAAAAGAACACAATCTGTGGGTAAATTCTTGGCAACTGTGTCTTGGGATTGAAAGGGGATCTTGTTGGTCGACTCGATACTGTTGGAAAAACGTGTTGATTTCTAATCTACGGAACAGAGCCACGATTTTCAGTTGTAAGAAATTTCGATGATTTAACCATCATATGACCATCAGCATGCTTCCAATATTTATTAAAGATAAATTAACACCCTTCAGTCTTAGTACACGTTACTTAGTACTTTGGAGTTAAGAGTTACCTCCTGGCAAACGACTAGCATCGGCATCGCTAGTAATTCATCCTCAGAATTAGTACCTAAGTATGAGTTACCTCTTTGCAAACAACGTGTACCATGGTACTAATTTACATTCAATCGATGTTGGCAGCACTCTGTTGGTCTGATTATGGTTAAATAATCGTAACAAGTTACATGTCAATAAAATCGGTAGCTTGCTCTCCAAATTCGTATATCAACCGGAGTCGCCTGTTCCTCTCAAAAATGTCCAGTTTATATACTTACAAAGGATTTTTAAGCTTCTTGTGAAGACAAAAGGAGATGTTTAGGGTAAAAGATCAATTAGGCAAGTGCAGAAATGAAGAGGTCATACCCAAAATCGGCCGGCAACGCAGTATGTGGAAAAAACTGACAAGAATAAGGTGCAGGAACAGCGAATAGCCTCCATGGTGGCAGAGAGAACCACAGAGGGGAAGATAGACACTGGAATATATCCAACAAAACATCGAGGACCTTGGATGGTGCTGAAATGAAAAGCTTGACCCAGCATAGGATGTCGTGGCGTGCTGCATTAAACCAGTCACAAGACTGATGACGCAAAGACTGGTGAAATATGGAAATTACGCTGTGTTTTCGTGAACCAACTTCAGTACATAGTAAAATGTAAACGTAGGAAGCAAAGACAAATATTCCAACTGTAAATACAATTGCGTCCACTTTGAAACAACGCAAAACATTCCAGTCAGTTAGGCTTCCGTTCAGCAAGAACACATTGAGAGCCAAGAAGCAATTGTATAAGATAATAACTATTACTATTTCCTGCCTCGATCCGTTATTTCACATGTCATCACTATAGTCACCTTACTGTTATTTGGAATTTATAAATTTACAAGTCTACAACATAGACTTAAAACAGACACTTTGGTGAATAATTAATGAAAGTACATATCTGGGAAATAAAGATAGTTTCTAATATTCTAATAGATTATCCGTTCCAGCCTTTGAACATTTGATGATGTGACATCTCGTTATGTCTATTGATTGAGTGATTGAGTCTGCCTTTAAAATTTCAAAATTTGAAAATTTTAAAATGTATTGAAATGTATTGAAAAAACGATATTGATTCCGAATTTTTCGAAACATGAAAGGTAAAGAATTTAGTGGAAGAAGCGATAAAATAATGGTAAATTGTACGCTCAAAATTAGATAAAATAAAAACTTACAAGGTAGCCTTGCTAATAGCTGTGGCAGGCACATCACAGTATGGGCTCCACAATACATGGAAAGCACTGATCCATGGTTCTCTAGCACTCTCAACACTATTACTATAAAATATAAATATGACCTAGTTTGACAGTGATGCAATGCTGCATTGTCTCTCTGATATCAGAGGCCACCTATCGGGTTCTTCAGGTGAATAAACCGGTGCTCTTGCTCCGACAGTAGCTTCCTGTATCGTTTGCCTCTGAGATATCATGAAAGAAGTGTATGGTCATATTTCATTGTATGTCAACTATCCTACACGAAAATCTGTCTGGAAGCTGCTCTGGTGGCGAGCGGATTCTCACCTTCTGCCCTGTTGCTCATGTGTGTACATCCAGTGGATTCAATAGTATTTGCTGTCATCTGCCTCTTTCCTAGCGCCAATAATTGTTACCTGCGAGAATAATTCGCAACATGCAGGGTCGTGCACTTTAAAGGAATTCCAGAGGTCTTAACATTTCAAACGTGAGCAACAACGTCTTGATCGTTTCGCCCGTGGCATTACCGAAAGAGCAACTATGCGCATCTATCTACATCTACATCTACATTTATACTCCGAAAGCCACCCAACGGTGTGTGGAACTGTATCGAACGCCTTCCGGAAGTCAAGAAAAATAGCATCTACCTGGGAGCCTGTATCTATATATTTTCTGGATCTCATGAACAAATAAAGCGAGTTGACAAAGGAGAGTTATCGGTCATTAGTTTAATCTAGTATCGTCAACTGGCGATAACGAAAAGGCTAGTTATGGCTGCCGACATGCTGGTGAGCCATGTTGTGGCAGCAATCTGTAAAGGCACATTTGCATGCCGTGCGTGAGTTTCCTCGCAAACGCGATATCTTAGTCTCTGACAAATAAATAAAGCCTATGGCACATAACTGCAGCGCTATGCCGCTGATAAAACAAAATACAATTATGACACTCTTATGTTTCATTAAGAAGGTGGAGGTCTTGCAGAACATCTGGTGCGGGAAGCACGTATATTTTATTAAATGGCACACCGCCATATTTGAAGTTACATAAGAACACTGCGAGTTGCAATCTCACTAGGCATTCGACTCTGTAAAGATTCTATATTAATGAAAGTCATTTGAATTATTTAACTGTAGGCTTATTCGTTGAATATATCTGATTTAACTAACTGTGTAAACTTTTTATGTTTAGTAGACAGTCACCTCAGTACGACGTATTGACATGGCTGGCAAATTATTCTAATATTGAGATTTGGAGTCCGCACCTTCCGCAGCAGTCTTTGGAAACGATTTAAATACGAAGTCCGATTATTTGAGTCTTATTTCACGGTCAACTACGAATAGCATTGCATGTACGAAAAAGCCATTGTCAAGCGTCTGATACCAAATAATTAAACGTCCACGTTCCAGATAAGCAAATATTAATTACAACCAATCACTATCATACATATACAATAATTAATATTTTATTTATTTTATATTGGCGACTGCGTGTCGGACTTGTTATTTTGTCATTTGTTACATTGTTCTCTGTTTCATGTTAAAAATCAACTTTCTGGACCTGGACTTGAATGTATGAGAAATAACAAAAATCTGAAGATATTTTCCGATTCTAAAATTTTGCGGGAAGACGCAATGAAGCTTCCAGCAAAATAAGGTAAGACGCAGCATCTTTGCATTGGCAGGCTTGACCAGGCGCATAATTCAGTGTATTAGTAGATTCTGTCGTATTTCTTTCGCGCGTAGCAGTTTTCAGTGATAAATTTCATTCTCAGTACTTCTCCTTAATCAATAACTTCCGCAACAATACCTATACACGAGTGTACAATATGGCCGACTTCTGTACGATACGTTGTAACATAGCCAGCAGCCATAAGAATAATCCGATATTCAGTTTACATTTTTAAATTAACAAACATTCATTGTTGCTACGAGCGATTCATGTTCAACTGCATTTTATTTTAAAACCAGTGTCAAACTTTATTTTCTTGAATCATATCTTACGTGTGGCATGGTCATAACTAGAAAAAAATACGCAAAGATGGAACAGCAAAGACATACTATTCAGACGCAATCCGACTCGGACGAGAAACAAATGTTAGAAAATGACTTTACGACAGCAACCGGTAGTGACGATTCATCAAATATTGACCCAAGTGTTAACGGAAATTTTGTCAATACGCCGTGCACCACAAAAATTTCAATGTCTCAGTCAGATCCCATGTTAATACATGACGTCATGTCTAATGACGCGGCGGGGGCAGAGACCTTGCAAACAGTAAATATTGCCAACATGTTACAAATGCTAATGAAACAAAACGCAGAAAATATGGCAACCTTAAAGACACAAAATGAACAGTTAAAGACACAAAATGACGAAATTAAATCTGACCTCATAGCAATCAAGGCATGTAAGACACTTTATGTAAACGTGTGGAACTTATAGACGCCACACTGACCAAACAGATGACTGAACTCAGTACGAAATTTTCCAAGCTTAATACGAGACAAGAAAAGACTACAAATGACGTAGCACTTTTACAGACACAAGTAAAAAACCTTAATGTCACGCGTGACGCTCTTACTGAACAAATTCAAACATATCCTTCAGTACATGACAACCTTGAAAAACGAATTACTGACGTACACAATAAATTTGGCGATGTTGAACAACAACTGACTGACAGATTACAATCTGATGCCACAGCTCATTTTCAAAATATTAATAAAGAATTTCATGATTGGGTAGAGAGCAAAGACAAACATTTTGTTAGATGCATACGTGTATATTTACCAACAATTGTGCACGACACCGTAGCGGAATACATCACTAATAACAAACAGCTGATTAGTGACGCAGTACAATCCGTCACTGCACCCATGAGACAATTCACCGATCTACCACAGTCTGAATGTAACGAAAATATCAGTCAAAATGTACAGTTCAGAAACCAATATACATACGATTATGACGCACACATGCCGCACACGACAAACACACAAGAACAAAACACACCACGACAACAACCCATACCACGACGTGCAAACACAAACACAAGCTATTATCATGGTAAACTACAGCAATATTATCGTAATTACTCGCCACCTGAACATTACAGTAATTACAGTGGAACAAATCCATATCAAATGCAAAGGAAGAAGAAAGCTTAATAAAACACAGGCAATTTCAGACTTTTATCCCAGAAAAACGAACCATTTATCCGGTGATTTTTCTTAAATCTTTTAGTAACGCATTTCCACGAACTTGGAGTGACCAGAAAAAGATTTCATATATTGTCGGTTACATCCAAGGCGATGCAGCTGTCTGGGCATACAGTCAAGCTGACGTATGTACCACGTACAGTGAGTTTGAGCGTGCCTTTCTGAACAAATTCTGGTCGCAATCCGTCCAGGAGCGACTCAGAAGACAAATTTTAGAACCTGAAACTTTTAACAGTAAAAATGGTAACTTACGCAGATATTTTGAAAAATACTTGAACATGGGACATTTTTTGGATGAACCACTCGCAACACGCGATATACTCCGTGCGTTGAAGGCCAAATTGCCTTTCAACATTAAAGAAAAACTCTTACATATTCCGGATGACGATCCAGATTATTTTTTAACAGCTTTAGATTCGGTTGACATGTTACTAGAAGATCAGCGCTTCGCGCGGCAAAACAGCAGCCACAATGTTTATACTAGTGGTATGCAAAACATGCAGGCTTGCCAACTCAATTCTGGCGCGCTCACAGTTGGATACGCGGTACAGCAAAAACAGCAAACTCACATGCCGTCTCAATACGGAAATCAAAATCAACACGCGTATTCCAATACAAACAACAGTTACAACAGTAATAACACTTCATGCGGCAATCCATACAAAAGGCACCGCGGTAACAACAACAACAACAACGACGACGACGGTAACAACGGATACAAATGTAACAACCAAAACACAAACAGAAACAGAAATAATAATAACTACGAGCCAAGACAGCGTCAAGGCTGGACTCGTAACGATCAGTACTTTCATTCAAACACTGCTTTACCACGGCAGCCACCAGGACAAAATTGGAGCATACCTTATGACCGACAGGTAAGTTATAATGCGCAACAGCAACAACAACCGCAAAAGTTTGGAGATCACAATAGGCAATATCCGAATGTGAATATAATAGAAATGACACCTGACACACAAACTCAATCTGTGTCAGTACCTAGTACAAATGCTAATCCAACAAACTAGAAACAGTCACTTCTATGCCCCAGGTCGTGGCTGAGGAATTCTTGGGGGGCGACTTCAATGTTAATCAGTTATTTGGCACCACAGTTGAACATCAGAATAATGATATGCCGAATAATTCTAAACAAAAATTACCTGTTTTATTTATGAGATACAACCACAATAACAATATATCAGATGAACTTTTACAAGACAGTACACAATGTCGTTCAAACACAAATGAAATTGTTTTAGCATCTACCACTGGTGTAGTAGGTGGGATTCCAACTACTATTATTCTAGATACAGGTGCAGCTGTGAGCGTTTTGTCTTTTAATTTCTATAAAAAGATGTGTGAATTGGAACCTGTGCCTGAGTTTCCTGCCCAAAACTGTAAAATAACTACTGCACTAGGTAATAAGTCATGTAGGGTTACGAAGCAAGTTTTTGTAAACATTAAAATAGGTAATGGAACCGTACAATGGCCATTCCTGGTTGTACAAAACCTTGTGACAAATTGCATATTAGGAATAGATATTATGAGCGAGAAGGACTGCATTATAGACTTCTCCAAAGGTAAATGTATTTTAAATGATAAAGGCAGTGTAATTATTATTGATTTGGACAGGAGAACTCTAAACCATGACAAACGCTGTACAGGGTACAAGGTTCAGTTAGTACTTGACAATGACATTCAAGAGACGCACACACACTCATCTGACGTTGAGCTAATGGACTTGAAACATTGAATGATCATAAGATAAATGAAGCTACAGCTCTCTGTGTACATGAACGTATGAAACTACAGGAAGTGCTATCCAAATATTTACATGCTTTTACCAAACGATTAAGTGTTATCAACACGTATGTCTACAAGATTGAAGTTAAGCCTCACATGATCTTCTACCACAAAACATATAACGTACCGTTATCTCAACGACCTGCTGTGTGGCAAGAACTAAAACAAATTACAACATAGATAATAAGTGGTATAGAAATTTCCATTTCAGCTGTACCAGTGACGCAGTTGAAGACAGAAGAACTTTTCTTTCAACGCCGCGGCACTACCAAGAAGACTGAATATTAAGGTAAAATTTATGATTACGTAGCAGTGAATGATATATTAATTTTTCACGGAACATATGTGACTGTAGGTACCACTGACTTGGTATGACACCTGACGAACCGACAGACGTCATCTGTGAAGCGATCTTTTACTTCGAGAAATAGATTAGACGCACATCTCTCAGCAAGAAAAGCATCCACCAGTAGCCAAGGCCACACAGACACTATAAACACACTCACAAAACGCGAGGAATCTAACAGTTTTCCTTCTCTTATTATTTTGAATATTTATTGAGTAGTGAAAACGCCTGGTCTTGCCTACTGATGTAATGAATGTTGTGTCTAACCTATCATAATTTCAGATGACATCACAAAAAAAAATCGTTAAAAACCCAGGAAAACCGTTAAAGAGAATGTAAATATCTGCAATTCATGTAATCAAATGTGACATAATGTAATGATGATGTAAACATGTTTATGTGTAACTGTATTATGTTTCTGCTAAGAAAATATGTGACGTGTATATGATTACTTATGTTTTTTTTTTTAAATGATGTATAATGTAACAGTTACTATGTGAAAATTTGAACGATAACGAGTGCCAAAATGTGAAAAACTTTTAAAAAAAATTGCATAGTGAACCACTGTTCACGGACATTAACGTACATTACTAGGTCTGCAACTACGCAGAAACCTATGTGAAAGAAACTGTTAATGACATTCAACATGCATCGTACCTTTGTAAACGCGATGAACGATTTCTTTGATAAGTAACTACGAACATTTAGGTGAGCTATATTTTAAAAGAAAAACTGAAAATGTGAAGTGCATAATTGGTGCATCGTCTAGTGACATTACTACAGTACCTAACTTCAAGATGTTAACTGGATTAAATGGTCACAACGTGCATGTCCAGACAACAACACGACGAGTGGAAGAATTTTGGTTGGAACTTCAGGGAGTGGAATGTTCTCGAAATGTGACGGACACACTTACCTGGTCTGTCCAAGGATCGACGCCAGCTATGTGCCGTCCGAGGTTCTGCAACCAAGCTTCCACGGAATATCGAAAACAAACTGTATATGGACCAATTACTCAACGGGTCACGTCCGATCTGTAATAAACAATGCTTGTCGTCACAACGAACTGCATCACAACGACTATAATGGAAATAGGAAATGGACATGCTTATGTATCAATTACGTTGTTATATAGCGATGTTACTGTGATCAAAAAACTTTACTCGACGACACTAACCTGTGAAACATTACTGTGCAGCAGATGAACATAAACTGTAATAACGACACGATGTGTATAGGTGAACGCACCTGAAACAAAAAGACATTTTTCTTTGAAGCATTTCAATGCAATACTATGTAACTAAGAACATTCAACAATCTAAAGTTGTATTATAACAAATATTGTAATTTTAAATGTAAGTTACCTGTCATAGAATGTACTCTTCATATGTAATCTTCGGAATATTTTCTTTGTTCAACGACTAAGAAACGCGCGCGCACACGAACAGTATGAACAGTAATGCTGTGCCGCGTGATGTAAATTTACGATATAACGGCAGTGCCGGAGTCACATAGACGCTTCTGCGCATGCGCGCACTCTATTTTGCCAACATAAGAACTTTTACGGCACACGCGTGTCATTCAAATATTGTATATAATATACTGTATAATGTATGTCATGTAAATAGTTGTAGATCACTTAGATTTTCTTGTGCCTTTAGGTGAATTGCTCGCCTGCAGGTGTGTCCTTTCGCCTCGCAATTCAGGAGGCAATATAAAGGCACATTTGCATGCCGTGCGTGAGTTTCCTCGGAAACGCGAAATCTTAATCTCTGACAAATAAATAAAGCCTATGGCACAGAACTGCAGCGCTATGCCGCTGATAAAACAAAATACAATTATGACACTCTTATGTTTCATTAAGAAGGTGGAGGTCTTGCAGAACATCTGGTGCGGGAAGCACGTATATTTTATTAACTGGCACACCGCCATATTTGAAGTTATATAAGAACACTGCGAGCTGCAATGTCACTAGGCACTCGACTCTGTAAAGATTCTATATTTATGAAAGTAAGTTGAATTATTTAACTGTAGGCTTATTCGTTGAATATATCTGATTTAACTAGCTGTGTAAACTTTTTATGTTTAGTAGACAGTCACCTCTGTACGACGAATTGACATGGCTGGCAAATTATTCTAATATTGAGATTTGGAGTCCGCACCTGCCGCAGAGGTCTTTGGAAACGATTTAAATACAAAGTCCGATTATTTGAGTCTTATTTCACGGTCAACTACGAATAACATTGCATTTACGAAAAAGCCATTGTCAAGCGTCTGATACAAAATATTTAAACGTCCACGTTCCAGATAAGCAAATATTAATTACAACCAATCACTATCATACATATACAATAATTAATATTTTATTTGTTTTATTTATTTTATATGGTCTGATATTCCGTAGGCTCTTACTTTGTTTATCAGGCGACGGTGCGGAACTGCATCGAACGCCTTCCGGAAGTCATGAAAAATAGCATCTACCTGGGAGCCTGTATCTAATATTTTCTGGATCTCATGAACAAATGAAGCGAGTTGACAAACGAGAGTTATCGGTCAATAGTTTAATCTAGTATCGTCAACTGGCGATAACGAAAATGTTAGTTATGGCTGCCGACATGCTGGTGAGCCATGTTGTGGCAGCACTCGTGGCTCGGCCAAACAAACTAAAAGCAAGAATTGTTGCTAATTATAAGACAGACTTCCGTCAGGCTATGACACGTGAGATGATACCACAAAGTGTGTAGGACCAGTCACCGTTTGGATTTGAGGGTTGCCATGGATGGCTGTCAGTCGGTAGACCTCAAGCTGCGAGAACAATTTTTCACGTAAAGAAAGAAGGTATCTCTATAAATTATGAACGTTGCCACTCCATATCAGTAGAGCCAATACTTTCAAATTCTGCAAACCAGAAAGAATTCCGCCGATGTAAGTACTGGCTGCAACACACAAGAATGACTGTTCAAAAATCCAAGCTCGCGTGATGTATAGAAGATTTTAACGGCAATAGATGGTTTAGGTTGTACAGTAGACGATACGTTAGAAACTGTTTAGCGTAGACTTACAGCACCATTTCTTGTGTGACTGTAGAGTTCAGTTTTATACCAAGGCATGTCAATGCGGATCGGTCATACGAAGATGGATACGTACCGCCTTTCCTTGTCGACCTCACGGGATGCAACAGAAGAGCGTGAGGCAATAGGCAAGGGTCTCTCGGGAGATGGGTTAACCATTTGTGACATTTCGGTTCATACAGGGAATGTTGCTACAACTGTGATGCATCTGTGGAGCCAGAGATTCGATCGCAATTGTGAGTGGATCTGATATTACGCATTTCGACCTCACCATGGGATGACTGTCATCTTATCCGTATATCCTAAACCGACTTTCAACGTTCTTCACAGTTATAATTCAAAGCTGGAGCACTGTTAGGAATGAAGATCAGTCTACGCCAAAGACTGTGGACTCTGCTAGTGACATGCGCACCATCGTATGGTTTCCATACTCCATGAACCACATCCTCCTCAGACTGCAATGCACGTAGTAACGCAGTCGCTACTATGACGATTGGGATAATGCGCTGTTTTCGAACGATGCCCATTCGAATCTGCCCTACAATGATGTATGCGTATCTTTTAGACGTTGCCCTGGTGACTGTAGTTCGGAAATTGTACGTTGAGCAGTCTAATAACGCACAAATACTCAATATACAATATTACTTGAAAATACAGCGCTTCGGTTGCACAGGTAAGTACTTCTCTTAACCTACAGATTGCAACGTCTCCTTAAAAATAAATATGGCTGCAACATAGTTTTCTCTACCAACAACTCTCTCAAAAATAATCTTATCCATAATTTAAAACCAAGATGGTCGCCTCTGCAAAACTCAGGCGTTTATAAAATCACCTGTGACACTTGCTCAGCTTATTATATGGGACAGACTGGACGAGCTTTTCGATTAGATATAAAGAGCATCTATTAAGGAAAAAAGGTACGAACGTACATAATTCGTCATTCGCTGACCACCTTCTTATCACAGGACACAAATCTAAAGATGTTCATGATATTAGTATCTTACATATGGAAAAGAAAGGCCTCAGACTTGATATTCTTGAACAGTTGGAAATTTTCAAACATTTTTCCCGTAATGACCATTTAATCCTCAATGAGCAATTACAATTACGTGATAAAAATTTCTTTGATGGTGTCAAGCCCTTGCTTAAAATCACTTAACGCGGAATATTGCTATTGTGCTTCCCTTAATGTAGCCTTCAATATTGTTCTCTCTCTCTCCCTATTTTACAGTATAATATTTTGTTCAACTTTCGATCTGTTACATACTACCTGACATAATGTAATCAGCACGTTACGTGCACACAGTTTTAATCTGCCAGGAAGTTTCAAGTTGTGCATTCCTAGGAAAATTTTATAATGTACAAATATGTTTTTATCTTTAACGTGAGCACTGTTGCTCTAAACCATTTCATAGATATTTACTATATGTAAGTATGCTTTCTTTGTCTACTGTACCGTAGCAGTTAGCTATGATGTAATTTTATTACATATGTTGAATTTAATAATATTTATATTATTCCAAAACTCTGTTATAGGTAATATAAATTTTTTTTTACTTCTGATGAAGACTGCCTTAGAGCAGTTGAAACCTAGGTAAAGTTGAAATTTTTTTACTTGTGCAACCGAAGAGCTGTATTTTCATCTACATCTACATCTACATCTACATTTATGCTCCGAAAGCCACCCAACGGTGTGTGGCGGAGGGCACTTTACGTGCCACTGTCATTACCTCCCTTTCTCTTCCAGTCGCGTATGGTTCGCGGGAAGAACGACTGTCTGAAAGCCTCCGTGCGCGCTCGAATCTCTCTAATTTTACATTCGTGATCTCCTCGGGAGGTATAAGTTGGGGGAAGCAATATATTCGATACCTCATCCAGAAACGCACCCTCTCGAAACCTGGCGAGCAAGCTACACCGCGATGCAGAGCGCCTCTCTTGCAGAGTCTGCCACTTGAGTTTATTAAACATCTCCGTAACGCTATCACGGTTACCAAAAAACCCTGTGACGAAACGCGCCGCTCTTCTTTGGATCTTCTCTATCTCCTCCGTCAACCCGATCTGGTACGGATCCCACACTGATGAGCAATACTCAAGTATAGGTCGAACGAGTGTTTTGTAAGCCACCTCCTTTGTTGATGGACTACATTTTCTAAGTACTCTCCCAATGAATGTCAACCTGGTACCCGCCTTACCAACAATTAATTTTATATGATCATTCCACTTCAAATCGTTCCGCACGCATACTCCCAGATATTTTACAGAAGTAACTGCTACCAGTGTTTGTTCCGCTATCATATAATCATACAATAAAGGTTCCTTCTTTCTATGTATTCGCAATACATTACATTTGTTTATGTTAAGGGACAGTTGCCACTCCCTGCACCAAGTGCCTATCCGCTGCAGATCTTCCTGCATTTCGCTACAATTTTCTAATGCTGCAACTTCTCTGTATACTACAGCATCATCCGCGAAAAGCCGCATGGAACTTCCGACACTATCTACTAGGTAATTTATATATATTGTGAAAAGCAATGGTCCCATAACACTCCCCTGTGGCACGCCAGAGGTTACTTTAACGTCTGTAGACGTCTCTCCATTGATAACAACATGCTGTGTTCTGTTAGCTAAAAACTCTTCAATCCAGCCACACAGCTGGTCTGGTATTCCGTAGGGTCTTACTTTGTTTATCAGGCGACAGTGCGGAACTGTACCGAACGCCTTCCGCAAGTCAAGAAAAATAGCATCTACCTGGGAGCCTTTATCTAATATTATCTGGGTCTGATGAAGAAATAAAGCGAGTTGGGTCTCACACGATCGCTGTTTCCGGAATCCATGTTGAGTCCTACATAGTAGATTCTGTGTTTCCAAAAACGACATGATACTCGAGCAAAAAACATGTTCTAAAATTCTACAACAGATCGACGTCAGAGATATAGGTCTATAGTTTTGCGCATCTGCTCGACGACCCTTCTTAAAGACTGGGACTACCTGTGCTCTTTTCCAATCATTTGGAACCCTCCGTTCCTCTAGAGACTTGCGGTACACGGCTCTTAGAAGGGGGGCAATTTCTTTCGCGTACTCTGTGTAGAATCGGATTGGTATCCAGTCAGGTCGAGTGGAATTTCCTCTGTTGAGTGATTCCAGTTGCTTTTCTATTCCTTGGACACTTATTTTCAAGTAGTATTATAAATTTCGTCTACGGTTGCTGCATTATCGGCCATGTTCAAAATTGTAATGCTCAATATATTCATTTGCGGCGCCATTGAACCGAACATGGTATCTCAAGGACGTAATGAAATAAATCTGGGTTGCAAGAGCTGCATCAGGGAAACGTACTGCTCATCCTTCAAGTACGTTGTAAACAGCCCGGCGGAATAGCGTAAGGGGCTGAAAGCGTCTTAATGTAAATATTGTTTCACATCAGTTTAGCCGTACCCCGACACCATAGGCAGGTAATTAAGAAAGAATGATCGGTGCCTTTGTTCACCTACCAGTAGCTATGCTTTAACCTGAGTCAGTTCCGCTGTCAATTATGACACACACTGTAGGGGCAATGGCTTAGAGCTCTTATAAATGTAATGCTGTTCCTAAATACCTCCTGGGATTTACAAGATGAGTATGTAAAACTAAAAGACATACAGAAAACAGACAGATATCCTTTGATAGAGCACCTGTCGAAGATTTTCAGCTCACATTACAGGATCTTAATATAGCAGGTGCGAACTAATTCGAAGCGACATTGCGGAATGGATGATTTACCTCCATGTTCCTACACGACTGTCCCGAAGTAGCGTGCACTGTAACTATGCCAAGGCGACTGTTGCGAATAGAAGTTTTGAGAGAGGTTCTCTGTCCACTCACACGTGTCACTTCTCTTTGCGTCTCGTAGTTCTCATGCAGTCGTCTTCTGGAACCTCGTCGGTACTTAGGGATTACCCGGCATGTGTTTAACGTCACTTTTTGAGAGAAGCACGACGTGATACTGTTTTGTGTAACGAACGACGTACCATGCTGTTTAATTGTGACGTTAGTTGAGAACAGCTACTTACAACTCTGAGAGGAAAAATCTGCAGTTCTTTTAATGTTTAGACTGATAGCAAGTTTGTGTTACCTGGTAGAGAGTAGAGCTCACAATTTGGAATACTGGAGAAGAAATAAATGCACGAAGTGGAAGCCTAAATTTGTATAAAATGAACTGAACAAACAATAGTTAAATGCTTGCAAACAAGGGCAGCAACTGAATAAATAATACATCAGAGACACGTGTTCGCTAAACAAATCCCATCAGATGATACTTTTTTGCGTCCACCGAGAGACGTCTCTGTGAGCAGACAGAAGCAGCAGCATTTCGCAGCTGCTGTGTTTACATTTTGTGTTCGCTACTGGCTGCAAATGCAAATTCGTTCCAGCATACCTCTGTAATGGCATTAAATATTGAAAGGAAGAGCAATAAATTTCGTATCAAACAAAGGAATTTTTAATATCTGCAGAGCAACCAAATTTAATATCTGGAACTGCAGCGAACGCCTCAAATTCTATCCCGAAATGAAAATTAACTTTTTCACAAACGAAAGCAATATTGCAAATGCCGCTCGCAGAGGTGGGTGTTATTGCATCCGTCGAATTACTTTCGTAAGAAGAAAACACTTGTTGTAAAGTAAATAATTACACATTCCAGGTAAGGCGAAGTATTGAAAATAAAACTTCCGAACGTGTGCAGCACAAAGCAGTTTATGAAATCTTTCCCATTGAGCGTTGACGTATAAGCAAATGTCGTAACTTCTTTTATGTGACATTCGACGGCTACCGCAAACAAAGATGATAGTCGCGTAAATGGTAAAAATTACGTATAGTCTCAGCAGGTGTGGATTCGTTTTTTCTCTGCATGCCGTCTATCGATGCTCAGTTTTCTACGAAAAGTGAGCAGACAAAGGCCATGTTGAATCCAAACCCAATGGAATGCAAGATTTTACAAATTACATTTTGAAAAACAATGAACACGCACCTGAGACTCAGAAGAAAATCTTTTAATGCCATCAACAAAAGATGAATTCGTAAATTTAGCTCATTGCGGGAAACGGCAACAACTATTTCTTCTTTTGACCAGAACAGGGATCCTCGCATTTATGACTCGAGCACACGTTTTGTTCTTAATGTGTATTGCGATTCCTCTAAAGGAACGAAAAAAATAAGAACGAGTTTCTCCTCTCTAAATCTAAGATGTTGCAAGTAAATTGTTTACAGAACATTATGCTCACCCGAAAAAAAATTAAAAAAAAACTCGTTAACTGTTGAATTATACTAACGACATATTTCTTATAGAGGTACTGATGCGTAAGTAGGGTTCAGAACCTCAAAATACCTTTTAGCAATCTTAGCAATATCAACACACATTCAATAACATGTACTACCCACTTCGTGAACATCACAAAAAAATTTTAGAATGCGCATTTCGTTCGTTGTTGGTGAATTTTTTAAAGATATACTGATGTGTAAGTAAGGCTCTGAAATAATGAATACGACATACACTGGACAAACCGACAGCTGCTACTAAGACTTTAAAATTTGGTTTAAGTTTAACTGAAAAGTTTCGTACATCCATGCAATCAGGTAGAAAAGTTCATCCCAAATAATAAAAATTATTTTCAAAATTTTAAAATGTATGGTAATTGACTAGTTTACAATATTTGCAAAGGGTGAGCAAAAAGTACCCCCTCCCCCCACCCCCTTGGTATTGCGAGTCTTAATACCTACACACACACACACACACACACACACACACACACACACACACACACACACACACACACCACAAATGCAGGTGCTGCTCGACTCATTAGGTTCATTTGTCAATATAAAAAGATAACTATTTGTAAATAATTTCGGTCTTTGGCGCTTCTCTTCGGATAGACTTAGTACCTGAAGCAGCGTGAGGTACTCGAAGGGAAGTTCAAGCACAAAAATTACAGCATTTTGATTCTGGTTTCTATCTTTTGTAGTGAAGCTATTGCTTTCGGCTTGAAGCACAATGTCTTGGAGAAGCTCAGTAGCAACTGATCTTTTCTTGCATTGAAGAACGTGTGGTAGTGTGATTTATTGAGCCTGTTTCTGACCTATGGTGCACCTTGATATTTCCACGTATAGATAAAGATTTGTATAGAATTCTAGAATAATGTCTTCTTGATTTTTATTTTGGCTGCAGTAGTGAGATATGTACAAAAGCATGGAACTATTTCCCTTTTACAAACAAAATAATTCTGTCCTTTCATAGAAAATTAGAATCTTGTCAAATCGTCTCAGTCTACCATATGGAACATAAGCATAAGTCGTAAAGTACTGCCATGTTCAAACTTACAAACAAATGAGTTTCTTGAAACTGTGATGTACCTTATAAAGAAACACATAGTTCCGTTTGGTATGCGAACCACGTGAAATATGACGTATTTTGCTCGCCTAAAGAGCTAAAAATGGTACCGAAAATGTACCGGATCAAACTTGTATTCTGTAACATAGCTTCTTGATATGCAGTTTGTCATTTACCTACCCAACCACCAGTGTATTATACTAAACAAGAAAGTAAAATTTAGGTAGCAGAAATGTGCGGAGCCCGCAGGTGTGGCCGAACGTTTGTAGGCGCTACAGTCTGGAACCGCGCGACCGCTACGGTCGCAGGTTCGAATCCTGCCTCGGGCATGGATTTGTGTAATGTCCTTAGGTTAGTTACTTTTAAGTAGTTCCAAGTTCTAGGGGACTGATGACCTCAGAAATTAAGTCCCATAGTGCTCAGAGCCATTTGATCCAAATGCGCGGAAATCCCGCTGAGCCACTAAAAACAAAGAATACAGGTTGCACCTGGAAAATGGTAAATGTTACTATATTACACCTAGCAAGCACCGATATTCCAACTTTTTGTCACTAAACAGTGAGTCTGTTATACGGCAGACGGTTGCTATAAATGATTTAAATACTCAGCGCAGCAGACTTATATCAAGTTAGTTGTGGAGATGTGGGCAGGAGCTGCAAACCGAAGGAGTCACCAATGCATCTGCTGTGTGCACTGCACAACCAAACACAGAGTGATTATCGTCGTTTCTTGTAATTTGTAAAATGACCTCGTAGATGCGAGTGTTAAATGGTTGGCACTCATGAAAAAACGGTATTTCACTCTTAATGTTTCTTTTTTTTAGTGATTTTCTTTCCAGTCCATCATAGAATCCGGACGCAGCTGTATCAACACATCCTAATCAACAACTGAAAATTCTGCGACATCTCATAAGCTGCGATAAAATTAAATACCTTTATTTATTTATGACATTGATATTAATTTCGGCAAGTCATTCATGTTATATGAAGTTATTGTTAGTCACGTACACCATATACGTGTTTCTGCATTTGTAAAAATGGCTCTGAGCACTGTGGGACTAAACATCTATGGTCATCAGTCCCCTAGAACTTAGAACTACTTAAACCTAACTAACCTAAAGACATCACACAACACCCAGCCATCACGAGGCAGAGAAAATCCCTGAACCCGCCGGGAATCGAACCCGGGAACCCGGGCGTGGGAAGCGAGAACGCTACCGCACGACCACGAGATGCGGGCTCTGCATTTTTATAATGGTAATTACATTCACTTTTAAGGCTTTATCCTTTTGGTGAGAGAATAAGCGATTTTCACTTAGATTTATACTGATTTTTCCTGGGAAAATTTGTCGCTTTCTGTATCACAATTTCTGTATGTAAATTTATTTATTTATTTATTTATTTATTTATGCATTTATTTTACCTGGCAAGATTAGGGCCTTCAGGCCCTCTCTTACACCTAACCAGGCATACTCAGATTCAACAAATTTCTGTTTCTACAGAACATTAAGGACATATTACATGTTATACAGTATTAATGTTAAGAAAGAAAATAGAGATTATAAACGTAGTACAATGATAATTATAACAATCCAAAATTAATTATAACAATCAAGAATAATAATAATAGTAATAATAATAATAATAATGACTATGTATATGAAAGTAAACATATTTTTCTTTTATGAATGTCAGTCCTATTGCTAGTTGGGAATTTTCTCGTTATATTCTTGCAGCTTGTGAGTTATTCTCATCAAGCAGAGACATAAGACGATAGAATGGGGTGAAAGAGATATAGAAGAGGTAAATAGGTTAGAGGAAGAGAAATACAAAGGTAAAATTCGAAGCTATGATGGAGAGGAGAAAGAAAGAGATGAGAGGGGCCCAACAATGGTGGCTATACCGTCCCTAATATGTAAGTCTTGAGTTCACTCTTGAATGTTGAGTGGTTCCGGATAAGACGCAGATCACAGGGGAGCGCGTTCCATAGTCGTATGGCTGAGATGGAGAATGACATGGAGAAAGATTTTGTGTTATGTAAAGGTACAGCCAAGATGCTAGACGTATCCGATCTGGTATTGCGGTTGTGGAATGATGATAGGTGTTTAATGTGAGAAGATAAGTATTGGGGGCACCAGTGGCTAAGAAATCGATGAAGTAAGCACATCGTGTGGAGATCGCGTGCCTTATGTGGGCGTATCCAACCTAGCTGGGAGTATGAAGGACTGATATGATCATACAACCGTATATTGCATACGTATCTAACGCAAGCGTTCATCACTAGCTCGAGGCGTCTCGAATTTTCACTATTTGTGCCGTGTTGAACTACATCACAGTAGTAAAGATTAGGCAAGACTAGTGTTTGGACTAATTTTTGTTTAACATGGGTTGGAAATATTTTTCTAAATTTCTGAATTGCATGTAGGGAGGAGAGCGATTTCCGGCAAGCTGTAACTGTTTGTTCTTCCCAGTTTAGGTGTTCATCCAAGATTATTCCAAGGTCTTTTACTGTTTTTTGGTATGGTAGTTGGGTACCATTGAGGTGTATTTGAGGGACTGTTTCGTGAAAGTACCGACTGATTAACTTTGGATGAGATATAAGTATGACCTGGGATTTCTTGGGGTTTAGTTTCAGACCTAGGTTCTGTGCCCATCGAGAAACAGAGCAAAGATCTGCGTTCATACTCGCTACTGCGTCAGAAATGTTCTTGGGGCTTGCACTTATGTACAGTTGGATGTCGTCGGCATATAGATGGTAGTTGCATGAGTGAATCACTGAAGAAATATCATTAATGTACAGTGAGAAGAGTAATGGACCAAGGACGGAGCCTTGGGGAACTCCAGAGCGCACGTTTTTCCATGATGACTTTTCCGACCCACAAATGACTTGTTGACTTCTGTTTTTGAGGTAGCTGTCGAACCAGTGTATTGCGCTGTTTGAGAAATTCAGCTGCTTCATTTTAATTAGTAATATATCAAAGTCAACTGTATCAAAAGCCTTGCTAAAGTCAAGCAGTGTTAGGATGGTAGCTTCACGTCTGTCCATAGCATGTTTAATGTCATCAGTTACTTTGATTAATGCAGTTGCTGTACTATGGTGCTTTCGAAAGCCTGACTGATATTTGTCATGGATGTTATGAGTTTTGAGGTAATCCGTCAGCTGTTCATGGACGATGTATTCTAGGGCTTTAGATATTGCAGGTAGTATGCTGATCGGCCTGTAGTCACCTGGCGACTTAGGGTTGTCAGTCTTGGGTATAGGTTGAATTAAACTTTGCTTCCACTCAGTAGGATATGTACTACTGACAAGAGACAGGTTGAAGATGTCTGTGATAACTGGAGTAATAGTGTCTACGACGTTCTTGATCATGCCAATGCTCACTCCATCATTTCCTACTGCCTCGGAAGAGATTCTCGTAATTGCCTTGTGTACTGTGCCGGTAGTGACATGTTTTAGGAAAAACTTGTCTCTCGAGAGATTGATATCTTGGGGCTGGTAATTTGTCGCTGCGTGGCAGTTTACAGCTGTTGAGAAGAAATCGTTTAATTCTTCTGCAGACGCTTGATAAACAGCGTCAGATCTTCGCTTCCCTATACCGAAACTGCGCAGCTTTTTCCACAGTGCAGCAGGTTTTGATATGCCGCATACGACAGAGCGGGCATGTCTGATTTTGGCATTCCTCACGCTCTGCTTGGTTCTATTTCGGAGTTTCCTATAAGCTTCGTACGCCTCGGGAGTTGGGTTACGCATGAAGGCCCTATGTGCAGCATCACGTTTATTCATTAACTGGCGTAATGCAGTGGTGAGCCACGGAGCGGGAGCTCTCTTTACCTTGACAGTGCGTTGAGGAGCATGTTTATCATACAGTGCAATGATTTTGCGACATAATTCCCGAATTTTTCCGTCTAAAGTCGGTTCATTGCTTATATCATACCAAGGGATGTCTGAGCAATCCTTTTGAAGAGCGTCATGGTTAACATTTTTTAGGTTTCTGTAGGTTACCAGGTGAGATTTTTCTTTGGTAGTATGCACTGAGTAATTTAAGAATATCACGTCATGAGCAGAGAGTCCTGGAGCGGATGTCTGATTGGCGCGAATTATTTTATCTGGTCGCTTTGTTGCCATTATATCTATGAGTGTATGGCTGTGTGGCGTGTGATGAGTTGGGTCCAGCGGTGTTAAACTCATATCATTGGAGTGGAACAGTCTCCTTAGTTTTTCTGCAGAGGGAGATTTTAACTGTAAGTCGATGTTTGTGTCGCCCATAATGATTATGTGTTCATACAGTGTCACGAGCGAGGACAGGGCAGACTGAAAGGAGGACATAGCACCGACGTTTGGAGGTTTATAGATTACTCCAATTAGCAGTTTCTGATTTGATGTATTTATTTCGAAAAACAAGAACTCTGCTTCTCCTTCGCACTTTGCATCCGATGTGCATAGTATAGTAGGTCTCAGATCAGAGCGAACATAGGCACCCACACCACCCCCGCGTCGTGTTTCACGATCTGCCCTTAGGAGAGTGTAACCAGTGATTCGGATAGCGTCGGAAGAGATGTTTGGTTTCAACCAAGTTTCAGAGACGAGGATAATATGGAACAGCGATTGGCAGAACAGGTTACAGAACTCGTCGAAGTGAGCCGTTAGCGACTGAGCGTTCGCGTGGGCCACAAAGAGCCCGCCGCCGGAACCTGTCCGTCCCATTGTGGCCGCCTGTAGGACCGAGCGCGCTCCGTTTACCTGCTGGCCGGAAGAGGGACAAAAGCTGGATTTCGCGGGGGAAGACATATTTACAGGTGTGTCCAAGGTCGTGACTGACTCAAGCGTCTGTGGGCTAAAGGTGAAAGACAAGCTGGAGGTATCGGAGAAGGGAGCGAAAAGAAAGATGGAAAGTGGCAGTGGTGCTTACGAAAAAGATAATAGTAGTAGTAGTGGTAGTGACGAGGATGAAAATAACAGATATAGAAAGGCGGTTTTAAGGAGATTCCTGTTAATGGTGAATCTTCCTGATACATACATTTTACATATAGATTAAAATGCTATGTAAATCATAATGTCCACTCATTTCTTGATAATGAACTATTTGTGTTTTCTATTATTTTGAGACTTGGTGAATTGTTACCATAAGTCCTGATGCCATTTCAACTTTTTATGCCTTGTACGTATATTGCTACGTTAGAAGAAATGATTAAAAGCGTTTCAGTAGCAGCTCTAGAGAAAAAGTCCATCGTCCTAGCGACAAGTCAGTTACGAAAAAGACGCTAGAAAGAACACGCGAGAAAATAAGTGAATGGAATACAGTTGTCAGAAGAAGAAATAACACATGGGAAACGGGCGTGGGGGGTAGGGGGGGGGGATATGTGTCAGACGTTTAGTTGTGGTACACGCCACAGTCTTTTCTTCATTTTGAAAGAAAACTAAGTGTTAGTGTTGCTTTTAAGTCTCAGTGGTCATGTTACTTGAGAAGATATCGTGACGGAGCCATAAACATTGACCGGTTCCTATTTGTCATGAAGATTGTGGTTGTTTTACATTCAAAGAAAGTGAAGCTGTCATCAACACGAAGTTTGGTTCTATTATAGCTCCTAGGCCGTTGTGTTCCTCCAACATTTGAACTTACTAGCACAGTTACAGCGAGACACGCAACTTAACGTGAATTCCGGACAACGGACTAACTAAGCAATTTTCGAATTCACAAAGGCTGCCAGGGGCAAAAGAAGTGGAAAGTGACAAAAAAGTATGATGGACCCAACATAGAACCCGAAATATTTGGATCTGTTCTCACAGTGTAGCACTGAGCAAGCAACTATTTAAAATTAAGGCCTGGTTCTCATTGAAAATAGTCAAAAATTCGATTTTTATTGCATTTTTTAAATGTATGTGTGTCTAGAATGTTGGGACGAAAAGGATTTTTAATCAGTGCGTTACAAAACCTTCTGCAAAGTTTGCAAGCAGTGTCACGGCCGCCGTGGGGAGCTCTCAGCTGGAGACGCCGGCTCAGGTAGAAAACTTGCCGTGCCGCGACGCACGTTCAAGAAATGATTTATATTGCAGTATGCATGCAAACATATTCGCCGAAAAACCTGACGAACAACGCGTGCAGGCTGCCGAACGCGGCACATCCAGCTCACCCAGACCGGCTTTTCTCGCCAGGAAGAACAACAAATTGCTCTCCAGGAGTAATTCGAGTTAGAGGAAGGTTTGATATAAGCTCGTGGAATTGCGCACTAAACACAAGTACCAAAAACCATTTTTCTTATTGGTCATATTTTGGTCAAAATTGGTCAAAACATACTTTTTCGTCTGCCTTATTGGATTAGCCATTTTTTTAATTTGAAAATCTAACATCAGATTTGTGTTCAGAGACGTCAAAAATATATAATAACATGTATTTTTAAGCGCATTGAACTAATAATACATACAAACGTTTTCCCTGAACTTTAAACAGGTTTTTCTCGAGAAACTGTTCTTCAAAACTGCGCGTAGCATAAAATGAAAACGGTTTAACCTAACAACTTCTACCTTTGACCCCCGAAGGGCAAACACTTCGCTTGGGAACTTATACCTATAACATACGAAAGTTGCTAATATTTTTGTAAAGCCATAAAGAATGAAAAAGAATCGAACTCGAAGTACGAGTTAGCACCATGTTGATAAATTTAAGGTTATTTCACTTTCGTTAGGTATAATCTCCCATAAGTTTAATATAGTATCGACTGATGTTATCCATTTTTTATTACACATAACTCCTGAGAGATTACACTGCACCGAGTCTGCGTACTTTAAACTCGCGAGCCCTTGATCAGACCATAATTACGGGCGCCATTTTGTTTTTTTATTGAACATCTCTAATAAAGTTCAAAGTATGATCAATCATTATCCCCAAAGAGATTCTTTGTATGTCTTTTCATTGACTCAAAAAACTTTCCACACTTTGCCTATTTTTGACCATTTGAATGAGCACCTGGCCTTAAAGCATACTCATTCGTACACGTGTCTACGAGTTTCAAATGCACAGGTGTCCAAAAGTGGTAGTGCTATAACATTAGGAATCCAACGGTGATGTTCTTTATCTCTGTAAAATTTTCTTACAACAGTTCGATCCTAGCACTAGTGGCAATTTCAAATGTATGTGGAGACAGTGGAGTGGGCGTTGCAGCGCACGTGTAACTCAGGGCACAGTCTATTGAAAGACAACAATCAGACCTATAATAACAGACACGTTCGATGTAGATGAGCAATAAACGAGCTACAACCCAAACTCAAGTTGAGCAAGAGTGCAGACTAGCAAACAAGCACGTCACAGAAAGCTGGATCTAATAACAAGTCAGAGTGTAGTGCGGTGTTCAGAACTGGCGCTTGACATAAAACTGTGGCGCTAAAACGTGCCCCGGCAGTCACGTGAAATGTCTTTCCTGTGATTCGCCACTGGCGTGGGCTCTTACCACCGAGAAGATCTCTTCCCTTGTCAATGAAGGTGATGGCTATAATGGCTCGTGTAACTACGCTGGGTTTGGAGGATATTTCTGTAACAGTGCCACTTGCGCTAATTCTGCGCCCATGAGTTTCGATGGACTTTCTCAGTCGCTCCAGGGATGGGCTTGCAAATTCTGTTCTACGTATTCCGAAATCGGCAAATAAGAACTTGTCCCGATTTTTCACTGAAAAAGAAATAGAGACTCCATTTATGGCTCAACAAAAGGTGCTATAGTAGACTCTAATAACGCTTACGGCAAGGAAGATAAAAAGACGTTACGACCTAGCATGGAATGGAACATCTACCTCTTTACATAAAAAGTCTACAGCTTGACATTTTTAATCATTACATCGCCTTTGTCTTAGCGATGTAATTTCATGTTTACAAAGCCGACACCCATGACTGCTCTTGGCTACGTTGTGTCTCCTTAAAGTGTCGGCTATTGAAAATCCTACTAAATAAACGACTGAATCACAGATTCTTTAGTGAATGCAACTATAGGGAACTATTACAAAACTGGAGTCATCCAAAAATTTTATAAAAATAAACTACACTCACGTTCAGAAAGAAAACAGGACACCTTGAATGACTGGAGATACGACGTTCATATGCACTGGATATGTACAACAGTATGTTTGGCAGAAATGATCAGCATTTGAAACATGTCAGCTCGTGGTTTAAGGTCAACATCGATACTGCGGGGCAAAACCACCTACCAGTAAAATGTGCCTGCAGCTCGTTGTCGCTATAAACTGATGGTAATGGATCAGTGTCATTGAGCAGAAGTGCAGGATGCCTCGCACACTTACACACGGAACGTGCCTTCAAATCAGTGAGTTTGTAAGAGGGCGCATTATTGACATGACAGAATGTGATGCACCCATCCGAGATGCATCACCGTGTGGGCGAGGTGTATCGACAGTGCAAAGGGTGTGAGCAGAATGGTTCACGGAAGGCCTTGGAACGCCACCCAGACCACCCCCGAGAGATCTACAGTTCATTCGAAGGCCATTGAAGGACATACTGTTGTGTATTGGCAGGAGCCATTTCACGGGGTTTGGAGGAAGCCGAAATGCACGCGTTTAATTACACGCAGACTGGCGTGAGGTCTGTAACATTACAAGGAAATGAGAACTTAGAAAAACGGACGCAGTTGCTGTAATACTTAACTTTAATCCATAATTGTAGAACATCGCTCTTGACTGTACATGCTTCACAATATAAATATCAATTGAATACGGCGCCTTGCTAGGTCGTAGCAAATGACGTAGCTGAAGGCTACGCTAACTATCGTCTCGGCAAATGAGAGCGTATTTGTCAGTGTAGCAACGCTAGCAAAGTCGGCTGTACAACTGGAGCGAGTGCTAGAAAGTCTCTCTAGACCTGCCGTGTGGTGGCGCTCGGTCTGCAATCACTGACAGTGGCGACACGCGGGTCCGACGTATACTAACGGACCGCGGCCGATTTAAAGGTTACCACCTAGCAAGTGTGGTGTCTGGCGGTGACACCACACATACCTACTACACAACTTACATTATCAGGAGTGACAGTCCGTCACCGTTTATTATGGCATGGATTACATGCTTGTCGTCCACTTTTCTCCAACCTTTGGCGAATATCGAAATATGATAGACGGCTATAGTGTATGGAAAGACGTCAATGGGGACAGTAATGGAATCAAATAGTGTTTTCCAACGAATCCTGGTTCTAATTGTTTCAAAACGATGACCGTATTTTGGCTCATCCCAGACAGGGGGAATGGTACCACAGTGACTTTATTCGCATAAGACATACAGAGCCAACTCAAGGCCTTGTGGCTAGGGTTGCTATTGGGTACAGCCACAAATCACAGTTGGTGTGTGTCCAGTGAACTGTAGCCAGTCTGACCCACGTGAATGACATCCTGCGACCAGTAGCCACACCCTTTCTGCACATCATCCAGATGCCATTTTTGGCACGACAATGCACGACTACATGTTGCTGCATGAACATGACGCGCCCTCTTGGTGTCACAGGATGTAAGCTTTTCGCCCTGGCCCACCAGATCACCAGACTTGTGGCCAATGGAAAACAAGGTGAAATGACGGGTGCAGCGCTATGACCCAGTGTCAATCACCACAGATGAACTTTGGAACCAGGCGAATGCAGCACGGATGGCTATACCGCAGGACGCCATTCGCGTCTTTTACGCGTCAGTGGCATCACGCGTGAGACAAGTTATCAGGGCCCATGGCGGAACCTGTGCGTAGTAGGCAACAGCACACATGCTGAAACGAGATGACTGAAATGCTAATCTTTTGTGCAGAACGCAGTAATGTACATGTCCTCTGAAGTGAACGTCCTATCTCTAGTCGTTCAAGGTGTTCTCTTTTTTTCTGAACATGAGTGTAATTATAATACATCACATATACGCCTTATACAGGGTGTTTCAAAAATGACCGGTATATTTGAAACGGCAATAAAAACTAAACCAGCAGCGATAGAAATACACCGTTTGTTGCAATATGCTTGGGACAACAGTACATTTTCAGGCGGACAAACTTTCTAAATTACAGTAGTTACAATTTTCAACAACAGATGGCGCTGCGAGTGATGTGAAAGATATAGAAGACAACGCCGTCTGTTGGTGCGCCATTCTGTACGTCGTCTTTCTGCTGTAAGCGTGTGCTGTTCACAACGTGCAAGTGTGCTGTAGACAACATGGTTTATTCCTTACAACAGAGGATTTTTCTGGTGTTGGAATTCCACCGCCTAGAACACAGTGTTGTTGCAACAAGACGAAGTTTTCAACGGAGGTTTAATGTAACCAAAGGACCGAAAAGCGATACAATAAAGGATCTGTTTGAAAAATTTCAAATGACTGCGAACGTGACGGATGAACGTGCTGGAAACGTAGGGCGACCGCGTACGGCAACCACAGAGGGCAACGCGCAGCTAGTGCAGCAGGTGATCCAACAGCGGCCTCGGGTTTCCGTTCGCCGTGTTGCAGCTGCGGTCCAAATGACGCCAACGTCCACGTATCGTCTCATGCGCCAGAGTTTACACCTCTATCCATACAAAATTCAGACGCGGCAACCCCTCAGTGCCGCTACCATTGCTGCACGAGAGACATTCGCTAACGATATAGTGCACAGGATTGATGACGGCGATATGCATGTGGGCAGCATTTGGTTTACTGACGAAGCTTATTTTTACCTGGACGGCTTCGTCAATAAACAGAACTGGCGCATATGGGGAACCGAAAAGCCCCATGTTGCAGTCCCATCGTCCCTGCATCCTCAAAAAGTACTGGTCTGGGCCGCCATTTCTTCCAAAGGAACCATTGGCCCATTTTTCAGATCCGAAACGATTACTGCATCACGCTATCTGGACATTCTTCGTGAATTTGTGGCGGTACAAACTGCCTTAGACGACAGTGCGAACACCTCGTGGTTTATGCAAGATGGTGCCCGGCCACATCGCACGGCCGACGTCTTTAATTTCCTGAATGAATATTTCGATGATCGTGTGATTGCTTTGGGCTATCCGAAACATACAGGAGGCGGTGTGGATTGGCCTCCCTATTCGCCAGACATGAACCCCTGTGACTTCTTTCTGTGGGGACACTTGAAAGACCAGGTGTACCGCCAGAATCCAGAAACAATTGAACAGCTGAAGCAGTACATCTAATCTGCATGTGAAGCCATTCCGCCAGACACGTTGTCAAAGGTTTCGGGTAATTTCATTCAGAGACTACGCCATATTATTGCTACGCATGGTGGATATGTGGAAAATATCGTACTATAGAGTTTCCCAGACCGCAGCGCCATCTGTTGTTGACAATTGTAACTACTGTAATTTCGAAAGTTTGTCTGCCTGAAAATGTACTGTTGTCCC
Source organism: Schistocerca nitens (assembly GCF_023898315.1). NCBI lineage: Eukaryota > Metazoa > Arthropoda > Insecta > Orthoptera > Acrididae > Schistocerca > Schistocerca nitens. The sequence continues at coordinate 51,458,009 of NC_064618.1, read as the reverse complement.
AAGCATATTGCAACAAACGGTGTATTTCTATCGCTGCTCGTTTAGTTTTTATTGCTGTTTCAAATATACCGGTCATTTTTGAAACACCCTGTATCTAGGAAAGATTGAAAAGGAAATTGCTTACGTTAGCGTGATACTAGTTGTAACGAATCAGGTATGACAGCTGCATAAGTTGGGAAAATCGAGCTACATAGCGCAGTCTGAAACTGAAATTAACTTAAAGGCGGGCTGAAGCACAAGACTGCACAGCACTCGCCAGCTGTAAAGTAGAAAACCTAAGGACCGTAAACTTTAGGAAGCGATTTCCATGCCTTTAAAGATGAATTACTGGCATTAATTATAATGTAAAAATCGAACACAGGACGGGATAAGAAAACGAACGAATGCTTAACAGGGCTTAGCAATGTAAGAGTAATCATGGACTGTGCGGCTGGTTCCGGTGGAGGTTCGAGTCCTCCCCCGGGCATGGGTGTGTGTGTTTGTCCTTAGGACAATTTAGGTTAAGTAGTGTGTAATCATAGGGACTGATGACTTTAGCTAAGTCGCATAAGATTTCACACACATTTGAAATTTTTTTTGGTAAGAAACGAGTTAGAAAAGTTCAACAGGAATGGTGTTTGTACTGCGTTTCGAGATTTGATATAACTCCTAGGTATCCCTTTACCTATTTCGTCTTTTGGTCTTGTAGTCTCCAACCACTAGTTCTTTAAAGAGTCAAATTCTCAGGTATAAAATAGCTTCAATCATCTGATTACTTTACAAATGACTTAATGTGTTAAATTTTTGACAATACGTATGTAAGGGAGAAAAAGTTTCGAAAAGATTTGTAATTATGGTTAAAGCCTGTTAGAAACGGCTGGGTCCTATCATTCTCAAATACTGGATGAAGAAACTGCAGGCATCTGCGCGCCGTCAAGACGCACAGTTTCTAACTGTAATACTTATCTTGTGTTAAACTTTAAATATAAGATTGTACGTCTTAATGAGTATATTATGATGGCATTTTAAATTTTCAAATTCGATCAATAGTTACGCCAAATACGTTGCCCCTGGAAACCGTTAGATAGGCAACCTGCAACTAGAATTGCATTCCGGGATCCGGGAAAGTCACTTAGCAATATGGTCTGTCCTTCTTATGTTTCTTATTATTGACATAACTTACGGCTTCAGACCTTTTCCATATACAGTTTATTCGTTTGACTCCCAGTACATGAAATACAACCTGACTTACCGATGAGATGTCAGCTTAGATGCGAGAGAATAAAGTGTTTCATTTTGATGTATGGGTCGGTGTCAAACGACCTGAAGCCAACAGACAAACGAAAATTCACTTCCGAAGACTGCCCGATATGTTCGTGGCACTGCACAGCGAGACACGGAAATACGTTCCGGTCACTAGCAACATGTCGTCAGCTTGGCCGAGGGAAAACACGTTCGAGTCTACTGACAGACAAGACGTTGCCTAGCAACGCAATTGGAGTGTACTGACAGACAAGACGTTGCCTAGCAACGCAATTGGAGTCTACTGAAAGAGAAGACGTTGCCTAGCAACGCAACGCCACTACAAACGCTAGAGAAGACCCCGCTTAGTGACATCGCTGACCATCGATCGCTAATCGGCAAGTATTTGTTGCCACACAACAAATTACGTTTTAGCTTTCACTTTTTATGTGTATGTTTAGTACTGTAAAGATTCTACTGGTTAGGTTTACCCCTGCATTCAAGTTTTGGCAAATTTATTTTATTATGCGGCAGGATGCAATTACTGTCGCCACATCTGTTAGCTACCTGAGAAAAGTCGTGCGTGCCTCCTATCTGTGATTTGTGCAATCTTTGTTCTGTGTGTGGTCGTATTTTAACTATTCGCATATCCTATTTCCTGTGACAGAAACTGGGGGTTATTTCCAAGAATGTTTGTCTATCGAAGACGCGGGCTCCAAACGATACTTATCGAACTTACGATTGTAAATCAATCACGCGACTGTGGTGTCGGGCGCTACGACAAATTATTTGTGAGTTGCTGGGAAGACCCAAACGATTTATGTCAGTAGTGAGTGGGATGTCCGGAATTTTTGACGTTTCTTCGGCCGATTGCCTCACGTGGAAGAATCTAATTCCATGCTTATGCAATGTAGAAAATTGTTTGAATTACTGTCGGAAAAATGGACTAATGCCGGATGACGAAAGGAGGGACTATGTAGACTGAGATGGGGCGAAGTCTATAAAAGTTCGTAAGAAGGGTTATGATTGCGGAAACTGTGGTAAACGAACGACTGCCAGGAAGAATACATGATTTGACTATAAAAAATTATCGATCCAGACCAGCATAATTCTTGTATCTTGCTGGATTAGGGACTACACTTTGCAAGCAACAGCATCGGAAATTGACTTATACTGTGTGCGACTATTTCGAGTTTTGCAGAGAAGTGTGTTACGTAATAGTGACGAACGACAGTGTACCGATCGGTGGACCAAATAAAGTTGTTGAACTGGACAAATCGCACATAGCAAGAAGGAAAAGCCAGAGAGGACGACCTTTAAGGAATGAAATCAAACATATCTGGGTATTCGGTGGTATAGAACGAGAGTCCCGGAAACGCTTTATGGTAAGTGTTCTCTAGAGACAAGGTAACTTTAGTCGGTTTGATAAAGCACTTTATACTGCCCGGTGGCAAAGTGAATACAGATGGCTTTCAGTCCTACAAGATACTGTAGTTCGTGTCTTCCGATGACCCCAGTGTGGATACGCAGAACATCGAGCGACTGTGGAAATCACTGAAGTCTTCCATTAAAAGAGAAGAGCGTCCAGGAGAAAGAGACCAATTCTACTTGTTTCAGTATCTGTATTCCTATAACTTGCGGTTGCAAGGAAACGTTGAAGCATGTGACACTCTGCCCATATTTTTGCGTGTCATTGGCAGAGTGTAGCCAGGTTACGGCAAAAAGGAAATACTTCCCGTAGCCTACACATCAAATGGACTTTATCATGACGACAACGACGATGACGAGTGAGGGAAGCCGCTTCCTTTGAAATTACAAGTATTTTAGTAACGCTCTTCTTTTGTCGTGCTATAGTGACCACTATAAACATGCTCATAACGCCCGCCACCACAGTCACGTGATCGATTTACAATCGCACGTTCGATAGCTATCGTTAGGAGCCCGTGGCTTCGACAGGCAACCATTCTTGTAAATAACCAAACTGGGTACCAGCACAACATTTGGCTAAAAGCGTCACTCAGACCGGTCGGTGCACCAGCCACTGTGGTTAATCAGCCGCGCGGTTTCGGACCGTGTCCGGTTCACCTTTCTGTCTCCTAAGTTAGCGCGCTGCGCCTTATGCTAAACGAACAAGTACGGTATCGTAAAGATAGTGTTCCATATTAGTCTGACGTGTCGTTTGCCCGCAGCGTGGCTTTTTTCTTGTTCACCTGAAGATCGGCTTATAATCACCCGAAATCCGTCGGTAGTGAACTAATAGACGATTAACAACTGGAGAGGTTTATTATGTGACTCCACGATTCTCAGCTGTGTTTGTATTGTCAACCAAATTTTATGATATGAAGCAGCAGGAAACATATTAAATAGCCGTGTATGGATATAGGCAGGTACATGTAAAATGTAACCCGATCTCTGCTAGTTACCTGGTCCAAAGCACTGCTACCACGGCAAAGCCCGTCACGACGAAAAACGATGCTATGTCAGTGTAATTGATAAGTTTTCGTAATAGCTACGTATTTATTGGAATCTGCATTGGAGCTTAAATCTCCTGTCCCAGTAGTATAAATAAAGGAGGGTGTGAGCGCTGCAGCGCTTTACTAGAAACTTTCCCATCGGTGGTGACGTGGTTTGCACTCGCCGCATAACCTTTGAACTGACTTATCCACCCTTCTATAAAGAGACCTACAGTTTCATGTGGATTCGAAACCAGATCATTGCCAGAGGGAAGAGAAAACAGGAGAAAGTACCAGAGCCGAAAGGAAATCCGGCCCTTTGCTGTACACGTTTAGCACAAACAACTTCCGAAATATTTTTTATCAGTTTAAGGCCTCTAACCTTCTAATAAAGGCGTGTCTTCGCGAGACAATGCTTGCATTCACTGACAGGCTTCTCCACTATTAGATTTTTTTCATAACAAAGGAAATTTAAGACGTCTTCCTCCTTGAAATAAACTTAACATATCAAGTGTAATTTAATCAGCCACGAGCTAAAACATTGTTTCTCCCTGAAATAGTTGTGCACAGCCATTGATTTTCTCTTCAGGAGATAAAGTTAACGAGATTTCTTCTCCCTTCCCTTCTCTTCTTGTTAATTTATTTTATTTCGTTGTAGAACTATTTACTCCATGTAATTCTGCATGCTTTCTTGGGCGTCCTCACTTAAAATCTTCTAGGTTGTATCTAAAGACGATCGTCTTTTCGTTCCCTCAGCTGGGATCTTCCACAGACCCTTGTGGTCTCCACTGTAGATTGCTCAGTCTACAGTGGACGCCACAAGTTCCTAAAGAAGGACCCAGCTGAAGGATCGAAACGTCGATCATTTGAAGAAATATGAGGCTGCCTGACAACCGAGAACATTTTGACCTCTACTTACTCCATGTTGTTCTTTAAAAAATGCATAATTTTGTCTGTACCTTCTCTCCCTTGCTAATTTGTGATGTTCCATTGTAAAATCTATACAATAATCTTCGTTACTTTTGTAATTTTCTTTTGAAGTAGACTACATTTTCTCTCCTTTTATCTAGCTAACTATATATTTATCTTGGTGGTAGGATACGATATTTCGTCGTGGTTTAGGGAATGCAATGGTTTTATAGCGTTCGGAGTCGTCGAATTGATGATATAAAATTTATGTATGGTGATGTTACAACTGTGTTCCACATTTTTACACTCTAGTGTACGTTCCTCATTATCATGTGAGCTGCAGAAGTGACATCTTGGTGAATCTGCTAATTTTGTCTTGTGGAATTTACAATTTGTATATATTTTTCTGCTAACAGCTCCGTACCGTGTCGATCTCGCGGACGACGGGATGTCTCTGATTACAGATACCCGTCCAGGTTGATGACCAGTCGCTATGTGGGAATTTCAGTTCAACGTCATTTCTCTTATTACTTTCCATTAATTATTTGTATACTTCTTCGACGTTGACGATTTGTATATCCAGGATTCTGAGCTGAACGTTGTTCCATACTAATAGAAGGACTTTCAGGTTGAGACAATTCATAAGTACCTGTTCTACGTTTATTGAGGGGTGAAAACTGTCTCAGACTATTTCATGCAACAGATTCGCTGTTATGCCATTCTGTAGAGTTTTTTCATTGTTTATAAATATTTCAAACGGACAGAGTTTTCTATTATTACTAATGTGAGCAACGTTAGTCCACCTTGGCAGTAGCAAGTATTAGTGCATCATATTTGGTTTTGATTATGTAACCTCGATTTGTGAAGTATCCCGTCGCAGACATGATGCTTTTCGCCGTTATTGGGGACAGGGACAGAATTTGTGCCATGTCATTACTGTAGGATATTAAATGGATAATGAAGAAGAGTATTTTTATCGATCTCGTGCATCTGTCAGTATGTTCTTGTTTCCATGATCGTATGCCCATATGTGTCTTAGTACTCATTTCTAGTTTGCAATGTGGTGTGCAGTATGTTACTTCTCAATTCATTGCCAAACCATTGTTTTTTAGCTGATTTTATTAAGCGCACCTCATACTGCATTTTATTTCTTTTCCTACGCACATTATAAAAGACTATTCTTATATTTATTTGTTTGTAAACTATGGGTCAGTAGTTGAGTGGTCAGCGTATCGGAATGCCATTTGGAGAACCAGGGTTCGGTGCCTGATACTGTCAGGGACTATTGCTCGGCGGGAGGACTGGAACGGGTTACTCTCAGTGTCATGATGCCAATTGAAGAGCTACGTGAAAGAAAAATGGCGGCTCTTTACTCCGGAAAGCCGACAACGGCCGGGAGTTCGGTGTGTTGGCACCACGCCCCTCCGTACCGGATCCGCACTTGCAAGCAAACTGTTGCTTCCTCTTGGAATTGGTCTGGATCACAGACAAGACCACTTTTTCACAACAGTTCAGGTAATAATTTTTCATTAAAAGGTTTTCAGATACCGATACCAGTCACAAAATTTGTTGATTGCTAAATTATTTATTTAGCAACATTTTCTAGGTGATACCTCATCATCAGACTATATTGACATTACAAAAACATTTACACATGTTTATGCGTACATTAAAGCTTCTTTATGTGACTGCTGTGATCACCCTATGGAAATAGAGAAGGATAACCTCCACAGGAAATAGAGGAGGATAAGCTCGACCGGATGATTACAGCAGTCACATATAACAGCTATAATATCTGTATAAACATATGTTAAACGTTTTTGTAATGCAAATATACGAAAGTTGCCCAGAAAGTAATGCACCATATCTTTTTTCCACAGCCCGGAGCAATGGTATGAATGCGAAGCGTTACGTGTGTATTGTTTGAAGTCTCCTGAGCGAGAGCGCCAAGTATCCATCACTTCCGACAGATAGCGTAGCTGCAGGACAGTCTCGAAATGGCGTCTGTCGACGATGTACGTTACAGACTTCGTGCCGTCATTGAATTCTCATTGCAGAGAAAGAGACTGTGATTCACAAAAGCTTGCTGTCGATAGAAGTGTATAGCTAGTCGCTGGGCACGGTTGGGGGGGGGGGGGGGGTGATGAAGTCGTCAGAAGGCGGTTCGGCGTTTGCAGCGGTCGAGGAGACCATCCACGGCTGCCACACCTGGGATGCTGCAGCGAGCTGATGTTGTTATTCACGAGGACAGACATTTTGAGGACGATGAGGAGGTGATTCAGACAGTGAAGCACTGGCTCCGACACCAAGACAAGGACTGGTACTGACAGTGCATACACTCCCTTGTTTCGCACTGGAGGAAGGCCATAGAATGGGATGGAGACTACGTGGAAAAATAAGGGGTGTAGGAAAAACATCGTTCTTTGGTGTGTGTAATTCTCATTATGTTCAATAAAGAATTGGTGAATAAGAAAACCGTGGTGCATTAAATTCTTGGCAACCCTCGTACAAAAAATGGCTCTGAGCAGTATGGGACTCAACTGCTGAGGTCATTAGTCCCCTAGAACTTAGAACTAGTTAAACGTAACTAACCTAAGGTCATCACAAACATCCATGCCCGAGGCAGGATTCGAACCTGCGACCGTAGCGGTCTTGCGGTTCCAGACTGCAGCGCCTTTAACCGCACGGCCACTTCGGCCGGCCAACCCTCGTACCCTGATGATGAGGGGTAAGTGGGCTGCTTCTGTGTTGGCAGCGCTGTGTAGCGCTTTGGATTGGATCTCGGTCGCGCTTTCTTTGTAAGAGACTCTGTGGCTGGTCGGAATCGTTGTTGGAAGTTAATCGCCAGTAGTGTTGAGCAGTTGGAAGTTAGTCGCCAGCGGTGATGGATGTACTGTTGGGCAGTTGGAGGTGAACAGCCAGCAGTGATGGATGTTAGCTGTGAGAAGTTAGCATTGATGGAGGGTAGCGGTCTGAAGTGTCAGCGTAGGCTAACGATCTGTACATGTACGACTTGGAGACTGAATATTTTTCGTGATTATATACCTTTATACTAGATATCAATGACGATTTATATTCGCATCACATCATTAAGGTACAAAAAAATACATTATTTGGTTTGCAACAAAATGTTTCCTTTGCTATCCACATGCGTATTCGCAGTTAGTGGCTTTAGTAGTTAGAATCTTTTATTTAGCTGGCAATATTGACGCTCGCAGTATTGCAGTAGCTTGCGTAATAAAAATTTTTGTGAGGTAAGGTTATTGTTAGTATTTCTTTTTAGTCAGGATCATTCTTTTGAATTAATAATTTGAAGTCAGGTTTTTTTTTCAGTCACATTGCGTTGCGCTAGGATATTGTGGGACTCAGTCATTCAGCAATGTAAGTACAGCCAAACTCTTTTAAATAAAGAAGTTTCAGAGGTATCACCTCGAAACATGTCGCTAAATAAATAACTTAATTGTCAAGAAATTTTGTGAGTGGTACCGGAATTTGAGAAAACGTTTTCATGTTTCGGAATAGTCATGGTCGATGAATAGTCAATGTTGCTTCAAATTATTTAACGTTTTCTCAACTCTGAAAGCAGTGCCCCATGTTTCGGCATATGGCACTAATCCGTGGTCAGTGCCATATTGCAGCTCACGTACTCTACCACAGAGAGAACCGAGGTAATAGCCCGAGCTTCATTCTCATCCTGAGGTCTCTGGTCGTTGACGCCACTGCCCGGCCTGCGGAGTCCCTCGGAGTTATGCAGTCCCCTACCTGCGGTCGCTCTACAGAGGAATGTGGCGTCCAGCAACAAAATCCCGCGCATTTTCTGGACAATTAAACCTCAGCTGTAGGAGCCTGCGGAGGAGACAGCAGCGGTGTAGCGTGGCGCAAGCCGTGGACGGCGATAAAGTGTGCCGCCCGCCTGCACAGACGAAATTACTGGCGCCAGTAACACACCCGCTGTGGCATTCCGCGCGTAGCTTGGAGGTGCGACACTGCAGCGCAGTACCTCATGCGCCCACACTCGCACCTCTTATCATCACGCCAGAAATCTCATTCTGAGTGCCGTAGTTGATGATCATGCATTTGCATGACAGTAAAAGACAGTTTTGAAATGACTATTATACATTGTGATCTAAAAGTCACGCTCATGAAAATAAATGTGTCTGTAAATACGAGTTGCATTGCACTCGTTCGATTGTTAATCGCTAGATAAGACCGTAGGTATTATCGACAACAAAGGAAGACGCCAGCGTAGTGGATGGAGATCGCGTGACGCCTGTGGTATTGCGCAATTAACTGCTTGAAAAACACGTCGTTTCCCCAAAAGCAACGAGTTCTCATTGTCTAACAGTATTTTGTCAGTTGTTGGTAATCGCTTGTTGTAGACGCCATTCGTGGGAAATATCCGTATACAGCAATGCCGAACAGTGAAACAATAATGAAATTAATCACACGTTTCCGGGAATGCGGATCAGTTGCTAACATGAAGATCACCAGAAGAGTGGCCATTTTGATGAACGCCAAACCAGCTGAGATGAGGAATGTTATATTGAGTTCTCCTTCAAATACTTTCGTGGAGACTATCTGTTCAATGATAGCTTTCATGTGGTAGTATGTAGAAGACAATTCAGAAGCTAAAATTTCGTGCATATGATGTTCGTAATATGCGGGAACGGAAGGCATCGGATAAAGTAAACCGTCTATCGAACTGTACATGGTTTCAGTCATTTGGTGACGCCTATGTTATCAAAGAACTGGATCGGGTCTTCTTCATTAATATAGCGTGGTTTCACCACAGTGGATATGTGAATACTAAAAACAAAACAAAAATGGTGACCCGAAAATTTACGTGTCTTTCATGAACACCGAGCACTGCCAGAATAGTGAAGCGTGGCGTGCCACATCGCGTCCTCGAGTAGTGAGTGAAAATCGTTGTGTGCCAAGACATCACTACATAGCTGATTTAGCTTCTAGAGGCTGATTTGCTCAACGTTTCGATCACCCTGTGTTAATGAACACCAACAAAAGCAAAACGAGGACAATGGAATGTAGTCGAATTAAGTCGGGTGATGCTGAGGGAATTAGATTAGGAAATGAGACACTTAAAGTAGTAAAGAAGTTTAGCTATTTGGGGAGCAAAATAGCTGATGATGGTCGAAGTAGAGTGGATATTAAATGTCGACTGGCAATGGCAAGGAAAGCGTTTCTGAAGAAGAGAAATTTGTTAACATCGAGTATAGATTTAAGTGTCAGGAAATCGTTTCTGAAAGTATTTGTATCGAGAGTAGCCATGTATGGAAGTGAAACGTGGACGATAAAGAGTTTGGACAAGAAGAGAATAGAAGCTTTCGAAATGTGGTGCTACAGAAGAATGCTGAAGATTAGATGGGTAGATCACATAACTAATGCGGAGGTATTGAATAGAATTGGAGAGAAGAGGAGTTTGTGGCGCAACTTGACTAGAAGAAGGGGTCGGTTGGTAGGACATGTTCTGAGGCATCAAGGGATCACAAATTCAGCATTGGAGGGTATCGTGCAGGGTAAAAATCGTAGAGGGAGACCAAGAGATGAATACACTAAGCAGATTCAGAAGGATGTAAGTTGCTGTACATACTGGGAGATGAAGAAGCTTGCACAGGATAGAGTAGCATGGAGAGCTGCCTCAAACCAGTCTCAGGACTTATGACCACAACAACAACAACGTGCTCATGTAGTTCATGAAATAACTTTATCTCTTGAAAGTAAAAGAAATTTAAGCGTCATGTGATCAACATTAGCACAACTGCCAATTCCATTGCAGTTGGGGATTAACCATAATGGCACTGTTCAATGAAATTCAACACTGTCAAACCGGAACACACAATCTAAGACCTTCAATTTTTTATTCGCAAGTTTCTTCATGGTATTTGGTACATACATTATAGTTAACCGGTTTTGACAGTACTCAGACATCATCGGAACTGCTATCTAGTAAATGAGAGATTTCTAACTCGAGCTCTGTCCAGACTTTCACCTCTAGCTGCCATATAACTAATTCCATTTTTAAATTGTAGCATTCTCTTTTTATGTTCTGAATCCTTTTCGTGATATTATAAAAATTACTCCGGAAAACTGAGGTTTTTCCAAATGTAAAAACATGTTCCAAACCACAGCTTGGTGATGTACCTAGGAACATATATTCTACTGAAATTCTGAAGCGTTGCAAATGAGAAAATATTGTCAGTACTGTGTCTAATCTTATATCTGTTATGTTATCACTCAGCTACCCATCAATTACTAGTAAGTGAAATTAGTGGTTTAAATAATGAAAATCTGCACCAGTTACTTAGGTTTTCACAGATTGAGTTTCGAGAATTTATTCAGATTTTCAGGTGCATTTCTTTATATGAATATTTTTGGTGATGTTTAAATGTGTGATTTTCTGCTTCTATTGCATTCTAGATGTATTTCTGAGGCTATACCGCAACCAAAAATCGTGAAAAATAAATCTTGGAGTATTTCTATGAGCTAATGATAGAAATGGTATTTTTGTTTGCTTACTTATAGGTACCGTGCCTCTTGCATTACACTACGCCACACGCATGCAAATCATCACTTACATTGTTTTTATAATCAAATCATTCTACAAAGATATATCGACACTGAGGTTTCAAAAAGAGTTTCGCACTGTCAGAGATATTACACTGTTTTTGTATTACATTATATAAATAATATTGTCAATTATAAATTTATTTTTACCCATACTGGCTCCTGAACTATCGATTACATTTTGTATGGAAGAGGAAGTATCCATATTTGTGACAATTACCACATATATGGCGTTTCTGAAGAAGAGAAATTTGTTAACATCGAGTATAGATTTAAGTGTGAGGAAGTCGTTTCTGAAAGTATTTGTATGGAGAGTAGCCATGTATGGAAGTGAAACATGGGCGATAAACAGTTTGGACAAGAAGAGAATAGAAGCTTTCGAAATGTGGTGCTACAGAAGAATGCTGAAGATTAGATGGGTAGATCACATAACTAATGAGGAGGTATTGAATAGAGTTGGGGAGAAGAGGAATTTGTGGCACAACTTGACAAGAAGAAGGGGCCGGTTGGTAGAATATGTTCCGAGGCATCAAGGAATCACAAATTTAGCATTGGAGGGCAGCATGGAGAGTAAAAGTCGTAGAGGGAGACCAAGATATGAATACACTAAGCAGATTCAGAAGGATGTAGGTTGCAGTGTGTACTGGGAGATGAAAAAGCTTGCACAGGATAGAGTAGCGTGGAGAGCTGCATCAAACCAGTCTCAAGACTGAAGACCACAACAACAACAACAACAACTATATATACACGATAATTACTACAGTTATTATATGCAGGAGAAACATTTGAAAAAGTTAACTGATTCAATATGTAGTTTGTCATTAGGAATTATTTCTCCTTGCTTTTTGTGGCGTACAGGAATTTCAAGTTCCGCCATCCAATTCACTGTATGAGATTTTTGGGCATGGTGGAGTATCTTAAGATCTTCTATCTTTTTGAAATGGTGTCCAGTGTTTTTTACGTGTGTTGCTATTACTGATTTTGTAAACTGGTTTTGTGTGTGCAAAAATTAGAAAATTGCAGCCAATTTGTCCTATGTAGTATTTGAGCAAGTTTTACATGTGATTTTGTACTTTTCTGGGTCTAAGAATTTATCTTTTTAATCGCTTGAAGTGTCGACTGATTTCTGTTGTGGTTTGCTGTTTGTGGAGAAACCCAATTTCACTTTCTGTGATCTGAGTAGGATCGGAATTTTTTATTACTGGTTCCTTCTAAAGAGCCAGGAATTTATTTCTTTTTTTTATATATTTCGTTCTTTAAATCATAAAATCATTTGCAGGTGTTCCTAAAACATTGATTATGATGAAAAAAATTATGTGAAATTAAATTAACCGGATGTACTGCCATAAGCCAGTTACAAGTTAAATATATTTAGAAATAGACGCTACCGGAAACTAACAAAAATTTCCCTTTTCGAGACAGATAAAATTGTAAAGACATTAAAGTAACAGTTCATTTCTATGTATCACATGCTCCATGGTGAATGACCTTCTGTTGCGAGGCACAAGATTGTGCACGACGCAACAATGTCAACACGCTACATAAATGACTCTAACAATGTACATCAGTTTACTCACCACAAAATTCTGTAACTGAAGAATAAACAATATGTTCGATAAAGCTTTAATCTACCACACAGCAATGAGTAGAACGCGAAATATTTACAAATGCTCTACAAAGCAAATCGTCGTGTGTAGGAACAACAAAAGCTGTAGGACTTGGCGGAAACTGTTTGTGGCTGCGTCTAGTGGTGCATTCATTTATGTGATTCTAAAATCAGTCACTAGACTGAAGTACTGACCAAAATGCATCATGTGTTCCTATTCTCTAGGTACGACACACTCCCCTATCTTGTGACGAATGTAGCACACCAAGCCCGCACCAAAAACTCACTGTGGTCACTTAATGTCAGCTAATTGAGTTAAATGATCAGAATGAGCGCTTTTTGACGACTTGGCGTATTACTTTCGTAGCAAGATGCTACATGTGTAGTTCTGATAATGACTCATTAAAGGTGAAGCCGGTTATGTGCAAAGTTGTAACGACACGTCCCGAACAAGAGGATCCTTCTGCGCTGCCGTACAGAAAGCTACTGACGAGATCTAGATGCTGTAATTGACTCCAGTGAGATCCTCTAAAAACAGAGGTTGCCGTTTCTCCAGGCGAGTGAGCATTGCCGCAAGCAATGTAGCATGCAGGTTTGACTAGCCGTTGTAGGCGCTGGCTGGCATCCTGTAGGATTCGTGAAGCCACTAGACGGGATAGGATCCATATATCAGTGGTCAGACCTCAATCGGTCCGTTAAATACTATGTGAGCCACCGCAAGGACTGAGAGTGTCGGAAGCACGTGCTACAGTTACCTCTGGGGCATCTGATAATTCAGCTTACAGTAGTGTCATTCCACAGTATTGGAACTGAACTCTTGGGAATGCTCCTGGAATCGAAAATCGGAATCGATAGACAATAGCCTGCACTGACTGCCTCATCCACTACATTGTCACCAAAATTGGATGTTCTGGAAAACAACTGCAGATACACGTCTGCGGCATGTTTTGTTCGATTCACCAGACCAATAAAAACAAAATATATGGAAATCGTGCTTTACTTTAACCTCGTACAGTTTTGCGATGGCTTCAGATTAGCGAAGTTGCTAAATTTCAGGCAAACTCTTTTATTAACCGTAGCTCCGTAACCAAACATTTGCGGAGTTATGTTTATATGAAATTTTTCCTTTAGTTTTACTTGTTTATGTTCAAATTTTTGCATATATTCGTGAATCGCCCTATATATATATATATATATATATATATATATATATATATATATATATATATATATATATATATATATATATATACGTGTACATACAGGGTGGTCCATAACGAAAAAACTACAAAGAACGAAACTCGTCTAGATTGAAGGGGGAAACCAGATGGCGCTATGGTTGGCCCGCTAGATGGCGCTGCCATAGGTCAACCGTATATCAATTGCGTTTTTTAAAAATAGGAACAACCATTTTTACTACATATTCGTGTAGTACGTAAAGAAATATGAATGTTTTAGTTGGACCACTTTTTTCGCTTTGTGATAGATGGCGCTGTAATAGTCACAAACCTGTAAGTGCGTGTTATCACGTAACATTCCGCCAGTGCGGACGGTATTTGCTTCGTGATACATTGCCCGTGTTAAAATGGACCGTTTACCAATTGCGGAAAAGGTCGATATCGGGTTGATGTATGGCTATTGTGGTCAAAATGCCCAACGGGCGTGTGCTATGTATGCTGCTCGGTATCCTGGACGACATCATCCAAGTGACCGGATCGTTCGCCGCATAGTTACGTTATTTAAGGAAACAGGAAGTGTTCAGCCAAATGTTAAACGTCAACCACGACCTACAACAAATGGTGATGCCCAAATAGGTGTTTTATCTGCTGTCGCGGCTAATCCGCACATCAGTAGCAGACACATTGCGTGAGACTCGAGAATCTCAAAAATGTCGGTGTTGAGAATGCTACATCAACATCGATTGCAGCCGTACCATATTTCTATGCACCAGAAATTGCATGGCGACTACTTTGAACGTCGTGTACAGTTACGGGATGATGAGAGATTTTTTACACGCGTTGTGTTTAGCGACGAAATGTTATTCACCAACAGCGGTAACGTAAACTGGCATAATATGCACTATTGGCCAACGGAAAATCCACGATGGCTGCAACAAGTGGAACATCAGCGACTTTGGCGGATTAATGTATGGTGCGGCATTATGGGAGGAAGGATAATTGGCTCCCATTTTATCGATGGCAATCTAAATGGTGCATTGTATGCTGATTTACTACGTAATGTTCTACCGATTTTACTACAAGATGTTTCACTGCATGACAGAATGGCGATGTACTTTCCAACATGATGGATGTCCGGCACATAGCTCGCGTGTGTTTGAAGCGGTATTGAATAGCATATTTCATGACTGGTGGATTGGTTGTCGAAGCACCATACTATGGCCCGCACGTTCACCGGATGTGACGTCCCCGGATCTCTTTCTATGGGGAAAGTGAAAGGGTATTTGCCATCGTGATCCACGAACAACACCTGACGACATGCGTCAGCGCATTGTCAATGTATGTGCGAACATTACGGAAGGCGAACTACTCGCTGTTGAGAGGAATGTCGTTACACGTATTGCCAAATGCATTGAGGTTGACGGACATCGTTTTGAGCATTTATTGCATTAAGGTGCTATTTATAGGTGATCACGCTGTAACAGTATGCGTTCTCAGAAATGATATGTTAACAAAGGTACATGTATCACATTAGAACAACCGAAATAAAATGTACAAACGTACCAACGTTCTGTATTTTAATTTAAAAACCTACTTGTTACCAACTCTTCGTCTAAAGTTGTGAGCTATATGTTTGTGACTATTACAGCACCATCTATGACAAAGCGAAAAAAGTGGTCCAACTAAAACATTCAAATTTCTTTATGTACTACACGAATATGTAATAAAAATGGGGGTTCCTATCTTAAAAAACGCAGTTGATATCTGTTTGACCTATGGCAGCGCCATGTACCGGGCCAACCATAGCGCCATCTGGTTTCCCGCTTCAAGCTAGACAAGTTTCGTTCTTTGTAGTTTTTTCGTTTGACGCTTATTTCGTGAGACACCTGGCCCGGTCACTATCAATGGACCAGGCTGTATATATATGAGAAGGGGAGATGGACCACCCTGTATGATATACAAGAAATCGTGAAAGTGAAATCCAAGTAATACAATAAATATAACTTTCGTACAAAAACGAATTTACGGTGTGTGTTTGCAAACTAATATCGAGCGAGCAAGTTCATACACACTGTTACAGAACCTTTTGTATGATGAACATCCCACTGTGGTTTCTGCAGGACCTTTTTTGCTGTCCACTGTATACGTGAATGCCGCTATGGACGCCGATGCTCGCGTGCCACTTGAACCGTAACCGGAAACAATGTAAGTTTGTCAGAATGCCGTCCGCAACCCGGCAGCGGTTTCGGCTGGCTTGCCCAAAACCGCCGCTTCCACCCTCTCTGCGCGAAACTGGAGGCTGTATCCAGTACAGGATGCGACTATTTCCAGCATTCAGCTTACGTGAAGGTGAGCCCAAATAAACATGTGAGTCACAGGTGTTTTGCGAGTACAAATTAATAATTAGCTGAGTGGTAGAACGTTCAGCATTCGCCGCCCCCCTGCATCCGGCGCCCATGTGCTGTGCACCCCTTGCACCACCGGGTCGGGCCGCCTCTAGATTCAAAGTTGTTTCTATGTAATGGCGAGCGCCGGCACGAAGATCAAGAGCGATACAGCATAGAGGGCTGTGAGACGACGTCAGCCCATAGTATGCTGACAAGAACGTCACCACGATGGGAGCGGCCTCTACACGAAGAGAACGAAAACGATGCGCCACCTAGCCGCGGCCGCACTAGCAGAGCCACACAGGAAGACCCGTGACTTGTGATCCATACCAGTACTTGCATGGAAATTGTACATTTCGAAGGACACTGATTATTTGCATGTCGCCAGTTGCTTGCGACACCACCTTCTACATACGCAAGTTAATTATTGTCAATTCAATTACTGTAATTAACTCCATTGCATGTATGTTGTCTAGCTGTCCGAGGAAACAGCTTCCGAGGCACCCTATAAGACACTAGTGGGCAGTATCCGACAAACGTCATTTTGCCTTTAATGTGTGCCACTGTCTCTGTGTCGCGGGATGTGGCTGTAGCAATGATGCTTTGTGTTACGTTATTGACAGGACATAGGACAAACTCTAGGTGTAAGCGAATCGTGATTGATGTTGTCGTAGTTAAAGAACATAACCTAACAAATTAAGGTGTACCACGCACAATAACTCTTATCGTTATCTGTATAAGGAAGTAAGTTATACAGTGTGTGTATCAACAAATATTTCTGGCTTTTTCCGAAAAAGGTCTGCTCTGCCACTCGTTTTCAAAATGTCTGCTTCGCCCACTTGAACTTGCTTCCACTCAGTGAAGTTCTTAAGCACTCCGTCTTCAGGCCACGAGTGGTCTGCCGGGGCCATCCGACCGCCGTGTCATCCTCAGGGGAGGATGCGGATAGGAGGAGCGTGGGGTCAGCACACAACACTCCCGGGTGTTACGATGGTATTCTTGAGCGAAGCCGCAACTATTCGGTCGAGTAGCTCCTAAATTGGCATCACGAGGCTGAGAGCACCCCAAAACATGGCATCAGCGCATGGCGGCTGGATGGTAACCCATCCAGGTGCCGGCCACGCCCAACAGTGCTTAACTTCGGTGATTTCACAGGAACCGATGTATCCACTCCTTCAAGGCCGTTGCCCTCAGTGAAATTCTTAGTTTAATTAATGTTTTACTTCAAAATTCTAGAGAACATTTTTTCTGGGTTTCTTTTCAGATGGTCCTATGTACAAAAGGAAAAAGGGAAGTGCTTCATTATGTGAGGAGGATGCGAAATATGCAGTAACAAGAGCTTTAGGCAGCCGCTCTGGATAAAGTTCCAGCATTGCATTACTTGGTTTTACTAAGTTTGTGTGGGTGCAAGAGGACGAAAAATGTTTACTTGTGGTAAATTCTTGTGATTTTGACATTGAAATGCACTAGGTTGAACATCCTCTTGACTGGGTTGAACAGCCGCATCGTTTTTATATAATGTGATTCTTGCCTTCTTCGGATGTGTGTTTAATACTTCGTTCGTGTAAAGGAATTTCGACCTTTTGTTTACTGGAATTTATTCAGAATTAAAATACCATTATTGTATCAGACTGGCAGATTTTTAAAATGTTTCATGTCGTATAATATGGGGATTACAGTTAAAATGAGCGGAATAGCCTAGGTGTCTTTCGCATTCGATCAGTGCGTCGTTATTATTTTAAACAGTATTTGCTACTCGGTGCGTCATATGTTAGGACACCCCCTCCCCTCCCCGCCTGCCCCTTCCCAAAAGAAAATGTCTTTATAGTGCAGGTGCGTGGCCTGGCAGCGTAAAACCCTTAGTGTTAGATCTGCCTGACGCTGTCAGCATACACGTTGCATGTCTCCACACTTCACGAATTTCCAAGCAGGATTTTTGAGTACATCATCTGTTTTAGGAGAATGGACTAGTATTGCAGAACGCTCTACTCTGTAGCGCCAACACCCTTGCTGCAGTGGTAACACCGGTTCCAGTCAGACCATCGAAGTTAAGCACTGCTCAGCTTGGCCTAGCTCTTGGACGGGTCGCTTTCAGAGTCTCTCGAGTGCTGTTGGCAAGCAGGGTGCACTCTGCCTTTGTGAGACCAGTTGAGGAGCTACTTGATTGAGAAGTGGCGGGACTGGTCGCGAAAACTGACAACAACCGGGACGTCGTTGTGGTGACCATATGCCCCTCTCCATCCGCATCTGGTGATGCCTATGGGCTAAGGATGACACGGCGGCCGGTCGGTACCGTTGGACCTTCAAAGCCTGTTCGGACGTTGTTTGTTTCTTTGTCTTTTACTATGTGGCGAATACTGGGAAAAATTTTAGAAGCCCACAATGTAGTAGTTGTTGTTTCCATGTCATTTTTCACAACAAAGTAAAGAAATGATTATGACCAAATACTTTTAACCAGTTTAAAAAAAAGTAGTTTCCTTAAGAACAAAGCCGTTGTTTTATTGTAATTCATTGGTGAGGATATATTAAGACTGTCTTTCTCAAAGGTGAAAAGACAGTTTATAAAGAATGTCTCTACAGGGTGTTATAAAAAGGTACGGCCAAACTTTCAGGAAACATTCCTCACACACAAATAAAGAAAAGATGTTATGTGGACATGTGTCCGGAAACGCTTACTTTCCATGTTAGAGCTCATTTTAGTTTCGTCACTATGTACTGTACTTCCTCGATTCATCGCCAGTTGGCCCAATTGAAGGAAGGTAATGTAGACTTCGATGCTTGTGTTGACATGCGACTCATTGCTCTACAGTACTAGCATCAAGCGCATCACTACGTAGCTTCAACAGGTTAGTGTTCATCACGAACGTGGTTTTGCAGTCAGTGAAATGATTACAAATGCGGGGTTGGCAGATGCCCATTTAATGTATGGATTAGCACGGGGCAATAGCCGTGGCGCGGTAAGTTTGTATCGAGACAGATTTCCAGAACGAAAGTGTCCCGACAGGAAGACGTTCGAAGCAATTGATCGGCGTCTTAGGGAGCACGGAACATTCCAACCTATGACTCGCGGCTGGGGAAGACCTAGAATGACGAGGAGACCTGCAATGGACGAGGCAATTCTTCGTGCAGTTGACGATAACCCTAATGTCAGCGTCGGAGAAGTTGCTGCTGTACAAGGTAACGTTGACCACGTCATTGTATGGAGAGTGCTACGGGAGAACCAGTTGTTTCAGTACCATGTACACCGTGTGCAAGCACTATCAGCAGCTGATTGGCCTCCACGGGTACACTTCTGAGAGTGGTTCATCCAACAATGTGTCAACCCTCATTTCAGTGCAAATGTTCTCTTTACGGATGAGGCTTCATTCTAACGTGATCAAATTGTAAATTTTCACAATCAACATGTGTGGGCTGACGAGAATCCGCACGCAATTGTGCAATCACGTCATCAATACAGATTTTCTGTGAACGTTTGGGCAGGCATTGTTGGTGATATCTTGATTCGTCCCCACGTTCTTCCACCTTCGCTCAATGGAGCACGTTGTCATGATTTCATATAGGATACTCTACCCGTGCTGCTAGAACATGTGCCTTTACAAGTACGACACAACATGTGGTTCATGCACGATGTAGCTCCAGCACATTTCAGTCGACGTGTTCGTGCGCTTCTCAACAACAGATTCGGTGACCGATGGATTGGTAGAGGCGGACCAATTCCATGGCCTCCACGCTCTCCTGACCTCAAAACTCTTGACTTTCATTTATGGGGGCATTTGAAAGCTCTTGTCTACGCAACCCCGGTACCAAATGTAGAGACTCTTCGTGCTCGTATTGTGGACGCCTGTGATACAATACGCTATTCTCCAGGGCTGCATCAGCGCATCAGGGATTCCATGCAACGGAGGGTGAATACATGTATCCTCTCTAACGGAAGACATTTTGAACATTTCCTGTAACAAAGTGTTTGAAGTCACGCTGATACGTTCTGATGCAGTGTGTTTCCATTCCATAATTAATGTGATTTGAAGAGAAGTAATAAAATGAGCTCTAACATGGAAAGCAAGCGTTTGCGGACACATGTGCACATAACAGATTTTCTTTCTTTGTGTGTGAGGAATGTTTCCTGAAAGTTTGGCCGTACCGTTTTGTAACACCCTGTATATTTATCATAATTTCCACAGCCTGTTTCGAGTCTCACTGACGTTGGTGAAACAAAGCAGTAATTATAAATCAGATTACCCAGGTTTTCAAATTATTCCGTAATATTATACATTGGAAGCAATATGCACAGAGTTTTGCATACCACTATGTTATATTTGGAAATTTTAAACAGATAATGAAGTTTTAACATTAAATTCCGCATATGAAACGGGTTTGTTTAGTGAATATTTGTATTTGTAATAACAAAATGTTCTTTAAAACAAGTAAAAATGCCATTAGATTAATGTTTTGCAGTAAATATTTACTAAATGTTATGTATTTATCTCTGAAACCAAATATCTCTTTAACGTACAGGATGTTACAAAATGCATTCCATATTTTGAAAGCTCGCAGTATTGACCAAAACAAAAGTGCAGTAAACATAGGCTCTAACATGCATACCTTAAGAGCTATGTTTTTTACTTTTGTGAATAACGTGCAAAATGAGGTAACCAGTTGAAGACATTGAGGATACATCTTACTGTTACTGTCCCCAGATGCATTAAACATCTATAAGTGTTGTCAGTGGAAGCCATATGCAGAGTTCTGGTTAAGTGTAACGCATACGTTAGTTCCAGTGGAACCAGACGGGCTTTTGATAAGTTTGTAACCAATCTGGAATTTTTCAGAAGATACGGGATTCCCGATGCCTTCGGAAAGAAGCGGACCTTGCTATGAATGGACACCATATTGAGCACGTCCTTTAGTAGTGGCTCAGAAACAAAGGTCGTCTGCAATAACAAGCAGATTACATCACAAGCTCTGCTGGTTCACAGTAACAGAATAATGTGTTCTCTCTAGTTTACTCATTCGTTAACTCCAATCTGTAAGTCAGTCATAATGAAAAGAGCTTGCATTGAACAGATGTGTTTCACAACAAAATCTCTCAAATGGGTCTTGTAAGTAGGCTGTCTAGGTTTTTATATTGGTAACGCTACGTAGCGCTCTGTATGAAAATCACTGGCTGTGCTGTGTGCAGTCTGTGGCTGGGTGGTATTGTTGTAATATTCGCTATTGTAGTGTTGGGCTGTTGGCTGTTAACAGCGCGTAGCGTTGCGCAGTTGGAGGTGAGCCGCCAGCAGTGGTGGATGTGGGGAGTGAGATGGCGGAGTTTTGGACAGAGACAGTAAATTTGTAAGACTGGATGCCCTGAACTGATATATATATTATGACTTTTGAACACTATTGAGGTAAATACATTGTTTGTTCTCTATAAAAATCTTTCATTTGCTAACTATACCTATCAGTAGTTAGTGCCTTCAGTAGTTTGAATCTTTTATTTAGCTGGCAGTAGTGGCGCTCGCTGTATTGCAGTAGTTCGAGTAACGAAGATTTTTGTGAGGTAAGTGATTTGTGAAAGGTATAGGTTAATGTTAGTCAGGCCCATTCTTTTGTAGGGATTTTTGAAAATGAGATTGCGTTGCGCCAAAAAATATTGTGTGTCAGTTTAAGCACAGTAATGTATAATTGTTCTAAGGGGACATCTCATATGGCGACCCTGCCAGGATACCTCACTAGAATCTTCTGATTTTTTCTTGTAGTTTGTGTAATTAGTGTAGCTTTTGTTTATAGCTAGCATGTAATTGTAGAGCGAATCTCCTTTGTAGTTGCAGTCTTTCATTGTTGTACAGTAAAACAGTTGTGGCATCCATGTAGATTGGCACCAAGTATTTCGCAGCTGCGCTTGCAATTAACTATATATAATTTTCAGTGCTATGTTAATGTGTTTTCTTATTTTTGCTCTTCAAATTGTGATTTTCTGTGTTATCGTGTGAAATATTGTGACAATTATGGCGTGTGAAAAACGTAATACTAGGCTCCAAAGTAAACTGAGAAATAACAGTGAAGACGAAAGCAGTGTGTTAGCGCCACTGTGTAATGAATTAACTAATGTTCAACATAGTAATTTGGTAATTGTGCATAGGGAAATGGAGCGGGCGGCAAACAATGGTGTAGACAGTGAAACAATTAGTGAACAGGGAAGCATTATCGATCGATCGGTCGGCAACAGCCCGCCTCAGGAATCGGGAATGACAGGACACAAACTTGCAAATACTGCGGATTCAGGTTTTGAGTCCTCACCGTTTTCTCAAATAAGACAAGACACATTTTCTGCTTGTCAAAATGTGAATGTTGCCGGTGCAACTTCACTGCCGAAAAGCACTGAGGAACATGTTTCAGACGCCAGTGCATTGTTATTACAGTTAATGCAACGAATGGGACAAAGGCTACAAATGTTAGACACAACGCTTGAACAAAATCAGAAACAAATGGGACAAAATCTTCAAAAGTTAGACACAATGGAGCAAAATCTTCAAAAGTTAGACACAATGGAACAACACGAGAGACAAACACAGCAACAGTTAGACGCAATGGAACAAAATCATCAAAAGTTAGACATCACACTTGAACAAACACGTGAAGATTTAACTACTGAGTTACATAAAATCGAATCGAAATGTCAAAAAGTCTGTAATGACGTAAAAACACTAATTTGTGAGCATTTCCAACCTATTTTTTCGGGTCATGAAAATGCATTATAGAATCACGAAGCAGCCATAAAGGAACTGCAAACTATAGTTCATGAAAATCACGACACCTTGCAAACTAAAATTGACTCAGTTGCATCTACCGATTCGGTTACACAACTTGCAAAACTCAGGAAAACTTAAAGGACACAGTAGATACTCTGAAAATTGGTTCAGAAAGACATGTGGAGGAAATTAGTTCATTATCAGAGAAAGTAGTTGAACTTTCGGATCAGTTAAATAATTTATCTACGAAGGTAGATGATAATCTGAATGACACAAAACCGGTAGTCTTTAATGACACAGATGAGTGCGAACAAATTAGGAAATTCAAACAAAATCAGAATCAAATTAATACGCAACATCAAAGAGAAATCCGGGAAGTACAAGATCAGTTGACACAGGTAATACAGGAATTACATATTTTAGAGGACGCTCGCGCTCCAATACGGGAAGAGGGACATAGAAATACGGAACAGCCACAAAATAATAACACAGGGCACTTCGGAAATTATGAAAGAAATTGGCAAGGTACACCGAATTTTGAGATGGAACCGGCGAAACGACGTAACAATGACCGACATGCGACTCGCCGACGTGATGATTTTGACTATAAGCTGTTCATTACTACACGTAAATTCAAAACATTTAAGAATTCTGGCAACGACATTCATCCATAAGCATGGCTCCATCAATTTTCTCATTGTTTTCCTCCCAACTGGTCATTAGGGCACAGATTAGAATTTATGTGTGGCTATTTAGAGAATGAACCAGCTGTAAGAATGCGATCGGTCATTCACGAATGCCACAGTGAAGGAGAATTTTGTCATGCCTTCCTCTCAGCATATTGGTCTCAAGCTACACAAGACTGAGTAAAACATAGCATCATAATAATGAAACATTTCGAACAATCTGAATTTTCCAGTCTTGTGAAATATTTTGAAGACATTTTGCACAAGAATCAGTATCTTTCAAACCCTTACAGCCCCTCAGAAGTCATCCGCATTTGCTTAATCAAATTGCCTGAACATTTACGACATATTATTTTGGCAGGACGTTGCAAAGACGACTTTGAAGCTTTTCAGCGACTCCTACAAGAACTGGAAATTGACACTGACAATAGCGGAATGCGAAAACACGAGCACAACAACTACAGGTCACGTCGGTCACAATTCCGCGATGAAAGAAATAATAACTGGACACGACAAGGCTATTCTTACAACACAAATCGTGACCAAAACAGACACCATCCGTATGACAACCGTTGGCAGAATAATAGTTACAGAAAAATATCGCTTTTCCATAGTAATGAATGTGACAGAGACAACCATAGAAACAGACAATATGGGAACCAAAATAATTATTATCAATGGAGACAGAATAACTTGTGACGCAACGGTCCACCACGCAGTTACGATTCCGGGAGAAATTCTCCACCACATGACCGACAAACAAGAAACTATGTAAACTACCGCCAAAACGAAAGACCTGATTCCATCAGAACTGGCGAGCTTCAAACAGGGCAGGCCATTCTCGTCAAGGTGAATTTGTGGAAGTTAGGTCTCCTAATCCCAATAACGCCGCGCGCCAACAAAGAGGCAATAGGCAATGACTCATACCACTGGCAGCCACAAAACGTAATTATGTAACGTCCCCTTAGAACAATTATACATGACTGTGCTTAAACTGACACACAATATTTTTTGGCGCAACGCACTCTGACGTTCAAAAATCCCTACAAAAGAATGGCCCTGACTAACATTAACCTATACCTTTCACAAATCACTTACCTCACAAAAATCTTCGTTACTCGAACTATTGCAATAAGCGAGCGCCACTACTGCCAGCTAAATAAAAGATTCAAACTACTGAAGGCACTAATTACTGATAGGTATAGTTAGCAAATGAAAGATTTTTGTAGAGAACAAACAATGTATTTACCTCAATAGTGTTCAAAAGTCACAATATATGTAGTGGACGGTTAAGGCAGCGAGTCCACAGTGAAGTAGCCGAAAGGGCACGCGTCAACTCACGCCGTCCGGCGTTAAGTCTGGAACAGGATTCGTAATGAATGTGATAAAGAAAATGACGTAGCTACTAGAACACTTAACTTTTATATTGTCCTTTGGTATACAGCATTCTGGATGATACAAGTGAGACTCTATCTTGAGGTACATGCAACGTTACAAATGGTTAATGGCGCCTTGCTAGGTCGTAGCCATTAACTTAGCTGACGGCTATTCTAACTGTCTCTCGGCAAATGAGAGAAAGGCTTCGTCAGTGTAGTCGCTAGCAACGTCGTCGTACAACTGGGGCGAGTGTTAGTACGTCTCTCGAGACCTGCCTTGTGGTGGCGCTCGGTTGCGATCCTGACAGTGGCGACACGAGGGTCCGACATGTAGTAATGGACCGCGGCCGATTTAAGCTACCACCTAGCAAGTGTGGTGTCTGGCGGTGACACCACAATATATATATCAGTTCATGGAATCCAGTCTTACAAATTTACTGTCTCTGTCCAAAACTCTGCCATCTCACTCCCCACATCCACCACTGCTGGCGGCTGGCAGCCCAACACTACAATAGCGAATATTACAACAATGCCACCCAGCCACAGACTGCACACAGCACTGCCAGGGATTTTCATACAGAGCGCTACGTGGCGTTACCAATATAAAAACCTAGACAGCCTACTTACATAGAGGTTTTTATATTGCTAACGCCACGTAGCGCTCTGTATGAAAATCACCGGCAGTGCTGTGTGCAGTCTGTGGCTGGGTGGCATTGTTGTATTATTCGCTATTGTAGTGTTGGGCTGTTGGCTGTTAACAGCACGTAGCGTTGCGCAGTTGGAGGTGAGCCGCCAGCAGTGGTGGATGTGGGGAGTGAGATGGCGGAGTTTTGGACAGAGACAGTAAATTTGTAAGACTGGATACCCTGAACTGATATATATATATTATGACTTTTGAACACTATTGAGGTAAATACATTGTTTGTTCTCTATAAAAATCTTTCATTTGCTAACTATACCTATCAGTAGTTAGTGACTTCAGTAGTTTGAATCTTTTATTTAGCTGGCAGTAGTGGCGCTCGCTGTATTGCAGTAGTTCGAGTAACGAAGATTTTTGTGAGGTAAGTGATTTGTGAAAGGTATAGGTTAATGTTAGTAGGGCCATTCTTTTGTAGGGATTTTTGAAAGTCAGATTGCGTTGCACCAAAAAATATTGTGTGTCAGTTTAAGCACAGTCATGTATAATTGTTCTAAGGGGACGTTTCACTCTAAGCACTATGGGACTTAACATCTGAGGTCATCAGTCCCCTAGAACTTAGAACTACTTAAACCTAACTAACCTAAGGACATCACACACATGCATGCCCGAGGCAGAATTCGAACCTGCGACCGTAGCAGCAGCACGGTTCGAGACTGAAGCGCCTAGAACCGCTCGGCCACAGCTGCCGGCTGTTTCACAACAGCGAAGATGACCAGGTGCCCACAGTTCTTCAGATATGCATCTTAGAGTCCAGGTTTATCGCACATTTTTCTTGTTTGGTCCGCTCTGTCACCTCTAAAAATATGGAATACTTTTGTTTCAACAGTCAGTATTTCGTATGCTTATAACTGAGGTGCTGAGAGTACAAGTAGTACAAGTATTTGCTGTACCAAAACTAAGTAAATGGCTGCTTACAGATGAAGTGAGCTACTACCGAAGCAGGTATTTTTTCCTAATGGTCAATTAGTCTTTGTATATAGTAGGTACGATTAGCGATCGTAGTGCCCCTGCATTATTTTTATAACATACTAAAAACGCTTATACCCGTTTCATCTTAAAACTTTTTAGAGTAAAACAAGCAAAAACAATTTGTTTACTGTTCTATATCGGTAAGACCTCTTGGTACAACACACATGATATCCATGTACAATACATGTTCATTTTAAAATAAGGATTTGTGAGTATGTGAAAGGAAATTAATGTAACAGGCTGAAAAAAACAGGTAAATAGCAAGGGGAATTACAATACCAAAACAAAAACATGTTGCTGTGTTTCCAACAGATACATAAAATTCTTCAGAGTCACTTCCTATAATCCGCTTGCAAAAAGTGTCCACAGAATAA
The DNA here is from genome assembly GCF_023898315.1 of Schistocerca nitens. Lineage (NCBI taxonomy): Eukaryota > Metazoa > Arthropoda > Insecta > Orthoptera > Acrididae > Schistocerca > Schistocerca nitens. The sequence continues at coordinate 51,430,834 of NC_064618.1, read as the reverse complement.
TTATAATTTCCTTACGTGGTATCTCTTGAAGAATATCTATCCTTCCTAGACAACATTCGTGATACTGCATTTTTCAGACCACGTCCTCTTCTTTCTCAACTCCCTGTTCTAACACCCATGGTAACTGCTGTCTGGGAAAAGGACGTATTGTTATATAAATCACGATAAAGTGGAGCAGGGACATGTAGTTCTTTATTTCCTGAAGATCTTTCCATTTCTGAAATTTTATTTTCAACTCATCTTGCTGCAAACACTGTAGAAGTATTGATGGGGGACTACTATTGGGTTTGCTAAAATCTGCTTCTATAAAGTCCAAATTATGGTTTCGTGAATAACTGACCTGCATTGTTAGAAGTTTTTCTTTTTGATTCAGATCCGCCTGTCACTTCTCCGTTGCATTTTGCTTCCTTCTGTGTTTTAGCAGCGTTATCCTTTGCTATGGCGTCCATGGGTTTGATTGAAAAGAAGTTTTCTTTATGTGGTGTCTGCTCATTCGGACATTCGCCAATTCCCGTGAGACTTCGAACTTCGTGTGCATCTGCACTGCCCTAATGAACAGACACCAGATACATAATTACGGCGAGGGTGGCCAAAGATACCTTCAGCGCAGATGTACAACCAAGTTCAGAGTCTTACGGGAACCGCGAAATGCCGCGAGCAAAGAGTATAATGGGCAAGGGGAGTACATCAGTAGCGGGTAGATAAGTTGATAATTTGGGTCTGACAAGAGACGTGCTGGAGTACTTCCTGCAGTTGTTCTGACCACTGTGTCCGAATGGCGTCGCCGGCACGGTAACTCAGCGTGTTCGGTCAGAGGGTTAGCTGCCTTCTGTAATAAAAAAATCTGAGTTAATGGATTAACGACGAACTGAAATGGGTGTCTTGCGACGTCCGCCCAGAGCACATACAACGAACGAAAACGAACAAAATAGGATTAAAGAAAAAAGGAAAAAATGGCGTAGCGGCCAGGCCATCTGCCTAGTAAGTAGGATGCCAATCTGGCACAAATTTTTTAACTTTGCCCATCCATATACAGCAATGCCTGTTGGCAGCTAATGTCTTTAATTCTTTTGCGTCTGTTTTCCACCACAGAAAATGTTGACCTGCTTCACTGCTTCTACCCTGTCTTGGGGAACAAAATACACATTTGAAGCGTTTCTTTGCCCTTTCAGACATACCAAAACCTTCATCATATTCCATGTATGTATGGTCAGTTGCGAGTACCTTGTGATCTGTTTTGCCAATACACTGATTTGGTCCCAAGATGTACAGCCGTGGTTTCAATATATGGTCTATTTACAAATACATTAAATATTCCTACACACTCCAAAAAAGTTTTGAATCACCTCGGTCCCGAGAGGTCCGGAACCTGTACAGAAAATTGGAATAGAGATCAACATAAACATCATTTCCGCCCTTTTTATTGCTCATGAAAACCACACATTGCATGTGGTACCACCATACAGCGAGACCTTCAGAGGTGGTGGTCCATAGTGCTGTACACATCGGTACCTCTAATACCTAGTAGCACGTCCTCTTGCAATGATGCATGCCTGTACTCGTCGTGGCAAACTATCCACAAGTTCATCAAGGCACTGTTGGTCCACATTGTCCCACACGGCGACCTGGCGTAGATCCCTCAGAGTGGTTGGTGGGTCACGTCGTCCATAAAAAAACCATTTCAATCTGTTCCATGCATGTTGGATACGGTTGATGTATGGATAACATGCTGGCCACTCTAGTCGAGCTATGTCGTTTCCTGAATGAAGTCATTTACAAGCTGTGCACAATGGGGGCGCGAATTGTCGTCCATGAAGACAAACGCCTCGCCAATATGCTGCCGATATGGTTGCACTGCCGGCCGGAGGATGGCATTCACGTATCGTACAGCTGTTATGGCCGCTTCCATCACTACCAACGGCGTACGTCGGCCCCACATAATGCCACCCCAAAACAGCAAGGAACCTCCATCTTGCTGCACTCGCTGGACAATGCGTCTAAGGCGTTCAGCCTGATCGGGTTGTCTCCAAACAAGTCTCTTACGATTGTCTGGTTGAAGGCGCATGCGACACTCACCTGTGGGGAGAACGTGATGCCAGCCCCGTACCGTGCTCCATGGTGCCGCGGTTGCAAAGATGGACCTCTCCATGGACGTCGGGAGTTAAGTTGCGCATCATGCAGCCTATTGTGCACACTTTGAGTCATAACACGACGTCCTGTGGCTGCAAGAAAAGCATTACTCAACAAGGTGGCGTTGCTGTCAGCGTTCCTCCGAGCCATAATCCGTAGGTAGCGGTCATCCACTGCCGTAGTAGCCCTTGGGCGGCCTGAGCAAGCCATGTCATCGACGGTTCCTGTCTCTCTGTATATCTCCTCCATGTCCGAACAACATCGCTTTGGTTCACTCCGAGACGCCTGGACACACCCTTTGTTGAGAGACCTTCCTGACACGAAGTAACAATGCGGACGCGATAGAACCGTGATATTGACCGTATAGGCATGGTTGAACTACAGACAACTCGAGCTGCGTACCTCCTTCCTGGTGGAATGACTGGAAGTGATCGGCTGTCAGACCCAGTCCTTCTAATAGGCGCTGCTCATGTATTGTTGTTTACATCTTTGGCCGGGTTTAGTGACATCTCCGAACAGTTAAAGGGATTTTGTCTATGATAAAATATTGACAGTCAACGTCTGTCTTCATGAGTTCTGGGAACCCCGGTGATGCAAAACTTTTTTTGACGTGTGTTTATGTACCCTTAGAAGCATACTCGTCAGGCTGTTGCTTTACTTTCAAGGAAATACATACCATAACCTTCATTAAGGATAAGAGCAATTGTCCTTCTGTCCAACATCTCGATTGTACTAGTTGTACTCTAAATGCAGCGCAGGCATTGGCTTGGAACGTAAACTGTATTATCGCAGGGCGCGGCACAATGCCGGAAATCGCTTGTACTTCTTTTACCCACAAAAGGATCACACGTTAGCTACCCAAATGTGCATTCAGGTCATTTTTAGTGAAATGTCATTTGTAGCACATGTACTCCCAGCCCCTCATTATTGAAGGAAAACATTCCATAACCCGCAAAACGATATATGTACTCCTGGCCATTAAAATTGCTACACCACGAAGATGACGTGCTACAGACGTGAAATTTAACCGACAGGAAGATTATGCTGTCATATGCAAATGATTAGCTTTTCTGAAAATTCGCACAAGGTTGTGCGCCGGTGGCGACACCTACAACGTGCTGACATGAGGAAACTTTGCAATCGATTTCTCATACACAAACAGCAGTTGGCCGGCGTTGCCCGGTGAAACGTTGTTGTGATGCCTCGTGTAAGGAGGAGAAATGCGTACCATCACGTTTCCGAGTTTGATAAGGTCGGATTATAGCCTATCGCGATTACAATTTATCGTATCGCGACATTGCTGCTCACGTTGGCCGAGATCGAATGACTGTTAGCAGAATATGGAATCGGTGGGTTCAGGAGCGTAATACGGAACGCCGTGCTGGATCCCAACGGCCTCGTATCACTAGCAGTCGAGATGACAGGCATCTAATCCGCATGGCTGTAACGGATCGTGCAGCCACGTCTCGATCCCAGAGTTAACAGATGGGGACGTTTGCAAGACAACAACCATCTACACGAACAGTTCGACGACGTTTGCAGCAGCATGGACTATCAGCTCGGAGACCATGGCTGCGGTTACCCTTGACGCTGCATCACAGACAGGAGCGCTTGCGATGGTGTACTCAACGACGAACCTGGGTGCACGAATGGCAAAACGTCATTTTTTCGGATGAATACAGGTTCTGTTAAGAGCATCATGATGGTCTCATCCGTGTTTGGCGACATCGTGGTGAACGCACATTGGAAGCGTCTATTCGTCATCGCCATACTGACGTATCGCCCGGCGCGATGGTAAGGGGTCCCATTGGTTACACGTCTCGGCCACCTCTTGTTCGCATTGACGGCACTTTAAACATTGGACGTTACATTTTAGATGTGTTACAACCCGTGGCTCTACCCTTCATTCGATTCCTGCGAAACCCTAGATTTCAGCAAGATAATGCACGACCGCATGTTGCAGGTCCTGTACGGGTCTTTCTGGTTACAGAAAATGTTCGACTGCTGACCTGGCCAGCACATTCTCCAGATCTCTCACGAACTGAAAACGTCTGGTCAATGGTGGCCAAGCAACTGTCTCGTCACAATACGCCAGTCTCTACTCTTGATGAACTGTGGTATCGTGTTGAGGCTGCATGGGCAGCTATACCTGTACACGCCATCCAAGCTCAGTTTGACTCAATGCCCACGAGTATGAAGGCCGTTATTACGGCCAGAGGTGGTGGTTCTGGCTACTGATTTCTCAGGATCTATGCACCCAAATTGCGTGAAAATGTAATCACATGTCAGTTCCAGTATAATATAGCTGTCCAATGAATACCCGTTTATTATCTGCATTTCTTCTTGGTGTAGCAATTTTAATGGCCAATAGTGTTCAAAAAAGTATACAAAATCTTTATCAGTTTGACCAGATTATGTTATTGAGCCATTTCTCTGTTACCATGCCTTCAATTTTACATTTCCGAGAAACTAATTCCTGTGTCATTTCGATACAAAGCATAAACATCACCAAAATCAAAATCATCTTATCTCTTTATTGTTTCGTCTTCTTTCGTATTGCGGTTATGGAACGGGGACAGCGTAAGGACAGTAGCGGTGAGTGGCAGCAGGTCGGCCGTAATCCGTTTAGGGCCGCGAAGGGAAATCGATGACCGCCCACAGCCCCCGGCGCGCAGTGTCAACTGACGGCGCCGCATTTACATAAACATCCGCGCTGTATGCAAAACTGCCGCCAGCCAGAGTTAGACAATCTCCCGCCTGTCCGTAATGTCATAATCCACTGTTTGCGTAAACAAACCGCTCTCTAAACATTGCACAGGTAACGCAGAAATTGCCTTAATTTGCATTAGCGTATTTTCGGTTAACAAGTAGAGGGTGCTGAGCTACTGATGACTAATGAAGCAGTCAGATTTGGCAATGAAGTACTCACAGGAAATTTGACTACATGACAATTAACAAGCGTTCCCTGTTATATTAGATATTGTTGAACTTATTAGGAACGGCTGTTATAGCACTGCATGAGAGTCTGTAACGTATGAATCTCTATGTATCTATACCTGGTGTAACATACCTCAGAACACAAGATTCGTTGTATCTCTAAATTTTTATACACAGTTTTCAATGACAGAAAGCTTTGAGAATTATTTATGTATGAGATATAAGAAGTATCTCAAAATGATTATACTTGTGATTAGTCAATACCCGGACCATCAGATTTTACAAACGAGTGTAACCTTATCGCTCTTCCCTCTCTTATTTTATGTCCGAGAGAAATTATCGACGGTTGAAACAGTAATAAACAGTGTACTTCACGTAAACTGCCTATATCAGGAAGCTGTAGTTTAACAGGCGTGCGTGCATGTAGTGCGCACCATACCTACCTTCTTGGTACTGCATCTTCGAAGTCCAGCACCACCATCCACATCTGCCAAACCTACCTGCTTTTACCTGCAGGACAATTAACAGCACGTTGCACACCAACATATGAATTGTGAGAACGAATTTTCTGCGGAAATAATACTCTGGGGAAGTTGTTATTCCCGCAAATATATCAGACCAAATGTGGTAAAAGTTTAATGTATTGTTGCGGCCCAGTGTCTGCCAATTTTATAGGTGTTCACTCGTTACAACAGTCTCTTAGCTTTCATTGTGCTAACGCACCGATATTTTCTCTAATTAATGTTGCTGTGAAAAGAGGTTTTACGTCGCTTTGTCAAAACTTCCTCACAATTCATTTAGGGGACAATATAATTACAATATCTTAAACGGGTCCTCATGTATCCCATGTAAATATCGAAGCTGAATCGCCCTGTATAAGGGGAGCAGTGATGAATGCGTAATCATTCTAGCGATGACAAGGCCGAAAATGGGGATATCCACTGACACAAGCAAAGGGAACGCTGGTTGGAGGCTTATCTACTCTGAACGCAAAAAAAGGCGGCGATTATTAGTAGATCTGACAACAGACTATAATGCTGATTCAGAAATAGATGATTCAGAGCACACCGTTCAGCACATAGCTTTGAAAATAGGGCCTGTAACACCATATCTCTAATACTCTACTGATTTATTTTGCTTTTGTTTTATTTAATAATATATCGTTGAGCTTCTGTAAACGTTGTTTGATTGAATCAATAACACTAAATTGTATACTCCTTTCTTTGTTAAAACTTTGATGTCATGATTTGATTCTATGCTGTGTAGTATATCTGTCATTCAAATTCTTTGTCCCATTTGGAGGGAACAAAACTTACTCTATATAATTGTAATTTCTGTGTGAATAATTTTTTGTAGAAATGTCAATATGTGCAAATGTTATGTTTTATTTAATGTATTCATTTTCTGTTATGTAAACTGCTGACCTTCACTTAGGGTTCTTAGTTATGCAGTATGTAAAAGTTGTTGTGGTTCCACTTGGGAACGGAACTGTGTAGCGCGTGCAAATTGTGGTTGGCCTAGGTGGAAAAGGTGGAACAAGAGTCAGTCGGGGACGAGCTACAAGTCGGGGACGAGCTACTAAACTGCGCACTGTCATGTAGAAGACGCATATTGTACTGGTTCCGGGAGAGGCTTTTCTGCTACTTTCCAGTGCCTCGGATGGATGGATAAATAGCTGGAACGATTCTGGATTTGGTATTCATCGTCGCCACCAAGAAGGGCCAGAGTCCAGCAATTCTGTCTGCGAATCCACCTACCAACATGCAGTTGCCACCACGTTGCGCAATCACTGTAACGTAATACTATAATGATGTACAGTGAAGGATCAGCTTAATGGATGTGCTAATGTGCTCAAATATAAGGTAATTTATATCTGAATTTATGTACCTACCTTGATTTTTCTCCTCACCATAACACCTCTCAGGTTCCTCTCCGTTTGAACTAAAGTGATTACCGAGTGTCCCTACTGAAATAACAATAAATCCCAGTGTTTTGCTAATTGATGCCTCTTGAACATAGTAAAAAGAAAGTTAAACTTAATGTGGCAAGAGAGTGAGTTAAAGTTAATGATACTTGATGAAAATAATTTTCCTAGTAAAACTGCTTATTAATGTGTTGTTGCCAACTTCAAATTAAAAGTTCTTAAGAGTGCGGCTTATAAAGTTTTGCTTAGTAAATGATCACATTACTGCCTGTTGTAAATCGCAGAAGGTGAGTCAGTATCTTACATATATGTTAATTTTGTCTCTCAGGGTAGTAAAAGTAAAAAAAACTGCAGTTGTGAAAAGTTATATACTCATGTTTGCTAAGTGTTTGTCTCTCTTGTGTATTGGAAGTACATATTAATAATATAACAGGATCCACAGTTTGTCTATTGTGTTAATGCTGGGTAACAAGTAATGGGAAAACCACTAATTATGAAAACCATAATTTCTTTATTCAAATGATAGTGAGAAGCAACCTGTTAGTGAATTCCAATTAACTTTAATTTTTAATAGTAATTTAACTGAAGGAGGCTTAACCTATATCCAATTAAGTATTCTGCAGTGAATAGTAATAATAACGTTATAAAGACCATTCAATTTGTATAAGCCCTGAAAGTAATACTGTGTTTCGGTATCTGTTATAATTTTGCAAATAGTTTGTGCTGCTCCAGTTGTTAGCTTCAATCTTAACGTAAACATATGTATGTGTCAGAGTTCATTGCACTCGCGTGTGGCCAAGTATGGGTTGTGTTTATCCATTAAAGTTACTAATAACTATTTTCTTGAACGAGAATGGTAATCATTCTCTTGCCTAGTTAGGCTGGCGACCGTTTTCTCAGTTAAACAGTGCAGATAGGCAAAAATTTGTTTGTTACTGTTCAAATATTTACGTAATTCTGACTTTCATTTCCGATAAGCCACCTCCGTTAGGTACGACACGGTCAACATAACAAAATTCCTCTCAGAGGGTAACGCTACTCTGCTGCTATATACCATAATTGCTTTAACAAAATAGTTTTATTTCACAACCTGTTCCCAGTTTTAAGCTTATGGTACAGCAGTAGCGGACGGTAGTGTTATAGGCCCCACATCAGACGGCCTCTGTGGGTTCCCCTGTCGACTCAATTATATCACCAACAGTGATTGCAGTGGGCATGGGACCGTCGACGCTGGACTGTGGATGACAGGAAAAGAGCTGACTGCTCGGAAATCATGTTCCCTGTTTCGATGGCTGTCTTCTGATAAACTGTCATCCGGGCGAATGGCTATTCAAAACACCCATAGCACATTGGCCCATGCCTGGAGAGGGGGGGGGGGGGCATTGTGCTACGTGTGACATCCACCTCGGCTTCATGGGACTGTGGTAGTAAGCGAAGGCACTATGATAGCTGCGGACTACGTGCAGATTACTGCGGACCACCTGCGTCCCATCATGCTTGGTGTCTTCGCCTACAGTTAAGACATCTTCCAGCAGGAGAGATATTCCTGACACAAGGTCAACCCTGTACCACAGTGATCTGAGGAGCACGGTACTGAACTGTTGTTGATGTTTTCACTATGAGAATCTACTTACATGAATCCCACGGAACACATATGGGATACTACGAGGTACCAGTTACATGCTCACAAATCAGTGTCCTGTGACTGACGGCAGTTCTGGGGCTTTTGTATATAAGCTGGTGGTACATACCTCCGAAAACCTACTTATTATTGTAGAATCCATACCACACAGAACTGTTGCTGTATTAAGTCTCAAACATTAACCTATACGGCATTAGGCAACCGGGTATAATTATTTGACTCATCATTGTAGATTACTAGTTTCGGAGTAATTACAATATATAAAATGTACGATTTACGTCGAGAAATGGAAGCATCCCATATCTCATGAATGACCTGCTTCCATTTTTGGACGTTATGGTTTACAAAAAAACAGATGGTACTTTGGACATAGTGTTCACCGAAAGATGAAGCACACAGATCGGTATCTGCATTTTAAGAGTTGTCAATCGCCACACTAACGCAACAGCATCCTTAGGACTTTGGTACGCGAAGCATATGCCATTTCCGACGCGTACAGCTTAACCCAAGAACTTGCGCATTTGGTGGCTGTTTTTAAGGAAAATGGATGCGCTGAGAAGCAGATTCATCGGGATATGGAGTTTGAACTATCACTGGAGGTGCAAGAAGGGGAACATAGATCGGTGGCCTTCATTCCTTCTGCTGGGGGCATATCGGTTCTGTGAAAAATGATTTTGGGCTTAGGAAACCCGCTGTATACAGAATTCCGTGTCAATATGGGTAGGCTTACATCGACCTCTCGATTCGCACAGTTCACGACAATTCTGTGGAACGATGCCGTCATACGAGGCTACAATAGCCTAAAAAATCGCCAGCAGCAGAACACTGCATAAATGAGTGACACGGTATGAAATTTGATGAAACTGTTATAGTTGCCAACACTTACGGTTTTTGGAACTGTGTTTAGAAAGAGGCAATTTAAATTAGGTTGTCGGATAATTTAGTTAACAGGGACAGTGGGTTTCCTCTTAGCAGGATGTGGAATCCTGTACTGTACCGCATCAACACAGAACGTTCTTCGGTACGGCCAGTCCGAGTGTTCGAAAATCGTTCCTGACTGCGATATATCGTTGCCGCCGGTGTTCTACTAAGGCGGCGCCACCTGCCCAGTCTTGGAGGGCTGCAACCGTGATTGGCGGCGCATGCGCCCTGAACGGTACGGAGGTTTATACAGGACGTCGATTTGCAGCATGGCGTCAGTTTTCAGCGGGACTCATCAGCAGAAGCAACATCCTCCTGAAGATGGCGAGCAGCTGGATCGCCGAAATATTAAATCGAGTTGATTTTACGATCCGGCAGCAAACCTGAAGATACTTTCATGGAGAAGCCAGTTTTCCATAGCCTGTACACAGGTAGAAAGGGAGCACAGAGGAAATGTAGCTGTCTGTCTGTCTGTGTTGTTCGTGTGTGTCACGTGCTGGTTACTTTAAAATTAACTATATGCCAAAAACCGAGAGAAACTACATACTCTGCTTCTTTATGGGAAGAATGCAGAAGGAACTCAATGAAAACAGTTGAGATTTAAGCAGAAAAGTATCCTGACAACGTCGAACAAGAATGAAAATTCAGCGAATGTAAAAAAAATTACTGTCAGAATGCCACACAGAGGGTGTAAGAACACAGAGAAAGCCGGTAGTCAGGATACAGACTCGCACGCACTCCAGTGAAGCTGCCTACGGAGGACATAACACAGAGGACGTAATTTAACGCCCCAGACGGCGTGTTACTGCCAATGTGAGTAGTGTGATGTCATGTATCGCTTGCTATTGCAAGTTTCCATCAGACACCACAGCGGTTGTGCGCAATCCAGCAGACATACTGGTGCATGCCCACAGAGCCACGAATCCAGCTGCTCTAGACTATGAGTCTCCCCCTCCCCCCTGCTCCGCAATATCCACTGAAGAGCCGAAGAAATTGGTACACCTGCCTAATATCTTATAGGGTCGCCGCGAGCACGCAGAAATTCCTCAGCACGATGTGGTAAGGACTCGACTAATGTCTCAAGTAGTGCTGCAGGGAAATGACACCATCAATAGTGCAGGTCGGAGATCTCTTCTAAACAGCACGTTGCAAGGCATCCCAGATATACTCAATAACCCTCATGTCTGGGGATTCTGGCGCCCAGCGGAAGTGTTTAGCTCAGGAGAGTGTTGCTGGTGATGAATGGATGCAGGTAATCAGGCAGGATGCTTCCGTACGTGTCACCTGCCAGAATCGTATACAGACGTATCAGGGGTCACATAACACTGCAGCTGCACACGCCCCACGCTATTACAGAGCTACACCAACTTGAACAGTCCCCTGCTGACATGCATGCGGGGTCCATGGATTCAAGAAGTTGTCTCCATACCCATACACGTCCATCCGCTCGATACAATTTGAAACCACACTCGTCCGACCAGGCAACATGTTTCCAGTCATCAACAGTCCAACGACGACCCAGGTGAGGCGTAAACCTTTGTGTCGTGCAGTCATCAAGGGTACAAGAGTGGGCCTTAGTCTCCGAAAGCCCATATCGATGATGTTTCGTTGAATGGTTCGCCCGCTGACATTTGTTCGATCGCTATTCTTTATTTTCAATAACCGGTTTCGGGCTAGATGTCCATCTTCAGATCTGTTAGACAATGTTAAAAATGTAATTAATAAGAGAGATACAGTTAGTGATAAAAATATCTTAGTTTACAAAAAGAAATTTTGGAACGTATTAAACGCCAACATACCATATGTTGTAGTTACAGAGTAACTTGTCCGTACAGAACACACAGTTCACTGTAATAAGTAAAGTAAATTTCAATCTGTTAAAACATTATATCGCAGTATTTAAGAGTAACCTGATTGGTAACAGTAAAAAGTGCCCTCTACCTACAACAGTTGTGCATCTGTCATTATTTAGCCGTATATATTAATGGCGAATATTCTTTTTAATAAAGCAATTTGTAAGGTAATAACATATGAATAATCATTTTGAGTGGACCATGAAACGAAAAATTTTTACATTAATTTAAAATTTTTTTTATAAAGAAAAATAAAATATAATTAAAATGTAGATATTCTTCCGAATGTGCGTTTGCTCTTCTTAGTTTTGATTGGTGGTGGAGTGGATTTCCCTACGTCAGAACGTATACAACGCCACGCCGAGTCGTCTTGCGCCGGCGTGGCGTTGTATACGTTCTGACGTAGGGAAATCCACTCCACCACCAATCAAAACTAAGAAGAGCAAACGCACATTCGGAAGAATATCTACATTTTAATTATATTTTATTTTTCTTTATAAAAAAAAATTTTTAAATTAATATAAAAATTTTTCGTTTCATGGTCCACTCAAAATGATTATTCATATGTTATTACCTTACAAATTGCTTTATTAAAAAGAATATTCGCCATTAATATATACGGCTAAATAATGACAGATGCACAATTGTTGTAGGTAGAGGGCACTTTTTACTGTTACCAATCAGGTTACTCTTAAATACTGCGATATAATGTTTTAACAGATTGAAATTTACTTTACTTATGACAGTGAACTGTGTGTTCTGTACGGACAAGTTACTCTGTAACTACAACATATGGTATGTTGGCGTTTAATACGTTCCAAAATTTCTTTTTGTAAACTAAGATATTTTTATCACTAACTGTATCTCTCTTATTAATTACATTTTTAACATTGTCTAACAGATCTGAAGATGGACATCTAGCCCGAAACCGGTTATTGAAAATAAAGAATAGCGATCAAAGACTGAAACGCCATATTTTACTTAATGAACGATCGCGGACCTCCCAGTGCGACAACCATGTCTTGTTTTGATAAATTTGTTGATGGCCCAGCATAGAAATCTGCAGCAGTTTGCGAAAGGGTTGCACCTGTATGACGCTGAACGATACTCTTCAGTCGTCGTTGGTCCCGTTCTTGCAGGATCCTTTTCCGGCCGCAGCGATGTCGGAAATTTGATGTTTTACCGGATTCCTGATATTCACGATACGCTCGTGAAATGGTCGTACGGGAAAATCCCCACTTCATCTCTACCTCCGAAATGCTGTGTCCCATCGCTCGTGCGCCGACTATAACACCACGTTCAAACTCACTTAAATCTTGATAACCTGCCACTGTAGCAGCAGTAGCCGATCTAACAATTGCACCGGACCCTTGTTGTTTTATATAGGCCTTGCGGACCGCAGCTCCGTTTTCTGACTGTTTACATATCTCTGTATTTTAATAAGCATGCCTATACCAATTCCTTTGGCGCTTCACTGTAGGACGGCCATCTGCAGCTACTCATTCCTTTCGCGCTTGGAGCCTCTTCTCTGTGACACCATTGTTCTTGCTTACTTCAGAGAGCCTCATCCTTGTGGACATTTGGATAGCTGGACTCTGTTTCTTGCTGCATTATTCGTAAAGAGTTTTGGAGAAATACAAGCTAAGTAAATCTTGTCTTTACTGTGTTAATTTGTTCGGTAATCATTTCTGCTCCTATCAAGCTTTCAACGATAACTGTTGCCGCACCGCCGGCCGAAGTGGCCGCGCGGTTCTGGCGCTGCAGTCTGGAACCGCGAGACCGCTACGGTCGCAGGTTCGAATCCTGCCTCGGGCATGGATGTGTGTGATGTCCTTAGGTTAGTTAGGTTTAACTAGTTCTAAGTTCTAGGGGACTAATGACCTCAGCAGTTGTGTCCCATAGTGCTCAGAGCCATTTGAACCATTTGTTGCCGCACCACTCAACAGCCCGCCTCCCCTTACTGTTGTATACAAAGTCATGTACAACAAACCTGGCGGCCTACAAGATTCAAGTTGCCGTTTTCCTGTTATGTCGTCGTTTTGCTTGGGTTTTGCTGCTTTCTACTGTCTACTGTGTCCCCAGTGTTTACCTTGCTTGTGTTCCTTGTTCTCTAGGTTCTGCAGTTACTGCTTTTGCACCCAGCTTTGCTTTCTCTGTGCTATTTTTGCTTGTCGCTGTTCGTGTTTGTACATTGCTCAGTTCACAATGGCTACTAAGCCGCAACCGCCTGCTGTGCCATCTGCAGTTGATCAAGTTTAATTTATTCAGTTTAGGAATCCACAAGTATTTCGAAATTAATTAATCTACGACACGATATTTGAGTAGTTTGCAATGGAATACAGGAATTGCTACGATTTCGTGTTTAGTGCGTGGTAGGTTATCTACACAACATATAGAGTTTCTCTTCAAAATCCGAAGGTGTTCTACATCTATCTCCGACCTTGAGAAAATGAATTGTATGTAGCACACTCACTTCCACCCATGCTTGCAAACATTACTGCAAGAGCTACTATTCACAACATCCATTGTATCTCAAAAAGTGTTCAAGATGTTGGTACAAGTTTTTGACAAAATGATAGCATGCATAGAAAAGATTAATTGTCCATATTGTTAATATGTGAAACTTTGTTACCTAATCGATATGCCACTGACTAAAGATTTTTCATTGGAGTAATGTAACTTTCTGAGGGTCATAAATAGCTCATCTAATTAGAACTGGAGTTGCTTTAAAACAACTACAACTGTTTGCTTTATTGTTGTTTGCTGTTTCGTGTTGTTGTGTACCTAAAACTGGTTTCCTGTTGTTTGACTTCCATGTGTGCCTGTGTTATAACTTGAACCTGAACGATGGAAGCAGTGGCTTAAATAAACACTACCTGATAAAAATAATCGCCAAATCTACCTGAAACCGTATAACCGTATTAAAATTAACTTTTACCAAAAATATTTAGAAAACGTAAAACGTACATTGAAACGAACTATACTCGGAAATTGTGTGTTGTGTAGTAAAATTCCGAGCAGTAAATGACAAACATACACATATGGAACATTGTACTGTAAGATAAAGTTTGTGTGACTACGTAAATACGATCTGAACTAAACTTTATTGAACTGAACCTGATACTAATTTTGAAATGCAAACCTTGACCTCGACCGACTTTACTCAGTCCATAGCGATGTTAACGGATTTTTATGACTTATCTTGTGGTAAAAGAAACTCAGTGCTGCTCGAAGGTGAGTGCTAGTTCTGCAAGGTTCGCAGGAGAGCTTCTGCAAAGTTTGGAAGGTAGGAGACGAGGTACTGGCAGAATTAAAGCTGTGAGGACGGGGCGTGAGTCGTGCTTGGGTAGCTCAGTCGGTAGAGCACTTGCCCGCGAAAGGCAAAGGTCCCGAGTTCGAGTCTCGGTCCGGCACACAGTTTTAATCTGCCAGGAAGTTTCATATCAGCGCACACTCCGCTGTAGAGTGAAAATTTCATTCTAAAGAGACATAAAGTACACAGTTTTGCTCATGGAGGAAAGTAAAAGTACATCACACAGTTGTCACACACACATCACACCACTACATAGTTGGATTCTCCAGAAATTACAAGTAAGAATGAAATCGGTATTAAGTGAGAAAACAGAACACTTGTGGGAACTATAGGGCAGACTAAGGAAGTCAGATATGTGATGTGCCCTCCATTCACAATTCATCTAGCATCTTCGAAACAGCAGTGACTGTCATATCATGTAGTAGAAATAACACTGGTGCAAGAAACACAACAGATATTTCCCATAGATGTAGATTCAGCAAGACAGATGGAATGTGTTCGTTAGCGACAACCCATAAATCCATTTTTCTAGGAGTAATACATCTGCTGATTACTTTTTTGCACTACCAGACCAGTACTTCAGTTGTAATGTCATCGATATCTAGTTCATTTCTGATGACTGCATAGGTCATCTTATTTCTATATTGAATGGCATGTTGCCCAATCCATTTGTCTATTTGCAGTAGTGCCACTATTACTGTATTAGCGTAGTGAATGTCCAACTATTTTAGAACAGGAGTGTGTGTGCTTGAGTGATAAAGATTATCTCCCTGTAAAGTCCACAAGGCTGGCATGAAACATGACGGAAGGTGCATTACAATCTCTAACTGAATAAGCCACATAAGGCGAAAGAAAATCATTCGAACATGAGAAGTAACATGTATGATGATATATGTAATGACTAATCACATATATCCAATTTTCTTTCACAGACATAGTACCAATACTGAAGTTTGACACAGTAACATACCATAAAGTACAAAAGTATAGCTGCATGTGTGTTGTAATCATGATTGTGGAAATGAGTAAAAATAATATTCCTAGCAATTGCAAAAGTAGAATATCTAAAACGTTACAAAACAAGTGCCTAAAGAAAATATGCATAGCAGTAAGTATCAACATATTAATTCATTCTTGCCATTAATTTAATAATAAATGGCTAGAAAAAATTAAAAATAAATATTCTTTATGCGCAAACACTTAAAACATATCACTATTTTACCCAACTACACACAGAGCACAGATAACTACCAACTCACTGAAAACACATAACGACATGGAACAACCACGATTGGATCTACTAAAGCAAAGGAAATTGAATGAATTAAGAGCATTACAAGTGCAAGAAAAAATTCTGTTAGAAGATCATTAGTCACAAGTCAGTCATAAGGAGAAAGCTTGAAATATCATCTTATTTTGACAAATGTGATGGAAAAGAAATAAATATTAATGTTAAATGGTGCTCCAAATTGAGCATAACTTACTCTTTAAAAAATGTTAGGAAAGACCTGGGTTTTTGCTGCACATTCAGGATTTTTGTTAGAATGAGACCAGAATAAATGGTGGAAACGTGAAATAGCTCAAGCTAGCAGTAAAAAAAGACGTGGAGCAATCAACATTGCGCCTCAGTATTCTGAACCTTTATGTATTCTCATTTCCTTCCACAGTCCTTATCACACTTTTGCTCATTATAATTTTATTATTATCATATTACCTTTTACCCATTGTTTGATCAACTTTTGCTTTCATACTCATATTTCGACCACTACAAACAACTTCATTTCGTTACCATATTTCTCCTCTGTCAACCTCCCACATTACTACACATCATTCATCAACCTCTAGGCCACATCATTCATCGACCTGTATGCGTTTCATCTTACTTCTTCAAAACCATCATGATTACAAAATTACAAACTCAGTTAGAAAACCTAAATGCAAGTCATGGCATCACATCAAAAGAAATTAAATTCCTGTGGCACACTAACCAGAATGAAATTCCATCTTCGTTTCATTTGATATTTCTCCAGTTTTAGAACTTCACTTTGGTACATAATTTTGCTTACCTGGATTCATTATGTCCCTGAATTTCATTTTCTTCAAATAGTGTTAGTTCCTAAAAGAAAAAGTAACATAACCTGGAAAGAATATTATCATAAGCAAATATATCGACTTAAGGTCATCTTATAGCATTAACGACCAAAGTACAATGCCTCGAGAGTAAAAATAACATTTAAAGGAAAAAATCTAACGTAGTGCTTACATTACAAGGGAAAAAGGTAAAAGCATTTTGTACATTCATCTTCTGTAACTTCATTTCATGCAAGTCTTAAAATTTTTTATCATTTACTTCGATCAGTTTAGTGACAATTATTTCCTTCCCTGTAACATTCCTTAACATACATATTTCACTATATCTTTCTTTACAGATGGAAATCCCTTAAACGTATAAAAAACATTTAACTACATAGCAAAATACTGTCTCAGAATAATACCGTATGTTCGGTTCATTAAAATCCAATACATTTGACCGACAATATAACAGTGAAAATTACGGCAATGCATATTCCATAATCAAATAAAAGTGAGTTGGATACAAGAATGTAGGTAGCTATCTACCTGACATACAAAATGAAAAAAAAATGTTCATTAACTTTTCACAGTTATTTTTTCTTTTGCGAAAATTTCGAAACGCAAAATTTTCTAATCGTCAGGAACACCTTTAATCGAAACTGTCATTATACAATTTAGATGAGTCTTCTTTGTTGCCCCATTTTGAATATCCACTGTCTTGAGTGCGACAGAAATTTCGTCCTGGAGGATGATCGTCTAATCGCCATAAGTTTCCATGTTCTTCTAATTATCTACATTGGAGTGACCAACTTCACCTCAATTAAGTTTCCTTTCGACTTGCGTTAGCTGATTGCGCATCGTGTTTATGTCAAGTTTCTGTTGTTGGTTGGTTTTCATTTGACTATCTGTATATCGTTTCGAAGCTTGGTATTCTTAAGTTTCCAAAAACTGCATCGGTCAAGTAATGTCTGAATCCCTATCTGCGTCCGTCAACTTTCTCACAAGTAGAACCTAATCGTCGTTTCTCTATTTCTGATTGTAGCTTGAGTGCTTCAATTTGTTCGCCTATTTGGCGAATCGTGGTATCGAGTTGCTTTTTCTGTTCTTTTGGGTGAGTAATCACAACACTCGGCATTACACTGTTTATCTTTGCTAACAATTTCTCATTATGCTGAATATGATTTATTTTAATATTTGAGATCAGCTCATCTATCCTCTTATCTTTTCCCAAATGTGTTTAGTTCTGCCTCAATATTATGGAGCCCAGTCTGTAGATTATTTATTATTGGCTGGAAGTCATCAGTAACCTCTTCCCTAATTTGACCTGACAGAATCTGTTTCTGTGATTTTATGTGTTTCACTTTCTCTTCCTGTGACTTTTTTATCTGTTCCTGTTACTTTTTTATCTCTTCGTGTTTCTCCTTCTGTGACCTTTCGCTTCCGTTTATATCCTTACTCATCATTATCCACAATTCTACAAGATTGATGTTACCTGATTCTACATATATCCCAACACAAGGCGAAGCGGGTACTAGTTGCACAAAAGAAATTGATGCAATACGGGAATCTTCCGTTGCTGCTTGAGTTTGTGGCGCAGAGTCACTGTGTTGTGGTGTCCTATCTCCCACTGATTCTCCCTCGAACCCAAAACTTCCACTAGCAATTTCCTGTCCTGTACTTTCATTCGATAATGAAGTAATCTGAGCCTGCTTGTCTTTGATTTCGGAATTTTCAGTTATGTTACTAGTTAGTGGTAAGTGTGCGACAAAATTAATTTCACACTGCACTGAATTCTCGTTCTGATCTTCCCTCAGTTCTCCTGCTTGATGACTGTTAGCCATAGTGCCTTTTCGTGACGCAAATGAAATACAGGATATTTATAAATTAGTTGTACAAAAGTAACCTTTAATTGTGAAAAAGGGTAAATAACTTAATAACTTGCAGAAACTTTTGATACATCTCTGAATGCAGTATATCTTCAAGTTTTATTCCTGCTTAACACAGTCAGTTGCCGACGATCCCACAAAGGGGCATGCGTGAATAAGTTCTCATGGAGTCGTATAACCGTGCAGATCGTGTACTGAGTCGTTTATGGTTTCATGAATTCAAATCCGCTACTGCAGTTCAGAGACAATTTAGGACTAGATATTGCAAGCCTCCACCTCATAGACAAACTGTTATTAATTGGTACAATCGTTTCACTGAAGTGTGCCACACTGGTGCCGCGTCAGAGTAGGCCAGCAGTCTCTGACGCAGCAATTGAACAAGTTCGGCAGTCGTACACTCGTAGAACTAGTGAAATAAAGAGATGTGCTAGCTTAGAACTGAATCTGCCCAGCGCTACAGTATGGAAGGTATGGAAACACCTGTCACTCAAACTCTACAAATTGGAACTTGATTCATAGGATTTGGCAGGAAATTGATTGCAGATGGGACATTTGTCGTGTTACGAGCACAAATGGTAGCCACACTGAACGCTTGTAAACAAAACTTGAAGATGTACTGCATTCAGTGCTGTGACAAACATTAATTCTATAAGTTATTTACGTTTTTCAAATTTGAAAAACACTTATGTATAATTAATTTATAAACACGCTGCATAACAAAAAAATTCCATTGACCACGACAGACAGAATTTTCAATCAGAGAATGAGCACAAAACTATAAATTGTCCCTAGTAATGAATAACTAATAAAAATACTGCACACATCAAAGGGAAACCTATAGAATCTGCACTACAATGACTTCAGTCTACATAACTACTTCTCACCAGACGTCACGTAATTAACCGAAAACCATTTTCTGAAATACCACAAATCATGAAAATATGAATGATAATACATAAATAATGATATACAACATTCTTACACTAATATTAGCCAGCAAAGCACCGTATGTGCAGGTTGTTGTATGAAGTGGTTGTTGTGACTATCGAGACAGTACCTTCATCTGACTACGAAAATCACAAATAATTCCTAAAAGCTCTCATCCTAGGAAGACGGTTCCGCTTGCGTAACTGTGCTTTTTTTCGTGTGTCAGGGTTGTAACTTGAACCTGAACAATGCAAGCGCAGTGCTTACGTAAACGCTACGTGACAAATAGAGTCGCCATCTACCTGAAACCGTATAACCGTATCACAATTAACTTTTACCAAAAATGATTAGGAAACGTAAAACTGTACATTAAATGAAACTTCCTGGCAGATTAAAACTGTGTGCCCGACCGAGACTCGAACTCGGGACCTTTGCCTTTCGCAGGCAAAGGCAAAGGTCCCGAGTTCGAGTCTCGGTCGGGCACACAGTTTTAATCTGCCAGGAAGTTTCATATCAGCGCACACTCCGCTGCAGAGTGAAAATCTCATTCTGTACATTAAATGTTCTATCATGTGAAATTCTGTGTTACACAGTGCAGTGAGCACTGCTACAATGCATGACCTCACAATGTTTGTCTTACAGGTCCAACACAAGAACTAACAAAATAAAAAATCTACATAAAATTACTTATCAACTTTTGAAAGAATAGATGTCCAAAATGATATAGTAAAGTGCCTTCTAATTCACATACGGAAACTGGCTACGTAATATCCCGAGCACAAAATGACAAATCCACGTATATGTAGCACTGCACTGTAAGAAAAAAATTGTGTATGTAAATGAGAGCCGGCCGAGTTGGCCGAGCGGTTCTAGGCGCTACTGTCTGGAACCGCGTGACCGCTACGGTCGCAGGTTCGAATCCTGCCTCGGGCATGGATGTGTGTGATGTCCTTAGGTTCGTTAGGTTTAAGTAGTTCTAATTTCTAGGGGACTGATGACCTCAGATGCTAAGTCCCATAGTGCTCAGAGCCATTTTTCTTTTTTTTTTGTAAAATAGATTTCAACTAAACTTTACTGATCTGAACCTGATAATAATTTTCAGATGCAAAGCTTGACGCTGAACGACTTTACTATGTCCTGATTGATGTTAAATGGGCCCTAACATATTGCGTGGCTGATCTTGTGGCAACGAAAACTTGGCATTGACCGAAAGTGATGAATATTAAAATACAGATCTGCATCAAAACCAGCTAAAGAAAAACTTTCTCAAGTGCAATGCACATCAATCTTTATGCATTGAGCAATTGTGTTCCACTAAGTGCAGCGAACACGATTAAAAAATTAAACTTTCGTGTGGAGACGGTGGAAGAAATATGACTTTCTAAGTGACTGAAAAGAAACTATCATTCGGAACTGTATCATGAACCACCTCAAAAAAAATCATGCTATAAATTTGCCTTTACCAAACTCATGATAAATTACGATCTACTAAGGAATACATTACCCGAATACCTTCACACTTTTTAAATCAGATTCCAAATCGTATTGTCTCTGCGGCTGCAGCTCTGTGTTCCGCTAGTTATTTCCAGACTGCTCAGCAGTGTGACCAATATCTGACTTTCCAGACCTGACTCCTTCCATACTTCGATTTCTTCACTAGAAACGACAGTGCAGCTGACAACCAAGGATCACATTACTGGATCTCACAATATCTGTGACGTAACGTATAGACTATTGAAGGTCTCTGTTTTAAAAACATCCAGTGTACAAGATAAAGTATGACACATTGAATAAAAAGAGAGCTCACATCACTTTCAGTGAATACCAGAAATAAATGAGAACCCTTACGCAACGATGGCGACAATATCACATTGTTATTTTCGTACCGACAATGAGCTTTTTTACATCTACATACATTCTTTGCAAGTCATCTTATGGTGCATGGGGGAGGGCATTAGTCATTACATCGAATGGAAAAACTGGTAGAAGCCGACCTCGGGGAAGATCAGTTTGGATTCCGTAGAAATATTGGAACACGTGAGGCAATACTGACTCTACGACTTACCTCAGAAGCTCGATTAAGGAAAGGCAAACCTACGTTTCTAGCATTCGTAGAGTTAGAGAAAGCTTTTGACAATGTTGACTGGAATACTCTCTTTGAAATTTTGAAGGTAGCAGGGGTAAAATACAGGGAGCGAAAGGCTATTTACAATTTGTACAGAAACCAGATGGCAGGTATAAGAGTCGAGGGGCATGAAAGGGAAGCAGTGGTTGGGAAGGGAGTGAGACAGGGTTGTAGCCTCTCCCCGATGTTATTCTATCTGTATATTGAGCAAGCAATAAAGGAAACAAAAGAAAATTTCTGAGTAGGTATTAAAATCCATGGAGAATAAATAAAAAGTTTGAGGTTCGCCGATGACATTGTAATTCTGTCAGAGACAGCAAAGGACCTGGAAGAGCAGTTGAACCGAATGGACAGTGTCTTGAAAGGAAGATATAAGATGAACATCAACAAAAGCAAAACGAGGCTAATGGAATGTAGTCGAATTAAGTCGGGTGCTGCTGAGGGAATTAGATTAGGAAGTGAGACACTTAAAGTAGTACAGGACTTTTGCTACTTGGGGAGCAAAATAACTAATGATGGTCGAAGTAGAGAGGATGTAAAATGTAGACTGGCAATGGCAAGGGAAGCGTTTCTGAAGAAGAGAAATTTGTTATCGTTGAATATAGATTTAAGTGTAAGGAAGTCGTTTCTGAAAGTATTTGTATGGAGTGTATGGAAGTGAAAGTGGACGGTAAATAGTTTGGACAAGAAGATAATAGAAGCTTTCGAAATGTGGTGCTACAGAAGAATGCTGAAGATTAGATGGGTAGAACACGTAACTAATGAGGAGGTATTGAATAGAATTGGAGAGAAGAGGAGTTTGTGGCGCAACTTGACTAGAAGAAGGAATCGGTTGGTAGGACATGTTCTGAGGCATCAAGGGATCACCAATTTACTATTGGAGGGTATTGTGGAAGGTAAAAACCGTAGAGGGAGACCAAGAGATGAATACACTAAGCAGATTCAGAAGAATGTCGGTTGCACTTGGTACTGGGAGACGAAGAAGCTAGCACAGGATAGAGTAGCATGGAGAGCTGCATCAAACCAGTCTCAGGACTGAAGACCACAACAACAACAACAGTCGTTAACTTTACTGTTCCAGTCAAATAGAGCTAAGGAATAATGACTGCATGTGCCTCCATTCGAGCCGTAAAGGGAAATGTATTTTGGCGTCGGAATAATCGCTCTGTTGTGGGCTACAAACAAAGGTTTTCTAAATTATTTCAAGGATACCCGTTAGAGTTCACGAAGCATCTCTGTAATATTCGCCTGTTGATCGAACCTACCGGGAGAAAATCTAGAAGCCCGCCCCTCGTTGTCTTCCTTTACTCCGATGTGGTGGGTATCCCATACACTCGAGTAGCATTTAAGAATGGGTCGCACTAGTATTCTATATGCTCTCTCCTTTATAGGTGAGCCACATTTTTGTAAAATTCTCCCAATAAACCGAAGTCGTCCGTTCTCCTTCCCTACTTCCATACTTACACCTTCATTCCATTTTGATACTACTTTGCAGCCTTACGTCTAGATGTTTAATCGAAGTGACTATGTCAAGCAGCGTACTACTAATGCTGTATTCGATCACTACAGGATTGTTTTTCCTATTCATCTGCATTAACTTAAATTCTTCTACATTTGCAGCAAGGTACCTTTCTTCAAAACAACTAAAAATTTTCGCTAAGTCATCTTGTACCCTCCAACAGTCGCTCAGCAGCGACACCGTCCCTACACCACGCCATTATCAACAAACAGTGTCAGATTCCTGCTCGTGCTGTCCGTTATGTATTCTGGCCACGAGAGGGCATTAGTACTGCTGGTGGTTTACTGTTGCTACCAGTCCTTGAAGGGTGTACCAGCAGCTTGAACAGCGTCCGATATCTATCGAGCATTGTGACAGACACGGAGATTTGTACGGAACTGCGTTATCAGCACCTGGTGGAGTCTGTGGACCTTCATTTGGCCAACTGGGAGCATAACGGAGTATCAAAGTTTATGAGGCATTAGGACATTGGTCCCAGGATGGACTGCTTAGGAACGGGACAGGAGGCATGTTCGTTATCAACGCATCAACAGCATCTGACCACGCTGAGGGAGGATCGCCGTATTGTGCACCAAGCACATCTTAACTCCCTCACGTCTGAGATCAGTTACTGGAGTCGCTACAACATTCTGTACCACTCAGCACGACTGGTCGGAGGCTAGTAGCAGCCGGCCTCGTCAGTTACTGTTCCATATGCCATGTCACGGGGATTCTCATGTATTAACTCTCAAGCGACAATATCATGCTGCCATTATTCGACAGGTCAATGTTTTTCCTCTCATGGTACTCTGTCTCTATGAACTGTCTGTGTGATGGTGAGGTACTCTCGTGGTCGGCAAAATCCCCACATCTTTTCCCGACAGAACATCTCTTGCACCAGTTCGGACGTCATCTCCATCGCAGTGTCAGTTCGCAGGATATGACAGAGCAGTTAACAGCAGTTATGTGCCAGATGGCCACAGGTGGAGAAGCAAAGGCTTATATGGAAACATTCGCATTCGAATCAGTTTTCGTGCATCCAGGCCACACTGGCTGCAACGTCATTATGTTAAGTGTACTCATACCGCAAGTTTCTTGCAAATTAGACTCTATTTTGTAGTAACTGAAATAACATCACACACGCCTCAACGAGTGAAGTTTCATTTCGTTTCCCCCTCCCGTTCTGGGTGCTCCACTTCTTTTGTCAGGCAAGTTAGTTCTATGATAATTTCGATTCCTATTATGATCTATAAAACTACATGATACGTATCTTACAAAGTGTATTAGGGATTCCTCGAAGTATGAGGGCTCATTACCCACGTTTCCCAATTAATAGAAATTGCATGAATTGTGCAAGTAGATTGTGCTCCATCTACAAATGCACATCATTAAGCCGAAAGGTCAAGTAATGTGTGGCACTAGACACACAGTAGACTGGTGTCTTCCATCCCCTTCGAATTCTGTTTCAGTGGCGAGTAGTCTGAGGAGTGAGTGAGGATACACCTTCGTGTAAATTGGTATTTTTGGAGTCTTCTTCGTTCATATACTCACTGATATTTAACAATGAACTTGTACATCATAGCCAACATCTTTCCTGTGGTGGATTCTGCTGGATATTGCTAATCGAATTTCTGACGGTGTCTGTTTGACTTACGCATTTCTTCTTTTCATCTTCCCTGCCAGCCGGCAGCGGTGGCTGAGAGGTTCTAGGTGCTTCAGTCCGGAACCGCGCGACTGCTACGATCGCATGTTCGAATCCTGCCTCGGGCATGGATGTGTGTGATGTCCTTAGGTTAGTTAGGTTTAAGTAGTTCTAAGTTCTAGGGGACTGATGACCTCAGATGTTAATTCCCATAGTACTCAGAGCCATTTCAACCATTTTTTTGTTTATCAACCTTGTTAGAAGCCACACACATGATCAGTATCAATACATTGTTGGGCGAATGTTTTCTAAATGACCTAGTTCGATCTGGCAACTAATACTAACTTCACACTCTATTAGATATAATGGTATTTCCACCCCACATCACTACGGATTGAAGTTTTTTTGTGCAGGAAAGATACAGCAACATATAGCTGGTAGTTGATCATAATTCCTAGTTCATTAGTGTCCATACCTAAAAAAAATGTTTGTATATGTATAGTCGTAGTCATCGTCCCTAAGGTCACATATACAAAATCACTCTCCTTATGCCAATCAATAACGGTAAATTTTTTCTTTAATACACTAGCTGCTGCGAATCTTTTATGATTTGTGTTAAATCCAGACCAGTCGTCAAATATGTGGTGCCTACGAAACCTGCTTTCTCAGATCAAAAATACGTTTCAAATGGCTCTGAGCGCTATGAGACTTAACTTCAGAGGTCATCAGTCCCCTAGAACTTAGTACTACTTAAACCTAAGTAACCTAAGGACATCACACACATCCATGCCCGAGGCAGGATTCGAACCTGCGACCGTAGCAGTCGCGCGGTTCCGGACTGTAGCGCCTAGAACCACTCGGCCACTCCGGCTGGCTTTCTCGGATCGCTAGACAACATTCAAACAAGTCGTATTAATGAGTTTTATTACTAAATGAAAAAATACAATACTTTGTGTTACATAAATGTGTCGCAAATAAAGGGTGACAGATAAAATATGAAATCTCTTCAGTATAACAATTCCCAAGCCCGTGTTACATAGACATTACAAGCAACTGATTAGAGTTGACGCTTCTATCCAAGTTGTTAGTCTAGAAGCTGCTGTAGAACAGGGCCGCGATCAGTCGGGAGCGGCGCGTATATCCTCTTCACATAGGGACTGCTGCTGTTGCGTTGTCGTCCTGGAGAGGGGTCAGTCAGCGTATGATTGGCCGACGTCTTCTCACAGCCATCTATTCTCTCTCGTTCCCAACTGGCGTGCCGGCGCTTGAGTGTACGCCGTAACAATCTGTGTACCACAGATTTATTTACAACGCCAGAAAATTGCGTCACCAGATCGTGGTCGTCCTAGAGTAAGAAACATTGTTACCCAGTTCATTAATTATGCCACAGTGGATTTGCTTTAATATTCATAGTACTGAAGCTTCCCCTTTCACCATTCCTTCAACTAGAATACACATTTTAGAGGAAACACATATAATTTTAGAAATATCGAAGCTGCATTTGAATGCAGATAAAAAAATTTTTAAAAAAGGAACACAGTTCTAAGGTAAATATTAAATTCGTCAATTGCGTTATTATTATCAGTAAATAAGGAGAAACGATTATACTGTCATCATAATGTTAATTAAAATTAATTATTCCTGGAAATGAGGTACTTCAACTTTTTCTGAAGGCATTGTGAAGTCTAGACCTCAGCTATGATAGTCTTGGGAAGTATGTTACTGCCTTTTCCGGGTTGCTACGTATAAGTTACTCCCTAGGTTCACTAGGGTGAGAACTGGAAACGGATTCCCGAGTGTAACTGATAATTTACTACTGCCTGTAATTGGACTAGTTCGCTACTGAGACCAACTCCCACTACCCTGTGTCGTCGTATAACTCTGCGACGCATATAACCATCCCCTTCCCGTCTTTAAAGAATCCTCCCCCACGTTCCTCGCATACTCGGAATGGCCACGTCAAAATCACCCCTCACCGCACTTTATTTCCATCAGAAAGCAGAAATTCGATCTACCAACGTAACCTGCAAGGGTGGTATGACGGCCGTGAAAGGTGGGGATCAGGATGGCGGCAGGGAGGGGTGGTGGGGGGGGTATGTAGGGAGGGGGAAGTGGTGGAGCAGAAACGTAACAGAGTTACGCCACGTTCCTCTGAATGCTCCGCCGATATTATGCTCCGAGATTTGAGGGCGGCTGCGAATGAATTAATTAGTGCCCGCGCAAGTTTCATCAGCACGGCACTGCGGTGGGGTTGTAAACTGGCGAGGGAGTTAGTGAGCAGTGGCGCCACTCGTCCCTATATAGCGCGCCGCTCGCTTGCCGGTTCGAATTTATGGACAAACGGCCGGCGCGGAACTAATTTCGCGTCTGTGCCACAAGCCGGGCGTCTGGAATAAGAGAACTCATTTTTGAGATCAAACACGGAACCAGACGTACGGAATTGAAAAGAGTCCGGACGTAAGTCTGTACAGATCGTGGCTACTGGATGAAACAGCTGCCGGTTGCAGCTTTAGTAAGCCCTTTTCATAGCTTCACTCATCGCGGAATTCAGAAGTTGTTCCAAGTAATAATCGTGTATGATTACTGTTTCTAACGAAGTAAACGATTTGGTGATAAAAGGTACGCTGCACTTGCTCTTTGCACATTCCGTCAGCTCATACCTGTACTTTACTCTCCTTCATCTCGCTTCGAATTTAAAATCTAAATGAATGGACAGAAGGCATTAAGAATTTATCGCCCAATCAGCCACATGATTATTAAAGACATAGAATGCACTTGGTTGGACAAGGAGAACAGCGAGGGTGTGGAAAGGACTATCACGTAGGTTTTTTTATGTAGGTTTGCATTTAATTAACGTGATGCCGTATATATATCTTGCACTTTCGTTTGCCTGTTTTAGTGTATCAAATATTTAATGTGTTGATATAAAACTCACAACAAACTGTAAAAATTTTATTCTGTGTATTGCCTGTATTCGTGTAAACTCCTGTTGTGATTGTGTTTAATGTATGAACGAAAAAGTTCCGCTCTGGTTTTTATGTAGTGCTATGGCACAGTTAGGCGCGTAAATAACGTCTGTACGGTTTTGCTAAAGTGGAATGCTGTTGACAAGGGCGCGAAAAGGTTAAGCGGAAATCTGAAGTCAAGACTTAATACGAACCGAGAAATATTTTGAAACCTACGGAGAGGAGGTATTGGGAAGTATTTTGTCGAATATAGTCGATTTGCAGACTGTGGATAAACGATTAGATGTAATGCATCGCTAAGCAAATGGTGGACAGTACTCCTATTTTTAAAAAATGCCAACATTTGCAATTTAGACTGCGAATCAGGAGCGTGTGAGAGGAAGAAAACCAATTAATAGATGGTCCAGCTGAAGAGTGTGGATTGAAGTATAACTGCATTGAACAGTGTTCTACAACAAACAGTTACCTAAACAACTGTGGCGTAGTAGAACGGAAGACGCAAATGACTAATGATCACAAGCACGGTGGCAGCAGACTAACGTTAGAAGCGAAATTGTAAGGACCATTCGCATGTATTGTTTGTGACAAGAGACGGAATAACAGTGCAAGTCCTATGGAAGCGGGTCGGTTCACATTGTGTACAGATACATGGTGATTCATCTGTACTTTTTATATAATATTCTCATCCCGATACTTAGAAGTTGTTGCAAGTTTTTTGAAGTATGGCCAGAAGAACGAAATCATCGTCCCTACAGTGTCGAGGGCCAAAACATGAATTTCATCCAAAATCATTCACAGTACAGAAAAAACAAGTTCGCCATTGTGGTCGACAACTATCTTTTATGGCCCATCACAAGACCCATAGCTCACTGAGGCATCAGAGAGCTGACTCTCAACGCAGACCCAGTATGGGGTACCTCTGTGCAATTCGTCACCTCTCTAGAGCCAGCGGTGTCAATAAAAACATAGCATCTCAGAGACTAGAGAGTTTTACGAAGTTTACCATATCTAAGATCGAGACTTTCACAGAGAATGAACGTCTTTTTATTCAAGAATTAATTGAAATATCCTCATTCAGTTAAATGACTAATCTTTAGGGTAGTAGAATTTTTTAAGTTGAATCCTAAAAAGTCATTTTGTCTTCACCATGTCATAATTGTAACATCATTGCATACATAGTATCACGGGTAAAACATATGATGAAATTTTCTGATGAGGCTCCTTTTCCTTTTAATTCAACAAATTAACTAACTCCTCGCAGTCGTTTACTCTTTCCAGCCACAATATAAATAACGGATAGAGGCATGGGTGGTTGCAGTTCATTACACAGTATAATACTATCAAGATTTTACACTGTTAGTTTAATTGCATGTTGAATTATAGTCTACAAGAAAAAAGCGTTGAAACAATATATGGCAAAATGATGCTTTGACAGTTCATCCAAGCAGCTGGCATGTAGTAACAAAAGACTGGCAGAATATTAACGGAGAAATTTCAATAATTAATGCTGCTACACTCATATCTCCAAATCACTAAACGGGACTGTGGTTTTTCCAATAAGGATAGGAAAATAGAATTAGACTAATATCCCATTTCCTGATGATGTTGGCATATAACAATGTGTGAGAGCAGTCTAATACACGCAGTTCATTGTAGCCATGTCGCAGTCCTATTAGTGAAAAGCATTTAACACGAGAAATGAATTCTGACCTGATTTGTTAAAGTCCAAAAGCAACTGATTACGAATGTATCCGTGTGCCTGGCACGTACTCTCTGATTCTTTATGCCGATTGTAGTCAGATTCACGAATTTCTTTGCCGATTCAGACTCAAATCTATACACGAGTCTTACATTCTTGGACATTAGCCGCTATTCATTTTTAAAAGTCATGTGACCGAGCGGTTTTCGGCGCTCAGTCCGGAACTGCGCGACTGCTACGGTCGCCGGTTCTAATCCTGCCTCGGGCATGGAAGTGTGTGATGTCCTTAGGTTAGTTAGGTTTAAGCAGTTCTAGGGGACTGATGACCTCAGATGTTAAGTCCCATAGTGCTCAGAGCCATTTGAACCAAAAAAGTCCTTTTGGCCTTGTCGTTATTTCTATGCCTCTCGAGAACATCCCATGTTTATCTATTCTGATTCCCAGGTATCTAAATGATATATCCCTTCTAGATTCTCTTTCCTAGCTGTATAGCGTAGTCCTTCAGCATGTCAACCAGTCACGCTATCTTCTTATGAACTAGGTGGATCAGAAATCCCGGTAACCCTGTTTCGTACCAAATGCAGTTATGCGGCTTGTTTGTAGCTATGTTACCTTTTATCAGTTATTGGAATCAGTTGCTGGAATTCATGTTTACATGTTTTCGTAGTAGCAGTTGAGTTTTAGTTTTTAGCCATGGCAGATTTGAGCGGTCATAATTATATTGCTGAGGAGCAGTTAGTGACAAGTGTCTGGCTGATGAACACCACACAGGACAGGCAGTGAGACAGGTTATGGGAGCATTCCAGGAAAGATTTAATAAGGCTCCAGCGCGAAAGGCAATGTTTCTGGATTCAGCAAGACGCACTTCTGCTTTTGGCAGTGTTAAAGAGAGGCCTCGGAGCGCAAGGAAGAAGACATCAGAAGGAACATGTACCGAAGTCTCTGTTTCGACTGGACAATCTCCTATGAAGTCGACACGTAGACGTGTTCCGGAACTCAGCATACCGAGGACAACAACGCGAGGTCACATGAAAAAAAGAAAGGTAAGACCTTAACAACCGACGTTCGTAAACGAGCTGTCGGATACAGGCCGTAATGAGAGCGTTTAGCATGCCGTGCTTTGTTTAAACAGTTCCCAGATGTACTGAACCGTACCAAGGTTATGCTTCCGGATGAATATGCCTTTTAACGCAAGTTACGTGTTACAAATGTTGTCGTTTGGGTCAAAGAGTCATGAACCAGACGTGTTGAAAAGGAACCCGCCTCATGTAATGATATGGGCAGCGATCACATCACAACATTTACTGGGACCCAACTTTTTTGAAGGGACTGTGAATGACGTATATTATGTTCACATGTTACGAACACAGTTAATACCTCAGCCTGAGGACAAGGCCCTCATAGAACGCATAAGATTGCAGTAAGGCGTAGCGCCTCTTCACTATGCTCTTGCAGCGCGAGATTTCCTAAATGAACACCTTGCAGGACGCTGGATACGTCGTGGTTCACCAGCAACACAAGCTGCCTTGAAATGGCCAGCAAGAAGTGCTGTCCTTACCGCACCTGGCAACTCTTTATGGGGAGTCATTAAGGCGCATGTATCAGCATTTCGTTATGCTACAAAGGAAGAACTGTGCAATGCTGTTTAGGATGCATTTCGCTCTATACCACGGAACATGCGCAAAGATATGCTGAGAAGCACGTCGGAGGTGTATAGAAATTTGTTTACAGTGTGATGGGGAAAATATCGGTATATTGGACACTTAATTCGTAAGTAACGACTTGTGCCGAAACAAATCACATCAATTAGCGTCCGATTCTAGGGGAAAGGGGACTCCTCGCCCACCCTGTATCTGCATAATTTAATTTACAACTAGCATATTTTCTATTATATTGACCAGGAAGCCCAATTCCTGTTCATTTTCGGCTACCACAGCTGCGTCATCATAGAAACTTAATGTTCTAATTTTTTGACCTTGCCAAACAACGACAGTTCTTCAAGTCTCATATTCCCTTTTCAATGAACAAATAAACTTCAGTGTTGACAGTGAACTTGCCTTACACCTTTCCTGGTTATGATTTCTTATAAAAATGTGTCCGTGCAAACTATTCTAATTTGGTTTGAAGAGAGAGATCGGATTTCCATACCTCTGTGTTATCGACACCATACTGCCTACATCATAAAAAACGTTTCCATAAACATCGCTCTACGCCACAAGCTACGAAACACTACCTCCCTGGCATTCTGTTTGGGATTATTCACTAAATACACACAGCACATAATCGTTTCGCAGTGTGTTTTAAATGACAGCCGCTTGACGTCGTTGTAGTAGTAAAGATGCCAAAAAACTTGTGGGAGTTCCGTGACTCGTTGTCTTCGACTCTCACTGAACGGATTATTGCTCTGCCTATCAACAAAACAACTCTATCGACAGTATTTAATAGGCTATATTTTATTATATCACTCTTGTATTTCTACTTGAGGTATACTAAAAAACAGAAAGAAACACCGCCACGGTTTCTTCCTATAATAGTGTCAGTAACCAAAGATTATTTGGAGGAAGGGCTGAGAATTCAGAGTAAGGAAGTTACTTGATTTGCGGAATAAAATTATGTTAGAGATGATTAGCGCCCAAGATCACACGTGCATTAACGTTGGAACTACTGCGTTTTTACGGCTTGATAACTAAAGACATCTTGATGTGGCAGCTTTTCCAGTTCCTGGTGAAGGAAATCGCTGTTCATAACAGAAACAGAGGGTTCCATCAGCGTTTATCAGTACGCATTTCTTCCACTATAAGAGCACACACATTAGCTCAGTAACAGAAAAGTAATATGTTATTAACAATGTTCAATTAATTAACACTACGGCTAAACTGTGTTTTAGAATGCGCTCACAGTTCACTTGAAGAGAATTAAGGAGACCACGGAGACCCTTAATCAGGCTGACAGCTGGCTAGTAACACAACACGGCTACTCCTCCTACTACGACTTCAGTGTGCCAGTCATGTAGATCCTGTTAAAACTCAGTTCGTGGTGAAAGACCTATCGGAGAGCGGACATAGTTACACAGGAAGTAGACAGAGCGTATGATTTAAATTTCGTATTCATTAACATTTTGGAAAGCCTGTCCGTTTGTCTCAGAACAGTCCTGCTACCATCCGACCTAGTAGCCTCGATGGTGTGCTTGTCTGAAGATCGAACACTTTGCTTCGAACAGGAAATTTAAGTGTGGTGCCAGTGCGTACAAAGCTGTTATAAATAAAGCATATTTTGCGTCATGTACTCCACAGCTTGTGAGCTAAAGGTGACAAACCAAACGTTGGTTTGGACACCAGACGGCTGTAGCAGGCGTGTCTTTACCGTTTTTTTTTTCTTTGAGCCATCAGTCTTCTAACTGGTTTGCTGCGGCCCGCGACGAATTCATCTCCTGTGACAACCTCTTCACCTCAGAGTAGCACTTGCAACCGACTTCCTCAATTATTTGCTGGATGTCATCCTCTACAGTTTTTGCCCTCTACTGCTCCCTCCAGTAACGTGGAAGTCATCCCCTGATGTCTTAACAGATGTCCTATACTCCTGTCCCTTCTCCTTGTCTGTGTTTTCCACATATTCCTTTCCTCACTGATTCTGTGCAGAACCTTCTCATTCCTCATCTTGTCAGTTCACTTAATTTTCAATATTCATCTGTAGCACCACATTTCAAATGCTTCGACTCTCTTCTGTTCCGGTTTTCCCACAGTCCATGTTTCACTAGCAAACAATTCTGTGCTCCAGACGTACATTCTCAGAAATTTCCTCCTCATATTATGGCCTACGTATGATACTAAACTTCTGTTAGTCAGGAGTGCCCTTTTTGCCAGTACCAGTCTGCTTTTGATGTCCTCCTTGCTCCGTCTGTCATTGGTTATTTTTCTGCCCAGGTAGTAGAATTCCTTAACTTCATCTACTTCGTGACCATCAATCCTGATTTTACGTTTCTCGCTGTTCTTTCTTATGCTTCTTCTCATTATTTTGGTCTTTCTTCGATTTACTCTCAATATATACTCTGTACTCATTAGATTGTTCGTTCCACTCAGCAGATCATGTAATTCTTCTTCACTTTCACTCAGAATAGGAATGTCACCAATGAATTGTATCATTGATATCCTTTCACCGTGAATTTTAGTTTCCCTCCTGCACATTTCTTTAATTTCCTTCGTTGCTTCTTTGATGTACAGATGAAACAGTAGGGGCGAAAACTACATCCCTATCTTACACTATTTTCAATCCGAGCATTCCACTCGTGGTCGTCCACTGATATTATTAGCTCTAGCTTACCCCTGTTTTTCTCACATTTTCGAACATCTTGCACCACTTTACATTGTCGAACGCTTTTCCAGGTCGACAAATCCTATGTACGTGTCTTGATTTTGCTTTGGTCTTACTTCCATTATCAACAGCAACGTCGGAATTGCCCCTCTGGTGCCTTTACCTTTTCTAAAGCCAAACTGATCGTCATTTGGCAAATCGTCAATTTTCTTTTCCATTCTTCTTTACATTATTCTTGTCAGCAAATTGAACGAATGAGCTGTTAAGCTGACTGTGCGATAGTTCTCGCACTTGTCAACTCTTGCAGTCTTTGAAGTTGTTGTTGTTGCTGTGGTCTTCAGTCCAGAGACTAGTTTGATGCAGCTTTCCATGCTACTCTATCCTATGTAAGCTTCTTCATCTCCCAGTACCTACTGCAAACTACATCCTTCTGAATCTGTTTAGTGTATTCATCTCTTCATCTCCCTCTACGATGTTTACCTTCCACGCTGCCCTCCAATACTAAATTGCTGATCCCTTGATGCCACAAAATATGCCCTACCAAACGATCCCTTCTTCTAGTCAAGTTGTGCAACAAATTTTTCTATTTCCAATAGTATTCAATACCTCCTCATTAGTTATGTGATCTACCAGTCTATTCTTCAGCATTCTTCAGTAGCACCACATTTCGAAAGCTTCTGTTCTCTTCTTGTCCAAACTGTTTATCGTCCACGTTTCACTTCCATACACGGCCACACTCCATAGAAATACTTTCCGAGACGAAGTAGAGAGGATATAAAATGCAGACTGGCAATGGCAAGGAAAGCGTTTCTGAAGAAGAGAAATTTGTTAACTTCGAGTATAGATCTATACTCGAAGTTAACAAATTTCTCTTCTTCAGAAACGATTTCCTTGCCATTGCCAGTCTACATTTTATATCCTCTCTACTTCGGCCATCATCAGTTATTTTGCTCCCCAAATAGCAAATCTCATGTATTTATTACTTTAAGCGTCTCATTTCCTAATCTAATTCCCGCAGCATCACCCGATTTAATTAGACTACATTCCATTATCCTCGTTTTGCTTTTGTTGATGTTCATCTTATATCCTCCTTTCAAGACACTGTCCATTCCGTTCAGCTGCTCTTCCAGGACCTTTGCTGTCTCTGACAGAATTACAATGGCATCGGCGAACCTCAAGCTTGTATTTCTTCTCCATGGACTTTAATACCTACTCCGAATTTTTCTTTTGTTTCCTTTACTGCTTGCTCAATATACAGATTGAATAACGCAGGGGATAGGCTACAACCCTGTCTCACTCCCTTCCCAACCACTGCTTCCCTTTCATGCCCTTCCACTCTTATAACTGCCATCTGGTTTCTGTACAAATTGTAAATAGCCTTTCGCTCCCTGTATTTTACCCCTCCCACCTTCAGAATTTGAAAGAGAGTATTCCAATCAACATTGTATAAAGCTTTCTCTAAGTCTACAAATTCTAGAAACGTAGGTTTGCCTTTCCTTAATCTATTTTCTAAGATATGTCGTAGATTCAGTATTGCCTCACGTGTTCCAATATTTCTACGGAAACCAAACTCATCTTCCCCGAGGTCGGCTTCTACCACTTTTTCTATCCGTCTGTAAAAAATTCGTGTTAGTATTTGGCAGCCGTGGCTTATTAAACCGATAGTTCGGTAATTTTCACATCTGTTAACACCGGTTTTCTTTGGGATTGGAATTATTACATTGTTATTGAAACCTGAGGGCATTTCGCCTGTCTCATACATCTTCCTCACTACATGGTAGAGTTTGGTTATACCTGGCTCTTTCAATTCTGTCAGTAGTTATAATGGAATGTTGTCTACTCCTGCGGCTTTGTTTCGACTCAGGTCTTTCAGTGCTCTGTCAAACTCTACACGCAGTATCGTGTCTCTTATTTTATCTTCGTGTACATTCTCTTCCATTTCTATAACACTGCCCTCAAGAGCATCGCCCTTGTATAGACCCACTATATACTCCTTCCATCTTTCTGCTTTCCCTTCTTTGCTTAAAACTGGGTCTCCATCTGAGCTCTTGATATTCATGCAAGTTGTTCTCTTTTCTGCAAAGGTCTCGTTAATTTTCCTGTAGGCAGTATCTATCTTACCCCTAGTGATATACGCCACTACATCCTTACATTTGTCCTCTAGCCATCCCTGCTTAGACATTTTGCACTTCCTGTCGATGTCATTTTTGAGACGTTTGTATTCCTTTTATGTGGATAATATTTTTCCGAAAGTCAGGTAGTATGACATGAGACACATACGCCCTACACAACAACGTGAATAGTCATTTTGTTCCCACTTCCCCCAATGATTTTAGAAATTCTGATGGAATTTTTTCTATCCCTTCTGTCTTACCTGATCTTAAGTCCTCCAAAGCTCTCTTAAATTCTGATTCTAACACTGGATCCCTATCTCATCTAAATCTTCGCCTGTTTCTTCTTCTATCTCATCAGACAAATCTTCCCCCTCATAGAAGCCTTCTATGTACTCCTTCCACCTATCTGCACCCCTCTGCACTTAGAAGTGGAATTCCAGTTGCACTCTTAATGTTACCACTTTTGCTTTTAATTTCACCGAAGTTTATTTTGACTTTCCTATATGCTGTGTCAGTCATTCCGACAATCATTTCTTTTAGATTTCTTCAGATTTTTCACGCAGCCAGTTCGTCTTAGCTTCACAGCACTTCCTATTTATTTCATTCTTCAGCGACTTGTATTCCTGTATTCCTGAATTTCCCTGAAAATTTTTGTACTTCCTTCTTTCATCGACCAACTGTAGAATTTCCTTCCTTACCCATGGTTTCTTTGCAGTTACTTTCTTTGTACCTATGCTTTTCTTTCCAACTTCTGTGATTGCCCTTTTTAGAGATGTCTATTTCTCTTCAAATGTACTGCCTACTGAGATATCCCTTATCGCTTTATCCATAGCCTTGGAGAACTTCAAACGTATCTGGCCATTACTTAGAACTTCCGTGTCCCACTTCTTTGCTTATTGATTCTTCCTGACTAATATCTTAAATTTCAGCCTACTCTTCATCACTACTACATCGTGATCTGAGTCTGTTTCTGCTCCTGAGTACGCCTTACAATCTAGTATCTGATTTCGGAATTTCTGCCTGATCAAGACGTAATCTAACTGAAATATTCCCGTACCAAAAAAATGGCTCTGAGCACTGTGGGACTTAACTACTGAGGGCATCAGTCCCCTAGAACTTAGAACTACTTAAACCTAACTAACCTAAGGACATCACACACATCCATGCCCGAGGCAGGATTCGAACCTGCGACCGTAGCGGTCACGCGGTTCCAAACTGACGCGCTTAGAACCGCACGGCCACACCGGCCGGCTATTCCCGTACCGCCAGGCTTTTTCCAAGTATGACTCCTTCTCTTGTAATTCTCGAACAGAGCATTCGCTATTACTAACTGAAATTTATTACAGAACTCAATTAGTCTTTCTCCTTTTAAGTGACTTACCCAACGATTTTTAAGGGGTTTGCAGTTTACCAGAGTCTCAGAAACTCGGCCTACAACTTGGGATTTTTCACATGTAAGAATGAACGCCAAAGTGAAAGGTGCGATAACTGATAATAGCGATTGAGGAGTTAACAGCGAACCTATCCATCTGTGGCGCGACGGTATCAAATTTAGCACAAAACCACCCTAAAAGATTCTATATGTAGTAAGGTTCTAAACTTACTTATGTGCGTAGTTTCGTGCAATTGTTTTGGCCCTGCAAAGTCTTCGTCACTCACAGCGCCACAGAGTCACAGTGTTATCTGTCAAGTGTGATACGAACTCGTCCGAAAACATGTAGTAACAGGTGTCTCTGACAGTATGAAAAAAGCACGTTAGTATATACGTAACAACGTTATCGTAACGAAGACCAACTGCTCATGAGCATTGTTTAGTGCACAATCAGTTCATAAAAGTAATTAGCATACGTGTTTGTTCTTACTAATGTAAATAGACGTAATAAACATGTGCAGTTCTATTTCATCCAAAAACCTGCTTGTTTACAACTACTGCACGGCGTAACGTTCCTTGCCGCGCAAGTAGTATTATATTTCCTTTCTCTTAAGGTGCAAAGATCAATATTCGGCACAGATCCAACTGGAAGTGTCTGTACATTCAACTGCTTTGCACGCCGTTGCCACGCCATGTTACTGGCCCTAGCCATTCTGTGTCTGATATTAACTTCTGCCTGATTATTCAGCGTACAGTCCAAAGTCCTGCTGACATGTGTGTGGTGCAGTAACATGCTCCGTGACAGGCCTATTATGAACATTCATTTGTTAACGTGTATGCCACAGCAATTGTCAGATTGTAATAGGATATTTGTTGATGATCGGCGCATCATTTCGTGCTTCCGTTTGTGATTTCCAGTTTACACTCCAAATCTGTAAAGGATGTGAAATAACGTTATATGTAGCAATGCATGATTCGTAGGTAGAGCACGTGGTAGACTTCGGTTCCGTGATGGAATACTAGGAGAAGACAATCGGTCTACGAAGGATATTGCTTACGAAAGCCTAGTACGACCGGTCCAAGAATATTTTTCATTTGTGTGGGACCCGTAACAGATAAAATTAACGCGTGATATTGAACGTTTAAGTAGCAGCACGAAAGATCACATGTTTAGTTGACCCATGAGAGAGTATCGTGTAGATGTTGAAGGAACTTAAGTGCCAGACGCATGACGATAGAAGCAAACTACCTTGACGAAGTCTACTTTCAAAGTGTCAAGAGCCAGTTTTATTTGATGACTCTAGCCTCTTGCCTATCGCCCCCGTAGGGATAGAGATGATGAGATCAGATTAATTCCAGCGTTCACAGACGCGTTTAAAGTCATACTTTACGCACCCCATTCGTGAACGGAACGGGAAGAAGCCGTAAGGTAAGACCGTCTGCGATTCACTTTATAGTGGTTTGCCGTGGTGGCTGTGCATGTAGATGCAAATGTAAAGGCAGTACGTTATGATAAAAAAAATTGCGCTAATAAATAAGTTTAGATATATAATGATCACGTATCCTCTCACAAATAGTTTTAATAAAGCGTATATTGGACATTACGTTGTACATGTGTCTAATAGATGAAATGTCGGCGCCACTTCAGAATAAACAGCAACCAAAACAACTTCCGGAAAAATTTTAAAAAATTGCGGAACAAAACTTGGTCGACAGCTTTGTTGGCATTAAGCGTCTATTTTAAAAACCTTGGAACGGTTATAACGAATAGGCCTGACTTAATGCCTAAATAACGGAATAGCAATAAACTACGCTTTAATGCTGCTCTTTCACTAATGCAGGTATAAAGTAATTCCTGATGCACTGCAAACTGTCATTGTCGAGAACCAACATAAGAAATGCAACCTCTATGCTTCCTCCTGTTTCGTGAAAAAGATCAATACTGGACACTGCTCTTGCCTGCGACATGTGACTTAATTCCACGCACTTACTGCAGATGTAGTAAAAGAATGAGTACAGAATGCAAAAGGAAGCTAAGATTTACAAGAAGTGGCGGTTGCTCTTCATTTGTCACTAACCTCTTAATAAAAATGTACAAAGAATACATTTCTCCAATTGGACCGAAGTAGCCTCCTTTTATATATAGCCGCGCGGAGTGGTCACGCGGTTTGTTGCGTCGTGTCACGGATTATGTGGCCCCTCCCGCCGGAGGTTCGAGTCCTTCCTCGGGCATGTGTGTGTGTGTGTGTTGTTCTTAGCATAACCTAGTTTAAGTAGTGTGTAAGTCTAGAAACCGATGACCTCAGCAGCTTTGTACATTAGCAGTTCACACTCATTTTATATATACGGGGGCGTACTGAAAAGTAATGCCTCCTATTTTTTGTGTGAAAACCACTTAAGCTCTTTAAATACAACAAAGGTAATAAACATTCTATATCTTTATTCTTCGTATCTACATATCTGAAGACCTCTGCCGCTAGAAGGCTCCGAATTGTAGCGTGTAACATACCGGTGTGCAACGTAACTACACTACTGGCCATTAAAATTGCTACACCAAGAAGAAATGCAGATGATAAACGGGTATTCATTGGACAAATATGTTATACTAGAACTGACATGTGATTACATTTTCACGCAGATCCTGAGAAATCAGCACCCGGAACAACCACATCTGCCCGTAATAACGGCCTTGATACGCCTGGGCGTTGATTCAGAAAGAGCTTGGATGGCGTGTACAGGTACAGCTGCCCATGCAGCTTCAACACGATACCACAGTTCATCAAGAGTAGTGACTGGCGTATTGTGGCGAGCCAGTTGCTCGGCCACCATTGACCAGACGTTTTCAGTTGCTGAGAGATCTGGAGAATGCGCTGGTCAGGGCAGCAGTCGAACATTTTCTGTACCCAGAAAGGCCCGTACAGGACCTGCAACATACGGTCGTGCGTTATCCTGCTGAAAAGTAGGGTTTCGCAGGGATCGAATGAAGGCTAGAGCCACGGGTCGTAACACATCTTAAATGTAACGTCCACTGTTCAGAGTGCCGTCAATGCGAACAAGAGATGACCAAGACGTGTAACCAATGGCATGCCATACCATCACGCCGGGTGATACACCAGTATGGCGATGAGGAATACACGCTTCCAATGTGCGTTCACCGCGATGTCGCCAAACACGGATGCGACCATCTTGATGCTGTAAACAGAACCTGGATTTATGCGAAAAAATGACGTTTTGCCATTCGTACACCCAGGTTCGTCGTTGAGTACACCATCCCAGGCACTCCTGTCTGTGATGCAGCGTCAAGGGTAACCGTAGCCATGGTCTCAGAGCTTATAGTCCATGCTACTGCAAACGTCGTCGAACTGTTCGTGCAAATGGTTGTTGTCTTGCAAAGGTCCCCATCTGTTAACTCAGGGATACAGACGTGGCTGCACGACCCGTTACAGCCATGCGGATAAGATGCCTGTCATCTCGACTGCTATTGATACGAGGCCGTTGGGATCCAGCACGGCGTTCCGCATTACCCTCCTGAACCCACCGACTCCATATTCTGTTAACAGTCATTGGATGTCGACCAACGCGAGGAGCAATGTGGAGATACGATAAACTGCAGTCGCGATTGGCTATAATCCGATCTTTATCATAGTCGTAAATCCAGGTTCTGTTTACTGCATCAAGATGGTCGCATCCGTGTTTGGCGACATCGCGGTGAACGCACATTGGAAGCGTGGCACGCATTTCTCCTCCTTACACGAGGCTTCACAACAATGTTTCCGCACGCAACGCCGGTTAACTGCTGTTTGTGTATGAGAAATCGGTTGCAAACTTTACTCATGTCAGCACGTTGTAGGTGTCGCCACAGGCGCCAACCTTGTGTGAATGCTCTGAAAAGCTAATCATTTGCTTATCACAGCATCTTCTTCCTGTCGGTTAAATTTCGCGTCTGTAGCACGTAATCTTCGTGGTGTAGCAATTTTAATGGCCAGTAGTGTATATCGGTGCGTGAGAAACATTTGGCTGTAATCGAGTTTCGAATTCTAAGAGTTCGTCCACACCTGGAGCTCCCACTCCTTGAGCATGACGATGCCAGCCCGCACACGAGCGCTGCGACATCTGCAACAGTCCGACGCCGTAGTTCAACTGTCATCGATTATTCTCCATACAGTCCACATCTCGCTTCATCCGATTTTCATCCGTTTCCAAAACTTAGAGAACATCTTCGAGAACGTCGCTTTCGTAATGATGATGAGGTGAAAGCAGAGGTAGGGTTGAGGCACCATCAACGAAGTCAAACTGGTCTCTCGTTGGGGTAAATATTTTCGTCGTCAGGGTGCCTATGTTGAGGAATAAGTATGAAGACATGAGGAATAATGATGTATAATGTTAAGGGGCTCCGGAACGCCATGTACTTGCAATGTTAAAATAACGCTTATAAATTACATCTTCCCTCACAAAGTATTTGAGGTAGGAAGTTGAAATTTTTACAGATTATTTATTGGAATATGGGCTACAACTTAACTCAGGGATTTTACAAAATTTTAGTTCAGTTATTAAAGATGATTTTTTTTCAATTGTAATGAAAATTCACAACATTTTTTTGCAATTTTTAATTTATATATTCAAAAATATACAGTTTTTTGGAAAAAAGGCTGTGTTAAATTATGGAGAAGGTACTGTGTAACATTTACTGAAAGTTTGAAACAAATATGTTTGGAAGATCCTTAGAAAACATGTAATTAGTATGAGAAAATAAAAGTTTTGGGAATCGAGCGACAAAGATTGGATTAACTTTTTAGTGTATTCCAGGTCCATAGGATGGATTATCTTCATCCTCTGCAAACTCCTCCTCCAGCTTCCTCTTGTTCCTCCTCCTGTTTACTCTTGCTTGTATTTCTAGACTCTTTACAGCCCTGTCTGCAGCCCGAAGGCGTTCCTTGTCTAAAGCAAGCATCGCTCGTACCATGTTAGAACCTATCTTCATTCCCATATTTCTAAATACCTTGCACCTTACAATGTTGCCATCATTGAAAGTCGCAACAGCATCATACACACCAAAGTGAAGTGTTTCTATTTCAACAAATACAATCTTGGGGATTCTCGACCATATAACACTATTTACACTTTCATTGGGGTTTTGAGTTTTTCCGTGAATACACTTTTTCAACAGTTCAGGTGCTGCTAAGTCTCTGAAAATAGGTTTTATCACCTCCATTATTGCATGAGGCAGACTATGCTTATGAGTGTACACTTCACCAGTTAGCAATCCTTTGTTATACTTACACCAACTGTCTTCTTCTTTGGGGCACAAGCTATGTTGGGGATTTTCATCGTCTTTATTGTTTACAGTAATAACACATACCTTTGGCTTTCCAACATTTCTCCTCTTCTTAAAAGCCTTCAGAGGATTTCTAATAACTTTACTTTTACTCATTATTATACTTCAACAAAACAAAGACTCAAGAAACAGAATTAATTACGAATATTTTCGAGATAACGACAGAGTAAATAAACATGAAACAATCGACAATCTCACCAGCGATATATATTGAACCATCACAGGTTAGCCACAACACATACTGTATCTCACATCACTAAAATGTACCTGATGAACACGGACGTTAATAATACCATTTGACAGCAGTTTAACAGCGCCACAGTTGGTCACGCCCATGTAGAACACATTTCAAAAAAAATTTAATAATAGTTGTAGTCTTCGGAATTGAATAAATTATATATCTATTAAAAGGTAATAATAGTCTGCAGATTCAGAAAACGGAAAAAAATAAAAATTGAACTTTTCATGATTTTGAGCCTTTCCGGAGCCCCTTAATAACGTTTGTTTTATTTAACAAACTTAAAGAGATTTCACGTAAAAAATTCGGAGGCTTTACTTTTCATCACGCCCTCGTTCGTGAAGCTGAAATCACGTAAGAATTGGGATACATACATTTATTTACATTTTCTTTCTATTAATGATGATACATACGTAATTACATACAAAAAACAATAAAACACAAGTTACATTGACTCAATATTACATACAACGTCTGTTACTGAAACACTCTGTATCTAACTAGCCTTGGAGAATATCCACGTCACACACAAACTGGCTGGCCGCTGTGGCCGAGCGGTTCTAGGCGCTTCAGTCCGGAATCGTGGGACTGCTATGGTCGCAGAATCGAATCCTGCCTCGGGCATGGATGTGTGTGATGTCCTTAGGATAGTTAGGTTTAAGTAGTTCTAAGTTCTAGGGGACTGATGGCCTCAGATTTTAAGTCCCATAGTGCTCAGAGCCATTTGAACCATTTTTGAACACACAAATTGCTTACCTCATTTATATGGCTATGTAAACATACTGTCCTCTAGTGGGACGAAAAGCTTAAAAATTCTCTTTACTCCATAGGCAGATTGTTTGCTGATTAACGGAAAAAAAGTCTATCTTTC
Organism: Schistocerca nitens; assembly: GCF_023898315.1. Lineage (NCBI taxonomy): Eukaryota > Metazoa > Arthropoda > Insecta > Orthoptera > Acrididae > Schistocerca > Schistocerca nitens. The sequence goes on along the minus strand of NC_064618.1, from coordinate 51,387,057 downwards.
TTGTACAAAATATGTAGATGTCTAAAACCGCAGTTCTATTTTAAAAATAATAAAATCTTGAATAACAGAAATCTTTAAGTCTGCGTATTGAAGTTAATTACGATCTTTATACTTAATGGATTCTGTATCCTTCCAAAGAAGTTTTGATGCTTAACTAACAATTGATGCGTTGAGTCAACGTAAGCATATACACGTTAAAACGAAATCTAAAAAAAAGCTCCTTTTTTAAGGCTTCTTTCTTTTATTAATGATGAACCTACAGCACCCTTGCAGGTTGTAACAGATGATTCTTCCATAAAATTCATGTGCTAAGCCATACAATTAGCAGGACATTATGTCTACAACAGGTCATACCGTATTAAAATCTATAAATTTTAGTTTATTTAGTATATTATAAAATGTCGTGTGAGACACGTTGCAATTCATATATTCCTCTTATATTTTCCGTACAAATCTAAAATATTATCAATTATGAAAAAGGGAGTCTTTTCTGTTAAAAGCAGGCTGTTTTACGTTCATGGAGGCATAGGAATTCATTTTAAGTGAACAGATTAAACTGTACGTTATCGGAAGGACGAAGTTTCTGTATCGCAGGCAGCCAAAGTTTTAATGAAAATAAGACCCGCGAACTCAGGAAAGTTTAACTTGCGTTGGAAGTAATTGCGACAGCCTTTCACAAAATTATTCAGTTTTCGAGAGTCCTTAACTAACGTGTTTCCTCGGTGAAGGAAACAGATAAAAAAAAAAATCTTCGCAGTATATGTTGTTCCGTTGAATTTCATCACACTGTTACTTACAAGGCACCTGCGTCATTAATATCAGCAGAAACATTGTCCAGCTGGTGTTAATAACTTCATAATCAGTATTTTGTTACCACTGTGTTTTTGTTTGTAATTTATTCGCAAAAATGATGAATCCGTTAGCCTTCCGCTAAACTTTTACTGCTGTTCGTACCAGTTGAAACCTAGTAAAGTGCTGCAAGATGTTTGTCACGAGCTACATGGTTTCTGTAACTCTGGAGGGGCTTGCGTATTATCGATGTATCAGGGGAAATTGTACAACCTCTTAATAGGTAGCAAATAAAATTGTGCGTAAGCAACTTTAAGCTTATCATTGACACAAAAAGTATACTGCATTTTTTTTTTCTTTACCATCGTCCTAGCGCTTAAGGGAAAGGCTCAGACGTATTCTAGCGGCCTTTGATGTCAGTGTGCCTAATCTAATGCTGCTGACAGTACCACTCAAGCCAACGTTAATGTTACCCCAAGTACTACACTAAAATGTGTAACGGATTAGGTTGAGAAATGTGATTCGCCTTTATAACTTAGGCGCTGTATTCCATTATGCTCGGTAGAAGACGCAGCGAAAACAAATTACTCAGTGTTCAGTGACCAATGGCATCAGTACATATTTAACATGGTGTGACTGTAGTCGCAATCGCTGAAGCTACACTCTTCCGTTAACTGTATTCGCTTTATATCAGCTGGATGCAGTCACTTTTGGTTGTATTACATCGACAGTTATCCTACAGTTTCTAGGCTTCTGTCGATACATATGACGCTATTTAGGCCCATGAACAGTTTACACTATTGTCCATTGTTAGACGAACTCAGACAGTAACATTAATTAACATGCAATTTCACAGCACTCTCCATCTTTACAAGTAGATATAACCTGTGTCGACATTGGTTTTACTGAACTGTCGCTACGAATGGGCACATACCTGATGTGACGAAGGGGAGCAAACCAGAGTGATTATAAATGTGTCAATTAGTTCTATTAGCGATTCATTCTGCATGCAACAAAAATGTTACGTTCTGCCCGTAAGATTACGAGATCTTCTAATGTTACTTTTTAGTACACCGCAATCACCTTTAGTAAACCATCAAACTGAGTGGCCATTAACTAAAGGATTTATGAAAAGTCTTAGCAGGCTCGATCCAACTGTAGATTCGTCACCCGTAAAAATGCTTCTACTCACGAAAGTCATGCTGCACATCTTCGGTTTAGGAGCTGAAAATTTTAATAGGTCTCAAGTAGTTTCATTAATAACTCAAAAGTACTAGCTGTGCCTTAGTATATAACATTATTGTGATGAAGACTACATGTGTTCCAGTTTTCGGAGCACAAGCTTCAAAATTATCGCTGAAAAACGTAAGAATATACATGTTTTCTGTATTTGTATCTGTTCCGTACGCAACATATCTTCATGTTTCACTCAGTTGGTGACAGACTTACATCACCAGCCTGTCTCGAAATGTATGGTATCTATCTCTTGAGAGTCGCAGATCCTGCAAAAACTTTCACTGTAGTACGCCATATGCGGACGCTGACTAAAATAAAGACAAGCTAGCGAAAAAGAGGACATTTCACTTCAATAGGATAATTCCAGGGAGGACGTCAGGTTGTCGGCCATAGAGGATGTTACAAGATCTGGTGTCATCAATACGTCCGAACTTTTTAGTTTTTGAAAGAATGGTAACTCGCACCGTGTCAACAGCTTCCTGGCAGTGGTGTTGTCTTTGCTCTTTGCTCTGCTTAGTGAGCACTTTACCAGGGTGTCTACTATGATCCTAGGAGTTAAATACCTACAAAGGATGGACGAAAATGTGGAAACACCAGGAACACAGCACATTACCATTCCTAATACGTTGACATACAACGCACCTGGAATGAGATTTTCACTCTGCAGCGGAGTGTGCTTTGAATGAAACTTGCCGGCAAATTAAAACTGGACCGAGACTCGAACCCAGGACCTTTGCCTTTCACGGGCAAGTGCTGTGAGGACGGGGCGTCAGTCGTGCTTGGGTAGCTCAGTTGTAGAGCACTTGCCCGCGAAAGGCAAAGCTCCCGAGTTCGATTCTCGGTCCAGCACACAGTTTTAATCTGCCAGCAAGTTTCATTCAAAGCACATTCATGTAGTCTAGGAATGTATATGTGCAGTACGAATATAAAGGAATCGTATTGAATTCTTAGTTGGAAGTTCGAGTGATGATGATGCAGGTGGAATACGATCGCGCACCATTCTCTCCAAAGTAGCCCACAGAGGCTCACAGCAACATTGAGGTCTGGTGACTGTGATGGCGAGGGGAGATGCGACGATCCTTAGGCTCACAAAACGAGTCCTAGGCGATGCGGGTTGTTTGGACACGGACGCCGTCGTCTTGGAACAGAGCATCACCACCGAGAAACAAACATTGTACCCTGGGGTTCAGCTCATCAGCTAAATGGTTACGTAATCCTTGACAGGAACGCGACGTGTTGAGTAACCAAAGGGGCCATGGAATATCACGATATATCATTACCAAACTCCGCCATATTTTACTCGAGGGACGCAAACTCGACCAAAATGTGGACACAGTGTGAAACAAGACTCATCCGACCAAACGACTTTCTTCCGCTTCGTCGTCCAGGATTTATGGCTTCGGCATCACGTTTCCCTGTTATGGGCATTTGCACCACTGATGAGTGATTCTGGACGTCCAGCTCGCGCTGCGGTTCCCTACGTATGGAGCCTCCTTCGTGTTGTTTTGGAGCTTACAGGGCTCGCGAGTGCTACATTTAGTTCAGCAGTGACTTTTTCAACTGTCGCTCCCTTATTTTTTTGTGAAATTCTTTGAATTACCGTCTGTGATGATCAATCAACACACGCTTTCATCTACATTGTGACTTAGCGGGTAATGTTTCTCCACTTTCCACGTGTGCGGCATAATCTTCGATACTGTACTTTTGGAGCACCAAACTTTTCGGCTATCTTGGTTATGGAAGAATCCACCGTAATAGCAACAAAAACTTGCCTACCCTCGAATTCACCTAGCCCCGGAACAATGGACCCACAACAAAGCAGATGGCCGCTCGCTGTGGCGGAGCAGTTCTAGGCGCTTCAGTCCGGAACCGCGGTGCTGCTACGGTCGCAGGTTCGAATCCTGCCTAGGGCATGGATGTGTGTGATGTTCTTAGGTTAGTGAGCTTTAAGTAGTTCTACGTGTAGGGGACTGATGACCTCAGATGTTAAGTCCCATAGTGCTTAGAGCCATTTGAAGGATTTGAGCAACGCAGATCATGTTTTTTACCACAACTGACGCAGCTTTCACGGGTGCCGTTCTTGGTCAAATACTACGGCGCACCCTCCAGGCTTAGCTAGCATCTGTATTTACGTTTAAATATGCTTTTCTCGCGATGTTTCCTTATTTTTGTCCCACACCTGCATACAGACGGCCGTTAAATACAACACCGGAATGAACAGAAAAATAAAGAAATTTAACGCGCAGACACACACACACACACACACACACACACACACACACACACACACACACATATATATATATATATATATATATATATATATATATATATATATATATATATACTCCTGGAAATTGAAATAAGAACACCGTGAATTCATTGTCCCAGGAAGGGGAAACTTTATTGACACATTCCTGGGGTCAGATACATCACATGATCACACTGACAGAACCACAGGCACATAGACACAGGCAACAGAGCATGCACAATGTCGGCACTAGTACAGTGTATATCCACCTTTCGCAGCAATGCAGGCTGCTATTCTCCCATGGAGACGATCGTAGAGATGCTGGATGTAGTCCTGTGGAACGGCTTGCCATGCCATTTCCACCTGGCGCCTCAGTTGGACCAGCGTTCGTGCTGGACGTGCAGACCGCGTGAGACGACGCTTCATCCAGTCCCAAACATGCTCAATGGGGGACAGATCCGGAGATCTTGCTGGCCAGGGTAGTTGACTTACACCTTCTAGAGCACGTTGGGTGGCACGGGATACATGCGGACGTGCAGTGTCCTGTTGGAACAGCAAGTTCCCTTGCCGGTCTAGGAATGGTAGAACGATGGGTTCGATGACGGTTTGGATGTACCGTGCACTATTCAGTGTCCCCTCGACGATCACCAGTGGTGTACGGCCAGTGTAGGAGATCGCTCCCCACACCATGATGCCGGGTGTTGGCCCTGTGTGCCTCGGTCGTATGCAGTCCTGATTGTGACGCTCACCTGCACGGCGCCAAACACGCATACGACCATCATTGGCACCAAGGAAGAAGCGACTCTCATCGCTGAAGACGACACGTCTCCATTCGTCCCTCCATTCACGCCTGTCGCGACACCACTGGAGGCGGGCTGCACAATGTTGGGGCGTGAGCGGAAGACGGCCTAACGGTGTGCGGGACCGTAGCCCAGCTTCATGGAGACGGTTGCGAATGCTCCTCGCCGATGCCCCATGAGCAACAGTGTCCCTAATTTGCTGGGAAGTGGCGGTGCGGTCCCCTACGGCACTGCGTAGGATCCTACGGTCTTGGCGTGCATCCGTGCGTCGCTGCGGTCCGGTCCCAGGTCGACGGGCACGTGCACCTTCCGCCGACCACTGGCGACAACATCGATGTACTGTGGAGACCTCACGCCCCACGTGTTGAGCAATTCGGCGGTACGTCCACCCGGCCTCCCGCATGCCCACTATACGCCCTCGCTCAAAGTCCGTCAACTGCACATACGGTTCACGTCCACGCTGTCGCGGCATGCTACCAGTGTTAAAGACTGCGATGGAGCTCCGTATGCCACGGCAAACTGGCTGACACTGACGGCGGCGGTGCACAAATGCTGCGCAGCTAGCGCCATTCGACGGCCAACACCGCGGTTCCTGGTGTGTCCGCTGTGCCGTGCGTGTGATCATTGCTTGTATAGCCCTCTCGCAGTGTCCGGAGCAAGTATGGTGGGTCTGACACACCGGTGTCAATGTGTTCTTTTTTCATTTCCAGGAGCGTATATATATAAACACCTTAAAATACATGGTTCAATTTGTAGATGGTTTTGGCTACACAGGGCGCAAAATTTAATATACAGAGCGTGCATCTCTGGAGGCAATAACGGCTATAACGTGGCTAGGCATCAAACACAACTCAGCTTTGCACTATCCTTCTCGATACTGAAGTCACGACCACATTTGACTCAAGGAAATTCACGTGGATGTGAGGCGGTGCGTCATCGAACGAATTCTATGTCTGTTACCCAAGCACCAGCGGTGTGGAGCTGTTGCTTTCATGCATGCCGTTGAGTACGTCCCTGCTGATCCAATCGATTCCATATTCGCGTTACAGTCATAAGAACCCGGCTAACATCACGGAACAATAAACTGCAGCCTCATTAATCACGATCCTGTGGCAGTTGGGTTCCCACAGGTTCAAAAATGGTTCAAAGGGCTCTGAGCACTATGGGACTTAACATCTATGGTCACCAATCCCCTATAACTTAGAACTACTTAAACGTAACTAACCTAAGGCCATCCCACAACACCCAGTCATCACGAGGCTTCCCACAGATGCTGATAGCTGTTTATTCTCACAAACAACCAACACTCGAATGCGGTTTATGAATGAGGAATCTGCTGTCTAATCTTATCTTACAAAAGTTGTTACTATAAGACCGAATGATTTGCTGTTTCGATGAAACATAGTTTTTTGTGGAAAGTGTTGTAATATTAACTGATTTACATTGTAGACATTTGGAAATTGTGTATGAAACAACTCATCCGCTTAATGGCAACTAGGACTTGGTTTCGCCTGAAGAAATTTTCAACAACTATTTCGTATAAATGTTTGGGTATTTCTTTCAAACGGCGTTCAGTTTCGGCTTTCAGTGCATGGGAGGCCGTGGATTTCTTGGCGTAAGACTTCTGTCTCTATGCTGTTCATTTTTGGAACACAACCTACGACCAGCTTAGAGACAGAAGTGATGACAGTTTCTGCAGGACCTGAACATAATCTTGCAGGACAATGCTCAAGCACGTACAGTGCAAGCTGTTACTGATTTGTTTGACTGATGGGGCTGCTAAGTTATATACCAACTACTGCACTCCACTCACTTACGCCATCGTGATTTCAACCCGATTTCTAAACTTAAGGAAACACTCCACGGCTTAAGAAGTTATACAAATTAGTCGGGCAACAGACCGCGCTGCTCGAACTGTAAACACAACTGGCAATGCTAAGAGTGTCCTACGACTTCCACATCGCTGGCAACGGGTTATACACAATGCCGATGACTACTTTGAAGTTGCGTAAAACTTTGAAACACGTATCTATTTTGTACGAGCTGTAAATAAATACAGGGTGTTTCAAAAATGACCGGTATATTTGAAACGGTAATAAAAACTAAACGAGCAGCGATAGAAATACACTGTTTGTTGCAATATGCTTGGGACAATAGTACATTTTCAGGCAGACAAACTTTCGCAATTACAGTAGTTACAATTGTCAACAACAGATGGCGCTGCGGTCTGGGAAACTCTATAGTACGATATTTTCCACATATCCACCATGCGTAGCAATAATATGGCGTAGTCTCTGAATGAAATTACCCGAAACCTTTGACAACGTGTCTGGCGGAATGGCTTCACATGCAGATTAGAAGTACTGCTTCAGCTGTTCAATTGTTTCTGGATTCTGGCGGTACACCTGGTATTTCAAGTGTCCCCACAGAAAGAAGTCACAGCGGTTCATGTCTGGCGAATAGGGAGGCCAATCCACGCAGCCTCCTGTATGTTTCGGATAGCCCAAAGCAATCACACGATCATCGAAATATTCATTCAGGAAATTAAAGACGTCGGCCGTGCGATGTGGCCGGGCACCATCTTGCATAAACCACGAGGTGTTCGCAGTGTCGTCTAAGGCAGTTTGTACCGCCACAAATTCACGAAGAATGTCCAGATAGCGTGATGCAGTAATCGTTTCGGATCTGAAAAATGGGCCAATGATTCCTTTGGAAGAAATGGCGGCCCAGACCAGTACTTTTTGAGGATGCAGGGACGATGGGACTGCAACATGGGGCTTTTCGATTCCCCATATGCGCCAGTTCTGTTTATTGACGAAGCCGTCCAGGTAAAAATAAGCTTCGTCAGTAAACCAAATGCTGCCCACATGCATATCGCCGTCATCAATCCTGTGCACTATATCGTTAGCGAATGTCTCTCGTGCAGCAATGGTAGCGGCGCTGAGGGGTTGCCGTGTTTGAATTTTGTATGGATAGAGGTGTAAACTCTGGCGCATGAGACGATACGTGGACGTTGGCGTCATTTGGACCGCAGCTGCAACACGGCGAACGGAAACCCGAGGCCGCTGTTGGATCACCTGCTGCACTAGCTGCGTGTTGCCCTCTGTGGTTGCCGTACGCGGTCGCCCTACCTTTCCAGCACGTTCATCCGTCACGTTCCCAGTCCGTTGAAATTTTTCAAACAGATCCTTTATTGTATGGCTTTTCGGTCCTTTGGTTACATTAAACCTCCGTTGAAAACTTCGTCGTGTTGCAACAACACTGTGTTCTAGGCGGTGGAATTCCAACAGCAGAAAAATCCTCTGTTCTAAGGAATAAACCATGTTGTCCACAGCACACTTGCACGTTGTGAACAGCACACGCTTACAGCAGAAAGACGACGTACAGAATGGCGCACCCACAGACTGCGTTGTCTTCTATATCTTTCACATCACTTGCAGCGCCATCTGTTGTTGAAAATTGTAACTACTGTAATTTCGAAAGTTTGTCCGCCTGAAAATTTACTGTTGTCCCAAGCATATTGCAACAAACGGTGTATTTCTATCGCTGCTCATTTAGTTTTTATTGCCGTTTCAAATATACCGGTCATTTTTGAAACACCCTGTAGTTGCCACTATTAAAGTTCCAACCCTTGTATCTAAAATGGACTTCACTTCGTGGCAGTTTGACGTTTGTTGCTTGCCACCTTCACGGTCCTATAATTTTAGTGGACTAGCAGCTACAACACTTTGTTGTTACGTTGTTCTTACAAATGTATGTAGGACGTAAAAACTGTACGTGCCAGACAGACTGTCTTGGTGCGCGCACTACGGCGCCCAGCAGCTGGAAGTGGTTTTTCATTTTTCGCGTCCGCCTCCACCTCGCCGCCAGGTGTGCCTGTGAGGCGGGCCAGGCAGGCGGTGCGCTTGCGCCCACGCGGGCCGTCCGTCCCTCGGCGGGCAAACAGCGGCCTTTGACGCCCGCTAGCGCTGCCGCCGCCGCCGCCGCTGCCCGTTTGCTTATGAGCTCCGCTCGGCGGGGGCGTAATCTGCGAGAATATTGCCTCGGCTGCCTCATCCGGCGCGCACGCAATGCCCTCGGCAGCTCTCTGCTTCACGTCGGGGCCTCCAGCGCGTGTGTGAATAGAGAATCCAAAACTCGAGATTCGTGACGGGTACAGCACGTTGCCCCAATCCGCGTCGCCTCTCGCTGCTCGCTTCGCAATTTAACGAATTACCCTGGACGTGACGTGAATAGGCACGGGTTTCATACTTCTCGTTCTCCTGTGTACCCTGGCTCCGCTGCCGCAAACTAAGTACGGTGAGGAGGTCGCTGCAGTGGGCGTGGTACACGAACATCTGCAGCGCCATTGACGAGGACGCCACGATACCTGGCCTTACCACGCTACAGTACTCACTGTGTGGAATGATCAAGCCCCTTGTTGCTCTGTGTGATTCTTTTTAGCCATTATTCTTTTCACTGGTTTAATGTGGCCCGCCACGAATTCCTCTCATGCGCGAATCTCTGTATCTGGGACTACCAGTGGCAGCTCACGTCCTCAGTTATTTGTGCAGCAACAAAATACATAAATTCTTCGTAAGATATTGCTGCCATTTTTAATGCACTCGCAAACTGATATTAGTCTTGACCATTGTATTTCTTAATTTTATACTGCCTTATGTGACGTCCCCTCTCCGCGGCGTGCTGGTGTTGTCGACGCCGTGGAGCTGTTACTGCTACAGCTCCGTCGGTGCAGTCGAGACGTGATGCGCGATGATGGATGTCTCCGTCGGTTAACGAGAGACAAGATCTGGAAAAGCTCTTAAGAAATCATTCCTCGAGTAATGATTAAAGTTTGATTCCGAGTCCGCACAGTTTGCTTATTGATGCGAAACTGCGCACTCTGATTGTCTCTTATGGTTTGAAGTTGAATGATTACGTGCCCGGTTAACACTGTACTGCAGTAATTAATGAATCTTCCCTCATGAGCATCGTCCATATGACCAAAATCGAGGAAAAACTTCAATTGCAGATCGTATTGGTCGTTGTTTGTTCGTTGCCAAGTAAAATTGTTCGCTCTATATGACGCCAAATCCACAGATACTCTTTAACAATGTCTTAATTATCTTGCGTCGTCATATTGTGTATGTCCAAACCTTCCTTGTCACATCTAACAGTCCACGAATTTACTTCCAACTAAGTCACTGTTAATTAAGTTTTGATGAGCAATTACCAAAAATTCATAGAGTGATGGAGGCGAAACGTTGAATTTCCACTTTCGATGAAAAATTTCATTGTTCCTGTTGTGACTATGCAAGACAGCAAAGTCACAACGAGAGGAAGACGAAAGGCACGCGTTAAGCTCACGCAGATTGGCGTGAGGTCTGGAACAGGACAATGTCTTGAGAATTGCAATAAAGTACGAAAATCTTGTAATACTTAACTTTAATCCATAATCGGTGTACATCGCTCTTGTACAGATATAATCTCCATTTCACTAGACACTGGTAATGGCGCCTTGCTAGGTCGTAGCCAATGACTTAGCTGAAGGCTATGCTAACTATCGTCTCGGCAAATGAGAGCGTATTGGTCAGTGTAGCTTCGCTAGCAAAGTCGGCTGTACAACTGGGGCGAGTGCCAGTACGACTCTCTAGACCTGCCGTGTGGTGGCGCTCGGTCTGCTATCACTGACAGTGGCGACACGCTGGTCCGGCGTATACTAATGGACCGCGGCCGATTTAAAGGCTACCACCTAGCAAGTGTGGTGTCTGGCGGTGACACCACAGTTCCTTTTCGCTAAATACTTTATAAATATAACGCCACACGCACATACGTTTAATTAGCACTGGCAGTTCTGTTAGTTTCAAGTATCGTGACAATTACGACAGCTTTAACCCTCGGCGTAATTGTATCTTCTTCATGTATTCGTGTCAATGTCTCCTACTCGAGACTAAAAGTGTATTATAGCCTTTTGAAACTTTGTCCATTCCTTTCTATAAGTTGGCTTAGATGAATGTTGAATCCAATGCTGCCTACTTCCGTTAATAAAGTCCATCCACTCGGTATACACAGTCAGCATACTATCTCGGTTCAAGTCTCTAGTCTGAATATCAGTTCACAGAATCCGTGCGTCTACGTCACGCAACAACGACTCTTGAAAGTAAAACAATCTCGTCGCGCTCAGTTCGCTCAACTATTGCAAGAGCTGCTCTCGTATGCCTTGATAGCACGATAGCTAGCAAGCGACTTACTTTTTCCGTGAATGAGTATTGTAGACACATTGAATTTCTTCGTTGCGTTTACAACTCTCTTCCACATAAAAGTCATCTCTGACCGACATTTCTTTGGACTTAACTTTCATGGTATTTGATGTGTCGGCAGCTGGGCCAACACCTTGTAGAATGAAGTGGCTGAAAGTGCACGCTAAACTAACGCAGACGGGCGTGAAGTACTGGAACATGAGACTTATTAATGAATAAGAAGAACCGTACGTAGCTGGAATAATATACTTAACTTTATTCTCTTGTTGGAATACATCTCTTGAATAGTAGTAAACTATAAGCACTGATACAAATGGCGCCTTGCTAGGTAGTAGCTATGGAATAAGCTGAAGGCTATTCTATCAGTCTCTCGGCAAATGAGAGGAAGACTTGGTAGGTCTGGTCGCAAGCTATGTCGTCCGTACAACTGGGGCGAGGTCTAGTCCGTGTATTGTGACCTGCCATGTGGTGGCGCTAGGATTGCGATTACACAGTGGCGACACGCGGGTCCGACATGTACTACAGGACCGCGGCCGATTTAAGTTACCACCTAGCAAGTGTGGTGTCTAGCGGTGACACCACAGTATTAATTTGCAATTATTACTTAGATATTTGGCAAATAACAAGATGACCTTTCTTTCTTCTTCCTTTCTACCAAAGCGCTTTCTGTAATGCTTAATGTTGGTGTTCATCGAGACTTTCTGGTGATATCGGCAAAGTTGTCGTACCTGTCCGGGTAACTTTTCCCTACTTTACATCATGATGGTCTTTCCTAATTGGGTTTTTGGGTTCATTAGGGTGTTACACTTACCGTTTCGACCTCCCGAAAGTCCCAAACGCTCTACAAGAGAAATACATGAAAGGTATGCACACCGTAAGATGTGCATTCCATGTATTTTATCTGTGTTTTCGATTGAGTTATTGCTCCATTGAGTTATTGCTTCTTCTGTTTGTAAGAAAAACGTAAATGATTTGGCTGACAGGGTGGGCACCAATCTGCGGTTGTTTGCTGATGATGCCGTGGTGTACGGTGAGGTGTAGACCTTGTCTGATTGTAAAAGGATACGCCTTGGGCAAAATTTCCAGTTGGTGAGATGAATGGCAGCTAGCTCTAAATGTGGAAAAATGTAAGTTAATGCGGATGAGTAGAATAACAAACCTTATAAGTAGGCTGTTTACGTTTTTATGTTGCTAACGTCACGTAGCGATCTGTATGAAAATCACTGACTGAGCTGTGTGCAGTCTGTGGCTGATTGGCATTGGTGCAATATTGTAGTGTTGGGCAGTTGGATGTGAAGAGCGCATAGCGTTGCGCAGTTGGAGGTGAGCCGCTAGCAGTGGTGGATGTGGGGAGAGAGACGCCAGAGTTTTAAGATGTTAATATGAGCGGACGAGCTGGACGTGTGTCCGTCAGAAAAAGGAAGTTTGCCGAACTGGATGTCACAAATTATACATATATATTATGACTTTTGAACACTATTAAGGTAAATACATTGTTTGTTCTCCATCAAAATCTTTCATTTGCTAACTATGCCTATCAGTAGTTAGTCCCTTCACTAGTTAAAATCTCTTATTTAGCTGGCAGTTTTGGGGCACGCTGTATTGCAGTAGTTTGAGTCAAGAAGATTTTTGTGAGGTAAGTGATTCATGAAAGGTATAGGTTACTGTTAGTCAGGGCCTTTTGTAGGGATTATTGAAATTCAGATTGCGTTGCGCTAAAAAAAAAATTGTGTGTCAGTTTAGTGATGATCAGAATAAGTAAAGAGAGAGATGTCTGAGCACGTTCAGTTTTGCTCAGCTGTTTGAAAATCAAGTAACGTAAGAGGATTACCAACACTGTCATTTATAATTTTTTCTAAGGGGATGATAAACCTGTAATGTTCGGATAAAGTATTACTACTGTCGTGCTTGACACAGTCATGCCGTTTAAAAATCTGAGCATAATGTTTCAAAGCAATATGAGGTGGGACGAACATGTGAGAACTGTAATAGGTAAGGCGAATGATCGGCTTCGGTTTGTTCAGAGAGTTTTAGGAAAGAGTGGTTCATCTTTAAAGGAGACTGTGTGCGGGACGATGGTGCTACCTATTCTTGAGTTCTGCTCCAATGTTTCGGATCCGTACCAGGTCGGATTGAAGGAATACATCGAAGCAATTCAGAGGCGGGCTGTTAGATTTGTTACCGATAGGTTCGAACAACACGTAAGTGTGACGGAGATTCTTCGGGAACTCAAATGGGAATCCCTGGAGGAAAGGCGACGTTCTTTTCGAGAAACACTACTGAGAAAATCTAGAGAACCGGTATTTAAAGCTGACTGCCGAACGATTCTACTGCCGCCAACATACAATGCGCGTAACGACTACGAAGATACGAGAAATTAGGGCTCATACGAAGGCATACAGATAGTCGTTTTTCCCTCGCTCTTCTTGGTAGTGGCATAGGAAAGGAAATGATAAGTAATCCTACAGGGTATCCTCCGCCACGCACCGTATGGTGGCTTGCAGAGTATCTGTGTAGGTGTGGATGTAAATGTCTGTTTTACGATACTGTAGCAATGTATTCTTAACCAAACGCTTTCTCGTATTTCTTTTGTAGAACCTTTGAGAATGGCTTAAGGCCGAAACGCACAATGCAGTACAAAAATAACAAATACAGCGGTCAAGACTTGTATTAGTTTTTGAGTGAATTGCTTTTTGGATATATTCCAGTCCCTGCCTTCTGCTACTGTATTTACCCTCCGCAGCTCTCTCTACTACAATGGAAGTTATTGCTCGATGTCGTAATTCGTGCTCTCTCATCTTGTCCCTTCTTCTTGTCACTGTTTTCCGTATGTTCCTTTCTTCGTCGATACTGCTGAAAACCTCCTTCTTGTTAATGATACTAGTCCACTGAATTTTTTGACAATTTGCTATCGCCCACATCTCAATGGCTTCGATTCATTTCATTTTCTGTTTTCCTACAATCCAATATTCGCTACCGTACACTGCTGTGCCCCACAAGTACATTCACAGAAATTTCTTCTCCAAATTAAGGTTTATGTCTGACACTATGGACTTCTTTAGGCCAGCAATGGCCCCATTGCAGCACTAGTCCTCTTTTAATGGTTCAAATGGCTCTGAGCACTATGGGACTTAACATCTATGGTCATCAGTCCCCTAGAACTTAGAACTACTTAAACCTAACTAACCTAAGGACATCACACAACACCCAGCCATCACGAGGCAGAGAAAATCCCAGACCCCGCCGGGAATCGAACCCGGGAACCCGGGCGTGGGAAGCGAGAACGCTACCGCACGACCACGAGATGCGGGCCCACTTTTAATGTCCTTGCTTCGTCTGTTATTATTATTTTGCATCCAAGGTACCAGATTTCTTTAACTTCGTCTATTTCGTGATCATCAACTTTGATCTTAAGTTAATTTCTAATCCCATTTTTGTTATTCCTCATTATTCTGTCTTTCTTCGATTTACTCTCAATCTTTTTTCACTATCTCTGACGAGAGCATTGTCAGTTGCCAATCTCATCACTCATATGCTCTCATCCTGTATTTTCATGTCAGGCTCGCAACTTCTTTTTATTTCTCCCATTGCTTCTTCGATGCATATATTGAACAGTGGGTGCGAAAGACTGTGCCCCTGTTCTGCACCCTTATAATCCCAGAATTTCGGATATCCTGCACCGTTTTACATTGTCTAATGTTTTTTCTGGGCAGATAAATACAATGAAAGTGTTCAGAGTTTTGTTAACTCTTGTTTCCATGATCAAGAGCAAGTTTATAACTGCCATTCCGAAAGCCACACTGATTACCGTCCAACAGAGAGGGGCAGGAGGGAGAGAGTTAAGGTGGTAGCGGTACCAGAAATACCCTCCTCCACACATAGTAACGCAGCGCGCGAAGCATAGGGCAGAGTTGAGTCTGTGCTGAAATTTTGGTTACAGGCTCCGCCCCCGTGTTTCCACAGAAACTGGCGAAACTCCAAAAATCACCTTGTATTGGGTTGGTGCATACGTTGATATTGTTTTTCCCTAAGTTTAATAAAGACAACAGATACACAAAACAGAGATTTTAGTCAGCAATATATTCTTCTTCACTAGTTATAACATTCTGCAAGGCTGGGGTAAATTTTCGATTCCGCGATTATAGAAACGACATAGTTTGAGGCGAAACACTAGTCGAGCCATGTTCGGTGCGCATTTTCATCCGGAAAAGAAGTTCCTTGAAGGTTGCTGGATGACAGCGGAAGAGGTGAAAACCTGAGGGCGCAAGATGAGCGAATAATGTGGGTGCGGAACATCTGCAAAATGGTTCAAATGGCTCTGAGCACTATGGGACTTAACATCTGAGGTCATCAGTGCCCTAGAACTTTGAACTAATAAAACCTAAGGACATCACACACATCCATGCCCGAGGCAGGATTCGATCCTGCGACCGTAGCGGTCGCGCGGTTACAGACTGTAGCGCCTAGAATCGCTCGACCACTCCGGCCAGCGCGGAACATCTTACAAACCCCATTGCTGTCTAGTGTTTCTTGTCAGTCTAGCAGAATGCTGGTGCTCGTTATCATGCAGTAGCATCAATTCACACAGTCATCCTTGCCGTTGGTCTTGGATTGCGTCTGCAAGGCGAATCAATTGTTGACAATAAATGTCAGCCGTGATGGTTACCCCTCGTGGAAGCAACACCGTCGCTTTTCCACCAGATGCATAACGTTATCTTTTGTGGATGCGAGCAGATTTTTGAAGGGTTATTTGCTACTTTCTTTCATCTCAGTCATTCCTTCTTTTCCCAATGCTTGTATAAAACCACCAGTTCTCGTCAAGAATGGTCGGTGTTGGTCACGAGGCAACTTATGACGACGAAGGAGAGATGCACATATGGCCACCCAGTGATTTTTGTGAATTTCGCTTTGAGCATTCCGTATTCATAAACTCGATTTTTGAACCTTTCACATTGCATTGAAATGTCGAACGATGGTGAAATGATAACAAACCGGCCGCTGTGGCCGAACGGTTCTAGGCGCTTCAGTCCGGAACCGCGCTGTTGTTACGGTCGCAGATTCGAATCCTGCCTCGGGCATGGATGTGTGTGATGTCCTTAGGTTAGCAAAGTTTAAGCAGTTCTAAGTCTAGGGGACTGATGACCTCAGATGTTAAGTCCAACAGTGTTCAGAGCCATTTTTGGAATTATCACGGTTCACCACGTTTGCCAGCTCTCGAGTACACATGATCAATGCCATTAAACGACCTTACTCAAACCCCGAAAGTTTTCCTGAATGTGGAGAGTCACTAATGTGAAAACGATCTTCCTTAAAACAAGAAAACCTTTGTCTTGCTGTGCTCGGTCCAGTGGCCTTATCCCATACACGGCACAACCATTTCCGGCTTCCTCCGCTGCTGTCACCTTTCTTTCGACCTCTAACACAAGAATCTATCAGAAATGTTCAGATCTTCCCACTTGACACTCCATTTTCTAGCGTCCACAGCTCCACGTACTACCCTACTGGCCATTAAACTCTCTACACCAAGAAGAAATGCAGATGATAAACGGGTATTCATTGGACAAATATATTATACAAGAACTTAAATGTGATTACATTTTCACGCAATCTGGTTTCATAGATCATGAGAAATCAATACACAGAACAACCACCTCTGGCAGTAATAACGCCCTTGATACGCCTGTGCATTGAGTCAAACAGAGCTTGGATGGAGTGTACAGGTACAGCTGCCCATGCAGCTTCAACACGATACCACAGTTCATCAAGAGTAGTCACTGGCGTATTGTGACGAGCCAGTTGCTCGTCCACCATTGACCAGACGTTTTCAGTTGGTGAGAGATTTGGAGAATGTGCTGGCCAGGGCAGCAGTTGAACATTTCTGTATCCAGAAAGGTCCGTACGCGAACTGCAACATGTGGTCGTGCATTATCCTGCTGAAATGTAGGGTTTCGCAAGGATCGAATGAAGGGTAGAGCCACGGGTCGTAACACATCTGAAACGTAACGTCCACTGTTCAAAGTGACGTCAATGTGAACAAGAGCTGACCGAGACGTGTAACCAATGGCACCCCATACCATCACGGTGGGTGATACGCCAGTATGGCGATGACACATGCAAACTTCCAATGTGCGTTGACCACGATGTCACCAAACACGGATGCAACCATCACGATTCTGTAAAAAAGAACCTGGATTCATCCGAAAAAATGACGTTTTACCATTCGTGCACCCAGGTTCATCGTTGAGTACACCATCGCAGGCGCTCCTGTCTGTGATGCAGCGTCAAGGATAACCGCAGCCACGGTCTCCGAGCTGATAGTCCATGCTGCTGCAAACGTCGTCGAACTGTTCGTGCAAATGGTTGTTGTCTTGCAAACGTCCCCATCTGTTGACTCAGGGATCGAGACGTGGCTGCACGAATCGTTACAGCCATGCGGATAAGATGCCTGTCATCTCTACTGCTATTGATACGAGGCCGTTGGGATCCCGCACGGTGTTCCGTATTACCCTCCTGAACCCACCGATTCCATATGCTGTTAACAGTCATTGGATCTCGACCAACGCGAGCAGCAATGTCGCGATACGATAAACTGCAATCGCGATAGGCTTCAATCCGACCTTCATCAAAGTCGGAAACGCGATAGTACGCATTTCTCCTCCTTACACGTGGCATCACAACAACGTTTCACCAGGCAACGCCGGTCAACTACAGTTTGTGAATGAGAAATCGGTTGGAAACTTTCCTCATGTCAACACGTTTCCGGTGTCGCCACCGGCGCCGGCATTGTGTGAATGCTCTGAAAAGTTAATCATTTGGATATCACAGCATCTTCTTCCTGTCGGTTAGATTTCGCGTCTGTAGCACGTCATCTTCGTGGTGTAGCAATTTTAATGGCCAGTAGTTTACCTCTAAACGACAAAATGACAATATGTAAAGTCAATGGAAGAGTGAACAACAAATAAAAAATGATAGTCGATAAATAAAGCTATAGCAACCGGAATACCAACATGCCAAACAAAAAAGCTAAGAACATATGTATGAACTTAGCAGAATAAATATTGTGTTAATTTAACTGCATAAGCGGTGTGAAACGTGCAAAAAAAATAACACTGTGCATTTACCCCGAGGGCAACATTCACGTTCAGACCCACGTCTCCCTGAGCTGCTCTCGACGTTCCGTCACCGACGCCCTATGGTGGCCGGCCTCGTCGCCATGCTGTTCGACGTCAGCGTCAGAGGTGGGCGGGCCGCCATGTTTGCGCAGCAATAAAGCCCGGCCAGGCTGCCGTTGATTGCGACCTGCGCCTCTCCTCCGCCCTTCTGGCTTTCCCTCAGTGTACCAGCACACTGCCCGGAACAGGGCCTGTAGCCTATTGGCCAGCCATTGGTGTAACCAACTGCTTAAAGAAAAAGTATCGGATGTTTGCTTAACTACTACTCCGTGAAACAAAGTGGCCTGTAATTACTTCACTCTCATTTATTCGTTATTTATACAGACCTTACAACACCGCATTGCCCATGCAAACTTCTCTGCCTCGTGATGGCTGGGTGTTGTGTGCTGTCCTTAGGTTAGTTAGGTTTAAGTAGTTCTAAGTTCTAGGGGACTGATGACCATAGATGTTAAGTCCCATAGTGCTCAGAGCCATTTGAACCCATGCAAACATAATAACACCCACTGTCTCTATATTTCGGAATAATACGAGGGCCGTTCAGAAAGTAACCTCCGGTTGATTTAAAAAAATACACCAAGTTAAATAAAAATATTTTAATATATACATCTTACAACTACATCTTTGCACTATTTTTCTACATAGTCTCCGTAGCGATTGAGGCACTTATCGTATCTCTTCACAAGCTTTGAAATTCCTTCTGCATAAAAATCACCCGCTTGTTCCTGGAGCCAGCCTGTGACCCCATCTTTGAGCTCTTCGTCGTCATCAAACCGCTGTGACCCGAGCCATTTCTTCCAATGCATGAAGAGGTGATAATCACTTGGCGCCAGGTCTGGGCTGTAAGGTGGATGGTTGATAACGTCCCACTTGAAGGACTCAAGAAGGGCCGTTGTTCTGCGAGCAGAGTGAGGACGGGCGTTATCGTGCAAAAAAACGATACCGGAAGTCAGCATACCACGGCGTTTGTTCTGTATAGCCCGTCGTAACTTTTTTATTGTTTCACAGTACACGTCTTGATTAATGGTCGTACCACGTTCCATGAATTCAACCAACAACATCCCAAAACACCGTTGCCATCAGTTTTCTGGCAGAAAAATCTTGCGAGGCTTTTCTTGGTTTGGTAGGCGAATTTGAATGTGCCCACATCTTTGATTGTTCTTTTGTCTCAGGGTTCACGTACTTAATCCAGGTTTCGTCACCGGTCACGATTCTGTTTAACAATGGTTCTCCTTCGTCCTCATAACGTGACAGAAAGTCTAATGCAGACGCCATTCTTTGAGTTTTGTGGTGGTCGGTAAGAATTTTGGGCACCCATCGTGCACAGAACTTACGGTAACCCAATCTTGCTGTCACTATCTCGTACAAGAGAGTCTCAGAAATCTGTGGAAAACCAGTAGACAACTCCGACATTGAGAAACGTCGATTTTCACGAACTTTTGCATCAACTGTCTGAACGAGTTCGTCAGTCACCAATGATGGTCTACCACTCCTCTCTTCATCATGAACGTTTTCTCGTCCACTTTTAAATAAACGTATCCATTAACAGACAACTCCTTCACTCATAACTCTTGGTCCGTACACGGCACAAAGCTCACGATGAATAGCTGCTGCAGAATATCCTTTGGCTGTAAAAAACCTTATGACAGCACGCACTTCACATTTGGCGGGGTTTTCTATTGCAGCACACATTTCAAACTGCCACAAAAAATTAACTAGCGCAGGTACGACGTTCACTCGACCACGGCTTGATGCCGACTGACCTGTTGAGTGCGTGAACGCACAGATGGCGTCGCTACTCCCCCCACAACCCGCACTGTGACCAATCGGAGGTTACTTTCTGAACCGCCCTCGTACATTCTAGGAAAAAAAAAGGCAACACACCACGAAGGAATTATTCAAATCGGCCGGAAATCTACATCTACATCTACAGCCATACTCCGCAAGCCACCTGACGGTGTCTGGCGGAGGGTGCCTTGAGTACCTCCTTCGGTTCTCCTTTCTGTTCCAGTCTCGTACTCTTCGTAGAAAGAAAGATTGTCTGAAAAATCTACCACACTTATTCCTTGCACCTTTTTCTAGAAAAACGGGACAGACAGTTCTCATACAAAATATCCAGATGGTGATTTTATTGACGCCGTCTTTTCTCGAAATTCCTCTTGCAGTTCTTGATAAGGTTTCGTTCACAGCTCGAATAATTCATTCTTGAAGTGCACAGTTTCGTACCTCTTCTGGTCGTGTAGGATCTGAAACTCTCCTCTGAGATATGAAAAATTTGGTGTTGTGTAAACAGTTTTACACAAGATTATGCCTCTGTGTGGGTTCTCATCTCTCTGATTTTGTCCTCATGGTCTCTTCGCGAGATATACGTAGCAGGGAGCAATATACTGCTTGACTCCACGGTGAAGGTATGTTCTTGAAACTTCAACAAAAGCCCGTACCGAGCTACTGAGCGCATATCTTTCTGGGTCTTCCACTACAGTTTATCTATAATCTCCGCAACACTTTCGCGATTACTAAATGATCCTGTAACGAAGCGAACTGCTCTCCGTTGGATCTTCTCTATCTCTTCTATCAACCCTATCTGGTACGGATCCCACACCCGTGAGCAGTATTCAAACAGTGGGCGAACAAGTGTACTGTTACTTACTTCCTTTGTTTTCGGAGTGCATTTCCTTAGGATTCTTCCAATAAATCTCAGTGTGGCATCTGCTTTACCGACGATTAATTTTATATTGTCATTCCGTTTTAAATCACTCCTAATGCCACTCCCAGATAATTTATCGAATTAACTGCTGATGATTTATGGAATTAACTGCTGCCATATTGTGGCTAAATGATAAAGGATCATTCTCTCTACGTATTCGCAGCACATTACACTTGTCTACATTGAGATTCAGTTTCCATTCCCTGCACCATGCGTCAATTCGTTGCAGATCCTCCTGCATTTCAGTACAATTTTCCATTCTTACAACCTTTCATTATACTAGAGTGTGCTCCCTGCCGCCGTTGGATAAGCAGCTGCAGCAGCAAGTCGTATACTCCTAGCTCACTCATTTCTTACATAGTTTAATTCTTAATTTCTTTGCATGTTTTTGGTACTTGCATTGTTTGATACATAAATTTCGGGCGTATTATAGAATTTGAGAGTTGTAGCATCGCGTTTTAGTACCTGAATAGTGTAAATTCGCGTAGTCGTTCGTCTTTTGTTTTTGTTTTGAACGGCCAGTGTCTGTTGGTCAGTCAGTGTGCTCCCTGCCGCCGTTGGATAAGCAGCTGCAACAGCAAGTCGTATACTCCTAGCTCACTCATTTCTTACATAGTTTAATTCTTAATTTCTTTGAGTGTTTTTGGTACTTCCATTGTTTGATACATAAATTTCGGGCGCATTATAGTATTTGCGAGTTGTAGCATCGCGTTTTAGTACCTGAATAGTGTAAAATCGCGTAGTCTCCTTCCGCTGCCGAGCAGTGTGTCAGCAGTGCGTTAGCAGCAGCATTACTGCATTTACTAGGCAATCTTGTATTTTAATAACCGTTTAAATTTTGTCGATTTATTTGAGCTCTCTGTAGATTAGTTCAGACGTTCTTTGCAAAACAGTTTTTAGCATGGATAGGGACTGCAACTGCTGTGTTCGAATGCAGGCTGAGTTGGCATCCCTTCGCTCCCAGCTTCAGGCAGTGTTGGCTTCGGTCACACAGCTTGAGGCTGTTGCCAATGGGCATCACTGTGGGTGTCCGGATGGGGGTTTGTCAGGGACGGCCAGCTCGTCCCACACATCCCCCGATCGGACTAAGACTGTGGTTGCCCGGGATACTGCCCGCATTGAGGCTGATCCCTCACCTGTGGTAGAGTGGGAGGTAGTCTCAAGGTGTGGCAGGGGGCGAAAGACATTCCGGAGGCCTGAACGGAAGGCCTCTCCAGTTTGTCTGACGAACCGGTTTCAGGTTCTGTCTCAGGCTGATACTGATCTTCGGCCTGACATGGCTGCTTGTCCTGTTCCAGAGGTTGCCCCTCAGTCTGCAAGATCCGGGCGGTCGCAGAGGGTGGGCTTACTCGTAGTTGGGAGCTCCAACGTCAGGCGCGTAATGGGGCCCCTTAGGGAAATGGCAGCAAGAGAGGGGAAGAAAACCAATGTGCACTCCGTGTGCATACCGGGGGGAGTCATTCCAGATGTGGAAAGGGTCCTTCCGGATGCCATGAAGGGTACAGGGTGCACCCATCTGCAGGTGGTCGCTCATGTCGGCACCAATGATGTGTGTCGCTATGGATCGGAGGAAATCCTCTCTGGCTTCCGATGGCTATCTGATTTGGTGAAGACTGCCAGTCTCGCTAGCGGGATGAAAGCAGAGCTCACCATCTGCAGCATCGTCGACAGGACTGACTGCGGACCTTTGGTACAGAGCCGAGTGGAGGGTCTGAATCAGAGGCTGAGACGGTTCTGCGACCATGTGGGCTGCAGATTCCTCGACTTGCGCCATAGGGTGGTGGGGTTTCGGGTTCCGCTGGATAGGTCAGGAGTCCACTACACGCAGCAAGCGGCTACACGGGTAGCAGGGGTTGTGTGGCGTGGACTGGGCGGTTTTTTAGGTTAGATGGCCTCGGGCAAGTACAGAAAGGGCAACAGCCTCAAAGGGTGCGGAGCAAAGTCAGGACATGCGGGGACCAAGCAGCAATCGGTATTGTAATTGTAAACTGTCGAAGCTGCGTTGGTAAAGTACCGGAACTTCAAGCGCTGATAGAAAGCACCGAAGCTGAAATCGTTATAGGTACAGAGAGCTGGCTTAAGCCAGAGATAAATTCTGCCGAAATTTTTACAGAGGTGCAGACGGTGTTTAGGAAGGATAGATTGCATGCAACCGGTGGTGGAGTGTTTGTCGCTGTTAGTAGTAGTTTATCCTGTAGTGAACTAGAAGTGGATAGTTCCTGTGAATTATTATGGGTGGAGGTTACACTCAACAACCGACCTGGGTTAATAATTGGCTCCTTTTACCGACCTCCCGACTCAGCAGCGTTAGTGGCAGAACAACTGAGAGAAAATTTGGAATACATTTCGCATAAATTTCCTCAGCATGTTATAGTCTTAGGTGGAGATTTCAATTTACCAGATATAGACTGGGACACTCAGATGTTTAGGACGGGTGGTAGGGACAGAGCATCGAGTGACATTATACTGAGTGCACTATCCGAAAATTACCTCGAGCAATTAAACAGAGAACCGACTCGTGGAGATAACATCTTGGACCTACTGACAACAAACAGACCCGAACTTTTCGACTCTGTAAGTGCAGAACAGGGAATCAGTGATCATAAGGCCGTTGTAGCATCCCTGAATATGGAAGTTAATAGGAATATAAAAAAAGGGAGGAAGGTTTATCTGTTTAGCAAGAGTAATAGAAGGCAGATTTCAGACCACCTAACAGATCAAAACGAAAATTTCTGTTCCGACACTGACAATGTTGAGTGTTTATGGAAAAAGTTCAAGGCAATCGTAAAATGCGTTTTAGACAGGTACGTGCCGAGTAAAACTGTGAGGGACGCGAAAAACCCACCGTGGTACAACAACAAAGTTAGGAAACTACTGCGAAAGCAAAGAGAGCTTCACTCCAAGTTTAAACGCAGCCAAAACCTCTCAGACAAACAGAAGCTAAGCGATGTCAAAGTTAGCGTACGGAGGGCTATGCGAGAAGCGTTCAGTGAATTCGAAAGTAAAATTCTATGTACAGACTTGACAGAAAATCCTAGGAAGTTCTGGTCTTACGTTAAATCAGTAAGTGGCTCGAAACAGCATATCCAGACACTCCGGGATGATTATGGCATTGAAACAGAGGATGACACGCGTAAAGCTGAAATACTAAACACCTTTTTCCAAAGCTGTTTCACAGAGGAAGACCGCACTGCAGTTCCTTCTCTAAATCCTCGCACAAACGAAAAAATGGCTGACATCGAAATAAGTGTCCAAGGAATAGAAAAGCAACTGGAATCACTCAACAGAGGAAAGTCCACTGGACCTGACGGGATACCAATTCGATTCTACACTGAGTACGCGAAAGAACTTGCCCCCCTTCTAACAGCCGTGTACCGCAAGTCTCTAGAGGAACGGAGGGTTCCAAATGATTGGAAAAGAGCACAGGTAGTCCCAGTCTTCAAGAAGGGTCGTCGAGCAGATGCGCAAAACTATAGACCTATATCTCTGACGTTGATCTGTTGTAGAATTTTAGAACATGTTTTTTGCTCGAGTATCATGTCGTTTTTGGAAACCCAGAATCTACTATGTAGGAATCAACATGGATTCCGGAAACAGCGATCGTGTGAGACCCAACTCGCGTTATTTGTTCATGAGACCCAGAAAATATTAGATACAGGCTCCCAGGTAGATGCTATTTTTCTTGACTTCCGGAAGGCGTTCGATACAGTTCCGCACTGTCGCCTGATAAACAAAGTAAGAGCCTACGGAATATCAGACCAGCTGTGTGGCTGGATTGAAGAGTTTTTAGCAAACAGAACACAGCATGTTTTTATCAATGGAGAGACGTCTACAGACGTTAAGGTAACCTCTGGCGTGCCACAGGGGAGTGTTATGGGCCCATTGCTTTTCACAATATATATAAATGACCTAGTAGATAGTGTCGGAAGTTCCATGCGGCTTTTCGCGGATGATGCTGTAGTATACAGAGAAGTTGCAGCATTAGAAAATTGTAGCGAAATGCAGGAAGATCTGCAGCGGATAGGCACTTGGTGCAGGGAGTGGCAACTGTCCCTTAACATAGACAAATGTAATGTATTGCGAATACATAGAAAGAAGGATCCTTTATTGTATGATTATATGATAGCGGAGCAAACACTGGTAGCAGTTACTTCTGTAAAATATCTGGGAGTATGCGTGCGGAACGATTTGAAGTGGAATGATCATATAAAATTAATTGTTGGTAAGGCGGGTACCAGGTTGAGATTCATTGGGAGAGTGCTTAGAAAATGTAGTCCAGCAACAAAGGAGGTGGCTTACAAAACACTCGTTCGACCTATACTTGAGTATTGCTCATCAGTGTGGGATCCGTACCAGATCGGGTTGACGGAGGAGATAGAGAAGATCCAAAGAAGAGCGGCGCGTTTCGTCACAGGGTTATTTGGTAACCGTGATAGCGTTACGGAGATGTTTAATAAACTCAAGTGGCAGACTATGCAAGAGAGGCGCTCTGCATCGCGGTGTAGCTTGCTCGCCAGGTTTCGAGAGGGTGCGTTTCTGGATGAGGTATCGAGTATATTGCTTCCCCCTACTTATACCTCCCGAGGAGGTCACGAATGTAAAATTAGAGAGATTAGAGCGCGCACGGAGGCTTTCAGACAGTCGTTCTTCCCGCGAACCATACGCGACTGGAACAGGGAAGGGAGGTAATGACAGTGGCACGTAAAGTGCCCTCCGCCACACACCGTTGGGTGGCTTCTGGAGTATGAATGTAGATGTAGATGTAGCATCATCCGCAAAAAGACTCAGTGAACTTCCGATGTTATCCGCAAGGTCATTCATATATATTGTGAATAGCAACGGTCCTAACGACACTCCCCTGCGGCACACCTGAAATCACCCTCATCTCGGAAGACTTCTCTCCATTGAGGATGACATGCTGCCTTCTGTTATCTAGGAACTCTTCAATCCAATCACACAATTCGTCTGATAGTCCATATGCTCTTACTTTGTTCATTAAACGACTGTGGGGAACTGTATCGAACGCCTTGCTTGTACAGACAAACAAATGATTGCAGTTTCAGAAAGTATAGGATGTTTTATGTAAGACAACGAGCTTCACAAATTGAGCAAGTCAGTCACGGATCAGTACACCTCTGGTAGTTGTGCAAGCTGTTATTCGGCTTGGCATTAATTGATAGAGTCTTCGGCCTGGAGTCTCATTCGCCGTTGTAGGACTGTCTTCAGTGATGAGTCCCGCTTCAAACTGAGCTCGAGTATCAGCGATGACGCGTGTGGGCACTCACCGGACGGTGTTTGGATACCAACTTGACCGTTGCAAGCCAAACGGCCCAACATCCAGAAGAGATGATCTGGTGTGCCATTTCATTTCATAGTACGGCTCCTTTGTTTCACACCTGGGGCACCATTTCAGCACAGCATTAGGTCGAGGACATTCTGCAGCCCGTTTCACTGCTCTTCCTGGCAGGCCGACCCGGTCTCACACTTCAGCAAGATAATGCCCTCCCGCACACGGCGAGTGTTTCTACTGCTTGTCTTCGTACTTTCAAAATCCTACGTTGACCAGTAGGGCCGCCGGATCTCTCTCCACTTGAGAACGTTTGGAGCGTTATAGAGAGGGCCCTCCAACCACCAAGGAATTTTGACGATCTGAAACGACAATTGAATAGAATTTGGTACGATATTCCTCAGGAGGACATCCGACTACTCTATCAATCGATGCCAAAATTGTTAAGGCTTTCGTGGCCACTTGTTGACTAACTGCCTATAGCTTCTGTCTCGGGTTCTTCGGGCGACGTTCATCTAATGATTTTACTGACGTTTCGCCAGCACGAGTAGCTGGAATTGTCAAAGCTTCACCCTCCATTGCCGGTGGTGAACTGGAGCCGAGCTCGCGGCCGCAGACTATGTGTACGTACCTGGCGCGCCAACGTCCGAGGGCTTCTCCGCTGTCATTTCCGGTACGGTTCTCCTCTTGCTACCTGCGACGGTCGTTCGCTGCAGTTAGGGAAGCCAGGATCCGTTTACCTTAAGGCTTTCCTCTTTCTGGTTGAAGCTGTTCCCGTGTCTTTGTATTTCTACAGCCTCCCTGAACAAGCTCGTGTGATAGTGCTTCTCTACAGCCAGAATTTCCGTGTCGGCAGATTTTATTACGTGGTCGGTCTCACTCAGTGCGTGCTCTGCCACGGCCGATTTTTCCACCTCCCCCAACCTGCAATGTCGCTTATGTTCTTTTATCCTAGTGTTGATTGATCGTCCAGTCAAAATGGCTCTGAGCACTATGGGACTCAACTTCTGTGGTCATTAGTCCCCTGGAACTTAGAACTAGTTAAACCTAACTAACCTAAGGACATCACATACATCCATGCCCGAGGCAGGATTCGAACCTGCGACCGTAGCAGTCGCGCGGTTCCGGACTGAGCGCCTAGAACCGCTAGACCACCGCGGCCGGCTGATCGTCCAGTCATTCCGACATAAACTTTCCCGCACGTGCTTGGTATACGGTATTCCCGACATTGCAAGTGCCTCCCTTTTCTCCTTTCCCGATCTGAGAAACTCTTTTATCTTCCTTGTCGGTTTGAAAATAGCCTTTACGCCATGTTTGCACGATATACGGCCGATTCTGTCCGTCACTCTGGGAATGTACGGCAGAAAGGCCGTATCCGACATTCCTTTTTCTGATTCCTTACTTCGCCGAGTGTTTGGCTCTGTTACACCTGTAACATAATTTGTGGAGTACCCATTACTCCTCAGAACACTTTCAAGGTGTTGCATTTCGCGTGTGTAGTGCTGTGGCTCACATATTCGTCCTCCTCCCGTTACGAGCGAATTTATCACGCCTCTTTTCTGGCTCGTGTGGTGGTTTGATAGTTCGTGCAGGTATCGGTCCGTTTGTGTCGGTTTTCTGTACCCGCTGTGCCAGGTGGTACAGATACGTCGATGATACTTTCGTTGTGTGGAGCCATGGTGAAGAACAGCTAGCTGACTTCCTAAGACACTTCAACAGCCTCCATACTAACATAAAATTTACCATGGAAGTATAAAAGGACAAAAAAACTGCCATTTCTAGATGTGCTGGTCACAAGGGATGGCGAAAACCTGTGACACAGTGTGTATAGAAAACCGACACACACGCTCCGATACCTGCACAAACTATCAAACCACCACCCGTGCCAGAAAAGAGGCATCATTAATACGCTTCTAACGCGAGCAGGACGAATATGTGGGCCACAGCACCTCAGCCGTGAAATGCAACACCTGGAAAGTGTTCTGAGGAGCAATGCATATTCCACAAATTATATTAGAAGTGTAACAGAGCCAAATACTCGGCGAAGTAAGGAACCAGAAAAAGAAAAGTCGAATACGGCCTTTCTGCCCTTACATTCCCAGATTGACGGTCAGAATCGGCCGTATATTGCGCAAAGATGGCGTAAAGACGACTTTCAAACCGACAAGGAATATCAAAGAGTATCTTACATCGGCAAAGGAGAAAAGGGTCCCACGGACCCACTTGCAGTGTGGGGAATATCGAATACCATGCACATGCCGAAAAGTCTATGTCGGAATGACTGGACGATCAATCAACACCAGCATCAAAGAACATGAGCGACACTGCAGGTTGGGGCAGGTGGAGAAATCAGCCGTGGCAGAGCACGCACTGAGTGACGCTGACCACGTAATAAAATTTGCCGACACGAAAGTTTTGGCTGTAGAGAAGCTCTATCACATGTGCTTGTTCTGGGAAGCTGTAGGAATATAAAAACACGGGAACAGCTTCAACAAGAAAGAGGAAAGCCTTAAGGTAAACGGATCCTGGCTGCCCGTACTGCACCTAAGGACCGTCGCAGGTAGAAAGAGGAGAACCGCACCGGAAATGACCGCGGAGAAGCCCTCGGACGTTGGCGCGCCGGGTACATACAGTCTGCGGCCGCGAGCTCGGCTCCAGTTCACCAACGGCAATGGAGGGTGAAGCTTTGACAATGCCAGACACTCGTGCTGGCTAAACGTCAGAAAAATCATTAGATGAACGTCGGACGAAGAACCCGAGACAGAAGCCAACAGGCAGTTTGTCAATCAGTGCCAAGTCGAATAACTTCTGACATAAGGGTCGGAGGTGGACCAATGTGTTATTGACTAGCTCAGTCTGTGAAGCTGTTTCTCTTGAATAAATCATCCAATGTTTCTGAAATTGCAATAATTCGTTTAACTGTACATGTACATCACATTCACATCGGATAATTCCTTCATGGCCGGCCGGAGTGGCCCTGCGGTTCTAGGCGCTACAGTCTGGAGCCGAGCGACCGCTACGGTCGCGATTTCGAATCCTGCCACGGGCGTGGATGTATGTGATGCCCTTAGGTTAGTTCGGTTTAAGTAGTTCTAAGTTCTCGGCGAATGATGACCTCAGAAGTTAAGTCACATAGTGCTCAGAGCCATTTGAACCATTCCTTCACGGTGCGTCGATTTTTCATTCGTCTTAGTATGTATTTGTAAAAACATACATGATGTTTACACATGGTGTCTATAAATTGGTGTTCATAAATGTAACTGCTTTCATAAGTCCATATGATCATGGGTTCAAATATCCTTCGTTAGAGTGTTACGAAAATAAAGCCCTTTAGTCACCACTGATTATGCAACAAATCTCAGACATGCAAATTTGATTACGTTCTTATTTGCAGATGTTGTTCGTTCTTGCTATTAGGTTGTCTGACTGTATTTTGTTCTGGGTAGCGCATATCAAAGCAACTTGTTTTGTTTTGTGTGACGGTTTTTTGTTCTTTTGTGTTATTTTGAGAGTACTTTCCATCACCTTGCAAAACAATATGTTCAGTGAACCAGATGACGCATGTACGGCCTAGCAGATGGGAAAGTAGTAGCAGTACGTCCACTTTATAAATAAGATAACCTTGTGTAATAATGGCCACATAACTCCACCAAAAATTGCGTATCTCAGAGCAGAGTTTCAGATGCCACACGACCAGAACAGGTACGAAACTGTGTACTTCAAGAATGAATTATTCGAGCTATGAACGAAAACTCATCAAGAACTGGAAGAGGAATTTCGAGAAAAGACGGCGTCAGTAAAATCACCATCTGGATATTTTGCATGAGAACCATTTGTCCCGTTTTATCTACAACGCGGTGCATGGAATAAGTGTGGTAGATTTTTCAGCTAAGAATAAATTTTTGTCAAGGCATGTTACGACAGTGTGCTGTGTTAATGCATGTCTCAAATGGTTCAAATGGCTCTGAGCACTATGGGACTTAACATCTTAGGTCATCAGTCCCCTAGAACTTAGAACTACTTAAACCTAACTAACCTAAGGACATCACACACATCCATGCCCGAGGCAGGATTCGAACCTGCGACCGTAGCAGTCCCGCGGTTCCGGACTGCAGTGCCTAGAACCGCAAGAGCACCGCGGCCGGCCGCATGTCTCAGCATTTACTTCACTGAAGGGTATGGTTTAATACATAAAGGTATCTGCTATTATCACAACAATCAC
Source organism: Schistocerca nitens (assembly GCF_023898315.1). Lineage (NCBI taxonomy): Eukaryota > Metazoa > Arthropoda > Insecta > Orthoptera > Acrididae > Schistocerca > Schistocerca nitens. Next base: position 51,356,357 of record NC_064618.1, on the reverse strand, counting down.
TTCTGGGCATAAGAAAACCCTAATTGAAAGAGACAGGACAAACAGCAACAGCCGGCCGCTGTGGCCGAGCTGTTCTAGGCACTTCGGTCTGGAACCGCGCTGCTGCTACGGTTGCAGGTTCGAATCCTGCCTCGGGCATCGATGTGTGTGATGTCCTTAGGTTAGTTAGGTTTAAGTAGTTCTAAGTGTAGGGGACTGATGACCTCAGATGTTAAGTCCCATAGTGCTTAGAGCCATTTGAACCATTTTTGAAACAGAAACAGTGATTCAACAGCAACACCTTATTGGTCCCCATTTCTTCCTACAACGTCTAAATGGATGCATCTACGGTTTCTCAGCAATGGAGTGCATCATTTAGTCTATAATATACCTCTAGACGTCATCAAATAAATGTGGCATTTGCTCGATGCTGGTCCATGACATTTTAATCTTTCACTGTTATCTCGCTGCCAAGTTTCCGGATCGTTAAATTGATCGCGGTATGTCCAATACATGGCCAGCCCGTTCACTAGTTTTGAATACATTCGGTGTTAACATATCGGGACGAATAAATTCCTAGATGTATTACATTCATATACCAAATGTCGAGTTTATGAGGGAGCGTATCAAAAATTGATTGACTACGGTGTTGGCCGTCGAATGGCGCTAGCTGCGCAGCATTTGTGCACCGCCGCCGTCAGTGTCAGCCAGTTTGCCGTGGCATACGGAGCTCCATCGCAGTCTTTAACACTGGTAGCATGCCACGACAGCGTGGACGTGAACCGTATGTGCAGTTGACGGACTTTGAGCGAGGGCGTATAGTGGGCATGCGGGAGGCCGGGTGGACGTACCGCCGAATTGCTCAACACGTGGGGCGTGAGGTCTCCACAGTACATCGATGTTGTCGCCAGTGGTCGGCGGAAGGTGCACGTGCCCGTCGACCTGGGACCGGACCGCAGCGACGCACGGATGCACGCCAAGACCGTAGGATCCTACGCAGTGCCGTAGGGGACCGCACCGCCACTTCCCAGCAAATTAGGGACACTGTTGCTCCTGGGGTATCGGCGAGGACCATTCGCAACCGTCTCCATTAAGCTGGGCTACGGTCCCGCACACCGTTAGGCCGTCTTCCGCTCACGCCCCAACATCGCGCAGCCCGCCTCCAGTGGTGTCGCGACAGGCGTGAATGGAGGGACGAATGGAGACGTGTCGTCTTCAGCGATGAGAGTCGCTTCTGCCTTGGTGCCAATGATGGTCGTATGCGTGTTTGGCGCCGTGCAGGTGAGCGCCACAATCAGGACTGCATACGACCGAGGCACACAGGGCCAACACCCGGCATCATGGTGTGGGGAGCGATCTCCTACACTGGCCGTACACCACTGGTGATCGTCGAGGGGACACTGAATAGTGCACGGTACATCCAAACCGTCATCGAACCCATCGTTCTACCATTCCTAGACCGGCAAGGGAACTTTCTGTTCCAACAGGACAATGCACGTCCGCATGTATCCCGTGCCACCCAACGTGCTCTAGAGGGTGTAAGTCAACTACCCTGGCCAGCAAGATCTCCGGATCTGTCCCCCATTGAGCATGTTTGGGACTGGATGAAGCGTCGTCTCACGCGGTCTGCACGTCCAGCACGAACGCTGGTCCAACTGAGGCGCCAGGTGGAAATGGCATGGCAAGCCGTTCCACAGGACTACATCCAGCATCTCTACGATCGTCTCCATAGGAGAATAGCAGCCTGCATTGCTGCGAAAGGTGGATATACACTGTACTAGTGCCGACATTGTGCATGCTCTGTTGCCTGTGTCTATGTGCCTGTGGTTCTGTCAGTGTGATCATGTGATGTATCTGACCCCAGGAATGTGTCAATAAAGTTTCCCCTTCCTGGGACAATGAATTCACGGTGTTCTTATTTCAATTTCCAGGAGTGTAGTACGGCAAAACACTAAATGCAGGCTCAGGGCAGGTCGGGAAGTGTCATACTACCCATCTTCTGGCGAAGTGTCGAGATTCGCGGAGAGTGGGCTATTTATATGGCGGTCACCCCCTCCACTAGACCTCGGGTGTGGCTGCGGTGGACCAGCGGCGTGCGCGCGGTGGTGGGGATGGCGGTCGCCCCCGGCGGCCGCGTTCGGTTCTCGGTGCAAGCATTCTGTCTGCGTCCGCGGCGGAGGACGTTGACGGGCGCGCTCCCGACGGATTGCCGCTACCGCAGGGTTCCATGCTGCGCTGAGTTGGAATCCCACGTCTCCGTTGACCAGATTGTCGTGAATCCTTATTTCTATGGATTCTTTGATAACGCTTTCCCAAAAACCAGATGCTCGGCACAGTACATTCGTGTTTTCGAAGTTGAAGGCGTGTTCTTCATTGATGCTGTGTTCTGCTATGGCTGATTTTTCTATGTGGCCTAGTCGCACACGTCTGATATGTTCTTCGCAGCGTTTAGATATGCAGCGCTGTGTTTGCCCAATGTATTGCTTTCCGCATTCGCATGGTATACTGGATACTCCTGGGGTGTTAAGGTTCAGCGCGTCTTTAGCAGACCTAGGAGCTCCCTCGTCTTCGGTGGTGGTCGAAGAACGGTTTTGATCTTGTATTTTCCCAGAAGTCGTGCAGTTTTGGTCGAGAGCGGACCCACGTCCGGAAGGAAAGCGAGTCGTTTATCTTCTTCTTCTCCTTCATTATTTTCTTCTGGGGTACTCACTGCTTCCTTCTTCCTTTTAAGCGCCCAGTTAATCTGCGTTTTACTGTAGCCATTTTGTTGGAAGACTTCCCTCAGTTGTTGTAGCTCGGATGGTAGGCTGTCTTTGTCGCAGACGGCTCGCGCCCTATGAACCAGGATGGTCAGTACTGTTTGTCTTTGTGGTGGATGGTGGCAGCTTGTTGCATGAAGGTATAGATCTGTGTGTGTCTTCTTCCTATGTACTGCATGGCCTAGTGATCCATCTACCTTCCTCTTAATTAAAATATCAAGGAAGGGGAGGCATCCATTTTCCTCCATTTCCATTGTAAATTTGATGTTCGGATGGATGCTGTCGAGGTGTTAGAGAAAGTCATCTAGCGCCTGTTTGCCATGTCCCAACACGACAGAGGTGTCGTCGACATAGCGGAAGAAGAGCTTCGGTTTCTGTCTGGCAGTTTGAAGGGCCACCTCCTCGAAATGTTCCATATGGAGGTTTGCAATCGCAGGAGCCAATGGGGAGCCCATCGCAACAGCGTCGATCTGCTCGAAGAATTCCCCGTTCCACTGAAAGTAGGTGGTTGTTAGTGCGTGTTCGAAGAGGCTGACTGTTTGTGGTTCAAAATGCTGGGTTAAAAGTGCCAAGGAGTCTGGAAGAGGCACTTTCGTGAAAAGCGACGTCACGTCGAAGCTCACGACTAGGTTCTCCCTTTGTAGTCGCGTGTCCCTGAGTATTTTTACGAATTCGGCTGAGTTTCTCACAAGGTGGCTTCAGTGCCCTACACGGGGTTTGAGCAGTGTCGCGAGGTAATTAGCAATTTCGTAACTGTGAGAGTTTATGGAGTCCACAATCGGTCTCAGAGGTACCCCTTCTTAATGGATCTTCTGCTCAAATGGTTCAAATGGCTCTGAGCACTATGGGACTTAACATCTATGGTCATCAGTCCCCTAGAACTTAGAACTACTTAAACCTAACTAACCTAAGGACATCACACAACACCCAATCATCACGAGGCAGAGAAAATCCCTGACCCCGCCGGGAATCGAACCCGGGAACCCGGGCGTGAGAAGCGAGAACGCTACCGCACGACCACGAGATGCGTACTATGGATCTTCTGGAGTCCATAGAGGCGTGGTATCGTTGGAGCTCTGGGGTACAGTCGCTTCTTCATTTGCTCTGGTAAGTCCGATTTCTTCAGCAGAGCTATCGTCTTTTGACTCGTCGTCGGGGTTGGATCCTTCTTCAGCCTGTTGTAGGCCTCGACTTGTAGCAGAAGGTTTATTTTCTGCCGGTACTCGGCAGTACTTAACAGCACTGTCGCGTTCCCTTTGCCCGCTGGTAGGATCGTTATATGAGGGTCATCTCTAAGGGGCGGGAGAGCTGCTCGTTCTTCCGCAGATATTTTGTTTTTGCCAATCGAGATCTGTCGATTATTCTGCAAGTTTCCCGTCTTACTTCCCCTGCTTCCTCCTTTGGAAGCCCCCGTATTACTTCTTCCACGCCACTGATGATGTCTCGTTTCGGGATTGTTCTGGGGACGGTGTCGAAATTCAGTCCTTTTTTGAGGACTGCGATTGTGGCAGCATCCAGTTATTTTGCAGTAAAATTGACCACGGCTCTGGTATCATTCATCTCCTTTTTTTTGTCGTCTGAGTCCCGGCTAATCTGCCGAATTGGCCGAGTTGTTTAGATATAGAGCCCCGTTTTTGTACCTTACTGTTGGAGTACGTGCTGCAGTCGGCCCATTCCCACAGGTAGGCTGGTAATGTCCCTGCCAGTCGTAGATGGCGTTTGAGGAGGGTGTGCGCATTCCTATCAAGCTCCTTCCGAGTGAAATGAATGCGTTCCCTTATTAAGGCCATGCCTGCTCGTCGTAAAATCCAGTCGGTCTTCTTAGATTTTACTGGATTTCGAATCACAGCAAACCTTGGTAAGATGTTCTCGTCTCATCAGCGTTGTAGGAAAGCCAGTGTGTTGAGAAGTTTCGCTTTCCTGGTGCGTTCTTTCTGTAGTCGTTTGAAGCTGCACACTATTTCCTCCCCGGAGAGGTGTCGTATATGTGACTGTAGGCTTTCCCGGCGTAAACTATTGACGAAGGTTCTCGGGTCTCCAGCCGGGTGGTAGCGTTGAGAACCCCAGAAGAAAATAATGAAGGAGAAGAAGAAGATAAACGACTCGCTTTCCTTCCGGACGTGGGTCCGCTCTCGGCCAAAATTGCACGACTTCTGGGAAAATACAAGATCAAAATCATTCTCCGACCACCACTGAAGACGAGGGAGCTCCTAGGTTCTGCCAAAGACTCGCTGAACCTTAACACCAAAGGAGTATACAGTATACCATGCGAATGCGGAAAGCAATACATTGGGCAAACACAGCGCTGCATATCTAAACGCTGCAAAGAACATATGAGACGTGTGCGACTACGCCACACAGAAAAATCAGCCATAGCAGAACACAGCATCAATGAAGAACACACCTTCAACTTCGAAAACACGAAGGTACTGTGCCGAGCATCTGGTTTTTGGGAAAGCGTTATCAAAGAATCCATAGAAATAAGGATTCACGACAATCTGGTCAACAGAGACGTGGGATTCCAACTCAGCGCAGCATGGAACCCGGCGATAGCGGCAATCCTTCGGGAGCGCGCCCGTCAACGTCCTCCGCCGCGGACGCAGACAGAAGGCTTACATCGAGAACCGAACGCGGCCGCCGGGGGCGACCGCCATCCCCACCACCGCGCGCACGCCGCTGGTCCACCGCAGCCACCCGAGGTCTAGTGGAGGGGGGTGACCGCGCATATAAATAGCCCGCTCTCCGCGAATCTCGACACAACAGTCAGCAAGCCAGTGATACCAGCACACACACTACTCCACCACCCCCCCCCCCCCCCAAGTCTGACACACAGGCACCTCAAAATGTTCCACATAACAACAACACAAGTGTCAGCCCACACATAACGCCAACACCCGCACCAGTGGCCGCCAACACCACAACCGAGCCACAGGCCGACACACACAACACCAACACAACACTTGAGGGTTTATTGGAAACAATATTCCCCCATCACACGACCGCTCAGATCTTTAACAAGATCATGTCGGCCGTCACCACACTCGTCGCACGGCTCGTAACTGCTCAACGTGGGCAGTACTGAGCCGCCATACAAACAGCGCTCACCACACTGTTTACACCCATACATGGATAACACGCCACACCCCGCCCCCATCGCATACAACCAGACACTGACACAGATCCTGTTCTGGAATGCAGACGGGATCAACAACAAAAGGGCGGAATTTGCCGCGCTCATGGAGCGTAAGGGTATCCTTCTCGCACTACTGAGCGAAACTAAGCTCAATCCACGCAACCAACTAAACTTCACCGGCTACTGCGTCTATCGTACCGACCGACCGGACGGCTCCGGTCACGGCGGAAGAGCCATCATCATACACAAAGACATAGAGCACACAAACATAGTGCTCCATGAACTTGAAAAACTAGAGGCAATTGCCGTCAGGGTGATGTTCAACGGAGCCTACACTACACTGGTGTCAGTATACAACAGCCCTAAAAACATTGAAACACGCGACATCAGCACAATATTCAACATATCACCGCGCGTAATAGCCGCTGGAGATCTTAACGCAAAACACCCGGACTGGAACTCACGAATACGAAACTCCAACGGCAAGAAACTATACGAACACGCACTAGGACGAAACTACATCACACTAGCGCCGACCGAACCGACGCAAATTCCCTACCGGAGGGGACACAGGCCAGACGTGTTAGACGTGGCCCTCATCTAGGGCATAACAACGACACTCAACGTTGCCGTTGAAAACGATCTGCCCTCAAATCACCAACCCGTTATACTGTACATTGAAGAAACACTGCAGCACATGGAACAACGCAGGATGTCACACTACAGGCGCGCGAATTGGACCCAGTTCAAGGAAACGCTTGACAGTCGCATCCCACCCACCCACGCGATTAACGAGACAGCCCAAATTGACGAGGCAGTCGAAACCCTCTCCGGCGCTGTCCAGGACGCAATAGCCGACACCATACCAATCCGCACGCCACAAAAACACAGTGCTGCTCTGCCCCAGGAAATCCTGGGCCTGATCTCAATGAGGAACCGCCTCAGGAGACACTGGCAGCGTACCAGGCGCCAACACTTCAAACAGCACATTAACAGGCTCCAGGGTATAATCCGGGAAAAAATACAAACATTTAAGACACAACAGTGGGACCAGAAACTCGAAGGGCTGGACACCACGCGACCTGGCGTGTGGCAGCTAGCCCGACACCTCACCAGGGAGAAACTGTACACCCCCACGTTACAAGGGCCCGACGGACCAGCATATTCTGCGGAAGAAAAAGCGGAACTGATGGCCCTCACACTCGCAGCGTCATTCACACCGAACCTGGATCCCTCAGACGCAACGTTCACACTTGCTACGGACCAGGAGGTCACACGCATCTTGGCCCAACCAGCGCGCAACAACATCCGACAAGCTAGTACAAAATGGCTCTGAGCGCTACGGGACTCAACTGCTGAGGTCATTAGTCCCCTAGAACTTAGAACTAGTTAAACCTAACTAACCTAAGGACATCACAAACATCCATGCCCGAGGCAGGATTCGAACCTGCGACCGTAGCGGTCTTGCGGTTCCAGACTGCAGCGCCTTTAACCGCACGGCCACTTCGGCCGGCCAAGCTAGTACAGCAGAAGTCAAATGGGCCATCATGCATACCACCGCTAGGAAGGCCCCTGGTCACGATGGCATTCAAAACCGTGTCCTCCAGGAGTTCACGGACAAAGCTGTAGACTACCTAACACATATCACGAATGCACCAACACTTCCCCGCCTTTTGGATGACGGCCAAGGTCCTGATGTTCAGGAAGCCGGGGAAAGACCACTACCTCCCACAAAATTACCGACCCATCAGTCTGCTGAGCGCGCTCAGCAAGATCGTTGAGAAGGTAATATTAAAAGGACTCACCAGGCACTGCATCACAAACGACACCCTGAGACCGGAGGAATTCGGTTTCAGGAATCACCACTCAACAACACAACAACTCCTCCGCGTCGTTGAATACATAACACACGGATACAACACAAACAAAGCAACTGGGGCGGTGTTCCTGGACATCGAAAAGGCTTTCGATCGTGTATGGCACAACGGCCTAATACGCAAACTTAGCGACGCAGGGTTCCCCGATGGGCTCGTACGTCTCATACACTCATATCTCACGGACAGGAGTTCCAACACCGACTTGCAGGTCAAACAATCGACACGACATGGTATACAGGCAGGAGTACCCCAAGGAAGTATCCTAGGGCCCTTACTGTTTAACCTCTACATTAACGACCTCCCAGCTACACACAACACGATGGTAGCAACCGACGCGGATGACACCGCCATCCTTGCGCAAGATTGGAAGTCGTCTAACATTAACTCACGACTACAGACTGCATTCAGAACGGCGGAACCTTGGCTGGTGAAATGGCGTGTTAGAGTAAGCGTCGACAAGTGCGAGGCCGTTCTGTTCACTAGAAGACCGAAGCAACTGCACAAACATCAGCACTGCAACCCAATAACACTACACACACGCTCAATACGTTTCCGCGAGAAAGTCAAATACCTCGGTGTCTGGCTGGACAGGAAACTACTCTGGGGGGACCACGTTCAACACGTGACCAACAAAGCTAACGCGAGGCTCAAACAACTCTACCCTATGCTTAACAGTCGTAGCATGCTGAACAGGAAGGTGTCTAGGTCCATGTACATGACACTTATTATATCCCTGATGACGTACGCAGCCCCTGTCTGGGGATACGCCAACTCGCCTGCGCCGTCTGCAGCTCATAGAGAACAAAGTACTCAAAATCATAAACAACGCTCCGCGCTACACACGCATCGCGGACCTTCACCGGGAATACCGGCTAGATACTATCTTGCAGGTATGCCAAAAACTCTCCACACGACTGTACAATAACACGAGACACTCGCGCAACCCGTTTATCCTTTCTCTGGGTAACTACGACCACAACCATAGATGGAAGCATAACAGACCAAAGACATTACTGGCTAGGAACTAAACATCTATGGTCCATAGAACGCTAACACGACAGTACTGGCGAGCCCCTGCAACACAGTAATTACTGGAAACCCAGATGTTCGACCAGCCGAAACACAGGCAACCGCAGGGAGACCGTACTGTATACAGCACGCAAACGAGCCACACACACCCCCTACACTGTCTGTGAGCCGATCTATGACCGATAGCCCACTAATCTACAACAACCTTGAACTGTTGCAGGGACGCAGCAACTGCAGCAAACGCCGCAACAAGCTCCAACAACGACAAATGTAACGATGCACGATACCTCGAACTAACATAACCACACCTTGCATGCACTGTCGCAGATAGCAAGCCGCTACTGCCATTACTACCCGTCCTACTGTCGCAGAGGTTTTTTTTTTCCCTTGGCTCTTGCCTTGGCACTTTTTTTCCTCTGCCCTTACAACCGCTACACTTCGATCGCTTTCGTCCACTCTCTATCTCCTGATGGACCATGTTAATGAGTAATCTTACCCAGACGCATGGATAACATCACAGCCCGCATCATGTGACTCCTGATTCAAAAACTAACATGTTATACGGAGGTGACAGTAGAACTTTTGGTTTGGTCACCACGTTGGTGTGAGAGTGGAGGGGCCCCATCCTTTATTAAAAAAAAAAAAAGAATCTCGACACTTCGCCAGAAGATGGGTAGTATGACACTTCCCGAAACGTCGCGAGATATCAACGCTACCACCCGGCTGGAGACCCGAGAAACCTTCACCAAAAATATAAGCGATTTCCCACAGTTAAAGGCCGGCCGCGGTGGTCTCGCGGTTCTAGGCGCGCAGTCCGGAACCGTGCGACTGCTACGGTCGCAGGTTCGAATCCTGCCTCGGGCATGGATGTGTGTGATGTCCTTAGGTTAGTTAGGTTTAAGTAGTTCTAAGTTCTATGGGACTGATGACCACAGCAGTAGAGTCCCATAGTGCTCAGAGCCAACCCACAGTTAAAACACATCAGTAGACTCAAAGAAAGCCGCTAAAAACGTGGCCGAAACGCTGTTTTCCCCAGTAAACGTTTTTACATTACGACGCGGTGCGATACTCAGGAAACCTTTATGTCAGTTACCTGTGGCCGCGAAAGCCTACGCAGTTACGTCATACGAAATTATCCACGGCACTCCAAATAATTCCTAACTCAGGACGAAGCCTCTAAATGCAAGGACCATAAGTGGAACATCTATTTTAAGTAGCAGGAAAGTACAGTAAATCGAAACGCAAAATTCTGTAGAAGAAATGTATTTCTTTTTTGGGGTGTTCTATGGGTGATGTTTGAGGCCAAGTAAATGGGAACTTATTCAAAAAGATTACATTTGAAGTATATTTGTATTGAAACTTCCTGGCAGATTAAAACTGTGTGCCCGACCGAGACTCGAACTCGGGACCTTTGCCTTTCGCGGGCAAGTGCTCTACCAACTGAGCTACCGAAACACGACTCACGCCCAGTACTCGCAGCTTTACTTCTGCCAGTACCTCCTCTCCTACCTTCCAAACTTTACAGAAGCTCTCCTGCGAACCTTGCAGAACTAGCACTCCTGAAAGAAAGGATATTGCGGAGACATGGCTTAGCCACAGCCTGGGGGATGTTTCCAGAATGAGATTTTCACTCTGCAGCGGAGTGTGCGCTGATATGAAACTTCCTCGCAGATTAAAACTGTGTGCCCGACCGAGACTCGAACTCGGGACCTTTGCCTTTCGCGGGCAATTGCTCTACCAACTTTTTTTTTTTTTTTTTTTTTTTTTTTTTTTTTTGGGTCTCCTTCCTCCCCTTCAACCCATCCTTTACGCTCTCCAAGTGTTGCCTTCTCGGCCTGGCTTCTCCGCCTTTAAGAATGAATGTGTAAGTTGATGATGTGGAAACGCGCTTCTTCTGAGCGACGAACGAAGTATGCCCCTTCTGTTGCCTTTGTTTGCAACATGGCTTGAATAAAAATAAATGTAATTCCATTGAGAAGGCAGTCTCATAATTGTTTTGGAAATGTAACTGCATCTGTAAATTTCGTTCTCCGTGCGTGGAAAAACGGAAAGAAGCAAACTCATTATTCCTGAGAAGTATAATGTCCTTTTTCAGAAGGTAATGAAGTAAAATAGGCTTCTTCTGCTTGAGTTTACACTTGATTAACATAAATGTATCTTCTTGTGAAAAGAAAAGTAAAGAAAGACAGAAACTAAATAAATGGTGTATACCAGTTTCATCACTGTGTTTCACCGAAACCAAAGTAATAGATACACAGAGGCTTAATTGGTCTATACTGATGATCTCCTCTAACTACTTTCTGTTGGAAATCCTCCTCCTGTTACGTGAAGTACAAACTTTAACCAAAAATCATTCGTCTAATATACGAAATGCTTGGATGCGCAATGTAAATTACGCATTTCTATTGGTTACAGGATTGTTTTAGTTAAAAAGTTTGCGTAATTGTCTTTGTATTTTTTAGTACACATCAACTTGTGGTGCTCAGTTGTAAGGTATACCCAGAAGTCCTCCCTATTGCTTGATTCGTTTGTTAGGACGTAATGCATCGTTTGGCCTTTCAACCAGTTAATTGCATTTCGTTTTGTTTTAGGGTAAGGTATACCGTCAGGGGTTAAAAATTCAGCAGGCGTAACGGCGTTGGGCGTAGTTCTGCTGATGCTCGCTATCTTTTGTCTTATGTAGAGCCATATTTCTTTTACCCTGTCACACAGCAATCTATGCTCTTCGGTATCTGGTATTTTACATAATGGACACAGCGGTGACTCGGCCAATCGAATAGAGTGAAGTTTAGAGTTCGTCGTAATTTTTCTGTTTACAGCGAAGTACCAGGTCGATCTGACATACGTTGGCAAGTGCCGGCAGTGAATATTTTCCCATATTGTTTCCCAGTTGTAACAAGGATACTTTTGTTCTATGTCGTTTCTGGGTTTGTCTTTCATCAAGTTATTATAAAGTTCTTTAACTTGCATGATGTCTTTCCCAGGAATCCTTGCCTGTATATAGCTGTATTCTACGAAAAAGTATTTCAAGTGATATAGTCCGTTGGGTATGTGTTGGACATTTATAGGTGCACTGACGTCAGCAGGAGCTATTTCGTTTAACAAATGTGCAGCAAGGGTACCACTTGGCTCTTTCCAGTGTTTGTATGTGGTAGCAAGGTATAAGGCTTGCGCTTTTTTGCTGACATCGGTAAGATTTAACCCACCACATTTCGTAGGGAGCATCAGAATGTCATATTTGACTTTGAAAATACGTCCGCGGCTCACAAAGTGTCCTAGTGCAGATGCGATGCTTTTCAACAAAGTCGCAGGTGGTGGCAGAACTTGCGCTACATAATTAACTTTGGATGTGATGTATACTTTTGCCACTGTTACTTTTTGAAGTTCATCGAGTTTCCTAATACTATGTGCTTGTACAGAGGCGCGTATGCTGTTAAGTAATTTTCGATAATTCGCAGCAATAGTGTGCTTGATATTTCTTTTAAAATCTATGCCGAGACATTTCATGGTTACAAGCTCGCGTAACAGATCCTGCGTTTGCGTCCCAATTCCACGGCCGATGTTGAAAATCCCCGACTTTGTTCTATTAAGTTTTGCACCAGATGCCTGTTCATATTTTGTTACTATTCGTAGTGCGCTCTGTACTTCAGCGCCATTCACGACTAGGAAGCCAACATCATCAGCGTATGCCTTGCACACGATCTTTTCTCCATGTATTTGTAGTCCTTGTAGATGTTTCATAAGGGAGGCAAGCAGGGGCTCGATGGCGATGGCGAAGAGTGCCATTGACATTGGACACCCTTGCCTAATGGAGCTGGTGACGTCAATCGAACGGCTAATGTGTCCATTGATGACAAATCTAGCTGAATTGTTTGTTAATGTATTTCTTACTACCGCAATGAATCGAGGTGGGAAGCCCATTGCGCCCATGGTGCGAAGGAGAAAACTATGGTTAACTCTGTCGAAGGCTTTGTCAAAGTCGAGTGAGATGAGTGCACATTTTATTTTGCAGACGTCGGCCGTTGAGATTAGGTCCCTGTAATCACAGAGGGTCTGGAGAATTCTTCTGTCTTTGCCCACACTTGTTTGATAAGGGCCAGTGACGCTGGTCATTGTGGTTTTCAGCCTGCGAGCGAGGATGCGGCCAAAGATTTTGTAATCGCTGTTTAAAAGCGTAATTGGCCTCAGAGCGCTTACAGATTTCGTATTCGTAGTTTTTGGCACTAGCACTACGAGTCCCTCACGAAATTCTTTCGGGATGTCATTCGCAGGGTTTAGCAGTTCGTTGCAGATGAGGGTAAACTTGCCTTTTACGAGGCCACTGAATCTGCGATAAAATTCTGCTGGAATTCCATCTGCCCCTGGAGCCTTATTTTTCGTGCTTCCATATATAGCTTCTTCGACATCTTCTTCAGTCACTTCCGAGAGGAGAGTCTGTGCTTCCGCGTGGCATACTTTGCCCTGGAGGTTGATCATTAACTCGTCTTGAAGCTGTTCGTCAACCGGCTGACTAGACATTAAGGATTCAAAATGCTGTACGATTGCCTCTTTAATCTCTCTTTGCTTCGTCAGCTTCCTTCCATCATCAGTCGTTATTTCAGATAATATCTTGCGAGACGCCCTTTTGCTTTCACGAATGACATGATAAATGGAAGTAACCTCGTGCTGGGCTATGTTCTGGGCACGCGACCTTATTTGGTAGCCTTCCAGTTGTTTACGCCGTAGTGCTAAAATTTTTGCTTTAATTTTGTTAATTCTTTCGTGGTTGTCCACAACTGTTGCATCGCACTTGTACAAATCCCTTAGACACTGAAAGTAAAATTCTATAGTTGATTTGTACCAAAAGTTTTTGTCTTTGGAGTAGTTTATGAAAAACCTCCGTATTTTAGGTTTGGCATGTTTCAGCCACCAGTCAGTGCCAGAGTTGTACGAGCTAAATTTGCTTTCACACTCTCTCCATACCTTGTGAAATGCCTCCTGACAAGCATGGTCTTCCAGATGTGACACATTGAGCTTCCATGTGCCTCTACCTCTGAATGTCCCTTGTTTTATCAGATTGATTGTGCATATGTACGCAGCATGATCTGAAAAAACGGTAGGCCATACTTCGGACTGCAAAATGAGGTGTTTCAAATTGTGCGTTACATATATCCTGTCGAGACGGCTCGCCGAGTGACTTGTGGCGTGGGTGAAGCCAGGGGCTGCACCGTGCATATGTTCCCATGAGTCTATTAGTCGTAAGTCATTAACTATACGTTCCAGTTCAGTACACTTGTTGAAATTGGGAGTTTGGTCTTTGGCATGCAAAACACAATTAAAATCCCCTCCTAGGATAAGGTGTTCATATCGAGTTCCAAATAGTGGGACAATTTCTTCTTTATAGAACTCCGTTCTGCGGTGCCTGTTACCGGATCCTGAAGGAGCATACACGTTAATGAGTCGTATTTTGTTTATTGTGGCCGCTATGCCTTTACTGTTTGGTAGTTTTACTACATCTTGGACTACTATGCCCTCCTTTGTGAGCAGAGCCGTGCCCATTTCCGCTCCATGCCCTGGGTTTGTAATGGCGTTGTAGCCAGGTACGTTACCAAGCTCAATGTCTGTCACTTCTTGTAAAAGTATAATGTCACTGTCAGAAGCGTATATAAAATCTTTTAAGTTCTGTAGTTTAAAGGAACTATGAATCTTATTAAGGTTTACTGTCGCGAGTTTGTATGCTTGTAGGTCAGACATTCTTCGTTCTACTTGATCTAACTTTAAAAAACATTTTTCCGTTTTGTCTCGCAAACGTCAGCTTTAAAACGCGTCTTAATAATATTCACCGGTAGCAAATGTTTCAGCGGTGTGTCCTTGTTCTTTTGAATGTTCGTTCGCGGAGACGTCGTCGTTGAAGATATCAGCCACCTGTGGGGCTAGCTTACAGTCTGTCTTAGTTTCTGAAATTTCTGTCATTTCAGCGTCGGGATTGTTATGGTCGCTTTCGTCTGCCCAGCTGGTTGAGGTTGTCGTCGTGGGTGGGACGAGTGAAGCTTCATGAGAGTGACTCGTTTCTTGAGGGTGGTTGGATGCTGTCTTTGTTGGTTTTCCTTGGACGTCTCGTTTTTCCAGCGCAGAGGGGGAACGCTCCACAGAAACTGGTGTCGCTTTCGTGTTGCTGCAGATCTGTTGGCTTAAGGTACTACCTATTTCCTTCGCTTTTTGTCGAAGTATGGGAGCTGTCTCCTCTGCACCTTTGCGCGCCAGCCGGCGTTTCTTATTTTTCTTCGGAGAATTGCCTCTCGACGGACTTTCTTCAGCATCCAAGTTAGTGTCGCTTTCCTGCAAGGTGTGTCGGTCTTCAGCTTCCGGCGGATCTGCTGCCTTTACAATTGCAGGCGCTTGTGTCGGTGAAACTTCAACTGTTTCCGTAGATTGGCGGGACTCTTGTAAGTCGGCAGCTATGACGGCACTGACGTCCATCGGAATTCCAGTGTTTAGAGAATTTGTATTTGCACACGATTCAGGGGCTGAGGAGATAGTCGGCCGTTCGCGTGCCACGGCGGCGTAGGTTCCTGTCAGTGTTGTCATCGCCGGTGGCCTAGCGGCCTCGCCGGCCGGCAGCTGTGCTACGCGCCGCTGTATACATTCTGCGCGAACGTGCCCAGGCTTGTTACAGGCGGCACAGGTTCGCGGTTGGTCGTCATAAATTACAATCCCTCTATATCCGCAGACATTGACGTACGACGGGATGTGCTTTTGTAACTCTACACGAAGCTGCCGTACGCCATTTAGTACTGGGAATTTATGCGCGCTTGACCATTTCTCGGCAAAGTTGCTGAGCACTTTCCCAAAGGGCGAAATTACAGCATTAATTTGGTCTGTTGTAATCTCAAAGGGTAACTCGAAGATTCGAATCGTGCGAATGCCAAAACCAGCATGTGCAACGGTGACTTCACCAACGTTTCCATCTGAGTGCTTAAATTTCATGACACCTCCGGAAGACTCAACTATTTTCTCGCACAACTCGGAACTACGCATTTTAACAAACACGACACAAGCTACAATCGACAGGTGGATCCCAATTACATCATTAAAGGAAAGCTTCACATCTTCTTCTAACCAATTTTCTACTTCAAACGATTTGGGTCTGGCATATCTAGGATCAAAAGTAAGTTTCAACGTATCTTTTCGACTTGGTTGAGCCATCACTGCATGCTACTCATTACTTCTCGAAGCGTTCTATAACAGAGTTTTAAGCCGCAGCAAGCGCAAGACTTACCACGCGGAAGCACAGACGGCGCAGCGCACACCACACTACGTCCTACCTCCACGCCGTCCGCCGGCGAACTGCTACCAACTAAGCTACCGAAGCACGACTCACGCCCAGTACTCACAGCTTTACTTCTGCCAGTACCTCGTCTCCTACCTTCCAAACTTTACAGAAGCTCTCCTGCGAAATAATATTTGTATTATGTAGGTAAATATTTCATACCGAAGTCAGTAGCAGATCGTAACCACACCGTTGCACTTATCTAGGAAATGTCTCTTTTTCGGATCCATTTTTTAAGTAATAAACACTATCTGATCAAACGTTCTGTACACCTACTAGAGGATACATATAATGAATGCGTCCACATTCCGCCTTATTTATTGTCCTTACCAAAACACATTTGCAGGCGGACGGATCACCCTGAAAATAATTGCTTTCACTTCTTTCAGTACTACCTCATGTGTTTTTTCGTCTACAAGTCTTTCTTAGTAATCGCCTGTTACCATTGTAACCTTCCCAAGTTATGTTATAAGAATAAGGTGATATATCAGAGAAATAGCACTGACGTCATCCTTTCCAGTAGAAGAAATCGACTATTCTTTTCTTGGTTTATGCTCATCCCTTTAATCGATCTCTCAACCACAGTAACAAATGAGACCGTAAAAATTAGACACTTTTCTTTTTTTGCTTTGCTGAGATATTTCTTCTCACGTTCAAATTTGCTGGAATCTTATAAAGGCGATACTCAGCTAGCAATGTAATCTTACATAGCTGATATTAAACGTGTCTTAGGTTTTCTAGTGGTTCAAAATGGTTCAAATGGCTCTGAGCACTATGGGACTCAACTGCTGTGGTCATTAGTCCCCTAGAACTTAGAACTACTTAAACCTAACTAACCGAAGGACATCACACACATCCATGCCCGAGGCAGGATTCGAACCTGCGACCGTAGCAGCCGCACGGTTCCGGACTGCGCGCCTAGAACCGCGAGACCACCGCGGCCGGCTGGTTTTCTAGTGATGTAATTATTTATGGCATCAACCATTATACACTCCTGGAAATGGAAAAAAGAACACATTGACACCGGTGTGTCAGACCCACCATACTTGCTCCGGACACTGCGAGAGGGCTGTACAAGCAATGATCACACGCACGGCACAGCGGACACACCAGGAACCGCGGTGTTGGCCGTCGAATGGCGCTAGCTGCGCAGCATTTGTGCACCGCCGCCGTCAGTGTCAGCCAGTTTGCCGTGGCATACGGAGCTCCATCGCAGTCTTTAACACTGGTAGCATGCCGCGACAGCGTGGACGTGAACCGTATGTGCAGTTGACGGACTTTGAGCGAGGGCGTATAGTGGGCATGCGGGAGGCCGGGTGGACGTACCGCCGAATTGCTCAACACGTGGGGCGTGAGGTCTCCACAGTACATCGATGTTGTCGCCAGTGGTCGGCGGAAGGTGCACGTGCCCGTCGACCTGGGACCGGACCGCAGCGACGCACGGATGCACGCCAAGACCGTAGGATCCTACGCAGTGCCGTAGGGGACCGCACCGCCACTTCCCAGCAAATTAGGGACACTGTTGCTCCTGGGGTATCGGCGAGGACCATTCGCAACCGTCTCCATGAAGCTGGGCTACGGTCCCGCACACCGTTAGGCCGTCTTCCGCTCACGCCCCAACATCGTGCAGCCCGCCTCCAGTGGTGTCGCGACAGGCGTGAATGGAGGGACGAATGGAGACGTGTCGTCTTCAGCGATGAGAGTCGCTTCTGCCTTGGTGCCAATCATGGTCGTATGCGTGTTTGGCGCCGTGCAGGTGAGCGCCACAATCAGGACTGCATACGACCGAGGCACACAGGGCCAACACCCGGCATCATGGTGTGGGGAGCGATCTCCTACACTGGCCGTACACCACTGGTGATCGTCGAGGGGACACTGAATAGTGCACGGTACATCCAAACCGTCATCGAACCCATCGTTCTACCATTCCTAGACCGGCAAGGGAACTTGCTGTTCCAACAGGACAATGCACGTCCGCATGTATCGCGTGCCACCCAACGTGCTCTAGAAGGTGTAAGTCAACTACCCTGGCCAGCAAGATCTCCGGATCTGTCCCCCATTGAGCATGTTTGGGACTGGATGAAGCGTCGTCTGACGCGGTCTGCACGTCCAGGACGAACGCTGGTCCAACTGAGGCGCCAGGTGGAAATGGCATGGCAAGCCGTTCCACAGGACTACAGCCAGCATCTCTACGATCGTCTCCATGGGAGAATAGCAGCCTGCATTGCTGCGAAAGGTGGATATACACTGTACTAGTGCCGACATTGTGCATGCTCTGTTGCCTGTGTCTATGTGCCTGTGGTTCTGTCAGTGTGATCATGTGATGTATCTGACCCCAGGAATGTGTCAATGAAGTTTCCCCTTCCTGGGACAATGAATTCACGGTGTTCTTATTTCAATTTCCAGGAGTGTATTTCTTCTCACGTTCAAATTTGCTGGAATCTTATAAAGGCGATACTCAGCTAGCAATGTAATCTTACATAGCTGATATTAAACGTGTCTTACGTTTTCTAGTGATGTAATTATTTATGGCATCAATCATTATATATAGAGAGTATCCATAATTAAAATTGTAGTTTCCAAACGCTGTAGAAAAAGAACCACTGCTCAGAATGGAATGAAATTTGAACAGCATATCAGTGGCCCAAGGAGAAAAGACATGAAAAAATTAACGAAAATTTGACTAATAGGTGGCGCTGTAAGCGTCAGAATATACACACCAACAGCCGCTCGGCAAACGGCTGTTCCTCAGTTTACCCCTGAGGCGTCCAGTATGATTGTCTCCATGAAGAATCTAGTGCTGCTAGTAAAGCTGTTACATGGATGGTGACTATGCGCCAGTAGCCCTACAGAAGTTCCGGCCACTCAGGGGTATGAAATAAGCCATTGTACGATGTCTGTTAAGAGTCGCGATAAAACTACGAGGGCAGTTCAATAAGTAATGCAACACATTTTTTTTCTGAAACAGGGGTTGTTTTATTCAGCATTGAAATACACCAGGTTATTCCCCAATCTTTTAGCTACACAACACTATTTTTCAACGTAATCTCCATTCAATGCTACGGCCTTACGCCACCTTGAAATGAGGGCCTGTATGCCTGCACGGTACCATTCCACTGGTCGATGTCGGAGCCAACGTCGTACTGCATCAATAACTTCTTCATCATCCGCGTAGTGCGTCCCACGGATTGCGTCCTTCATTGGGCCAAACATATGGAAATCCGACGGTGCGAGATCGGAGCTGTAGGGTGCATGAGGAAGAACAGTCCACTGAAGTTTTGTGAGCTCCTCTCGGGTGCGAAGACTTGTGTGAGGTCTTGCGTTGTCATGAAGAAGGAGAAGTTCGTTCTGATTTTTGTGCCTACGAACACACTGAAGTCGTTTCTTCAATTTCTGAAGAGTAGCACAGTACACTTCAGAGTTGATCGTTTGACCATGGGGAAGGACATCGAACAGAATAACCCCTTCAGCGTCCCAGAAGACTGTAACCATGACTTTACTGGCTGAGGGTATGGCTTTAAACTTTTTCTTGGTAGTGGAGTGGGTGTGGCGCCACTCCATTTATTGCCGTTTTGTTTCAGGTTCGAAGTGATGAACCCATGTTTCATCGCCTGTAACAATCTTTGACAAGAAATTGTCACCCTCAGCCACATGACGAGCAAGCAATTCCGCACAGATGGTTCTCCTTTGCTCTTTATGGTGTTCGGTTAGACAACGAGGGACCCAGCGGGAACAAACCTTTGAATATTCCAACTGGTGAACAATTGTGACAACACTACCAACAGAGATGTCAAGTTGAGCACTGAGTTGTTTGATGGTGATCCGTCGATCATCTCGAACGAGTGTGTTCGCACGCTCCGCCATTGCAGGAGTCACAGCTGTGCACGGCCGGCCCGCACGCGGGAGATCAGACAGTCTTGCTTGACCTTGCGGCGATGATGACACACGCTTTGCCCAACGACTCACCGTGCTTTTGTCCACTGCCAGATCACCGTAGACATTCTGCAAGCGCCTATGAATATTTGAGATGCCCTGGTTTTCCGCCAAAAGAAACTCGATCACTGCCCGTTGTTTGCAACGCACATCCGTTACAGACGCCATTTTAACAGCTCCGTACAGGGCTGCCACCTGTCGGAAGTCAATGAAACTATACGAGACGAAGCGGGAATGTTTGAAAATATTCCACAAGAAATTTCCGGTTTTTTCAACCAAAATTGGCCGAGAAAAAAAATGTGTTGCATTACTTATTGAACTGCCCTCGTATTACAAAATTCGAAAACACAAGTTCTCTTGAAATGCAGTCTGGCAGAGGGAGGAAAGCAGTTGACCCGACGTCTATCGAAGATGTGGCCAGAACACTGCAAGAGGCGTCGAGCGGTGGTGTGCAAACACGCAGTGCAGGGGGAATTGCCTTGACGCTGGACTTGCTTACGAGTGCGGTACATAAGGTCCTACTAAGCATCCTGCATTGCTATCCACACAAAATTATCTGTGTTCAGGAGTTGCTTCCTGCTGACATGCCAGCAAGAGAAACGTTCGCTCTGGAACTTCACGCTCGCATAGAAGTCGACAACGAATGTCCATGGAACAATCAGTGGACAGACGAAGTTCCTTTACGTCTCCAAAGATATGTCATTGCTCAGGATTGCAAAATATGGGCAACGGAAAATCGGCACGCACATCAACCGGATCTTCTGCAAAGGTGCTACGTGATGCGGGTTGATGGCATCGTTTACGTAGTGCCGTATTTTTTTTTTTTTTTTTTTTTGTGAGAAGAAGACTCCTGGTAAACGAGATGAGAGTCTTTTGCGCATCAACGTCATTACAATTCTTCAACAACGTGGATGTGTCAGTAGCATCATTTTTATGCGAGATGGCTCTTCTCCGCTCATGGCACACCCAGTGAAGCGGCTGCTGCAGCCATTTCGGAAATGTCGTTCCCCGCAGCCTGGCTGTCCATCTTAATCCGTTTGACTTGTGACCGTGGGATTAACAGAAATATGTTGTGTTCAGTGCCCCGATTACGAACGAGCTGGGCTTAAGGCACGCGTTGTGCATCGCCTTCTGAAAGTGACCTCCGAGACACTCCCATCTTTTGTGGACCGTGCTGTTTCTCGATTTCAGCTTGTGGCAGGAGACAATGGACAGTATACTGAACATGTCTGGCGCCAGTCTGACAATCATTAGAAACAGAAATCATTTTGTTTTTTATGGTTTATGGCCGCAGGACAATTGAAAACCGATGCCATTGTGCTTTTTATGCGGTTTTCGGGCTCAGGACAATTGCAAAATCTATTTATCCCATCTGATGTACCACGACCTTGCCATAGTGCATGGGCTTACGTAAGTAACAGTGCCACTACTGTTGACTGCTGAACTCGTGCAGTGATGTACATTGAACACTACGGATGGTATACGTGCAACTGAAACCACAGCTGTCGTATAACGATTCATCTTTCATTTGTAACAGATCCAGATTTCATTAAGACACCATAAGATCCATTATTAGTAAATTTTACGTTATGTTTTTTTTTTTGGTTCATGGCGTTTCCCCCGCGTCAACAATATGCAGTTGTTCACTTTCTACAGCATTTTTAAACTGGAACTTTAATTATGGACATCCTGTATATTATAAAAAGTTATAACTAAAAACTCTATGTGTGTTCTACGCAAGTTTTGCATTTTATAAAGCCTGTATCAATTAACAAAACTACAGCAGAAAAAAGTACAACTAAAAATACTCTATAATTTAAATACGTCATCTGCATAATGTATAACCTGAACCAACAAAGCGAAAACAAAATGTGCGACGTAGTCGTACATATATTTTTCCTAACCTGGGTATTGTGATGGCAGAAAACATATATGAGCAGCATCAAGGAAGATAAGTAAATGTATAATGCTGAATTAGTACAGACCGAGGAAAGCAAAAACATTAGACATTGTTCCACAGACGAGAGGTGGCCTAGGCAGTTGCGAATGTGTGCCAACTGCTGACCACGACTGCAGTCTTCTAATTACTACAAACGTATTTGAAATGTAGTCTTTTCCTCAAATTTCACTCCTGGCATTAATTAAAACGAAATGCAATACTTAATTACATTCGCTGATGTTTTGCGAAAGCCAATAACTCTTCATTAATTATTTATGTAATAAAACACTGCGGCAATGACGTTTCTTCATGAAAAATTGTACGGTTCTCTGCTTCAGTTCCTGAACGGTATCATACCCACAGGTAAATCCAGCGGTTTGAGGTCCTGTGATTCTGAATAACCTATCATTTTGGACAATGTGTCACCTTACATTAGTAGTAATATTTCTCGATCCCTATCGTACATGAACCACATTCTGAAACCACGCGTCGTTGGTGAAATGCGAACCCAGTTACATGGCCACCTAACAGTTTGCGTTTCACACACATCTGTACTACCTAGGAGAATATTTCACACTGAAGTCAGTAGCGATTGGTAACCACAAATTTGCGGTTATTCCACAAAAATCTCATTTTTGGACCGGTGTTTACTTGAAACTTGTTGCTTGAATTACCGTATAATTTCACTTCAGTAAGTTTTCACTGTTTATTATGATACATCATGCATACTACACAGTTTTCTGGTAAGTTGGTTGGTTGGTTGATTTGGGGAGGGACCAAACTCCGTCATCGGTCCCATCGGTTTAGTGAAGGAAGTCGACCGTGGCCTTTCGAAGAAACCATGCCAGCATTCGCCTAAAGCGATTTAGGGAAATCACGGAAGACGTAAATCAGGATGGCCGGACGCAAGTTTGAACGGTCGTCTTCCCGAATTAAGTCCAGTTTGCTAACCACTGCGTCACCTCGCTCGGTTTTCTGGTAGGACGAACACGCTAGTGTCCGAGTCTGCGTCCAGACAAACGGCCTCTAACATTCTTGCGCTACACAGTAACCACCTGCTAGCTCATCTGCTCCTTCTTCTTCCCTCTGAAGCAACAAAAGAAGTGAAAAGAGGGGGAAACAGAAAAAAAGATAGCGAGAGAGTCTCCTTCGTCCAAAACCGACCGATGTGGTGCAGAGGTCAGCACCTGCTCTGGTATTCGGGAAGATGACGGTTCCAGTTCCCATATGCCATACAGATTTGGGTTTTCCGTGGTTTTCCTAAATCGCTGTAGGTAAGTTCAGGGTTGGGTCCCCTGAAAAGGGCACCGCTGATTGTCTTCGCCATCCTTTCGTCATCCCAGTTTGTGCACCGTATGTAATGACCCCGATGTCCACGGGACGTTAAACACTAATCTTTCTTCCTTCTTCTCTCTCCATCCTAGTCGGTCGATGTGGAACCAGTATGATGATAAAACAACCAGCGTGATTCTGACATAAACGACCAGAATACGAGCGACTGCTGCGTTGGCCAACGGAAGCGACACGTATTCGATTTTCATGATATATGATTGTATACCTATGACATAAAGCGTCAAGACCCAGACCGTTGTTGAACATGTTTCCAATAGTCAAGAACCAGTAAAGGTCTACTGTTTAAGGAATCGAATACCCACGAATTAAATTACGTTAAAAATGAGTTAATGTGTTAAATATTTGACGTTAAGAATGTAAGCCAGGAAATGTTTAGAAAATGTCTTAAATTATACTTAAAGAGGTCGCTAAGTGCTCCCCTTATGAAACAGTGCGTGAGTATAATCTCCGTCTTAAGCGTCTCAGTGTTTATGGCGTCATATTTCCTGAACATATAGCAAGGAAAGCGTTTCTGAAGAAGAGAAATTCGTTAGCATCGAGTATAGATTTAAGTGTCAGGAAGTCATTTCTGAAAGTATTTGTATGGAGTGTAGCCATGTATGGAAGTGAAACGTGGACGATAAATAGTTTAGACAAATAGAGAATAGAAGCTTTAGAAATGTGGTGCTACAGAAGAATGCTGAAGGTTAGATGGGTAGATCACATATCTAATGAGAAGGTATTGAATAGAATTGGGGAGAAGAGAAATTTGTGGCACAACTAGACTAGAAGAAGGGTTCGCTTGGTAGGGCATATTCTGAGGCATCAAGGGATCACCAATTTAGTATTGGAGGGCAGCGCGGAGGGTAAAAATCGTAGAGGGAGACCAAGAGATGAATACACTAAACACATTCAGAAGGATGTAGTTTGCAGTAGGTACTGGGAGATGAAGAAGGTGCGTCAAACCAGTCTCTGGACTGAAGACCACAACAACAACATTTCCTGAACTATGTGGTATGTGTCCATACTGTCTGCATA
This sequence comes from Schistocerca nitens, assembly GCF_023898315.1. NCBI lineage: Eukaryota > Metazoa > Arthropoda > Insecta > Orthoptera > Acrididae > Schistocerca > Schistocerca nitens. The sequence continues at coordinate 51,332,029 of NC_064618.1, read as the reverse complement.
ATCTGTTGTGAACAGAGGTTGTTGGAAACGTGTAATAAATTTAAAAGTCGTGCCTCATGCTGACGTTTGATTGCACGAACAGCGAAACCTCTTTCTGTGGTGTGGTCGCGAGAAAAAGATTCACTAAGTTTAGAAATTATGTTTTCAGGATGTCGGACGCCGCTAAGTTTCGTTGTTTTCGAATACTGTATGAATACATTCCGGGTATTTGCGCGTTGTGAGTTACCTGCCCGAAGATAGAAATATAGTTTGAAAGGTGGCGACCCTTTGGGCATACCATCTTCCACCCCTTGCTAATTACTTAGTTCCAGAAGAGGTATTGCAGTCATCTCAGCCACGTAGCGAGCCACTAGGGGGCATAATTATAGGTGTGACAGATAATGACAGAGTTTGTTTGCTGCTAGCGATAATAGTTGTGGCGCCAGATTTTTCCTGTGTTGGTGAAAATGGCAGGGAAACGTGGCCAGGGCGACAGATGTGAAGGTAACAAACGTAGGCTCTTCCAGGATAGCATCCGCGTTTCTACAAAGGCGTGACCGCTTTGCTCGTGAGCGCAGGTTGTCGCATCTCGCCGATAAAGTCGCCCAACGACAGCGGAGCAGTCTTCAGCAGGACAATGGCCAGTAGCCTGCATTCCGGAGGACTATTGTACACACTGGGTTTGCGGCTGACGGAGTTTTATGATTTGCTCTGGCGAGGAGAGCGTTGTCCTCCATAGGTGCAGAATGTGTGGGCGTTTCTTTGGCGCCAAGTTTAGCGGGGAAGAGCATAGATCTTGGCCGCATGCTTTCTCACTGGATCATTGGACCGCTATGTATTGCGTAGGGAGGAGTTCCAGTGCGGTGTAGTAGGTACGCCATTGGCGCAGTTTGCGTAGGCAACTTGGCCATTGGAGGGGACAATATTTGGCCACTCCACGATCATTCGGTATAAAGGGGGGAAGAGAGGAGTGGTTTTCGTGGCGTTCGGTGGATATCCACCGTAGAGGGGAAGTCTGGCAGAGGTGCGCTGTACGTTTGGAAAATTGCTGGAGAGCCGCCACAGAGGATAGTCTTGGTTCTTTTGGCGCACCAGCCGTAATTCTCTACAAATCTCGGCGTGAAAGTATAACGGATGCAGCCTTTGCAGTTACGGCCAGTTTCCACATCAGCAGTTGGGTTATTCAGTGGTGGGTCCGGCCTATTAGCAATCTTTGTCTGAGAACTTCGTCTTCTCTGCAGCGAGTCCATCTGATCTGCAGCCCTGTATTTCAACCAACCTAAGTCCTATTGACGTTCAGCTAGCGGCTCACAGTCTCGGTCAGTACCTCACATATAGTCAGAAAGCATTTTGCTACTACCCTGAGGCAGGCATCGTTTTGGCTTGACCCCTTTCTCCTCTGTAATAACTTTGCCAGCCATCGACATCATGTGTCACCATGCGTTTGGTTTCATGCTGACCATTTGAATTATAATAAATTTTTGTGAGCTGAGGGTATGTAACAAGATAAGAAAAAAATGGCTCTGAGCACTGTGCGACTTAACTTCTGAGGTCATCCGTCGCCTAGAACTTAGAACTAATTAAACCTAGCTAACATAAGGACATCACACACACCCATGCCCGAGGCAGGATTCGAACCTGCGACCGTAGCGGTCGCTCGGCTCCAGAATGTAGCTCCTAGAACCGCACGGCCACTCCGGCCGGCAACAAGGTAAGAAAGCCTACACGTTTTTAACTGTAAAACTTGTCTCTCTGTGTTTAATCTCGGACATAAGAATATATATCTTAATAAGCAGATTATGACAGCATTCAAAATTTTTAAAACCTTCAATAATTATGTCAGGTATTGAAAAGCAAACTTTTGTTGCCGCTTGAAGTCATTACAAAGTCAAGCTGAAACTTGGAAAGGGTTACCACGCCTTGGTTTACTTGTTAATTAACAAAGATGTATCTACTTTTCCCTTTTAAATCAATAGTGCAGTTAATGACATCTTTAGAACTGTAAACGGTTACTCATAAACTACATAAATGGACTCGGAGCAGCTTTTTTTTTTGTTGAATGATATTTATGAATTAGTAATTATGGCCTTAGCAAAAACATTAAAATTTTCAAAATAGTTGTAACTAATATTATATTTTTTGAAGACTTATTTACGTTCCAAACTGCAGAGTATGAAGATCCTAATGTAACAGTTTAGGCACTGTGTTTCTATCTGTATACGTTCTGTGACAGTCATTTATGGTAATATTATTTTTCATTTCACGCTTTTGTCTGCGTTGAATTGTATATTAACGTTAAATTTTTTAAAAAAAGTATTCAATATAATATTTATGTGAGTCGTGCAATGACATGTAATCAGTCTGTTTCTATGTGAAATGATAACAGCAGCTTTGTAAACTGCGTTTTCTTTGTACGAGCGAGGACGGTAAATTTAATGGATGTGTACATCAACGTGATTTTCTTTGTTACCTGTCATCTCAGAAAACAACATAGTGAAAACTACAAAATCGGAACAGTGAAGAGACATGTTTTGTTTGTGAACTGCTGTCGACGCATAGCTAAAATAGAAAGATATTGAAGCCTTTCTTATAATGGACTGTTATCTCATAACGTGATTTGAAGGCTGTAACGATCGTACAGTGGAGTATTGTGTTTAGTAAATGGACAGCTTTCGATGCATGGAAATACATCAAAGCGCTTCTTATCAAGGATTTATATTCCACAAGTTATATGAAAGCTACACTGTTCGGACTGTGGATTAATGTGTTTACTAAGTGGACTGTCTGTTGTGGCATTGAGCACATGCAGAGAACTATAAATATAAATTTACTAACGTGATTCTCGCCATAAACTAATATCTAAGAAATGTAAAAACTACAGCTTCCTAAGAGTGGACAGAAATGTGTTACTGTATGAAGCCCGTTTTATCTACGTCACTGACTACACATGCTTCAGTCAGCGACGACGCTGTAAATAATTCTGTTTCCACTGCGTCTCTATACAAGTGGCCAATTTCAAAAAGGCAATTACAGCGGCAGTTCTTAATAAGAAGTAAACTTCAGGGCTATGGGTCGTCATTTACCAAAGCTAAGAGAGTCTTCATCAGACATTATGACTGTTAGATATACCTCCTCTCATAAATCAGTTTAAAAACACTTCTTTAATAAAAATGTAAATCTTGTAATTAGGTTGTAATCCAAATGTTCCTATTTGCACAGTGATCACTGAACATCGACAATGAAGAAAGTAACAGTAATCGATTGCGAAATCTGTCGTTATGTTACAGCAGATCTAGATGTGGTAGTTGAAATCTAGGTCTCTTGTAATAAAACGACGATTTTTTTTCTCTACTGTCTAAAATTCTTTTGCTGAAGTTACGTGTGTGAGTTCTCACTGTTGTTACCTTTTGGACACAACTTAAGTGTTCAGATATTTTGAATTTTTCTTTCAACAAACTGAAACTAGTATCTCCCTTTAAACGCTTATTCTTAGGAAAATATTACATCTTTCCGAATACTTTATCAATTGACATTGCTTCTATTCCTGTAGCAGATATGTGTGTTAAACATTAGTCTACAGTGATACAAAATTTCAATTTTAGTTTTCTGCATCTAATAGTACATATAACTGCCTATTTTTAGTATTTGTCAGTGTTACCCGTTTCTTTTAAATTTTCGTCGAAATTGCATGTTAAGTTACACGTTGTCTGCAATGCAATAGCAAAATACGTGTGTCATTTAGTGTCCACCATTACGCCAGATGGCAATGACATATCAGAAAAGAGTAGGTGAATTTTCATGGCTAAGAACTATGGCTCTGTGGGAAGATTGGTGTTGGTTACAGTTTGGTTACATTGTGGGACCTTGCTTACTTGCTCTGATGCATCTCAGTAACTGCTTCAGTCCAGGGGAGTGTAATGTTCAGTGAATTCTAGCAACTGTTAAAATTCAAAATTAAGCGGTTTTAGCTATTCAAATATAACCTGCTAGGGAACTTATGTTCATTACATTCAAAATATATCAAGTTGCCTAACTTTTACTACAGTTTTGTATAATTCTGTTTCAGTTTGCAATATCATTTTTTTATTACCTTTTTTATACAAAACACACTTATTTATGATGGAGGTAATATCAGGTAAACTCCCGTCTCGTTGCATAAGGCACTGTGTAATGATAGGACAGTATCATTTCCAAAGCTGACTTATAGAAACCATTCAATCTTTGGCTTCACAATTCGAAATGTAGGAGGGGTACATTACATTTTGATTGTTTTGTGTGTGAAACACGATAACTACAGAGGAAAAGTGTGTAGCAAGTTTTCAAATATGGGGAAATGAACAGGCGGCAGAAAAAACTGTACCTGTTACGTAAAATATGGATAATAGATATTCATTTAATAAGTACAGGGCATTAGAAAGAAAAACATGCAAGCGATGATATAGAGAACATGTTGCAGTTAATATCAAGAAAAATGGAAGAATTAGAAAAAGAAATTGATGGAAATGTGGAAAGTCTACAAGAGAAATATAAACTAAATTCGTTAACATTAAAAATGTATTGGGAATGTGGGTTTGAAAAGGAAACTTCTGATGTTAAGTTAGATAGATACAGATTTTGGGTAGTTCTAAACTAAAGATTCAAAAAGAGGCAAGGAAGTTAAATATGCGATATCTGCAAAGAAAAGGAAAATTTGATACTGTCATAAATGAAAAGGTAGGGTGTTTGGATAAAATATTAAAAATCCTAATCTGATGAGTGTAAGTTCATCACTATAGCTCAGTGGTCAGCGTGTCTGGTTGCTATGCTTAAGACCTGGACACGGTCAGCGGTTTTTCCCTGGTAGGAGGACTGCAGTGGATTGCCCTCAGCCTCATGATGACAACTGAGGAGATACTCGAGTGGGAAGTACTGCAACCATGGATCAAAAGGGCAACAATGGCCAGTAGTCCAACATGCTACATACTGCATCCAGATGACGCCATTGGCAGAGAATGACCTGGTGGCTGGTTGGTCCCAACTAATATGTCTGAACCAGATTGTGGAGACTTGTTTTTCATTAGTCTAAACAAAGGAAGCTGAAATAAAGTGTTACTGTGATCTGCCTTTCCATGAACACAGTAGCAAGACTGAAGGAGAAGTAGAGGAAATCACAGAGACCACTTCTGAGATTGAGAACAGGGTGAAAAAGTTGGAAAAGACAGTTCAGAATAATACTTTCTTGTAGGAGGTAGTAGTAGTTTTAATGATGTACTCGCAGTTTTTGATCTTAATTGTGAAATGCATCTTATTTCTTTTATTAATAGTTCAAGGAATCAGTTTACTGCAGAGTGAACAGAGAAAGGTTAACTTAAGAAAGGAAACGCTTTCTTAAAGGGAGGATGCTTAAAGTGAATGCTATACTGTTTGCACAAAGAAAGGCAGCGTACAGATATGTCGAAGGATGGTGGAATGCGGAGTTATGGGCAGAAGTAAGAGTGAATGCATATAGCCTTTTGATTGTAGTAGGTGAAAAATGATAGTGTATGAGTTGTCATAGATACTAGAATATTGAAGACAATAGAGTGTAAAGAGGTTGATCCCCCAAAAAACATGGAATATATATTGCAAAAGCACTCAAAGTGAACTATATGACATGTCTTGAAATAACTATTTGCAGGTGTAACTAGCCAAAAAATATCAAAAGCATACATCATTTTTAATAAATGGAAAGTGTTACCGGTATGCTGTTCTTCCTTTTGGGATGAATATCAGTTTGTCACTATTTACACGAATGTTAGCTAAAGTCTTATGACCAGAAGTGAGCTGAAAAATAACTATATACATAGATAATTTACTACATAAATACCCCTGAATCTTGGAAAGAGCATTGTGACTTAACAGTAGCAGGCATGAGCCATAGGTTTAAGTAAAAAGAACTTTTAGGAAAGAGACAAAATTTTTGGAACTGAATCTTGTCCACAGTATTAAGCTGATCCTGAAAAGATAAAGGCAATAAAAGACTGCCGATGTCTCAAAAACAGAAAGCAGTTGAAATGGGTTTTGGGTTTGTACAATTACTACAGAAATTTTGTGCATAGACAGGTCTTAAACACCCATTTTTTAAGTTATTAAGTCCTAAAGTAGTTTTTACGTGGACAGATGACTGTCAAGAAGCTTTGACGACTTTAGAGAGGCTAGGAAAGAAGAACGAATTTTGCATCATTCTGACTTTAGCTAACCATTTAGTTTAGACTGAAATGGGTATGGCATTGGGTGGAATTTCTCTAGAATTTTGAGGATGAGGAGAAGGAAGATCATTGAAAAATAGTTTTTACATGCAGACACTAGATTAAGTATAAAAAAGTATAGCAAGGCTGAGCAAGTAGCATTGGTGATAGATTGGGGATTCCAGAAGTTCAGAGTTTGCCAATCAAGAAGTAAAACCGTTATTATCATTTACCACATTTCAGTTTGAAATCTCATCTGTTTAGGGTGCACAGAACAATGGAACAGATGCCATATCCTGTTTACCAATAACAGAGACTGATAAAGTAAGACATACAAATGATATGGAGCACAGAAAATTATTTTATATGAATAGATTTCAGGGTGAGAAAAGAATTGAAATTATTTGTAAATACGTTAGGAGATAACTGAATCTGAATCACATATGTAAGATGATAACAAAAGAACTTGGCTAGAAAAAATAGTAACAATTAATTCCCAAAATATTAAAGAACCTACTATAGGGTATTATTTAATAAAACAGTGTAAATTCAGAAGATCAGAGAGTGTGTTGACCCAAGGATTACATAGTTAAAATGAATGATTACCTTCGTTGAGGTTTGTCTGTGCAAGTGGTGAAAAGTGTGTACCGAAATTTAAGGAATGTATAATATCTGATGAGACAGCGAGTGAAGTGGATGACGGTAGTAAAATTTCTGCTAAATGTCAAATAAACTTCAGTACTGAAACATGTGGACTTCCTATGCCGTATATTAACCTAGTTATTTTCGGAATTGTTGGATGCTGATTATTATGTCCCATTACAAAAAACTAAAGGAGATTTTGGCAACATTTTTGTGAAAACCTCAACTATAATTAAAAATGTATAAATTTACAATAAAGAAACACTGGAATATGTAGCCCCCTGCTACCGTTATTATAACAGCTCTCCGGTCAGGTTCAAAATAATATGCATCCTGTTATGATGATTAAATTTCAGCTATTCTTTGTACCTCAACAATCTCATGTTCAGCGCAAAACTATTTTCTGTTGCAATAACTAATAATGACTAAATTACATACAGAAGGAAAAATACATGAATTTTTGAGTAGCCTGAACATTATTCTTATCTCCGTTTGTTCTATAACGTAATTCATGAAAATCCTGAGAATCACAACAATCTCAAGTTACTGTTAATTGTTTTAGATCGTCTTTTACCCAGTCGATTAGTCAGTATATTGTTCACATTTCAGTCAACGGAAGTATCATGAACGGAAACTTGACAATCTTTACATTCAGGGACTGAGAGGAATATCATGCCAAATAAGGTACGTCTCTCATGAAACCTAGTTTGACGTTGACTACACTGTGTACCTCACCTGAAGTGAGTTACACCGAACGTTTCCTTACAGTTTCGAATTCTTGACAGGGAATAAAGGTCTCAAATTGTTGTCGAAAAACGTGATTATTAGTTATAATCTCTACTCAACAGTTTTAAATATCTGTTTTATGGCCATTCTAATGAATGATTTGGAAAATGAAGAACAAAATAGACATAGAAAAATTATGATATTCATATTTCCTCACGTATCTGATAGCATCGTACGTAATATGATTACTAAAATTGTTCGAAAATTATAATGCCTTCGAAAGAAGAGACGTGCTGCGACAGTTAGTCTGTAAATATGAACCGTCGGACTTGCTGTTTCAATTGAGCCCAACTCTTCACAGTACCTAAAAGTTGCCTCCGGAGGTTTTGGTATAATAATTTCGAGCATCTTATCTTACTAACCATTTCATGATGCTAGCAATGTGTAATCTCGATAACGAAAGAAAAAATATTAAAATCCTTTAGATTTCATTCCATTACCTACTTGTAACATCGAAACCATTCCATTAAACTCATTCTACAATAATCGTAATGTCAGTAAAGTAAAGTTTGCGCTTGTTGCGCAGATGTTTGCAGCGAGACTGCGGGAACTAGTTGTTTGAATTTAACACTTAACAACTCTTTCTACACATCGCTTTATCATGAAACAATGAATTGAATACTCATACTAGACGTGTATTGAAAAAAGGAAATCTTTTTGTTTCCACTGGCGGAGCAAAGCGTATCTGTATTTTTAAATCGTGTTAAACATATTTTGCAACGAATTTTGCTGTGGGACGCCGTTCAAAAAATTCACGCAGGCATGTACGGCCATAAAAACCTCGCGTGTAATATGCGACCATCTGGAACGAAGTGATAAGCACCGCGGCGGCAAACGATACTAACACAATATTTTACGGCCCATGAAACGGCGTTAAAAATGTGCAGCGAAATTTTATGTTGCGCGCGCCGTGTGTGCCCGCTCTCATTTAGCTTGCAGAGTCGTTAAAGACATAATGCCGAGCAGTAACAAACGACGCGAGAGCCGCAGCGTTCTGCTGTTTCGTGACTGACTCGATACACGGAACAATCGTGAAAGGACGTATCTGTCTATGTGAAATGACCTGTATTTCCTACCGTTGTCAGAAAGTAGGAAGTTCGTGGGCTTGCATAAAGCCAGCGCATGTTTTGTAAATAAAATTGTGGCTATGCTTGATTTGTAAATATTTAGACTTACAGAGAACAACAGTCTGCTGAATGCACCAGTCAGTTTGTTAGGCGATAATGTTAGGACTAAGGCAGTTGTGTGAGCATTGAGTACGTACATTTATATTGTAGAGTGGATATACTGTAATCAGATGTATTTATTTCCAGATAATTGTTTAAAAGTCGGTATTATGTATGTCTTTCATTGAGTCATAACAGGAACTTTTTATGGGTACTTACAAGTCGCCATTCGTCTTCCAAAATGTTAAAAATGCGCTGTATCTCCAGGTCTAGCGCCCCCCACCCTCGCGTTACAGTTTATTGTATGGGTGCCTTCGTCACAGCCGCATAGGGGTTATATTGTATGATATCTCTCTATCCCCCATCTAAGAAGACGGTTTCGGTTTGGAACTATAGCGGTTGGGTCGAATATATGTGTGTCAAAGGAGGACACTCCACCAATGGACTTTTTATGGGAAGTCAGTGAAATAGCTGGGACTCCATTACCGAAGTGTCAGAACCTGGCCAGATTGTTCCTTCTGGAATCTTAGAGAATGTTGGAGAAAGTTGCATAATTTTGTAGAATCTTCCAGAAGGTTCTAGAACGCTTTAGAATGTTCCAGAATGTTACAGAATCTTCCAAAAGATTCGAGAATATTCTACAATATTTCAATGAATTTAACAGCTTTTAAGAGTATTTTTTTAGCTGAAATTCTTAATATTTATTTGAATGTTCATTTTCACAGTATCCTTGTTGTCGAGTGAACTGCCTTGCTCCTGGAAAAGCCGGCCGGAGTGGCCGAGCGGTTCTAGGCTTTCATGAAACGTTGTTACTTCCGTGGGTCATTAACTTCACTCCAAAGTGGTGTCATGCCAGTATGTCGGCAACTCAAGACCAAATGTTTTCAGTTGGTGAGAGAACGTGCGGGCCAGGGTAACAGTGGAACACCATTTGTATCGAGTTGCGTGTGATATCAGTTCCGCGGAATATCTTGCCATTGCAACGTTCCTCGCTACACATAGGTGGTAGTTGTTACCTGTTAGCTCCCTGCAGTCACAGCTGGCATGGCAGAAGAAAAGGTGGACAGATTACAGTTCCTCACCTCAACATTTATAATGCGCTAATTGTCGTTCCATCAGTAGACGGTGATTACCATATCTGTGGCACTCCGCAGATTCTGTTGCCACTCACACGCAAGTGCCCAGGGCATTTCATTGGCACGGTGATATCCGATGTGCATGATGGGCCTTACTTATTGTTAAGACTACTTCCGACAGTGTTAAATGTGTGCCGGCCGGAGTGGCCGAGCGGTTCTAGGCGCAACAGTCCGGAACCGCGTGACCGCTACGGTCGCAGGCTCGGATCCTGCCTTGGGCATGGATGTGTGTGACCTCCTTAGGTTGGGTTAGGTTTAAGTAGTTCTAAGTTCTAGGGGACTAATGACCTCAGAAGTTAAGTCCCATTGTGCTCAGAGCCATTTGAGCCTTTTTTTTTTTTTTTTGTTAAATATGTGGTAGTGATGTCTTCCGCAGAGTAGAGAAGTGAAAGCAGTACAGCACTCTCTCGTAGGTAGCGGCAATATACACGGTCCGAAAAGTAAAATATAATGGGACTAGTGTGTTTTATTACTACAAGCCGGCCGCGGTGGTCTAGCGGTTCTAGGCGCTCAGTCCGGAGCTGCGCGACTGCTACGGTCGCAGGTTCGAATCCTGCCTCGGGCATGGATGTGTGTGATGTCCTTAGGTTAGTTAGGTTTAAGTAGTTCTAAGTTCTAGGGGACTGATGACCATAGATGTTAAGTCCCATAGTGCTCAGAGCCATTTTTATAACTACAAATTTTTAGTGAAGGTAAGTGTGTTTAAGAGTGAGTATCTATTTCCATTAAAATTGCCTTAAAGATAAATCTAGTGTAATTATATTCTCAGAACCCTTGCTCTTAATGCTATTAATGTGCGTCATTCTGATCTGCAGTTACGTACCTTCTGTTAGGATTTGAATACGGCACTGTCGGAGATTCTACTTTACAGAGTGGTAGATTATAGGAGAACGCGTGCTTAGTATTTATTTATAGCGGCCAAAGATCCCGATCAAGGTCAGAAGGTGGTTTTTGAAATGGTTGTTACAGGCAGAAAAAAGGCAGGAAACGGATTCTTTACGCTGAACATCGTTCGACATGCGAGTCAGTTACTTACATTTTCTTCTACTCGTTGCGCGAATCACTCGTTATGTGAAGTGATCAATAAGCAATGTTCGACTGTAATGATAAAAATTACGGCCGGCCGGATGCCTTGCATATTTGACCCTTTACCGTGGGTCGAATCGATAGGGTTCGCAGACAGGTGTTGGCTCGCGCGGGTCGTAGTTCGGAGACCCCTTCTGTATCCAATAGCGGAACTTGTATGAAAGTAAAACGATGTAGCGCTACTCTTGTGTCCTTTGTTGTCGTAAGGTGACTCCCCATCTCTCCCTCTGACGCCACGTTAAGGGAAGCCGCTGCAATAGTCGGCGTTTGACACTGTGTCGTAGCACTGCACGTCTGGAAACCCTTGCCTTGCTGCGAACGAGACCATTTCCTGACGCAAGATGGTTACGTGGCTGCAATGTCCTGCACTGACGAGCAAACAGCAAGTCAGTCCTCTCGGGCGCTACTTGCACGGTGGCGATAAAGAGATGCGTGGCATTGAGTGTGATCCTCCTCCGATTCCATATTCTCATAACAGTCACGAGAACGTGACCAATGTATGCAGCGACATCGATCAACTCCCACCATCTTGTCGCTGTTCAATTCCGACACATGATGACAGGATTCTCATTTTTAACGATGCGTAAAACGGCTCCTTGCGAACAAACAAAATTCAAATGTTATTTTTGAATGAGAGCCACGTGCATTATGTTTCCTTGTGGGCAGAACATGGCTTTACTCCTACAAACTTTTGCGTGGTTGCCCTAAAATGCTAATTATTTGCACATCCCAGTGTGTTCTAAACGTCATGCTAACTTCACGTTTTCTCATGGGGCCCTTGCAGTGCTGCACATTCTATCGGCTAACGTTGTAGTTACACCTACACAAAAAATACTGAGAACACACGAACAACAACAGACATGCCTCAGGAAGATACTTTCCACCTTTGTATCACTCGTCCCGCATGGTGCCAGTTGCCCATCATCAACAACCCCCCACTTGTATTAAACATCGAGAAACGTCTCCGTTTATCCAGTAAGTCCGTAGAGGATGGTATAAGAGACGTACGGCATGACTGGCCGCGGTTTTCCATCCGGGTTTTGCGAAGATTAAGACAATTCGCCCTTGGACCATCTCAGTCAGTCGTCGTGTAGGATACTTTCTGTATCTTATGCCGAGAAGCTCTCGGGGTTTATGTCCCTCGCAGAAGCAGTTTCAGCGCCGTCGCGTTCTCCGTAAAGTGCGATTGTACTTCGTGTGATTCCAAGAGGTGAAGCGGGAAGCTATCTTATTCGGAATAACCTCTAAAAGGGATCCCACTACGGTGCATTTATTACTAAAAACCGTAAGCTGGTAATATCGACGCAGTTAGTAATAATTAAATGGCAACTTTTTCCAGAGAGCATGGTCTTACGACAAAACTAGATCGGAAGGCATCCCATCGCCTACTATGGCGCGCAGGCTGTAACTTGTACTTGCACTCGTGATATACCGTAGCCGCTTGTATACTTTTGCTAGCATAAACATTATTCACATATTTAATAAGATAACTGATGTCTGGCGTTGGGATATTGTTGTAAGAAGGCATTTATGGGCCGTAGGCCTCTTCTTTCTGTATGGAAAAAAGCGACTTTTACTAGGAAATATTTGTTAAGCAAGAATACCCACTTCGCGCCAGAATAACGGTGCTCTCCCTATGTACTTTACAGCTGACGTAACGGGCGTTCTCATAGTTTAGCCACAGCGCCTCACACCAGCGTCCACTGGCAACGTCATATGGTCCACCTTGAGCCAGCGTGAGAACTGCAATCTTAATCCCGACTGTGTGTGTTCTGCAGTTCGGATTTACTCACTGAATACTATATGACACGTGCAGATGCGACATAAAATTGTAAAACTGGGGAATACGGAAATAAAATGTTTCCTGAACAGAAGGAGTACCTTAAAATATGCAACAAACAGCTTCGTCGTACAGTCGTATTTTTTTCCGTGGGGTAATATTTTTTTGCGAATGAAAACGTGAAATCGGCTAAAATTACGAGCCTCATGGTGATGGAGCGTGGGATAGGAACAACGTAAAGCCACAAACAGTAAATGTAAATTTGTGTAACTGCTCTGATCCCAGTGAATGAGGTGCATATATTCTGGACATTGAAAAGCAGTAAGTTACTTGTGTCAGGACACGATAGGTCACGAATATAATACATCTAAATGTTTTGCTACAAGAACCAACAAATAATGTATAATATTATTTCCTAGTAGTTGTGCTGCTATAGAAAACGGATCTGTTCGTTACTATATGGTTATTTAAACTCATGAGCTAAATTGTACTATAACGACAGTACTAATGGGACCTTCGCTACAATCTCTTTACAAGTCAGAACTGCCCCTCAGCAACCGTCGCTTAATTGGACCACATAAAGGGAACAGGAGAGGTGGTGCGTTGTCGGCCTACACCACATCAGTAATTTTGGTTCCTACTGGCATCAGCTATCCAGGGACAAAATTTCGTGACACAGTTTTCCTCCACCCTGGATATTTCATTCTCCAAACGAATGACGCCAATAATTACACTCCATTTCCTTGATTCGCTCCATTTAATACAGGCTCCGTCCAGAAACCTATTGAAACTCTTCTTCGGAAGGATATGTGCATCACTCGGCCTTCATTTGCCGATGAGGAAAAGTTTCAACTCGTGACTAGGAAGGGATTTTCGCATACTAGTATCTAGACTGTATGATGATACTCAACGAAACCAGGTTACCCGATATAACTGCATTCTCTTGCAGCCTTACAGGCGACGTCGTAACGGATGCAGAAAGTGAGCGTGCTGTGAATGTTTAGCGGGAATTCAACACCTCCATTTTTGGAGAGTATGCACAGATTTACACGGACACAGACGTACGCTTGCTTGCTGATGGTTTCGGGAAATCCCGGTGCCTATGAAAACCCGTATTCTCGGATCCCGCCTTTCATTACACAGCGCATGGGTTATCGTGGGACGCTACGTTCAAGAAAACTAAGCGCAGCATCGTACTATTGACCTATACAGACATGCGTTTTTTCTTTGATTGAGAGATCCTTGGAGTACTTCGTCTGTCTGTTCACAGGCTCGCCAAGGCAAATAACGAACGTATGGCTGACAGATTCATGGCATCCCTTGATTCGAGTTACATCACTTACTTCGAAGTCAATGACTTATACGGGTCTGCCACGCAACAATCACTGCCGATGGGCGAGTTTCTATGGGTGCCCGAAGAAGAATGTAAGGGATTAGGTCGAAACATAAAGGGGGTATGGCGGCTGATTCTGATGTAGGGTAGGTGGTGGAGGGAAATCTCACATACTCTATTAGTTTGCACGATTCACACGCTGATTTCCCATTGTGCAACTAGTTCTGCGAGAGTCAACCCCAACACTGTGATGACAACGTTGGGAAATAAGCAAAGATACGTTACTGTCTATCATAATCTCCAGCAGTGTCTCACATTGGGGATGAGGCTGCTTGGAATCACCTGGGCAATCTCCTTCAGCCAATCCCCCTGGTTGAAGGAGTTCTTTGATTTGAATACGACAACGAGGGCTTCCGCGACATGTCACTATGAGAAGGATATTTTAAAACTGAGGAATAATTCAGTTTTCGGTAAAATAATGGAGAATGTGAGGGAACATCGTGAAAGTTTGATTAGAATCGACTGGTATGGCCTTTGAGGCGTAAGAAAATGCACTGCCCAACCAAATTGTAAACGGTTCAAAATATTCAGTGAGAACATTGTTGCTGTGAAGATGGCGAAGGTTGCAGTAGAGTTCACGAAACCTGTCAATTTGGGGATGTACATGCTATACCTACCCAAACTCAAGATGTAGCGATTGCATTATAAGTTTGTGAAGACTAATTTTGCTCATCCTAAATTACTTTACATGGATACAGATAGTTTCATCTACTGGATAAGAACTGTGATCCATATGAAAAAATGATGGGCGATGGTGAGGAATTCGACACGTATTCATACACGCCTGATGCCCCTTATTGTATTATCCACAGAGCAAGAATGTTATCGGCCTAATGAAAGACTAGGCGAATGGGTCACCAGTTGTGGAGTTTGTAAGTTTACAAGCAATAATTATTTGTATCGCACACTGAAAGATGCCAGCCTGAGGCGGGCTAAGGCTGTGTATCGTGTGGCACCGAGAGACCTCTCAATCGAAGAATGTATGCAGCGTCAGTACGATGCTCCGCTGTAGCTGCAGCATATGGTGCAGCAAACTGGTATTAGTTCGAGAGGGGTTGGGGGAATCTGATTGAGTGAGATGGAGACAATGAGAGTGGGTGTAAATGTTGTAGAATAGTATGGCTCTTTTATCATAGTGTAAGTATGTGTGTGTGTGTGTGTGTGTGTGTGTGTGTGTGTGTTTGTGTGTGTGTGTGTTTGTGTGTGTGTGTGCGTGCGTGTGTGTGTGTGGCATAAATATTTATTTATTTTGGCACATCATGTGTGTGAGAAAGACATTCAGTGCACCTTATCCATCGACAAAAAATTGTACATGTATTTGTGAGAACTGAGTAAATGAAAAAAATTCGTTACGTAACGTCTTTGTTGCTGTTATTTACAAACAGCCTACCCAAACTGTAAATATAAAGAATGTGTAAGACACAAAAGACATCAGTTTTGGGCAGATAGGTTAAGTTTAACATGGAGATAACAAAATATATAGAATTGTTGCATGGGATTGCACCGACTGTGCAGCACGGCTAGGCTTATGGGAGCTAGAGGCACATGACCATTTCTACTTCCAAAGACATATAGCAAACATGTCTAAACTAATGTCACCAGTAATTGAAGAAAACAATAGACATAGTATCCGGGCAAAGATGTATACTATCAGAGTGGGAAAAGGATGAAGAAATATCATACACAGATTGTGAGGTAAGAAAATCATTTATTTTTCATCCAACTTAAAAGCAATTTTACATTTTCATAAGCAGACACAACACTATTTTCACACAGCATCATAATCATCATCATCTTCTTCTTCTTCTTCAGTCAGTGGAGAGCAGTAATCTTGGGGATCCATGTGATATTTTACTCCCTTTGACTAGATGATGGTATTCGTGCGGTCGAATAATTGAAGCGATGTCACCATATCTTTGTTGGGTCTTCCAGGATCATCCCACTGAATTACATGGTAGAAACATGTTAACCACATTGCACTCCTCCATGTTTCAGCACACGTCACATGCTTGAAAGACCTTGGTGATGCAATGTTTGCGAGAATGTCTGTATTATTCCAATATCTTCTGTGTTGCTAAGAATGCAACGTCTTTAAATTTTGAACCGTCTATACCCATCATCAGAGGAATCCTGAGCGTCTGCAATGATGTTCACATCTTGAGATAATGTTGTGAAATGCACTGGGTATGGTGCAGCACTTGTTCATTTATACAGCTAGTTGCACACCACTGGTGAATGGGAAACAGTTAACCACATGAGCATGTAGAACTAGATTGTATGTTGCAATGTGTGCTGGAAATTTATCAAAGATTCAGATTCATCTCGCACATCTAAAGAACCAGATTTAATTATCTCGTTCTGTTTCGAGCAGTCTATTTCGACGATTGGCACTAACTCCTTAAATTTCTGTGTGCTGAACAGACATCCTTTCTCTTCATATCTCACAAACATGCCATATGCTAGACTGCATACATTTTCATTTCACTGCAGGTGAAAATCGTCATACTGGCAGAATTCGAAGTTCATGTTGAATCTGGCATTTGTTAAACTGCAACTGTCAAAGTTGGTGGAATCATGAGTTTTATTCGCTCATCAATTGGTCTGAAAAGCAAGTATGATGAACGTGGGCGTCTCCAACTGAGCGGAGAATTTAATAGATAACGTTTGTTCGCTTGCCGTAGGTAGCATTGGATACAAGAAACCTCCCATGAATGGAAAGATAACGGCAATACAGTGTAATGAAGAACATTTAAAAGCTTCAAACAATGCTAATCCGATACAGTGATGGCACTTTCCTTATTATTTTTCTGAAGGTGATTTCATTCTCGTCTTGAACTCCTTGAATGATTGAGTTGTTATCTGTTACGCCACTTACTACACTCATGATCATAAATTAAGGATAATGGTGATACATGGTGAAACACCGCTCTGGTGGTCGGTTTGCAGCTTTAAATCACCTTGGAGTATGACCATGTGGTGCATTCGACCTGAGGTCGTCACACAGTGGCGCTGGCAGCAATCCACATATGCAGAGGTGTGTTAGTGGATGTCAGAGTACGGTGCAGCGACAAAGTGTGCAGACGTTTTCAGACGTGCTAATGGTGACTGTGTGTTGAAAATGGCTCAAAGAACACATATTCATGACGTTATGAGGGGTAGAGTACTAGGGCGACTGGAGGCTGGTGAAACACAGCAGGTCGTAGCAAGGGCCCCCCATATGCCACAAAGCGTGATCTGAAGATTATGGCAACGATTCGAGTAGACAGGAAACGTGTCCAGGCGCTACAGTACGGGACGTCCACAGTGTACAACACCACAAGAAGACATCTCACCATCAGTGTGCGCAGACGACCATAGAGTGCTGCAGGTAGCCTTGCTCCGGACCTTACCACAGCCACTGGAACAGTTGTCTCCAGACAAACAGTCTACAGACGACTGAACAAACATGGTTTATTCGCCCAGAGACCTGCAAGGTGCATTCAACTGACCCCTGGTCACAGGAGAGCCCGCAAAGCCTGGTGTCAAGAACACAGTACATGGTCATTGGAACAGTGGTTCCAGGTTATGTTCATAGACGAGTCCAGGCATAGTCTGAACAGTGATTCTCGCCGGGTTTTCATCTGGCGTGTACCAGGAACCAGATACCAACCCCTTAATGTCCTTGAAAGGGACCTGTATGGAGGTCGTGGTTTGTTGGTGTGGGATGGGATTATGATTGGTACACGTACATCCCTGCATGTCTTTGACAGAGGAACTGTAACAGGTCAGGTGTATCGGGACATCATTCTGCACCAGTATGTCTGCCTTTTCAGGAGTGCAGTGGGTCCCACCTCCCTCCTGATGGATGATAACGCACGGTCCCACCGAGCTTCCATCGTGAAGGAGTACCTTGAAACAGATATCAGGCGAATAGAGTGGCCTGCCTGTTCTCCAGACCTAAACACCATCGAGCACATCTGGGGATCTGCCGGTCGACGTATCGCTGCACGTCTTCAAACCCTTACGACACTTCAGGAGCTCCGACAGGCACTGGTGCAAGAGTGGGAGGTTATACCCCAGCAGCTGCTCGACCAACTGATCCAGAGTACGCCAACCCGTTGTGCGGCCTGTGTACGTCTGGCGTTTTGTAGCACATGTGTTTCGGGACGGTTTTCTCAACTTATCACCTATCCTGTGGACTTACAGATCTGTGTCGTGTGTGTTCCCAATGTGCCTATTGTACTAGCGCCAGTTTTGTGTAGTACCACGTTGTGTGGCACCTCATTCTGCCATTATCCTTAATTTATGAGCATGAGTGTAGAATATGTTGCCGTTTATCATTCAGAATGTTGTCTTCAAAGTATGCTGTAAGCAGTTTTAAAGGTATACAGTACATCTCTTGTACTCTTCCACTGTTCTCTGTACAGGCTCTTCTATGAACCACGCAGCGTTGTCTGTATCGTTCAGATCCGAGGGAGAAGCAGAGACACATGTTTTAAGAGTTGATATTATGCCTATGTTGTGTGTACAGTCAATATCGACGCCCTTAAATTCATATCGTGTTTCATGAAACAGGAAAGCTAAAGTATTACGTGTAAGGTTCAGTGCTACTGTAGCAGTACCAGTCCTTTTCCTAAATGATCCATCAAGAAATACGAAATTCCTGCACGTGAATGTTAAAGAGTCTTGGTTTTGGATGACAATCCTAATTTCATCAGTGTTTTTAAATGTGGTTGAGGCATAAAGTTTGTATGAGAAATATTACTGGCATATAATACACGCAACACGTTCCACTAGTCTCGTTATATCGAATATCACTGCAAGATTTCAAACCATCTGATTTCAGAAACCCATTGTTTGCATGTGTTATCACCTTGCAGTTCTGAAGTACCACGCTGTGCGTTGTGACGTTCGTTTTGTACATTACGCCCATTCTTAGATAATGCGAGGACGCTGAGGCCTGGTGTGACCCCTGACTAGATGAAGCTTGCTGCCGATGCTTCCAGTGTAGCAAGTTAAGGGTCGTCGCTTCTGCCTCGAGCAGGTCCCGGCTGGTTGAAAGTCGCCGCCGCCGTTTCTGAGTCTCTGCATGTGCGAGGTCATTGCAGATTCTGCTTTAAATGTGGCTGTACAATGATTTCTTCGCCACTGAAATCGACAAGTTTATTATCCTGGTCCACACTACAGAGCTCCAGATACTCTAACGTCTGAACTGTTATTGGCAGCCGAGCGGTTCTAGACGCTACAGTCTGGAACCGCGCGACCGCTACGGTCGCAGGTTAGAAACCTGCCTCGGGCATGAATGGGTGTGATGTCCTTAGGTTAGTTAGGTTTAAGTAGTTCAAAGTTCTAGGCGACTGATGACCTCAGAAGTTAAGTCCCATAGTGCTCAGAGCTATTTTGTTATTGGCAGGTAAATTGCATTGGTAGGGTTCTCAGCGACCTTGTACCTGTTCCCACTGATGGGAAGAAACCGTAATTGTACGAATCAGTCTCTTGTGAGATAAGAGTTCATTGCAATACTACAGTCGACACGGATTGTACTGACAGGAAGTATATCCACTGACTGGTCGGACACGTAAAACTTATTAGGTCCTTCTTCAAAACATGTCCTTTTGTGAAACCCAGTAGCCACCCTACAAAACCTTTCTAGTTGAACTCAATCATTGCATTCGTTGTATTTACTTCAGATTTAATTGTCTTAATGTTTGCTAGTAGCACAATCCCTTTTTCAGATCGTTTTGAAACTTGGTTTAAATCGTCAATATTGTATGCTCCTGGTTCTATCGCTTTTCCTCCATTAATTTCCAGATGATATTTATTGCTAGGCACTGTGATATTCGCAGTGCTGTTGTATCTCTCCAGTCCAATCAGCTCAATTCTCCACTCCCTACTGCTTAAATTAGTCAGCAGAAAGTAATCTGCACGCAATACCGACGATCGCTCGTTTAGAGTCAGAGTATATGACATTGCATCTGGACCTCAACTGACGAGTGGATGCTTAATGCACCTCCTAATATACCGGGTGATCAAAAAGTCAGTATAAATTTGAAAACTTAATAAACCACGGAATAATGTACATAGAGAGATAAAAATTGACACACATGCTTGGAATGACATAGGGATTTATTAGAACAAAAAAAAAAAAAAAAAAAAAAGAAAAAAAAGTTCACAAAATGTCCGACAGATGGCGCTGCACAGCAAAACTGCTACCGTGACGGGTGAGAAGTACCCCGATATGTTACAGAATCGCTTCATCCCCAGCCTGGCTGATAAACACCTGCTGGAACGTACGATGTTTATGCAGGATGGCGCTCCACCCAATATTGCTAGATGCGTTAAAGATTTCTTGCGCGTGTCGTTTGGTGATGATCGTGTGCTCACCCGCCACTTTCGTCATGCTTGGCCTCCCAGGTCCCCAGATCTAAGTCGGTGCGATTATTGGCTTTGGGGTTACCTGAACTCGCAAGTGTATCGTGATCGATCGACACCTCTAGGGATGCTGAAAGACAACATCCGACGCCAATGCCTCACCATAACTCCGGACATGCTTTACAGTGCTGTTCACAACATTATTCCTCGACTACAGCTATTGTTGAGGAATGATGGTGGACATATTGAGCATTTCCTGTAAAGAATATCTTTGCTTTGTCCTACTTTGTTTATGCTAATTATTGCTATTCTGATCAGATGAAGCGCCATCTGTAGGACATTTTTTGAACTTTTGTATTTTTTTGGTTCTAATAAAACCTCATGTCATTCCAAGCATGTGTGTCAATTTGTACCTCTCTATCTGCATTATTTCGTGATTTATTCAATTTTCAAATTTATGCTACCTTTTTGATCACCCGGTATATGCTTCTTCATAAACGTCAGGAGGAATAAGATGCACAGATGCCTGCATAAGTAGGTATTAAAGTCTTGATGGCTGTGGGTCTCCATGTAAGTCGAAACAGTAGACGTTATTTGTATTTTTCTTAACATATGCGATCCAGAGGTCTCCTGGTCCTTCAGCGAAATTTAAATTCACAATTCCAAATCTCTGGATCTCCACAAGTCTTTGGTAATGTATCCCGCATAAACATACAACAGGATCTTGAAATAATGAACTTTTTCCTATCAAACTTGAGCAAATCTGCATTTGTACGTGGTGTATCCGATGATATAGCTAACCAGTTCTTTTTTATTCAGGAAGAGGCCTATTCCTTTCTTGTTTCTGGTACAGTCCTTTTCCTATGGCTGCTGCTTCCACCATGTGATTACGTCTTCTTGCTTCCTCTAGCTGCTCCTGGGAGTTCTGTGCATTTTTTACTTTTCTGGCAATAGCTGCAGAACCACCAGCCAGTGAACCCATCACTAAGAGACTTGCGAGAGCAGGAATGAGGAAGGGAATAATTCCGCCTGATGTCCTAGGTAGCCGCAGAACCCAGGGGGCTTTAACCCGTCCTCTATGCTTCCAGGCTCTTTTAGCTGCTTACATGGCTGTCACGATACAGTTTTTGAGACATCCCATCTTCGTCTTCATCACCCTCGTTGCCTGCTTAATCGTCAGCGCAAGACGTGTAGTAGTTATAATTCAGTTGAAACCCAAGCCCAACTCAGTTTTGCCACACTTGGTTTTATCAACTAAAAATGCTGCGATGAACTTCCCTATAGCAATATCCTTTCTCATGCGTATTGCTTTGGCTTTATCAGCTCAAATTAGATCTGCAGCGTGACGTCCTGGGAGATCTTTTTGTTTTGCATATGCAATGTTGTGTTCCAAACACGCCTTCTCAAGCAGGTTAATGCCCTTATCACCCGCAGCCAAATGTTTCTGAAGCTTTGGACCTTGTCCACAGTACCTATACTCCAGAACATACAATTCGATTGGAATTTTGTCAATGACACAATCACCTCCTATAATGTGTTCCTGTTGTGCTTGTTATGCTACTGTGTTGGTTATAATCTGGGCACCTCATTATTTAGCAAATCGTCAGATCAATCCGGCTGTTTTGTGTTGTAGGAAAACCAAGCCATTTAACTAGTACACTATTCCCTCGGTGTCTTACAACACGCTCCATGAGAAACACATGTGGTTCTAAGTTCTTCTGTAGTTTCTTTGTGTAAAAGCATCCTGAAATTTCAGTTCCACTGCTATCCCTTAAGATGTAACTTCTGTGGTTTGATCTCTACACTTTGGAAACTGTGAATATCTCACTCGACCAGTTTGGGCGGTATGACTTCTCAAATGCTGTCTTGTGTTATAAGTACCAAATAACCCACATTAAATCTCTGTTTACAGTGATTCATCATTTTAATACAATAGTACACCGTATCCATGATGAACATCGATTGCTCTAATTTTTATTGTGTTATGTTTGGTTTGATTATACTGTGCAGGTATTTCTGAGAGGAGCTCTATCTACTTGTATGTGCTGCGAAAATTAAAATGCATACACATTTGGCATTTATTATTCTATTCAGACACTCCACGATACTTGCCTTCCGGTGGGTAAAGTTGCACCACTGTTTTGAAATGCCTATTGTAAAAACTCTACACTGTGATCAGTTTAGAGGCTGTCTTAGCATCGATTTGTCCCAGTCTACAACAAATCCTCAAACACCTCTGCAACATCTCTCTCATTTTTTGTTTTAACATGTAAGGCCCAGGCAAATTTGGAGTAAGTGTCAATACCTATTAAAATGTAGTCGAATCCATTATTCACATGTGAATATTCTCACATATCTACAAGACAAGCCTAACATGAGCAATTCATACATTTAATCATAACATGCCAATGAGTGTATGTTCTGGGCGCTGGTTAATGCAGTTCTGGAACTACTACCTCAGCATTTATTTTGCTATACCTCTCTCCTTAAGCTTGGAGGTTGTTGAAACAGCCTCATTCGAATAAGCAGTACTGCCCACAGCAACTGAAGCCAAGAGCAGTTTTAGTCAATCTGTTAGCACATTGGGATCGTCGTAGTATATATACTGAGGGGGCTGATTGCCAAGACCCTATACTGATTGTCAATACCTTCACCAATGCTATGTCAATCACCTAATATCGGTTTTATAATGGTTTTCTATTTTGCACTGCATCAGTTTCCCGCTTTCAAATGTACACCAGTCAATTGCAGTATGTCACCACATATCTCCAGATCTTTTTGTGACTTAGGAAAATGAGGTTTATTAGACAACCTGTCACCTGTCTGTATTGTTTTCTCCTTTAAACTTATAGGCTGTGTACCCAAAATATATGATTTTACACCACTGACACCTAATGTCTGTTTATCCTAGCATCACTGTGACTGTTGACGAAATCAGCAACACAGTCATCATTGTGTAATTTTGCTGAGAGTTCACTGAGAGGTACAGTAAGTGGTTTGAAGTTTTCTGTGATAGTCTGCTGTCGATCCAAATGTCCTAACGTTAGTAGTCATAACTTCTCTTGAACAGCCTTCCATGCAGAAATGAACATATGCTTAGTCAACGTTTTGTTACATGCTAAGTGGAGTTCTTCACCGGGTGCACCTTATATACAATCAATCCTATTCAATCAACCATTTCACGTAAGTCATGTACTTTCTTTTCAATTCCATCAAATTTTACAAATAAGTTGTCTACTTTCTCTATCAGAATGATTGAGCTGTGTGTGTCTAGTTCCATAACCCTAGCATCTAAATTGTTGATTAGTCTCAGAAGGGTCTGGGCTTAGGTCTCTAGTACCTTAACTTTATGTTCTATAGATTGAAATATTACACCTATGTATATATAGATGCATTCTCTGTCTGTTCACACCTATCCTCTAGGGCTGAGTGGCTGACATATGTGTGAACTTGTCCATGATGATGTCATGTAAACTAATGTACTCATCACTTTTCTCATATTTACATAAAAAGAAACTCTTGGAAGCTCCCTCTAAGTGTATCGTCATTCAGTTTTCTTGATTTATCAGTAACGAGAAACCTGTACTGTGTGTGATTCCAACAATCTGCACATATATTTACAAAATCATTGAATGACATGTTGGTTCCAACATGCACCCAGTAAATGTGTTTTAAATTCAAATTGTCTTGTTGAAAGCTGTGATATGATTTGCATTATCCCCATAAACTGTTTCGGGATTCTGGAATATGTTTGACTTAAATAAAATACAGCAACACTGATATGACGACCAAAACAGAAAATCGTACAATTGGATCTTGGTTTTCCACAGCTACATCATTAAATATGAATGCGGTGTTTGGAGTTACTTTTCCTGGCAGATGGGTTTGACTATTTTGACTCATTGTAATGTATGTTACACCATCTATTACCATGCAGTATATTTTGCAGTTACTGGTGCTTGGACTGAAACAGCACTTTTGAAAATACACATACATACTCAAAGCAGTGAGGTGAGAACATTTGTCTTGCCCAGTTTAATGAATCTAGAATTATTGGTTGTATGTTATCGACTAGGAATATCCTATTCCTTATCTTCTTCTTGTCTTCTTCTCCACCATCATTGGACCAGTTACTTACAACAAAGTCCTGATGCTTCACCCACCCTCCATGATACCGACCACATGAGGTTTTGGCATGCAATGAGCCTTTACAAAAAACTTGTAGTTTTAATAATAATAATAACATGTGTAGCCAGTACAGCACAGTCATCTTACTGACTGAGCTGCTATAGTTACACCTTACATTATCTAATGACAGGGTACTTAAATGAGAAAAACAACAAAGATTTGCAATAACATTTTTTAACTGCCCATCAGCAATGGCATACACCAGGAATGGCCCCCAGCAAAACTCTTCTTTGAGTCAGAGACTGGCTGGGTATCTTCATTACACAAATCAATGAGTAGTATGGAAAACAGCAGCTCATTGTCCTTCTCCACCATGTTGGACAGGTGTACTACAGGATCCCATGGTGCTGTGGCCACTGGTGGTCCAAATATGCAGATCCATATGAGCTGGCAGTGGCTGTTGCAGGCCCAGACATACAGGAGGTTGCTGCCAGTCTTGAGATGCCAGAGGTCGCTGAACAAAGAAGAAACCATAAGAATCCACAGACATAGACATGGAGTTGAACAAAGACATGGAGCTAAACCACAGGTAAGCACTTTTAGCTTCTTCTGCGACGTGGAGGCAGATGATGATCTTGGCTGCTGTTGACACTTCAAGTATTGTCTTCTGAGTGACTGAAGATAGGAACTTGAGGCGAATTTCAGTTTCCGCATAAGGTTACAATGTCTTTTCATTCAAAACGACCACCTGATTTCACAAGCGTGTATGGTGCTTTTTACAATTACTTTTAATATGTAACTTCGATTTGGCTTTATAAATATACCATTGTGTTCTCCACCGTAGGCACGAGAAAAACCCAGACGACAGCAGACCTGTCCTATACTTTAACAGTAATGTTTGGGGTCAATGTATTCACTGCTCTTGCTATGCACAATAGCAGGTTATTAAAAGTTGTTGGAAATCAGGAGGTGGAGGGACACATAGGCAGATCCTTTCACTAACACACACAGAAAACTCACATACTTTTCGACTTCGGAGACCAGCGGTGCAACGCGACACCCATGCGCCCCCCTTACGCCGCAGGAAGTGCAATTTCGTACACTCGACGAAGATGGGGCCGCCCAGTTGTCAATGGACAGCTCCAACTGGAACGGCAAGAGGCTCTAGGCTGCTGTGTTTTCACCGTCCCGTGTCGACACACACAGGGTAAAGTGCGAGAGAGTGAGTGATCTATCTGCAGTATGGAGGCTCATATGAGGAACCACATGACAATTGGTCCCAAGGTAAACTGCAGGTTTCGAAGTCGATGTAAAATTTATCCCAAGTTCCTACCTTTATATATGCAGATTGTAGAGGAAATCGGATGTACATCAAGCCAAACACACATACAGTTATAACGCAGAGCACTGATTAGATGTTACAACCAAAGCAGAAGACAAAATTTCAGCCCCTGAAATAGAATACTGCAATTAAAATCGAATGACTTGTTATACTTCCTCTTGCGTACGCGGGGACTGAGGAAAGGTCACATGCAAGGATACTCGATTTAGCATTAACTTCCACTGTCAAAAAGACGACCACTACATGATAACTGACACTTTTGCTCCCATCCGAAAGTTATGTCGTTATGGAGAAACAATTTACTGTTTCAGAGCAGCGTTAAATTGTCTATCATGACGCATCACGCATTTTACTTGAAGGATTACTGCAACTTAGTTCGTTCAAGTAGACACTGATAGCACGAGAGGGAATGTCCGGTTTTTAAAACACAGGACACTGAAATAACGCTGCGCGGAAAGGAGAGTGTTATCTGTACTTTTGCTGCCAGAGAAATATTCGCTCTTACGTTAATGAGAATGAGTTGAGTTTTTCGTCAGAGGACAGGGCATTAAACATTTTCGTGTCACAGTAACAATGTAAAGGTACAGAAAGGTCGGCAGCCCTTTGGGGCGCAGAGCAAGCGGCGTGGGCCGCGGCCTGATATCGCAGCGGGTGGAAGAGAATTATTGCATTGTCTCGGGGCGGGCGGGCGCTGCAGTAATTTATAAAACGTCAAAAGGAACCATATTTTTGTGAAGGAACGAACAACGCTTGGGAGAAACACAGAGAAAGAAATTGAAATCTTTAAAAGTAATTTATGAGCTGTAGTGAAAGTCTTTTTTCCCATCTTCTACAGAAACTTCAATGTCGCAGCAGGTAAACCGTATCTGGTTTTTGCAAAAATAAGTATTAACAGAAACAAGGATCTACGATTGCTTGTGTGTAGTAGATTTATCACTGTTTCTTCATGCAGCTGTTCTAAAGTGTACTGAAGTACACGTAATGCCATCACGATGTTCCGCGGTTCCAGTGGAGCTTTGTTTATCTCTGGGACATCTCTGAAACTGAGCGAAACACGCAGATTGCGACTTTGCTTACTGAGTAATCTAATGAACTAATGTCATATTTTCTTAACTAATAGAAAATCTGTTAATCAAAACTGTCTAAAAGAAAAGTAATTTCTCGTACATATTTATATTTGTATTTTCGTGCATTCTCCGAACAGCCCCTTGTCTACAACAGGCAGGAGATAGCGGCACGCAAGTACAGCTTTTCTCCTTTACTGGCGAAATGGTGTATGTTATGAGTGTTATGAATTTTACATTGCTTCTCCAGATTTACGTTATCAATAATGTCAAACCTAAGTTTTATTGCGCAAATTGTAGGCTGTTACACAGGCGAAAATGCATGTAACGAATATCCTACATCCGGATACACTCTCCTCTGTTCTCATTTTATCTAAACCGTTTATCTTCCATGCTTTACTCCCATATATGGGTACATTAAAGACAAATACCTTCAGCAAATAATTCCTAACACTTAAATCTGTATTTGATGTTAACAAATTTTTCTTCCTCAGAGCCGCGCAGGATAGCCGTGTGGTCTACGGCGTCTTGTCACGGTTCGCGCGGCGCCCCCCATCGGAGGTTCCAGTTCCTCCTTCGGGCATGGGTGTGTGTGTTGTCCTTAGTGTAAGTTAGTTTAAATTAAGTTAATTAGTGTGTGAGCTTAGGGAACGATAACCTCAGCAGTTTGGTCCCAGCCACAGCGGCCAGTATGTGCTCTCGTTAGGAGGTAACAGTATTTTGTCCGGTGGTTTATTGACCAACTGGAGTGTGCTTGAGAATCCACGAAATATTCTCTCCAGATACACCCAGTAGATAGTGTCGGAAGTTCCATGCGGCTTTTCGCGGATGATGCTGTAGTATACAGAGAAGTTGCAGCATTAGAAAATTGTAGCGAAATGCAGGAAGATCTGCAGCGGATAGGCACTTGGTGCAGGGAGTGGCAACTGTCCCTTAACATAGACAAATGTAATATATTGCGAATACATAGAAAGAAGGATCCTTTATTGTATGATTATATGATACCGGAACAAACACTGGTAGCAGTTACTTCTGTAAAATATCTGGGAGTATGCGTGCGGAACGATTTGAAGTGGAATGATCATATAAAATTAATTGTTGGTAAGGCGGGTACCAGGTTGAGATTCATTGGGAGAGTCCGTAGAAAATGTAGTCCATCAACAAAGGAGGTGGCTTACAAAACACTCGTTCGACCTATACTTGAATATTGCTCATCAGTGTGGGATCCGTACCAGATCGGGTTGACGGAGGAGGTAGAGAAGATCCAAAGAAGAGCGGCGCGTTTCGTCACAGGGTTATTTGGTAACCGTGATAGCATTACGGAGATGTTTAATAAACTCAAGTGGCAGACTCTGCAAGAGAGGCGCTCTGCATCGCGGTGTAGCTTGCTCGCCAGGTTTCGAGAGGGTGCGTTTCTGGATGAGGTATCGAATATATTGCTTCCCCCTACTTATACCTCCCGAGGAGATCACGAATGTAAAATTAGAGGGATTAGAGCGCGTACGGAGGCTTTCAGACAGTCGTTCTTCCCGCGAACCATACGCGACTGGAACAGGAAAGGGAGGTAATGACAGTGGCACGTAAAGTGCCCTCCGCCACACACCGTTGGGTGGCTTGCGGAGTATAAATGTAGATGTAGATGTAGATGCTTAGCTGAGACTGAATGAGTCAATATAAAGTCCTTATTTCAATTATTTGATCTAAACATAAGCCTTACAGAAGAATGGAGAAACTGGTAAAGGCTGACCTTGGGGAGGATCAGTTTCGATTCCGTAAAAATGGAGGAACACGCTAGGCAATACCGACATCGCGACTTCCCTTACAAGGTAAGTTGAGGAATGGTAAATATATTTATTTTATTTTTATTTTTATTTACACGTCAAGTTCCGTAGGACCAAATCGAGGAGCAAACGTCCAAGTCATGGAACGTGTCGGTACATGAAATTACAACGTAAAAGTAATAACAGATAAAAATAAAATGTTTATGAAAACGAAAAAAGGCAAGTCATAAGTTTAAGTAAACGCAGTCAACAATTCAACAAGAATCAGCTTAATTTTTCAAGGAACTCCTCTGCGTTTCATTTGAAGACTTCACAGTAAGCTTTTGACAATGTTGACTGTAATACTTTCTTTGCAGTTCTAAAGGTACCTAGGATAAAATACAGGGACCGAAAGGCTGTTTACAACATGTACAGAAATAAGACGGCTGTTATAAGAGTCGAGGGGCATGAATGAAAAGTAGTGGTTGACAACCGAACGAGACAGATTTGTACCTATCCTCGGTGTTGGCCAACCTATACATCTTGCAAGCAGTAAAGGAAACCAAAGAAAAATGTGGAGTAGGTACTAAAGTTCAGGGACAAGAAACAAAAACTTCCACGTTTGCCGATAGCACTGTAATTCTGACAGAGGCCGCAAAGGACTTGGAAGAGCACTTGAACGGAATGAGCAATGTCTTGAAAGGAGGGTATAAGATGAAAATCAACAACAGCGAAACAAGGATAACGGAATGTAGTCGAATTAAATCAGATTATGGTGAGGGAATTAGATTAGTAAACGAGACACTTAAAGTAGAGTAGAGTTTTGCTATCTGGGCAGAAAAATAGCTGATGGTGACCAAAGTAGAGAAAATATGGCAAGAAAAGCGTTTCTGAAGAAGAAAAATTGGAGTTTAGTAGATGGTGTAGAACTGATACAGAAACAGGCGTTCACGTGACGGTCAACCGCCGAGGTGTCGTGGTAGTGAAGTGGTGTGTTTGTCTCAATCGACTATCCGGAAAAAGCGCAGTAATACACTGAAGCGCCTAAGAAACCAGTTTCTTTGGCTCTTCATTGTATGAGTACTTGTGCACCCGGAACAAAACCAAAAAAAAGAAGCTGTCGTGTCTGGTCTTGTCCATGACTTCAGCGTGAATGAAGTTGGCCAATTTGTTGACGACTCAGCGTGGACTGTCAAACAACGAATGGTGTACTAGTCGCAGCTGTGTAACATTTGGCAGAACCGATGGGGACCTGGT
This sequence comes from Schistocerca nitens, assembly GCF_023898315.1. NCBI lineage: Eukaryota > Metazoa > Arthropoda > Insecta > Orthoptera > Acrididae > Schistocerca > Schistocerca nitens. The sequence goes on along the minus strand of NC_064618.1, from coordinate 51,301,953 downwards.
GTGAGTGTCAAGCTTTGTCAATGACAATTAGTCCAGTCAAATGGTGATTTTAGTGGAAATTTTTCTAGAAGCTTTTTTGACAAGCTTTCTGTATGATTTCGAGGGTTCTGAATAGAAGCTTTTTTGACAAGCTTTCTGTATGATTTCGAGGGTTCTGAATTCGAATTAGCCCGCATCTCGTGGTCGTGCGGTAGCGTTCTCGCTTCCCACGCCCGGGTTCCCGGGTTCGATTCCCGGCGGGGTCAGGGATTTTCTCTGCCTCGTGATGGCTGGGTGTTGTGTGATGTCCTTAGGTTAGTTAGGTTTAAGTAGTTCTAAGTTCTAGGGGACTGATGACCATAGATGTTAAGTCCCATAGTGCTCTGAGCCATTTGAACCATTTGAATTCGAATTTTCGAAGATCCCTCCCGGATATGGGTCAAAATGAAAAAACCACGAAAGAGAAGGATTTCATTTTTTCCGCTTATAACTCGGACACGAAGCAACTTTTGGCGAAGTTGACTATTTATGAGAATAAAAAGTGTCAAATTGCTCATAAAATAGGTCTGAGTGACTTCTTCTGTCAGACCATCCAGATGGCGTGTAGCGCATGTTGAAGTTAGCCTGATTCTTGGCGCCACCACAAAAACCCAACTCCTCATCCCTTAATATACTACTACGTTAGGTCAAACGATCAAATGAAAGCTTTCATCACTCCTACAGTTAATAGTCAAATAACGTATATAAATTACATAAAAATAATGCCTTACTTGGCATTAGATAAGAATAATAGTAATTACCCTAGTATTATATTAGTAATATAATAATTTTAAAGGAAAGAAATTTCATCCTCTTCGCGCTATGTGCACCACTGCCCTTTAGTTTCACTTGATTCGTATGCAAAATGAGGGTACGTATGGAAACGTTAAGGTAATAGATGACTACTTTCAGCTCATACCAGATAATAGGTAAATAATTAGAATTGAAGCCCATGTTTGCTACAATAATGAGGTGATGAGATTTCACAAAAGGAAATTATAATAATAACAATGTGAAATATGGCTTACCTTCCTGTGATGTGGTGCATTGCATTTCCGTCGGTACATGGAATTGGCCATCATTGCTGACACCTCAAAAAGTACTGCTTCTGTACAGGGGGCACTGTATACTACTAAAGGAGACACCACGTCAGCTAGTTTCCGAGAGCCATTCTTCTCGAAGATGAATGCGGCCAGGCTACCTTGTAACAGCGACTGTAAAGAGTTGGGTGTGACAGCTGCCACCATTCCATTTTCCTCGCTTCTTCTTCAACACAGCGTACGCACGCAATTCACTGGGCACAGGTTAATTGGCTGGGAGCTTGTTTTGTTAAACCCGATTTTGTGGCCTAATAGACAACCCAAACAAAAAATATTTGATTGTGAAATAAAAATTCGATTGTACAGGTCCAGTCTGTATTTGGCGGCAGCCGGTCGTAACCCTCTTACCCTCCAAAGCAACCGACGTTTCGGTAGTCTACTTTTCTCGACAGCTACCAGATCTTTCCTCTTCTTACTTGCTTCAAGAATATTCTTTGTGGCCACTTCGGCCTAAGAGGTGAAAATTTTCTCCCGTTATCCAATACACCATCACACAGAACACATTTCTCGCTTTAACTTATTGTGTACTACTGTTTCATACATTTAAACTGAATTTAGCGACCGCCAATTTGTTCTAAACTACCATCCGAGGGCGAACTCGTAAACAACTGCTGGTGCAGGAGACCAACACAATGGATCAACCTTCCCACTTTCAGGAGGGGAAGGTCATTGCCATCTAACGAACAGTTACCCCTCTACCACGCCAATTATCAACTGCCAACGACTTCAAAACATCATGATAATGGTAGAGGATATAATCCGGCAATAGATGTGTAACAAAGTACGGTAAGGGGGTGGGGAGGTAAAAGGTGACATGGCCCATCTCCCCAGCTTAGAAATCGAGCTAACTTCAACACACGCTACACGCCACACAACTGTTCTGACTAAAGAAGTCGCTCACCCCTACTTTATGAGAAGCAGCACCATCTTTACTTTCATAAACAGTCAATCTTGGCGGAAACTGAATCGTTCCCGAGTTATAAGCGAAAAACCGAAAAAAGATTAAATTTCGTCGTTTTTTCCATTTTCGACCCATTTCCTGCTCGATATTTTCGTGGGACTTGGAAAATTCGGATTCAGCACGCTACACTATGTGTAGTAAGCTTGTCAAAGAAACCCTTCTACAAAACTTTCCGCTATTAGGCCATTCTGAGGAACTGTTGACTGGACTAATTAGATTTCAAACCCTATCGAAGTTACTGCTCTATCGAATACAGGTCTATTTCAATCAGTTTCTGCGTGACATTGTCAATAGAATCACATGCAATGGGTATTTGAAGTGAGATGCCTCGAAAAAGACCGTTGTTCATAGCATCACATAAAGGGCACTCCTTAAATGTGCCAAACGACAGTAACTTGCCAGTACGTAATTGGAGGTACCTCGAGTGTTCCAATGAGTCACGATTTTATTTCTGTTCAAAGGATTCAAGGCGGTGAGCACACCGAACGCTCGACAGGGTGTTTAATCTGGATTGTGTGGAGGGTGTAGTTTATGCAGAAGGTGGCTCTGTGAAGCGTTTAGGTAATCACCAGAGCTGCAGGCGATTTTACACAATATTAACATGATGTCTCCTGGTTCGAGGGGAGGGGAAGGGCGACTAACACGGTTTGCTTATTAATCGTGGAATACTACTAGTATAATAACTGTATTATTGTTTGGGAAAAATGCACCTTTAACACTACGTAGAAGTGATCATTCGTCAACTACGGCAACAATAGAGGACGTCAGCTATCAGGATGTTTGGTGAGACAAGTCACATTCGCACACGCAGCTAGCTATCCACTGTTAGGAAGACTTGTGAGCATTCCAACTTTTGATGACAGCTGAGTTTTGGGTTACGATATAGTGAAGCAAACATACACTAGCGTATCTCGGTATTAGCACTGGCGACGTATTGCACTACAAACGGAACAACGGTATACAGTAGCAGGTCCGCTTACAAAATCCATGGCGTGGATAGTAATGAATCAGGGATCGTTGAAGACTGAGGAGTATTGTAACAAACATACGTGTTGATCTACAGCTGGCATGGGCAACCTTTGGTGATCCGTAGGCCTGGTTCACGTACTTACTCAACCTTGCGGCCCGCCTCGTGACGTGACGCAACAGCAGCGCTCCTAGCGCATAAAGCTAAAACCATAGCGTCCATGACGTTAATGTTTAAGCGGTAACGCGCCGATTGGATGGCAACCCTTTCCAGACACATCATTCCACAAATTATAATTCAAAACACGCATTTTTGATAGTAAATTCATCGTATGCTTGCACTGTCTTTAGGTGTTTATATTTATTTACGTGTAGTGAACACCATTTATTCTGCAACGCCGTTGGTAAAGAACCAAATGTTCACGACACGTAAATAAATGTAAACATCTGAAGATATGAAACATCATCATCTAAAAATGAACGCCTATTAAAGAAACTGTTACAAGTAATTTATTGTAAATATTCTTCAGTTTCAAGAATTTCAGTGTTCTAATACGTCCACAACACGTATGTGTTATATGCTGCTGTTAATAAGAGAAAGAGCTGAAAAACAGTACTCCAATGAGACAGGCAGCCACAGTCGATAAGCAATTAAGAGTTACTTTGCACCTTTTGGCCACAGGTTGGTCACTGGAGGGCGGTAATATTCACAAGCGCTATTAGCAAGAATTTTTGAAATATTTTTCCAACAAATTATTTTTGATGACTAATCGCTTAGCCATGGGCTGCTTCTGTAAGATTAAATTAACTATCATTTCTCTATTCATTTTAAAAAGTTTGAATGGCAAAATCGCTAGAACTTTGCATATGTTGGCCGTATTGTACAGAAACCAAACAAGAAAATGCGAACAACAAAAGTTGGATTGTCAAACTGATAATACTCGCTCTCACACGCTCTACACGTACTGATAACACAAAACATATAGGTCGAGAGCATTAACGTTTCTCAATATTCTCGTTATTGGTAGTATCAGAATATTAATTTTATTTTTAATAATTAACAGCTTCAGTTGCACCTTTTGCCTAGAATTTACCTAGGTCTCAGTCGGGATAACCCAACCTTCTTCAAAATAACAGTAACTACCGTCTTTCCAAAGTGGACATCGTCAAGCTGAAACTACAAATTCATAAATTATCGTCAGACTATAAAACTTATCTGGAACTGCCTCGGCCCAACTTCGCGACCGCGATGCGGCAGCCACGAGTGCTGTACCGGAACTTAAGTACAGCAAGTTCCAGTACAGCACTCGTACACGCTGTACATAACTCTCGTGTTCATCATATAACATTTGGTGAAGTCTCCAAATATTCTAAACATTTAAGTAGCATATTCATGTTTGTTATAATCTTTGCATTTAAGCACACGATTTAATCCCAGAACTTCCTGCGAAAATCGGCACCTCACTTTTCAATTATGCATTGTTGGGTACTTTCGACAATGCGGGTTCGAGCGCCGTTGCTAACACAGCACAGTGTCTTGCGGTCGCAGACTAACTGACAACGTCTGCGTTTGAGACATTTGTTGGTGCACAGGTTAGGAAAAATAGTCGAAGGGAAACAGAAGTGTGGTTAAGTGAATTCTGTTTTGATCTGAAAAGAGAACTAAGCATTTCACAGCCCTTTGATACTCGTGAACGAACTATTCAGTGGATATTACTGGTGCGTAATTCAAACATTCAAATTTAATTAATCGGCAATCGTTCTTTAATAACTCCGAACTGCATCGACACGAACAATTAATTACATTCGACAATTACTTATCCGTGTGTGAATCCAGAATTGATTTATGACTAACAGTAGATGAGAGTAAAAACAGTTGTGTGCGTTTTTCTTTGATCTCTGGGACCAATAAAACGCACTACACTACAAGCCTTTTTTATGTATGCTACCACCACCATCAACAGTAAATGAAACACCAAATCATAAAATCCATGTCACAACTTGTAGAGATTCAATCGTCAAAATTCCAAACCGCGTGTCATTTATGGTGCTTCCGACTTCCTTTAAAATTACCTACCACTCTGAATAAATATAACTACACGAATAATTAGGCAGGAGACAAAATTTGTTGAAGCGAAAATATTTAAACAATATAAATTTACTATCTTCTTGTTGTTTGAGAAATGAAATATTTGTTTCTTTCTTGATGTTCTGACGTAACTATTATGAATCGTCTTGCTAATATGCGTTAGATGTATCACCATTATATACTCGCCAATCTCAACCAATAACAATCAGATAACATCACTCACTGTAGGCAACGTATTTACAACAAAGGAAACATGTACAAAAATTTTTATGCAACTTGGTAGTGGAGAACATCCACGCCAGCAGAAAGACGCTTCATCATTTCCCAAAAAGCCAACATCGGTTATCCCCCTTGAACTTTTCTTAGACCAACGGGGAACTTCCAAAAAAGCCAACAAGTGTAACTATACCATACAGCTGCACATAGGTTAACATTCATATCACCTACACTAACACACTGTCGAATGTCTGAGTTCATACTCGTTCATACCATTGACGGGTATGTAACTGACGTCATTTCTCTGTGACGTAGAACTGCCTCCAGAATGCGTTACTTTCGGTCGCGCATAGTGTTTGTAGCAGGCCTGGTAGAGTATACAGAGCTCTGCATAACTTAAGGGTGAATAAGATAAAGTAACAACATATTAGAGACTCAGTGGAAACGAAAGGAAGTGCGGGAGAATATTGCGATAGGTCTTCCCGTCATGCATGGGAATATGGGCGTGAAACGGCTTGGGATAAACATCACTGTAAAGCATTTGGGGCTGGGCCCGCTACACGATGCAATCGAAGAAACGTGAAATGACAGTGTGTGTCAATGAGCGAGTATGTTCGTAGATTTTCCCGGCGAATGAGATGCTTGAAGGTCTCTCGGGCATGCAGCCGGGTTGACTGGTCGTTGTTGAACGAATTTTCGACAGCGTAACGTGCCATCATCATCAGGTTACTCCTGTTGACTGACGTCCTAGGCCGGCGGGTGGTGTGGTATATACGTATACCTGTCGCCTCTCCCCTCCACTGACTCCGCGTATGGACCGAGGGATGTGCAGGCCGCGGTGGTGGGGGTAGCTTGCGCTGACGAGATGACTGATGGGCATGCCGCCTTCAGCGGGTGTGGTGCCCCGTTTCCGCTGCTCCTGCAAAACTTACAACCTGTGAACTCTATCTACCCCCAGATTCAGTTTACCATGGAGGTGGAGAAAAAAGGGCAGCTACCATTCTTGGATGTTCTGGTACGAAAAAAACCTGATGGAACACTGGGACACAACGTCTACCGAAAGACAACCCACACGGATCTGTACCTTCACGCCTCCAGCTGTCATCACCCGTCACAAAGGGAAGGAGTACTAAATACATTGGTTCACAGAGCTCGTGCGATCTCCGACGAAGAAAGCTTAAAACCGGAACTAGACTAGCTCAAGGATGCGTTCCAGCAGAACGGCTATAGTGAGCGCCAAATTCGACGCGCCTTCAAGCAGAAGACCACACCACAGCCGACACCTGATGATGATCCACCGAAAGCGACAGCCTACATACCATACGCGGGCAACGTATCTGGAAAACTAGGCAGGATCCTAGGACGTCATAACATCAAATGCGTCTACCGCCCGCCACCAAAGATCAAGTCCCGTGTAGCGACAGTGAAGGACGGTTTACGACTCAGGAATCTGGAGTTTATTTCATACCGTGCAAGTGTGGGAAAGCATATGTGGGGCAAACCATTCGCACGATCGACGAAAGGTGTACTGAACACAAACGGCACACCGATCTCCAACAGCCTACAAAATCTGCAGTCGAAGAACATTGCCTCGAGACAAATCATCGTATGAAATACGAGAACACAGAAGTCCTGCACAACACATCCTGCTTTTGGGTCTGTGTATACAAGGAATCAATTGAAATCCGGCTGCACGAGAACCTTATTAAGACGGACAACGGATTTCAACTCTGCCAAGCGTGGAATCCAGCAATAAAAGTTCTGCAGGAGCAGCGGAAACGGGGCACCATACCCGCCGAAGGCGGCATGCGTACTGACGCCCATCAGTCATCTCGTCAGCGCAAGCTACCCCCACCACCGCGGCCTGCATATCCCTCGGTCCATACCCGGAGTCAGTGGAGGGGAGAGGCGACAGGTATATATACCACACCACCCACCGGCCTAGGACGCCAGTCAACAGGAGTAACCTGATGATGATAGCACGTTACGCCGTCGAAAATTCGTTCTACAACGACGAGTCAACCCGGCTGCATGCCCGAGAGACCTTCAAGCATTGAGCGAGTAGTTATGATATACTGGGGTGGTGTTCTTTACAGCGACTTGTTCTGGAAACATGTCGATGACTTTACACGGGGAAGAATCTTCGGGAATCTGAAAGAAGGACGAAGTGTGATGAGTGAAGCCCAAGAGTTTGATATTACTCAAGACTGAGGAGCGTTGCAAACCATAGACTCTGTTGCCCAAAGGTGTATAGGTGAATGATCATGGTCAACTATAGTAGCAGATGACCGCTGTACTGTGCAACAGGCAAGAAAGGACGCACGTCAAACAGGAAGTGGAACTGCAGCCATAATTAACAGGACTGCAAGGCACGTAGCCTCACACTCCACAGTAGCACAGCGACTGCATGCGGGTGATCTCTCTACCGGAAGACCAGTACGTTGTCTTCCATCGACACCCACACGTCGCCAACAGCGTTTGCAATGGTACCAAGACCATAGCGATTGAACCGACGAGGAGTGGGCTCACGTGCTCTTCCCCGATTACAGAAGAGTCAGTCTGAGAAGTGATTCTGGACGTACCTTCATATGGTGAGAGCTGGGAACGCGTAGCGCATCAGAAACATTGTCGAATATGATGATGTTGGTGGTCCAGGTCTTATGGTGTGTAGAGGCATAATGTTGCGTGGGCGTACTGAGCTCCGAATCCTTTAAACACGGAACACTCACCGGTGAGATTGTACTCTTTCTCCATGTGCGTTTTTCCGAGGGTACATTCGGCTCTCACCTCATTTTTATGGATAGCGCTGCACGACCGCATCGAACAGTGGAAATGGAGAAGATCTTGAAGCAAGATGATATTCAGCGAATAGACAGACGTGCTCGCTGCCCCACCTTTGCAGCACGTGCACAGATATATTGCAGCACGTCCACATACACCAAATACCATCCAGCAACTGTCAACCGCGCTGATGGAGGAACAGAACGCCTTACTTCATTAAATCCCGCTGGTCTTGTGCCCAGCATGCATCTGTGGTGATCACATACGACATTAGTAACCATGTCCCACCTTTTATAATATTAAGGGTGTTGTAACCTGCTGTGACAGCGACCGGAATGGTCGCGGGGTGGCCGAGAAAGGGCGGAGGGACAAAACGGAGAGCGGCCGACGAACAAACAAATAAACGGAAAGGACGGACACGAAACAACGACAGACGATAGAGAGAGACCTTACGACGACAACACGCAAGAAGCAACGCAGTGACAGAGATAACCAAACGAATCCAATACGTCCACTAGTAATGAAAACAAAGAACGATAAACAGACGACGCATGGGATTAGCTGAGCGGTCTAAGGCACTACAGTCATGGACAGTGCGGCTTGTCCCGGCGGAGGTTCGAGTCTTCCCTCGGGCATGGGTGTGTGTGTTTGTCCTTATGATAATTTACGTTAAGTAGTGTGTAAGCTTAGGGACAGATGACCTTAGCAGTTAAGTCCCATAAGATTTCACACACATTTGACATTTTTTTGGTAAACATGCTGTCTGTTGTTGAGGCGATGTGTCGAGACTCACGCAACGATTAGACTCGCTGGCTGAGCTTTTTCTTTTTCCTTTATTGTGATTTCATTCCCCTGCCCCATATATAAGGCGATAAGAAAGGGGAACATAAAACAGAGTAAGGGGAGATAATGGAGGTAAAAATACACTGACATGGAGATGTTCATGGGGGACAATTAAAAAATTCATACAGTTAAAAAAACACAGTGGGCGATTCTTAAAACACAAGACACTGAATGCACACGCACAGGTTAAAAGTCGGCCACAGTATTAAAAACACTCCAGAACAACACACTTAAAACCCACTTGGAGCACACACAATGAAGAATAAAACGGCCAGGTGGGACCTGCCAAGGGAGGGGCCAAAGGGGATGGAAAAGGAGGGGAGAGCAAGGGACAGCAGGGGAGGCGGCAGGATGAAGAGAGAAGGGGTGTCAGCAGGTACACTAAGACGCAGGAGACTGGTGGGGCAGGAGATGAAATGGTCTACCTTTTTTTTTTTCCTTTACTGAATTTCGATTCCCCCCGAAGGGGGCTGGCTGGCAGCAGCTTAGTATGCCGCTCTTCAGCCTACAGACTTTGTTAGAAAGATGAGGAGAATAAATAATAAAAACAGGCGATAAAATCGGAGACTTAAAGAGTAACATGGCGAAAAGAAATCGTGGAACTTAAAACAAAGAACAGAGGGATACATACAAAGCCGACAGGTTAAACAATAGAAAAACAATTAAAAAAAAACACGCGGACAGTCTGGTTTCTGTTCGCAAGAGACATAAAATTCACACCCAGCGACAGCATGGTTTCTCTTCGCAACACGAGAAAGACGAACAACACTGAACAGTCACTGGAACACTGCACTAAAAAGTTGGCAAATGTGACGTACCACAGCCGAGAGCAGGTGGGGGGAAACTGGACAGATGATGGGAAAATAAAAAAGGGGGGGAGCCGGGAAAGGAGCTGATGGAGGATGAGGACCCATAAGAGAGGTGTGGTCTATCTTTTTTTTTCTTCATTGTGATTTAATTCCCCTGCCCCATATGGGCAGGGGAGGGCTGTCAGTGATACAATCCGCCACTCTTCAGCCGAGAGACACGACAACTAAAACAAGAATAAAATGATACATACATAAGGAGATAAAAAACGGGAACATAAAACAGAGTAAGGGGAGAAAATTGAGGTAAAAAGACATGGATATGTAGACGTTCATGGGGGACAGTTAAAAAAAAAGTCACCAGAAAGTTAAAAAACACAGTTGGCGATTCTTGAAACACAGAGAAGACACTGAATGCGAATGCACGGGTTAAAAGTTGGTCACAGTATTAAAAACACTCCGAAACAACACACTTAAAACCCACTTGGAGCACACACGACGAAGAGTAAAACTACGAGGTGGGACCTGCCGAGGGAAAGGTCAGACAGGATGGAAAAGGAGGAGAGAGCATGGGGCAGCTGAGGAAGCGGCGGGATGAAGAGAGGAGGGGCAACCGTGGGTTCACGAAGAGGCAGGAGACATGTGGGGCGGGAGAGGAAAAGGGAAGACAGGGCAGGAGGGAGTGCAGAGACACTGAAAGGAGGCACAAGAGATGGAGGGGGAGTACGAGGGTAAAGCCACTCAGGAGGAGGAAGGGGGAGCCCTGAGGAGGAGGCAGGAAGAGGGGGTTAGAGTTGGTATGAAGGGTAAATGTCAGGGCGAAGCTCATCATCCGGGAGGGGTAGACGGTGGAAGTTGTGTTGGGAAAGGAGATGGAGGGTGTGGAGATGGAGAGAGGGAGGGACACAACTGTAAAGGCGCGGCCACTGGTTGGGAGTGGAGAGGAAGGGAAACACCAGGGGGTGAGGGGGATCAAGGCGGCGGATAATATATAGTGTGCGGATGTGTTCAAGGAAAAGGAGAAGGTGGGTGTGGTCTACCTTTTTTTTTTCTTTATTGATTTTCAATTCCCCCCGAAGGGGGCGGGCTGGCAGCAGCTTACTACGCTGCTCTACAGCCTACAGCCTAGGCGAAATAACGGTGCTAAACTGTTCGCTTTGACCCTGTGCCCATTACACATGGAGATGATGTATTAATTACTGACGATGCCTTTGGCATAATTGTTTTATTATTCTCCATTGCATGATGTAATTTTAGAAGTTTTACTTCTGATGAAGGTATATTTATATGTACCGAAACCTTGGTCAAGAATTTTAATAAAAAATTTTATCCTGCAACTGTTTTTGGCTGTCATCCTTTATTGTGAAGAATTTTAACAGTTGCTGCTGCAGCCATGTTTAAAATCTTAGTTAAAACTGACTGCGAAGAATACTCTTTTCGGGTATAGTGTAGTAAGAGATAGTGCAAGTGCACAAACGACACTGATAACGGTAAATTATTCCAGTTGTAAGTCAGTTCGAACGCATTTGAATGTCTGACATTGTGCCTTCTTTATTGTGGCTCCAAACAAAACGTTGATTCAACATACTGTACTGTTAACGCGTAAACTGAATGCATCAATCGGTTGGAATCATTGGTATACTTGGTATGAGAGCGACTTCTCCAGCTGCTGGACCTATGAGGATAGTAGCTTCAAACACTATTTCCTCATAGTTTTAACCTCTAACAGCCGTCGTCAAAAACTCGTACGTAATTGGAGCAGATGGTTTCCAGTGACCTACATTTTTAATTTATTTTCCTTAAGCCACTTGCATGGAATATAGTGAGAGTATTTAATTTATGTGTTGCTTACGTTCTATTAGAATACATATGAGTTGTTAAAGATAAAAAAACATACATTTCAAATTATTTTAATAGATAACATTTATACTGAATCATTTTCACATGTTTCCTTTCATATTCAAGAGTATTTGGGATAATAAATGTAATACCACTTTCGTATGAACATATGATAGGAAACAACAAGAGAAACAACTTTTTTTCTATTCTGCTTAATTTTCGCAGGTGGCTCGGAGACATTTACTACAAATACGTTTTTTACATTTCTTCAGTTTTCCTGTCACCTTTAGATGAGCAAATGTAACACCTCTTCCTTTAAAGCGTTATCTGAAACATCAAGGAAATAAAGTTCATTAACGGCCATTTACTCAATACTCTCAAAACTGGATGTTGTAGCTTACAATAATTTAAACTGAATGTACAATTGTGTTATTTAAAAAATTAAATAATCTTAAACAAAATCTAAGAATAGATAATTATATTAGTAGCTATCCGTATTCATTAATAATATGGAAATAAGAAACTTACTTAATTGGACCAGCTGGTTCCTCAACATACTGACAGTAGTGTAAGAGTATTGTACAACGAACAACTTATGGTCATAACGGTCAACTAAAATTATGACGCTATTGATAAACACATGGCGCTGATGGTATGGGTAACGAATACATGATTTATAACCTGAGTGTCACTTTTTCTTGGCCCAAAGTTTAAGTTGTGAATGGGTTGCATATAAACTTTCGAAGATTCAGACTGCGTAGTAGTTTTCTAATCGTTAGCCGACAGGCCACAAATACAACTTTCGTAACGTAGTGGTTGTCTGTTAAAACTCTGCGAGGAGCAAAACAAAACACGTCATTGTTGTGCTTACAATTTTTGTTTCAAATTATAGACATGGAAGAACTTTATATGGTTCAATGGCTCTGAGCACTATGGGACTTAACATCTATGGTCATCAGTCCCCTAGAACTTAGAACTACTTAAACCTAACTAACCTAAGGACAGCACACAACACCCAGCCATCACGAGGCAGAGAAAATCCCTGACCCCACCGGGAATCGAACCCGGGAGAAGAACTTTATATGGGAGAAACAATTTATCTCATGCGTTAGATCAGGGCCTCCAAACATTTTAGCCTAATGGCCACACTAGATCTTCTGTTTGGTCCCAAATACCAAGACCTAGCTACAGCGTGTCTAAGTCTTCTTGAAGCCTGATAACCTGGTACTGCTCGGAACTCCTCGATGCAACTCAGAATTGTTCGTGACCCTTACCACTGCTGCCAACCTTTACGAGCTGACGCTGAGTGGCACTGCAGTAGTCATTCCACAGTGAAATACTTATTGTTTGACCTTGAGCTGTGGCCTTAATTCCATCTCATACAAATTGCTACAAGTAAGTAGCATTCGTGGTAAAGTGCTTTTGCGAAATCTTCCACGCGTCATTAACATCGCAGCAAGCAGTCAAAACTTAGTGAGAGTTGCAGGTGGTATCAGCACCGTGGGATATCTTTCCACCGTAACATTCCCCGCCACGCGGCCGCAATGGCGGTTACCCTATCATTCCCTGCGGTCACTGCTGACATGGGTCATGAAAAATTGGACAGTCTATAGTTTATCATATCAACATAATGTACTGTTGAATTTTCGTTTCAGAACTGGACAGTGATTGATACATCTACGCAATGTCTGTAGGCAGTTACTGGTACGACATTGCTGCGGCGACAGTCGATGCGCGAGCTGCGCTATACGTATTGCTACGCCTACTTTCGACAATGCTAAATGTATAGCAGTGAAGCCTTCCGGTGAGCAGAGAAGTCAAATGCAGTAGTCCAGCGCCATCTTGTGCGTAGCGGCAATTTGTGCATCTCAAAAGGAAAATATAATGGGACTAGTGCATTTTGTGACTACAGTTTCTTAGTGAAGAAACAGTGAATATTTAATTTAATTAAAATTGCCTTAAAGATAAAGCCAATACAATCGTTTACTGAGAACCCCTACTCTTAATACTATTAACCGTGATCATTTTCATTTGCAGTCACAGCCATTCTGAGTAATTTGTGTAAATATGTGGAAGAAACAGAAGATAGATGGTGACTGTATAAATTTTAGAGAGCAATGGGGACATCAATATTTCGTGATCGAGTCAACTAATAAGGCCATTGTGTATAATTCGCGATGAAACAATACCAGTCCTCAGAGATTAGAAACAAAACATCATTATACGACTAAACATTCTCAGAGCTATTCCTAACTTACCAGAAGCATACAGTTAGAAATATATGTCTCTTTGAAACACGGTTTGAAATCTGAGCAAATGTTGTTCATGAAAGTAAATGTTGGCGAATCAAACAAGTTTAGGCCGGCCGAAGTGGCCGTGCGGTTAAAGGCGCTGCAGTCTGGAACCGCAAGACCGCTACGGTCGCAGGTTCGAATCCTGCCTCGGGCATGGATGTTTGTGATGTCCTTAGGTTAGTTAGGTTTAACTAGTTCTAAGTTCTAGGGGACTAATGACCTCGGCAGTTGAGTCCCATAGTGCTCAGAGCCATTTGAACCATTCAAACAAGTTTATTCTTACCAGTCACTATTATTTGTAACCATAGTGCGTATCGAAGTTGCAAACCTTCATCATCAGATCGAATTACATATGTTAGTATGACGTATGCGTAGTGCTACGATTTGGAGGGTAACTTGTGGCACTGTGTACTCGAGAAAGAAAAACACTCTTTCAGAACATGATTTTGGGCAAGTTTTGTAATAAATCTAAACGCGTATCTACAGGTGAAAATGAACGAGTAAAACAAATACCTCCTTTGGTCAGAGGCTCCTTTCTCTGTCGTAAAACATCACATATAAAGTGTCACATTTCGTAAACAAAAATGTTGTTTGGGAACAATTAGGTGCAAAGAACATATGGCAAAAAAGAATATATATCATAACAAAACTATTATTTTAGAATACGTTTTAAAGGATTGTGGAAATACGTGTTCGAGTTGCTGAATGCTCGCATAGGAATAAATATTTTAATGTGTAACAAATCCTTTTATGTCAAGTTTATATAGCTAGAATTTCATATTCGTTTATATGATCAAGTAACATTTTGCACACTTTAAGTGCAATAATTATGTTGCCAACAGTCGTAAAATTATACCTAAATAACAATTTTGGTTGGGATTTAGACATAGGGATGAAAGGATGGAGGCAGCTAGAGACAGAGAGAAAGAGAAAGAGAGAGACAGTGGGAGAGTGAGATTGAGTGAGTGAGTGTGTGTGTGTGTGTGTGTGTGTGTGTGAGAGAGAGAGAGAGAGAGAGAGAGAGAGAGATTCAGATTCAGGGTGAAAGGAGTGACTGAAGGTGAGCAAAGTTTTCAAGAGCAGGGGATTATTGAGATTGTATCTTCTACATGTAATGACTAAGTAAAGGTTGGAGTAATTCATGGGTTAATGCTTTAAAGATATAGATACACAGTTCTCCCTATTAGTTGATGTATAGATGGTTTCAAACTGACAGCGGGTACAAGCTGTTCATATGGTGGCATATTTGTTAATGAGTCAGTTCATTTGTTCATTTGGGAATGTCGTGGTGACATAACTAATTACTTGTGATAAATATGAAGAGGAGTGTGTTTTGCGACGGCACCTAAAGATTATTGCTGGTGTAGATGCTCTTCCTAACAGCATTCCATAAGAGCAAACCAGTCGCGTCTTTACCTGTGATTATTCGCAGTTCAGGTATCTGGGCTACGCAGGGCTCTGTTTAAAACGAAGAGCTCGATGTAGCCATACTGGCGGGCCGCCCTCATCTTCTTTCACGCCCCGCAGCAAATTCGCTGCTGATAATAACCTGCAGAAAAGCAGTCTATGTATTGGCTAGAATTACGAGTTAATAGGATACACAGAAATAAAAATGAAAGTTAAATGAATAATTCAATAATAAATATTCAATTGCAACGTCTGTAATTCATGAGGACGACAGAGGTATACAGGGAATAACGTTTATTCAAGGACGTAAATTTCAGATAAACGACATTCAGGTACAATACAGACAGAAAATACTCTTATCAAAAGCCGTAACGTTACGTTGACAGTGTTACCACCAACGTAGCAAAATCCTCATACTAAATATTCGTCAAAGATACGCGGAAATTAAGTCAATTTGGCAATCAGAATACACGACTACACGAACTATTCATCAATTGAAAACAGTTCGCCGGCCGCGGTGGCCGTGCGGTTCTAGGCGCTCAGTCGGGAACCGCGGCACTGCTACGGTCGCAGGTTCGAATCCTGCCTCGGGCATGGGTGTGTGTGATGTCCTTAGGTTAGTTAGGTTTAAGTAGTAAGTTCTAGGGGACTGATGACCTAAGATGTTAAGTCCCATAGTGCTCAGAGCCATTTGAACCGTTTTTTGAAAACAGTTCAGCGTCCAACATGATGATTCTAATAATGAAAACTGCACTAGTTACTTATGTTTTAACGCTTAGCACAACGTGTTTCGAGAATTTATTTTCATTTTCAAGTGCATTTGTTTACATGAATATAATTGGTGATGTTTGCACATGTGATTTGTGCCCCTGCTGCGTCTTCTGCAGTTGGAAGGTATTATTCCTCCTCCATTATACAGAATATCACATTCACGCGAATCATCACTTAACAGTTACTCAGTACCGCATTTTTTTTTCAGTCATCAGTCTTCTGATTGGTTTGATACGGCCCGACACGAATTCCTCTCCTGTGTCAATCTCTTCGACTCACAACTAGCAATTGCAATCTACGTTCTCAATTATTTGTTGGATGTACTCGTTTTCTGATTTCGGTATTCCTCTACAGTTTCTGCTCTCTACAGCTCCCTCAAGTAACAGAGAAGTTACTCCCTGATGTCACAAAAGACGTTGTATCATCCTGTTTCTTCTACTTGTCAGTGTTTTCCACACATTCCTTTATTCTCTGATTCTGCACAGAATCTCCTCATTCCTTAACTTATCAGTCCAACAAATTTGCAAAATTCGTCTGTACAACAACATCTCAAATGCTTCGATTCTCTTCTTTCCGGTTTTCCAACAAAAAAACTTGGTTCAAAGGGCTCTAAGCACTTCGGGACTTAACATCTGATGTTATCAGTCCCCTAAACTTAGAACTTCCTAAACCTAACTAACCGAAGGACATCACACACATCCATGCCGGAGGCAGGATTCGAACCTGCGACAGTAGCAGCAACGCGGTTCCGGACTGAAGCCCCTAGAACCGCTCGGCCACACCGGCCGGCGGTTTTCCAACATTCCATGTCTCACTACCACATAATGCTTTTCTCCAGACGTACGGTCTCTGAAATTTCTTCCTCAAATTAACACTTATTTGTGATACTAGTAGACTTTTCTTGGCCAGGAGTGGCCTTTTCGCCAGTGCTAATCTGCTTTTGATGTCCTCCTTGCTCCGTCCATCAGTTATTATTGTGGTCCCTAGGTAGCAGTTTTGATTAATAATTAGCACTGGCGGCTGAAGACTTCCGGCATAAGAAGACCCCCTGATTCTGATAACGTCCTTCTTAAAGAGGGCGGAGGAACGGACAGAGGTTCATGGCACTCCCTTTTCCTAGGGGTATGAAACCAGCAATGATCAACGGCAAGAGGTTGCAGAAGACAATGTACACCATTGCATTAAAGACACATAACGTGTATCAACTGGACAGGTGGCCTGTAATTGAAGAATACCCTAATGATCTCTCCATTGGCAAAAGATCACAGTGCCACATTAGCGAGTATTATTGACAGAACGATCTATGGAGCATCAAGCGAATTTTATGACTTGACGCAACGGTTCAGCTTGTCTTAGGAGGGAAAACACAGAGTGCGATCTTGGGTGGAGAGTTATTTCAAAAAAGGAGTAACTTCACTCGTGCCACAGGGAAGCGGGTTTGCACCATTGCTGTTCGTGTTGCATATTAACGACCTATCACACAATCTAAATAGCACCCTTAGACGTTTTACAGGTGGTGCAATTACCTACAATGAAGTACTGTGTGGTGACCATATCCTCGAACACCCCAGATGTCACCTCACATTTTATTTATACACAGATGATTAATATCTAAATGTATTCCTGAAGTCATTTCCCCTTCATATGTGAATGAATACCTAAATATGTCCCTGAACTCAGTATTCCTTTTATATAGCTGTTTGATCAAAAATGGAACGTAAAGTAAAGTGATATAAAGTGAGTCGGACAGTAGCAGTGAGAGGACAAAGTTAGATGTGGATATCATGGGAGTATGTGTGAGAGAGTGATATGAGTAACATTTGGGATGGGATATCGAGGGTGCACTATGACAGGTAAAATAGAGACAAGTCCACAAGTCATTTCATTGTTCAACAAAATGTCTAACACGATTGACCAAGGTTGTCAGATCGGTAATAGTTTCGTATGTTAACAGACGATGCTGAGAAGCAAACTGAAGATTAATAACTACGAGCAAAAAAAGTGACGGGCTTTTAGTTTCTTCCTTAATATAATCATCTTCCCATAAATTTTCAGCAATGTCGCCATAAAAGTAAGGATGTACTCAGTCAGGATTGGTAGCCATGGTGGAAGTAAAATGAAGCAAAATGTCGGCATGCTTCAGAAACCGTACCAAAATGGTTCAAATGGCTCTGAGCACTATGGGACTCAACTTCTGAGGTCATTAGTCCCCTAGAACTTAGAACTAGTTAAACCTAACTAACCTAAGGACATCACAAACATCCATGCCCGAGGCAGGATTCGAACCTGCGACCGTAGCGGTCTTGCGGTTCCAGACTGCGGCGCCTTTAACCGCACGGCCACTTCGGCCGGTCTCAGAAACCGTACCTTAAACCTTAAAAGACAGATGAAGGCTCACTTTAAAAGAAAGATAAGGTGATTTAGTGCTCAAACGTAAATACAGTATGACGCAAATTATTTCATTAACATTGCCTTTTGTAGTCAGATCACGCAAAAATAAAACAGTTATAAAAAAGGAAAGGTAAAACTGAAATTTTCAAGGTCGTACGCATTAGCAAACAGTTCTTACACTGCAGCATAAATATTCAAGGATTGTGCAATTAATTAACTCTACATGAATTGCAGTAACATCTGAGAACTGCAGTCGGAGCATACATTCTAGGTTACGTCACAGCTGAAATTTCTGCGCATGTTACAAATGCAAACTTATGAAGAGTGTGTGACTGATGTCTATAATACTGCAGTATTTACTAAAAACCTTAACGATGTTTGTGAAGCGCCTCCATATGCAAACCAGACATGTGTTTTGAACACGTTATCAGTACTGTGTTTTTTGACAGCGTAACAGTGTTGAAATTGAAGTGACCCGTTTTCTCATTTAACTTTCAAACAAGAGATATTGGAAATTTTACTTGGGTACAATGCATGCAGCTATTACATAATGACAGTTTGAGTCAATTCCGACAGTTGCGCACCGCAGATCAGAGTTCTAGAGCCCGTGAAGTAAAATTATTCCAGTCGAAGGGTATGCATCTTTGAAAGTATCAATAATAGTTGACTTGCACAGCTTGTGGATCAAGTTACGAGTCGCTCTCGATTGCGCAACTGTAAGATCGTGGAATCTATCGATGCTTGAATTGATGAAACACAGTCTCATCGAAAAAGACAACAATTATGATATTCGTCAGTAGCCTCAGCAGAAGATATTGATTGCCATGCTACTCAGACACGAGCGAAACTTACGTATCTGGAATGAGACCACAGTCTGGTAGTGGGAAGAGAAATATGCAGTGCAGGTGCAAGCAAGTGCTGAGGCAGGCGACATGATGTCACAGTCCACCGTCAGACAGTCCACCAATGAGAACTTTCACTTGACTGCACATGCGAACGAAGACAAAGGCCGTAAGAAGCTCCGCCGCTAAAAACCCGCCTGCTGCTCCCGCGAAGCAAAGCAGTTCCACTCAGACAGCTGAAAGCCACGTGTCAACCCACAAGGTGCGTGGTATGTCAAGTGGAGGATTTCCACCGAACCAGTTGCAGTTAGTTTTATAATTAATGAAATAACAAGACGAAAAATTGAAAAATATGGTGATAAACAACGACAAACTGCGAAAAAAAAGTTATTGACGGCAGAAGAGAGACTGCATGAACCAACTGCTTAAAGACAAAGATCTAAAAGTCAGTATAAGGCGCAAAAGGTGCTACGCAGCAACATGGAAAACTCACTAACAGTCATGACTTTCACAGCACTGAACTGCAACATACAATTCAGCATTCCATTACAACTTAACTCATCAAAGTTTGAGTCAAATATATAGTGAATTTCCGAATCTGGTAGCACAGTTCACGAAACATACGGAAAAAAAGTCTTCAATAGAAGAACGTCTTAAAATTACTGAACGTAGTGTACAGCAGCAAGTTGCCTAATGTCAGTGAACACTTTCAAAGTTGAATGCAGGACCAGATAATTGGCGAAAAGTGTCAAGAATACCGGTTGGCACATGGGAATGTGGAATCTGCAGCTTTTGTGTATACTTTTGAAAGTCAGAAGACCCAGAACATCTTAAGAATCTAGAAATGAAATTACAACAATTCTGAAAACATCAACGATTTTTAAGACACACCAGTCGTGGAAGAGTTTTTTTTCCGATGGTGTGGATGAATCAGTTCACCAGTGTACTTGTATCGAAGTGGATGGAAGACAGACAATAAAATCTTCTCGTGTGATCAGTCAAGTGCTGGAGTCATATTGTCACAGCCTTTCAATGTGTTTCGTGCCCATCATCTTCAGGCGAAGATTATGAATATGAAAGTAACTGAAACGTTGAGATAAGACGACGTCACAACTCGGCTGATCACCCGATAACATTTTATCGTTGGAATACGCTGAGAAAGCGTGCAGTCACAGGAAGATTGATTTTAACTTCAATTATCTGACTGAATATTCGAAGCTTCAAACAGTGTCGACGGAATTTCGACTTGAGTCTCTAGAATGATTCTGTGCACAAATTCGATATTCTACAGAGAAGGCTGAGATATGCTCGTAATTATTCTGAAGATGGTAGATATAAAAGTATTATTACGAAAAGAATTTGCTTTGTTCCCTGCCAATCTAACTCGAGCATGTGATTCGTTTTGATTCCAAAGTTGCACAGCAAAAACATGCAACTGCAATCACAGACAGAAAAGGAAGAATGTAAGAGTTTATTTCTAAGTTAGATGATCTGGACAATTACAGTTGAAGTGACAATAATTATGATGATGAAGGCAAACACTTCCAATCAGAAAGACGTTTTGAATAGCAAGAACTGAATTTACAGCACCGGTATCGATACTACAGGGATTTAAACAATAGCTGCAACAGATTTAATAACCACTGGACGTCGCATGGCAACAGTTTTCATGGAAACAGTAGGCATCACAATAACTGGCCTCAGCTGTAAACGAGATCATCACAACAGTGATGCCCAGCCACAGATGAAATTCAATGCCCAGCAGCTGCAAGTATGTGAACAGGAAATATTTTAATGGAATGTCTTTGCATATGACTTGTAAAGGAAACAGTGAAATGGCCGGAAGTTTATTCAGATATGAGCATGGGAGTGTACAGAGTCAATTTGCAGAACAGAGTTCACACAGACGGCGTCGTTGACAGTTAGGTCTTTTGTCATGAGCGGATGATTAACAATAAGACAATTTCTAAAGGTGATAACCATCAAGAAAAAATTAGATGAAACGAAAAAGGTTACTCATCATTCGTAGGATCTCGCCTAACACAACTAAAAGTGAAAAACTTTTCTTTATAAACGCACTGCATAGTGAAGATGTTCGAGAAGAGCGTAGGAGGCGGAGAGATACACTTTAACCAAAAGTCCACGGGATTCAGGACTGGAGAATAGATATTGCAGGTTGCAGATTCTTTCGCAAACATTTCCTTTTGTAATCAGATTAGATCACACAGAACAGAAACCTTTTTCAGTATGATAAACATTAACTGACAGTTCTTGTACTACAAAATAAACGTTTAAAATTTATGTAATTGATTAATTATGCACGAATCGCAGCTACATTTTTACATATATGAACTGCAGTCTTAGTATAGTACAGTTTGAAACAACCACCACAAATATTCAGTCAATTGTTGATACGATTTAAAATTGATGCAAATACATACCTGTGGCTTGAAGTAATCAGAAATGTAAAACTATGTTCTTAAACAGTGCAAAAATGTAGCAGTATTTGACCGCAATATCAGAATACTGTCTCAGAACTGTAATCAACTAAATACAAATACCTACGTGTAATAATTTATAGCAATGAGATATGAGACGGTCACGTAGGATCTGGGGGCGGTAAATCATGAGGGATCACTTCAGTTCATTGGAAGGGCAGCAGTAAAATGCAATTAGTCTGTGAAGGACAATGCTTACAAAATACATGTGCGTTCCATCTTAGAACGTTACTAACATAATGGAATCCGTACCAAACAGGTCAGTTGATCGTGGACTTATAAGCAGGGCAGGACGCAAGGTGTAAGTAGGCTGTTTAGGTTTTTTTATTGGTAACGCCACGTAGCGCTCTATATGAAAATCACTGGCTGTGCTGTGTGCAGTCTGTGGCTGGTTTGCATTGTTGTTCGCTATTGTAGTGTTGGGCAGCTGGATGTTAACAGCGCGTAGCGTTGCGCAGTTGGAGGTGAGCCACCAGCAGTGGTGGATGTGGGGAGAGAGAGGGCGGATTTTTGAGAGCGGGTGATCTGGACGTGTGTCCATCAGAAACAGTACATTTGTAAGAATGGATGTCATGAACTGCTATATATATTATGACTTTTGAACACTATTAAGGTAAATACATTGTTTGTTCTCGATCAAAATCTTTCACTTACTAACTATGCCTATCAGTAGTTAGTGCCTTCAGTAGTTTGAATCTTGTATTTAGCTGGCAGTAGTGGCTCTCGCTGTATTGCAGTAGTTCGAGTAACGAAGATTTTTGTGAGGTACGTGATTTGTGAAAGGTATAGGTTAATGTTAGTCAGGGCCATTCTTTTGTAGGGATTATTGAAAGTCAGGTTGCGTTGCGCTAAAAAATATTGTATGTCAGGTTAGTGTTGATCAGAATTGGTAAAGAGCGAAATGTCTGAGTACGTTCAGTTTTGCTCAGCTGTTTGAAAATCAAATAGTGTAAGAGATTTATAAGCACAGTAATTCAATAATTTTTCTAAGGGTACGTTTCAGATGGCGAAACTGCCAGGATACCTCACCGGAATCTTCTAATTTTTTTCTTGTAGTTTGTGTAATTAGTGCAGGCTTTGTTTATTGCTATCATGTAATTTTAGAGAAAATTTCATTTGTAGTTGTAATTTTTCATTGTTGTACAGTAAAACAGTTGTGGCATGCATGTAGATTTGCACCAAGTATTTCGCAGGTGCACTTGCAATTAACTAGATATTATTTGCAGTGCTATGTTAATGTGTTTTCTTATTTTGCTCTTCAAATTGTGCTTTTCTGTGTTCTCGTGTGAAATATTGTGACTATAATGGCGTGTGAAAAACGTAACACTAGGCTCCAAAGTAAACTGAGAAATAATAGTGACGACGAGCGTAGCTTATCAGCACCACTGTGTAATGGATTAACAGACATTCAAAGTAGTAATTTGGTAATTGTGCATAGGGAAATGGAGCGGCTGCAAATAATGGTGTAGGCAGTGAAACAATTAGTGAACAGGGAAGCATTATCGATCGATCGGTCGGCAACAGCTCGCCTCAGGAATTCGAAATGACAGGACACAATCTTGCAAATACTGTAGATTCAGGTTTTGCGTACTCACCGTTTTCTCAAATAAGTCAAGACACATTTTCTGCTTGTCAAAATGTGATTGTTGCTGTGCAAATGCACTGCCGAAAAGCGTAGAGGAACAGATTCCAGACACTAATACATTATTATTGCAATTAATGAAACAAATGGAACAAAATCAGAGAAACACAGCAACAGTTAGACACAATGGAACAAAATCTTCGGAAGTTAGAAATAATGGAACAAAATCTTCATAAGTTAGACACCATACTTGAACAAACACGTGAAAATTTAACTACTGAGTTACATAACATTGAATCGAAATGTCAAAAAGTCTGTAATGACGTAAAAACACAAATTTGTGAGCATTTTCAACCTATTTTTTCGCGGCATGAAAATGCATTACAGAATCACGAAGCAGACATAAAAGAACTGCAAACCATTGTTCATGAAAATCATGAGATCTTGTGGGCTAAAACTGACTCAGTTGCATCTACCGATTCGGTTACGCTACTTGCAAAAACTCAGGAAAACTTAAAGGACACAGTAGATACTCTGAAAATTTGTTCAGAAAGGCACATGGAGGAAATAAGTTCATTATCAGAGAAAGTAGTCGAACTTTCGGATCAGCTAAATAATTTATCTACGAAGGTAGATGATAATCTTAATGACGCAAGACCGGTAGTCTTTAATGACACAGAAGGGTATGAACAAATTAGGAAATTCAAACAAAATCAGAATCAAATTAATACGCAACACCAAAGAGAAATCCGGGAAGTACAAGACCAGTTGGCACAAGTAATACAAGAATTACATATTTCAGAGGACACTCGCGCTCCAACACAGGAAGAGGGACTTAGAAATACGAAAGATCCACAAAACAATGACACGGGGCATTTCGGAAATTATGAAAGAAATTGGCAAGGTGCACCGACTTTTGAGACGGAACCGCCGACACGACGTAACAATGACCGATATGCGACTCGCCCACACGGTGATTTTGACTATAAGCTGTTCATTAATGCACGTAAATTCAAAACATTTAATAATTCTGACAACGACATTCATCCACAAGCGTGGCTTCATCAATTCTCTCATTGTTTTCCTCCCAACTGGTCATTAGAGCACTGATTAGAATTTATGTGTGGCTACTTAGAGAAGAAGTAAAAACTTTGAGGTTTGCCGATGACATTGTAATTCTGTCAGAGACAGCAAAGGACTTGAAAGAGCAGTTGAACGGAATGGACAGTGTCTTGAAAGGAGGATATAAGATGAACATCAACAAAAGGAAAATGAGGATAATGGAATGTAGTCAAATTAAATCGGGTGATGCTGAGGGGTTAGATTAGGAAATGAGACACTTAAAGTAGTAAAGGAGTTTTGCTATTTAGGGAGCAAAATAACTGCTGATGGTCGAAGTAGAGAGGATATAAAATGTAGACTGGCAATGACAAGGAAATCGTTTCTGAAGAAGAGAAATTTGTTAACATCGAGTATAGATTTAAGTGTCAGGAAGTCGTTTCTGAAAGTATTTGTATGGAGTGTAGCCATGTATGGCAGTGAAACATGGACGACAAATAGTTTGGACAAGAAGAGAATAGAAGCTTTCGAAATGTGGTGCTACAGAAGAATGCTGAAGATAAGGTGGGTACATCACGTAACTAATGAGGAGGTATTGAATAGGATTGGGGAGAAGAGACGTTTGTGGCACAACTTGACTAGAAGAAGGGATCGGTTGGTAGGACATGTTTTGAGGCATCAAGGGATCACAAATTTAGCATTGGAGGGCAGCGTGGAGGGTAAAAATCGTAGAGGGAGACCAAGAGATCAATACACTAAGCAGATTCAGAAGGATGTAGGTTGCAGTAGGTACTGGGAGATGAAGAGGCTTGCACAGGATAGAGTGGCATGGAGAGCTGCATCAAACCAGTCTCAGGACTGAAGACCACAACAACAACAACTTAGAGAATGAACCAGCTGTGAGAATGCGATCGGTCATTCACGATTACCACAGTGAAAGAGAATTTTATGATGCCTTCCTCTCAACATATTGGTCTCAAGCCACACAAGACCGAATAAAACATAGCATCATAATGATGAAACATTTCGAACAATCTGAATTTTGTAGTCTTGTGAAATATTTAGAAGAGATGTTGCACAAGAATGAGTACCTGTCAAACCCTTACAGCTCCTCAGAACTCATCCGCATTTGCTTAATCAAATTGCCTGAACATTTACGAAATATTATTTTGGCAGGACGTTGTAAATACGATATTGAAGCTTTTCAGGGACTCTTACAAAATTGAAAATTGACACTGATAACCGCAGAACGCGAAAACAGAAGCACAACAATTGCAGGTCACATCCGTCACAATTACGCGATGAAAGAAATAATAACTGCACATGACAATGCTATTCTTACAATGTAAATCGTGACCAAAACAGACACCACCCGTATGACAACCGTTGGCACAGTAGTAAGAGTTACAGAGAAAGATTGCATTTCTGTAGTAATGAATATAACAGAGACAATCATAGAAACAGACAATATGGCATGCTGAACTATTATTATCACGGGAGACAGAATAACTTCAGACGCAACGGTCCACCATGCACTGATAATTCAGGGAGAAATTCTCCACCACTTAACCGACAAGAAAGAAACTACAGGAACTACAGTCATGACGACAGACGATATAATCGTAACGACAGACTTGAATTGCATCAGAACTAGCGACATTCAAACAGAGCAGGGCACTCTCGACAAGGTGAATTTGTAGAAGTAAGGTCTCCTAATCCCAATAACGACGCACGCCAACAAAGAGATAGCAGACAGTAACTCGCACCGCAGGCAGCCACGTGCGCCGGCTGGTCCAGAGAATAATAACATAGACGCTAACCTTGAGAAAAAATTGAGCATTCTTTACCGATGTACCATACACCACATGATAATTCCGTTGAAGCTGAAGCTCTGCATAGTAGGAAGAGTAAAGGCTTGCACCATATTTCACATATAAAACCGTTTACTGAGATATAATCTGTTTTTTTAACTTAGTCTTTGCCATAAAATTTTTCACTTTACATTCCTAGTATGCTTTGTCAGTCTTAGAATCAGTTAACATGCAACAATGTTTGAAGTTAGCTATCCAGTCTAGAACCTATGGAACATATTTAGACAGTATTTACGAGTGCATTGTTATAGTGAACAGACGACACAGTGTTATTGTGTGTGTACATTCTTGCTTGTTAGTTGCACGAATACGTAACGACTATAAGGCTTACATACTTAGAACATATACAGATACTGCTAATGAGATTTTAATGCAACATTTTGGTTTACTTGAAAATACATTCTTTATTTGAAGTACTTTCTGTGGGGTTAAAGACGACTTAGCATTTGGTTTCTTTGACAGCTACACGATTATATCACGACGCTACTAATGTGTGACACAATTTACATTGTTGCTTTTGCAGTGTATCTGTTTTTCTGAATACTTCTGGAAAGTAAAACATGTTTTAGTGGTAACATTTGTGGTATAGCTACAACGTGACAGCCTTTTTCGTAGCACAACAAAACGTTACAGTATAGTACTTTCTTGATCACGGTAATGTACGTAATAACTACGATATATATACGCATAGCATTTCACTTTTGTTTATCATGAGGTAAGTACATTGACTTCTGCAGAACTTAGTTTTAGGAGGACGATAACTACGACACTTCCACAGAGATTATCTTACAGGAAGACGCACATTTAGCGCTAAAGGACACTATCTGAGTGATTAATTTTGTACATAAAAGATTTATTTTTAAAGATTTTTGAATTACAATGATACAAAGGTTTTCCCTGATACATTTCATTCCATTGCTGTAATCTGTAACACCTGAGGGTATAATTACATTAATCCTCAGGGGGGTACACGCTTACTTTGTGTACAATGTGTTTGGCAAGCACAAGGTTTCCTAGCTAATATGGTATTTGCTTATAAAACTTTTCACATCGGTGCCATATTTCTCTAACACATAATTACACAGCTATCTCATCATTTAACTGAGAGAGACAAACATTTTTTTACTACGTCAGTGACACATGTTTATGCAATTACACAGTTGGATAACTTCACACTTATGAAATTGTATTTTGTCTGTACTGTGTGAACTGTTCACATTTTTTCGGAACCATTGTGATATCATGAGAGCTTTGAATGATATGTGGTATGGGATCATGATTTTTAAAGTACGTTTGAGGTAGATGACACTATTGAAATGAGCAGAGAATTTTTAGGTTTTGAAATTATTGCAGAAAGCTACGAAGTTTTTGAGATTTGACTGAGGTGATATGATATTATTACGACGACGGTGTGTATTACGCTGATGAGGTATGTTTATGATCAATAAGCTGATGCTATATGAGGAATTTGATTATGCTGCATATCTGTTATGGTGAAATATTGAAGAAGTGTCGATGAATATGTATATGTGTAATAAGGTAAGGAATAATGAGTAGTAGTTAGGGACTCTGGTTTGTGAAAAAGGTTGTTCGAAACCAAGAATCGTACTGTAAGAGTTATGAAATGTATGTAAATCCGTGAATGTATTACAATGCCGACGAAAATATTTTGGACACTGTTATATTAATAGGATTTTGTTTCTACACATTTGTAATGCAAATTCTTGACCTGTGAAATTTTTTATATGAGATTGTCACTGTAGTGCAAACTGCTGTCGTAAATATTTCGGTAAGAAAGCCAAGTGAACTTGACGTAATGCGCTGTGGGCGCAAAGCTATGCGACAGTCGCCTCGAAAAAAAAAGGCCGTGCCTTTCAGAGGCACAACAAAAAGAAGGAGAGGCCATTAACCTCGCTATTGATATTCCTTTCTAGAAAGCATCTCAAATACGACACACTCATTACTTGAAAAAATTCTTACATCTGCACACCTGATTATGACAAGTGTCTTTCAACGAGAGTTGAGAGAATTTCTACTAACTTATGAAATGTCACATGACTATTGAATGATATTTTTATACTTTGCTTTTCATAGTTGCTTATTTCATTTGATATCTACTTTCCAGCTGTGTTGCAGCATTGGTTTTATAAAATAAAATTAAACGCATTTGATAATGTGAACACTTTCTGTCAACAGATCTATTAAATAATAATTTAATGATCCACATTCTTCAAAAAAGGAGCACTTGGAAAGGGAAGAACGATAAGAAGGGATTAATAACAGTAACTGCATACATAATTTTCTTTTCAACTACTTGGTAATTTTTTTGGTAGAATCACTTCTTGTGGTGCACCACTTTAATTACATAGACATGAAGATGTGAATAGACATTTCCCTTATCTTCATTGTTGTCTTTAATGTACTATTTTTTCTGCTTGAGCTTTGTCATGTTTAGATATTAGTTATTGCATTTGCTGCTGCTGTTTGCCAGGCATAGTGATACTGAATTTCACTTTGTATTACTCTGTTAAGCCAGTTTTACTACTGATTTATTTTTCCTTTTGCTGCACATTGGCTCATATTAGTGATAATGCTGCATTTGCTTTGCTAACTTATATATATTGCTGCTTGCTTTGCCAATTTGAATATTTTTGTCATTGCTGTTTGTGTTAATTGTTCTGTGCTGCTGCATTGCCTCGTCCCTTAGTTTATGCGTCTGAGCTCAGTAGATTTAAGTTAGCATAAGATGGGGTAGGCTATATAAGAGAACGAGTTGTCATGAACTGGAAGAAATGCATTGAGAAGCTATAAGAAAATGGTTTGGCCAAAAAAGTAGTGTACAGTAGAGAAAAACTATTTTTGAAAGAGGATGTGAACAGAATACAGAAAGCATGCTTGGTTTGAATTTTTTTTGGTGGAAACAAATGTTTAAATAAGAGGAAAGATCTACAGAATGAAGTTTTGGGTTGGACTGCAGTACCTAATGTCACACTGAAAACAAACCCTGTCCTGTACTTTTGTATTATTCCGCTATGTATCTATGTACCCTTGTGCATTTGTCTCTTTCCTGTCTTTATGTGTTTAGCTAATAAGATTTATGTTGTAGAATTTTTCTAGTACTAAGCTACATTCACTATGATGAGGAATACTGTTATCCTCAAATAAAATTTGCATTAATAATACGTTATTTTCTTTGTAAAGATGTTTAGACATTACTAATTCTGCTCTGTTTCAATGCTCATGTGTGAAATTAATGTTTCGAAAACTGTTCTCATTATTTTATATATTTACTTATGTCATAATTCCTGTAACACTGATGTATATGTTTATTTCTATTCTTTTGTAAAGCCTGTGATACTACAAATGTTATCTGTATTGTTATGTTCTTTAATGATGTATTTTGTACCTTTGTAATTTTATTCTTCTGTTGTAAATTTATAATTGTATAGACACCAGTTATTCTAATTAAGTTTCATTTCATTGCACACGTGTTTTTTGGTCATAGTACACGCAGAATATGCGAGAAAAAAAGGGTATTGTTAGCATATGCACGTGTGTTGATAATTCAGCAAGGGACTGGTTAACAGCATTGCTGTTTCTAAGGACAAATCCAAAAACTTTGTGAGTGCACAAGTGGTGGTTTATGGACTTGCTATATTCGCTGCAAACCTCTTCGATGGTGATTGTGCACCTACACAGTCGCAACAGATGGCTGCTGGCCGTCTCTACAAGGACTACAGTGGGTCTGCACCTTTGATGACCCACCAATACAATTATTTCTACAAGGACTGCAGTGGGTCTGCACCTCTGGTGGCCCACCAATTCCATAATCTCTACCAGGACTACAGTGGGTCTGCTCTGTGATGACCTACCTACCAGTATTCTTCAAAACTTCGACTGACTCTGCTGTGGGTTTGCTCTGTTGTGGCCCATTACCTGTCAAGAGTCAGCACTGTCTTTCCGTTGGAAGGACAACACTACTTCTTCAAGACTGCATGGAAATCCACTACTTCCGTGTGCATTTTTTTTACTGCTCAGATTTAGGGAAAAAAAATTTGCAATTTTACTGTGATGAATGATCAGGACTGTCTTTATAGACTGTGAGAAAATTTTAGCTTTTGACCAACATTGTATCAATAAGTGTGTGCATTTGATATCTTTATTATTGTAATTATGAAAAATTTCTTCAAATCATTATTGGCCACTGCCCAAAACAATTTGTAAAATTTTTTGTGGGGAGCATGGGGCTATGTAAGTAGGCTGTTTAGGTTTTTATATCGGTAACGCCACGTAGCGCTCTGTATGAAAATCACTGGCTGTGCTGTGTGCAGTCTGTGGCTGGTTTGCATTGTTGTTCGCTATTGTAGTGTTGGGCAGCTGGATGTTAACAGCGCGTAGCGTTGCGCAGTTGGAGGTGAGCCGCCAGCAGTGGTGGATGTGGGGAGAGAGAGGGCGGATTTTTGAGAGCGGGTGATCTGGACGTGTGTCCAAATGGTTCAAATGGCTCTGAGCACTATGGGACTCAACTGCTGAGGTCATTAGTCCCCTAGAACTTAGAACTAGTTAAACCTACCTAACCTAAGGACATCACACACATCCATGCCCGAGGCAGGATTCGAACCTGCGACCGTAGCGGTCTCGCGGTTCCAGACTGCAGCGCCAGAACCGCGCGGCCACTTCGGCCGGCGACGTGTGTCCATCAGAAACAGTACATTTGTAAGAATGGATGTCATGAACTGCTATATATATTATGACTTTTGAACACTATTAAGGTAAATACATTGTTTGTTCTCGATCAAAATCTTTCATTTACTAACTATGCCTATCAGTAGTTAGTGCCTTCAGTAGTTTGAATCTTTTATTTAGCTGGCAGTAGTGGCTCTCGCTGTATTGCAGTAGTTCGAGTAACGAAGATTTTTGTGAGGTAAGTGATTTGTGAAAGGTATAGGTTAATGTTAGTCAGGGCCATTCTTTTGTAGGGATTATTGAAAGTCAGGTTACGTTGCGCTAAAAAATATTCTGTGTCAGGTTAGTGTTGATCAGAATAGGTAAAGAGCGAAATGTCTGAGTACGTTCAGTTTTGCTCAGCTGTTTGAAAATCAAATAATGTAAGAGATTTATAAGCACAGTAATTCAATAATTTTTCTAAGGGGACGTTTCAAGGTTCACAGGCATTTTTACCCGTGGGACAACGTCACGGAGATGCAGAAAAACCTCAGTTCGCTTCACACTTGAAGATAGACGCAGCTTTCTTACAAAGTAGGTTTAAGTAAGGAATCTAGGAATATACCAAAGCCACCTACGTATCGCTCCCACAGCACAGGAACGTGAAAACAAAATTACACCAATTACTGAGAGTGAAGGGGCGTTTAAGCTAGCATTCTTTCTGCACTCCATGATAAATGGAGGAGGAAAAACTGTAAATAGTGGTACAGTGGGAATAAGTGACTGCCGTGCCCTTCATAGTGGTTTACGGAGTGTAGATCTAGATGTAGAACATTTATGTTCTACATCTTATATTGGCCAGAGGGGAAGGGCTTTTAAAATTACGTTTCAGGAGCATTTTACTCGCTACGAAGGGACAGGCTAACACAGTGCGGCCTTCGCTGAGCATCTGAAATGCAATGTCCACCAGCCACCTATGCTCGGGAACTTAAGGGTTTTGCACCACGTTCCCAAAGGTAAGAGGCTCAATCTGCTTGAGAAGATCGAAATTGTTAAGCATTCGCACGATGAGAAGAATACCTTACTCGAAGACCAGTTATCAAGGAAGAATCAGGTTTATCACGATTGCATGTTTCCCATTTTTAAACCATTTAATTAGCTTTTGGGTTTCTGTTACTAGGGCATCGGTCGCTTCTCATGTGTATGCAGTTCTATGGCATTGTTACCTTTTAGCCATAGCTTTGTAGCCTAACTTTTATTTTATTTCTTTACGTACTCTATTTCGTTATTGTCTTACACCGATTTTGAGTATAGGGGTTTTCTATGTCTCTGTGCGTAGCTTTAGATCTGGCATGTCCTGCATTGTGTATATTCCTATATGATCTATTATGTTTTACTTATTTCTTCATTTTACTGTTACTATTTGAGTTTTACACCATTATCACACTGTAAACGCAATGGTAGCGCCCCATGGCGACTGTCATTATTACCAGCCCAATATTTTGCATGAGCTCCTATCATTCATTTGTATGCACTATGTGAATACGAACGGGCCTCTGGGGTCGTTGTAGTGTGCGCCTGTTTTAAGGTTTACGCGCGAGATGCTGTTCTGCGCTGCTATGACTGTCGTCGCCTCCATGACGTAGTATGCATTTTCGGTTTCTCCTTCGCTCTGTACTAATGCCTGAGCCCGGAGATTTTATTTGATTAATTTTTAATACTTTTCCATATAGGCTACCTTTTAGTAAGTCTTATGCGGTATCATGCCTTCTTGACGGATGCTTTTTAGCAGGCGTTTTCTGCTCTTTTAATATGAGTTACATTCCGTTTCTCCATACAATTTCATTCTGTCGGTTTCTGAAGTTTATTTTGTTTTTGTACTAGTCCAGAACAGGACCATGCCGGATTTATTGTAATATCGCCATCTCCTTATATTTTCAGATCACTTGATGATGCCCTACTCTAGCGAAACGAGTTGTTCTGAAGTTATTACAGAACAGCCTACAACCTACGACTCTTTTGTAATTAGAACAGACTACCAGCCTCTTGTTTCAAGCAGTTAAACACACAAACTCATAATGCAGATGAATTTCCGAAGAAAAACTACACTGTTTCGAAAAAAGAGTGTAATATCGATTACTCAGGAGGTTTCCATCAGCTCTACTGTCTCCTAATCTTCTAACATCAAAAATTTTTCCCAGCAAACTGTCAACAGCATGCATGATACACACTGCGCTGTCTTTCAATACATTAACTCACTACGGCTTCGTCCATCGACTATCTTCACAAAACTAGCTCAGAAACTAAAACAAAGTGAAAAGTATTCGTATCTGTTGTACAACTTCACATGGCATATGATGTGTTGGCAGAAGAGCCAACACCGTGTTGCTAGAGGAGGCCGAAATGCACGCGTTTAAGCTCACGCAGACTGGCGTGAGGTCTGGAACAGTTAAAGTAGTTGAGTCTAATAAATAAAGTACGAAGCTCTTGGAATACTTAACTTTAATCCACAATTGGAGAACATCGCTCTTGTTGATACATGAATTATAATCTCAATATAAACTGGTAATGGCGCCTTGCTAGGTCGTAGCAAATGACGTAGCTGAAGGCTATGCTAACTATCGTCTCGGCAAATGAGAGCGTATTTGTCATTGATCCATCTGTGGCAAAGTCTGCTGTACAACTGGGGCGAGTGCTAGGACGTCTCTCTAGACCTGCCGCGTGGCGGCGCTCGGTCTGCAATCACTGACAGTGGCGACACGCGGGTCCGACGTATACTAACGGACCGCGGCCGATTTAAAGGCTACCACCTAGCAAGTGTGGTGTCTGGCGGTGACATCACAGCATACGTGCTATTTTACCTGGAAAGCTCACGCCATTTCTGACTTGAAAACGTGAGAAAAGTGATACTTAAAGCGGTAATACAGACTTAACCAAGCAGAAAATAACGTTGAAAACTTGAAAACCCGTAAGAGCAGTAAGTGCACAGCACCTTTGCTCGGGCACAACAAGATCCAGTGTGCTAACACATAAGAGGTGATCAAAGAAGCTTCAAGCTGAAGTTAAAGAACGT
This sequence comes from Schistocerca nitens, assembly GCF_023898315.1. NCBI lineage: Eukaryota > Metazoa > Arthropoda > Insecta > Orthoptera > Acrididae > Schistocerca > Schistocerca nitens. The sequence continues at coordinate 51,267,881 of NC_064618.1, read as the reverse complement.
AGGTCAAAGAATAACTTATAAAAAATACGTGTACACTGTCCTACAACCCCACTTCTGTCTATATGCGAGTCAAACATGCAACGTGAGCTCGTTCAGCTAACCCCGACATTGAAATGTTCCGTTCGCGGACACTACGCATTTCTCGGCGACCGATATGACTCAAGATCAAAACAGAGTTACAAACCTAAGGGGATTTCCTGCCGCTGCTTCTCTTTGCTTTCGCTCGCGTGTTCGCCGTGCTTTTATTTCTGATTCGTTTTCGGGTTCCCCGGTGGAGCGGGGCCAACTCTAATACGCGAGTATTTCCCACGGGAGACGGGCGGGCAGCCATCTGTACGGACAGAAGAGACCGCCAGCCACTGCCCGCCCCCCCCCCCCCCCCCTCCCCACACACGTTTTGCTCGCCGGCCCGCTGGCTGCCGGCTGCCCACAAGGGGAGCTGCTCACCGCCTCCCTCTCACTACATGCGAAACCAGCTCCACGCAGACACCGCATATCCTGCTGTCTCCGGGAATAAGAATTTGTAATAACACAGATTGCCACTGCTGGACATGTTTTTAATTCATTTTACTTTACTCTGATACTCCGAGGGGTAGATTCACATGCCTTTTGTTTTACCATTTACATCTACGTGACTACTCTGCAACTGATTCCTCTCAGTTGTTTGGCACAGTGTACAGGGTGTCCAGAATGAGACCCCAACATTTTAATATCCTATAATATCCTATATATTTCTCATTTCAGATGGTGGACCTGTGAATCCTGGAGGGGCAGACAGAGCAACTCAACAAGTTTGTGGTGTGCAAATTTGATACGCCAAGTGGCCGTAGTGGAGCTGCAATCAATTGTTTTAGCAAAATGAAGGAGCGTGCACAAGTGGTCTGGCGGTGTGCAGAGACAAAATTGGCGATCCAAGTGCAAAGAAACTTTCTTCGAGTTTACAACAAGCGCCCCCGTCGTTCAAGACTATAAAGAAGTGGTGTGATTAGTTTTTGGCTACTGGGAGTGTTGCGAAAGGGCATGGTGGTTGTAAGCCTGGGATCAGCGATCATCATGTGGAACAAGTGCGGCGGTCATTCGAACAAAGTCCACAGAAGTCCGTGCTACAGGCAGCACGAGAACTTCGTATGAAACGTTCAACAGTGCACAAAGTGCTTCATCAGCGATTACGTTTGTACACATATAAAGTACATAAAAGGTTGTGCAAGAAATTACGCCTGATGATCGACCAATGCGAGAAGAATTTGCATGTGTCATGTTAGATCGCACTGCCGCGGACGAGACATTTTTATCACGCGTGATGTTTACTGACGAGGCAACCTTTCACGTGTCAGGGGCTGTCAATCGTCACAATGTGCGCATCTGCGGGTCCGAAAATTCACATGCCCCAAGGGAACACATGCGCGACAGTCCGAAAGTTAATGTGTGCTGTGGTTTGATGATAAATCGCATTGTTGGGCCGTTTTTCTTGCAGGATCCTACTGTGGATGGAGCCATCTACTTGGACATGTTGGAACAATTTGCCGTGCCACAGATAACAGACTTGCAGCCAAATGTGATGTTTCAACAAGACGGTGCACCACCCCATTGGAACCTTGATGTCCGAAAATTTTTAAATGACACATTCCCGCAACGATGGATTCGCCGTGGAGGTCCAATTCCTTGGCCTCACGTTCGCCCGACAAACCCCCCCTTGATTTTTTCTTGTGGAGTTATATGAAAGAACGGGTATACGCTACACCAGTAAAGGACATGCAAGACTTGAAACAGCGCATAAGAATTGTCATCAACTTTGTCACAGAACAGATGCTCCGCAACGCATGGCACGAAATCGATTATAGACTTGATATTCTTCGCGCTCCCGTGGCACCCATGTTCAAGTGTACTGAACCGTCTACCTGTGTATGAAAACTTGATGAGCTGCTGTATGATTTCCCTGTATTTGTTCGTCAATAAATTGTGTTTCCTCTCAGATTTTTTCAGTTCAAATGTTGGAGTCTCATTGTGGACACCCTGTATGTAGAACCACGTTCAGACTCCTTGCTTTCTTGATTAAACTAAGTGCGATTTGAATTAGTTTGGTGTCACTAGCCGTGCCCGTTACCTGAAATCCTGTGACTTGCTGCCGGTAAGGGAAGGACCAAACGTGTTTGCTCTGTCTCTACCAAACTTTGTTAATTGTGTGCTCGTCAGAAACTTTCCCCAAAAACTCTCGTATCTTGTCGCCCAACAAACACACTCTTTCCTTCCCCTTACTGACCTACTATCAACAAGCCACATAATTCAAGTAACGGGCACGATTACTGACACCAGACTAATTCATATTGTATTTAGCATAGTCAAGGAAGCAACAGACTGTCGCCCATAAACGAAGAACAAGTAATGGCTCTGAGCACTATGGGACTTAACATCTACGGTCATCAGTCCCCTATAACTTAGAACTACTTAAACCTAACTAACCTAAGGACAGCACACAACACCCAGCCATCACGAGGCAGAGAAAATCCCTGACCCCGCCGGGAATCGAACCCGGTAACCCGGGCGTGGGAAGCGAGAACGCTACCGCACGACCACGAGATGCGGGCAAGAACAAGTAATCAGATGTATATCGACTGACAGGAAAATAGAGAAACGGCATTAAGCCACCAACCATTTTTTGCAGGCAACTTGCCAATACATATTTCTCGAGAAGTTAGCGTATGGTGTCAAGCCACATAATTACAAGCACTTCCAAGCTCACAGTCAGCATTCGGTGGACCCACAATTTAACATGTATGAATACAATTCCTGAAACAAAACTAAGCCAGTTATAAGAAAATAACAACATTAAACCTCCATGAACACCACGCTCCCAGACTGATCCCTTGCGTAAAGTATAATCGGGCAAAACAAGCACTCAATCAAATGCAGGTCAGCCTTGTGTTTATTCAGTTTTTTTTTTCTTTATTGAGTTTCGATTCCCCCCAAAGGGGGCGGGCTGGCAGCAGCTTAGTATGCCGATCTTTAGCCTACAGAATTTGTTTCAAAAAAATGAAGATAATAAACAATAAAAACAGGCGATAAAATCGGAGACTTAAATGGTAATATGGCGGAAAGAAACGTAGAACACAGAACAAAGGGGTGATGATGCTAATAAAATACATATGAAGCAGACAGGTAAAAATAATAGACTGACAATTAAAAAACACAGCGACAGTCTGGTTACTGTTAGCAAGAGACATAAAATTCACACCCAGCGACAGCATGATTTCTGTTCGCAACACTTTGGAAAGTCGAAAAACACTGAACATTCACTTGAACACTGCACTAAAAAGTTGGTAAATATGACATACCACAGGTGAGTGCAGGTGGTGGGAACCTGGACAGACGATGGGAAAATAGAAAGGGGGGAAGGAGAGGAAAAACGAAGGGGGAGAGAGAGAAAGGAGCCGATGGAGGATGAGGACCCATAAGTGTGTGGGGGGGGGGGGGCTGCTGGGCAGACGTGACAGAGAGTGGGGAAAGGCAGAGGAGGGGAATACAAAAGGACTCGGGGGGGGGGGAGAAGGGAGGTAGGGTAGGGAGAGGTTAGGTGGGGAGAAAACACGATGGAAGGTGGGGAAGAGGTAGCCCAGGGAAGGACAGAGGAAAGGAGGGGGGGGGGGTGAGGATCAGAGTTGATAGGAGGGATAAATGGATGGAGAGAGGGCATCATCCAGGAGGGGGAGTTGATGGAAGCTGCCTTGGGAAAGGAGATGAAGGGTGTAAAGATGGAGGGTAGGGGGGACATAACAGTGAAGGTGTGGTAGGGGGTGGGGCTGGGAGAGGAGAGGACCAACCAGGGGGTGAGTTGGATCAAGGTGGCGGGAAGTGTAGAGTATGCAGATATTTTCGAGGAATAGGAGCAGATGGGGGAAAGGAATGAGGTCATAGAGGATCCGCGTGGGGGACGGGAGGCCTATACTGAAGGCGAGGCGGAGTGCATGTCACTCAAGAATCTGGAGGGACTTATAGAATTTGTGTGTGGGGGGGGGGGGGGGCGGATATCCAGGTAGGACTGGCTTAACAGAGGATGGGACGGATTAAGGATTTGTAGGTGTGGAGGATGGTAGAGGGGTGCAACTCCCATGTCTGGCCAGAGAGGAGTTTGAGGAGTCGGAGGCAGTTGTGGGCTTTGGATTGGATGGAGCGGAGATGAGGGATCCAGGTGAGGTAATGGTCAATGGTGAGGCCAAGGTAGGTGAGGGTGGGGGGGAGGTGGACAGGACGAGTGCAGATGGTAAGGGAGAAATCCAGGAGCCGGAAGGAGCGAGTGGTGCGACCTACGATGATTGTCTGGGTCTTGGAAGGATTGATTTTCAGGAGACACTGGTTACACCATGCGGCAAAAAGGTCAAAGTGATTCTGAAGAAGGCGTTGGGACCGTTGGAGGGTAGGAGCGAGGGCAAGGAATGAGGTGTCATTGTCATACTGCAAGAGGTGTAATGGAGGGGGCGGAGTTGGGGCATATCTGCCGTGTACAGGAGGTAGAGGTGAGGGAATAGGACAGAGCCCTGGGGCACGCCTGCAGAGGGATAGAACGTGTGGGAATTGGCATTATGGATGGTAACATAGGAGGGGCGGCGGGAGAGGAAGGAGGCCATCAGATGGATGTAGTTGAGAGGAAGGGCGTAGGTTTGGAGTGTTTATTCAGCTACCTATGCAACATGTAAATGCAGGCATCCCACTAACTCCACACTTCCTATTCAACACCTCATTATAACACACAACGTATCCTCTACTCATGCCAATCGTACCCTAATACTGAGCAACAGCACGGTGAAGATTCCACCACAGCACCACTGCTGTTATACCATGATGAACACCTCTTCTCCACTCAGTGGTCAAAACTCAAGACAGGGAGACCTTTTCGAGTTCCCGCCGAGTTCCGCCGCTGGCCAACGCAGCGCCCTCGTTCAGGTGCGGACGGGCCGAACTCGTGCAGCAGTGGCGCCGTGCTGTCCCGTCGCCCTGCGCCGCTGGAAATTCAAGCGGCGGCGCGCAGGGCGGCGTCGATAACGGCACAATTTCTCCACCGTTCCACCCTCGAATAGCACGTGGGACTAATGAACACCTAAATATTATTGTGCGAACTACGGCTTACCTGTTTCATCACGGCGGGCATTTTTCTTATGTCCATGTTGGTCAATTACATATTTTAGCATACGGAGCAGAAAATTTGTGATTGAAATGAAACGGCAATGAAAACCGACTTTGCTTTAATTTTTACCATCCGAGCTTGCGTATCATATCTCTGATACTCTCTCCACTGTATCGCGATACTGTAAAATCAGGCCGGCCGTTGTGGCCGAGCGGTTCTAGGCGCTTCAGTCCGGAGCCGCGCTGCTGCTACGGTCGCCGGCTCGTATCCTGTCTCGGGCATGAATGTGTGTGATGTCCTTAGGTTAGTTAGGTTTAAGTAGTTCTCAGTCTAGGGGACTGACGACCTCAGATGTCAAGTCCCATAGTGCTCAGTGCCATTTGACCCATTTGTAAAATCAGCCACCCTCCTTTGAACATTTCGATGACCTTCGTCAGTCCTATCACTTAATGATCTTTTACCTCTCAGCGATACTCCGGAACAGTAGTTTTCAACCGCCATATCGAGACACATGCGTGTGTAGTGATACTTTTAATGTCTGCCAAACTTCTCCAGATAAAGATATCTACAAAACACAAAATTTATCGCCAAATGCTTTCTTGAAATAACAAATTTGTAATATTTATACCTCATAGTCGATCCGTAGTAAAACAAAATGTATTAACCATATACATTTGATGTTCCTGAGACATCGTAAGGTTCACTTTTATCTACGATAGACTACGGCCTTGCAGCAGTGGTGACACCAAGTTAAGCTCTGTCCGGCTTGGGTAGCACTTGGATGGATCACCGTCCGAGTCTGCCAAGCACTGTTGGAAAACGGGGTGCACTCGGCCCTTGTAAGGCCAATTGAGGAGCTCCATGGGTGAGAAGTAGTGACCTCGGTCACGAAAACTGGCAACGGCCGGGAGAGCGATGTGACATGCCCCTCCATTTCCGCGTCCAGTGACGCCTGCCGGCTGATTGGTACCGTTGGTCCTTCCGAGGCCTCCTAGGACGGAGTTCAGTTGTAACTACGATAATGATGTAGTGCAGAGCAATGAATTAAAATTTCTGCCAGCACCAAAATTAGAACTGTGGTCGCCTGTTTACTAGACACCTGCGCTAGCCACCAGAACACGATGGCTTACGGCTGTCGCCGCTACATACGTCTCAGAATCATCAACTATATACGATTAACATATTTCCTACGCCAGACATACAGGCAGGACTAACCCCACTACGCTAAGTTGATATTTCAATACTGGAGGGCCTCGACAATACTGACGCCGGCATCTAAGTGGAGCAGCAATGAGCTGAGCCATAAGTGGGAATTTCTAGCCGGAAGGGACACGTACTAGGGTATCCCGTGCATGTTTGTACCGGCAACGTGAGTGTGGTGTAATGGCTAGCACATGTGCTTACTAAGCAGAAGAACCCATTTCGAAACCCAGTACTGGCGCGAATTTTAATTCATTGCTTTGGTCTGCGTCATTATCGTAGATAAAACAAAATGTATTGTATGTAGTTTATGTATTTACTTCGCATAAACAGAAAAAACACATGTAGGCATGTCATGGATATAAAATGTAGACTGGCAATGGCAAGGAAAGCGTTTCTGAAGAAGAGAAATTTGTTAACATCGAGTATAGATTGAAGTGTCAGGAAGTCGTTTCTGAAAGTATTTGTATGGAGTGTAGCCAGGTATGGAAGTGAAACATGGACGATAAATAGTTTGGAAAAGAAGAGAATAGAAGCTTTCGAAGTGTGGTGCTACAGAAAAATGCTGAAGATTAGATGGGTACATCACATAACTAATGAGGAGGTATTGAATAGAATTGGGGAGAAGAGGAGTTTCTGGCACAACTTGACAAGAAGAAGGGACCGGTTGGTAGGACATGTTCTGAGGCATCAAGGGATCACAAATTTAGCATTGGTGGGCAGCGTGGAGGGTAAAAATTGTATAGGGAGACCAAGAGATGAGTACATTAAACAGATTCAGAAGGATGTAGGTTGCAGTAAGTACTGGGAGATGAAGAAGCTTGCACAGGATAGAGTAGCATGAAGAGCTGCATCAAACCAGTCTCAGGACTGAAGACCACAACAACAACAGGCATGTCATAAAAGTTTGTAATACACTGTACAGTGGTATGCCCCAAAGCAAACGGGGTGGAGTAAACCGGCTGTAGAAAATAAAGAAAGCAGTCCAGTCAATTTATTGAATTTTCTAAGTGTAGTCTTTGGTTTGCCTTGCTCAGAACATTTCCTATGTCAATGACTCCAATCTAAGCTTTTCGTAATTGTTACTCCTTGATATTACAGTAGTCGACAAACCTTTAAATCCGTTTCATATATCATGTAACTGAAGCTTTTTAGTGCTCATATCGAGAACATCAGTTGCTTCTATTCACACTTTGTCCAATCAGTTTGTAATTGTTTATGATCTTCTAATGACTTCACTAGTCTGCCTACAGTCTAAGAATGCTTTTCAGATTGCCCCCCCCCCCCAAAAAAAAATGGTTTAAGTAGATTAAACCAGCAGAGGACCTATAAAGTTTTCTTGCGGACCACAGGTATAAATTTACTTTCATTTCCCATCACTTTCTATGAACTGTGGCCTTTCTCGCTGGATATAAGGAGTTGACTCACACAGCTGAATCGATACGCCGTATGCCTGCAATCAAATCAGAATCTGCTTGTGGTGAACGATGCCATAAGTATCGAGGAAATCTAGAAATATGGTATCAACTTGAGACCTGTATTTCGTGAGAAATGAGAGCATTGTCTTTTCTGAATTCTACCTACTTTTGTGTCAATAGATAGTTGTTACTGAATTTTAGCTGCTTTTGTGTCAATAGATAGTTTTCTTCGAGGTATTTCACATTTTTGGAACAATATACACGTGCCACATCATACTGCAAATCTGTTAGTGATATGTGCGAACTGATTAATTCTCTTTTCCTTCCTCTGCGTTTGTGTGATTTGTGCAACTTCCTAATCTTTGGATACGAATCTTTCGTCCAGAGAGTGGTTGCGTATGAACGCTGAAAACGGATTTTTTTTTTAAATCAACATATGTGGGTACAAGAGCATCCTGTCAGTGCCATTCACAGACTGACCATGAACTGCACCGACAAAATTTCAGACGCTGTTCAGTGATTTTTTTCGTTTTTCACTGTTTTGGTATAATGGACATGTGAGATCAGGTGGCTGATTAAAGAATAAAAATATAATTTTGATTTATTCGTTATGATACTCTAGTTACCTTGTTTCTGACACAATATCTTTACAGCGGCGAAAACCCTACATTTGGGAATCACCAAAAAGTACACCACAAAACTCAAAGTAATGCAAGACTCTCACATGAAACTCATCCTCCTTTGCCATAGTGTATTTAGTCTGTTTTATCAGAATAAGCACTGTACCAGTGCTCAGGGTCGGTTGCCACTATTTACAACTTGCAGGCATCATGTCCAATCACTTTACAGATTTTTTCACAATGTCTACCACCACGATCACATATAGTGACGCTGCATCGACTGTTTTAGACACTTCAAGAATTCTCGAGTTCGGCGTACTACTTCCAGGCTGCGACTGTCCTAGCAATCAGATCCATGTGAGTATTGATTATTCTCTTTTGAACTAGGCTCTTCCGGACTGTACATCAAAGTCGTTCCTAAACACGAATACAAAGTGTGCTGCCGTCATGTCATGGCGAAACGACATATCCTGACGAATGTTCAGCGGCACATCTTCTTGGAACTGTGAGAGAACATGTGAAAGGAATGTTTCGTACACAACTCCGCTCAGCTCGTCGGTAACTCTGTAAAGTCCAAGTATCGGTGACGCCACAGATTCACAGTGGACGTGTTTTGATAGGATCGTCTCACCAGCGCACGTGGGTTTTCGTCATCCCGTACGTGCCTATTCCTGATCTTGAAGTTTCCTCGCTTGTGGCGACACAGGACGTACACAGCGTGAACTAGACTGGGATTTCAACCCTTGAAAGCCAGATAGGGTGTCAGCACGGAAACAGCTTAAGCAAATTGGATACGTCACCGCTGCTGAAAGAGGTACCCTCGTTAATTTGGCCATTTGCGCATCTGCCAGAGGAAGTGCTATTCCTTTATTTTTTTATTTTTCCAAGAGCCGAGTTCAAGGCACATTACATGCGATCTTGACAAGAGGACTCCAGCGGCGATTATAGTAATTCACGTTGGACGGTTGAATGCAATTTTGTGTAGTTTGCCAAATAGTTTATGCACTTTACCAGATTTTCATGAGCGCAAGCTGTGCTGCTTATCATCGATCACCAAGCAAATGAGGTTACTGTCCTATTATCTGCTTCAAATTGCAGCCATAAGTGGTAACCGTATGATAAAACCGTATTCGAAGGCTTTAAAAAATGTGCCCACACGGCTTGTAACACACGGATGATTTGTCATCCAGGTAAAACTTGAACTGTCTGCGACACTCCAGCAACTGCGAAAAGAACCGTTCAAAAAACTATGATTCCGTCCAACATTACGTCTAGATTTCAAGTAGGTGGAATCTGTCCGTTCAAATCATATATATTTGGGAACTCAGACATTTTTCCCTCTTCCGTCAAAGATCGCCCTGCTCCAGATGCTACACAAATTATCGATGGATCCAATGAAACAGATGTAATCATAAATGACCTTCTAGAGACAACACCCTATTACCTACCTGGCACATGAGCGCATACAATTCGCCCTTTCCCAAAGACGGGCCACGACAGCAATTCAACAGTGGCCGAAACGTAAGGTTTACTGCTATTTTAAGAAACAGTCTCACCAAAGACAGAATCACGGCAGGATAGAGACGATATGAAGAAAAAGCCAGGCAGGTTTATAATAAGTGTGACGTGGCTAAGGTTGACAAATCGAAGAGAGAAAAAAGTTCCTAGAAGAAGACGATCTGGATTTTTTTTTCAACAGATTTTGATGACAGCGTGTCAATGGAAAATTGTACTGAAATGCAGGAGGATCTGCAGCGAATTGTCGCATGGTTCAGGGAATGCCAATTGAATCTCAATGTAGACAGGTGTAATGTGCTGCGAATACATAGAAAGATAGATCCCTTATCATTTAGCTACAAAATAGCAGGTCAGCAACTGGAAGCAGTTGATTCCATAAATTATCTGGGAGTACGCATTAGGAGTGATTTAAAATGGAATTTTCATATAAAGTTGATCGTCGGTAAAGCAGATGCAGACTGAGATTCATTGGAAGAATCCTAAGGCAATTCAAGACGAAAACAAAGGAAGTAGGTTACAGTACGCTTGTTCACCCACTTCTTGAATACTGCTCAGCAGTGTGGGATCCGTATCAGATGAGGCTGATAGAAGAGATAGAGAAGATCCAACGGAGAGCAGCGCGCTTCGTTATAGGATCATTTAGTAATCGCGAAAGCGTTACGGAGATGATAGATAAACTCCAGTGGAAGACTCTGCAGGAGAGACGCTCAGTAGCTCGGTACGGGCTTTTGTTAAAGTTTCGAGAACATACCTTCACCGAAGAGTCAAGCAGTATATTGCTCCCTCTTACGTATATTTCGCGAAGAGAGCATGAGGATAAAATCAGAGAGATTAGAGCCCACACAGAAGCATACTGACAATCCTTCTTTCCACGAACAATACGAGACTGGAATAGAAGGGAGAACCGATAGAGGTACTCAAGGTACCCTCCGCCACACACCGTCAGATGGCTTGCGGAGTATGGATGTAGATGTAGATGTAGACATTAACTGTTCCAAAAGTGATGGTTGCTTCGCCTCCCTTAACGATAGTTTCAAGGCTGAAGAATATTCCCGTGACGAAAAGCGTTCACCCTCAGTCTGTTGCAAAGACTGTGGCGAAGACTCATTTTAACGGTTCCCACTAATCCTGAAGAACTACAAAAAATGTCAGAAGGTCACACCGAACAAGACGAATAACGAATCCTCCATAATCGCATGGCCTCCTTATCACATTGAATAGCAAGTAAACGACTTTGTTTTTGTGAAGAACCATGCTAAACCGCAGCCTGAGAAGATCGTCGAAATCGATGGCAACGAAATTCGTGTGTCCACCAGAACCAATAATGGGAAAAACTAGAGAGGGCCAGAGGAGGGTGATACCATTTGGTACATCAAAAATTAAACTCACCTTTTCAAATAAGCAGGTGCCCAACTCCCACAATGGGCATTGAATACATAAGGCAACATAGTTTTTCCTAAAAGCATGTTGGCTTCATTCCAGTACACCACGTTATTCCCCATTCTATTGGCTACAAAACCCTATTTCACAACATAATCTCAACGACGGCCTTACGCCACCTTCTGGGAGTGTCGATATGCCCGCGTGGTACCACTCTACCGGTCTCCGTTGGAGCCAGCGTCTTTCGGCATCAATAGTCTCCCCATCAACTACATATTGCTTCTCGCGGTGCACATCCTTCATTGGGCTAAACAAATGGAAGCCGGAAGGTTCGAGATCCAATTGTAAAGTGGACGAGGCAAAACTGCTCCTCTCAGGTGTGCAGGCTTATGGGAGGTCTTACGTTGTCATTGAGAAGGAGAAATTCATTTGCATTTTTTTGGCGACGGACACGCTGAAGTCGTTTCTTCAATTTCCTGAGACGATCGTTGCCCCGTGAGAGAGGATCAAACAGAATAACCCCTTCAGTGTCCCAGCATACTGTCGACATGACTTTATCGGTTGATAGTGTGGCTTTGAACTTTCAGAGGAGAGGTGGTGTGGCGTCACTGCATGGACTGCCGTTCTGTTTCCAGTTCGAAGTGACGATCCTGTTTTTCATCGCCTGTGAGGATGTTCGACAAAAAAATTGTGACGATCAGCGTCGAAACGCGTATTCAATTCTTCACAGATGGTCCTTCGTTGCTCTTCATGGTTGTCTGTTAGGCGACGAGAAACCCAGCTGGTACACGCATTTGACCACTCCAACTGGATGAGACTGTCAGCACTAACAACAGAGACGTCCAGTTGTGCAGCAAGTGGTTTGATTGTGGCTGAGCCAGATGCAGCTGCCTGCCCTGTTTCAGATTCTCAGTCTTCAAGGTCCGGGCAATCACAGAGGGTGGGCTTATTGGTAGTTGGGAGCTCCAATGTTAGGCGCGTAATGGGGCCCCTTAGGGATATGGCGGCTAAGGAGGGGAAGAAATCCAGTGTGCACTCCGTGTGCATTCCGGGTGGAGCGATTCCTGATGTGGATAGGGTCCTTCCGGATGCCATGAAGAGCACAGGGTGCAGCCAGCTGCAGGTGGTGGCACATGTCGGCACTAATGACGTGTGTTGCTTTGGATCTGAGGAAATTCTCTCTGGATTCCAGAGGCTATCTGATTTGGTGAAGGCTGCCGGTCTTTCTTACGAGGTGAAGGCAGAGCTCACCATCTGCAGCATCGTTGACAGAACCGACTGCGGACCTTTGGTGCAGAGCCGGGTGGAGGGTCTGAATCAGAGGCTCAGACGGTTTTGCGACCGTGTTGGCTGCAGATTCCTTGACTTGCGCCATAGGGTGGTGGGGTTTCGGGTTCCGCTGAATAGGTCAGGAGTTTACTACACTCAGCTGGCGGCTACACGGGTAGCGGAGGCTGTGTGGCGTGGACTGGGCGGTTTTTCAGGTTAGAAGGCCTCGGGAAAGTACGGGGTGGGCTGAAATCTCAAAGGGTGCATGGCAAATACAGGACGTGCTTGGATCAAGGAACAGTCGGAATTGTAGTTGTAAATTGTTGTAGTTGTGCTGGGAAAGTCCCTGAGCTTCAAGCGCTAATAGAAAGCACAGAAGCTGAAATCGTTATAGGTACAGAAAGCTGGCTAAAGCCTGAAATAAGTTCTGCAGAAATTTTTACGAAGTCTCAGACGGTGTTCAGGAAAGATAGGGTAGGCAGAATTGGTGGTGGAGTGTTTGTGTCTGTCAGTAGTGGTTTATCTTGTAGTGAAGTCGAAGTAGATACTCCGTGCGAATTGGTATGCATGGAGGTTATACTTAACAGCCGAACTAAGTTAATAATTGGCTCCTTCTACCGACCCCCAGACTCCGATGATATAGTTGCGGAACAGTTCAGAGAAAATTTGAGTCTCGTAACAAATAAATACCCCACTCATACGGTTATAGTTGGTGGGGACTTCAACTTTCCCTCGATATGTTGGCCAAAATACTTGTTCAAAACCGGTGGTAGGCAGAAAACATCTTCCGAGATTGTCCTAAATGCTTTCTCCGAAAATTATTTCCAGCAGTTAGTCCACGAACCCACGCGAATTGTAAATGGTTGCGAAAATACACTTGACCTCTTAGCCACAAACAATCCAGAGCTGATAGAGAGCATCATGACTGATACAGGGATTAGTGATCACAAGGTCGTTGTAGCTAGGCTCAATACCGTTTCTTCCAAATCCACCAGAAACAAATGCAAAATAATTTTATTTAAAAAAGCAGATAAAGTGTCACTAGAAGCCTTCCTAAGAGACAATCTCCATTCCTTCCGAACTGACTATGCAAATGTAGACGAGATGTGGCTCAAATTCGAAGATATAGTAGCAACAGCAATTGAGAGATTCATACCTCATAAATTGGTAAGAGATGGAACTGATCCCCCGTGGTACACAAAACAGGTCAGAACTCTGTTGCAGAGGCAACGGAAAAAGCATGCGAAGTTCAGAATAACGCGTAATCCTGAAGATTGGCTAAAATTTACAGACGCGCGAAATTTGGCACGGACTTCAATGCGATATGCCTTTAATAGGTTCCACAACGAAACATTGTATCGAAATTTGGTAGAAAATCCGAAGAAATTCTGGTCGTATGTAAAGTACACAAGCGGCAAGACGCAGTCAATAGCTTCGCTGCGCAGTGCCGATGGTACTGTTACCGACGACTGTGCCGCTAAGGCGGAGTTATTGAACGCAGTTTTCCGAAATTCCTTAACCAGGGAAGATGAATGGAATATTCCAGAATTTGAAACACAAACAGCTGCTAGCATGAATTTCTTAGAGGTAGATACGTTAGGGGTTGCGAAGCAACTCAAATCGCTTGATACGGGCAAGTCCTCAGGTCCAGATTGTATACCGATTAGGTTCCTTTCAGATTACGCTGATACAATAGGTCCCTACTTAACACTCATATACAACCGCTCGCTCACCGATAGATCTGTACCTACAGATTGGAAAATTGCGCAGGTCGCACCAGTGTTTAAGAAGGCTAGTAGGAGTAATCCATCTAACTACAGACCTATATCATTGACGTCGGTTTGCAATAGGGTTTTGGAGCATATACTGTATTCAAACATTATGAATCACCTCGAAGGGAACGATCTATTGATACGTAATCAGTATGGTTTCAGAAAACATCGTTCTTGTGCAACGCAGCTAGCTCTTTATTCGCACGAAGTAATGGCCGCTATCGACAGGGGATCTCAAGTTGATTCCGTATTTCTAGATTTCCGGAAAGCTTTTGACACCGTTCCTCACAAGCGACTTCTAATCAAGCTGCGGGCCTATGGGGTATCGTCTCAGTTGTGCGACTGGATTCGTGATTTCCTGTCAGGAAGGTCGCAGTTCGTAGTAATTGACGGCAAATCATCGAGTAAAACTGAAGTGATATCAGGTGTTCCCCAGGGAAGCGTCCTGGGACCTCTGCTGTTCCTGATCTATATAAATGACCTGAGTGACAATCTGAGCAGTTCTCTTAGGTTGTTCGCAGATGATGCTGTAATTTACCGTCTAGTAAGGTCATCCGAAGACCAGTATCAGATGCAAAGCGATTTAGGAAAGATTGCTGTATGGTGTGGCAGGTGGCAGTTGACGCTAAATAACGAAAAGTGTGAGGTGATCCACATGAGTTCCAAAAGAAATCCGTTGGAATTCGATTACTCGATAAATAGTACAATTCTCAAGGCTGTCAATTCAACTAAGTACCTGGGTATTAAAATTACGAACAACTTCAGTAGGAAAGACCACATAGATAATATTGTGGGGAAGGCGAGCCAAAGGTTGCGTTTCATTGGCAGGACCCTTAGAAGATGCTACAAGTCCACTAAAGAGACAGCTTACACTACACTCGTTCGTCCTCTGTTAGAATATTGCTGCGCGGTGTGGGACCCTTACCAGGTGGGATTGACGGAGGACATCGAAAGGGTGCAAAAAGGGCAGCTCGTTTTGTATTATCACGTAGTAGGGGAGAGAGAGTGCGGCAGATATGATACGCGAATTGGGATGTAAGTCATTACAGCAAAGACGTTTTTCGTCGCGGCGAGATCTATTTACGAAATTTCAGTCACCAACTTTCACTACCGAATGCGAAAATATTTTGTTGAGCCCAACCTACATAGGTAGGAATGATCATCAAAATAAAATAAGAGAAATCAGAGCTCGAACAGAAAGGTTTAGGTGTTCGTTTTTCCCGCGCGCTGTTCGGAAGTGGAATGGTAGAGAGATAGTATGATTGTGGTTCGACGAACCCTCTGCCAAGCACTTAAATGTGAATTGCACAGTAGTCATGTAGATGTATATGTAGATGTAGATTTGTCGATCACCTTGAATGAGGGTGTACGCACGTTCCTACGTTGCTGGAGTTACAGCGGTGTAAAGTAGGCTGGCTGGCAATGGGGAGATTGGACGGGTTTGAGCGACTTTGCTGCTACGATGACAGACGCCTCGCCCAACAGTTCACTGCATTTCTTTTCACTACCAGGTCTCCGAAGACGTTCTGCAATCGCCTGTAAATATCTACGGTGCTCTGCTTTTCCGCCTAAAGAAACGCAATGACAGCTCTCTGCTTGGAACGCACCCCCGTTAGAGATGCCTTTTTGGAGGCTACGTACAGCAGTGCCATCTACCGAAACTTAATGAAACTACAGGGGGTGAAGCGGGAATATTCCAATATGTCCCACAACAAATCTCGCATTTTTTCAAACGAAATTTGTAAAGAAAAGAAGATTATTACATTAATTATTGAACGCCCTCGTACATTCATGGTTGATTTACAAATTGACCTAATTCTATTGGAATAGCCATGGGTAACTACAATAATAAACACTCTTTGCTTTACTTGAATAATTCATTATTTGTTCACACATTTCATTTCATACTGTCATTTATATATTTAAGGAGCTTTTGTTTTTTTTCATATATTTTTTCTTAACGAGGAATACATTTCTTGAAGAATTTATTCGTGATAAGGAAGTCAGTCCATGTTTTGATAAAATAAAATATTTCTATCGAACATTTTTGTGTCATGCTGAAGTTTCGCTGTTTGTACCAGGTTAAAACAACTCACCCCCTGGGGTACACCAACCAACCCAGCAGCACGGTTTGGTTGCCCTGGTCGCAAATTTTCAAGCATTCCTTTCGTGCTTCGGTTAGCTATTGACATAGTTATGAAATTTGAAAAGTTGAACGAAAGGAAACACAGAATTTCTATCGGAGTGAATTTGTTTGTTTAACTGAATTGTTGGATCGTTTAAACGT
Organism: Schistocerca nitens; assembly: GCF_023898315.1. Taxonomy (NCBI): domain Eukaryota; kingdom Metazoa; phylum Arthropoda; class Insecta; order Orthoptera; family Acrididae; genus Schistocerca; species Schistocerca nitens. Next base: position 51,251,298 of record NC_064618.1, on the reverse strand, counting down.
GAGACATTACATTTAATAATTTCTTTTAATTTGTTCTTTCTCGTTTAATTTATCCATTCCAGGTAAAGCTACAGTCCAAAAGTTCGATGTTGGTCGGCGGCATGTTTGATGACGCTTCACCACGTAAGTTATCTAGTACTACCACAAACAAGTAAAAATACTTTGCAGAAAAAGGTTATTGGATTTCGCCAGAAAATGTGGATTCTATTTCAGTAACACAATATTGAGCAATAGAGCCCTGGAGACACCAAATCGTTGCCTCATCAAACGTACCGTCTCCATCTCAGTTAAAACGGCCGAATACTTTATTTTCGTATTTCATTTCTCAGGAAAGCAATGTCACTATGCAGAAGACTGAAATAAAAGCACTTTTGGGTCACACGGTTTCAAAGAACAACAGACTACATCACGCTTACGTCTACTCTGGTCGACATCCAGAAAGGGAATTCCAAATCAAAGTCGGCGCAACTATGATTATCAAAGATACATTCTACATGAGAGCTGGTTTCTGTTCTATCAGGCTTACTGTATTACTCGTTTGTTGTACACTCCTGGAAATTGAAATAAGGACACCGTGAATTCATTGTCCCAGGAAAGGGAAACTTTATTGACACATTCCTGGGGTCAGATACATGATCACACTGACAGAACCACAGGCACATAGACACAGGCAACAGAGCATGCACAATGTCGGCACTAGTACAGTGTATATCCACCTTTCGCAGCAATGCAGGCTGCTATTCTCCCATGGAGACGATCGTAGAGATGCTGGATGTAGTCCTGTGGAACGGCTTGCCATGCCATTTCCACCTGGCGCCTCAGTTGGACCAGCGTTCGTGCTGGACGTGCAGACCGCGTGAGACGACGCTTCATCCAGTCCCAAACATGCTCAATGGGGGACAGATCCGGAGATCTTGCTGGCCAGGGTAGTTGACTTACACCTTCTAGAGCACGTTGGGTGGCACGGGATACATGCGGACGTGCATTGTCCTGTTGGAACAGCAAGTTCCCTTGCCGGTCTAGGAATGGTAGAATGGTGGGTTCGATGACGGTTTGGATGTACCGTGCACTATTCAGTGTCCCCTCGACGATCACCAGTGGTGTACGGCCAGTGTAGGAGATCGCTCCCCACACCATGATGCCGGGTGTTGGCCCTGTGTGCCTCGGTCGTATGCAGTCCTGATTGTGGCGCTCACCTGCACGGCGCCAAACACGCATACGACCATCATTGGCACCAAGGCAGAAGCGACTCTCATCGCTGAAGACGACACGTCTCCATTCGTCCCTCCATTCACGCGTGTCGCGACACCACTGGAGGCGGGCTGCACGATGTTGGGGCGTGAGCGGAAGACGGCGTAACGGTGTGCGGGACCGTAGCCCAGCTTCATGGAGACGGTTGCGAATGGTCCTCGTCGATACCCCAGGAGCAACAGTGTCCCTAATTTGCTGGGAAGTGGCGGTGCGGTTCCCTACGGCACTGCGTAGGATCCTACGGTCTTGGCGTGCATCCGTGCGTCGCTGCGGTCCGGTCCCAGGTCGACGGGCACGTGCACCTTCCGCCGACCACTGGCGACATCGATGTACTGTGGAGACCTCACGCCCCACGTGTTGAGCAATTCGGCGGTACGTCCACCCGGCCTCCCGCATGCCCACTATACGCCCTCGCTCAAAGTCCGTCAACGGCACATACGGTTCACGTCCACGCTGTCGCGGCATGCTACCAGTGTTAAAGACTGCGATGGAGCTCCGTATGCCACGGCAAACTGGCTGACACTGACGGCGGCGGTGCACAAATGCTGCGCAGCTAGCGCCATTCGACGGCCAACACCGCGGTTCCTGGTGTGTCCGCTGTGCCGTGCGTGTGATCATTGCTTGTACAGCCCTCTCGCAGTGTCCGGAGCATGGTGGGTCTGACACACCGGTGTCAATGTGTTCTTTTTTCCATTTCCAGGAGTGTATATGTACGGTCCACTCACGTGAACGTGACCACCGCCTATGTTCTACGTCAACGCGAAATGACCACTCACAGATGACAGTTGGCAGCTCTAGAAGTGGAGGGTATGCAATGCCTATTGGGGAGACGCGGAAAGCAGTGCAGTCGTTGTGGTAATGCGGGAACGGAGCGATTGATCTGACGTCCAAGAGGGCATAATCATTGACTTTTGAGCCATAGGTTGAAGCATTTCTGAAGTGGATAAGTTTGTAAACTCTTCGCGTGCTGCAGTGGTTCACGTATACCACGGGTGGGAAAATGACGCTATCCAAAAGCAGCACCGAAGCAACTGTGGTGCACCACGGGCCATAGATGGCAGGGATGCAGAGATGTGTATGGTCGAATAGACGTGCAACTACTGAGCAACTGACTGACAACACGAATCAAGGGCCAACCTACAGTGTGTCCCCAATGTCCACTCAGCGAACGATGTGTCGTATGGGCCTCTGCAGCAAGTGCCTGCTTGATGCACGCAAGCCGACTGCTGTTCACCAGGAACGGAGGACGGAATTTTTACGCCAGTACCGTTTTTCTGCACGATGGCATCTATCACCAGGACAATGCGACGTGTCACACGGCTCACAATCTACGTGCGCAGTCCGTACAGCAGCAGGGAGAGCATATCGTACGGTCCTGGCCACCAAACTCCCCGGATTTAAAACCAGTCTAGAATCTGTGGGACCACTTAGATCGGGCGATGGATCCTCAACCGAGAAACCTAAAGCAGCCGGCTACTAATGGAGTCGGCATGGTTTGTCGGAATTTCCAGAACCTAATTCACTCTCTTCCTGCACGTCCGTGCTGATTCAAATCGCTCTGAGCACTATGGGACTTAACATCTGAGGTCATCAGCCCCCTAGAACATGAAACTACTTAAACCTAACTAACCTAATGACATCACACACATCCATGCCCGAGGAAGGAATCGAACCTGCGACCTTAGCGGTCGCGCGTTTCCAGACAGAAGCGCCTAGAACCGCTCGGCCACACCCACGAACGTCCGTGCTGCAAAAGGTGGTTATTTAGGCTTTTAACAGGCGGCCACATTAATGTGGTTCCACTGTGTACTATCTCGTAATTAATACACAGTTGTTCGCAATTAATACGACACATACAATAATAATTCTGAATTTGTTTTCTTGTTTGGCATACCTGGTTGGACTATGGGACTCAACTGCTGTGGTTATCAGTCCCCTAGAACTTAGAACTACTTAAACCTAACTAACCTAAGGACATCACACACATCCATGCCCGAGGCAGGATTCGAACCTGCGACCGTAGCAGTCCCACGGTTCCGGACTGCGCGTCTAGAACCACGAGACCACCGCGGCCGGCGGCATACCTGGGAGCACGCATAAAATGACGATATAATTTTAGGAAAACTGGCTTTGGGGTTACCTAAACAAGTTTCAATACAAAGGCCAAACACTATTTAACTGTCAAAAACTTAATCTGTCCCTCTGGTCCACCAGAATCTCCACAAATATTGCACAACACAAAGAAAAATCAAAAACCAAATAAGGCCAACGACGCTGTCTCCCCTAATGAAACTGACGAAGAATAAGTTAGGCAAAATTGGTGAAAATATGTACAACAGTAAAGTAATATATTGGCATAGTGAGGAACAAATTTACATAGCATTGTCATAAGAAGGGAGATAGTAGCAGTTCCCAGGCAAATGAAACGTAACCTTCTCAAACAAAAGATACGTACCGATTTCCAACGAGGGCAAGGAACTTTTACTGTATGTATGCATCAGTGTACTTTAAGGAACTCGTCCGAAGATCTGATAAACAGAAACCATGAGTTCACAAGTAATGATAGTTATTAGTTGTACAGATAACTAAACGAATAAAGATATATTAAAACAATAGACGTGGACAGAAAGTGACAGCAAACGCTTCCTCTAAGAAAAGTTGTAATAATAGTACGCGCTGTGGTTTACGGAAATAATAGTTGGATTTAGAATACCAATGTTATACGACGTGGAAAGGATTAAATCTACGAAAAGCAAATGGGATTACGTACCCCGCAGGTCACCCTACAGTGCGTGGTGGAGGGGTATATGGTGTCGTAACACGCCATAAGAAATCCAATCCATGAGAAGGTTTTGTTTTGGAACTGTAGGAGTTAGTTATGAAGATGTGGGTGTCTAACGAGGACACTTCTTCGTGACTTAATAAATGTAGGGGTGGTTTGTCCGTACGTGACACTATTACTCCGCCAAACCTCCCACTGTCCTATGAGGGTTATATGGAACGGTACCCCATCAGTCCCCATTCCTAAGCAGATTTGGTTTGGAACTACAGGAATTAGGTTCGAAGATATGGATGTCAAAAGAGGGCCTCCCACCCATGGACTTCTTATGGTAAGACGGTAAAGCACCTTGGGATCAAGCGCCGAAGTGACTGAGACTGGACAGAATGTTCCTTCTAGAATTTTCTAGAATGTTGAAGAGTGGTGTACACAGAAGCTCCAAAGAAACGGGTACAGGAATTCGTATTCAAATACACATATATGTAAACAGGTAGAATAAGGCGCTGCGGTCGGTAACGCCTGTAGAAGGCAAGTGTCTGGCACAGTTGTTAGATGTCCCCTGCTGGTACAATTTAAGGTTATCAAGATTTAAGTGAGTTTGAACATGGTTTTATATTAGGGGCGCGAGCGATAGGACACAGCATCTCCGAGGTAGCTATGAATTGGGGATTTTCCCGTACGACCATTTCGCGAACGTACCGTGAATATCAGGAATCCGTCAAAACATCAAATCTTTGACATCGCTGCGGCCGGAAAAAGTGCTGTGTCTAGACAAGACAGTCTAGACACAAGGGAGGTAGCCGAAAGGGCACGCGTCAACTCAAGCCGTCTTGCGTTAAGTCTGAAACAGGATACGTGATGAAAGCTATAAAGAAAAGAACGGAGCTTCTCGTATACTTAACTTTAATTCTTTGTGGTACATTTCTCTTGATAATACAAGTGAGACTCTCTCCAGATATGGTTAATGGCGCCTTGCTAGGTCGTAGCCATGGACTTAGCTGAAGGCTATTCTAAATGTCTCTCGGCAAATGAGAGAAAGGCTTCGTACGTGTAGTCGCTAGCAATGTCGTCCGTACAACTGGGGCGAGTGCTAGTCCATCTCTCTAGACCTGCCGTGTGGTGGCGCTCGGTCTACGATCACACAGTGGCGACACGCGGGTCCGACATGTACTAATGGACCGCGGCCGATTTAAAGCTACCACCTAGCAAGTGTGGTGTCTAGCGGTGACACCACAAAAAGATCCTGCAAGAACGGGACAAACGACGACTAAAGATAACCGCTCAACGTGACAGAAGTGCAACCCTTCCGCAAATTGCCTCAGATTTCAATGCTGGGCCACCAACAAGTGTCAGTGTGCGAACCATTCAACGAAACATCATCGATATGGGCTCTCGGAGCCAAAGGCCCACTGGTCACCCTTGGTGACTGCCCGACTCAAAGTTTTACGACTCGCCTGGGCCCGTCAACAGCGACATTGGACTGTTGATGATTGGAAACATGTTGCCTGATCGGACTGTTTTGTATCCCGCCTGGATACACGCCGCGTGGATCTGCTCCTGTGAGCTGTTTCTGCAAAATAGGCCGAGTGTGAAGGACGCGAGAAGGAGCAGCAAAAGGTGAAGTAATTCGGTACTGCGTATAGGTTAAAGCTCTTTTACTGGTGTATGAACATATGCAAATGATAATGTTAATTAACTTTGCGTCAGATGAGCTCGTAGGTGCGAAGCCGTTCATCTATCAAAGCTAACAGATACTAGAAGTTGCAAAGGCAAATCTGTAGTGGCTCGCCCACTATTAAAATGAAACAGTGTTGATCAGTCGTCTGCTCGGAATCAAATGGTCAGAATCTGGAGCGGCGCTCGTAGAGCTGCACAGCGCCGGCTAGAGGGCGCTGTGGTCGGCGTTGTTCGTCCGCTTTCGTAGTGCCAACCTACGAGAGCGCACCTACGTTGTGGCATCGTAGCTGTCGATACCACAGGATGAGTCTCGTTTCAAATTGTATCCAGCCGGTATGGAGACAACCTCATGAATCCATGCGCCCTGCATGTCACTAGGGGACTGTTCAAGCTGGAGGAGGCTCTGTAATGGTGGGGGACGTACGCATTTGGAGGGGATGTGAGACACCAGATAAGTCTAGATACGACTCTGGCAGGTGACACGTACGTATGCAGCCTGTCTGATCACTTGCATCCACAATGTACATTGTCCATTCCGACGGCCTTGTGCAATTCCAGCAGGATAATGTGACACCCCACCTGTCCATAATTGCTACAGAGTGGCTCCAGGAACAATCTTATGAGTTTAAACACTTGCACTGGCCACCAGTTCCCCTGACATCAACATTATTCAGCATATCTGTGATGCCTTGGTTGGTTGGTTGGTTTGGGGAAGGAGACCAGACAGCGAGGTCATCGGTCTCATCGGATTAGGGAAGGATGGGGAAGGAAGTCGGCCGTGCCCTTTGAAAGGAACCATCCCGGCATTTGCCTGGAGCGATTTAGGGAAATCACGGAAAACCTAAATCAGGATGGCCGGACGCGGGATTGAACCGTCGTCCTCCCGAATGCGAGTCCAGTGTCTAACCACTGCGCCACCTCGCTCGGTATGTGTGATGCCTTGTACCGTGCCGTTTTACCCCCCCCCCCCCCGTACTCATTCGGATTTATGGTTAGCCTTACAGGATTCATGGTGTCAGTTCCCTCCAGCACTACTTCAACCATTAGTCGAGTCCATATCACGTCGTGTTGCGGTACTTCCGCGCGCTCGCGGGGGCCCTACACGATATTAAGCAGTTGTACCAGCTTCTTTGGCTTTTCAGTGTATAATGTTCCAAAAGTTACAGAATCTTCCATAATATTCAAGAGTGCTCTGTATCTCCGAGGCAATCCGGAATTAACGAGAAGTGCATTACTTGCACAATCTGGATTATTTCGTCAAATATTTCCCGTTATTTTAGGATCAACTCCAGCAGCTGAAATCAATGCATGTTTGTAGAAATCATTTCTGTGGTTTCGAGTGAGGCAAGTAGAGTTAAGAACAACTTTACAGTGATTAAGAAGCGAAAAATTTTTCCGAGAATCTCTTACAAGTTAGTGATGGCACTCATCCAGTTGATTATGTAACTAGCCAAATTCAACTTACAAATGATTACTGTAACATTTTCAAGAGCCTAAATGACTTTACAGATAAAGTTTTTTAGGACGTTGTTCAAAATTCCTCAGTAGGTTATTTGAAAGTGCCACTTTTGCAGTAAGAAATGAAGTAGGTAACGATATTAATTTAAAAATTCAAAACAAGAATTTTTCGTGAACAGTTATCAGACAGTATAACTGGAGCAGAAATAATACAAGGAAATGATAAAAGAAAAGCAGCATTTATTCTGTGACTCCGCTCATATCTGGCTAACTGCCGTTTCTGTCCTAAATACTGACATTTCCAGTAATATTAGCAATTAGTACCACTATAAATATGCCACAAAGAGAAACATGACGATGTTTTGCTATTAATGTGAAAGAGCCATGCTTTTCTCGCGGCCTGTTATATCTAGCTTGCTCTGGGGATGTACAACCCAAAGAATTCATATATTTCTTCATCAAGTTACAAAAAAAATGATTCAAATGGCTCTGAGCTATATGGAATTTAACTGCTGAGGTCATCAGTCCCCTAGAACTTAGAACGATTTAAACCTAACTAACCTAAGGACATCACACACATCGATGCCCGAGGCAGGAGTCGAACCTGCCACCATAGCGGTCGTGCGCTTCCAGACTGTAGCGCCTAGAACCGCTCGGCCACTCCGGCCGGCCATCAAGTTACTATGTGACAAATGTAGTTCAGCAAGTACTGTGATAGAATAAGCCAATTAAGCATGAAATATAGTGAAAAGAAAGTGAAGTATTCTGTCACTGAATTAAATACAGCTGTACTGAGAATGAATAAGATAATTTAGTATAGCATTGTAATTTCCGTTCAAAAATGTTGAAATGTATGTCAAATCTTATGGGACTTAACTGCTAAGGTCATCAGTCCCTAAGCTTACACACTACTTAACCTAAATTATTCTAAGGACAAACACACACACCCATTCCCGAGGGTAGGACTCGAACCTCCGCCGTGACCAGCCGCACAGTCCATGACTGTAATTTCCGTATTTCAAGGTTTATTCTTTTGGGGCTGTAGGACCAAATTAAGGAGCAAGTCTCCATGGTCAGGGAACGAGTCATAATAGATAAAATGAAACGAATATGCATCCTATGCCTATGGGATGTAGAAGGTGTCTTGAGGAACAAAATGAGGATAGGAACCCGTGTCTGGAAAAATTATCCAACGACTCTACGTATCGTTTAAGTTACAGGCGCTGGTGCGTGTATACGTACGAATATACAAGATAATACTTGATGTTACAAACTTTCAGGGACGATGCGAAGGATAAAAGCATCATTTTCAGGTAAGGGGCCCGGGTGCGGTAACGGGCGAGTCGAAAGTTACAAGCGAGAAACTTTCTGATACATAATGGAACACGCGTACCGCAACTGTTGTTGCTACAATTGTACGAGAGACAACGTTCAGAGGTGATAGTGCGGACCAAAACAGGAAACAAATGTTTTGTAAACATGGGCTCTAAAATGCATAACTTAAGAGCTATGAGCACTTGTTCAGTAGAAGATATGTGTTTCACGAAACCGAATATGAGCAAGCTCCTCAGGCATACGTTTTAGAGCCCAAATTTACTGGATTTTTTTTGTAGTTTTGGTCCGTACTATCATCTCAGGAAGTTTCTGCCTGCCCTACAATCTTAGCAACAACAGTACCGGCACATGTCTTCCAATTTCACAGGTATCAGAGAGATTTTCACCCATAACTTTCGACACGTTCGTGTCCGCACTGGGGTCGCTTAGCTCAAATTGATACATTTATCCTTCTCCATCATCCCTGAAATTTTATAACGTCATCACGGAATCATCTTGTGTATAGACACATTGGCAGGCGCCGGTGCCTATAACCAACACTCTGTTCATATACACATGAACCACTACCGCCAGTCACTGGTTTTTGTGCCAGGTGCTATCCTTGGTTTCCCTCTTGTGTACTGCTGTGGTTTTGCTGTGGTAGCTGTTGTGTTTCTGGATGTAGGAATATACGAAGTTATCGGAACATTGTGGTGGTCACCAGGACATCTTCTGTCTCTTTCGCATCAGTGTACATTTCAAGGGTGCATTCTCCTCAGTACAGCCTATAAAACAATCGATTGTTACCATCTATTTGGAACAAATAAGGAAGCAATCAATGTAAATCTTTTTGTTCACTATTCAGTGATTCTTGGACAGCACTTTGTGATTTTTTAAACAAATTCAGTCATCATTAAGGCTCCCATCCGAGAAGTTGAAGTTGCTCTGTCCAGAGTGATTTATCTCCGTGACGAAAGACCTGCAGTTCGCAAATCTTATCTTAAATCGGAAGACAAAAAATTTTCTTCATCTATAGGATATTGCACAGTTTTTTGAAACGTGACAAGTTTATATAATGACGAACGTTTTTAACCAAGATGTAACTTTGTCGTGCGTTTTACGTCACTTGTTTTACAATAACAAATGAATAAATTAAAATAAAAGATTGCTATTTTTGAGGGCGCACTAATAAAGATACATTTCCGAAATTTGGTTAAATTACTGCTCGGGCATGACCGCAAAGAGAATATGAGTTAATTTTTTATTGTAATTTATTCATTAGTTGTAAAAAAGTGACCAGTAACACATGACAAAACTATACCTTTGCTTGACACATCCGCCATTTAATTATCTTGTCAAATTTTAAAAAGTCTGTGCTATTAGTCCGTGTGCAATATCCCACAAATTAAGAAAAGTGTTTTTTTTTTTATTTCTGATCACATCCAATCTCAGTTGTAACTGACGCTCACGAACGTTACAGCCGTAATTAAGCCAAACATTACTTTGTACTCTCATAGCGGCGCTGCTAGTGCCACTCTTAGACGACTGGCGGGATATTTGAATATAGATCATCTTTCAGCTGTTGAAACACGCCCAACAACCTTCGTTTATGTCACACAACTCCTTGTTGGTGTTGCGATTTTTTTTTTCGTCAGTATATATATGAGCAAGGACAGCTGTAGGTACTTTCAGTGCGGATACCTCTGCAGGACAGAGCAAATGCTATGAGCAGTTGGGCTAGTGAGTGGGGGGCACTACTTGCACGTGACTTGTTGAGAATTTGGGTTGACTGGGAACCGTGTCCGAACGGTCGTGACAGTTAAGCAACCATTGTAGAGAAGCGGAGCATCCGGGTTCGAGTCCAGGTCTGGCACAAATTTTAAAACTTTATTTACTTGTATTTCAACACCTGTAGTTGGCTGAAGTCCTCTTTTCTCTTATTATAGTTATTTCATATCAGTTGTCAACTGAAAAATTCAGTCCATTGAGTCTACCTAGAATACTTACGTCTACGATCCTAAGCGGTCTCAGACCGGTGTTTGTGAAAATTGCAACGCGCTGATGGAATGCTCTGAATCCAGCTAAAATCAGAGGAAGAGTAGAGCAGTGGAACCACAGCAAGTGATTGTAGAGAGATATCCCAGTGGCCCAGCAGCACTCTCTTCAATGTGAATGGACGTGTCAGTGGTACGCCATGCCCAGTCGGGTCAGAGCAGTCAAACGAAATTAAAAAGAAGAAAGATTAGTGTTCACTGCACCGTCGACCGACGTTGAACGAAGAGACACCATGCAAGCTATTATAGGTATGCCTTGTCGACATCAGATGGTGAAATATCAATATGTTAGTAAATTCGAACGTGATAAAATAATAGGCCTCCGGGAAACAGTTTCGTCGTACCGTTACACTGTTGCTCGCACAGGTGCGCTAATATGATAGTGATGCATATTTGTAAAGAGTCGATACGAGAGGATGTGCACAGTGGCAAGTGGGCATTGGACCACAGGATCTGACTACAGTGTCTGACCACTACTATCTTGTCCGCATGGCCGTTACCAAGAAAACTTCTTCGTCCACGGTGTTGGTTCGATGCTGGAGCGTTGCAATGGCTATGGACAAGTCTGCATCAACATTCCGAAGGCTCAGTGCTGGACTGGTGGTGCACATTGCACTGTCTCACCTTGTATTGACCAGGAGCCACCAACGTCTCAAAGTGTAACGAGCATTTGAGCGCCCTCACTAGGGTGTTGTTTTCGGACGAGACCCACTAGAACTTTCACTGCAGTGATGACCGCGGCCTGCCGGGGTGGCCGAGTGGTTCTAGGCTCTACAGTCTGGAACCGCACGACCGCTACGGTCGCAGGTTCGAATCCTGCATCGGGCATCAATGTGTGTGATGTCCTCAGGTTAGTTAGGTTTAAGTAGTTCTGAGTTCTAGGGGACTGATGACAGCCGTTAAGTCCCACTGTGCTCAGAGCCATTTTTTGATGACCGCATACGTATTACAACTCGTAATATACTGAGGACACTCTTAACAACACTTGTTACACTGCTGAGGGTTTGGAGCCCAAAGAACTGCCCCTCCTGCAGGCAACTCCAGATATATTTCAGTAGGACAAAGGACAATGGCAACAATATGAGGCGATCAATGTGCAGTCCTTCGATGAATAACGGATAGCACTGCCTCCCTGGCGCGCACGTCTGCCTGACATGAAGCTTATCGCACATATCTGAGATGTGGTCAGCTGGCAACTTTTTCATTTTGGACCTGCTGCAGTGGATTTCGATGTATAGTGGAAGGGCCTAAAAAACACGAACTCTAGCTGCATATCCAGGCACTCTTTGATTCCATGCCACGATATCTAGAGACTCCGACTGCAGAACTTGGTGGGGTTGGGCCGAACTGTATTCTGACAGACAAAGTGCATGTACAGTATAGAAATTTTAATAATCTGTGTGCTGCTGCGTGCTTAATCTGTGAAACGACGGTCATTGTACTTAAATATTTCCTTCTTGCTGTTGCAGTTTTCACAAAGAGTAGTAGGCTGTATGTTGATTCACCATCCTCATGAGGGATATTCTTGCACGAACCACAGATAAATACGGTTCGCGTGTGTAGCGCAGTAACGCCCCGAGCCGCGACGTTCGACAGAGGCGAATCTAGGGTCGGAGACGGAGGCGCGGCGTAAATAAGCGAGCTATGAGGACAAACGGCAGGCCGCGCTGCCGGAAGACACAGGGCGGCCGGCCGGCGCCCATATTTCCAGCTCCAGTCCCCGCCTCGCGCCGCCACCTGCTCCCGCCGCTCCTCCCGCTGCTTTTCCATTTCTTCTCGCTTCCGCGCAGTAGTGGGCCATACATCTCACTCGGGCGCGGGATTTATCTGTCTCGCAGGAGGCGCGCTCCATTCGCGTCGCCGGCTCGCGTCTCCAGGCCGGCGGGATTCACTGAGCTATGCTGTGCTCATACACATCAGGCAGTCATAAGGAGTCACGTACGTTTCTTGCGAATAAACAGCGGCAACCGTAGGGAACGGGAGGTCCCCGTACACTTCTGTAAGAGGCAAAGTGATACTAACAACCTAGTTTTGTTGAGGTACTAACTGAGAGCGAACACTGGATAGCTAGGAAGGAACAGAGGAAGGAATATCGATATTGGGACTTTAATTTCTTGTTAACTACTGAAACCTTCCCGTCTCCTCTATATCTCTTTTGTTACGCAACCTTCCCTTCTACAATAACCTATGAAACCTTCCCTTAGGATTTCTATCTCTTGCTTAATAATAACAAATGAAATCTTCCCTTTGAAATTTATTCTCTTTCTCAATCTTCGCATACAAATTTAATTGCTGCTTATTAAAACTCATTTTCTGATCATTTCGACAAAACATAGAATGTGACGTCGTCGTGGCCCTCAGTCGTTATATGCAATAACCCAAAACTGTTCCTTACCTTTTTTACTGTTACTGGATCGCCATGTGACTGCTACATCGGACTGCGACATGAATATACACTCCTGGAAATTGAAATAAGAACACCGTGAATTCATTGTCCCAGGAAGGGGAAACTTTATTGACACATTCCTGGGGTGAGATACAGCACATGATCACACTGACAGAACCACAGGCACATAGACACAGGCAACAGAGCATGCACAATGTCGGCACTAGTACAGTGTATATCCACCTTTCGCAGGAATGCAGGCTGCTATTCTCCCATGGAGACGATCGTAGAGATGCTGGATGTAGTCCTGTGGAACGGCTTGCCATGCCATTTCCACCTGGCGCCTCAGTTGGACCAGCGTTCGTGCTGGACGTGCAGACCGCGTGAGACGACGCTTCATCCAGTCCCAAACATGCTCAATGGGGGACAGATCCGGAGATCTTGCTGGCCAGGGTAGTTGACTTACACCTTCTAGAGCACGTTGGGTGGCACAGGATACATGCGGACGTGCATTGTCCTGTTGGAACAGCAAGTTCCCTTGCCGGTCTAGGAATGGTAGAACGATGGGTTCGATGACGGTTTGGATGTACCGTGTACTATTCAGTGTCCCCTCGACGATCACCAGTGGTGTACGGCCAGTGTAGGAGATCGCTCCCCACACCATGATGCCGGGTGTTGGCCCTGTGTGCCTCGGTCGTATGCAGTCCTGATTGTGGCGCTCACCTGCACGGCGCCAAACACGCATACGACCATCATTGGCACCAAGGCAGAAGCGACTCTCATCGCTGAAGACGACACGTCTCCATTCGTCCCTCCATTCACGCCTGTCGCGACACCACTGGAGGCGGGCTGCACGATGTTGGGGCGTGAGCGGAAGACGGCCTAACGGTGTGCGGGACCGTAGCCCAGCTTCATGGAGACGGTTGCGAATGGTCCTCGCCGATACCCCAGGAGCAACAGTGTCCCTAATTTGCTGGGAAGTGGCGGTGCGGTCCCCTACGGCACTGCGTAGGATCCTACGGTCTTGGCGTGCATCCGTGCGTCGCTGCGGTCCGGTCCCAGGTCGACGGGCACGTGCACCTTCCGCCGACCACTGGCGACAACATCGATGTACTGTGGAGACCTCACGCCCCACGTGTTGAGCAATTCGGCGGTACGTCCACCCGGCCTCCCGCATGCCCACTATACGCCCTCGCTCAAAGTCCGTCAACTGCACATACGGTTCACGTCCACGCTGTCGCGGCATGCTACCAGTGTTAAAGACTGCGATGGAGCTCCGTATGCCACGGCAAACTGGCTGACACTGACGGCGGCGGTGCACAAATGCTGCGCAGCTAGCGCCATTCGACGGCCAACACCGCGGTTCCTGGTGTGTCCGCTGTGCCGTGCGTGTGATCATTGCTTGTACAGCCCTCTCGCAGTGTCCGGAGCAAGTATGGTGGGTCTGACACACCGGTGTCAATGTGTTCTTTTTTCCATTTCCAGGAGTGTATTTACTCTGTTTTACTATACTCTATTAGCTGCTGGTGCGCTGTCATAATAAGTGACTGTATTTATTACCAAAATAGGCGTTATTCTTTAATAGCAAAGCTGACGTTATTCTTTAATTAATTTGACTGAAGTTTCGTAATTCACAGCTAAACTTTCTCTTGACAACAATAAAATTTTGCAAAGTTTTACGTTGATGGTTTTTGGAATGGATTATAATCAGTAATACAATACTGCTGGCAAAAATTAATTAGATTCTGAATGAAATGATTTTACAAACGTTCAAATGCGAGTTACTTTTTACAATAATCTTACAACTAGCATTGCGCAAACATACCTTCAGTAGTCTTGAGTTTCTCAAAAAAAAAAAAAAAAAAAAAAAAAGAATAATATTAGTTCCTCTTATGATAATAGTTAGCTAATGTCTCAGTACATCGGTTTATAATCTCTTGTAAATCATAGCTGGGGGCTGGCAGGCACACCGCTCCTCTCAACCTCTCGCTTCAAACCTGCTAACAACCCGCTTCACATCTCGCTTACTACTGACTTCCTACGAACTCTTAAGTGCGGTCTCTCCCGCCAACAATGCTTTCTGGTGCAGACAATCCCTGCTACCATTACAAAATGTATCAATGCGCGGTCTTTCCCGCTTTTTTCTTAAAATGTATCCATAGGCGGTCTCTCCCGCCCTTTTTTTAAAATTATATCAATGTGCGGTCTCTCCTGCCAACAGTACTTTGGTGCAGACATTTCCTGCTACCACAATTACACCCAACATGACAAATATTAATTATACCTACTTAACCCTATTAATAAAATATAAACATCTTTCATAAATTGTGGTTTGACAATAGACAATAGAAATATACACGTCTTACACTACTAGTGAATGCCTTCTGTACTTTTAATAAACATAGAGAACCAAACCAAACCTGGCATTATAAAAGAAATACCGTCCTGTCATCCCTATCAAATGATGTAGGAATGTCGTGGGAAAATTTAGGTGCCTTCCAAGAAGAGAGCTGTGACTGAGTTTCTTTCGGCCTAGAACCAGAGCATCGCAAGATATTCTTAGGTAAGGAGTCGGTGAATCATTGAGCGAGGCATCTGTCACCATTGCAACAAGGTGGCGTGAACATGTGCGATCTGCCGCATGCCGGCCCGCCGCACACAACTGTCACTCCCGCAATGTTGCAACGTGCGGACCCTCTCATTCGAGGTGATCGACGGACCACAGTCAGACACGTCGCTGTACAACTGGTCCTCTCTATTCGTATTGCTGACAGACTTCTCCACCAGCTGGACCATTCAAACTGTGTTCCTCATCACTTAACAGCCTACCATATTCAGCAACGTACGACCATCTGTTATAACTCAACAGAGGAAAGTCCACTGGACCTTTCGGGATATCATTTCGATTCTACACAGAGTACGCGAAAGAAGCTGCCCTCTTTCTAACAGCCATGTACCGCAAGTCTCTAGACGAACGGAAGGTTCCAAATCAGCACAGGCAGTTCCAGTTTTCAAGAGGGGTCGTCGAGCAGATACGCAAAACTATAGGCCTATATCTCTGACATCGATTTGTTGTGGAATTTTAGAACATGTTTTTTGCTCGCATATCATGTCATTTCTGGAAACCCAGAATCTATTCTGTAGGAATCAACATGGATTCCGGAAACAGCGATCGTGTAAAACCCAACTGGCTTTATTTGTTCATGAGACCTAGAAAATATTAGATACAGGCTAACAGGTAGATGCCGTTTTCCTTGACTTCTGGAAGGCGTTCGATACAGTTCCGCACTGTCGTCGCCTGATAAACAAAGTAAGAGCCTACGGAATATCAGACCAGCTGTATGGCTGGACTGAAGAGTTTTTAGCAAACAGAACACAGCATGTTGTTCTCAATGGAGAGAAGTCTACAGTCGTTAAAGTAACCTCTGGCGTGCCACAGGGGACTGTTATGGGACCACTGCTTTTCACAATATATATAAATGACCTAGTAGATGGTGTCGGAATTTCCATGCGGCTTTTCGCGGATAATGCTGTAGTATACAGAAAAGTTGCAGCATTAGAACATTGCAGCGAAATGCAGGAAGATCTGCAGCGGATAGGCACTTGGTGCAGGGAGTGTCAACTGACCCTTAACATAGACAAATGTAATGTATTGTGACTGCATAGAAAGAAGGATCCTTTATTGTACGGTTATATGAGAGCGTAATAAACACTGTTAGCAGATATTTCTGTAAAATACCTGGGAGTATGCGTACGGAACGATTTGAAGTGGAATGATCATATAAAATTAATTGTTGGTAAGGCGGGTGCCAGGTTGAGATTCATTGGGAGAGTCCTTAGAAAATGTAATCCATCAACAAAGGAGGTGGCTTACAAAACACTCGTTCGAGCTATACTTGAGTATTGCTCATCAGTGTGGGATCCGTACCAGGTCGGGTCGATAGTAGAGAAGATCCAAAGAAGAGCGGCGCATTTGGTCACATGGTTATTTGATAAGCATGATAGCATTACGGAGCTGTTTAGCAAACTCAAGTGGCAGACTCTGCAAGAGAGGCACTCTGCATCGCGGTGTAGCTTGCTGTCCAGGTTTCGAGAGGGTGCGTTTCTGGATGAGGTATCGAATATATTGCTTCCCCCTACTTATACCTCCCGAGCAGATCACGAATGTAAAATTAGAGAGATTCGAGCGCGCAAAGAGGCTTTCCGGCTGTCGTTCTCCCCGCGGACCATACGTGACTGGAAATGGAAAAGGGACGTAAACACAGTGGCACGTAAAGTGCCCTCCGCCACACACCTTTGTGTCGCTTGCGGAGTATAAATGTAGATGTAGATGTAGAACTGGCTGCGCGTCACGAGGCTGAGCGTGACAATATTTTGCCCAACATCGTCACAGGCGATGAAACACGGGCTCATTGCTTGAACAGGAAGCAAAATGGCAATCCATGAAGTGGAGTCACACCTCCGAAAAAAAAGTTCAAAACAGCACCCTCAGGCGGTAAAGTCGTGGCAACCGTCTTATGGGACTCCGAAGTCGTTATTATGTTTGATGTCCTGCGGTTCAACGATCAGCTCTGAAGGGCGTTGTGCTGCCCTTAGGAAACTGAAGAAACCGACTTTAACGTGTTCGTCGCCACAGAAATGCAGAGGAACTTCTTCTTCTCCATGACAATACAACCATTAACATACAGGGTGTGGTAGATAAGTAATGAGACTCAGTCTAGAAAAACAAATTTATTGATCCAATTTGTACAAAACGTTAATATTCTTCAAAGTACTCGCCTTGGGCGTCGACACAACGTTGCCAGCGCGTTTTCCAAGCTTCATAGGCCCCACTGTAGTCAGTTTGAGTTATCCCAGTTAGTGCCTTCGTGACAGCACGTTGGATGTTCGGAATATCGTCGAAACGATGACCCTTCAGGCATCTTTTGACCTTCGGAAATAGGAAGAAATCAGGAGGACTCAAGAGAGGGCTGTATGGTGGCTGTGGCAAAACTTCAACTCCAATTCGGGTCAAGTAGGAGGTCACGAGGAACGCTGTGTGCGCCGGAGCGTTGTCGTGGTGGAGACGCCAGCGTTGAGCAAGGTCCTGTCGCTTCCGTTTGACGGCTCTGTGCAATCGCTGAAGGACTTCTTTGTAGAATTCAGCATTGACAGTCTTCCCCTGAGGGACAAACTCTTTGTGAATTAACCCCAGCTTGTCGAAAAACACAATCAGCACTGTCTTGATGCGGGACTTTGACATTCTTGCTTTCTTTGGCCGCGGGGATGCCGGTGTGTGGCACTCCGAGCTCTGGGCTTTCGTCTCCGGGTCGTACTGGAATGTCCACGATTCGTCGCCTGTTACTACGTTGTCTAAAAAGTGTGGATTATTTTCCAAATCATTCAACATCTCACGGCAAACGTCCACTCGTTGTTGCTTTTGTTCGGCGGTGAGCACTCGGGGAACCAATTTTGCGCAAACTTTCCTCATCATCAAATCTTGCGTAACAATTTGGTGAACCGTAAATTTATTCACGGAGACCTCATCGGCGATCATTTTGAGACTTAAACGACGGTCAGAGTCCAGGAGTTCTTTCACTTTGGCCACCGTTTCATCCACACGACTCGTTGAAGGGCGTCCAGATCGTTCCATGTCTTCAACGGATTCCCTCCCGTTTTTAAATTCATTAAACCACCGGAACACTTGAGCTCTTCATAGGGAGTCTTCTTTGTAGGCCTCCGTAATCATAGCAAAAGTTTCCGAAGCAGTTTTGCCCAAGCGAAAGCAAAATTTGATTGCATACCGCTGTTCTATCGAGCGATCCATCTTCAGCGTTTTCACAAGTGTCACGGGCACACAAACAACGTAATACGCGAAGCTTGACCCTCACTGCACCAGAGCTCCGACGCGACTGCGAACCGGTTCTGTTGTTAGCTCAGATCCCCCACCACGTGACGTACAGGTGGAGACCGCCCTGCGAGCGACTGGGGCGCTGCGCGGCGGCCAGTCTCATTACTTATCTACCACACCCTGTAAGTCTGCGCACTCTATAGGGGCTCACGGAATTTCATTGGACTGTTCTTCCTCATCTACACTGTAGCACGAATCTCGTACCTTCTGTCTTCCATCTATTTTGCCCAATCAAAGATGAACTTGACAGGAAGCAGTAAGTGGATGATGCAGTAAGACTTGGTTCAAAATGGTTCAAATGGCTCTGAGCACTATGGGACGTAACTGCTGAGGTCATCAGTCCCCTAGAACTTAGAACTACTTAAACCTAACTATCCTAAGGACATCACACACATCCATACCCGAGGCAGGATTCGAACCTGCGACCGTAGCGGTCACGTGGCTCCAGACTGAAGCGCCTAGAACCGCTCGGTCACAAAGGCCGGCAGTAAGTCTTGGCTCCGACGTCGACGATGTGGGCAAATAGGCCTTCCCAGTAAGATGAGGTAAGGCCGTGTCAGTAATACGGTTTTGTAGCGGAAATAGTGGGAAATACACTCCTGGAAATTGAAATAAGAACACCGTGAATTCATTGTCCCAGGAAGGGGAAACTTTATTGACACATTCCTGGGGTCAGATACATGATCACACTGACAGAACCACAGGCACATAGACACAGGCAACAGAGCATGCACAATGTCGGCACTAGTACAGTGTATATCCACCTTTCGCAGCAATGCAGGCTGCTATTCTCCCATGGAGACGATCGTAGAGATGCTGGATGTAGTCCTGTGGAACGGCTTGCCATGCCATTTCCACCTGGCACCTCAGTTGGACCAGCGTTCGTGCTGGACGTGCAGACCGCGTGAGACGACGCTTCATCCAGTCCCAAACATGCTCAATGGGGGACAGATCCGGAGATCTTGCTGGCCAGGGTAGTTGACTTACACCTTCTAGAGCACGTTGGGTGGCACGGGATACATGCGGACGTGCATTGTCCTGTTGGAACAGCAAGTTCCCTTGCCGGTCTAGGAATGGTAGAACGATGGGTTCGATGACGGTTTGGATGTACCGTGCCCTATTCAGTGTCCCCTCGACGATCACCAGTGGTGTACGGCCAGTGTAGGAGATCGCTCCCCACACCATGATGCCGGGTGTTGCCCTGTGTGCCTCGGTCGTATGCAGTCCAGATTGTGGCGCTCACCTGCACGGCGCCAAACACGCATACGACCATCATTGGCACCAAGGCAGAAGCGACTCTCATCGCTGAAGACGACACGTCTCCATTCGTCCCTCCATTCACACCTGTCGCGACACCACTGGAGGCGGGCTGCACGATGTTGGGGCGTGAGCGGAAGACGGCCTAACGGTGTGCGGGACCGTAGCCCAGCTTCATGGAGACGGTTGCGAATGGTCCTCGCCGATACCCCAGGAGCTACAGTGTCCCTAATTTGCTGGGAAGTGGCGGTGCGGTCCCCTACGGCACTGCGTAGGATCCTACGGTCTTGGCGTGCATCCGTGCGTCGCTGCGGTCCGGTCCCAGGTCGACGGGCACGTGCACCTTCCGCCGACCACTGGCGACAACATCGATGTACTGTGGAGACCTCACGCCCCACGTGTTGAGCAATTCGGCGGTACGTCCACCCGGCCTCCCGCATGCCCACTATACGCCCTCGCTCAAAGTCCGTCAACTGCACATACGGTTCACGTCCACGCTGTCGCGGCATGCTACCAGTGTTAAAGACTGCGATGGAGCTCCGTATGCCACGGCAAACTGGCTGACACTGACGGCGGCGGTGCACAAATGCTGCGCAGCTAGCGCCATTCGACGGCCAACACCGCGATTCCTGGTGTGTTCACTGTGCCGTGCGTGTGATCATTGCTTGTAGAGCCCTCTCGCAGTGTCCGGAGCAAGTATGGTGGGTCTGACACACCGGTGTCAATGTGTTCTTTTTTCCATTTCCAGGAGTGTAATATGATGTATTAGAATCTTCAATAAAACCAACCTGGTTTGAAAAAAATACTTTGTTGCAGTACTTATTAAACGCATTTCGTGCAGTTCCATTTAGCACAGTGGCGGTATTATGATCACAGTGATATTTTTCACACGATCTGCAGATTTCGGTGATGTGCGATTTCTAAGTGCTTCCTTCTTGTAATTTTAGACGATGAATTGTGTAAGTGTACGTAATGTTAAACATTTTTGCACTAGGAAATTATTTCCAAAGGCAGTTTTATTTGCCGATGATGAGGCCATATTTGCAGGCAACGAGAGAGTGTCCTACATCTGGACACGCATCATCTCTCCAAAAGGTTTTAAATTACAAGCTAAATGAAAGATATACTTTGTATGCAACCACGTAGCGGGGCTGTGCAAAATCACGAGTAGTAAGCACATATTATTTACACAGCGCCGAAACCAGCTCATCGTATGAAATAAATGACTATTCGTGATACACCCTAGGTGGAATACGTAATTGCCTACTAATATAGCTGAGGCTGTGGCTTCCGATAGGAAAAACATTTATTACTAAAGACGGGTATTTTTGGGCGATGCAAACAATTTCTTTTTTCTCCCCAACCCAGTTGCAATGATAACTCTATACCATTAGAGGGGTTTGTTATTCTAAAGAACACAAAATATAAATTGTTACGTGCTGCAAATTGTTAATTTTTCCAGGTTGTTGGGATTACTCTTTGGTTTTATTCAACACAGTACATTTTACACTGACATTCCTCATATGTCACTACATCTACATTCGTACTCTGCATGTCACCTTCCCGTGCACGGGGGACGGTACTTTGTAAAACAGCGAGCCAGTCTCTTTCTTGTTCCACTCGCAGGTGGAGTTGAGTGAAAAACGACTGTGAACATGATCCTTACGAGAACTAATTTCTCTTGTCTTCCTGATCATTACGAGAAATGTACGTTAATCAACCACTCTGCCGAGAGCTGCAAATGCCGGTTTCCTAAATTTCCTCTAGACCGTTTTGCAAAAAGAGCCTTACCCTCCGTCCCGGGATTAGTATTTGAGTTCACGAAGTATCTACGTAACACTAGTGTGTTGATCAAACCTACCGGTAACAAATCCAGTAGCACGTCTCTGAATGGCTTCGACGTCTTCCCTTATCCCTACCTGGCGGGGTCACAAACACTCCAAAAATACTTAAGAACGGGTCGCATTAGTGTTCTCCATGCGGTCTCGAATACATATGAGTAGCTCTTTGATAGAATTCTCCCAATAAACCTAACTCGGCCATTCACCTTCCCTACTGCCGGCCTTAAGTGGTTGTTGAGTTTGGTATACCCTTGCTTTCACTTTGATACCCTCTTATGACTTTCTCACACAGCTTGTTAACTGCAAAGTAACCGCATATTAATAGCTAAATAAATTTTTTGGCTTTACGTAATGTACAAATTCTGAAATTATGAAATAACAGCTGTTATATGATGATTCAGGAACCATAATGTGTCAGTCAGGTTTTAGCCTCGACTTACCATATGATTAGTTTCAAAACGTCTATGTGAGTGCAAGCGCAGGTAGTCAGTCCTTTCTTGTGGTTTGTTATGGTATCTGATAGCCCGGTGACCACGTGTTGGCATCTACAGTTCATACTGTTAGCTGACATTATACGTTCAAACAGGGTTTACTCTGTCCACTGTGCGATACTTAACTGTCCTTTATAAAGTCACAAGCGGTGTATATATATATATATATATATATGTGTGTGTGTGTGTGTGTGTGTGTGTGTGTGTAATTCTTTCCGCATAGGATACGCTGTTTTCGGTTATACAGAGAGCTTCAAATTCAGCATCTATACCATTACCTTTCCTGTAAGTCCTATTACAAGATCTACGATGATTTTGCTTGGCCCATAGACTACACAGCCTTTACAGATTTTGAAGTGAGGCTTTAAGTGCTAAATACACTCCTGGAAATGGAAAAAAGAACACATTGACACCAGTGTGTCAGACCCACCATACTTGCTCCGGACACTGCGAGAGGGCTGTACTAGCAATGATCACACGCACGGCACAGCGGACACACCAGGAACCGCGGTGTTGGCCGTCGAATGGCGCTAGCTGCGCAGCATTTGTGCACCGCCGCCGTCAGTGTCAGCCAGTTTGCCGTGGCATACGGAGCTCCATCGCAGTCTTTAACACTGGTAGCATGCCGCGACAGCGTGAACGTGAACCGTATGTGCAGTTGACGGACTTTGAGCGAGGGCGTATAGTGGGCATGCTGGACGCCGGGTGGATGTACCGCCGAATTGCTCAACACGTGGGGCGTGAGGTCTCCACAGTACATCGATGTTGTCGCCAGTGGTCGGCGGAAGGTGCACGTGCCCGTCGACCTGGGACCGGACCGCAGCGACGCACGGATGCACGCCAAGACCGTAGGATCCTACGCAGTGCCGTAGGGGACCGCACCGCCACTTCCCAGCAAATTAGGGACACTGTTGCTCCTGGGGTATCGGCGAGGACCATTCGCAACCGTCTCCATGAAGCTGGGCTACGGTCCCGCACACCGTTACGCCGTCTTCCGCTCACGCCCCAACATCGTGCAGCCCGCCTCCAGTGGTGTCGCGACAGGCGTGAATGGAGGGACGAATGGAGACGTGTCGTCTTCAGCGATGAGAGTCGCTTCTGCCTTGGTGCCAATGATGGTCGTATGCGTGTTTGGCGCCGTGCAGGTGAGCGCCACAATCAGGACTGCATACGACCGAGGCACACAGGGCCAACACCCGGCATCATGGTGTGGGGAGCGATCTCCTACACTGGCCGTACACCACTGGTGATCGTCGAGGGGACACTGAATAGTGCACGGTACATCCAAACCGTCATCGAACCCATCGTTCTACCATTCCTAGACCGGCAAGGGAACTTGCTGTTCCAACAGGACAATGCACG
Source organism: Schistocerca nitens (assembly GCF_023898315.1). Classification (NCBI taxonomy): domain Eukaryota; kingdom Metazoa; phylum Arthropoda; class Insecta; order Orthoptera; family Acrididae; genus Schistocerca; species Schistocerca nitens. The sequence continues at coordinate 51,227,538 of NC_064618.1, read as the reverse complement.
TCCGCATGTATCCCGTGCCACCCAACGTGCTCTAGAAGATGTAAGTCAACTACCCTGGCCAGCAAGATCTCCGGATCTGTCCCCCATTGAGCATGTTTGGGACTGGATGAAGCGTCGTCTCACGCGGTCTGCACGTCCAGCACGAACTCTGGTCCAACTGAGGCGCCAGGTGGAAATGGCATGGCAAGCCGTTCCACAGGACTACATCCAGCATCTCTACGATCGTCTCCATGGGAGAATAGCAGCCTGCATTGCTGCGAAAGGTGGATATACACTGTACTAGTGCCGACATTGTGCATGCTCTGTTGCCTGTGTCTATGTGCCTGTGGTTCTGTCAGTGTGATCATGTGATGTATCTGACCCCAGGAATGTGTCAATAAAGTTTCCCCTTCCCGGGACAATGAATTCATGGTGTTCTTATTTCAATTTCCAGGAGTGTATGTCAGCCTATTGGCATCTTTTCGACTGACAACCTTGTCTTCGTTACTGTTATGATTTGAATCGAGATCTACAGAGTCAATAACCGGCCTTCCATTCTGTGTCTGCTGATATATATGTACCGTCAGGCATTTGACGAGTGTAGACGATATAAGCTCACCATTATGACGATTCTGTGGATATGCCCTTTATAAACGCGCAGAAAAAGATGCATATCACTTGATGTCGACTACTCAGGTAGGTGACTTGTGTTACTCTCTGTGTGGCAAATGCTGTCCAGTACGTGAAAGAATGTTCCTACCTACGGCGCAAAATTACACGACTGACAAAGTTGTGGAATTAACAATATTACTGACACTCTATAACTCGATCCCAGTATTGTACATCAGAGAAACACAGTCTGTGCGGAAAATTGAAGGGAAGCATTTGAAAATATCGAGCTACAGGAAGATACCCTACATCTGTGGATCAATACTGTAATGCTCGTATTCGCTGCCTTATCTCCCTGGTTTAATGACTGTTACGTTTTTTTCCCATACAGTAAGAGAAGTTCGCTGACCTCTAACACTGGTCACTGTTATACTTCCACTTTTCTGTGGTCGTTGGTTTCAAATATTCCTCTTCTAGCCTCTGCCACACGAACGTGCACATGTCTCTAATAACGCCAGCGATTGTAGATCGACAGAGAAGAGACTCTGAATGTAGAGAACTCATCGAATCCCCAGTCACTAGATAGCTGTAATATTTGATTTGATCCATTAGAAATAGTTGGTAAAAGCCTACAGATTTTCTTTTTATTAATATTTTGCACGACGTTCTATGAGAAATTCTTCCCACTTTCAAGTGCGTTCTGTGTGCTATGCCATTTATTCGTGATGTTTTCCGTGTGGAGTGCTACATTGTTCTGTTGTCTTTACTGTCATGTACAAAAACACGCGCAAATTTTAATTCATTATCAGTATTTATACAGAATTAGTGGCGAAACTGTAGGTAAAGATCGATCATTAATTAAAAACTGTACGTGTTTTTATAGATTATCGACGACTATGGACAACTATCGCAGCACGTAATGCAGGGAAGGCGTTCTTATTTAATGAAATTCCTTCCATAGCTGTTAATAACAACAAGTGCGCAGAGTAAAGGTTACCGTACCTTGAACAGACGCACCACTGATGGGATTTCCCTGGGCTTCACTCTCTACGAGGAAAGCACACCTGTCACCAGTAATGACTGAGACACGCATGTTGCACGAATTCCGACATAAACGCCCTTGAAAAACACGCTCCTGTCGCCCAGTGTATCTAAACAGCACTCAGACAGGAAACTTCTGTTATCACGCTCCGACGAGTTTGAAGGCCCACCAAAACGCACGGACCTAGACGACAGCCGCTGGTCTGCGCTGCTAATACACTGAAGAGCCAGAGAAACTGATACACCTGCCTTGTGTCGTGTAGGGCCCCGCAAGCACGCACAAGTGCCGCAACACGATGTGGCATGCAAACGAGCGCTGCACGGAACTGATACCATCACTATTGCAGGGCTGTTAATAAATCCGTAAGAATACGAGGCATCCCACATATGCTCAATAATGGCCGTGTCTGGGTAGTTTGGTGCCCAGCGGAAGTGTTTAAACTCAGAAGACAGTTCCTGGAAGAGCCACTCTGTAGCAACTCTGGACGTGTGAGATGTCGCATTGTCCTACTGGAACTGCCAAGTCCGTGCGAATGCACAATGGACACGAATGGATGGAGCTGATGAGACAGGATGCTTACGTACGGGTCACCTGTCATATCTAGACGCATCAGGGGCCCCGTATCACTCCAATTGCACACGCCCCACACCATTACATAGCCTCCACCAGCTAGAACAGTCCCTTGCTGTCATGCAGAGTCCATGGATTCATGACGTTGTCTCCATACCCGTACGCGTCCATACACTCGATACGATTTGAAACGAGACTCGTCCGACCAGGCAACATGACGTCAACAATCGAATTTCGGTGTTGACAGGCCAGGCAAGGGGTAAAGCTTTGTGTCGTCCAGTCATGAAGGGTACACGAGAAGGCCTTCGGCTCCGAAAGCCCGTATAGGTGGTCTTCCGTTGAACGGTTCACACAGTGACACTTGTTGATGGCCAGTACTGAAAATTGCAGCAATTTGCGGAAAAGTTGCACTTCTGTCACGTTGAGCAATTCTTTTCAGTCATCTTTGTTCCCGTTCTTGCAGCATCTTTTGCCGGCCGCTACGTCGATATGATGTTTTACGGGATTACTGATATTCACGGTACACTCGAGAAATGGTCGTACGGGCCCAACTTACATTGCTACTTGGGAGATACTGTGCCCCATTGCTCGTGCGCCGACTATAACACCACGTTCAAACTTATTTGAATCTAGATAACCCGCCGTTGTAGCAGTAGTAACCGATCTAACAACTACGCCAGACACTTGGCGGCATATGTAGGCGTTGTCGACCGCAGCGCCGGGTTCTGCCTTTTTACGTATCTCTGTATTTGAATACGCATGCCTGTACCAATTTCTTTGGCATTTTAGTGCATTTGCGAGCGCTACAGTTGCCGCCTTAGCACTAGGTGCTGGCCACACTTCGCTCAATGCGAGTCTATCGGCGTCCGCCGGTACGTCGTCAGTCAGGACCCGAGTATTCCTCCTCCATGACTTCTACCTTACCACTTACGGCGTCCTACCTTGGACTAACCCCTCCACCCGTAGCTATTGTGGATACCTCACCTACTGACCAACCAACGGAAAACCCATTACTGACACCTCGCACTTGAGGATTACACCCTTCGACTCACAACCATAGATGGAAACATAAGAGAGCGAAAGACATACTTGTAAGGACCTAACATCTATGGCCAAGCATACGCAAACATAACGGCACAGGCGAGCCCCTGTTAACCGGACGCCATTACTGGTTATCCAGCTGGAATACACTGCCGAATAACTGGTACCACGCAGGGAAGCCGTACCGTACACGGCATGCGGACAAGCTCCACACATCCCCCACACAGTGAGATGATCTATGGCCGATCTCCCACTACTGCATAACGATCTTGATTGTTCCAGGAATGTAGCGGCAGCAGCAACCGGGATACGTCGCCATCGCTTGCCACGGTAATGGTGCATGATACCCATACTAACAAATCCAACCTTGCATGAACTGTCGCAGCTAGTAAGCCACTACTGCTCTTACTACCCATCCCACTGTCGCAGAGGTTTTTTTCCCACGGCACGAGCCTTGGCACTTTTTTCCCTCTGCTCTTCAAATCGCTACCCTCACTCGCGTTTCGTCCACTATCTATCACCTGATGGTCCGTGTTAATGAGTAGTCTTACCCAGACGCACGGATAACATCACAGCCCAGCATCCTGTGATCCACTTACTAGATAACTAACATGTTTACGGAGGTGACAGTAGAACTTTTGGTTTTGTCACCACGTTGGCCCCATCTCAATCTAAAAAACGCTCTCATTTGCAGAGACGACAGTTTAGCATAGCCTTCAGCTACGTCATTTGCTACGACCTAGCCAGGCGCCATATTCAGTTACTATAATTACTATCTTCAAGAATGTATTCTGAACAGATAATACTGTGAATCATGTACCGTCAAGAGCGACGTTCATCATTAATGGATTAAAGTTAAGTATCAAACTAATTACGTCCGCTTTCTGAATTCTCATTCCTTGTCATGTTCCACGTCAGTATAGTTCTTCCCCCCTCACGCCAGCCTGCGTGAGCAAAAACGCGTACATTTCGGCCTCCACTCGTAACACGTTGTTGGCTCCTCTGCTAACACAAAATTGTATCCCTTCTCACCCACGTTGGTCACCTATGCATCTCCTTTAGTATACACAAACTAGATTCCAGTAACCCCATAGTCTTCCCCATAATCACAAACACCTACACACAACCCATCTCCTACCTCGACGATACTTCAACCAACGCTCCCTGCTAGACTGTGAGATTTGATCCAGAACTAACCCTTCTACCTGCTTTAACTCTTCCCGCCTATATGACCCACATCAGGGCCCCTCTCTCCTCTCCATCCATCCCTATGCCTTTCGTCTTGTAATCACTACCCACTCTGTGGTGGCGTAAGCTGTTGTCAACACACCAGGGGGGCAAAGAGGCTGCGAGAAGATTGGTAGAGGCCAAAGACAGATTCGCAAGAAACGGGCCACAACACCCCCTCCGACACCAAAATTTAGATAGCTGCTGCGGACCAGAGGGTCAAGTTGTAACGTCTACGCTCGGGCGTACGTTAACTCTTTAAAGCCTGTACTATGGTAAGTTGACGGGCTTCACCTTATAAGAAAGGATTTTAGTAAATATGTTGACCGCGTGTACCTGAATGGAGGCACAATCAGACTTACACCCACTCAGTAACAACAATGATACGTCAAGCAAGTCTAAAGTGCCACTACACGTTAGGACGGGCAAGAAACATACACAGCAGATGCTACCAATTGTTAATAATACGGTCGCCAGCCTAATTGGGCATTAAGTGAGTTTTTTTCTTGTACAAGTGGATGTACGTACAAGCATAACAACACGTAGTAATACTGCATTATATGGTAAATTTTAGAACCAGAAAAATCTACTGAACTAAGATTTTCCTTTTATGTACTAATTTGGAAAAGCTATAAATACACAACATTACACTATAATGATTACTACAAACTGCGTTTTGTCTATTGATCCGACTGAAATCGGGCATAGGTTACCCTAGAAATGGCATTTTTGAAACACACATACAATGTCAATTTTAATAAGGGTAAAACACTGATAAATTTAGGTTTTATATTGACTTTAACTTTGCTGGTCAAATCAGTTCAGTACACTTCAGAATTTAAATGAACAGAAAAGAAAAGAGTGGAGGGGGGGGGGGGGGACCTGAAACTGTTATGATCACTGTGTTGAAACTATTAACTATTGGAAGCATTAAGCACTCAAGATTTACAATATATGAGTTACTACTCTTTTAGTCTTATTAATTCCTCATTTAACTACCATTATTTTTGTCGCAAATTAATTAAGCTTCATTACTAAACCAATTTCAAAATTATCTTCCAACTTTGTCAGACCTTTGTTCTTTGCTTATATTTTCATTAACAATAAAGCTCCTTAAACATCTTTCTAGCATAGATAGGTCTGCAGGTAATTCTTATTAACATAAACTTTAAATCTTCATTTCGGGACACTCGGATTGCACAACATGTGGAAAGGGACCTGTCTAGGTTAGTGATTAGGATAATTAATTGATAGGACAATTCTGGTAAAAGTTAAGTTGTTATTGAACAGTCAGGAACAAAATTAACACTGGTCCACACGAATACAATTCTAAAGATTCAACCTGTTCGTGTCGATGCGGCGGTTGGCGGGCGGCAAGATGGCGAGGCGCACAGCACACATACAATCACAGCCATGGCTCTTGGTGTATCGGCACTTTGCTTCTTCTTAGCGTCGCAATCCTTTTCAATTTAGTGCCTATAGAATATAGCCATGCTGTATAGTCATCGGAAACGGCACATCCGAGGCTCAAAGAAATCACGTTTTCCAGGAGAGCCTCCTCGATCCAGAGCGTGTTTCTCAGACCGATGCCCAACTCCGACTATCACTGCTGAGCCCGTTATGCCGTGCCGCGCCCGTGTGCATTTTCCCGCGCTCGCCTGCCATCCACCTTTTACCGCTCCCCTACAGACAGGGTATTCACCAAAGGTTTTGCATTCCATATATCCTAATACATTGCCTACGTATGGACCAGGCGCACAGTTACAATTTTAAACATGTTACAATAAATTCAACATGGGTTACACTTCAATTCTGTTATAGCATTGCTTGAAATGTGACATAAATACTAATATTCACATCGAAAGTTGCTTACATTTTCTTTAACATAATGACACGAAAAGAAGAAGAAATGAAATCAAAACATTACTTACACTAATTTATCGAAAATCAGAAGAAAAAATTATAATATGTACAGTTGTTGTTGTTACAAAGTCATCCAGTGAATGAACAAGTCGAGTCATCAGTCGCAGCCCAGTGGGAGTCGCAGCCGCAGTTAGCCCAGCCTCCAGCTCAGTCAGCACATAGCGACCAGAGTAGTGGGCATAAGCGGGACTTGTACTTCACCAGCACTGAGGCTAACGTGAACTATTACGGAAGAGCTTGTACCACAACACCTGGACTATTTTGGGTTAAGTAATTTCTTGTTCTTATAAATAAGGAACCCTGTTAATGCATGACTTCAGGTTATTATGTATAAAGAATCTTGTTAATACATGTGTGCAGTTTGTGTTATAGAGGAGGATACCGACCACCAAGCAACGTCCTCTCCTTGCTTCCCACGGTACAAGCCTACAGTGACAACGAGATAAAACTCCCCACACACCACGCTACTCCTCACTCTGCGTCTTTCCCACTGTCTGTACTCCCCTGTCCACCTCACCTCCCAGTTACCCTCTGCATAGTTTCCCTATGTAACAGCCAGTACCTTTCTACTCATGCCTATGGAACACATTCTCTCCGCGAACAATACTTCTCACACGGTCCAGCTCCTTCAGATTGTAACTCAAAGAGCAGTACTTCGTTGTTTTTATCGTAACTACACGTTTCCGTGATGTGCTTTTCAGGTGACATATTTCGTTTCTTAGCTGTCTGTCTTTGATTTTAATTTAAAATAGAAAAATAGCCACTAATTTTGTTTCTCATTCCACTTTTTTCAATCTACTTGGCTGAAGAGCAGAATATTATACCCTTGAGAGAGTGGAGGGAGCGAGAGTAATGAAACATCAAAAACATTAAAAAAGGAAGCCCGGGCCTCGCTGGTGTTCCGACTGTGCTCTCATGCGGTTTATTGTACTCAGCCTTGCTTGGTTCCTTATACTACTACGCCTAGGCTCTCCAACTCGTTTATTGTCTGGACTTGTCATTCTGTCGTGGTGTGTTTGTTGTTCGTCCAGCGGTGTTGTTGTCTTTCGTGGTTTTCGGCGACTCACCGTCGATGCCTTCGGCAGCCCGGCCAGTGTCTCCTGGTCGTATAAGTTTCCGTTTACTACGGAACGTGCCGCGCCTGCTGTCGGAGCGAGGCAGCCGGCCGGCCAGCCGGCCAGCCAGCCAGCCAGCCGGGCTCTGTGCCGCGCGGCGCCGCGCCGGCGCGAGTAGGCAGACCCCGCCTGCTGGCCGCCGCCGCCGCCGTCGGCCGCGCGGACGCGACACGATTCCGCTTTCAGGCGCGGCCCGCCCCGGGGACGCAATGGCCCGCTTCCTCACAGCCGGGTGCAATCAGCGCCGGTCGCTCGCCGGATGTATCGCCCCGCACCGCTCTGCTCTCCGGCCGTCCGCTGCAGCTGCGGCCCGCGCAATTTGTACCGCTCTGCCCGGTCTAGAGGGCCGTAACGAGCTCTCCTCTCTCCCACGAGGGCCGCTCCTCGCTTCCCTCTTACATTCTTTCCCTCATTTTAGTTCTGTTTTCGTTCCACCAACACAACTGCTGCGTTGCAACAGCGTGGGCGCATCCATGGCCGCGGCTCTTCGAAAAAACACTGACGGAAAAAATACCGCATGACCAGAAAATAATTACTGTAGCGTAACGAAATTTCGGGAGTACATTTGTCTAGGTAACATTCTTAAGTGACTAACATTGCAAGAACACAGATTAATGGCCGGCCGGAGTCGCCGAGCGGTTCTAGGCGCTTCAGTCTGGAACCGTGAGACCGCTACGGTCGCAGGTTCGAATCCTGCCTCGGGCATGGATGTGTGTGATGTCCTTAGGTTAGTTAGGTTTAAGTAGTTCTAAGTTCTAGGGGACGGATGACTTTAGATGTTAAGTCCCATAGTGCTCAGAGCCATTTGAATCATTTGAAAGTGCACGGATTGTGTTGTGCAGGTGCCAGTTGTCACTTTGTGGGACGGAGTTCCTGCCTCGGGCATGGATGTGCGTGATGTCCTTAGGTTAGTTAGGTTTAATTAGTTCTAAGTTCTAGCGGACGGATGACTTCAGATGTTAAGTCCCATAGTGCTCAGAGCCATTTGAATCATTTGAAAGTGCACGGATTGTGTTGTGCAGGTGCCAGTTGTCAGTTTGTGGGACGGAGTTCCTGCCTCGGGCATGGATGTGCGTGATGTCCTTAGGTTAGTTAGGTTTAAGTAGTTCTAAGTTCTAGGGGATTGATGACTTCAGATGTTAAGTCCCATAGTGCTCAGAGCCATTTGAATCACTTTAAAGTGCACGGATTGTGTTGTGCAGGTGCCAGTTGTCACTTTGTGGGACGGAGTTCCATGCTTGTTGCACTTAGTCCTTCAATGCAGGGTAATATAACGCCGTCGATACCACTGCAGTTGGCCGATGATGTGCCATATGTGCTTGTCTGGACATAGATCTCGTCGTCAAGCAGGCCAAGGCAACGTGTCGACACTCTGCAGAAGATCTCGGGGCACAACAGCCGTTAGGGAGCGAGCGTTATCCTGTTGGAAAACATTCCAAATGGTTCAAATGGCTCTGAGCACTATGGGACTCAACATCTGTGGTCATAAGTCCCCTAGAACTTAGAACTACTTAAACCTAAGTAACCTAAGGACGTCACGCACATCCATGCCCGAGGCAGGATTCGAACCTGCGACCGTAGCAGTCGCGCGGTTCCTGACTGAGCGCCTAGAACCGCTAGACCACCGCGCCCGGCGAAAACAGTCCATGTAGTGCAATTTCATGAATGGCAGCGCAACAGGTCGAGTCTATTGTGTCTCTGTGTTTAGATGCACACAAAGCGTGGATGTTTTCAGCTCGTTACCTAATGCAAATAAGTAGGATGCCGAGTTGATGGGAGCTGAAGGAGTCCAGGTTGCAATAATATGTGGTACGGCACACTGTTAGAGAGAAGGATTATTGTTCAAGAAACACGTAGTACAATGAAAATTACTTATCTTCAGTAATTTGTAGGACTGCAGCTCCGGCTATGATCTAATACAACATATTCTCAGGGACTCTGATGGGCCCTCCTCAGAGAATCAATGCAAAGAGAACTGGCTGAGGGCCGATTATGAAAGTGCGTCTGCCCAGGTTGAAATCTAGCTAAGAAGTGAACGAGGCACACTCCAGTTCCTTCGAGCTGCACAGCCCGCTAGAGTGCGCTGTGCTCGGCAGGCGACGGGCTGCCAACCTTGTGTTGACGCGGCGTTGTAGTAGTACCTGTGCCAATGATACTACAGAGTCGCCAGACTGACGTACATATTTGCACTACGGGTGCGTGCGATATCCACAGGAGTGCTCCTGCTGTCGTACGAAATCGCTCGCCAGACCGAGGTCGCCGACTTTCCAAACTTTCTGTGAGTGAATATCAATGGCGCAGCGTTCGCATCCTTCACAGCCATTGTGTCAACAAACAAAACGATAACAATCCAGATTACGTGAAAATAGTTTCACCAAAACCTTAAAGTACACCGCTGTTATGTTAAAAAAAAAGAACTATTGATGATGTACTCTGCAACAATCGGCTTCCTTGCGTCTCGGAATTTTCTTCATTATTTCTCAATATTGGCAAGCAAATATTTTAAAACAATTGTTGACGGATGGAGTCGGAGCATTGTAGCATGTCATTTGTAACGAAACATAAAGACGAAAAGACAGGGTTCCATTCACAGTATAGTGCGACTGTTATTCTGGGGAGTGCCTTTGACATGGCCAGAGAAAGGCAAGAAACGGGGGAGTTTGTTGCTTGGTTGCCTTTGCACTAAATCGCCTGATCCAAATAGATATGTTTTAGAAGTCAGAAATTTTAAATTCCATCTCAATGTTTGAATAGTTCATTACATTTTCATAAGGCAAGAGACAGATATTTATTTTACTTTGTTTTTATCAAACTAAAGATTCTCTGGGTGCGGCTCGAGGCCTGGCGCACCCACGTAGTCGGGTCACATGCCCCAACCAATAACCAGAGGTTAGGTCCAGCGTGTCTAGTACGTAGACAGGTTGGTTTGCAGGCCTTCAACTGGCCTCCTCCTAACCAACACATGGCCATCGCTGGCACCGAGCCAGAACCAGCTTTCATCCGACAACACAAAAAAACCTCCACGCTGCCCTCCAATGAGCTCTCGCTAGACAGCTTGGCAGGACACTTAGAAAATGTGACAGACCTACTAAGGAGACTGCGTACACTACGCTTGTCCGTCCTCTTTTAGAATACTGCTACGCGGTGTGGTATCCTTACCAGATACGACTGACGGAGTACATCGAAAAAGTTCAAGGAAAGGCAGCACGTTTTGTATTATCGCGAAATATGGGAGAGAGTGTCACAGAAATGATACGGGATTTGGGCTGGAAATCATTAAAAGAAAGGCGTTTTTCGTTGCGACTGAATCTCCTCACGAAATTCCAATCACCAACTTTCTCCTCCGACTGCGAAAATATTTGTTGACTCCGACCTACGTCGGGCAGAACGATCACCACGATAAAATAAGGGAAATCAGAGCTCGTACGAGAAGATATAGGTGTTCTTTCTTTCCGCGCGCTATACGAGATTGGAGTAATAGAGAATTCTGAAAGTGGTTCGATGAACCCTCTGTCACGCACTTAAATATGATTTGCAGAGTATCCTTGTAGATGTAGATGTAGAATATACTGCCAGAAAAAAAAGACGGAGTGTGATCCGATGACGGTACATGCCACCTTGGAGATAGTGGATGTACTGATAATGTTTTCAACGTATTCCGTCAATAGCTACCAGAGGACCAACTGTACCTGCCCTTTAATAGAAGGCTCAGTGTGCTGCAAACGTGTGAAACAAGAAGGGAATCATACAATGGAGAAGCTCTCACGCATCCTTCAGCCAGCCTTTCAGAGAACTTCTATACAAGTTGAACGTTCTGTGTCAGTTGTGCAACGATGTACTTAATAGTGGTGGCGTGAACAATCTCACACCCATATACAAGGTTCTGGACGTCGGAACAGCACTGACGCCCGCCAGGTTCGTCGTATTTTAAGACCCACGTTGGAGGATCGTACAGGTACCAAAGCACAGATAAGAGGGCTCATGAGCCAAGACGTGTCTATATGAACTATTGTGAAATAGTTATTAGCAGTTGGACTGCAGGCAAGCATTGACGAGCCTGGTTCGACTGATGCTGTCGGAGGATCACTTGGAATGGCGAGTAAATGTTTTCAGCGATGAAAGCAGATTCCGCCTCCTCGCAACTGATGGTCGTTTACGCGTACGTCGCAGACCCGGTAAGCGCTGTGGAGCGCTTTCGTCCAAGATAGACTGGCCCCTCTTTTCTGGAGGGTATGCTGACCAGAACTCAGTACGTTCAGGAAGTTGTTAGACCTGTTACTCTGCCGTTTTTGGAACAAGAAGGTGATGTGTTGTCCCAAGAGGATAATGCTCGCCCACAAACTGTCTGTGAAACTCAACGTGCTGTGCAAGAAGTGTGGCAGTTTCCCTGGGCAGCACAATCTCCAGAGCTGTCGGCAATCCAGAACGCGTTGGGATATGATGGGACGATAAGTGACTCATACGATTCATCAACCAATACCGCTTACAGATCTGCATGAACAGGTGTAACTGGCGTGGGATAACGTATCTCAGGATAGTATTCCAACCCTGTACGATCGACTGGATGCAAGAATCAGGACTGCATGGGCGGCCATGGAGGCTACACCACTTACCAAAATGGGTGTTTCAGTATGTGTTGGTGCCCCTTGTGATAACGACCTGTAAGTGTAATCACTTCATGTACCTTACATGCACTGTTGCAACAATATATCTCGAGTTAATTAGGAACCTCTAAAAATGTGTACTAATGTTTTTTCTTGCAGTGTATATACAGCCTCGTACACACAAAGATCATCCGAGAGAAAGATTCTTAAAAGGTTATTGCCGTGTTAGGTTAAAGTAAGTTTGGAAAACTATTTATAAAATGAATCATTGTTACATCTGATGCAAAGACAGTTGCGTTACTCTTTACTAAATACTCTCGACTAAATACCTAGGAATTACTATTATGAGGAACTTGAATTGGAAAAACCACATAGATAATATTGTTGGGAAGGTAAAACAAAGACTGCGCTTTGTTGGCAGAACACTTAGGAGATGCGACAAACCCACTAAAGAGACAGCCTACATTACACTTGTCCGTCTTCTGCCGGAATATTGCTGCGCGGTGTGGGATCCTTACCAGGTAGGATTGACGGAGGACATAGAAAAAGTGCAAAGAAGGTCAGCTCGTTTCGTGTTATCGCGCAATAGGGGTGAGAGTGTCACTGATATGATACGCGATCTGGGGTGGCAGTCACTGAAACAATGCGGTTTTCTTTGCGGCGAGATCTATCCACGAAATTTCAATCACCAACTTTGTCTTCCGAATGCGGTTGACACCCATCTACGTAGTGAGAAATGATCTTCATAATAAGATAAGAGAAATCAGAGCTCGAACGGAAAGATTTAGGTGTTCCTTTTTCCCACGCGCATTCGAGAGTGGAACGGTAGAGAAGTAGTACGAAAATGGTTGGATGAACTCTCTGCCAGGCACTTAAGTGTGATTGTAAAACAATAAACTGGTAGCCAAGATAACAGGAATTCTTTTCATTTCATGATTACCGGTTTCGGCGAAACTAAAGCCGCCCTCGTCGGGTCTCAGGACACATACAGGTTACAACATCAAGGCAAGCAATGGTGATATTAACAGTTGCCTACAAAATTGTTGTAAGTAGCACATAGGCGTCCAAGAGAGATGACATTATAAATATTAAATGTCTCCATCACACAAAAGCGCAAGCCAGGTACTACCACAACTCCGGCTCGTGTCTTACTCTACAGGCCGCGTCGCGAGATGACGCTAGCAGAAGAGGCGTTAATGAACGTCACAGCTAGCGTCATAACAGGCTCTGCGTAAGTGGTAACACAACGTCATTAGCGCTTGTACATAATTCTAGAGATCAGTGTATCATGTAAATATATACAAAACTTATGAAAGCTGCAGACCTACTCTACTGCACATCTGCTTGGTCACATATACGACATATCGAAAAGCAAATGCAAATTTCATGAGAACTGTGATATTACAAAAATGTACATCTGTCTGGTCCTATACGTAATAATATACGGGGATCTGCAGGGTTATACACAGCACATCAGTCTGGTGATATATAAAATTTACCGAGAGTATATACAAATTTTAAGAACATTACGGGGTTACACAATGCATACCCGTCTCGTCATACATAAAAAAACTACGAATAAGACACACCTTGCATATGAACGCAGATTTTCCCGGTCATATCAAATGCACATCTGAATGGTTGCATATAAAACATACCGAAAAGAAATACAAATTTTCTGGGACTGCCGAGTTACACAAGTGCACATCTATCTGGTGGTATATAAAACCTACCAAAAGTCATATAAAAATTTAAGAACGCTGCAGGGTTACACAAATGCATATCCGTGTGGTCTTATATTTAAAAAAAAGCACCGATAAAATACACATTGCGTATGAGCCTATGGGTTTTGGTCTTAACAGAACCACAAGTACAACTATGTGGCAGCCTCATGAAAATGAATCACAGTCATCTAACACAACCAATATCAAAAAGTTATGCCACCTTATGTCGACTATATACTTATGTAGTCATTAAAGATCCTGTTCTGTGGTGCACGCGGCGATCGCCTGACCAAAACCAATAAAACGTAAAACTTGGGAGGGGTCTGCCTATCGCCCTAAAATAGGACATTCTCCCCACATTCATAAAAGGGCTCTATAGGACCTCGTCAAAAATACTAAAGAAATTATGGTCTGCAGATTCGAGTTGATCATTAAGCAATAAGTTAGGGTATCTTTTTTGTTTCTATAAATTTGAACGTTTTCTAGCATGTCAAGCTTTTTTCCTTTGGGGGCCCCATGCAAAATCTCCATGTCTCGGCGTATATCTAACACTTTATGCTTAGACTTAAGTGTGATTTGCCGAGTAACCATGTAGATGTAGATGTATAAGAGTTTACTAAATGCGGCTGGTCCCGATGGAGGTTCGAGTCCTCCTTCGGGCATGGGTGTGTGTGTTTGTCCTTAGGATAATTTAGGTTAAGTAGTGTGTAAGCTTAGGGACCGATGACCTTAGCAGTTAAGTCCCATAAGATTTCACGCACATTTGAACATTTTTGAGTTTACTAAATATCTACAAACTGCGCCACACACAAGCACAGACAAATCTGAAAAAAACTCACAAATTATGTCACACATACAAAGTGTATTGTTCACAATTCGATACACAGTAATACAGCTACTTAGAGTGACAACAATTCGTCAATGCTGAAAGCTTCTTCTGCTTGAATGATTTTGTGTTCAAGAGACTACACAAGTTTTTCCATGACCTCCTTTGTGGAAACGTCGCAATGCTTTTACCTTACACGCCTTTCAGTTACTTTCTCCTGGATTGACACAGGGCTTCTTCCGTTCCATTTCTGACTCCATTCATACCCCACAGCGCAGTGGCGCAGAACACCGGTCCCTAAACAAAAGTCTCTCTTCATCGCGTATTTCTTTGCTCGCCTCTGGAACAAAGGAGAAAATAACATGTAGAGGGCGGCGAGGCGGCGCCGTGACGTCGCGCAGACGTCAGGCCGCATGCGGCGCAACTTTATTACCGACAGCCAGCCCGGCGGCCCCCCTTTGTCAGGAGGTCACGCAACAGCCGCGCCTGCAACCCGGCAACCAGGTCAGCGGCGGCGGATTGTTACGCTACTACACACAGGCATGCCGCCTAGCTCCTTTTGTCCGTACTGCAGTCCGCCGGAGAGTTATTCTCAAGAAAAACAGTTCAAAACGTAGAGAGTTATCTGAAAAGTGTGAGCATATAGTCTAGGCCTAGAAATTTTCTAATCACTACTTGTGCTCACGGAAAGAAATGAAGATTTCTAATCCACTTACTATATTTTTGTATCACGTTCCGCAGGTATCTTATGTAACTAATGCGATAATCGGTACTGGGTTCCATTAAGATTGTAAGAATAAACGTCTCTTTTGAACTTTGTTCAAGTTTAGATGGTTCAAATGGCTCTGAGCACTATGGGACTCAACTGCTGAGGTCATAAGTCCCCTAGAACCTAGAACTACTTAAACCTAACTAACCTAACGACAACACACACATCCATGCCCGTGGCAGGATTCGAACCTGCGACCGTAGCGGTCGCGCGGTTCCAGACTGTAGCGCCTAGAAACGCTCGGCCACCAGCGGCCGGCTCAGGTTTAGATATGGTAGTACTGTCCCGTCCGTTCACCGCCTGCTAAACCTCACCAAAATCTGGAATTTTTTTTTCTAGGCAGGTATCACTTAGCTGCAACTGGTTAGTGCAAGATGTGATCTTCAAGGAGTATGCAAAGAAGCCTCACCTTCATAACACGGTAAACAAGTCGCCTTGCTTTGATAAAACCAGTATCAACCTCTTCTTGTAGAACTGCTGTGCATGGCGACGTCGTCGTTGGAGATAGGCAAGTCCGTCACATCTCGCAGTTGTCGATATGAAATCCACCAGTCTGTTACTTTTAGATGATGTCGCTTTCGGTGCAGAGGAAGCGCTGGTCGTGGGCTCGACGGATCAGGTCTACAGCTGCAACGGTGAATTGTGAAGTGCATTCTCAACTACTGAGTTTGTCACTAAACCGCGTACAAGGATTTAAAAAATAATTTCGTGTAATTATCCTGTTACCCTGTAGTGTTGTCACATACACTGCACTTTCACCTCATTCGTTGCATATTAATTTCCTACCCAGCAGGTGTAGGGAGATAAGATAGATGACACTTATGAAGCACATACGCGACCTCAGACTAACACACCGTGAATATGCAAATACACTACTGGCGATTAAAACTGCTACACCAAGGAGAAATGCAGATGATAAACGGGTATTCATTGGACAAATATATTATACTAGAACTGACATGTCATTACATTTTCACGCAATTTGGGTGCATAGATCCTGAGAAATCAGTATCCAGAACAACCACCTCTGGCAGTAATAACGGCCTTGATACGCCTGGGCATTGATTCAAACAGAGCTTGGATGGCGTGTACAGGTATTGCCGCCCATGCAACTTCAACACTATACCACAGTTCTTAAGGGTAGTGACGGGCGTATTGTGACGAGCCAGTTGCTCGGCCACCATTGACCAGACGTTTTCAATTGGTCAGAGATCTAAAGAATGTGGTGTCCAGGGCAGCAGTCAAACATTTTCTGT
This sequence comes from Schistocerca nitens, assembly GCF_023898315.1. Classification (NCBI taxonomy): domain Eukaryota; kingdom Metazoa; phylum Arthropoda; class Insecta; order Orthoptera; family Acrididae; genus Schistocerca; species Schistocerca nitens. Next base: position 51,210,853 of record NC_064618.1, on the reverse strand, counting down.
ATCCAGAAAAGCCCGTACAGGACCTGCAACATGTGGTCGTGCATTATCCTGCTGAAATGTAGGGTTTCGCAGGGATCGAATGAAGGGTAGAGCCACGGGTCGTAACACATCCGAAATGTAACGTCCACTTTTCAAAGGGCCGTCAATGCGAACAAAAGGTGACCGAGACCATGATGATGCTGTAAACAGAACCTGGATTCATCCGAAAAAATGACGTTTTGCCATTCGTGCATCCACGTTCGTCGTCGAGTACACCATCGCAGACGCTCCTGTCTGTGATGCAGCGTCAACGGTAACCGCAGCCACGGTGTCCGAGCTGATAGTCCATGCTGCTGCAAACGTCGTCGAACTGTTCATGCAGATGGTTGTTGTCTTTCAAACGTTCCCATCTGTTGACTCAGCGTTCGAGACGTGGCTGCACGATTCATTACAGCCATGCGGATAAGATGCCTGTCATCTCGACTGCTACTGATACGAGGCCGTTGGGATCCAGCACGGCGTTCCGTATAACCCTCCTGAACCCACCGATTCCATATTTTGCTAACAGTCATTGGATCTCGACAAACGCGAGCAGCAATGTCCCGATACGATGAATCGCAATCGCGATAGGCTACAATCCGACCTTTATCACAGTTAGAAACTTGTTGGTACGCATTTCTCCGCCTTACAGGAGGCATCACGACAACGTTTCACCAGGCAACGCCGGTCAACTGCTGTTTGTGTATCAGAAACCGGTTGGAAACTTTCCTTATGTCAGCACGTTGTAGGTGTCGCCACCGGCGCCGACCTTGTGTGAATGCTCTGAAAAGCTAATTATTTGCATATCACAGCATTTAGGTTTTACTGTTTTTCCTCAAGATGCTTTCTTCCGCTTTCCTTATACATTCTTGCCCATTCCGATCTTGAATTACGTCTCGAATTACTGATTACCTCACCCCGGTGTCGCCGACCGAGGTGGCCGGCGGGTCTAGGCGCTACCACTACTACCGCGGGACCACTACGGTAGCAGGTTCGAATCCTGCCTCGGGCGTGGATGTGTGTGATGTCCTTAGGTTAGTTAGCCTTAAGTAGTTCTAAGTTCTAGGGGACAGATGACCTCAGAAGTTAAGTCCCATACTGCTCAGAGCCATTTGAACCATTTTGAACCCTGGTGTCTTTTACAGCTTTTGCAGTTCCAGGCGGCGAAAATGAACGGAGCTTGTCCTAGTTTGTGGGTGCTTTAACTGTTGACAGGCCGCCAAAATTTTAAATTCATTACGTATCCAGCATTAGACAGTGAAAGGTAACAGCAACGTACCTATTGGAGGTAGTCACTGATTTGTTCGGTAGTGCGAAAGGACGGAGGATATCACATCTCTAATAAGAAACAAAAGGAATGACATGAGTTTTCATAAATTCTGAAACTAGAATTAAGCAGAATAGAATATTTATTTGGAAATTTGTGGTAAGGACCTCTGGGACCAAACTGCTGAGGTCATCGATCCCTTGGCTTACAAACTACTACTTGATCTACCTTAAACTAACTTACGCTAAGGACAACATACACCTATGCCCGAAGGAGGACTCGAACCTCCGACTGGGGGAGCCGCGCGAACCGCGACAGGACGCCTGAGACCGGGCAGTTACCCCGCGCGGCTTATAATGTTTATCACAGTACAGCCTTCAGTGACGTTACGAAATGATAAACAATATTGACCACCATAGTTAGGTACGCTGAACTATAATCAAGCTGGAGAGAGAGTACTGGACCATGAGGCCGTTGGTTCGCGGTTGTAGCACATGGTACTTGGAATTGCCAAGCGAAACAAATGAAGTGCGTGCGGGAGGGACATTAGTAAGTTCGGTTCAAGCTAAATTGTGACTAACTGCAAAGCGTTTAATGAGCCTACAGTTCGACGCGTCCGCTGTGGTCACGAAGAAGTAGGAGCTGGTCCACCTTTAGCCCAAACAGCTACATTGGTGCCACACTCCTGTAAGCTTCAACCCTTTTTTCTTGGATAAAAAAAAACAGGGCCTATGTCAACTACGTGGTAAGGCAGGCGCCACATCCTGTCTGTTGAGACATCGGGGACCACGTCTTTTTGTTGACATAAGTTTCCTATTGTCGCTGACTTCCAGTCGTCAGAAAGGTGGCTCCTACTATATCCATATGCCTCCACGAGGAAGAACAATGACCGTTACAAACTTGAGCAGTGATCTCATTCGGATCTCTGGGAGAGGACTGCAAAGGTGGTGAGAAAGGGGGGGGGGGGGGGAGGTACCATGAGCAAAATATGTCATAACCAACGACGGGATAACATTCTACGAGGCGGAGCATGGAATGTCACAAGTTTGAAAGTAGCAGGAAAGCTAGAAAATATGTAGAGGCAAACAAATAGCTCAATCTAGTTACAGTTGGCATCAGTGATGTGAAATGGAAAGAAGATAACGATTTCTGGTCAAATGAAGATAGGATAATATCAACAGCAGCAGTAAATGGTGTAAGTAGGCTGTTTAGGTTTTTTTATTGGTAACGCCGCCTCTGTATGAAAATCACTGGCTGTGCTGTGTGCAGTCTGTGGCTGCTTTGCAATGTTGTAATACTCAACCATTGTAGTGTTGGGCAGCGGCAGCTGGATGTGAACAGCGCGTAGCGTTGCGCAGTTGGAGGTGAGCCGCCAGCAGTGGTGGATGTGGGGAGAGAGACGGCGGAGTTTTGTAATTTGTCATGAACTGCTATATATATGATGATATCAAGGTAAATACATTCTTTGTTCTCTATTAATATCTTTCATTTGCTAACTATCCCTATCAGTAGTTAGTGCCTTCCATAGTTTGAATCTTTTATTTAGCTGGCAGTAGTGGCGCTCGCTGTATTGCAGTAGCTTGAGCAGCGAAGATTTTTGTGAGGTAAGTGATTTGTGAAAGGTATAGTTTAATGTTAGTCAGGGCCATTCTTTTGTAGGGATTTTTTTGAAAGTCAGATTGCGTTGCGCTAAAAATATTGTGCGTCAGTTTAAGCACAGTCGTGTGTATAAAATGATAAAAGGGGACGTTTCATATGTCGACCCTTAGCCTGGGATACCTCACTGTAATCTTCTGATTTTTTCTTATAGTTTGTGTAATTAGTGTAGATTTTGTTTATTGCTAGCGCGTAATTATAGAGAGAATTTCCATTGTAGTTGTAGTTTTTCAATGTTGTACAGTAAAATAGTTGTGGCATGCATGTAGATTTGTACCAAGTATTTCGCAGCTGCAATTAACTAGATATTATTTTCAGTGTTAAGTTAATGTGTTCTCTTATCTTTGCTCTTCAAATTGTGTTTTTCTGTGTTGTCGTGTGAAATACTGTGACAATAATGGCGTGTGACAAACGTAATACTAGGCTCCAAAGTAAACTGAGAAATGACAGTGAAAACGAAAGCAGTGTGTTAGCGCCACCGAGTAATGAATTAACTGATGTTCAAAGTAGTAATTTCGTAACTGTGTATAGTGAAATGGAGCGGGCGTCAAATAATGGCGTAGACAATGTAACAAGTAGTGGACAGGGAAGCATTATCGATCGATCGGTCGGCAATAGCTCGCCTCAGGAATCCGAAATGACACGACACAATCTCGCAAATGCTGTGGATTCAGGATTTGGGTCCTCACCGTTTTCTCAAATGAGTCAAGACACATTTTCTGCCTGTCAAAATGTGAATGTTGCCGGTGAAAATGCACTGCCAAAAAGCATAGAGAAACAGATTCCGGACACTAATACATTATTATTGCAATTAATGCAACAAATGCTACAAAAGTTAGACAGAATGGAACAAAAGCTTCAAAAATTAGACACAATGGAAGAACACCAGAGACAAACACAGCAACAGTTAGACGCAATGGAACAAAATCTTCACACCACGTTTGAACAAACACGTGAAGATTTGACTACTGAGTTACATGAAATCGAATCGAAATGTCAAACAGTCTGTAACGACGTAAAAACACAAATTTGTGAGCATTTTCAACCTATTTTTTCGCGGCATGAAAATGCATTACAGAATCACGAAGCAGCCATAAAAGAACTGCAAACTACTGTTCATGAAAATCATGAGACCTTACAAGCTAAATTTGGCTCAGTTGCATCTACCGATTCGGTTACGCAACTTGCAAAAACTCAGGAAAATTTGAAGGACACAGTAGATTCGATTTCAACACAAATGGACACTCTGAAACTTGGTTCAGAAAAACACACTGAGGAAATGTGTTTACTATCGGAGAAAGTAGCCGAGCTTTCGGATCAGGTCACTAATTTATCTACAAAGGTAGATGATGATCTGAATGACACAAAACCGGTAGTCTTTAATGACACAGAAGAGAGCGAACAAATTAGGAAACTGAAACAAAATCTGAATCAAATTAATACGCAACACCAAAGAGAAATCCGGGAAGTACAAGATCAGCTAACACAAGTAATACAAGAATTACGTATTTCAGAGGACACTCGCGCTCCAACATGGGAAGAGGGACATAGAAATACGGAAAAGCCGCAACATAATAACACAGAAATTGGCAATGTGCACCGAATTTTGAGATGGAACCGCCGACACGACCTAACAATGACCGATATGCTACTCGCCGACACGATGATTTTTACTATAAGCGGTTCACAAAAAAAAAAAAAAAAAAAAAAAAAAGGGAGGCAGAATAACTTCAGACGCAACAGTTCGGCGCACAGTTACGATTCAGGGAGAAATTCTCCACCACGTGACGGACAAGGAAGAAACTATGTAAACTACCGACATAACGACAGACCTGAATTTCATCAGAACTGGCGGGATTCTAACAGAGCTGGGCCCTCTGGGCAACGTGAATTTGTAGAAGCTAGATCTAATCCCAATAACGACGCGCGCCAACAAGGGAACAGACAATGACTCGCACCGCAGGGAGACACCTGCGCCGGCTGGCTCCGAGAAACATAACATAGCGCTAACCTTGAGAAAAATTCCAGTGTTCCTTACCGACGTATACCACTTGATAATTGCGTTAAAGTTAAAACTCTGCGTACTAGGAAGAGTAAAGGTTTACACCACATTTCACATGTAAAACCGTTTATTGAAAGATAATCTGCTCTTTTTAATGCAACATTTTGGTTTATTTGAAAATACATTCTGGATTTACTTTATGTGAGATACCAGAGGACACAGTGGTTAGTTTATGTGACAGCTACACGATGTTATCACGACGCTACTAATGAGTGACTATTTATAATGTTGTTTTTTCAGTGTATCTGTTTTTATGAAATCTTCTGGAAAGTATAACATGTTTTAGTAGTAACTTTTTTGGTATAGCTACAATGAGGCAGCCTTTTCCGTAGTACAACAATACGTTACAGCACAGTACTTTCTTCATCACAACAATAAGCGTAATAACTAAGATATCTATACGCAAAGCATTTCACTTCTGTTTATCATGAGGTAAGTACATTGACTTCTGCAGAACTTAGCTTTCGGAGGACGATAACTACGACACTTCCACAGAGATTATCTTACAACATGACGCACAGTTTAGCGCTACAGGACACGTATTTGAGTGATTAATTTTGTACTTAAAACATTTATTTTTAAAGATTTTTGAATTGCAAAGAAAGTTTTCCGTGATACATTTCATTCCATTGCTGTAATCTGTAACACCTGAGGGTATAATTACATTAATCCTCAGGGGGGTACACGCTTACTTTGTGTACCATGTGTGTGGCAACCACAAGGAACCCTAGCTAATATGGTATTTACTTATACAACTTTACACATTGGTACCATATTTCTCTAACACACAAATTACACAGCTATCTGATCATGCAACTGAGAGATAAACATTTTTTTTTACTACATCAGTGACACATGTTTACGCAATTACACAGTTGGATAACTTCACACTTACGAAATTGTATGTTGTTTGTACTTTGTGAACTGTTCATATTTTTTCAGAACCATTGTGATACTATGAGAGATTTGAATGATATATTTGGTAAGGGAGCATGATTTTAAAGTACGTTTGAGGTAGATGACACTTTTGACATGAGCAGAGAATTTTTTTTAAGTTTTGATATTATTGGAGGAAGCTACGACGATTTTGAGAGTTGACTGAGGTGTTATGATGTTATTTTTACGACGACTATGTGTATTATGTTGTTGCGGTATGTTTATGATCAATAAGCTGATGCTATATAAGGAATGTGATTACGTGTTTATATGTATATGAATAATGAATAGAAGTTAGGGACTATGGTGTGTAAAAAAGGTTGTTGGAAACTAAGAATCGTACTTTAAGAGTTATGAAATGTGTGTATATGCGTGAATGTATCACAATGCTGGCGAAAATTTTTTGGACGCTGTTATATTTATAGGATTTTGTTTCTACAGATTTGTAACGTAAATTCTTGACCTATGAAATTTTTATATGAGACTGTCACTGTAGCGGAAACTGGTGTCGTAAATATTTCGGTAAGAAAGTTAAGTGACCAACTGCACGTAATGCGTCATGGGCACCCAGATGGGCGACAGCCGCCCGAGAAAAAAAAAAGCCATTAGCGTGTGCCTTCCAGCGGCACAGGTAGAAAAAAAAGAGGGGAGGCCATTATCCTCACTATTGACATTCTCGTAAATACGACACGCGCAAACTTGAAAACATGATTACACTGTAAAGTTCTTAATTTATGATATTTACTAAAATGCCTAATGAAACGAGGAGAAACATTTCACGGCTATTGTCGTGCTAGTTGAGAGAAATGCCATATGGCTTGCTTTATGTATTTATTAACTCATTTTGTTTAATATCTAGTTTCTAGCTGCACTGCAGCATTGGTTAAAATAAAATTTAATAGATGTACTAATATAAATATTTTATGCCTACAGATCCAGTAAATAATTTTATGATCTATTCAAAAACACGAAGGAGCATAAAAAGATATTTCCCTTCACAGGAATTGCATACGGAATTTTCTTTTCAACTACTGGGTAATTTTTTTTGGTAGAATAACTTCTTGTGGTGCACCACTTTAATTACATACACATTAAGATGTGAATAGACATTTCCCTTATCTGCATTGTTGTCTTTACTGTACTATTTTTCTGCTTGAGCGTTGTCATGTTTAGATATAATTTATTGCTTTTGCTTCTGCTGTTTGCCAGGCATAGTGTTATTGAATTTGACTTTGTATTATTCTGTTAAGCCAGTTTTACTAATGATTTATTTTTATTGTTTGCTCCACATTGCCTTAGATTAGTTGTAATATTACAATTGCTTTGCTAATTTCTTAATGCAGCTTGCTTCGCAAATCTGCGTCTTTTTTCATTGCTGTTTATATTAATTGTTTTATGTGATGCTGCATTGCCTCGTCCATTGGTATATATATCTGAGCTCAGTAGATTTAAGTTAGCTTAAGAGGGGGTAGACTATATAAGAAACTAACTATGATGAATTGGAAGCAATGCATTAACAAGGTATATGAACAAGATTTGGGCCAAATGAGTATTGTACAATGAGAAATAATTATTTTGAGAGAAATATGGATAGAATACAGGAAGGAGGTTTAGATAGGACCTTTTGGAAATAATGAAGAACGCAGGGAGATCTCTGAGAAGTAAAGAAAGTTTTGTTTGCAAAATACTGCAGTAAAACAAACCCTGTCCTTTCCTTGTGTTATCCCACTATGTGTTTGTGTACCCTTGTGTATTTGTTTTCTTCCTGTCTCTGTGTACTGTTTCATAGAATTTTTTTCTCTTCTAATACTAAGTTACATTCACTATGATGAGGAATACTGTTATCCTCAAATACAATTGGCATTAATAATATGTTATTTACTTTGTAAAGATGTTTAAACATTATTTCTTCTGTTTTGTTTTAATGCTCATGTGTGAAGTTGATATTCCAAACGTTATTCTGATCTTTTATGTATGTACTTATGTCAAAATTCCTATAACATTGATGTATATGTTATTTCGATTCTTTTGTAAAGCCTGTATTACAAATGTTCTCTGTATTGTTATGTTCTTTAATGATGTATTTTGTACCTTTGTAATTGTATTCACATGTTATAAAATTGTAATTGTCACCAGTTTATCAAACTAAGTAACTTGTAAGCATTCATTTCACCGCACACATTTCTGTTGGTCATAGTATATGGACAATATGTGAGAAGTAGGGACTATTAGTGTTTGCACGTGTGTTAATAATTCAGCAAGGGACTGGATAACAGCATTGTTGGTTCTAAGGACAATTCCAAAAACTTTGTGAGTGCACAAGTGGTGGTTATGGACTTGCTATATTAGCCGCAAGACTCTTCAGTGGTGATTGTGCACCTGCACAGTCGCAACAGATCGCTGCTGGCCATCTCTACAAGGACTGCAGTGGGTCTGCACCTGTGGTGGCCCACCAGTGCCATTATGTACCATTATCTCTGCAAGGACTACAGTGGGTCTACATCTTTGATGATCCATCAATACCATTATTTCTACAAGGACTGCAGTGGGTCTGCACCTCTGGTGGCCCACCAGTACCATTATCTCTACAAGGACTACAGTGGGTCTACATCTTTGATGATCCATCAATACCATTATTTCTACAAGGACTGCAGTGGGTCTGCACCTCTGGTGGCCCACCAGTACCATTATCTCTACAAGGACTACAGTGGGTCTACATCTTTGATGATCCATCAATATCATTATTTCTACAAGGACTGCAGTGGGTCTGCACCTCTGGTGGCCCACCAATACCGTAATCTCTACCAGGACTGCAGTGGGTCTGCTCTGTGATGACCTACCTACCAATCTTCTTCAAAACTTCGACTGACTCCGCTGTGGGTTTGCTCTGTTGTGGCCCATTAACTGTCAGCATGTCAAGAGTCAGCACTGTCTTTCCATTGGAAGGACAACGCTACTTCTTCAAGACTGCATGGAAATGCACTACTTCCGTGTGCATTTTCTTTTACTGCTCAGACTTTGAGAAAAACACTGCAATGTGATGAATGATCAGGACTGTCTTTATGGACTGTGAGAAAATTTTAGCTTTTGACCAACATTGTATCAATAAGTGTGTGCATTTGATTTCTTTGTATTGTAATTATGAAAATTTTTTTCAAATCTGTATTGGCCACTGCCCAAAAAAATTTGTAAAATTTTTTGTGGGGAGCATGGGGGCTATGTAAGTAGGCTGTTTAGGTTTTTTTATTGGTAACGCCACCTCTGTATGAAAATCACTGGCTGTGCTGTGTGCAGTCTGTGGCTGCTTTGCATTGTTGTAATACTCAATCATTGTAGTGTTGGGCAGCGGCAGCTGGATGTGAACAGCGCGTAGCGTTGCGCAGTTGGAGGTGAGCCGCCAGCAGTGTGGTGGATGTGGGGAGAGAGACGGCGGAGTTTTGTAATTTGTCATGAACTGCTGTATATATGATGATATCAAGGTAAATACATTCTTTGTTCTCTATTAATATCTTTCATTTGCTAACTATCCCTATCAGTAGTTAGTGCCTTCCATAGTTTGAATCTTTTATTTAGCTGGCAGTAGTGGCGCTCGCTGTATTGCAGTAGCTTGAGCAGCGAAGATTTTTGTGAGGTAAGTGATTTGTGAAAGGTATAGTTTAATGTTAGTCAGGGCCATTCTTTTGTAGGGATTTTTTTGAAAGTCAGATTGCGTTGCGCTAAAAATATTGTGCGTCAGTTTAAGCACAGTCGTATGTATAAAAAGATAAAAGGGGACGTTTCAATGGTACAACGGAAGTAAGATTCGTTATGATGAGAAAAGTAGACCAGAGAATGAGCTACCGTGAACAGTTCAGCCAAAGGGTTGTTCTCATCAGAACTGACAGCAAACCAAAACTGACAACGATAGTTAGGTATAGACGCCGATGTCGCAAGCAGAAAATATAGAGCTAGAGGAAGTATACGAGGATACTGAATGGGTAAAGGCAGATAAAAATATAATAATCACGAGGCTGTGGAAGGTGGTTGTAAGGTAAGGAATAGAAGAAAGTTTTATGGGAGAATGTGGGCTGGATAATAGGGATGGGGGAGGAGAAAGATTGAGTTCTACAAAAACTTTCAGATGTTAATAGCCAGTACTCTGTTGACGAATCACAAGAGGAGGAAGTATACTTGGAAAAGACTGAGTGACATCAGAAGATTCCAGATTCTGAAATCAGCTATTGGATTGTAACGTGTACCCTGGTGCATATTTAGTCTCAGATCACAATTTAGTAATGACGAAGTGCAACAAAATAGGATATTGAAAAACTGAGGCATGATGAGACGCGTTTAAAGTTCACTAAGGTTGTGATGCTGTGAAAGGGAATAACACACTAGGAAGGTCAGTTGAAGAGCATCTCTAAGAGCAATCATGTTGGAGGCTGTCAGACATTGGGAAAAGGAAGGTAGCTCCGAAGAACTCTTGCGTAACAGACAAAATACTTCAGTTGATCGAAGAAAGGAGGAAATACAAAAAATTGAGCGAAAGATAGAAATATAGCAATATAAATCATTTAGGAATGAAATAACCGGAAAGTGCAGGGCAGTCAAGGCGAAATGCTTGCAGGAAACATTTGAAGAAATAGAAAAAGAGGGTTCAAATGGCTCTAAGCACGGAGGTCATCGGTCGCCTAGACTTAGAACCACTTAAACCTAACTAACCTAATGACAGCACACACATCCCTGCCCGAGGCAGGATTCGAACTTGCGACCATAGCAGCAGCGCGGTTCCGGATTGAGGCGCCCATAACAGCTCGGTCACAGCAGCCGGCTTCGAAAAAGAAATGACCATCAGAAGGACCGGCAGCTTATAGAAAAGTGATAACATCCTATGTTGAAATTAAAAGCAGGTATAGTAAAGTTAATGATGCAGTGGGAATTCCACTTTTAAAGGCACAGGAGAGAGAAGATGCAAGGTGAGGCCTGTAAGAGGGGGAGGGGGGGGGCGGAGGCCTTGTCGCAAGACTTGATAGAAGAAGAATGTGGACTCGATAAGGAAGATACAGGTGATCCAGTATCAGAGTTCAAAAGTGCTCTGGATGACTTGAGTTTACGTAAAGCAGAAGGTATAGATAACATTCCATCAGAATTTCTAAATTCATTGGGGGAAATGGCGGACAAGCAACTATTCACGTATGTGTGTAGAAAGGAAAGGTAAAGGCACCAGAGAGGCAGGTCTGCCATCGAGTAGAGGCTCAGTGAGCATACGATAATTGCACAGTCAGCAACTGTCAGCACTTTTTTATCATTGCATCTGGCCATGTGCACGAAGGCCACAGCGGGACTCCTGACACCATTGCGTCATTGTCCTATGAAGGCCACCTACACCTTGTGCATCCCACCACGAGCGCTCTCATACCCATTCGCCCCTGCTTGACCAACAGTGCACAAGTTCAGCTTACCACCCCTTTATTTTTGACATAATACGAAATTCGTTATTGGTAAAGGACTGTATTTAATACCACAAAGCGTGGCAGGGCAGCATTTAAATTTGTCCTGAGCCTTGTGGATAGACATCGATGAACTGCAAGTGTTGTAAGATGCAGATAATTTTAACCAGTAGTGATAACAATGCCTAGTGTGTTGGGGAAATCTTTGGTGTTACGTCACTCGTGCTGGACTGATATTGAAATTGCTCATCAATATTTTAAAAAGTTTTAGTCTTCACTTACTTATTTTGAAGTTTATTTGTGTTAATATTTGTTGTAAATGTAACTCATTAGTGGGATTAATGTCAGTCTTTCTTCCAGTGTTGTTGACTCGAGTGGTCTGTTACTCGTTAGTGTGCTTACGTCTTTCGCCCAACCCTCACGCCTCAGTAATGTGTTTATATTTTATGGTGTGCGGTTGCAGCTGTAGCGGTTATAAAGCCAAGTACTGACAAAGTTATTTGTGCACTGTTATACAGTTAGTAAATTCAATAGTTTTCAGCGGTGTTCCGTGCTGTTTGTGGCGAAATAAAGATTTGATAAACTTTTGGAAACATTCGCTTGCAGTGTTTTTTAGAGTTTTCTGTGCGTTTAAGTCGTTTAGTAAATTTCGTGCTTTAGTTTTCAGCTGATGTTTCTTATGGTTTCTAGTGAAATATTTCAGAAAAGTTTTCATTAATTGTTTTAATTTCGTTGAGTATTCCAGCGACGGCTTGAATTTTTCGGTTTAGCTAATATTTTTTTGAAGTTTCGTTGGCGTTGGTATTAGTTTTGGTTTAATCACATTAATAAAAGTAGTTGCCTTCTTAGTAGAGAGATATTTCGAGACCGCTATTGTTAGTTCCATTAATAGTTCTAGTGGTGTAACTGAACTTAGGTTATGTAGTTTTTTTTTTTTCAGTAACTGTAAAATTTTACCATGAGTGAGAAGTGTGGGCTCTGTCATAGGTTGGTGAGTAGTGGGGTTTGTGTGATCTGTTCAATTATTTTCATGGGGGGGGGGGGGGGGGAACGCAGTGGAGTAGCCAGTGAGCATTCTAGCAAGATCCTCTCCTGAAAATGCAGAATCTGTAGTAGAAATAAGTTGATAGAGGAGCAGGAGCGTAAGATATGTGTCCTTCATGTACATTTACAACACGCAAAGGAGGAACTAGATAGGTTGAGGAGGGCGAAGGGATTTGGGAAACGAGAAATAGCAATTGGCAAGAAGGCAGCTAGAGGGAGGAGGTATTGGTTCAAATGGCTCTGAGCACTATGGGACTCAACTGCTAAGGTCATAAGTCCCCTAGAACTTACAACTACTTAAACCTAACTAACCTAAGGACAACACACACATCCACGCCCGAGGCAGGATTCGAACCTGCGACCGTAGCGGTCGCGCGGTTCCAGGCTGTAGCGCCAGAACCGCTCGGCCACGAGCGGCCGGCGGAGGAGGTATTCAGACAGTTATATTTCGCATATATGCAATAGATTTGACCAGCTGTCAGAGTTGAGTGGAGAGGATCCTCTTGTAGTCGTAGGTGTAGGGAAGATACAGCAGTGCTCAGCAGTCAGCAGGTTAATGTCAGTTGCAAAGTCTAACAGAAAGAAGGTTCTGCTGCTAAGTATTTCGTAAAGCAGAGGTGTGGGCCAGCTGTTGCAGGAAGTGTTGGGTAGTGAGTAGCAGGTCACCAGCATTGTGAAGCCTAGTGCAGAGTTGGCTCAAGTGACTGACAGCTTAGGGGCATTATGTAGGAATTTTACGAAGGAGGACCAGGTAGTGATTGTGGATGGAGCAGGGAATAGTCTTGATAGGGACGGGGAATATGATGTAGGTGGTGAACTACACAAACTGGCGGCACTAATGTGCATTTCATGCAACTGTTTCAGCTTCATGAACGGCCTCATCTTAATGCGGCTGTTAGGCTCGTTAACATGGGTCTGGCGAGGGCACTGACGGTAAAGGACATGGCTCACATTGGAGTGGTGCCAGTTACGTCTATCAGTAGATCGGGTTTCACTAGGCTTTGCTTGCACCTCAATAGGCGTGGGAAGGGGAGGCAGGAAAAGCGTATAGGTGACAGTGTAATGGGTGGTGGTGGGATCGCTCATGGATAAGTTCCTGTAGTTGTTGGTGTTAGAGCTGCATCTTTTTTAGACTGAAGTCAGCTGACAGGTATACCTGCTTAAAGGGAGTCACTCTAACTAAGGGCTCATCTTCAGAGGAAGTCATGCTTCCAAGCACAGAAGGAATTAGCATATTTCATCAAAATATGTGTGTCATTAAAGATAAAGTTAGTAAACTGCTTATAGATGTTGACTCTGAAATTATTGGTAGGTGGGAGCACCACTTAAATAATTTCATAATTCAGAGGCTTCCTTCACCAGCATACAGATTAGCTGGCTATTTTTCAAGGAGTTCCTTGCAGGGTGGGGGAGTGGCCATGTACGTAAAAACAGTATTCCATTTGAGTCCATAGACGCACTGTACTGAACAGATATTTGAATGTGCAGGGGCAGTTAAATTTAGTGAAACTACTAATTGTTGTTGTTTATGGGTTCCCTAATTCTGACATCAGAGCATTTCTGCTCAAGGGAGAGAGGGTCTTGATTCACTTTATAGGAAGTACCAGAAATTAGTTACATGTGGTGACTTCAATAGTAATTTTGTATATGATGGTGCAAGAAAAAGGATGTTGGTAGATCTCCTAAATTCATATGATCTGATGCAGACTGCGTTTTATTGAGCTAGGGTGCAGGGGAACAGTAGCACAGCCAAAGACAATATTTTTATTCATTCTTCATTACTAGTTGGGTATTCTGTTAGTAAAAGGGTGAATGGCCTTTCAGACCATGATTCACAAATTTTAACACTAAAAGGCTTTTGTACTCAAACAAATGTCACATATAATTACAAACTATGCAGGAAAGTTAACCCAACAGCAATAGAGTATTTTAAACCTCGCCAAGGAAGAAGAGCGTCAGGACTTTTATAGTACTGATAACATAGATGACAAATATAATGCTTTCTTAACACATTTCTCATGCTATTTGAGAGTTGCTTTCCATTAGAACGTTCTAAACGAGGTAGTAGCAGTAAAAGGCAGAATTGATGGCTGATTGGGGGGGGGGGGGGGGGTTATCATGTAGAACAAAGTGGGAATTATATCAAAATTTTAGAAGTAGCCACAATCAAGCTACAGTGGTCCATTACAAACAGTACTGTAACGTGCTTAAAAATTTTATTAGGAAGGCAAAGAGTATGTGGTACGCCATTAGAATAGCTAATTCACAGGATAAAATTAAAACCACATGGTCAGTTGTGAAGGAAGTGTCTCGCCAGCAGCACAAGGTCGATGATATAAAGTCAGATAGTAGTAAAAATATTTCTGTTACTGACAAATCAGATATATGTACAGTATTTAACAATAATTTCCTGAGAATCGCTGGTGAATTAAATCAAAATTTAGTTTCTACAGGGAATCATATAACTCTCTTGGAAAATGCCTTTCTGAGACTGATGTCTGAAATACTCCTGTGATACAGACAAGGGGGAGACTGAGCCAACAATTAAATCGCTGAAGGAGTCTCATGGATATATTGGAGTGCCTAGCAGAATATTAAAGTACTGTGCTACACATGTTAGCCCTATATTTAGCCATATTTGTAATTTTTACATCACGAGTGGTCAGTTTCATGAACGATTAAAGTACTTAGTAGTAAAGCCGCTTTATAAAAAGGGAGAAAGGGATGATTTAAATAATTTTAGACCTATTTCTATGCCATCAGTGTTTGCTAAAGTTATTGAAAAGGATAATTGATCATTTTATATCACACGATTTGCTATCAGATGTACAGTTGGCTTTAGAAGTCGTTTAGCAACTGAAAATGCTACATTGTCTTTTCCCTATGAGGTACAGGATGGGTTAAACAAAAGGTTTCGAACGATAGGCATATTTCTTGATTTAGCTAAGGCGTTTGATTGTGTTGACCACAAACCAGTGCTCGAGAAGTTGAACCATTAAGGAATACGGGGAGCAGCTCACAATTGGTTCACCTCGTACTTTAGCAGCTTTAGCAACAGACAGCAAAGGTAATAATTCAGTGTTGAGAATGGCTGCGATGTGGGGCCTGAGTGGGGTATGGTCAAAAGGGGGGTGTCCCAGGAATCAGTGTTGGGGCCACTCCTGTTCCTTACTTATACAGGGTGGTCCATTGATCGTGACCGTACCAAATATCTCACAAAATAAGCGTCAAACGAAATTACTACAAAGAACGACACTTGTCTAGCTTGAAGGTGGAAAACAGATGGCGCTACGGTTGGACCGCTAGATGGCGCTGCCATAGGTCAAACGGATATAAACTGCGTTTTTTTAAAATAGGAACCCCCATTTTTCATTACATCTTCATGTAGTACGTAAAGAAATATGAATGTTTTAGTTGGACCACTTTTTTGCTTCGTGAGATGGCACTGTAATAGTCACAAACGTATAAGTACGTGGTATCACGTAACATTCCGCCAGTGTGGACGGTATTTGCTTGGTGATACATTACCCGTGTTAAAATGTGCCGTTTACCAATCGGGGAAAAGGTCGATATCGTGTTGATCTATGGCTATTGTGATCAAAACGCCCAACAGGCATGTACTATGTATGCTACTCGGTATCCTGGACGACATCATCCAAGTGTCCGGACCGTTCGCCGGAGAGTTACGTTATTTAAGGAAACAGGAAATGTTCAGCCACATGTGAAACGTCAACTACGACCTGCAACAAATAGGTGTTTTATCTGTTGTCCCGGCTAATCCGCACATCAGTAACCGACAAATTGCGCGAGAATCGGGAATCTCAAAAAATGTCGGTGTTGAGAATGCTACATTAACATCGATTGCACCCGTACCATATTTCTATGCACCAGGAATTGCACGGTGACGACTTTGAACGACGTGTACAATTCTGCCACTGGGCATAAGTGAAATTACGGGACGATTACAGATTTTTTTGCACACGTTCTATTTACCGACGAAGCGTCATTCACAAACAGCGGTAACGTAAACCGGCATAATATGCACTATTGGGCAACGGAAAATCCACGATGGCTGCTACAAGTGCAACATCAGCGACCTTGGCTGGTTAATGTTTGCTGCGGCATTATGGGAGGAAGGATAATTGGCCCCCATTTTATCGATGGCAATCTAAATGGTGCAATGTATGCTGATTTCCTACGTAATGTTCTACCTATGTTACTACAAGATGTTTCACTGCATGACAGAATGACGGTGTACTTCCAACATGATGGATCTCCGGCACATAGCTCGCGTACGATTGAAGCAGTTTTGAATAGTATATTTCATGACAGGTGGATTGGTCGTCGAAGCACCATACCATGGCCCGCACGTTCAGCGGATCTGACGTCCCCGGATTTCTCTCTGTGGGGAAAGTTGAAGGATATTTGCTATCGTGATCCGCGACAACGCCTGACAACATGCGTCAGCGCATTGTCAATGCATGTGCGAACATTACGGAAGGGGAACTACTCGCTGTTGAGAGGAATGTCGTTACACGTACTTCCAAATGCATTGAGGTTGACGGACATCATTTTGAGCATTTATTGCATTAATGTGTTATTTATAGGTAATCACGCTGTAACAGCATGCGTTCTCAGAAATGATAAGTTCACAAAGGTACATGTGTCACATTGGAACAACCGAAATAAAATGTTCAAAGGTACCTACGTTCTGTATTTTAATTATAAAAATCTACGTGTTGCCAACTTTTCGTCTAAAATTGTGAGCCATCTATCACAAAGAGAAAAAGGTGGTTCAATTGAAACATTCATATTTCTTTACGTACTACACGAATATGTAATAAAAAAATGAGGGTTCATATTTAAAAAAACGCAGTTGATATCCGTTTGACCTATGGCAGCGCCATCTAGTGGGCCAACCATAGAGCCATCTGGTTTACCCCTTCAAGCTAGACAAGTTTCGTTCTTCGTAGTTTTTTCGTTTGACGCTTGTTTGGTGAGATATTTGGCACGGTCACGATCAATGGACCACCCTGTATAAGTACTACGGATAACTCTAAAATATTTCTGTTTGCTGATGACACTACCTTGGTAGTAAAGCATGTGTGTATAACAGTGGCTCGGTTTCAAATAGCGCAGTTCATGACATAAATTCATGGCTTGTAGAAAATAAACTCCCGTCCATAATGCCAATTCCCCTATGCAGGTATGCCCTAGGCCTCTGTCCTCTCCCCTCTCCTCTACCTCCTGTACACCTCTTGCAATATGCTGATGACACCGCATTCCTCGCCCTCGCTCCTACCCTCCAACGGTCCCAACGCCTTCTCCAGAATCACCTTGACCTTTTTGCTGCATGGTGTAGCCAGTGGCTCCTGAAACTCAACCCTTCCAAGACCCAGGCGATCATCGTAGGTCGTACCACTCGCTCCTTCCGGCTCCTGGATTTCTCCCTTACTGTCTGTGCCCGTCCTGTCGGCCTCACCCCCACCCTCACCTACCTTGGCCTCACCATTGACCGTCACCTCACCTGGATCTCTCATCTCCGCTCCATCCGATCCAAAGCCCACAACCACCTCCGACTCCTCAAACTCCTCTCCGGCCGGACATGGGAGTTGCACCCGTCTACCATCCTCCACACCTACAAATCCTTAATCCGTCCCATCCTCTGTTATGCCAGTCCTGCCTGGATATCTGCCCCCCCCCCAAATTCTATAAGTCCCTCCAGATCCTTGAGCGTTATGCACTCTGCCTCGCCTTCCGTATACGCCTCCCGTCCCCCATGCAGATCCTCTATGATCTCATTCCTTTCCCCCATCTGCTCCTATTCCTTGAACATATCCATATCCTCTACAGCTCCCACCGTCTTGAACCCCCTCACCCCCTGGTTGCTCCTCTCCTCTCCGATCCCCGCCCCCTGCCACATCTTCACCGTGGTGTCCCCCCTACCCTTCATCTCTACACCCTACATCTCCTTTCCCAAGGTAGCTTCCATCAACTCCCCCTCCCAGATGATGCCCTCTCTCCCTCCATGTATCCCTCCTATCAGCTCTGATCCCCACTCCCCCTCGTTTCCTCTGTCCTTTTCCCGGGCTCCCTCTCCCCCCCTTCCATCCTCTTTCTTCCACACCTCCCCTCTCTTTGCCCCCTTCTCTCCCCCGAGTCCTTTTACATTTCCCTCCTCTCATTCCGTCTCGCGTCTGCCCTTCTCCCCCTTTATTAGTCCTCTCCCTCCTTGGTTCCCCCCCCCCCTTTTCGTTTTTTCCTCTCCTCCCTCCTTGTTTTTCCCCCTACTCCAGGTCCCCTCCCCCCATCTGCCTTGGATCGGGAGTGCCATCTTTGTGCCGCCTTTTTCGTGCAGTGTTTTACAGTGTGTTTTTCCAGTGCGTGCTCCGTGTTGTGTCTTTTGGGAAGTGTAGCGAACAGCCATCATACTGTCGCTGGGTGTGCTTTTTTTTTTATCACTTGCGAACAGAAACCAGACTGTCGCCATGTTTTTTCATTGTGTGTCTACTATGTTACTTGTCTGATTCCTGTGTATTTTATCAACATTGCCAACCCCTTTTGCTTTCTGTTTTAACTTTCCGCATTTTTACGCCATTTTACACTTTAAATCACCATTTTATCGGCTGTTTTTCCTTGTTTCTTTCTTCTTCCTGTTTTTTAAACAAAAGTCTGTAGGCTGTAGAGCAGCGTAGTAAGCTGCTGGGGGAATTGAAAATCAATAAAGAAAAAAAAATAAACTAATGCTAAATTATAGTATGACTCAGTTTTTACGATTTCTAATATACAATTCAACAAAACCTGAAGTTTATATTTCACAGATTGGGCGTATGGTCAGTGAAACAGAACAGTTCAAGTTTCTAGGTGTTCAGATAGATAATAAATTGTCATGGTAAGCGCACTATCAGGATATTGTTCAAAGACTTAATGCTGCCATCTTTGTTATTCGTACAGTATCTGAAGTGAGTGATCATTCGACACGAAAATTAGTGTAGTTTTCTAATTTTCATTCGCTTATGTTGTGTGGTATTACATTGTGGTGTAACTCTTCCCTTTCTAAAGGGATATTTTTGGCACAGAAACGGGCAATAAGTGGTGTAACTTCACGAACCTTTTGTCGATGCCTGTTAACGAGTCTGGGTATTTTGACTTTGGCCTCTCAATATACATATTCCTTATCGCCATTTCTTGTTAACAATATTAGCTTATTCCCAAGAATAAGCAGCTTTCACTCAGTTAATACTCTGCACAAATCCAAGCTGAATTTGGATCGGACGTCCGTAACTCTTGTGCAGAAAGGTGTGCAGTATACTGCTGCATTCATTTTCAATAAGATACCGCAAGAATTCAAAAATCCTAGCAGTAATCCGCGCGCTTTCAAATCGGAACTGAAGAGTTTCCTCATGGACCACTCCTTCTATTATGTCGAGGAGTTCCTTGAAACATTTAGCTGATTCTTGTTGTGTAGTTGATTGTGTTTACTTAAACTTATGACTTGTCTTTTTCGGGTGCATAAACATTTTATCTGTTAGTACTTTTACGTCGTAATTTCATGTACTGTCACGTTCCATGACCTTTGAGATTTACTTCTCAATTTCGTCATACGGAACTTGACGTATAAATAAATAAAATAGAGTCGACATTCCAGAGTAGCATAGTGGAAATGGATTAGCCAAATACTGATTTTAAACCATGTGTCCTAATATCCATATTAAACGAGGGTACCATATTTTCTGCTATCTACTTTCGACTCCTTTGAAGACATCCTGCTATCCACTTCCCATACATGCAGATCATCGTAAATAGAATTGTTTTTAGGGTTGTTGGCAGGAGTGGGCCATAACCGCCAGCTCCTGCGCATGAACTTGCTTACTGTTGCAAGAACACAATTGTGAGTGCTGCAACGTGATTGATTTCACGAAATTCTGCGCATCCACACCACTGGCAGATTGGTGCGAAAAGTAAGAGCACGTGACGGTATTTTGCTGTACCGCAGAAACCAGCCTGCCAGCGCCCTGTGTATGCGCAATTTCGGGACCTCGATCACGCCAAGGAGGTTCCAGCTGCGTTGTGGGAACGGTACGTAACTTCTTGCGAGAGGGCTGGTGGATGCAGCGCAGTCCATACACCTTGAGCAGAGGATGTCTTGTATAAGGCCACTGTTAAAATACTAGACATACGTCTGGGTGTGAGCCACTAGCTTTTATTTTCCACATTCGTGCAGAATTCCCGTGTAGAGCTTTAAGTTAACAGTTTTTGCAAACGAATTATCGTTAAAGAACTTTTATTCCATAGGTTTTAAGCTGAGCAGAAATTGTTGTTATGTTTCTAGGCATACAAAATCTTGTCCATGAGCTCTGTAAACAGATTTTTTCGTGTATCACTTACTGCAGTAAACGATATTGATTCCATCATTACTGTAAATAATTCGAGCGAAAAATTTCTGTACACTATCGATTTCAGTTCTAAAGCCAGTAATTTGACAAATACAAAGAAGGTACGTCGTTTTATCTCTCATCTCCTGCAAAAGGCTGTTGTGAAAAACACTCCACATCATCCTGTGTTAACGCCACAACCTCTTCTTTTCCACATTCTTACGGAATTTCCATGTAGAACTTTAAGTTAACATCTTTTTAAACGAATTACCGTTAAAACTGTTATTCCATTCGCCTTAAACTCTGCAAAAGCAGTTTTGATGTTGCTATCATATGTGTGGTTATAAATCGAAGCTCAACACAGGAAACAGGTCAGTCACATGCTGCAAGACGTAATACAACAGTGTTCCAATTTTCACGTTAAATTATTAAAACTATAGACAGCTAAACGATAGTCTGAGGTGGTACACTGGTTCTTTTTCCTTAAGGTTTACGAAATAAAATTTCTTGGCGGTACTGTGGTGAAAAGTATTTTTCTTCTGCTGCTTTAATGTAAGAGCTGGATAGTGGCATAGATGGTGTTTACGCATGATATCTGATCTGAGTAGATAGAATTGCAACACTCCGTAGTCAGTACTTCTAGCTATCGCCAACATGGTACAAATGCATGTTCATGTAGGGATGCAAAAGTATGAGCTGCAAGATAGAAATATTAGACCTGACACATACGCAATTGCTAATTCATAATCACAGCAGTTGAATATTTAATGTAGATAAGTTACACAGTCTTAATACTTGTGTAGTTCATACAAAAATCTCCATTACTATGCTGGTAGATACAATAGACATTAATTAAAATAATATTAACTACCATTTTTAGGTTCCATAATACACACAATTTGCCTATTGTTTCTTGTATAACTCACACACACTGCAATGTCAAACCATATTACGTCAATATTTACCCGCTTCCCCAGTGGTTTTCTTCGCTAGTGTTAAGAATAAGGACAAAATCTAGCAAGAGTCAGTATCTCCGTGAGAGTAACTATGGGAATGCAAAGAATAACTGCATATCTCTTGCTGTCTATGCCATATATTTCAGCATTCATTTTTTGACTTCAGTGTCCTCCATTTCTAATTTTCATGTTTTCTGTTGTTAGGTGACAAGATTTTGCCACCATCGTCGTAGATTTATATTTATATTAGATCATTATTTACGATGCACATTCAGATTATTAATCATTTCATTGGCTGATACTGGCTATGACAACGTACTAACCATTTTTGTGCTACTACGGGTCTTGGAGTTAATTAGGGCTGACCAGTGACAGGAAAGGCAAAGGAGACCACGTGTTCCTCAGAAGCCGCTATCAGTTAAGGAGGGCCTGGGAAGAGACTTGTCATGCTCTGCAGGGGTGGCCATTTACAGCTCTGAAAGACAGCAGAGCTTGGCGGCCGCGGTTTACAATGCTGGAGGTGACAGAATCCCCATAGGGTGGACAGAGCTGGCGGGAGGTTGAACTCTGATGGGACGAAAAAAGCTTCGGAATAATATACCTAGAGAAAGAGCATCAGAGGCGAAAGAAGGCTGAAGGATATCTATTTCTTGTGAAAGAGTGCGCAAGGTCGCAAACGATTGTTGCGAGCTAACCTCGGAGAGATCTCTTTGGAATAGCCAGGGCATGATTCCCACTGAAAAGCAGAGACTTGTTTTTGATTTTCAGAGTGCTAAGGATGTAGGAGCATAAATAGACCCTTCCAGAAAACGAGCTTCAGGTGATTGGCTGGAAAATTTATGACTCATGTAGTGGGAGGTTATGTTCTTGTACCGGCCACAGGGACTCGCCTGAGCGCAAATGTAGACACCGCATGTCCAGGAAGGTGGGGAATACGTGGTGAGACTTCCCTCTGGGGATCAATCGAGAGCACGTCCCTGTAGGGATGGCTGGAAGACAGTTCCCTCAGAGGATCGAGCTAGAGAATTCGCTGGTGACACCACAGTGGAGAACCTGGCTGTTACATTTTGATGAGTGTTGCTTTCGACACAGGGAGTGCTTGAAGTCGTTTCTCTGTGGCAGCTCTTTGTGGAGTCTCACTCACACTGAAGCGCTTCCTTATGGGAGAATAAAAGATGGTTCAAATGGCTCTGAGCACTATGCGACTTAGCTTCTCAGGTCATCAGTCGCCTAGAACGTAGAACTAATTAATCCTAACTAACCTAAGGACATCACACACATCCATGCCCGAGGCAGGATTCGAACCTGCGACCGTAGCGGTCGCCCGGCTCCAGACTGCAGCGCCCAGAACCGCACGGCCACTCTGGCCGGCATGGGAGAATACTTGAGCTGAATGTGGTGTACGTACTGTAAGACCTTCGGTACACACACCATCAGATTATTTGGCTTGTTGCTCTAACGAAGTAGGCGAGTGTCAGCCATATGTCTCGTGGTCTTATCGTGGCGTGTTTATCTCCTGCCGTTAGGTCAGACGATAGAAATGCCACTTGCACGCTTAGAGTAGCAGATTGACGGTGACCAACATTAAACAGAACTTGATTAACATTCACACACATTTATTAAAAGAATAAAAATCATAGACATTACGTAACTTGATTCTGGATGCTGTTTACAATTGACAATCTGATGTTCCTTTGGTCTTGGTACGTTAATCTTATTCTCACATATCTCTGATACTTGACAAAGTGTCTATTCACTTATCTTCGTGGCTATGTACAGGAATATGATAATCTTATTAGGCCCAGACTGAAACTTGACTATAGACTGGTACAGGCTAATGCAGACTGACTAATCGGAGGTCTGTACACTCATTATAATACCTCGCGCGTTCAGGTATCACTGCGCGAGTGTGATCCGCGAGGAGAAAAGGTTCTACGTTAGCGGCAATCTCATTGGCTGCGTTACATATTAATACGCGGATCGGCGGAAGCAGAATTTGGTCCATCTCTATGGCAGCGCCATCTCGCTGTGCGGAGACGGACGAGCGCTGCACCTGCGCTGTTGTGCTTAGCGGGGCGCGCTCTAGTGGGAAAGCTGTGTGCGCGCTGACTACGCGGAACTATGTACACAACACCGAATTTCTGCTCCTGCTAGTGAGCAAACAGAAATCTTGACTCGTATTATGTCAAGTATTGTGTCCACGGTGCAGGCACAGAATTGCAGGTGCTCCATGTGTGTCATCATCTGCACAGCGGCCAGAACCCCAGCAAGCATATCAAGCATTACAACTGTTGTCTGTACATCAACAGGTGATATGTGCACTTCAGTGGATTGGGAAAAACAGTAAATGTGTTTAGGTCGATTTGTTTGTCCACGGAGCTTTTTCTGAAAGTACTAGTCAGTCTTGAAGTTCTCACTGCTAAACAATTCATCTCTAGTCGAACAGCTTGTGAAAAGATAACACTGTTTCGAAAGTTGGTTACATTTCATTTTATCGGAAAGTTGATTTCAGCTGGGTGTTCATGCGTTAGTTGTTGTGAGAAGTTCGTATTGTCGCGTTGTCACAGAAATGGGGCAGTCTGCATTAGAACAGCGAATTCATGTTGTGGAGTGTTGAGTAAAGAAAGGCGCCATCGGGGAATGTTTCAAGCTAAGTATTCTGGTAGGAAAATCCTCCACGACCAGCACTACTCAGGACCTGTTCAGAATGTGTAGAGGAATAGGCGACTAACAGTGAGTAGTGCCCCTGAAACAACAGACAGAATTTGCAAGGAATTACGGCCAGTCCCCGCAAGGCAGTAAGGAGGTTATGGCAACGTGTTGGTGTACCTCGTAAATTGTGTCATCGTGTGCTAAAAGATACGAAATTAAAGGACTATGAACGAGGTAAAAGAGTGTAAATTTGAGAATCAGGAAAAAAGTGTTCATTCTTGAAACTGCCTGTTAACATCAATTGCTAACGGTTACTTTGACCCCTTGCTTTACTTCATGTCAGATGAGGCCTGATTTCTTTTCTCAGATTATGTAAGATCCCAGAACTGAAGATACTGGTCGGAGGACAGCCAACATATTGAGCACGAAGGCAGGTGATTGGTGTGGCTAGTCCGGCATGTGCACTATTGGTCCCATTTTTTTCAGTTATGCTTTAAAGAGTGCAAGATGTATGGAAATCTTTGACTCTTCCTATGCACAACTAATAGATGCAGAGAAGCTGTACGCCTTACTACAGCAAGATGGAGCAACCGCTAAAACATCCAACAGAGGTATGGCCCACTTCACCAACATCTTCCCTGAAGACAGACTTGTCAGCAGAGATCTCCGAACATAACATCGTGGGAGTTTTACATATAGATCACACTAAAAAGCAAAGTGTACGCCGACATTACGTCTGCAGAATTACAACAAGTTGCTGGTAACTCGTCACACGATGTCAACAATGCCTGGATGCTCGTGGCCACCACTTCGAGCAACTCTAATAAACAGGTAACTGCGTGTTTCCAAACGTTACTACACTCCTGGAAATTGAAATAAGAACACCGTGAATTCATTGTCCCAGGAAGGGGAAACTTTATTGACACATTCCTGGGGTCAGATACATCACATGATCACACTGACAGAACCACAGGCACATAGACACAGGCAACAGAGCATGCACAATGTCGGCACTAGTACAGTGTATATCCACCTTTCGCAGCAATGCAGGCTGCTATTCTCCCATGGAGACGATCGTAGAGATGCTGGATGTAGTCCTGTGGAATGGCTTGCCATGCCATTTCCACCTGGCGCCTCAGTTGGACCAGCGTTCGTGCTGGACGTGCAGACCGCGTGAGACGACGCTTCATCCAGTCCCAAACATGCTCAATGGGGGACAGATCCGGAGATCTTGCTGGCCAGGGTAGTTGACGTACACCTTCTAGACCACGTTGGGTGGCACGGGATACATGCGGACGTGCATTGTCCTGTTGGAACAGATGGGTTCGATGACGATTTGGATGTACCGTGCACTATTCAGTGTCCCCTCGACGATCAACAGTGGTGTACGGCCAGTGTAGGCGATCGCTCCCCACACCATGATGCCGGGTGTTGGCCCTGTGTGCCTCGGTCGTATGCAGTCCTGATTGTGGCGCTCACCTGCACGGCGCCAAACACGCATACGACCATCATTGGCACCAAGGCAGAAGCGACTCTCATCGCTGAAGACGACACGTCTCCATTCGTCCCTCCATTCACGCCTGTCGCGACACCACTGGAGGCGGGCTGCACGATGTTGGGGCGTGAGCGGAAGACGGCCTAACGGTGTGCGGGACCGTAGCCCAGCTTCATGGAGACGGTTGCGAATGGTCCTCGCCGATACCCCAGGAGCAACAGTGTCCCTAATTTGCTCGGAAGTGGCGGTGCGGTCCCCTACGGCACTGCGTAGGATCCTACGGTCTTGGCGTGCATCCGTGCGTCGCTGCGGTCCGGTCCCAGGTCGACGGCCACGTGCACCTTCCGCCGACCACTGGCGACAACATCGATGTACTGTGGAGACCTCACGCCCCACGTGTTGAGCAATTTGGCGGTACGTCCACCCGGCCTCCCGCATGCCCACTATACGCCCTCGCTCAAAGTCCGTCAACTGCACATACGGTTCACGTCCACGCTGTCGCGGCATGCTACCAGTGTTAAAGACTGCGATGGAGCTCCGTATGCCACGGCAAACTGGCTGACACTGACGGCGGCGGTGCACAAATGCTGCGCAGCTAGCGCCATTCGACAGCCAACACCGCGGTTCCTGGTGTGTCCGCTGTGCCGTGCGTGTGATCAGTGCTTGTACAGCCCTCTCGCAGTGTCCGGAGCAAGTATGGTGGGTCTGACACACCGGTGTCAATGTGTTCTTTTTTCCATTTCCAGGGGTGTACTATGTATTCTTCTTTCGTTAGTTCATTGATATTTGAATTTCGAGTGTGAGTCGTACCGCTTTTATGTGGGACACCCTGAATAAGGAAATTATTCTGGTCTGCAAGTCGAGATGCTTTTATTCTCTGACACGAAGGGTTTACATTACGAGACGGAACTGAATTACTGTAGTGGTTGGGCTGTAGCTCGCTAGTGCAGACAGGAAAGAAAGTGCTGGGAAGGTAGAAGGAGGAAGTTGGGCAGGAGAAGAAGAAAGAGAGGGAGATGGTGATAAGTGGGTGATGGAGGAGAGCAGCGCTACGGAAACCGAGTCAGGCGAGCTGTCGTATGCGGGTCACGGCGTGGGCTGCGGGCTAATTAGCGGCTGGTGGCTGCTCTGCGGCTGATCCTGAGGGACACACCGCCACGCCGCGCCCCGCCGCGCCGCACCTCCACGAGAACACGGGCCGCTGCCGTCTCCTGGGGAACGAAGAAAAGGCCCCGCAACCTCCAGGTCTGCTGCTGTCCAGTATACAACGTGGCCAGAGATATCACCAGAAACAAACTTCCGAAAGATCCTAAGTAAGCGTGACACAGCGCGTCATTGTGCCCTGCGGCCTGTACCTCAATGAAAAACATAACAATAATGACAACTGTAAAAGCAAACATTACACTGTAAGAAAACCATACAAAAAAAGAAAGAAACACGCACCACGAAGGAATTATCTAAATGGGACGGAAATGTGTACAGACAAACAGGCTATTACCATCTCAGAAGAATGAGATGATGTATTAAACACAAAGAGGTTCACAAATAGAGCAAGTCAATAACAACCCAGTCCACCTCTCGTCCTCATAGAAGCTGTTATTCTATTGGCATTGATTGACAGATTTGTTCGATGTCCTCCTGAGGGATGGCTACGTCTACATCTACAACCATACTCCGCAAGCCATCTGACGGCGTGTGGTGGAGGGTGCCTTGAGTACCTCTATCGGTTCTCCCTTCTATTTCAGTCTCGTACTGTTCGTGGAAAGAAAGAACTGTCGGTCGGTATGCCTCTGTGTGGTCTCTGATCTCTCTGATTTTATCCTCATGGTGTCTTCGCGAGATATACGTAGGAGGGAGTAATATACTGCTTGACTCCTCGGTGAAGTTATGTTCTCGAAACTTCAACAAAAGCCCGTACCGAGCTACTGAGCGTCTCTCTTGCAGAATCTTCCACTGTAGTATATCTATCATCTCCGTAACGCTTTCGCGATTACTAAATGATCCTGTAACGAAGCGCGCTGTTCTCCGTTGAATCTTCTCTATCTCTTCTGTCAAACCTATCTGGTACGGATCCCACAGCAGTGAGCAGTATTCAAGCAGTGGCCGAACAAGTGTACTGTAACCTACTTCCTTTGTTTTCGGACTGCATTTCCTTAGGATCCTTCCAATGAATCTCAGTCTGGCATCTGCTTTACCGACGATTAATTTTATACGGTAATTCCATTTTAAATCACTCCTAATGCCTAATGACTACTTCCAGATAATTTATGGAATTAACTGTTTGCAGTTGCTGCTGCACTTTGCACTGTCGTGGTAAATGCTGCCCAATTGGCGCGTTAGATCGTCAGAGTCAAGAGCTGGTTGGAGGTCCCTCCCCATAATGCTGCAAACATTCCCAAATGGAGACACATCTGGAGACTTTGCTGGCCAAGGTAGGGTTTCGTAAGCACAAAGACAAGCTGTAAGAACTTCGCCGTGTGTGGAAGGGCATATGTAAGCCCAGCATGGCTTCCCATAAAGTGCAACAAAATGAGGCGTAGAATATCGTCGGCGTACCGCTGTGCCGTAAGAATGACGCGGATGATATCCAAAGAGATGCTGCTATGAAATAAAATGGCAGCTGAGACTACCACATCTGGTTTCCGGGCCGTATGGTGGGTCGCACTGCTGTCTGGTGAGTCTCTAGATACGTTTCGCTGGTCATCGGGGCTCAGTTCGTTGCAAGATTCATCGCTGAAGACAGTTCCACTCGAGTCAGTGAGAGTCCAGACCTCGATGACCGCGAAGACATGTCTTTGGACGCCCCAGATAGCGGTGCGATACCATTCTGACATCAGCCACACGGCCCGCCAACCATGATTGACGGTCTGGGGTGTCATTTCTATGACTTCTTTGGTTGTCATCCGTGTCACCCTTACAGCACAGCGGTTCATCGACGATATTCTACGCCCAGTTCAGTTCTCCTTCGTGGCAACCCATCCTGGGCTTACGTTTCGGCAAGATAATGCCCTTCCTCAAACGGCGAGTTTTGGTGCTTTCCACCCTCCACTTTTGCCGGCATTGTTCCCAGATTTGTCGCCAATTTAAAGCGGTTTGAACCATTACGGGCAGGGCCCTCCAACAGGATCGGGATTTTGACGATCTAAAGCGCCAAGTGGACAGAATTTCGCACGATATCCCTCAGCAGGGCATCCAAAACTTCATCAATGAATGCCAAGCCGAATAAATGCTTGTATAAGGAGAGGTCGAGCAACACTTTATTGACTTGGTCAATTTGTAAAGCTTTTTCTCTTGAACAAATCACCCAATTTCATTCGCAGTGTGTCTTGTTTTACTTTTACTCTTTTTTGTATTAGAATGCATTTGATAAAACTTTTTCGGTGCACGAAACACATCAGGTTTATTTCTGAAATGTGTTAACCGTATTTTACCAAAAGTATGCTGACACCTAACGATGGACATTAATATGAGGTGCGTCCATCAAATGTCACTATGGAGGCCTTAGCCCTGCTGGGGATACTGCCAGTGAGGTGTATGAGTCCTCTGAAGAAATGGGAGCCTTTTCTACCTCAAGAGCAGTAGCCAGAGAAGGCAGTTTTCAAATAACTACCGGGAATTCAGCCAGGTAACACTTTCAGCGACCGCCGATATTTCGGCGGGAGAACACCCCGCCATTTTCAAGGAAAACTGCAACGGATAGGCGACGTACATGCAAATTTAAAACCTCGGATCTCGGACTGATGCAGGAAAGATAACACACACACTGAACACCAGTGCCACCGAAGGCGACCAAATTCACATATATCGATAGTGAGACTATGAACTCACAGGCGAGGTAGCATTCACTCTGTCCCTCTGTTTTTTGACAAGAGAGAGAGCCGGATCCCAAACTGAGTTTAAACAAAAACCTCCATCCCTGTTAACGCTAATTTAATCTCAACTGCCTCCTTAATAACACTGTCCCAATAGCTGGACGTGCATGCCAATATCTCGCTGTTATTATATGACATGGGGTGACCACTATCCAAGCAATGTTCGGCAATAGCAGATCTACTTTGCTGATGTAATCGTGTGTGCCGTACATCGGTCCTGCACCGTCCTGATAGTTTGACCAATATATGCCATGCCGCAGCTACAAAGAATGCGATATACACCCGCCTTACGCAGACCGAGATCATACGTAACTGACCACAAAAGCACTCTGATTTTAGATGGAGGTCGGAAAACACGTTTCACATCGTATTTCCGTAAAATACGACCTATCTTGTTGGAGTGTTTCCTACGCAAGGCAAAAAGGCAGTAGACAAAGGTGTGGACTTAGAATTATCATCAATTACCCGACGTACAGGTGGTCGGTAGCGCAACGCACGTTCAATCCGTCTATCACTATAACCATTTTGACGAAACGTAACTTCAAGATTCGGCAGCTCAGCTGGTAAAGTCTAAGCGTCGGAAACGACATGTGCCCTGTGTAACATGGTACGAAGCACCCCTTCACGCTGAGCCGGATGGTGACAATTATTAGCCTGCAAGTACAAGTCGGTGTGAGTACGTTTCCTGTAGACTGCATGTCCCAATGATCCATATCCTTCCTCCTAACCAACACGTCAAGAAAGGGAAGGCAACCATCCTCTTCCACCTCCATCGTAAAACGAATGTTCGGGTGTATCTTCAGATGTTCTAGACTCTCTTGTCGTAGGGGTGGGAAATTGCCCCTAAAGGCGGAAGAATCAGCAATGATCAACGACATGAGGATGCAGAAGGCAATGGAAACCACTGCATTAAAGACACGTAACGTGTATCCACAGGACATGTGCCCTGTCATTGAAGAAGTGTCATGATGATCTCTCCATTGGCAAAAGATTCCGGAATAGTCCCCCATTCGGATCTCCGGGAGGTGACTGCCAAGGGGGGGGGGGGGTTACCATGAGGAAAAGATTGAATAATCAACGAAAGGATAACGTGCTACGAGTCGGGGCGTGGAATGTCAGAAGCTTGAACGTGGTAGGGAAACTAGAAAATCTGAAAAGGGTAATGCAAAGGCTCAATATAGATATAGTAGGGGTCAGTGAATTGAAATGGAAGACAAGGATTTCTGGTCAGATGAGTATCGAGTAATATCAACAGCAGCAGAAATGGTATAACAGGTGTAGGATTCGTTATGAATAGGAAGGTAGGGCAGAGGGTGTGTTACTGTGAACAGTTCAGTGACCGGGTTGTTCTAATCAGAATCGACAGCAGACCAACACCGACAACGATAGTTCAGGCATACATGCCGACGTCGCAAGCTGACGATGAACAGATAGAGAAAGTGTATGAGGATATTGAAAGGGTAATGCAGTATGTAAAGGGGGACAAAAATCTAATAGTCATGGGCGACTGGAATGCAGTTGTAGGGGAAGAAGAAAAGGTTACAGGAGAATATGGGCTTGGGACAAGGAATGAAAGAGGAGAAAGACTAATTGAGTTCTGTAACAAGTTTCAGCTAGTAATAGCGAATACTCTGTTCAAGAATCACAAGAGGAGGAGGTATACTTGGAAAAGGCCGGGAGATACGGGAAGATTTCAATTAGATTACATCATGGTCAGACAGATATTCCGAAATCAGATACTGGACTGTAAGGCCTACCCAGGAGCAGATATAGACTCAGATCACAATATAGTAGTGATGAAGAGTAGGCTGAAGTTCAAGACATTAGTCAAGAAGGATCAATACGCTAAGAAGTGGGATACGGAAGTACTAAGGAACGCTATAGATACAGCAATAAGGAATAGCGCAGTAGGCAGTACAGTTGAAGAGGAATGGACATCTCTAAAAAGGGCCATCACAGAAGTTGGGAAGGAAAACATAGGTACAAAGAAGGTAGCTGCGAAGAATCCACGGCTAACAGAAGAAATTGATTGATGAAAGGAGGAAGTACAAACATGTTCCGGGAAAATCAGGAATACAGAAATACAAGTCGCTGAGGAATGAAATAAATAGGAAGTGCAGGGAAGCTAAGACGAAATGGCTGCAGGAAAAATGTGAAGACATCGAAAAAGATATGATCGTTGGAAGGACAGACTCAGCATACAGGAAAGTCAAAACAACCTTTGATGACATTAAAGAAAAAGCAACGGTGTAACATTAAGAGTGCAACGGGAATTCTACTGTTAAATGCAGAGGAGAGAGCAGATAGGTGGAAAGAATACATTGAAAGCCTCTATGAAGGTGAAGATTTAGGAGTCGATTTAGAAGAGATAGGGGATCCAGTATTAGAATCGGAATTTAAAAGAGCTTTGGAGGACTTACGGTCAAATAAGGCAGAAGGGATAGATAAGATTCCATCAGAATTTCTAAAATCATTGGGGGAAGTGGCAACAAAACGACTATTCACGTTGGTGTGTAGAATATATGAGTCTGGCGACATACCATCTGACTTTCGGAAAAGCATCATCCACACAACTCCGAAGACGGCAAGAGCTGACAAGTGCGAGAATTATCGCACAATCAGCTTAACAGCTCATGCATCGAAGCTGCTTACAAGAATAATACGCAGAAGAATGGAAATGAAAATTGAGAATGCGCTAGGTGACGATCAGTTTGGCTTTAGGAAAAGTAAAGGGACGAGAGAGGCAATTCTGACGTTACGGCTAATAATGGAAGCAAGGCTAAAGAAAAATCTAGACGATTTCATAGGATTTGTCGACCTGGAAAAAGCGTTCGACAATATAAAATGGTGCAAGCTGTTCGAGATTCTGAAAAAAGTAGGGGTAAGCTATAGGGGAGACGCGTCATATACAATATGTACAACAACCAAGAGGGAATAATAAGAGTGGACGATCAAGAACGAGGTGCTCGTATTAAGAAGGGTGTAACACAAAGCTGTAGCCTTTCGCCCCTACTCTTCAATATTTACATCGAGGAAGCAATGATGGAAATAAAAGAAAGGTTCAGGAGTGGAATTAAAATACAAGGTGAAAGGATATCAATGATACGATTCGCTGATGACATTGCTATCGTGAGTGAAAGTGAAGAAGAATTAAATGATCTGCTGAACGGAATGAAGTCTAATGAGTACACAGTATGGTTTGAGAGTAAATCGGAGAAAGACGAAGGTAATGAGAAGTAGTAGAAATGAGAACAGCGAGAAACTTAACATCAGGATTGATGGTCACGAAGTCAATGAAGTTAAGGAATTCTGCTACCTAGGCAGTAAAATAACCAATGACGGACGGAGCAAGGAGGACATCAAAAGCAGACTCGCTATGGCAAAAAAGGCATTTCTGGCCAAGAGAAGTCTACTAATATCAAATACCGTCCTTAATTTGAGGAAGAAATTTCTGAGGATGTAAGTCTGGAGTACAGCATTGTATGGTAGTGAAACATGGACTGTGGGAAAACCGGAACAGAAGAGAATCGAAGCATTTGAGATGTGGTGCTATAGGCGAATGTTGAAAATTAAGTGGACTGATTAGGTAAGGAATGAGGAGGTTCTACGCAGAATCGGAGAGGAAAGGAATATGTGGAAAACACTGATAAGGTGAAGGGACAGGATGATAGGACATCTGCTAAGACATGAGGGAATGACTTCCATGGTACTAGAGGGAGCTGTAGAGGGCAAAAACTGTAGAGGAAGACAGAGATTGGAATACGTCAAGCAAATAATTGAGGACGTAGGTTGCAAGTGCTACTCTGAGATGAAGAGGTTAGCACAGGAAAGGAATTCGTGGCGGGCCGCATCAAACCAGTCAGTAGACTGATGACCAAAAAAAAAAAGACAGGCATTAAAATTCTCCCTACCATGAGGCCAAACAACAAAGGTATCGTCAAAATATCTAAAGAAACAGGTGGGTTTCAAAGGCGCCGACTCCAATGTACGTTCCTCGAAGTCTTCCATAAGCCTGGCTGAATTCCCGGGAGTTATTTGAAAGTTGTATACACCATCAGAAACTCACGTCTCACAGAGAGGGCATTGCTGTTGGACGCTGGGGTCTCGAGCGAAGGCGACGTTCTAATTCATCCAACAGGCGTTCCATTGCATTCAGGTCGGGACTCTGGGCAGGCAAGTCCACTTCTAGACTGTTATTGCCCACAAACCATTCCTACACAGACGCTGCTTTATGACTGGGTGAACTGCCATGCTCATAGAAACAATCACCGTCTTTGAACTTTTCATCTGCTGTAGATAATGCTAAAAAATATGTTCATACCCTTCCACGTTCTCTTGAGCGCAATAAGGGGACGATACCCAGACCAGTAAGAACACCCCATACCATCTCTTTCACTGTTGGCACTACACACGATGACACCAACGTTCCCCAGGCATTCACCAAATGCTAAACTTTCCATGGGATTGCCACAGGGTATAGCTTGATTCATCACTCCAGATCATTCGTTCCCATTTATCTACTGTTCAATAAACCGGCTCAATCGTCGCTTAGCAGTGTCTACAAAAACGTGTGGCTTAAGAACAGCTGCTCGACCATTTTACTCCGTTCTTTTAACTCCCTATGCACAATAATTGTGCTATTTTGACTGCTGGTAGCACTTTGACCCTTTAGGAGTGATTTCTTCCACTGACATTATGCAATGTTTTAGAACCACCGACCGCAATGATCGACCGTCGCTCTCTGTCTGTACGTCAGGTCTCCCTCGCCTTGGTTTAGCTGTGATTGTTACTCTGTGCTTCCATTTCAGAATCACTCAGTTTGGGCAGTTTTAGAAGAGTTTCAGGGAGAGCATAAGGGAACAACTGACAGGAAGGGGGGAAAGAAATACAGTAGAAGGAGAATGGGTAGCTCTGAGGGATGAAGTAGTGAACGCAGCAGAGGATTAAGTAGGTAAAAAGACGAGGACTAGTAGAAATTCTTGGGTAACATAAGAAACATTGAAATTAATTGATGAAAGGAGAAAATACAAAAATGCAGTAAACGAAGCAGGCAAAAATGAGATCGACAGGAAGTGCAAAATGGCTAAGCAGGGATGGTTAGATGACAAATGTAAGGATGTAGAGGCTTATCTCGCTAGGGGTAAGATAGATACTGCCTACAAGAAAATTAAAGAGGCCTTTGGAGAAAAGAAAACCACTTTTATGGACATCAAGAGCTCAGATGGAAACCCAGTTATAAGCAAAGAAGGGAAAGCAGAAAGGTGGAAGGAGTATATAGAGGGTCTATACAAGGGCGATGTACTTGATGACAATATTATGGAAATGGAAGAGGATGTAGAAGAAGATGAAATGGGAGATACGATACTGCGTGAAGAGTTTGACAGAGCACTGAAAGACCTGAACCGAAACAAGGCGCCGGGAGTAGACAACATTCCATTAGAGCTACTGACGGCCTCGGGAGAGCCAGTCCTGACAAAACTCGACCATCTGGTGAGCAAGACGTATGAGACAGGCGAAATACCCTCAGACTTCAAGAAGAATATAATAATTCCAATCCCAAAGAAAGCGGGTGTTGACAGATGTGAAAATTACCGAACCATCAGTTTAATAAGTCACAGTTGCAAAATACTATCACGAATTCTTTACAGACGAATGGAAAAACTGGTAGAAGCCGACCTCGGCGAAGATCAGTTTGGATTCCGTATAAATAGTGGAACACGTGAGGCAATACTGACCTTACGACATACCTTAGAAGGAAGATTAAGGAAAGGCAAACCTACGTTTCTAGCATTTGTAGACTTAAAGAAAGCTTTTGACAATGTTGACTGGAATACTCTATTTCAAATTCTTTGTACGGAAACCAAATGGCAGTTATAAGAGTCGAGGGGCATGAAAGGGAAGCAGTGGTTGGGAAGGGAGTGATACAGGGTTGTAGCCTCTCCCCGATGTTATTCAGTCTGTATATTGAGCAAGCAGTAAATGAAACAAAATAAAAATTCAGATTAAGTATTAAAATCCATGGAGAAGAAATAAAAACTTTGAGGTTCGCCGATGACATTGTATTTCTGTCAGAGACAGCAAAGGACTTCGAAGAACAATTGAACGAAATGAACAGTGTCTTGAAAGGAGGATATAAGATGAACATCAACAAAAGCAAAACGAGGATAATGGAATGTATTCGAATTAAGGCGGGGATTGCAGAGGGAATTAGATTGGGAAACGAGACACTTAAAGTAGTAAAGGAGTTTTGCTATTTGGG
The DNA here is from genome assembly GCF_023898315.1 of Schistocerca nitens. Classification (NCBI taxonomy): domain Eukaryota; kingdom Metazoa; phylum Arthropoda; class Insecta; order Orthoptera; family Acrididae; genus Schistocerca; species Schistocerca nitens. The sequence goes on along the minus strand of NC_064618.1, from coordinate 51,174,832 downwards.
GAGCAAAATAATTGATGATGTTCGAAGCAGTGAAGATATAAAATGTAGACTGGCAATGGCAAGGAAAGCGTTTCTGAAGAAGGGAAATTTGTTAACATCGAGTACAGATTTAAGTGTCAGGAAGTCGTTTCTGATAGTATTTGTATGAAGTGTAGCCATGTATGGAAGTGAAACATGCACGATAAATAGTTTGGACAAGAAGAGAATAGAAGCTTTCGAAACGTCGTGCTACAGAAGAATGCTGAAGATTAGATGGGTAGATCACATAACTAATGAGGAGGTATTGAATAGAATTGGGGAGAAGAGGAGTTTGTCGCGCAACTTGACAAGAAGAAGGGACCGGTTGGTAAGACCTGTTCTGAGGCATCAAGGGATCACAAATTTAGCATTGTAGGGCAGCGTGGAGGGTAAAAATCGTAGAGGGAGACCAAGAGATGAATACACTAAGCAGATTCAGAAGGACGTAGGTTACAATATTTACTTGGAGATGAAGCAGCGAGCGAGGATAGAGTAGCATGGAGGGCTGCATAAAACCAGTCTCAGGACTGAAGACTACAACAACAACATGGAGGAGTAGAAATACCCCTTATGGCTTTATTACTCAGGTGGTATTGAATCACAAGTAAGTTCTCCTGACCGACCCTTTCTGCTGTTATTTCTTCTATAAGACAACAAAATACTCCCCGCAACCTTTTTACTGGCAGACCCGCTTCTCTTGTCATATAGAGGCCAATTCCGGCAACTTTTTCATCAGATATTCCCCACTAAGCATATGTATCCACTATAATAGTCAAGTAAATATTGGGTGCATTGTATAACACTACAGCGCATGGAAATGTGAGGTACAGCAGTAATCACCGACCCAAACAAATACCTCAATGTGTGCTCGTAAGCTCACTGGAGAAAATATCACTATACGTTAAAAGAGCATATTTGTGTTTTTGGTATTTCGTAGGTGATGTGGATTTGATACTACGCGTCCATTTGACCATCCATCGCTGACTGGAGTGAAAGCAGCGAAGTGGCGTGTTTTCTTTGTGCTAGTTGGTTGTACGGAATCAGCGCAGTACGACGGCTGGACGCTGAAACATGACAGAATGACAGAAGGAGCGATTTTGGTCGGAAATTCATGTGGCTAAACACTGAAAGAATTTGAAAGATTTTTTTGATGTAGCAACGTGGACTGAGAAACGTGTGCACAAGGATCAGAGTGGCACTCACAAGACGCAAACAACAGTTCTCGTAGGAAGATCATAACCTACGCTGACTGGAGACGATTGTCATTGATTGACAGTCTCAATCAGTTTCAAAGCAATCAAAAATTGGTGGTATACTGAACCTAGGTCAAACTCAACCAGTTTCCGTGAAAACACTGAGGCGGGAGTGCCATGGAAATGTGGAATCGAGTACCTGTAAAAGACCAGTTCTTTCAGCGCCAGATCTTCACTGGATCGAGAAACGTAGAAACTGTGATATAGCTAGCTGCAGGGTTTTATTGTGGACTGACCAGCCGCTATTTTACCTCTTTTTAAACTATTTAACGCGTCTAATGCACAGACATATCAATGACGCGTTCAGTTAACAGTATATGCAGGGTGCAGCTCAAGCCGATGTCTATTCTGTGATATATTTGATCGGTTTTTACGTCATGATTTGGGACCAGTCAGTCAAGGTACAGTGAACATGAATCAGGATGTTTAAGTCAACATTCCCTGTGATCAAATGTTGCCCTTTGTGCTGTATCTTCGTGATGAATATACTGCGGACTATTCCGTCTTCCAAGATGACAAAAGCTGTGTTCACACGTTCCTTGGTTGACGAGCATTCAGGCACCATATCACAACTCTACTAGCTCTCCAATTCACCCGATCTTAATCCCAGAGAACACGTCTGGAACTAATTAGAAGAGCGGGTTAAACCTGACAGTCAGCATCCCCGCAGTTCTGCATTTAACGAGTGGCTTCACTTGTTTACGGAACGCATGAAGCAACTTCTTGATTCGCTCCCTTGTCGAAATGTGGCGGTATTACACGGTATTAACCTTACGTCTCTTGTGGATGATTGTATACTCAGATGACAAACGTAGTGTGCTAGCGATACGCACACATACAGATGACGAGAATATCACTTACATAAGGTACGAAATAGAAATGCATTGAAGGAATGTTATTTGTACTCAGTTAATTCATTTGAATAGGTTTTCAACGTGATTATGTCTGCATGACGGAAGGTAACACACTGTGAATGCGGAGTGGTAGTTAGAAATAACAGCGTGGGACATTCCATTTTGGAGATCATTAGGGAATTCAGTATTCGGAGACCCATAGTATCAAGAGTGTGCCGAGAATTTCAGGCATGATGGATTCCGTAGGAATTTTGGAACACGTGAGGCAATATTGACCCTACGACTAATCTTAGAAGATAGATTAAGGAAAGGCAAACCTACGTTTCTAGCATTTGTAGACTTAGAAAAAGCGTTTGACAATGTTGACTGGAACACACTCTTTCAAATTCTGAAGGGGGCAGGGGGTAAATTCAGGGAGCTAAAGGCTATTTACAATTTGTACAGAAGCCAGATGGCAGTTGTAAGAGTAGAGGGACATGAAAGGGAAGCAGTGGTTGGGAAGGGAGTGAGACAGAGTTTTAGGCTATCCCCGATGTTATTCAATCTGTATATTGAGCAAGCAGTAGAGGAAACAAAAGAAAAATTCGAAGTAGGTATTAAAATCCATGGAGAAGAAATAAAACTTTGAGGTTCGCCGATGGCATTGTAATTCTGTCAGAGACAGCAAAGGACTTGGAAGAGCAGTTGAACGGAATGGACGGTGTCTTGAAAGGAGGATATAAGATGAACATCAACAAAAGCAAAACGAGGATAATGGGATGTTGCGCGAATTAAATCTGGAACTATATTAGGAAATGAGTCACTTATAGTGTCAGTAAGTCGCTTCTGCAAGTATTTGTATGGAGAGTTGCCATGTATGGTAGTGAAACATGGACGATAAATAGTTGGGACAAGAAAAGAATAGAAGCTTTCGAAATGTGATGCTGCAGAAGAATGCTGAAGATCAAATGGGTAGATCACATAACTAACGAGGAGGTACTGAAGAGAGCTGGGGAGAAGAGAAATTTGTGGCACAACTTCACTAGAAGAAGGGATCGGTTGGTAGGACATCAAGGGATCACCAGTTTGGTATTGGGGGCAGTGTAGAGGGTAAAAGTCGTGGAGGGAGACCAAGAGATGAATAGACTAAGTAGATTCAGAAGGATGTAGCTTGCAGTAGGTACTGGGAGATGAAGAAGCTTGCACAGGATAGAGTAGCATGGAGAACTGCATCAAACCAGTCTCTGGACTGAAGACCACAACAACAACAACAACATCTCTCACCACGGACAACACAACAACGCAGTTTCATACGGCATTCACTTAGCGACCGAGATCAGCGGCGTTCGTGTGGAGTTGCCAGAGCAGACAGACAAGCAACACTGCGTGAAAAAACCGCAGAAGTCAATGTGGGACGTACGATGAACGTATCGGGTAGGACAATGCTGCGAAATCCCGCGTTATGGGCTATGGCCGTAGACGACTGACTCGCGTTCCTTCGCTAACAGCATGACATTTACTGCAGCGCCTCTTCCGGGCTCTTCACGATATCGGTTGGGCCCTAGAGGACTGGAAAATCGTGGTCTGGTGAGATGAGTCCTGACTTAGCGGTGATGGTAGGGTTCAGGTGTAGCGCGGACAAACGAAGCAATGCACCCGAGTTGTCAACAATGTACTGTCCAAGCTACTAATGGCTACATAATGGTACGGGCTGTGCTTACATGGAATGTACTGTGTCCTCCGATCGACCTGAAGCGATCACTGACTGGAAATGTTAATTCTCGGCTACTTGGAAACTTTTGCAGCCATTCATGTAGTTCATGTTCCCAAACGCCCATTTCATGTCACTGGGTCACAACTATTCGTTTCAAGAACGTACTGGACAGTTCGAACGAGTGGTTTGACACCGAGATCGCCTGGCATGAATCCCATCGAACATTGATGGGAGATAATCGATAGGTCAGTTCACGCACAACATCTCGCTTAGGCAACACTTGCGCAGTTACGGGCGCCTATAGAAGCAGCATGCCTCATTGTTTCTGCAGGGGACTTTGAAGGACTTGCTGAGTCCATGCGGCGTCGAGTTGCTGCACTACGCCGGTACGCCGGGAAAAAGGAGGTGGACTCGATATTAAGAGGTACCCCTTGACTTTTGCCACCCAAGCGTATTGTACCGTGTAGCAGTATTGCGACACACAGTGCTAATCGATATATTTCTGTTGTGCCTCCTCTTCTTACGTAAGACGTCCTGTAAAGTAAGATGCATTCCATACGTTGAATTATCTGCCTCGGAAGATTCTCGTCCACGAAACACTCACCGTGTCCTCTAGTCTGTTGAGTTGGCTTTTCCTCTTTCTTGTACATCATCATTTTAAAGTTTGCTGTGTCTTCCAAGATGACAACAGTCTTGTGTACAAGGCTCCACACATACAGTACCGCATTGGGGAACAAAAGCCGTCTTTATAGACACGGGCATTGGTCTCTTCAAGACTTGAAGAATGCACCAACCTAAAAATATTCCAGAACGCAAAACGTACGCTGTTAATTGAAAATACACATGTTACCTGAACAAGACTGTTCAAATATGTCAGCTTCTCCTAGGAGCAAGAAATGCTGTATTGTTAACTGGGTGTCTCGGATAGCAACTAAATGAAGTTGGTTATGCGGAGAATTCAGTCCCAGTGATTACAAGTATTTGCGTCCCTATTTCATTAACAGCGAGATCGATTAAAAATTGTTCCCAAAGTTTATGAACAGCAGAAGGATGAGCTTTTAAGAGCTGAACCAACTTTCTATCATGTTGGGTTACAGATCAACAATTACCTGATACCCCAGCCACCGAAGTCGTCTATCCCAACTGCAATCACAATCTCAAATACACATTTGTTTGATACGTACGGAGCTGTCTGCAGAGCAACTAGTTTTCTTTATGGGTGTTTTCTACCATTATACGATGGCAGTAATTTTGTTAATTTTTATATCCATTTGACTTGGTTCGAAGAGCAAGGCCTAAAAGAACAGTCGTTGTAGTTTGTTTGCGAAAGAGTTTAACGAGTAGTTAGAATCAGACTAGATGCAGAGCTGACGCATCACATTCTCGTGGGACAGTCGCGTGTAGCGAAATGAAAGAGCGAGTACGAAAGAACTGCGGAGAAGGATTTGAGTAGATCAGAGTACAGATAACGAGGAAGTATATGTTTTAAAGTAGCACATTTCAGAGCAGTGGTTCTTCACAAGAATAATGTACAACGATTGACAATTTATAAGGAACAGGGACGTTGATGGATAGGAACATACGTAATAGAGAAGGAGTGGTATATTTGTAACGAAAAACGGTACAGATTTTCCCAATAGGACAGCAGGGTAACTGACATGAATAACGTTCATGCTTGACACAGGTCAGGCTCCCAACATAAAGTCAATATCGGACTCTCAGTAACGAATATTCCTTCCTCGGGCATTAATGCGCATTTGGTACCCATTGTTCATGATGGCTACCAAATTGTTGAGGAATCCGTGGGGGATACTACCCCACTCCTCTCTCTGGATGGCTCTTAGTTCTCGCACTGTTCGTTGGGAAATACGTATGCCAAGAGCATCTCAGATGTGCTCTATAGGGTATAGGTCCGAATAGTACACAAACCATCCCATACCTTCAACGTCTTCACTTTCTATTGTGTCCGACGACACCTCATCAGTCCTGTGTGAGCGGGCATTGTTGTTCATAAACAGAAATTCAGGACCTACCGCACTTCTAAACAGACGGGCACGATCCAGAATAATCTTTCAATACCACGAGCAAATCTATGCAGCGGTGTTCGGACATTGTGCATATTACCTGAACGCACCATAGCGCTAAGTCCATAACGATGACGTTCACAGACATTCTATGGTGGGTAACGTATTCTCTCTCTCTCTCCATTCTAAGTGGTGGCCAGAATACTTGCCACAGTGAAGCGGGATTCGTCAGAGAACACCACTCTGGACCACTGTTGCTGAATCCAAGCATCATGCTCCGTACGCCATCAAACTCTCTCTCGACGATGGTGTGGTTGGAGTAGGATTCATTTAGCAAGCTTCCGAGCATACATACGATTTATTCCCCGCAAAATGCTTCTGGCAGAGAAACGTGCACCGGTAGCGGTTCCAAAGCCTGCAGAGATCTGCCTAGGAGTGAGATGTCTGTTCTTGCAACTTGAACATCGAGTGGAAAACAGCGCGCCACAGTGATCGTAAAAGTTCACACCAACAAGATTGAAGGCGAAGTCCTTGAGTGTTACAAACCTTGCAGGACGTTCAGCTAGGTATTCGCTCTTAAAAAATGGATGTAAAATCATATTGGTGCAACGGTATGATGAGAACTGCTGGAATGTGATAGCATGCAACCGAATGAGAAGCAGTATGTCGTGAAGCTTATCGTGGAACACGCTAACCTTTAAGGCCTATATTCAGATAATGAGTTAATTTGTTTTATAGACACGGAAAAAACAAACCTCCAGAGGATGAATTTGTCCAATGGTTCCAGGTGGTATGGAATGCAATGTCACATACTTTTCAGGAGGATAATTAGCTCTGAAGGAGTGTGATTTTTATGCACTGACCAGGATTCAAGCAAAAGCAATTTATTTTGACCAGCTACTGGCCAAAAGCACTGCTCTTACTATAGTTGTAGTTCTCTTAAGCCCATTTTCGCACTCTTGCTTGCTGTGATGTAAATATTCCGTACTGCCATTGCAGGATCACACACACGAGAAAGAATCGTCGGGGGCAGAGCACCTCCAATTTCTCGCAGTACAATAAATAAATTTCCAGCTAGCTTTACCATGCAGATTAACAGTCGGCATAACTGTATACGAATGAGTTAAGGCATTGATGTTGGCTGATCTTGATACAACTTTCTTGGGACCTCCGATTTTCACAATTCCTTTCATATGCATTTCCTCTTCAAATCCCGAATGGTCGGTGTTGAAAACCAATTCAATACTAAACGATGGGATAAGTGTTTATCTCGTCTACAAATTTTGTAGACGATTCCTCAGTTTGGTGTACATCGTCAAGTTGACACGTTGTTTGAAATTTCGCTATCTTACGTTTCGGAATTCTACAGCACTGTTTGAAGTTACGCAACCACCCACTGCTTCCCTTGAAATCACTTTAATCTGTGCCGCGAGCAGTTTGATCTGCATAACGTAGTATGTGACTATCATACACATACTGTAAATCGTATCGAGCATTCTTGAAACGCACAAACACCAGTTTTTGTAACAAGTCCGCCTTGTCCTCCCTTGAATATCCGTAGTATTCTTGTGCACTACACGCTCATATAGGTGCAATCTTTTTCGAAACATATTCGTAAATGCTTTTTTACTACCCTGCGTATGATCTTCCATGTATGTAGTTATGTTTAGCACCCTCACCTCGGACAACGATTATTCTGTACTGTGTTTCACTGGAGACTGGATTTATGACTCCCAGTCCGACAAGGATGAAGAACTACATTCCTCGACACTTGTTTCAGTATCACTTTCACTTGTTAAGCACTTATCGTCATCACAGTATTCCTCTTGTACATTGTGCGCACAGGCAAGTGTATACGACGCCACAAATTCCACTCACTCATCTTACAGATCGCTAATATTTCATACGGTATTTATTTCTCACACTGTGAAATTTCTTGTGTTCCCTTCTGACGACATGTCAACTTCGGCAACTGTTGTTGTAGACGTAACGCAGTGTTTGCTTTGCTATTGCTGACATTGCTCTGCTTTGTATCGACGCCTCTAGCTCTGAAGCACTGTTGTAAGTAACACGTCGGCTAAGCATTTCAATTACGCTTCGCAGCCTCGTGCTGTGCTCACCACTGGATACCTCTAGCACCGCCCTCTGTTACCATTAGCAGCCAAAATTGTGATAGCCTGGTAGACGGTAAGTGAGGTGTCGAATACCGTAAACATCATTGGCCTTTGGCGCCCTCGCACTAGAGCAGGCTCGTCCAAACTGTGCCCCTGGGGTGCTAGCGCCCGCGACCGCCCGCGGCCAGCGCCCCGGGCGAATTCGCGTGTTGTCGCTGTGGCCGAGCTGTGTCGCTTAGCTGGCCGTGCGGACCGAACAACCGCCCGCCCCGCCTCTCGACCTTATACCATTATAAGAAATAACCACGGGTTTGGATATTTTTCTAGCCGTGTAAAACGTGTTAGAGGCAATGGGTTTAAAATGGGAACGCCTGACCAGTGTAACAACGGATGGAGCCCCTACGCTACGAGGGATACGTACTGGATTTCTGAGTTACGTCACATCTTAAATGGCTGACGTGGCTGTTGCTTATTCGCGGCAGTCGATCGTCTGACACACCAGGAGGCACTTTTTGCGAAGATTTCCAACATAAAAAAAATGTTATGGACACAGTTCTTCGAACAGTTAATTTGCTTCGATCGCATGGACTCACACATCTGCAATTTAAATAATTTCTGTCTGATATCGAAGCGGAATACCCGGACATGCCCTACCACACCGAAGTAACGTGGCTGAGCACAGGAAAGGTGCCTCATCGGTTTTTCTCCTTGAGGAGTGAAATAAATACCTTTTTGAAATGAAAGGACGTCCAGAAGAATTACTTTGTGATCCTAAACGGGTGGCGAATTTGGCTTTACTGGTCATTTAAATACTTTGAACATTTCGCTCCAAGGCGAAAATCACTCTGTTGCTGATTTACTGCAGACGATTCAAGCATTTCAAAAAAACTTATTTTGTGGGGAAAACAGTTGCGCGAGAAGAATTGTGGACACTTTCCTCCACTAGACAGTGTGGAGTTTTCAGATTATGTTCAAATCCTTTGCGAATTACAAGAACAGTTTGAAAATAAATTTTTGGAGATAAGTGAGCTTCAACTGGCCTTATGTATATTTGTTCGCCCGTTTTCCCCTCGGGCAGAGGACATCTGACAAGTACTTCAACTAGAACTGATTGACCTGCAGTGCGATATCCGCCTGAAGAACCACTTTCTTATGTGTAAAACTTTGGATGGCTTTTACAGATGTCTTCCACGAGAGAAATATCCTCTTTTGCACAAGCACGCTGCCAAATTTCTCTCAATGTTTTGTTCTACGTATACTTGTGAGCGCTTTTTCTCTCTTTTAAAACTTGCTGAAACTAAGAACCGTTCATTACTTGGCGATAAAAATTTGACTAATTCCTTGAGGTTAGCAGTCTCACGGAATATTGTACCAAACCTAGACAAATTGTTTCCTCGAAAAAGAAAAACGTGTAAAATGTTAATTGTCTTCTTTAACAATGTTGACTGTAAGAATTAAAGAGCTTTATAACATTAATTCTATTTTTAATAAGTTTTCAAACTTGGCCAGTTAAAATTATTACGTACAAAGTAGCAAACTAGGGATCCGATTTATAAACTCTGAAGAGGAATACAAAAAGCTGTAGCACGAAGTATAACAAAAAATATATACTTGTAACTACTAACAGTAAGAATGAGACACTATATGCCTTACTATATCCCTTACATAAAACTATTTCTAAAATAGTTCTAAAATACTTTGTTTACGTTGGATCAGACCGCGTGACAGTCCGGCGCAGAGCAGTGCTGTGCGGTTTTACTCGCTCCGCAGCTATCTCTCGCTCGCTCGCTCCTATGGCGACAGTAGCGACACACGGTCGCGGACGGGGCGCTGAACTAGACTGCCTTGGGCCCCCGGGACGCGGGCGCGCACGCCGAGCGCAATTCTGGGATGAGCCTGCACTAGAGGGACCCCTAATCAGTAATGCAAGGAATTTAGAGGACAACAAAATTAGCTATTGAGGAAAATCTTATAAAATTTCTATTTTTTCCATCTCAGTTGCATAGCTATACATTTTATTAGACATAATGGTTACCGGTTTTGTGCTGACTCGCCCATACTCTTAGTACACATCGAAAAATTACAAAGTACATGTAGTGCAAAAATATTTACATACAGCAGGTATGTCCATATAACAAGTAATTGTATTGTTATGGACATATTTGGTTATTAAACTAACTAGTTATACAACATGGTACCACAAAGCAAGAATATCTTTGTACGAGAAAGTAAAACTGTGAGCTACGAATACCCTCTTTGATTAGACAAACTGTTTATCTGATAGACACAACCAAACTGACAAATACAATTTTTAGTAGATGTTGCCTTCGTACACATGCGCTTGCGCATATGGCTGCCTATTAACTTCCTATGGTGCTGTCGCTCCCAACGTAATTTATTGATAACATAGGAAACTATCAGCTTTACATTAAAAGAGGCATGTCAAATTTTGTTTTAAAAATAACGTAGCATCTGATTTAATCATACAAAGCCAGGAGGTGCCGACCAGCGCGCCCTCCCATATACAACCACGTATTTTCATTACAAGGTATAGTATTTCTACGTATCTCTTGAGATAATAATAAAATACCGTTGCTACACTTCATACGGGAAATCAATACTAAAATGTAAAATTATAATACGATACCAAAAATCGCCGGCCGCGGTGGCCATGCGCTTCTAGGCGCTCAGTCCGGAACCGCGCGACTGCTACGGTCGCAGGTTCGAATCCTGCCTCGGGCATGGATGTGTGTGATGTTCTTAGGCTAGTTAGGTTTAATTAGTTCTAAGTTCTCGGGGACTGATGACCACAGATGTTAAGTCCCATAGTGCTCAGAGCCATTTGAACCATTTGATACCAAAAATCGGTACGTTCCATACAGAAAGTCAATGCTGAAATCCAACATATGCTTTGCATATTATAGATTTTTCACTCGCAGTCTGGAAAAATAAAAAGAAGGTTAAAGACATCTCACTCCGCAGAAGAATTATGTATGTATGTATGTGAGTGAGTGAGTGAGAGAGAGAGAGAGAGAGAGAGAGAGAGAGAGAGTGTGGTGTCACCGCCAGACACCACACTTGCTAGGTGATATATATATATATATATATATATATATATATATATATATATATAGAGAGAGAGAGAGAGAGAGAGAGAGAGAGAGTGTGTGTGTGTATGTATGTGAGTGAGTGAGAGAGAGAGAGAGTGTGGTGTCACCGCCAGACACCACACTTGCTAGGTGGTAGCCTTTAAATCGGCCGCGGTCCGTTAGTATACGTCGGACCCGCGTGTCGCCACTATCAGTGATTGCAGACCGAGCGCCGCCACACGGCAGGTCTAGAGAGACTTCCTAGCACTCACCCCAGTTGTACAACCGACTTTGCTAGCGATGGTTCACTGACAAAATACGCTCTCATTTGCCGAGACGATAGTTTAGCATAGCCTTCAGCTACGTCATTTACTACGACCTAGCAAGGTGCCATATTCAGTTACTATTGATATTGTGAATCATGTACCGTCAAGAGCGACGTTCATCATTAATGGATTAAAGTTAAGTATTCCTCCAGCTACGTCCTTTTTTCTAAACTCTAATTTCCTTGTCCTGTTCCAGACCTCACGCCAGGTTGCGTGAGCTAAAACGCGTGCCTTTCGGCCTCCTCTAGTAACACGGTGTTGGCTCTCCTGCCAACCAAAACAGAGAGAGAGAGAGAGAGACTGAACACAATTACTATAAATCGCCGCATGCATGTAAAACATAAGTAAATAAAAAATAGATGAATAGAGGTTCAGCATATTGCTCAAAAGATGTACTATGATGGTAAAACTGATTCGTTCTGTAACATTGTGTGTATTGAGTGTATTGAATCGGGGACCTAGAAACGACCGAGAGGCTTCATCCCGCCGTTGCCCTCAGTGGTTCAGAACCCCACAACAGGCCACAGCAGTCCACTCACCCCACTCTCACCGCACACCGAACCCATGGTTATTGTGCTGTTCAGCCCCCAGTGGACCCCCACGGGAACGTCTCATCACATGAGTGTGCCCAAAATGTTTGCATGGTAGAGCAATTATGGTGCACGCGTACGTGGAGACAGTGTTTGCGCAACAATCGCCAACATAGTGTAACTGAGGTGGAATAAGGGAACCAGCCCGCATTTGCCGAGGCAGATGGCAAACCGCCTAAAAACCATCGACAGGCTGGTCGGCACACCGGACCTCGACACGAATCCGCCGGGCGGATTCGTGCCGGAGACCGACACGCCTTCCCACTGGGGAAGAAGCGCGTTAGACTGCACGGCTAGCCGGGTGGGCTTCCGTATCATAGAAGAGGCCTCATCACGGACGAGACAGTACCAAGGTGGCCAGCAAGAAGCCAACGGCGCGAGCAAGCCTAAGAGAGAAGGTGGACGAGGGAAAGCAGCAAGTTCGTGCAGAAGAGCAGTCGGGAAGCTTGGCGGTCTCTGTGGTCTGGGCTCGAGGCAGCTTTCTATCAGCATAGGTAATCAGATCCAGTCTGGAGGAATGGGCGGTGCTGTGTTTCATGAGCCCAGAAGGCGTGGCGCCGCCAGTGTGCTGGTCATGTTTGCTGTGGTGTGTACTCGGCTACGAAAGTTCAAGGAGACAGTGTCGATTGCGATAACTGTAGATCTTCGTAGTGCACTCAACTGTCTCCGGTTTGGTCGGTCTGATCTGTACAAGAAACCGCTTTGCAACTGCAGAAAGGTCGCTGTAGGGCCTAGTCAGTATATTAAAGCTGAGAATTTGTATTGTATTCATAAAATTGTCTCGAGCTTCCAGTCCCGTTATTACCAGAAATGGAAACAACAGAACGCACCGTTTTCAATATGACGACGAGAAACATCGACGCGGTACCATGTCGGCTCTTAAGAAGGGACTTAAGTTTGCACCATAGCCGCGGAATATCCTTTTCGCTGTCATAATACGTGATGTAGAACAAACATTTCACTATATGCCCGGTGAATCTAAAGAAGAAATTCGTCGAGAAACGAATCGCATTCTTTCAAAATCCAAGACGCTACCCTCGAAGATGACAAGAGCTGAACGAACTCCGCAAAGATCCTCCCCTGGGAGTCCTGCCAGCTGTCATAGGCAATAAGCGAAGATTCGCTTGATGATGGAGGAGGAGATATATCAAAAATTATCAAAAAATTCAACATCCAGAATAACGAGGAAGATGAGGGAGCTTACCAAGATGTCTTTGGTGGAAGAGCATCTCATTAGAAATCTCCCGAACCTGAACCTCGACCACCTACATTGTATTGCCTTCCAAAGGTTCACAAGAACACCCCTCCACGTCCCATCGTGAGCACCACTGGATCACCGACTTACAGACTCGCGAAGTATTTGGCCACCCTCCGTACTCCGCACGTTGGTTACTGTGTGCACCACAAGAACACGACCGAATTAAGTACCTGTGTTTTGGAGAAGGAGATATTATGTTCAGCTTTCATGAAGTTTCATAATTCACGCTCGATGCTATCAAAGATTCTACAGATCTGCTCTCTCAATTATTTGACGACGCTGTTGTGGATTTATTTAAGCACAGTCTAAAGTCATCGTATTTTTTGTTTCACAGACTATATTTTAATCAGACGGACGGTGTCGCGATGGCAAATCCATTAGCTGCAGCTATAGCCAACCTTTTCATGGAGTACTTTGAGGACATCGCCTGCAGAGCCTGGTTGCTCCTACCGTTACGTTGACGATATGCTCGTTGCCTGGTCTCATGGACGTGAAAAGCTGGGAGAATTCTTGAACCACACAACAGTATCCATCACAACTTCAAGTTCACGGTGGAGCCAGAGACAGATGGTGCCTTGCCGTTTGCTGAAGTCCTCATTTGCAGTAAAGCAAATGCGTGTCTCAGCCACAGTGTATACCGAAAACACCCACGTAGACCGATATCTGCATGCTAGCATCTGTCACCACCCATCGAATATATGTTCTGTTCTGAGGTTGCTGGTGCATCGAGTGGAAGCCGTCTCAGACATCGAAAACTTGACGAAGGAACTCAGCCACGTAGGGAAACTATTCAAGGAAAATGGCTACACCAGCAGTCAGATTTCGCAAGTCATCTTTCCCAAAACACGTAAGGAGAATGAACCCGAGGAGGACATGAAGAACCCTAGTGTTTGCCGTTCTGTGGCTCAGTAACAGGAAAGATTATCCGGCTCCTAAAGAGGCAGAATATCGGTTCGGTCTTCAAGGCTCCGGTAAAAATTCGACAACCCATGAGGCCTTTGAAAACGATATAAGCCTCAGGCGCCAGCAATATATACCCTGTGGGTGTGGACATCTTTATGTTTGACAGACTGTAAATGCTACCAAACAGCTCTGTGTAAACAACGAGAGATTTTGTTGCCTTCTGTACCCTGAGGAATCACAGTAGCGGAGCATATTCCAGAAAACAGACATTGCATTGCATTCAACGAGACATCTGTTATTACACGGACTAATAGTTTATGGGATAGCGTCATAAGAAAAGTGATGGAGATAAAAATTTGTCACCTAGCGGGCCGCGGTGGTCTAGCGGTTCTAGGCGCTCAGTCCGGAACCGCGCGACTGTTACGGTCGCAGGTTCGAATCCTGCCTCGGGCATGGATGTGTGTGATGTCCTTAGGTTAGTTGGGATTTAGTAGTGCTAAGTTCTAGGGGACTGATGACCACAGAGCCATTTGTCACCCGACTCTCAATAAAGACGGTGGCCTGCAGCTAGGATTAAGCGCGGTTTGGGACCCTACCACCGAAAGGTTCAAGCGAGCGCAGTGGGCGCGCAACGAAAATATTACCTTATATTACACTGGTGCGAGCACTAGTGATGTCAAAGAAGGCAGCGCGGCTATGAAAGGGCGGCAGCAACAACCGAAAGACAGTCACCACTTGACGATGGCCGAGGAGCACTCAACTGAAAACTCATAGATTGTATACTACTTGACGCGGCTGGCAGCTAGACAGAGTTTTATCAGTATATATCGCCGTGAAACCATGCATTCGTATACTGTATTGTATCGTTTGTTATGTGGAGTAAATTTCTCAGTTTGACCTTCGTGTTGGCATTCACTGATTTTCTGTTTCTATATATTGCGGCTGAAGTCGGTAGCTTGTAACATGGGTTGATATGTTCTGTTCTTAAGTTACATTCTGTCCTCGTGTTATTGATTGTGTAGTATTAGTAAGCATGTCAGCTTTTGGTGGAGTACATTTTGGATCACTGTATTGTGGCCCAAGATTTGATTATTGCTTGCTTGTCTTGTCATTCTTTTACCGTTGTTCCTTGTTTGTGCTTTATTGTTTGTGCCCATTTAATTGCACAGTTGAAGAAATTCAAAGTGGCAGGTTATTTTACTGTGTGTTCTATTGTGTTAGATATTAAGTTTCGTATTTTGGTAATTTGAGTGCTCATTACATTACTTATATTACCTTTTGCATGTGCTCATAGCTGTTGTTTGGATTAAAAAATATATACAGGGTGTGATGGTTATAGGAGCAGATATTTTTATAAGTGCCACCTTAATATACACACAAACCGGTGTGTTGGTTGTTTTCTCCTCTGCATCGAACAGTCTTCCCACAAATACGTCACATATTTTACACCTGTATGTTTTCTGCCTTGGTTGTACTGCACCACTAAGTGGACTATGCTTATCAGCATAGACTAACCGTTTTGCATCCATGCATTGGCACTTAAATAACGGACCTGCTGCCCAGGGGAAAATCAGCATTAATGCCACGTATACTTCAGGGTAGCCGGCCGGGGTGGCCGAGCGGTTCTAGGCGCTACAGTCTGGAATCGCGCCACCGCTACGGTCGCAAGTTGGAATCCTGCCTCGAGCATGGATGAGTGTGATGTCCTTAGGTTAGCTAGGTTTAAATAGGGGACTGGTGACCTCAGAAGTTAAGTCTCATAGTGCTCAGAGCCATTTGAATCACTTCAGGGTACTAACCAATCTAAAAACATACAACTTGTAATGTGTTCTAATTATTAAACTGCAAATAACATAAAACATGGTGTACCGTTGTTCAGTATACCGTCTGTGCTTATACTTCTGGCGCCCTATATAGCAATCGTTAAGGATTTACTCCCACACAATCGCCAGCCACTTTCCATTTCCACTGTTTACTGTGGCATAATGTTAAAGAAACAGTTTTGTGTGTTTAGTCTACCCACTGACTTGAAGTCGTTTATCTGTGAGTGTCTGATTTGTTTCGTTACTGATCATTGTACGTATTAAAGAAGTATTTTTTAAAGTGTGATGTACCACTCCTATCACATGCTATAATATTTCGATGTGTCTGCCAAATAAAATGTGTATGACACCCTAGCGTTAAATAAACCTATCTATGTGATTAGATGTTCAAAGTGAATGTTTTGACACCCATAACTTCTATCATTCAAGGAAGCTACGAGGGCTATTCGGAAAGTAAGGAACAATAGGTCGCGAAATGGAAACCATAGTGAAAATCAAAACTGTTTTATTTGCAACGGTTAGTTACACCTTCTAGCTACTTCTCTACACAGTCGCCGCTCAGACATCTGCCGTAGCGTTGTGCCAACTTTTCAATTCCCTCGTTATAGAAGACAGCCGCCAGTGCTTTTCGACAATTTTCTACTCTGGACTGCAGCTCGTTGTCTGCGCCAAAACACTGTCTTATAGCCAGCGGTTCATCTGAGCAGAGATTAACCTCAGGGGTAGCCAATTACGGGCTGTATTGTGGCTGATGAAACACATCCCATCGAAAACGCTGCAGGAGAATCTTCATTGCCCCTGCAGAGTGCGGCCGAGAATTGTGTAGAACGAACTGCATGACAGTTATGTTATGTGGATTGCATAGCTTCAGGCGAGATCTTTCGCCAGGCCCTCATACTTGGTGGGAGACGCTAATTTCTAGCCATCTTCACGTTCTACCTATGAACTCAGAACTGGAAAGAGCGGCAAGATGCGATCGACGGACATACTAGACACAGTGCCCAACGCTTCAGTGCAAAGCTTCATCAGATTTTCAGTGTATTTTCCATTTCGCGACCGATTGCTCCTTACTTTCCGAATAACCCTCGTATATGGCATTACTTGTTAATCGCAAATGAAATTATGTAACAGAGTTGTCTTTCTGCATACGTGATATTTAAGGTCAAAAGTATAAAACACTTTGAGTCAATGTTCTCTAAATACCAATATACACTCCTGGAAATGGAAAAAAGAACACATTGACACCGGTGTGTCAGACCCACCATATTTGCTCCGGACACTGCGAGAGGGCTGTACAAGCAATGATCACACGCACGGCACAGCGGACACACCAGGAACCGCGGTGTTGGCCGTCGAATGGCGCTAGCTGCGCAACATTTGTGCACCGCCGCCGTCAGTGTCAGCCAGTTTGCCGTGGCATACGGAGCTCCATCGCAGTCTTTAACACTGGTAGCATGCCGCGACAGCGTGGACGTGAACCGTATGTGCAGTTGACGGACTTTGAGCGAGGGCGTATAGTGGGCATGCGGGAGGCCGGGTGGACGTACCGCCGAATTGCTCAACACGTGGGGCGTGAGGTCTCCACAGTACATCGATGTTGTCGCCAGTGGTCGGCGGAAGGTGCACGTGCCCGTCGACCTGGGACCGGACCGCAGCGACGCACGGATGCACGCCAAGACCGTAGGATCCTACGCAGTGCCGTAGGGGACCGCACCGCCACTTCCCAGCAAATTAGGGACACTGTTGCTCCTGGGGTATCGGCGAGGACCATTCGCAACCGTCTCCATGAAGCTGGGCTACGGTCCCGCACACCGTTAGGCCGTCTTCCGCTCACGCCCCAACATCGTGCAGCCCGCCTCCAGTGGTGTCGCGACAGGCGTGAATGGAGGGACGATTGGAGACGTGTCGTCTTCAGCGATGAGAGTCGCTTCTGCCTTGGTGCCAGTGATGGTCGTATGCGTGTTTGGCGCCGTGCAGGTGAGCGCCACAATCAGGACTGCATACGACCGAGGCACACAGGGCCAACACCCGGCATCATGGTGTGGGGAGCGATCTCCACCACTGGCCGTAGACCACTGGTGATCGTCGAGGGGACACTGAATAGTGCACGGTACATCCAAACCGTCATCGAACCCATCGTTCTACCATTCCTAGACCGGCAAGGGAACTTGCTGTTCCAACAGGACAATGCACGTCCGCATGTATCCCGTGCCACCCAACGTGCTCTAGAAGGTGTAAGTCAACTACCCTGGCCAGCAAGATCTCCGGATCTGTCCCCCATTGAGCATGTTTGGGACTGGATGAAGCGTCGTCTCACGCGGTCTGCACGTCCAGCACGAACGCTGGTCCAACTGAGGCGCCAGGTGGAAATGGCATGGCAAGCCGTTCCACAGGACTACATCCAGCATCTCTACGATCGTCTCCATGGGAGAATAGCAGCCTGCATTGCTGCGAAAGGTGGATATACACTGTACTAGTGCCGACATTGTGCATGCTCTGTTGCCTGTGTCTATGTGCCTGTGGTTCTGTCAGTGTGATCATGTGATGTATCTGACCCCAGGAATGTGTCAATAAAGTTTCCCCTTCCTGGGACAATGAATTCACGGTGTTCTTATTTCAATTTCCAGGAGTGTAAATTGCTGATAAGACGAGCCTAAGAGGTTATCCATCTTCTACTTCATCTTGTTTTTGTCAAGCTGATGTTTCAGAATCAGTATTCTTTTCTGTACTTGTCTTTCTCGCCACAATCGTGGCAGAAGCAACAGGTAAGTCCCATGTACTATCTGCCTACGGAATAATAAGTTAATAATCAGTTATTTAACTCTGTTTAATTTAGTAGTGTTAGATGACACACATTACCTGGAATAACATTTTTTTGGGTCATATATATATTATTTATGGTTTCATTTGCTGTCTTCAGAACGTTGGAGCCGGATTGTTCAACGATCAAACGATTGGCGCTCTTTCACTACTCATTCATTTAAAAGAGAAAAAATATCTTTGACAGTATCGAAGATTATCTAAATTCCTACATTTTTTTAGTGTAAGAAATTGTCTGAAATTTTACGATCGATATTTACTGAACAAAGAAGGCAGACAACCAAAACGTACTGGCCTGAGTCATAATTACCTTTTTTTAACGCTGGGAACGTTTACTGTTAACACTAATTTTATTAAGGTCACAAATGTTTGCTTATAAAAGGTATTAATGCAGTTTATAAGCCAAAAAGATAGCCCCAATACTGTTTTAATGTGCCTTCTAGACAAATCGTTCACATTTTTCAATGCCATTTAACCGGAGGACTGTTTCTTTGTAGAACTTCCTCTATCGAAAGGGCGCATTTCAGCTTGTGAGTATATGTTTGTCTGATGGTATTGGGTGGAAACCATTTACTCTGACTAAAAATGTAAGGTAATTATCGATACCGTCTTGGTCAAGATGAAATAAAATTAAAGTCCTCGCCACTGTTAGCATGGGTAACTCTCTAGAAACTCCCAAAGTATAACGTACGAGCCGGCCGCTGGTGCCCGAGCGGTTCTGGCGCTACAGTCTGGAACCGCGCGACCGCTACGGTCGCAGGTTCGAATCCTGCCTCGGGCATGGATGTGTGTGTTGTCCTTAGGTTGGTTAGGTTTAAGTAGTTCTAAGTTCTAGGGGACTTATGACCTCAGCAGTTGAGTCCCATAGTGCTCAGAGCAATTTGAACCATTTTTATAATGTACGACACAGCTGTAGATATGTATGTTATTGAGGGAGACAATTATGGAACGTATTTTATTCGAATCATGTTCCATTCGAGTTAGTTACTGAACCATAAGGGGATCTAATTAGCAAACTCTTAAGGTTTCATCAATGAACAGCTGAAAATTTTTTATACAGGATAACGCTGCATTATTGTTGTATAAGATTTTGTTGTGGGAGTTGATTCACGAGCGATAGATTAATATTTCGATGTATCCTTTTTTAAAAAAAAAGTTGTACAAGATACTAATCACTCTAAACTCTAATCTCTTCTTACATGAACTCTCTCCCTTCCCCATCCAAACAGTCATATCATTGCGTTTATGTGAGTGGTATCTGTTCTTTCGGATACCCCTCATATAAGCATATATGAGCCTTGAAGGCTAACACGATCATTCAACGCAAAACACGCTTCGCCCGACCTCCTGTGGGCTTCGCGTGATGCAACGACCGAAGAGAGGAAAGAGGTCTAGAGAGCACTACTTTGTTTTTGTGCTGCAAATGGGAATTTTGGTTGAGGGGGCAGGTGTGCTTGGGCAGACCGTGCAGTTGTGTCTAATCACTGTGCAAAGGTGCCTCAGGTAGTTAATGCGGCTCACTCGTAAGCACGAGACCTGGGTACGAATCCCGGCCATTGTCCGAATGCGGCAGAGATCGGAATTTCTTCTTTCTGAACGAGCCTTATCATTAATTTACGCAGTTACCAAAGAATTTTCACAACAAAAGGTACTAGTTCCCAGTATCTGCGCTAGCAGAATAGGAATGCGGAAAACACAAGTCCGAAAACAATTTATTGGACTCACCAAAACGAAACAATAATACAATTTCCAAAATATAAACAGACGCGATCTCAGCTGCGTATCGACACCAATATGCAATAACAAATAATAGTAGAAAAGACTCGACTCTTCACGTGGAGAGACCACAACCAAACAATTCTACAATGCCAAGATGTCTGGCGATTATATCAAGTTCATCTGCAAGAGATCGGCCACCTAGAAGAGGCGTTTGGCAGTGGCTGTCGGGATGGCAGCTCTATAGACTTCCAAGTGGTGCGCCGAACTGCCCGTTGCCGGCAGTGCGCCGCCTATAAAGCCCGTTTGGCGGATGTATCTGCCGTAACTATTTGAGGTCACGTAGTTCCTGGGTTAGCTGCGACCTCTGGTGAAGCTGTTCTGCAGGCTCCGCCAACGGTGAGCGGTCCCCGGCGGCCGTTGGTGGAGACCTAGTGTTGGGTTGTGTTGTGGCCACCGGTAAATATTTATGTTGACAACACAGACAACGTAGGTTTTCCTGGTGAATATACACCCTGTGATGCAGGCATCCTGTGTTTATTGGACGTGAAGTGGGATGCCGATGCAGTAGGCGCTATTATGTCTGCAATGGGCGGCAACAGCAAGTTCAGTGCTATTATCTCTGATAATTCGCTCATTTTAGTTCCGGAACAAAATTATATTCTTTATTTTACTGGATTTATTGGCTTATAAAATATTTTTGGTCTCCTATAAAGTATTGGGGTTGATTCTGTTTTATTACATTCAGAGTCTTATAAAGGAACTCAACTGATTAAATTTCGGCCAGCTGTAGTGGCCGTGCTGTTCTAGGTGCTACAGTCTGGAACCGAGCGACCGCTGTGGTCACAGGTTCGAATCCTGCCTCGGGCATGGATGTGTGTGATGTCCTTAGGTTAGTTAGGTTTAATTAGTTCTAAGTTGTAGGCGACCTCAGATGTTAAGTCGCATAGTGCTCAGAGCCATTTGAACCATTAAATTTCGAAGGTTGTTCAGGAATATTTACTTGGTATTTTGGTATAACGGAGCCGTCTTCCGAAGTGGTATGTTACGGTATCAAATGTAATTTCTTTCTTCTTCTTCGCAGATGGATCACTTAGGACCACGCGTAATCAACATTTGTTGTCCTTCCTTTTCGCCCAGTATTCCTTCTAAACAACGAATGGGCTAGCTTTCGTTGCGGAGACCACGTATGTCGTTTAGTTTTTCTCTCTTCTTCCTCAAAACCCCATTTGTTTGTGAATTTTCTGATTTCATTTCTATCATGTAGATTTAGAGACCCTAATTCTCTCAGGTCTTTTTCCGTCTGTTTGTACCAGTTAGGTTTTGTAGTTTTGTTCATTAAAAATAAATGGCTTTTGTGCGTTAACCTGTTTGCGTCCATTCTTTCTAAATGCCCCATGAATTGCATTCTTCTCATGTGCATTGTGTCTGTTAGTTTGGAGATATTTTTATATATTTCTGTAATCGATTTTGGATAATGCACACCATCTTTGGTTCTTGGTCCTAGGATTTTCCTCATTATATTCACTTCTAATTCCCGTTTTAGTGTTCTGTGTTGAAGGTTTAGTGTTTCAGATGTGTAGAGAGCTTCGGGTTTAATTACTGTTGTGTAGTGTCGTATTTTGCAGTGCCACGAGAGACTCTTTTTGTTGTAAACATTTTTTGTTAATTGAAACGCTGTCTCCATTTTCTGGACTCTTGATCTGACAGATTTCTTCTCATTACATTTTCTGCAATCCATTCAACTAAATATTTAAATTCTTTTATTCGAGAGATGTAGTTATTACCAATTTTGAGATCAAAAGGTACATCTTTGATGTTAGTCATAAATTTTATTTTTTCAAATGAAATTTGTAATCCAATTTTTGCTGCCTGCTCTTGTAATAATTCTAGCTGTTTCTGTGCTTCGGTAATGTCTTGTGCGATCAGTGCCATGTCGTCAGCAAATGCTAAACAGTCTTATTCTATGCCCTTACGTCTTGGTCCCAGTCTGTGGGCTGGTGCACCTGCTTTTCTCCATTCTCTAACAACTTTTTCAAGAGCGGAATTGAAGAGCACTGGTGACAGTACATCCCGTTGCTGTACTCCTGTGTCTATTTCAAATTCTGTGCTCAATTCTCCCATAAATATTACTTTGGACTTGGTCTCCGTGAGTGTTTCTTTTATGATGTTTGTTGACTTTTGATCTAGTCCAAATTCAGCTAATACTTCAAAAAGGGATTCTCGGTCGATACCGTCATATGCTTTTTTAAAGTTGACAAACGTGATGACATAACTTTTGTTTGAAGTACTATGCTAATATTTCATTAAGTATTTCAAGTTAAGGATTTGTTCTACACATGATCGACCTAGTTTTGAATCCAGCTGAGGTTCTGCTCGCTTTAATAGGGCTTTAGACAGAATTTTGTATGTTATTGACAATAAAGGGATTCCACGACAGTTGTTGGGGTCTGTTTTACTTCCTTTTTTGTACAGAGGATGTATGATTGCTGTCTTCCAATCTGTGGGGATTTTTTCAGTTTTCCAGGTTTCATGTATAATTTCTTTGAGTTTTGTAATAAGATTTTCTCCTGCATTTTTCCATAATTCTGCAATGATTTGGTCTTCTCCTGATGCTTTGTAATTTTTCAGTGACTGAATTATCTCTTTAATCTCCTGTGAACTTGGTGGCTCTGAGTCTGGGTTTCGTTGTGTGTGATGGAACTCAAATTTTTCTGCAGGCTTTTCACTATTCAGTAATTTAGTAAAAGTATTTTGCAAGAATTTCACAGTTTTCGGTGTTGGTATGGGCAATTTCCCCATGTTCATTTTTGAATTGGAGTGATGGAGGACAGTACTTTGTTAATTTTTGTTTGAATACTCTGTAGAAATTTCGGAAATTGTTTTTCTTGAAATCATTTTCTATGTCCTGCAATTTTAACTAAGATTTGTTCTTGCTCCTGATAGCTTTGTTTCTGCAAAATTTCACCGCAGTGGAGAAGCGTTAATGTTCAATCAATAAAAACGTGCAACACAAAACGTATGAGTACTTCACCAACCAGCAGAAAGATGCAGAGGTAGCCACGTGGTTTTTGTCACTGAGGGATCAGTGTAGACTTAGTGTAGCGTAGTTTTGGCGCTCTGCACACGTGGTAGCTCTTCAACAGTAAACCTATTCGTATTTCTGTGTATCAGTGTTAACGTACAACTACCAATGCTGGGAGCAACAATCCGAGACTGAACAGAGCAGTAAAGAACGCAGACCTTGAAGGCGACAGGAAAGTGTGCGTTACTCTTGATTTGACAGCAGTTACTCTGAGTGAATATGCCAACATTGTTTCCTAAGAAGATTCGCATAACCTCGATGTTTACACTAATGTGCTGATATTTTTACTGCAATAAAAACATAAACGTGGCTAAGAAATTAAACAAAGTATAATTATTTTGTAAATAGCTACCAGATTCTATCTGGTCGAAAGCCTCTAGACACCTGTTAGAGGATATTAATATGAGGTCTGTCCCACTCGCCGTCATGATGTCTGAATTTCTGTTGGATGCGCTCTGAGCGATGTTTCTGAATGTCTTGGAGTAATAGGAGCCCATTATTTGCCAGCCAGAGAAGATAGTGGTGTTGGACGATGGGGCTACAGCGAAGTGGACGTTGTAACGCATCCCCAAGGCTTTCACCAGCGTTCAGGTCTTGGGTATGGGCAGGCCAATCCAGTTGAGGAATGTTATTTTCCCCCAACCCATTTTCTCACACATGCTGCTTACGACAGAGTACATTGTCATGCCGATACAATTATCATCTACAAGAACGGTTCCTCCACCCTAAAAAGTACAGAATGCTATAAATCCTGTCCATATCCTTGCGCATTTCTTAAACATAATACGTTAACCACACGCCATCTACGAAAACCACTCTCGTACGGTAACACCACTGTCTCTGTAGTACAGTGTTCACAGTGCACACGAAGGCAGGTAAAGTTCTCCAAGCATTCGCCGAACCCAGCGGTCACCAAATTTTTTACACGGCGGGCCGGATAGTTGACACAATGACGAACGAGGGCCACATCATCATTCTATGGAACACTTAGAACAAAAGCTTTGGGGAAAAAGGCCAAAAACGGCAAGTCAACAAAAAACTAAGTCCAGCATTCTTTGTTAATCACAGTTGAGTGGGATTCAATGCATAAAAGACAAGTCCGACCGACATGTTTATTTTCTAAAAAAAAGTTGTCAATTAGGTGACCTTATAAAAAGAAAGTTCCATCCGAGATACGTAGTGTGGACATATCTGAATCTCACAAACGAAGCAGCGAAAAACGTTAGTGAGTTTTGTGAAATTGGCGCTTAGGTGTCAAAGCATCATCAATGTTAGGTTTGGTATTGCTGCATCCGATCAAGAGAAGTCCTTTTAAGTGTTCATAAGTCAGTCTCGTTCGATGTGCTGACTTAACACACTACATTTGTGAAAATGTTTGCTCACAGGTATATGTTATTGTATACACTGATTGCCATACCAGCGGCAAATTTCTTCAGTTTCGGAAGCTCGACATCGCCTAATCTGCAGTAAAATATAAGTTTTCCTTCTCTGTTCTTTTCTTACAAAAAGTCATTTGGTTGCAGATCAGTTAGCTGCAACTATAGATCAACTGGCGCATCATCAATATTCTGGAACAGAAGAACGTCACTCTAATTTCTGTCAAGATATGAAATCTCTCCAAAAAATGTCTTGTCAAGTCACGAATATTCTTTTTCGGTACTGGCAGTTCGATGATTGTAGCACAAAACTCTTTGGAAAAATGAGAAAAGTTTTCTCCTAGCAGTCGAGCTACAAATAATGTCCACTTTCTCCGAAATCCATTGATGATTCTGTAGAGATCACAGACGAGGTTATTGTTTCGCTGAAGTCTCAAGTTCAAATCATTCACGTGGGTTGTGATGTCGTCTAACAACTTTGACAGTCAGATAGGATCTGACAGCTATGGATCATCCCCATCTTTTTCAGTGAGCAAAACATCAGTTTCGTCGTTTTGGGGCTCGTAAAAACTGAACAGGACTTTACTGCAATTGAGCCGCCTCACTGCTGTGTCATAAGGTAAGTAATAGAATTCAAAATCAAATTCTTCAAGAAAAGAGAGGAATGACGGTGATTGAGTGCATGTCCCCGAATGAAGTTGCCAGCAGTTATCGACTGGTTTCAGTACACAAGAAATAAGTCTTTCCTCCAGAGTGCTTCCTCATATATGATGCAGTGTATGAACAGATTGCACGGATTCGTAAATCTTCCTGTTCATTGAACATGGTAAATCTAAGGCACATAGTAGTCAGGACATCTCCGCGCGTGTGAAGATCTAGAAATCTAAACATAATACTTAAATTTCAGCTCTGTGGCAGTGTCTCGTGTTCCACAAGTTTTATCAAGTAAATTCAAGTTCCGTCGGTGTGCCGGATGAACTCACGTCGCGGGCAGGATCCTGCCCGCTGGCTGTAGTTTGACGACCTCTGGCCAAACCCAAACCCTTCCATCAGACTGCCACAGGCTATTATATAATTTGTCGCTCCAAAACACTCGTTTCTAGTCATTCACTGTTCAGCGGCGCTGCTCAAGCATCGCCTTGCCTTCACTACAGAAATGTATGTCGGGTGTGAGTGGGGTATCGTCAAATGGAGGGTGCCCCAGGGATCAGTGTTGGTGCCACTCCTGTTCCTTATTTATATAAATAATGTGCCCTCTAGTATTACGGGTTATTCTAAAATACTTCTGTCCGCTGACGACACTAGCTTCGTAGTAAAGGATGTTGTGCGCAACATTGGCTCGGTTTCAAATAGTGCAGTTCATGACATAAGTTCATGGCATGTAGAAAATGAACTAACGCTAAATCACAGTAACACTCAGTTTTTACAGTTTCTAACACACAATTCAACAACACCCGACGTTTTGATTTCACAGAATGCGCATACTATCAATGACCATGAACAGTTCAAATTTCTAGGTGTTCAGATGGATAGTAAACTGTCGTGGAAAGTCCACGTTCAAGATCTTGTTCAAAGACTTAATGCTGCCATTTCTACTATTCGAACAGTATCTGAAGTAAGTCATCGTTCGACACGAACATTAGTCTCCTTTGCTTATTTTCATTCGCTTGTGTCGTATTGTATTATATTTTGGGGTAACTCTTCCGATTCTAAAAGGATATCTTTGTCTCAGAAACAGGCAGTTCAGGCAATGAGTGGTGTAAGTTCCCGAACCTCTTGTCGACCCCTATTCACTAGTCTATTTTGACATTGGCCTCTCAGTATGTATATTCTTCACTGTTGTTTCTCGTTAACAGTATAGGCTTATTCCCAAGAATTAGCAGCTTTCATTCGGTTAACACTCGGCAGAAATTCAGTCAGCATTTGGATGCACTTCCTTAACTCATGTGCACAAAGGCGTGCATTTTCAGTAAGCTACCACAACAATTCAAAAATCTTAACAGTAATCCACTCACTTTTAAATCGAAACAGAAAAGTTTGCTCATGGTTCACAGCTTCTATTCTGTCGAGGAGTTCCTATATCTACATTTATACTCCGGAAGCCACCGAACGGTGTGTGGCGGAGGGCATTTTACGTGTCACTGTCGTTACCTACCTTTCCTGTTCCAGTCGCGTATGGTTCGCGGGAAGAACGACTGCCGGAAAGCCTCCGTGCGCGCTCGAATCTCTCTAATTTTACATTCGTGATCTCCTCAGGAGGTATAAGTAGGGGGAAGCAATATATTCGATACCTCATCCATCAAACGTACCCTCTCGAAACCTGGACAGCAAGCTACACCGCGATGCACAGCGGCTCTCTTGCAGAGTCTGCCACTTCAGTTTGCTAAACATCTCCGTAACGCTATCATGCTTACCAAATAACCCTGTGACGAAACGCGCCGCTCTTCTTTGGATCTTCCCTATCTCCTCTGTCAACCCTACCTGGTACAGATCCAACGCTGATGAGCAATACTCAAGTATAGGTTCCTTGAAAAATTAAGCTAATTTTTGTTGTATTGTTGATTGCGTTTACTTAAACTTATGGCTTGACTTTTTGTGGGTTCACAAACATTTCATTTTATCTGTTATTACCTTTATATTGCAATTTCACGTGCTGATACATTCCGTGACCTTGGAGATTTGCTCCTCTGTTTGGTCCTACGAAAATAGACGTGTAGATAAAAATAATAAATAAATGAACTACACTAATATATCGAACTCTTTTTAACTCTCTTCTTAGACTATCTGAACTGCTAGTGATTCCTTCCGCTGATTTCATGCAGTTTTTTACAGTCAGTCTCCACGATGGTCATAGGTCCCTGGTCTAGGTTTAGCTGTGGTGGTTCGTGTGCGTTTCCAGTTCAGAATCACTAACATTCGACCTGGGCAGCTGTGGGAGGTTTGAAATGTCGCAGATGGGTTTGGCACTCAGGTGTTATACAATAACTAGCCCACTTTTGAAGTCCGTGAGCTGTCGTGTTCCACCCATTATGCCTGTAATGCTTCTCCACTGAATTTAGTGCATTTAATGGCCAGTTCCGGATAACAGAAGGCGTCCGGACACTTTTGATCAGGCACGTACCAAAATACGCAGAAAGAGATTCCTCAATAATCTCCGCAATTTTGTCGGTGGATTTCGGCTCACCCTGTGTAAGCAAAGAGACGACTTTGTTGCTCGTTTCGGGCCTTGCGTGCCTGTTTCCACAGTTTGAACCCGTTACGCACGTGCAGTTTGCCGAGCCTCTCAAAATAACAGAATGGGGGCTACGAGGTTTTTATTAGTATTTAATCGGTAGAAAATTGCAACTGGAAATGAAGAACGCATAAAAAATAGAAGTGGAAAGTAATGAGAGGTACCGCGTGGCAAGGCGGCGTTAGGCAGGCGGAGCAGAAATTACACGGCAGGTCGCGAGCAAGTAGCCGTGCTGCAAGTGGCGCCGCAGTGTGTCCAGGGTCCCCCCCCCCCCCCCCCCCCCCTGGGCCCACGGGCACGCCGGCGGGCAGCAGCTGCTTAATTGGCAATCATGCACGTCCGTACAGAGCGAGCAGTCGCGGGCCGCGCTGTGTGCTGAGTGCAGTTAATTACACGCTGACAAACGGCACGGTGCCAGGAGCCGACCGTCTGGCTACAGTACCCTCCACCCTGCACTCTCCCTATGATAATAACGCTCCGTGTCCGCCGGCTGCACCCACGCAATTCCGTCGCGTCTCTTATACTCGCCGTCCAATAAATAACAAGTAAAATGAACTCGGGTACAACTCGCGCTCAACAATTACGTCCTGCAGATTAGCTTAGGCAGCATGCATTTCTGAATTTCTTACCGGTGGTACATGTCGCTAGCAGTGATTTAGTGACACATGGACCCCCAGTGAGCAACTAATATGTCTGGATCAACAGCTAGAATTAAGATGAATAAGAAGTCTAGGGACACATGAATAATCAAGAAATGTGAAATGAGAATAATTAAAGTGCGAAACCAGCAGAGACATTAAAAGTTGGTAGGACAGAGTTTTCGTTGAACTAATATTTCGAAAAAGCGATGGAAATGAAAGATCATGTTCAATACCAGTTGAAAGATATGTTCGTAAATAAGGCCTGTACGTGCAGTACACAGGGGGTCTAAAGCACAGGGCACTTCGTGTTATGTATGAGTTGCTTCACTGCAGTCAGGAGAGGCGGGCTACAGAGTTGTGTAGGAAGTGTCGTCGTAGTAATGCTGGATATGGGCAGAAATTATTAGTGAACAGGTTAGCACAGTAATATAAGAACTAATTTTATTTTCAAACCAACAGCCTCAGTTGCAAGGATTACCTAGATTTACCTGTGTTTCAGTCCAGATAACCAGATTTAGCTTGACGATGTCCACTATGGACAAACGGTAGTTACTTTTATTCTGAAGAAGGTTCGGTTATCCCGACTGAAACCTAGGTAAATCTAGGTTATCCTTGCAACTGAGGCTGTTTTTCTTTTATACAAATTAATATTTATACAGTTGCTGACAGGGCCGCGGAATGTTGAAATTATAGAAGATTTACTTCACTTGTATTTTTGCAAGTGTACAAAAACTCGGTGCAAATAATACAATAAGAAACTGAGTCCAGCTATAACTGTCAACAAGGAGGAGGCTCACTGTACAGAGCACGAACGATGGTGTCGTAGCGAAGGGCTCCAAGCGCAAGTGCGCCTAGGGGCCGCCGGCAGCCGCCCTCAATTAGGGCAGCGGAAACGCGCCGGCAGCACCGAGACGCTGGAGGTGTGGCTCAGCGGGCGCGCACCATTGGTTCCGCCACATCCCGCATGACAGCTGTCGGTATCTAATGGAAACTTGTAATTATGCATCTAACGTCGCGAAGCCCACCGCGTTGTGTCGATACGTGACACCACACTTCAAAAACAGTAATTTGTTACCCAAGGCTATATTTTCTACATGAATTACAAGGAAACTTTCACATACAAAGAGCATTTCAATGAACAAAAAAATAACAAATGACTAAATTAACATAAGTAACAACTCACTGATCACGTTAGCCACTAAATAAAATGAGATGAGACGCTCGAATGGCGCTACCAGACGGGAGACCCCCATCTCAGGTAGCTCGGTCGCGTAGTGCAAGCCTTATTTGTCGACACTTCGGCGACTTGTGCATCGACGATGGTCTCATGATAATGAGCAAAGAAAATTTCCGACTTCCCTGGGAATCGAAGCCAGGATTCCAGAATCTAGAGGCAACAACGCTAACCACTAGGTCTCTGAAACAATAATGAACTGAGATGTAGAACGTAAACGGATTAAACAGCAACTTACTCAATCGTCCCACAACTGGCACTCTTTCTTTCTACTCGAATTCCCTCCCTTGGGCAGGGTATCCACCATCACACACAGTAACGCCCCCACTTACGTCTACTTAAGTTAATCAAACGAATAACCTTCAAAGTTATAATTAAAATAATAATCTTTTAGGCCTTAGTAAAACTTTACACCTCTAGAATTGCAGTCTAGAATCATAATTTAGTATTAGACATGAAGTAGTATGAAACTGCTTAGAGATGCAATGATTCAACGCAGACAAAAGACGACTGCAAAACACTCCGTGGCAGTTGGCAACACTATAAACAGTAAATACTCACAAGCAACACGTATTTCTAAAAAAATAAAGACACACACTGAAAGAGAAGTGCTTATGTGAAATGTACTCACAAACGCTGAAAATCAGTCAACCAGGCGGACGCGGGTCAACAAGGTGAAAAATATGTGAGAATAGGATCCCAATAAAAACTGAAACTGAATAAATACTTCACCTTGACAAAAATGACACATCAAAAGTTTGCTTCTTATTTACTAGTAAGGGAATAAAGAAAGAATTGTGATGTAGTGTGTAGTAATACACGTATACAATATTTTTAATATACAGGGTGGTCCATTGATAGTGACCTGGCCCGCAATTGGTAAACGGTCCATTTTAACACGGGTAATGTATCACGAAGCAAATACCGTCCGCACTGGCGGAATGTTACGTGATACCACGTACTTACACGTTTGTGACTATTACAGCGTCATATATCACAAAGCGAAAAAAGTGGTCCAACTAGAACATTCATATTTCTTTACGTACTACACGAATATGTAATAAAAATGGGGGTTCATATTTTAAAAAACGCAATTGATATCCGTTTGACCTACGGCAGCGCCATCTAGCGGGCCGACCATAGCGCCATCTGGTTTCTCCCTTCGAGCTAGACAAGTTTCGTTCTTTGTAATTTTTTCGTTTGACGCTTTTTTCGTGAGATATTTGGCCCGGCCACGATCAATGGAACACCCTGTATATATACAAGAAACACATATTACAGGCCCTTGAGGTTGCTTCGTCGCTAAATGGAAGCATGAGGCTTAAGGGATAAAACAAAAAATGTT
Organism: Schistocerca nitens; assembly: GCF_023898315.1. Lineage (NCBI taxonomy): Eukaryota > Metazoa > Arthropoda > Insecta > Orthoptera > Acrididae > Schistocerca > Schistocerca nitens. Next base: position 51,143,438 of record NC_064618.1, on the reverse strand, counting down.
TTTTTCAGTCTTGTAGACGGACCACATCTCCAAGACGATAATAACAATAATACTTCACAGAGTGAATCCGTAAGAGTGTGCAAAATTTTAATAGAACATAGAGGATTCTCCAATGAATAATTTGAGGTAGGGAAACTGTGCTCGGAGAGGCCATCTTAAGGAGATAATGGGAATTCAGTTACATTACTGTGACCTTTTTTGTTTACGCTAGTTACAGTTAACTGCAAATAACAGCATTGACACAATGAATGTACCATTTGTACTGTATCTTACAAAATCTGCTGAAATTGACGGTCACCAAACTCAGTGCAGCGCTGACATCGGCGAACAAGTTTCTGACACACCCTGACATGTATCCCTGGTGTGTTTCGAATCACATCACAGCCTGCTAGAATTCTGACAATTAATTCCATCCCCTTATCCACTCGGGTCTCATACACAAGTGACCTTAGATATCCCCATGGGGATTCAGGTCAGATGATCTCACAGACAGTGGCATAGGACCTCCCCTTCCATTCCAGCGTCCAGGAAACGTAGCATTGAGATGATTGCGGACATCCACACTGGAGTGAGGCGGTGTACCGCCATGTTGTATCCACATCCTTTCACAAACAGCTAATGGTATGTTCTCCAACTCAGGTTCTGGCATGGGGCAACGTAAATACGATACAACAGAGCCATCTTATGGCCAAGTAAAGTAAACAAAACCTGCATCATGACTTCCTAGAAATCAGGCTAGTCGTCCTTTTTCCTTCCAGGAAATAAAGAATGTACATGTAAATAAACAGCATAGTACGTATAAACTTGTACTAATGTCAGTATAATAAGCTGGAACACAGTAATTCTAGACAAAGTGGTAGATAATTTTACTTCCATATCTCATTAACCTGGCTTCTCCGTTCCCAGGTTCCCTACCTCAAATTGCTCAGTGAAGCATTCTCTATGTCCTGTTACATTTTTGCATGCTCTTATGAAAACACCCTGGCGAAACAACTATGGATCGATAGAAAACCTAAAAAGGACAAAGATAGAAACCGGACGCAAATTATTCCTCGTAACTAAGAGATACCTTCTATAGGAGCCTTCCAGGTGCTTGTATCTCGCTGTCTCGCTCGTTCATTACCCGGTGAGAGTGGAATGGAGATGCCAATAACAACAGTTGCGAAAGGTGTTTGCTTTCTCCGTTCCAATAGGTGCATTTCAGTAATAAATGAGCGTCATAATTTTCGTGTACAACTACCTCACCGACAGCCAGGCCATAACGGACTTACGGATTTCGCATTGCACCATTGACCTCGAAGGCCGTCTGGTTTCACGGTAAGTGACCTTTTCCTGTTTGTTTGTAAATGACTGCGTCTATGTATTCCCACTCCCAACAACTTTTACCCCACTGCGACGTTGCAGTGAATGCAGAAACCCTAGACACCGAGGCTGGTTCAAATGGCTCTGAGCACTATGGGACTCAACTGCTGTGGTCATTAGTCCCCTAGAACTTAGAACTAGTTAAACCTAACTAACCTAAGGACATCACAAACATCCATGCCCGAGGCAGGATTCGAACCTGCGACCGTAGCGGTCTCGCGGTTCCAGACTGCAGCGCCTTTAACCGCACGGCCACTTCGGCCGGCGACACCGAGGCAAAGGCGGGGAACGACTCTATCGTCTGCAGGTTTTCCGTGCATCCTATGCAGGGAAAACTTAACGTGTGTGAAATGTAAACGAAAACTCTGACCCTGCACCTAACAGCAAAAAGTTCCCCACTGTTGCATTTGCAGGCACGTGAAACCCGATGGCTCATTTGAAATTTAAAAAAAAATTGTGACAAAGTTTACACCAAGTTTCTATGTCAATTCATGTAGAAGATAAAATATTATGAAATCTGACGAATCTTCTTGAAACACGCTGCAATGTAGTCACTCTTTTGGTAGTCCATGCCTTTGGAGTAAAATTAATTTAATTACCATCGTTTCGTTACTTTTACGTCATTGCAGGTTTCAAAAGTAAAGACTACGAGCTACTACACAAAATGATCCAGCCGCATTAATGACCGAACTACGGCGTCTATGCTTCCGTTAAGATGCCTATACAATACGTTCGTCAATGCAACTTCCTGTTCCAATATCCTCCACAGACTGCAAGAGGTATCAGGTCTGGTTAACTGATAATTCTCCAAGTAAAATGTTATGCGAGTGCGCCGTGTGCTCTCTAAGGTAGTGACATGGTGCGCAATCTTGTTGAAAATTAAGTCTGAATGACATATAAAACTGAATTTGAAACAATTCGAAGTATTCCTGACTCTTAGACCTCTTAGCGATAAACAAACATGAACTTTTCGGATAATGTAACGTAGACGAAGGTATCAGCGATCATAAGGCTATGACAGCAACTATGACTACTGGTTTTGTAACGAATGTTAAGAAAGGTAGAAATTTATTTTAGCTTAGCGGGAGTGACAGGATACAAATTGCAGAGTATCTGACTAACCAACATCGAATATTCAGTTCAAATGGTTCAAATGGCACTGAGCACTATGGGACTTAACATCTGTGGTCATCAGTCCCCTAGAACTTAGAACTAATTAAACCTAACTAACCTAAGGACATCACACACATCCATGCCCGAGGTAGGATTCGAACCTGCGACCGTAGCAGTCGCGCGGTTCCGAACGGAGCGCCTAGAACCGCGAGACCACCGCGGCCGGCTGAATATTCAGTGACAGGGACGAGAATGTATAGCACAAATGGAAAAAATTCAAAAGAATCGTGCAGTATGCTATAGAGAGGCATGTCCAAGGAAGGGCTTAAGGGATGGGAAAACCCAACATGCTCCGTAAACAAAGAAAGGTTTCTCTCAGATTCAAGAGAAGAAAAACTTAGCTGAGAAACAAAAGCTAAACGAAACAAAAATGAGTGCAAGGAGAGCAATGAGAGAAGCGTTCAATGACTTTGCAAGTAAAATTTCGTAACCGATCTGAGTAAAACCCCAATATGTTTTGGTCCTATGTAAAATCAGTAAGCTCTTCGAAATCTCCTACGCATTCACTCAGAGACCACATTGGCACCAAAGGGAAGATTTACGAAACTGTTTCACCACGGAAAACCATAACACATCCCTCATTTCTATCACCGTACGAACGTCAAACAGCAGTTATTGAGATAAGCAACTACAATCGCTTAGTAGTGGAAAGGCGTCAGGATAAGATGAGATACCTAAAGATTATGAGAAAGAACTTGCTCCCTATGTAACAGCGTTTTATCGTAGTTTTCGGGAGCGGACAAAGGTACCTACAGACTGGAAAAAATCGCAGGTCATTAGCGTTTTCGAGGAAGGCCGTAGAACCGATGCACACAGTTGTTAACGTCAATCCGTTGTACAATCATGGAACGTGATTGATGCTCAAGAATACGAAAATTTTGGAGAACGAAAATCCCCCACAGTGAAAATCAACATGGATTCTGCAGACAGAGATCTTACAAAGCTCACAATGGAACTGTTCAATCCGACATGTCGAAACCTGCGCTGCTCTCTTTTATACAGGAAGAATACACCGAGGGAAGCACCATTTCAAGATTTTAGTTGATAAGACACACTGCAAGTATTTAAAAAAAATTGTTGAAAAATGACAGATTCGTAGCTCGCCAGGCAATCTACAGCAGTGATAACTTGGATTGCTGCGGATCGTTTCTACACATGAGTGGCAAAATGGGCACTGTGACAACATTTGATTAGTGATTAACGCTGCCAATTTACAAAAGCAACACCACTCAGGATTTTTTTTATTTGATTAGGGCGACATAGTTCTGAAAAATACGACGATGAGTCACACACTGAACAACATTTTAGACCTATTGAAGATGGCACGCTAATCTGTAAAGAAAATCTGCGAACCTGACGTAGGATATTTATCCACACATCTGTAACTTTTCTGGTTAAACGAAGAAGGGAGAAAACGGTTAAAATTAAGAGGTGTGCAAAGCCAGTTTCATTTCGTATAACCGGAATGTGAATTGTAAAAATGGAGGGAAGATACGCAAAGTACGAAATTACGCCAAAATGAAACCCCCAAAAGCGTGAAAAAGATTTAGAAGTAGTCGTCAGAATCAATGCACTGTTAGCGAGGGGAGCTATGAGATTGGGCCCTCTGGATTGTAAATGAAATTATGACTGATTTCCAAGTTTGTTCAACCTGGTTGAACGGCTTTAGGAAATAATGTTGTGTCTAGACCATACAGCCTAGACACAATGAGGTAGCTAGGTGCACGCTAAACTAACGCAGACGGGCTTGAAGTTCTGGAACATGAGACTTATTAATGAATTAGAAGAAAAGTACGTAGATGTTACTTAACTTTTATTCTCTTGTTGGAATACATCTCTTGAATAGTAGTAAGCTATCAGCACTGATACAAATGGCGCCTTGCTAGGTAGTAGCTATGGACTAAGCTGAAGGCTATTCTATCTGTCTCTCGGCAAATGAGAGGAAGACTTGGTAGGTCTAGTCGCAAGCAATGTCGTCCGTACAACTGGGGCGAGGTCTAGTCCGTGTCTTGTGACCTGCCATGTGGTGGCGCTAGGATTGCGATTACACAGTGGCGACACGCGGGTCCGACATGTACTACAGGACCGCGGCCGATTTAAGTTACCACCTAGCAAGTGTGGTGTCTGGCGGTGACACCACATTCCTCCCCCGCAAATCGGCGAACGGTCGTGAGTTAAGGCTTCCGCCCGCCGTGGGGAGGACCCCATGTTGACGTATGCGATGAGGTGGGGAGCCTAACAACAGGCGAGGCTGTGCCACCCGCACCCGGCCATTCGGTCCGAGGGGAGCTAGGAAACGCCTGCAAACCTAGTCCAGGGTGCACGTCAACATGCGGTGTATGCGCACGTAATGATACAAGAGGGGTCGAAGGGGCGACCTCCATTGCGTCGGGGAATCCGACGCGCGATGACGACATCTGGTCCGGAGCGGGCAAGAGGTCCATGGCGGAGGACGGCTGGTCACGGGAAGCGAGCGGCGGCGCGTGACCCAGGGAGGCGCCAGGCGGCTGCAGCGAAGCGTCCGCTGCGGGCGGCGCCGGCAGCGGCTGCGGCGGCGGCGCGACGCCATGAGGCAAAATGGAAGGCAGCGTCGGTAACACCTGGGGATGAGGCGAGCCAGTAGATGGGTCCCCAGGGCGCTGACCTGACGGCTCCGTCGCTGAAAGCAGACAGGGAGCGGCAGAACCCAGGCGACGACAGAGGCGCAGCTGATTGAGATGCCGACGCACCTCACCAGAGGCCCCCAAAACCAAATACATCGCGCGGCCGAGGCAGCGAAGAATGCGCCCTGCGAGCCAACGCCGTGAACCGCGATAGGTGCGATAATAGACAACGTCGCCAGGAACAAAAGCAGGAGTCTGCCGCTGCACAGGAACCTGATGCGGCGGATGCAGCAAAGACATCAGGGTGCGATGAGGACGACCATGGAGCAATTCAGCCGGCGAGCGACCATCGCGGGGCTGAGAGCGATACGATGACAAAAAGAGTAACAAAGCGTCCTCCCGAGAATGCGATTCTTTCAATTTCAACATCGGTGACTTGAAAGTCCGGACCAATCGTTCAGCGGCACCGTTTGACTGAGGCGAAAACGGCGCGGACGTCAGATGTTGAATACCATTGGCCTTGCAGAATGACTGAAATTCCGCGGACATGAATTGTGGGCCATTGTCGGAAACAATGGTCTGCGGAAGACCTTCAATGCAAAAGATGGCAGACAAGGCTTGGATTGTGGCAGAAGACGTCGTGGAAGACATCCGGACAACAAAAGGAAAATTACTGAAAGCATCGACCACAACCAACCATCGAGCATTCCAGAATGGACCAGCAAAATCGATGTGCAAGCGTTGCCAAGGGGAAGTGGCGTTCGGCCATGCAAAGAATTTACGCGGCGGTGCGGATTGTTGTTCGGCACACGCCACGCAAGAGGAGCACATATTCGTAATCGCAGCATCGATTCCGAACCAAGTACAGTGCTGACGAGCCAGTTGTTTCGTACGCACTATACCCCAATGTCCGTGGTGAAGAAGCTTTAAGACAGAGGACTGTAACGAACGTGGGACTACGACTCGGGATTGATCATTATCGGAACGCAACAACAAAACACCACGTCGTACAAAAAGTCTCTTCTTGTGAGCAAAAAAACGGCGAACCAAGGATTCTCGATCCGTGACTTTGACAAGGGCCATCGCGTAGCAACAAAACGCAAAACAGTAGCAAGGACAGGGTCAGCAGCTGTGGCTGTAGCTACACGACGAAAATCAATCGGAAACGATGCGACCACGTCATCGGCTTCCGAATCAACGAACATGCAAGCAAGTTCGGAAGAATCGAATGCTTTATCCTCAGCAACAGGCAAACGGGACAACGCATCAGCGTTGCCGTGCTGAGCAGTGGACCGATACAAGATATCGTAGCGGTACTGCGAGAGAAAAAGTGACCAGCGAATGAATTTCTGCGCTGTACGTGGAGGTACAGGCTTGTTCGGATGAAAAAGCGATGTCAAAGGTTTGTGGTCCGTGATGATGGTAAAGTGACGACCATACAAGAAGTCATGGAACTTGGTAACACCAAACACGAGAGCTAAAGCTTCTTTCTCTATCTGTGAATAATTTCTTTGCGCAGATGAGAGCAATTTGGACGCAAAGGCAATAGGGCGATCATGCGAGCCATCCTTGTGCGCAAGCACAGCACCGATCCCGAAATCCGATGCATCTACCATCAACAAAAGGGGTTTTCGGGGATCGAATGGCGTAAGGCAAGTATTTGGAAGTAACGCCGATTTCAACTGGCGAAAGGCGCGTTCGCATTCCGTCGTCCAGACGAACGGAACACCTTTACGGCGTAAGCGATGAAGCGGAGCTGAAATGGAAGAAGCATTGCGCAAAAATTTATGATAATAATTTATTTTACCCAACACACTCTGTAGCTGTTTCAAATCTTGCGGAGCAGGTAAGTCCTGTATGGCACGGAGGTGCTCTGGACTCGGATGTATACCTTGGGCATTTATGACATGGCCCAGGTAGGGTAAGTCCCGAGCAAAAAACACACATTTGTCCTTCCTCAAGCGAAGACCATTTTGACGCAAGACCTGAAATAATGTTCGGAGATTTTGCAAATGTTCGGCTTCTTTCTTTCCTGAGATCACAATATCGTCCAGATAGTTCGCAGCAGTAGGGACCGACGCACAAACAGTTTGTAAATATTGCTGAAACAAAGCAGGGGCGGATGCACACCCGAACGGCAGTCTTTTGAAGCGATACAAGCCAAGATGCGTGTTTACCACCAAGACGCGCTGGGATTCTTCGTCCACAGGTATCTGCAAGTACGCACCGGCTAGGTCCAATTTGGAAAAATATTTTCCCGGGCACAGTTTGTCAAAAAGATCTTCCGGGCGGGGCAAAGGAAAAGTAGCAGTCACAAGTTGTGGATTCACAGTTGCCTTGAAGTCCACACAAAGTCTCAGTTTTCCGGAAGGTTTCGGCAAAATTACTAAGGGTGAGGCCCAGAGAGAAGCCTGCACACGTTCAATTACACCTTGAGATTCTAAATCGTGCAATGTTCTGGCGACCTCATCACGCAATGCGTGGGGAACATTGCGTGCTCTGAAAAATTTCGGTTGCGCGTTGTCTTTCAGTTCCAAATGTGCTTCATAGTTCTTAGCGCAACCAAGGCCCGGTGCAAAAATGTCTGCAAATTCTTCACAAAGACTAGAAACACTGGCGGAAGGCACAGTCTGATTCACTGATAGGACCTGATTTACTATAGACATATTAAACAATTGAAACAAATCTAAACCAAACAAGTTCACTGCAGAAGTAGAACGAAGAACGTAAAATGACACAAGTTTCGTTTGTCCCTTGTATGTAGCAATAAGGCTGCACTGTCCTAACACAGGGATCGGCTGTCCTGAATAACTATGTAACTTAACATTTGCGGCACGCAATGGCGGTTGGCCCAGCTGTTTGTACGTGTCGTGATTAATCAATGAAACTGCAGCTCCGGTATCGAGCTGGAATGGGATCACTTTGCCGTCAAAGTCTAAGTCCACAAAAAGTTTATTGTCCTGCTGACGACAAGAGCGACTGTCACGTGCAATTTGAACTGATACAGGTACAGAAGCACTTGCGACTTTACGGGATTTCCTGCGACGTCGACACACACTGTGGGTGGGACGAACACAGTCACTGTTAGCTAAAGTGTCACTGGACGGGTGGGAATGAACTACATGAATGTCCATGGGCGAAGGTCCACGAGCCTGATTGTCCTGGGTTCGATTCCGGCGCGAAGCAAAAGGCCTGGAATTTGTGTGATTGTCTGATCTAAGCTTTTTCTGGCAAACACTTTGAACATGTCCCTTCTTGTGACAGTAAAAGCAAATAGCTTGGCGTGACGGGCAATTTTCACGCGAATGTCTAGTTGCACACCGCGGGCATGATTTCACTGCATTTGCTTGCTTACGCGGCGCACGTGTTTGCAAGCCAGGCTGCCGCTGCTGTGCGGACGGGCGCGAGGGCCGTGTAGCGTCCCGGGCAGCGCGGCCGGCGGGCCGGTTAATGTGACACACTGCTGGCGAAGTTTCAAATGAGTCCTGAGCAAAGTCAAGTGTGTCTTGCCTATCCAATATGTCGATCACTTGTTGAAGGGAGGGATTGACGAGTTTCAAAATCTGTTCCCGTATGCGAACATCAGAAACGTTCTGTGCTATTGCATCACGCACCATAGTATCTGAATAAGGGAGGCCACAGTCACATTCAAATGCACACTCCCTAGTAAGTCCTTGCAAAGTTGCTACCCACTCCCTATTAGTCTGACCGGCCGTACGTTTTGTACGAAAGAACGTATACCGTTTTGCAACTACATTTACTGTTTCTTTGAAATAGGCATCTAAAGCAGACAAAATTTCTTCGTAGGACAGAGTTGCTACGTCGCGTCGGGGAAACAATTTCACTATCACACGGTAGGTAGACACGCCGACACAAGAAAGCAAAAACGGCTGCCGCTCTTTACCTTGAATTCTGTATGCTGCTAGGTGAAAGTTGAACTGGCGAGACCATTCGTGCCAGGTCTCTTCGGCCGCCACGTATGGCCGAAAAGGAGGTGCAACAGCGTTTTGTGGCAGCGGTAGCGAAGAAGCGGCGGCCGCCGCATCGTTTTGCAGCGCACGTTGACCCTGGACGAGCTGTCCAAGGGCTTCCAATAACGCCTGCGTCTGCTGATTCTGCAAGCGAAAAAATTCGGACAGTACATCTGGAGATTGCGGCGAAGCCATGACACAAACGAATGAATACAAACTCTTTTACTCGTCGCCAAATAATGTTGTGTCTAGACCATACAGCCTAGACACAATGAGGTAGCTAGGTGCACGCTAAACTAACGCAGACGGGCTTGAAGTTCTGGAACATGAGACTTATTAATGAATTAGAAGAAAAGTACGTAGATGTTACTTAACTTTTATTCTCTTGTTGGAATACATCTCTTGAATAGTAGTAAGCTATCAGCACTGATACAAATGGCGCCTTGCTAGGTAGTAGCTATGGACTAAGCTGAAGGCTATTCTATCTGTCTCTCGGCAAATGAGAGGAAGACTTGGTAGGTCTAGTCGCAAGCAATGTCGTCCGTACAACTGGGGCGAGGTCTAGTCCGTGTCTTGTGACCTGCCATGTGGTGGCGCTAGGATTGCGATTACACAGTGGCGACACGCGGGTCCGACATGTACTACAGGACCGCGGCCGATTTAAGTTACAACCTAGCAAGTGTGGTGTCTGGCGGTGACACCACAAATTACACGGAAAAGGAACTCGCAAAATTACGAAATTTACTTCATGTAAACGTGTACGGGAGATAAATGGGTAATACTGTAGTGAAGGACCTGGAAGAGCAGCTGAACGGAATGGACAGTTTCTTGAAAGGAGGATATAAGATAAACATAAAAAAAAGCAAAACGAGGATAACGGAATGTAGTCGAATCAAATTGGGTGATGCTGCGGGAATTAGATTAGGAAATCAGACGCTTAAAGTAGTGAAAGCGTTTTGCTATTTGGGAAGCAAAGTAACTGATGATGGTCGAAGTAGAGAGGATATAAAATGTAGACTGGCAATGGCAAGGAAAGCATTTCTGAAGAAGAGAAATTTCTTAACATCGAGTGTAGATTTAAGTGTCAGGAAGTCTTTTCTGAAAGTATTTGTGTGGAGTGTAGCCTTGTATGGAAGTGAAACGTGGATGATACATAGTTTAGACAAGAATAGAATAGAAGCTTTCCAAATGTGGTGCTACAGAAGAATGCTGAAGATTAGAGGGGCATATCAGATAACTAATGAGGAGGTATTGAATAGAATTGGACAGGAGAGAAATTTGTGGCACAACTTGACTATAAGAAGGGATCGGTTGGTGGGGCATATTCTGAGGCGTCAAGGGATCCCAATTTAGTATTGGAGGGCAGCGTGGAGGGTAAAAATCGCAGAGGGAGACCAAGAGATAAATACACTAAGCAGAATCAGAAGGATTTAGGTTGCAGTAGGTACTGGGAGATGAAGAAGCTTGCATGGGATAGAGTAACATGGAGAGCTGCATGAAACCAGTCTCTGGACTGAAGACCACAACAACAACATCAATAAAGTGAGATTTCTTAGAGTAAAATTGTTATGACTTATATTATCAGTCTCTCTAAGTATCATGGCTTCAGTTAAAGCCACGTTTGTAATTTGGATACAATTTAGAGGTCGCATAAAATATATTAAAAAATTCACTAACGTACTCGTGTCTTAGTGGGTCCATAGCAATCAGATGCTTCCTCAGAATATTGCCAGTGCCACTTCGTTCACACCACGTCACCCTCCTGGTGTTTATCTCTCCTCTCATAGCTGGCTTCATTGTACGCGGCGTCTCCCTCGACCGCCGCAGGCATTATCTTCCACACAAATGATATACCCGCCCCTGCTGCGCAGCAGCTCCCCCTCCGAGATTCTTGATACTTTTATTATTCTCGGTCTACTGTTCACTCTTCCGTTTCCGGTACCCTCCCTCCCTACCTTCCGGTTCCGCATTCTTTGTTCCTACCTGGTAAGATACGCCAACGTTATGGTTGTGGAGGACTAACGAACGTTCACGATGCTGAACCGCATTCCTTGAGAGCCTTCCAACAGTGTGCTGAATATTTTAGCTCTAAAGTTAAAATATAAAAATTCATAAAACAGGGAAACGTTCATATTTCCGTACTTTCACGTATTAACTCAAGTTGAGCATGTGGTTAAGACGTGTAATGGTCTTCTGTATGCAACGAATACGAACAGAATCACACCTCTAGCCCACATACCCTTAGTGTATGATTCTGGACGGTGTGTACGTGGCCAGGACCCCAGAAACTGGGTCCTGGCCACGTACGTGTCAACGCCCCAGTGTCACTACGCAGTTGAAAGGTGGCAGCAGAGCTGCTAACTGTCATGAGTCACCTTACGCTGACTCGACTACGGTCAGCACAATCACCTGACCAATCCTCCACCAAGTTTGTGAAGATGTGATAGGACGTTGTCTAGTAGAGGATGCGAACTTTTAGTTCTGAAGTCACAAGCCGGTCTAACAACTTAGGTCGCCACAATCCCTTTATCTGAATATGAAAAAATACCTCCTCCTCGTCTTTCTTTATTTAGTTTGTTTGGCAGACAAACTGTTAGAACCGTATCTTTCTACATAACACTATATCAAATTGTTTAACAGAATAGTAAGATTCGACATAATCATTGAAAATGTAAATACGTACCAGTTCCATAGTCTGTAGGTCTAGCACATCATGTTTGTGTGTCGTTGTATTTATTATCTGTCCGCCCCCATAGCCGAGTGGTCAGCGCGGTGGCTTGTCACGCCAAGGGGCCCGGGTTCGATTCCCAGCTGTGTCGGAGATTTTCTCCGCTCAGGGACTGAGTATTGTGTTGTCTTCATTATCATTTCATCATCGCGGGAAACCACCACTGGAATCACGTCCCTAGACGCTCATTCGGTGGACCTCTCTGACGAGGCTCTCCCTATGACAAGATCTGCCGTAAGTCAGAACACGCAGTATTTGTTATCAATGGCATCACCTGGATCAAACTCGGACAGAGAAAGTCCATTTACAGATATCATCAGCAAAGCCTCCGCTGTGTCTTTCTTCAGCCAAGTCCTGTACGCAGTTTCTGATCAGTTGTGACAACTCAAAAATGGCTCTGAGCACTATGGGACTCAACATCTTAGGTCATAAGTCCCCTAGAACTTAGAACTACTTAAACCTAACTAACCTAAGGACATCACACACACCCATGCCCGAGGCAGGATTTGAACCTGCGACCGTAGCAGTCCCGCGGTTCCGGACTGCAGCGCCAGAACCGCTAGACCACCGCGGCCGGCAGTTGTGACAACTGAAACCACTCTCACATGAAGCTGTGCTCACTGGTAGAACTGCACAAACTGTGAGAACCAACAACAGATAGAGGAATCTTGTAGAAAAACGTTCATTGTAAATTTTCTGAACTGTCTGATTCAAAGTCATTAGGAGAAACAGAAGTTTGTATTCTGCTCTCTCTGCTAACAGCAGATCCACTTTCTTATCAAAGAGTGTTGGTGCCAAATATATAAAGAGGTTTTTTATATCTTCATTTCAAGATTAAAGAATTTTTTCTTTGTGAAGCCAAGCCAAGGTGTCAAAAACATGCATAGAGGTAATAACATCTGACGAGACAGACTGCAACCTTTTGTTTTAAACATACTACTTCTGTTATCTAATCTGTACTTTGTGCTGTGGCTCTAATGACATCGTCATCAACGGTACGTCGGAAATGAATCTTCCTTCTCTCCTTGCGATTTCTTCTACTTCAGTAACTCGTGTAACTGATATGATCATCGTAAATGGTTGAGAGATGAACTGGACAGCTGGTCCAAAAACTTTTGTTCACCTGTTCCAGCCGTAGAGTGCAGGTCCTATAAAAGTGAGCAGTGTTCTATTTTCGTTTTCAGGGATGAATTAAGGAGTTTTTTACTTTTTAGTACCACACATAATGGATTTAGTTTGTGATAGAAGTCCAAGAGGAAGTAGTGAAGCCTAAAATATTTTACGAGGGTGACTCTAAAAGAAATGCACACTATTTTTTTTAAATACATCTTTTATTCTACATGTTCGAAAAATTTACAGTGTGTAGATACATCATTTAGGAACAATATTTTCAATTCTCCACATATTTTCCATCCCTCTCAACTGCATTACGTCATCTTGGAACCAGCGCCTGTATGCCCGCACGGTAAAATTCTGGACCAACCTGTTGGAGCCACTGTTTGGCAGCGTGCACAAGGGAGTCATCATCTTCAAACCTTGTTCCACGAAGAGAGTCTTTCAGTTTCCCAAAGAGATGATAGTCACATAGAGTCAGGTCAGGACTCAGTGTTGTCCATCCGAGTTTTGTGATCGCTTCCATAGTTTTTTGACTGACATGTGGCTACAGCAAAACATCCTGCTTTTGCCGATGTGGTCGAACATGACTCAGTCGAGCTTGAAGTTTCTTCACTGTCGTCACATATGCATCAGAATTTAAGTTGGTTCCACTTGACATGACGCCCACAAGCAAGAGTCCTTGGGAATCGGAAAACACCATAGCCATAACTTTTCCATCAGAAGGTGTGGTTTTGAATTTTTTTTTTTCTTGGGTGAACTTGCATGATGCCACTCCATTGATTTGCTTCTTTGTCTCAGGTGAAAAATGATGGAGCCATGTTTCATCACCTGTCACAATTCTTCCAAGAAATTCATCTCCACCGTTCCAACGTTCACTGCATACCGTTTTTCTTGTTTCTTTGTGAGCCACTGTCAACATCCTGGGAACCCACCTGGCACAAACCTTTTTTAACGCGAACACTTTCAGTGTTCTGCAAACACTTCCTTCACCTATCCCGACGTAGCGTGATAATTCGTTCATTGTGATGCTTCTGTCAGCAAGTCACCAATTCGTTAACTCTCTGCACATTGTCTGGTGTGTGTGCAGTATGAGGCCTTCCGCTGTGAGGACAATTCTCAATATTGCCGTGCCCGCTTTCATCACGTAACCTGCTTGCCCACCGACTAACTGTACTGCGATCGACAGCAGCATCTCCATACACCTTTTTCAACCTCTTGTAGATGTTTCCCACTGTCTCGTTGTCACAGCACAGGATTTCCATGACAGCACGTTGCTTCTGATGAACGTCAAGTGTAGCAGCCACCTTGAAGACATGCTGTGACGGCTCCACTCACGGGAACAAGTTGAACTAAGTTTGAAAACAAGCGGGAAGGATGTACCTATACACTGTAAAACTTTCACACATGCAGAATGAAAACTGTACTTATACAAAAATAGTGTGCATTTCTTTTGGAGTGACCCTCGTAATTTCTTTAGACTTTTCAGCAAGTCCCAAGCTTTAGTAGCGTAGTCTGTTTTTGAGCAAAGAGGTTTAATTTGCATAGCTAATCCTGATTTTTGGTCAATCATATGTGCAGCACCTTCAATATCAAAGCATATAACATAAGATTTGTCTCTCTACTCTCTTAAGCCTATGGTCTTACTTAAATAATCCGTTAGAGCTGTGTAATAGCGACAGCAGGTGGATTCTGGTAGCTCTGTTATACCTAAAATGTCCATTATGTGGCCGTCATTTGGATACAAGTATCCAACTAACACATTTGTGTGATCGATTACAGATCCGTCAGTGGAACCATGAATTAGAAAGCTGATGTATGTACAGTTTTTGAAATTGCGTATGAATTCCTACTTCAGTGAGTACACCACAAAATGAACGAATTCTCGGCATTATTCTTCACTGCCTCTCTGTGCTAAGACAGTCACATTTAATTTTCCTGCCAAACACAGAAGGTGCACAAATGGCTTCTGATGGTCATCTATATAGTGCGCTACATTAAACCTCTCTATAAAGTGGGAAAATATTTGCTTGATACTTTTTAATGCAGCTGGGCATAAACGTTTGCTTTTACGCAAACATTTTCACGGCGCATTTTCGTCTTAATCTGCAGAATAAAGGACTCTTTTCTAAAAGGTGCAGAAAAACCTTTTACCCGCTTCTGGTCGACGTTACTAGCTTCCACCTGCTTACAAAACCTGCAACATGTAAGCTTTGTTATATCACCGTGCAGTTGCCATTCAAAATAGCAAAACCAGTCTTTATTAAATTTCGTTTTAGTTGGGAATGGCGGTTTGGCTGAGCAGAAACGTGATAAAAGCTGAACTCTGTTATTACTGGCTGATTCTGTCCCAAAAATTGCAGTTTGTTTTTCCTGCACACGGGGAACATTCACACTGTTCTTCACATTTATGTCACCATCTGCACACGTTTCATTGGATGTTATTACGCTTAAAAAGCGATGTATGTTTGCTTCACTTCCATGGTAATAAGTAATTCGTCAAAAAATTTCAAATAATGTTTGTTTATTTACGACGTAATAAAGGTAATCACCAAACTTAAAATACTGGAGGACGCCGCCACATCAGAAAGCACTACCATACGATACTTTACCGCCATTTTTAACTGGTGGTGCTGCTCTCTTGTTTCACGAACCAGTGCTTTCTCTGTGCTGCATGGCGTGTATACAGTACCATAGTAAGCAAGCTGTGTGCGAGTTTGTATTGTCTGTACAATTCTGAACCTAGACCTAGTGTGTTTACAACATAAAATTTGTATGTAAGCCTGCGTCGTTCGCTGTTAATTTTCGATAGCCAATGGCGAACTGACGACCATAAATTTCGCACCCTTGTCTGCTCCACACTCCATTACTGATTACGTTATGTCAACAGGTGAAGTAATGTGGAGTGCCTTGTCCTAATACGACACTAAACATCTCTACGAATGCCTTTATAGAAGGTTTTACAGGACTCTGAAACTCTTGTCCAAGATGATATCTCCATAGATGTACGATCCTGGAGTTATAATCTTACATGTTTAGCCACCTGCTTTGCCTCTGAAAGGAGGTGATTTATTTATCTCCATTGATGTCATCGTCAGGAAGTCACTAATCTCTAATGTTCCTTCCTTCCTAATGATGATTACTGAATGATATATTATTCAGAGAGACATTAGACACATTTGATTCTTGTTTCAGACAATTTCAATTACATTACAACAATTTTATTATTCTTTATCATTCTGAAATTGTGACATTGTTTTAAGTAACTGTGATGTAAAAAGTATTGTGCTCGTTAAAGTCTGGTAAGGGACAGCCTAAAGAGCCCAGTCTGGTTTAAATAAATAAATAAAATAAGTATATTATTCTTACGTAACCGCATGACATAGAAGAAAATGCCTTATTCTACAACTGGAACCAAGAGCGAGCTGCAAGTACTGTGCTGATATGGAAGGACAGATAGTTTACCGTGAGAATGAATGTTGCAGCTGCCGGGATCGGAGAAGGTATTTGAGTGGATGATCATTATTATGGTTGCGTTTTAAACGGCGTGGTCTTCTAAATAATGTTGAGTCTCGTATTCCTAAACAACACTTACTACCAAAACGACAAATTCTGTCTGCTTTATTTATTGTTATGTGGATGATTTAAAGTCTTTTCCACCATAGAGTTTTAGAATCTTATCTAGTACGATGAGACAAATAATGCAACGTGAAAAGACACTCTATCACAAAGCAAGACGACGCACGATAAAGGAACTATCCGAAAGGGACGGAAATCGACAGATGTGATGTACATGTACAGACAAACAGCTGATTAGTGTTCCATTAAGTTTCGGGTGTGCAGCCGCAAGAAATCTCCTTGTCTTGCGACTCACTCTGAAGATGGCTGGACGGTATACAGCCGAAATATTAGAAGAAGTAGGAGATTTCTTGCGGCTGCACACCCGAAACTTAATGGAACAGTCTTTGCGCCGCCAAAACATGAAGATTCACATCTGATTACTATTTCAGAAGAAATGGATGGTTTATTCAAGAGAAAGTGCTGCACAAATTGAGCAAGTGAGTGGTCCACCTCTGGCCCTTATGTAAGCAGTTCTTCGGCTTAGGACTGATTGACAGACTTTCTAGATGTCGTCCTGAGGGACATCGTGCCAAATTCTGTACAACGGGTGCTTTAAATCGTCAAAACCCTTATCTGGTTGGAAGTCCCTGACTATAATGCTCCAAACGTTCTCAGTACAGAAAGCTGAAATAATCAGTTAACATAATATGCAAAAAACTGGTGATTTCTCAAACTGGGGAACAATCAAGAATGGGGTGCCGCAGGGTTCAGTCTTGGGTCCTCTGCTATTCTTAATATATATGACTTGCCATTCTATAATCATGAAGATGCAAAGCTGGTACTTTTTGCCGATGATACATGTAAAGCTATCATACCCAACAGACAACAATTAACTGATGAAACGCTAAACATTGTTTTTCACAAAATCATTAAGTGGTTCTCTCCAAATGGGCTCTCATTAAACTTTGACAAAACACAGTATATACAGTTCCAAACAGTAAATGAAATGATACCATTAATAAATACAGACTTCGATCAGAAATCGGTAGCTAAGGTAGAATATTCAAAATGTCTAGGTGTATGCATTGATGAGGGGTTGAACTGGAAAAAACACACTGAAGATCTGCTGAAACGTTTGAGTTCAGCTACTTATGCTGTTAGGGTCATTGAAAATTTGGGCGATATTCATCTCAGTAAATTAGCTTACCACGCCTATTCTCTGCTTTCGTATGGCATTATATGATCGGGTAAAAGAGTAAGAGAGTGTTCATTGCACAAAAGCGTGTAATCAGAATAATTGCTGGAGCTCATCCAAGATCATCCTGCAGACATTTAAAGAGCTAGGGATCTTTACTGTAGCCTCACGATGTATATATTATGAAATTTGTTATTAACAATCTGAACGAATTCAAAAATTAAAGCAGTATAAATGGCTACAACACTAGGAGAAAGGATAATCTTCAGTACTCAAGGTTAAATCTAACTTTGGCTCGGAAGGGGGTAAATGATGCTGCCACAAAAGTATTTGCTCGCTTACCTAATAGCATCAAAAGTCTGACAGATAGCCATATAGCATTTAAAAGGAAATTAAAAGAATTTCTGAGTGGCAACTCCTTCTACCCATTAGATGAAATTTTGGATATAGTAAGTGGGTTATTTCCCCACACCCAACAAAAAATTGAATAATATTAAGTATCATGTAATATTTTGCGTAATGTAATGTATAGACACCTTTTATTAACCTGACACGTTCCACATAATTACGAAGTGTCGTACTGATGATCTACGGAACAAGTACTAATCTAATCTAATCTAGTGGAGGAGAGATCCGGCAAGCTTGCTGGCCAAGGTAGGATTTGGCAAGCACGAAGACGAGCAGCAGAAAAAATCACCGTTTGCGGTCGGTCGTTATCTCGCTGAAATGTTAGCCCGGAATGGCTTTCCATGAAGGGTGACAAACGTGGGACAGAATATTGCCGACGTAGCGCTGTGCTGTTATGGCGCCGTGGATGAAGACCAAAGTAGTCCTACTATGAAATGAAACGGCACTCCTGGTTGTCGGAATGTATGATGGGCGACAGTCAGGTTAGTATCCTACCGCCGTGTGGGGCGTCTACAGATATGCTTTTGCTGGTCATGTGGGCTCAGTTCGAAGTGAGACTTATCACTGAAAGCAAATGTTCTTCAGTCGATGAGATTCCAGGCCGAAGCTGTAATCATTTGTTTGGCTGTACATGTACAGGGTGATCAAAAAGTCAGTAAAAATTTGAAAACTGAATAAATCACGGAATAATGTAGATAGAGAGGTACAAATTGACACACATGCTTGGAATGATATGGGGTTTTATTAGAACCAAAAAAATACAAAAGTTCGAAAAATGTCCGACAGATGGCGCTTCACCTGATCAGAATAGCAATAATTAGCATGACAAAGTAAGACAAAGCAAATACACTCCTGGAAATGGAAAAAAGAACACATTGACACCGGTGTGTCAGACCCACCATACTTGCTCCGGACACTGCGAGAGGGCTGTACAAGCAATGATCACACGCACGGCACAGCGGACACACCAGGAACCGCGGTGTTGGCCGTCGAATGGCGCTAGCTGCGCAGCATTTGTGCACCGCCGCCGTCAGTGTCAGCCAGTTTGCCGTGGCATACGGAGCTCCATCGCAGTCTTTAACACTGGTAGCATGCCGCGACAGCGTGGACGTGAACCGTATGTGCAGTTGACGGACTTTGAGCGAGGGCGTATAGTGGGCATGCGGGAGGCCGGGTGGACGTACCGCCGAATTGCTCAACACGTGGGGCGTGAGGTCTCCACAGTACATCGATGTTGTCGCCAGTGGTCGGCGGAAGGTGCACGTGCCCGTCGACCTGGGACCGGACCGCAGCGACGCACGGATGCACGCCAAGACTGTAGGATCCTACGCAGTGCCGTAGGGGACCGCACCGCCACTTCCCAGCAAATTAGGGACACTGTTGCTCCTGGGGTATCGGCGAGGACCATTCGCAACTGTCTCCATGAAGCTGGGCTACGGTCCCGCACACCGTTAGGCCGTCTTCCGCTCACGCCCCAACATCGTGCAGCCCGCCTCCAGTGGTGTCGCGACAGGCGTGAATGGAGGGACGAATGGAGACGTGTCGTCTTCAGCAATGAGAGTCGCTTCTGCCTTGGTGCCAATGATGGTCGTATGCGTGTTTGGCGCCGTGCAGGTGAGCGCCACACTCAGTACTGCATACGACCGAGGCACACAGGGCCAACACCCGGCATCATGGTGTGGGGAGCGATCTCCTACACTGGCCGTACACCACTGGTGATCGTCGAGGGGACACTGAATAGTGCACGGTACATCCAAACCGTCATCGAACCCATCGTTCTACCATTCCTAGACCGGCAAGGGAACTTGCTGTTCCAACAGGACAATGCACGTCCGCATGGATCCCGTGCCACCCAACGTGCTCTAGAAGGTGTAAGTCAACTACCCTGGCCAGCAAGATCTCCGGATCTGTCCCCCATTGAGCATGTTTGGGACTGGATGAAGCGTCGTCTCACGCGGTCTGCACGTCCAGCACGAACGCTGGTCCAACTGAGGCGCCAGGTGGAAATGGCATGGCAAGCCGTTCCACAGGACTACATCCAGCATGTCTACGATCGTCTCCATGGGAGAATAGCAGCCTGCATTGCTGCGAAAGGTGGATATACACTGTACTAGTGCCGACATTGTGCATGCTCTGTTGCCTGTGTCTATGTGCCTGTGGTTCTGTCAGTGTGATCAAGTGATGTATCTGACCCCAGGAATGTGTCAATAAAGTTTCCCCTTCCTGGGACAATGAATTCACGGTGTTCTTATTTCAATTTCCAGGAGTGTATGATGTTCTTTACAGGAAATGCTCAATATGTCCACAATCATTCCGCAACAATAGCTGTAGTCGAGGAATAATGTTATGAACAGCACTGTAAAGCATGTCCAGAGTTATGGTGAGGCATTGGCGTCGGATGTTGCCTTTCAGCATCCCTAGAGATGTCGGTCGATCACGATACACTTGCGACTTCAGGTAACCCCAAGGCCAATAATCGCACGGACTGAGGTCTGGGGACCTGGGAGGACAAGCATGACGAAAGTGGAGACTGAGCACACGATCATCACCAAACGACGCGCGCAAGAGATCTTTCACGCGCCTAGCAATATGGGGTGGTTCTAACAAAACCCCGTGTCATTCCAAGCATGTGTGTCAATTTTTATCTCTCTATCTACATTATTGTATGGTTTATTAACTTTTCAAATTTATACTGACTTTTTGATCACCCGGTACGTCATATCTACCGATTTCTGTCCATTCGAATAACTCCTCCGTCGTTTTTTTTTTCTCTCTTTTCATTTCTTTTTCATTCTTTTGGGTGTGTATCAGGCAATAAAATTATCGTTTTTTAGGTAACAGACACGACAGTTTTACAATAGAGCTGGGAGAAGAGGAGTACCGGTCTCTATAAACAGGTTCTGAGGAAGTAATAGGGGAAAACGTTTTCGCGTTGCCTACCATGTGGCTGAGCAAATTATGGTATACTTGAGAACCAGCAGCTGTATGTGGTATACCTGAAGAAGCCTGTGCAGTCTCTCCTTCGCCGGATTCGGGTCACCATCAAGCCTATGCAGTCTCTCTCAGCATCAAGAGAGGCTACGTTACACAGTTTTATCCTCAAGTTGGTTGGATATGACTAGTTTTTTCTCCGCTGAGCCTATAATTCCTTCATAGCGCTGCACACTTCCTCTCCAAAAGTTTGTAGCCCTCAGATATCTTACACGATCTAGTGTGCAACAATGAATACTTTGTTAGAACGCCTTAATAGAATCTTGACGATGCATACATCGTCCACTCTTCAGCTGGTAGGTGTTCCTAATGAAACAGTGTCACCGAGGCGGTGATAATTAATACAAAATAGGCAATAAGGGTGGCAGGCGAGCAGAAAGGGCGTTATCGACGATACGCAGCGAGGACGCGGGCGCGTGCGGCCGAATTAAACGCTTTTCAATGGTGGCGAGTGTCCGGCGAGAGGGGGTGGGTTTTATCGCACCAGTGGCATTAGCTGTCTCCCCTCCCCCGGCAGAGGAGTATTTGCTGGCGCTTTTTTACTTGGGCCTGATCAGTTAGAGGAGAGCAGAAGAGACGAGGGTGCGCAACTAATGCGGACTCACGCAGCCCGGCGGAGTGAATCACAAGTGGGTGGACATTCTGATTATTAGTGGGCTATTCACAAGCACGACGGTCGAGACGCGTCGCTGCCGCTGGCGCAAAAATCCTTCAGGCGGCAGAGAGCGCCTGGCATTTGCAAGGCCGGCTTCGAGAGTAGAACGAAGCAGCATTAAGGGAGAAACACTCGCCGCGACATCGCCTTGGAGCTGGTTTTCCACGTCTACGTCTACATCCGCATCTACGTACATACTCTGCTAACCATCTTACCGTACACGGCGTAGAGTACCTTGCACCACTGCTAGTCATTCCCATTTCTGTTCCACTCTCAAAAGGAGCGAGGGAAAAATAACTTTACGAGTATATAAATATGCTTTCGTACGAGCCCTGATTTCATCTCGTCTCGCGGTCCCTGCACGAGATTTACCTTGCTGGCTGTAGAATGGTTCTGTATGCTGTCGCAAATGTGTTATGTTGTGTCACGAAAAGAACACCTTTCCTCTAGGGATTCCCATTTGAGTTCCCATCGCATTTCTGCAGTGTTCGCGTATTGGTCCAACCTACTGGTAACATACATAAAAGCACCCATCTAACCTCGATGTCTTAGTTAAAGCCCACCTGGTGAGGATCCCAAACACTCGAGAAGTACTCAATAATAGAAAAACACAAATACACCACAGCTGCTATAAAAGTACTGTTATACAGTTCAATGTATTTTACTTTTTCAAAATGGTTCCACATTGCACTCATTGTATCACGTTCGAATTTTCTTTTCCTTTCGAGTCTGTTCTGACAGACAGTTGCACTGATTGCCCCACGCTTCCTGTTATTCATCTGTGGCAAATGTTAAGGACACGGAAATTTAAGAATTATGGCTAAATACGGGCTGAAACAACGTTGTAGTGAGGAATTACGTTGTGGCAAACTAGTGACAGACTTTTTAACGGAATATAAAACTGAATAAATTTTGTCGTCGGATTACTGCTCGAGAGAGGTTACGTAGAAAGGTACACATCTACACTGTGTCTGCGAGTGTTCATGGGATGAAAAGATAAAAGTACGTGTGCGTGTTTGCATGAGATAGGACGTAAGTGGACCTGAGTGAAACAGTACGTAACACCTCAAAATTAATAATTGCACGTTGTTAGTCATTATAACATTTACATTTCGTGTTTCGACTTTTAAGCACTAAAATTTTCTACCAAGATATGAAGTAAGTCTCCATTGACATCATGAATTGTAGAGAATAGAGGTGGCTCGTGGACGATTACGACCCACTTGAGGATCACGACTAAGCGCTCGTTTTACGCGGAAGAAAGGACATTACGTAAGAACACAGATAATATTCGCCGATGACGTAGGTAGTTAGATGACAGTCAGGTGATTGGATATTATGTCGTATTACTACCTAACCCTCTGGCACAAGTGAACGGCAGTGATTACAGAGTAGCCATGGACGACTTAACGATTTTCATCCCCGTGACTGGCTAAGATCCTGTTAAGTACATCAACCTGACATGCGGGATGTAGTCAGCAACACTTTTTCGACCGATTCCTGGCTCTTGTCGTATCTGGAAACCATACGAAGTGGTATTAACGGAACAGATAGAGAAGATTCGGCGAAGAGCGGTAAGTTTCATCACGGAATTTGTTTAGTAAGCGCAAAGATATTCAACAAACCCCAGTGGCAGACGCTACAAGAGAGATGTTGTGTGTCAAGAAATGGGTTAATACTGAAATTCCAAGAAGGTACCCCCAAAAAGAAGATGGCCAGTATATTATTTTCGCCGGACGGGGTGGCCGAGCGGTTCTAGGCGCTACAGTCTGGAGCCGCTCGACTGCTACGGTTGCTGGTTCGAATCCAGCCTCGGGCATGGATGTGTGTGATGTCCTTAGGTTAGCTAGGTTCAAGTAGTTCTAAGAGACTGATGACCTCAGAAGTTAAATCCCATAGTGCTCAGAGCCATTTGAACCATATTATTTTCTCCCACGTATGTTTCGCGAAAAAAAAAAAAACAGAGAAATTAAATTAGAAAGATTGAAAATGAGAGTGATAACGGAGGTACCCTCCACCATATACCGTAATGAAATCTACATCTGCATGGACGCACGGGAATGCTCTAGACGTAGACGTGGATGTAGACCGTACTCGCTTCCCGGAAGACTGGGGATCAGATTCCCACGCGAACATCCAGATGTAGATTTCCTGTGGTTTTTTCAAAGTATGGCTAATGGCGAGATGTTTCTTTGGTAAACAGCACAGCTGATTTCGTTTTCCTTCCTGTTGTGGCGGAGCTTGTGCTTCATCTCTAACGAACTTGCATTGGACGCGACGTACATTCTAATCCAGTTCTCCTCCATTCTTCAGTATCGATATAAAAGAAAATTTGACTTCTGATAGTCTATTGTTTTGCGAGTCTCCAAATCACATATACATTTTGTGTATGATTCGAATATTTGAAGGCTACAAAAATTGGAAATACCAGGGCTATTCAGAGAGTAGAGAACGTTTCTCTCTGACGCCGCTAGGCGTGCGTCGATCGCGTATATTTTGGTGTGTACGTGCCCTGCAGCTCAGTCGGCATCCATCCGCGATAGCGGGAACGTCTCTGCGCGTCTGGTTTTTTGATATTCGAATTTGAAATGTGCGCTGCAATCGAAAATCCCGCCAGTTGTGACGTGCCGTCTGTGATACGGTTTTTGTTAGAAAAAAACCTAAAACCTGTAGAAATGTACCGTGAACTGTGTGAAGTGTACGGAGACAACGTAATGAGTGAATGTTCCGTCCGGAAATGGTGCATTCGGTTTAAAAACGACCGAACCAACGTTCATAATGAGGAGAAGAATGGACGCCCGAGCATTGTGACTGACGATCTTGTCGCTAAAGTTGAAGAAACGGTTCGTGAAAACCGTCACTTCACAAAAACGGAGCTTTCGCTTTATTTTCCACAAGTTTCACAGACTTCGTTGTTTGAAACTGTCACTCAAAGCCTGCGCTACCACAAATTTTGTACACGATGGGTGCTCAAAATGCTTACAGAGCACCATAAAGAACAGCGAAAGGGGCAACGTTGACGCTTCCGGAGGCCTACCACAAACGTGGTGTTTCATTACCGGATCGAATCGTAATCAGAGACGAGACTTGGTTGAAACACGTCAATTGTGGGACAAAATTACAGTCCATGGAGTAGGGGCACACAAGGTCCCCCCAAACACCAGGAAAATGTTTGCAAACCTTGTCAGCAAGGAAGTTGATGACAACAGTTTTTTGGGATAGGTAAGGTGTGATTCTTATTGATTTTCTCGAACGTGGAGCAATCATAAATTGTGCCTGGTACTGTCAAACTTTGCACAGTCTTAGAAGAGCAGTTAAAAACAAACGACGAGGAAAGCTGACGACCAAAATGTTGTTTCCGCACGACAATGCCCGACCTCACACGGCAAACCGCACTAAAGAACTCCCTAATTCATTCAAATGGGAAATTTTCCCTCATCCGCCCTACAGCCCCGATCTTGCTCGAAGCGACTTACACTTGTTTCCCACGATGGAGAACTGGAATTGGCTTGCAACGCAGCGCTTTGATGGCGACGCGTAACTCCAGGCGGGCGTGACTCACTGGCTGAAGTCTGAGGCGACAGAATTTTACGACGAAGGTCTTTCAAAGCTTGTCCACCGCTATGATAAGTGCCTCAATGTAGCCGGCCGTTGTGGCCAAGCGGTTCTAGGCGCTTCAGTCTGGAAATGCGCGACCGCTACGGTCGCAGGTTCGAATCCTGCCTCGGTCATGGATGTGTGTAATGTCCTTAGATTAGTTAGGTTTAAGTAGTTCTAAGTTCTAGGGGACTGATGACCTCAGCCGGCCGGAGTGGCCGTGCGGTTCTGGGCGCTACAGTCTGGAACCGAGAGACCGCTACGGTCGCAGGTTCGAATCCTGCCTCGGGCATGGATGTGTGTGATGTCCTTAGGTTAGTTAGGTTTAATTAGTTCTAAGTTCTAGGCGACTGATGACCTCAGAAGTTAAGTCGCATAGTGCTCAGAGCCATTTGAACCATTTTGAACTGATGACCTCAGACGTTAAGTCCCATAGTGCTCAGAGTCTCAATGTGTTTGGTGACTATGTGGAAAAGTAGTATGTCAGTCGCTCATTTCGATGAATATAATAAAATGTATTTCTTGTACTTAGTTTTTTGTTAATGCCAAAACGTTCCCTTCTTTCTGAATAGCACTCGTACGATTTAAAAATGAAGTTGAAGCAATTTCCAGTTATTCAGATTACTTACAAAGTAAGCCAAATGTTTAAACACCTACAGCAGTTTCTTTCTTGGACAGTAGAACACAGTTAGTTGAAAAATAACATTTGTTATTGCGCTACACTACATGTTACAGCATTCCAATCCTACACGGATGTTGTTGTGATCTTCAGTCCGGATATTGGTTTTTGCAGCCCTCCACATTAGTCTATGGTGTTCAAGCCTCTTCATCCCCTAACAACTGCCGAACCCATGTGAACTTGGTTACTGTCTTCATCCTTTAGTTTTCCTCTACAATTTTTACCCCTCCCTCCGCCCCTACTCTTCTTTCCATTACAAAACTGACAGTTACTTCATGTCTCGTAGGATGTACCATATTAGCTGATCAATTCTCTTTGTCAAGTTGTCCCAAAAATTTCTTGTCTTTTCAACTATAAGTCGATAAAATATTTTTGTCGAGCCGCGCCATAAATTTGTTTTCTTCCCAGTTCTGACCATTCCCTTCTTGACACTTAAATGATCTACCCATCTACTCTTCAGCATTCTTTTGTAATCTCTTCTTGTCTAAATTACTTATCGTCCACGTTTCGCTTCTCTACAAGGCTAAAGTGCAGACAAATGTTTTCAGAAAACACTTATTAATGGATAAATTTACATTAGACGTTAACAAATCCCTCAGAAACGTATTTCTTGCTAGAACGCGTCTGTATTCGATGTTGCTTCCACTTCGGACATCTTCAGTTCTTTTTCAGGCTAAAAAGCAAAACACATCTACTCTCTTCTAATGCAGTTCCCTAAGTATCACCCTACCCCCATGAACCATGGACCTAGCCGTTGGTGGGGAGGCTTGCGTGCCTCAGCGATACAGATGGCCGTACCGTAGG
Organism: Schistocerca nitens; assembly: GCF_023898315.1. Taxonomy (NCBI): domain Eukaryota; kingdom Metazoa; phylum Arthropoda; class Insecta; order Orthoptera; family Acrididae; genus Schistocerca; species Schistocerca nitens. The sequence goes on along the minus strand of NC_064618.1, from coordinate 51,116,598 downwards.
TGCAACCACGACGGAGGAGTACCTGTTGAGAGGCCAGACAAACGTGTGGTTCCTGAAGAGGGTACAAATGGCTCTGAGCACTATGGGACTTAACATCTATGGTCATCAGTCCCCTAGAACTTATAACTACTTAAACCTAACTAACCTAAGGACAGCACACAACACCCAGCCATCACTAGGCAGAGAAAATCCCTGACCCCGCCGGGAATCGAACCCGGGAACCCGGGTGTGGGAAGCGAGAACGCTACCGCACGACCAGGAGCTGCGGACGAAGACCTTGACAGAGCACTGAAAGACCTGAGTCGAAACAAGGCCCCGGGAGTAGACAACATTTCATTGGAACTACTGACGGCCTTGGGAGAGCCAGTCCTGACAAAACTCTACCATCTGGTGAGCAAGATGTATGAGACAGGTGAAATACCCTCAGACTTCAAGAAGAATATAATAATTCCAATCCCAAAGAGAGCAGGTGTTGACAGATGTGAAAATTACCGAACTATCAGTTTAATAAGTCACTGCTACAAAATACTAACGCGAATTCTTAACAGACGAATGGAAAAACTGGTAGAAGCCGACCTCGAGGAAGATCAGTTTGGATTCCGCAGAAATGTTGGAACACGTGAGGCAATACTGACCCTACGACTTATCCTAGAAAATAGATTAAGGAAAGGCAAACCTACGTTTCTAGCATTTGTAGACTTAGAGAAAGCTTTCGACAGTGTTGACTGGAATACTCTCTTTCAACTTCTAAAGATGGCAGGGGTAAAATACAGGGAGCGAAAGGCTATTTACAATTTGTACAGAAACCAGATGGCAGTTATAAGAGTCGAGGGGCATGAAAGGGAAGCAGCGGTTGGGATGGGAGTGAGACAGTGTTGTAGCCTGTCCCCGATGTTATGCAATCTGTATATTGAGCAAGCAGTGAAGAAAACAAAAGAAAAATTCGGAGTCGGTATTAAAATCCATGGAGAAGAAATAAAAATGTTGAGGTTCACCTATGACATTGTAATTCTGTCAGGGACAGCAAAGGACTTGGAAGAGCAGTTGAACGGAATGGACAGTGTCTTGAAAGGAGGATATAAGATGAACATCAACAAAAGCAAAACGACGATAATGGAATGTAGTCGAATTAAGTCGGGTGATGCTGAGGGAATTAGATTAGGAAATGAGACACCTAAAGTAGTAAAGGAGTTTTGCTATTTGGGGAGCAAAATAACTGATGATGGTCGAAGTAGAGAGGATATAAAATGGAGACGCAATGGCAAGGAAAGCGTTTCTGAAGAAGAGAAATTTGTTAACATCGAGTATAGATTTAAGTGTAAGGAATTCGTCTCTGAAAGTATTTGTATGGAGTGTAGCCATGTATGAAAGTGAAACGTCGACGATAAATAGTTTGGACAAGAAGAGAATAGAAGCATTCGAAATGTGGTGCAACAAAAGAATGCTGAAGATTAGATGGGTAGATCACATAACTAATGAGGAGGTATTGAATAGAATTGGGGAGAAGAGGAGTTAGTGGTACAACTTGACTAGAAGAAGGGGCCGGTTGTTAGGACATGATCTGAGGCATGAGGGGATCACAAATTTAGCATTGGAGGGCAGCGTGGAGGGTAAAAATCGTAGAGGGAGACCAAGAGATGAATACACTAAGCAGATTCAGAAGGATGTAGGTTGCAGTAAGTACTGGGAGATGAAGAAGCTTGCACAGGATAGAGTAGCATGGAGAGCTGTATCAAACCAGTCTCAGGACTGAAGACAACAACAACAACAAGTATCACCTGGATGAATGCGACTACTTTTCGGTAACATTGTTTTAATTTTGTTGATGTTCGCCTTGTAACCTCTTTTCAGGCTACTATCCATTTCACTCCTCTTCCAAGTCTTCTTCCGTCACTGACAGAATTATAGTGTCATCGGCAAACTTCTGAGTCTTTATTTCTTCTCCCAGGACATTCACTTCTTTTTTATATTTATCTATGAATTCGTTAACCCCGTGCCTAATGTACAGACTGAACAACATGGGAAGTAGGAATTAACTTCACAACCAGTGCTTGCCTTTCATGTTCTGCTACTATTATAAATGCGGTCTGGTGTCTGCATAAGTTGTAAATCACCTTTCGTTCCCCGTATTTTATCCCAGTCGTCTTCTTAATTTCAGAGAGTGTATTCCAGTAAACACTGTCAAAATGTTTCTCTACATCTGCTCATGCTATAATAATCAGGTGGCCTTGATTTATCTTCTATGATAATTCTTAGCGTCAATATTGTCTAGACTGTTAGTATAATTTTTCTGAACCCAAATTAATCTTACCAGATGATGGCTTATACCAGTTTTCCCATTATTCCGTAAATAACTCGTTTCAGAATTTTGCAAACATGAGTCATTAAACAGATAATTTGATAATCTTCACAGCTGCCACCACCTGCCTTTGTTGGAACTGGAATAAATACTTTCTTCTTGAAGTCTAAGGGTATTTTGCCTGTTCCATGTATCTTGCACACCATATACGACAGTTTTGCCAGCGTTGGCTATCCCAGGGATATCGATATCTGGGAGAGAGGAACATCTACTCCATTCGACTTTTCTTTCAGTGGTCTGATAATTCTTCTCCGAATCTGCGGAAAAAAATAATGTTTGGGTTAACATTTGTAAAACTCTAATTCCTCTCTCTCAAATCCTACCATATGGGGAGAGAGGGAGAGCTTTACCTTTAGCGAATCAAAATTCACGAAAAAAATAAGTATTTTTTATTTATCCGTAACCATTTTCCACCAAAAATTAGAACATGGATTTTCTTGAATTACAGCGCTAACTACCGAGAATCAAAAGAAATATTTAAGACAAAATGTACGTAGTTTTTTTATGTAGAATCTGATTCTGCAATGAAAAATGAGGGTTCACTTTTGAAATTTTAAAGTTGCCCCCAGCCCCAGCTTCAGGGGCTGGGGTGGCGGGCTAATTTTAGCACCAGCAGATGTCCCCCTTGAAATTAATCAACTTTGGATTCTACACATATTTTCGTGTGAAGCTCATTTTTCGAGTTTGTCAACTTAAAATTTACTCCCTGTATATATGCATATGGGTGGATTGCTATTCTCATACCGGGCGCCTCACCAGGTAGCGGATAGGGGAACGCCCATCAGATATGAAGGATGACGAGGAAATAAAATACTCGGTGCGGACAAACAATAGCACAGCAGATCCAGGCGTAACGGCAACCAGTGTGGGCGGCTTCCTGGTCAGCGTCTGTCCACCCAGCGGGTGCGGCTGCAAATGAAGCTACAGGAACAACAATCCCTTGTTCCAACCTCGCAGTGGAAACATTGGACCAACGAGATTACAAGCAACCATGACTCGTGCGAGGAATAACAAGAATACCCCAGGTGGTAAACAATCCACCCGTCAACATATGGCAACCAGGAACTCGGATTCTGGGGAATCTGGACTTACACGATCACAGAGAATGTCGGAGTTCTCTAGCAAACGTCCACACAATACATTTACATTTCTTGGGTACTTCAACAGAAACACACTGATCAAACCAGGAAAACTGTACAGCTTAACATTAGAGCACAAGAAACAGAAGGTTTCCCTGCAGGAAACCCGCGTGACAGACGAAGACGCACTTGATTGCCGGCCGCTGTGGTCGAGCGCTTCAGTCCGGAACCGCGCTTCTGCTACGGTCGCAGGTTCGAATCCTGCCTCGGGCATGGATGTGTGTGATGTCCTTAGGTTCGTTAGGTTTACGTAATTCTAAGCCTAGGGGACTGATGACCTCAGATGTTAAGTCCCATAGTGCATAGAGCCATTTCAACACAATAAACTGTGGAGACTTCAAGAGCAAGACAGACAAACGATTCGGCACCGATGCTCCACTTCTTAGATTGGCCTTCATAGTACATAAGAAGACAATCACTTCAATTAGAGAAGTCAATCCAATAAACAACAGTGCGCTTACAGTGCACAATCAAGAAATACACCATCACCAATGTATACTCCCCGACAAATGGGAGTAACAAAAAAGATCCCATGTCAACAGAGAAATTCTGGGCAACACTAAGTGCTGGCCAAGATCCCCAAAGACGATACAAAAATTTCGTTAGGTGGTTTCAGTGCACAAATCGCAGAAAAGAACGTCATCATAGAACTGAGGGAAAGTTTCTGGCTCACAAATATACAAACAAAAACGGCGTGATATTCATTGTACTATGCTAGCAGAATAACATATAGGTTATCTCAACAACTCTCAGGAAATCACCACGAAGAATTCCAAATAGACTATGTAGGGATTTCATACCCAGTCCAGAATGAAATCAATGACGTTCAAGTACGCAGGGATACCAATATTGACTCAGACCATTATCCAACTTGAATCAAGATAAAATTTACACCAAAGAAAATCCATCAGAAAACAACGCACATACAAAAGTTTGACAAAAAAGAATATCATGAATCCAAGGTAAAACATGAATGGGCAAAGCAACCAGCAAAGACATGGGAAGAATTCCATAGAAACATTATACAAAAAACAAAAGGACTGATACCACGGAAAAAGAACACGTGAAGAGATCAACAAACACATACTTAAACTAAAATACAACAGGACGTCTGGTGAAAACGGCATCATTGCAGAGTTACTAAAGAATCTTGGACCAAAGTCACTACAGGAGCTTACGCAAATAATCTCTACGATCTGGCCAACAGAAAACTTCCTGACGACTGGAAATGTGCACTTATCCATCCACTGCACAAGAAAGGAGATAGGACGAATGTGAACAACCGCAGAGGAATCTCGCTGCTGCAAGTCACCTACAAAATTTTCTCAGCATGCTTGCTCCAGATAACACAAGAACAGTTAGAACAGAAAACTGGTGAATACCAGGCAGGCTTTCGTCCCGGTTGTTCATGCACAGAAAAAATCCTCAATCTGAAAAAAATTCTAAAATACCAGGCCATCAGGAATGTGCCAATCATTTGCAACTTCATAGATTTCAAGAAAGCGTGTGATTCTGTTGACCGACAATCCATGTTCAGCGTCTTAGAAGAACAGCGACTCGACACAAAAGCACTACGATTAATCAGACAGACATTAGCTGACACAATATCCAAAGTTAAATTCGTGGGTGAAATCCTTGATCCCTTCATGACTAAACCTGGATTGCGCGAAGGTGACGGATTATCCCCACTATTATTCAACCTAGTCCTGGTCAAAGTAATGAGGGAATGGCAAAAAGAACTGAAAACTCAAGGACACTGCAAACCAACACGACTAGCAAGATGCCGGGACAAAACAGAAATATCAAACCCAGGTTTTGCAGACGATCTGGACATGCTATCAGAGAACGATGCAACAGCAACCAACCAAACAAACAGAGGTACTAAAATAATTCGGGGAAAATGTTGGGCTACAATTCTCTTTCGTGAAGTTTGAATTTGTCTGCTCAAAATTTAAAAAAATTGTTCAAATGGCTCTGAGCACTATGGGACTTAACATCTGAGGTCATCAGTCCCCTAGAACGTAGAACTACTTAAATCTAACTAACCTAAGGACATCACACACATCCATGCCCGAGGCAGGATTCGAACCTGCAACCGTAGCGGTCGCGCGGTTCCAGACTGAAGCGCATAGAACCGCTCAGCCACTCCGGCCGGCTCAAAATTAAACATAACAAAATTAGACACAAAATACGGCAAAATAAACAGAGTTGGACACTTCAAGCATCTACGTGAAATCATTGAAACTATAGGAGGAGAAAAGTTCGCTCAGAAGTTTCGACTACAAAAAATGAAGAGATCTTTCGGCAGGACACAGCACATATATACTAAAAATTGCGTTCCATTCACACAAACGTCAGACACTGCAACACAGTAATCAAACCTGAAATACTGTCTGAAGTGAGACGCTGACATTCCTTACGAAAAGTGACATGGAAACCACACTGAAGGAAGAAAGGAAAACCATAAGGAAAATTCTCGGTCCAAAGCTGACAAGAGGGTCACAAATTACACTCCAGGAAAATTGCAGAGAAGATACCAAAGATAGCTGCAGATATCAGAAAAAGAAGATTGAAGTTCTATGGGCACATCATCAGGCTATCACCAAAACTACTCATCAAGAGAAATACATACAAGGGGTCAGATCAACAATGCCATGGATCACACAAGTCAGACTGGACTTAGAAGCAGCAAAAATCGATCCAATAGAAATTGAAGACAGAAATGTACCCAGGGACAAAATATACAAGTCGAATGTGAGGTCAGAGAATGAAGTCCCAAAGAAACCAGGGACAAAGTGGACTGAAGATAGAAAGAGACTCCATGGAGAAAAAATGAGAGAATAGTGGAAGTTCAGAAAGAACGCTCAGATGTGGCAGAATTCTTTGCGGCGTGATCCTACAGGGTCTCGAAGCAAATAATGACAATATATATACAAAGGCTCGACAACAGCAAACTGGTTCAAGTACATTTACGTTGTAGTAGTAATGCAGGAACTAATACTCTTGCTCAGGATAGTGAAGATTGAGAACAGCATTAAATCAGTCTTCTGGCTGAAGTTTTCAATAATAATCACATCTTTGCTTGGTAACTGAAGCCTCTGAATTAACTTGCTGTGACTTCTCAGTTGACCCCGAATGTTTCTCTTAAAAATTGTGCTAGATGCTTATGACATTCATTCCAAGTTCACTGCTGCTATGTTGGTAGATAACAATATAGCGTCCCCAGTGCTATATTACAAAAAGACTTAAATAACAGTATTTATAAATTGAATAATATATTTTTATCATGTAGCCGTAAAATAATAATCTCTCTGTCCAAGTTTCAAATGCAAAGAAATAATTTATGACAAAACGATCTAAAGAGACGACAAGATACGCTCTTTTGTTAATTTTTTTGTCGTCTTCACGACTTCCTCTTTTGTCTTGAATGTGTTTAGAGGGACATCTTGCGAGTGCTGGCAAATGTAAGCATATTTGTATGAGTTAAGCATATAATATACTGATTTAATATTATTGTGCATGTCCGCCTTCCTTGAATTAACCTGCATTCAAGTAATTTACAGTTCAACAATCGCAGCGGCCGATGCAGCCAACGACGCCATTACGTGGCGATATTAACTTATGAAAAATTAGTGGAAGCGGAAAACTCGCCCGCTATTAACATATTAATTTTTCTCCACAGCCGCCCGACGTTGCAGAAAATACTTAGCTTTAAGATTCTTATTTTCAGTACCATAGCCGAGACCCAGACTCTGACTACAATACAATGGTTAACGGAGGCAAGAAAAATACTCTCGCGCGTGTGTGGGTCGCAATTTTAATTAATAACTAAAGATCCTATGCTTTAAAGTGAACTGACTAGCCGAGGAAATTAATATGAAAAGTTTATTACATTGTACAACTTATATGCTCATGTTTTAAGATTCAGCGAGTCTAACATTCATTAACGTAACAAATAATTTAAGATTAATATTGCTAAAATGGAGATCTTCAGGAAAGCATTTAATCGTAAAATCAAAATTAAATGAAATATCATTTTTATTAAGGCCCACCACGTAAGTCGGCAACAATCAAATAATAATAATAACAATAACAATATATATATTAAATTACGAAGGCCGACGGACGCGAGATTGGCGCCGCAACTTTGGGGCCCGATCAAAGAAAATATGAAATTTACTAAATCTGACTCTATTGTAATGAATGTAATTATGTATGTGTCTAATTGTCGTAAAATATTAATGCTTGTATGAATTCTTTTACATGTACAACAACAAAACCACACCCTGAGGAGATCTGGAGAGGAAAAAGTGTAGAAACGAAAAACATCCTGTGTAGCTCTGTGCGCAATATCGAACCCATGTGCACATGAGATACCTTCGGTGTTTTGTGTATTTATGTGTTTATTTTTGGAGGGGATAATTATTCGTTTTGTTTATTTATATGTTTATTTTTGGAGGGGATAATTAATCGTGTGTGTATCAGTGTTAAAGATTCGTCAGTGGCTTAAAGTGAATTTAGTATGGGTAAGATAGGACAACCTAAAGCATCCGTACCAAAGGAACAAAATTCTGTTAATATGGAAAGTGAGGATAATTTGCAATACGTAAACGAATCCCAAGCCACCGCCTCGGATAACATAATTTCCGGAGCGGGGGGCGAGGATCTGTGGACGGTGAATGACGCTCCACAGCAGAATGGGAATAGAGTAACAACTCCACTGCCTGGGCAGGGGGGCCAATCGAGTGCTAGATTAAGCGGGGCACCAGTATGCTCACCGATTGCAGACCCATTTGCAGAATTTCTGCGCAGGTTAGAAGAAAGAGATAGGGAAAGAGATCGGAAACTGGCTCAGATGCTCTATGAGCAAGAGCAACAAAGAGAACAGAAAGAAAGGGAAAAAGAAAGAATGTCAGAACAGAGGGAAAAACAAAGAGACGAAAAACTGGCTCAGATGCTGCATGAGCAGGAGAAAAAATTAACGCAAAAGCTCATTGAGCAAGAGCAGCGCAGTGAAGCAAAACTAGACAGTATCCAAAGCGAACTTGCCGAGATGCGGGACGCGTGCAAAGAAATACCCGATCTTGTGCAAAGCTTAGCCGGCGAAATGCAAAAATTGCAGATATCGCAGGCTAGGCTTGAAGATAATGTCCAGACTTTAACCAACCGCGTAGATAATGTGGAGATAGATGCACGGAAAAGTACTGACGCATATTTGGAAGTGCAAGCTCAAAAAGTAGAAAAAGAATTAAATGAATGGCTAGAAGTAAAGGATCGCGAGATATCTGAAAAGATTGAAAGCGACGTAAAAACAACTGTAGAACAAGCGACTGCGGCCGCGAGTGTAAATATTGACGCTAGCGCTGCCGCACTGCACGCCAAATTAACACAGATCAAATCCCGTGTGACAGCGGAGTTGCCAAATTGGCAACAGGAGGTCGCGCGGAGACTGTCTGCGTTGGAAAGAAATGTAAACAGTGGCGGACAGATCATGAATCCGACTCCGCGTACTGATTACTGTAACAACGCTGACGGTAGGCAGGGTGCGAGTGCGCAACCGCAACCTAATGCGAATTATGAGCACGAACAACATGCGATACCGTGCAGCACACATCACGAAGTGATGAATGTCCCAGAATGTAGCAATCAGATGTGCAAAAAAGAGGACGATGTAATCAAACACAGGACATTCCAACCCTTCAATAGCGAAAAACGAAATGTCCACCCTGTTGTATTTATTAAGAGCTTCAGGAATGTGTTTCCCAGGACATGGACGGAAAGACAAAGAATACAGTTCGTGGTCTCCTTTATTCAAGGTGACGCTGCACTGTGGGCCACCGACGTGTCCGAAAAATGTCTAACGATGCAACAGTTTGAAGGTGCATTCTTGCAAAAATTCTGGTCCGATAGCGTCCAAGAAAGACTACGAAAGAAGTTGTACGGTCCAGAAATGTACAATCCTAAGATGGGAACGTTACGCAAATATTTCGAAAAGTATATAAACAAAATCAGGTACTGGGACGAGCCAATGTCCGATCGTGACATAATCAGATTGATAAAAATGAAGTTGCCCAGTGAAATTAAAAGATATTTCATCAATGTGCCGGAATACGATATAGAACAATTCATGGAAATAGTGGATTCTGTTGACTTATTGATCGAAGATATGAAAACCGAATACAAGTGGAACCATGCAGGCTGTAATCAACAAAAAGCCGATTACAATAGCAGCCACAGTAACGGTAGTGACAACGGGAATAAGCAAGAGCACCGGCAACAGAATCGAGGCACAAACAATGGCAATGGTTGTAACGGCAACGGTTATAATCGTCAAAATCGAAAGAGACATCATGATGGACGCATGAGTAATGGATATAATGGTAACGGCAATCCGCAATGGCGGAACAACCGAAACCAGTGGCGTGGTTGTAATGAACCGACACCACAGTGGCAACAAAACACAGCGCCACAATGGAACGCCAACCCAGGTTCGTCACAGAACATGTCAGGAAGTTACAACCGACCACCGCAAAACCAGGGCCGTACACAATATCAAAATACACCATCGGGGAGGCAGGGCGGCCAATCCAACAGTAGCAACAACAACAACCAGAACCACAATGTGAGGTTAGTGGAAGTGACAGACAACTGTCAACCCACTAATGTTCATCCGTTAAACTAAAGACAGCCACAATACGCTCTCCGTTGTTGGCTGCGAGATGGTGTAGTGAGGGCACATTCACGGATGACAGCCATAAACTTTGTATGTTGAGATACAATGAGCGAATAAAAATAGAAAAGGAACTTGTAGACATACCGCAGAAATGTAACCGAACCGACAAAAGTGTTGTGCAGGCTATATTGCAAGCAGATACGTACGGAGCACCAATACAGATAATAGTCGATACCGGTGCGTCAACCAATGTCATGAGTGCAAATTTTTACAAGTACTTGAGTCAAAATAATAAAATACCAGTATTGCCAGTGAAGAATTTGCCGTGTAACAGGTGCAATAGGTGCACAATCTCATATCATAAAGCACCAGGTGCAGGTCGAGTTTACGGTAGGAAATGAAGCAATGAAAAGCTCGTTCCTTGTAGTTAAAGGATTAGGTGTTGCTTGCATCCTGGGGATGGAATTTTTACGCCAGAGGGACGCAAAAAACGACCTCTTGTGCGGGGAAGTAAGCCTTATGAATGAGGGTACACGTGTAGTTTTGCCGTTTTTGAGGACACGGGAAGTGCATGGTAAATATTGCCGGAGCTTTCAGTCGAGATTCGAAGGAATACAGGTAATGAATTTATATTCTGACTTCAGTACAAGACAAGTACATTTTAAAGATTTTATTACTGAAGACAAAGAGGAAAAAAGGAAACTGATAGCCATGAAAGTTAGGGAGTCAGAACATTTGACTGAAGCACAACAAAACGAATTGACTCAGCTACTTACTGTTTATGAGAATGTGTTTTCGGAAAAACCCGGTGTTATCGAGGGCTACACCTATAACATCGAAGTGGTACCTCACGATACTTTCTGTCACGCAAACTACACCATCCCGTGGTCAAAGGAGGAGGCAATTACGAAGGAAACAACAAAAATACTTACAAAGACTTAAAGAAGTTTTCTCAGTAGAGCAACGTTTACAATTGTGTGTAGTAGGTTAAGTTTATAGTGTATTTTTTTCTGTGTGTAAATGTTCAGATTTTAGTGTAACATTTAAAGACAGTGAGGCGCACAAGATTAGTGCGATTCAATTTTGCAGATGTTAAAGAATAATAGTATTTTTAAACAATTGCATTTTGAAAAAAAAGGACGTAGATTTAAGAATATTTTACAAATTTCATGTTGAAAAACGCTTAAAAAAATCAACAGCATGTAATGATGAAAGAATTTTTCATTAGTGTGTCATGGATATTTTTGAACTGTAGTAGTAACGCAACTTATGAAATTCAATATTATAGTGTATATGTTGTTCCATGTATTTATGTCTATATCGACCTTGAAATATGCTCAATCATAATTTACTGAACAACATGAGTGCAAGGTATACATCGCCCAAGGTACCTCATGTGTTGTGGTCAAGGTACAAAGCAAATCAGTAAACGCGACTACCGCTAAGCACTGTTAAAATATATTGCTATCTGCTAAGGCAGATATTTGCACGAATTTGTAGTGTAAACAAAAGTCACAAATCTAATATTAATCTAGGAACTTGCACGCTAGGCCTAGATTATAAAATGTGTACAATAATGCGAGAGGCAAAGTTTTGTAAAGTCGAGCCTGGGTCTGGAGGGCAAGTACGCAATGAATGGGCAGACATGACATGGCGACTTACCTCAGATGAGACGGAAATACAATTGTTTAGTCAAAAAATCTGAAGGTATGTACGACTCTAAGTGGAAAATGAAAAGAGATAATTAGTGCGAGAGACTGGTAAAATCCAGCACGAGCCAAAATCCAGTTCAGACTGAATGAAATACATTAGTGTTTGTGAACTAATCGAAACAGTTACTTTAATCAGTGGGAAAAACTGTGAAGGTGAAACTGTGATATGGACAGTGAAGTGCTAGTATTGAACGTTCAACAGCGGTAAGGACGCCAAACTCCAATATTACGCATGAAAAACTGTGAATTTGCTTATAAATGTGAACTGTTAACGTGAAGTGAACCCACAGTCAATATTTTTTGGGACAGACTGTAGTTTCAGTGAGCACAATAATGCGAGATTGGAACGCGATGCGTGGACTGTTGCAAAACAGCGACCGCAGAAACGGCGAATGTTTGTGCTAAGCTCGTATTGGGACTCTCACCAGTGCCTGCGAGTGCGACCAAAACAAATAATTTTGTCAATACAAAAACTGACGTGTAATGGAAACAGTATTGCATCAAAACTGCATTCACGGGAGAAGGTCCATGTCATGTATTCTGCAAGACAGTGCTGGCTTGACACTCGGAAACTGGCGAAAGCTTAACAACTGCCACACTAATAAATGCTTCTTTCCCACTAGCGTAACCATAAGCAGCGGGAAACAAATATTACGTTGGTTGTGTGTATGTTTCATGTACTACGTCGGAGATGCGTAGCAGAGCTGACTCCTGCCAACAAGCGCGGGGGGCGGATATCATCCCACTCCGCCACGCCCGGCCGAGACAGAAGCGCATCGCCAACCGTGCAGCCGATCAGCTGATTCTGACGTTCCGCGACGGCGAGAGACACGCTGGCGTCGAGCGGGTGTTGACTTCTCCGCAGCCGCCGCGAACTCCGAGCACCGAAAACACCAACCGACGCCGTCGCGAGCTAAACGTCGCGGCGTAGATCATCAACGACACCGCAATCAATTGTTATAATGACCTCATTCCTTTGCATAGTGCAACGAAAAATTGTTGACAAAGTATGCACATCCTGTACTCCAATGACATCCCAGAAACAATTAAGTGAAAGTAACCAAAGCAGTTAGTCTGTCGCTCCGCCGAGGTTTTCCCTAGGTTTCCCTACGGTTGCGCCAAATGGGGAGCGAACAGTTGACACCCCTGGGACTTCAAATATTCCGGACTAACTAGTGATTGTATACCTTGAACACTGCAAAAGTTGCAACCCTAAAAAGAAGCAGACAAAATGAAATTAATTATATTCCATGTCCTTTTGTACATGACTGTATACGTAACCAATTGTATATTATATTGTTATGTAGATAACTTCATCTGTATTACACTTTGTGTGCAACACACCTCAGTAATTACAACATACGATGTGACATATGTAAACTGTGAAAGAAAAATCTGCGTGTGGACACTGTGGACATGAAAGAGGAAATATTTATGTCAAAAAACACGAACATTTTTTATGACATAAACATTTCGGGGGGCAATATAGCGTCCCCAGTGCTATATTACGAAAATACTTAAAAAACAGTATTTATAAATTGAATAATATATTTTATCATGTAGCCGTAAAATAATAGTCTATCTGTCCAAGTTTCAAATGCAAAGAAATAATTTATGACAAAATGATCTAAAGAGACGACAAGATACGCTCTTTTGTTAATTTTTTTTGTCGTCTTCACGACTTCCTCTTTTGTCTTGAATGTGTTTAGAGGGACATCTTGCGAGTGCTGGCAAATGTAAGCATATTTGTATGAGTTAAGCATATAATATACTGATTTAATATTATTGTGCACTTTTAATTTGTAAGAGGTGATCCCGATTTCAAGTCCGCCTTCCTTGAATTAACCTGCATTCAAGTAATTTACAGTTCAACAATCGCAGCGGCCGATGCAGCCAACGACGCCATTACGTGGCGATATTAACTTATGAAAAATTAGCGGAAACGGAAAACTCGCCCGCTATTAACATAATATTAATTTTTCCCCACAGCCGCCCGACGTTGCAGAAAATACTTAGCTTTAAGATTCTTATTTTCAGTACCATAGCCGAGACCCTGACTACAATACAATGGTTAACGAAGGCAAGAAAAATACTCTCGCGCGTGTGTGGGTCGCAATTTTAATTAATAACTAAAGATCTTATGCTTTAAAGTGAACTGACTAGCCGAGGAAATTAATATGAAAAGTTTATTACATTGTACAACTTATATGCTCATGTTTTAAGATTCAGCGGGTCTAACATTCATTAACGTAACAAATAATTTAAGATTAATATTGCTAAAATGGAGAACTTCAGGAAATCATTTAATCGTAAAATCAAAATTAAATGAAATATCATTTTTATTAAGGCCCACCACGTAAGTCGGCAAAAATCAAATAATAATAATAACAATAATAATATATATATTAAATTACGAAGGCCGACGGACGCGAGAAAAAGAAGGTTGAAGTTCTATGAGCACATCATCAGGCTATCACCAAAACTACTCATCAAGAGAAATACATACAAGGGGTCAGATCAACAATACCATGGATCACACAAGTCAGACTGGACTTAGAAGCAGCAAAAATCGATCCAATAGAAATTGAAGACAGAAATGTACCCAGGGACAAAATATACAAGTTGAATGTGAGGTCAGAGAATGAAGTCCCAAAGAAACCAGGGACAAAGTGGACTGAAGATAGAAAGAGACTCCATGGAGAAAAAATGAGAGAATAGTGGAAGTTCAGAAAGAACGCTCAGATGTGGCAGAATTCTTTGCGGCATGATCCTACATGGTCTCGAGGCAAATAATGACAATATATATATACGAAGGCTCGACAACAGCAAACTGGTTCAAGTACATTTACGTTGTAGTAGTAATGCAGGAACTAATACTCTTGCTCAGGATAGTGGAGATTCAGAGCAGCATTAAATCAGTCTTCTGGCTGAAGTTTTCAATAATAATCACATCTTTGTTTGGTAACTGAAGCCTCTGAATTAACTTGCTGTGACTTGTTAGTTGACCCCGAATGTTTCTCGTAAAAATTGTGCTAGATGCTTATGACATTCATTCCAAGTTCACTGCTGCTATGTTGGTAGATAACAAAATGAAAATCAAGTGGTATCAATTACAGAGAAATAACAAATATTGTAATGACAGTACTCATCCATTCACTTACACAGAGAGTGCCAATCGGAAAGAGCTCGCATTCCATTAATTAGCTGTAATTGCGAAATAAACAAAAAAATATTGTCTTTTAATCATGCCTGCAATCGAAATGCAACATTTCTTTCGCCGTCAGTATTAAATATAACGATGCTGACTGTATGGGGGTCATACGGCATTAATGCGCTACTTGCGAACCAGTCTCTCAGACGGAAAATATTGAACAAGCGTGGAACAAGGCTAAAAATATTGTTCTGTAAATAGACGAGAATAATTTTCCGACCAACAGTAATGAAATTCTTGCAGCTGAAAAGTAGTTGTGTTGCCTTCGCTCTTTGGTGACGTGTCTGAACTATGGAATAGCGCATGCAAAGCAATACATCATAAGGCTATCCACAAAGATCAGTTCAAGACGTTCCAACAACGTTTTGGGTCTCTATATGTTTCTAAGTCCTATTGGTTTGTATTTTTATGTATTTCTGGCAGTCTCTCTTCTTTCACACTATTGATGTGCCATTTCCGTTTCCTTCTGTGTGATTCTACTTTTTTTTTTTATTTAGCCACATTAATACTAATTCTACTCGATCTAGTGTTATGTGTCTTGCTACAAGGAAGAGAAAATCTCATTTCCGCACTCTGGTGTCTTAGTGTGCCCGTCTTTCTTGTTATCCAGATTTCACTTCCGTACAATTACAAGTATGTTTGCAAGTATTTCATAAAATTTCAGGAGGGTCTTTTCTCTAACTTTATTTTTTTGTATGGTACATCCAATAGTACCTTTCATTAAGTTAAATTAATCTTATGGTGAAAATCGGCATCACCTTCATATGACAGCCTAAGATTCACCCAAATATTTAAAATTTCTTATTTGCTCTATTATTTTTCCACTTGTTACACTTTTGTTTTTTCCCATAAATGCCATCACCTTTAATTAAAAAAAAGTAGTTAGTTTACAAAAAAACAAATACAAGCCAACTAATTTCAAACATGGTTAATTAATTTAAAGAGACTTCAGTTGTACTAGTGAGTATTCAACGCACAACGGTTTCGGGATATTAAAATTCCATCTTCAGGTGTATAAAATATTTGGTAACCTACACCTTTCGGTCGGACCAGGCAGTGCATGGGCTCGAAACCACTGTATCTTGGTAGGAAACGGTCGACCGTGTGGCAGCTGCACGGTATGAAATTCCAATTTATTTTGGTGAGAGCACTATAATAGTCGCACGCTCGGTACAAACGTAGATATGCAAAAATCTTTTTCTTCACATTGTTATTATACATTTTTGCTCTTAAGACTGACGGAACTTGAATGTTACATGATAATTCAATTTTTTCCCCTTTTTTCATGGTTGCTTCTTCTTTTTCTCTTCCCAAAACCTCTTCATTCTTTGACTGTGCTCGTGTTTCCCTTGGTCTGTCCATATTTTTCCTGGCCTCTTCTTTTTTTTTTACTTTAAATTTCGTGTTCATAATTTTGTTTCTTAATTTATCTCTTATGATTATGTCTGTGAGTCTATATGAATGTTCGTATAGTTCTTCGGTTCGCCTCTTCATCCATTTACCATCTTCATGTACTGCTTCAAAAATTTTTCGAATGATTTAAAATTCTATCTTTTCTGTCTCTGTGATGCGTGATGCCACGATTGTAGTCGTTTCTGATGCATAGACGGCTTCTGGTTGTACTACTGTATTGTAGTGTCTGAGTTTCGCCTGCTTCTTTTGTTGTAGTGCGCCCATGTGAGTTTGTACGCTTTCAGATGTTTTTCTGTTCGTTCTGTACTGGATGGCTTGTTTGATCCTCCTGTTTGTATGTATTCTCCAAGATACTTGAATTTTTCTTCACATGTATATGGACGTTATTATTTCCTTCTATAGTTACTTCCACGGAGCCATAGGACAGTCGTTCCAACGAGCATCAAAGAGGCGAGTTAGTCCGGAATCAACAACGGCGTAAATGACGACTCGTGGGAAAGAGAGGAGTTTCCTGCGACCGCCACCGTTAAACAGCTCGTATCTTGCGGTGCGACTGCAACCGACAGCCACTATTAGCAGCATTACCATAAGAATGGGCCAATCACCGCGAGCCAGTCTCCACCTCAGGCTCTCCGGGGGCACTCGTAGGACAATGGCGAGAAAATTAACGACTGCCTCCCGCCTTCCCAGAAATTACCCCAGCAGCATGCTACCCTCCATCTCCCCGTCTCAAGGCGTGCGATGAACGCGAATAGGCCGTTAACGCCGATACTTTCTCGCCATGTTTGTACTGACTTTTCTCACCCAGATTTTGGTCTGCAGAAACACAGAAGCTGAAGTAGTAACAAAATGCAAGAGATAACCGCAAAAGTTTTCATTTGTTAACGAACACTGATAATGCTATTTCTTAATAGTCGTGCAATATACGTTGATTAATAAACTTTTTTTTACTTCAGAATCTGTCAACAAATTATTCTACAGTGTATTTCTTAAGGACATGAGTTAAATATAACCTAAATGTTGTCACTAAATCTATGATTTCGAAAGCAAATACATAATCCTAGCCGAATTTTTAAAATTAAGCACAAGGCTGAACTTCGTAAGACAGTGGATGACAAGCAATTCATTTATTTTGACTACTGGTTATACGAGGTCTTGAGCTACTACTCAACTATTTTTAATTGAGAATGATTTAATTGTTAAACTTTGTGTGAGAGTCTAAAAATATCGGTTAGTTGGGCCGATGAAATATTTGGAAATTTCACAATAACATCGACATCTCACCCGAGAACCCTGTCTGCAACTAATCGGGAAGGAAATTTTCCAGCAACACAGTTATTACTTTTTGAAAGAGAAATGTCGCAAACTGCCCAAAGGAAAGAATTTCATGACGGCACTTTGTTATACTCTAGCCACTGAAACATGACACTCAAATTTACGTTAGAAAACGGTAACTAAAACTATTTCGCAAATAAAGTTCACGTTTGCTCATACTATTGACTAACATGTACCACTACAACAACAAAAAAATCATTGACGTCAGCGCCATCTCTTCGTCAGGCTAACAAATTTCATGTCATTTACGAAAATGTGTATCTTCCAGTATACCAAGTTCAAATATCTTTCTTGAGTTTTATTTACAGTTTCTTAATTTACCAATTAATGTTCATATGAATTGCATACTTTACTTCTAATCACGATTATCACCTTTCATTCCATATCTCATGACATAAAATTTATAGGTTAATTCATTAACAAGATCAACTAATGAACAGTTTTCTGCAGCAAGAACAAAAACAAGTCCGTACTGCGAGGGCTGCCCGTAAAGTAATGCACCACTTTTTTTTTCTCAGCCGAAAACAATGCTACCAATGAGAAACGTTACGTATATATTATTTGGAGACTCCCGAGTGAGCGCGTGAAGTTTCCGTCACTTGTGAAAGATAGCGTAGCTGCAGGACAAAGTGGCGTCTGTAGTTGATGTACGTTACAAGCAAAGTGCCGTCATTGAATTTCTCAGTACAGAGAATTAAAATGTGGGGAATATTCACAAAGGGTTGTGCAAAGTTTATGCAGCATCTGCTGTCGACAGAAGCACTGTTGGTCGCTGGGCACGGAGTGTGAGGACATCAGCAGGCGATTCGGCGGAGCTCCACGATTTGCAGCGGTCGGGGAGACCGTCCACGGCTGTCACACCTGACATGTTGCAGCGAGCTGATATTGTCATTCGCAAGGACAGATGCATTTCGACTCGGCATTTGGAAGACATTTTGAGACGATGAGGAGGTGATTCAGATAGTGAAGCACTGGCTCCGCCACGTGGACAAGGATTGGTACCGGCAGGGCATAAACGCCTTTGTTTCTTGCTGGAGGAAGGCCATATATTAGATAGAAAACACCATCCTTTCGTGTGTGTAATTCTCATTATATTCAATAAAGAACCATTGAAGAAAAGAAATGCTGTGCATTACCTACTGGACACTCTTGCATTTAATAAAATATTTCTTTCGTAATCGATAAATATTTACATATACACTCCTGGAAATGGAAAAAAAGAACACATTGACACCGGTGTGTCAGACCCACCATACTTGCTCCGGACACTGCGAGAGGGCTGTACAAGCAATGATCACACGCACGGCACAGCGGACACACCAGGAACCGCGGTGTTGGCCGTCGAATGGCGCTAGCTGCGCAGCATTTGTGCACCGTCGCCGTCAGTGTCAGCCAGTTTGCCGTGGCATACGGAGCTCCATCGCAGTCTTTAACACTGGTAGCATGCCGCGACAGCGTGGACGTGAACCGTATGTGCAGTTGACGGACTTTGAGCGAGGGCGTATAGTGGGCATGCGGGAGGCCGGGTGGACGTACCGCCGAATTGCTCAACACGTGGGGCGTGAGGTCTCCACAGTACATCGATGTTGTCGCCAGTGGTCGGCGGAAGGTGCACGTGCCCGTCGACCTGGGACCGGACCGCAGCGACGCACGGATGCACGCCAAGACCGTAGGATCCTACGCAGTGCCGTAGGGGACCGCACCGCCACTTCCCAGCAAATTAGGGACACTGTTGCTCCTGGGGTATCGGCGAGGACCATTCGCAACCGTCTCCATGAAGCTGGGCTACGGTCCCGCACACCGTTAGGCCGTCTTCCGCTCACGCCCCAACATCGTGCAGCCCGCCTCCAGTGGTGTCGCGACAGGCGTGAATGGAGGGACGAATGGAGACGTGTCGTCTTCAGCGATGAGAGTCGCTTCTGCCTTGGTGCCAATGATGGTCGTATGCGTGTTTGGCGCCGTGCAGGTGAGCGCCACAATCAGGACTGCATACGACCGAGGCACACAGGGCCAACACCCGGCATCATGGTGTGGGGAGCGATCTCCTACACTGGCCGTACACCACTGGTGATCGTCGAGGGGACACTGAATAGTGCACGGTACATCCAAACCGTCATCGAACCCATCGTTCTACCATTCCTAGACCGGCAAGGGAACTTGCTGTTCCAACAGGACAATGCACGTCCGCATGTATCCCGTGCCACCCAACGTGCTCTAGAAGGTGTAAGTCAACTACCCTGGCCAGCAAGATCTCCGGATCTGTCCCCCATTGAGCATGTTTGGGACTGGATGCAGCGTCGTCTCACGCGGTCTGCACGTCCAGCACGAACGCTGGTCCAACTGAGGCGCCAGGTGGAAATGGCATGGCAAGCCGTTCCACAGGACTACATCCAGCATCTCTACGATCGTCTCCATGGGAGAATAGCAGCCTGCATTGCTGCGAAAGGTGGATATACACTGTACTAGTGCCGACATTGTGCATGCTCTGTTGCCTGTGTCTATGTGGCTGTGGTTCTGTCAGTGTGATCTTGTGTTGTATCTGACCCCAGGAATGTGTTAATAAAGTTTCCCCTTCCTGGGACAATGAATTCACGGTGTTCTTATTTCAATTTCGTGGAGTGTAATTAGTTTGTTAGCCTTTCTAGTAATTCTTAAGATCTGAATACCTATCTCGCTTATATTTTCTTCCTGAATACGAAATGAGTACTGCCCAAGGCCAATGAAAACCTCAGTCTTCAGCAAATGGTAGTAATACTTTAAGAAGTACCTTACTGTAACTATGGCATCAATGGTCTATGCGTTTTGAAGTACTGGTTTGTTTGGGTATTGTACCACATATTTATAAGGTATTTTCTCCACTTTTCCACAGTTAAGTTTTCCCTTGCGCGGGCCTTATTTTAATTGTGTTACATATTCGTTGATACAAGTTACTTATTTATCACTGTCTCTTCAGACTGGAAATTTAGATTCATACGCCAGTCATTCAAAAAAATAAATTTTGAGTCTTTGTTTAATTATGATGATAGAACAATTGCGAGTATGTTAGATCGGTCATATAAAGGTTGAATCACCTAAAACTTGCACCCCAAAAATTGAGGAAATGTAAAGTGGTACTGATGTGTGGTTTTCACAGAGTGGATTGCTAGACAGGGACTCGTATTGTCAGCCAATAAACAGATTATAATAATACCTAGAAAGTACATTAATTGTGCAAATATACACATTTATTGGAACAATGCATATTGACGTTAACAGCCTAATAGTAGGGGAAATTAGAAAGTCAGTGGTGTTTGTTGCAGGAGTCTTGTGCGAGTCGTTTACGAGATTTTGGGTTTTGAAAAGTTCCCATACCTACAGTTTATTCTTGCGTTTTAGAACTGAGAGAAACTATCACACCATTTACCATAAAATTACATTCCTCATCTGTGCTTTTGTCGTGCTATAAATGGATTGTTTTCCTTTTGAATGTCGCCGGCCGCGGTGGTCTCGCGGTTCTAGGCGCGCAGTCCGGAACCGCGCGACTGCTACGGTCGCAGGTTCGAATCCTGCCTCGGGCATGGATGTGTGTGATGTCCTTAGGTTAGTTAGGTTTAAGTAGTTCTAAGTTCTAGGGGACTGATGACCACAGCTGTTAAGTCCCATAGTGCTCAGAGCCATTTGAGCCATTTGAATGTCATGCGGTGCAGAGGTACATATCGCAACAGAAACTGTATCTGCATTTGGTCACACCTTGCTAGTTTTAACGAACCAAAGAAATAATACCACCGTAGAATTTGCTGTGGAACTGTTTAAATGCTTGTTCCATATGTCATTTTCGCCTCTTGCGGTGTCAGATACTAATGCATGGAGTACTGTTTTGGTACAATATTTTGATTATAACAGTTGGTCGAAATAATAGCCCTGGCCCAGCGTCGTAGTACTTACAGATATTTAACAAACGTTGCTCAATGCATTTTGTGGTATCCTCGTTCAGATATTACAATGCTGCAAAGTTACTTCACGCGTAATTTCCAAATCGTGTCCTTACTGAATTCAGTAAAAAGTAACACTTGTTAAGTTACCTCTCGCATAAACGCGGTTAAAAATATTCATATTAAATTGTTACAGATGTTTTTCTTTTCAAGATACGCCGTGTGAAACAAAGTGATAAAGATGGCACTAATGAGTAAGTATTCGTTGAGTATTCCTTTTGTTTCATTTTGATGGATTACACTTTCCTAATTCAATTAGTTTATTGCAAGATCAGATTTGGTGCATCCACATTGTGTTGCAACCCGTGTAGCCGAGGTCGTATTGTGTTCGGGAGGCTGGGCACAGCGAGCGGGAGAGTAGCCCAGTTTATGCCCGGAGTCGTTAGTGATACAGCGGTGTCTGTAATGATATTTAATTTCCAGGATGAGTTTACAGAGGTATGAAGTATCTCAGTGCATCAGACGGCTGGCCGGGCATAAGCGCGAGCCACGAAGAAATTCCAACACGGCCCGTCAGCGACTTGTGACTTCGGAGTCGCAAGTTAGTATCTGTGTGTTGTTCTGGCGGCAGCGTGGAGATAGACAGGCGTCACCCGTCCAGACGCTCTGCAGTACAGTATGGCTCGCAACTCAGTGCTCTTGTAGACAGCCTGTCGTGGACTCAGGTGAAGACAGGCGACAGTGTGGTAACGAAGGCCAGTTGTCGTGAAGCCTAGGGCTAGGTGATCCACCAAGGATCCAAAGTTGCAGCACATGTTCACTAGTAGGTCAGGGCACAACGGAACGCACCAAGGCTGGAGATAACTGGTTGCAGATCATCTGCAAGTGACCCTCAGTGGAGGAGGACTGGCCGCACGCCAGTCTTCTCCTCATCCACGCTGTCCCAGTAGGCATTAATGGCAGACCACGGCTGTGGTTTGAATCAGGTTGGCTGTTTGTCTGCGTTGAGATCAGCAAGTGGCTAGCTAGGAGACCACCGTCGATCAGCTCGTCGTGGTTACACTGAAACTCTGGTTCTACCGTCACGACTGGAACGGCGGCATGACTGAATGTGTCTTTGATCTCCGAAAGCCTTGTTACTTAGCCAGCCGTTGTGGCCGAGCGGTTCTAGGCGCTTCAGTCTGGAACCGCGCTGCTGCTATGGTCGGAGGTTAGAATCCTGCCTCGGGCGTGGATGTGTGTGATGTTCTTAGGTTAGTTAGGTTTAAGTAGTTCTAAGTTCTAGGGGACTGATGACCTCAGATGTTAAGTCCCATACTGCTTAGAGCCATTTGAACCATTTTAACCTTGTTATTTATAGAGCTGAGCCTGTGCCTATGAGGCGGCAGCTCTGAGTGCATGATTAAATTTGCCCTTATTTATTGGTCTTCTCAGAGCTCCTTGTCTTGCTGTGGTAATACAGTAATTCTTCTGGGTCGTCGAGCTCGGGTCTTCCTGCTACATTTGATTACTGCGGCGACGCTCTCGTGCTGAAGTTATTACATAGCACTGCTGCGTTTGCTCTTATGCTTTCTTCACCCGGAAGTTGTGTGGCAATGCTCGCCTCTGCTGCCCTGCCTTCCGCTACATCGACAGTATCCCTTGTTGAGACACGTCTCGGTACACTGGCCTTGAGCTAGCCTCCTTGCCTCTGAGTTCGCTGTGTGGAACTCTGAAAAATTTAAACATGTACAACGAAATTATTCCTTCTTCCAAGAAATTCGTCCCGAATTTTGCCACTGATTAGCCTCTGCAACAAACTCATACATTTACTTATATAGATGCACCTCGTGCTCATTTCACCAATAATAACTCCTGGGATCTGACTCACTTGAATTATCTTTTTCCTGATTGTATATCATTATTTTTAAGTTTCAGTTTACTGAACCCTTTACAAAGTTACGCTATTAATAACTACTTTCGTCCTTACAAGCTGTTAAAAATTACTGTCTAGGTTACTTAATTTACGTGAGTTAACCACTCGACAGGTATGTGACGTGTCAATACCTCTGGACGAGCATACTTACATGTCTGAGACAAAAGTAAAGTAGGCTAATTGCTATCAGGAACATGGCAAGACTGGTGGTCGTAATACTTATGGTTACCACATTTCGAAATCAATTCGTTTGTTATTGTTGAATGTGTTGGATTATTTATCCCATGGTAATTTTCTTTGCTGAGATGCTTTTAATTTATCTAAAGACTGTATGCACTCAGAATTCAGCCGGCCCTGTAGCCGAGCGGTTCTAGGCGCTTCAGTCCGGAACCACGCAGCTGCTACGGTCGCAGGTTCGAATCCTGCCTCGGGCATGGATGTGTGTGTAATGTCCTTAGGTTAGTTAGGTTTAAGTAGTTCTACGTTTAAGGGACTTACGACCTCAGCTGTTAAGTCTCATAGTGCTTACAGCCATTAGAACCATTTTGAACCACTCAGAATTCAGGATGTTGTTAAGTTAGATCATGTGCTAGCAATACTTCCAGGTGTTTCCCTGCCCTATACAAAGCAGACTGGACTAGTTAGAGTGCTGTCGTACCTGTTAGTGTAGCAGGAGGTGGAAGTTCGTCCCGGCTATTTCACAAGTTCTGTTATTCACCAAAATGTCACTATTACGTAACTAGAACTTTACCGTGCCCTGACGGTTCCCATTCTCACACCAATTCATGATCACGGTTTCCAGAGCAAGAACTGAGTAGGCCCAATGTGCTCCTACCTTTGGGGTCACAGTATTCTTCCTGACATTCCGTTGCCTTTGTTATTCACAGAAAGAGTTGCACTTCGCATGCCTGCACATCAATTTGCATTTCTCTGGTTGGGCAAAAGGTGATGTTTTCCTTCAGCCACTCTCATAGGTCTCCTAGTGACAGAAGTGCAGGAGCTTCTCCATGCCCATAAATTACTAACGCCCCTCGCACCTTCACTTGTACTCATTTAACCGCTGTTCCCCATCCTACCGGATAAGTGTGTAACACCGATACTGCACATCTATTTCTACCACTGGTAGTCGGACCAATACGTTTCCGCAGGCGCCACTAGCCTCAACACTATCAGGAATTGTTGTGATGGTAATAGTACCCATGGTAAACTGCTTCTTGTCATGATCCCAGTCACATTCTCCCGTCGTAGAGTAAGTCCTTAGTAGTCTGGCTACTGCTAGTTTGCTGTCCACTAAGCTCAGTCGATTCTCTGTTTCTCCAAATTACTGTTTACTATTTTCGTTTTATCCTGGGTGTACTGGGCTAACTCTATGGTTAACTCACATACCATTTGAAGCACACTAATCTGATTTTGCTAGTGCCTGCCAAAAGTTTCATAGGGGTCAGTGACTAACACCCATTGATCCATTCGATATTATGGCAATTGAGCCACACGTTGTGCGGACAGTTCCTGTCGTTCCAGAGCTTTAGTACTGGTTAGCTTCACCTTCAGCCATATTTTCTATATTGTTTTTGCAAATTCTGAGCCAATTTTCATATAGGTCCTAATTTAGGACTCATAAAATCAAGCCGAATGGTCTAAGGCGCTGCACTCATAGACTGTGCGGCTGGTCCCGGCGGAGGTTCGAGTCCTCCCTCGGGCATGAGTGTGTGTGTTTGTCCTTAGGATAATTTAGGTTAAGTAGTGTGTAAGCTTAGGGACTGATGATCTTAGCAGTTAAGTCCCGTAAGATTTCACACACATTTGAACATTTTGAACATAAAATCGAAGGCGAAGGCATTTTCCTACCATGCACCAACTCAAAAGGTGACAGACTTGTACCAGTATGTACTTCAGGACTATACAGGCAAACTAGTTATTGATTTTACACTGGTGTCCAAACTCAAAAGAACAAACCGCTATTTCCTCGTCCTGTGTCTCAGTCACGATATAATCAAACTGTGAACAGATGTCAGTACCGTCGTGTTCTGCACGGTCAACGCACAACTACGCCAACGGTGACGTCAGGGCACCTATGAAACAGGGTAGTGTTTGCCGGTTAGTTCCGCATCGACAGTGTGTACACAGTCACAGAAGGTGCAGAAAGGCACAGAGAGGACTCCTACCAGACTCTCTTCGGTGGGGAGCCGTAGGAAGATTGGAAGGTGGACAGCCGCAAACTGATTTGGCCCGATGGCTTAAAGTGAATCGTTATGTTGTTTCTCGTATGTGGTGGCGACGTTTTATGGAGACCGAAACTGTATGCCGAAGACCAGGGTAGGGCCGACCACGTTTCACATCAGGAAGAGAGGACCGTTCTTCGGTTGTAAGAGCAAAAAGCTACCGCCTTAGTACGACACGACAACCGGCACCTGATCCCGCGGCTTGTACAGGACGTGTTGTATGAAGGCAAACGGTGCACAGACGGCTTCGGCAGAGTGGCCTTTATTGTCTGAGACCTGATTATGTGTACCTCTTGCGCGTTTTCGCAGAGGGGGACGTCTGGATCAACATGCCACCTGGAAGTTCGAACAGTGGGTCGATGTTCTTTTCGCAGGTGAGTCCCGATTTCGTCTGGAGAGTGACTCTCCAACACCTCTTCATGAAATTGTATGGTTGAATCGGCAAGATTAACTTCGGTCAGTTATCGTGATGAGATCTTGGAATTTCATGTCCGGTTGTTGCGAGGTGCTGTGGGCCCAGACTTCGTAGTGGTGGAAGATAATGCTCGACCTCATAGAACACAGGTGGTTGACGTTTTGGTGGAACGGAATATGCTATACCCATGGCATGACCTGCTCGCTCCCTTGATTTGCATCCCTCAGAGCATGTCTGGGATGCACTAGGGAGACGGGTTGCAGCACATCAGCATCCACCAACAATTCTGTAAGACTTACGAGCAGCTCCACAGGAAGAATGTACATTATTGCCTCAGCATGAGACTTATGACATCATTCACAGCACGCCCCGTCGTCGTCAGGCTTGTATTACTCCCAGAGAAAGTCACTCTCCATACTAAGCACATTAACCAGTGTGCGTGTGCGTGTGCAAATCCGTGAAGTTGGAAAAAACGAAAAACATTTTTGTCTACCGATATGCATGTAACAGTTCTTTATATTTTGTATTCTCCACATTGTTTTTACTTTATATCACCTGTTTATACTGTTTTGTGTCAAAATAAAGACAACTTTGCAAAATTTCCGCGTGTTGCTTTAATTTTTGTATATGTCCCAGACACTGTGCTGGCTGTTAACGTAATAAATCAATATTTTATTAACTCGTTCT
This sequence comes from Schistocerca nitens, assembly GCF_023898315.1. Lineage (NCBI taxonomy): Eukaryota > Metazoa > Arthropoda > Insecta > Orthoptera > Acrididae > Schistocerca > Schistocerca nitens. The sequence continues at coordinate 51,089,606 of NC_064618.1, read as the reverse complement.
GTTCTGCAATTAGTTTGTATGTGGAACAAACCTGTCGGTAACTTCCGGATAGGTGAAGTACATGACGTCACTACTTCATCAAATCTGAAACAAAATTTGTATCCTGATACTCAGCTAAGGTATTAGGCATCGCAAGTTTAAGCACCCAGCTGTTCACTAGAACCTGGGTCACTGTACTAGCCTGCTGATCAGGAATCGCCACCATTGCCAGGAACCTTCAAAAATGATTTATAATTATTAGTGGTATTTGTTTCTGGCAAGCTCCTAGTAAATGATCCTAAGATATGAAGTTTAATCATGTGAAAGGGTTTAGATGCCGCTTGAAATCTTTGCAAACGGATTTGTTTATGAATACGGTCACCTCCTTGTGCGCCACGTACACAGACCTTTACGTACTGCCTGAGATCATGTGCTATTGTTCTCCACCAGAACCTTTCCACTACACACCTGACTGTCGTTCTACGTCTTCCAAGACATCACAGCACATGGTCAAGTGCTTGTTGCAGTACTTCATCGTTGAACGCGGCTGCAGGCAGTATGTGTGGTCCGCTACTTATAGTTCTGCAGAGTACGCCCTCATACGTCATGAACTGTGGTTGTGATCTGAATGCCTGGCAGTCTTTGTTGGCTTACATCACAATCCGACGTCCTGAGTTTGAGTGCACATCTCGTTAACCTATTCGAAGGGTCTTTCAGTCCCAACAGCAATTTTAATGTTCCATGGTCAGTCGCACTTCCGGCCGTACAAATAAAAACTAAAGTACGCTATGCCATGTATTACGCTCTACACGGATCAGAACAACCCTACCACAACAAAGGTCAAAAATTACTTATGATTGTAGTGTTGCTCACGCTGCTAAACATTGCATTTTCAGGCAACAACAATGTTATATTATGTGGCAGGTGTCAATAGAGCACAGTTAATAGTCATTTCTTGAAATAAATGACAAATTAGGCACTCATCTTTTCGTGTTTCCCACGCTGGTCTCGTTGTGAACTCATGGCTCAATCGTTGAAAATCTAGGTAGTGCTGATTCCAAGCTCGGATGCAAAGAAGCCTAGGTGTTATTATGCGATATTCAAAAGTTTTATAGATGTGTTTCATAAACCATTCTTGAAGATTAAACTTTTGCAAGTTAGGATAATGATGATGTAAAAAAGTAATCAGCACACCGAACTTAAGTTACACTTCTTATTTATTACTTTTGTTGCAATATCACGTAACTCGTTCCAAAACATCACTTCACAATATAAAACATACTTGAAAATATCTTCCTCACTGTTAAAGTTCACATTTCATAAACTGACTACAGTTTGCGTTTTTTTAACATGACGACCAAAGCTTGACTCTCTAATAACCGCTTACGCGTCCAAAAACCAGAGTTACAAGTGCGTCAATGATCATAGTGACAAAAGAAAGAATACACATAAGAATAATATCATTGCGATATATACATATCGATGTATCGAAGTACCTCTACATTAATGAAATCAAATCTGAATGTTGTAACAGAAATATGTTAACTATTTTACAGAAACACAGTAGAATATTGCTTTGTATCGAGAGGTTGAGGTGAGGTGCCGTAATGGTTACGTAATTCAAGTACCATTACAAGATGCATTGACGCTTATGCTACTGGATGTTCCTATTCACCCATAATCTGGTTCAAAACGTAACCAATTGCCCCATTGGTTGCGCCACATAGCTGGGTTAATTCCTTCTCAAAATCAGGAGAGACCAGTACTAGATCAGATACTAAAGCTACCTTCAATGTTTCAAATGTTTGACACTTACAGAACGCAGAATATCACACCCTTTGTTAACAGTCAATTCAAACGTGCTGTCATCTGTGCAAAAGTAATGATTTCACAAACCCAGGAATTGAATTTTCTCATTTTCAGAATATTTAAGGGCGATCTGTTTAAAGTGCTGAAACCCATTAAAACCCAAGATGGTATAAAAAATTTCTTTACTTAAGACATCCGGTTTCAACAGTCAATGCTGTCATCTTCAGGTCATTAACATCTTTTTTGCAAAAGTGCTCATTTCACGCTGAATCTCATGCACAAGATTTCAAGTGGATAAAACTCAGCACATCATCAACGTTTGTCATCACAGTGCATAGATACGCTATGGCAAACGTCTATAATAAGCTGAGTTTTAGCCACATGACATTTTGTGCGTGAGATTCAGCGTAAAATGAACACGTTTTGCAAAAAAGATGTTAATGACCTAAAGATGGACAGCAATGACGTTTGAAATCGGTTATCTTAAATAAATAAGAGTTTAATGTGATCTTGGCCTTTGAATGGTTTTTAAAAACCTAGGAATGACTGCAGTAGTTTAGTTGTCTACAGCATTGCAAAGTTCCAGACTAGTATGGACATCCTTTCTGTTAATCAACAATGATCAGCGGCATGAACTTACAGAAGGCAATGAAAACCATTACATTAAACACACAGAATGTGTATCCATGCGACATACGGCCTGTAATTGAAAAAATGTCTCCCATTGTCAAAAGATTACGACTAGTCCCTTATTCGGATCTCTCGGATCGGAGTACCAAGTGGGAGGCGACCATGAGGAAAAGATTGAATGAACACGATTCGCGACGTGAAATGTCAGAAGTTTGAATGTGATTGGGGAACTCGGAAATCTGAAAATGGAAATGTTGAGGCTCAGTCCAGATACAGTGGGCATCAGGGAATTGAAATGGAAAGAAAACAGGTATTTATGGTCAGATAAGTATAGGGTAGTACCAACAGCAGTAGAATGCGGTATAACGCGGTAAAATTCGTTATGAATAGGAAGGTAAAACAAAGAGTGAGTTACTATCAACAGTTCAATGTAGGATTGTTCTCATCGGAATCGACAGCAAGGCAACACCGACAACAGTAGTTCAGGTACACATGCCGACGTCGCAAGCAGAGGATGAAGAGATAGAGAAAGTATATGAGGATATTGAAGGCGAGTTCGTTACGTAGAAGAAAATTTAATAGTCGTGGGGGATTGAAGTTGTAGGGGAAGGAGTAGAAGAAAGGGTAACGGGAGAATGTGGGCTTGGTAGTAGAAGTGAGAGAGGAGAAAGACTAATCGAGTTCTGCAATAAATTTCAGATGATAATAGCGAACACTCTGTTCAAGAATGACGAGAGGATGAGGCATACTTGGCAAATTGAGTGAGATACACGAAAATTTCAGTTAATCACGGTCAGACACAGATCCAAAAATCAGATACTGGATTTTAAGACGTACTCTGGGGCAGATATCTGTTCAGATCTCAATCTGGCAATGAATAAGAGTAGTCTGAAGATCAAGGGACTAGTCAGGAAGAATAGTGCGAAAAGAAGTGGGATACAAAAGGATTGAAGAGACACGCTTGAAATTTTCTCAGGATGTGAGAATGTATAGCTCAGTAGACAGTTCGATTGAAAAGGAGCGAACACCTCTAAAGAGGGCAATCACAGAAGTTGCAAAGAAAACCGTAGGAACAAGGAAAGTAATTGAGAAGAAATCACCAGTAACAGAATAAACACTTCATTTGATCGACTAAAGAAGGAAGTACAAAAAAGTTCAGGGCAATATAGGAATAAAAAATACAAGACACTTAGGTACGAAATAACTAGGAAGTGTAGGAAATTACGTCAAATGGCTGCATGAAAAATGTGAAGAAGTCGCAAAAGAAATTACTGTCGGAAGGATGGATTCAGCATACAGAAAAGTCAAAGGAACCTTCGGTGAAATTAAAAGAAAGGGCTGTAACAATAAGAGTGCAATGGGAATTCCACAGTTGAATGCAAAGGAAAGAGCAGATACGTGGAAAGAGTAGGATGAAGAACTCTGCGAGGTGGAAGTTTTTTCTAATGACGTGATAGAAGAAGAAACAGGAGTCGATAGGGAAGAAATACAGGATCCAGTATCAGAATCAGAATTTAAAAGGTCATTGGATGACTTAAGGTCAAATAAGGCAGAAGGGATAGGAAATATTCTGTCGGTATTTCTAAAATCAACGGGGGAAGTAGCAACAAAACGACTATTCACGTTGGTGTGTAGAATGTATGAGACTAGTGACATGCCATCAGACTTTCGGTAAAAAGTCGTTCACAAAATTCCGAAGATTGCTAGACCACACAAGTGCTAGCACTATAGCAGAATCAACTTAACTGCTCATGCATCCAAGCTTCTAACAACATCAATATTCAGCAGACTGGAAAAAAAGGTAAAGGCAACAGCGAGGCAGTGCTGACGTTGCGGTTGATAATAGAGACATGAGTAAAGAAAAATCACGATACTTTCTTAGGATTTGTCGACTCGGAAAAAGCGTTCGACAATGTAAAATGATAGATGTTCGAAATTCTGAAAACAATAGGGGTAAGCTACAGAGAGAGACGGGTAAAACACAGTACGTACAAGAGCCAAGAGGGAATAATAAGAGTGGAAGACCAACAACGAAGCGGATAGATTAAAAAGGTTGTAAGACAGGGATGTCGTCTTTCGCCACTTCTGTTCCATCTGTACGTCGAAGAGCCAATGACAGAGATAAAAGAAAATTTCAAGAGTGGAATTAAAATTAGAAAAAAAAGAATATCAGTGCTGAGATTCACTGATGATTCAGTGAAAGTGGAGAAGATTTACAGGATCTTTGGTTGGCATGAACAATCTTATGAATACAGAATGTGGTTTGAGAGTGAATCGAAGAAAAACGAAAGTAATGAGGACCAGCAGAAGTGATAACAACGAGGAATTGATGTAGATGAAGTTAAGGAATACTGCTACCTAGGCAGCAAAATAACCCATGACGGACGGAGGAAGGAAGACATAAAAAGCAGATTAGCAGCGATAAAAGGAGCTTTCCCGGCCAAGAGGAATCTGCGAGTACGCGACAGGTCTTAATTTGAGGCAGAAATTTCTGAAGATATGCGTTTTGAGCAGAGCATTGTAGGGTAGTGAGACATGGACTGTGGGAAAACAGGAAGAGAAGAGAACTGAAGCACTTAAATGTGGTTTCACACAATAATGTTCAGAAGTATGTGGACTGATACCATAAGGAATGGGGAGGTTCTCCGCAAAATCGGCAAGGACAGAAATATTCGGAAATGATTGACAAAAAGAAGGTATAGCCTACTAGGATATCTGTTAAAACATGAGCGTATAACTTCCATGGTACTAGATGAAGCTGTGGAGGGTAAAAATTGTAAAGGAAGCCAGAGATTGGAATACACCCAACAAATAATTGAGGACGTAAGTTGCATGTGCTACTCTGAGAAGAAGAGGTTGTCACAGCAGAGTCGCATCAAACTCGTCGGGAGACCGATAAATAAATAGAAAGGGTACCCATATTTCCGAAAAATTGCACATGTCTATGCTAAATCATATACGAGAAGACCATAGTCTGCTGAATGTGAAGTCAGTCGTTATTTTAGTGGGATCAACCTTTGAAGTTTGTTGCTGAATAAACGATGGTGAACACATTGCAACATCTCTGCCAACGTCTTCCTACATGATAATGTAGAAAAAATAACTTTAATATCAAAATCACTACAAATTCAAGTCTCAAAATAAACTTCTTTATGATACACTCTGTGTATACTGTCATGTAACCCTTTTTTCGCCCTTAAAAGAGATAGATTTTTTGTTGAAAGCGAAGTGTGAAATGGAGTCTCAGCAGTAGTTGCAGTTTTCCGTATTATAATTTCAAATAAAATAATAAGTGATGCTACCACAATAGCAACACAAAATCAACTCAACAACCTCCTTTCATTTCCATAGAAATAAGTTAATAAAGAGGCAGTCGGCCGAAGTTCATCCTGTTACATTGGCAGATTCGCAAATGGTTCAAATGGCTCTGAGCACTATGGGACTTAACTTCTTAGGTCATCAGTCCCCTAGAACTTAGAACTACTTAAACCTAACTAACCTAAGGATATCACACACATCCACGACCGAGGCAGAATTCGAACCTGCGACCGTGGCGGTCGTGCGGTTAAAGAATGTAGCGCCTAGAACCGCTTGGCCACCATGGCCGGCGGAGATTCGCACATCGCATTCATCTGACGGGCAGCTCAGCACATCGTCTTTAATTTACACAGAGTGGGACCTTGCTCCGCTGCAATCCAGATCGGCGAACGTAAGACATAAGAAAACGTAACGAGAAATTAGTCCTTATAGCTTACAGAAATTTAAAATATGTGTATCAAAACATATGACCTGAAACTTCCTGGCAGACTAAAACTGCATGCTGCACGGGTTGTCGAACCGTGTACCTTCGCCTTTCACTGGAAAATGCGACTGAGCGAAAGGCAAACATCCTGGGTTCGAGTGCCGATTCGGGACACAGTTCTGCCAGGAAGTTTCAAATCGCTGCACACTCAGCTGTAGAACGAAAATACCATTCCACATATGATATGCTCTCATTACCGGGTGCTGAAATGTGGTGCTACAGAAAGATGCTGAAGATAAGATGGGTAGATCACATAACTTATGAGGAGGTACTGAATAGAATTGGGCAGAAGAGAAATTTGTGGCTCAACTTGACTAGAATAGAAGAAGGGATCGGTTAGTAGGACATATTCTGAGGCATAAAGTGATCACCAATTTAGTATTGGAGGGCAGCACGGATGGTAAAAGTCGTAGAGGGAGACCCAGAGATGAATACACTAAGCAGATTCAGAAGGATGTACGTTGCAGTAGGTACTGGGAGATGAAGAAGCTTGCACAGGATAGAGTAGCATGGAGAGCTGCATCAAACCAGTCTCTGGACTGAAGACCACAACAACAACCGGGTACCGATGAAACGGAAGGGGTATGAGTGCCATTGTACACATTTTATGTCATCAGAATCTGCGTCTAGAAGTGTGCGCTCAAAATGGTTCAAATGGCTCTGAGCACTATGGGACTTAACGTCTGAAGTCATCAGTCCCCTAGAACTTAGAACTACTTAAACCTAACTTACCTAAAGACATCCCACACTTCCATGCCCGAGGCAGGATTCGAACCTGCAACCGTAGCGGTCGCGCGGTTCCAGACTGAAGCGCCTAGAACCACTCGGCCACTGCGGCCGGCGGGCGCACTCCTGATGACAAAAACATTTTAAGTCTCGTCTGATACTTTATAAAATTTCTTATTTCCGTTGAACGCAGACGAGATACTGAATCAGAGTGCTTGCAGACTAAACGTGTTACGGAATTTAGGCTTTGTAAAGCTCTCTTGGCAGCACTTTGTCCCGGGCGCGCGTTTTGCGTGAGGGCGACGCCGTTCCAGGCGGGCGTTATCTGGCTCTCCGGCGAGGTCGCAGGCCGTGTTTGCAGATGCAAATGCTTAGCGCTGTAGCGGGCGGCGGCGCGCGCGCGGCACTCTCACTGGAAAGCCTGCGATAACAGCCGGGGCCTTGTCCTGTCCTGCTGTCCTGCTATCCCCTGCTGTCCCAGGGCTCCTCTTTTCCATTCCGGCCGGCGCGCCCTGCTAGCAGAGCGACGTCGGCGCGGGCTGCATCCGCCAGATTGCCGGAGGGTCAACAGCAGCGACCAGGCTGCTGCGCCCGACAGGTCAGCAACCGACTCTGTCACCTCCGATCGCGGCAGGTATCGCCACGGCTTAAACCCCACACTCTTCGTTGACCATGGAACACGGCAATTGCCCTCCACTAGCACAGCAAAAGTGTGCGAAGTTGCGAAGATCAGTAGCTAATCTGTAACTGCAGTCTTAGTTGGAAATACACTACCGGCCATTAAAATTGCTGCTACCCCAACAACAAATGCAGATGGTAAACGGGTATACATTGCACAAATATAATACACTAGAACTGATATGTGACCTCTGGCCGTAAAAATGGCTCTGATACACCTGGTCATTGAGTCAAACAGAGCTTGGATGGCGTGTACAGGTACAGCTGCCCATGCAGCTTCAACACGATACCACAGTTCATGAAGAGTAGTGACTGGCGTATTGTGACGAGCCAGTTGCTCGGCCACCATTGACCAGACCTTTTCAGTTGGTGAGAGATCTGGAGAATGTGCTGGCCAGGGCAGCAGTCGAACATTTTCTGTATCCAGAAAGGCCCGTACAGGACCTGCCAGATGCGGTAGTACATTATCCCGCTGAAATGTAGGGTTTCGCAGGGATCGAATGATGGGTAGAGCCAATGGTCGTAACACATCTGAAATGTAACGTCCACTCTTCAAAGTGCCGTCAATGCGAACAAGAGGTGACCGAGACGTGTAACCAATGACGCCCCATACCATCACACCAGGTGATACATCAGTATGTCGATGACGAATACTCGCTTCCAATGTACGTTCACTGCGATATCGCCAAACACGGATGCGACCATCATGACGCTGTAAACAGAACCTGGATTCATCCGAAAAAATGACGTTTTCCCAATCGTGCACCCAGGTTCGTTGTTGAGTACACTATCGCAGGCGCTCCTGTCTGTGATGCGGCGTCAAGGGTAACCGCAGCCATGGTCTCCGAGCTGATAGCCCATGCTGCTGCAAACGTCGTCGAACTGTTCGTGCTGATGGTTGTTGTCTTGCAAACGTCCCCATCTGTTTACTCAGGCATCGAGACGTGGCTGCACGATCCGTTACATCCATGCGGATAAGATGCCTGTCATCTCGACTGCTAGTGATACGAGGCCGTTGGGATCCAGTTTTTTTTTTTTTCCTTTATTGTATTTCAATTCCCCATCGGGGCGGGCTGGCAGCAGCATAGGCGCTGCTCTTCAGCCGAAAGACATAGAACAAAACAATAGAAGACAGTTAAAAACAGCAAAGGAGAGAATAAGGTGAACATAGATATAAAAAAAGGGGAACATCATGGAAGGCAATAGACAAAAAAAAACGGGGTGACTAAAAGGGAGATAAAAAACTGTTTAAAAGTAGCACACACAAAAAGCCACACACTGCGACGGTTAAAAGAACACGAGGCACAGTATGACTGGAGCATAAAGGTAGCGACGTATGGCATAGCACATAACGTAACACTGACGGCGAACCTCAAGGCAGGACACAATTAAAATCACACCTCTTGACGCACACGAGAAACAGCACTAAACAACACTGATGTGGCACACTGATGAAGAGCAACACAGAGGATCTGCCAGGCGCTAGGAGATGAGGGAGACCTGAAGAAGGGAGGGAGGGGAAGAGATGGGGGAGGTGACCGGGGGGCGCGTGGAAGAGGGCCAGGGAGGGAGGGATGTGGGAAGTTGAGAGGCAAGTATGGGATGCAGGGTCCCAGGGGAGGGGGGGACAGAGGAAAATCCGCTCTGGGAGAAGGAGGAAAGAGGGAAAGGGGCCCTGGGGAGGGGGGGGGGGGGGGAACAAGGCCAGGTTATAGTTGGAAGGAAGGGTAGATGTCACGGCGAAGTTCGTCATCCGGGAGGGGGAGGCGTTGGAAATTGCCCTGATGAAGGAGATGGAGGGTGTGGAGGTGGAGAGAGGGAGGGATACAGCGATAGAGGCGCGGCAATGGGCGGGGGGTGGAGAGGAAGGAGGAAACCAGAGGGTGGGGGGGATCAAGCCTGCGAACAATGTAAAGGATGCGGAGATGTTGGAGGAACAGGAGGAGGTGGGGGAAGGGGATCAGTTCATACAGGAGCCTTGTGGGGGAAGGAAGGCGGATACGGAAGGCAAGGCGGAGCGCATGGTGTTCAAGGATTTGGAGGGCCTTGTAAAAGCGGGTGGGGGCGGAGATCCAGGCAACGCTGGCATAACAGAGGATAGGACGGATGAGGGATTTGTAGGTGTGGAGGATGGTAGAAGGATGCAAGCCCCATGTCCGGCCAGACAGGAGTTTCAGAAGGCGGAGGCGGGAATGGGCTTTCTGTTGGATGGTCAGGAGATGAGGGGTCCAGGTGAGGTGGCGGTCAAGGGTGAGGCCAAGGTATTTCAGGGTGGGGGTGAGTTGGATAGGACGACCATAAAGGGTGAGGTAGAAAATCATGGAGGCGGAAGGAGCGAGTGGTGCGGCCTATGATGATTGCCTGGGTTTTGGAGGGGTTGAGACGGAGGAACCACTGGTTACACCAAGTGGTGAACTGGTTAAGGTGGGTTTGGAGGGTATGTTGAGACCGTTGAAGGGTAGGATAGAGAGCCAGGAAGGCGGTGTCATCAGCATACTGGAGAAGGTGGACTGGTGGGGGTGGCTTGGGCATATCAGCTGTATACAAGAGATAGAGGAGAGGGGAGAGGACAGAACCCTGGGGGACGCCAGCCGTGGGATAAAAGATACGGGAGTTGGTGTTGTGGAGGGTGACATAGGAGGGATCCAGCACGGCGTCCTTATTACCCTCCTAAACCCACCGATTCCATATTCTGCTAACAGTCATTGGATCTCGACCAACGCGAACAGAAATGTCGCGTTACGATAAACCGCAATCGCGATAGGCTACAATCCGACTTTAATAAAAGTCGGAAACGTGATGGTACGCATTTATCCTCCTTACACGAGGCATCACAACAACGTTTCAGCAGGCAACACCGGTCAACTGCTGTTTCTGTATGAGAAATCGGTTGGAAACTTTCCTTATTTCAGCACGTTGTTGGTGTCGCCACCGGCGCCAACCTTTTGTGAATGCTCTGTAAAGCTAATCATTTGCATATGACAGAAACTTCTTCCTGTCGGTTAAATTTCGCATCTGCAGCACGTCATCTTCGTGATGTAGCAATTTTAATGGCCTGCAGTGTAGCATACAATTATCACAACATCACATGAGGTAAATGTAAGTGGCCTATGCTGCCTCTCGCATGCAGAAGTCATTACAACCCGTTATAAGTAATGTACCTAAGATGAAATTATGAGGTAAATCATTCTAAATGCATACACACTGAAGCGTCAAAGAAACAGGTATAGGCATGCGTATTCAAATGCAGATATGTAAACAGGCAGTATACGGCGCAGTAGCCGACAACGCCCGTATAAACCAACAAATGTCGGACGCACTTATCAAGAAATAAGTGAGATTGAACGTGGTGTTAGAGTCAGCGCACGAGCGACAGGGCACAGGATCTCCGAGGTAGTCAAGAAAGGGGAATTTTCCCGAACGACCATTTCACGAGCATACCGTGAAAATCAGGAAACCGGTAAAACATCAAATCTTCGACATCGCTGAGGCCGCAAACATATCCTGCAAGAACGGGACCAACGACGACTGAAGGCAATCCTTCTATGTGACAGAAGTAAACCCCTTCCGCAAATTGCTGCATATTTCAATGCCAGGCCACCAGCAAGTGTCAGTGTGCGAACCATTCAACGAAACATCATCAATATGGACTTTCTGGGACGAAGGTCCACTTGTGTACCCTTGATGACTGCATGACATAAAGCTTTACGCCTTTCCTCGTCCCGTCAACACCGACATTCGACTGTTGATGACTAGAAACATGTTGCCTGGTCGGACAAGTCTCGTTTCAAATTGTATCAAGTGGATGGACGTGTACGCGTATGTACGAGTAGATAACTCTCGAATCCATGGACCCTGCACGTTAGCAGGGGACTGTTCAAGCTGGTGAAGGCTCTGTAATGGTGTCGGGCGTGTGTAGGTGGAGTGATATGGGACCCATGATACGTCTAGATACGACTCTAGCAGGTGAGACGTACGTAAGCATCCTCTCTGATCACCTGCATCCTATCTATTGTATTCCGACGGACTTGAGCAGTTCCAGCAGGACAATACGACACCCCACACGTCCAGAATTGCTACAGAGTGGCTCCAGGAACCTCTTCTGATTCAAAAACTTCCTGTGGCAAGCAAACTCCGCAGCATGAACGTTATTGAACATATTTGGTATGCCTTACAAGTGCTGTTCGTAGGAGACCTCCATCCCCTCGTACCCATACGGATATATGGACAGCCCTGCAGGTTTCATGGTGTGAGTTCCCTCCAGTACCAGTAGGTGTACAAGGTTCTTTGGCTCATCAGTGTCAATCCGTATTCAAACATAGTGCCACAGAGCAAACAAACTACACTCATAGACAAATTTCCGAAACTCCACATTCATAGCCACATTCACATTGTCAGCCGTTTCAACCAGAGGAAAAAAATATTACTGCGTGTAATTACAAAAACATGATAGAAATTTACCATATCTAAAAATACAGTAAATACTTCTTAAAATATTGTAGCGGCGTATGCAGAGTATCCCACGACGAAAAGTCGATATTCAGGGATATGAAAGGAACCATTATTCAAAGCAAGAACATCTAGTAAACATGTTCTCTAAAACGCATACCTTAAGAACAATGAGCAGTCCATCATCTTCGATACTGTGAAACAAATCTCTTCACTGCAAGCGCTTTGATTTCCTTACTCTAAGAGGTGGAAGTATGGATCAAAACTAGAAAAAAATATCCGGTAAACATGGGCTTTAAAGCGAAAGAGTTTTGAACACTTTTCTCCGACTCAAACAGTGCTCATGGCTGCACTTCTTCTTCCTACTTTGATCCACACTAACTCCTCCAAAAATATGGAAACTGATGAAGAAGTTCTCATAGCTCTTAAGGTACGCATTTCAGAACCCACTGCTACTATACTTTCTTGCTTGCAATGATCGTCCTTGTCATATTCCTGAGTACTGACTATTCCTTCTGGGACACTACATCATATAGAAAAGTTAAGCACCAGTTGACAAAGGTTTATTTGTCCAACGGGAAAGAATCACGGATCAGCTTAAAAACCTGAACTGGCCAAACCTGACCATAGAGCCAACTGTCCTGCGAAATCCTGCTTACAAAGTTTGAAGAATATGAAGTCAGGAATATAAGGAAAAAATGGTTCAAATGGCTCTGAGCACTATGAGACTTAACATCTGAAGTCATCAGTTCCCTAGAACTTAGAACAACTTAAACCTAACCAACCCAAGAACATGACACACATCCATGCTCGAGGCAGGATTCGACCGTGCAACCGTAGGGGTTGCGAGGTTCCAGACTGAAACCCATAGAACTGCTCGAAGAATCTAGGAATGTGCTGCAGCTTGCTATGTATCGTTCCTTTAGGGACCCCGAAGGCAAGATTAAGCTAATTACAGATATATTCAAGTAGCAGCTCCTCTTGCACTTTGTACACGAATTTAACGGAAGGAAATTCTAATACTTGACACAACGCAACATAGTCTCTGCCACATACTCCGCAGTGCTGTATGATTTATATACCAGGTGGTCAAAAAGTCAGTATAAATTTGAAATCTTAATAAACCACGGAATAATGTAAATAGAGAGGTAAAAATTGACACACATGCTTGGAATGACATGGGCTTTTATTAGAACAAAAAAAAAAGTTCACAAAATGTCCGGCAGATGTCGCTGGACAGCAAAACGTTAGTGACTGTGCATGACAATCGTGTATAAAAGGAGCTGTAATGAGAGAATCTTCTGGCCGTACATGGGATCTGGACCCCTCCACCATCCTCCATACCTATAAATACCTCATCCGCCCTATCCTTTGCTACGCCCACCCTGCCTGGATCTCCACTCCCTACATTTTACAAATCCCTTCAGATCCTAGAACACCATGCTCTTCGCCTCGCCTATCGCATCCATCTCCCCTCCCCCACGCGGATCCTGTACGAGACCTTATTCCGTTTCCCCACCTCCTCCTTTTCCTTGAACGGATACGGATCCTCTACACCTCCTGTAAACTCGATCCTCCTCACCCGCTTGTTTGTCCTCTCATCTCCCGCCCCGTCCGTTGCCGCGCCTGTACTTGCATGCCCCACCTGCTCTCCATCTCTCCACCCTCCTTACCCTCTCCCAAGGTGGCTTCCACCAGCTCCCCCTCCCTGATGATGCCCTCCTCCCCTCCATCTAAGTCTTCCACCAACTTTTATACTCCCTCCCTCTTACTGTGTTTGTTCCTATGGGCACCCTCTCCCCCTTCTCTCCCCTTTCCCTCCCTCCTCCCTCTCTCCCCCCTCCTAACCCCAGGCTTCCTCTACCCGCATACCTTCATTCTTCCCCCCATCTCCTCTGCCTTGGCATCTTTGCTCTCCCCTCTCCTTCCCCCATCACCTTCTTCCCCTCTTGGCAGGTCCCCAGACTCGCACACGCTAAGTGGACATTGGGGCGCCGGAGATCATCGCCATCAGTTTCTCGTGTGTGTGCCATCGTGTTTAGTGTTCTTCGCTGTCACGCTCCTTCGTTCACCTGTACCGTCAAAGTCGTCAGAGTTTGTGCGCCGTGCCGACAATTTTTAGTGTTTTTTCGTCGACTGTGAACGGCTTCGTGTTATTTAATTCTGTGTCTTCTGCTTTTTGCCACCCCCCCCCCCCCCCCTGCCTTTGTTCAGTATCTTCTGTGACTCCTTTGAATTTTCCTTTGTAAAACTTGTGGCTGAACAGCAGCATAGTATGCTCCTGCCAGTCCACCTTGTGTAAGGTGTTTAAATAACAATAAAGGGAAAAAAGAGAGAGAATCAGATGCGCCAGTAGTCGCAGCATGTTGACGTTACCTGAAAAGGCGCTTTTCGTGAAGCAGTATTATCAGAATGAGGAATGTGCTGAAACGTCCCCTTTGAACAATTATCCATGACTGTGCTTAAACTGACACACAATATTTTTTAGCGCAACGCAATCTGACTTTCAATAATCCCTACAAAAGAATGGCCCTGACTAACATTAACCTATACCTTTCACAAATCACTTACCTCACAAAAATCTTCGTTACTCGAACTACTGCAATACAGCGAGCGCCACTACTGTCAGCTAAATAAAAGATTTAAACTACGGAAGGCACTAACTAAAGATAGGCATTGTTAGCAAATGAAAGATTTTAATAGAGAACAAACAATGTATTTACCTTAATAGTCATAATATATATAGCAGTTCATGACATCCAGTCTTAAAAATTTCAAAACTCCGCCATTTCTCTCCCCATATTTACCACTGCTGGCGGCTCACCTCCAACTGCGCAACGCTACACGCTGTTAACATCCAGCTGCCCAACACTACAATGGCAGACAACAATGCAAACTAGCCACAGACTGCACACAGCACAGCCAGTGATTTTCATACAGAGCGCTACGTGGCGTTACCAATAAGAAAACCTTAACAGCCTACTTACATAGCCCCCATGCTCCCCACAAAAAATTTTACAAATTGTTTTGGGCACTGGCCAATACAGATTTGAAAAAAAATTTTCATAATCATAATTACAAAACAAAGAAATCAAATGTACACACTTAGTGATACAATGTTGGTCGAAAGCTAAGATTTTCTCACAGTCCATAAAGACAGTCCTGATCATTCAGCGTAATAGTAATTACAGTTTTTTTTCACAAAGTCTCATTAGTAAAAGAAATTGCACACAGAAGTAGTTGATTTCCATGCAGTCTTGAAGAAGAAGTGTTGTCCTTCCAACGGAAAGACAGTGCTGACTCTTGACATGCAGACAAGTAATGGGCCACAACAGAGCAAACCCACAGCAGTCAGTCGAAATTTTGAAGAATATTGGTAGGTACGTCATCACAGAGCAGACCACTGTAGTCTTGTTAGAGATTACGGTATTGGTGGGCCACCAGAGGTGCAGACCCACTGAAGTCCTTGTAGAAATAATGGTGTTGGTGAGTCATCAAAGGTGTAGACCCACTGTAGTCCTTGTAGAGATGGCTAGCAGCCATCTGTTGCGACTGTGCAGGTGCACAATCACCATCGAAGAGTCTTGTACTATATAGCAAGTTCA
Source organism: Schistocerca nitens (assembly GCF_023898315.1). NCBI lineage: Eukaryota > Metazoa > Arthropoda > Insecta > Orthoptera > Acrididae > Schistocerca > Schistocerca nitens. Next base: position 51,073,928 of record NC_064618.1, on the reverse strand, counting down.
TAAACCACCACTTGTGCACTCACAAAGTTTTTTTTTATTGTCCTTAGAACCAGCAATGCTGTTATCCAGTCCCTTGCTGAATTATTAACACACATGCAAACACTATCAATCCCTACTTCTCACATATTGTCCATATACTATGACCAACAGAAATGTGTGCAGTGAAATGAATGCTTACAAGTTACTTAATTTGATAAACTAGTGTCAATTACAATTTTATAACATAAGAATACAATAACAAAGTTACAAAATACATCATTAAAAACATAATAATACAGATAACATTTGTAGTAATACAGGCTTTACAAAACAATAGAAATAAACATATACATCAGTGTTACAGGAATTATGACATAAGTAAATACATAAAATAATGAGAATAGTTTTTGAAACCTTAATTTCACACATGAGAATTGAAACAGAACTGAATTAATAATGTGTAAACATCTTTACAAAGAAAATGACATAGTATTTGAAAAATTCTACAACATAAATCTTATTAGCTAAACACATAAAGACAGGAAAAACACAAATACACAAGAGTACACAAACATATAGCAGAATAATACAAAAGGAATGACAGGGTTCATTTTCAGTGTAACATTTGGTACTGCAGTCCAACCCAAAACTTCATTCCATAGATCTTTCCTCTTATTTCAACATTTGTTTCCACCAAAAAAATCCTATCCAAGCATGCTTTCTGTATTTATATGTTCACATATTTCTTACCTCATTATTTATTTTCCATTATCTTACCTCATCATTTATTTCCAAGAAAATCCCACCTAAACCTGTTGTCCCTAAACCCAATGCATTTCTTCCAATTCATCACAACTCGTTCTCTTATATAGCCTACCCCATCTTAAGGTAACTTAAATCTACTGAGCTCAGATGCTAAACTAAGGGACGAGGCAATGCAGCAGCACAAAACAATTAACACAAACAGCAATGACAAAAAAATGCAAATTGGCAATGCAAGAGGCATAAATTAGCAAAGCAAATTTAATATTACAACTAATATAAGGCAATGCGCAGCAAACAATAAAAATAAATCATTAGTAAAACTGGCTTAACAGAATAATACAAAGTCAAATTCAGTAACACTATGCCTGGCAAACAGCAGCAGCAAATGCAGTAACTTACACCTAAACATGACATAGCTAAAGCAGAAAAAATATTACAGTAAAAATGGCCATGTTTAATGCCTATGTCACATATTAACACTAGAGTGATACATCACGATAACTTACTCTACCAAAAAAAATTACCAAGAAGTTGAAAAGAAAATTATGTATGCAGTTACTGTTATTAATCCCTTCTTATTGTTCTTTCCATTCTAAGTGCTCCTTTTTCGAAGAATGTGGATCATAAAATTGTTATTTAATAGATCTGTTGGCAGAAAGTGTTCACATTAGCAAATGCATTTAATTTTATTTTATAAAAACAATGTTGCAACATACCTGGAAACCAGATACCAAATGAAATAAGCAACTATGTACAAAGTAAAGCAATAAAAACATCATTCAATAGTCATGTGGCGTTTCATAAGTTAGTAGAAATTCTCTCAACTCTCGTAGAAAGATGCTTGTCGTAATCAGGTGTGCAGATGTAAGAATATTTCCCATCAGTTCATAAGCATTTCAGTAAGTGGCACAAAGTACGAGTAATCATATGTTTTCAAGTAATGAGCATGTCATATTTGCGATGCTTTCTAGAAAGGAACGTCAATAGCGAGGTTAATGGTCTCTCTTTTTTTTTCTCCACCTGTACCTCTGAAAGGCACACACTAATGGCTTTTTCCCAGGCGACTATCGTGCAGCTGAGTGCCCACCACGCATTACGTGAAGGTCACGTAACTTTCCTACCGAAATATTTACGACAGCAGATTCCACTACAGTGGCAGTCTCATATAAAGAATTTCACAGGTCGAGAATTTGCGTTACAAATGTGTTGAAACAAAATCCTATAAATACAACAGTGTCCAAAAAATTTTCAGTGGCATTGTGATACATTCACACATGTACACACATTTCACAATTCTCAAGTACAATTCTTGGTTTCCAACATCCTTTTCCGCAAATCAGAGTCCCTAACCACTACTCATTATTCCTTACCTTATTATACATATACATGTTCGTCGACACTTCTTCAATATTTCATCATAATCAAATTTCTCATATACGGTATCATCATCTTATTGATCATAAACATACCTCAACAGCATAATACATACCGGCGTCGTAATAATATCATCTCAGTCAATTCTCAAAATCGTCGTAGCTTCCTCGAATAATTTCAAAACCTAAAAAAAATTCTCTGCTCATTTCAATAGTGTCATCTACCTCAAACGTACTTTAAAATCATGATCCCAAACCAAAAACATCATTCAGAGCTCTCATAGTATCACAATGGTTCTGAAAAAAATATGAACAGTTCACTAAGTACAGACAAAATACAGTTTCATAAGTATGAAGTTATCTAACTGTGTAATTGCGTAAACATTAGTCACTGATGTAGTAAAAAAAAAAAATTATCTCTCAGTTAAATGATCAGATAGCTGTGTAATTTATGATTTAGAGAAATATGGTACCGATGTGTAAAGTTGTATAAGCAAATACCATATTAGCTAGGGCTCCTTGTGCTTGCCAGACACATAGTACACAAAGTAAGGGTGTACTGCCTGAGAATTAATGAATAATACCCTCAGGAGTTACAGATTACAGCAATGGAATGAAATGTATCACGGAAAACCTTCGTATCATTGTACTTCAAATATCTTTAAAATTAAATGTTTTGAGTACAAAATTAATCACTCAAATACGTGTACTGTAGCGCTAAACTGTGCGTCTAGTTGTAAGATAATCTCTGTGGAAGTGTCGTAGTTATCGTCCTCCGAAACCTAAGTTCTGCAAAAGTCAATGTACTTACCTCATGATAAACAAAAGTGAAATGCTTTGCATACAGATATCTTACTTATTACACTTATTGCTGTGATGAAGAAAGTACTGTGCTGTAACGTATTGTTGTGCTACGGAAAACGCTGTCTCCTTGTAGCTATACCACAAAAGTTACTACTAACACATGTTTTACTTTCCAGAATAATTCAGAAAAACTGTGCGGATATAAAACAGAAACACCGCAAATACAACATTGTAAATTGTCACTCATTAGTAGCGTCGTGATAAAATCGTGTAGCTGTCACATAAACTAACCACTGTGTCATCTGGTATCTCACAGAAAGTACTTTAAATCCAGAATGTATTTTCAAGTAAACCAAAATGCTGCATTAAAATCTCATTAGCAGTACCTGTATATGTTCTAAGTATGTAAGCCTGATAGTCGTTATGTAATCGTGCAACTAACAAGCAAGAATGTACAAATAACAACACTCTGTCGTCTGTTCACTATAACAATGCATTCGTAATTTCTGTTTAAAAATGTTCCCTAGGTTCTAGACTGGATAGTTAACTTCAAAACATTGTTGCATGTTAACAGTGTGACAAATTGTACTAATAGCGTGAAGTGAAAGTTTTACGGCAAAGACTAAGTTAAAAAACAGATTATCTTTCAATAAACGGTTTTACATGTGAAATGTGGTGTAAACCTGTACTCTTCCTAGTACGCAGAGTTTCTACTTCATCTCAATTATCATTTGGTATACGTCGGTAAGGAATGCTAAAATTTTTCTCAAGGTTAGCGTCTATGTTATTTTTCTCTGAGCCAGCCGGCGCACGTGGCTGCCTGCGGTGCAAGTCATTGTCTGTCTCTTTGTTGGCGCGCGCTGTTATTGGGATTAGGAGACCTAACTTCTACAAATTCAGCTTGCCGAGAAGGCCCTGCCCTGTTTGAAGCTCGCCAGTTCTGATGGAATTCAGGTCTGTCGTTTTGTCGGTAGTTTACATAGTTTCTTGTTTGTCGGTCATGTGGTGGAGAATTTCTCCCGAAATCGTAACTGCGTGGTGGACCGTTGTGTCTGAAGTTATTCTGTCTCCCTTGATAATAATTATTTTGGTTCTCATAGTGTCTGTTTCTATGGTTGTCTCTGTCACATTCATTACTATGGAAAAGCGATCTTTCTCTGTAACTATTATTCTGCCAACGGTTGTCATACGGATGGTGTCTGATTTGGTCACGATTTGTGTTGTGAGAATAGCCTTGTCGTGTCCAGTTGTTATTGATTTCATTGCGGAATTGTGACGGATGTGACCTATAATTGTTGTGTTCCTGTTTTCGCGTTCCGCGATTGTCAGCGTCAATTTCCAATTCTTGTAACAGTCCCTGAAAAACTTCAATGTCATCTTTGCAACGTCCTGCCAAAATAATATGTCGTAAATGTTCAGGTAATTTGATTAAGCAAATGTGGATCAGTTCTGAGGGGCTGTATGGGTTTGACAGGTATTGATTCTTGTGCAACATGTCTTCAAAATATTTCACAAGACTGGAAAATTCAGATTGTTCGAAATGTTTCATCGTTATGATGCTATGTTTTACTCGGTCTTGTGTAGCTGGAGACCAATATGCTGAGAGGAAGGCATGATAAAATTCTCCTTCACTGTGACAATCGTGAATGACCGATCGCATTCTTTCAGCTGGTTCATTCTCTAAGTAGCCACACATAAATTCTAATCTGTGCTCTAATGACCAGATGGGAGGAAAACAATGAGAGAATTGATGGAGCCACGCTTATTGATGAATGTCGTTGCCAGAATTCTTAAATGTTTTGAATTTACGTGTAGTAATGAACAGCTTATAGTCAAAATCATCGTGTTGGCGAGTAGCATATCGGTCATTGTTACGTCGTGTCGGCGGTTCCATCTCAAAATTTGGTGCACCTTGCCAATTTCTTTCATAATTTCCGAAATACCCTGTGTTATTATTTTGTGGCTTTTCCGTATTTCTAAGTTCCTCTTCCCGTGTTGGAGCGCGAGTGTCCTCTGAAATATGTAATTGTTGTATTACTTGTGCCAACTGATCTTGTACTTTCCGGATTTCTCTTTTGTATTGCGTATTAATTTGACTTTGTTTGAATTCCTTAATTTGTTCTTACTCTTCTGTGTCAGTGATGGCTACAGGTCTTGTGTCATTCAGATCATCATCTACCTTTGCAGATAAGTTAGTGAACTGATCCGAAAGTTCGGCTACTTTCTCCGATAGTATACTTATTTCCTCAGTGTGTTTTTCTGAACCACGTTTCAGAGTGTACATTTGTGTTGAAATCGTATCTACTGTGTTCTTTAAGTTTTCCTGAGTTTTTGCTAGTAGCGTAACCGAATCGGTGGATGCAACTGAGTCAGTTTTAGCCCACAAGGTCTCATGATTTTCATGAACAATGGTTTGCAGTTCTTTTATGGCTGCTTCGTGATTCTATAATGCATTTTCACGCCGCGAAAAAATAGGTTGAAAATTCTCATAAATTTGTTTTTATGTCATTACAGACTTTTTGACATTTCGATTCAATGTTATGTAACTCAGTAGTTAAATCTTCACGTGTTTGTTCAAGTGTGGTGTCTAACTTTTTAAGATTTTGTTCCATTGTGTCTAACTGTTGCTGTGTTTGTCTCTAGTGTTGTTCCATTGTGTCTAACTTTTGAAGATTTTGTTCCATTGTGTCTCACTTTTGAAGATTTTGTTCCATTGTGTCTAACTTTTGAAGCTTTTGTCCCATTTGTTGCATTAATTGTAATAACAATGCACTGGTGTCTGAAACATATTCCTCAGTGCTATTCGGCAATGCATTTGAACCGCCAATATTCGCATTTTGAAAAGCAGAAAATGTGTCTTGACTTATTTGAGAAAACGACGAGGACGCAAAACCTAAATCTACAGTATTTTCAAGATTGTGTCCTGTCATTTCGGATTCCTGAGGCAAGCTGTTGCCGACCGATCGATCGATAATGCTTCCCTGCTCACTAATTGTTTCACTGCCTACACCATTATTTGCAGCCCGATCCATTTCCCTATGTACAATTACCAAATTACTACTTTGAACATTAGTTAATTCATTACATGGTGGCGCTAACACACTGCTTTCGTCTTCACTGTCATTTCTCAGTTTACTTTGGAGCCTAGTATTACGTTTTTCACACGCCATTATTGTCACAATATTTCACACGACAACACAGAAAAGCACAATTTGAAGAGCAAAATAAGAAAACACATTAACATAGCATTGAAAATAATATGTCGTTAATTGCAAGCGCAGCTGCGAAATACTTGGTGCAAATCTACATGCATGCCACAACTGTTTTACTGTACAAGAATGAAAACTACAACTACAAAGGAAATTCTCTCTATGATTACGCGCTAGCAATAAACAATAGCTACACCAAATACACAAACTACAAGAACAAAATCAGAAGATTCCAGTGAGGTATCCTCGGCTAAGGGTCGACATATGAAACGTCCCCTTAGAAAAATTATATAAGACTGTGCTTAAACTGACACACAATATTTTTAGCGCAACGCAATCTGACTTTCAATAATCCCTACAAAAGAATGGCCCTGACTAACATTAACCTATACCTTTCACAAATCACTTACCTCACAAAAATCTTCGTTACTCGAACTACTGCAATACTGCGAGCGCCACTACTGCCAGATAAATAAAAGATTCAAACTACGGAAGGCACTAACTACTGATAGGCATAGTTAGCAAATGAAAGATTTTAATAGAGAACAAACAATGTATTTACCTTAATAGTCATAATATATATAGCAGTTCACAACATCCAGTCTCAAAAATTTCAAAACTCCGCCATTTCTCTCCCCACATCCACCACTGCTGGCGGCTCACCTCCAACTGCGCAACGCTACGCGCTGTTAACATCTAGCTGCCCAACTCTACAATGGCAGACAACAATGCAAACTAGCCACAGACTGCACACAGCACAGCCAGTGATTTTCATACAGAGCGCTACGTGGCGTTACCAATAAGAAAACCTTAATAGCCGACTTACAGTGCTAGTTCAGCGTTACGATCCAATCGCCATAGGAAGGGGATTGGAATGGGTAAAGGTCTGTTGAGAAATGCAGCTGTGGCGAGAATGATTTCGAAGTTTGAAGCCACGGGTTGTTTAGACGATAGACCACGTAGTGGCCGACCGAGCACAAGGCGTAATGCTGCTGAGACAGTTCAGGAAGAAATGGAGACTGTAGCGGGTTCGTCTATGCACGGGGAAGTCAGCGCTCGTGCAGTAGCACGTCGCACCGGCATTCCATACACTACTGTTTGGTTGGCACTGAGGCGTACCCTGCGATGCTATCCGTACAAAATCCATCGGCATCATGAACTGTTACCTGGCGATTTAGTGAAGCGGAGGGCATTTGCGGTGTGGGCGTTTCAAAAGATGGAGGAAGATGACGATTGGTTGAGTAACGTGTTGTGGACTGACGAAGCTCATTTCACGCTCCGAGGGTCTGTCAACTGCAGAATTTGGCCTACCGCAAATCCTAGAACTGTCGTGGAAACTCCATTGCACGACGAGAAAGTCACGGTATGGGTTGGATTTATCACATCTACCGTTGTCAGGCCTTTTTTCTTCGAGGAAATGCGTGATTCTGGTTTCGTAACTGCTACCTTGACGGGTGAGAGGTACGCCGATATGTTACAGAATCGCATCATCCCCAGCCTGGCTGGTAAACATCTGCTGGTACGTACGATGTTTATGCAGGATGGCGCTCCACACCATATTGCTAGACACGTGAAAGATCTCTTGCGCGTGTCGTTTGGTGATGATCGTGTGCTCAGCCGCCACTGACGTCACGCTTGGCCTCCCAGGTCCCCAGACCTCAGTCCGTGCGATTATCGGCTTTGGGGCTACCTGAAGTCGCAAGTGTATCGTGGTCTACCAACATCTGTATGGATGCTGAAAGACAACATCCGACGCCAATGCCTCGCCATAACACCGGACATGCTTTATAGTGCTGTTCACAACATTATTCCTCGACTACAGCTATTGGTGAGGAATGATGGTGGACATATTGAGAATTTCCTGTAAAGAACATCATCTTTGCTTTGTCTTACTTTGTTATTCTAATTATTGCTATTCTGATCAGATGAAGCGGCATCTGTCGGAAATTTTTTGAACTTTTGTATTTTTTTTGGTTCTAATAAAACCCCATGTCATTCCAAGCATGTGTGCCAATTTGTACCCCTCTATGTACATTATTCCGTGATTTATTCAGTTTTCAAATTTATACTGACTATTTGATCACCCGGTACATGCATCCCTGTTGGCCATCTCCTTCAATTTCACCTTCACTATTCTGCTTATTAGACAGCGCGGCATATATCTTATCACCACAACGACACAGTGGTTCAAGGTGAAAATTGGCCTGGAGTCCACAGTGTGCTGTGAAATATAGCACGTTTCTCACTCGAGCATTATAGGAGTTCCTCATTACTGCAATGATTTCTGTTTACCAAAGAGGAAAATAGTTAATGAAATTCTGTGACACCTTTTAGTAGCGGAAATAAATACTATCACAACAGGCTGAGGTAAATCGCACCGCCAAAAACGTTTGAATGGGAATAACGACACATGCCCCATTATTTGGAAGTCAAACAGGACGCTTTAATTATTCAGCACACCCACGCATCCATCCACCCACCCACCCACCCACCCACCCACACACACACACACACACATATATATATATATATATATATATATATATATATATATATATATATATATATATATATAGGGTGGTCCATTGATAGTGACCGGGCCAAATATCTCACGAAATAAGCATCACACGAAAAAACTACAAAGAACGAAACTCGTCTAGCTTCAAGGGGGAAACCGGATGGCGCTATGGTTGGCCCGCTAGATGGTGCTGCCATAGATCAAACGGATATCAACTGCGTTGTGCATCTTCAGGTTTTGGCGGCGCAAAGACTGCTCCATTAAGTTTCGGGTGTGCAGCCGCAAGAAATCTCCTTCTCTTCGGCGCAGAGAGGATGGCACTTTGGGTCATGAAGTATATAGGAAGCCGACGCACACCGATCTGTATTTACGTGCAAATAGCTGCCACCATCCTGCCCAGAGAATGAGTGTTCTCCGAACTTTGACCCATAGAGCGCATCTTATTTCTGACGAAAGCAGTCTGCAAGATGAACTGTCCCACTTACAAAGAGTGTTTGAAGACAATGGGTACTCTCCACAACAAATTCAGAGGGCACTAAAAATGAAACCGAAAGAGGCCACAAAGAAAGTAGAAGAAGATGAAGAAACCTTTACATCGATGGCCTTCCTGCCATATGTGGGTAGCCTCTCATCAAAAATAGGACGCAACCTTGGCAGACACGAAGTAAAAGTGATTTTTCATCCTCCACCCAAGACAGCTGCGCTCGTGGGCTCCGTGAAAGATGATTTGCTGCTCCGAAAATCTGAAGTTTACAAAATTCCATGTGAATGTGGCCTTTCTTACATCGGACAAACAACTCGTACTGTCCAAGAAAGATGTACAGAACACCGGAGGTACACACGACTTTTACAACATAATAAGTCGGCAGTGGCAGAGCACTGTATTGATAATGGTCACAGTATGTTGTATGACAACGTCGAAATTTTGGCAACTGCATCATCCTTTTGGGACTCGATAGTGAAGGAGGCGATTGAAATTCGCTTGACGACGAATTTAATTAATAGAGATAGTGGTTTCAATCTTGATAAATCATGGAATCCGGCACTTGCTGTAATAAACTCACAAAGACGTCGTCACAGTGCAGCTCACAATGATATATCGACATGCCAACACAGATCAACTGCGATGTCATAGATACAACTCGCGCATTACGCACGTCTCTACCGCCGACCAACGTCTCTGGCGCATTTGCATCTGTGGCCGCATGCGCAGTCGCGCGGTACACGAGTATAAAGGGACGAAGCGAGCACTGCAGCGGCAGTCTTGCGGCTCACTCTGAAGATGGCTGAACGTTATACAGCCGAAATATTAGAGGAAGAAGGAGATTTCTTGCGGCTGCACACCCGAAACTTAATGGAACAATCAACTGCGTTTTCTAAAAATAGGAACCCCAATTGTTATTACATATTCGTGTAGTACGTAAAGAAATATGAATGTTTTAGTTGGAACACTATTTTCGCTTTGTTATAGATGGCGCTGTAATAGTCACAAACATATGTATCACAATTTTGACGAACACTTTATAACAGGTAGGTTTTTTAAATTAAAATACAGAACGTAGGTACGTTTGAACATTTTATTTCGGTTGTTCCAATGTGATACATGTACCTTTGTGAACTTATCGTTTCTGAGAATGCATGCTGTTACAGCGTGATTACCTGTAAATACCACATTAATGCAATAAATGCTCACAATGATATCCGTCAATCTCAATGGATTGGTCAATACGTGTAACGACATTCCTCTCAACAGCAAGTAGTTCGCCTTCCGTAATGTTCGCACAGGCATTGACAATGCGCTGACGCATGTTGTCAGGCGTTGTCGGAGGATCACGATAGTAAACATCCTTCAACTTTCCCCACAGAAAGAAATCCGGGGACGTCAGATCCGGTGAACGTGCGAGGCATTCTATGGTGCTTCGACGACCAATCCACCTGTCATGAAATATGCTATTCAATACCGCTTTATTCGCACGCGAGCTATGTATCATGTTGGAAGTACATCGCCATTCTGTCATGCAGTGAAACATCTTGTAGTAGCATCGGTTGAACATTACGTAGGAAATCAGCATACATTGCACCACTTAGATTACCATCGATAAAATGGGGGCCTATTATCCTTCCTCCCATAACGCCGCACCATACATTAACCCGCCAATGTCGCTGATGTTCCAGTTGTCGCAAGCATCATGGATTTTCCGCTGCCAATAGTGCTTATTATGCCGGTTTACGTTACCGCTGTTGGTGAATTGCGCTTCGTCGTTAAATAGAACGCGTGCTAAAAATCTGTCATCGTCCCCAAATTTCTCTTGTGCCCAGTGGCAGAACTGTACACGACGTTCGAAGTCGTCGTCATGCAAATCCTGGTGCATAGAAATATAGTACGGGTGCAATAGATGTTGGTGTAGCATTCTCAACACCGACGTTTTTGAGATTTCAAAATCTCGCGCAATTTGTCTGCTAGTGATGTGCGGATTAGCCGCGACAGCAGCTAAAGCACCTGCTTTGGCATCATCATTGTTGCAGGTCTGTTTGACGTGACTGAACACTTCCTGTTTCCTTAAATAACGTAACGATCCGGCGAACGGTCCGGACACTTGGATAATGTCGCCCAGGATACCGAGCAGCATACATAGCACACGCCCGTTGGGCACTTTGATCACAATAGCCATACATCAACACGATATCGACTTTTCCCGCAATTGGTAAACGGTTCATTTTAACACGGGTAATGTATCACGAAGCAAATACCGTCCGCACTGGCGGAATGTTACGTAATACCATGTACTTACACGTTCGTGAATGTTACAGCGCCATCTATCACAAAGCGAAAAAAGTGGTGCAACTAAAACATTCATATTTCTTTACGTACTACACGAATATGTAATAAAAAGGGGGGTTCCTATTTTAAAAAAACGCAGTTGATATCCATTTGATCTATGGCAGCGCCATCTAGCGGGCCAACCATAGCGCCATCTGGTTTCCTCCATCATGCTAGATGAGTTTCGTTCTTTGTAGTTTTTTCGTTTGAAGTGAATTAACAGTAATCATTTGATAAAAACCAACAGGTTCATCCATTGTCACATATCTAAAATAGCATTATGTGTAGTATACCATGACGAATTTCCACTCTGTAAATTGTACAAGTTTACTACTTACTAATAAAATAACTCCGTGATTAAAAACTGGTCAGTTAGATGGTACACTAAACTGCAATATTCTCAAATAACCTACCACACTACAAAAACGACGGTAGAAAACGATAACGGGTGAATGAAACTACATCAGAAATAAGTAAGACAAAGAAATGTACATCGATGTGCAAGTAGTTCTTGCAAGGACAGCTTATGAACTAATATTCAGACAAACTAGTGACTGCTGTCAATGAGACTTGGCGCTAGAGTGCCTTACAAAATTTGCTTACAGCAACAATTAGTGATTCAAAAGGAGCGAGTCACCAGCAGATGGACAGACTGCGTCAGCTGCTCAGCCAGCCGCATGGCACTGAAGACAGCAGCTAATGGTCCCATGGCCAGGACAGCTACCTCCACCATTTCACCCCTTCGAGGAATCAAAAGGGGACTGTGACGCATAACTCCTTCGTACGTGCATAAAATGTGGATAAAGTGTCATAACACCAAATATACACTCCTGGAAATGGAAAAAAGAACACATTGTCACCGGTGTGTCAGACCCACCATACTTGCTCCGGACACTGCGAGAGGGCTGTACAAGCAATGATCACACGCACGGCACAGCGGACACACCAGGAACCGCGGTGTTGGCCGTCGAATGGCGCTAGCTGCGCAGCATTTGTGCACCGCCGCCGTCAGTGTCAGCCAGTTTGCCGTGGCATACGGAGCTCCATCGCAGTCTTTAACACTGGTAGCATGCCGCGACAGCGTGGACGTGAACCGTATGTGCAGTTGACGGACTTTGAGCGAGGGCGTATAGTGGGCATGCGGGAGGCCGGGTGGATGTACCGCCGAATTGCTCAACACGTGGGGCGTGAGGTCGCCACAGTACATCGATGTTGTCGCCAGTGGTCGGCGGAAGGTGCACGTGCCCGTCGACCTGGGACCGGACCGCAGCGACGCACGGATGCACGCCAAGACCGTAGGATCCTACGCAGTGCCGTAGGGGACCGCACCGCCACTTCCCAGCAAATTAGGGACACTGTTGCTCCTGGGGTATCGGCGAGGACCATTCGCAACCGTCTCCATGAAGCTGGGCTACGGTCCCGCACACCGTTAGGCCGTCTTCCGCTCACGCCCCAACATCGTGCAGCCCGTCTCCAGTGGTGTCGCGACAGGCGTGAATGGAGGGACGAATGGAGACGTGTCGTCTTCAGCGATGAGAGTCGCTTCTGCCTTGGTGCCAATGATGGTCGTATGCGTGTTTGGCGCCGTGCAGGTGAGCGCCACAATCAGGACTGCATACGACCGAGGCACACAGGGCCAACACCTGGCATCATGGTGTGGGGAGCGATCTCCTACACTGGCCGTACACCACTGGTGATCGTCGAGGGGACACTGAATAGTGCACGGTACATCCAAACCGTCATCGAACCCATCGTTCTACCATTCCTAGACCGGCAAGGGAACTTGCTGTTCCAACAGGACAATGCACGTCCGCATGTATCCCGTGCCACTCAACGTGCTCTAGAAGGCGTAAGTCAACTACCCTGGCCAGCAAGATCTCCGGATCTGTCCCCCATTGAGCATGTTTGGGACTGGATGAAGCGTCGTCTCACGCGGTCTGCACGTCCAGCACGAACGCTGGTCCAACTGAGGCGCCAGGTGGAAATGGCATGGCAAGCCGTTCCACATGACTACATCCAGCATCTCTACGATCGTCTCCATGGGAGAATAGCAGCCTGCATTGCTGCGAAAGGTGGATATACACTGTACTAGTGCCGACATTGTGCATGCTCTGTTGCCTGTGTCTATGTGCCTGTGGTTCTGTCAGTGTGATCATGTGATGTATCTGACCCCAGGAATGTGTCAATAAAGTTTCCCCTTGCTGGGACAATGAATTCACGGTGTTCCTATTTCAATTTCCAGGAGTGTAGAAAACCACCTACAGAATATATGATAAACGCCCACTAGATACAAAATTTATGTGTGAATGTATACTCCTTATAGCAAGAACTTCTCTAAAATATGTACGGGATGCGAACTACTGTCTACCTCATGTAAATGTCGGAAACTAATTATATACATCCACATAACACATAGCATCTGTTCATCGTACGATAAGTTATCAGTAACATCAAATGTGAAAAAAGCTTCATACGTATCCAATGCTGAGTCCAAGAATTAGATACAGATGACAAATAATATTATACCTAATAAAATGTGAGTAAGGCATTATCAACTAGTCCTATATAGCCAAAGCGGTCAACAACCACAAAACTCAAAAATATATATATAACCTATCCATGTACCCTGTATCGAAAGGGTCAAATAAGGCCTAGATATGTGAAGATAATGTTATAAAACAAAGCTGTGGAATACCTGCATGACAGCAATATACATTACTGGGTTGTCACAAAAAGATGTAACAGTCTTACACCAACATCTATATAAATTGTGTAACCAGGTAAAAAAATTAGTAACATAATATAATACCATCAAACGTCACAGTCATTATGGTCACAAGAGTAAATAGGGGATAGGCAGACGCACGTTAAGGTGACAACCCCCCCTCCCAAAAAAAAAAAAAAAAAAAAAAAAAAAAAAAAAAAAATTACGCGCTAAGAAGGCACAAGCAGAAAATCTACGTCATATCATACCAGAAAGAATGGTAATAGTCTGCAAGGATACAGTACAACATAAAGGATACCTCATTCAATCGGTGCAATAACAGAAAAATATTTGAGCAGTGAACCACATGTACTGGATACAAGTAAAATACTGCACTCTCCCCGTTAGTATATACGTAACTCAGTAACAGGTTCTGTGTAGGCAAAGCAGACAACAGAAACTAAATAAATGAGACCTATCCATATAACCTGCGCCAAATATGGCCAGATGTGGTCTGAACGTGTGAAGAGAATATTCATGTCAAAAAAGAAAATCAAAAACATGGGATATCTGTATGAAACCCATAACACGATTGAGTAACGTCACAAAAGGTATAAAAGTGTAAGGCCACTACATACAGCTTAGTCAGTGCGACCAGAGTAGCCAGGCAAAGAATTCGATAGTAATATACTATAAACACAGCAGTTGTCCCAGGTTTCAACGGACAATAAAATTCTTCTGAGCTGTTGATCACATTGTCAATATACAAAAAGCCTAGAATTTTTTTTATTGTCGATGACAATGACTATGGGAGCCTACACTTAACATCAGTAGACAAGTCGTAACAGAAGATAGAAAAATATTAAGGTAGATACCCTGTAACAACTGTACCCACTAGAAGGGACACCCTGAACATCTACGTCATACTCTGCCAAAATGAATAGTGCTAGTCTGTGGGGATGCAGTGCTGCATCAAGCTTACCTTAACAGTAACAATTCATGAGGCTAGTAAAACGCCCAAAAAGTTTGTCATTGAAAATAAAATATAAAAAATTTAAAATTGGCTATATCTATGAAGAAATATATAGTACAGCAACACACAACTCACTCTTTAGGCATTTGATTTTGATGTTTTTTAAAGGACTACGGTGTGTATTCGTTTACAAAACAATTATTCATTTTAAATTTTATTATCTTTTATTTTGTTTGTTCACATGCTTAAATGCATATGTTGACTTACACCGTTACACCTTTTCGCGACATTACCCAGTAGTGTATGCTGATTTCATACAGATATTCCACTGTTCTGTGCCTTATAGTGGATATTTAGTACAGGGTAGCCACCTTAAAATTCGTCTGTCTATCCCCCTAATTAGCGTAGCAGCCTTAATGACTGTGTCGTTGGCTGACATTATATTACTGACTCTTTTGTACCTGGTTGTGCAAGCCATACAGAGTTTGGTGTAAGTGGTTGTCTTACACCATTACACCTTTTTACGACATTCGTTACAGGGTATATAGATAAGTCATGTATAATTTTTGTGTCGTGTGGTTGTTGACCACTTTGGCTGAGTAGGTCCAGTTAGTGGATTACATACTCATTGTTAAGTACAATACGATTTTTCATCTCTATCTAATTCTTCAGTAAAACGTTGGATACATATGAAGTTTTTTTTTTACCTTTGATGTCAATGATAACTTATCATATGATCTACGCATACTATATTTTATGTATATTACTAGCTTCTGACATTTACACGAATTAGATAGTAGTTCCCATCAGACATCTGTGTCATGGAAGTAGATGATACATGGATGCATTCACTCATGAATATTGTTTACCCCAAATAGTATCTTGCAAGGTTTTTTCATACATTCTGTAGATGTTATGACAGAGATGGTTTTCTACATTTGGTCTTTAGACTTATTTTGAACACTTATTTACGCATATGACGTATTTATGCCGCATTACTGTTCGCACCTGTGCATTTTATAACTTTGACACAGGAATATTTATATTGTCGTTTTGATAACTTTATCTACATTAATACTTAGATATTGTAGTTCCGTCCTTGCAAGGACTACTTGCAGATAGATGTATATTTCTTTAGTTTGCTTGTTTCTGAGGTTGTTGCAGTTTGTTTCGTACGTCTATCATTTTCTACAGTTATTTTGGTAGTGTAGTAGTTTACTGTGTCATCTAACTGCCCATTTTTTAATCATGGAAAATGTAATTAATGATTTTATTGATAAATAGTACGTTTGTACAATGTATAGAGTGGAAATGCGTCATGGTATTCTACACATACTCCTATTTTATATCTATGACAATGGATGGATCTGTCGGTTTTTATCAAATGATTACTGTAAATTCACTTATACAGTACTTGATTTTTATTCTATTTTCAATCTGTCTTTGTATTTTTCATGGTTGTTAAGTTTATGATGATATCATTACTGTTTATGTACGCAAGCCTGCAGATGGTGTAGTGACACCTCAAAGATTGTTTACTATAATAAAATAACGTCAAGAGGATGGTGTTTTTTTTTTTAATTAAGTGGGACACTCCTGATGATCGTCGTTGAAGCTTGTGTTGAGAGCGAGGTACCCTCTCACGTGAAAGGCATGCGACACCAGGAGCTCCGCAGAGGGTTCGATTGGTTTTGCATTGGGCCAGTACCAGGTACCGACGTCTGACGCTCCTCTTCACTACCAAGGGTAATTTGAGGGTTGAACACCAGTGGAAGGGTCAGTGTGTCGTCGCAAGACCCTTCGTGATATAGTGGACAAGCTCAAGAGGGCTGCTGTCGAATAATTGCGCAGCCTCGGCGAGCGACGTCTTGATGAACTTCCGGTGGATGCAAGTGTGATACAACTCAAGGGGTGGAGTAACGCAGTACTGAATGTGCTCCAGGCAGCAGATTTTGATTTCATACAGGTGTAAGGTTAGTAATTTGAAGTATACCGCCTTTATTTTGGTTGCTACTTTTTTCTTCAGTAATGAACTTTTTCTTCGGTAATACCAAGCTTATTCTTTCATTCCCTGCTCCTCTTAAATCTAAGCCTATGCCCTTTCAGAGACTTGCAGTTAATGCAAAACTTATTGTAAGCAGTTTACTTTGTGAACAACTGTAACTCACGAACGCCTCAAGTATGCCCTATCAGGGTGCTGGTGGTTGGAGTTTCGCATGAAATGCCATCTCCGAATGCATAGGCCTTTCTGGGTGTCACTTGCTTCGAAAGTACTTTCTCATTTCCACAGGTTACGTGTTCGTGATCTGTCTGATGTTCGTTCTATATCGTGCACCCGCTTTATGCAACGAATTGCTTAAGTGCGTAGAATGGCTTCCGATGCAGTGGCGTCGTCTTATAAAATGAGACCATATAAGCACTGGTTGCTTCACACAGAGCAAACATTAAGACGTGTTCTTTCGATGTATAGTGATAAAAAACTACTACAACATTGAAATCCAACTATTATCCAATGAGTCAACTGAAGAGTTGTCATTTCCGCGTCGTGGAACCTTCCA
This sequence comes from Schistocerca nitens, assembly GCF_023898315.1. Classification (NCBI taxonomy): domain Eukaryota; kingdom Metazoa; phylum Arthropoda; class Insecta; order Orthoptera; family Acrididae; genus Schistocerca; species Schistocerca nitens. The sequence continues at coordinate 51,056,224 of NC_064618.1, read as the reverse complement.
AGCTTCAGAGAGGAAAGAATGCACCTGCTGTTATTTGTCCGGATTTTGTCTCCACCATTATTGTAATGCCTCATTGCCCAGAGCTCCTTCCACCCACACCCCTGCAGCCACATACCCGTACAGTTAGTTGGTACTTCGTAATATTTATCGATTTGTTTAATAAACCGAAAACTAGATGACAAAATTATTTCACTTTTGTGTACTCTTTACGACAAATTGATGGTTCCCCGTTACACACTTAGGCAGGGACAAGATACTCTCCTTTCCTTCGTGCAAAGATGTCGGCTTGTTCGCAGGTACTGTCTGCCACATCTCTGGATAATTTACGCTATCGCCTTTAACTTCAGTAAATGTTCTACACTGAAGAGCCCAAGAAACTGGTATACCTGCCTTATGTCGTGTTGGGCCACCGCGAGCACACAGATGTGCCGCAAAACGACGTGGCATGACTAATGTCTGGAGTAGTTCTGTACGGAACTGACACCATGAATCCTGAAGGGCTGCCCATAAACCCGTAAGTTCCAAGGTATCCCAGATATGCTCAATACTGTTCATGTCTGGGGAGTTTTGTGGCCAGAGGAAGTGTATAAACTTAGAAGAATGATCCTGGAGACACACTGTAGGAGTTTGGACGTGTGGGTTGTCGCATTGTCCTGCTGGAACTGCCCAAGTCCGTCGGAATACACAGTGGACATGATACGATGCAGGTGGTCAAACAGCATACTTACATACGTGTCACCTGCCAGAGTCGTCTCTTGACGTATCAGGGATCCCATATCACTCCAATTGTACACGCCCCACACGATTACAGAGCCTCCACCAGCTTTAACAGTCCCCTGCTGACATGCAGGATCAATGGATTCATGTCTCCATACTCGTACACGTCCATGCGCTCGATACAATTTGAAACGAGACTCGTCCGACCAGGCAACATGTTTCCATTCATCAACAGTCCAATGTCGGCGTTGATGGGCCCAGGCAAGGCGTAAAGCTATGTGGCGTGCAGTTGTCAAGGGTGCACGAGTGGGCCTTCGTCTAACGAAAGCCCATATCGAAGATGTTTCGTTGAATGCCTCGCACTCTGGCACTTGTTGATGGCCCAGAATTGAAATCTGCAGTAATTTGCGGAAGGTTTGCACTTCTGTCACGTTGAACGATTATCTTCAGCCGTCGTTGGTCCCGTTCTTGCACGATCTTTTCCGACGCTGCGATGTCGGAGATTTGATGCTTTACCGGATTCCTGATGCGCCGACTATAACAGCACGTTCAAACTCACTTAAATCTTGATAACCTGCCACTGTAGCACCAGTAAACGATGTAATAACTGCGCCAGGCACTTGATGTCTTACATGGACGTTTCCGACCGCAGCGCCCCATTCCGCCTTTTTAAATGTCTATGTATTTGAATACGCATCGCATGCCTATGCCAGTTTCTTTGCCGTTGTAGTGTAAAAAGACCTTATATAGTTAAAACTAATGTAGCTTTTGCCATGTTTCAACGACGTAAAAAGTACTCCACATTTTTGTCAGTGCTGTTTGGTTTAAAAGAGTTACACGTAGTTCAGTTTTCTTGTATATTCCGTTAATCCTATTTGCGTCAACTCACCATGATGTAGAAAATGTTAGTGCGTTTTCGTATATATTTTCTCTGTTGAAACATGAGCACTTGCTGCTATCAAGTAACGGGGTTTCTGTATTAATCTTAATCTTTAACAAAATTCTGATACGCATTACCCAACGACATTTAAAGCACCTTCTCAGGATATTGCTTTATACTAGAGACACATGCATCCGTTGCACTTTACAGTGGACTTTGAACTGCCGCCTGTTGCCCCCCTCCCTGCGGCTGAGAGCGCGCGGGGTCGGATCAGCGGCGCGCCAGCACCCCAAGGCCAGAACCCAGCTTCGCTCCCCGCGGCGACCACCGCAGGGGTTCGTTTCCTGCTCGTGGCGGATGCGGGACCGTTTAGCCAATCACCACCCAGGGGGAACATTTGTTCCCCGCGGAGGAGAGGAAGAATCCTCTTCTTCCTACAGACGCCATCCAATACGTTCACTTTGTGTTCCTAAAAGGGTGAAAGACTTTTGCATACGAATCGTGGCAACGACAGTTTCATCTCCCGACCATATTCGAATATTAAACAGAGGAAGTAAATGACGTCTGATATGATGTCACTGCCAGGAAGGGTAATATTGTCTGTAAGGACTAGATATCATGTGGTAACGACTCTCTTCCTCTTTTTGGCTGCTGGGGGCAACGCCAGCTGCTCTGTGCACAACGATTCCCCCCTGCGCCACGTAATTGGACCGCTGCCGACGTCAAACTCACAACTGTGATATGAATGACTCCCTGTGGTAATCTGATAGCTACTATAATGTTCCAAGACCCGAACACTGCCTTGTAAACGTACAACACTACTAACCTTCAGCTAACTTGTATCTGGCTCTACGAGGCTCTCGTATGCAACGTCCTGGGTCATCTCCAGTACAGAAAAATGTCTCGGGATGACAGTTAAAAATTTTTCTGGTTAAAAATTTACGCAAAAATCAAAGATGCCAATTTACACCCCCGAAACAACGCAGTTCATTCCCACTATAAAACCCTTCACCAATTGCATTTCTTCGCCCAGCAGCTCTGTGAGCCAATTATTAGTTCACATATCTAGCACAAATCTGTCGCCCAATAAAAATGCCGGCGTGGTCTACATCACTGCGCATTCGCCTTTCAGACTCGTACATGTCGATCAGCTATAGCTACGGCACAGCCTCTGCCTACACTAAAATAATAAAGTTTGTTAGTGACATTCGAAATTGACTATAACTCACTGTGTGCTGTAGCCTACTGATTTTGCTGCTTCAGGGAAATTTCCTAAATTTGTTAGAAAGAACTATAAGTAAAATAAATAACCAGACTAACAATGAAAGTTTAGATCTTTTGATTAGTTTTATAAAACCTCGCAGCCAGTTTTCTAAAGACCTGGTCACTATTGCTGTGGAGGCCGAATTGCCACTGTTGTTACGGTAGGCCGAGTTTGTGAATTCGTGAAACAACAGCTACTGGTGCAGTACAATGTTAAGACAATTTCTCCCTGCCACTATTACACAGGTATGCACCAGGGCCAGGTAACAGGATAGGGGAACGAAGGTTCCACAATATTCCTACAAATTAGTAACAAAGTCACACAATTGGGTTAAAAAGTTTTTCTTACCTTGGTGATTTGTGGTATAATTAAGTCTGCAACACTGCATGTGATGTAACACACAAAAGGCCCTCAATTGCTAAGTGCCAATAATCGTAGGTACTCTTCACAGTACACAGCAAATGAAGTTTACAACAACTGTCTGTTCACTTTTAAGAGTTCGCTAAACGACGTTCCCTGTCTAAGTCAGTCCTGGACGATGATCTATGATCAAATGGGCGGGAGCTGCCCTTCTGGTTTCCGAGTAGGCTTTGTCCGTTGTCGTCCCGTCACTGGCGGAGTGTGCTCTGGCGGCAATCGGCCGAGGCAAGTCGATATCTTCATCCTCAGCGCCGCCCGTAGCGTGGTGGAACTCGCCCAAGTGGCGAGTCTCTCTGGCTCTGGCCCAGCTCGAATCTTTGCGCTTGTGGTGCTTTTGTCCGGGCTGCGTCTTGTTCGGACGATACAGCAATTAGGTATCTTGAAAATACTCTTACAGCGCACAGTGTGCAGCTTATTTTCCGAAAATGGTATGTCAGAAACCAGCTTTATTACACACGGCCGTATGTCGCTTGGAATCTTCTGTAATTTGTATTGTAACAAAAGTTTTCATTTTTAAAAATTAATTAATGGTGTTGGAGTGTTTTGTAAAATTTCAGATTATTGAAAAATTTTATCATACAGTTTTCAAGAACGTTAATTGCGTGTCAGGTTTTATGTGAGAAACATTTTTTACGTCATCGTTTCGGAGATATTCCCTACAAACCTAACATGCCAAATTACCTGCGGGGGGGGGGGGGGGGGGGGTGTTGGCTAAAGTGAAATTCGACATAACCAAAAAAATACATATTGCACTATAGTGATTCCTCTGCACACCTGCCTACTTACATCAACATTTAGTAATATTCCCTTGCAACATCTGTTCACAGTATAATGCGACTTACTAAATTTGTAAAGCTTCACTCCATTTTTATTTCTATTGTTAGTTCGGCACAAGGCGTTTCGACAGCTAGCAACTATCTTCAGGGACCAATGCAGGGTGAACTCGAACTCCACTGACATGACTTTGGAGGTGCTCATGGGTATTTCCTGAGTATTTGGGAATACGGGTAACGAAGCGGTTGTATTTGATAGCTAGTTGAATAATGCAATTTTTATTCATTTTGTTTGTTAAGGTTGAGAGGTGGCATGAGCCCCCTCTCATATTTCTATCTTACGACTCTCCTCTCTATTTGCATGCGGTGGAGGGCTGCTATTCCTTCACACGCGGACTTCCCACGCAGCGTCTCTCGTCACCCGGGTGGTCTGGTGACAGGCGGGTTAAGCCGACGTGTGTGAGGCAGTCGAGTGAATGCTTTGCAGACGCCGACATTGTCAAGAGACACGCCCGCTGGGGTGTGAAGTAGCGGCTGGGCTAGAGGTTCCGTTACTTCGGAGAAACTTAGCGAAAACACTTTCTGGCGGGCTACCAGCGAGGCGTGGGAATGACTTGTGTACCCTGGCAGTTGTGGCGGGAAAATTCCCGCACTTTCTGCAAAATAGTAACGGTGATTGGTTTGCTCAGGGCATAGCGCCGTGACGTAGCAAAATCAGCACAGAAATTGGCGCCAAGAATCTCCATTGGTGGAATGGTAGTGCTCCGGCAATGGAGTGGAATTTCCGCCGGTTTTCGGGTTGCTGATTGGAACGTAACCACGGCCACTGTCGTGGGGGCGGGAATGTTCTGTGTTCGGCCTGTACGGGTGCTCTTGTAGGCGGTCGGCAGTCGCCTTTCGGTCGAGGACGTCGAAGCAACCAGCCCTCGCCTGCGGTACGCCAGATCGTGTTCTGGCAGCCAAGAAGACAGTTTTGGTAATGTATGTCCGCAGCACCGGCAGATAGGGATTTTCCTAGGTGATAATCAGAGCTCAGCAGAGCGCGCCTGTTCGTTTTTTTTCTGTGTTCTGTCTTGAGTAGCAGCAATTATTGTTAGGTTAGCTGTCTGCCTCCCTTCAGATTTGAGTGGCAAGGAATTTGGCTCCACATACCACTTCGTCTTAAACCTCACAATCTAGTTCAGGGACAACTTCACCTTTACAGTGTTTGTATGAGTATCAAATTTGAGCCAATTTGATTTATTGTAAATGTTTGTGTTTTTGTTTATTATTTTGTGATTAGTCTTAATAAATCCTATTGTTATTTTGGACAGAACCTTCATTCTGTTAATCGATAGAGCAACCCTATCATTCCTCACTATGCTAATGAAACCTTTGTTTATTTAACTTATTTATCAAATTAAATTATTGCAGGTGCCAAACTCTCTTCTACTCCACTGGAAGGGTTGATTAGAGTCAGTTCGCGTATTTTTCTTATCCTTGTGCAACAGCAAAAGTCGGAGTTAGAATAGGGGGGGGGGGCTTAGAGCATGATTGACATATGTGGATTCCAATAGAATTTAGTGATAAACACACTGCTAGCCCCGGCACCTCGCATAATATGGCGACCCTTAGCCTCGGATCTTTCCTGAGAATCACTGATTAACAAACAGTATTCTTAGTACGAATATTCAAATTTTTTTCTCTAATTTTTTATTGATTAATACCCAAGTTTTTTCTGGTAGTTCCGCGTTTAGTTTTAAGTAGCGGCGCATGGTTACAGTTATTGTTTTCAGTGTATATATTTTTGTTTGTTCATTGTTTTTGTGTTTCGTTGATGTGGTGTCCGTACCACATCGCACTTTGTCGGATTTGTGTGCGGTTTCTGTACCACATCAAATTGCGTTTGTGATTACAGCGTTGGAACAGCGTTGTTGAAATTTTATGTCTATGTGTAAAAATACAGGGAGTAGATTATTTTTACTGTGTATTTTAGATAAATTTTGTTTCTCATGAATGATCACGAGAAGTAAGGCACGACTATTAGTGAGCGAAGCTAAAACAAAAGTGGATACTACAATGGATAAGGGGCACGTTACTGACGGGGATAGGTTCGGAGGTGAGATGGGCACATTTTTAGCAGGACAGGACGACAGGGTCATTGATGAGGACGGTGATTTGAACGCGATCTTAGAGCAACGTCGCGACCGTGATTATGATGGTGAGGTAGAGGATGAAACAGAGACAGGCACACAGGTCGAGACGGCTGCAGAAGTTTATAATCAAACGAACGAGAGCAGACAGGGACCAGCTCGGTCACGTCAGAGCTCTAGTGCCCAGGTGTCCAGAGTTACATCGCCCATGTGTGACGAGGATCAAAAAGATGACATTAACCCAATACTGAGCTTCCTACGATCAATGAAAGAAGAAGCTGACGAACAACGTAAGAAGGAGAAGGAAGAAGCTGACGAACAGCGTAAGAAGGACACTCAAGCAATAATTTCGCATATAGGGGAAATTCGTGGGGAATTACTAACAATAAAGAAAGAATGTGGAGAAGCAAAACAATTGTCAATGGTAGCACAAAAAGTAGCAGGCCTAGCCCAAACGGCAGCAACAGGGGCAATGAAAATCGCAAAAGTAACTTCTCAACTTGTAGGTCGCTTGCGACGTGCGACACAAGCCCACTCAAAATCCCTAGCGTTCTTGAAAACCCAAGGTAATATTGCGGTTACCAACATCACGAAACGAATGAAAGAAGTAGAGAGTCGGATAGCGAAACTAGAGCGAAACGGGCACACGAGCACTGCGCGTTCGGATACCAATGATGGAGTACACAGAATTGTGTCTCCGAGGAAAAGCCCACCGTGCTCTAGCCCAGTGACAGAGTGCGGAACTAACAATGCACACGCAGAAACACCTAGTAATAGCTCCAATAATTGTAGCCCACTTAGGAGAGTGAATTCTGAGTGCCACTGCCACTGTGATACAGAGGTAGCACATCACAGTTATCAGCAAGGCAGATCAGGACACTCAGCAGACGTGCAAGTATCGGAAACGAGTGACAACACCAGTGCGAGGATCGGACAGGATTTTGATCACAATCACTTCCTGTCGATACTAAAATTCCAAAAGTTCAGAGATAATGGAGGGTCGATGCATCCCAAGAGCTGGGTGATGCAGTTTTCAAATTCATTACCATCATCATGGCCAACCCTGGCAAAATTAGAATTCATGTGTGGAAACATCGAAGGCCAAGCCGCGGAAAAGATGCGGGGTGTGGCAGCGACGTGTCAGACTTATCAGGAATTTGTTGATGCGTTCCTGGGGATCTACTGGTCAAATGAAACGCAAGACAGGATTAAAGACGAAATAATATTTTGTCCTGAACTGGAAGTGTCCGGGCATAAGAGCGCAACCAAATTTTTTGATGATTTACTCAAGAAGAATCAGTTTTTAGATAGTCCATATAGCAAGGGAGAAATCATCAAATTTTGTTTTTCCAAGTTGCCTGTTAGGTATCAACAGACACTTGTCGGCAAGTGTGGATCTGACATCGAAGCATTCAAGAGTCTATTGCGCGAACTCGAAGTAGTCTTCGATAAACAAGACGCAAAGGACAGGAAGAAGGCGCAAAATAACAAATACCACGGGCCAGCAAGGGCAGACGACAACAGATCGCATAATCGCGCTCGTCAGTTAGGAAACCAGGGTTACGGAAATCAAGGTTACGCAATTCAAGATTATGGAAACCAGAGACACGGAAACCAGAACGTCAGGGAACAGGGTCAATCTAGACAAGGAATCTGGGACAGGAGGAATAACGAACGGCGAAGCGACCGTAACTGGAGAGAGCGAAATCAAGGACCACAAGAGAACCAGGAGATTGAAATTAGACCTGCAAATCCTAAGGCACGTCAGAGGAGGGGGAGTCTGACAAGGGATTGGCGCTAGTCCATAGGACTCCACCACATCTCTCACACAAAGAAGTTTGTGGAATAATAGTAGTTTAAGTGGTGTACATAGTAGAATAGGCAAATATATGAACCTTTCTTCGGGGAACAATAATCGTTGCATTAATAGATTAAGATTGTTAAAGTATTAACACGCTGCGTTGTCTTGCATAAGAATTTACTGCTGCTATCCTCTTTTTGTTTATGTTCGGGATCTCATCTGTCGTTGCGATAAGAGGGACTACCTTTCCATGAGCAATGTTTTTGTCCTTTCCTATCTGGTGTCCATGTTAAGGGATAAAGATGAGTGACGAGACGTCGCACAAACGGGCGCATACAAGAACGTGCTCCTAGAAGCGTTCTGAGAAGTCGTGATACGCTCAATAGCGGCCACAACCAGTTCGTGAAACGTTCATACCAATGCTTGCAGGCACGCGTCAGTGCACGGCAAGATTGTGGTATATTGCGTGATTTCGAGGATGAATATGGGCAGTATAGTTTTTTTTTTTTTTGCAGAGCTGCGCCAGCATCGTTGTCTTGCAAGTCGGGGTGATCCTGTGAGCGTTTGACTCCAATGGTGCCCTAGACGAGAGAAATGCGAGCATAAAGCCTACCATGCCAATGTGCTGGTTGGGGATTTAGCGTGCTGCTCGTGACTGTCACAGATGAATAACCAGGGACTTATACTTGGATATTCGTGACATACTGTGTAGCTGGCGTGTGTTGGGCGACTGAATCCTCAACAGGAACCACCCCTGGCTTGGTCATATTACATTGCTTCTGGAAAGGTCTGCTTTGATCCCGAAAACCGCATCAGATAGAGAAGGAAGTTGCAACTATAAATTTATTGTCGTGTATAGCCATGGCTAACCCAGTCTCTGGAGTTTCAGTGAGGCGTAGTGAGAACTCGGAGGCCATGTCGTACGGCGCGCACATCACTGTCGTCAATAGCGGCGAGCAGCGAGACATCTCAACGTAACAGGAATTATGTGAGAGTATTGTATAAAAAAAAGGTAATAATAATAATAATAGAGTACCATATTCTAGAATAAATTAAACTTTAGGATTTTTACAATAACTAGATTAATATTGTGGGGGTTTTCTACCACAAGTGTTGTGTTTGGCGCGCGCCTGTTGGGATGTTATTTTTCAGATCATGAAACCACAGACCCGAGATGGAGGGACGACCGGCGAGCGAACGTACAATAGTTGCATGTTCGAACGTACAATAGTTGCATGTTCTTTATAGCTCAGTAAAACTTCAGCCTGCATAATAATATAATTTATTTAGAAGACATAGAATGTAGATCGTTGGCATATGGTAGTTAATTCTTGAGCATGTCTACTGTCGATCTATATAATTAATAGTAATATTAGTGCGGGCCCGCACATTTAGTTGTTCATCCATTACAAAGCATCAGTTATCACACACCATGTACAATACTGAGATCGGTCTCTACACATATATCAAAATAAATTATTTCCATGTCTAGATTAGATGTTATAATGATTGCCATAGATTAATAACTATAAAAGTAAAATAAGAGTGTCTGAAATGACAGACCATCAATGTTTCATTATGTAAATTTATTATAACATAGAAGGTCATGGGAAAAAGTTAGGCATAAGATTTTTGTAAGAATTGTGCAGATGACGAGGGTCGTGGCAATGCGGAGGCCGGCCGGAGCGGGAACAAGAGGTCTACGGCTACCTGCAAGAAAAGAGCGTCAGCACCCCACCTGACGTGAAGGGCAAGAACATCCGGTCCACTGGCTGACGGTCACCCGGCCGCATACCTGAGGGATTACGCGGGACCCTCGCCAGGCCACAAGCGAAAGTGAGGCTGGCCGTTGACACTGACACGCGACCCACACGCGACAGCCTGCTAGCTCTCCGGACGCGGCAGCCGTTTGGAGGGATTCCCTGCGGCAGACCACGTTGTCGTGAGTACACGAAGAAGATCACATATCGTGTCAGAATCTGCGCCTCATGTGCCTCAGGACAGAAAGGGACGCTATATACTCACCTGTTTGGGTTTTTCCAACTCACTAGCATTGGCCGATCTGCATACACAAAGCAGTATCGTGCCACACTAACAAATGTATGGTCTCATTTCTAACTTCTCCTCTCTTTTAGAGAGCAGTTTTAGCAATCGTCACTCCTAGTTCGATCCTGTATGGATGACCTCACACACTTGTGGAGTCACTCCACGTGCCATCATCCCTTGTCGAACTGCAATATTGGGAAACGTAAAGTACTGTCCAGCGAGAGAAGAGACCTAGACTAGTGATGTATCCCAACAAATAGACCTCAGAGACAATTAATCGACGTGAGGAGAGCCTATCACTGTGTCTTCCTACCGTACTGCCGTGATCATATGCGTGGGTCTGACTACAATCTCAACAGCGTACTGCAGACACTCCAGAACTCCCTATTGCTGTTGCCACAACGTAGCAACAACACCCGACGTTTAGCCTTATGTGATGTCAGTACTGTGTAATTAGTGAAGTGCTACGGATATTTCTAACAATGTGATTTAGTGCCTCATTCTCAGCACAGTCGTGAACTTTGTGCAATGTGCATGCACAATTTGATGCCCCATGAACCTTTTTTTTTTTCTTTCTTAAATTTCTTTCTTTAGTGTTGGTTTTGTAATGTATGTTATACCTTGTATGTGTTTGTGTTTTACACTGTAATTCTTATTACAAATTACTGTATTGTTCTCCACACCATGTTTTTTTTGTATTTTGTATTTATTGTTGTGTGTATGCGAACAGTGTGCCTGAAGTCCCCATAAACTGAAGCAGATACCACCACTGTCATTGTGAATGGACCATCAGTTCAGGGAACATTTTGTAAAGGTTATTCTTGCTGCAGGGAGACAGAATGAATCGGAGGTTGTAATTAGATTCTGAAAGCTCACAAAGAGATTGTTAACTTAAATAGTATCATGTGTGAGTGAGTTCAGGTTAGTTTAATGATTAAAATTGTTGTAACATCTTGGGCATTTAATTGCGGAGCACTCCAACTCTGATTGTAAAGAATAAACTGCTCCATATTTGGCTCAGATGCCCGGGCCATATTTAGAGCGTGAATGTCTGCGTGAATCGGTGTTTGGAAGGGGCTCCCTGGGTATGGATGTGTGATGTGAGTGTTAGTGTTCCATATTAAGAAGGTGAAGTTGGCTACATCATAAATAATCCTCCCTCTATGAGCTGCATTTTTCAGTTGCAGTGATTTTCTTTATAGAGTGCGGCATGTGGAGCCAGTTGCGAGATTGTTCTTGGGCGATTGACTCACTACCTTGCTCCTAAGTGAGCCAACCGCTCACCAATTACAATCTAAAATGGCGTAGGGGCTATGAGAGGTGGCATGAGCCCCCTCTCATATTTCTGTCTTACGACTCTCCTCTCTATTTGCATGCGGTGGAGGGCTGCTATTCCTTCACAAGCGGACTTCCCACGCAGCGTCTCTCGTCACCCGGGTGGTCTGGTGACAGGCGGGTTAAGCCGACGTGTGTGAGGCAGTCGAGTGAATGCTTTGCAGACGCCGACATTGTCAAGAGACACGCCCGCTGGGGTGTGAAGTAGCGGCTGGGCTAGAGGTTCCGTTACTTCGGAGAAACTTAGCGAAAACACTTTCTGGCGGGCTACCAGCGAGGCGTGGGAATGACTTGTGTACCCTGGCAGTTGTGGCGGGAAAATTCCCGCACTTTCTGCAAAATAGTAACGGTGATTGGTTTGCTCAGGGCATAGCGCCGTGACGTAGCAAAATCAGCACAGAAATTGGCGCCAAGAATCTCCATTGGTGGAATGGTAGTGCTCCGGCAATGGAGTGGAATTTCCGCCGGTTTTCGGGTTGCTGATTGGAACGTAACCACGGCCACTGTCGTGGGGGCGGGAATGTTCTGTGTTCGGCCTGTACGGGTGCTCTTGTAGGCGGTCGGCAGTCGCCTTTCGGTCGAGGACGTCGAAGCAACCAGCCCTCGCCTGCGGTACGCCAGATCGTGTTCTGGCAGCCAAGAAGACAGTTTTGGTAATGTATGTCCGCAGCACCGGCAGATAGGGATTTTCCTAGGTGATAATCAGAGCTCAGCAGAGCGCGCCTGTTCGTTTTTTTTCTGTGTTCTGTCTTGAGTAGCAGCAATTATTGTTAGGTTAGCTGTCTGCCTCCCTTCAGATTTGAGTGGCAAGGAATTTGGCTCCACATACCACTTCGTCTTAAACCTCACAATCTAGTTCAGGGACAACTTCACCTTTACAGTGTTTGTATGAGTATCAAATTTGAGCCAATTTGATTTATTGTAAATGTTTGTGTTTTTGTTTATTATTTTGTGATTAGTCTTAATAAATCCTATTGTTATTTTGGACAGAACCTTCATTCTGTTAATCGATAGAGCAACCCTATCATTCCTCACTATGCTAATGAAACCTTTGTTTATTTAACTTATTTATCAAATTAAATTATTGCAGGTGCCAAACTCTCTTCTACTCCACTGGCAGGGTTGATTAGAGTCAGTTCGCGTATTTTTCTTATCCTTGTGCAACAGCAAAAGTCGGAGTTAGAATAGGGGGGGGGGGCTTAGAGCATGATTGACATATGTGGATTCTAATAGAATTTAGTGATAAACACACTGCTAGCCCCGGCACCTCGCAAGGTAGTTACCCTCTTTTCTATGGAAATAAACCCTCAAAATTGAAAATGCATTAAAACCTACAATACAGAATCATGCAACAATCGGTAGACAAAACAAACCGCGGTAGAAACCACCCAAACGAAAGCTTGAAAGCTAAGAGTGAAGTGGTCTTTACAGTTGTCGATAGGAAGTATCGTGAGTGAATGGACAACTGTTGTTTATCAAATAGACACGAAGCGGGTACCGTTGACATTTGCATTGCTGTGCAAATAGTTTTAGTGTAATATAGATACAAAGATAAAGAGACGTAAGAAATGAAATGAAATTCATTTGCTCCGTAACGAGCTACCGGAAACCAAGAGATGGCGGTACCAAAATACTCAAAAACATCTACGCCCGGCCTCCAAAATATTGTGTGTGGAGCTCGGGTGTGCTATTACTGACCACTGTAGTACAGTATACACTTCTCTGATTGCTGTGTTTACGATACTGGTCGTATATGAGCGGCTATGCGGCAAAGTGCTGTCTGCTACCATTTCTAGCACACTGAGCACAAAACATCTTTCATAGTTATTATTTACGTATATGTTTGCACTGAAGGCTAGGGCAAGTAAAGGTTAATTGCGTTACATTTCACATCGTTACATTTCACGTCGTACATGATATCCAAAACAAATAATTAGACATCTTCTATACTGAATATAGGCAACAACAAATAACAAAACGGTCTCTACAAACTGTATAACGTAAGAAATCAGATATTCTCTTATTCGCGTGGCAACTGTATAGTTAAATTAAAATTTACCACTTCCAGATCAGAAACGTAATTTGGCCATATTTCGACAAGTCCCAAAACGAACTGATACGTTACTCCATAACAGAACATGCCATGTACATCGTTCCCAGTATTTACTTGTAACGGAAGTAGTCACAAAGTTTTAATTATTACCTCTAAAAAAATAAAGTTGCTTAATCATTCATTTCTTTGTTTTGAAGTCGTGGTACACACTGAAATCGTCGCATCACAACACTCAGCCTACAGAAACTACAACAAAACGGCACAACGGAGTGATAAAGAGGAGTAGTATGCAGCAATTCGTTTTCTGTTTTTGAAGGGAGAACAATGTTGCAACAGCCTACGGTGAGGTGGTGAAAGCATACGTCATGAATCCAGCAGAGTGTTTGCTATCGCAAACCGCGAAGGTGTGGTGCTAACATGTAATGCTCGTAACAGACTAACCGTCACAGGAGCACTCTACCGAAACCTCTCCACGAGTTTGAGTTTTATCTATTTTTTGTTGTTTGGTCTATAAAATGACAGGTTCTTAAATCTACAACTACCGTAGATACCCTGATCCTGCCGTCATTGGTTGTCCAGGATTGAAAGCCCACGATCTCATTTTAAGTATGAGGCGATCTTTACTTTATAAATAAGAAACGAACACTCTAAGATTGTTCGGTACAAAACCAATGATTTCTTGCTCCTTAGTCAGCTTCGCCTGTATTTTATTTAACAAAATCTAAAAATCAGAGTCATTGGCCTAACTAATTAAGGACTCTCCAAGTCTGTCCACTCATCTACCCACCTGCAGATGAGGTGGCTTGTGACGTCATTCCCGTGGCATCAAACAGGCCGTAGGTCAGAATTACGACGTGTCTTACGAATGGAACTAAGTTTTATGTCGTTTTGAGGTATGCTTATCGGTACATCAATGCCTCCAAATGACTACCGGAGACTCTTACAAATTGTTCGTATTAAAATACTGTTTACGATTTAAGGGTGACCCCAAAATTTCCTAACGAAGACCGTACATTTCCGATTTGGCATTCCAATCAGGCAAAATCACCGTGAACACTGAGGCACTTGTCCCACTGACGCACCAGATTGAAGACACCATGTCCAGCTACATGAAGAAGTCCGTAACTGCATTCTGCAAATTCTCGTTCGACAAGAATCGTCGACCGTTCAAGGCGTTTTTAAAGGGACCGAAGGCGTGATAATCGGATGGGGAGAGTTAAGGACTATAGGACCTGTCCTCGAGTATCGTCCACTTGATTTGGCTTAACTTCGGGTTACGACATCTGCGACATGGGGAGGCCGACGCCTTGTGTTGAATGGCTACCGCAGCGAGCAACTTGGTACACCGTTCCACAGATGTGCTGCCCGACACACATTCTACATTCTCCGATAAATGACCACCAGTGTTACTCCTTCGGCAACAAATAAAAGAATAACGGCACGTTGGTCCTGTTTGGACGTATTTGGTACTAGGGCCCCGGGAGTAGACAACATTCCACTAGAAATATTGTCAGCCTTGGGAGAGCCAGGCCTAACGAAACTCTACCATCTAGTGAGCAAGATGTATGCGACAGGCGAAGTACCCTCGGACTTCAAGAAGAATATAACAATTCCAATCCCGAAGAAAGATGTGAAAATTATCAAATATCAGTTTCATAAGCCACGGCTGCAAAATACTAACACGAATTCTTTACAGACGAATGGAAAAACTGGTAGAAGCCGACATCGGGGAAGATTAGTTTGGATTCCGTAGAAATGTTGGAACACGTGAGGCAATACTGACCTTACGACTTATCTTAGAAGAAAGATTAAGGAAAGGCCAACCTACGTTTCTAGCATTTGTAGACTTAGAGAAAGCTTTTGACAATGTTGACTGGAATACTCTGTTTCACATTCTGAAGGTGGCAGGAGTAAAATTCAGGGAGCGAAAGGCTATTTACAATTTGCAGAGAAACCAGATGCCAGTTACAGAAGTCGAGGGGCATGAAAAGGAAACAGTGGTGGAGAAGGGAGTGAGAAAGGGTTGTAGCCTATCTCCGATGTTATTCAATCTTTATGTTGAGCAAGCAGTAAACGAAACGAAAGAAAAATTCAGAGTAGAAATTAAAATCCACGGAGAAAAAATGAAAACTTTGAGGTTCGCCGATGACATTATAATTCTGTCAGAGACACCAAAGGACTTGGACGGGACGAACAGTGTCTTGAAAGGAGGATATAAGATGAACATCAACAAAAGCAAAACGAGGATAATGGAATGTAGTCGAATTAAATCGGGTGATGCTGCGGGAATTAGATTAGGAAATGAGACGTTTAAAGTAGCCAATGAGTTTTGCTATTTGGGTAGCATTATAACTGATGGTGGTCGAAGTAGAGAGGATATAAAATGTAGACTGGCAATGGCAAGTAAAGCGTTACTGAAAAAAGAAAAATTTGTTAACATCGAGTATAGATTTAAGTGTCAGGAAATCGTTTCTGAAAGTGTTTGTATGGAGTGTACCCATGTATTGAAGTGAAACATGGACAATAAATAGTTTGGACAAGAAAATAGAAGCTTTCGAAATGTGGTGCTACAGAAGAATTCTGAAGATTAGATGGGTAGATCACATAACTAAGGAGGAGGTATTGAATAGAATTGGAGAGAAGATAAATTTGTGGCACACCTTGACTAGAAGAAGCGATCGGTTGGTAGGGCATATTCTGAGGCATCATGGGACCACAAATTTGGTGTGAATAGTAAAAATCGTAGAGGGAGACCAAGAGATGAATACACTAAAGAGATTCAGAAGTATGTGGGTTGCAGTAGGTACTGGGAGATGAAGAAGACGGCACAGTATAGAGTTGGATGGAGAGCTGCATCAAACCAGTTTCTGGACTGAAGACCACAACAACAACATCGTTATAGATCACGTTTCCCGATTTACCATATTCACGTTGGAAAGACAAGAATACCACATTAATCCTTTGCTTAGTCACGCTGCGTTGCATATAGGCCACAGCAACGCTTTCAAACAAAAAGTTTTTGATTGTGCCTTATGTGTTGATCGAACTAAGTTAAGAATAAGGGAACGAGATGAGGGGTGTCCGGGGAAAGGTCTAAAAACGTACAAAGACTAAAGTCACAATTAAAATTCAGAGTATTCTTGAGGTGTATCAAACGGTTCAGTTTATTAAAGCTTTACGAAACTGAAATTATATTTGTCCTAGACAAATTACGAGTACTTCGAGAGTTATAGGCGTATCTTTATCGATATGTTGACTTAGTAGTAACAATTAAGTCAAATTATTTCAAGTAAAAGTAGTCGTCACAATCGAGGTATTATGAACATGTGCTTCGATTGGAATACATCACTTCATTCGAAATGCTTTTCTAAATAAATGTAAGAATTTATATAAACATTTGTAAAGTGCGAGGGAGGGGGGACTGCGTGGGTGTTAGTTCACGAGACATGCCCCTCACAAAAGGTAATAAGCCAGAGCAAATGAAAGGCTGTTCTGACTCCTAATATACACTGAAGCATAAAAGAAACTGGTATAGCCACGGGTGTTCAAATACAGGTGTATATAAACAGATGGAATACGACGCTGCGGTCGACAACGCCTTTATAAGATAAGAAACGTCCAGCGCAGTTGTTAGATCGGTTACTGTTGCTACAATGGTAGACTTAAGCGAGTTTAAACGCGGTGTTATAGTCGGTGCACGAGCGATGGGACACACCATCTTCGACGTTGCGATGAAGTGGGGATTTTCCCGTACGACCATTTCACGAGTGTACCGCGAATATCAGGAATCCGGTGAAACATCATATCTCCGACATAGCTGCGGCCGAAAAAAGATACTGCAAGAACGGGACCGACGACGACTGAAGAGAATCGTTCAACGTGACAGAAGTACAACCCTTCCGCAAATTTCTGCAGATGTCAGTGCTGGGCCATCAACAAGTGTCAGGGTGTGAGCCATTCAATGAAACACCGTCGAATCGTCGATACGAGTTTTTCGGAGCCGAAGGCCCACTCGTGCACCCTTAATCACTGCACGACTCAAAGCTTTACGTCTCGCCTGGGCCCGTCAACACCGATATTGGACTGTTGATGACTGGGAACATGTTGCCTGGTCGGACGAGTCTCGCTTCAAGTTGTATGGAGGGAATGGACACGTTCGGGTATGGAGACAACCTCTTGAATCCATGGATCCTGCATGTCAGTAGGGAACTGGTGGCCGGCGGAAGTGTTTAAATTCAGAACAGTGTTGCTGAAGCCACTTTCTGGCCACTGGAATGGCCAGAACCTGGTGGAGGCTCTGAAATTATGTCAAGGTCATGTGCAGTTGGAGTGATCTGGGACTCCTGAAACGTCTAGTTACGACTCTGACAGGTGACACGCACGTAAGCATCCTGTCTGATCACCTGCTTCCATTCATGTCCATTGTGCATTCAGACGGAGTTGGGCAATTCCAGTACAACAGTACGACACCCCACACGTCGAGAATTGCCACAGAGTGGCTTCAGAAACACTCTTCTGAGTTTAAACACTTCCGCTGGCTTCCAAACTCCTCAGACATCAACATTATTAAGCACATCTGGTATGCCTTACAATGTACTGTTCAGAAGAGATCTCCACCCCCTTGTTATTTTACGAATTTACGGACTGCCCTGTGGTATTCTTGGTATCAGTTGCCTCCAAAACTAATTCAGGCATCAGCTGAGTCCAGGCCACGTCGTGTTGCGGCACTTGTGTGTGCCCGCGGGGGCCCTATACGATATTAGGCAGGTGTACCAGCTTCTATGACACTTCAGTGTATGTTACTAAAGCTGGATAGTGTAATTCATAGATCAGGAACCAAATACGATACAATCAGACACATGAGGGAAAGTAAATACAAAGAAAACAACAGATATGGGTCGGGTTGGATAATTCCAAGCAGTTTTATGTATTGTGCATAAGTGTCTGTTATGTTACGCCAAAACCAACATATATTACGTAGAATTTAAGTTATCTTTCTTCTGAAGCGAACGATTAGGAATAGTTCGAGCGGTAACAATAGATTAAGAAATTATAAAAAGAGCGGCGAGTTCAATAGAGCTACATCACAATGGGTCACGAGAGGGTGTTAAGTCGCAATGTGGCGAGAACAAGGGGGTACTTTGTTCCACGACAAAGAAGAGTTCATTCTTCACGCTACATGCTGCTTCTTTGGACTGAATTCTGCACACATGGTACCTACTAATTAGCGCTCCGTGTCTCAGTTTGAAAAAATGGAACCATTATAGGATGACTTTGTTGTCCATCTGTCTATCTGTTTGTCTGTCTGTTCGAGTGTTGAGAACCCTTTTTCTCAGTAACGAGTAGACGTATAAGGTTCAAATTTGTGTCACCTATTGAGGTCTATGATGGTGGTGTAAAATCTTTAAGGGTCTAAGTCAATTTAATAAAAAGACACGTCAAAACCTATACAATACTTCTCGCTGACCTTGAACCATGAAATTTGGCGAGAAGCAATTTGGCGAGAAGCAAGATTAAATAGTATAAGCAAAAGAAAAAATCCGAAAACTGTTAATTTGTAATTATGTAACACGAAAAAATATTTTTTGTCAGTCTGTCTGCTCGATTGCCCATCTGCTAACACACTTTTTCTCTAGAACAGTGTGGCGTATCAAGTTCCAATTTGTGTCAATACTATTGTGACATTCTACTATGGTCCGCAGCTCGTGGTCTCGCGGTAGCGTTCTCGCTTCCCGAGCACGGGGTCCCGGGTTCGATTCCCGGCGGGGTCAGAGATTTTCTCTGCCTCGTGATGACTGGGTGTTGTGTGTTGTCCTTAGGTTAGTTAGGTTTAAGTAGTTCTAAGTTCTAGGGGACTGATGACCATAGCTGTTAAGTCCCATAGTGCTCAGAGCCATTTGAACCATTCTACTACCCCATCGAGGTGTAAAAATTATAAGCAACACAATCAAATGGTAACGGCTGTTTGTTTGACATTCTGATACTCGAAAACTCACTGAACACATATGGGGTGCTTCCCGTTGATCTAGAATCACGAAATTTGGCAAGAAGCAAGGTTTCACAGCACAAGGAAAGGAAAAAAGTCCGAAAACAGTTGATTTGTAATTATGTATCGCGAAACTAGTTTTTGGTCATTTTTTAACAGTTTGAGTGTGTATCTGTTAAGAACTCTTTTTCTCAGGGAATGGTTCAACTTTATGTCAGATTTTAAAATCTATGCTCCCTTAGCGGTGCAAAAATTTTAAGTCTCTATGTCAAACCAATCAAAAGATTCGGCCAGTTATGTGACATACTTTAAAAGTCGCAAACTGACTCCTCAAAACCTGTGGACTACTTCCCTTTGACCTAGAATCATGAACTTTAGCAAGAAGCAAGTAGCTTTCACAGTTCATATAAAGGAAAACATCCAAAAATTGTTGCTTTGTAATTATGTCGCACGAAAAATATATTTTATCATTTTTTACCAGTCTTTTAAGACCTATTTTTCTCTAGAACAGGTAGGTGTAACAAGTTCGAATTTACGTCATGTACTGAATTGTGAGGTCCCTTGTCGATGTGCCGGCCGAAGTGGCCGTGCGGTTAAAGGCGCTGCAGTCTGGAACCGCGAGACCGCTACGGTCGCAGGTTCGAATCCTGCCTCGGGCATGGATGTTTGTGATGTCCTTAGGTTAGTTAGGTTTAACTAGTTCTAAGTTCTAGGGGACTAATGACCTCAGCGGTTGAGTCCCATAGTGCTCAGAGCCATTTGAACCTTGTCGATGTAAAAAATTTAAGCGTTTCAGTCAATGTCGTCAAAAGATTCGGTGATTTATGTCACATATTTCGAAACTCGCAAACTCACTCATCAAAACCCATACGGTACTTCCCATTGACGTAGAATCACGAAATTCGGCGAGAAGCAAGGTTTCATTGTAGAAGAAAAGTAAATAAATCTGACTTGTTAAACTGTAATTATATCACACAGAAATAATTTTTTGCCATTTGAACGTACATTGCACTCATCATCAGTCAGAAGTATAATACATGAACATTACTGCATGCAAACATAAAATGTAAGTTTTACTAGTATTTTATTAAGTAAGTAAAAGAGTGTTTTATTAAATTTTCTCTCTCTATGTGTGTATACTGAAGCCGCCTGTTCGCTTCCTTTTGGTTGTCCCGGCAAGACTGAGGAACTACTGTAGAGATTTGCAATTCCCGTGGCGAATATCTTGCCAGTATCGATATTGATGACAGGCAAAAATCTTTGAAATTCTTGATTCCCAGGTTGGATGAACTATTTATACACGTAATTAAGTTTGTGCGGAACCCTCAGAATGTGAATCCTAGTCATACTTGCCCATTTTTTTCATCTTCCCCTTTCGTCAGATGAAAAAAAAAAAAAAAAAAAACCTGGCGTGGCAGGCATTTCAGTGACAGCGACGAGGCGATTTGCGAGGTGCGATGTGTCCTGAACAACTAATATGCTGGGTTCTACAAACAAAGTCTCGGCCAAGCCATACATCGTTGGGAATAATGTCTCTGACGGGTGAAGTTGTAGAGAAGACTGACACCAAGAATCGTGAGCGCTGCGTGATAATGAAAAGATAACGACTACCCCTCATACGTTGTGTTTTGTCAGCTACGCGCTTGTAAACAGAACACAGATGATCGTCGCGAAATTCTCCAATGGTTTTTATTTTGCATTAGAGTGATACATAAAAATTTCAGTGGAACTGAATTACTACGTGCTTCAGGAGAGAGGCAGTGATACATAATTTCAATTCTCATGTCCGTCGCTACAGCTACCTTTTCTCTCGTAGCAGATGCCACTCTGGCGAGTGATTTTTATTTTCCATTCGGTATCCGGCTGGGCGACTGCCGCTTGTGGGTTTATTGTCTGCTTGAAATGCTACCAAATTCCGCCTGCATCGGCGCGCTCATCCGGCATTAACCCCCTGTACGTCTGCGCCGCCGCCGCCGCCGCCCCTGTCCTCTCACTGCAAGCGGGCAGCGGCGCTCCTGGCGCAAGATTAATCCCACAATAAATATGGCGGCAGTTAATCCTCTTGGCAGCTCCTTGACGTCTGTAATCCGGGGCTGGCCAGCGCGCACCTGATGCCGACTACCCCCCCCCCCCCCCCCCCCCACCGTCAACCGCTACACTGCTGGTCGCTGTGCTGTACTTGCTCCCCTAGCATTCGACCCTCTCACACCCCCCACCAGGAACACGTCTGGGGGCCGGGCCGCATCGGTTTAATAATTACGATCTTCCATTAGCCGGCTCAGGTAACGGAGAATTAGCGTCGTTTTGGGGACGCTGGCAATCCGGAGGGTGAGACGACGATGCGAAAGGGTGGACGGCGTGGTATCGAGGTCATGACTCCCCCGGGACTAGAGGGTGAATGACCACAAATAAACAGCGCGAGGTAACAGCTAACGAGATGATGGACAAAATTTTGGGAAATTTTTAACTTTCACGACGTATAGTGCCCCGATATGCAGCTCTCCGCATTCACGAGAACGTGAATAAAACAGTTTGCAGAGTTTTTCAATTACCTACATGTAACTACAACGGGAGGGAGCTGCCAAAAGGGAGACCCACTCACATGGGGTGGACGACTCTTCAATCTACAGCGACGAATTTGTGGCAACGACGAGGAGAGGAAAACGCAGTATATACATATTCCGTACGTATGATATTACAGAGTTTTCGTACTGTCATCACGCACTCAAAAGGCTAAGCCCTCACTACTTACCAACACAACATTTCCTTCTGCAAGTACTGTACACTGTCATGAAAGTACTGGTTAATTTCATACCGTAAGTCGGACAGCATCTCCGACCAACAATCTGGGTTCGAGTACAGGACTCACTACAGAGCGAGAGATTATATCGACCCATACCAGTTAACGATATGAGGATGCACTATGCAAATCACATACTCTCTCCCTGCTGTAGAATCTGGATGAATAAGAGGGAGGAGCTAAAATTGCAGCTGTAATCCGGAATATACACTCATGCTCATAAATTAAGGGTAATTGCAGAATGTTGTGCCACACAACGTGGCACTACACAAAACTGGCGCTAATAGCATAGGCACATAGGGAACACACACGACACAGATCTGTAAGTCCACGGTATTGGTGATAAGTTGAGGAAACCGTCCCGAAACGACGTGCTACAAAATGCCGTTATTTCCAGCGCATGTATCCCAACATCAATATGGGATATGATCACCATGCACACGTACACAGGTCGTGCAACGGGTTGGCATACTCTGGATCAGGTGGTCGAGTAGCTGATGGGGTATAGCCTCCCATTCTTGCATGAGTGCCTGTCGCAGCTCCTGAAGTGTCCTAGAGGTTTGAAGATGTGCAGCGATACGTCGACCGCAGCATTCCAGACGTGCTCGATGGGGTTTAGGTCTGGAGAACAGGCAGGCCATTCATTTCACCTGATATCCTGTTTCCAGGTACTCCTCCACGATGGCAGTTCGGTGGGGCCTTGCGTTATCATCCATCAGGAGGAAGGTGGGACCCACTGCACCCCTGAAAAGGCGGACGTATTGGTGCAAAATGGCGTCTCGATACACCTGACCTGCTACAGTTCCTCTGTCAAAGACATGCAGGGGTGTACGTGCACCAACCATAATCCCACCCCACACCATCAAACCACTACCTCCATACATGTCCCTTTCAAGGACATTATGGGGTTGGTATCCGGTTCCTGGTTCACGCCAGATGAAAACTCGGCGAGAATCACTGTTCACATTATACTTGGACTCGTCCGTGAACATAACCTGGGACCACGGTTCCAATGACCATGTACTGTGTTCTTGACACCAGGCTTTACGAACTTTCCTGTGACCAGGGGTCAGTGGAATGCATCTTGCCGGTCTCTGGGCGAATAAACCATGTCTCTTCAGTCGTCTGTAGACTGTGTGTCTGGAGACAGTCTGGAGACAACTGTTCCAGTGGCGGTAAGGTCCAGAGGAAGGCTATCTGCAGTACTTCGTGGCCGTCTGTGGGCACTGATAGTGAGATATCGGTCTTGTGGTGTTGTACACTGTGGACGTCCCGTACCGCAGCGCCTGGATACATTTCCTGTCTACTGGAATCGTTGCCATAATCTTGAGATGACACTCTGTGGCACACAGAGGGCCCGTGCTACGACCTGCTGTGTTTGGCCAGCCTCCAGTGGCCCTAGTGTTCTACACTTGATAACGTCATCAATGTGAGCTCTTTGAGCCATTAGCACGTGTGAAAAAGTCTGCACACTTACTCGCTGCACCGTACTCTGACATGCACCAACACACCTCTACGTATGTGGACTGCTGCCAGCGCCTCCGTGCGACGACCGCAGGTCAAATGCACCGCAGGGTCATACACCGAGGTGATTTAAACCCGCAAAGCGCCCACCGGAGCGTTGTTTCACCATGTATCAGCATTATCCTTAACTTATGAGCATGTGTGTAGTTTTAGCATACAAGAAAATTTGTCTCCAAATTGTCCGCACTCAGAAGGATGGCTTGCTCTGACTCTGAGAGAAGAATCGTCTTTATACACTGAAGAGACGAAAGTCGTGGGATACTACCTAACATCGTGTCGGGCCTCCTTTTGCCTGGCCTAGAGTAGTACCTCTACGTCGAAAGGATTGAAAAAGTCGTTGGAATCCCCATGAAGAAGTAGTATTTAGTCATGCTGTCGTGCGTAATTTTGAAAGTGTTGCCAGTTCAGGATTTTATTTGCCATAAATATTCAACGGCATTCATGTTGGGCGATCTGGATGGCCAAATCATTCGCTCGAATTGTCCAGAACGTTCTTCAAACCAATGGTGAACAATTGTGGTCATGTGCATGGCGCATTGTCGTCCATAAAAATCCCATCGATGTTTCGGAACATGAAATCCATCAATGGGAGCAGAATGTAATCATTTCCAGTCAGTGATCTGTTCAGTTAGACCACACGACCCAGTCCATTCCAGCGCCATTATGGAGCCACCACCAGCTTGCACAGTGCCTTTTAAACAACTTGGGTCTATGGCTTCGGGCGTCTGCGCCACACTGAAACCGTACCATCTGCTTTTACCTACTGAAATGGGGAATCGTCTGACCAGGCCACGATTTCTCAGTCGTCTAGGGTTCAACTGTTGTGGTCACCAGCCCAGGTGAGGAGCTACAAGCGATGTCGTGCTGTCAGCAAAGGCACGCGCGTCGGTCGTCTGCTGCCACCGCCTCTTAGCGCCAAATTTCGCCGCACTCTCCTAACTGATAAGTTCGTTGTACGTCCCACACTCATTTATGCCGTTATTTCATGAAGTGGTGCTTGTCTGTTAGCACTAACAACTGTACGCATACGCCGCTGCTCTCGGTCGTTAAGTGAAGCCCGTCGGCCACTGCGTGGTCCGTGGTGCGAGGTAACGCTTGACATTTGGTATTTTTGGCACACTCTTCACACTGTGGCTCTCTGAATACTAAATTCCGAACCGGTTTCAGAAATGCAATGTCCCATGCTTCTAGCTCCTACTACCATTACGCACTCAAAGTCTGTTAAATATCGCAGTGCGGCCGTAATCACGTCGGAAACCTTTCAACATGAATCACACGAGTACAGTTCACAGCTCCGCCAGTGCACTGCCCTTGTATACCTTCTGCATGCGATAGTATCGGTGTCTGCATATCTACATGTCGCTATCCCACGACATTTGTCAGAGTATTTACATGGATATGCAGCATTCATCGACGAACTTAACTCATTAAATCTTCTCGGGTCAACAAGTGAACACAAGATTCGTACGTTTCCACAAATTATCTTCATGTGCCCGTAATTTCAGCTGAGGACAGCAAGAAAGAAGGTAAAATACGAAGGTTAACTGTGTTATAAGGATCTTTGCTCGTACGTTTCCACAAATAATCTTCATGTACCCGTAGTTTCAAGTGAAGACGGCAAGAAAGAAGGTGAAATACAGTAGGAAATGGTGTTATAAGGAGCTTTGCTGCGATTCATCAGTTATGTTTCGAGTATTGGTGTACTATTCCAGTAAATTCGCATAATTTCCTCCGAGACAGCATAAACACTGCCGACAGGATGTTCCCACGATTTTAAAATTACTTCACGCCCGCTACGGGAAATCAAAGAGAGCCCTTTCGACAGTCCGGAGCGTGGCTGCTCGGCCGACAGCACGTTGGGGCCACGTGTGGCGCGGGCGTGTCGTGCGGCGTGCCTTTCTTATCGAACGACCGTCCGCTCCCAGCGGAGTTTAAACACGCGAAATGAATTTCTTTTTTCCTTATCGCCGCATTAAATGTCAGTCTTTGAGATAAAATTTGATGGATTAAATTTTATCCTTTGTACGTGCTTCTACACAGAGGGAGTACAGTTGCACGAGTCTCACACGGAAATTAATGAGTAACAGTCTTACAGAGTAATATCATCGAATCTAGAAAATAATTAAGTGTACATAAATCACTGATCTAGTGTCACCCGCTACTTCTTTCACAATCTCGGTTGGTAGATACAAAATAAATATTTTCTTTTGCGTCATTGAATTTATTTTAACGAATATCATTTATTTATTTAGCGTATGGCTAATACAGACATATCATGAAATTAAATTACATACACATATGTACATATTGACACACAAGAAACTTAAGTTGGTCTTTACAACTGAATATCTAGTCCTTCAATCCAGCGCACTGCATCTGGAGTTGCTAGCAGGAAGTCCTCTTTGGCGGCGTGATAGGCTCGAATCCTGCACTCACTGACAATGTGGTGAAGAGTCTGGTACGGAGCCCCGCAGTCACAGGCTGGATCAGGCAGCTTCTTCCACAAACCTGCATCGGCCATGGCCGGTACAGCTTCTGTTGAGAGTAGTCCAGGTCTTGCGTGGTAGGTCGAATCCACTTGGAAGTTTAGCACCTGAGAAGATGTTATGCAGGTGCACACCTGTCACTGCTTCCCAGGGACCTTTCCATTCTTCAAGAGGTTTGAAATCCGTAGCAACCATGTTAGCAGCATCGCACAGAGTTAGATGACGTGATACCAGTCGCTTACGATTTAAAAGTGGCAGGTCGCTATGCACGGGTAGGTCAGAATTCCTGCAGATCTTGTGGAATTCTCTCAAAAGGGTAGTACATCTGCGTAGATCAGGAGGCATTGTACCAGTTAACAGTGGAAGTCAATAAACTGGTTAGATCTGATTCAAAAAAATGGTTCAACTGGCTCTGAGCACTATGGGACTTAACATCTCAAGTCATCAGTCCCCTAGAACTTAGAACTACTTAAACCTAACTAACCCAAGAACATCACACCCATCCATGCCCGAAGCAGGATTCGAACCTGCGACCGTAGCAGTCGCGCGGTTCCAGACTGAAGCTCCTAGAACCGCATGGCCACCGCGGCCGGCGGTTAGATCTGATTGCGCCAGATATTATGCGCATTGTCGTATTCAGCTGGGTGTCAACAAGCCTTGTATGATGACTGTTCATCCAATACTCAGCACTTGAGTACACCAAACCCAGAGCTGAAGGTCGCAGGGTGGTTGCTGAAGATCCCCAGATAGTTCCGCATAGGTTATGGAGGATGTTGTATCGAGACCTCAACTTTTGAGCTAAATTAAGTAGGTGTTGTTTGAACCATTAGTGTACGATCCAGGATGACACCAAGATATTTTGGGTTTCAATTATGACGAAGAATTCTGCCTCTGAAACTTACTTCCAGTTTTACGTTCGCCAACCGGTTACTTAGATGGAAGCAACACACTTCTGTTTTACTCACACTGGGTTGGAGTATCCAGAAATAATTATCTAATGCAGACAGGTCATCGGCATAGCAGTATTTTCTGGACGAAGTGTGAGGTAGATCAGATAGGTATACGTTCAACAGCAATGGTAACAGAACTGATACTTGAGGCAATCCGTTGCTCAGCTTCCTCTCCTTACTTATGTTGCTTCCAGTGATTACCTGGAACTTACGATCGCTTAGCATTCTGTTAATCAGTCGAGCCATTAATCTGCAGGGTATGATGCGGAGAAATTTGTAGATAAGGCCTTCGCTCCACACAGTGTCGAAGGCGGTAGGCAGGCAGACTGTCCATAGGATCTCCTTGCAATGACATATCAACTAAATAGCAGTTGTTTAACGAATAAATTACAGCTGTTTAAATAGAAATATGTCAAACAGCTTAAAAATTCAGAGGCGGAAATACTATAAACGATAACATCACAGAGTTCAAAATTTGTTGCGACAGAGAACGGCATTGCGCTTGTTGAAAGCATAGCTGAAATATTGAAAAGTATCAGTGTAAACTATACTGTTTTGGAACTGATAATATGACACAATACATCGCAGAAAATGTCTGCAGCTGTGTAAGTTCGTGTCTTCCGGATACCATGGCTATATAACGAAGCGTCAAGACACCAAAAAAACGGTTGGCTCACAAATCGTTTGAAGATATCGGAAATAAGGAGAGTAATTATTTTTAGGACTGCATCGAGTAACGGAAACTGGGTATACTTATATCCGTGTTGTAAAATACCAGAGTATTCATGCTAGGAAACGAGAGTACCGTAAAAAAGTATCGTAACAATGTAATACTGTCGTCTCGTTAATAGATATCATGATCCTCGTCACATTTTCATTGTATACGCTCCCGTCAAGTCTACAGTGCAAATATGTTATCTGCGATGTGAATATTTTCGTTGCTTGAGACGAGTCATACTTTGAATCGTGCACCATCACCATCATCAATAGCAATGTATATTGTGATTATACTGCTTTCAGAGATGTGTCCCTTGCATCTGACAGTCTGCCTGTAGTTGGAGGAATGCAAAGGGAAATTTGATTCCTTCTCGCTCTCTTCGTCCATTACATACCACTAACAAGGCCAACATGAGGAGGTGCAGAGGACAGCATTTACTCGTGTTAATGAATGAAGACAGGCACTTCCCGTTTTTTGCTGATCATACTAAATGCAGCGCGAGTGAGAGGGAACCGTCACCCATGCCATCTCTTTCGCCAAATTATCAGTCAGTACACAGCTGTCAAATGCTGTACTTTTACAGTACCTGCAGAGTAGCAGGTAAATGACCAGTGCATTTATTTAGAGCATTAAAATTCGTGAGAATTCCGACAGATTATGTTACAAGACTATCTAAAGACAAGCGTGATCTAACATTTTAGTGTCGTCAGCTTAAATTTTGTACTCTTTCGTAATGCCGTGTTCCCTTATAATAAACAGGTCGTTTGATTTCCACAACGTTCTGTTTCACGGCTTTGGCGACGGTTCCGAGTTACAGGGAACATTTGTCGTGAGTTTTTTTCAACGAGTTTCTGCTACGGGCCCGTCTGCTATTTGACATACATAGTAGGAACAGTAGTCGTGTAGATTTAATCATCCCCTCTGAAATAAAATCAAGCTGCGAATGATGGAGTTACTCCTTATCTACATACTCTCTCTTTGTCCGGAAACAATTATTCTTTGGATGAGAACTTGGTTGTAGAATTCTGAATTTTGGCTGTTTTGCAGATGTTCGACCTCGAAAATCTCCTCTTCGTCACTCCGGAAATGATTGCCACACAATGGAGCAATCATTCGAGGAAAGAGGAAGAAGCCACAATATACCATTTCAAAGAATATAGGTAAAGATGGAGCATGGGAGAAGGGGATGACAGCTCAAAGAAACTGCATGTGACGTTGAGCTCTGTAGCGTCGGTGAATGACATTTCCGGGCGTGGGTTCCTGTTCAAAATGTTATGTACTCACTCCCCTCTACAATTTCCAGAAGTCCGTAACTTGCGAACACCTTATATATTGACAAAATATTCTATCGGGTAGGGTGTTAACTAACATGCAGAAAACAGGACATAGTTCTGCCTGACTTTCGCTGTAGCATATAAGACTGCTACCATAGAAACATTACCTATGTTGAGAAGGTGAGAAACGTTGCTAATTCCCACACAGAGCTGAGAATCGTTTTCATGCTTGATACTTCAACCCAGAGAAGTACGTCTCTTTGTTCATTCATAGTGTCCCACAACATTTTACGAAGACATCTTCAGCATGGATGTTTACATACAAATAAGACAGGACGACAAAAATGGATCAGTAGATGAGGTGTCAGAATGAGGTACTTGGTAATGTGCGTAGAAATTTAAGCTTTTACGTAGTTAAGTTTTATTTAAGATGATGGACGTTTTTTTACTATTTGTCTTGACTGTTACTGTGCTCGTTGCACCTGAATTATATTTGGTACTTCCTACATGAAAGATTCGTTAGGGGTGCTAGTGTCGACAATGGTACGAAGTAGTCACTCGTACGCGACATACATCGCTGGTAACATGGAATTTACTGCGAGTTGAGCGCACTTTTCCAGAAGGAGGCATTGTCTTATTGTTGGGTTCAACAATGTCCAAGCGCTACCTCCGTTGTACGAGGCGAGGTCGGTCGATAACGATTTGCATGGAACGTGCGGTTAGTTACAGATAAAAGATTTGTAAGGCTGCCGTGACCTGTTAGAGCGTCATGGTTCAATCTGGGAAAGCAACACAGCAATTACAAACTTCAGTGTGAAAAGGGAACAAAATATAAGTGCTAATATGAACAGTAGTATACCAGCTATTTTTTTAGTGTTGTTGTTGTTGTTGTGGTATTCAGTCCTGAGACTGGTTTGATGCAGCTCTCTGTGCTACCATATCCTGTGCAAGTTTCTTCATCTCGCAGTACTTACTGCAACCTACATCTTTATGAATCTGCTTAGTGTATTCATCTCTTGGTCTCCCTCTACGATCTTTATCCTCCACGCTGCCCTCCAATGCTAAATTTGTGATCCCTTGATGCCTCATAACATGTCCTACCAACCGGTCCCTACTTCTCGTCAAGTTGTGCCACAAACTCCTTTCTCCCCAATTCTATTCAATACCTTATTAGTTATGTGATCTACCCACCTAATTTTCAGCGTTCTTCTGTAGCACCACATTTCGAAAGCTTCTATTCTCTTCCAATCCAAACTATTTATCGCCCATGTTTCACTTCCATACATGGCTACACTCCATACAAATACTTTCAGAAACGACTTCCTGACACTTAAATCTATACTCGATGTTAACAAATTTCTCTTCTTCAGAAACGCTTTCCTTGCCATTGCCAGTCTACATTTTATATCTTCTCTACTTCGAAGATCATCAGTTATTTTGCTCCCCAAATAGCAAAACCTCTTTACCACTTTAAGTGTCTAATTTCCCAATCTAATTCTCTCAGCATCACCCGACTTAATTCGACTACATTCTATTATCCTCGTTTTTCTTTTGGTAATCTTCATCTTATATCCTCCTTTCAGACACTGACCATTCTGTTCAACTGCTCTTCCAAGTCCTTTGCTGTCTCTGACAGAATTACAATGTCATCGGCGAACTTCAAAGTTTTTATTTCTTCTCCATGGATTCTAATACCTACTCCGAATTTTTCTTTTGTTTCCTTTACTGCTTGCTCAATATACAGATTGAATAACATAGGGGAGAGGCTACAACCCTGTCTCACTCCCTTCCCAACCACTGCTTCCCTTTCATGTCCCTCGACTCTTATAACTGCCATCTGGTTTCTGTACAAATTGTAAATAGCCTTTCGCTCCCAGTATTTTACACCTGCCACATTTAGAATTTGAAAGGGAGTCTTCCACACAACATTGGCAAAAGCTTTCTCTAAGTCTATAAATACTAGAAACGTAGGTTTGCCTTTCCTTAATCTTTCTTCTAAGATAAGTCGTAAGGTTATTGCCTCACGTGTTCTAATATTTCTTCGGAATCCAAACTGATCTTCCCAGAGGTCGGCTTCTACCAGTTTTTCCATTCGTCTGTAAAGAATTCGTGTTAGTATTTTGCAGCTGTGACTTATTAAACTGATAGTTCGATAATTTTCACATCTGTCAACACCTGCTTTTTTTGGATTGGAATTATTATATTCTTCTCGAAGTCTGAGGGTATTTCGCCTGTCTCATACATCTTGCTCACCAGATGGTAGAGTTTTGTCAGGACTGGCTCTCCCAAGGCCATCAGTAGCTCTAATGGATAGTTGTCTCCTCCCGGCGCCTTGTTTCGGCCTAGGTCTTTCAGTGCTCTGTCAAACTCTTCACGCAGTTTCGTATCTCCCATTTCATCTTCTTCTACATCCTCTTCCATTTCCATAATATTGTCATCAAGTACATCGCCCTTGTATAGACCCTCTATATACTCCTTCCACCTTTCTGCTTTCCCTTCTTTGCTTAGAACTGGGTTCCCATCTGAGCTCTTGATATTGATACAACTGGTTCTCTTTTCTCCAAAGGTCTCTTTAATTTTCCTATCTTACCCCTAGGGAGATAAGCCTCTACATCCTTACATTTGTCCTCTAGCCATCACTGCTTAGCCATTTTGCACTTCCTGTCGATCTCATTTTTGAGACGTTTGTATTCCTTTTTGCCTGCTTCATTTACTGCATTTTTATATTTTCTCCTTTCATCAATTAAATTCAATATTTCTTCTGTTACCCAAGGATTTCTACTAGCCCTCGTCTTTTTACCTACTTGATCCTCTGCTGCCTTCACTACTTCATCCCTCAGAGCTACCCATTCCTCTTCTACTGTACTACTTTCCCCCATTGCTGTCAATTGTTCCCTTATGCTCTCCCTGAATCTCTGTACATTCTCTGGTTTAGTCAGTTTATCCAGGTCCCATCTCCTTAAATTCCCACCTTTTTGCTGTTTCTTCAGTTTTAATCTACAGGTCATAACCAATAGATTGTGGCCAGAGTCCACATCTGCCCCTGGAAATGTCTTACAATTTAAAACCTGGTTCCTAAATGTCTTACCATTATATAATCTATCTGATACCTTTTAGTATATCCGGGGTTCTTCCATGTATACAACCTTCTTTTTTGATTCTTGAACCAAGTGTTAGTTATGATTAAGTTATACTCTGTACAAAATTCTACCAGACGGCTTCCTCTTTCATTTCTTCCCCCCAATCCATATTTACCTACTATGTTTCCTTCTCTCCCTTTTCCTACTCTCGAATTCCAGTCACCCACGACTATTAAATTTTCGTCTCCCTTCACTACCTGAATAATTTCCTTTATCTCATCACACATTTCATCAATTTCTTCATCATCTGCAGAGCCAGTTGACATATAAACTTGTACTACTGTAGTAGGCGTGGGCTTCGCGTCTATCTTGGCCACAATAATGCGTTCACTATGCTGTTTGTAGTAGCTTACCCGCACTCCTATTTTTTTTATTCATTATTAAACCTACTCCTGCATTACCCCTATTTGATTTTGTATTTATGACCCTGTATTCACCTGACCAAAAGTCTTGTTCCTGCTGCCACCGTACTTTACTAATTCCCACTATATCTAACTTTAACCTATCCATTTCCCTATTTAAATTTTCTAACCTACCTGCTCGATTAAGGGATCTGACATTCCACGCTCCGATCCGTAGAACGCCAGTTTTCTTTTTCCTAGTAACGACGTCCTCTTGAGTAGTCCCCGCCGGAAGATCCGAATGGGGGACTATTTTACCTCCGGAATATTTTACCCAAGGGGACGCCATCATCATTTAACCATACAGTAGAGCTGCATGTCCTCGGGGAAAAATTACGGCTGTAGTTTCACTTTCCTTTCAGCCGTTCGCAGTACCAGCACAGCAAGGCCGTTTTGGTTATTGTTACAGGGCCAGAACAGTTAATCATCCAGACTGTTGCCCCTGAAACTACTGAAAAGGCTGCTGCCCCTCTTCAGGAACCACACGTTTGTCTGGCCTCTTAGTAGATACTTTTTTAGTGAGGAGACAAGAAAACCTAATCAGTGATTATTGAGGGTCGGGTCGGGGGAGTGGGGCGGAGGGGGGTGCGGGCAGATCTTTTCCCTGTTCGCTGATTTCACTTACTATGAGTTGGACATTCGTCTCTCAGCAATGCAGTTTCGGGGAAGATGTGCCAAGCAAGCAGTGCTACCTTGTTCCACAAAAAAACACAGTTCCTTATTGTTAGAGTCATTAATATGAGTTCACTTTTATAGGTATCGCTTCTTGGAAATGATTTTTTTTCTTTTAATTTTGAAACAAACAACGTACAGTTGGAAACACGTTAATTCTACATTGAATATAATTATAAACAACATTTCAGATCTCCTGTAGACCGCAGTATCAATCGCTTATTGTTTCCTCTTATTATTATAATTATTATTATTATCATTATCACAGTTTTACAGGCACTGTACTTCGTATCTTAATGGAAAGTGGAAAAAACCGTTTCATTTTGGATCTTTTTATAATTTAGAAATTTACATTCAATTTTTGAACGTAGTTTTTCTTGCGTATCACTTCAGGAAACAAATCCTTTCACAATATATTTGAGATTAATAGTGTCAGCCCTGTCTTGATGAACACGATGGAGGAGTTGAGTGTCGACTGTGCCACTGTTTATCTGAGGCAAGTTTTAAGTCGTCGCAAGGCGCTGATTCCCCTCACAGGGAATGGTGACGATACTGGAACTGTCATATTGAGAAAGATCAGGCGAATAACTGATTGAAATAGTTATTCAACCTTATCCAGTTAAGTAACACGTTGTCTTCCAATAGAAGGTGTAAGTCATGGTTGCACACGAGTACTAATGGGTGACAGCATTGCGGCCTGTGGATAAATCTGCTGTGTGTACTCCAAGCAATTTTTCCAAACGTTTTGTAGATGGAGGGTAGTATTTGGGGGAAAGTAAGAATTGTCTCTTCAAGATGGGATATTCACTTTATATTTTCTTGGTTGATCCTTCGATCAGACTCATGTAGAAAGAGAACAGAATTTTCAAACACATCCTTACATCTTCGTTCATGAGATGGTACATCGGGAATAGAAATGTTTCTATGTGTATCAATCCTGTTGGCATCTTTCTTGACGGTGAGGTATTGGTCTGTCAGGTTCTTAGAATAATATTTGGCTTTCTATAAAGCATACAAAATGCTTCCCCAATGCTTACATTTGCAACAGCTATTATGGAACGGTTGCACAACCGATTAAACACAAACTACCCCAATTTTTCTTCGCGGATACCCATGATCGGGCGGGACAGAACCTAGTTGGAGTTACAAGACGTTTAACATATGCTAATACATAGTAGCTTCAACAGTTTGAGAGTTTAATTCAGTCGCGCGAAAACTCAAGTCAATAAAAATATGAATCACATATTTTCAGCATAACATTTATTGCTGACGCTAACTGTGGACCATTTACTCCTACACCTGTATCAAGGAAACATCACCAACATGATCTCGTGGTTAACGGAGAATAACGCACACTAGCATGATATCAGCCCCAGTAATCGAACCCGCACGAAAATTTTGACCGTAATTTTGATGCAACGCAGTTACTTCTGAATGTCCAGTTTTTCAATTTCGCGCATGCCCTTTGTTTATGAGTCGCTCTGTCAGTTTGCAGCCGCCTAACGTTCGAGCGCGATATATTGTACAGCGCAGTTGAATGAGAGCCCTCCTGTAGAATGTTGACGGCGAGATAAGAAGGGCTCACGTCTGCCGAACGTGTTATGAAACCTTGTTCGCCAACACGTCGCTCTACGCGACAAGTTCTCGGACATGAACATTCCATATTATGCCTAAAAATCACAATGAATAAACATAAGCAACTGAAGAATTACAATGAAGATCCAAAGAAATTAGTACACCTGCTTACTATGGTGTAGGGCCTCCTCGAGCACGCAGAAGTGCCGCAAGACGACGTGGCATGGACTCGACTAATTGCTGGGGTAGTGCTGGAGGGAACTGGCACCATCAATCCTGCAGGGCTGTCCATAGATCCGTCAGGGTACGAGAGGGTGTAGATCTCTTCTGAACAGCACGTTGCAAGGCATCCCAAATAAGCTCAATAATGTTCATGTCTGGGGAGTCTGGTGGCCATCGGAGGTGTTTAAACTCAGAAGACTCTTTCTGGTGCCAATCTGTAGCAGTTCCGGACGTCTGCGGTGTCGAACTGTCCTGCTGGAATTTCCTCCCAAGTCCGTTGGAATGCACAATGGAAATGGATGGGTGCAGGTGGTCAGACAGCATGCTTACGTACGTGTGACTTGTCAGAGTCGTATCTAGACGTATAAGAGGTCCCATATCACTCCATCTCCACCTGCTCCACAACATTACAGAGCCTCCACCAGCTTAAACGGTGCCTTGCTGACATGCAGGGTTCATGGATACATGAAGTTGTCTCCATACCGTACATGTCCATCCGCTCGATACAATTTGAAACGAAGCTCGTCCGACCAGGCAACATGTTTCCAGTCATCAACAGTCCGCCCAAGTGCAGTCATCAAAGATACATGAATGGGCCTTCGACTCAGAAAGCCTATATCGGATGAAGTTTCGTTGAATGCTTCGCGCGCTGACACTTCTTGATGGGCGAACGTTGAAAATGGCAGCAGTTTGCGGAAGGGCTGCACTTCTGTCACGTTGAACGATACTCTTCAGTTGTCGTTGGCCCCGTTCTTGCAGAATCTTTTTCCGGCCGCAGCGATGTCGGACATTTGATGTTTTACCGGATTTCTGATATTCACGGTACACTCGTGAAATGGTCGTATGGGAAAATCCCCACTTCATCGCTACCTCCGAAATGCTGCGTCCCATCGCTCGTGCGCCGATTGTAGCACCACGTTCAAACTCACTTAAATCTTGATAACCTGACATAGTAGCAGCAGTAACCCAGCTAACAACTGCGCCAGACACCTGCTGTCTCATTTAAGCGTTGCCGACCGCTGCACCTTATTCAGCCTGTTTACTTATCTCTGTATTTCAATACGCATACCATACCAATTTCTTTCGCACTTCAGTGTATTATAAAAGGGCGTTAATTTTCGATTTACAATTTAATCATGCCACTCACATTGAAGAATAACGCAGCTCCTTCACTTTAACAGTGCCAGCTTTCCAGTCCAAAGACTTCTTAACGATGCACTCATTCATTTCATTAATTTTCAATGTATCTGTGTATCGAGACATGAAAGATTTTAAGGGGAGCCAGAGGTGCCTATGCTGCCCATGTTAAAATCACTAAGTTTGAGGAACATTTATGAATAAACTACCAAATAGAAAAATTTGAATTTTTTTTACATATAGAGTGGTTTAGTAATGCAGCTATGACAGAGGGATTTTGGAGTATCTTTTCTAGTTTCCTTCCAATTATTTTTTTTATTAATGACCCAATTTTTTTACAAATACTTGCTTTATAATTAAACTGAAATGAAACTACTGAATATATTGCCAAATGGCTGTGTTACAATGTAAGTTTGACCACTAGGAGTGCTGTATAAAAATTTCATCTCTCTAGGTTGAGTGGATTTTGAGAAAATGTTCCTTATATTCGAAAAATTGTAATTGTCGGGAAATGGCTATCAAAGTTTCTCAATACATTCCTGCACTATAGGATGGATTATCAGGGTCTTCTTCTTCATCCTCCAAAAGCTTCTTCATCTGTCTTCTTTTCTGGCCTGTTGTTCCATCATACTTCATATGCCTTTCTGTTCTTTCTGCTCCTCTTATCCTTTCTCTGTCAATATTTCTTAGTGCTCGTACAGTGTTCACCCCAGCTGTAAATCCTAATGCCTTCAGAACTTCACACTTCACACTGTTCCCTTGGTTGTAGGTTGCTATTGCATCATAAATGCCAAATTGCAGTGTTTTTATGCTTACAAACACCCTTTTAGGGGTGTTTACGCTCTCATTAGGATTCTGCGTCTTTCCATGTAGACATTTGTGTAACAATTCTGGCTGTGCTAAGTCAAGAAAAATTGTTTTTATTCTTCCCTCCTCATTCTTGTACATACTGCATATTACCCGCTTTACACACGAAGTATAATACTACCAACAACAGGCGCAACACTGAACTAATTCGAAACGGTAAACAGCAAAGAGACGATGTTCCGCGCTCTTATTCATTGTAGTATCGCAAGTTGGTATTAGTGTTAATTTTCTTTTCCCTACGTTCTTCCTCATCTTATATACACGGTTCCTACAACGTGGCATCGTAACCAGCACAAAAGTGTACGACAACATTAAATGGAGCAAGATGTTCGAAATTCTGAGGAAAATAGGAGTAAGCTGTAAGGAAATACGGGTAATATTTGTCACAGAAAACAATGTTGCCAACCCTTGCATACTCGCTGTATGCGTAACATAAGGCGCTGTATGCGTAACAGGCCGAGAAAATCCCAAGCAGTTCGCCAGGAAGTCACGAGAGGGTGTTAGATGGATTCAGCGGCCGCCCATTTCCTCTGCAGGCGTGGGGGAAAATGGTAATGACTCCACTTCTAGGGCAAGTATAACAATAATTCAAAGTTTACATTAAAGCGGAATGTTCCAATTAATTTTCGGTAGCAAAAAAAAATCGTTATTTTTTTCGTTCTGACCACCTCCGGCTCCCCTTAAACCAAAGTGATTTCTATCCCCAGCTACAGGATGGAAACCGCGTAATTTGGTGCAATGAACAAAGGCTGTCGTTTGTTGGTTCATCGACATTATGAACACATACCTCTTAGCCACTCCGCTGTACGCACTTCGAGCTCTGGCATCAATTCGCTACAGTGAGGAGAAGGGAGTGACAGGCAACGGGGCCGTGAGAAATTTGAAAGCAGTACATTCAGATGTTCAGAACTGCGTATTATCAGAATATTATTATGGTCCAAACTTTCGCGCGTTACCAATTTCTGCTAATGTGCTTTTTTTCTCCGTAAAATACGAGGTCATATTAAAGATATTTCCTTGTAATTGCATATGGGGGGGGGGGGGGGGTGGAGAAAAGAAACAGGACCAAAATCATATCTCGCCCATCCTGACCTTTAAGTGGGGGTAGGGGGTCGGTGGGTTAACCCTCGGCACCCTCCCTACCCTTATGGTTGGTACGCCATTGAATAAGAGCACGGTTAGGTGTACCCATTGTCAGGATGTGGGTAACAAACGCAATAAACGAAGTACATCTAAAGATCTGTTATACTTTCAAGGTAACCTTTTTACGTAAGTTGAAGAACTGATAAGTTTAGTATTCGTTCATAAAAAAGACACTTTTTCGTTTTAGGTAACACAGATAGGTTTCGGACAAATCTTGTTATCTCTGTTAAGCATCCTTTGCTCAAGTCCGATCACTGCCAATAATAACTGTTTCTATTGAAGGGCTTATTTTAATAGCGGTACAAGTCCATTTTCTTCATTCTGAGATATAAAGTCCTAAGGTTAAATGAGCGCTGAAAAATCTGCAGTTGAGATACCATAAATATTCAAGGGTGAAAGTTAAATGAGCGCTGAAAAATCTGCAGTTGACGTACCAGAAATATTCAAGTGTGAAAGTTAAATGAACGCTGGAAAAGCTGCAGTTGAGATACCAGATATATTCAAGGGTGAAAGTTAAATGAGTGCTGGAAAATCTGCAGTTGAGATACCAGATATATTCAAGGGTGAAAGTTAAATGAGCGCTAAAAAATCTGCGGTTGAGATACCAGATATATTCAAGGGTGAAAGTTAAATGAGCGCTGAAAAATCTGCGGTTGACGTACCAGAAATATTCAAGTGTGAAAGTTAAATGAACGCTGGAAAAGCTGCAGTTGAGATACCAGATATATTCAAGGGTGAAAGTTAAATGAGCGCTGGAAAATCTGCAGTTGAGATACCAGGAATATTCAAGAGTGAAAGTTAAATGAGCGCTGAAAAATCTGCAGTTGAGATACCAGATATATTCAAGGGTGAAAGTTAAATGAGCGCTGAAAAATCTGCGATTGAGATACCAGATATATTCAAGGGTGATAGTTAAATGAGCGCTGGAAAATCTGCAGTTGAGATACCACAAAATTTCAAGGGTGAAAGTTAAATGATCGCTGAAAACTCTGCGGTTGAGATACCAGATATATTCAAGGGTGAAAGTTAAATGAGCGCTGGAAAATCTGCAGTTGAGATACCAGATATATTCAAGGGTGAAAGTTAAATGAGCGCTGGAAAATCAGCAGTCGAAAATCCAGAAATATTCAATGGTGAATAATTCTGGTTTCTCAACTGCAGATTTTTGAGCGCTCATTTAACTTTAGGACACTGTGTCTCAGAATGAACAAAAATGGACTTGTACCGGTTTTAAAATAAGGTCTTCAATTAACACTGAGTAAAACACATCGGGCAGGAGATTACAAGTTAGATGTATTAAATTATTCGTGTGTCACATGCTACAATGACTAACACAGTCAGTGTGGAACACCGACCCCCGCCGTGGACACACGACGGTAACAAATTGGGCCGCGAGAAGAATCTGTGCGCGTGGCTCGTTAGCGCCGCAGCTTCGGCCGTCAGCACCTGACGCCGGCGCCGGTGGGCGTCCGGGGGCGGCGGCGGCGGCGGCGGCGGCGGCGGCGCTGCCGGCCGGCCTAACAGCGTTAGCGGCGCGCGCCGGGTCTGCGGCCCGGGCGTCGCGTCGCAGCTGCATTAACGGCGTTACGAGACGGCGCGCTCTCTGCCGCCCCACTCAATGTGCAAATGCGATTCCACGCGCGGACACCACGTGTTCCTGATTGGCCCGCTGGACGCGCCGCTAACCGAATTCCCTCGTCTGCAGCCGTCGAGGCCGAGTGCCACACCTGATTCCTCGCCGATCGCAGTGGACAAAAGGGTCACAGCGGAACAGTGCTAACTGGCGTGCTCGTCACTTCCCTGCTTCAAACAACGACAAACAGAGGAAGGTCGCTTAGTATCGGACAGCAGTTTGTATCGGACAGTAGCTGGTCCTGAGCTCCAGCGCTAGTGGAAGCACTTGTCGCAGTGTGAACTGTGGAGGGGCGAGGCCGCTCAAAACGAGTTACCTTTTTCTAGTGAGCTGCAGAGGACCGAGTGGAGACACCTCTGCGTAAAGTGGGGACAGCTGCTGGGGAACCTGTGAAGTGTCAACTACTCTCCTGCCTCGGCTGGTGCTCCCTCAGCGGGGTGCTGGATTCTACACTGCTGGCCACCGTAAATGCAACACCAAGAAAGACAAGAGGTAGCACAACAAAATTTATTTTGTAGATAACATGTTGACCAAGTATCAAATGATTACGTTTACAGAAGTCTGTGACATGTGGTTCCTGCCAGAATCAGTAGCCAGAGTAGCCGCCATTAGTTCGAGATCACCGCTGCCACACGTCTCGGCATTGAGTCAAAGAGACGTTGGATGTGTTCCTGGGGTACAGCAGCCCAAGCAGCTTCCACACGTTGCCAAAGATAATCTGGTGTGGCAGCTGGGGATGTAATCTGGGTCACTCGTTGAGCAACCATGGACCACATGTTTTCTATCGGCGAAAGATCCGGAGAGCGAGGCGGCCAGGGAAGCACTTCAATCTGGTTATTGACGAAGAACCTTTGGACAATGCGTGCCACGTGTGGTCGCGCATTATCCTGTTGAAATATGGCTGTGGCCGCGCCCTGAAGGTAAGGAAGGACAACTGGCTCTAGCACCTCGGATATGTAGCGCCGGCTATTTAAAGTACCTGCAATGTTTACTAGAGGCGTGCGAGAGTAATATCCAATACCGCCCCATACCATAATACCCGGTGCAAGACCAGTGTGGCGGTGCATAATGCAGCTGTCCAGCATCCTCTGTCCACGGTGTCTCCACACTCGAATCCGACCACCGTGGTGCTGCAGACAGAAGCGTGCCTCGTCAGTAAAGACAACGTCATTCCATTCTGCCGTCCACATCCGTCTGTCATCACACCATTGGCGACGGAGACGTCTGTGGTTCTGCGTCAATGGTAGACGAAGCAATGGACGTCTTGCGGACAGACCACTCTGCTGTAAACGGCGTCGAATGGTACGCGCAGACACTGGATGATGCGTTACAGACGCAATGTGCTGTGCTATGGTTCGGGATGTCACTGAGCGATCCGTCACTGTCATGCGCACAATTTGCCTATCAGCACGTGCACTGGTGCACCGATGTGAATGCGATCGACCAAGTCGGTCCGTCGTACCCTCCTGCATCCAACGGTCACATATCCGCATTACAGTTGTTTGGTTTCGTCCAACACGACTAGCGACTTCTCTGTATCCACAATCTCGGTAAGCCACTATCCTTCCTCTGTCGAACACGGATACTTGATCAAACGATGTTCGCTGTTGTCTACGAGGCATAACTGATCGTCTTGTGAAACAACCACAAGGTAAACACACGTGCCGAACGTTCACTCGTCGAAATCGCCAAGCCTTAAATGGCGCTATGAGGTGGCGCCACAGGCGCGCGTGATGTGCGTCTGCGCTGAAATTCTAATCAGTTGCATATCTCATTGCTGCAAACCCATGGTGTAAATTTCACTTCATTCGGATGCTTCCTTCAGGGTGTTGCATTTACGGTGGTCAGCAGTGAAGCTGAGGCGGGCTGCTGGCGAGCAGGCGCTGTCGTTTCGGACCGGCTGCTAGAGTGTACTCGCTCCCACTCCGAATTCTACGATTGTCCCTGATGACCCATCTGCGACGTACCTGGTGTCAGTAGTTGTGTGATCAGTTGTTCTCCTCCCTACTGCTGGTACGTTGTAAGGTGCCAGGACATGGGCACTTACACGTTAGCTTACCAACATTAGTATTAATAATAAAGGGACTGGCAAGGGCATCACATCATGACTATTGGATTATGATGAATATGAGCCACTCTCGAGCAGTAGACCCTGCACGTCTGCATGATAGAGCAATTAACTTAAAGCGTTGGTGAAAAGAGTCGGGAGTTGTGAATTGTGGAATGTAAAGTCTGCAGATGGCGGTAGCTCGCCGGGCCGCCGTGGGCGGCAGGTAGCGCTCACCGGAAACGCGGGACAATACGGAGCTTTTGGGGATAGCACGGCATCCGGAGCCACCTTTGCTGGGCAACACGTGGCCAAGACGGGAATTTCGTTAGCCTAGGGGCGTTATGACCTACTCGATCATGGGGTAGATCTCAGTGGAGGGATTTCGGCGATGATAGAGCGTTCGACATTGGCCGAAACTGAGTATTCTTCCGCCGCGTTTTCGTACGCGTGGGAGATGAGAGAGAATTGTGGAAGGGACTTCGCCTTCAGCCATCGAGCGGTATGGAGACGGCATCTTGGCCATCGTCTTCGAAGGAAGGTAAACGGACTGCATCGCAGCGTTGCACCAACGCGTGTTCCGTGCAGAGTTCTGCCGTTAGAGCTCTTTGTGTGCTCTGAAGCGAGATTTTCACCAACGCCTAACCACTTCCAACAACTTACCTAATATTCTCGATCTAGAAGTTGTCCTTCCGAGGTCCCGAGTATTTATCAACGCAGCTGCCGGTAATAGGGGCGGGTAATTGCAAATTGTTAATGTGCCATTCTCAGGAGTGTGTGGGTGGACAAAGAGATTCACTTTTTTTTGTAAATGTTGTCAGTTGTGGGGAATATCAAATTAAAATGCCAATATTACGGTCGAATTATTGACTTCATTGTAGCTTGCATTTACCCTGTCCCAGTAAGTTTTACATGGACTCTAGCCACTGCACAGCTTGCCCAGACGGGAAGGAAAGAAGGTTTGCAGTCTTCTATGTCAGCGACGGACAAATAAGCTTACAACGTTTTCAGCACCCGAACGTACCCGACTGTTGGACAGAAACGAGGGCCAAAAAAATGGTTCTGAGCACTATGGGACTCAACTGCTGAGGTCATTAGTCCCCTAGAACTTAGAACTAGTTAAACCTAACTAACCTAAGGACATCACAAACATCCATGCCCTGGGCAGGATTCGAACCTGCGACCGTAGCTGTCTTGCGGTTCCAGACTGCAGCGCCTTTAACCGCACGGCCACTTCGGCCGGCCGAAACGAGGGCCACTGAAGTCCGTTATTGGCAGTATTCTGCGATGTGATGATGTCGGAAGGCAGTCAGATGGCACACAGCGGGCTGCATGAAGTTCATGAGGTGAAGACGATCATCTTGAAGACATCTTCGACTAGTTCATACACTCCGCTGGAGCATCAAGGACTTACGAAGGTTGCCCAGAAAGTAATGCACCGCATTTTTCTTCAGCCGAAAGCAATGCTACGAATGCGAAACGCTACGTATGTATTATCTGAAGTTTCCTGATTCAACGTCCCAACTTTCCGTCACTTAGGACATGTAGCGTAGCTACAGGACAATTTCAAAGTGGCGTCTGTAGGTGATACACGCTACAAGCAACCTTCCGTCATACAATTTCTCACTGCAGAGAAAGAAACTGCGAGGAATATTCACAAACGCTTGTGCAAAATCTATGGAGCATCTGCTGTCGACAGAAGTATAGTTAGTCGTTGGGCACGGAGGGTGAGGTCATCAGAAGGCGATTCGACGGAGGTCCACGATTTGCAGCGGTCGGGAAGACCACCCACAG
Organism: Schistocerca nitens; assembly: GCF_023898315.1. Classification (NCBI taxonomy): domain Eukaryota; kingdom Metazoa; phylum Arthropoda; class Insecta; order Orthoptera; family Acrididae; genus Schistocerca; species Schistocerca nitens. The sequence goes on along the minus strand of NC_064618.1, from coordinate 51,012,434 downwards.
CTCAAATGGTTCAAATATGGCTCTGAGCACTATGGGACTCAACATCTTAGCTCATAAGTCCCCTAGAACTTAGAACTACTTAAACCTAACTAACCTATGGACATCACACACACCAATGCCCGAGGCTGGATTCGAACCTGCGACCGTAGCAGTCCCGCGGTTCCGGACTGCAGCGCCAGAACCGCACGGCCACCGCGGCCGGCCCACCCACAGCTGTCACACATGGTATGCTGCAGCGAGCTGATGTTGTTTGGGCCATTAAAGGATGCCATTCGTGGCAGACATTTCGAGAACGATGAGGAGGTGATTCACACAGTGAAGCACTGGCTCCGCCTCTACGACAAGGATTGGTACCGAAGGAAGGCCATGGAACGGAGATTACTTGGAAAAATAGGATGTGTAGATAAAAACCATTCTTTTGTGTGTGTAATTCTCACTGTGTTCAATAAAGAATTGTTGAAGGAAAAAAAGTGGGGTGGACTGCTTTCTTTACAGTAGCATAATCATGAAATGGAGTGCTATTACTATGACTGCCGTCGATCCCAGTGATCAGCACATGACGAGAGCTGGTGAGCTGGAGTATTTAAAGGGAGTTAGCGCGAGGCTGTGACGCGAGGCTAGGTTCACAATCACCGCATGTGTCGTTATTCTCGTATGTTTACTTAACTGCCCGTTGACTGGTGTGTCGGTCGCTTGCTATGTGTCCCTATGAAAGAGATAGAGTCTTTTGCAACATGTCTCACGAACTAACAAATAGCCTGTCTCACTTCATTTGGTTTTCTGTCTAAGTTTACTTCCCGATGAACGCGTACACTTACTCGACCTGACCCACTTATGACATACTGATCGCTTCCTGCTTCCTCCTCTGTCTCTGGCATGACCTGAATTTGCCAGTGGCAGTGTGGGTTTTAATAACTTTCCCTAATTTCTACCCCTTACTACCCTGCTTCTTAAAAAAGCCTTTCGGTACAGGTACTTCACTGGAGAGTTGTGTTTCGTTTATAAGTAAGTAATATTCAGTTTTTATCGTACTTTTTGATACAACTCATATCATTATGTATGTTGTAGACTGTGAAAATCCCTAGGGCAACTAATAACATTGGGAAATAGGAACTACGACAATGGTACTTTCGATTTGTACTAGACACAGCAATGTTAAAAGGCGAATACATAGAATTGAAATGTAAATGGTGTAGCAAATAACATGAAGGGATCAGTAGAAAAAGATAGACCTACTCAAATGACAGTGAGTGAAGTGAATGAGAAATATTCAGTTCAAAGAAGTAAATTACGTGATAGACTTAAATGTTTTATAGTAAAACAAAGAGGTGGTGGGAAACCCTTTTCGCCGAGAATATTCAATGATGCACAGGCAAAAATATTGTACAGTGAAACCTTTGAAGTTGACTGGATTCAGTGCCACATTTGTGAGGGCTGTGCACATGAGAATTGCAGCCATATAAGGCTGAACATTCTTGGCTAAACGTGCGGTACATGTATCACTAAACGGTAAACTAGTATTTTGGGTTTGGCTTATTCTGTTCAATACTTTAACCTAATTATTTTATTATGAACTTTTGCTTTTCTGGCACAAGTTCTTCCTGACGTGGCGACTTAGTACTAAGACGAATAACTTATACTTACTTTAGCTTAATGTGTATAGCCATCCACTATGCAATTAAAACTTTCTTCTAATAAAAATCGTATTTTCACACATTACAATTTCAAGCTCGATAAAAGCATCCAAAAATTCGTTCAAAACATATTGGGTGAAAAAAAGTACTAAAAATTTGCGTCGAAATTTATTCTTTTGACATTGACTTTCACGATTCTCTTAAGTAACGTATCATAGCATCTTTATCGTGAAGAAAGCGCCAATACAGAAAAAAATATAATTACGAAAATCTCACGTGTCTAGTACGACCCAACCATCCACTGCTGAAACGAATCAATTGCGTGTTAGTTTCCAAAGTATCAGCCAAAAATCAAGTAGCTTGTGAGCACAATGAGTTCATGGAAGGAAACCGCTTCGCGGTTTACCTCCGACTCCTGATAAGCACCTGCTGACACGACCGTCGCTGCCTTGAGAGCTGCACCACCGCACTAAAGACACATAGAGCGGGAGCACTATCAAGGGTGAACCCCAACTCCACCTACAAAACTATGGGCCCGTTACATCAAAACACTCACGAAATGTCCATGGACAAACTCTGAAATTATGTCGTTGGAATTCGAAATAACACTGAATACAACTGGACATCTTGAAGTCTTGAAGTCGTACACACACTTGTACCTCCAGTTGTTCATTACAGTGATGTTATCCTGAGGGGTCTTTCTCAGGAAAGCTCACGACGCGTGGAATTGGTCATAAACGCCTGCGGTCCATATATCTACGGCTGTCTACTTTTTGATCATATCTCATCATCTTGTTCACAGATACACTAACTGCCTGCAGACAAGAGCGGAGATTTCCATAGACCTAGTCACGCATATGACTAAACGACCTCAAATCTCTTTTCTACACAATACAGCAGAAAAACTTGTTCGCATCAAAGCATACTCGTTTCGGGTCCACTTCATAACTCAGCAGCTATCTCGGTGTCCTTGTCAGTGGCAGGAAACCAACTCCAGAATTACTTATTTATTACTTTATATGGTCAGGCTAAATAAATAAATCAGAGAACTGCGCAACAGCTACGGCTTCATAAGACAGTTAATGTCTGCCTATGACCCTGTATGCACTCGTTACTCAATCATAACCCACTGTCTCAAAAATATCACTCTTTTGCACATAGAAGAGCATTTTTTATTTGCTATCACTGCCATTACTGTTTTTATTATTTGTTGTCGATAGCATGAGCAGTAGTAGTACTTCCATTACTTTTAAAGTTATTAGTTCTTAGTCAGTACTGTTGTTCTCATAAACATTAAGTATATTCAAATCTTTTTTATTATTTTAATATTATTATAGTACTATTGTCTTCTTTTCTTAAATACACTCCTGGAAATTGAAATAAGAACACCGTGAATTCATTGTCCCACGAAGGGGAAACTTTATTGACACATTCCTGGGGTCAGATACATCACATGATCACACTGACAGAACCACAGGCACATAGACACAGGCAACAGAGCATGCACAATGTCGGCACTAGTACAGTGTATATCCACCTTTCGCAGCAATGCAGGCTGCTATTCTCCCATGGAGACGATCGTAGAGATGCTGGATGTAGTCCTGTGGAACGGCTTGCCATGCCATTTCCACCTGGCGCCTCAGTTGGACCAGCGTTCGTGCTGGACGTGCAGACCGCGTGAGACGACGCTTCATCCAGTCCCAAACATGCTCAATGGGGGACAGATCCGGAGATCTTGCTGGCCAGGGTAGTTGACTTACACCTTCTAGAGCACGTTGGGTGGCACGGGATACATGCGGACGTGCATTGTCCTGTTGGAACAGCAAGTTCCCTTGCAGGTCTAGGAATGGTAGAACGATGGGTTCGATGACGGTTTGGATGTACCGTGCACTATTCAGTGTCCCCTCGACGATCACCAGTGGTGTACGGCCAGTGTAGGAGATCGCTCCCCACACCATGATGCCGGGTGTTGGCCCTGTGTGCCTCGGTCGTATGCAGTCCAGATTGTGGCGCTCACCTGCACGGCGCCAAACACGCATACGACCATCATTGGCACCAAGGCAGAAGCGACTCTCATCGCTGAAGACGACACGTCTCCATTCGTCCCTCCATTCACGCCTGTCGCGACACCACTGGAGGCGGGCTGCACGATGTTGTGGCGTGAGCGGAAGACGGCCTAACGGTGTGCGGGACCGTAGCCCAGCTTCATGGAGACGGTTGCGAATGGTCCTCGCCGATACCCCAGGAGCAACAGTGTCCCTAATTTGCTGGGAAGTGGCGGTGCGGTCCCCTACGGCACTGCGTAGGATCCTACGGTCTTGGCGTGCATCCGTGCGTCGCTGCGGTCCGGTCCCAGGTCGACGGGCACGTGCACCTTCCGCCGACCACTGGCGACAACATCGACGTACTGTGGAGACCTCACGCCCCACGTGTTGAGCAATTCGGCGGTACGTCCACCCGGCCTCCCGCATGCCCACTATACGCCCTCGCTCAAAGTCCGTCAACGGCACATACGGTTCACGTCCACGCTGTCGCGGCATGCTACCAGTGTTAAAGACTGCGATGGAGCTCCGTATGCCACGGCAGACTGGCTGACACTGACGGCGGCGGTGCACAAATGCTGCGCAGCTAGCGCCATTCGACGGCCAACACCGCGGTTCCTGGTGTGTCCGCTGTGCCGTGCGTGTGATCATTGCTTGTACAGCCCTCTCGCAGTGTCCGGAGCAAGTATGGTGGGTCTGACACACCGGTGTCAATGTGTTCTTTTTTCCATTTCCAGGAGTGAATGTAGCAAATAATACTGCGTGTATAACCGTGTTCAATTTAAATAAATAAATGAGTAAAATTCGGCTTCAAGTCTCATCAACGACGTCTTACCAATGGAACGCGTATTTCCGTTTCAGAGGAACCATTTAGGCACTCACTTTCATCGATTTAGGAAGGAAAAAAGATGAGCGTTTACGTCCCATTGGCAATGGGGCCATTAGAAACTGAGCACTAGCTCGGATTTCTTTGTTAAGGATGGGGGAAGAAATCGCCCTTGTCATTTCAATGGAACCATACTGGACCTTACCTGGAGTCATTTAGGGAAATTACAGACGCCTAAATCTGGCCGCCCAGAGGCTGAGTTGGACTGCTGTTCTCCCGAATATGAGTCTTGCGTGCTAACGATTGTGCCACCTCATCTGGTTTTAATCGATTTAGAGAAACCACATAAATGGCATGGTTACCAACTCTTTGACTCGTATTTCAAATTTCCGCTGCTGGGCAGCAGCAGTGATGTTATAATATTGCAGTCGCTGGCAGTAATGGAAGATTAACTAATTCAATATGGTGGCAGACCATGCCCTACTTATCTCTCATATGACAATGACAAGAAACACCATTCTTATTTACGATGTCTCCATCATCGCATAACACACCACAAAACCACACCCTGTCTCGCCTGCCCCTCCCCTCTCTATCCAGTGTCAGTACAGTATTAAAATGTAACATTCAGCCACAGTGTAATGTTTTAGTGGATATTAAAATTAAATCACAATGTAGCCCTAGAGAAGTCATCCTGATCATGCTTAAAACTATCAGAATGATAAGGTTTCTTTGCGTCGAGTTCAAAAGCATCTCTTAAAAAAATAACGTAAAGCATATAATTTGCAGTACATCCACATATCAAGTATGTCAGCATCACACACACACACACACACACACACAAACGCGCGCGCGCAGACATGCACACAATGTTTATGCTGTGAACTTACAGTTGCGCAAAACTAGACAATGCACAAAGTTCGATCTCTGTACCATACGTGGTTTAAGGCATGACAGATGCTCAAGTCTGGTGCTTTCCACATGCTTTTCTCATGCATGTCAAGGGTCACAATCTTGTTCTCAAGTCTAAAACGTCTGCAGAAATATTTCAGCAACACAGAAAATGCAGTACTCGTCGTATTTCACAGTTTTACTTCCATGAAAGTAAATATATTCAACTCCAAGAACGTTCTATGATGCTTAACAGATGTCACAATCTCCTTTCTACATGTAAAATGTTTAAAAAATACAACAGCAGCAAAACAAATGCCATATTTATGTCAAGCATCAAAACGTTATTTTCCAAACACACACACACACACACACACACACACACAAGTTAATCTAAAGTCAAACAAACTCACCAAACACCATTTTACGAATGGAGGAAGGACGAAAGCAGCCCGCATGTCGTGGTCGTGCGGTAGCGTTCTCGCTTCCCACGCCCGGGTTCCCGGGTTCGATTCCCGGCGGGGTCAGGGATTTTCTCTGCCTCGTGATGGCTGGGTGTTGTGTGCTGTCCTTAGGTTAGTTAGGTTTAAGTAGTTCTAAGTTCTAGGGGACTTATGACCACAGCAGTTGAGTCCCATAGTGCTCAGAGCCATTTGAACCATTTTTTTGAAGGACGAAAGTATTTTGAAAGGATGTTAATGGTGGTGTATCAATTATACTTTGTATTTTTGTAATATGCAGTGGTGTAACATCATAATGCTCTGAGTATGAAATATAAACACACAATGCAACCGAGACAGTGATATAACGTGTCCAAACGTAATGGTACAACAAGACATGTATGAAAAGTCCATACTTCGAAGGTGCAGTCTTTGCCATCAAAGTAATGTTATTTATCATAATAAGTCACGGCTTTGAGAACAAAACACATGTAGGTTGTTTATCGTAATTTTGAAAGATAATTAAAGATCTCTGCTTGTGAACAAAGAATGATATAGCTACAAAATGAAGGTTAATATATTTTCAGCCACCTAGTTTCAACAACTTTTTAAAGTCACCCAACTATCCACTTCTTTTATTTACTTTTCATCATCACCATCAAAGAGACACACATAAGTCACTGTAAATAGGAAATTTTTAGAATTTTTCGCGAGGTAGCTAATAAGAAGACAAATATTGTGGTACAAAAACTTTATTAATTATTGCATATATGTTTGTAAACAAAACTACTCATTTATTTTTCTTTTCTCTCCGGGTGTTTAAGAAACTGTTCCCAAGTTTTAGAGTCATCTACACTGTGCGTGATGGCATCAGAAATCATTTTGTGACTGTAATATCTGCCACGGTCACAATTGAATTTACACTGTGAGGTCTTGCAGTTCAGTCATCTACTGAAGCTATTAACTTCACTTTAAACTTAAGGACTGATAGTCCGTGGTCGAAGTATAAAACTATCCCCTGACGTTTCGTCTGCGACTGCGGAAGACATCCTCGGAGGTACAGCAGCGAACTGCGAAGAGGACTCGAGGAAACGCTGATTATATAGGCAGTACAGAGGGCGCCACTGTCGATCACGTGGCGTCGGCTATGAGATTGTCTCTGGTAATGCCAACATTCTCGATTGAAAGTAATCGATCGTCATGCTTGCGGTGCAACGCTGACATCCAAATTTTATCCAGTTTAAGACCTTCGTCTTTCCTGTTAAAATTATTACGATGTTTATCAATCTCGATAGCCTCTCTATACATGCGTGCATAATAATGCGAGGTTTTTGATATGACCCTCGTCTAGCTGAATTTTATTTCATGATCACCTTCCTGGTAAACATGTTCCTATACGGCCGATTTATCCGTGTGACCCAGGCGACAATTCCTCTTATGTTCAACAAGACGGGTGTTCACACTTCTCTTTGTGGTAGACGATGTAAACCTATTCACAACTACATGGAATTTTATATACCCCGGTGTAGCCAAAGGGTGTCGTGCATCTTTTGCCGATCCTAAATATTCTTTTATTTTCCTGGTGGGTCTGAAAATAGTTTCCACCCCATACTTGCTTAAAACTTTCCCAATGCTATCTGTGACCTTACTAATGAACAGAAGCAAAACTTTGCCCTTGGGCGACTGTTGTTCGTCGTTGCTTCTGATTCTCTGCCTAGAGCAAAGTGCTCGATCTATATCCTTGCTAGAATAGCCATTCTTCACGAAAGTTGACCGTAGATGTTCAAACTCTTAAATAAACAGGTTCAGAAATTTTGTACGCCCTGTCTACCAAGGTTTTCATTACACCTCTTTTTTTGTCTAGGGTGGTGGTTTGAATCTTTATGCAGATAACGACCAGTATGTGCGGCCTTTCTATACACCTTATGGCGATTGAAAGTGATCGAGAATGTTGGCATTACCGGAGACAATTTCATAGCCGACGCCACGTGATCGACAATGGCGCCCTCTGTACTGCCTATATAATCAGCGCTTTCTCGAGTTCTCTTCGCAGTTCGCTGCTGTACCTCCGAGGATGTCTTCCGCAGTCGGAGACGAAACGTCAGAGGAGAGTTTTGTACTTCGTCCACGGCCTATCAGCCCGGAAGTTTTAAGTGAAGACAATACCACCCGTGAAAGCCTACAATGTATGATCATACTGAGGGTATGTCTGTCCTTGTCGCGTACGCAGCCAAATGAATTTGTAACGGGCACCCGCCGCTTGAACCCTGCACTCTGTAATTGCCTTCAATAGGTAGTCATATCGCAGTAGCTGAGGGCGCAAAATGGGAAAAATATTTGCTCAGAGTCTATAATAGCTACTCCCGCCGTGCCCAAGAAATAACAATCTTTGTCAGAACTTTGCATCTGATGCGCCGTGATCTTCGCACTCAACTGTGTGAGGTACACTCTCCAGCTTTCCCTCGTCTCACCAAATGGTGGCGCGTACACAGGCGGTGTAGGCGGTGATGCTGCCAATAGGTCCGACATCTTGTGTCAACTCATCTGTCAACTCATCTGCACCATCGTGAAGCGATTCATTACTTCAAGCAGGTGCGCCATTTGTTCTCCCGAAACGGAATAAGCTGAGCTAAATCAACTGCAGGCGGCGCAACATGCGACTGCGGCAGAGTAGCCATATTAAGCAAGCAACGCGCGAGATAACGAGAACAGAGGAAGCAAAAAGGGGTGCAAAAGCAGTAACTGCAGAACCTAGAACATAAAGAGCACAGGCGAGGTGAAGCCTGGGATAATAAGATCAAAAATCAAGCAAAAAGACAGGAAGAATAAAGTAAAGATGGCCACATATAGGCGTAATGACTAGTCGTCAGTTACGTAGGACTTCGTACTCAACGATAAGGATAGGTGGGCTACAGAGCTGTGCGGCAGTTGTGTCGTAGGGAAGCTGGACCGGAGCTGAAATTTAACACAGTAAAAGAAGATTTACTTAACTTGTGTTTCCCCAAGCACACACAAAGACTCATTAGACACAATGCAGCAAGAAATAGAGTACAGATCTCAGTGTCAACAAACATGAGGCTCTCTGAACAAAAGCGCGAATGTTGGCGTCCGAGCTGCGACTAAGCCGCCTCTGCTTAGCGCGAAGAGTCCCCAAGTCCGACTGGGCCGTATGGCTGATGCCGGCCGTCCTATATAGCGGCGGCAGATGGTGCTCGCACTCCAGAGCCGCTGCAGGCGTGGCTCAGTGGACATGCAGCATTCCACCGCTATCGGCGTCGGACGGAAATTTGTAGTTCCACAGCCAACTTTGTCGCCCGTTGGGTGGTATTGATATGTGATAGCACACAATCTGCACTGAAGTGCCAAAAAAACTGTCTATTGAATGGTTCTCATGCTGACACTTGTTGATGACCCAGCATAGAAATCTGCAGCAATTTGCGGAAGGGTTGGGATTCTGTCACGCTGAATGATTCTCTTCAGTCGTCATTGGTACCGTTCTTGCAGGATCTTTTTCCGGCCGCAGGGATGTTTTACAGGGACCCTTCCGCAAATGGCTGCAGATTTCAGTGCTGGGTCATCAACAAGTGTCAGCGTGCGAACCATTCAACGAAACGTCATCGATATGGGCTCTCGGAGCCGAAGGCCCACTCGTGTACCCTCGATGACTGCACGACAGAAGGCCTCACGCCCCACCTGGGCCCGCCAACACCGACATCGGACTGTTGATGACTGGAAACATGACGCCTGGTCGGACGAGTCTCGTTTCGAATTGCATTAACTGGATGGACGTGTACCGGTATGGAGACAGCCTTATGAATCCATGGACTCTGCATGTCAGCAGGGGACTGTTAAAGCTGGTGGAGGCTCTGTAACGGTGTGGGGCGCATGCATTTGCAGTGATATGAGATCCCTGATACGTCTAGATACGACTCCGGACTGTTAGAGCTGGTCGAGTCTGTGTAATGGTGTGGGACGCGTGCATTTGAAGTGATATGAGACCCCTGATACGTCTAGATACGACTCTGACAGGTGACACGTACGTAAGCATCTGGTCTGATCACCTGCATCCATCCATTTCCATTATGTATTCAGACGGACTTGAGCAATTCAAGCAGGAAAATGTGACACCCCTCACGTCCACAATTGCTACAGAGCGGCTTCAGGAGCACTCTTCTGAGTTTAAACTCTTCCGCTGGCCACCAAACTTTCCAGACATGAAAATTATTGAGCATATCTGGGCTGCCTTGCAACGTGCTGTTCAGAATAGATCTCCACCTCCTCGTACTCTTACGGATTTATGGACAGCGCTGCAGGATTCATGGTGTCAGTTTCCTCCTTCACTACTTCAAACACTACTCGAGTCCATGCCACGTCGTGTTCCGGCACTTCTGTGTGCTCGCGGGGGAACCGACACGATGTTAGGCAGGTGTATATTGTGAAGAAATTTACAGAAGAAACATATTCATTCTACTTAATCTTAAATGATTCTCGCTTAATTAACAGTAAAGTTATGAATTTTGTACACTGATGAGGACAGTCTTCCTTTTCGCATTCCATCTGTGAATGCAACAGGTCGAAGCAAAAATTATTCCAGAACACCATGCATCCACCACATGCGGGCTTCCCGTGTACTAATGTCAATGAAGCTTTTCTAATTTATTGATTTATTTATCCTGGTAAGATTAGCATTATGAGGCCTCTCCCATATCTAACCAGCCATTCTATATATTTTACTTAGTTTTTTTTAATTATTTGTAAGTAGTCAAGCAATTTGTATGATATACATTTACAAGTAATTATAACATGAACAGCAGAAACAGTAGTTGCTATGTTAGTTCGAGAACAGTAACACGAGGAAAACGCTACAGGCAATTTGGTTTGAAATGTAGACAGTGGCAGTAATGGACCTGATACAACAGGGAGAGGGAGAGAAACAAGAACGTAATAGAACACAAATAATGAAGGAAGCACAAATAAATCTGACACAGCAGAACGTAAAACGAAGAGAGAAGGCACCACAACTGGGTGAATGGAGGCTTTTACTTTGCTGTTCGACAGAGAGAAACTTTCCACTTACGTTGATTTTAAGTGAACCATGGCAAATGGAAGTGCTAACGTAGGTGTATGGTATATAAATAAGCATGTGTAAGTGAAGGCAATATTACTAAATCAGAAGAGTAAGTAAGTAATGAAGATGAGATGGGAAATATGATACTGAGAGAGGAATTAAAAGAGCACTGAAAAGAAGTGGCACTCCAGATCGTCACTCCCGGTTGTAAGCACGAATGGCAGGTGGAAGTCAGAAAGGTCTACACACACGTCTTCAGTATGGAATCTCATTGACTAGAGTAGAATTGTGCTCGGAGATATCCCGATTCGAACTGATCCGCATGAGTAGGGAAGAGGTGTCCGGGATACTGTGTGTTGCAATTTCTTTTCACAGTAGCATCCCTTTGGCACTGCACGCTTACGGCACAGCGGTACGTCCGCCATATTTTACACCCCGCTTTGATGCCCTTCACGGAGAGCTATCCTGGGCTTAAGCATTTCAGCAAGATAAGCCTGTCGGCCCATGGCGAGAGTTTCTTCTGCTTGTCTTCGTGACTGCCAAACCCTACATCGGCCAGCAAGGCCACTGGATACTTCGCCAGTTGAGAACGTATGGAGCATTATAGGCTGGGCCCTACAATTATCTGGGAATTTCGACATTCTAAAGCGCCAATTGGTCAGAATTTGGCACGATATCTCTTAGGAGAATATCCAACAATCCTGTCAATAAGTACCTAGCTAAATACTTGCTTGCTTAATGGCCAGAGATAGATCAACACGTTATTGACTTGCTCAATTTGTGAAGCTCTTCTCTTGAATTTTTCTAAAATTGTAATTATTTGCTTTGTACATGTGCACCACATATACGACTTCACTCCCATTGGGATATTTCCTTCGTGGTGCGTCGTTTTTCTGTCAAACAAATCATTCTACTTTTGTTTGAGTTTACTGATTCATCAAACTGGCTATCCATATTATTATAAGACTATAAGATCAGTGGCGGCTCGTAGATATACATTCTGGGTGTTCACAAATTTTTAAATTCAGATAAATACGAGAGTGCGAAATTAATAGAATCTGCTTTATAACAGTTATACTCATCAACATATTTAAACAACTTCAGCCACTCTCAATAATAATAATAATTATTATTATTATAATACGCATAACTTGTCTGAAAAAGGAAGAATTGTTTTTGTGAAAATTTGTCGTTCTGTACATAATTAAGTACAGTTTAGGGCAACAATGAAATAATGTTGAAGCTACTCTCTTTTTCGCATTTTGGTGTAAGTGGGAGTTTTTCGTGCTTTTTTATTTTTTCAGAAAAATGTTCAAGTTCTTTAATTCATGTATTAGTTAACGAATTAACTTATGGCTTGAAAATCTGGCATTCTTACGTTGCACCCGCCTAACGACTTACGCTCATTATTCACTTCTTTGTTAAATGTTCGCTTGTAGTCACACTTATTTGACTTATTCAATTTCTCAGACAACGAATCTAGTCTGGGATGCGCTGATTTCTTTGCCGCTAGCTTTTCCTCGAAATTTTCTTTTATGTTAGCGCTTAATACAGGTTCAACAGAGGTCTCGTTGACACTGCACAGTAGATAAACAACTTAGTACTATCAACAAGGTCACTTGACTAGAATACAAATGAGGCGCTGAAAGCCATAAGCACACCATCTTCGTCCTCTAACTACCCCCCAACCCCTACCTTCCTATTTACGTTAATGTCAGAGAAGCCAGTGAAACAGCTTTTATTGCATGTTCAAATATATGTACAATGTGGGCCTACAGTACAGATAAACCATAAGATCAACAAATGGTTTAAATGGCTCTGAGCACTATGGGACTTAACTTCTGAGGTCATCAGTCCCCTAGAACTTAGAAGTGCTCAAATCTAACTAACCTAAGGACATCACACACTTCCATGCAAGAGGCAGGATTCGAACCTGCGACCGTAGCGGTCGCGCGGTTCTCAGAATCCCACATAATAGGTTTTTCTCTCAATATGACTACAACATTTACTAACGTTCGATCTAATTTTAGTATATACACTTATGGAAATGGAAAAAAGAACACATTGACACCGGTGTGTCAGACCCACCATACTTGCTCCGGACACTGCGAGAGGGCTGTACAAGCAATGATCACACGCACGGCACAGCGGACACACCAGGAACCGCGGTGTTGGCCGTCGAATGGCGCTAGCTGCGCAGCATTTGTGCACCGCCGCCGTCAGTGTCAGCCAGTTTGCCGTGGCATACGGAGCTCCATCGCAGTCTTTAACACTGGTAGCATGCCGCGACAGCGTGGACGTGAACCGTATGTGCAGTTGACGGACTTTGAGCGAGGGCGTCTAGTGGGCATGCGGGAGGCCGGGTGGACGTACCGCCGAATTGCTCAACACGTGGGGCGTGAGGTCTCCACAGTACATCGATGTTGTCGCCAGTGGTCGGCGGAAGGTGCACGTGCCCGTCAACCTGGGACCGGACCGCAGCGACGCACGGATGCACGCCAAGACCGTAGGATCCTACGCAGTGCCGTAGGGGACCGCACCGCCACTTCCCAGCAAATTAGGGACACTGTTGCTCCTGGGGTATCGGCGAGGACCATTCGCAACCGTCTCCATGAAGCTGGGCTACGGTCCCGCACACCGTTAGGCCGTCTTCCGCTCACGCCCCAACATCGTGCAGCCCGCCTCCAGTGGTGTCGCGACAGGCGTGAATGGAGGGACGAATGGAGACGTGTCGTCTTCAGCGATGAGAGTCGCTTCTACCTTGGTGCCAATGATGGTCGTATGCGTGTTTGGCGCCGTGCAGGTGAGCGCCACAATCTGGACTGCATACGACCGAGGCACACAGGGCAAACACCCGGCATCATAGTGTGGGGAGCGATCTCCTACACTGGCCGTACACCACTGGTGATCGTCGAGGGGACGCTGAATAGTGCACGGTACATCCAAACCGTCATCGAACCCATCGTTCTACCATTCCTAGACCGGCAAGGGAACTTGCTGTTCCAACAGGACAATGCACGTCCGCATGTATCCCGTGCCACCCAACGTGCTCTAGAAGGTGTAAATCAACTACCCTGGCCAGCAAGATCTCCGGATCTGTCCCCCATTGAGCATGTTTGGGACTGGATGAAGCGTCGTCTCACGCGGTCTGCACGTCCAGCACGAACGCTGGTCCAACTGAGGCGCCAGGTGGAAATGGCATGGCAAGCCGTTCCACAGGACTACATCCAGCATCTCTACGATCGTCTCCATGGGAGAATAGCAGCCTGCATTGCTGCGAAAGGTGGATATACACTGTACTAGTGCCGACATTGTGCATGCTCTGTTGCCTGTGTCTATGTGCCTGTGGTTCTGTCAGTGTGATCATGTGACGTATCTGACCCCAGGAATGTGTCAATAAAGTTTCCCCTTCCTGGGACAATGAATTCACGGTGTTCTTATTTCAATTTCCAGGAGTGTAGTTTGTGAATTCGCATATCTGTCGAATGTGCTACCACCATGTGGGATTTATGGCGAATGTAGATAGAAGTCTGCTGCAGTGTGGTACCGCCCGGTGACACTGACATAAACTAGTAGTTGAGTGGTAAGGGTTAGCAGTGCATGCCTTGAACTGTGCCCATTGGTTATGAAATCCGTATGTATTTGGCGCGTAACGCAATTGCGTCACACAAGTTCCGCATGTGCAGAAGCTACTTAAAACGTCCACAAGTGATGGTGTGCTCACGACCCTGACGTCAAGTTTCACCGAGTGTAGTGGAGCAATATGTAACCCGCCATGGTAGCCGAGAGCGCTAACGCGCTGCTTCATGGACTCGCGCAGGCGTGCTGGCCCCGGATTGAATCCGCCTGTTGGATTCAGGACGAGAGCCGGCGTGCCGGCCAGCCCGGATGTCGTTTTTAGGCGGTTTTCCACATCCTGCTAGGTGAATACCGGGCTGGTCCCCACGTTCCGCCTCAGTTACACAGCTCGCAGACATCAGAACACATTCGCACTATTTCATGTATTCCACTAGACACAGACAGCTGGGGTACACTAATTCCGTGTCGGCAGGAAGGGCATCCAGCCACTCCTTAACATGCCAAATCCGATTCACCCGAGTCCAGTGGAGCAATATGTAGCACAGCGGGGTACATTTAATGCCGTGTATTTCAGATTACGGCATCTATATTAAGTTTAACATCATTCAAAGAAAAGTAACCAATAAGGATGCAAGGTGTCAAAAGTTTGAGTGTTCACGCGCTCTTGTGCTCTCACACAGCAGCCGCCACTGCACATGACGCGTAGCGAGCTCGGGACACTGTTCTTAAGGGGCTCCGGAACGCCCTATACTTGCAATGTTAAAATAACGCTTATAAATTACATCTTTCCTCACAAAGTATTTGAGGTAGGAAGTTGAACGTTTTACAGATTATTTATGGGAATATGGGCTACAACTTAACACAGGGATTTTACTAAATTTTAGTTCAGTTATTAACGATGATTTTTTTTCAATTGTAATGACAATTCACAACATTTTTTTGCAATTTTTTATTTATATATTCAAAAATATACAGTTTTTTGGAAAAAGGCTGTGTTAAATTATGCAGAAGGTACTGTGTAACATTTACTGAAAGTTTGAAACAAATATGTTTGGAAGATCCTTAGAAAACATGTAATTAGTATGAGAAAATAAAAGTTTTGGGAATCGAGCGACAAAGATTGGATTAACTTTTTAGTGCATTCCAGGTCCATAGGATGGATTATCTTCATCCTCTGCAAACTCCTCCTCCAGCTTCCTCTTGTTCCTCCTCCTGTTTACTCTTGCTTGTATTTCTAGACTCTTTACAGCCCTGTCTGCAGCCCGAAGGCGTTCCTTGTCTAAAGCACGCATCGCTCGTACCATGTTAGAACCTATCTTCATTCCCATATTTCTAAATACCTTGCACCTTACAATGTTGCCATCATTGAAAGTCGCAACAGCATCATACACACCAAAGTGAAGTGTTTCTATTCCAACAAATAGAGTCTTGGGGATTCTCGACCATATAACACTATTTACACTTTCATTGGGGTTTTGAGTTTTTCCGTGAATACACTTTTTCAACAGTTCAGGTGCTGCTAAGTCTCTGAAAATAGGTTTTATCACCTCCATTATTGCACGAAGCAGACTATGCTTATGAGTGTACACTTCACCAGTTAGCAATCCTTTGTTATATTTACACCAACTGTCTTCTTCTTTGGGACACAAGCTATGTTGGGGATTTTCATCGTCTTTATTGTTTACAGTAATAACACATACCTTTGGCTTTCCAACATTTCTCCTTTTCTTAAAAGCCTTCAGAGGATTTCTAATAACTTTACTTTTACTCCTTATTATACTTCAACAAAACAGAGACTCAAGAAACAGAATTAATTACGAATATTTTCGAGATAACGACAGAGTAAATAAACATGAAACAATCGACAATCACACCAGCGATATATATTGAACCATCACAGGTTAGCCACAACACATACTTTATCTCACATCACTAAAATGTACCTGATGAACACGGACGTTAATAATAACACCATTTGACAGCAGTTTAACAGCGCCAGAGTGGGTCACGCCCATGTAGAACACATTTCAAAAAAAAAAAAAATTAAAAATAGTTGTAGTCTTCGGAATTGCATAAATTATATATCTATTAAAAGGTAGTAGTCTGCAGATTCAGAAAACGTAAAAAAGTAAAAATTGAACTTTTCATGATTTTGAGCCTTTCCGGAGCCCCTTAGTGGAATTAGCGAGCCCGGATCGACGATCTGGGGCCTTCGCCGATGCTGCGGATTGCGAATGACCGAGGCGGCGGGCAGCTGGCGCATCAGCGAACCAGGGGCTGCGCTGATGAGGGCACGTGACGCAGCACTCGTGGCAGCGGCCGGCCGGCCGCCGCGGTCGCCCATTGTGCGCTGAGCTCGCTGCCCGCGCAACCGCCATTGTCGCCGGCGACAACCCTTGGCTCCCCGGCCGGCCCGCTGCAGCGGCTGACACACATGTGCCAGATGAATATTGCAGCCGTTTCGAGAGCACGAGGTGCGGCCGCCTGCGACGGGCGTTAATGAATTCTCCTTCGAGGGCGCGCTTTGTAGCTGTCGCGTGTCCCGCTGGGCGGCAGCGCTCGTCCGCTTTTGTGCGAGGCGTCAATAGCCGAGTCGTTACTTCTGACTGCGAATAGCTCACACTCCGCAGGGGATGGCGAGCCACGGGCGACGCATTAGCCATTACTGCCCGCCGTGGAGCAGCTGTGTACTCGAAACAGCGTTCCCCGCTTTCGCAGTAGACCCCAAAGCAAAGGACTGGATGTGTACGCCAAGTCTGTCTAATGTGGTGACTTAATACTGTACGAGCCCGTGATATCTCAAGTGTTCCGGACAAGTCCCCGTGCTCCTAGGTCAGGACAGTAGAGGGTGCTCCATTGATCGTGACCGGGCCAAATGTGTCACGAAATAAGCTTCAAACAACAGAGAACAAAACTTGTCTAGCTTGAAGGCGCTACAGTCTGGAACCGAGCGACCGCTACGGTCGCAGGTTCGAATCCTGCCTCGGGCATGGATGTGTGAGGTGTCCTTAGATTAGTTAGGTTTAATTAGTCCTAAGTTCTAGGCGACTGATAACCTCAGAAGTTAAGTCGCATAGTGTTCAGAGCCATTTTGAAGGGGGGAAACCAGATGGCGTTATGGTTGGCCCGCTAGATGGCGCTGCCATGGGTATAACGGATATCAACTGCGTTTTTTTAAAATAGGAACCCCCATTTTTTATTACATATTCGTGAAGCACGTAAAGAAATATAAATGTCTTAGTTGGACCACTTTTTTCGCTTTGTGATAGATGGCGCTGTAATAGGCACAAGCATACGGCTCACAATTTTAGACGAACAGTTGCTAACAGGTAGATTTTTTAAATTGAAATACAGAACGTAGGTACGTTTAAACATTTTATTTCGGTTGTTCCAATGTGATACATGCACCTTTGTGAACTTATCATTTCTGAGAACGCATGCTGTTACAGTGCGATTACCTGTGAAACGTCCCCTTAGAAAAATTATACACGACTATGCTTAAACTGACATACAATATTTTTAGCGCAACGCAATCTGACTTTCAAAAATCCCTACAAAAGAATAGCCCTGACTAACATTAACCTATACGTTTCACAAATCACTTACCTCACCAAAAATCTTCGTTACTCGAACTACTGCAATACAGCGAGCGCCACTACTGCCAGCTAAATAAAAGATTCAAACTACGGAAGGCACTAACTACTGATAGGCATAGTTAGCAAATGAAAGATTTTAATAGAGAACAAACAATGTATTTACCTCAATAGTGTTCAAAAGTCATAATGTATATAGCAGCTCATGATATCCAGTATTACAAATTTCAAAACTCCGCCATCTCTCTCCTCACATCCACCACTGCTGGCGGCTCACCTCCAACTGCGCAACGCTACGCGCTGTTCACATCCAGCTGCCGCTGCCCAACACTACAATGGCAGACAACAATGCAAACTAGCCACAGACTGCACACAGCACAGCCAGTGATTTTCATACAGAGCGCTACGTAACGTTGCCAATAAGAAAACATAAACAGCCTACTTACATAGCCCCCATGCTCCCAACAAAAAATTTTACAAATTGTTTTGGGCAGTGGCCAATAATGATTTGATAAAATTTTTCGTAATTACAATAACAAAGGTATCAAATGCACACACTTATTGATAAAATGTTGGTCAAAAGCTAAAATTTTCTCACAGTGCATAAAGTCAGTCCGGATTGTTCATCACAGTAAAATTGCAGTGTTTTTCTCAAAGTCTGAGCAGTAAAAGAAAATGCACATGGAAGTAGTGGATTTCCATGCAGTCTTGAAGAAGTAGTGTTGTCCTTCCAACAGAAAGACAATGCTGACTCTTGACATGCTGACAGGTAATGGGCCACAACAGAGCAAACCCACAGCAGAGTCATTCGACGTTTTGAAGAATATTGGTAGGTAGGTCATCACAGAGTAGACCCACTGTAGTCCTGGTAGAGAGTATGGTAAAGGTGGGCCACCAGAGGTGCAGACCCACTGTAGTCCTTGTAGAAATAATGGTATTGGTGAGTCATCAAAGGTGTAGACCCACTGTAGTCCTTGTAGAAATAATGGTATTGGTGGGTCATCAAAGATGCAGATCCACTGTAGTCCTTGTAGAGATGATGGTATTGGTGGGTCATCAAAGGTGCACACCCACTGTAGTCCTTGTAGAGATGGCCAGCAGCCATCTGTTGTGACTGTGCAGGTGCACAATCACCATTGAAGAGTCTTGCGGATAATATAGCAAGTCCATAACCACCACTTGTGCACTCACAAAGTTTTTGGAATTGTCCTTAGAACCATCAATGCTGTTATCCAGTCCCTTGCTGAATTATTAACACACGTGCAAACACTAACAGTCCCTACTTCTCACATATTGCCCATATACTATGACCAACAGAAATGTGTGCAGTGAAATGGAACTTACAAGTTAATAATATGATGAACTGGTGTCAATTACAATTTTATAACATAAGAATACAATTACAAAGGTACAAAATACATCATTAAACAACATAACAATACAGATAACATTTGTAGTACAGGCTTTACAAAATAATCGAAATAACATATAAATCAGTGTTACAGGAATTATGACATGAGTACATACATATAAGATCAGAATAACTTTCGAAACATCAACTTTACACATGAGCATTAAAACAAAACAGAATAAATAATGTCTAAGCATATTTACAAGGTAAATAAATAACATATTATCAATGCCAAATATATTTGAGGATAACAGGATTCCTCATCATAGTGAATGTAGCTGAGTATTAGGAGAAGAAAAAATTCTATGAAACTACACAGAGACAGGAAGAAAACAAATACACAAGGGTACACAAACACATAGTGGGAAAACACAAAAGGAAAGGACAGGGTTTGTTTACAGTGTAACATTTGGTACTGCAGTCCAACCCAAAACTTCATTCCATAGATCGTTCCTCTTATTTCGACATTTGCTCCAGCCAAAACAAAAAATCCTGTCCAAGCATGCTTTCTGTATTCTGTTCACATCCTTTTCCAAAAATAGTTTTTCTCCACTGTACACTACTTTTTTGGCCAAACTATTTTCTTATAGCTTCTCAATGCTTTTCTTCCAATTGTTCATAGTTTCTTATATAGTCTACCTCCTCTTAAGCTAAATCTACTGAGCTCAGGAGCTAAACTAAGGGACGAGGCAAAGCAGCAGTACAAAACAATTAACATGAACATCAATGACAAAAAAATTCAAATTGGCAAAGCAATTGCAATATTACAACTAATATAAGGCACTGTGCAGCAAACAAGAAAAATAAATCCGTAGTGAAACTGGCTTAACAGAGTAATACAAAGTCAAATTCAGTAACACTGCCTGGCAAACAGCAGCAGCAAATGAAATAACTTATACCTAAATATGACAAAGCTCAGGCTAGTACACTAAAGACAACAATGCAGATAAGGGAAATGTCTATTCACATCTTAATGTCTATGTAATTAAAGTGGTGCACCACAATTTATTCTACGAAAAATATTACCAAGTAGTTGAAAAGAAAATTATGTATGCATGTCCTGTGAAGGGAAATGTCTTTTTGTGCTCCTTCGTTTTTTTAAAGTTATTATTTACTGGATCTGTAGGCATAAAATATCTATATTAGTACATCCATAAAATTTTATTTTAACCAATGCTCCAGTAAAGCTAGAAACTAGATATTAAACAAAATGAGCAAACTCTCAACTAGAAAGACAATAGACGTAAAATGTTTCTCATCATTTCATTAGGCATTTTAGCAAATATCATAAATTAAGAGCTCCACAGTATAATCATATGTTTTCAAGTTTGAGCGTGTCGTAGTTGCGATGCTTTCTACAAAGGAATGTCAATAGTGAGGATAATGGGCTCCCCCTTTTTTTTTTACCTGCGCCTCTGAAAAGGCACACACTAATGGCTTTTTCTCCAGGCGTCTGACACAGCTGGGTGCCCATGACGCATTACGTGCAGGTGGTCACTTAACTTTCTTACGGAAATATTTATGACAGCAGTTTCCGCTACAGTGACAGTCTCATATAAAATATTTCACAGGTCAAGAATTTGCGTTACAAATCTGTAGAAACAAAATCCTATTGATATAAAAGCGTCCAAAAAATTTTCGTTGGCATTGTAATACATTCACGCATTTACATACATTTCATAACTCTTAAAGTATGATTCTTGGTTTCCAACATCCTTTTTCACAAGTCAGAGTCCCTAACCACTATTCATTACTCCTTACCTTATTACACATATAAATATTCGTCGACACTTCTTCAATATTTCATCATAACAGAAATGTAGCATAATCAAATTCCTCATATAGCATCAGCTTATTGACCATAAACATACCTCAGCAGCATAATACACATCGTCGTCGTAAAAATAACATCATAACACCTCACTCAAATCTCAAAAATGTCGTAGCTTTCCGCAATAACTTCAAAACCTAAAAAAAATCTCTGCTCATTTAAATAGTGTCATCCACCTCAAACGTACTTTAAATATCATGACCCATACCAAATACATCATTCAAAGCTCTCATAGTATCACAATGATTCTGAAAAAATATGAAGAGTTCACAAAGTACATACAAAATACAATTTCATAAACGTGAAGTTGCCCAACTGTGTAATTGTGTAAACATGTGTCACTGATGTAGTAAAAAAAATGTTTATCTCTCAGTTAAATGATCGGATAGCTGTGTAACTTGTGTGTTAGAGAAATATGGTACCGATGAGTAAAGTTGTATAAGCAAATACCATATTAGCAAGGGCTACTTGTGCTTGCCAAACACATGATACACAAAGTAAGCGTGTACCCCCTTGAGGATTAGTGTAATTATACCTTCAGGTGTTACAGATTACAACAATGGAATGAAATGTATTACGGAAAACCTTTGTATCATTGGACTTCAAATACCTTAAAAAATAAATGATTTAAGTGCAAAATTAATCACTCAAATACGTGTCCTGTAGCGCTAAATGTGCATCTTGTTGTAAGATAATGTCTGTGGAAGTGTCGTAGTTATTGTCCTCCGAAAGCTAAGTTCTGCAGAAGCCAATGTACTTACCTCACGATAAAGAAAAGTGAAATGCTTTGCATATAGATATCTTAGTTATTACGCTTATTGCCGTGATGAAGAAAGTACTGTGCTGTAACGTATTGTTGTGCTACAGAAAAGGCTGTCTCATTGTAGCTATACCACAAAAGTTACTTCTAAAACATGTTTTACTTTCCAGAATAATTCAGAAAAACTGTTCGGATATAAAACAGAAACACCGCAAAAGCAACATTGTAAATTGTCACTCATTAGTAGCGTCGTGATAAAATCGTGTAGCTGTCACATAAACTAACCACTGTCTCATCTGGTATCTCACAGATAGTACTTTAAATCCAGAATGAATTTTCAAGTAAACCAAAATGTTGCATTAAAATCTCATTAGCAGTACTGGTAAATGTTCTAAGTATATGAGCCTTATAGTCGTTACGTAAACGTGCAACTAACAAGCAAGAATGTACACACACAATAACACTGTGTCATCTGTTCACTATAACAATGCATTCGTAATTTCTGTTTAAATAAGTTCTCTTGGTTCTTGACTGGATATTTAACTTCAAACATTGTTGCATGGTAACAGTTTCTAAGTCTGACGAAGTGTACTAGTAACGTGAAGTGAAAAATTTTATAGCAAAAACTAAGTTAAAAAGCAGATTATCTCTCAATAAACGGTTTTACATGTGAAATGTGGTGCAATCTTTTACTCTTCATAGTACTCAGAGTTTCAACTTGAACGCAATTATCATGCGGAATACGTCGGTAAAGAATACTGGAATTTTTCTCAAGGTTAGCGTCTATGTTATTTTTCTCTGAGCCAGCTGGGGCACGCGGCTGCCGGCGGTGCGAGTCATTGTCTGTCTCTTTGTTGGCGCGCGTCGTTATTGGGATTAGGAGACCTAACTTCTACAAATTCACCTTGCCGAGAAGGCCCTGCCCTGTTTAAATCCCGCCAGTTCTGAAGCAATTCAGGTCTGTCGTTACGAATATATCGTCTGTCGTCATGTCGGTAGATTCCGTAGTTTATTTCTTGTCGGTCACGTGGTGGAGAATTTCTCCCTGAATTGTAACTGCGCGCTGGACCGTTGCGTCTAAAGTTATTCTGTCTCCCTTGATAATAATTATTTTGGTTCCCAAATTGTCTGTTTCTCTGATTGTCTCTGTGATAGTCACTACCGCGGAGTGGTGATCTTCCCCTGTAGTTATTACTACTCTGCCAACGGTTGTCATACGGGTGGTGTCTGTTTTGGTCATGATTTGTGTTGTGAGAATAGCCTTGTCGTGTCTAGTTATTATTTCTTTCATCGTGGAATTGCGACGGATGTGACCTGTAATTGTTGTGTTCCTGTTTTCGCATTCTGCGATTGTCAGTGTCAATTTCAAATTCTTGTAAGAGTCCCTGAAAAGCTTCAATGTCGTCTTTGCAACGTCCTGCCAAAATAATATGTCGTAAATGTTCAGGTAATTTGATTAAGCAAATGCGGAAGAGTTCTGAGGGGCTGTATGGGTTTGACAGGTACTGATTCTTGTGCAACATGTCTTCAAAATATTTCACAAGACTGGAAAATTCAGATTGTTCGAAATGTTTCATCATTATGATGCTATGTTTTACTCGGTCTTGTGTAGTTTGAGACCAATATGCTGAGAGGAAGGCATGATAAAATTCTCCTTCACTGTGGCAATCGTGAATGACCGATCGCATTATTACAGCTGGTTCATTCTCTAAATAGCCACACATAAATTCTAATCTGTGCTCTAATGATCAGTTGGGAGGAAAACAATGAGAGAATTGATGGAGCCACGCTTGTGGATGAATGTCGTTGCCAGAATTCTTAAATGTTTTAAATTTACGTGTAGTAATGAACAGCTTATAGTCAAAATCATCATGTCGGTGAGTCGCATATCGGTCATTGTTACGTCGTTTCGGCGGTTCCATTTCAAAATTCGGTGCACCTTGCCAATTTCTTTCATAATTTCCGAAATGCCCTGTGTTATTATTTTGTGGCTTTTCCGTATTTCTATGTCCCTCTTCCCGTATTGGGGCGCGAGTGTCCTCTGAAATACGTAATTCTTGTATTACCTGTGTCAGCTGATCTTGCACTTCCCGGATTTCTCTTTGGTGTTGCGTATTTATTTGATTCTGATTTTGTTTGAATTTCCTAATTTGTTCGCACTCTTCTGTGTCATTAAAGACTACCGGTTTTGTGTCATTCAGATTATCATCTACCTTCGTAGATAAATTAATTATTTAGCTGATCCGAAAGTTCCACTACTTTCTCTGATAATGAACTAATTTCCTCCATGTGTCCTTCTGAACCAATTTTCAGAGTATCTACTGTGTCCTTTAAGTTTTCTTGAGTTTTTGCAAGTTGCGTAACCGAATCGGTAGATGCAACTGAGTCAATTTTAGCTTGCAAGGTCTTATGATTTTCATGAACAATAGTTTTCAGTTCTTTTATGGCTGCTTCGTGATTCTGTAACGCATTTTCATGCCGCGAAAAAATAGGTTGAAAATGCTCACAAATTTGTGTTTTTACATCATTACAGAGTTTTTGACATTTCGATTCAATATTATGTAACTCAGTAGTTAAATCTTCACGTGTCTGCTCAAGCTTATGTTCCACTGAGTCTAACTTTTGAAGCTTTTGTTCCATTGCGTCTAACTGTTGCTGTGTTTGTCTCTGGTGTTGTTCCTTTGTGTCTAACTTTTGAAGATTTTCTTCCATTGTGTCTAACTTTTGAAGATTTTGTTCCATTGCGTCTAACTTTTGAAGCTTTTGCTGTGTTTGTCTCTGATTTTGTTCCATTTGTTGCATTAATTGCAATAATAATGTATTAGTGTCTGGAATCTGTTTCTCTACGCATTTTGGCAGTGCATTTTCACCGGCAACATTCACATTTTGACAGGCAGAAAATGTGTCTTGACTCATTTGAGAAAACGGTGAGGACCCAAAACCTAAGTCTACAGTATTTGCAATATTGTGTTCTGTCATTTCGGATTCCTGAGGCGAGCTGTTGCCGACCGATCGATCGATAATGCTTCGCTGTTCACTACCTGTTTCACTGTCTACACCATTATTTGTAGCCCGCTCCATTTCCCTATGCACAATTACCAAATTACTACTTCGAATGTCTGTTAATTCATTACACAGCGGTGCTGATAAGCTACGCTTGTTGTCACTATTATTTCTCAGTTTACTTTGGAGCCTAGTGTTACGTTTTTCACACGCCATTATTGTCACAATATTTCACACGATAACACAGAAAAGCACAATTTGAAGAGCAAAATAAGAAAACACATTAACATAGCACTGCAAATAATATCTAGTTAATTGCAAGTGCACCTTCGAAATACTTGGTGCAAATCTACATGCATGCCACAACTGTTTTACTGTACAACAGTGAGAAACTACAACTACAAAGGAGACTCTCTCTACAATTACGCGCTAGCAATAAACAATAGCTACACTAATTACACAAACTACAAGAAAAAAATCAGAAGATTCCAGTGAGGTATCCTTGGCTAAGGGTCCACATATGAAACGTCCCCTTAGAAAAATTATACACGACTATGCTTAAACTGACATACAATATTTTTAGCGCAACGCAATCTGACTTTCAAAAATCCCTAAAAAAGAATGGCCCTGACTAACATTAACCTATACGTTTCACAAATCACTTACAAAAATCTTCGTTACTCGAACTACTGCAATACAGCGAGCGCCACTACTGCCAGCTAAATAAAAGATTCAAACTACGGAAGGCACTAACTACTGATAGGCATAGTTAGGAAATGAAAGATTGTAGTTGAGAACAAACAATGTATTTACCTTAATAGTGTTGAAAGATCATAATATACATAGGAGTTCATAACATCCATTCTTACAAATATCAAAACTCCGCCATCTCTCTCCTCACAACCACCACTGCTGGCGGCTCACCTCCAACTGCGCAACGCTACGCGCTGTTCACATCCAGCTGCCGCTGCCCAACACTACAGTGGCAGACAACAATGCAAACTAGCCACAGACTGCACACAGCACAGCCAGTGATTTTCATACAGAGCGCTACGTAACGTTGCCAATAAGAAAACATAAACAGCCTACTTACACCTGTAAATACCACATTAATGCAATAAATGCTCCAAATGATGTCCGTAAACCTCAATGCATTTGGCAATACGTGTAACGACATTCCTCTCAACAGTGAGTAGTTCGCCTTCCGTAATGTTGGCACATGCATTGACAATACGCTGACGCATGTTGTCAGGCGTTGTCGGTGGATCACGATAGCAAATATCCTTCAACTTTCCCCAGAGAAAGAAATTCGGGGACGTCCGATCCGGTGAACGTGAGGGCCATGGTATGGTGCTTCGACGACCAATCCACCTGTCATAAAATATGCTATTCAATACCGTTTCAACTTCACGCGAGCTATGTGCCGGACATCCATTATGTTGGAAGTGCATCGCCATTGTGTTATGAAGTGAAACATCTTGTAGCAACACCGGTAGGTCATTAGGTAGGAAATCGGAATACATTGCACCATTTAGATTGCCATCGATAAAATAGGTGCCAATTATCCTTCCTGCAATAATGCCGCACCATACATTAACCAGCCAAGGTCGCTGATGTTCCACTTGTCGCAGCCATCGTGGATTTTCCGTTGCCCAATAGTGCATATATGCCGGATTACGTTACCGCTGTAGGTGAATGACGCTTCGTGCCATCTATCACATAACGAATAAAGTGGTCCAGCTAAAACATTCATATTTCTTTACGTACTAGAATATGTAATAAAAAGTGGGGGTTCCTATTTAAAAAAAAAAACGCAGTTGAGATTCGTTGGACCTATGGCAGCGCTATCTAACGGGTCAACCATAGCGCCATCTGATTTCCCCCTTGAAGCTAGAGGAGTTTTGTTCTTTGTAGTTTTTTTCGTTTGATGCTTATTTCGTGAGGTATTTGACCCGGTCACTATCAATTGACCACCCTGTATATTTTATACTGCATATTGGAGTACTTAAATCTTTAAAATACGTGTATCGGCTGTATTCGTGTTTGTATCATCTTACATCAAACAGATATCAATGAGTCTACGTGTCCTCCTTCATATCTTGCGGAGCATCTCAGTTACGCTTCGCAAGACTCCCTCAACACGTCATGCTACGGTCGTGATTGGTGGTAAACTATAGAGCTGTACAAAACAGAAGTACAAAAGTAAATTACGTGTGACGTGTCACTGACAGCATACCTCGATGAAACTTGGACCATGCTGAGAAAGAACTGCTACAGTATGGTACAAAAGGTAACAGAGAAAACACTTGACTCATTTGCGTCGGCGTTGTACTGGAAAGCAGCAAGCCTAGATTTCCTTCTGGAGGAAGTAGAGCAGGTACTACAACAGACACACATTATTAGATCACCTTATTAAAACTGGAACGCTATGAAATACTTAACTTGTAAATAATCCGTGTCCACTGGAATTTATTCTATTGGTTACCGTTGTTGTACATTTTTATCACATGATGCAATACAGAATGATAATCTCTTCTTAACGTACAGTTTACAGATTTGGATATACAGTTTTGGCTTTTAATAGAGCTGTATCTGAAGTAAGAAGACGCTGTTGCAAGTGACGATTGCAGAGTGGACTGTGTTTTAACTTACTCTTCCGACAGCCGTGGTGTACGAAATCTATTAAGGAAGTGTCAACGCCAACGTCTCTCAGTCGCTGCTCCGTGAGGCAGCGACTGTCTTTACTTGTGGTTCCATCGTGAGGTACCAGCTTTCACATAGGGCGTCGCTCTTCAGACAACATCACGTTCCCCACCCCAAAACCAGTGTCCTGCGACGATGGCGGAGTGAAAACTTCAGTGTGAACGCAGATAACGGGACACGGAGTGTAGCGACGGCAGATGGCAGCTTTCTGTCCGCACTCTGGTATCCACCTTGCGAGTGACCGTAAAATATCTGCCACAGGTTGCAAGCCTGCATCCGGTGACACAAGCGCTGTGGTCGGGTTGTCTGCAGCCAGAACTCTAGGCGTGTCTGGGGACGGCGCCTCCACGTGCGTTGGCTCGGGCTGGAGGACCGTCAACGACGTTGGCTGCGCCGTCGCGATCTCGATCTCCATCGGAACCACTGCAGACGGTGCTGTCTGCGGGGGAGGAGAGGTGGATGTGACTGCTGTAAGACACCAGCGCCCGTGCTGGTCTCTGGCCAAAATTTCTGCGGCACAATCACTGACATACGAGGGCCGCGTCTGTCCAGCTGATGCAGATGTAGCCCAGAGGAACCTTGAACGACGTAAGATGAAACACTCGAGACCTGTTTCAACGCTGTTTCTCGCCAAAAACTTTAAAGAAACTTTGTCTGACGCAGCGGAACGAACTGTTTCCGTGTGGGAGAAACGGAGTTTCTCCATATGACTTTTGCGAGTTCGAACGAACCGTTCAGATTCATCGTTAGACTGAGTGTCGTCTTTCTACACAAAGTTAGTGAACATCATGAAGCATTCTTCTCAGATTTTCCAGGCAAACTATCAGTGTCCGAGATGTTGAGCCACTGCCGAAGGTTTTGACACTGCAACACACTTCTCCTCCCACACTTAAGTTTCCGTTACATCTTTCTTACTCTTCACTTCAACCAGTTTCTAACAGGATGGTGAAGTAATTTGTATCTAGATATATGATATGTTGATCAGTTTCAAAATATATAGTGGCACATTTACATTGCAAATCTCCTTACCTCATTCTTGGAAGACTTTACGACTGATCAGGCGTATAATAAATATATTGGTAAAAAGGCATAACGCTTTACGATTTGCCTGTGATTAAATCGATCTCAACTGAATACTGGACATTTTTAAATATTTTTCCTGATTGACGATTCTAGTTTTAATTCTTTCATTTTGATCCCATGTTTCTGTCAGGCAGCATCCTAGATATTTCCTTTTAGTCACTCTCTGAAGTTTGTTCCCATCCAAGTTGATGATCCCTCTGTCTACCATCTTCTTGCTGATAAACATGGTCCTTGGTTTTTTTGGAAATTGATATTGCCACTTAATTCTGCCGCGAAGTAACTTATCAGCAAGCATTGTTCTATTATCTACAGAGTGGACATCACTTAAACAGGCACCACTGATATCTAGCCCCTCATTGTGAGACAGTCATATCACATTTCTCTAGCGACGTTATTTTATTTTCTACCACAATTTCGTGTTTATTTTATTGAGAAGGCTGGACATGTGTGGGCTTGGGAGGAAGGCTTTGCATTTTTTGCTCTGGGAACGTGCAATCCCGGTGTCATCTCAGCCTCCTGTTGTTGGGAGAAGGCAATTAGTGAATCTCATTATGAAAGATGAGCTTCTCCTGGGAGATGGGCAGTTTCCACAGCAGTCCTTGTGGCCACCTTCGTGCTTTTGTAGGCAGAGCCAGTACCTTGCTTAGCTGGGGTCAGGGTAAATCTTGTCGCCACTACCGTCCCCAGACAATAATTGAGTATTTCATTTTAGCGTGTTCTGCACGTCCATCAAAGTTCGAGACGCTGCGGGCCACTCGGCTAGCCTTAGAGAAACAGATGCTATCGCTCCAAAATGTAAGTAATCCAATCGAATTGAGTCACTCCTCTACCATGTACGCTCATCAATCGAGGATACACTTCTCTAGGCCAGTACCAACCTCGAGTTTGTTAATGTGCACTTTGTAAGCAAAGTGTGGAAATTTCTGTTGTATTCGGCTGTTTTTTTTTTTCCATGGAGTAAGCAGAATTTTAATCTGTCACATTGGCAACAGCATTGAGTCGTCTTCTCCATGTACACGTTTTTTTTTTTGTTTTGTTTTAAGTAGAGAGTTGAGGAGAGGGAAGTAAGCTTCGTAAATTTGTGCTCTGGCCACCATGTCTCCTGGCTGCCACTGCCATCTGGTGCTCATGAGCACATGCTTTGCAGACTGGGGAAATGAAAGTTTCCCTGTCTGCAGTACTGCGATCTGTACTACGAGCAGCTTACTACTTACTTGTTCTGACAAGCAACATGACTTACCCCTTTGATTACGATTTGGGATATTGTCCTATTAGCCCGCATCTCGTGGTCGTGCGGTAGCGTTCTCGCTTCCCACGCCCGGGTTCCCGTGTTCGATTCCCGGCGGGGTCAGGGATTTTCTCTGCCTCGTGATGGCTGGGTGTTGTGTGCCGTCCTTAGGTTAGTTAGGTTTAAGTAGTTCTAAGCTCTAGGGGACTTATGACCATAGATGTTAAGTCCCATAGTGGTCAGAGCCATTTGAACCATATTGTCCTATTAATGTGGAATATTCGTGCTGCCCAGATTAATTATAACTTGTTCCGTTTTCTCTATGTAGTCTTCCACATAATTATGTACTTCCAACAGTGTTAGTATCACTTTGTGTGAATTCAGTCCAGATTTTCAGATAACCTTGCTCTCTGTTAACTACTTGTGTATTTTCTACAATAATTAGATCACATAAAAACCTATAATACTCAGACTTGTCTTAAATTACAAGATATTTTGAACTGTCCTACAACTTTTCCATCGTTAACCGGTCCACTAAAAATAAACGTAATTTGCTACACGCCTAAGCTTGTTGTTCTCACTGTAGCTGTGTTGTCGTTGTGTACACTGAAAAAACTGAAACATCATTCTCTTATTATTTGATAAAGGCAAACAGTATTAAACTCGGTCATCTTGTTTGGTTATTAGTCTGTTTATTGACTACTGAGAGCTGTATCGATTTCCCTTAGGACTATAAGTTAGCTGTGTGCTTTTTTCACGATTATTTGATCAACTACTTTGCAGTATTGAGGCGTAATAAGGAACAACAGTTTATAGGAATGTCATGCCATAACGCAGGGACCTTCTCCATGCACGGTTTGAACTTTCAGCTGACGCCATCTAAGCATTTCAAAAACCTTATATCTGTCATGCTGGATAGCTGTGTGGAAACAGCGACTATTTATGACAGAAAAGACGGATTACAACAGTAATCAGTGTCAAACACTTTTATTTTCTTCTGCACGCATTTCAAGGGCTTACACTCTTATTTTTATGTGGCTCAGTGGATTACGTTACATTTTCATTTGTTGGATGTAACTAGTCGTCTGTTTTGAGCTTCATGTGTTACAACTAAGGTACAATTTGTCTCTTGCTATGGTAATATTGCAATATGGCATATTGCAAATTTGAAACAATAATAAATTTAATTATGAGATATTCACGGAAACCCTGAGTGTGGCTATAAATACAAAAGTTCATTTATAAACGGCACCAAGACAATTCTTCAAACTGAAATCGGGATAATGAAACAAACGTCAATTGGAGATGGCTTTTAGCCCGCACTCACAGACAATGTGTCCAAGAAACTTAGGGAAGTAATAGACACAAGCAAAAATAAGAACAACAATCAAAAAGACAGTGTACATTACCTACATTGGCAACATTTTTCCGAAAATTTGTATTGTGTTGAGACCAAAGAGTGTAAAAGTTGTTGTTTCCAGAGCAACAAATTACGTGATAAGGCGAGACACAACATACAAACAATGAAGTTCCCGAACTAGGTTTAAGTTACACATTACTGAATTCAGAAACACTACCCACATCAATGACACAGGACATGCTTTCGACAACATAGTTGCTTTTGTAATTATAATTCATAAACTGAATAGAGGCCATAAAATCTACTTAAGAAAAAGAAATTTTTATTCACAACAGAAACGTAGGCGTAACAAACCCTGTCATAAAACTGAAACAGTAGCAATCAGCTGTTTTAGATGCTTCTCATGTATATTATACTATAAACAGTATTATACTATAAACAGTAACTTTTACTTTCAACTGTTCCTTAGTGATTTAAGTCATTACAACATGAAGCCAACACCCAAATAGCCAAAACGATTCATTAACAAATAAATATGCTGAAATATATGGTTATAAATTTTTTGTAATACTAATATGTTTAAGCAAAAAGTTTGTAAATATTTAAACGTTTCTATAAATCTTACCTGTATATTTGATATTCAATAAAAGCTGTAAGGCACTGTAGTTCTACATAAACTATGTGATCAAAAGTATCTGGACTCCTGACTGAAAATGACTTACAAGTTGGTGGCACCCTCCAACCAAATGGCTCTGAGCACTATGGGACTCAACTGCTGTGGTCATAAGTCCCCTAGAACTTAGAACTAATTAAACCTAACTAACCTAAGGACGTCACACACATCCATGCCCGAGGCAGGATTCGAACCTGCGACCGTAGCGGTCGTGCGGTTCCAGACTGTAGCGCCTTTAACTGCTCGGCCACTCCGGCCGGCGTCCCTCCATCCGTAATGCTGGAATTCAGTATGGTGTTGGCCTTCTCTTAGCCTTGATGATAGCATCCACTCTCGCAGGCATGTTCAATAGGGTTCTCTTGGGGGATGGCAACCCGTTCTTCACGGAGTGTTGCGCTGAGGAGAGATATCGATGTTGGTCGGTGAGGCCTGGCACGAAGTCGGCGTTCCAAAAATCCCAAAAGTGTTCTATACGATTCAGGCCAGGACTTCGTGCTGGCCAGTCCACTACAGGGATGTTATTGTCGTGTAACCACTCCACCAAAGGCCGCGCATTATGAACAGGCGCTCGATCGTGTTGAAAGATGCAGTCGCCATCCTTGAATTGCACTTCAACAATGGGAAGCAAGGAGGTAAGCATCAATGTAGCCCTGTGCTGTGATAGTGCCACGCAAAACAACAAGGGGTGCAAGCCCCTTCCGTGAAAACACGACCACACCATAACACCACCGTCTCCGAATTTTACTATTGGCACTACACACGTTAGCAGATGACGTTCACCGGGCATTCGCCATACCCACACCCTGCCATCGGATCGACACATTGTGTACTCTGATTCGTCACTCCACACAATGATTTCCTACAGTCGTCCAATGTTTACGCTTCTTACACCAAGCGAGGTGTCGTTTGGCATTTACCGGCGTGATGTGTTGCTTATGAGCAGCCGCTCGATCATGAAATCCAAGTTTTATCACCTCCAGCCTATCTGTCATACTACTTGCAGTGGATCCTGAGGCACTTCGGAAGTCCGCAGCTCGTGGCCGTGCGTTCTCGCTTTCCGCGCCCGGGTTCCCGGGTTCGATTCCCGGCGTGGTCAGGGATTTTCTCTGCCTCGTGATGACTGGGTGTTGTGTGCTGTCCTTAGGTAAGTTAGGTTTAAGTAGTTCTAAGTTCTAGGGGACTGATGACCATAGATGTTAAGTCCCATAGTGCTCAGAGCCATTTGAATTTTTTATTTGCAGTTCGGAATTCCTGTGTGATGATCTGGATAGATTGCAGTTCGGAATTCCTGTGTGATGATCTGGATAGATGTCTGCCTATTAAACATAACGACCCTCTTCAACTGTCGGCGGTCTCTGTCAGTCAACAGACGAGGGCGACCCGTTCGCTTTTTTGTTGTACGTGTTCCTTCACGTTTCCACTTCACTATCACATCGGAAACAGTGGACCTAAGGATGATTAGGAGTGTGGAAATCTCGCGTACACACGTACTACACAAGTGACACACAGTCACCTGACCACGTTAGAAGTCCTTGAGTTCCGCGGAGCACCCCATTCTGCTCTCTCACGATGTGTAATGACTACTGTGGTTTCTGATATGGAGTACCTGGCAGTAGGCAGCAGCTCAGTGTACCTATACGAAAACGTATGTTTCTGGGGGTATTCGGATACTTTTGATATAGTGTGTGTACAGTCTCTGAACTGTTTGTGTTGCTGTTTCGTGCCCGGGTTTCGTTTAACTAGAAAAATATATATAACTATCCTCAGGTTTCTTTTTGCTGGAAATTTATAAGCAAACGTGTAACTGTTCCAATTTCTAATTTCTGTGCCACATTACGATGCCAAGTGACAAATTGCCGTTCACTTGTAGCGATACGAAGTTCAAAACAGGCAACTAGCTACATCCAGCAAATGAAATTGTAATGTAATCCACTAGAAGATGAGAGTGTAAATCCTAGAAACGAGTCGTAGTGAAAAAAAAATAATAGTGTCTGACTCTGATAATGGTTATATATCATCTTCAAGCATTTCTAAAAATTATTTCACCGTACAGGAGCAAAATTATGAAGAGAAATCTGCCATGTTAGCAATGAGTGGAACAACTGAGGACAGACTAGCAGCCGCACGCAGCGTCGGGTCGGTGGCCCAGCACAGCCTTCTCCTCCTCCTGGAAGGCAGGCAGCCAGCGCGGCAGGAAGGCAGGAGCGGCGGCGACGGAGGCCACGTTTGCTGACAAGGCTCTGTTTTCACCTCCGCCGTCAGATCCCGCGCTGGAACAACGAAAACCTCTCTCGCCTTCTGCACGCGAGCATGTGAAAAGGGCGGTTTGAATAAAATATTAGCTTAAAGCGATTTCGCGCCTCAAAATTTAAGCAGCCAGGCGACGTCTCGCACGAGCAGAAATGCTTTTACCGTGTTCGCTTCTCTGATCTTGATATTCTGTTTTTCCTTCTTTGGTGATCAATCTTGGCAATTCTGTTCGCCTCGGAGGAAACTCGTGCGTAACGCACCTGACGGGGAAATCTTCGCTGGGGGAACTCGGCTTTACGACTTTTCACTGAGCGCTAACAAGCAGCCTGTTTCAGAAAATATTTCGACTAAATACGTTACGAAGCGAATCATGCAATTTGATCACTGCGAAAGTATGTTATCTTTGTTCTCCTCACACCCTTATGTTGCAACGGCTGCATTCTCTATAGGTATTTGCGTTTTTCTCAGGGAGGACACGTCCATTTAACAAACATGACAATGGTTATTACTGTGTCAATAACTTGGGGGACAGTGCAAGGTTTCCTCCACGGCAACAACGGGTATTTCGGAAAGTAAATACGCAGAATTTTCAAGACATGAATGAAACGAGAAATGGCTGTGTATGACAACTGCAGCGGGCATACGTTAACCAGGAACCAAAAGACAGCATATGGAGGAAGACGACCAGCTTAACAACACGTACCAACTCGATCAACGTCAGACATCGATAGTAAAATATTAGCTGACAGTGAGTGAACTCGCGCTAAACCTGTCCTTGTGTTGTTTAATTATGGACACAGCAAGATACTCGGTAGTGTTTATGAGAAAACCTTCGTCTGTGTTTGGCTAACACGAAGGTTTCTTTTTTTTTTATTTTTCCCTTATCTTACCAAATCAGAAATTCACATAGCTCTTTTTGTATGTAACAGAACAAAATCGGGAGGATTTCATAAGCAAATTGGCAAAAAGCGTCATATAAGAGCTACGCTGTTATCATATATTGCACATTATATACATTTCTCTGTCAATGAAAAAGTTACTTTTAAATTTCGAGTTTAATTTTCATACTTACATGCATTTTATAGTGTTCGCAGCGTATAGATAATCCTTCCATAGTTCATTCTGTTTTTGGTACAATACCGTATTGCAGCAAATATATTAACTCCCTTCTTTTCAGGCATGACATGAAGGGAGCTAATATATTTGCTGCAATACGGGATTATACTAAAAACAGGAGAAATTATGGAAGGATTACCCATATGTTGCGAACCCTAAACAAATGTATGTAAGTATGAAAATTACACTTGAAATTTAAAAGTAACTTTTTCATTTGACGGAGAAATACCGGCCTTTTTCAAGTTACGAAGTTGGAGGTGATTGTGAGTGTGTAACACAAGAATGTAGAGAAAACACAGAATACGCATGTAATGAAATAAGCTACACGGTGCTGCGTTTCGCTGTTTGTGCTTTTCTTCTAACATGCTGGTAACCCAGAGCACCAAGGACAGCGTTGGTACTGTTTAACATTTCTCTTTCTGCAGACGTAATCATAAATTCCTGCTACCGATATATTTGTAACTTGGCTGTTAGAAAATCGAGGGAAAGTTATCCTGGGACGGTTCACATAAATCACAGTAGGGCACTGCAGCAGATAAATTATCGTAAGTATTGTCAGAACTGTGCTGGACGCATTTCACATGTATAAATAATTCCTTTTTGATAATCTTAATTAAAGAAATTTACATATCCAAAAAGAATTCTGCAGCGGAGTGTGCGTTGATTTCAAACATCCTGGCAGATTAAAACTGTGTGCCACATCGGGAGTCGAGCCTGGGACCTTTGCCTTTCGCTGGCTCGTGCTCTACCAGCTATCCAAGCACGATTCACGAGGTTCCCGCATAGCTATCTTCAGCCAGTGTCTCATCTCCCACTTTCAAAAAGTCACAGAAGTTCTCCTGTCAAACGTGTGATATTAGCGGTCCAGGTAGACACGATATACCGGAGACATGACTTAGCCACAGCCTAGGGCATTGATCCAGTATGAATTTCTCACGCTGACACGAAACTTCTTCTCTCGTTAATATTGTGTGCCGGACCGCGACCGAACTTGGGGACAAAGCGGGCTTGAGCAATGGCGCATTTTGTATCTTTGGAGACCTGTTGGGCCATCGGCCATTGAGAAACTAATAGAACCACGCGGGCATATAGTATCTGTTTTAGTCCGCAGGAGAGGAGGCCGAAAGGCACGCGTTTTAGCTCACGCAGGCTGGCGTGAGGTCTGGAACAGGACAAGGAAATTAGAATTTAGAAAAAAAGGACGTAGCTGGTGGAATACTTAATTTTAATCCGTTAATGAAGAACGTCGGTCTTGACGGTACATGTTTTACAATATTAATAGTAACTGATAATGGCGCCTTGCTAGGTCGTAGCAAATGACGTAGCTGAAGGCTATGCTAAACTATCGTCTCGGCAAATGAGAGCGTATTTTGTCAGTGAACCATCGCTAGCAAAGTCGGTTGTACAACTAGGGAGTGCTAGGAAGTCTCTCTAGACCTGCCGTGTGGCGGCGCTCGGTCTGCAATCACTGATAGTGGCGACACGCGGGTCCGACGTATACTAACGGACCGCGGCCGATTTAAAGGCTACCACCTAGCAAGTGTGGTGTCTGGCGGTGACACCACAGTATCCATGGGTGTTTCTAGATTTGGTTCCTGGTTTTCGGTAAGGAGGCTGTAAGGTGTATTCCGCTTCTTGCCTTGGCGTCGATACGAGCTGCGTCGCAGTTTCGGAAAAGGTGGAGAATACAGGACACATCTTTCCGATTATTTCCAGTGATGTCTAGTAGGCGAAGTCTAGGTTATTTCAGACGTGAATTGTAAATATGTGCACTGTTATTTCGCGATCATTTCGCTTACAAAACTTGCAATGGTATCTGTCCACGCGTTGAAATGAAGTTTCATGGTTGGCTTTTCGTGGAATGGAAATTAATTATAAAATCGAAAAATGTCTTTTCAATTCGTCTTATTGTAGATTCAAAGTTAGCATCCTTTCTAGCATTATAAGTGATTTATTGTCTTGCTAGAAAGCGTGTATTAAAAATATGCGATTACATTTGTCTTTTCGAGAAACCTACTTTGTGTCAGCTACGGTGCGCACCCAGTTGAGCTTTGTGAATCATCAGCACTGTTATGAATACAATGTATGTATATGTAAAACTTTATATTTCGCAGAGGACAGCCGTGTATTTCCTAGATTTTTAGTGTGAGGAACCTACCTGCATCTAGCAGTCAAATCGAAATTTGCATTATGAAATCGAACCAGCATCTCTTCCATATGGTCTAGTCTTTCGTTCATTTTCCCGTACCTTATTAACAGTTCGAGCGTCTAGATCTAATGTCCCCATTTGGTTTTCTCAGCCAATGTTGGATTACTGTATGGGCTATCTAACTGTTCAATAATACCTCACAAACCATCCGGTTTATTTTCTTCGTTACTGAATCACGTATTCGTAATACATAATCCTTTATTTTAATTGTATAATCATAGCCCTCTATTATCCCAGTTGTTATCATGAAATGCTAGTTAATTCCTTAACAACATAGTTTAAAATTACTCTTTGTCCTCATGAGTTAAACCTGGAGAGTCTGCACACTTTTCCTTATTCTGCGTTTCCCAGTCTGCCACAGTATTATCACTTTTCTTTTCCTTTAAATCTTCCTCTTCCTTTACATTTTTTAAATATTGGAACTACCAAAGTTTTTCTTTCGATCCCCATTGGCACTACTGTAATTTTATCCACGGTTGATGGTTGACAACACTGATATGCACTCTTTCATTTGGTAAATCCAATACCAATCTAAGAATTACCAACCAATACATTCCTAGAAGGATAGTGAAATTAATTTTGGCTACCGCAAACGTTGATTGCTGTAAAGTGTTCCCTGAAGTTGTGGAGGGTATCAGAACCTCCTCTTCTGCCTTCTTACCCTTCGCTTCTGTTAAACCTCCGACTTTGTACTGGGAATACTGGACACTGCTATCTATTTTTAATCTTCTCACAGATTACTTTGGGCCGACTTCACTATCATTATCTTATACAAAATCCACAGACTGATTTTCCATGAAGCCTTGAACAGTAAATGTGGAGTGGATGTCCTCAAAAAACAATTCTTCCTGTAGAGGTTGCTTGCCTTGATACCTCTAAAAACGTATTTTCTAGCCCATCATAATTCTGATAGCTTTATTACTGTTTAATGTTTAGTATAACAACTATTTCATGAATTTCATTAAATGTAGTATTATTACTTTGAACTGGACTAATATCTTTACTCTCTGATAATGTTTAGTCTGAGCCATATTGTTATCGTTTTGACTTGGTTATGTTCGATATAGATGTTATTACAATTTTGCTCATTCCTCCTCCAATGTTTCATTATTTTTTCATTTCTTGGTTTAAACGCATTTTGATTTATATGATTCCAGAGTTCACCTTGGCAAATTCTATTTTCCTTTCAGAACCGTCACTCGCCATTATTTAATTCTCAGTTTGTATCATTAACTTCCAACCAGTTGCATGTCTTGGTTTCCGTTTTATACTTGGTTCTATTAAGATAGTGTAATTGATGCAGCAGTTGTAATAGGGGTTGATGTTGTGTCCACCTTTCACCAACCAGTCTTTCCCTTACTTTATCCAGTAAACGTCTTATAAGTACTTCAACGTGGTGTAGTTCATTTACTCGTTCTTGTAAGTATAAGGCTTGACTGAGGAGGTATTCCACAGAGTTCCTACATCCATCCCAATTTTCATTGTATTTCTGAGGTCCTATAAGCTCAGTCCTCACTTTTCGCAATGCATTTGCAAATTATTTAGCTTTAAAAGATCAGGTAAAGCTCTCCAAGATTAAATAATGATTCTTCATTATGAATGCAAAGTTTCACCATGGTGGACAGATCCATATAGATACCTTATAAACGTTAAATATGTGATCCGGGATACAGTATTGAAGACTAAGATACAAAAGGTGGAGTATGATAAGGTGTTTTACGAATAAGACGCGTAAGTAACATGCAATAGTGTCCTAGTAATTTTTTGTCAATAATGAAAAACAGTTGTACTAAAAATTACCTAAAAATTACATTAGGCAGTGGAAAAACAACGACACGTGAACTGCTGCCGCAAATTGGTTGTAATGTAAAATGTGGACAACTTTTTTCTGAAAAAAATTATCACGGTTGACAAGACTTCATAACGGGTTAAAGACAGGAGTTTCACTTTAGTTGCCGTCGTGATAGCTTTTTCCGCCTCAACATATTGGTTCAATTGGCAGAATTACTACGATGCGTCTTAAATATTCATCTTTTATAGTTATATGTTGCTTATGTGTGTCTGTTTAAAAAAAAATATTTTAGCGTACAAATGCAGAATGATGATCGGCATTCAGATTTTGAGCGGTAGAGATGTTATCTACAGTGGCGGCGTACGGCATTAGTAGTTCGAGCTAGCGTTCTCGCTTCCCACGCCCGGGTTCCCGGGTTCGATTCCCGGCGGGGTCAGGGATTTTCTCTGCCTCGTGATGGCTGGGTGTTGTGTGATGTCCTTAGGTTAGTTAGGTTTAAGTAGTTCTACGTTCTAGGGGACTGATGACCATAGATGTTAAGTCCCATAGTGCTCAGAGCCATTTGTACCATTTTTTAGTAGTTCGAGCGGCAAAAATGTAAAGTAGCAGCCGGCTGCAAGACGAATAATCGACGGCTACCTGTAATAATGCCTTAATTCTTAAATCGCTTCACGTTCGTTTGTGTAAATGATTCCAAAGTAGTTTACCGTGTGTTTTATATCCAGTCCAAATTGGGTGGTTCATAGGGAGTGTCATAGTGGCACAGGCGAGCTGAACTTGTTGTGCTGGGTATCGGTGATGTGCTCACAATTACAGTAAGCGGTAGCGCGAATAGCCACAGAGGAATAGTAGATCTTGCAGTAATAGCAGAATTTACTCACTTAATGCTCCGAGTAATTACTGGATCTAGATATTAATTTGTTAGTTCTTCGAGTTTCTGCTAGTGAGCACTGGCTAGTGGTTCCCTTTGTGAGAGATGCATTAATAAAGAGGGCGGTTTGGCTATGTAATGATAAAGTGTGGGCTTAAATATTTTATTGGAGGTAGAAGCATTTTATTGTAGCGTCTGTACGGAGACCAAGTAATTGTTGCGGAGTCGTAATTAAATTTGAGGTCATATTCTCACCAGGATTGTTTGTTTCTCTTGTTTTAGGACTCAAAAAAACTGAAGCCATCAGCAGCTTTATCATATAACCCTAGAACACTAATTAAAAAAAGAAAGAGAGCTATGAACAAGGACTTCCTCTTGCAGAAAAGTCCACAAAATACGCTGTAGAGACAACGAGGTCCCAAACTAAAGATAAGTGTCCTCCTTCGTATTGTTACGACTGATAGAAAGTAAAACGCGGTCGACAGCCCGCGCGTCTTCCGCTAGAACGGCCAATAACTGAGATGTTAAACAAACATTAAAACGAAAGTGGATTACAAAGAGGAAATCGATCAGGAAATGTCCAGCCGTCAAAGGTTGACTACAATGAGCACACAGTGGTTGAGTATCACCACCTAAAAATGACGATGGCTGAAACGGCAGTGAACAATAAGCAAACTACCTAAAATGACCTTGGCGAGAGGACCGAGTGGAGGTCGGCCAACTCGCTGGGAAAGGTTTAATTCACCGGAGCCTGTTCCCATGAAGAAAAGACAAGTCTTGATGCCAATATGACACCACCTGCAACGTGAGAGATTATGTGAAGGAATGGAAGAGCTCAGACGGCAACATGAGAGATTATGTGAAGGAATGGAAGAGCTATCGGGCCGAAGTAGAAGGACTGCAGCTTTGGCAGCAGCATCAGCAGCAGCGTCAACAGTCTCGTTCCCCGTCAGACCCACGTAAACATCGCTGTGGCTCCCTCAAGAGCGATCAAGATGAAGCTTCCTTGGACCCATTGCACTAAGGAATGAATGGTTCAAATGGCTGTGAGCACTATGGGACTTAACGTCTGTGGTCATCAATCCCCTAGAACTTAGAACTACTTAAACCTAACTAACCTAAGGACACCACACATATCCATGCCCGAGGCAGGATTCGAACCTGCGGGCGTAGCGGTCACGCGGTTCCAGACTGAAGTGCCTAGAACCGCACGGCCACAACGGCCGGCGCACTAAGGAATGGACTGTGTACAGCACACAGAAGCTCTGATGGGCACTGAGAGAATCAGAGTATATGACACAATTGAAAAGCCTACGCCGCAAGATGTACTGCGTGGTCTAAAAGAGGGCGAAGAGCTCTGCTGCAAATATTAATCAGTCTCCTCGAAACCAGTACCGAAAATCATCGGTGCACAACGAAGAAGGCACACCCGTCACCATGGTCAGTCTTAGTGCCGTTAATGTACACGAAGGTGCTGTCACTAAGTAGCGTGGTGCGGGCTTTCAAATAAAATGATGGCGATGGTGTGGTATTGGCCCTCAACTACGCACCCAAATACTCAGAGTTGAAATATTAAAGGTTTTGGCTGGTTTCGTTGTCTAGAGGCTGGGATACGTAGTTGCCGCATTACAAGCCAAATACTGCTGACTCTAAAGTATACAATATGAATACACACAGGAATCGAATGGTCCAAGATTCCTATAACTCAGCAATTGCGAATTTCTAATGCAACACAGTAATTTATGAATTAAAGTTTGCAATTCAATAAATTCTGCAGTTACTATTTTAACGACTTTAAATGAAGGGTACGATAGTAGAAGTACTTTTGAGGATGTGGTATATTCCTGCAAAACACTTATTGGTGTCGATGGTCCAGCAATGAAATAAAATATAAGTAGAACAACAGGGAAACAATAGATTAATAATTAGTTATGAACAACAAAATAGCTCTCGAGATATTCACTGCCAAACATGTACGACGTCTTCACTGCAGAAGCCACGGAAATCTCATAAGTACACAAGTCGGCACTTTGAAATGTTTCTAATCTCCCGCGACCGCACGCAAACTGCTCCACACCAAGTCTTTCCCGCGACTCTGCGTCCGTCGCCGTACTGCCCCGCACTTCCCGCGCCCTGTGCCGTACTCGCTGTGTCCTGTGCGACTGTCACTCACGCCACCCTGTTCGGAACCCTCCTGTCCTCTCTCGAAACGATGCACTTCCATCCAGTCTCCCCATTCACAAGTCCTGTTATTGGCTAGAGCGCTCCCTCCGTGTCTCCAAGCCAACGCAAACTCACAATCGTATTCAAACACTTTCGAAATACTGGATTTACATTTAAATAACTTGAAATTAAATAAATATTCCTACGGCTGGACCATAAGCACCCTCTAACACACTCTTATACCAGAGCCAAGGTAGCCCCTGAGAGCCAGCAACCCGTATTACACCACAGAGGACGAGGTTGTGTATGTCCAAGGCGTACCAAAGGTACCATGGTAAACACCGGCTATTTACATACAAGATAATGGAAACAGATGTCCTGAGCACTACTTCCTGCAGAGAGAGCTCGAGCCACGGCCTGCAGGAAGTATCACTACGCCAAAACCTGATTGGCTGGAGACAGCTATTTAGGGGCAAGCGCCAGTCCCCAAGTTCTTGCCCCCACCCTCTAGCGCTCCCAACACCTTCTCCAAACCCATCTTGACCAGTTCACCGCTTGGTGCAACCAGTGGTTGCTCAAGGTCAATCCCTCCAAAACCCAGGCGATCATTGTAGGCAAAACCACCCCTTCCTTCCACCTCCTTGATTT
This sequence comes from Schistocerca nitens, assembly GCF_023898315.1. Classification (NCBI taxonomy): domain Eukaryota; kingdom Metazoa; phylum Arthropoda; class Insecta; order Orthoptera; family Acrididae; genus Schistocerca; species Schistocerca nitens. The sequence continues at coordinate 50,969,260 of NC_064618.1, read as the reverse complement.
CAATCTCACCATCTATGGCCGTCCTATCGCCCTCACTCCCACCCTTAAGTACCTTGGCGTCACCCTCGACCGTCGCCTCTCCTGGACTCCCCACCTCCAGACAATCCAAGCCAAGGCACGCTCCCGACTCAGTCTCCTCAAGCTCCTCCCCGGCCGTACGTGGGGTCTGGACCCCTCCACCATCCTCCACACCTATAAATCCCTCATCCGCCCTACCCTCTGTTATGCCCATCCGGCTTGGATCTCCGACCCCCTACCTTTTATAAATCCCTCCAAATCCTTGAACGCCATGCTCTCCGCCTCGCCTATCGCATCCGTCTCCCCTCCCCCATGCGGATCCTGTACGATCTCATCCCCTTCCCCCACCTCCTCCTTTTCCTTGAAAGGATACGGATCCTGTACACCTCCCGTAAACTCGATCCTCCTCACCCGCTAGTGTACCCGATCCTCTCCCACCCCTGCCCGCTGCCGCGCCTGTATTCCCACATCCCACCCGGTCTCCATCTCTCCACCCTCCTTACCCACTCCCAAGGTGGCTTCCGCCAGCTCCCCTCCCTGATGATGTCCTCCTCCATCTACCCCTCCTATCAACTTTGACCCTGCCCCACCCCCCACTTCTGGTGTCCTTTCCTTTAGACACCCTCCCTCCCTTCTCTTCCCTTCTCTTTCCTTTTGCCCCGTCACCTCCCTCCACCCCTGTTCCCCCGGGCTTTCCCTCCCCCTTCCTCCCTTCCTCTATCAACCCTGCCTGTGGCATCTCTGCTCTCCCCTCTGGCTCTCCCACTCCCCTTCCTCCTCCTCCTCTCTTGGCAGGTCCCCGGACTAGCACACGCACAGTGAACATTCGCGTGCTGGAGGTCATCGCCATCAGCGTCTCGTGTGTGTGCCTTCGTTTGTGTTTAGTGTTTGTTCGCCGTCACTGTTCACGTGTACCGTCGCCATCATCCATGTTCTGTGCGCCGTGTCAACTAGTGTCAGTGATGTTTTCTCGTCCAGCGTGAACGGCTCCATGTTTTTTGTTTTTTAGTGTCTACATTGTTTTGCCCGCCATTTTGAGTGTATTCTCTGTGCCCCCTCTATGTATTACTTATTGTAAAACTCAAGGCTGAAGAGTGGCGTACTCAGCTGCTGACAGTCCGGCTTGTGTAAGGTGATAAAAATCACAATAAAGAAAAAAAAATCCCCAAGTTCCATCTCCGGCGGTAATTCGGAAGGATACCGCCCTTCGAATGTGCCATTCCAGCACTAATCGAAGCGTTAGGGTTTCAGGTGCCAGCCAGCCAGCCAGCCAGCCAGCCGAGCAGCAGCGGTCCAGCCAAGCAGCAGCAGCAGCAGTAGCAGTAGCAGCAGTAGCCCCATCCGCCGCAGCAGCAGCAGCTGCGGCGCTCCTGCCAGCCGACGCCAGCGCCAGCGCCAGCGCCAGCAGCGTGGGACTCTGGCCCTCATCTTCGTCCGTCTTCGCCGTCTTCGCCCATCCCCAGTTTTTTCCTCTCCTTGTCGTCATGTCAGCCCCCACCACCACTGCCACTACTACCACCACTGCCATGGTGTACACTTCGCCCTCCGCCGCCACCACCACCATCACATGGTGTGCCCAGTCACCCCCCTACCCCCCCTCTTTCCATCCCCCCTCTTCTCACTCTCCCTTCGCCCTCCTTGTCACCCCCTCCCCAGCTTCTTCCTCCTGCTCCTCTCCCTCTGATCCCTTCCCCCCACTCCCCCAGCCTGTCACTGCAGCTCCAGCTAGGGTGGTCGCCTGTTGGGCCACTGCACATGCCCAGCTCTCCCCATCGCCTTCGCCATCACCGCCACCACCCCCACCATCGCCATCGCTGTCGCCGTCACCGTCGCCTTCACCATCTTCGGCACCGCCTACTGCGCCCACGCCGGGACCTGCCACTTCCCGCCACCTCCCTATAGCTTCCATCCCTCATGTCACCACCCACCCTTCTGCCGCCATTAAACGCCCTAGTGGCACCACCGCCTCCTCCGCTCCCAAAAAGGCCCCACCCCATCCCCCTTCCCCCCAGGATGCCATGGATTTCTCCCCGCCCGGCCCTGCTCCCTTCGCATCCTCCTCCTCCTCCCCCCCTCTTTATACAAATACCTCCTCTCCCATCCCGATCCTTCCCTTTCAAGGCCCAGAACCTCTCCCTCCTCCTCCGCCATCAATTCCCTGGTGCCCCCATCTCACTCCTCACTCCCAGATGGGATTCATTTCTCATCTCCTCCCCCAGCCCCAACCTCCATACTGACATCCCTCCTGCCTCCCCATCACCCGGTTTGGCACCAACGCCTCCCTCACCACTGCTCCTTCTCCATCTTCTACCCGCCAACCCCAAACCCCACATTGCCCACCAACCCTCACCGCCGTGATCACTCGGCTTAGTCCGACGATCACAGAGGAGGTGTTGGCGGAGCTCAAGGCGCATCCCTCGCTGGAGGTGCCGGTGGTCCACCGCATCTTTAACTCTGCCAGCCCCACCTGCCTTATGCGGGTTTTCTCCGAGGACGCTCCCTCCATTGACCGTCTCCTGAAGGAGGGTGCCCTCCTCTTCAACCAGCGCTATAAGGTCAACCCCTCCCATTCCCCTCATCAATCCCTTCTCTGCCAGAGGTGTCTGCACTACAATGCGCACCCAACAGCCGAGTGCTGCGAGGCCCCCACCTGCCAGCATTGTAGGCAAGCGCACTTCCTCCGGCAGTGCCCTAACCTTCAATACCCTCCCTCCTGTAATACCTGCAATATCCCCCATCACACCTACTCTGAAAAGTGTAAAGCCCGACCCCCTCCGAGCACTCCGGAACTCATCGTCCCTGTCCGTCCTCTGGTGCCCCCATCTCACTCCTCACTCCAGATGGGATCCACTTCTCATCTCCTCCCCCATCCCCACGCTCCATACTTACACCCTCTCCCGCCTCCCCATCACCTGGTTTGGCCCCAGCGCCTCCCTCACCGACGATCACAGAGGAGGAGGCGTTGGCAGAGCTCAAGGTGTATCCCCCACCAGGCGGTCTGCCGTATTTTCAACTCGGCCGGCCCCACCCGCCTTATGCGGGTTTTCTCTGAGGACGTCCCCTCGATTGACCGTCTCCTGAAGGAGGGTGCCCTCCTCTTCAACCAGTGTTATAAGTTCGACCCCTCCCGTTCCCCTCCTCATTCCTTTCGCTGCCAGAGGTGTCTGCGCTACAAGATGCACCCAACAGCCGAGTGCCGTGAGGCCCCCACCTGCCCGCATTGTAGGCAAGCACACTTCCTCTGGCAGTGCCCTAACCTTCAATCCCCTCCCTCCTGCAATACCTGCAATCTCCTCCATCCCACCTACTCCCAAAAGTGTAAAGTATGACCCCCTCGGACCACTCCTGAACTCCTCTGGACGCCCCCACCCCTCCTGGCAATTCCCTTCATCCCCCCCCCCCAACCGCTGAGGACATCATCAAGTTCCTCACCATTGTCCTGCAAAACGTACACCCTTATCAGCGCCCTCCCACCCTTCAACAGGTCTCCCTCGCCGCCCATTCCGTCTTACACCTAAAAATGTATGCGATCTACTCCCACAACCAGGCCCATTTCACCTTCTCCCGTCTCGACACCCTCGTCTAAATCCCTGTCATGGCGCGACAGCACCGTATCTTGTTCAACAACATGCGTTCCCTTCCCACCAACAAGAACCTCTTCATGCACACCCTTGCAACCCACCGCGTGGATGCCTTCCTCCTCAACGAAACCTTCCTCCAACCCCACCTCACCATCCACACTTCGCCCTACCTTCTCCACCGCTCCGATAATCCCCTCCTGATTGCGCGTGGTGGCGTTGACATTGGTCACCACCGCCAGATCCCGGTTGGGCTCCAACCGCTCCTTCCCAACCCCACCGAACACCTGATTGTTAGTCTCTTCCTCCCCGGCCTTACCGTCACCTGCGCCACCATCTATATCCGCCCTAGCGCCCCTATTCCTTCCTCTCTCACATTGATCGTACCTTCTCCTCCTACATGATCGCCGCCGACCTCAACATCCATAGTCATTCCGCCACCCAGTTATGGTGGTGGCATCGGTTCCTCTCCACCCTCCAAGGCTACCTCGTCCCCATTCCCCAGTACACCTGCCCCAAATCCAACTCCACTCCCGATGTCACCCTCTCCTCCCCCAACCTCCTTGGCCGCATAGCTGTGGATGTCCTGGACCCCATCGGTAGCGACCATCTCCCTGAGCTCCTCACCATTTCAGACGGTCGTCGCCCCCGCCCCGACCCTCATAATGACCCTCCCCCAAAGTACGTCCATGATTATTCCTGTGCCGACTGGAATGCCTAATGGGACACCCTCTCCACCTGGGTCAAAGGCCACCCCTTCACCTACCACCACCCTGACGATGTTACCCATGCCGCCTCCTTTCTCCAGCAGACCTTGTCTGAGGCCGTGGGGGCCCACGTCCCTACTGTCGCCATCCACCCCCACCATCCTACCTTACTCCATGAATCCCGCCGTCTCTACCGTGCCTTCCTCCACACGCGTGACCCGGATACACTACGACGCCACCAGCAACTCCAGCGACACATCCGAAACATGCTCGCAGCTAAGAAATGCAAGGACTGGCGACAGACATGCACCCGTTTAAATGCTACCTTTCCTATCAACTCGTCCAAGTACTGGTCAGCCTTTCGTCGCCTTACCGGAATTAAACCCCCGCCCTACTATCCTCTTCTCCATGATGACCAACCCTTCCCTGACACCCTTAGTAAGGCCAATCACTTTGCCTCCTACCTTTCCGATGTCTTCTCCATCCCTGACAAACCGCAGTTCGATTACTCCCTCTTCCCGGATGTCCCCGATCGAACTGACACCTCTGTCCCTCCCCTCGCACTTGGTTTCCAGTACTTGGAGAACATTGCACACACGGAACTCAATGCCCCTGTCATTACACAGGATCTCATTGCTACACAAAACGCAACACTGCTCCCGGTCATCATCGTGTCACCTACCGCCACCTTCGTGAAGCTCCTGTCTCTTTCCTCTCCACCCTGGCCAGGCTCTACAATGTAGTCCTGTCCACCAGCTACTACCCCGACCTGTGGATAACCTCCCATATCCTGATGTTCCTTAAACCCTGTAAACCGCCGTCCGTCGTCTTCTCCTACCGTCCCATCAGCCTTACCTCAGTCTTCAGCAAGGTCATGGAATCCATCCTCACCCGACACATCCACCAGCATCTCTGTCAGTACCGCCTCCTTCCCAATACCCAGTGTGGCTTTCGACCATCCTGCTCTTCCGATGACCTACTCCTCCACCTCACTCATGTCCTTTCCGAACAGCTAAATTCCCGTCGCTCTGCAATCTTCCTCTCCCTGGACCTCGAACGTGCCTATGACCGCGTATGGCATTCCGGTCTCCTCTTCAAGCTCGAAACCTTCGCCCTTCCCATTAACTACGTGCGTCTGATCGGCTGCTTTCTCTCCCACCGTCCTTCCTACGTCACCATCCACAACACGGATTCCTACACCTTTTTTCCCTCCGCTGGTGTGCCCCAAGACTCCGTCCTCTCCCCCCTTCTGTACTTTTTGCATACGGCGGACATGCCGCCGCCGTCACCCGCCGTCCACCTTCTCCAGTTTGCCGATGACACTGCCTACCTTGCCCTCGCCCCCACCCTGCAGCGTTCCCAACACTTTCTCCAATCCCATCTTGACCGGTTCACCGCTTGCTGCAACCAGTGGTTGCTCAAGGTCAATCCCTCCAAAACCCAGGCGATCATTTTAGGCAAAACCACCCCTTCCTTCCGCCTCCGTGATTTCTATCTCACCATCTATGGCCGTTCTATTTCCCTCACCCCCATCCTTAAGTACCTTGGCGTCACCCTAGACCGTCGCCTCTCTTGGACCCCCATCTCTGGACAATCCAAGCCAAGGTGCGCTCCCGACTCTGTCTCCTCAAGCTCCTTTCCGGCAGTACGTGGGGTCTGGACCCCTCCACCATACTCCACACATATAAATCCCTCATCTGCTCTATCCTCTGTTACGCCTATCCTGCCTGGATATCCGCCCCCTACCTTTTACAAATCCCTTCAGATCCTTGAACTCCATGCTCTCCGCCTCGCCTATCGCATCCGTCTCTCCTCCCCCACGTGGATCCTATACGAACTAATTGCCTTGCCCCACCTCCTCCTTTTCCTCGAACGGATACGGATCCTCTACACCTCCCACAAACTCGATCCACCTCATCCGCTTGTCTCCCCCATCATCTCCCACCCCCGCCTGCTGCCGCACCTGTATTCCCACGTCCCACCCGGTCTCCATCTCTCCACCCTCCTTACCCTCTCCCAAGGTGGCTTCCGCCAGCTCCCCCTCCCTGATGATGTCCTCCTCCATCTACCCCTCCTATCAACTTTGATCCTCCCTCCCTCTTCCTGTTTTTGCTCCTCTGGGCACCCTCCCTCCCTTCTCTCCCCTTCCCGCCCTCCTCCGTTTCTCCCACACCTCCTCCCCCGCGCTTCCCCCTCCCCTGTCACTCTACTCCTCCTCCCATCTCCTCAGCCATTGGCATCTTTGTTCTCCCCTCTCCCCCCCTCACCCTTCTTCCCCTCTTGGCAGGTGCCCGGACTCGCACACGCTACGTGGACATTTGCGCGCCGGAGATCATCGCCATCAGTGTCTTGTGTGTGTCGCCGTGTTTACTGTTCAGTGTTCACCGTCGCACTCCATCGTTCACCTGTGCCATCGACATCTTCAGTGTTTGTGCGTCGTGTCAACAGTTTGCAGTGTCGATTATCGTCGAGTGTGAACGGCTCCGTGTTTTTGTCTTTATGTGTCTGCTGTTTTATTACCCACCGTTATGTAACTTATGTGTATTCTTTCTGTTGTTTCTTTGTCTATTCTATGGCTGAAGAGCAGCGTAACATGCTGCTGACAGCCTGCCTGTTTGTACAGGTTTAAAAATAACAATAAAAAAAAAAAAACCCAAGTTCAGTGCACTCCTGATGTCGACCTCTTGTACTTCGACCGTTGAAGATTATGTCTTCGTCTCTGAATTGGACTCTTACTAGTGTGTGTGTGTGTGTTTGTGTGTGTTTTACCACGAGTCTTCGTGGAAAATTAGAAGTGAACTTTTGTTTGTCTCAGGAGCCTTTTACTGGCATCGTTATTGTTACCTTTCGTTTGTTGTTCAGTCATCAACCTTGTGAACTTACATCAATGAAAGTTGTGTTTGTGAAAACTTGCGGATTGTCAGTCACAACACACACATTATTAAATACATAAACAAATTAAATAGACATATATCAAAAGAATAGCAAGCAAAATTAGGCCAGTAGCCTATCGTCTCTGTGCATTCTTAAAACCACAGTAAATATTTAACCAGTTTCATCATTAATACTATATATCGGATATAAACAAAGACATAGATGAATAAACATATTTATAAGCATGCTGCTACCGTTTTTTCGTGTAACTGTGGAGTACTTATGGCATGACGCGATCGATAGCAAACGGCCACTTTGACCACCATGTGCTATACAAGTAACATGCCTGTAATTCATACCACTTTAGGTTTACACTAATAGCTTTCTAAAGACATATCGATCGACGAAATCTGATGAACCGTTTAAATTTTTGGAATTCGTTGCTGGGTGTTACTTGTATAATTTATCATTAGATACAAAACTTTAAATTAATAACGATTTTGAAAATCCGATTACACCACCAGAATCGTCGTGCAAATAATAGTAATGTATATGTTTCTTTTTGAGGTATCATAATTCAACTGGCTGCTATTAATTTCTGTACAAACTGTGAAATGTGTGCCATGATGGTTTCACAAAGTCTGCCATCTCTGGCAGTCTCGGCACACAAGTCTCTTTGATCGACACAGCGTCACCAAGGAATCCCCAGCCACCTACTCCACCTAGTCATGCGCTGAGGCTACCCCTCTTGTCCGGCTAATGTTCGGCACCACGTGTTTGTTGTCGGGCCCTACTTGCCGAGCGTCCCGTGTGGCCACGCCAACTCCGAACTTTGAATATTTCCAGGGCGCCACATCTCGCCCGTTACCTCACAGTGCGAAGATCGAGAAACTTATAGCAACAAATCAAATCTGGAGAAGTTTCGTTAGGAAGCGAGTGAAGTCCAAGAACAACATGGGCAGTAGCATGAAGCCGAGATGGTGAAGGTTTTACACCCATTGGGAATGTGGCAGGTAGCGTAAAATTAAACTTCCAGAGCAATAGAGCCGAAAGTGAACTCGGGGGGGGGGGGGGGGGGGGTAACAGAGAAGGACACACCCCATACTGGCGGGGAGTCATCAAACAAGGAGGCATAATATCGGCGGCCGGATATGGCAGACAAACGGCATGCATATCCCCTGAGCAGAACAGCACGCTCACATCACAGCAGTAGTTCAGCAGTTTCTGCATAGACTTTCTCAAATGGGCTAGTGTAAAAGGCGCCCCTGGCCAAACCGAACAGGGAGTCAAACCATTAAAATAACTAGTAAACGAAATCCAGCCAGCTTTTTTGCTATCCTGAAGAATACGATGACACCGTGCACGCAACTGTTAATAACGAATACAGGACACAGCGCTTTAAAGATGAAGCACGAGGTACGGAACATTCTGTAGCGATAAGGACAACTTTGCAAGGTATTCTACCTGGTCATCAGAGATGCGAAAATGCTGTTCGTTGAAGATCGCCGGTCGGTCTTAGAAAGTTGCCAGTTGGGTTTACACTTAGACGGGGTAGAAGTCAGAAAATGGACTGCACATGGGAAATGGTCGCTCGAATATGTGTCAGAGACAATGGACCACTCGAGAGGACGAGCAAACTGGGCAGTGGAGAACGATAGGTCCAAATCGGAATAGATGTGCTTGGAATCTTGAAGGAAAAAGGGTGCTCCAATGTTAAGACAAATGAGGTAAAGTTGATTGAGGAGACCAGTCAAGAAGACACCTCTAGGACAGATTCTGCAAGAGCCCCAAGTGAGACAATGTGCATTAAAGTCACTGATCAGCAGAAAGGGGTGAGGGATTTGACCAATAAGGTGGACGAAGGCTGCCATGGTTACACCAAATGACAGAGGGATGTAGATGCTGCGAAGAGAAAAGATGATGCGAGGAAACATAATGCACACTGCAACAGCTTGTGGCTGAGTGTTCTGGCTATGCACATCATCCCAGATGAGCAGTGTGCCTTCCCCACGACACTGAACGCCGTCCTCGGGGGAAAGATCGCAACGGACCAGAGAGAAATGTGAGAGGTCAAAGCGGTCGCGAGGACGTTATTTTGTTTCTTGGAGGTAGAAAACAAGTGGATGTCGCAATTACAAGAGCAGCCGTAGTTGATCCTTTTTGGATCTAATGCTGCGAACGTTCCATTGGAGGAGAGCCATAAGGGCGAAAGGGAAGGAGGGAAGAAATGAATAGTTGTCACCTCGGTGGCTGCCCATCCCAGCCTTCAAAGACTCACTGCTCTATGGCGCAGAGACTGGAGGCTCCAGTTCTCTTGGTCAGCCTGCAGATTGCAGTGCAGAAAAAAGGTAGGCCGTGCACACCAGCCAAATGGTGGTCGGCCAGATGGTATCACACGGCGGCACGGCTGAAGAGAATATCTGAGTCGGGGAAGGAGAAGACCGTTTGTCCTTGACTGATTTCTTAGAGCCTTTGCGGTTGGGATATGAAGATGCAGATGTTTGTTGGCTGGAGGGACGTAAGAAATCTTCGTGAGAATGTTCCTTTTGTCCTTTCCGTACTGCCGGTTGCGCAGCAGCCAATTTCGGCGCCGAAGGCGAAGATTTGGTGGCCTGTTGCACAGCTGGAGGAAGAGGAGACGGGGATGCTACAGTCACGCTGGGCGAATTTACAACTACAGTGCTCAATTTTAGGTGGCAAATCTGCATGGCCATGTCCTTCGTCGAACGAGGTGTAGCAAGAATGGTCCTGTAAGTGCTAGATGGTAAAATGCAGGGCTTTCGACTAGCCAAAAACTTGCGAGCGACCGGTAATGGTACTTTTTCCTTCACCCAGATCTCCTGGATGGCCTGCTCATCGAGATACATGGGACGTTCTCGAGATGAGGCTCCATGGTCGCCATTGCAATTAATACAGTGGGGTGAAGGGTGCAGGCAGTCGCTCTCGTGAGCATCCCTACCACAAGTAACACTTTTGACCATGTTTTGACAGGACATGTGAGTGTGGTTGTAATTTGTACGCCGGCCGCTGTGGCCGAGCGGTTGTAGGCGCTTCAGCCTGTCATGGATGTGTGTGTTGTCCTTAGGTTAGTTAGGTTTAAGTAGTTCTAAGTTCTAGGGGACTGATGACCTTAGATGTTTAGTCCCATAGTGCTCAGAGCCATTTGAACCATTCTGATTTGTAATGTATACGCTGGTAGAAACTTATCGTGTTTGAAATGTATGGTTCGACTGTGATGACTTCATAGCCTGCTTTGATCTTTGATGGAAGTACTAGTCTACCAAACGTGAGAAAAGGAATGTGAGTAGACATTAAGATTGAATCAACCTATTTCACTACCTGATAGACTACAGTGACACCCTGATCAGAGAGATATGTTTGGATTTTTCCCTCGGTCTCACCATCAAGCAACCAAGTGTAAATAATACTAAGTGAAGAATTCAGCGTCGATGCTCCCCAACACAAAGAGGATAGCCGTGGAGGAGCAGAGCTGTAAGAAATTGTAGGACTTGAAAATCACAGTTGGTCTTCAGAAGCAAAGTTCCATTACGTAAACAAGAGCAGGATTTCACAGGGCCTGCAACTGCATCTACCCCTTTCTTAATACTAAACGGATTAACCATAGCAAAGAAATAACCTTCACAAGAAACCGATGTACAGCTGAGAAATTATTTTAATCTTTAGCATCGTTCCGTTTAGGTTTTGTAGACATAGACTGAGATGCTGATTGGCTCATTACGAAAAAATTCCCCATGACTGCCACTGTCTCGATGGCGTGCTCCTTCCAACGGCGGGTCCCCTTGGAGGGGGGCTCACCCATCTTTGGTAATTGTTCACACCTCCCGAACTCCTGATAGCGAGACCAATTGGCAATTGGGAAGGTAACAGCTCAGGCAATCACCTCGCCACCCTCCCCTCCTGGGCCTGGCCTATATCAGGGGAGGAAAGCGCAAACTTTTATCTGTCGACCCAGGGCCGGAAATTACGCGCTACCCACTCACCTGCTACGCATCGAACACATGGGCTGGTCTTCATGAGTGCACAAGGAGGAAGAAGAAACGTAGAGGAACCTCACACCGAAGCTGAAGAAAGGTAGGATATGGGAAACGATGATAGAAAGAATAAAAGAAACAGATAAGGGGCTGTTCTGATGTCAGGCTATTAAAACCTGTAAATTGCTAGGATCCTTCCTGTAATAATATTATAAACCGTTGGAACCACTTACGTAGGCACATCGTAGCACTGTAATTACTTTCACTTTTTTCAGTGGTGAGAGTTCATAAAATTAAGTAAAGATGGTGGTTGGCGATTGGCCAACACTGGAAGAGGCATAAATTTTCCTTTGACTATGTAACTTCATGGCCCAAAGTCGTGGTGGCATGTATTTCTGTGAATGTTAAATCGCTTGACTAGGGTATGAATTTAGATGGCATTCGTCGACTATCGACTACTTCTTACGTATGAGGAACTCCAAATTAACTCTGGCGCACCTAAATAAAATAAAGAAGTTCCATCTTATTTGTAGAAACAAAGTTAGAATGAATTTAATACCTGAAACTGCTAACGGGCGTTGATACATATCAACAGGGGCAGGTGTAAATGAGCGCCGCTACCGGGACTCGAACCTGGGATCTCCTACTTACATGGCAGACGCTCTGTCCAACTGAGCCCCCGCGGACACAGAGGATAGTGCGACTGCAGGGAATATCTCCCGCACGCCTCCCGCGAGACCCACATTCTCACCTTGTATGTCCACACACTACATTCGTAGTGTCCCACCCCAACACACTCATTACTCGTGGGAGACATTCTTGCCAAGACACGAAAGAGTTTGGGCAATATGTGTGCATCCCCAGAGAAGAAGAAGGTCATGGCCAGTATTAGCAGAACAACACTCCTGGAAATTGAAATAAGAACACCGTGAATTCATTGTCCCCGGAAGGGGAAACTTTATTGACACATTCCTGGGGTCAGATACATCACATGATCACACTGACAGAACCACAGGCACATAGACACAGGCAACAGAGCATGCACAATGTCGGCACTAGTACAGTGTATATCCACCTTTCGCAGCAATGCAGGCTGCTATTCTCCCATGGAGACGATCGTAGAGATGCTGGATGTAGTCCTGTGGAACGGCTTGCCATGCCATTTCCACCTGGCGCCTCAGTTGGACCAGCGTTCGTGCTGTACGTGTAAACCGCGTGAGACGACGCTTCATCCAGTCCCAAACATGCTCAATGGGGGACAGATCCGGAGATCTTGCTGGCCAGGGTAGTTGACTTACACCTTCTAGAGCACGTTGGGTGGCACGGGATACATGCGGACGTGCATTGTCCTGTTGGAACAGCAAGTTCCCTTGCCGGTCTAGGAATGGTAGAACGATGGGTTCGATGACGGTTTGGATGTACCGTGCACTATTCAGTGTCCCCTCGACGATCACCAGTGGTGTACGGCCAGTGTAGGAGATCGCTCCCCACACCATGATGCCGGGTGTTGGCCCTGTGTGCCTCGGTCGTATGCAGTCCTGATTGTGGCGCTCACCTGCACGGCGCCAAACACGCATACGACCATCATTGGCACCAAGGCAGAAGCGACTCTCATCGCTGAAGACGACACGTCTCCATTCGTCCCTCCATTCACGCCTGTCGCGACACCACTGGAGGCGGGCTGCACGATGTTGGGGCGTGAGCGGAAGACGGCCTAACGGTGTGCGGGACCGTAGCCCAGCTTCATGGAGACGGTTGCGAATGGTCCTCGCCGATACCCCAGGAGCAACAGTGTCCCTAATTTGCTGGGAAGTGGCGGTGCGGTCCCCTACGGCACTGCGTAGGATCCTACGGTCTTGGCGTGCATCCGTGCGTCGCTGCGGTCCGGTCCCAGGTCGACGGGCACGTGCACCTTCCGCCGACCACTGGCGACAACATCGATGTACTGTGGAGACCTCACGTCCCACGTGTTGAGCAATTCGGCGGTACGTCCACCCGGCCTCCCGCATGCCCACTATACGCCCTCGCTCAAAGTCCGTCAACTGCACATACGGTTCACGTCCACGCTGTCGCGGCATGCTACCAGTGTTAAAGACTGCGATGGAGCTCCGTATGCCACGGCAAACTGGCTGACACTGACGGCGGCGGTGCACAAATGCTGCGCAGCTAGCGCCATTCGACGGCCAACACCGCGGTTCTTGGTGTGTCCGCTGTGCCGTGCGTGTGATCATTGCTTGTACAGCCCTCTCGCAGTGCCCGGAGCAAGTATGGCGGGTCTGACATACCGGTGTCAATGTGTTCTTTTTTCCATTTCCAGGAGTGTATATACTTATACGGATATGGTGTCTGTTCTTTCGGACATGTCCGTAAGACCGTAAGAACAGACATCATTGATGAGCTGCAGCCGTCTAGAACAAATTCCCGTCACTTTTCGACGGCAGGTACTCGTTGCAACATACCTTTGCAAATAATAGGCTTAAGCAAGCCACGTTTCTGTCGTAGCCAGTCCTTGTAGTAATTCACAACGACAGCGGCCTGCAACTTCTTGACGGCGGCTTGCTATCTCGGCGTATCCTTCTTACGACATGAAGTAAGCGTTTTCAAGTCGTCTGTCATCGCTTGCTGATAACGGTGAAGCTCCGTACAACACTCGGCGCCAAATTACGCAAGCCTATTTCTTGGCGGTAGCCAATGCAATAACCAGAAGCAGCGAGCAACAACGTTAGGACTCTACACACAACGACGTGATTAGTAACAACAGACTGCAGAGCTTACCAAAAGGCTACATCCGAGTTGTTGAGACCCTCAACCCTGTCCAACACCAACTCTGCCTCTTTGCATTAGTGCCCTTGTCCAATGCTGTGCTCGTACGTACGGGTGGTCAGGAACTGAGAGCCAGCCCAAGCGTGTATCACACCTCACGGCCACCGCGTACGCTGCTAGCGCCAAAGTACCATAACGTGCACACATAAGATGTCAAACACTCCTCGGAATACAGAAGAAGTACACAAAGTGGCACCATGGTGCGAATTCCAAATTGCAACCGACACAACCTTAAACTTGTGAAATGGATGAAAACATAAAGGATTTATCCGCCCAAATACTAGAGACACAAAACAAATCTTAGGAAAAGGTCAGGAAAAGCTGGATAAGACGATTTAATGGATCTGGAGATGGTCAGGGAGCTTTAAAGGGATATATAGCGGTATCGAATGAGAAGTATAAAGGAGATAGGAAATCTTAACGGGAGAAGAGTCACTACGTGGACTGTCAAAACTTCCTGGTGAGTTAGAAAAGATTAGAGTCCCAATAAATGTTGACGATTTTGTTGCTACAGGATTCGGTGATCAGATTAGTGCTAATAATGACCAAATTAGATAAAATTTTCAGTTTATTATTAAAATTGCAGATTGTAAATAAGATAAAACGTAGAAAAGTGTTGGGGGAAAGACGAACCAGAGTAAACGGTTGAAACAGAGAGAAGAAGTGCGGTGTCTAGGAGTCCTGCGTGCTCGGATCGCTAAACAGACATTCAAACAAATAGTATTAACGAGTTTTATTGCAAAATGAAAGCCGCGTGGGATTAGCCGAGCGGTCTGAGGCGCTGCAGTCATGGTCTGTGCGACTGGTCCCGGTGGAGGTTCGAGTCCTCCCTCGGGCATGGGTGTGTGTGTTTGTCCTTAGGATAATTTAGGTTAAGTAGTGTGTAAGCTTAGGGACTGATGACCTTAGCAGTTAAGTCCCATAAGATTTCACACACATTTGAACATTTTTTTGCAAAATGAAATGTTACAATACTTAAGAGATTACACAGAAGTGTCGCACGCAAAGTGCGACATACAAAATGATAAATCTTCTTTAAGATAAACAATTCGAAGTGTGTGATACATAGAGATTCCAAGCGAAGTAACTGGAGTTGCCGCTACTCTTGACGCTGCTATTGAACTGATCCGTCACCAGTCGGTCGCGGCGCTTATGCCCTCTTCACATAGAGACCGCTGCTGTTGCGTTGTCGTCCTAGAGAGGAGTCGATCAGCGTGCTATTGACTGACTTCTTCTCACAGCCATCTCTTCTCTGTCGTTCCCTACTAGCGTGCCGGCGCTTGACTTTACGCAGTAACAAGAAGTAGGTTAGAAAGTGTGCCTGGAGAGTGTTACGGTGTTCAGTTAGTGTCATGTAGTAAAAATGAAAGAACTGGATATTTCACCATACTTTCAAAGTAATTTTATGCGTCAGCACTGGTAAGTTCAGACTGGAAATCTAATTACAGGAGTCAAATTTGACTACGAAGTTTTTCGTGACAGTATCCTTGCACCAAAAGTTCTAGGTTGTCTTTATGTGTCGATTCAGAGTGGTGGTGTGTCTGAAATGTTTACCTCGGCCATCCATGAGAAAACAGCGTTGTATCAACCTTGGCATTGCGGTTCTGACCTCCACCGTAGAGGCATTAATAGAAGTGGTGAGAGGAGCAGCAGAGGGGAGGGGATAGGGTGACGAACTTTCTGTCGTGTGAGTCACCCTCGGTGGCCGTCTGGCAGAACTGTGGTGAAATTTAGTGCCATGTAAAATCAATATCCCACTTCACACCCTCACAGTCTGAGCTCCGTGATGACACGTTGCTGTCTGAAGCGTCTTCGGGTCCGAGGATTACGTTGCAGTGCGCCACGCTTTTGCACCCCAGCAGTGGGTGTTATAGGCCTTTTGCTGTTCCTTATCTATATAAATGATTTGGGAGACAATGCCCGCATCTCGTGGTCGTGCGGTAGCGTTCTCGCTTCCCACGCCCGGGTTCCCGGGTTCGATTCCCAGCGGGGTCAGGGATTTTCTCTGCCTCGTGATGGCTGGGTGTTGTGTGCTGTCCTTAGGTTAGTTAGGTTTAAGTAGTTCTAAGTTCTAGGGGACTCATGACCAAAGATGTTAAGTCCCATAGTTCTCAGAGCCATTTTTTTGGGAGACAATCTGAGCAGCCGTCTTCGGTTGTTTGCAGATGTCGCTGTCGTTTATCGACTCATAAAGTCATCAGAAAATCAAGACAAATTGCAAAACCGGCCGGCGTGGCCGTCCGGTTCTAGGCGCTTCAGTCTGGCACCGCGTGACCGCTACGGTCGCAGGTTCGAATCCTGCCTCGGACATGGATGTGTGTGATGTCCTTAGGTTAGTTACGTTTAATTAGTTCTAAGTTCTAGGCGACTGATGACCTCAGAAGTTAAGTCGCATAGTGCTCAGAGCCATTTGAACCATTTTCTTTGCAAAACGATTTATAAAAAATATCTGAATGGTGCGAAAAGTGGCAGTTGACCCTAAATAACGAAAAGCGTGCGGTCATCCACATGAGTGCGAAAAAGAACTCGTTAAACTTCGGTTACACGATAAATCAGTCTAATCTAAAAACCGTAAATTCAACTAAATACCTTGTTATTACAATTACGAACAACTTAAAATGGAAAGAACTCACAGAAAATGTTGTGGGGAAGGCTAAACAAAGGCTGCGTTTTATTGGCAGACCTACTAAGGAGACTGCCCACACTACGCTTGTCCGTCCTCTTTTAGAATGCTGCTGCGCGGTGTCGAATCCTTACCAGGTAGGACTGATGGAGTACATCGAAAAAGTTCAAAGAAAGGCAGCACGTTTTGTATTATCGCGAAATATGGGAGACAGTGTCACAGAAATGATACAGGATTTGGGCTGGATATCATTAAAAGAAAGGCGTTTTCCGTTGCAACGGAACCTTCTCACGAAATTCCAAGCACCAACTCTTTCCTCCGAATGCGAAAATATTTTATTGACTCCGACCTACATAGGGCGCAACGATCACGACGATAAAATAAGGGAAATAACAGCTCGTACGGAAAGATATAGGTGTTCATTCTTTCCGCGCGCTATACGAGATTGGAATAATAAATTTTGAAAGTGGTTCGATGAACCCTCTGCCAGGCACTTAAAAGTGATTTGCAGAGTACCCATGTAGATGTACGTGTAGATTCGATGTAGGGTGATCGTAGGCATCTTTTACCCAAATTTCTAACTTCTACGTTGTAACTGAAAAAAATCACCGGCTTTCATAAACGTGACCTTTTAATTGTTTTGAGCAGTTTAGTAATCTCGCAACTCCAACGTTCAACACCACATTATGCTGTTCATGTACGTAAATGGAGTAAAACAATTAAAGAAGAGAAAGCGATGTGGAGAAGAAAGAAAGGTAGAGGGAATGACTGGACGAGATTGACAAAAACAATTTATCATCAAACTGCAAAACAAATGTAAAAATAGTGAAAAGATGTTACCAGTAATGGTGAAAACTAAGGAAATCAGACAGTGCTAGGCATAAGTGGTCGTTGTTCATTGTTGGTCTGTACTTGACGAAGGACAAGCCACCAATACAATCCGTGGTTCCATACCAGGAGCACTGCAACATGCCAGAGCTTCGGTGATGGAATCGTGAAAAGTGGCCCCATTCATACTGGCATAACTGACACTGACGTTCTTGTTTTGGCATATATGACGTCATCAATTAGATTCCACTGACGTCCTCCGATTTTCCTGGCACAGCAGACCCTGTTGATGTGACGTCTTGTTTTCAACCGCTGAGCTGGACTCCGCACCAAGCTGGAACTGCTGGTATTGATCATGAACTGAGGATTCGAGACTGCCGGCCTCTGTGGCCGAGCGGTTCTAGGCGCTTCAGTCCGGAACCGCGCTGCTCCTGTGGTCGCAGGTTCGAATACTGCCTCGGGCATGGATGTCCTTAGGTTAGTTAGGTTTAAGCAGTTCTACGTCCAGGGGACTGATAACCTCAGATGTTAAGTCCCATAGTGCTCAGAGCCATTTGAACCATTTGAGCAATTTGATTCGAGACTCCTAGTACTTCCTGGGAACGTCTTGTGCTCTGTGCCGTCGTTTCTTTGCACTGTCTGCTCTGACGCTGGGTCTGCAATGATGCAGCGAAAATTGTCATTACCGAGCTTCACGCTCTCTTCATCTATGAATATTGAGATTCTTTTATAGCTCAGGAGAATGCGAGGTGTGTTCAAAAAGTATCGGTGACTTCGTAAATTCACATATTGTTTTAGTCCTATTCACGCGATAATTCCTTTTTTATTGGTGAACATATCTGAAACGTATTTGTACATTGGTAGCCATACCGGACGTTTAGTCATTAGCTGTCACTTGCTTGCTTACGAGTGGCGATTATTGTTTTGTTTTAAAAATGGGTCGTAGAATATGCCTCAGCATCCACATTCGTCATATATGGCCCAGATTTACTTTTTTGTTTCCAAAAGTAAAGAGAACGTTACAAGTCCCTCACTTTACAGAGATAGATGAGATTAAAACCGCATTGCTGAAAGAACTAAGTTCTATCGGAAAGATCGAGTTCCAAAAGTGTTTCTGCGGTTGGAAGAAGCTCTGGCATAAGTGCACAATATTTAATGGAGACTACTTTGAAGGAGGCAACGGCCATGCCGCAGTGGATACACCGGTTCGCGTCAGATCACGGAAGTTAAGCGCTGTCGGGCGTGGCCGGCACTTAAATGGATGACTATCCGGACCGCCATGCTGTGTTACCATTTTTCGGGACGCACTCAGCCTCGTGATGCCAATTGAGGGGCTACACGACCGAATAGTAGCGGCTCCGGTCAGTGAAAACCATCATAACGACCGGGAGAGCGGTGACCACACGCCCCTCCTATCCACATCCTCAGCTGTGGATGACACGGCGGTCGGATGGTTCCGATGGATAACTTGTGGCCTGAAGACGGAGTGCTTTACTTTGAAGGACATAACATTAACGTAAATGAATAAATAAAATTACTACCAAAAAATGAAAATTCGCGATACTTTTTGGACACACCTTGTATGTGTCCAATAGTCCGTTCAGAAACGCACATGCTTCTGCTTCAAGTATAATGTCATACAAAATACCACCTTTTTAACTGCCCCTCCATCAACCGAGAACCTTTGATCAAGGCACTTTATCGCTACATGTTCAGGTATTCCCATTTATCCACCAATGATTTTATAGTTGCATTTATTTTGTATCGATGGGAATAATTTAGGTAAGGTCGGTGTGCCCTCAGCATGTGTATCAGCACCTACGAAGGAGTTAAGTGACTCATTCTCACATGTTCCCTAACATCTGGTAGAACACTATACAGTTCGTCCATAAGGTCATGGTGGAGTAATGAACGCTTGTTGTGGCTAACAGAACCGAAACGATAGGTTGAAAGTTGCGCCACGACGGACAACATCGCATAGAGTTTCTGTAGTGCGATGTTCAATGGCGTGAGCGCGCAGATGATGGACGCAACACAACCAATCGTGTAGTAGCAACGGATCACGTCTCATCAGTCTAGCTGTAGCAGTACAGAGGCAAGTTTATTCTGTGGCTTGCTAAACTCCAATCCGTGATCAGCGTGTACAACGCAAACGTCGTTGCGTATACAACGAAGAGCCAGCATGAAGAAATATCATTCGGTGGGATAAGGAGTTAAAGGATACTGGCAGTTGACAAACCCTATTCTGGTAGGTCTTCAGTAAGTGAGGTGTCTGTAGAAACTATACGGGATAGCTAGCTAATCCAAAAAATCGCTGCGTGCATGTGCTCGAAAATTACGCATGAAGATAGATACAGTTAATAAAGTTTTAAAGGAACGTCTCCATTTTTTTGGGTTAAAAATTGCCGTTGTTACACGCTGTCACACTGATTGGTAGATCCAAACGATTCTAGTCGTTACAGATATACTTAATGAGATCGACTATGGTGAACGATTTATGAAGAAGATTGTGTTTAGCGATGAGACCACATTCCGTGTCTGGACTCAGGTTCATCGCTGAAACGTCAGAACATACAAACAAACGCCGTTCGAACAGACCTTGAAGGCCCAACGGCACCGACCAGCCGCCGTGTCGTCCTCAGCCCCGAGGCGTCACCGGATGAGGATACTGAGGGGCGAGAGGTCAGCACACTGCTGCCCAGGCCGATGTCAGTATTCGTGACCGGCACCGCTACTTCTCTCCTCAGTTGGCCTCATAAGGCCTGTATGGACTCCGTTTGTCAGCAGCACTCGGCAAAGCTGGACTGTGACCCATGCAAGCGCTAGACCAGAATATGGACTTCTGAAAATTCTCGTGCCTATATTCAGTACGAACGTATAACCCCTAAGGTGATAAAGTTATATACCCATTTTGAGTTCATGCTTGGGTGGGTCAATTGGTAGAGCGGTTGCTCACGTAAGTCAAAGGTCCCGACTTTGTGTTTCGGTTCATCACACAGCTTTAATCTGCCAAGAGTCAGCCCCCTTAGCTGAGTAGTCAGAGCGCCTGACTGCCATGCAGCGGGCCTGGGTTCGGTTTCCGACCTGAACGGACATTTTCTGTTGTCGCAGATTGGGTGTTTTGTCGTTCTCATCATCATTGCACCATCATTGACACGCAAGTCACCTAACATGGCGTCAACCGAAACGACTTGCAAGTCGGTGCCCTGACTTCCACAGGTGTGGGCACAAGGCCATCTGTGCCATCTGCCAAGAAGTTTCAACTACCCTCACATTTTATTGTTGCATGCAGTGCCACACTTTCCAGAACGTGTCGTCTTTCAACAGTACGGCGCTCCTTCACACTACGAAAACAATATTCGCAAGTTTCAGCATACAAAATTTCCTCGGCGGTGGATAGGAAGGATTGGTTTTAATTCACGGTCACCACGGTCGACGAACCTAAAGCTGTTAAACATTTACTTTTAGGGTTAGGTGAAGCAACCTGCGTACAGTGAACGTATCAACGAGATTAATCATTTAAAACAGAGAATCACATACGCTATTCACTGTGGTACATGAAATGTCTTTACACGTGTGTGGGAAGATCTGGAATGTGGTTTGACGTGGAAAGGGCAACAAATGGAAGCCACATCTGCGCGGAATAGGTATGCATACTTGGAGATCTTCTTTTTCACTTTGTCATCACTTCTCTGTGATAGCGTTGGCGATTATCGATGAAGCCACTGGTTTTCGGTATTGTCGTTTTACAATGCCAGTTTAACCTGACTATTACAATCGCTCAAAATAACCGGTTTCTGGTGGTGTTAGTATTTTTTTTTGTTAGTTTTTTAAATGATGTGGAAATCGAACAAAGACTGAAAAATTTTGAGTAAGTTTCAACTAACATAGAATGATAATATTAAATTAATAGACAAATAAAAGAACATTAGTCCAGCCACCATTGGCCGCTTTTCATGAGTGGCTGAATACTACAAAAAATCAGAAGTGTTCTTCTATTGCTTCCAATTTTCTGAAACTCTTCCCAAATATAATGTTGTAATTTGGGTAATTGCGAATCGTCAGTGCTATAGGATGAAAAGTGAGGTTGAAGAAGTCTTTTTTGTGTTAATTTGTGCCGTTTCAATGGCTACAAACAGACAGAGGCGTATTACGTACACACAGGCAACAGATCAACTACCTTCCATTTTTATCGTAAACTCTGACTGAATTGTTAAGTTTTAAGTTCGCGCCTCATACGACGTCGCAAGTTTCTTGTGGCTCTTCCCATTTTTAATATTTTATAGCAAATGGAGAATTGTACTTTATTAATACCTCACTTCGTAAAATATTGCAGACTACGGAGGGTGCCATTCTGTAATACAGGTGATATCCGACGACGACAACGGGGAACTACCGTACAGATAAAATGGGGGCAAGTCTTGCATACCGCATGTACCCGCGTACCATCTAATACGCCGTGCAACACAGTAAAAGGTACGCTATTGTCTCAGCAACGCTGCCCTAATTCTTACGCCATGAGTTTGTTGCTCATTTCTGTCGACATTGTTATCAAAATATCACTGATCGCTTTTCCTCTTTTCGATTATAACGCAATATTTCAAAGCTATGGGAATTTTAAGAATAAAATTCACTAGCTTTATAAAAGAGGTTCATTTAGAAACCAAATTTTAGCACTGATGCTATGACTAATTAATATTTCGGCCTTTTACTCGGTTATTAAGAAAAATTAAAAACAGCTGTTGTAACTGGGGCCAAACCAATCCCGAAAAATAGCGGCCATTCAGAACTAAAATACCGGTATACCGGGTGATCAAAAAGTCAGTATAAATTTGAAAACTGAATAAATCACGGAATAATGTAGATAGAGAGGTACAAATTGACACATATGCTTGGAATGATATGGGGTTTTATTAGAACCAAAAAATACAAACGTTAAAAAAATGTCGGACAGATGACGCTTCATCTGATCAGAATAGCAATAATTAGCATAACTAAGACAAAGCAAAGATGATGTTCTTTACAGGAAATGCTCAATATGTCCACCATCATTCCTCAACAATAGCTGTAGTCGAGGAATAATGTCGTGAACAGCACTGTAAAGCATGTCCGGAGTTATGGTGGGGCATTGTCGTCGGATGTCAGCATCCCTAGAGATGTCGGTCGATCACGATACACTTGAGACTTCAGGTAACCCAAAAGCCAATAATCGCACCGCACGGACTGAGGCCTGGGGACCTGGGAGGCCAAGCATGACGAAAGTGGCGGCTGAGTACACGATCTTTCACGCGTCTAGCAATATGGTTTTTTTTTTTTTTTGTTCTAATAAAACCCCATGTCGTTCCAAGCATGTGTGTCAATTTGTACCTCTCTATCTACATTATTCCGTAGTTTATTAAGTTCTCAAATTCATACTGACTTTCTGGGTCACCCGATACGTTTTTAACCGGTCAGTATTCCCCATCCCTGTTCTGTGACATCAAAAGTGCACGTTGACTTTACGGTGGCACAGTATGATCTTCTTTCAGTGTTGGTAACGTCCCATTGTAAAGGGCTGCTCGTCTGTGCGCCCATCCGCACCAGGCGCAGTAGAGTGCTGCTGTCTGTCTGGCTTCGTCACGACAGGAAGGGTCTTCCGCAGCAGGGCTGTTATTTTGCGCCCGCAGGCTTTCTCCTCCCTAATCGACGCCGGCGGGCCCGCCTCGCCCCCGCGCCCGCCACCGCTCAGTTGAGACACGCGACACGTGGGCGGCACGCATTCGCGGGTGTGGCGCCGCGTGCCAGGAAGCGGCGGCTCTGCAGGCGCGAGGCTGGCCTTCCGCCGCCACACGCGGCCCTCCCCACCACCCCTCTGCCTGCGCTAATCACGGCCGCATTGTCGCCGCTGCGCCGCCAGGCGCCGAGCCATGGGAACCGAGTCCGACCGTGGCACTCTCCCACGACTCCGTCTGGCGTCCGTAGGAGATACACTCCATGACGCACACAGGAAAGCAGCTGAGTGCACCGCCGTCATAGTTATATATTCAGTCGTGTTTCCATTGTTAGCTCAATATATCATCACTTCTGGATATACAGGCTCGCACAAAGTATTGGCACACCTACCATTACACAGGGTGCATCACCTAAAACTTGCACCGCCAATATTGCGGAAACGTCAAGTGATGTTTATGTGCGATTTTCACAGAATGGATTAGTACTCAGTGGCTCATATTGCTAGCCAAGAAAAATACTGTAATACACTACTGACCACTAAAATTGCTACAACACGAAGATGACGTGCAACAGACGCGAAATTTAACCTGCAAGAAGAAGATACTGTGATATGCAAATGATTAGCTTTTCAGAGCATTGACACAAGGTTGGCGCCGGTGGCGACACCTACAACATGCTGACATGAGGAAAATTTCCAAACGATTTCTCATACACAAACAGCAGTTGACCGGCGTTGCTGCTCGCGTTGGTCGAGATCCAATGACTGTTACCAGAGAATGGAATCGGTGGGGTCAGGAGGATAATACGGAACGCCGTGCTGGATCCCAATGGCCTCGTATCGCTAACAGTCGAGATGACAGGTATCTTATCCGCGTGCCTGTAACAGATCGTGGAGCCACGTCTCGATCCCTGAGTCAACAGATGGGGACGTTTGCAAGACAACAACCACCTGCAGGAACAGTTTGACGACGTTTGCAGCAGCATGGACTATCAGCTCGGAGACCATGGCTGCGTTTACCCATGATGCTGCATCGCAGACAGGAGCGCCTGCGATGGTGTACTCAACGACGAACCTGGCTGCACGAATGGCAAAATGTCATTTTATTCGGATGAATCCAGCTTCTGTTTATAGCATCATGATGGTCGCATCCGTGTTTGGCGACATCGCGGTGAACGCAGATTGGAAACGTGTATTCATCATCGCCATAATGGCGCATCACCCGGCCTGATGGTATGGGGTGCCATTGGTTACACGTCTCGGTCACCTCTTGTTCGCACTGACGGCACTTTGAACAGTGGACGTTACATTTTAGATGTGTTACGACCCGTCGCTCTACCCTTTATTCGATCCCTGCGAAACCGTACATTACAACAGGATAACGCACGACCGCATGTTGCAGGTCCGGTACGGGCCTTTCTGGATACAGAAAATGTTCGACTGCTGCCCTGGCCAACACATTCTCCAGATCTGTCACCAACTGAAAACGTCTGGTCAATGGTGGCCGAGCAACTGGCTCGTCACAATACGCCAGTCACTACTCTTCATGAACTGTGGTATCGTGTTGAAGCTGCAATGGCAGCTGTACCCGTACACGCCATCCAAGGTCTGTTTGACTCAATGCCCAGTCGTATCAAGGCCGTTATTACGGCCAATGGTGGTTGTTCTGGGTACTGGTTTCTCACGATTTCTACACCCAAACTGCTTGAAAATCTAATCACATGTCAGTTCTAGTATAATGTATTTGTCCAGTGAATACCCGTTTATCATCTGCATGTCTTCTTGGTGTATCAATTTTAATGGCTGGTAGTGTAATACTTAGAACGAGTATTTTTTGTGCAAAAAAACATACACTTTTGTAAATGGAACAGTGCCTATGGATATTAAGAGACTAAAGGTAGGTTAAATTAGAATGTCAGTAGTGTTTGTTGCTGGACTGTGTTGCGAGTCGTTTACGGGATATCGTATTTTGAAAATTTCGCACAACGACATTTGTTTGTGCCATTCAAACTGCATTGTTGTTAGGTACGATGCTGTTAGGTTTGCTTATAATATGCTTGTGCATTCCTTGAGTGCACTGCGACTTGCTAGTCAGTTAAAACGTGACAGCCCAACCAGTGGGTCATGAGTGGACGATGGGATTTACCAATGCAGAATGAGCACACACTCGTAGTGTCTGTAGAGTGAAGGAAGAGTGCTGAGCGTTCTTTACAGTACATGCAGCAAGATATACCAATAGACGTCAACCATCTCGGCAATTATTTACCAACCTCTTAAATGTGGAAATCGGACAAAGGCTGCAAAATTCTGAGTCAATTTCAAGAAACATAGAATCAAAATATTAAATTGAATAGACAAACAAAAGGAAACTTAGTCCAGGCACCGACACTGGTAGGGAAGTAGCATGAAAATGGTTCGATGAGCCCTCTGCCAGGCACTTAAGTGTGAATTGCATAGCAACCATGTAGATGTAGATGTAAATGAGTTACATGAAAATGGTAGTGTAACGCCTAGAAAACGTAACAGAAGGAAACAACTGACGACAAAAGAGCTAGAAATTAGTGTTCTTGTTTCTGTTGCAGTTGATCCGTATGAGGATCTGCAATGTGTCAGGCAACTGTCCTACGCATTCTACATTGACATACGCTGCATCCCCATCACATCTCTCTCTCTCCATCAAGAGTTGGATGGAAATAATTATGAGAATCGTGTTAAGGTCTGCACATGGGCATTACGACAGGATACTCCAGATCTATCTTGTTTAGTGATGAGACCACATTTACCAAATATTGCCAGGTAAACCGCCAAAACGTGCACTATTGTTCTCTTGACAATCCGCATGTTGGTTTAATCAGGTGGTACGTCAGTACCCATGGACCGTAACTTTGTGGTGTGGGATGTGGAATAGTGAAACATCCGCTCATGGGACTGTTTTTCATACATGGAACACCGAATGCACACTTGACTCGCAGCCTCCTAACACACCATCTTTCACGGATGCTACAGGAGGTTCATCTGCAGACTACGAGGAACACATGGTACTAACATCGTTGTGCTCGAGGTACAGCATGTCTTCACGAATTCTTTGTAAATCGTTGGACTGCCACCAGAGGACCTGTGCCTCGGCCAGCCCACTCCCCAGATATGACGGCTGCAGATATTTTTGTGTGGGGAAAGCTAAAAGACGCTGTCTACAAGAACACACCAACTAAATCCAATGAGATGAACCGATGTATTGCTGTGGACTGCTCAGACAACTCTGTTGAAATGCTAGCACACGTGGAGCAGTCGATCCATACTAGAATGGAAGCTGCCGGTGGTCATTTTAAAACACAAGCTGTGATGGTCTATTGTCACGTTACTGGTCAGAATCCACATAACTAGTTTATGCACTTGGATAGTTCTGTAGTGTGTGCTACCACGGGTGTTGTACAAGTGTCAGTGTGGGAACTTTTCAAAATATGACACCTCGTTAACGACTCGCACTAGGATCCTCTAAAAAAAACCACTGCCATACTAATTTACCATACTTTTAGTCTGTTAATGTCAACAGCCTTTGTTTCATATAAAAAGTTTATATCTGCACAAAGATCACTTTCTGAGTGTTATTGCAGTCTGTTCATTGGCTACCACTGAGAAACCCCCGACTTTGAATCCGTCCTGTGAAAACCGCGCATCAGTAGCACTTTCCTCAATATGTGCGGTGCAAGTTTAATGTGATTCATTCTGTGTATACATTACAAACGAATAAAGGTGATGCCAAGACACTTTTATATTTAAACCTACAGTAGTAAATAAAGGTTCTTCTAGTAACGGTTTCTCACAACACAAATATTAGTTTACAAAACACTGCACATCAGAAAAGTGTTGGCACACCTACACAAAAATAAAGTGTAATTCACTTAACTCAATTCTACTAGCCTCTGTGCATACCGTTCTCATCGATTACAGCTTGTAGATGTCTTGGCGTGGATTTAACCAAGCTGCGCATAATACCTGCCGAGATCTTCTACCATTTCTCTAATAACACCGCGTGAAATTCCCACTTCCCTGTAGAAAGACGTTTTTGTGCATTGGTGTCCAAGTGTGCCCAAACATGCTCTATCAGGTTAACATCAAGGCTCTGCGGCGAAGTGAAAATCCTTCTTGGACCGTTATACAATAACCACTCACGATTTCTCGGAGCCGTATGTTTAGGGGCGTTCTCCCGTTGAAATCAAAAAAATACTATAAAGACCCAGTTTCTGTACACCGCTATGTAAATAACCACTCAAAACATCGATGTATTTACAATGATCCATGACATCTTCAATAATTGCCAAGTCATCGACACCAGAAGCCGCTATGCATCCGCAAACCACTATGCTTCCTCCCCCATACATAGGACATCTTGTGATTGGAGTTCTGTATTTGGTTTGCGCCACTATTTTCCCTTTCCATCAGTTGCAAAAGAGATAAACTCGGATTCATCAGAAAGTATCACAGCATATCTTCGATGATCTTCGAGCGTTTTCTTCGGTTAACTTGCGAAATAAATGGCTTCTTTTCCGGAGATCTGCCATGAATATAAGCTGTGTTCAAAACATTCTTAATAGCTTGAGCACTGACCTGTTCGTTGCAGTTGGCTGCATGTTCGATGCAATCGACCCTGCA
Source organism: Schistocerca nitens (assembly GCF_023898315.1). Lineage (NCBI taxonomy): Eukaryota > Metazoa > Arthropoda > Insecta > Orthoptera > Acrididae > Schistocerca > Schistocerca nitens. Next base: position 50,941,454 of record NC_064618.1, on the reverse strand, counting down.
CTTTTAAAGGGCTCTTTTTGTGCAAGACGAACTATCCTTCGGCGCTCCCTACAGATAAGAGTTCTTGGACGTCCGCATTTGCGTGTATTGGCAGTTCTACCAGTCTCTTGAAAATTCTTAATGATTGCCCACACTATTGAATAATTAACAGAAAGTTCCTCACCAGTCTCACAGTAATGTATACCCTGCGAATGCAGTAAAACCGCCCTTCCGACTCATTATGACAAGTGGATGTCTCTTACACTGGCCATCAGGCAAGCGACTCAACTTCTTGTCAATTACAGTTGTACAAATCTGGTACGTGCTGCGCTTTCTGTCAAGTACAATAACAAACGTCGTATAGAGTGCCAATACGCTTTTCAGCAGGACAAAAGCGTCATTTAGTTGATTATATGTGTTTTTGTTGTGTTGGGAAAATATATTAATATACAATTTAAATCAGTGATGAGTTTAAGGGGGATAAACCTGCTATCGAACCAAATTGTGGAAGAAGAATTCTGGAAAGACCGAGTAAAGTGGCGAATTACCATTGATACCCCAACCCGACCAGATGTTGGATAGAGGGGAAACGAAGATGATGATGATATAATTTGAATATTTTATTTATTCAGAGTTAACGGTATACATATAACGTTCCTAGTATTTATACATTTTGTATTAGATGCGAAAAAATGTTGTGCCAATAGTGTTTTGTGTCACTGTAGAAGTGTCTCGATTGCCAGTGTGGTAGTTATAACGAAGACTGGTAGCTTGCTATAGTAAAAGGAAACGTAAATATTGTATGACATTGTTGGATGGATATCCCACGGGGTAGGTTCACCTGCCTGTTGGAAAGGGTATTCTTCCTCTGCGTACATATGTGCCGTCCTTGGCAAATATTTGACAAATGGTTCAAATGGCTCTGAGCACTATGGGACTTAACATCTGTGGTCATTAGTCCCCTGTGGTCATTAGTCCCCTAACCAACCTAAGGACATCACACACATCCATGCCCGAGGCAGGATTCGAACCTGCGACCGTAGCAGTTACGCGGTTCCGGACTGAGCGCCTAGAACCGGGCGGCCAAAATATTTGACAACTGTGTCGTGCAAGTATATGTGGAGTGTAGATGACTGTAAAGAAAGAATGCATAATGTGGTGCTGTGTTTGTGTCTGATGATGATGATGATGATGATGATGATGAGAGAATAGATCCGGCGAACCACAGCGCCGGGACATTGTCCACTCCTCTCAAGTGGCACGAAGAGGGTCTCTGAGCTTAACGTCCCAATCCTGGGGACGAATCACCGTCAACGGTGTCACAGGCGTCGCTTCATGTGACACTTCGGAGAGGTTTGGAATTTAATGCTGGATGCTGGCGCGAAGACTGGTGATGAACTTTATACCACCACCTCTCCTCCTCTTTTCGGAAAAATAATGACGGTGCAAATTTCATCCCCCACCAGGATTCGAACAGGCTTATCTCTCAATCGAGTGCCACCGCAAAGGCATACTTTAACGACCTCGCCTACTGCAGCGGTCATTTTCTGCACTTTGTATGCAGTATCACCGCATCATGTTCATTATTCCAACTCAGTTTCCTGATGGTTTGACGTTGTTTTGTCGTGGGAAAATTCTACTTTTGCTGCAAATGGTTCAAATGGCTCTGAGCACTATGCAACTTCCCAGGTCATCAGTCCTCTAGAACTTATAACTAATTAAACCTAACTAACCTAAGGACATCTCACACATCCATGCCCGAGGCAGGATTCGAACCTGCGACCGTAGCGGTCGCTCGGCTCCAGACTGTAGCGCCTAGAACCGCACGACCACTCCGGCCGGCCTACTTTTGCTATACTTGGATCACATGTAACACACAGTATATGGACACTTTGTGCCTTTTATTCCTTGGAATAACACCCTTTCTGTATATTGATGAATAATTTTAATATGAAAGGATTTGTAAAGCGCAAACACAGACACTTGCTGCAAATAGGTATACGATGGCACCGCCGCTTGGCCACCGGGATGTTAACATTGGCTCTAAAGCGCATCGGCTCGATCTCCCTGAGTTGTCGTCGGCGCATCATCTTTACTGATGTCCCTGTTTTTGCTTCTGGGTTCCTTACTGTCCTATCGATATTTAATGTAGCAAGTTTTATATATTTGACAATCCTCTGTGGGGGCGTACTATTATAATTGGAGCATGTTCTCAGTATGTCGCCGTGACTGACGTGTAATTGTATTTCTGGGAGGTATGTAATCTTCATTATGAAGCTAATATTCTTCCTCGTGTATTAGGGGAATCATCATGCGGATTACTACTTTGGCGTTATTCTATCCGCAAGTCGTCGATCTGAAAACCTGAGGATTACCGCACGTTACTGTCGAAACTGTTCACATCAAACAAACTTGGCTTCAAATATTATAGATGGGAATCCGTTTTCTCCAAGAAGAATCAGGTCATCATCGTAAGACTGTTCAAAAAATAACTAACGTCAGTACATGTCAGTAAGTAGATACAAGCAATCTTGCAAGAACTAAGGAACCTAACAGCCTTTGGGAAGTCATAGAGAAAGTACTGTATTTATTGGCCAGATGGGACACCCAGAAAGGAATGACAGGGAGCCCTCCGGCTGCCTCGAACCTGGATCTGCAAGCAGGAGGACCGCAGAGCATCATTGTTTTGCTGCATGGAGAAGATGTACATACGGCCCATATTTTACCCTACCACGGTAATGCAAAGAGTTACAGAGTAAAGACGATTATCAAAGACAGCTTACAAACCAATCAATCAATGGAATAAACTGGTTGCAGCTACTAGACGTGGAAAAATATCCGAAGATGAGACTAGATTTCAGAAAACAACCATGAGTCTGTGTGTCTTTTAGTGTGAGGAGGAAATTGAGCGACACTTAATTAAGGCACTTCAACGTTTGCTTAGTGGTGGCTTCTGCAAGTAAGCGATGACCACCAGTGACTCGTAGCCCAGTGCAACCCAGCTGCTGCTGCTATTTCAGCTCAACATCCTCCAACGCTGACAGAATCTGCAAACCTATTCTACAGGGCCACAACGTGGGGCCTTAACTTGACAGAATTCCGTCACTACAGTATTACGTGTATTAATTAACGTCACGGCGATACATAGTTATGAGAGATCTGCAGCATTGGGCATCGCTTCTTTTACCTTCTGTTTGAATCATTCTCCTCAGGATACCTCCTTGGCGTTCTGGTAGATTAAAACCTAATTTACTCCTGAAGCTCCGGTGTACTCATCTGAGATCTGGGATCTGGGATGCCCATCACTGTAGAAGAGTAGCAGTACAATAGGAATCTGTAGACAATTAAACCAAACGTACAAGAATAAAGTACTTAGAAACTGTTAAGTTCCGAAAAATGTATAAAGGAGTAAATAACGTTAGCTCGACGGGGATATCCGTATGACTGTCAAGAGAACATAGTTGCACATTCCTGTGGTGCCACTTCCACTAGGAAGTGGAAATACACTCCTGGAAATTGAAATAAGAACACCGTGAATTCATTGTCCCAGGAAGGGGAAACTTTATTGACACATTCCTGGGGTCAGATACATCACATGATCACACTGACAGAACCACAGGCACATAGACACAGGCAACAGAGCATGCACAATGTCGGCACTAGTACAGTGTATATCCACCTTTCGCAGCAATGCAGGCTGCTATTCTCCCATGGAGACGATCGTAGAGATGCTGGATGTAGTCCTGTGGAACGGCTTGCCATGCCATTTCCACCTGGCGCCTCAGTTGGACCAGCGTTCGTGCTGGACGTGCAGACCGCGTGAGACGACGCTTCATCCAGTCCCAAACATGCTCAATGGGGGACAGATCCGGAGATCTTGCTGGCCAGGGTAGTTGACTTACACCTTCTAGAGCACGTTGGGTGGCACGGGATACATGCGGACGTGCATTGTCCTGTTGGAACAGCAAGTTCCCTTGCCGGTCTACGAATGGTAGAACGATGGGTTCGATGACGGTTTGGATGTACCGTGCACTATTCAGTGTCCCCTCGACGATCACCAGTGGTGTACGGCCAGTGTAGGAGATCGCTCCCCACACCATGATGCCGGGTGTTGGCCCTGTGTGCCTCGGTCGTATGCAGTCCTGATTGTGACGCTCACCTGCACGGCGCCAAACACGCATACGACCATCATTGGCACCAAGGCAGAAGCGACTCTCATCGCTGAAGACGACACGTCTCAATTCGTCCCTCCATTCACGCCTGTCGCGACACCACTGGAGGCGGGCTGCACGATGTTGGGGCGTGAGCGGAAGACGGCCTAACGGTGTGCGGGACCGTAGCCCAGCTTCATGGAGACGGTTGCGAATGGTCCTCGCCGATACCCCAGGAGCAACAGTGTCCCTAATTTGCTGGGAAGTGGCGGTGCGGTCCCCTACGGCACTGCGTAGGATCCTACGGTCTTGGCGTGCATCCGTGCGTCGCTGCGGTCCGGTCCCAGGTCGACGGGCACGTGCACCTTCCGCCGACCACTGGCGACAACATCGATGTACTGTGGAGACCTCACGCCCCACGTGTTGAGCAATTCGGCGGTACGTCCACCCGGCCTCCCGCATGCCCACTATACGCCCTCGCTCAAAGTCCGTCAACTGCACCTACGGTTCACGTTCACGCTGTCGCGGCATGCTACCAGTGTTACAGACGGCGATGGAGCTCCGTATGCCACGGCAAACTGGCTGACACTGACGGCGGCGGTGCACAAATGCTGCGCAGCTAGCGCCATTCGACGGCCAACACCGCGGTTCCTGGTGTGTCCGCTGTGCCGTGCGTGTGATCATTGCTTGTACAGCCCTCTCGCAGTGTCCGGAGCAAGTATGGTGTGTCTGACACACCGGTGTCAATGTGTTCTTTTTTGCATTTCCAGGAGTGTATGACGGACGATTAGGATATACGGCCCGTCGACGATGTGAACGTTAGAGACGGTGTTGTATCACAAAATTCGCACCAGCCGACTAAAGTGCGCTGGTTTTCAGCCGCGCTAGGCGTCACTAGGAGAAAGTACAATTACGTTAGCTAGATGCCAGTCCCAACACCTCCAGCATTCGAAATACATAGGTGACTAAAAAAGAAAAAAAAACCCAAGATAAAAAAAAATCAATGTAGAGTAATGAAATTCCGTGTCTACATTTGTCTAGGTATTTAAGTGATTAAGATTGCAAGATCACAGATTAATGTAAGTGCGAGATAAGCCATTGCAAATATCACATTTTGGTACATTTATAACCGGTGTAATCGTCAGAATGTTGAATGCAAGCATGCAGATATGTATGCACTGTGTTGCAGAGGTGCCAGTTGTCAGTTCGTGGGATGGAGATCAATGACTGTTGCACTTGGTCGGTCAATATAGGGACATTTAACACTGTGGAAGAAGCTGGAGTTATCACCCGATGATGCCCATATGTGCTCGATTGGAGACATATCTGGTGAGACCCTCTGTAGCGTATGTTGGGTTACAACAGCGGTACGTGGGCAGTCATTATCCTGTTGGAAAACTACCCCTGGAATGTTGTTGATGAAGGCAGCACAGTAGGTCAAATCACCAGATCGACGTACAGATTTGCAGTCAGAGTGCATGGGATAACTACGAGAGTGCTCCTGCTGGCACACGAAATCGCACCGCGGACCATCACTTCCGGTGTACGTTCAGTGTGTCTAGCAGGCAAACAAGTTGGTTGCAGCTCCTCAGCTGGTTTCCCTTGCATCACTGGCGCCGAGGCAGAACCACCTTGCATCGGAAAACACAACAGACTTCAATTCTGCCCTTCAGGGAGCTCTCCCTTGACACCACTGAAATCGCAGGTAGCGGTGGTGTGGGGTCACTGGAATGCAGGCTACGTGGCGTCTGGCTCGAAACCATCCTTTTAGTGACCGATTTGTAACAGTTCATTGTGTTGCTGTGGTGCCAACTGCTGCTCAGATTGTTGTTGCAGATGCAGTACAATGCGGTAGAGTCATGCACCGAATGCGATGGTCTTCTCTCTCGGTAGTGCCATGTGGCCTTCTGGAGCCCGGTCTTCTCGAGACCATACTCTGGTACCGAGCGCCGTGGGTTTCGAATCCGCGCCACACAGCATGGACCTCGATTACCACTAGAGGTCTCTGCAGCCGTCAAGCCGTAAGCCGTGGATGTGTGCTCTCCAGGCCCGCGTATGATGTGAGGGCGCCACGGTGGAGCATGTGGTCCCAGTGGCCAATAGCAATATACCCTATCATGTATTTAAGCACCTACCTCTCGCTCAGTGAGACCATCCAACACAAAGCTCACAACAGACTCCGCCTCCTGAAATTCCTGTCCAGCTGGACATGGGGTCTGCATCCTTCCACCATCCTTCACACCTACAAATCCTTGATGTGCCCCCCCCCCCCTCTTATGCTAGAGTGACTTGGATTTCCGCCCCTCCCAGGTTCTATAAATCCCTTCAAATCCTTGAACGCTATGCGCTCCGCCTCACCTTCTGCATCCACCTTCCGTCCCCCACGCACATACTCTACGACCTCATCCCCTTCCCCCACCTTCTCCTTCTCCTTGAACACATCCACACACTATATATTGTCCGCTCCATTGATCCCCCTCACCCCCTGGTGTCTCCCTTCCTGTCCACCCCCAGCCCGTTGCTGCACCTTTACTGTGGTGTCCCACCCTCTCTCCATCTCCACAACCTCCGCCTCCTTTCCCAATGCAACTTCCACCATTTACCTTTCATGGATGATGAGCTTCGACCTGACATCTACCCTTCCTACCAACTCTAGCCCCATCTTCCTCCTGCCTCCTCCTCAGGGCTCCCACTCCTCCCCCTCCCTTCTTCTGAGCGGCTTTCCTCCCCTACTCCCCCTCCCTCTGTTGTGCTCCCCTTCAGTGTCTCTCCTACCTTGTTTTCCCTCTTCATCTCCTTCCCCAACAGTCTCCTGCCTCTTGGTGTACCTGCTGACGCTCCTCCTCTTTTCAGCCTGCCCCCTCCCCTGCTGCCCCTTGCTCTCCCCCCCTTTCCCATCCCCTACGGCCTCTCCCTCGGCAGGTCCCACCTGGCAGTTTTATTCTTCATCGTGTGTACTCCAAGTGGGTTTAAAGTGTGTTGTTCTGGAGTGTTTTTAATATTGTGGCCGACTTTTAACATGTGCATGTGTTAAAAAAAATGTGTGTGAAATCTTATGGGACTTAACTGCTAAGGTCATCAGTCCCTATGCTAACACACTACTTAACCTAAACTATCCTAAGGACAAACACTCACACCCGTGCCCAAGGGAAGACTCGAACCTCCGCCGGGACCAGCCGCACTGTTCATGACTGCAGCGTGCTAGACCACTCGGCTAATCCTGTGCGGTCCTGTGCATATGCCTTCAGTGTCTTCTTTGTGTTTTAATAATCGCCAATGTGTTTTTCAACTTTATGCCGACTTTTTTAATTGTCCCCCCATGAATGTCTCCATGTCAGTGTATTTTTACCTCCATTATCACCCCTTACTCTGTTCTTTTTATCGCCTTATATGTAACATTTTATTCTCGTCTTAGTAGTCATGTCACTCGGCTGAAGAGCGGCGGATTGTGCCGCTGACAGCCCTCCCCTGCCCATATGGGACAGGAGATTGAAATCACAATAAAGAAAAAAAAAAAGAAAAGGAAAAAAGCTCAGCGACGCTGATATTCACGTGAGTCTATCGACATCTCGCCTACAGACAGCGCATTTACTTTGCTTGTATGCATGTACGACTGGACATTGTATATTTGTGACCCCGTTGCTTCTTGCGTGTTGTTGTTCGTAGGGTCTTGCTCAGTCGTCAGTCGTTGTTCATGTCCGTCCTTTCCCATTGTCCATTTTGTTTGTTTGTTGACCACTCCCATTCGGTCCGGCCACGCTTTCGTTCTCAGCAACCCCCGGACCATTCTGGGCATGGTTACAACACATGCATTCTCGTGACCACCGATGACAGCAGTTATATACACAGGCTATGTTCTAGCCAAATGTTTCTGCAGTATCGTAGAAGGAACAACCTGCTTCTTGTAGCCCTGTTACATGACCTCATTCAAACTCAGCAAGATGTTAACAATCGTGTCTTTGTAGCATTAAAGGCATTCTAGACTAAGACCAGCACACACATCAAATCTCAAACATAACCAACGCTCGCCACCATTACAGCATGTATTTAAAGCAAAACAGCTGGTTTCCTTCTGTCTGACAGTGAAAAAATCTCTCTGTCACGTTAGCAACACGATTTTCTCCTCCATAACCCCTTACGTTTTCTTCTTTCCATTTCATCTGCTAATCTTGTGCTATTATTCCTCGATCCTCCTGTGACCAGTCTACATAATCTCCACATTTTATTTCTTCTGTTCTACTGCCATATATTTCTGTTAGATGCCAAAATATCTTCACCATATTGTTAAGAAGTCTAGTATTTCTTAAATTCAATGAGTACATTACTATAAAGGGTTATTCATAAATATATGAACACTTTCAAGTGATTGTAAAATTCGTATGTATTGACTTAAGATCTTGCATGGTTATACATATGGAAACAGCGGTTCAAGATGTGTTTTTAGTTATAGCAAAATAGGTGCCAGATCAATGGAGAAGGAATTTTGCATTATGGAGAACTGCAAGAGCGAGTCCGCAAACGCAGTGCGTCGGAAATTCAGAACCAGATTTTACAAGATTCCACTTCTTAACAATCCATTTAGGTGTGGGCACTAATGTTTAAGGAAACAGGATGTCTCTGTAATGAAAAAAGCAGTTGGTCGTTATCAGAATCTTAGGATCGGCTAGAACAGATAATGTGTACTTTCCTCAGAAGTCAACAAAAGTCAACGCCTCCTGCCTGTGACGAGCCAGGAATTCCACAAGCAGCGTTATGGTGAGTGCTGAGAAACTGCATGCAAATGAAACCATATCAGATTCACTTGATCCAAGCCATTACACATGACGACAAACGTTTGTGGAAGCAATTTTGCACTGATATGCAGCCCCTCAACAGATAAGTAAGATTCTCAGCCACCTGTGTAATAGTTCTCTGGAACAGGGCATTTTCCCTGATAGACTGAAATATGCTATTGTTATACCTTTGCATAAAAAGGGGGATAGATCTGATGTCAACAATTACCGTCCAATCTCCCTTCTAACAGCTTTATCCAAAATTTTTGAAAAAGTAATGTATTCAAGAGTAGCTTAAAAAATGGTTCAAATGGATCTGAGCACTATGGGACTTAACATCTGTGGACATCAGTCCCCTAGAACTTAGAACTACTTAAACCTAACTAACCTAAGGACATCACACACATCCATGCCCGAGGCAGGATTCGAACCTGCGACCGTAGCGGTCACGCGGTTCCAGACAGTAGCTTCACATATCTGTAAAAATGAAGTACTAACAAAATGTCAGTTTGGTTTCCAGAAAGGTTTTTCAACAGAAAATGCCATATATGCTTTCACCAATCAAATTTTGAATGATCTGAATAACCGAACACCGCCCATTGGGATTTTTTGTGAACTCTCAAAGGCTTTTGATTGTGTAAATCATGAAATTCTGCTAGACAAGCTCAAGTATTGTGGCATGAGTGAGACAGGGCACAAATGGTTTAATTCGTACCTAACTGGAAGAGTGCAGAAAGTTGAAATAAACAGTTCTCATAATATTTAAAGATCAGCACATTCCTCAAACTAGGGAACTATCAAGAATGAGGTTCCACAAGGGTCGGTCTTGGGTCCTTTGTTGTTCTTAATATATATTAATGACTTGCCATTCTATATTCATGAAGAGGCAATGTTAGTTCTCTTTGCTGATGATACAAGTATAGTAATCACACCTGACAAACAAGAACTGAAGAAATTGTCAATAATGTCTTTCAGAAAATTACTAAGTGGTTCCTTGTAAACAGACTCTCACTGAATTCTGATAAGACACAGTACATACAGTGAGAGGCACCCACATGCCTTGCTCATACTGTGGCATCAAGCAGTCAGGCCTGCAAGATGAGTGGTCTGCCAAGTGAGTGGATTCATTCTTATTTATCGAGTAACATGAACTCTCGTACTCACAATTAAGTTACAAATTATCCTCCTGTATGAATAATAGGCAACGGAAACGCACATCTGACTATCAGTAATTTACAGAACTCTGACTGTTCACTACGCACTGGCAATACCACATTTTCTTTTTTTTATTTAACGGCTTTTATCAACATGTGGCCATCGCCCTGAATATGAGTGGCGCACACATTATAAATTCTGGATATCATGACAACATACAATTCGAAGGAAAAGGCCACCAATCTTTTTCTTTTCACTATCTTATTTATTTCGATAAATTCTATAACCTAAACATACAAATTCTATAATCTACAACAATAACACATGAGAAATTCCGCACAGTGGGCATGGCTTTACATTTGTGAATCTCTATCTTATGGTCTCGTAATTATTTAACGCTACAGTGCACTTTCTGGATAGGATGGTGGATCTTTTATTATTTCTCACACTTCGACTCTCACAGAAACTTTCCTCCAGACCGAGCAGTGCAAAAGGAACATGCATAACCCACTACCTCTGAAATTACCTTGCTACTCTCCCATGCAAACCACACATACTTAAATTACATGACATACACCACACTACAACATGAAATACAACACAGGAAATAGTCACAACATTATCACTTTCAGCTTTCCCACTTCAATTAATATTTATCCCAGTTTCACACGACACTGCCCCACTTCGTAATTCTACTTTCCTACTATGAACTCTGGAGATATATGCACGTCTTCCTGCGCAGTGCAAGACAAGTGGCGTTGCTGGATAGACGGCTGACTCACCTTGTTTCTCTCTCAGAGTATTATAGTTTGAATCAAGCGTCACACGGAAACATATCTCGCAAAGTAACATTAAGAACATATTCATCACACACACGAGTCCTCAACTGATACCATGGACGAGTACTTCTCTTTATCCTTTGTCTCATACACAGATTGAGACTCACACAGTACTCACCATGTGGAAGTACTCGCCTCTAATTTCAAGTCCTGCACATGCTATTTCTTAAATATTTCAACTTATAGTACACACGCTAGTAATTCAGCTTAACTTAAGCACAAGGAAGTATTTCAACTTATTGCTACACGTGGTTTCATTGTGACCGTTGGTCACTTCTGAAGATTACTACGATCCCATTAATATTACCTGCCTGACGTTTAATTCTCCCCACAAAAGTTCCGGAAATAGAGAAATTATTATTTCAAACTACTCTTAAATATTCCACATGCATACCAAGTCACCACTCTTTTGTCTTTACAGAGCACAGCTAAGACAGGTCTTAACAGCACAAGATCCAGCGGCAGAGTGCTGAAACGTGGCCGTTCCTCAGGCCCTCTCGCACCTCTGCCGAAGTAGGGGAGCAACTTGCTACCGTATTGGTCAGCCACATTTCAGGCACTCAAAGCTCAGTTAAATTTCATCTCTTCGGTCCCACCAAAGGTGGCCAAAGGATCGTCTCAAAGATGATCATACATTCACATTCACTAGCAGACGACCATACATACATTCATTTCACAGATCTCACCAAACTGGATGTAGGGATTTATTTTGTGGGAGTGCACATGTGATCAATTAAATAAATAAATTGTCATTCTTTCCTATGCTGGTATCCGGCTTCGCTGTATTAATTGAAATTGAGTTATTTTAGAAAAAAATGTGTTGTTCTGACAAAAATAATGAAGTATGTTGTACCTATTTTCAATGTCGGGCAGTACTGTACCCTTTCAACAGTTCCATACAGTGAATGGTATGACGCCATTAATAAATACAGACCTCAATCAGAAGCATATAGCTAAGGTAGAATATTCCAAATATTTAGGTGTGTCCATTGATGAGAGATTAAATTGGAAGAAACACATTGATGATGTGCTGAAACGTTTGAGTTCAGCTACTTATGCAATAATGGCCATTGCAAATTTTGGTGATAAACATCTTAGTAAATTAGCTTACTACGCCTATTTTCACTGATTGCTTGCATATGGCATCATATTTTGGGGTAATTCATCACTGAGGAATAAAGTATTTATTGCACAAAATCGTGTAATCAGAATAATAGCTGGAGTCCACCCAAGATCATCCTGCAGACATTTATTTAAGGATCTAGGGATATTCACAGTAGCTTCTCAGTATATAGACTCTCTTATGAAATTTGTTATTAACAACCAAACATATTTCAAAAGTAATAGCAGTGTGCATAACTACAATACTAGGAGAAAGGATGATCCTCACTATTTAAGATTAAATCTAACTTTGGCACAGAAAGGGGTGAATTATACTGCCACTAAAGTCTTTGGTCACTTACCAAATAGTATCAAAAGTCTGCCGGCCGGTGTGGCTGTGCGGTTAAAGGCGCTTCAGTCTGGAACCGCGTGGCCGTTGCGGTCGCAGGTTCGAATCCTGCCTCGGGCATGGATGTGTGTGATGTCCTTAGGTTAGTTAGGTTTAATTAGTTCTAAGTTCTAGGCGACTGATGACCTCAGAAGTTAAGTCGCATAGTGCTCAGAGCCATTTGAACCATTTGAACCATCAAAAGTCTGACAGATAACCAACAAGTATTTAAGAAGAAATTAAAAGAATTTCTGAATGACAACTCCTTCTACTCCATAGAGGTATTTTTAGATATAAATTAAGAAAAAAAAAGAAAAATAACAAACAAAAAATTATAAAAAAAAACAAAAATTAAAAAGTTCTTGTATTAACTTAAGTATGCTGTTAAATTAACTTAATTACGTCATGTATTGAAAAATTTTACTCGTTCCACATCATCACGAAATATCGTATTAAAATGATCCATGGAACTAGTATTAATCTAATCTAACCTCCAATACGAAACTGGTGATCCCTTGATGCCTCAGAATACGTCCCACCAACCAATCCCTTCTTCTAGCCAAGTTGTGCCACAAGTTTCTCTTCTCTCCAATTCTGTTCAAAACCTCCTCATAAGTTATGTGATCTACCCATCCAACCTTCAGCAATCTTCTGTAGCACCACATTTCGAAAGCTTCTATTCTCTTTTTGTCTAAACAATTTATCGACCACGTTTCACTTCCATACATCTCTACACTCCATACAAATACTTTCGGAAACGACTTCCTGGCACTTAAATCTATACTCGATCTTAACAAATTTTTCTTCTTCAGAAATGCTTTTCTTGTCATTGCCAGTCTACATCCTCTCTACTTCGACCATCATCAGTTATTTTGCTCCTGAAATAGCAAAACTCCTTTACTACTTTAAGTGTCTCATTTCCTAATCTAATCCCCTCAGCGTCACCCGACTTAATTTGACTACATTCCATTATCCTCGTTTTACTTTCGTTGATGTTAATCTTATATCCTCCTTTCAAGACACTGTCCATTCCATTCAGCTGCTCTTCCAGGTCCTTTGCTGACTCTGACAGAATTACAATGTCATCGGCGAACCTCAAAATTTTTCGTTTGTTTCCTTTACTGCTTGCTCAATATACAGATTGAATAACATCAGGGATAGGCTACAACACTGTTTTACTCCCTTCTCACCCACTGCTTCCCTTTCATGCCCCTCGACTCTTATAACTGCCATCTGGTTTCTGTACAAATTGTAAATAACGTTTCGCTCCCTGTATTTTACCCCTGCCACCTTCAGAATTACAAACGGAATATTCCAGTCAACATTGTCAAAACCTTTCTCCAAGTCTACAAATGCTACAAACGTTTGCCTTTTCTTGATCTATTTTCACAGATAAGTCGTAGGGTCAGTATTGCCTCACGTGTTCCAACATTTCTACTGAATCCAAACTGATCTTCCCCGACGTCGGCTTCTGCCCGTTTTTCCATTCATCTGTCAAGAATTCGCGTTAGTATTTTGCAGTCGTGACTTATTAAACTGATAGTTCGGTAATTTTCTGATCTGTCAACATGTGCTTTCTTTGGGATTTGAATTATTATATTCTTCGTGAAGTCTGAGGGTATTTCGCCTGTCTCATACATCTTGCTCACCAGATGGTAGAGTTTTGTCAAGGCTGGCTCTCCCAAGGCTCTCAGTAGTTCTAATGGAATGTTGTCTACTCTCGAGGCCTTGTTTCGACTTAGGTCTTTCAGTTCTCTGAAGTCTGAGGGTATTTCGCCTGTCTCATACATCTTGCTCACAAGATGGTAGAGTTTTGTCAAGGCTGGCTCTCCCAAGGCTCTCAGTAGTTCTAATGGAATGTTGTCTACTCTCGAGGCCTTGTTTCGACTTAGGTCTTTCAGTTCTCTGTCAAACTCTTCACGCAGTATCATATCTCCCGTTTTATCCTCACCTACATCCTCTTCCATTTCCATAATATTGTCCTCAAGTACACCTCTATATACTCCTTCCACCTTTCTGCTTTCCCTTCTTTGCTTGGAACTGGGTTTCCATCTGACCTCTTGATATTCATGAAAGTGGTTCTCCTTTCTCCAAAGGTCTCTTTAATTTACTGTAGGCAGTATCTTTCTTACCCCAAGTGATATACGCCTCTACATCCTTACATTTGTCCTCTAGCCATTCCTGCTTAGGTATTGTGCACTTCCTATCGATCTCATTTTTGAGACGTTTGTATTCCATTTTGCCTGCTTCATTTACTGCATTTTTATATTTTCTCCTTTCATCATTTAAATTCAGTATCTCTTCTGTTACCCAAGGATTTCTATTAGCCCTTGTGTTTTTACCTACTTGACCCTCTGCTGCCTTCACTATTTCATCTCTCAAAGCTACCCATTCTCCTTGTACTGTATTTCTTTCCCCCATTCTTGTCAATCGTTACCTAACATTTGGTATTGGAGGGCACCACGGAAGGTATAAATCGTAGAGGGAGGCCAAGAGATGAATACACTAAACAGATTCGGAAGGATGTAGGTTTCAGTAGGTACTGGGAAATGAAGAAGCTTGCACAGGATAGAGTAGAATGGAGAGCTGCATCAAACTAGTCTCTGGACTGAAGAGCACAACAAACAATGCAGCACGTAAAGGAAGTGGACGATTTTACCCACAGATTGGTTTTCCATGAAGAGGATACCTGTACTATGCTGAAACAATGTACGATATGAGGAGCAGAGAATTCCCACATTGCTGTGGAATATGCTCGTGGATCCTCAGAGGATAATGCAGTCTGCATTTAAAAATAATTTCTACTAGGCGTTTGGGGTTAGGACCTCTCTTTCTTTTCTAACATGTTTGCCAGACCCAGGCAAATTTCGTGTGAGTTCGATAAAGATTATAGCCTATTAATTTATAGCAGGAATGGATTACATTTTCTGTTCAAGGACACAGTGTCAGTTCGAGTGGTCTTACAGCGGGAGTGGGATGATGGTGGCATGCAGGGGTGGGGGGGGGGAGGGGGGAGGTGGGTGGGAAGAGCGTTCATTGAATTTCCCTCCATGAGATTTAAAGTTCATTATGTTTCAAGTTCACATTTCCCAACTCACTCAGCAAGTATCAGAACAAGTCAGAATTATCATTGTGGTTCCTTAAGGAGGGCTGGTGGGGGCCACTGACTCTCAACACATATCAATATTGGTAAAGAATGGTAATTTGGATGTTCCTGGGAGCATAATAAGTTCCAAATAGTCGCAAAATCTTCACGTTTACATCAAATACACAAGCAAACCTACGAGAGTGGCGATAAATAACTAACAGATAATTGCATCATAGGTGAAGGAAACAGCGACCAGGAACTGTGTTAACCATTCTGATGAACAGTCTAATGACCTCGAAACTACTTAAATCGTCCTTATCTCTCCTGCATTCATAAAGTTCAATGAATGGCGAAGGAAACTGCGGCACGGAAACAATTTCGCGAGCCGGTACTCAAAATCACTACGTGAAAAGAAAGAGAAAATTTATAAAAGTACTCACATACAAAATTAATTATGAATCCAGGTATTCATTTTGCTCATCTTCGAAAGATCTGACAAACAGAGTGATAATTTGATCCATCAGAACATACTAATGCCTTGCCAGCAGAAAGGCGGCTTTTTTTTTTTTACTCAACACACGCTGCCACAGTGTATTAATATTTTTGGTGGATATTTTAATGTAACTCAATAGAGGTCTACAATAGGGTATCAAGTAAATTATCCGATTCTAAGCTAGTTCATCTTACACTAGGAGTGCTCATAAGAGCACGCCATATTCACCGCGTGATCACAGCTACTCTGAGTTCTTCAGACTTTTTGGAAAACCATCTGAGCCCTCGGTTGACCAGGGGGTCTTTGCTGGGTGGGGCCAGTATTTGACCAATCGCAGCTCCAGACCCACACTTAATTTGTAGGACATCACGAAATCGGAAAAATCTTTGTGCCTTCTTCCCACCGAAGTCTAATGAGCAAAATTTGAACAGAAAACTCCGTAGAACCCTCTACAGCATCCAATGTGTATTCTTAGCTGGCCAATCCAGGGTGAACTTTTTAGATAGAGCGGGAAGCTCGTTTCCATGGCCAACTGAGACCACAAGCCAGGTGCGAAAACTAAGAATCAATTGAAAATTGCAGAGCCTCTACAAAGAAGAAAAACGACAGTTACCCTGATTTTGTAGTTACAAACAAATGCCCAATTACGCACTCATCTACAAACTAAAGAAGTGATTTTGGAATGGAAATATCATAAAGGGATGGATGGCATAGGATGGTGACGTGAGATATACTGAAATTAAATTACAGTGCTTCCCTAGTGAATTTTTCTTCCAGCCCGTATTTTATTTAACGCAAAGAGGCGCCGGAGATTCACCTGCTAGATTAATTGAACGTCGCTTAAATATTCATGAGATATATTGCATGAAAGGTAGCTGTTACGATATCCTTTTATTTTGTCAACTGTATGAACCCTTCTTCTTTGCATAGGCGACAATCAACGGACTTACTTGGACATGCTTCAGCTGTGGCCCATGTCGCAGCAGCTACAGGGCAGAGGTAATTTCACTTTTCAACAATGTGGTGCACTCCTACACTTCTACAATCATGTTTGTGAATTCTTTCTACCACGATGATGGGTCGATCGTGCATCATCTCAGGCTATCTCCATTTTATGGAATGGCCCCAGTTTCTCCTGACATGACTCTATGTGATGTTCATCTGTGGAGTTACATGAAAGGCAGCTTTTTCATAGCTCCACAGCCGCACAACTTCGCTCACTTACCAAGATACATGAGAGAAACTGTGACTTTTGAGGCGAATGTGGGAGGAATTGGAGTTTACACTGGTCTTGCGCCATGTGACTAATGTTACCCTCATTGAACATTTCTAATCATGACACAATACATTTCTTGAGCTGCTACTTCCACACCGTAATATCTTACCTCCATTCAGACACTTATGAGAATCACTTGAATGTCTACAGATCCCTTTGAATAACTGTGTACCTATTCAGTCTTCTTCCTGATAGACGATTGATTTCGTAGCATTATCATTATTGTACCAGGCCCATTCCAACGATGCCTCACTAAGAATGCCTGATTGGATGTATAAGAGGGCGTAAGGATCCTATTCCTGCCAGGTGAAACAACGCATAACTAAACAAATTTACCACTATGTTATCTCGCCCGGTATTTTGAAAATCGTATGATAAGCAACGACGACATACATGGAGGGATAGCATGAAAATTCTTTTAAAACTGTTTCCCGCAAATGGTCGGTTACCGTCCGTTCGTTGGACGTGGCTGTAAAAACTTAATATTTTGCTATCTACAGCATCAAGACCAGTATCCTTTCTCCAATAATTTATCATATTCTTTCATTTCTAAGGTTTTCTAGTTTTCGACAAAAATTCGTTTCAAGGGACATCAACTTATTTTTCTCCATTTTGGTTAGCTCCCACATTTCTTCCCCACATGTGGTAATAGTCTCTACGATTGACTTGCACAACAAGGCCTTCGTTTTCTTTGTGATTTTTGTCACTCCGTAGCAAGTACTTAAGAGGGCCGATTACTCTTTTTGCTGGACCAGTTTTATTTGTGATGTCTTCTGCGCTTCTTCCATTTTTTGTAAAAGTAATTCAGAAGTATTTTAATAAAAAGATATTTCTGATTTTGCAGAATTCTATATCCAAATCTTCTCGTTCATCTACACCCGCAACGTATTTTTGTGTTTATTGTCAGGCCTCATTGTGAGCATTCTTCGTGCAGTTTCCTGGACATGTAACTGAGGTCGCCTTTGTCTTCCCCCATCAGGACCTCGTCATCAGCGAAGAGTAAAGTAAACAGTTTTTCTGTTCCTGTGTGAATTTCCATTGTACATTTTCTCTTCAAATTTTGCAAAACTTCTTCTAAGTAAACTTTAAACACAGTTGAGTCGGTGCTAATGAGTAATCTTGTCTTACACCCCCATTTACGGAGAATTTTTCTATGAACGAATACAGGGTTGCTGTAGCGAGTGCGAATACCGTAACTCCCAAATCCTCCAAAAATAAACGAAAAATATACCTATTCAAAAAAGCAGATAGTAATTTGCTTGACGCGTTCCTGAAAGACAATCTCCACGTCTTCCAAATTAACAATGTAATTGTAGACCGGATTGGGCCTAAATTTAAAAAATAAAGCTGAGAAAATGCAACACTTAGAAGATGCAACAGGTGTGCTACGCCCGTCCACACTCTTTTGGAGTACTGCTGCGCGGTGTGGGATCCTTACCAGACAGGAGACCGAGCGCGGTGGCGCAGTGGTTATACACTGGACTCGCATTCGGGAGGACGACGGTTCAATCCCGCGTCCGGCCATCCTGATTTAGGTTTTCCGTGATTTCCCTAAATCACTCCAGGCAAATGCCGGGATGGTTCCTCTGAAAGGGCACGGCCGCCTTCCTTCCCAATCCTTCCCTAATCCGATGAGACCGATGACCACGCTGTCTGGTCTCCTTCCCCAAACCAACCAACCAACCAACCAGACAGGAGTAACGGAGAACACCGAGGAAGTTGTACAATCAAGATATAGGGGAGAGAGTGTCGCGGACATTATACAGGATTTGGGGTGGTCATCATTAAAGCAACGGCATATCTCGTTGCGACGGGGTCCTCTCACAATCTGTGAATCACCCACTTCCTCTTCCGAATGCGGAAATATTTTGTTAACGGCGATCTACATAGAGAGAAACGATCATCGTAATGTAAGAAGGGAAATCAGAGCTCGCACTGAAAGATTTAGGTATTAGATTTTTCCGCGAGCTGTTCAAGATTGGAATAACAGACGATTATTTTGAGTCCGGTTCGATGAACACTCATCCAGACACTTAAATGTGATTTGCAGAGTATCCATGTAGATGTAGATGTACTGTTGCAACTCTCTTATAAGTTTTTTATGGCTCGGACACTCTTATTTCCGAAACCAAAGTTTGGCATTCCTACTCACAACTTACTTATTGGGATAAGTGAACCGTCATTCCCCTATGAAACCTCATTTCAATGAGGTGTTTAGGAGTCTAAACTAGTTTTTCCCCTATGACTTCGTTTCTGTGCTTCCTGTTTACACTTCATTACTTCGCTGTAGCCGGCCGCGGTGGTCCAGCGGTTCTAGGCGCTCAGTCAGGAACCGCGCGACTGCTACGGTCGCAGGTTCGAATCCTGCCTCGGGCATGGATGTGTGTGATGTCCTTAGGTTAGGTAGGTTTAAGTAGTTCTAAGTTCTAGGGGACTTATGACCACAGATGTTGAGTCCCATAGTGCTCAGAGCCATTTGAACTTCGCTGTACAAAGGCTTTGTTGGTAAATTTTGCGTTTTGTGGTGTTTTGCGTGTGATGGACTGTAAACGCATCGGCTCAAAGCCCAATGTGGAAGACCAAGGGGTTCCCTGTCAGCGTGCTCTTCTCGTAGATTGGTCGTCTTTCCAGAGGTATGGATGGTTGCCGTTTAAGCCGGCTTCACAGTACTGAACTACTTCTCCGTCTTCGCTGCTCGTCCCTGGAAATATTGTACTGCATTACCTCGTCTAGATTCTGGCCTTGTATCTGAGTCATTCCTCTTTCGTTTCCAGCAATGGATTTAACTCATGCGATTACAAAAAGCTGCCACAGACCGACATGAATCCTGTTCTAGGAGATTTCATACATTGGAATCTTGGCTGCGTGTCTCCAGCTTGTGTTCCACATACAATGTAGATACTTTTCAATATAAAATCACTTTTTCTTTTATGTATTTTCAATTACGCAAGGTAACGATTATTACTTTGAGAAGGGTAGCACGTGAACTTGATTTAGTTAAACAAGTAATACCAAGTCGTGCAAGAGCACATCCTGATCATCGCTCTTTGAATAGTAATAACAGGGGTCTAATCGTACTGTAAGAAAAAATAATTACATGTTTCGAGCATGATCCATCATTAGAGTGTCAGAGGGAAAAATTTATAATCATTATCTCGCCAAGAGGTATCTAAGTGAGCACCAATGTTGCGATATATATCGCCTGACATGGTATTTTGTACTAAGTTTTCTTTTTCTTTGTGGCACCCCAGTAATGTACCATATTAGAAACGTGTAAATAAAAATAGTTTTAACAAATGGACTCTTGTTATTACGGCCTAAAAAGTTTTTCCAGTCACATGTAAATTTGATTTACTGTTAGGACAAAGTGCATTTGACAAAGGAACTACATGTGGCTCACATTAAACAGTTGGAAATATGTGACTAGAACTTGTAACACGACCTCATTTGACTTTCCATTGGTGCAGAAATGTTTCGCAGAAAATATCAGAAGCCGGCCGCAGTGGCCGAGCGGCTCTAGGCGTTTCAGTCGTGAACCGTACGTCTTCTACGGTCGCAGGTTCGAATCCTGCCTCTGGCATGGATGTGTGTGATGTCCTTAGGTTGGATAGGTTTGAGTAATTCTAAATTCTAGGGGACTGACGACCTCAGTCCCATAGTCCCATAGTACTCAGAGCCATTTGGACCATTTTGAAAACATCAGAAAATCCATTACACGAATTACGACCGAAAACTATATACTGAGGTACAGAAGTCATGGGTTGCGTCCTAACACCTCTCGGACTTCCTTTAGTCCGCCTTGGTGAATCAACTTGACATAGAATGAGCACGTCGTTGGAAGTCCTCTTTAGAAATATTGAACCATGCTGCCGTCCCAAAACGCGAAAATGTTACCGGTGCCGAATTTTATGAATGTACTGACCTGTCGATTATATCCCACAAATGTTCGGTGGGATTCCTTTCTGGCGACCTGGGAGGCCAAATCATTCACTCAAACTGTCCACATTGTTCTTCAAACTAATCGCGAGCACTGTGACCCGGTGACATGACGCATCGTCATGCATAAAAATTCCATCGTTGTTTGACAACACTAAGTCCATGAATGGATGTAGTTCGTCTCCAAATACCCGAAAGTAACCATTTCCAGTCAATGATCCGTATAAACACAGCCCACACCGTTACGGAGCCACTACCACCTAGCACAGTGCCTTGTTCACAGGTTGGGTACACGGGTTCGTCGGGTGTTCGCCACACTCCAACACTACTATTAGCTCTTAACGACGATTGGAAAAGGGTACAGGTCATCCCCGTTTTCAAGAAGGGACGTCGAACAGATGTGCAGAACTATAGACCTATATCTCTAACGTCAATCAGTTGTAGAATTTTGGAACTATTATGTTCGAGTATAATGACTTTTTTGGAGACTAGAAATCTACTCTGTAGGAATCAGCATGGGTTTCGAAAAAGACGGTCGTGCGAAACCCAGCTCGCGCTATTCGTCCACGAGACTCAGAGGGCCATTGACACGGGTTCACAGGTAGATGCCGTGTTTCTTGACTTCCGCAAGGCGTTCGATACAGTTCCCCACAGTCGTTTAATGAACAAAGTAAGAGCATATGGACTATCAGACCAATTGTGTGATTGGATTGAGGAGTTCCTAGATAACAGAACGCAGCATGTCATTCTCAATGGAGAGAAGTCTTCCGAAGTAAGAGTGATTTCAGGTGTGCCGCAGGGGAGTGTCATAGGACCGTTGCTATTCACAATATACTCGTACATAAATGACCTTGTGGATGACATCGGAAGTTCACTGAGGCTTTTTGCAGATGAAGCTGTGGTGTATCGAGAGGTTGTAACAATGGAAAATTGTACTGAAATGCAGGAGGATCTGCAGCGAATTGACGCATGGTGCAGGGAATAGCAATTGAATCTCTATGTAGACAAGTGTAATGTGCTGCGAATACATAGAAAGATAGATCCCTTATCATTTAGCTACAAAATAGCAGGTCAGCAACTGGAAGCAGTTAATTCCATAAATTATCTGGGAGTACGCATTAGGAGTGATTTAAAATGGAATGATCATATACAGTTGATCGTCGGTAAAGCAGATGCCAGACTGAGATTCATTGGAAGAATCCTAAGGAAATGCAATCCGAAAACAAAGGAAGTAGGTTACAGTACGCTTGTCCGCCCACTGCTTGAATACTGCTCAGCAGTGTGGGATCCGTACCAGATAGGGTTGATAGAAGAGATAGAGAAGATCCAACAGAGAGCAGCGCGCTTCGTTACAGGATCATTTAGTAATCGCGAAAGCGTTACGGAGATGATAGATAAACTCCAGTGGAAGACTCTGCGGGAGAGACGCTCAGTAGCTCGATACGGGCTTTTGTTAAAGTTTCGAGAACATACCTTCACCGAAGAGTCAAGCAGTATATTGCTCCCTCCTACGTATATCTCGCGAAGAGACCATGAGGATAAAATAAGAGAGATTAGAGCCCACACAGAAGCATACCGAGAATCCTTCTTTCCACGAACGATACGAGACTGGAATAGAAGGGAGAACCGATAGAGGTACTCAGGGAACCCTCCGCCACACACCGTCAGGTGGTTTGCGGAGTATAGATGTAGATGTGGATGTAGATGTAGAAATCGAGACTCATCTAACCAAGCCACGGTTTTCTAGTCGTCTTGGATTCATTCCATATGGTCACGAGTTCAGAAGAGGTGATGTCGTGCTGTTAGCCTCGGTCGTCTGCTGCCGTAGACCATTAGCGTAAAATTTCGCCACACTGGCCTAACTTATACGTGAATTGTACGTCGCACATTGATTTCTGCGGTTATTTCACGCAGTGTTGCTTGTCTGTTAGGTCTGACAGGTCTATGCAAACGCCGCTGCTCTCGATCGTTAAGTGAATGCCGTCGGCCACTGTGTTGTCCATTGTGAGAGGTAATGCCTGAAGCTTCGTATTTTCTGGAGACACTTGCACTGTGGATTTCGAAATATTGAATTCTCTAACCATTTCCGAAATGAAATGTCCCACGCGTCTAGCTCCACCTACCTTTCCGCGTTCACAATTTGTTAATTCCCGTTGAGCGGCCATGGTGACGTCGGCAGCCTTTTCACATGAATCATCTGAATAAAAATGACAGCTCCACCAAAACACTGCCCTTTTATACCCCACCATATCTATGTGTGCATACCGCTATCCCATGACTTTTGACCCCTCAGTGAAAGGTACAGTAGGGTGCTAATAATCTTGGTGCTCAGACGACCAATTCACCATTTCCCAGCTCCTCGTTCCCTGGAGACAGGTTATAAGAATCAGCATTTTGTTAAAGTCGCTTGTCAATTAAATTCTCTATTTTCGGCCCACAGAGTCGCTAAAATAATTCCCCATTCTTGTCTGGTCCACTTATACAAAGCGTCCCAAGGGCAATGGTCAGTATTCACAGATATGGTAGAAAAAGGCATACGAAGCAAGAAAGACCAGCAAACAAGGGATCTAAACTGCGTACCTTAAGGACCGTGTGCACTTCTTCATGTTCGCTACTGTAGACACATCTCTTCTACTGAACCAGTGCTCCTAGCTGTGTAGATATGCATTTTAAGCACCTGTGTATACTAGACTTCTTTCTTGTTTTGGTCCATACAATCTCCTATCAAATACGGGAGGCAAAGAGCTTAAAAGTAGAATAGAAGCTCATAGCTCTTAAGGTACACATTCTAGGGTGTATGTTTACTAGAGTTTCAACTCATGAGTTTAGGACGTTCACCGATCGCAGCTCTGCTCTTATTGGGAAACAGCAGCAGTCTGCCCTGATTCCATCCATCGAAATTCAGGTGTTTTGAGGCTTCTGTAGTGTAGGTTGGCATCATATAAAGGAAAATGCGCGTTGTTCATATGTTTGCGCAGTAATAGGAAAACAACTGCAAAGGCTGAGTAATTAATTTACGGAATAATTTCCAGCGTTGTAAAGCATTTGATGCTCACACAATGGTTTAGAAAATCAATCCTCCAGGAGTTGTACTTCTGTACAAGTATTTTGATTAAAAATCCAGAAAGCATGGAGTAATTTATGAGCAGCAGTCGTTCTCTGTGTGTTTCCTTTTTGACAACAACAATAGTTACTGAGAGACAGATTCCGTCTTTAGCCTAAGAGCTTTTCCCGTCAGCATCGATGTCCAAAGTTTTCTCGGTTTTCTAGCCGCTTAAAGTGTGAGTTAAAGAAGAGGTGGCTTCAACATTGAGAAAATTTTGGTTTATAAGCGATCCTGCGACAGATCTTATTAAGACAGTGTGGTCTATGTACCATTGGTACAGTTTGTTGCTAGTAATACGATACATTTTATGAATCATACGTCTGCAAACTTGTGATAAAAGTTGAACTCTCTTCGGAACTAGAAACATTCTCTGATGTGACTTCTGGAAAAGCGTATTATCAGAAAGAAAATAAAACTGTGTAAGTAACATAGATAATACTTGTCTACTTGAAATACGATATTATTTACTATCTGCAGCGAAGATACGCGAATGTATACAACATTTACCAGAAACAGTTGTTGAATTGCGATTCTTGTCATTACAAAATGAATATCTTTCCGAGCAACGGAATGTTAAGTTCTCTCTGGATCATACAGAAGAGCAACTGTCACTGTCAGTTATTGTGTAAAATATAGCTGATGCGGTAAAAAATAGAATTACCAAGATAGTTTAGCACACAAGTACCTGATGCTCTTCTAAGTACGAACAGGGAGACATTTTCTCAAGTTTGTCCACGGATGGATCAACTGCGAGTAGATTAGGGCTGAGGGAGAAGCTGAAGAACGGCGGTTACTTTCGTATAAGCATTCCTTGATTAGAACAATCCTAGTAGCTATGCGGGCGCAAAATATTTAACATTCTCACGAAAATTTCTATCTGATGGTTGTTGTTGTTGTTGTGGTCTTCAGTCTTGAGACTGGTTTGATGCAGCTCTCCATGATACTCTATCCTGTGCAAGCTTCTTCATCTCCCAGTACCTACTGCAACCTACATCCTTCTGAATCTGCTTAGTGTATTCATCTCTTGGTCTCCCTCTACGATTTTTACCCTCCACGCTGCCCTCCAATACTAAATTGGTGATCCCTTGATGCCTCAGAACATGTCCTACCAACCGATCCCTTCTTCTAGTCAAGTTGTGCCACAGACTCCTCTTCTCCCCAATCCTATTCAGTACCTCCTCATTCGTTATGTGATCTACCCATCTAATCTTCAGCATTCTTCTGTAGCACCACATTTCGAAAGCCTCTATTCTCTTCTTGTCCAAACTATTTATCGTCCATGTTTCACTTCCATACATGGTTACACTCCATACATATACTTTCAGAAACGACTTCCTGACACTTAAATCTATACTCGATGTTAACAAATTTCTCTTCTTCAGAAACGCTTTCCTTGCCATTGCCAGTCTACATTTTATATCCTCTCTACTTCGACCATCATCAGTTATTTTGCTCCCCAAATAGCAAAACTCCTTTACTGCTTTAAGTGCCTCATTTCCTAATCTAATTCCCTGAGCATCACCCGACTTAATTAGACTACATTCCATTACTCTCGTTTTGCTTTTGTTGATGTTCATCTTATATCCTCCTTTCAAGACAATGTCCATTCCGTTCAACTGCTCTTCCAAGTCCTTTGCTGTCTCTGACAGAATTACAATGTCATCGGCGAACCTCAAAGTTTTAATTTCTTCTCCATGGATTTTATGGATTTCAATACCTACTCCGAATTTTTCTTATAACTGCCATCTGATTTCTGTGCAAAATGTAAATAGCCTTTCGCTCCCTGTATTTTACTCCTGCCACCTTCAGAATTTGAAAAGAGAGTATTCCAGTCAACATTGTCAGAAGCTTTCTCTAAGACCACAAACGCTAGAAACGTAGGTTTGCCTTTTCTTAATCTAGCTTATAAAATAAGTCGAAGGGTCAGTATTGCCTCACGTGTTCCAATATTTCAACGGAATCCAAACTGATCTTCCCCAAGGTCGGCTTCTACCAGTTTTTCCATTCGTCTGTAAAGAATTCGCGTTAGTATTTTGCAGCCGTGACTTATTAAAATGATAGTTCGGTAATTTACACATCTGTCAACGCCTGCTTTCTTTGGGATTGGAATTATTATATTCTTCTTGATGTCTGAGGGTATTTCGCCTATCTCATACATTTTGCTCACCAGATAGTAGAGTCTTGTCAGGACTGGATCTCCCAAGGCCGTCAGTAGTTCCAATGGAATGTTATCTACTCCCGGGGCCTTGTTTCGACTCAGGTCTTTCAGTGCTCTGTCAAACTCTTCACGCAGTATCATATTTCTCATTTCATCTTCATCTACATCCTCCTCCATTTCCATAATATTGTCCTCAAGTACATCGCCCTTGTATAGACCCCCTATATACTCTTTCCACCTTTCTGCTTTCCCTTCTTTGCTTAGAACTGAGTTTCCATCTGAGCTCTTGATATTCATACAAGTCGTTTTCTTTTCTCCAAAGCTCTTTAATTTTCCTGTAGGCAGTATCTATCTTACCTCTAGTGAGACAAGCCTCTATATCCTTACATTTTTCCTCTAGCCATGCCTGCTTAGCCATTTTGCACTTCCTGTCGATATCATTTTTGAGACGTTTGTATTCCTTCTTGTCTGCTTCAATTACTGCATTTTTAAATTTTCTCCTTTCGTCAATTAAATTCAATATTTCTTCTGTCACCCAAGGATTTATATTAGCCCTCATCTTTTTACCTACTTGATCCTCTGCTACCTTCACTACTTCATCCCTCAAAGCTACCCATTCTCCTTCTACTGTATTTCTTTCCCACATTCTTGTCAACTGTTCCCTTATGTTCTCCCTGAAACTCTGTACAACCTCTTGTTTAGTCAGTTTATCCAGGTCCCATCTCCTTAAATTCCCACCTTTTTGCAGTTTCTTCAGTTTTAATCTACAGTTCATAACCAATAGATTGTGGTCAGAGTCCACATCTGCCCCTTGGAAAGTCTTACAATTTAAAACCTGGTTCCTAAATCTCTGTCTTACCATTATATAATCTATCTGAAACCTTCTAGTATCTCCAGTCTTCTTCCATGTATACAACCTTCTTTGATGATTCTTGAACCAAGTGTTAGCTATGATTAAGTTATGCTCTGTGCAAAATTCTACCAGAGGGCTTCCTCTTTCATTTCTTACCCCCAATCCATATTCACCTATTACGTTTCCTTCTCTCCCTTTTCCTACTACCGAATTCCAGTCACCCATGACTATTAAATTTTCGTCTCCCTTCACTACCTGACTAATTTCTTTTATTTCATCATACATTTCTTCAATTTCTTCGTCATCTGCAGAGCTAGTTTGCATATAGACTTGTACTACTGTCGTAGGCGTGGGCTTCGTGTCTATCTTGGCCACAACAATGCGTTCGCAGTGCTGTATGTAGTAACTTACCCGCATTCCTATTGTTTTATTCATTATTAAACCTACTCCTGCATTACCCCTATTGATTTTTTATTTATAA
Source organism: Schistocerca nitens (assembly GCF_023898315.1). Lineage (NCBI taxonomy): Eukaryota > Metazoa > Arthropoda > Insecta > Orthoptera > Acrididae > Schistocerca > Schistocerca nitens. The sequence continues at coordinate 50,913,678 of NC_064618.1, read as the reverse complement.
CCCTGTATTCACCTGACCAAAAGTCTTGTTCCTCCTGCCACCGAACTTCACTAATTCCTACTATATCCAACTTTAACCTATCCATTTCCCTTTTTAAATTTTCTAATCTACCTGCCCGATTAAGGGATCTGACATTCCACGCTCCGATCCGTAGAACGCCAGTTTTCTTTCTCCTGATAACGACGTCCTCCTGAGTTGTCCCCCGCCGGGAGATCCGAATGGGGGACTATTTTACCTCCGGAATATTTTACCCAAGAGGACGACATCATCATTTATTCATACAGTAAAGCTGCATGCCCTCGGGAAAAATTACGGCTGTAGTTTCCCCTTGCTTTCAGCCGTTCGCTGTACCAGCACAGCAAGGCCGTTTTGGTTAGTGTTACAAGGCCAGAACAGTCAATCATCCAGACTGTTGCCCCTGCAACTACTGAAAAGGCTGCTGCCCTCTTCAGGAACCACACGTTTGTCTGGCCTCTCAACAGATACCCCTCCGTTGTGGTTGCACCTACGGCTATCTGTATCGCTATCTGTGTCGTTTACTCAAAAATACTTCCTTTGAAATAGGCCACCGCTCATTCCACTTCCTAAATTATCAAGTACTTCGCAATAATTGTGATACTATCGATGGATTGTTGATAAATTTTTTTCTTGTACCAATCTCTGTTGAGAAGGTTCTGATAGACTCAGAGCAATCATTTTTCTGGGTTGGATGTTATGCGTGAGTATTGAAGTGAAGACTCTTTGCGTGGCACAAATGTAAAAAAACGTTCTCTCCGGGCATACTAAAAGGCGAAGACATGCAGCTATGTCAACGCACTGATCAGCTTTGCGCAAAACCATGATTTCACGTCTGCCTCCGGAAACGCCAGGTTGAATATTCATAAGACTTTTCACTGAGGTGACAAGTCATGAGGTAACTCCTAATATTTTTCTTGGCGTGGTGCACCAACTTGACGTGACATGGACTCAACAAGTTGTTGCAAGTGTCAAAATGGTTCAAATGGCTCTGAGCACTATGGGACTTAACATCTGAGGTCATCAGTCCCCTATAACTTTGAACTACTTAAACCTAACTAACCTAAGGACCACACACATCCATGCCCGAGGCAGGATTCGATCCTGCGACCATAGCCGTCTCGCGGTTCCGGACTGAAGCGCCTAGAACCACACGGCCACCGCGGCCGGCCTTGCAAGTATCATGTGGAAAAATTGAGCCATCCCTCCTCCAGAGCCGTCCGTAATTCACCAGCCGGTGTGGCTGAGCGGTTCCATGCGCTTCAGTCAGGAACCGCGCGACCGCTACAGTCGCAGGCTCGAATACTGTCTCGAGCATGGATGTGTGTGATGTCATTAGGTTGGTTAGGTTTAAGTAGTCGTAAGTTCTAGGGGACTTATGACCTCAGATGTTAAGTCCCATAGTGCTCAGAGCCATTTGAACCATTTTGAGCCATTTGCAAGACGTTGTGCATGAACTGATCTCTCAACGATGTCCCATACATGTGCGATGGGATTCATGTCGGGTGGTCTGGGTGGCCAGGCCATTCGCTCGATTTGTACAGAATGTTCTTCAAACCAATCGCGAATAGTTGTGGCCTGGTGTCATTACATGGTCGTTTGTCAACATGACATCCATGAATGGCTGCGAATGGTCTTCAGGCAGCCGAACACAAGCCTTTCGAGTCAATGATCCGCTCAGTTGAACCTGAGCATTCATCCCATTCCATGTAAACACAGCCCACACCATTATCGAGCTATCGCAAGTTTGCACAGTTCCTTGTTGACTACTTGGATCCTTGGCTTCGTAGGTATGCGCCACACGCGAAGTCTAGCATCAGCTCTTAGCAACTGAAATCGGGACTCATCTAACCAGGTCACTTCTTTCCAGTCGGATATGGCCCTTCTTCTAGTCCAGTTATGCCACAAACACATCTTCTCCCCAATTCTGTTCAACACCTCGTCATTAGTTATGTGATCTACCCATCTAATCTTCAGCGTTGTTCTGTAGCACCACATTTAGAAAGCTTCTATTCTCTTCTCGTCCAAACTATTTATCGTCCATGTTTCACTTCCACACATGGCTACACTCCATACAAATATTTCAGAAATGACTTCCTGAAGCTTAAATGTGTACTCGATGTTAACAAAATTCTCTTCTTCAGAAACGCTTTCCTTGCCATTGCCAGTCTACATTTTATATTCTCTCTACTTCGACCATCATGTTATTTTGCTCCACCAATAGCAAAACTCCTTTACTACTTTAAGTGTCTCATGTCCTAATCTAATTCCCTCAGCATCACGCGACTTAATTCAACTACATTCCATGATCCTCGTTTTGCTTTTGTTGATTTTCATCTTATGTCCTCCTTTCAAGACACTGTCCATTCCGTTCAACTGCTCTTCCAAGTCCTTTGCTGTCTCTGACAGAATTACAATGTCATCGGCGAACCTCAAAGTTTTAATTTCTTCTCCATGGATTTTAATACCTTCTCCGAACTTTTCTTTTGTTTCCTTCACAGCTTGCTCAATATACAGATTGAATAACATCAGGGATAGGCTACAACCCTGTCTCACTCCCTTCCCAACCACTGCTGCACTTTCATGTCCCTCGACTCTTATAACTGCCATCTGGTTTCTGTACAAATTGTAAATAGCCTTTCGCTCCCTGTATTTTACCCCTTAGTGTATTCCATTCGAAATACAAGTTTCGTACGTACTTGTACGCGATTTTAGAGCGAATTACGAGTATGTGTGAGCTATACTGATGCTAGATGGTAGCTTGAAACGTATAAACCACAACGCAATATTTTCGTAGCAATGCACTTGAGAAGAAAGTAGAGAGTTCTCTCACAATTCGAAATTTATTTGCTGACTACGAATTCTTTGACGTAAGCTGTAGGCGTATAAGGTATGGACGTACTACCTGTTAGTCGAATCTTGTTTCGAGTCCCGGTTCGGCACAAATTTTTACATGTTACTGACAGGTAATACGGGTATAACTAATACAGCATATGTCAAAGCATTCGCAGTCAGTGAATAAGTTTCTAATTATTTAGTTGAGCTGTTAATCGTCAACAAGTTCAGCTCTTTCAGGTATGCAAGTAAATCTTCACCGTTTCGTGTTTCTTCTTCTGAAATACGGACGCCGGCCTGTGTTAGGGATCTGCGCAGCACGACTGCTTCTAGTAGCGCTGGGCAAACAGGAGGGCCGTGTCGTTGTGGTCTGGTGGTCTGTGGGCAGCCGCCGCGGTCAGCAGCACTAATTAGCTGGGACACCGCACATGTCGCGCGCTAGCTGTGACCTGCCCTGGCCAGTCCGTGGTCCCCTCCGAAGAAGAACTGCAACACCGCGCCTGAGGCGGTCAGCCACCGTTCCAAGGAACGAGGGCTTGGATTACTAGTATTCTGAACGGGATGTTGGTATATGGAGCGCCATGCACAGAAACAAACGAAGACTACGTCACCAATGGGATTCCAAAACTGTGCCATTATTCGCAGTCATTACTAAGCTTGTTTAACGATTGGACGTCTTGCCAGACCACTTACGTCATCGCATGGTAAACGGCGTCACACCGATCGTTGCTACTTAGGTGGCGAGCTAAGGGCCAGTGGCGCTCTTCTGCTCACGAGGGAACCCTACGTACTTCCTCTCACCGATGTAATTTATGTTAAGAGTAAACAATTAGTCGTAATATCCGTCTTTTTGATTTGCAGCTCTTTGCATTGGCCGTGCTTGCAGTAAAAATTTTTTGTATGTTAGGTCCCCCAGTTATGCAAAACACCGTTTCTCTCAGTACCCAAACATGTTTCGGCACCACTATGCCACCATCAGTGGGTTTTTGTTCTTATTTATCCTGCAATGTGAACATTTTGATAACTGATTATAAAATTATGTGCATTTTTAGTTCAAACAACAAACCGTTTCTTTTTTAAAATACCTTTACATTTGGCGTGCATGAATTTTCTGGATCACTTTTGCGTTAATTATTGGTTCAAATGGCTCTGAGAACTGTGGGACTTAACATCTGAGGTCATCAGTCCCCTAGAACTTAGAACTACTTAAACCTAACTAACGTAAGGACATCACACACATCCATGCCCGAGGCAGGATTCGAACCTGCGACCGAAGCACGTTAATTAATACAGGTAGCTTGTGATCTGCAAGCAAACGATGTTGATGAGAAAATTTTGCTGGGAGTTAACCTATCTTCTAGAATGTAATTTAGGTTTTCGCGATGTTCTCGCGCCTATTTTCGTATTTCCTTACGTTTTCGTGTGGAAAGCACTTCCATTCTCCGCATCATGCTGAGATATTGTGATGCATACTTAACTATAACAAGTACTTTCCACAAATTACGTAGTAAAACACTTTTCACTACACCAGAACACAGTGTGATTGTGGTTTGTTATGTGTCCCAGCCCAGTCAGTATTCATTAGTTCACCGGAGAGTTCGGCGCCAAATTTCCAAATTTGAATTATGTTTGCATTTTATCTTTGTGTGTGTGTGTGTGTGTGTGTGTGTGTGTGTGTGTGTGTGTGTGTGTGTGTGTGTGTGTGTGAGTGCGCGCGCGCGCGCGCGCGCGCGCGCGAGCGTGTGTGTGCGTGTGTGTAGACTTCATCTGTTTGTGCTGTTTCTATTTGTAAAGTTCCATTAATGTGTTAAATAGTGTGCCCTTGCAGAGTGTAGTGTATTCGTTTAAGACCTGTTTTCCTTCTGCTAAATACTAAATACTAAAACCCAGCCATAGCCTACACAGCAAACTTTACAAATAGAAACAGCACAAACAGATAATGTCTACACACACAAACACACACACACACACACACACACACACACACACACACACACACATGCACACACATACAAAGATAAAATGCAAACATAATTCAAATTTGGAAATTAGGCGTCGAACAGTCTGGTGAACAAACGATCACTGGCTGGGCTGGGAAACATAACAAACCACAATCAAACTGTGAAAAGTGTGTTACTACGTTATTTGTGGAAAATACTTGTTATAGTTAAGTATGCATCACAATATCTCAACATGATGCGGAGAATGGAAGTGCTTTCCACACGAAAACGTAAGTAAATACGAAAATAGGCGCGAAAACATCGCGAAAAACTAAATTACATTCTAGAAGATAGGTTAACTCCCAGCAAAATTTTCTCATCAACATCGTTTGGTTGCAGATCACAAGCTACCTGTAATAATTAACGCAAAAGTGATCCAGAAAATTCATGCACGCCAAATGTAAAGGTATTTTAAAAAAGAAACGACCTGTTGTTTGAACTAAAAATGTTGTGAATTGGCAGGAGCCAATCCACGGGGTTTGGAGGAAGCCGAAAGGCACGCGTTTACGCTCACGCAGGCTGGCGTGAGGTCTGGAACAGGTAAAGTAATTATACTATCAAGAAAAGTACGTAGCTGCTGGAATATTTAACTTTAATCCATAATTGGTGAACATCTGTCTGACGGTACATGCATCACAATATAAATAGCAAGTGATAATGGTGCCTTGCTAGGTCGTAGCAAATGACGTAGCTGAAGGCTATGCTAACTATCGTCTCGGCTAATGAGAGCGTAATTTGTCAGTGAACCATCTCTAGCAAAGTCGGCTGTACAACTGGGTCGAGTGCTAGGAAGTCTCTCTAGACCTGCCGTGTGGCGACGCTCGGTCTGCAATCACTGACAGTGGCGACACGCGGGTCCGACGTATACTAGCGGACCGCGGCCGATTTAAAGGCTACCACCTAGCAAGTGTGATGTCTGACGGTGACACCACAAAAAATGCACATAATTCTATAATTATTTATTAAAATGTTCACACTTCAGAATAAATAAAAACAAAAACCCACTGACGGTGGCATAGTGGTGCCGAAACATGTCTGGGTACTGAGAAAAACGTTGTTTTGCATAACTGGCGGACCTCACGTCCAAAAAGAAAAGTAAGTCGTAACTCTCAACCGTTTCCGAGTAAAACGGGTTTCAAAATCTTACGCAAGTATTGAAGGTGCCCGCAACTGAGCAAGTAAGCGTTTAGTTTCAAAAGTACGATGTTCCTGGATCGAATATACCTACCGGAACTCCGTTTTTCATTTAAATGTAATTCTAGCGACAGAAATACACCGAGGTGATAGAAGCTAGTTACATGGATGGTGACAGTATCGCGTGCACAATGCATGAAAGACAGTGCATTGTCAGAAGTGTTGTTTGTGCCCAGGTGAGTCATGTGAAGAGGTTTTTGACGTGATTATGGCCGCACCACGCGAATTAACAGACTTTCAACGCGGAATGGTTGTTGAGGAACATGGGACATTTCATTCCGGAAATCGTTACGGCATTTCGTATTCCGAGATCCAAGTGTCAAGACTGTGCAGAGATTACCAAATTTCAGACACTACCTCTCACCACGGACAACGCAGTGGCCGACGGTCTTCACTTAACGATCGAGAGCAGCGTCGTTAGTATGAAATTGTCAGTGCTAACTGACGTGCAGCACTGCGAGCTATAACCGCAGACATAAATGTGGGACGTACTACAAACGAACCGCTTAGGACAGTACGGGGTTAATGGGCTACGGCAGCAGAAGACCGATGCGAGTGCCTTTGCTGGCCTACACGGCTGGAAAACCGTGGCCCAGTCAGATGAGTCTCGATTTCAGTTGGTGAGAGCTCATGACTCGAGCGTGGCGCAGGCCCCACGAAGCCATGGACATAGGGTGTCAAAAAGGCACTTTGCAAGCTGCTGATGGCTCCGTAATGAAGTGGGCAGTTTTTGCATGGAATGGAGTGGGACCTGTCGTCCAAGTGAACCGATCATTGACTGGGCACGTTTACGTTCGTCTACCTGGAGACCATTTCCCACCATTGATGAACTTCGTGTTCCCAAAGAATAATCGGATTTTATGGATGACAATGAGTCATGTTACCGGGCCACAATTGTTCGCGACTGGTTTGAAAAACATTCTGGACAATCGATTGAATTGTTTGGCCACCCAGGTCGTCCGACATGAATTCCATCGTACATTTACGGGACGTAATCGAGAGCTCAGCTCGTTCACAAAAACCTGAACCGATGGCACTTTCGCAGCTATGGGCACCTATAGAGGCGGCAAGACTCAGTATTTCTGCAAACGCGTTCCATCGATTCGTTGAGTCCATCCCATGTCCAGCGGCTGCACTACGCCGGGCCGTGCAAAAGGAGGTCCGACGCGATATTACGAGGTGTCCCAAGACTTGTGTCGCTTTACTATTTTGTGGCTGAGCAGATTATCAATATTGAGCAATTGATTTATTATCTTCATACTCTTTACCTTGGAAAACGGAGAAAATTATTTCGTAAGGAGACTGGAAATAATGAAAGGATACATAAAAATGCTTCAGTCAAATGAGTGCAGTCATTTTGATAAAGTTGTGACAAGTATAATGTGTAACCTTTGGAGCACTGCACGAATCAGGACGACACTTATCTTGCAGACACGGAAAAAAATAATCAGTAGGACGTAGAGAAGTTTATGTAGTGTTTATTCCGAAACAAATTTGGTTTACAGACATAAAGGGTTGTCGGTCACTGGTGTACCACTCATATCCGCTGATATAATTACGTGGTAAAGAAAATAAAAAGGGTACTGGCAGTGAGATTCGACTATAAGATCTATCGCTGGTAAATCGAAGTGTAGCGGAGTCACTGAACATTAGTGACCATTCGAGTGGTATAAGCATTCCTAAAATTTTCAAAGATTTTCCTGAAAACGTTTGAGGGTTGCGTCTTCCTGTTTACTTATTCTGAAGTCGTGTCCCATATATCCTGTCAATATGAATTAGATCGGTGAGGGACGTTCGTACGGGACGTTTGTCAGATATTACGTCCGGTGAGGCTGCACTTCCACCTGTCCGCCTGGCGTTCATCACTGCGATGGTTCTCGGTCTTCAGCAACCTGTAGTGCAGCGGATGTGATTTGATAACACTGGTGGTCGCTTCAGAAAATTCCGCTTTTCAACAGACCACCTTTCCAACAAATGCACGGGGCAATACTCACAGGTCAGTGATGGCAGTGTTATGCCGTGGGAGAGGCAGGCCTCTCTAATCACTGTGATTTGAACAAATTGCATCAAATTCTCGCAGTCCAGATACATGTATCACGAGGACCAAATAGAGCTAACTTCGTTTAGGAAAAGAGCGATAAGGTGACCAGAAAAAATTTTGCTCACGTTCATTCTTATAACACCTCCTCTAATCCAGAAATTAGCAGCCATTCGCTGTGCCATAAATTGGGCAGGTTTCTGAATCTAGAAACTGTGGTGTCACCGCCAGACACCACACTTGCTAGGTGGTAGCTTAAATCGGCCGCGGTCCATTAGTACGAGGGGCGTTCAGAAAGTAAGCTCCGATCGGTCGCGAAATGGAAACGACTATGAAAATCCGATAAAGCTTTGCACAGATGTGTTGGGTAGTGTCTCTAGTATAACCCCAGTTAGCATCACGTCGCTCTTCTCATTTCTGAGCTCGCAGTGAGTGCGTAAAGATGTCTAGAAAATAGTGTCTGCCGCCAAGTACGAGTGGCTGGTGAGAAATTTCGCCTGAAGCTATGCAGCTAAAATTACATAACTGTCGTGCTGTTTCTTCTTCAAGACAATTCTCAGCCGCATTCTGCAGGGGCAATGAAGATGCTCCTGCATCGTTTTCAAATGGAAATGTGAGATTACCCACAATACAGTCCGCAATTGTCTCCCCCTGAGTTTCATCTCTGGTCACATGAACCGCTGTCTTTGAAGACAACATTTTGACACAGACAACGAGGTGTAGGCCAGCGTGGAGAATTGGCGGAAAGCACTGGCGGCTGCCTTCTATGATGAGGCTATTTAAAAGTTGGTACAACGCTATGACAAAAGTCTAAGTCAGAACGGCGACTACGTAGAGAAGTAGCTGAAAGGGCTAGCTAATTGTTACAAGTAAAACATTTCTGATGTTCACTGTGGTTTCAATTTGGCAATCAGTCGGAGCTTACTTTCTGAACAGGCCTCGTACATGTCGGACCCGCGTGTCGCCACTGTCAGGATCGCAGATCGAGCGCCACCACAAGGCAGGTCTCGAGAGACGTACGAGCACTCGCCCAGTTGTACGACGACTTTGCTAGCGACTACACTGACGAAGCCTTTCTCTCATTTGCCGAGAGACAGTTAGAATAGCCTTCAGCTAAGTTAATGGCTACGACCTAGCAAGGCGCCATTAGTTACTTCATGAATCTAAAGAGTCTCACTTGTATCATCAAGAATGCTGTATACCAAAGGACGATATAAAAGTTAAGTGTTCTAGTAGCTACGTTCTTTTCTTTATCACATTCATCACGTATCCTGTTCCAGACTTCGCGCCAGTCGGCGTGTGTGTACGTGTGCCCTTTCGGCTACCCGTCTCTGTGGACTGGCTGCCTTGTCAGTCCACTACAGAAACAACCGCCCCAACAAAAATACGCGCTGAAGTTTCATGTCTGTACTGTTTCGTGTCATATACTGTCGTTTGATGGATGATTCTAGGATGACTCAGATTCTCTATAGAATTTATGAACAGTATAGCCATAGTTGGGTACATGACTCATTGGAAGGAACCACAGTTTCCGCCCGATGAAACTGAGCCCGTCCTGAAAAACAAACCAGCAGTGTACCTACTCTCGATACGATGAGGGACAAATTCCTACTACCCTTTTGAGTGCTTCACTTTTTTTGTCAGGCACTTTATTCAAAACCTCGGTGCCCAATAAAAGTAATCAGAACGCAACTGTAGCACTACTTTTTGTGGAAATCCTAACATTTGCAGCGGTTCTGGAACAACCACTCTGCAACGTCAAGTTTCCACGTACTGACGTGATCTCACGTCGAGCAACACCTTGCAAGTGTGTCGTGTCCCTGTGCGTGAAAACGTTCAAATTGATAGAAATACTTAGTTTTGATAGAAATCGCCATCTTGGCGATTATAAGCAGTTTTTCGATGCAGCATGCAAAAATCAGGACAATCTCTACCATGTACTACCAGTAATTATTTTTCATCTCTTGGCTGCCATTATATCATACCTAAAATTAGACACGTTTATTTGCACACTCATTAATTACTGAAATTTGTGAATTAAGTTTCAGCGTCAAGTGCTCAATTCTCCTTAATCTAAGTCATTACAAATTTTTGTCGTTCCAGGAGATTACGACCAGGAGCATGTTCAGAACAAAGGGTGTTCCAGTTCCTCTCGGTATATATTCTATGTGGTACTTGACTAGAGGTAGATGCAAAAAATGAGAAACCACATGTCACGTGATTTTCTAAGTATTTCAAGCATAGTGGAAGAAGCTGATTTCCCGCCAACATCGGATAGTGAACATCAGCTGCAGCACGAGGCCTCCGGACAGACGTTTACCCATCCAGGGTGTCACACTTTTGTTTTAGAATCATGCAGTTCTGGTGGCTCATAGTGAAACGGAAGGTAACTGCTCGCGGAATGCAGACATATCCGCAATGTGTCCACAAAGGAGGGTCAGAGTACTGTCCTTGTCGCTCATTTTATGCAACGTGGATATTGCGGCCAATCTGTGTGGTTCTCTTGAAGATTCGAAATGTCATCTCCTGAAAGAAATAGCGGATTCCGGGGACGAAACGTCAAGAATTGTCCTACTGTTTGTCAGCAGTAGTAGGCATTCCGGCCGCCAGACAATTTGTCTGATAACTGCAGCCGAAATATTATCATGGAGAACGAAAACCACAGACCTCTGTCCCGTTTCGCGGCTGAAATCGCTTTTGGACAAGGAAGGAACACATGCAAGTCGTGGGGCCAGCCCATTTCGCCATGTTGAAGAATTAAGATGACAACTTCATTGCGTGGATATTGAAGACAGAACAGCACTGCGGCTAATGATAGTAGACGGATATGAACCATTGACAATAGGAAACGAGTTATCTAGTGAGATTACTCCCATTTCCACTTGTGAGAGAAAGATGTGCAGCGTAGAATTCATTTTAGTAGTCGTAAAACACTCTATAAGGATTACCTGAAAGCAACTAGAGAAACTATAAAAAGCAATTGAGCCGTGTGCGGCTCACGTACTTGCTGTTCATGATTTGGCGTCTTGTAATAGCCGTAGTGGCGTCTCGATTCATTCTTGTGTTAATGGCGCCACTGAGTAAGCTAGTACTGTTTGTCCGCGAGTGGCAGCAGCAGCGGTTATCAATAGCCAGTACTGTGGTACCATCTCTGGAGCGGCCTCTAGTATTTCCGGGTCGTCGTGTGTCGAGGGTATTTGACTTGGGACGGAGCAGCAGTGACGGCTGGACAGCCAGTACTCGCCCGACCGCTGGCGATACACATGCACTGCCCGATCGAAGGATGTGGTCGCGAGAGTGCACGACCACGTCAAGAATCGAATTCAGCGAGTTTTTAGTTGAACGGACCGTGATATTCGAGTAGTGCGACTTTCACCTGTGTGTTTGTGTGTATCTGCCTGTCGAAGCGTCATCGTGGCAATAAGTTGTCAGTCGGCGATTTATACTGGGATCTTTTCCGTGCCTCATTTGAGTGGGGACGACCCTTGGTTGGTCGTTCGGTCGGTCGTCGCAGCGGATGACGTGCATTTGGTTTTCCGACCGCTTCTGGCTTCTCTGTGTTTGTGCCGACTCATAATTCGTCCGTGTTGTTTCACAGTGACTGGCTGTAGTATTGTTTGAGACCTTGTGGAACTGTCTTCGCAGGTCAATGTGTATCTTGTGTGATTTTAATGTCCTTTAAATGCTGCCTGCGTTCTGGTGTCGGTAGATCGGCCTCGGACGGAGCAGCGAGGAGATCCGCAGCGCGAGGGGAGGCCGGGACCACTGGGGGCGTGCAGGCACTGTCGGACCGAGGTGCTGTAGCCGACGACCGAACCCAGGACGTTTGAAGTTGAGTGAACCACGTCCAGTACTGAAACCTCCACCGTTTGAGATCTCGCTGTTGTTTACGTGTTGCTGCTCCCAGGCTCGGTGAGACCAACTTCCATCTCTTGGCCCTTGCCTAAAAATATTCCGTCGTTGTACCGGTGAACAGACGTTAGGCGGGTTGGTTAGTCGGTCGATCGGCACTTAAGCTACCCCTAGTGTGCGTTGCCATCTTGTTACATAAGTACAACTATTAGCTGCCTGTCTGACCGCTTACACAGCTGTAGTCACCTTCCTCAGGTCGGTCCAGGGAGCACTGTGTGTGAATCACTCCGTCTTACTTGAACAAGTTGTCATAATTGTTTAAAATTTACCCTAATGTTTTTACATGTTGTTGCCTTCCCCACTTGTAATTCCAGCCTTCAGCCATTAATTGTTTGTAACATTGCTTGTGGCCTTCAGTCGACAAAAAATTTTCAGTCCTGTTTCAGTGAGGCTTTCAGTCGTCACCATAGCTTGTTACAAGTTATTAACCTTATTAGAAAGCGTTTTAGTATTTTTAAAGTGTAATTGCCCACCTTATTTGTAATTCAGGCCTTCAGCCCGTGTGTATTATGAAACTGCTTGTGGCCTTCAGCCCACGAATAATTTTCAACCTTCTTAATGAAGCCTTCAGCCTTTGATTGTGTGTAATATTGTTTGTGGCCTTTAGCCGACCAATAATTTGCCATTTTTCTTAATAAGGCATTCAGCATTACTGTAGCTTGTTACCGTTTTATTGTTAAGAAGAAAATATCTTAAGTATTTGTTAAGTGTATCTGCCTTGTAATTCAGGCCTTCATCCATCGTCTATTCTGAAATTGCTGCTGACCTTCAGGCGTTAATTGTAACACTGCTTGTGGCTTTCAGCTGACAATTCTTGATAAGGCCTTCAGCCGTCACTATAACTTGTCACATTTATTAAGATTTTTAAAAGGATTTTTGGTACTTTTAACGTGTAATTGTCCACTTCACTGATAATTCAGGCCTTCAGCTATTCTGTATTTTTTGAAATTGCTTCTGGCCTTCTGCGACGAATAATTTTGAACCTTCTCAGTCAGGTCTTCAGCCGTTGATTGTGTGTAGCATGCTTGTGGCCTTTCGCTGACGACTTTCAGCCACCAGTGTAGTAAAATATTTTAAAAATTATTGTTAAGAGTTTTTTTTTTTAATAAAGTGTATGTATTTTCTGTGCAACCAACGGTAACTCATTAGGCCACGTCCACACCTTTCCTGCTTTCCCGAAGTCCCACGTTTCAACAATGTTTTCTGTGCAACCAACGGTAACTCATTAGGCCATGTCCACACCTTTCCTGCTTTCCCAAAGTCCCGCGTTTCAATAATGTGATGCCTCTTCCTTTACGAGATATGTATCTTGGATTAGATGGGCAAATAAAAGTCTGCATTAAAAACATATTGTTTGTAACAGGAAAAGAAATGAAAACTCTTTGTTGAAGACATTTGTATAGCCAAGATCAAGTTCAGAACTGCTTTTTATTGCTCTATTTCGGCAGGTAAGACTGTCATATTCAGATATTTAAAAATGTTCCATTTTCCATTCGTTACTCGATGTTAACAGAGTTTAGTAGAGAGTATATTGCACAGCCCACACAGGATTGTCAAAAATAAAATTGCACAACTAAAAATGCACACAGCTGAAACGCACCTTGTTGACCCTAGCGTGACTACATATGTAGCACTCCTTCGATGCTGGTCAGTTGCTTAAATGGTAAAAGTGCACATTTATGCCAATGTTTACATGACATCTTGGAACCCTGTCATTCGAAATACTAGTGCAACTCAGCTTTTTGTTGACTCTGGGCGTCTCGTGAAAGACTCGAGGAAATTCGCCTCACTACTCGTAGGAGAGACGCCCGATTTAAATAGAGAAATCTGCGAAGGGAAATGGAGATCGTTAAGTCTAATTTTAATGACCAGTTCCAATCCTCTTGGTTTAAAGCTAGAGGCGCCATCTCATTTCATTGGTGTAATAAGAAAACACATATCTCACTGAAACATACTGCCGATGGACGGCCACTACGATCAAGGACGCGATGCCTGTTCAAAGTTTCGAGCATTGTGTCTTTTTTCCTTATATCAGATCTTTCATTATCACTCTCATCATCATCTCACGCACTTTTACCATTACAACGGTACTACCGCAGATGTTAATGACATTACTATTGTTCATCATAGTAAGTTCTCAGTATTATCAGTATATCAAAATTATTGTATAGATTAAATGCTAGTATAAATTTTAAAACTTAATAAACCACGGAACAATGTAGATAGAGAGGTAAAAATTGACACAAATGCTTAGAATTACATGAGGTTTTATTAGGACCGAAAACAAAGAAACAAAGTTCACAAAATGTCCGAGAGATGGCGCCGGACAGCAAAACGTCAGTGACTGCGCATGACAATCGTGTATAAAAGGAGCTGTAATGAGAGAGAGAATCATCCTCTGTTATGCCAGCGTTGCCTGGATCTCCGCCCCCACCCGCTTTTACAAGGCCCTCCAAATCCTTGAACGCCATGTGCTCCGCCTTGCCTTCCGTATCCGCCTTCCTTCCCCCACACGGCTCCTGTATGAACTGCTCCCCTTCCCCCACCTCCTCCTGTTCCTCCTACATCTCCGCATCCTTTACATTGTTCGCAGGCTTGATCCCCCCCACCCTCTGGTTTCCTCCTTCCTCTCCACACCCCGCCCGTTGCCACGCCTCTATCGCTGTATCCATCCCTCTCTCCACCTCCACACCCTCCTTCAGCGGGGCAATTTCCAGCGCCTCCCCCTCCCGGATGACGAACTTCGCCGTGACATCTACCCTTCCTTCCAACTATAACCTGGCCTTGTTCCCCCCCCCCCCTCCCCAGGGCCCCGTTTTCCTCTTTCCTCCTTCTCCCAGAGCGGATTCTCCTCCGTCTCCCCCTCCCCTGAGACCCTGCACCCCATACTTGCCTCTCTCCTTCCCACATCCCTCCCTACCTGGCCCTCTTCCGCGCGCCCCCCACTCACCTCCCCCATCTCTTCCCCTCCCACCCTTCTTCAGGTCTCCCTCCTCTCCTAGCGCCTGGCAGATCCTCTGTATTGATCATCATCAGTGTGCCACATCAGTGTTGTGTTTAGTGTTGTTTCTCGTGTGCGTCAAGAGGTGTGATTTTAATTGTGTCCTGCCTTGAGGTTCGCCGTCGGTGTTACGTTATGTGCTATGCCATCCGTCGCTACCTTTATGCTCCAGTCATACTGTGCCTTGTGCTCTTTTAACCGTCGCAGTGTGTGGCTTTTTGTGTGTGCTACTTTTAAACAGTTTTTTATCTCCATTTTACAGTCACCCCGTTTTTAGTCTATTGCCTTCCATGATGTTCCCCCTTTTTTATATCTATGTTCACCTTATTCTCTCCTTTGCTGTTTTTAAATGTCTTCTATTGTTTTGTTCTATGTCTTTCGGCTGAAGAGCAGCGCCTATGCTGCTGCCAGCCTGCCCCGATGGAGAATTGAAATACAATAAAGGAAAAAAAAAAAAAGAGAGAGAATCAGACGCGCCAGCAGTCACAGCATGTTGACGTTACCTGAAAAGGCGCTTTTAGTGAAGCTGTATTATCAGAATGAAGAATGTGCTAGTTCAGCGTTACGATCCTATCGCCATAGGAAGGGGATTAGAACAGATAAAGGTCCGTTGACAAATGCAGCTGTGGAGAAAATGAAGTTCGAAGCCATGGGTTGTTTAGACGATAGACCCCATAGTGGCCGACCGAGCACAAGGCGTAACGCTGATGAGACAGTTCAGGAAGAAATTGAGACTGTAGCGGGTTCATGTATGCACAGGGAAGTCAGCGCTCGTGCAGTTGCACATCGCACCGGCATTCCATACACTACTGTTTGGTTGGCACTTAGGCGTACCCTCCGATGCTATCCGTACGAAATCCATCGGCATCATGAACTGTTACCTGGCGATTTAGTGAAGCTCACGGAATTTGTGGTGTGCACGTTTCAAAAGATGGCGGAAGATGACGATTGGTTGAGTAACCTGTTGTGGACCGACGAAGCTCATTTCACGCTCCGAAGGTCTGTCAACGCCCACAACTGCAGAATTTGGGCTACCGAGAATCCTAGAACTGTCGTGGAAACTCCATTGCACGACGAGAAAGACACGGTATGGGTTGGATTTACGACATCTACCGTTATCGGGTCTTTCTTCTTCGAGGAAATGCGTGAATCTGGTTTTGTAACTGCTACCGTGATGGGTGAGATGTACGCCGATACGTTACAGAATCGCATCATCCCCAGCCTGGCTGATAAACACCTGCTGGAACGTATGATGTTTATGTAGGATGGTGCTGCACCTCATATTGCTAGACGCGTGAAAGATCTCTTACGCGTGTCGTTTGGTGATGATCGTGTGCTCAGCCGCCACTTTCGTCTTGCTTGGCCTCCCAGGTCCCGAGACCTCAGTCCGTGCGATTACTGGCTTTGGGGCTACCTGAAGTCGCAAATGTATCGTGATCGACCGACATCTCTAGGGATGCTGAAAGACAACATCCTACGCCAATGCCTCACCATAACTCTGGACATGCTTTACAGTGCTATTCACAACACTATTCCTCGACTACAGCTATTGTTGAGGAATGATGGTGGACATATTGAGCATTTCCTGTAAAGAACATCATCCTAGCTTTGTCTTACTTTTTTATGCCAATTATTGCTGTTCTGATCAGATGAAGCGCCATCTGTCAGACATTTTTGAACCTTTTTTTTGTTCTAATAAAACCCATGTCATTCCAAGCGTGTGTGTCAGTTTGTACCTCTCTATCTACATTATTCCGTGATTTATTTAGTTTTCAAATTTATGCTGACTTTTTGATCACCTGGTATATCTTTCAGCAAGGAGAGCTTGCAACTTCGATGTGTTCGTTATTAATGTAAAAGATTTCACTTTAGCCAGTTTGAAACCAATATTCGTACGTTTCTTTTTAATTTAAGTCTATTTATTTTCTTTTTAAGTGTGTGTTTCAACACAGGTCACAGTGCCGACTCGACATACGCATTCCTTCGCTACTGACATCTGTGCTCCATCATACTGCAGTATGTTATCTGTCTGTATCCCCTTGAGAAACGTATCTATATCACATGACGCGATTCAGTGCTAAAATAAAGCGATGGTGGCAAAGTGACATGAACTCTACAACGTCCCCGAAAGTCGGCATCGCCGCCACGTCAGAGGGCGGTGACAGTCGTCGCCGGCAGAGTGCCAGGTCGATAGCTGGGCGCGTGGCTGTGTCTGCGAGGCACGTCGCACGTCGGTCGCCACGTAGCACGTAGCGCGTCGCGGCTCCCGCGGGGACCGTATGGGCGCGCTGTCTGCACAGCTGCTGACGTGGCAGCGGGGCTCTCTGCCTGCTGACTGCTGACACCTGGTGACGTCAGCACTGCAGTGGCCTGCCAGACGCCGTTGTACGTCCTGCGAGACCGTGTAGAAGTAACAGAAAAAGCAGAACATGAATAAAGCGAAGTGTATTGCATTCAGCACAATGTGAGTTTCACGCAGATGTGCAGAAATTCGAACTATATACGCGGGTCACTCCAAAAGAATTGCACACTATTTTTTAAAAACCATCTTTTATTCTACATGTTTGAAAGTTTTACAGTGTGTAGATACATCCTTTAGGAACAATGTTTTCAATTCTCCACATAATTTTTATCCCTCTCAACTGCCTTACGCCATCTTGGAACCAGCGCCAGTACACCCGCACGGTAAAATTTTGGATCAAGCTGTTGGAGCCACTGTTTGGCAGCGAGCACAAGGGAGTCATCATCTTCAAACCTTGTTCCACGAAGAAAATCTTTCAGTTTCCCAAAGAGATGATAATCAGATGGAGCCAGGCCAGGACTGTACGGAAGGTGTTTCAGTGTTGTCCATCCGAGTTTTGTGATTGCTTCCATCGTTTCTTGATTGAAATGTAGCCGTGCATTGTCGTGCAACAGCAAAACATCCTGCTTTTACCGATGTGTTCCGAACACGACTCAGTCGAGCTTGAAGTTTCTTCAGTGTCGTCACATACGCATAAGAATTTATGGTGGTTCCACTTGGCATGATGTCCACAAGCAAGAGTCCTTCGGAATCGAAAAACACCGTAGCCATAACCTTTCAAGCAGAAGGTGTGATTTTGAATTTTTTTTCTTGGGTAAATTTGCATGATGCCACTCCATTGATTGCCTCTTCGTTCCTGGTGAAAAATGATGGAGCCATGTTTCATCACCTGCCACAATTCATCTCTACCATTCTCGTACTGTTCCAAAAGTTCGCTGCATACCGTTTTCTTGTTTCTTTTTGAGCCTCTGTGAACATCCTGGGAACCCACCTGGGACAAACCCTTCTTAAGGCCAACACTTTCAGTATTCTGCAAACACTTCCATCTCCTATCCCAACGTAGCGTGACAATTCGTTCACTCTAATACGCCTGTCAGCAAGTCACCAATTCGTTAACTCTCTGCACATTGTCTGGTGTGTGTGCAGTACGAGGCCTGCCGCTGCGATGACAATCCTCAATAGTGCCGTGCCCGCTTTCATCACGTAACCTGCTTGCCCACCGATTAACTGTACTACGATCGACAGCAGCATCTCCATACACCTTTTTCAACCTCTTGTGGATGTTTGCGACTGTTTAGTTTTCACGGCACAGGAATTCTATGACAGCACGTTCCTTCTCATGAACGTCAAGTGTAGCAGCCATCTAGAAGACATGCTGTGACGGCGCCACCCACGGGAACAGGTTGAACTAAGTTTGAAAACAAGCGAGAAGGATGTATCTACACACTGTAAAACTTTCACACATGCACAATGAAAACTGTAGTTTTACAAAAATAGTGTGCATTTCTTTTGGAGTGACCCTCGTACATTTGTCAAATGGCAACATTTCCGTCATCGACTGTAGTTCTTGTTAATTTCCAGCGTTGTCTAATTTCGTCTGTTATGGCTATTAGGTTTTGAAGTGGCCTTCCATCTGAAGACTGCTTCACATCTACATGCTACTCTATCCTGTGTAAGCTTCATCGTCTCCAAACAACTACTTAAACCTACATCAATTTGAACCTTTTTATTGTATTCGTCCCTGGGTCTGCCTCTAAAGTTTTTACCCTCCTCTCCACCCCCCCCCCCCCCCCACATACTTTCCTCCATCGCCAAGTCCGTAGCTCGTGGTCTACTGGCTAGCGTTGCTAACTCTGGATCACGAGGCCCCGGGTTCGATTCCTGGCCGCGGTGGTCCATTTTTTCGGTCCTGTGTTTGTGTAATCTTCATCATTTCATCATCATTCGCTAAAGTGGCTGGTTTGGACTGTGTAAAGCTTGGGAAGACGCAGTTGGGTGCGCCACAAACCAACCATCATCATCATCCATCACCAAGCCGACGATCCCTTCAAGCCTCGTGATCTGTCCTACAACCGAGTACTTCTTTTAGTCAAGTTATGCCGTACATTTTTTTTCCGAAATTCGGTTCAGTACCTACTTGTTAGTTACTCCACCTACCTATCTGATCATTAACGTTCTTCGGTTGCAGGACACTTCAAAAACTGCTATTCTCTTCTTGTCTATATTGCTTATCACCTACGTTCCAGTACCGTTGAAAGTTTTGCTCTGTACAAATACCTCCACGAGAATACTTCCTAACAATAAAATTTGTACTACGCTAGCGACACGCTCCGTTTTGTCATGAGTGGCACTACGTACCTATGTCCTGACGACTTGTCTGGCGTAGCTGTAGCAAATTGTAAGCACAAACCTCAATCGTGAATCAGACTGTCTGTTAATAATAATCATTACCACTGTAATGGTTCGTGAGATTAGGCTTAACATATAGATAGACAGACGCAACAGGTATTTTTTTATATTGTACTTATAGAAGAAGAAGATATACAGGGTGATTCAAAAAGAATACCACCAGTTTGAAAATCTGTATTTCATCAAAGAAACATGATGGAACCTTGGGTTACTAATAAATGTGTAGATTACTTAACAAAGTTTTTTTCAGTAGGAAAGATTTTCATAAGTGTTCAATAGGACCCCCTCCAGACACTCTATCGACATCAACTCGATACTCTGAGTTCATATTCTCTGTCGCATCTACGGCGCCACAGTATGGATAGCTGCAGTTGTTCCTTCTTTTAGTTCCTCAATGTTAGCTGGTAGAAGTGGTCGAAGCACCGTACCTTTAACGCACGCCAATAGAAAAACTCACACGGGCTGAGGTCAGGACTTCTTGGAGGCCAGTGGTGAAGTCACGAACTGCTGGCCGGGCGACCGATCCTCTGCTGTGGGTACCTTTCGTTACAATAGGCACCGACAGGTAAGTGCCAGAGGGGTGGTGCCCCATCCTGCTGCAATATGAAATGACGTGCTTCTTAGAGTTGAGGGAACAGCCAGTTCTGCAACATTTCCAGATGGGATTGCTCAGTTATTGCACATTCGAAGTTAAAAGGACCAAGAAGTCCTGACCTCAGCCCGTGTGAGTTTTTCTATTGGCGTGCGTTAAAGGTACTGTGCTTCGACCACTTCTACCAGCTAACATTGAGGAACTAAAAGAAGGAACAACTGCAGCTATCCATACTGTGGCGCCGTAGATGCGACAGAGAATATGAACTCAGAGTATCGAGTTGATGTCGATAGAGTGTCTGGAGGGGGTCCTATTGAACACTTATGAAAATCTTTCCTACTGAAAAAAACTTTGTTAAGTACTCTACACATTTATTAGTAACCCAAGGTTCCATCATGTTTCTTTGATGAAATACAGATTTTCAAACTGGTGGTATTCTTTTTGAATCACCCTGTACACTGAAGAGCCAAAGAAACTGTTACACCTTACTAATATCGTGTAGGACCGCGGAGAGCACGCAGCTGTGGCACAACACGACGTGGCACGGACTCGACTAATGTCTGAATTAGTGCTGGAGGGAACTGACACCCTGAATCCTGCAGGGCTGTCCATAACTCAGTAAGAATACGAAGGGGTGGGGATCTCTTCAGAACAGCTTCATGTCTGGGGCCAGCGGAAGTGTTTAAACTCAAAAGCGTGTTCCTGGAGCCACTCTGTAGTAATTCTCGACGTATGAGGTGTTGCATTGTCCTGCTGGAATTTCTGAGTCGTCGGAATGCACAATGGACACGAATGATAGAGGTAATCAGACCGGATGATTATGTACGTACTACCCATCAGAGCCGTATCTAGACATATCAGGTGTCCCATATCACTCCAACTGCACACGCCCCTCGCCATTACCTAACCTCCACCAGCTTGAACAGTCCCCTGCTGACATGCAGAGTCCATGAATTCATGAGATTGTCTCCATAGCGGTACACGTCCATCCGATTGATATAGTTTGCAACAAGACTAACATGTTTCCGGTCCTCAAAAGTCCAATGTCGGTGTTGACAAGCCCAGGCGAGGCGTAAGGCTTTGTGTCGTGCAGTCATCAAGCGTACACGACTGGGTCTTCGGCTCCGCAAGCCCACCTCGATGATGTTTCACACGCTAACACTTGTTGACAGCACAGCATTGAAATCTGCACAAATTTGCGGAAGTGTTGCACTTCGGTCACGCTGAACGATTGATTCTCTTCAGTCGTCGTTGGTCCCGTTCTTGCAGGATCTTTTTCCGGTCACAGCTCTAATGTTTTACCGAATTCCTGACATTCATGGAACACTTGTGAAATTGTCGTACTGGAAAGTCTCCACTTCATCGCTACCTCAGAGATGCTGTGCCCCATCGCTCGTGCGCCGACTATAACACCACGTTACTTAAATCTTGACAACCTGCAGTTATACCAGCAGTAACCGATCTAACAACTGCGCCAGACACTTGTTGCCGATCGCAGCACCGCATCTTTTTTTCTTTATTGGATTTGAATTTGCTGCACCGTAATATGCTGCTCTACAGCTAACAGAAAGGTTAAAAAACATAATGTAGCGCCGTATTCTGGCTGTGTTCATGTCTTTGTATTTGAATACGCATTTCTATGCGAGTTTCTTTGGCGCTTCAGTGTATATAGATCTATAGATACAGGTAATAATAGTTCCCGTGTGGCTCAGTCGCGTGCTGGAAGTCTTTCGGTTGCACGCTAATTCAGAGACTTGTGTCTCCCCAATTCTGACCCAGCAATCCTACCAGCGAAACCGAACCTACAGTTTAACGTCGAATCCGAACGTCATATTCTTTCTGACAAATGTCCACTTCATTGAGAGGCGAATACTAGGTTAAAAGGCAGACTTAATAAACAAAACATGTTCAAATGTGTGTGAAATCTTATGGGACTTAACTGCTAAGATCATCAGTCCCTAAACTTACACACAACTTAACCTAAATTATCCTGAGGAGAAACACACACACCCATACCCGAGGGAGGACTGGAACTGTGGTGTCACCGCTAGACACCACACTTGCTAGGTGGTAGCTTAAATCGGCCGCGGTCCATTAGTACATGTTGGACCCGCGTGTCGCCACTGGCAGTGATCGCAGATCGAGCGCCACCACACGGCAGGTCTCGTGAGACGTACTAGCACTCGCCCCAGTTGTACGACGACGTTGCTAGCGACTACACTGATCGAAGCCTTTCTCTCATTTGCCGAGAGACAGTTAGAATAGCCTTCAGCTAAGTCCATGGCTACGACCTAGCAAGGTGCATTAACCATATCTGGAGAGAGTCTCACTTGTATTATCAAGAGAAATGTACCACAATGAATTAAAGTTAAGTATACGAGAAGCTCCGTTCTTTTCTTTATAGCTTTCATCACGTATCCTGTTTCAGACTTAACGCCAGTCGGCGTGTGTGTACGCGTGCCTTTCGGTTACCCTTCACTGTGGACTGGCTGCCTTGTCAGTCCACTACATTGGCGACGAGTGTAAACGTCTTCTTTCTACTTTGCACTAATTTGCTTGTGTCATGGCTTCGCCACATTCTCCAGATGTACTGTCCGAATTTTATCGCTTGCAGAATCAGCAGACGCAGGCGTTAGAGGATGCCCTTGGACAGCTCGTCCAGGGTCAGCGTGCAATGCAAAACGATGCGGCAGCAGCCGCTTCACCGCTACCGCAGCCACAACGTGCAGTTGCACCCCCATTTCGTAGCTTTGACCCAGCCACCGAAACCTGGACGGAGTGGTCATGCCAATTTGGATTCCATCTCGCCACCTACAGAATTCAAGGTAATGAGCGGCAGCCGTTTTTGCTTTCGTGTGTAGGTGTGTCCACCTACCGTGTGATAGTGAAATTGTTTCCCCGACGCGACGTAGCAACTCTGTCCTACGAAGAAATTTTGTCTGCTTTAGATGCCTATTTCAAGGAAACAGTCAATGTCGTTGCCAAATGGTATACGTTCTTTCGTACAAAATGTACGGCTGGTCAGACTAATAGGGAGTGGGTTGCAACATTGCACGGACTTACTAGGGAGTGTGCTTTTGAACGTGAATGTGGACTCCCTTATTCAGATACTATGGTACGTGATGCAATAGCACAGAACGTTTCAGATGTTCGTATAAGGGAACAGATTTTGAAACTAGTAAATCCCTCCCTTCAACAAGTGATAGACATATTGGATAGGCATGACACACTTGACTTTGCTCAGGAATCATTTGAAACTTCGCCAGCCGTGTGTCACATTAACCGGCCCGCCGGGCGCGCTGCACGGACCGCTAAACAGCCCTCGCGCACGTCCGCGCAGCTGCGGCCTAGCTCTCACACACGTGTGCCGCGTAGGCAAGCAAATGCAGTGACATCATGCCCGCGGTGTGCAACTAGACATTCGCGTGACAATTGCCCGTCACGCCAAGCTATTTGCTTTTACTGTCATAAGAAAGGACATGTTCAAAGTGTTTGCCGGAAACAGCTCAGATCCGAGAATCACTACCATTCCAGGCCCTTTGCTTCGCGCCGGACTCGAACCAAGGACAATCAGGCTTGTGAACCTTCGCCTATGGACATTCGTGTAGTTAATTCCACCCCGTCCAGTGACACTTTCTCTAACAGTGATTGTGTTCGTCCCACAACACGTGTGCGTCGACGTCGCCGGAAATCCCGTAAAGTCGCAAGTGCTTCTGTACCAGTATCAGTTCGCATTGCACGAGAGAGTCGCTCTTGTCGTCAGCAGGACAATAAACTTTTTGTCGACTTGGACTTTGAAGGCAAAGTGATACCATTCCAGCTCGATACCGGAGCTGCAGTTTCATTGATCAATCACGACACGTACAACCAACTGGGCAAACCTCCTTTGCGTGCCGCAAATGTTAAGCTAACTACATATTCAGGACAAGCTATCCCTGTGTTAGGACAGTGCACTCTTCTTGCAACGTACAAGGGACAAACAAAACTTGTGTCATTTTACGTTCTTCGTTCTTCTACTGCTGTGAACTTGTTTGGTTTAGATTTATTTCAGTTGTTTAACTTGTCTATAGTCAATCAGGTCCTATCAGTGAATCAGACTGTGCCTTCCGCCTGTGTTTCTCGTCTATGCGATGAATTTGCAGACATTTTTGCACCGGGCCTTGGTTGCGCTAAGAACTATGAAGCACATTTGGAACTGAAAGTAAACGCGCAACCGAAATTTTTCAGACCACGCAATGTTCCCCACGCATTGCGTGATGAGGTCGCAAGAACATTTCACGATTTCGAATCACCAGGTGTCATTGAACGTGTGCAGGCTTCTCTCTGGGCCTCACCCTTAGTAATTTTGCCTGTTGCTGCGGGTAAAGCATTCGATTCTTCCGAACTTGCTTGCATGTTCATTGATGCGGAAACCGATAACGTGGTCGAATTGTTTCCGATTGATTTTCGTCGTGTAGCTGCAGCCACAGCTGCTGACCCTGTCCTTGCTACTGTTTTGCGTTTTGTTGCTACGCAATGGCCCTTGTCGAAGTCGCGGATCGTGGATCCGTTGGTTCGCCGATTTTTTATTCACAAGGAGGGACTTTTTGTACGACGTGGTGTTTTGTTGTTGCGTTCTGATAATGATCAGTCCAGAGTCGTGGTCCCACGTTCGCTACAGTCCTCTGTCGTACGGCTTCTTCACCAAGGACATTGGGGTATAGTGCGAACGAAACAACTTGCTCGTCAGCGCTGTACTTGGTTCGGAATCGATGCTGCGATTACGAATATGTGCTCTTCTTGCATGGCGTGTGCCGAACAACAATCCGCGCCGCCGCGAAAATTCTTTGCATGGCCGAAAGCCACTTCCCCTTGGCAACGCTTGCACATAGATTTTGTCGGTCCATTCTGGAATGCTCGCTGGTTGGTTGTGGTCGATTCTTTCAGTAATTTTCCTTTTGTTGTCCGGATGCCTTCCACGACGTCTTCTGCCACCATCCAAGCGTTATCCGCTATTTTTTCCATTGAAGGTCTTCCGCAGACTACTGTTTCCGACAATGGCCCACAATTCATGTCCGCAGAATTTCAGTCGTTCTGCGAGGCCAATGGTATTCAACATCTGACATCCACGCCGTTTTCACCTCAGTCAAACGGTGCCGCTGAACGATTGGTCCGGACTTTCAAGTCACAGATGTTGAAGTTGAAAGGGTCGCATTCTCGGGAGGACGCTTTGTTGCTCTTTTTGTCTTCGTATCGCTCTCAGCCCCACGATGGTCGCTCGCCGGCTGAGTTGCTCCACTGTCGTCCTCATCGAACCTTGATGTCTTTGCTGCATCCGCCGCATCAGGTTCCTGTGCAGCGGCAGACTCCTGCTTTTGCTCCTGGCGACGTTGTCTTCTATCGCAACTATCGAGGTTCACGGCGTTGGCTCGCAGGGCGCATTCTTCGCTGCCTCGGCCGCGCGATGTATTTGGTTTTGGGGGCCTCTGGTGAGGTGCGTCGGCATCTCAATAAGCTGCGCCTCTGTCGTCGCCCGGGTTCTGCCGCTCCCCGTCTGCTTTCAGCAACGGTGCCGTC
The DNA here is from genome assembly GCF_023898315.1 of Schistocerca nitens. Lineage (NCBI taxonomy): Eukaryota > Metazoa > Arthropoda > Insecta > Orthoptera > Acrididae > Schistocerca > Schistocerca nitens. The sequence continues at coordinate 50,887,824 of NC_064618.1, read as the reverse complement.
CGGTCAGCGCTATGGGGACCCATATACTGGCTCGCCTCATCCCCAGGTGTTACCGACGCTGCCTTCCATTTTGCCCCATGGCGACGCGCCGCCGCCGCCGCCTGTTCTCCCGCCGGCGCCGCCCGCAGCGGACGCGTCGCTGCTGCCGCCGGGCGCATCCCTGGGTCACGCGTCGCCGATCGCTTCCCGTGACCAGATGTCCTCCGCCATGGAACTCTTGCCCGCTCCAGACCACATGGTGTCTTCGCGCGTCGGGTGCCCCGACGCAATGGAGGTCGACCCTTCGGCCCCTCCTGTCTCTCTACGTGCGCATACACCGCATGTTGACGTGCACCCTGGACTAGGTTTTCAGGCGTTTCCTAGCTCCCCTCGGACCGAATGGCCGGGTGCGGGTGGCACAGCCTCGCCTGTTGTTAGGCTCCCCACCTCATCGCATACGTCAACATGGGGTCCTCCCCACGGCGGGTGGAAGCCTTATCACACGACTGTTCGCCGATTTGCGGGGGAGGAATGTGGTGTCACCGCTAGACACCACACTTGCTAGGTGGTAGCTTAAATCGGCCGTGGTCCATTAGTACATGTTGGACCCGCGTGTCGCCACTGGCAGTGATCGCAGATCGAGCGCCACCACACGGCAGGTCTCGTGAGACGTACTAGCACTCGCCCCAGTTGTACGACGACGTTGCTAGCGACTACACTGATCGAAGCCTTTCTCTCATTTGCCGAGAGACAGAATAGCCTTCAGCTAAGTCCATGGCTACGACCTAGCAAGGCGCATTAACCATATCTGGAGAGAGTCTCACTTGTATTATCAAGAGAAATGTACCACAATGAATTAAAGTTAAGTATACGAGAAGCTCCGTTCTTTTCTTTATAGCTTTCATCACGTATCCTGTTTCAGACTTAACGCCAGTCGGCGTGTGTGTACGCGTGCCTTTCGGTTACCCATCACTGTGGACTGGCTGCCATGTCAGTCCACTACAGGAACCTCCGCCGGGACCAGCCGCACAGTCCATGACTGCAGCGCCTAGACCGCTCGGCTAATCCCGCGCGGCAGACTTAAAAACATTTGAATCTGCTATCTCTTACTTTCCTAGGACACACTTTACCGGTAAGCACCAGGCGCGATACAGATTCTGGTCGAGCTTATTTGCTCACTGGAATTGCGAGGCCGTTTACTGCTCTTCCCGCCAGATACCGCCTCCTCTGTAACTGACCTGTTCGTAGCTCACAGCATTACCGCTATATGTCATTCCAAACGCTACTTGAATATGGAATTGTCTACTTGAATATGGAACAAATTACAATACATGTATTACATACTCATCATTACTTAGCGGTAATAAATTATACAGACAAACCTTCCTAATGAATCGATCTATCTGTTAGTAAAAGCCGTGTTAGAATCCGTAAAGTAGTTCTTCAGGTTAACCTGCAACTGCGTTGGTGAGTTGATACTATGTGTGTACGGTGATAAATTCTTGTGTTCCAGAAACAAATTTCGGCGCTGTAGCCGGTCTGCGTTTTCTACGTGCTTTAGTTTGGCCATAATCAGTAATTTTGCTTCCGAAGTAGCAAAATTCATCTGCTGCTTTAGTTTCCCATTTTGCAATACAGTCTCTTCAGCATCAGCTAACTTTATTTAAATGCAGTTTATTACCGTTGTTTTATTTTTTAAGTTTATCTTATAACCCCTTTTCAAGAAACTATCCGTTTCATTCAAATGCTCTTCGAAGTCCTTGCCTGTCTCTGACAGAATTACACTGTCATTAGTACACCTTGAAATCTTTATTTCCCGTTCCTGAGATTTACTCCCTTCTCCAAATTTGTCTTTGGTTTCCTTTTTTCTTGCCCAGTCTATAGATTCAATAATATCGGGAACAGGCTACAGTCATTTCTGAGTCCCTTCTCAACCACTGTTCCCCTTTCATGCCGTTCTATCCTTGAAACTGCAGTCCGGTTCCTGTACAATTTGTAAAAAGTGTTCCATTCGTTTTCTATTACGTTCCTTACCCCGTTTAAGTCAATCGTCGCCTAATGCTCTCTTCGAAACTTACTACAGCATCTAGTTCTTTCAACTTACCCATTTGCCATCTTCTTAGTTTCCTGCGTTTCTGCTTTCTCTTGCACTACTTTCCCCCAGTCCATCGTGTCTTACTATCTTTTATTCTCTTCCTTTTTCTACTATCGAATCCCAACTACCGATCACAATCAATAATTTTTAAGAGCATATATCTAGGAGGACAGGTGATTTTTAATTACATAAAATTTACATGAACTGTCACAATTTCTTTTGTGTGAGGTTATCGGTTTCGGTCTGTTTTAGACCATCTTCAGACCTACCACCATTGTGGCAGACAGCATTTTCTTATTCATATTAGACCTACACTTCCATTATTTGTATAATCCTGCACTCGAATTCCAGAAGACATTTTCGTACTGCCACCACATTTCCTGGTTCAAGGTACATTTAAATTCAAGCAGTCCATTTTTCCTCTTAAATTTTTGTTGGTCTCCCACGCTCCGATCCATTACACGCTAGTCTTCTTTTTCCGTACGGCGAAATATTTTACCTCTGCTTTATTTTATCAAGCGGATACCATCGTCATTTTATTGTACAGAAGAGCTACATGCCCTCAGGAAAAATAATGGCTATGGCTTCCCTGTGTTCACAGCTGTTCGCACTGTCAGCACAGCAAGATTGTGCTGACTAGCATCACAAGGCCAGATCAGTCATCAAGATAGTTGTCCTGGCAACAAATGAATAGGCTGCTGCCCCTCTTCAGGACCCACAGGTTTGTCTAGCCTCTTCACAGATAGCCTCCGTTGTGGTTGATCTCCCTGTGTCACTGGGGCACTCAAGACAGCCCACCTCGCCAACGTCCATGGTGTTCCAAAGGGGAAAGTTTTAATGATCACCCCGATAAAATCATGCTGCGAGCTAGAAACTTAGTGCTGGTGGTATTAGCTCATCTCTAAATATTAACACTTCAGTGCGACACATTTTTACCAACGACGTATGACTTTGTCGAAGCCACGATTGAAGTAGTCTGGATTGTTATTTCTTTTTCATCTCGAAAACCATCTCGTCATCTGGACCACCTGCCACGCGATTGTTTCTTCATCCGAAGAGAGTGGAAGAATATATTCAACGCATTGTCGGGAGAATATGGACGAGGCAAAAGTTGATAGCCCAAAGTATCAGGACAGACTGCGGCGTTATCGTGAAGCAAAAACAACCTCCCCGGCAAACTTTACACGACGCCTCACCTTGTCTGCCCCTCACTTGATGATGTCATGATACACTTAAATACACGAAAACGGCACACCACGAAGGTATTATCGAAACCGGACTGAGATCGCTAGATGTGACGTACATATACAAACAAAGGACAACAATTTCAGAATATTTTGATGATTGGTTCAAGAGAAAGAGCACAAATTGAGCAAGTCAGTAACGCGTTGGGCCACATCTGGCCGTTATGCAAGCAGTTATCCGGCTTGGCACTGATTGACACAGTTGCTGCATATCCTCCTGATGAATATCGTGTCAAATTTTGTCCAATTGGCGCGTTAGATCGTCAAAATCTTGAGATGGTTGGAGAGCCCGGCCTGTAATCCTCGAAACGTTCTCACTTAGCGAGAGGTTTCGCAACCTTGCTGGACAACTTAGGGTATGGCACCCACTAACACAAGCAACTCTCACCGTGTGCGGGCGTGCACTATTTTGCTGAAATGTAAACCCAGGATAGCCTGGCATGAAGGGCAACAGACAGGTGCGTTGAATACCGTAGACGTTCCGCTGAGCTGAAAGGGTGCCACGGATGACAACCAAAAGGGTCCTGCTATGAAAAGAAACGGCACACCAGTGCATCGCTTCTGGTTGTCAGGACGTGTGGCAGGTGACAGTCCGGCTGGCACCCCCATCACTGTCCAGGGTGTTTCCAAATATGTCTCCACTGGTCATCGACGCATGGAACCTCACTGACTGAAGTAGAAGTGCCCTCATTGATGAGTCCCGCTTCTGACTGAGCCCCACTGATCAGGGTCGACTTTTCTGGAGAAGCGCCGGGCAGTGGTGTGATTACCAGCCTGACTGTCGCCTGCCATACAGCCTGACAACCAGAATGGCCTGTGGTGCCACTTCTTTTCATGGCAGAACGCCTTCGGTTGTCATCAGCGGTACCCTTACATCACAGCGGTACGTCAGCCATATCTTAAGCCACGTTTTGTTGCCCTTCATTGCAAGCCATCGTGGACTCATATTTCAGCAAGATAATGCCCGTACACAAGCGGCGAGAGTTTCTACTGCTTGTCTTCGTTCTTGCCAAACACCATCTTGGCCATCAACGTCGCCGAGTCTGTCCCTAATTGAAAACGTTTGGAGCATTATTGGCACGGCCCTCCAAACAGCTGGGGATTTTGAAGGTCTCGCGAGCTAATTGCCAGGAGGGCATCCAGCAATCAGTTCCAAGCCGAATAACTGCTTGCTTAAGGACGAGAGGTGGAACAAGGCGTTATTGACTTTCTCAATTTCTGAATTTTCTGAAATTGTTATCATTGGTTTTCCTATACATGTACATCACACTATCTGTCCCATTCGGATCATTCCTTCATGGTGCGTATATTTTTCTTCTTTGTCTTAAACTTACCGGCCATCGAGAATCAAGAGACTTGCCTGTTATCCGTAGGGACGTGGTTTACCACATTGTTCTTCGTAATTCAGGCCCATCTGACTACACTGGAAGCGTCGGGCCTCCAAACAACGGTGTCATACGATGCTTTTATTGTTGCCGCACACTTCCGCCAATATAGTATGGACTGGTGCAGCGTTGTCGACCTTCATATGCAGAAAGCTATCACCGCACGATAGTCTACGTCACCAGTGGACTGCGCCGCTCGGGATTAGCCGAGAAGTCTCAGGCGCTTCAGTCATGGAGTTTAGAGTCCTCCCTCGGGCATGGGTGTGTGTGTGTTTGTGCTTAGGATAATTTACGTTAAGTAGTGTGTAAGCTTAGGGGCTAGTGACCTTAGCAGTTAAGTCCCATAAGATTTCACACACATTATGAATCAGTCGGCTGCAACATTTTATATTGTCTCCTCTGGCGGTGTCCTTCAGTAATGTGGTATGGATAAATCAGTGTGTACCAAGACGGCAGGTGTGTGCATGCACACAAACAATAAATTAACTATACAACTTTGTTTCTACGAGATGGGTTTAGGAAATGTAAAGGCTACGGAGAGGCAGTTCTGACGTTGTGGTGGTTAATGGAAGCAACACTAAACAAAATCAACACACATTCATAGAATTTGTCTACCTGGAAAAAGAGGTAGACAGTAACAAATGTTGCAAGGTGTTGGAAATTCTGAAACAAATAGGGATAAGCTATACGGAAAACCGGGTAATGCATAATGTGTACAAGAACCAAGAGGAAACGATTAGAGTGGCAGACTAAGACCGAAGTGCTCGGATTAAAAGGGGTGCAAGACAGGGATGTAGTCTTCCACCCCTACTATTCAGTCTACACAACTAAGAACGATTGATGGAAATCAAAGAAGGATTCAAGTAAGAGATTAAAATTCAGGATGGAAGAAAATTAATGATAAGATTCGCTGATGACATTGCTTTCCTCAGTGAAACTGAAGAAGAAATTCAGTATCTGCCGAAAAGAATGAATTGTTTAATGACTACAGAATACGGATTGAGAGTAAATCGAAAAAGTCATGAGAAGAAGCAGAAATGAGAATAGCGAGAAACTTATCATACCCTACTGGCCATTAAAATTGCTACAGCACGATGATGAGGTGCTACAGACGTGAAATTTAACCGACAGGAAGAAGATGCTGTGATATGCAAATGATTAGCTTTTCAGAGCTTTCACACAAGGTTGGCGCCGGTGGCGACACCTAAAACGTGCTGATATGAGGAAAGTTTCGAACCGATTTCTCATACACAAACAGAAGTTGACCGGTGTTTTCTGGTGAACGTTGTTGTGATGCCTCATGTAAGTGGGAGAATTGCGTGCCATCACGTTTCCGACTTTGATAAAGGTCGGATTGTAGCCTATAGCGATTGCGGTTAATCGAATCGCGACATTGCTGCTCGGGTTGGTCGAGATCCAATGACTGTTAGCCGAATATGGAATCGGTGGGTTCAGGAGGGTAATACGGAACGCTGTGGTGGATCCCAACGGCCTCGTATCACTACCATTCGAGATGACAGGCATCTTATCCGCATGGCTGTAACGGATTGTGCAGCCACGTCTCGATCCCTGAGTCAACATATGGGGACGTTTGCAAGAAAACAACCATCTGCACGAACAGCTCGATGACCTTTGCAGCAGCATGGACTATCAGCTCGGAGACCTTGGCTGCGGTTACCCTTGCATCACAGACAGGAGCGCCTGCGATGGTGTACTCAACGACGAACCTGGGTGCACGAATGGCAAAACTTCATTTTTTCGGATGAATCCAGGTTATGTTTACAGCATCATGATGGTCGCATTCGTGTTTGGCGGCATCGCGGTGAACGCACATTGGAAGCGTGTATTCGTCATCGCCGTACTGGCTTATCACTCGGCGTGATGGTATGGGGTGCCATTGGTTACTCGTCTCGGTCACCTCTTGTTCGCATTGACGGTACTTTGAACAGTGGATGTTACATTTCAGATGTGTTACGATCCGTGGCTCTACCCTTCATTCGATCCCTGCGGAACACTACATTTCAGCAGGATAATGCACTACCGCATCTGGCAGGTCCTGTACGGACCTTTCTCGGTACAGAAAAAGTTCGACTGCTGCCCTGGCCAGCACATTCTTTAGATCTCTCACCAATTGAAACCGTCTGGTCAATGGTGACCGAGCAACTGGCTCGTCACAATACGCCAGTCACAACTGTTGATGAACTATGGTATCGTGTTGAAGCTGCATGGGCAACTGTACCTGTACACGCCATCCAAGCTCTGTTTGAATTAATGCCCAGGCGTATCAAGGCCGTTATTAGTGGCAGAGGTGATTGTTCTGGGTACTGATTTCTCAGAAACTATGAACCCAAATTGCGTGAAAATGTAATCACATGTCAGTTCTAGTATAATATATTTGTCCAATGAATACCCGTTTATCATCTGCATTTCATCTTGGTGTAGTAATTTTAATGGCCAGTAGTGTAATTGGTGGTCGCGAAGGAGATAAAGTTAAGGTGTTCTGATACCTAGGCAGCAAAGTAGCCCACGAACGACGGAGCAAGGATTTAAAAACAAGTCTAGCACTTGCAAAAAGGCTATTCCTGGCCAAGAGGCGTCTACTACAGTCAAGCACAGACCTTAATTTGAGGAAGAAATTTGTGAGAACGTACGTTTGGAACACAGCATTCTGTGTTAGTGAAACATGGACTGCGGGAAAACCGGAAAAGGAGAGAATCGTGGCTTTTGAGATGAGGTGCTACAGGAGAATGTTGAAAATAGATAGGGTGATAAGGTGAGGGATAAGGACATTCTCCGCAGAATAGGCGAGAAGAGGAATGCATGGAAAACATTGACAAGAAGAGGGAATACGAGGGTAGGACATGTGTTAAGACATCACGGAATTACTTCTGTGGTACTGGAGGCCGCTGCAGATGGTAAAATCTGTGGAGGAAAATAGAAATTGGAACACATCCAGCAAATAATTGAGGACGTAGGTTGCAAGTGCTACTCTGAGATTAAAAGGTTGGCATAATGTGTGTAGAAGTTCTGAGTGGCAGTTCTGTGTGATACAGTAATGTGCGTTCTGTTGCGGGCGAAGTGATGTGCGGTGTATGGAAAGAAGTGAATGCCTGTCTGTTGTCTCCGATGAACATTTGTAGCTTTCAGGATGGTCTTGCAATGGTAGAAAACACCAGATATCACCAGGTATCCCACATATCGATGTACCTGATTCCTGTAATCATTTTTTATGTAAGAGGAAGAACGGTCCCTAAATATTTTCGCAGGACACAGTGCGAAACATTTGATACTTCGAAGAGTCTTGCTCATGCTCAATAATGATATGCTGATTCTGTGTTTCCCGCATTTCACATTATGATTGTTTACTTGCCTACTTTGGAACGTAGCCCCTTCAGCGTACACTAAACGTGAAAGGATAATCTTAAATTCAATTTCCACGCCCGGAACGCAATTCACAAATGTCTACGCGTTGTTGTTTATCATTATCATAAGGGACTTGTAGCGACTGAATGCTGTATGGTGTAAAAGAGAAACCACAATACACGCCAGGCAGACACATGTGGAGTCGACAATTCTCAGGTGGTTCGATGAGCAGACTTCTGTGGAGCACTTAAAAAGCATTGTGAAACGTGCTCCACGTTTAAAGATCATAGAGGGGTGACTTGTGGTTTTCTGTTTATGTGAACAACCAGCGTCTTGAAACTGCTGGTGCCACCGTCCGAAGCTCTTGACTTGCAGCACCGTATTATCGATGAAAATAACGCCGGTTAGTTGTAACTGAACTGAACCTGTCGAAACAGGAAACAGAAAAAGCCTTTTGATTTTGCCGGCCGCGGTGGTCTAGCGGTTCTAGGCGCGCAGTCCGGAACCGCGCGACTGCTACTGTCGCAGGTTCGAATCCTGCCTCGGGCATGGATGTGTGTGATGTACGTAGGTTAGTTAGATTTAAGTAGTTCTAAGTTCTAGGGGACTGATGACCACAGATGTTAAGTCTCATAGTGCTCAGAACGATTTGAACTATTTTTTTTGATTTTGTGGTATCGTCATCTCGACAGCGCTCAGCGGGTACTGAACGAGCTAGCGACCGAGCTGCTGCATACAGGCAAACAAACGGAGCGGCTACTGGCAACCACCGCCGAAATAAACTTATACCTTCGATGTGCAACTTAGAATTTCCAGAATGAGATTTTCACTCTGCAGCGGAGTGTGCGCTGATGTGAAACTTCTTAGCAGATTAGAACTGTGTGCCGGACCAAACTCGGGAACTTTGCCTTTCGCGGGCAAGTGCTCTACCAACTGAGCTACCCAAACACGACTCACGTCCTGTCCTCACAGCTTTACTTTTGCCATTACCTCGTCTCCTACCTTTCAAACTTTACAGAAGCTCTCCTGCTTCCGAGTTCTAGTCTCGGTCCGGCACACAATCTGCCAGGATGTTTCAACTTTCAACTTAGAATTTACTCCGAGTTTCTACTTTCAATCACATAGAAGATACATTATTGCGAAATTGGAGAACGTTTTCGAAGCAGTCCACCTACATCTTAAATGAACACACGGGGGTGCACTGTTGTTTTCCACTTACGTGAGCATGCAGTGTTTGAGAGCTCCTAATGCCATCATCGAATGCTTTGAGCAGTAGAAGGTACAGCGCCGTTCTCTCCCAGAAAATAATGACACCAGCTGACTGTGCTGTTGGTGCAATAGCCCAATCAAGAGAGACCGAAAGGGTGGCTGAATCTCCCTGCATATTAAGAATAAATTCATATTGTATTGTCGCCTCACACTCTTAGTTGTACATGCATTTGGTATCGTCTAAAGATACCTTGAGGGCAAAAGCAGAGCAGTGGGGTGCCTCCATGCCCTGTATCTGCTGCTTAATCCACGGTCGTCACTGCCATGGCAATACACTCTACCTAACACCGGACAGACCAGTGCCATGAGTACATGGCAAAGGTGTGGGGGAAGGCCGCTGACTCACGTATGGTGGTACAGCAGAGGGTGCAAAAGTGGGCTCCGAAACTCGCTCTGCACGTCCTGAGGCAGTAGACAATTTGTCTGCTGCATGAGGACACTGGAATTGCGCTTTTACACGTAAGAATCTGGCAGAGTGTCTGTGCCTTCTACGAAAAGTCGGGCCAGTCACACAACAACGCGTCATGGAACTGAGCCACCAACCACACTACATGTCAACAACACGTTGGGCTCAACAGCTATGAGAATAATGTTCCCTGCAGTGACTTCAGGTAAACCTACCTTCAAAAATGGTTCAAATGGCTCTGAGCACTATGGGACTCAACTGCTGTGGTCATTAGTCCCCTAGCTTAGAACTACTACTTAAACCTAACTAACCTAAGGACATCACACACATCCATGCCCGAGGCAGGATTCGAACCTGCGACCGTAGCAGTCGCACGGTTCCGGACTGCGCGCCTAGAACCGCGAGACCACCGCGGCCGGCTAAAAACCTACCTCCACATCACCAATCTGCTGTGACAATAATTTTCTCTGCAGCGGCATGAGGGCAATCATCTCCACATTACTACGGCCAATCCAACGAGTCGGGTAGAATGTAACACCATACTGGGGAATGTAATACCTTAATGTTTAACCTGCACACATGCCGAGCAAGGAATGTGAATTTGCTTTCAAAACCTTTTCTTAAGAATTTACTTTATTTACTAGCGATTCATCAAGAACATTAACACATTTAATCACACTGTGTGAGCGTGGAAGTAGTAGCCAGTGGGTAACTGATGAAAGCAAATTAAATTTCTTTCAACAAACGGAAATTTTATTCCTGAAAGACTTTTCTTTTTTTTTTTAATAGATTTAAAATTGTAATCAGAAAGCACCCTCTAATTATCAAGTCACAATTTATTCAGAGGCAGAAAGAACAAATTTTGACAGTATGAGCTTTCGGGCTGAGAACCTTGCCGCTACCTTTTGACACGGCCGTAGTCACGATCGGTCACAACAACCTCTGAAAGACTACACTGGTGCAATTCTGCAACACACCAGATTACTTTAAACTAAAAATCTTAACAACTCACACAAGCACATAAAATATGCACCCCGAAGGAGGGATGGAAATGGTACAAAGCACTAGCATTAGAAAAATTAACTCTCCACCGAAGGTGCAACTTGATTTATAAAAAACTCTTACGGTGTAATGGTGGCAACTTTATATACTAAAATGACAATTTAAATAAAAACGCATGAAATGCTGTCTTACATAAAATATATAAATATGCTCTACATTACACATATACCGCCTCTCAAGATCATAGGCAAGATAAATACATATTTCAGGAATTCGGCCGTTACACTTCAAGCAATAAATTCGTCAACACCGAATCCGAAAAACATGACAGAGGCAACTATTAACGTACGGCAGACCGAAAGACCGACAGACAGACACTAACTGTCTAACAACCGCGGACGAAAGACAGATGAGCAAGCTGGGGACTGACCAATAAAACAAGTAGAATTTAACAAGTAAACGATACAACATATCACGAATCACTTAACTTCTAATAAACTGCGATGTCCGGCGAAGACCTGGCGCAGCACCCCCAAAACGCTCTCCCGAACCGTCCGCTGGCAGCCGCTTCAACGGACGCAGGAAGGCGCTCCGACCTCCCGTCTCACGGCGTGGCAACTCGCAGCGGCTAGACCGATGTCGTGGGTTGACTCCCGTGTCGGCCGCGAAGCCACTACCCCTCGCTATACGGCGCGGCCCACTGGACTCACGTGGCGACTTCACATGCGCCGACGCTCAAGACGGACAAGTAATCTTGTGTCCCAGTGCGCGACCGACAAACCGATCGACCCAACCGCCAATGACCATTGGCTGAACAAACTCGAGCAGATTGGGGGCCTAACACATACATTACAGACGACAGACAGACACTGACTGCCCCACACTGACCCGGCAGACCAACTGACCAGACCCCTCTTAGTGAGCTCATAGTGCCCCTTAAATGCACGTGAGCAGGCTACCTTTCCCGATTTCCTACCAGAGGGAGACACCAAAGCTGCAATTGCCACAGCGGCGCCACCGCCAGAAACGGAGGGCGATTGCTTCACACTACGCGCTCCGGCGCGCTCTTCAAAATAGCAAATTTTACCACGGCTCAGAATGCTCGACAGTTGTAGCGATCAGCGACCGATGTCTAGCGAAGTTTAAAGTGCCGTATCGTATCCAGCATTAGCGCATCTCTTGTGACAGTTGTCAGAGACCTTTGCCTAGATTGTGCTCTCGCCTCACCGCACCTGTCTCGGCACTCTAGCGCAGTGAGTCAGGGCGCACCTTCAGCCTGGCAGCCTCGGCGACGCCGTCGTCGTCAGCACGCGCGTCACGTCGAGGCGTGGGTGGCGGTGGAGGCGGCCAGCCGCCCAGGGGCCGCCCCGCGCCTCCTCGGCTCTGCTCGCCTCGCACCGCCCTCCTCGGCCCGCCTCGCCAGACGACGCCAATTAGCGGCCAACCGGAGCCGGTGGCAGGCCCACGGCGCGCCGCGCCCCCGCCGTGCTAATGAAATAGACGGCAGTGACGCCGCCGCTAATTCCTGCCCTCAACCGGACCGGAATTACAAGTGGCCGCTGCCGGGTAGCGCCGGCCAGCCGGAGAAGTCTTCCGCGCGACTTTGTCGGATCTTCTGGGACAGGGTGGGCAGACTACAGACTGCTACTATCGGATGGAACAAATGACTTTTCTGGAGACTAGAAATGTGGTGTCACCGCCAGACACCACACTTGCTAGGTGGTAGCCTTTAAATCGGCCACGGTCCGGTAGTATACGTCGGACCCGCGTGTCGCCGCTGTCAGTGATTGCAGACCGAGCGCCACCACACGGCAGGTCTAGATAGACGTCCTAGCACTCGTCCCAGTTGTACAGCCGACGTTCATAGCAATGCTACACTGACAATTACGCTCTCATTTGCCGAGACGATAGTTAGCATAGCCCTCAGCTACGTCATTTGCTACGACCTAGCAAGGCGCCATTACCAGTTTATATTGAGATGGAAATTATGTACAGTCAAGAGAGATGTTCACCAATTGTGGATTAAAGTTAAGTATTCTACCAGTTACCTCCTGTTTTGCTAGTCTTATTTCTCTGACCTGTTCCAGACCTCACGCCAGTCTGCGTGTAATTAAACGCGTGCATTTCGGCCTCCTCTACCAACACGGTGTTGGCTCTTCTGCCAACACAGCAAGAAATCTACTCTCTCTCGCTATTCGTCTACGAGCCGTAACCCGCCAGATTAGCCGAGCGCGCTAACGCGCTGCTTCCTGGACTCAGGTAGGCGCGCCGGTCCCGGTACGAATCCGCCCTGCGGATTAACGACGAGGGCCGGTGTGCCGGCCAGCCCGGCTGTGGTTTTTAGGCGGTTTCCCACATCCCCCAGGTGAATACCGGGCTGGCCCCCACGTCCCGCCTCAGTTACACGGCTGGCATACATCTGAACACTTTCGCACTATTCCATGGATTACACTAGTCGCAGACAGTTGTGGTACACTAATTCCTTCCCGTGGGGTAAGGGGTTGGCGGCAGGAAGTGCATCCGACCACCCCTTCAACTAACATTGCCACATCCGATTAACCATGCCGACCCTGCGTATCCGCGGGAAAAACGGCACAAGCAAAACAAAGAAAAGACTCAGAGAGCCATAGACACGGGTTCCCAGGTAGATGCCGTGTCTCTTCACTTGCGCAAGGCGTTTGATACAGTTCCCCACAGTCGTTTAATAAACAAAGTAAGAGCATTTGGACTATCAGACCAATTGTGTGATTGCATTGAAGAGTTCCTAGATAACAGAATGGAGCATGTCATTCTCAATGGAGAGAAGTCTTCCGGAGTAAGAGTGATTTCAGGTGTGCCGCAGGGGAGTGTCGTAGGACCGTTGCTATTCACAATATGTATATAAATGACTTTGTGGATAACATCGGAGGTTCACTGAGGCTTTTTGCGGATGATGCTGTAGTATATCGAGAGGTTGTCAGAATGGAAAATTGTACTGCAATGCAGGAGGATCTGCAACGAATTGACGCAAGGTGCAGGGAATGGCAATTGAATCCAATGTAGACAAGTGTAATGTGCTGCGAATACGTAGAAAGAAAGATCCTGTAACTGGAAGCAGTTAATTCTATAAATTATCTGGGAATAGGCATTAGGAGTGATTCAAAATGGAATGACCATATAAAATAAATCGTCGGTAAAACACACGCCAGACTGATATTCATTGGAAGAATCCTAAGGAAATGCAATCCGAAAACAAAGGAAGTAGGTTACAGTACACCTGTATCCCCACTGCTTGAATACTGCCCACCAATGTGGGATCCGTACCAGATAGGGTTGATAGAAGAGGTAGAGAAGATCCAACGGAGAGCAGCGAGCTTCGTTACGGGATCATTTAGTAATCGCGAAAGCGTTACGGAGATGATAGACAAAACTCAAGTGGAAGACTCTGCAGGAGAGACGTTCATTAGCACGTTACGGGCTTTTGTTGAAGTTTCGAGAACATACCTTCACCGAGGAGTCAAGCAGTGTATTGCTCCCTCATACGTATATCTCGCGAAGAGACCATGAGGATAAAATCAGAGAGATTAGAGCCCACACAGAGGCATACCGACAATCTTTCTTTCCATGAACAATACGAGACTGGAATAGAAGGGAGAACCGATAGAGGTTCTCAAAGTACCCTCCGCCACACAGCGTCAGGTGGCTTGCGGAGTATGAATGTAGATGTAGAAATATGACATGTTGACTCTGTTGGGCCGTTGTGCTTTCATTATTTCATTTTTCTGTAAAGCATCTACACTGGTGAGCACATTTTATGGTTATGAAAATGTACAAATGGAGCAGAGACGAATGGGTAGCCACTCTAGCAACGATACAAGCCACAAATTGGCAAATCCACTGACACAAGCGGCAAGGACAGATGGTAGATTGTTACGGCACTTAGCCTGGGAACGGCAAAATTGCAAGTGGGTGGCAATGCGTTGGATGATAACGTCTCAGTACAGAATGTGGGGTTGGAAAGCTTGTCCACTTTGTAAAACACGATACGCGAGGATCTGTGGCAGATCTAATGCCAGAGTAGAATGCTGGTTCAGGTACTTGGAGCGCACTGTTCAGTGCGCATCGTTGAACCGGGAGCCCTGCAGGCTTCCCTTAAGTACAGGGTGATTCAAAAAGAATACCACAACTTTAAAAATGTGTATTTAATGAAAGAAACATAATATAACCTTCTGTTATACATCATTACAAAGAGTATTTAAAAAGGTTTTTTTTCACTCAAAAACAAGTTCAGAGATGTTCAATATGGCCCCCTCCAGACACTCGAGCAATATCAACCTGATACTCCAACTCGTTCCACACTCTCTGTAGCATATCAGGCGTAACAGTGTGGATAGCTGCAGTTATTTCTCGTTTCAAATCATCAATGGTGGCTGGGAGAGGTGGCCGAAACACCATATCCTTAACATACCCCCATAAGAAAAAATCGCAGGGGGTAAGATCAGGGCTTCTTGGAGGCCAATGATGAAGTGCTCTGTCACGGGCTGCCTGGCGGCCGATCCATCGCCTCGGGTAGTTGACGTTCAGGTAGTTACGGACAGATAAGTGCCAATGTGGTGGCGCTCCATCCTGCTGAAATATGAATTGTGCTTCTTGTTCGAGCTGAGGGAACAGCCAATTCTCTAACATCTCCAGATACTGTAGTCCAGTTACAGTAGCACCTTCGAAGAAAAAGGGACCAAAAACGTTATTGGCTGAAATGGCACAGAAAACGTTCACCTTAGGCGAGTCACGTTCATACTGAGTTGTTTCCCGCGGATTCTCAGTGCCCCATTCTGCCGTACTGAATAACACAAAAAGCTTTCTGTTGAGCGGTCGCCATCTTAGCATCAACTGACGCTGACGCCTAGTCAACAGCGCCTCAAGCGAACAAATTTACAACTAAATGAAACTTTATAGCTCCCTTAATTCGCTGACAGATAGTGCTTAGCTCTGCCTTTTGTCGTTGCAGAGTTTTAAATTCCTAAAGTTGTGGTATTCTTTTTGAATCACCTTGTATTTCTATGTCGACCCAACGGCGTCGTCAACGATGACTGCAGCGGGCAGCAGATAATCGAGACTGGAAAATGAATCAATGAAAACGAGTCCGTTAGTTGGATGAAACACGTTTCTTGTTACACCAGATCGAGGATTGTATTGAGATATTCCGCGATCCAGGCGAATGGCTGCTGGAAACATGCAGCCAGCTATGGATGAATCCTTTTCAGGGAAGTATTGTGCTAAGGGGACATTCATTTCTCCTTTCAAAGAACTTGTGGTAGTAATCTAAGGCACCAGTCGCCTTATGTAGATTGTTCATTAATTGCAACGTCTGCTTTTTCTGGCATAATACTCTTAAATGTTGATTATTGTCGTCATACAGTTGATGTCATTAAGAAACAAAATTTTGTACAAGTTCATTTCTAGAGCACATTAATACGGAGATAGTAATAACGATACCGGACGACGATTTTCTCTGAACTCAGGTTCACAGTTTGCGACGGTACAGTGTTTGTGGGGTAAGTGTTAAAACCCTATGTTGATAGTGTTTGCACGTGTGTATTCCTTAACCTGCCTAGATCAGAGGAAAGAGGTCTGCTTTGTACTGCTGAAACACAGATGACCACCATGTATACCCCACTATTGCGCCCCCATGTGCAGTGAACACACTCCACACTCAGCATACAGCGTGTCAGAAACATCAGAAGGAACTAATAATAACGTAAGAGTCTCCACAGGCTTACCAACCGAGAATGAACAAATTTAAGTCGTGATAAGACAATAGAATTGGGTCAATGTTTCAGAAGCACTGTTTGTACGAGCGGCGTTCAATAACTAATACAACACTTTTTTTACTTGGCCAGTTTCGGTTGAAAGAAATCCGGAATTGTTCGGGGATACTGTGGAATATTTCCGCATCGGCCCCTATCATGAAATTGCGATAGATGGTGCCGCTATACGTAGTCTTAAAACGGCGGAGATTCCTTCCTACAAGAAAGCTGCCACTGGGTTTCTTTTGGCGGAAAACCTTAGCATCGCGCATGCTCATAGGCGCACGCTGAATGCGTGCGGAGACCTGGCAGTGTACGAAAGCACGCTGAGGCGCCAGTCATCATCGCAACAAGGTCGCGCAAATCAGTCCGATCTGCAGCTTACCTTCCGGCTGCACACAGCTCTAATTCGAGGTGATCGACGGATCACATACGAACTTCATGACAATTCGAGGCCTCACAAAAGTCTGTGTACCCTAGAGGAGCTCACAAAACTTAATTGGACTGTACTTCATCATCCACCCTACAGCCTAGATCTCGCACCTTCTGACTTCCATCTGTTTGGCCCAGTGAAATATGCACTCCGTGGAAAACAGCACGTGGATGATGCGGAGGTTACCGATGCAGCAAGGTGTTGGCTCCGACGTAAGGCCGTCGTATTGTGATGTTACAAAATAAAAGTGATGGAAAGTTGGAAATTGAGATTTAGCTTACTGTTTTATCAATCACAATTGGCGTAAGCATCATGGATTGACCATTGTCATAAAATATTGCATTATGAGATGTGAATAGTTTTTACTTGCAGTTTCGCGTGGCTTGAGGCAGTCAAAACTAGCGTGCTATTGATTAAGAAATTGCGTTATCGTCTTTCTAATTACTTCATGATCGTAGATACGATCGTACCCGGTTGTGAAGTTATAGTTATGACAAAACAATTTCCTAAGGGACCAGAAAGTTCTTAAGGGCGCAAAAACAACTGTAACATCACACAAAAGGGAAATTCAATATTAAAGCTGATGCAAGAAGACGATAAAACAGTTTTCTTTTTATCAATGGAACACGCACATTGGACTGCTGATCTTGGTGTCTGTAATATTAGCAAAATGCATAATTAAAATGAAAATAATACTGAGAAGATAATAGGAATGAGCACTGCTAAATGATTCAGTATTCCCAGAACAAATATTTATTATAACTAAAACATATATCGTACCTTAAGCTTAGTACTACAATGACGGTAGATTTTTATGTCCGTTTCATGTCCATTGAGCGCTCTTTTATATAGCCATTGTCTACTTTGAGTCGCTCGTGCGTCGTCACGGTAAGTTATAACAGTTCTTTACACTTCACTCAAACTTAGACATAACACGTTTTTTATACATTTAGTAAAGATTCGATCAGACTGCCACAAATCTGCGTCCGTCTTACTTGAGAAAAACAGTACAAGTCTTTAGCGCTCAAGGCTTCATTTGTTCTCCAGCGAACAAAATAGTGAAGGATCGCATATCTATCAGTATTTTTCTGTTTATATTGCCGCCCAAAGACGACGAATTACATCATTTAGAAAATTCCACCGTCGCCATGCGACGCCTCATTATACATTAATCATTATTTACAAACAAGTACCCGCCTTCTGGCTGAAAGTATTAACTACTCGTATTTGCTGTCTTAATGAAGTCAAAAATAGCGAATAACACAGTATTGAACACAGATTATGTTCGAAATCAGGGCCTTATAGCAAAAAGGAGAGGAACAATATGGTGTATTGAAATCCTGAATAAAATCAATCTCCTTTCAGAGAAAAACGTGTTGCATTACTTATTGGACGCCATTCGTATCTTACGCCGAAACGAATAGGCTATGAATTGTTTTTGAAAAGCGAAACCCAACTTCAATGGAGAAAGATAATTAACACAAAGGATCTCACCAATGTTGTACACTACTATAATCAAACCTATGCACCACCTTGTTAGTACCGAGAAAGGCGTTGTTCTGGCGAAAGGCAAGCGCCGGCAGACCTGTCGGGAACGTTAGAGCAGAGAGGCCTGTGAAGAAGACGACAGCCAATAGCACGATGATCGGGTCCCCTCTAGGACGACAACGCGATAGCAGTGGCCTCTAGGCGCAGAGAATGTAAATGCCCCTCCCGACAGTTCTACAAAAGCGTCAAGACCAGCGACCTAGAAAGAAGCATCCCCTGTATTACAGCACCTGTATTCGGACCTTTATACTGAAGGACATTGATTACATTACACGTCGCCCTTTGCTTGTGACACATCTATGTATTTCTCAAAGTTAAGTATTGCCATTTATTTTCTGTAATAAAACTCTTTGATACGATTTGCTTCAGTTGTTGTCTAGCTATCCGAGAAGCAAGTTTCCTAGGCACCCCATCTTTGACAACTAGGCAGGATACAACAGACGTACACAGGATGAAGTGCCGTATCATTCGGTGCTGTTCCTGAAGCCACTCTGTGGCAATTCTGGACTTGTGGGGAGTCACATTGTCCCGTTAGAATGGCCCGAGTCCGTCGATATGCACAATGGACATGAATTGGTGCAAGCGATCAGGCAGGGTGCTTACGCACGTGTCACTTGTTAGAGCCGTATCTAGACGTATCAGACGTCCCATATCGTTTCAACTGCATGCGCCCACACTATTACAGAGCCTTCACCAGCTTGAACAGTCCCCTGCTGAGATGGAGGGTCCATAGATTCATGAGGATGTCTGCGTACCAGTACACTTCCATCCGATCGATACAATTTGAAACGAGACTCGTCCGACCAGGCAACATGTTTCCAGTCATCAACAGTCCAATTTCGGTGTTGATGGGCCCAGGCGAGGCGTACAGGTTTGTGTCATGAAGTTACCGAGGGTACACTAGTGGGCCTTCGGCTCCGAAAACCCATATGGATGATGAAACTTCCTGGAAGATTAAAACTGTGTGCCCGACCAAGACTCGAACTCGGGACCTTTGCCTTTCGCGGGCAAGTGCTCTACCATCTGAGCTACCGAAGCACGACTCACGCCCGGTACTCACAGCTTTACTTTTGCCAGTATCTCGTCTCCAACCTTCCAAACTTTACAGAAGCTCTCCTGCGAACCTTGCTGAACTAGCACTCCTGAAAGAAAGGATATAGCGGAGACATGGCTTAGAGATACTGGCAGAAGTAAAGCTGTGAGTACCGGGCGTCAGTCATGCTTCGGTAGCTCAGATGGTAGAGCACTTGCCCGCGAAAGGCAAAGGTCCCGAGTTCGAGTCTCGGTCGGGCACACAGTTTTAATGTGCTAGGAAGTTTCATATCAGCGCACACTCCGCTGCAGAGTGAAAATCTCATTCTGGAAACATCCCCCAGGCTTGGCTAAACCATGTCTCCGCTATATCCTTTCTTTCAGGAGTGCTAGTTCAGCAAGGTTCGCAGGAGAGCTTCTGTAAAGTTTGGAATGTAGGAGACGAGATACTGCCAGAAGTAAAGCTGTGAGTACGGGGCGTGAGTCGTGCTTCGGTAGCTCAGATGGTAGAGCACTTGCCCGCGAAAGGCAAAGGACCCGAGTTCGAGTCTCGGTCGGGCACACAGTTTTAATCTGCCAGGAAGTTTCATATCAGCGCACACTCCGCTGCAGAGTGAAAATCTCATTCTGGCATATGGATGATGTTTCGTTGAATGGATCGCACGCTGATGTTGAAGATCCAGTATTGAAATCCGCTGCAGTTTTTGGAAGGGTTGCACTTCTGTCACATTGCACGATTCTCTTTTGTCATCTTTGGTCCGATTCTTGCAGGTTCTTTTTCGGGGCGCAGCGATGTCGGAGATTTGATGTTTTACCGGATTCCTGGTATTCACGGGAGACTCGTGAAATGATCGTACGGGAAGATCCCCACTTCATCGCTACATCCTAGATTCTTTGTCCTATTGCTCGTGCGCCGACTATAACATCACGTTCAAATGGTTCAAATAGCTGCTGTGGTCATCAGTCCCCTAGAACTTAGAACTACTTAAATCTAACTAACCTAAGGACATCACACACATCCATGCCCGAGGCAGGATTCGAACCTGTGACCGTAGCGGTCGCGCGAATCCAGACTGTAGCGCCTGGAACCGCTCGGCCACCCCGGCCGGCCAAAACGTTCAAATTTACTTAAATCTTGATAAACTGTCATTGTAGCGGCAGTAACGAATGTAACAACCTCCGCCAGACACTTGTCTTATATAGGCGTTGCCGACATTGTAAAGTAATGTACTCGCATCTCTTATTTTGAACATAACAACCAGTTTTTACTTATAGTGCATTAATAAAGAAGGAAGAGCGTGTATGGATCTTCTTCTTCTTACTGTTATACGTATATCATTATTACAAAGAGGGTGCCTGGAGTGTAATCCCAAACAGCTACGGAATAATTAAAAGACGTTTATACTATTATAGCGTAATATGGGATGAGGAAGCGTGCTTTGAACATGAACAGGATCAAATCATGTTATTCACGTTACGTTCACGTCCTACTGCGTTTGTGTGAAGTATCAGAGTGACCACAAATTAATCAACCTAATAAAGTCATCTGTGTTGATTGTACGTGAAACGGATAACTTTAAGATTAACACGCAAGCTCAATGGTCCATAGTAACGCAAGAAATGACACAGTATGTGTTAAGAGAAATTGGCTTCATTTCGTATCTGCAAAATTCAAAACAACGCTGGAGCAGATCCTATATATAGGAAAGGATAGCGTTTTGATTAATTAATGAAAGAAGAGGTCAGTAATTAAATAAAATCGTATTTTATTTACTCTTAAAACACAAAGTGGACTATTCCAATGGAAAGGCGAAAATGTCTTCTGCATATAAAAGCACTGTTACCAAAGTTAATAAAGCAGTTCCAATAAAACGGTCCCTTTATGCATTTAATAAAATGGGATTATGGGCACAGGATGCAGTTAAAGAAATCTTTAGCCTCACGTAACTGGCGGACGTGGTGGATTGTATCCAAGCAAAGACTGCAGGAATGTTTTGCAGAAACTCTCAGAAATAGATAAGCTAGGGTACTAAGGGTGGTTACTAAGGGTGCTACTCTATCGTAATCAAACCAAGCGGAAGATAAATAGGAAGAACACATGTTACTTGGCAGATTCCACAGTAACAACAGGAGGTCATTAATGTCTGTAAACAAAAAATGAGGAAATTTTTCACACGTGTTGGTATTCATTGTGCCCTCAACCCACGCATTACATTCCGGATTCTAGACCATGACATTACTCGCTAGATACAAAAGAACTGACTCGTGGTATGGTCTTTTCGCCATATGCTCAACACTGAAGTGGAATCCCGTACGTTACATAAAATACTCACTCAGGGTGCAAAATAACTGAACTCGATCGCTGAAGGCGCTAATCTTTTCACATTATTAGTACAGAATTCACTTAGAATGACTGTCATACTATGTGACATGACCGCAAAGGACCAAGATCAAAATATTGCTTCTTCTTCTTCTTCTTCTTCTTCTGTAGTGGTCAATCCAAGGATTGGTTTGCAACAGCTACAATGGCAGCTTGTCTCCATTCTGTGCGTCTTTCAGCTTTTCTCTTCATTTCTTTATAGGTGTTACATCCCACATCTTTCACGATTTGATCCATGTAGCTCAGTCGTGGTCTTCCTCTTGGTCTTTTTCCCTCGACATATCCCTCTATGATTGTGTTCAGGAGTCTTAATAGATATCCTGTAAATTGCACTCTTCTTGTAACAATGAAACTCCAGAAGCTTCTCTTCTCACCTGCTCCTTCCAGAACCACTTCGTTTGTGACCTTGTCGATACATTTTATTTTGAGCATGCGTCTATAGCACCACATTTCAAAAGAATTTAGCTTCTGGTCTTCCTCTGTCCCGAGAGTCCATGTTTCACACCCATAGCATGCCAGATATTGCTTAACGTGGTAAAAGTCACACAAATTCCGAAAGAAAAATCTCCAAATGTTTCGTGAATAAACACGCCATTAAATCAGGAATGTAGCAACATATGTGAGACCAAAGTCAATAATCTGTAGGCGCACGTGGTTATTTCTCATCACGAACAAAGGCTTTCACGTTACACTGCACCTCCGCATGTGAAAACTAAATACAACAACCACGAAATATAGTTGAAAAAATACACTAAAATACACTTCTGATAGAACCAAACTGAAACCTGATACATGTCGGAATGAATCAAACCCTTATCTAACCCCAAAGCGTACCAGTTGACTCGGAAGAGTCGATCATATACTCATATGTTCCAGAAGCAAAGAATCTGACCGTTCGCGAATTTCGGCTGTCCGCATCTTCCTCGGTGAGTGGACAGGTACGTAGTACCATTGTGCAGTGCTGACCACAGCTCAGTGGCCCCAAAAGGAAATCACCATGTCTCTGCCTTGCCCTGTGTTCATTGTTAATCTTAGCTACCAGAATATTGCTAGGTTGGTAAAGCTCAGCTGTGTAGTGATCAGCTCTCTGGTTAACCGTGGAATTTTTAAATAGTTTCATCCATGCATTTAGTCACTTAGATGATTGCGCAGGAAGGGATGTGGATCAAATAGTTAGCATTACCTATGAAACAAACATAATTTCCCGCCCATCCTTTCACAACAAGCTCGTCACAACAGTAAAACAGAGTTCGTAGGGGAAGGTCGGGCAAAGTACCCATCTGGTAAGAGTTCGCAGTGGCATTTTCTCTACGTTGGCAATACTGACAGACAACAAAAAACTGCATTCAGTTGTTGCTTCTCTAGCGACGCCATCGCATGTTACTTTGAACAACTCCGCTATATTGGTTATAGCAGGTAAATATAAATTTTTCAAATTATTTAATCTACAAGTTGTAGATCGCAAGCAATAAGCGCTGTCATGCAATAAAAATTTCTGTGCTGCACTTCCAGTCAGTGTCTATCCTGCTTCCAAGATACTTAAAATTTTGCACCTGTTCTAGTATTTCTCCATTCCGCATGATTTTTATTTCTTTATTTCCTTCTAGTACCAATACTTTTGTACTGTTTGTGTTAATTTTCATTCCATAATTTTTGTCCCTTAGTTTCAATGGTGTAAACCAAATCCTGTAATTCTTTTTCCCCTGTGGATAGAAGGACCATGTCATCAGCAAATCTCAAACACCCTAATCTTTGTTCTCCAATTTCTACTCCTTTGTCATCTAATGAGCGTTGGTCAATCATACTTTCCAAGTAGATAAAGAGTAGGTGATAAGCAGCATCCTTGTCTTACTCCTTTTCCTAGTCCGATCCAGTTTGTGCTTACTCCTCTCACTTTAAATGAGGCTTTTTGATTAAGATGTAATGAGTTTACACGTCTTCTGGATTTCCAGTCCACTTGACCTGTGTGTGGTATAAATCATCGAAACTGCGCCACTTGTAGAACCAAACACCTCGGCTGCCTTGGTTCCGCAAGCACCCACCATACGATCACCAACAATTTGCCAACGTCCGATTTCTCTTCGCTCTGACATAACTCGGACCACGACTGACACTTGCGACAGATTGAGGACATTGCACAAGTCACGTTTGTGGTCAAATACAACAGTGCAACCTGCAGGTTTGGCTATCATCTGCATTCATGTTCATGCATTTGTCCTGGACCCACATCTGTAGACTCAGAGCCACAGCTGGTTTGATTGCACAAGTGACGTTTGTGGTGATACAACAGGGCAACCTTCAGGTTTGGCTACCATCTGCATTTATGTTCGAGCATGCATTTTTCGTTGTATTTCCATATTTTTGTCCCACCCCTGTAGACGCGAAGCCACAGCTGGTTTGATCGCTTCAATGCATCACAGCTTCCGCCACAGAGGAGAGTAAAACTTATTTCGTACCTTTTTTTGTATTTAGGAACTTCCTCTGCCACTATATATTGTTTTCGTTACCTTCCAAAAGGCCACGTGGGTCTGAGGCGCCTTGTCCCGGTTCTCGCGGCTCCTCCCGTAGGAGGTTCGAGTCCTCCCTCGGTCATGGGCGCGTGTGTCGTCCTTAGGGTAAGTTAGTTTAAGTTAGATCAAGTAGTGTGTAAGACTAGGGACCGATGACCTCAGCAGTTTGGTGCCATAGTACCTTACCACAAATTTCCAAAAATTTCCTTCCAAACAGAATGACTTCGCAAATTATAAACGTGGTTTTTCTTCTGAAAACCATGCAGCTTTCGTCCGAATGAGTAGTTCAACATTCCATTGTTTTCACACTTGATGAGTGCCAGACATTGTAAAGTCACTGATTATATTATTTTACGCTATTTAACGCTGCGTAAAGTTGCACCACCTGTTCGACATTGGAGTTCTTATGGATCCAGTTTATATGGATTCATTTGGTCTTTGTCTTGAAAACATGGATACTGCATTAGATATTCATGCTATTAGTGTATTCGCATTATATTTGCAGTGCCTGTTCTAAATATTTTGAGGAGGAGATGAGCTGGTGAAATGAATTTTTACATGGAATGGATGCTCTTTTAAAGCAAGCGTAGGATTGTTTCAGAATAGAAAAGAAAGGTTCAAATGGCTCTAAGCACTATGGGACTTAACATCTGAGGTCATCAGTCCCCTAAACGTAACTAACCCGTCATCACACACATCCATGCCCGAGGAAGGATTCGAACCTGCGACCGTAGCAGCAGCGTGGTGCCGGACTGAAGTGCCTAGAACCGCTCAACCACAACGGCCGGCTCAGAATAGCAAATCGTAGCTGAGCAATATAGGTAGCTTTGCCAATCTGTTGATGGATGGGACCTCATCTTTCTCCATGTGTCCTGGTACACTGACGATTTGTAGTCAATGAATAACAAATCATTTTGTGATATCACTTTGTCTAGAAGCTGTGACTGAACTATTGAACATCGGTCTCTCGGTGACTATTGTTTATTATAAAGTCATAAAGTTTTTGAAGCATATTAAATCATTGTATGCCTTGCGTTTTCATTTAATTAGCGATATCAAAAATCGAGTTCATTTCGAGACGTTTCTGAGCATCAACTTCTTGCGATATAGGCCCACAGTTTCCACAAATTATTAAGATGGCATCATGTTCGCTTTTAGCTGTAACAGTTTTATTCTTTTAGGATTGTTCAGAAAGCAGTAACTATGACTTCTCCTGTGCTTATCAATTTGTAAGTAGGCTGTTCAGGTTTTTATGTTGGTAACGCCACGTAGCGCTCTACATGAAAATCACTGACTGTGCCTTGTAAAGTCTGTGGCTGGTTTGCATTGTTGGAATATTTGCTACTGTAGTGTCGGGCAATTGGATGTGAACAGCGCGTAGGGTTGCGCAGTTGGAGGTGAGCCGCCAGCAGCGGTGGATGTGGGGAGAAAGGTGGCAGAATTTTGAGAGCGGACGATCTGGACCTGTGTCCATCAGAAAGAGTAAATTTGTAATATTGGATATCATAAACTGATATATATATATATATATATATATATATATATATATATATATATATATATATATATATATATGATGCCTTCTGAATATTATTAAGGTGAATACATTGTTTGTTCTCTATCAAAGTCTTTCATTTGCTAACTATGCCTATCAGTAGTTAGTGCCTTCAGTAGTTAGAATCTTTTATTCAGCTGGCAGTATTGGCGCTCGGTGTATTGCAGTAGTTCGGTAACGAAGATTTTTGTGAGGTAAGTGATTCATGAAAGGTATAGATTATTGTTAGTCAGGGCCATTCTTTTGTAGGGATTTCTGTTGTTTAATGGACTTTTACCGCGGAATAAAACTGTTACAGTAAACGTCAACGTGACATTATTTTTAAAAAATATTGTCGGATGTGTTACTGGAGGTACAACTGAAGTTTTCCTTTGCTCGTCCAATACTTCCATGGGTGTCCGCCTGTACCCTACGTTTCAGCCGCCAGTTGCTGGTGCAAGTGCTGCAGTTACAACGACTGCAGGTGAATCGAGTAGCGAGAGCAGACAAAAAACGACGTGGGATGTGTTTGTCTGGACTTTCAGATTACGTTCTCGTAATGCACTACGCTCGTGGTTCAAGGTACTAACTTTTATGAGACTCAGTAACTTCTTCATGGTCGTTTGCAGATCGGTTCTCTTACACCTACAAAGTTAAATTTATGAGTTGCGTTCTCCTTCATTCTGCTAGATGGTTCACATAGCAGTAACTTTTATTTCTATTGGACTCGGATTTTTGTGTGTACGGTTCTTCTTGGTTCAAATGGTTCAAATGGCTCTGAGCACTGTGGGACTTAACATCTATGGTCATCAGTCCCCTAGAACTTAGAACTACTTAAACCTAATTAACCTAAGGACATCACACAACACCCAGTCATCACCAGGCAGAGAAAATCCCTGACCCCGCCGGGCTCTTCTTGTTCAGTGGTCTTGAGAGCAGGCTCATCGTAGCAGTCAGACTTCTAATATTGCAGTGCATAACGTTTATGTTGACAAAAGTTTAAAGTCAAATTCCTTTCATGTCTGCATCCAGAATTACATCTGCATCATTACTACACAATTCAAGATTAAGTGCCTGGCAGAGGGTTCATCGATTTGCGTTCAAGCTATATTTCTACCGTTCTATTCTCGAACGGCGCACGGCAAAAACGCGCACTTAAATCTTCGTGTGAGAAGGTCTTATTTCTCGTATTTTATCATAATGATCATTTCTCCCTACATAAGTGGGTGCCAACAGAATATTTTCCTAATCGGATGAGGAGTTGGTTATAGAATTTTCACGAGATCCTGCCGCAAAGAGGAACGCCTTTGTTTTAATAATTGCCAGTTTGCTACCACAATTGACGTATGATCTCCGTGGCACTCTTTCTCCTACTTTGCGATAGTAGAAAACGAGCTGCCCTTCATTGAATTTCCTCGATGTCCTCCGTCTGTCCCACCTGATGCGGATCCTACATCGCACAGCAGTAGTCCAGAAGAGGGCGGGTAAGTAGTGTCTTTAGTAGACCTGTTGTACCCTCTTAAAGTGTTCTGCCAATAAATTGCAGTCTTCGGTTTGCTTTTCTCGTAATGTGTTCTGTGTGATCGTTATAATTTAAATTATCTGTAATTGTAATCCGGAAGTATTTAGTTGACTTTCCAGCCTTGAGATTTGTGAGATTTATCGAGTAACCGAAATTTATCAGATTTCTTTTAGCACTCATGTGAATGACTTCACACTTTTCACTATTTAGACTCAATTTACACTTTTGACACCATACAGATATCTTGCCAGAATCATTTTGGAATTGGCTTCGATCATCTGATGACTTTACAAGGCGGTGAATGGCGTCATTATCTCCACACAATCTAAGAGAGTAGCTCAGATTGTCTCCTGCGTCGTTTATACAGATCAGGAACAACAGAGCGCCTTTAACACTTCCTAACCGGCCGTTGCGGCCGAGCAGTTCTAGGCGCTTCAGTCTGGAACCGCTCGACCGCTACGGTCGCAGGTTCGAATCCTGCCTCGGGCATGGATGTGTGTGATGTCCGTAGGTTAGTTAGGTTTAAGTAGTTCTAAGTTCTAGGGGACTGATGACCTCAGATGTTAAGTCCCATAGTGCTATAGTGCTCAGAGCTATTTGAACCATTTTTGAACACTTCCTTGGGGAACGCCAGATATTACTCTTGGTTAACTCGATGACTTTACGTCACTTACTATGAACTGTGACCTTTCTGACAGGAAATCAAGAATACAATTACAGAACTGAGGCGGGACTCCATATGTACTCAATTTGATTAGAAGGCGCTCGTGGGTAACGGTCCGAAAGCCTTCTGAAAATCTACAAATGCAGAACCAATTTGACAGCCCCTATCTACAGCACACATTGTTTCGTGAGAAGAAAGAGCCAGTTGTGTTTCACAAGAACGGCATTTTCTCAGTCTGTGCTATGTCAATAAATCATTTTCTTCGATGTAATTCATGTTTGGGTTAAATAAAGATTATACAAGCGACGAAAACACCAAGGTATTTACGATTTCATTAAAAAAAATATAGCTACTTGGCGGATTTCCTTTCCCTGCAAAGACTGTGTGGAATGCTATCTAGAAAGCGTGGGACGCACGAAATCAGATTTAACTACCTCTTCTTCTCTGCAAAATATTAGAACAACTGTAAAAAAAGCACTCCGTCTTCAGGCCACGAGTGGCCTACCGGGATCATTCGACCGCCGTGTCATCCTCAAGGGAGGATGTGGTTATGATGGTGTTCTTGACCGAAGCCGCTACTAGTCTGTCGAGTAGCTCCTCAATTGGCATCACGAGGCTGAGTGCACCCGGAAGAAATGGCAACAGCGTATGGCGGACTGGATGGTCACCCATCCAAGTGCCGACCACGCCCGACAGCGCTTAACTTCGGTGATCTCACGGGAACCGGTGTATCCACTGCGGCAAAGCCATTGCCATTAGAACAACTATTGGAAACGTAATGCAAATACACCATTGGTACAAGTATGTAATGAATTAATGATAAAGACCAGTTAGTAGCCTTAGCAGACAATAAACATGATTCTAACTCCGACGAGATGGAAACACAAAAGGAATACATATTTCAGTATACTGGTGGAATGGTTCACTGCTCGCAATGTCTTCGATCCTCTCTTAACTAGCGTTGCAGGAAGTTCCTGTGTAGAAGACATATAGACGACGACTGCTCTGAACCTGAATCCTAGAAGTCACACCTCTCTGAGTAGTTGGCGGCAGCAACATTCTGGAGCTTCCTGTAACTGTGTAGTTCCAACGGTTCCTGCGAAGACGCGCCGGCCCGCGTCGGTGCAGACAGAGCCTCGCTGCGCTGCCGCTGCCACCGCCGACGATATTCATAAACTGCTCCCCCTCTTCTCCATTGTTCCGCAAGAGCGGCTCCTCTATACAGGCTGCATCAATAACGGGGAACGACCTCCTCCTCGACCCATCGGATTCTGAAACGTTCTCTCAGAGGCAGACACCGACACTCGGCCTGGAGAAAGATATTAAATATCGGAAACAAATGTAGCGTTTCTTCTTTTTTCCGCGACGTCTCTCAGACAAGGAAGAGTAGTGGAATGTTTTTCATTGATTTATGACAGTCTCATTGTCGGCGCGTATCCAAACACAGCTGAAGCTATCGTTGTGATATTATCCTCTGTGATTCGCCCTGGTGTTACAAAATCGTTTAGACGCCTGTTCCATTACTTGACAGCCAGTCATATAAATAACGAATTCTTACTAGGAGTACGATTTTTGGGGACACTGCCTTCATATTTTCTGTAAATTACAAGTTAGACATTAATTTCCCCAGTTCAATTCACCTTTTTTACAGAAGGTCAATTTCTGGCTCTGATGCTTCACATACTTCAAAATTTGTATGTACTTTGAAAATGCTCCGTTTTCCTTCAGAGTTATTTTCAACAGGTTTTGATTTATTTCGTCTCGAATTTATTTAACGTTATTTCGATGTATTCGGAATTTTTGCATTCGAACAATTTATTTCAACTACACGAGTCAATTCGGAACTGCCTTGATGCTTTGTTTAAATTATAGAGGGTCAATTTTTCTACTGGATATCTTATGTAAGTTGTGGACTGGTTTTCAGCGCTGAAACAATTCTATGCTTGAAAGTGCGTGCGAATCGTTCTGCTTCTCCGTTGGACTGGGGATGAACTTGTTAGATGATGAATGCCATTTCGTTCATAAGATAGTAGTCACGTGAAGTGAACTGTAGCCCGTTGTCTAACACAAGTACTTCTGGCAACCTTCGATGCAAAATAATAATCACAACCCGTGAATGGTGCTACGTGATGTGGTAGATTTCATAGGCAACGCAACGGAAGCTTGCCAAACGAGTGATTGAGTCTTAGGGCAAGCTGAGAAAGACGGTGGGGAAGCGGTTTGATTCTCCAAGCATGTGCGACATTGTGATGTAATCTGTTCAATGTGGGCGTCCATGTCTTTCCAAGTACAGTGCCATCGCGCTAATTGTTTAGTGCGAACAATCCCGAATTTCCTAGATGCAGCAATCGCAACACATCCTTTTGCAACACTGCGAGAATAATCACACGTCATTGTCCACTGTAATTTTGAACTAGAATCACACCTGTTGAATTGAAAGGTTACGCCGACGAGCAAAATATCGGAGCACAATTGAGTTCTCGATACTGTTCAATGAGGGAGGCCATGAAGTGCGAATGTAATGCAACAAAATCTTGACATTTGGGTCTGCTTCCGTGGCTTATGATATTTTTCTGTTGTTCATCGGAATAGTTTCCAACAATTCAGAGACCTGCGCGTCGATCTGACCACAAGATGCGGCTGATGCATCAGAATCAGCATTGGAGCGCGCACGGAGGCTTTCCGGCAGTCGTTCTTCCCGCGAACCATACGCGACTGGAACAGGAAAGGGAGGTAATGACAGTGGCACGTAAAGTGCCCTCCGCCACACACCGCTGGGTGGCTTGCGGAGTATAAATGTAGTAGATGTAGAATCTGGGCCAATCGGAAGGCGAGAGAGGGCGTCTGCATCGCCATGCTTTGCCGTAGATCTGTACACAATTTAATGCTGATATTGCGAAAGCTTCCCTTTCATGTCCGTCGACTCTTATAACTGCCATCTGCTTTCTGTACAAATTGTAAATAGCCTTTCGTTCCCTGTATTTTACCCCTGCCACCTTCAGAATTTGAAAGAGAGTATTCCAGTCGACATTGTCAATAGCTTTCACTAAGTCTACAAATGCTAGAAACGTAGGTTTGCCTTTCCTCAATCTAGCTTCTAAGATAACTCGTAGGGTCAGTATTGCCTCTCTCTGAACAAGAAGAGAATATAAGCTTTCGAAATGTGGTGCTACAGAAGAATGCTGAAGATTAGATGGGTAGATCATATAACTAATGAGGAGGTATCGAATAGGATTGGGAAGAAGAGAAGTTTGTGGCACAACTTAACTAGAAGAAGGGATTGGTTGGCAGGACATGTTCTGAGGCATCAATGGATCACCAATTTAGTATTAGAGGGCTGCGTGGAGGGTAAAAATCGTAGAGGGGGACCAAGAGATGAATACACTAAACAGATACAGAAGGACGTAGGTTGCAGTAGGTACTGGGAGATGAAGAAGCTTGCACAGGATAGAGTAGCATGGAGAGCTACATCAAACCAGTCTCAGGACTGAAGACCACAACAACAACAACACTGTGAAAGCGACAAAGCCCAGTGTTGCAATTTTTTAGCAGTGCGTGAATGAACCGCCTTCGACTGATGAAAAAGAACTAGTGACCATTCAAATAGTGATGGGAATTTGTCACACCATACACAATAGTGAGAGCCTCTGTTTCTATTTGAGAATAATTACACTGAGTTTGAGTTAACGACTTTGAAGCAAAAGCAATCGGTCTGTCTTGTGCATCAATTCTGTTCGAAAGCACTGCGCGATTCCGTAAGAAGAAGCGTCAAACTGCGAAACTACTGGCTTGGCAGGATCAACAGGCACTAAACATCTGTGACAAAGCAAAACATTTTTGAGTTTCTGAAATGGCTCTTGACATCCTTTAGTACACACAAAAGGTACATTTCTGCGACGCAAGCGATGCAATGGAGCCGCGATCCGAGCGGCATTCGGTATGAACCGAATGTAGTAACTTATGTCATCTTGCCCAGTATTGACTGCAGTTCACATTGCGAGGAACAGCACGTCACGTATTGCGACCAAATGAGATTGGAGGGTGTGCAGACCATGACTGTTTATAACATGACCTACGTACTGTAGTTCAGTGTGAAAAAAGTCACACTTTACGAGACTACACTTGAGTCTTGCTTCTGACAACACTCGAAAAAGAGTATGCAAATTGGCAATGTGTTGCTCTGGTTGTAAGGCGTAGGGATTTTGGACACCTTGCATGCCGGGTGTCTCAGTTTTATGTGTCGTTGACAGTGTTGCAAGACATTGGTTTCGCAACATGGGATGGGTTTTTGTGTATATACACTACTGGCCATTAAAATTGCTACACCACGAAGATGACGTGCTACAGACGCGAAATTTAACCGACAGGAAGAAGACTCTGTGATACGCAAATGATTAGCTTTTCTGGGCATTCACATAAGGTTGGCGCCGGTGGCGTCACCTACAACGTGCTGACATGAGGAAAGTTTCCAACCGATTTCTCATACACAAACAGCAGTTGACCGGCGTTGCCTGGTGAAACGTTGTTGTGATTGAACCGTGGATTTATTTAAAAAAAATATTCTTAAGAATTTATTTTATTTACTAGCGAATCATCAAGAACATTAACACATTTAATCACACTATGTAAGCGTGGAAGTAGTTGCCAGGGAGTAACTGATGAAATCATAATCAAATTCCTTTTGACAAGTGGGAATTTTATTCAGTTTAGTGCATAAAAGCATTTTTTAAAAGAAACTGATTTAAAATTATAATCAGAAGGCACCCTCTAAATATCAAGTTACAGTTTATTCAGAGGGAGAAAGAAACAAATTTTTGACTGTATGAGCTTTCGGACTGAGGACCTTGGCGCTCCCTTTTGACACAGCCGTAGTTACGACCGCTCACAACAACCTCTGAAAGGCTACAGTGGTGCAAATCTGCAACACACCTGATTAAACTAAAAGTTTTAACAGTTCACACAACCTATGCACCCCGTAGGAGGGATGGAAATGGTACACAACGTTAAAATTAAAATATTGACCTTGCCAGCGAAGGAGTAACTTGACTTTAACTTCTAAGAATAGTCTTACGATAGAAGGGTGGCAACTTTATATACTAAAATGACCATTTAAAATAAAAGCCCATGAAATGCAATATTATATAAAATTATCCAAGGTTGGCCAAACAAGTTAACATGCTCTACAGTACACAGATACCGCCTCTCGAGATGATAGGTAAGATCAAAACATGTTTCAGGAATTAGGCCGTTACACTCCAAGCAATAAATTCGTTAACACACCGAATCCGACACACATGACAGAGGCAGCTCCCAACGACAATCTGACCGATTTCCAACCGTCAGATCCAGCTGCACAAACAACAGAGAATATCGGCCGATGTCGAGTAAACCAAGATACCTACACCTTCTAACTCGGCCTCACCAAGATCAAGGCATCAAACAACACTCAAGACAAGTTTAAAAGAATACAGAAAACACAAGTCACAACTGTCAAATCACTGCGGAAGATGGCTGCGGGTTCCAGACAACAACAGACACCACTTGTTATTACACGCGTGAACGGCTGAGGAAACAATAATTCACAAATAACGAACAAATCGTAACAGTCGAGATTTAAAAAGAAGTAATTACTCAACTTGAGGATCCTGCTTCGGAGGAAAGCGAAAAGTCGCTATCGCAGCAAGCGCCCCCAAATACAACAGCGCGTGCCCGCTGCCAAAAGCCCTGGCCTGGCTTCGAGCTGTGGAGACTGCGTCGCTGCTCAGTTCCAACGAACCAACAAGGTCCAACCATATCCCGACTCGGAAAATGGTGTTCATCCTGAGGATCCAAGACGTCGACGACTAAGACGGCCGGCCGAGCAAACGACCAACGGCAGCCCGCTTTCGCCGACAGCGTTCCCGACGAATACTAACACTATAGGGACACGTAGTCTAGGGGTAGCGTCATTGATTCATAATCAAAACGTCTTCGGTCCCGGGTTCGATTCCCGCCACTGCCTAAATTTTGATAAATAATCAGCATTGGCGGCCGAAGACTTCCGGCATAAGAAGTCAGCCTCATTCTGCCAACGGCCTTTTCAAAGAGGGCGGAGGAGCGGATAGAGGTTCAGGGCACTCTCTTGTCCTAGGGGTGGGAAATTGCTCCTAAAGGCGGAAGAATCACCAATGATCAACGAGATGAGGATGCAGAAGGCAATGGAAACCACTGCATTAAAGACACGTAACGTGTATCCACAGGACATGTGGCCTGTAATTGAAGAAGTGTCATAATGCTCTCTCTATTGGCAAAAGATTCCGGAATAGTCCCACATTCGGATCTCCGGGAGGGGACTGCCAAGGGGGAGGTTACCATGAGAAAAAGATTGAATAATCAACGAAAGGCTAACGTTCTACGAGTCGGGGCGTGGAATGTCAGAAGCTTGAACGTGGTAGGGAAACTAGAAAATCTGAAAAGGGAAATGCAAAAGCTCAATCTAGATATACTAGGGGTCAGTGAAGTGAAGTGGAAGGAAGACAAGGATTTCTGGTCAGATGAGTATCGGGTAACATCAACAGCAGCAGAAAATGGTATAACAGGTGTAGGATTCGTTATGAATAGGAAGGTAGGGCAGAGGGTGTGTTACTCTGAACAGTTCAGTGACCGGGTTGTTATAATCAGAATCGACAGCAGACCAACACCGACAACGATAGTTCAGGTATACATGCCGACGTCGCAAGCTGAACAGACAGAGATAGTGTATGAGGATATTGAAAGGTTAATGCAGTATGTAAAGGGGGACGAAAATCTAATAGTCATGGGCGACTGGAATGCAGTTGTAGGGGAATGAGTAGAAGAAAAGGTTACAGGAGAATATGGGCTTGGGACGAGGAATGAAAGAGGAGAAAGACTAATTGAGTTCTGTAAAAAGTTTCAGCTAGTAATAGCAAATACCCTGTTCAAGAATCACAGGAGGAGGAGGTATACTTGGAAAAGGCCCTGAGATACGGGAAGATTTCAATTAGATTACATCATGGTCAGACAGAGATTCCGAAATCAGATACTGGATTGTAAGGCGTACCCAGGAGCAGATATAGACTAAGATCACAATGTAGTAGTGATGAAGAGTAGGCTGAAGTTCAAGACATTAGTCGGGAAGAATCAATACGCAAAGAAGTGGGATACGGAAGTACTAAGGAATGACGAGATACGTTTGAAAGTCTCTACCGCTATATATACAGCAATAAGGAATAGCGCAGTAGGCAGTACAGTTGAAGATATATACAGCAATAAGGAATAGCGCAGTAGGCAGTACAGTTGAAGAGGAATGGACATCTCTAAAAAGGGCCATCACAGAAGTTGGGAAGGAAAACATAGGTACAAAGAAGGTAGCTGCGAAGAAACCATGGCTAACAGAAGAAATACTTCAGTTGATTGATGAAAGGAGGTAGTACAAACATGTTCCGGGAAAATTAGGAATACAGAAATACAAGTCGCTGAGGAATGACATAAATAGGAAGTGCAGGAAAGCTAAGACGAAATGGCTGCAGGAAAAATGTGAAGACATCGAAAAAGATATGATTGTCGGAAGGACAGACTCAGCATACAGGAAAGTCAAAACAACCTTTGGTGACATTAAAAGCAACGGTGGTAACATTAAGAGTGCAACGGGAATTCCACTGTTAAATGCAGAGGAGAGAGCAGATAGGTGGAAAGAATACATTGAAAGCCTCTATGAGGGTGAAGATTTGTCTGATGTGATAGAAGAAGAAACAGGAGTCGATTTAGAAGAGGTAGGGGATCCAGTATTAGAATCGGAATTTGAAAGAGCTTTGGAGGACTTACGGTCAAATAAGGCAGAAGGGATAGATAACATTCCATCAGAATTTCTAAAATCATTGGGGGAAGTGGCACCAAAATGACTATTCACGTTGGTGTGTAGGATATGAGTCTGGCGACATACCATCTGACTTTCGGAAAAGCATCATCCACACAATTCCGAAGACGGCAAGAGCTGACAAGTGCGAGAATCATCGCACAATCAACTTGACAGCTCATGCATGGAAGCTGCTTACAAGAATAATATACAGAAGAATGGAAAAGAAAATTGAGAATGCGCTATGTGACGATCAGTTTGGCTTTAGGAAAAGCAAAGGGACGAGAGAGGCAATTCTGACGTTACGGCTAATAATGGAAGCAAGGCTAAAGAAAAATCAACACACTTTCATAGAATTTGTCGACCTGGAAAAAGCGTTCGACAATATAAACTGGTGAAAAGCTGTTCGTGATTCTGAAAAAAGACCGAGCGAAGTGGCGCAGTGGTTAGACACTGGACTCGCATTCGGGAGGACGACGGTTCAATCCCGCGTCCGGCCATCCTGATTTAGGTTTACCGTGATTTCCCTAAATCGCTCCAGGCAAATGCCGGGATGGTTCCTTTTAAAGGGCACGGCCGACTTCCTTCCCCGTCCTTCCCTAATCCGATGAGACCGATGACTTCGCTGTCTGGTCTCCTTCCCCAAACAACCAACCAACCAATCTGAAAAAAGTAGGGGTAAGCTATAGGGAGAGACGGGTCATATACAATATGTACAACAACCAAGATGGAATAATAAGAGTGGACGATCAAGAACGAAGTGCTCGTATTAAGAAGGGTGTAAGACAAGGCTGCAGCCTTTCGCTCCTACTCTTCAATCTGTACATCGCGGAAGCAATGATGGAAATAAAAGAAAGGTTCAGGAGTGGAATTAAAATACAAGGTGAAAGGATATCAATGATACGATTCGCTGATGACATTGCTATCCTGAGTGAAAGTGAAGAAGAATTAAATGATCTGATGAACGGAATGAACAGTCTAATGAGTACACAGTATGGTTTGAGAGTAAATCGGAGAATGACGAAGGTAATGAGAAGTAGCAGAAATGAGAACAGCGAGAAACTTAACATCAGGATTGATGGTCACGAAGTCAATGAAGTTAAGGAATTCTGCTACCTAGGCAGTAAAATAACCAATGACGGACGGAGCAAGGAGGACATCAAAAGCAGGCTCGCTATGGCAAAAAAGGCATTTCTGGTCAAGAGAAGTCTACTAATATCAAATACCGGCCTTAATTTGAGGAAGAAATTTCTGAGGATGTACGTCTGGAGTACATCATTGTATGGTAGTGAAACATGGACTGTGGGAAAACCGGAACAGAAGAGAATCGAAGCATTTGAGATGTGGTGCTATAGACGAATGTTGAAAATTAGGTGGACTGATAAGGTAAGGAATGAGGAGGTTCTACGCAGAATCGGAGAGGAAAGGAATATGTGGAAAACACTGATAAGGAGAAGGGACAGGATGATAGGACATCTGCTAAGACATGAGGGAATGACTTCCATGGTACTAGAGGGAGCTGTAGAGGGCAAAAACTGTAGAGGAAGACAGAGATTGGAATACGTCAAGCAAATAATTGAGGACGTAGGTTGCAAGTGCTGCTCTGAGATGAAGAGGTTAGCACAGGAAAGGAATTCGTGGCGGGCCGCATCCAACCGGTCAGTAAACTGATGACCAAAAAAAAAAATTGCTGGCTACCAACTCTTCCCGACTGATCCTGGTGTCAGTGCTCGGCAGACCACACGTCGCCATCCGACGACCAGCCGACCGATCGATCAACGGCCTTCCGTCTGCGTATACCACGGTCCCGGCGCGTACTTACACCGTGCGGACCTGCCTGCGGCTGACTGCCAACTCTTCCAACAGTGTAGTAACGACGAACCCAACAGCGACTGAGACTTAGAGCCGACTGACTAACATGCGGGTGTCTGCCTTCTGACTAACTCTGTCGACTCGCTGCACCGACTCCCAGACTGACTAAGACGACCGGCCGACGAGCTCATAGCGCCCCCTAAATGCACGTGAACAGGCAACTATTCCCTTTTCCCACAAGAGGGAGACACCAAAGCTGTGATTGCCACAGCGGCGCCACCTCCAGAAACGGAGGGCGACTGCTTCACAATACGCGCTGCAGCGCGCTCTTCAAAACAGCAATTTTTTACAACAGCTTAGTGAAATACGTAACATCACGTTTCCGACTTTGATAAAGGTCAGATTGTAGCCTATCGCGATTGCGGTTTATCGCAGCTTGACATTGCTGCTCCCCGTTGGTCGAGATCCAATGACTGTTAGCAGAATATGGAATCGGTGGGTTCAGGAGGGTATTACGGAACACCGTGCGGGCTCCCACCGTCCTCGTAAGACTAACAGTCGAGATGACAGGCATCTTATCCGCATGGCTGTAATGGATCGTGCAGCCACGTCTCGGTCCCTGCATCAACAGACGGGGACGTTCGCAAGACAACAACCATCTGCACGATCAGATCGACGACGTTTGCAGCAGCATGGAATATCCGCTCGGAGACCATGGCTGCGGTTACCCCTGACGTTGCATCACAGACAGGAGCGCCTGCGATTGTGTACTCAACAACGAACCTGGGTGCAATTTTTCGGATGAATCCAGGTTCTGTTTACAGCATCATGATTGTCGAAATGGTTCAAATGGCTCTGAGCACTATGCGACTTAACTTCGGAGGTCATCAGTCGCCTAGAACTTAGAACTAATTAAACCTAACTAACCTAAGGACATCACACACATCCATGCCCGAGGCAGGATTCGAACCTGCGACCGTAGCGGTCACGCGGTTCCAGACTGAAGCGCCTTTAACTGCACGGCCACACCGGCCGGCATGATTGTCGTATCCGTGTTTGGCGACATCGCGGTGAACGCACATTGGAAGCGTGTATTCGTCATCACTATACTGGCGTAACACCTGGAGTGATGGTATGGGGTGCCATTGGTTACACGTCTCGCTCACCTCTTGTTCGCATTGACGGCACTTTGAACAGTGGACGTTACATTTCAGATGTTTTACGACCCGTGGCTCTACCCTTCATTCGATCCCTGCGAAACCCTACATTTCAGCAGGTTAATGCACGACCGCATGTTGCAGGTCCTGTACGGGCCTTTGTGGACACAGAAAATGTTCGACTGCTGCACTGGCCAGCACATTCTAAAGATCTCTCACCAACTGAAAACGTCTGGTCAGTGGTGGCTCAGCAACTGGCTCGTCACAACCCGCCAGTCACTACTCTTGATGAACTGTGATATTGTGTTGAAGCTGCATGGGCAGCTGTACCTGTACACGTCATCCAAGCTCTGTTTGACTCAATGCCCAGGCGTATCAAGGCCGTTATTACGGCCAGAGGTGGTTGTTCTGGGTACTGATTTCTATGCACCCAAATGAGTGAAAATGTAATCACATGTCAGTTCTAGTATAACATATTTGCCCAATGAATACCCGTTTATCATCTGCATTTCTTCTTGGTGTAGCAATTTTAGTGACCAGTAGTGTATTTCACTTGCTTGAGATTTAATACACGTGGCATCGAGAGTGACGAGAATAACTCCATTATGTAAGTTTGCATGTATAACTTAGGTAGAAACAGGGTGGAAGCTTCACTGGAAGGGGAGCCAGTGTTAGTTAGCCACGCTGTGACACAATGGCCTGCAGAGCCGCAGCCTAGTCAAGGTCAAGCGCAGGTGATGTGCGCGCCAGAGAGCTGCTGGAGGAACAGTATATCACGTGAGCGGCGCGTTAGGACGCAACTTACCACTCTTGTGGATGATGAGTGTTAATAAGAGGAGTACCTGGCTGTTCACTTGAAAACTAGCCAGTTATACGACACTGTACTTATTAAGCCATTTGCTGATTGGGCAGCCATGATTACTAGAAATGAAAGAGCGACTGCCATTGGCTGTTCCATCCAGTGTCCAGGGCAGGGAAGCTAGGCTGAGGAGACGCGCAAGTGCCCAGCGCGACAGGCAGTTTCCCTTGAGACGTCGTCGAGTGTAGTCAGAGTCCTCTGACATGAGGAGAGAAAAAGGAGATATATTGGTGTGAACACTTTGTCCACCCGGCTCCAAAATTCAGTCAAGACCTGGCTGAATTCTTCTCGTAAATCTCCTGAGCGGAGAACTAAGAGAGAAAACATAGTTAAGTTCTTGTGAGAACAGTGAGGGCATAGTAACATATGGCACGCCGGCCTTGCACGTGTGTTTAGCCATTAAAAGCAGACTACGGCGTGGTCAACGTATTTTGCTTCACGAAAACGTAGGGCAAGATTGCTGATATAGAATCTGCCAGGCCCAGTATAGTTAGATTTGCAGATCCCATGACACATGGCAGCACCCTAGCCGATGACACTGGGCAACGCAAGGTAAAGAAAGCACCACACCATTAATTGTAAATGTCGTGTCACAAGCCAGTTTTCACTCCAGTGATACGAAGCTCAATGTGGAAGACCTGTCCTCCTTGTAGTATTTCCCGAAATCAACGTATTTTCTTCGTGCGCTTGATGGCCATATTTGGTTATTGTGGGGAAAGAATAAAATTTGATAGAGCTGGTAACATTGTTCAGCTCGACAGTAGGGTAGTCTTCCACCAGATAATCTTTCTCTCAGTTAAAGTAGTTAACCATCCTGAATTTTGTGATATTATTGAGCTTTTATATTTTATGTTATTTGAGAAATTTAATACCAGGATCCCCTGGTCTGAACAGGCGATACCTCAGATTGCTATTGTGCATTGTAATGACACAACATGTACAAAAGTGATTCCAATAAATACCGAGCCGTGTATCGACTCGTGCTACAGCTTGTGTTTAGATTGCATTTGTTTTCCTTTTCTTCCCCTGACATGTTTGCTTGATATGTTGTCTATCATTAAGTGGCTGCTTGGTTGTGTTTTCCCTCTGCTATCGATATCTCCGTTTTTGCTTCCAGGAGACTGCTATGGAGGAAGTGAGATCTTTGAGCCGTTGTAACCTCTTGTGGTGGCGCGGAAGGAGGGGGTTGCGTACAGACAGTGTGGTGGAGACGGGAGGGCACTGTGGCTCTCCAGCGCGAAGCAGGCGTGGTCGGTTGTACCGAGTCGCCACGTGATGTATGTCGGTTGTGTGTAACGAGCGGGTCGAGTTGGCGGAAGGGCTCCCCGCGTGTTGGTTGTATACAGAATCTGCTGTTCATTTCGCCTTGGTGGGACGTGAACTCCGGTGACAGCGTGTCGTCGCGTGACCGTGGCGTGTTGGGTACGCGTGCGCGGTCGGATGTGTTGATCCTTGCCATCGGAGGTCGCGTACTGCCTATTCGAGCATAATTGCAAGTTAAGTTCGTGGATGGTTTAATCATTAAGTAATAATTTTGTGTAACCAGCGTCTCTTCTGCCTTGTGGCCTCCGGCGACCGGGTTTCCTGGTTCCGGCACCGGTGTAATTGAAGACAGTGATCATTCCTCCTCCTCTCGTTACTGTCCAATGGGAGGTGTAGTTTTGGCAGTTTAACTGTTTCGCTATTCTGTCGTGTGTTACGAGTAAATTCATGCTTCTTGTTGGTTGATCATGTGGTCCCTCATTCAGGACTGTGTGGTGTAATGTTTCCTTGCACGAGGTTAGCTCTAATTCTGTCAGCAAGTTAAGCCATCTTATAACAAGTTTTCGCTGGCTGAAAGTGGGTGCAGTGACCAGCCTGAGAGTGGCAATTGTGTTTACGGGCAAAATGAAATTGGTCAGTATTCTGTCTAGCCTGAGCATCCCTGAGTGGGTGATTTGTGGCCGCCTTACACGGGTCCGTCATATATGTTATGTTCTAATGATATTCCAGGACACTTTTGTGTAAAATTTTTAAAATTCCTCCAAGTTTGTAAATTCCTTTTATTTCCATTAACCGTGTGTTTGCTGGGACCTGTTTAATTTTTTTTTAATGGCGGTGTTGGTAGCTTCACTGCCTCACTGTACTTTATTAACAAAGTACTGTATTTACTTTAGTAGACTGTTTACTAATGTTCTTTAAATTTTTTAAGTTGTTGAATTGCTATAAATTACTTTGATTGGCGTTAGTGGCGTGTTTTGAAAGGTTGTTTATTGCCGTTTTGCTAGCTTTTGTGTTTTTTTAAAAAAAATTTAAGCTGTTGTATTGCTATAAATTACTTGAATGCCGTTAGCGGCGTGTT
Source organism: Schistocerca nitens (assembly GCF_023898315.1). Lineage (NCBI taxonomy): Eukaryota > Metazoa > Arthropoda > Insecta > Orthoptera > Acrididae > Schistocerca > Schistocerca nitens. The sequence continues at coordinate 50,845,648 of NC_064618.1, read as the reverse complement.
TTAAAAGGTTGTTTATTGCCGTGCTGCTAGCTTCTGTATTTTCTTTTAATTTTCTTTTGATTCTTGTATTGCTAGAGGGAGCTGTAGAGGGCAAAAACTGTAGAAGAAGACAGAGATTGGAATACGTCAAGCAAATAATTCAGGACGTAGGTTGCAAGTGCTACTCTGAGATGAAGCGGTTAGCACAGGAAAGGAATTCGTGGCGGGCCGCATCAAACCAGTCAGTAGACTGATGACCAAAAAAAAAAAAATTGCTATAAATTACTTGGTTCCCGTTAGCGGCGTGTTTAAAAGGCTGTTATTGCTGTACTGCTAGTTTCTGTAAGATACGAATAAAACATTTCTGAAAATCTCAACTCGACAGTAAACTACTAGAAATTTGGCCCCGTTTCCCAACTTGTGGTGTGGCTTGTACTAACCGTAACCACTGTGTGTGTCAAATACAATTACAGTTGTTGGCTATTCTAAGATAGAGGTCATCTTCTAATCTCATTCGAATATTTTAGGAACATTGATGGCTGCTGTTCTTCCGAAGTCTAAACCTTTGGCGAGTAATAGCATGTTTCCTTACACGTCGGTTTGAAACTGCGTTATGCGTGCTAAGTGTAATCGTGTACTCAATGCAAACATAGCATTCACTTATTATGAGACCAACCAGAGGCTTGTTCAGATGGTGTACGAACTGAGACGAGAATGACACAGCCGTCAACTGTTCCAAGTAACATTGCAAAATGGCGGGTGTGGAAGCACTGCGAAGGGTAGATACAAGTCCTTGAACAGACTTAAGTGTGTATTTACAACAAATACTTCTTGTGATTCTTCATCTAATGGGATTTGCAAGCACGCATCACGCAAATCTGTCTTAGAAAACTAACGTCCAGCAGCAAGCCTGTCCACGAGTTCCTCAGGGAGAGGTAACGGGTAAGTGTTAACTATTGTCTGTGGGTTGACTGTAGACTGTGAATGCAATCAGAAGGCTTATGCAACAAAGAAGCATTGAGTAGCTTCAATAGGAGCTATTACACCATGATCTTGCAATTCTTTCAAGTCACTGGCTATTTTGTCGCTTAAAGCAATTGGAGTGGGGCGGTCCCGGAAGAACTTAGGCTGTGTATTGTCTTTCAACGTAAAATGCGCTACAAAGTTACTAGATTTTGCCATTCCTTCTGAAAATAGTTCAGCAAATTCTTTAAGTACGCTAGCGACACTGTCTTTTGGTGTGTACATAACTACGAGAGTGATCCTGCCGTCCTACGAAGTCGCACCCTAGAGCATAACGCCAGGTGTAGGTCCAGTGTGTCTAGCACGCAGCCTCTCAACTGACCTTCTTCTAAACAACATACGGCCATCACTGGCAACGAAGCAGAACCAGCTTTCATCACAAAACACAACAGATCTCCACCCTGCCCTCGAATGAGCTCTCGCGTGACACCATTGAAGTCGAAAATGGCTATGCCTTCGGTCAGTGAACTGCAAGTTACAGGGCGCCTGGCTCAAAACCGTCCTTGAAGTAGCAGTTCGATGTGTCGCTGTGGTGGCAACTGCTGCTCAAATGGCTGTTGTAGATGCAATACGATGCGACAGAGCCAACACCGAATACGATTGTCTCCCCTCTCAGTAGTGCCACGTGGCTGTCGAAAGCCCGGTCATCTTGCGAACGTACATTTTCGTGACTAAAAAATGGTTCAAATGGCTCTGAGCACTATGGGACTTAACGTCTGAGGCCATCAGTCCCCTAGAACTTAGAACTACTTAAACCTAACTAACCTAAGGACATCACACACATCCATGCCCCAGGCAGGATTCGAAACTGCGATCGTAGCAGTCGCGCGGTTCCGGACTGAAACGCCTAGAACCGCTCGGCCACCGCGGCCGGCTCCAAGTGCCCGGACCGTTCGCCGGATAGTTACGTTATTTTAGGAAACAGGAAGTGTTCAGCCACGTGTGAAACTCAAGCACGACCTGCAACAAGTGATGATGCTCAAGTAGGTGTTATAGCTGCTGTCGCGGCTAATCTGCACATCAGTAGCAGACAAACTGCGGGAGAATCGGGAATCTCAAAAACGTCGGTGTTGAGAATGCCACATCAACATCGATTGCACCCGTACCATATTTCTATGCACCAGGAATTGCATGGCGACGACTTTGAACGTCGTGTACAGTTCTGCCACTGGGCACAAGAGAAATTACGGGACGATGACACATTTTTTGCACGCATCCCATTTAGCGACGAAGCGTCATTCACCAACAGCGGTAACGTAAACCGGCATAATATGCACTATTGGGCAACGGAAAATCCACGATGGCTACGATAAGTGGAACATCAGCGACCTTGAGCCGGCCGAAGTGGCCGTGCGGTTAAAGGCGCTGCAGTCTGGAACCGCAGGACCGCTACGGTCGCAGGTTCGAATCCTGCCTCGGGCATGGATGTTTGTGATGTCCTTAGGTTAGTTAGGTTTAACTAGTTCTAAGTTCTAGGGGACTAATGACCTCCGCAGTTGAGTCCCATAGTGCTCAGAGCCATTTGAACCATTTTTATCAGCGACCTTGGCGGGTTAGTGTATGGTGCGGCATTATGGGAGTAAGGATAATTGTACCCCATTTTATCGATGACAATCTAAATGGTGCAATGTATGCTGATTTCCTACGTAATGTTCTACCGATGTTACTATAAGATGTTTCACTGCATGACAGAATGGCGATGTACTTCCAACATGATGGATGTCCGGCACATAGCTCACGTGCGGTTGAAGCGGTATTGAATAGCATATTTCATGACAGGTGGATTGGTCGTCGAAGAACCATACCATGGTCCGCCCAGATCTGACGTCCCCGGATTTCTTTCTGTGGGGAAAGTTGAAGGATATTTGCTATCGTGATCCACCGACAACACCTCACAACATTGTCAATGCATGTGCGAACATTACGGAAGGCGAACTACTCGCTATTGAGAGGAATGTCGTTACACCTATTGGCAGATACATTGAGGCTGACGGACATTATTTTGAGCATTTATTGAATTAATGTGGTATTTACAGGTAATCACGCTGTAACAGCATGCGTTCTGAGAAAAGATAAATTCACAAAGGAACATCTATCACTTTGGAAGAACCGAGATAAAATGTTCAAACGTACCTACGTTCTGTATTTTAATTTAAAAAACCTACCTCTTACCGACAGTTCGTCTAAAATTGTGAGCCATATGTTTGTGACAATTACAGCGCCATCTATTACATAGCTGAAAAAGTGGTCCAAGTAAAACATTTATATTTCCTTACGTACTACACGAATATGTAATAAAAATGGGGGTTCCTGTTTAAAGAAACGCAGTTGATATCTGTTTGACCATGGCAGCACCATCTAGCGGGCCAACGATAGCGCCATCTGGTTTCCCACTTCAAACTAGACAAGTTTTGTTCTGTGTAGTTTTTTCGTTTGACGCTTATTTTGTGAGATATTTGGCCCGGTCACGATCAACGGACCACCCTGTATACAGTCGATACATTCCCGGCAAGTCTTTCTGCACTATCGTAGAAGGACCATCCTGCTTCACGTAGCCCTGTTACACGACCTCGTTCAGACTCAGAGAGGTGTTGATAATGGAGGCTTCGTAGGCATAGAGGCATTCTTGTCTTACATCAATTCACCAGGTCCAAACTGAAAGGTAAGTAATGCTCACGAGCGTTAAAGCGTATGTGTAAAGCAAACCTAATTCCCCCCCCCCCCCCCCCAAAGTGGCGCTACTAACGGCACTCTTGTGTGGCAGGCGTGTAATTTGAACAGACATCGTCTGTCAGATATAGAAACACGCCTACCAAGTTTTGTTTGTGTCGCACAACTCCTTCTCGGTGCTTCGCGCTTTTTTCCCTTTAGAGTAGATGCATAACTCTCACTGTGAGGGGTGTGCTATTAGACCCTGTGAGTTGTAACACACTAATGAAAATTGCAAGTATTTACAAACCAGTAACATTGCCAGAGATCCTGTGCAATTCTGAAATGTGTACATGAAAATGAATGCTACGACGAAACATGTAACCGCACGAAATGTTGAATGCATAAACTGGAACAGATTTTATAGTGGAACAAAGTGACATGGCTTCAAACTGGTGTTTAATTTGTTGTTTTCAATACAAAAATTAAAGCATCAGCGCATTTAAAGTTAAATTTACAACTTAACATCAGGTTTCTTACCGAAACACATCGCCACCATCACATGTGTCACGAACCACGCACACTCGACGGCTTTAGTGGTCATCAATAAAGCTGAATCTTAATCCATCAATTTTTTGTTTCTACAGATGTGCAAAGGGCATCGTTCCCTAATTACAATAAGGTAACGAAGTGGAATTAATCTACCACTTTACGAACAGATCCGGTTCCAGTAATGTTACAACAGAATCTCCTTCGAAGAACTAAAGTAAATGTTATGTATGAATGCAGAGTCTCGCGGCGATAACATTGAATAAAATGTTCTCGGATTACCAACCGCGTCAATTGCTTAAAACTGGGTGCCTTGACCACAGCGTCTACAGAAAACCAAGCCACACAGACCTGTACCTGCACGCCACCAGCCATCATCATCCAGCACAGAAGCGCACAGTATTACAAACATTGGTGCATCGTGCAAGAGTAATATCAGACGACGATAACCTGCCCTATGATCTGAGCCACCTGCGCAAGGTTTTCAGGAATAACGGCTGCAGCGCCCATCAGGTGAAAGAAGTGCTTTCTGGGACACATCAGAATAAGACCACCGACGTAGAGCAGGAAACGAAACTTGCTTTGCTGCCATTCTATAGCTATGTGTCGGGCAAGACACAAGATCAAATCAACCTTCAGGCCTCCAACGAAAATTCGTCAATCAATGAGACCAGTTAAAGACGCAGTAGGTCTCAGAACACCTGTTGTTGTTGTTGTGGTCTTCAGTCCTGAGACTGGTTTGATGCAGCTCTCCATGCTACTCTATCCTGTGCAAGCTTCTTCATCTCCCAGTACGTACTGCAACCTACATCCTTCTGAATCTGCTTAGTGTATGCATCTCTTGGTCTCCCCCTACGATTTTTACCCTCCACGCTGCCCTCCAATACTAAATTGGTGATCCCTTGATGCCTCAGAACATGTCCTACCAACCGATCCCTTCTTCTGGTCAAGTTGTGCCACAAACTCCTCTTCTCCCCAATCCTATTCAGTACCTCCTCATTAGTTATGTGATCTACCCATCTAATCTTCAGCATTCTTCTGTAGCACCACATTTCGAAAGCTTCTATTCTCCAAACTATTTACCGTCCATGTTTCACTTCCATTCATGGCTACACTCCATACAAATACTTTCAGAAATGACTTCCTGACACTTACATCTATACTCGATGTTAACAAATTTCTCTTCTTCAGAAACGCCTTCCTTGCCATTGCCAGTCTACATTTTGTATCCTCTCTACTTCGACTATCATCAGTTATTTTGCTCCCCAAATAGCAAAACTCCTTTACTACTTTAAGTGTCTCATTTCCTAATCCAATACCCTCAACATCACCCGACTTAATTCGACTACATTTCATTATCCTCGTTTTGCTTTTGTTGATGTTCATCTTATATCCTCCTTTCAAGACACTGTCCATTCCGTTCAACTGCTCTTCCAAGTCCTTTGCTGTCTCTGACAGAATTACAATGTCATCGGCGAACCTCAAAGTTTTTATTTCTTCTCCATGGATTTTAATACCCACACTCCAGAACACCTGGAGTCTACGAAATACCTTGCGAGTGTGGCCAGAAATACATTGGACCAACAGTGCGCACTGTGGAACAACGCTGGAAAGAACTGTTCGAACAGTTTCAACAAGAAAGAGGAAAGCCTTAAGGTAAACGGATCCTGGCTTCCCGTACTGCAGCGAACGACCGTCGCAGGTAGCAAGAGGAGAACCGCACCGGAAATGACCGCGGAGAAGCCCTCGGACGTTGGCGCGCCAGGTACATAAAGTCTGCGGCCGCGAGCTCGCCTCCAGTTCACCACCGGCAATGGAGGGTGAAGCTTTGACAATGCCAGCCACTCGTGCTGGCGAAACGTCAGAAAAATCATTAGATGAACGTCGGCCGAAGAACCCGAGACAGAAGCCAATAGGCAGTTTGTCAACAAGTGGCCACGAAAGCCTTAACAATTTTGTATGAGAGGTATTATCGCCTACCCTATCCAGAGAAGTCTGCGTTAGCTGAGCATGCGTTAGAAAACGGTCACCACATAAAATTTGACGATACCTCTGTCGTGGCTCGCACTAACGGCTTCTGGGACAGTTTAATAAAGGAAGCTATTGAAATAAAAATTACCGCAAACACCCTGAATAGAGACGGTGGCTTACAGCTCAGCGTTGCTTGGGATCCAGCGATCGCGCGGTTGAAGAGGGCACATCGAACGCCGACTCAAAACATGCCCATATATGGCAATGTCACGGGCACCGGTGACGTCACAGCCGGCAGCTAGCGTATATAAGGGCGCACCAACAGCCCACTGGCAGTCATACCACTTGACAATGGCCGAGCAGTGCTTGGCCGAAAGCTGGTGTAGTTTTAAGCAATTGACGCGGTTGAAAACCCGAGAACATTTCATTTAAACTAAATGTAGTGAGGAGTCCAGGAAGCTCCACGGAAGTCACTAACTTTTTAAAATTTAATGCAGTATATTATAGTTTCTTCTTTCCTAATATGCAAACTGTTTTAATATGTTATTTTTGTGCTCTTTATCATGTACGTATGTAATTGCTCGTCTATATAACTTTCACGCAACTTTCCCTTCTCATCCCCTTGAATTTGAGCACACTATGTATTAAATGTTTAAATTTTCAACATAATCGTTTTTTGAAGTATGCGCCTTTTCTCCTGGAACCGCAAGTATCATGAGAAGGAAGCATTTAAGCCTGGCCCCATCGAGACAATAGGATAGTTTACAAACTAGTAACCCAGTTGTCACATGCAAATGAGGGTTCTCGCAGCGTTTCAGTGCAAAGGAAACTTCTCGAATTTTTTTCTGCATCAGTCTGCTGTGTGACCGTGATGTTTCGGAAGCCACATTCTCTCCCTTTATCTTCTGACAAAGGGAGGTATACAGCATACCCACTCATACGGACCTATATGTGCCAATGACGCGCTGCCATTGCCCTGGAGAACAGTTTTCTTGTCTGGACGTCGATGGTGCGCTGGGTGAAGACTTTGTGACGAGTACAACCTACCGATGGAGCTCGATCGACTAAAGAAGACGTTTTTTTCCGGTGGTTCCAAGAGGAAAGAAGCCGCTGAGGTAACTGAAACGTAGAAACGAGAGCAAAGAAAAAGATCACAGAATCGCCTTTCTAGCACAAGCTGGCCAGCCCCGCAGGAATCAGCCGAGCTCTGAACAAGAGAGATCTCAAGCCAATCTTCTAATCTTCTAACTACCTGCAAAAGCAAGAAATCCTTCGGGCAGCGTGAAGGATGACCTAGTACAGTGAAAGACAATTTTGTGAACAATTACGTTTAATTAGCGTGCTGTCTGCGTATGTATCTTATACTTTTCTTTACTCTGTTTACCATTTGGAATATTTTCTATGTTGATATAAAATTGCCAATAAACTGTATACGTTTATTCCGTGTATTATCAGTAATTGTTACACTACTGGCCATTAAAATTGCTACACAACGAAGATGACGTGCTAAAGAAGCGAAATTTAACCGACAGGAAGAAGATGCTGTGATATGCAAATGATTAGCTATTCAGAGCATTCACACAAGGTTGGCGCCGGTGGCGACACCTACAACGTGCTGACATGAGGAAAGTTTCCAACCGATTTCTCATACACAAACAGCAGTTGACAGGCGTTGCCTGGTGAAACGTTGTTGTGATGCCTCGTGTAAGGAGGAGAAATGTGTACCATCACGTTTCCGACTTTGATGAAGGACGGAGTATAGCCTAACGCGATTGCGGTTTATCGTATCACGACATTGCCGCTCGCGGTGGTCGAGATCCAATGACTGTTAGCAGAATATGGAATCGGTGAGTGCAGAAGGGCAATATGGAACGCCGTGCTGGATCCCAACGGCCTCGTATCACTAGCGGACGAGATGACAGGCATCTTATCCGCATGGCTGTAACGGATCGTGCAGCCACGTCCCGATCCCTGAAACAAAAGATGGGGACGTTTGCAAAATAACAACCATCTGCACGAACATTTCGACGACGTTTGCAGCAGCATGGACTATCAGCTCGGAGACCATGGCTGCGGTTACCCTTGACGGTGCATCACAGACAGGAGCGCCTACGATAGTGTACTCAACGAGGAACCTGGGTGCACGAATGGCAAAACGTCATTTTTTCGGATGAATCCAGGTTCTGTTTACAGCATCATGATGGTCGCATCCGTGTTTGGCGACATCGCGGGGAACGCACATTGGAAGCGTGTATTTGCCATCGCCATACTGATGTATCACCCGGCGTGAAGGTGTGGGGTGCCATTAGTTACACGTCTCGGTCACCTCTTGTTCGCCTTGACGGCACTTTGAACAGTGGACGTTACATTTCAGATGTGTTACGACCCGTGGCTCTACCCTTCATTCGATCCATGAGAAACGCTTCATTTCAGCAGGATAGTGGTGCAAAAAGGTGGGAATTTAAGGAGATGGGATCTGGATAAACTGAAAGAACCAGAGGTTGTAGAGAGTTTCAAGGAGAGCATAAGGGAACAATTGACAGGAATGGGGGAAAGACATACGGTAGAAGAAGAATGGGTAACTATGTGGGATTAAGTAGTGAAGGCAGCAGACGATCAAGTGGGTAAAACGACGAGGGCTGGTAGAAATCCTTGGGTAACAGAAGAAATATTGAATTTAATTGATGAAAGGAGAAAATATAAAAATGCAGTAAATGTTGCAGGCGAAAAGGAAAACAAAAGTCTCAAAAATGAGATCGACAGGAAGTGCAAAACTGCTAAGCAGGGATGACTAGAGGACAAATGTACGAATGTAGAGGCCTATCTCGCTAGGGGTAAGATAGATATTGCCTACAGGAAAATTAAAGAGACCGTTGGAGAAAAGAGAACCACTTGTGTGAATATCAACAGCTCAGATGGAAACCCAGTTCTAAGCAAAGGGAAAGCAGAAAGGTGGAAGGAGTATATAGAGGGTCTGTACAAGGGCGATGTACTTGAGGACAATATTATCGAAATGAAAGAGGATGTAGATGAAGATGAAATGGGAGATATGATACTGCGTGAAGAGATGGACAGAGCACTGAAAGACCTGCCTCGAAACAATGAGCCGGGCGTAGACAACATTCCATTACAACTACTGACGGCCTTGGGAGAGACAGTCATGACAAAACTCTACCATCTGGTGAGCAATATGTATGAGACAGGCGAGATACCCTCAGACTTCAAGAAGAATATAATATTTCCGATCCCAAAAATAGCAGGTGGTAACAGATGTGAAAATTACCGAACTATCAGTTTAATAAGTCACAGCTGCAAAATACTAACGCGAATTCTTTACAGACTAATGGAAAAACTGGTAGAATTCGACCTCGGGGAAGATCACTTTGGATTCCGTTAAAATATTGGGACACGTGAGGCAATACTGACATTTTGCCTTATCTTAGAAGAAAGATTAAGGAAAGGCAAACCTACTTTTCTAGCATTTGTAGACTTAGAGAAAGCTTTTGACAATGTTGACTGGAATACTCTCTTTCAAATTCTAAAGGTGGCAGGGGTAAAATACAGGGAGCGAAAGGCTATTTCCAATTTGTACAGAAACCAGATGGCAGTTATAAGAGTCGAGGGACATGAAAGGGAAGCAGTGGTTGGGAAGAGAGTGAGACAGTGTTGTAGCCTCTGCCCGATGTTATTCAATCTGTATATTGAGCAAGCAGTGAAGGAAACAAAAGAAAAATTCGGAGGAGGTATTAAAATCCATGGAGAAGGAATAAAAACTTTGAGATTCGCCGATAACATTGTAATTCTGTCAGAGACAGCAAACGACTTGGAAGATGAGTTGAACGTAATGGACAGAGTCTTGAAAGGAGGATATAAGCTGAACATCAACAAAAGCAAAACGATGATAATGGAATGTAGTCGAATTAAGTCTGGTGTTGCTGAGGGAATGAGAGGGAATGAGACGCTTAAAATAGTAAATGAGTTTTGCTGATGATGGTCGAAGTAGAGAGGATATAAAATGTAGACTGGCAATGGCAAGGAAAGCGTTTCTGAAGAAGAGAAATTTGTTAACATCGAGTATAGATTTAAGTGTCAGGAAGTCGTTTCTGAAAGTATTTGTATGGAGTGTAGCCATGTATGGAAGTGAAACATGGACAATATATAGTTTGAACAAGAAGAGAATAGGAGCTTTCAAAATGTGGTGCTACAGAAGAATGCTGGAGATTAGATGATAGGATCACGTAACTAATGTGGAGGTATTGAATAGAATTGGGGAGAAGAGGAGTTTGTGGCACAAATTGACAAGAAGAAGGGACCGTTTGGTAGGGCATGTTTTGAGGCATCAAAGGATCACAAATTTAGCATAGGAAGGCAGCGTGGAGGTTAAAAATCGTATAGGGAGACCAAGAGATGAATCCATTAACCAGATTCAGAAGGATGTAGGTTGCAGTAAGTACTGGGAGATGAAGAAGCTTGCACAGGATAGAGTAGAATGGAGAGCTGCATCAATCCAGTCTCAGGACTGAAGGCCACAACAACAACAACAATGCACGACCGCATGTTGCGGGGCGAGTACGGGCCTTTCTGGATACACAAAATGTTCGACTGCTGCCGTGGCCAGCACATTCTCCAGATCTCCCACCAATTAAAAACGTCTGGTCAATGGTGTCCGAGCATCTGGCTCGTCACAATACGCCAGTAACTACTCTTGATGTCTGCAGGTGAGGCGTCGACTTCTTCCATAACTCCAGCCTTGCCTTCTCTGGTGAAATGGTGAGCTTCTCGGATGTTCTCAGAAAGCTCTTTCGCGATCTCAGAGATGGTGCTTCATAACAGAAGATACGTCGTGCGATTGTGCACAAGAACAAACTACAAGCCACATGCTCCAGTGCCTTTTGTGCCCTATATCCTACAGGAAGATTGATCTCCTGCAAGCCACTCCAAGCGCCTTCGAGGTTGCAAAGTACTGGGCACATGCAATATAAATACAATTAGTGTATATATATGTACATATTTATTGATGTGTATGGCTACTGTAAATTTGTATGTTTCTGATTCGAGAATAATAATCTGTATTTCTTCTTGGTGTAGCAATTTCAATGGCCAGTAGTGTATTTCCGTTATGATTGCATGTAATGCTTGATGCAAGAAGTTTACTCTGAATTTAGGGTATTGCGATGACCGTCGGACGCATAACGATATCTGTAAAATTTTTATCGTAATGGGAGCATTACTTTGCCTGTGAGCAGCTGTGCTGACGTGATTGCGGGAATGAAACGGGGTGCACTAATTTCGGCAACTTTAATCCAATTATACGATAATTTAAAATCGAGATTGACTTTAATCCAGTTACACGAGAATTTAAAGTCGAGATTGAATGCGAGCAGAGAACTGTTTTGAAAGAAATGGTAAAGAATAATCGCGAAGTATTTATTACAAGTACGGTGGAACCAGGCTAACGTTACAAACAAAATTTTAAGGGCAATTTGTAAGTTTCTTTGTGTGAAGAAAGACTGAATAACCATGTACGTCCCGGAAAAATATATTGGAAGCAGAAATGTACACAAGGTGTAGGCATATGCCGGTTTTGCCTGTATTTCTGGCTTAAAATTCCCTTCCGGATACTTCCAGTCGCTACAGAAACCTGAGGCGTGACCGGTATAACGAAGTTAACGTTCTTGTAGTATGGAAGATCTATCTTTAAATTTTATGCAGTATTGATCACACAATAGAAGAGAAAATTCATTGCGGTCGACCACTATATTTATAGTCCAGCAGAAGTAGCAAAAATAACCACCAGGTTCAATGAAAAATTTAGATGTCCATGTAAGTTATCAAATAGATTAAACAGTTTGTCTCAACTTCCTACAAACGTGTGTCGGTTGACTTAAGCCTCTTCAAAGAAATGAAGGTGTGAGTTTACATGTAAATATTCTCCATAGATTTTTCTTCGCTTCCATGAGCAGGTTAATGTACTGACGGTGGGAAGAATGGAGGAAAAATTATCGTAGTCATGTGTGCAATATATTTTCTTTGGCTTTTGCAGTAATATGCTGTGATTTAACTGGAATATGCGTTCCTGATGTGACCGGACCAGGTCATCAGATAGCGTTCTGCAGACTTCGGACCCATCAGCATTCACAGTTGATGCTTATACTAGTATATCGGGCAAAACCATATCCAAAATCTCCCAAAGAATCCCTGTACTTGTCATCATTCCACGCAGTTTGCGTCCTGAAAGTATCTTCTGTTTCCAATAAGTAATGAAACGTATTAGTGTAATGCCAGTAGTGTGTCTAATGGAGAAGGACTTATTTCTTCTGGATGCAGGTCTAAATCTTTCCCATCTCGTGGAAGGACAAGAGAGATGCACTTTCGTCACTCAGCTTTTACATCTAAATCAACATCTAATATTGCTATCCTTTTCTGGAAGTTGCCATTGCCAGAATACGTAAGCGAAACGAACATGAAATTCTGTCACTGGCAAACGCAAATCGGTCAGATAAAAAGCCACGTCCGTTGGGCTTAGATACTACAACGTTTCTATCGCCAACAGTTATGAACAGCTCAGAAACGAATAGCAAAGAAGGGTGCCATTCTTCATAGCTCAATTGTAAGACATACATATTAATAGTAATTTAGGAATACTGAATGAGAAGTCAGTAGTTTGAGCAATGTTTACCCTAACATCGCGAATTTTATTATTATTAATTTTGTTTCATACGCTCAGAAAAACAGCTTCGTGTTTTCGGGCTAATAGGTGAAGGACATGTGAAGTTAATGATTCCTTTTTTACGTAGTTAGAGTCAGTCTAAAATGATAACCCATTCCAATTAACTCCATGGCATCTCTAATGCCATTGATATATTCTAAGAGACAACAGGCATTATTTACTCTCTTTCACAACATCCTATTTTTAAGAAATATTATACTGAGAAACTATAAAGCCCCCAAAGGGAACATAATTTTACTTAAAAACTTATGTGTCGCCGTTCTAGTTTTATTCGCTTCCGCGTCACGATTATTAAAACCGAAGGCTTGATATTTTATTTGTTTGGTTTCAGTATTTGACAGCATAGGAAGGAATAACGGATAGGATATCCTTGGATGTACACAAACATATGATGGCTATTCCTGACACATTAAGACGCAACTCAATCAAGTACGATACAGAACAGCTGAATTTAGGAAAAGAAAAAAAGAAAAGAAAGAAAAGAACACCGTCGAGACAGGCCTTGAAGTACAACGTTACCTACTGGCCGCCGTGTCATCCTACGCCCGTAGGCGTCAGCGGGTGCAGATACAGTACCTCCTCATTTGGCTTCAAAAGAGCTGAGTGCGCCCCACTTGCCAACAACACTCGCCAGACCCGGATGGCAACCCATCCAAGCGCCAGCCAAGTCCGACAGCGCTTAACTTTGGTGATCTGACGGGAAGCAGTGTTACCACTGTGGCAAGGCCTTCGGCTAAGCTGAATATAGCTACATAAAAAAGAAAATTTGTTTTCTAATTAAAGTTTACACAATGCGGACAGTTATGTACGAATATCAGAGAAAGAATACTACCATTCAATAGTGTTAAAGAAATGACTCAAGAATAAATGTTATATACTGTAGATTTTTTTTTTAATTTGGGGACCATTTACTGTGTGATTGGAGATAGAAACGACCTTCCGTGGATTATCGTTTCGCCCGCCATTTGGACCTTGCTTACTGAAAACCAGAATAAAGTCGTAGACAGGACCCCCAATCTCACAATATAAGAGGGTCATATGTATTTACACAAAGTTTTATTCGTAGATTGTTGATGCGAAAATCTTACAAACGGAAATAGCGCTATGCAAGGTTAGGCCGTTGTTACGCTCTCAGGTTTCCTTGACAAAGAAATTTGATTGAATATTTCTTTGACAAAGATCTCTGACGAGGCGCAAAAAGGTGTATTACACTCTCACCAAATATTTCATTACAGTTACATCACAATGGCAGAAAAAGGCTTGTTATTTTGCCCTGCAGTTGCTTGTTCTACATACAACTGCATTGTGTTTACATTTGGAAGAGGGGCAGACAAAAAGGAAACGTACTCGGGTGAAACTGTGAATTTCGCAGCAAGTTTCTAAAAGCACTCAAAACAATTTGTTATGGGAGGTGCAAGTCGAGAACATAAAATCGCATGAAATTTACTTGCGAATGGACGAGAGTACGTTTCAGAATGTGCTCCTCATATTACGAAGCAGAACGCTCATCTCAACAAATGCTATAACCGAAAAAGACAGTAACATAAGATTTTTTAGGAACATAAGAAAGATACTCTGGTTTACAGTATAGCACTCGATACCACCATGCACAGTGACCAAAATAATACCAGAATAGTATGAAGCTAATTATAAAACAATGAAGGTGGAATATCTGAAGACAAATAACTGTTTAGTATACAATATTGCCGTTAAGAATCATTTTTATTTCTACAGGAGCTGTTGAGTTTCTTCTTTTTATCCTCCGGGGATTCGTCCTGGCATTACTTATTCCGTTAATGGTTCAAATGGCTCTGAGACTATGGGACTTAACTTCTTTGGTCACCAGTCCCCTAGAACTTAGAACTAACTAAACCTAACATCCACGCCCGAGGCAGGATTCGAACCTGCGACCGTAGCGGTCGCGCAGTTCCAGACTGTAGCGCCTAGAACCGCTCGGCCCCTCCGGCCGGCTTTCCGTTAATGGCCTCCGCAATTTTTTTTATAGTTATCACCTCTTCTTATCTATTTTTGTATTGTGGATGCCACAAGTTACACAATGCTCCATCTCCCTCGTACATTTCAGTCAACTCTGTAGTTGATGGAAGGCACCACATGAACTTAGCGGCCATGTTTATGAACACAACATTAAACAGCTGTGGCGGTACTAGCTCTCCAAGTGGTTACATTTGTCCTTGCAGTGAGTAGAAGACGACCGCTTTCTTTGCTCAAATATAAATCGAGGCGCTAGATTTGATTAAATAAATTTGTCGAAAGACAGCACTGCACAAAAGTTCCCTATTACACAGCGTCAAATACTTTGGACAAAGCAACTTCGTCAAAGAAACTTGGCAGTGTAACACCAGCCTTACTAATAATAAAATGTACATGGAACACCATTGGTATGGATCAAATGTAGGGTTTATTGACATATTTTTGCAGGAGGGTAGAATGTTCAGTTGAATTTACACATTTCACAATTTTCTTGTAGTATCAATATTTTTCTTGTTTGTGGAGCAGCTCCCATGTCAGCTGAGGTTTTAGTCTTGTTTGGTTGAGGACCTAGCTTGTAAGAGGACCCTAGTGGTAATATGAGGCCCAGCATGTTCAAAACACCATCCAGGACACCAGATGGAAGCAGTACATTTATCAGTGGTACAGCAATACCAGGAAACTTGTCACGTAATACAGATTGCTTTGTTATCATTTAAGGAAACAAAAATAAACATAAAACATTTTGTATTATAAAACTTCAAGTCTTTCGGATTCGGGAGATAACGGCTTAAGTGTCGAATGTATTTGCTGGTGGCTCTCATAGTTACAAATTTTCACCAAGTCCATCTGCTGATACAGTTCAGATTTCATTACCCTAACCACAAGCCAGTAGTCAATTGTTCATCATAATCCACCAGTGTACTCGTACAGCCTCATGGAAGTTTGTCATTAACGTTCTCTTTATCTCATTGCACTATCCATTTCGCTCTGCTTGAAGATTAACGATACAGTCTAGCAGTGTCTTTACCTGATTGCACTATCCATTTCGCTCTGCTTGAAGATTAACAATACAGCCTAGCAGTGTCTGATTGACAGTTATGCAGTGATTACATTCATAGTTTCATAACCCATTACCAAATATCAGTGTGGTATGTTCCTGGATGTTCCCCTAGACATACAACAACACTCTTCACCACACACACACACACACACACACACACACACACACACACACACAGATCTTCTACACACACGCTATATGCAGGTAACAGCTAAGTGACTTGTTGCAACCTGTAAGCATGGATAGATCTACGCATTTTCTGGCTTCAGGTAACGGCTAATTGACTTGTCACAATCTGTGGGCGCGCATTGCAGTAGTCTTTGGTTTCGCACTCTCAGCTGTTGTACAGACTTCTGATTCACATGTGTTCTGGACAGTCAGGGTTGGCGCTGCTGAAATGAGGAAGGTGAAAGGGAGTTTTGTGAAAGGAATGGCTTACCGGTTGGGAACTCTTGGTTCAGGGAAAGAGAGAGCCACAAGATTACCTGGTACAGTCAAGACGTAAAGAGAAAGTTGATAGTTGACTACTTCCTGTACGATAGTGAGATGAATAGGAACATCATTGACATTAATGTAATACTATCATAAATCTTGGATAACGACCACCGTTTGCTGGTAATGAACCTGAGGGGGACTAAGGACGATAAAGGGACAGAAAACCAGAAAGACGTATAAGGGTATGGAAGTTGAAGAAATCGGGCTACACTACCTACAGGTAGTAAAAGAAAGCATCCCAAATTTAGAAATTTGTGGTAAGGTATTGTGGGACCAAACTGCTGAGGTCATCAGTCCATCAGCTTATGCACTACTTCATCTAACTTAAAGTAACTTACGCTAAGGACAACACACACACACACCCATTAATGGGGAAGGACCCAACCCTTAGAGGGGGGGAGCCATGCTGACCGTGACAGGATGCCTCAGACTGCGCAGCTACCCTGTGCGGCTAAAGCATCTTAAAGGATGAACCAAAAACGGTAGGAGTAGATTTGAGGGAATTTGTAAGTGCGGCAGAAGCAATATGTGGGACGTCAAGCAACAAAAACAGATAAAAAGAAACACCCTGGTGGAATCATAAACCAAAGGATATAATACAGAAGAAAAATAGAACCTTTACGTTATGGTTCCAGAAAAGAACAGTAGAGACAAGAGAAGAGTATCAAGCAACAGAGAAAGAAGCAAGAAGATTGGTGGCGGAGGAGAGAAGAAAGTGGATGGAACAGTGGACCAGAATGATGGAGGAGGATAGTGAAGGTTCAAAAAAGGTGTTATATTGGATGATTGAAAGTAAGAGGAAGAACTGTATGATAGACTGTGCCAAAATGATGGACAAAAGTGGCCAAGATGTAGAGAATAAGGAGGAACTCAAGAATATGTGGAAGGACTATTTTGAAGAACTCCTGAACCCGAATGGAGACCTGGATGAGAAGGAACAAGCCGAAGAGAAAAAGAGGAGGAACAACAAATAGAAAAAGACCTTACATGGGGAGAAGTGGAAGAGGCATTGGACAAGATGAAGGGAGGGAAGTCACCACGTGTGGATGATCTAAGTATATAGATAGTGAGAGCAGCGGGAGAGGTGGGGATGCAATGGCTATAACAAGTAATGAAAATTTTGTGGAGACAGATGATGATCCCAGAAGACCGGAAGAGGGGACTAATTGTCCCGATCTTTGAGAAAGGTAATAGAAAAAAAGCAAGAACTATGGGGGGATAATATTGATGAGTCATTGTGCAAAGATTTTTAAGAAAATTTTGGAAGCACGAGTTCGGGCAAAATTAGAAGGATGGATGAGAGAAGAGCAACATGGCTTCAGAGGAGGACGGTCAACACTGGCTCTAATGTTTGCTGTAATACAACTGCAGGAAAACCATTATGAAAAAGGACTAGATCTACTAATGACCTTCCAGGACATTGAAAAAGCATATGATTTGTACGTAGAAACAACGCATGGAAAACTATGGAGAACAAAGGAGTAGCAAAACAGATTATTTGGAGGATAAGGGAAATGTACCATGGAAGTGTGAGCTGTACGAAAGTGGAAGGAGAGAGATCAGCTTGGACCAAACAGCAGGATGGCTTGAGGCAGGGAAGTACACTTTCACCATTACTCTTCATTGTAGTGATGTATGATATATTGAGTACAGTAGCACAAGTAATTGGTGAAAGAAAGATGAAAGCTGTGGTGTGTGTAGATGATCTGATGATTTGGAGGAATAAAGAGGAGGAAGTACAAGAGGAGATGGAATTATGGGAACTAACAGTACAAGAATACAGGACGAATTTAGTATAAGTAAGAGTGAGATGATCATCACAACAAGAACGAAGGAGAGAGGAACAACTGGAATAACAATTCGTGGGGAGCGATTGAGGACAGTGCAGAGTTTCAAGTACGTAGGAAGCCTGATACAGGAAGGTCGGAAAAACGACAGAGAAATAAACGGGTGGGGGAGGAAAGCAGAAGTATTTCAGAAGAGTGTCAGAATCCTGAAATGGAGCAAGGATGTACACCAAATCAGTAAAAAGGTTATAAACCGGTCATACTATGTCCCGATCCTGACATATGCAACTGAAACCTGGGTTATGAAAGGAAGAGACAAAAGCAAAGTACAACCTAGTGAGATGAAATTCTTGAGGAACAGTATTGGAGTGCCAAAGATAGGTTATGAAATGGAAGGATCAGAGAGTTAATGAAGGTGGAATCAGTACAGGAGGAGATAGAGAAATCAAGGCTGAGATAGCATGGGCTCGTTAAGCGAATGGAGGAGGATACGCAGGAGGATACACGAGATGCGTCCAGAAGAAATAAGAAGACTGGTCGAAGGGGAAGACGGAGAGATGGTTGCAAGAAAGAAGACGATAGAGAGGGTTATGTTCCAAACAGACCCAGCCAGGTGCTGGAGACTGTCCAAGATGATGACAATGAGATCTACTTGTTCGAAATTTCATATTGTGAAACCTTTGAACCTGATCCTCAGCATTTTGGAGGCACATTCTGACAGGTACCATACTCTTATTAACCTTTCTGGCATCTAGCACTAAGTTCCTCCAGATTTAGAGAGCCAGGACTGTACTACATTATGGACTGGTCAGTAATTTCTTTGTCTTAAGTCTTTCATATTTTCTAAGCGACTGCTGATTTCCTTGCCAAAAGTCTGCAATATGAGGTGTGGCAATAAGTTTTATCAAGAAATACGTAAAGTTAACTTTGACAGCCATGCATTATCACATGTTCATCTTATACTACCGTTATGTACTTTAGCAGCGTGCCTTTCATTTGAGATTTCTGAGCAGGTACTGAACTACAGGTGTATTGATAATGAGTACAGTTACAACAATGTATTGTCAAAAGAACTAAATCCTAAAAGGACTCTTTCCTTTCTTGGACTGAGTCAAAATTAAGCAAAAAAGTTACAAGAATGGTATGTCATATATGGCCTCCCTTCAGATCAATGTCATGCAGGCCCTTTGTCTCAGTCTCTGCGTTTTTGATGTAAGAAAACTGGTTCATTAACTTTGCTAATTACATGGTTTGGAATATATTGAGAAGAACACAACTCAAGCTGCAGAGAGTGGTGGCTGTCATACTAATTACAAATTATTGTAACTTTACCATCTTGTCCAAATTTGCTATGAGAGCATCCATCTGAAACAAATTCACTATCTTGTTCTGACCATCAACTTTAATATAACACTTTTCCAGAACAAAAGTCAGTTCTCGCAACACTCTAAAGCAGAAAATCAGTTCCTATTATACAATCCACTAGTAAATTGTCAACTAGTAGGAACATTTTCTGAATGGTGATATTTCCTAGTTTAAAAGCAAAATGGGCATTTCTTTAAAACTTTTTAATGTGACACCAATTTTTCCAAGGACTTCTCAACTGGTAAATGCCAATGTAGATACTTTAACAGATTTTGACATTCCATTACAAAAACTGGTAAACAGTACACTCCTTGCAATACAGGTGTCTGAACAATGAAAATGGCGAAACCACCTACATGTTCTTATGTAGGTAACTGCAATTCTTTCACAGGCTGACAAGTACATTCATTTAATTCCTGATCTAATTCACTGCATATGTCCCTCCCATCATCATACTGGAACATACTCAAATTATTATGGCCTCTTCTCTTATCCACGAGCAGCATTCTTGGGCTTAGTGTGGTTGTTCATAGTTTTCCTCTTTGATGGTGGTAGAACAGTTACTAACATCTTCCACCCTCACATCCAGAACACGTGTGATCCAATTCCGATATTGTGGCTGCTCCTGCCATCCACTGGAATTATGATAACCAGAACTGTACTGATTACCTCGCCACTTTTGGCACTTTCTTTTGACAGGGTAGGGTGATCTAGTTGGACAGCAGTTGTGGGACTCGCCGGACAAATTTGCTTGTGTGTAACCAGGAAAACCTCAGTTGCCGCTGTCACCACTGTCTGCTGAACTATTATTATTCCAACCATTTGCTAAATGTACCATGTCATTGCTATCATGGTGTACGTTACTGGTTCCTGATTTCACCTCTTATTGTGTAATGTTAGTGGAATCCAGATCTGACTTAAATTCCTCTAAGTTGGTTTCTGGGACGTTCATAAGTTTTTCCCTGAATTCAATGAACAACTTCAGCTTAAGTATTGATAAAATGTGTTTGCAATTGCGGCATCCCAGTATCTAGCTTTATTAATAAATTTTTTAAATATTTCCTGAGATTGCCTTGGTTTCGATCGTACAACTCTGGACTAAATATTTCCTTGAAATATCTCTGCTGAATAGTGCTGGATGAATGTTTTGCAAGAAAAGATCAATCAAATTCTTCACAGCTATTGTGGTATCGTCCAGAAATCACAATGACTCACTAATGTTGCCATCAATAACACAGACATTTTCGCTGAAATCCGCAACAAAAAATGGGGTAGACTGAAGAAGCTATGTCCTCTCAACACAGCCGGCTGAAGTGGCTGAGCGGTTCTAGGTGCTACAGTCAGGAACCGCGCTACCGCTGCGGTCGCAGGTTCGAATCCTGCCTCGGGCATGGATGTGTGTGATGTCCTTAGGTTAGTTAGGTTTAAGTAGTTCTGAGTTCTAGGGGACTGATGACCTCAGAAGTTACGTCCCATAGAGGTCAGAGCCATTTGAACCATTTGAACCTCTCAACACAGCAGCGCCCTCACACAGAGGACAATACAGAGCTGAGCATGCAAGTGCAATGACCCAGTTAGTGATATCAGCTGAAGCAGTCAACATCATCGAGTAGGAGAGTTGGACTAAGGAGTTATTCAAGTCTCAGACGGAAATGTACCTTTGTAAGTGTTGAAAATTGCACTTCAAAAGAAGAGTATGTTAATTAATGCATCAAGTGATGCTGCAATAGTTAACGACAATTATAAATTATCAAGCAGTCCTGTGGCAAAGCAATGTATCAAGTTAAGTACAGCTTAGCGTTCATTCATGTAATAAAGTGAACTAATATTTCATGTGTTGTCGTTCCAATGAGCCATCTCCCAGAGAAATCAAAGAACCCACAGCTATGGTCTGATGATTGTGGTTTCATGTGTTCATGACAACTGTTATGGGAGTCTGCTGGATCAGTGGCATAAAGAGGAGCTTCCCCTGCATGTACCCAGTGACAAATCTGATTCTTTATATGTCTGTACAGGAGTATGGCAGTACATCTCAAAACGATCTTATGAATGAAATGGGGTGTATACTTCTCTCATGAGGTAGAAAAGTCTGTAACTAAATGTGTCATTTTAGGTGTTGTTCTAGCAATGTTGACATTATCAGAAACCTGCGCCACAGGCTCAGAAGCCAACTGTTCTGTACTATCGAAACTTGTGATGTACTGACACATCACACCAGTACTACATGTTAGTGATTCAATATCCCCACATTAGCATATTAAGCAATTTCCTTTTAAATTGAGCCGGTCGCTGTGGCCGAGTGGTTCTAGGCGCTTCAGTCCGGAACCGGGCTGCTGATACGGACGCAGGTTCGAATCCTGCCTCGGGCATGGATATGTGTGATGTCCTTAGGTTAGTTAGGTTTAAGTAGTTCTAAGTCTAGGAAGTCTAGGGGACTGATGACCTCAGATGTTAAGTCCCATAGTGTTTAGAATCATTTGAACCATTTTTTTTAATTGATTTTATGTCTTCTGAAGTGGTATTCAGTTTTCCTTAAATCTTTGTGGTCCATCTGGGTTTGCCTATACACGCCTTTTGTCCAGACTAAGCGTCCGTTATGTTGCTTTTCACTGCATTTTTTTTTTTTAATTTACTTTCAGTTCTTCCTTCATTTGTCTCAAGTTCTTCATTACCCTTTTCCGCCCTTACGTCAAATTTTATATGTGATGTCTGTTCTTTCGGACATGATGCTGCATCTGCACTGAATGGATCATTGGCCACCCTTCAGTGTAGATGTGCACCGAGCTCGAACTCTTATGGGAATCGACGAAATAACGCGAGTAATGAAGATGCTCAGTGAGCAATGCACACCAAGAGACAAGGTTCTTGTACATCAGCCGCCCCGTCATTGACAATTTCCTTTAAAGACGCTCTGCAGTTTCGTTGCTACATCAAAATGTTTGTAAACATGCTTTTGTAAACAGCCCACGATGGCCAGTTTCTTGTGTTTTAACTTTTGCACGCAACAGAATGTAACGGATCTCGTTGCTGCCTGAATATGTAATCCACACAAACATGACATTCTATCTTTGGCAGATGTGAATGGATCAGATGAATCAATAAGTCCACAGAGATAAGAGCTATAAAAATTCTGTTAGCAAAAGATACGAATGGTTTAGAAAAGAATAGCAAATTAGAATGCGATTCTTCCCAGAATATCTGAAACACATACTTACGAATAGTAACAACCAGGAATATAAAAATAAGAAGTCAATAGTTAGAGTAACGGCGACCATAACATCATATTTTATTAGTATTAATTTTGTTACAGTATATGGACGTCTCATGCGCTCACAAGAACAGCTTTCGTCTTTTGGTGTTAAAATGTGAAGATCAGGTGAAGTTAATATTTATTTCTTTAAGCATTTAATCAGCGAGCAAAACTATAATGGTTCATATCAACCACACGGCATCTCTTCCCTTGCGTCATAAACATATGCTACCACATTCTTGCAGTTCCGCTACAGCTCTCAAGAGAACAATGCTAACAAAACAACTGCAGGGAGGAAATAACGAACTGTACGACTTTTTTTCAGTTTGGAAAGCGAGACTATTTCCTTAGATTCATAAAAGTGACTTTGATTATAGTACGAAACGAAATATTTACATACTAGTATGAATTCACAACACACTGTAAAAGGATTTTATTTATTTAATCTACCAACTTATTTCAGTTGTATATGCATAGTATAACAATTTAAAGATTTGTTGAAATAGTGTGATGAAACATTTGTTAATTAAGTAAATTAACTGATTACTTGCAGTCGTATAATCCCTTCAGACACCGTAAATTATTGGACATAGTTACAACTCACATTAGCAGAATTTAATACACTCCATTTTATCATGTGTTATATTATTACTGTTGTTTCTTGTTGCCTCTTTTGTTTTGGTGGACCGGGAGGGAGAAAGAGAGAGTGTAGATTATAAATGTATGCAGATTATTTAATTAATGAAATGCCACTCCGGCTGAAGCACGCCATCGGTTTCGGCTCCTACACTAGACAGTTTCAAGTGGACATGAAAACGTCAATTTAGTTGCTTCGCGTGATAGATGTACAAATTTTTCCCACAAGGCTTATTTAGGTACTGTATAGCTACAGAAGGAAGATGTAACTTCCATTGTACTGTAGGCAAACAAAAAAGTAAAACTCATGTGGCTATAGAAACTTATGTGTCCAGTGGCATAGTGAGAAAAATGGGAGTGTCATGATTATAAAAACTGTAGAGTTCGGTCGTCTTAGCATTCTTTAGCGCATTAGCGTTCTTTAGCTTTCATATGTGCAGAATTCCAAACTGCATGCTTTACCAATAAGAAGCTGAAAGTAATTCTTTTTTAGATGTAAGAAAGTGTAAAACAGTTGCAGTGCACGCGATGTACAGATCGAATGTAAAGTTACATTCTGTGGCGTGCAAAAGTTAAAATACAACAAACAATAGTAATCTGTAGCATATCTTGGTCCATCGTGGACTGCTTACATAAGCATGTTTTGATGTAGCTACGAGACTGCAGAACGTCTTTAAAGGAAATTGTCAGTGACGGGGCGGCTGATGTCCAAGAACCTTGTCTCTCGGTGTTAGTTGCTCACTGAGCGTCTTTCCTCAGAATTTTTCGGGCAGCAGATAATTTTTGTTTCTTCATATATGTCCATAAATTATCCTCCTTCATTGTGTGAAGGACTATGCACAGAGTGACTATCTCGTATGGCGTGAGCTGCGAAGATGTATTTACTTCCTTTTTTTAAAATTCTGTATGTTCCTTGCGTCCGATGTACAGTACGAGCAATAAGATTTTGGTATGCCACCGTTTTGATGTACGTTTTACGCTGTATTGATGTCACGAATAAGAAGACCTAACACTGCTTCATGTACAGCGTTTTCTAAAAAAAGAAAGACTGCTGCATCTATACGAGTCCCGGCCGTGGAAATGAAGCGATATAAATTGTTTTTATATAATACCTCGTTTTGTGTTAAGTGTTCCCTTTAACACTACGTGAAATTTGATCATCGCCAATACTGTGATAAGCCCTTGTTACGGGCTACATTTCAACACATCTCACTGAAGCTATTGCCCTGTAAGCGAGCTGATGTTATCGAAGAAGATGTTATTTGCAACTCCGATTCCTCCTCTAGGATGGTCAGTTTCTTATTAATAATGCTTTTTATACACTGCTGTGGATTTTGATATGTATCGTTTGATGCAGCTGACAATAGTCAGTGCGTCCTTATTGAAGTAGTAGTGCCATCCAGATGCATAGTTTGTATAACTGTCGATATTCCATAGCATAAATTTCCATTTGAACCATTTTCCAACTTATAAAGCAGCCATAGGGTAACAAGTGGCTATAGTTTTCCTAAACGGTAGTATATCGGTGAGGCTTAGATATTAGGGCAGCAGCAGTACCTTCTAACACTTTTCGGACTTTCACCGCTAGCAAACCGTGTAATAGAATATACACTGTAGGAAAAAACGTCGCAAAACCAAGGAGTTATGCGACATAATCGAAAGTTGGTAGTCGTGTTTCTAGTTTTGAAAGATGATGTCTCTTCATATTTTGTGCCAGTCACTGAAGAATGGTGCTAGTAGCGCCACTGTGCGTATATACAGTACTGCCATTAAAATTGCTACACCAAGAAGAAACGCAGATGATAAACGGGTATTCATTGGACAAGTATATTATACTAGAACTGACATGTGATTACATTTTCACGCAGTTTGGGTGCATATCCTGGGAAATCAGTACCCTGAACAACCACCTCTGGCCGTAATAACGGCCTTGATACGCCTGGGCATTGAGTCAAACAGAGCTTGGATGGCGTGTACAGGTGCAGCTACCCATGCAGCTTCAACACGATACCACAGTTCATCGAGAGTAGTGACTAGCGTATTGTGACGAGCCAGTTGCTCGGCCACCATTGACCAGACGTTTTCAATTGGTGAGAGATCTGCAGAATGTGCTGGCGAGGGCAGCAGTCGAACATTTTCTGTATCCAGAAAGGCCAGTACAGGACCTGCGACATGCGGTCGTGCATTATCCTGCTGAAATGTAGGGTTTCGCAGGGTTCGAATAAAGAGTATAGCCACGGGTCGTAACGCATCTGAAATGTAACGTCCACTGTTCGAAGTGCCGTCAATGCGAACAAGAGGTGACCGAGACGTGTAACCATTGGCACCCGATACCATCACGCCGGGTGATACGCTTTCAATGTGCGTTCACCGGGATATCGCCAAATACGTTTGCGACAATCATGATGCTGTAAACAGAACCTGTATTCATCCGAAAAATGATGTTTTGCCATTCGTGCACCCAGGTGCGTCGTTGAGTACACCATTGCAGGCGCTCCTGTCTGTGATACAGTGTCAAGGGTAACCACAGCCATGGACTCCGAACTGATAGTCCATGCTGCTGCAAACCTCGTCGAACTGTTCGTGCAGATGTTTGTTATCTTGCAAATGTCCCCATCTGTTGACTCAGAGATCGAGACGTGGCTGCACGATCCGTTACAGCCATGCGGATAAGAGGCCTGTCATCTCGACTGCTAGTGATACGAGGCCGTTGGGATCCAGCACGGCGTTCCGTATTACCGTCCTGAACCCAACGATTCCATATTCTGCTAACAGTCATTGTATCTCGACCAACGCGAGCAGCAGTGTCACGATACGACAAACCGCAATCGAGATAGGCTACAATCCGACCTTTAACGAAGTCGGAAACGTGATGGTACGCATCTCTCCTCCTTACACGAGGCATCACAACAACGTTTCACCAGGCGACGCTGGACAACTACTGTTTGTGTATGAGAAATCGGTTGGTAACTTTCCTCATGTCAGCACGTTGTAGGTGTCGCCACCGGCGCCAACCTTGTGTGAATGCTCTGAAAGGCCAATTATTTCCACATCAGAAAATCTTCCTCCTGTTGGTTATATTTCACGTTTGTAGCACGTCATCTTCGTGGCGTAGCAATTTTAATGGCCAGTAGTGTAGCTCGGGTTTGCCTTAAATTACACTCTAACGGTCGTGAGCATTAGTTACGTATGAGATTGGACGTAGTTAGGTTACGTTAGTTAGTAATGCCTTTAAGACAAAGACACCATTATCAACATCTCACTGAGCTTGAACGAGAAGCTGGATGTTCCGTCTGTGATACTGCAGAAAGACTTGGCAGAGACGTACCCACTGGACGTGATCGCTGGCGGCGGTGGTCATGAGAATGTGCGATCGCAAGAAGACCGGCCTCAAGACGGCGACGTGGGACTATCGAGAGGGGCGACCATCGTGTTCGGCGTACGGCTCTGGCGCGTCGTACTGCACCACCAGCAGTAATTTGAGCAGCAGTTGGCACCACAATGGACAACGGACTGTTACAAGTCGGTTACTTCGAGGACAGATCCGAGCCCTGTAACGTGCATTTCACTGACTCCAAAATATCGCTTTCTGGTGGAAGTTGGTTCTTCCTCTTTGCCAGTGATGGCCGTGTGCTGGTTAGGAGGAGGCCAGTAAATGGCCTGAAACCAACCTTTAGGTGTGCCAAACACACTGGATCTGCACCTGGAGTTATGGTTCGGGCTGCAATTTTATGACAGCAGCAGCGCTCTCGCTTTTATCCGACGCCCCCTTACAGTAGGTCCGAACATCGTCGATTTGATCTGTTGTGCTGCCATTCATGTACAGTATTCCAAATGGTGTTAGGATAGCGCTAGCCCGCCTACTGCTTTTGTAATCCAATGTGTGCTACAGAGTGTCGTCATGTTGCCTAGACCTGCTTTATCACCAGATCTGCGTCCAGTCGACCACATATGGAACATTATTGGACCACAGCTCCAGTGTCACCCACAAACAGCATTAACCGTCCCTGTATTAACCTACCAAGCGCAGTAGGCGTGTAACTCCGTCTCACAAGCTGACATCCAGCACCTGCACTACACGATGCATACACGTCTGCGTGCTTGCATTCAACAATCTGTTATTAATGTACCAGCATTTCGTATCTGAAAGGGCTTATCTTACATTACCCTGTGATCTTGCAATGTGAATCACATAAATGTGTTATCTAGAGTCTGGCCTCAAAAGCCAGAGACGGTGGTCATCTGTGTGACAGTGTCGTTTGCGCGAGAGCGACAGAGACAGAGAGAGAGAGAGAGAGAGAGAGAGAGAGGGAGAGAGGGAGAGTGTATGTTCTCTATTTCCGAGGTAGGCCTTGTTGCTCACTTTCTGCAGTCCTTTTATAGAGCCCATCTGTGACTCAGTTTCTCCGCTATATGGTGAGTAACAACCACGCTTTTAACAACACTGTTACATTCCACGATTAATTCCATATTGCCTAGACAAATATGTTCCCGAAATTTCATTACTCAAAATTTGGTGTTGCGATTTTTTTTTTTTCGTCGGTGTATTTCCTCATTCCGTTTCGAAATGATAGCATTCACTTTATGCTTACAGCAACCTTTTTCTGAAATTACAAAAATTACCCCAGGAAATTCAAGTTTTGCTGAAGGTGAAAAACTGTTCCATGGTACAACATGGTCACATACCTAGGAATAAATATTCTATTCAAACTTAAAAGTGTCACTCTCAAGGAAGTCTTGTCAGTACTGTATTTAATCGTCTAGATGTTGCATTAGTAACGTACTCCCCACCAATAGTCAGTACGTGAAATCAAGTCAAGAAGAAGTATTATCAGAAACCAGTTACAAGTTAAAAACGTTTTGAAACGGAAGCTATTGGTAAGCAACACAAATTTCCATTTTCAAGACAGGGAAAACTGTTAAAACATTAAAGAAAACCGAGCGAGGTGGCGTAGTGGTTAGACACTGGACTCGCATTCGGGAGGACGACGGTTCAATCCCGCGTCCGGCGATCCTGATTTAGGTTTTCCGTGATTTCCCTAAATCGCTCCAGGCAAATGCCGGGATGGTTCCTTTCAAAGGGCACGGCCGACTTCCTTCCCCGTCCTTCCCTAATCCGATGAGACCGATGACCTCGCTGTCTGGTCTCCTTCCCCAAACCAACCAACCAACCATTAAAGAAATTGAGTAAAATTCCAAATATCGCGTGTTTCATCGTAGAAGACACTATTCCGTTTCAAGGTACAAGATGGTGTAGCGACCAACGAAGTGTGGCTCAAACGTCTACACGCCATGTAACTGGTTGTAAAAATACAGTGTTATTCTAAATGATGGACCCGTTTTCAAAACTTCGTATTTATTCAAGTACAAACCCAAAATGAACAAGTTCTATACCAATGAAAAGAGGAAGTTTCAAAGTTTTTTCCATAATGTTTGATATCAATTTAATAAATTTAATAATTTGTAATTAATTAGTTTTTTATAATTGTTTAATAACTAGAAATGTGGCTACACGGCAAACATCGACGCAGTAGCCAAATTCGTCCCACACATGCGAAAGCTTACCTGCTGTTACTGAGTGCACGGCAGCAGTGATGTGGTTCCGCAGATCGTTCAGAGTGGTTGGCAGAGGCGCGACGTAAACAGCTGCCTTCACGTAACCCCATAACAAATAGTCACAGGTAGTGAGGTCAGGAGGTGTCGATGGCCAGAAGTGCAGAGCCAGGCCGGCCGCTGTGACCGAGCGGTTCTAGGCGCTTCAGTCTGGAACCGCGCGACTGCTACGGTCGCAGGTTCGAATCCTGCCTCGGGCATGGATGTGTGTGATGTCCTTAGGTTAGTTAGGTTGAAGTAGTTCTAAGTCTAGGGGACTGATGACCTCCGATGTTCAGTCCCCTAGCGCTCAGAGCCTTTTTTTTTTTTTTTTTTTTTTTTTTTTTTTTTTTTTTTTTTGCAGAGCCAGGTCCTCAAGTTCCCTGCGAGTGATCCAGCACTGAGGAAGGCAGTCGTTCAAAAGTCTCATAATCATGGTGCCAATGGGGCGTAGCTCCATCCTGTTGGAAAATGAAGTCCTGAGAATATTCCATAACTTGAGGGAACAACCATTGTTCCAACATGTCTAGGTATGTGTTTCCCTTTACAGTTCCTTCCGCAAAGAAAAATGGTCGATAAACCTTTGTACGGGATGCGGCACAGAACACGTTGATCTTCGGTCATTCACTTTCGCCTTGTAATGGTGAATGTGTATTTTCTAAACCCCATATTGGAGCATTGTGTCTGTTGACTTTTCCACTAAGGTGGAACGTCGCTTCATCGCTAAAAATGACACCCTCTAGAAATGCGTCATCCTGCATCTTCGCTGGGACATACCCACAAAATGCGAGACGCTTCTCTTTGTCAGTCGGGTTGAGAACCTGTACAAATTTTAATCGGTAGGACTTGTGCAGCAAACGCCGTCTCAGAACATTCCGTTCAGTTGGTTGAGGTATTCCAAGTTCTCGACTGGCTCTACTAGTAGACTTAATGGGACTTTCTTCAAGCCGTCGGACATCATCCTCTGAAACACGCGGTCGGCCTATGCTTTTTCCTTTGCATACACTCCCAATCTGTTTAAATTGCTTGAAGCAACGGATAATGCTCTTGCAAGTTGGTGGTTGAATACCGAACTTGGTACGAAATGCCCATTGCACTGCAATTTGAGACCCACTTTTCGCAAACTCAAGAAAGGCAGAAAACCTTGTGCTCCACAGTCGCCATCTCACTCACAACTGGCAGTGAAACGGAACGACGGCCGTATTGCCGCGCTATCTCTACCGGCAGCTTGTGAAACACCACCGCACGCCCGCCGCCGCCCGCCAAAAACTTTGTACCTTCCTCTTTCCATTGGTATAAAGCTTGTTCATTATGGATTTGCTTTTGAAAACATACGAATTTTTGAAAATGGGTGCGTCAATTAGAATAACCCTGTATACTCGGTGTTGTTGTTGTGGTCTTCAGTCCTGAGACTGGTTTGATGCAGCTCTCCATGCTACTCTATCCTGTGCAAACTGCTTCATCTCCCAGTACTTACTGCAACCTACATCCTTCTGTATCTGCTTAGTGTATTCATCTCTTGGTCTCCCTCTACGATTTTTACCTTCCACGCTGCCCTCTAATGCTAAATTTGTCATCCCTTGATGGCTCAGAACGTGTCCTACCAACCGATCCCTTCTTCTAGTCAAGTTGTGCCACAAACTCCTCTTCTCCCCAATTCTATTCAATACCTCCTCATTAGTTATGTGATCTACCCACCTAATTTTCACCATTATTCTGTTACTCACCATCAAACTCTGTAACTGAAGAATTAACAACATCCCCCAACAGCTTTATTACAGTACACTGCTCTTAAACATATAGAGCCTGTAATATTTACAAACGTTACACAAAACAAAACCTAAGGTCTCAGTTTGTAATTAATTACAAAGCGCCGGCCTGTGTGGCCGAGCGGTTCTAGGCGCTACAGCCTGGAACCGCGCGATCGCTACGGTTCCAGGTTCGAATCCCGCCTCTGGCATGGATGTGTGTCATGTCCTTAGGTTAGCTAGGTTTTTAAGTAGTTATAAGTTCTAGGGGACTGATGACCTCAGAAGTGAAGTCCCAAAGTGCTCAGAGCCATTTATCATTTGTCAATTACAAAGTAACTCAGATAGCCATGAGGGAAACTGTGAGTCACGGAATCGCTGAGCCCCATAGGCTCAGTTGTTTTTGCGCCAGTGGTCTCGCAAAAATGCCTGCGACCACCAAGATGTCTCTCTAAAAAGAACCCAAACATGTGCAATGGAGTGCGCGTCAGCTAACTGCTACATTCGCTGGTCTCGACAAGAAAATCTCTATCACAGTGATGCTTTTGCAACGTTTTTCACAGAAGCTTGATAGATAACTGCGAATTCAGGCTTGCATGTCACTTTTCACAAGTATGATGTTGCTTAGCAATCTACCCTCCGACAATTCGGGAAAGGAACGATTCTCCCTTGATCTGCAGTGCTCTGAACCTCTAGGCGTGTCGGCTGCGAACGCTTCTTTGTGTGATGGGCAGAAGATATGGCATATGAGATTAACCAAATGCTCGGTTACAAACCATCTTCATAGGGCCTTCTGCACTTCCTTACTGGTTGGTATTACCACGCCTGAAGTGCAAATTGTACTCTGGATAGACACGTAGATGAACTGCAGTAAGAGCAGCGGAGTGAAATACAGTCCAGTGAAAGTTTCGTGGTTTTGTGCCTACTGAAGATGCGCTAAACAATTAGGAGAATCGTGTTTGGTTAAGAAACAAAAATGAAATTCTCTTTTGAAACACAAATAAGAGTAATTCTTACGTACAAAATAACACAGAAATGGAAACTACTGCTGCTTATCTGAGCTGTGTATTTACTGGATGTACACTATTTTTATTTTGTTTTAATCGCGCTGTTAAATACAAAATTATTACATATACAGCAAGTTGTGTCAGAGGATTTTAAAGAAGGAAATCCTTTCAGAGAAGCTAATGAAAATTATGGCTGTGATTATACAAACAGGAACTGAGACTAGTCCTTACTCCTTACCATCTGTTCTATCACTGCAATTAAGAAATAAATTAAATGCAACGATATCTTTTCAAAAGGAACATTGTAATATGCGTATCAAAATAGACTCTGTTTCTCTCTCACTCTCTCTCCGTGCGCGTGCGCCTGCCGGAGGGTATGTGTTTGTGTTTATGTCTGTGTCGTTTACGAAACCATTCAGGAGGTGATCCGGATGAGGATAGCACCGGATGTTTTTCAGAAATGAAAAGGTGAGGTGATTATTCTTCAGTCAAGAAATAGCTTCCAAAGACAGAGAGCAGAGAGACGAACGATATACCTGAAAAAGTATACTCATGTCTACCTCCTGTCATTGTAACTTATGTTACGAATAATTAACACTCACAAACCGGACAGATAATTACTCAGATTGCCGACATAAACACTTGTTCGCGTGACTGAATAAATTTTGGAAACAAGAAGCATCGGAAACAAATGATGAAACAAGGTGCTTTTACACTGTGCAGGATACTTGGCAATTTAGTGGGGCCCCACGACTGTGTTCCCTGTACGATGTTGCCGGACTCAGGTAACAGACTAGAATCAGTTGCCACGCACATGTGAGAAACAGGCGCCAAAGCTTACCATGCTGCAGTGTAGCGTGTCGTTGCTGAAATCTTTATCATGACTGTAGTCGAGTTTGATATAGCCCACAGGGAGAGAGAGAGGGGGGGGGGGGAGGAGTGAGAGCGACAGAACTACCAAGGAATGCATTTACATATGTGTGATGAAATGAAACGAAACATTGTGAAAGGAAATTAAATAGACTCCTTTCACGGCGCCTGTGTTATGAGTGCTTTTATTAACTACTTTCTACTACTCCGAAATAGTAACTAATATTTCATTATGGCCATGGTATACAATAATATCAGAAAACAGAGAAACTTTCTTTTTATCACTTTAATGTACTAAAAGATTTAATACATGAAGTACATCTAATATATAACTGACAATATAGATCACAGTTTTTAATTTATGAGCAGTTTTTGAAAAGATGTATCAGAATGAATATCAACATCGGGAGAGCCACTAGCCCAGTCACGTGGTTTTGCTTATGAGAAAGATGAAGTAAATATCATTGGCAGCGAAATCTGAAGGCGTGTATAAACTTCTGTTGGCAGGGGAAAGAACATTATAGCTTCATCAGGACAACTGAACATTCAATCGACGGAACACTGAGTCTCAGTTCCAGATCAGATACTCAGTAACTTATTTTAATAGATCTTCGCTTTTGAATAATACAGAAGATACATCCTTCTTGCTCGTCTGTATAGAACCTTTATCATGTATAGTTAATAGAGGAACTAGACAAGATCCAAAGAAGAGCGTTGTGTAGATGAACACGATGTACGTTGGCCCATGGTTTTATGCATGAAAGAGAGGATTTCTGATGAAATTTCGAGATCGTACGTTCCAAGAAACGTCAAGCAATATACCACTTGTTCCCGCATACATCTCGCTAAAGGACCGCGATAGGAGAAATCAGACACAGATCGGCTCAGCCTGAGTCTTCCCGACCTTGGTCTTTCCAGCACACTATTCACGAACAGACCAGCAAGAATGGGGAACGATGCTTTTAAAACAAATGCTCTCCTCCACACATCGCAAGACGGCTTGTCAAGTATAGCTGTAGATATAGAAATGATAAAATGCAGTTATCTGTTTCTGAGATTACAGCTCTTCTGCAGGAGTCTCTGAAATTATTCATATTACACATTGTCCTTTTTATCAAATTTCTGTATTTATTGGTCAGGTGGATATACTGATACTGGTATGTTCGTAAATGAGGCCAGAGTAACCTTTGGGCTGGTCTAAGCATTAAATCAATAACGGCGTCAAGCACAATGTCCGATTGTGCCCAGTGATTAATTTCTAAAATTGTAGGTGCCGGATCGCACCTATTTCACCATACAGCCCCACCCCCCTCTCCCCACTCATAGTTGCTAGTTTCCCAGTTGTCATCAATACACATCAGCACAAATCGGTAGTATTAATGACTATACAGTAATATTTTCAACCGCTTCCAACTTTTTGCCAAACGTGCGCTGTGCGTGTAGATGAATAGCAGCTATGGCGTAACTTACGGTACAGATGGAACAAGATTTCGTGAAAGCACGTTATACGGACGCTCATGTTTAAACACTCGTTACATTATTTGTTTCTCATTGACACATACAAAACGACACGTCGCCGTGCTACTAGAAGTTGCCTGGCAGTAGTACACATAAGGCGATACGTACCGTTCACAACTTCGGAACGAAGCTCAGCTTACCTTCGCTATACTGTAGAAGTAATACAAAATGTTGATGTTTGTAACAGAAATAGCCGAATTTATACTTTGACAAAGAAACTTGGTGAAGAAAGCACTCGCCGACGTTAAATTCGTAGTGATAACATTAACATTTTCACCTTTTTTTTATTGTAATCTCGTGTTTTTCACTAGGAGAAACAAACCTTTTTAGGTGATGCCACATGTGCCTTCTCAGGCCTCTCAGGTGTATTTTTATGAAGATGACTGTACTATAGAGCGTACGTCATGTTCGTGTTGTTGACGACGAAGAGGAGGAAGAGAGGCTAGAAATCGGTGCTAGTCTAGAAAATCAGCTCCTAAAGGGGAACTAAAGCAATCGCCACGCACAGTGTACATATACCGAGGACAAATGATAAGCTATAGTTCGGTTATAGAACGCAGATTAAGACCGCAATCAAGGAATGAGATTTTGTTTATGGCACTGGCTCATAATATCGACACCCACCGCTAAAAATATTCTCTCCTTCCTGAGCCGTTAATCATGAGGATCTCTTTTTCATTTTATCGGTCTTCTGATTGGTTTAATGTATTTCTCCACGACTTCCTCTCCTGTGATAGCTTCCACGATTCACTTCCATATCATGCTGATCTCCGAACGTACATCCTCCTACATATGTTCCCGAAATTAAGGTCGATGTGTGATATTATTAGATGTTTTCGCTAGCAGTGCCCTCTTTCCGATGCTAATCTGCTTTTCCTGCCCTCCTTATTTTGTCTGTCACGAGTTATTTTGCGTCCTACACTTCATCTACTTCGTGCTCCCCAGTTGTGACATTAAATTTCTCCCAAATCTCATTTCTGTTACGCGTAATTAATTATCTATTTCTTTCAGTTTACTCTCAACCCATATTCAGTGTCCATTAAAGCATTAATTCCATTCAACAGGTCTTGAAACTCTTCCTCATTTTTACTCAGGAATTGAGGATAGTGGTGCCATGAGCGAATCTTACCACTGATATTCTTTCACCTTTAATTTTAGTCCTCCTCCTAAATTTCTCTTTTAATTTCGCAGGTTCTTTTTCTATGTACAGGATAAAAACTGTATTACACCTTTTTTTTTAATCCAAGCTATTCTTTCTTAGTCCTCCCTTTCTTAGTCTTCCCTTATAGTTCTTGGACGTATTATATAAGGAGCTGTCAAATGGAAAAGAGACAAATGCAAGAAAGTAAGTTTCTAATTTCAAAAGTAATCACTGTGTCAATATATTTATCCCACTATGAGACAGGAAAAATGTATGTAGTTGCGTACGAAATCATGGCTGTACCAAGGCGTACACCTCTTCGTGCGAAGCAAATCGATGGACACAAACGTTTTTCTTCAGGGCTCCAAGAATATGGAAATCAGATGTACAGTCCCATATGGTTCAAAGCTGCCTCGACTAAGCTGCAGAAGTTGGGAACCCCTAAAACAGATTCCATACAGTGCCGACCTTTTCCCATGCGATTCCCATATTTTTGGAGCCTTGAAGTAAGACAACGTTTCACCAGGAATCGCCGGTCAACTGCTGTTTGTGTATGAGAAATCGGTTGGAATCTTTCCTCATGTCAGCACGTTGTAGGTGTCGCCTCCGGCCCCAATTTGTGCGAATGCTCTGAAAAGCTAATCATTTGCATATTACAGCATCTTCTTCCTGTCGGTTAAATTTCGCGACTGTAGCACGCCATCTTCATGGTGTAGCAATTTTAATGGTTTAATGGTCATTAGTGTACTTGTTTGTCACTTTCCCGCAATGATTTTAGAAATATTTAAGAATGTTATCTATGTCTTTCGCGGTGAATGAACAGCAACTACCTGCCATGTACCATAGCGGTGCTGCTCTGTATTAAAATAAGTCGAACATTTGCCCCCAGCGGTATTGTACAGATTTAACAAAACGGAGAAAGATATTAATAACAGTGCTATTCCAGTGGAAAAACAGGATTCATTAGCAGCCGTCTGCGGGGAGCAAGCTGGGGCGGCTGGCTTGTACGTGGGCTGTGGTTTCCGGATTGCGAGGTCGACGGCAGCCCGGCTGCAGGCGGAGACAGAATGGCAGACCACAGAACTGAGAATTCCGGGTGGGGCGACAGCGCGAATCCCCGCCCCGGCGGCGAGCCGAGCGGCCGGGCCTGTGTGGCAATATTGCGGTCGCAGTGGCCGGGGGAGCGGAGGGGAGGGGCCCAGGATTATGTTGTCTTGTACCCAGAGTGGCAGCAGCGGCGGCAAAACAGGGGGCGACTTGCTGCTACACATCTGGCCCGCGCCGCAGCTCCGGATTTCTCTCTCCTCGGCGAATTACTTGTCTCCCTAATCCGGCAGTCAGGAAATGAAGCCGCTTCGCATTTATCTTCTCTTGTTTTTGCGACACGATATCCTCTTTTGGTAGTCTAAGTCTTCACCAGTGACCCGAATCTCAGACTATAGCCAAATTACCAGTTCACTGTTTAATGACGAGAAATATTAGTCCAGAATGAAAATTTATTCGCCACTCCTCTTTTATGTGGCCTTGTTTACCCTAAAGACAACAATACAACAGCATTTAGCTGTTGAACAGCAACTGACAACTGTCAGGTCAGTTGTCACCCATCATGTGGTCGGCGGCTTATCGTCTGCGGGTTTACCTCCGCTATATTAGCACTAGAACGGCGGAAGGGGCCAAAATGAACCCTTTCATACGTTTTTCGTTCACTGCCACATCCAATTTATTTACTTCTTTAATGAAATGATATGATTTTTTCTAATTCTTTCTCCACTTTCTGAAGATGTTTTAGTATTTAGAAAATAATTTAATTTTCTTCGCCATTTCATTCAGTATATCTAGAACGGCGGAAGTAGTTCAATTTTACCCCACTACAATTTCTCTTCTGAACGTAAGTAAATTATCCAACAATACTGTGGCAACAGCGAGCAGTACTGCAGAGTAGTTGCTCCTCATTGTTGCAACTTGGCACGTGTACATTACAGTCCGCCACAGCTTGTGCTGCGTCACTCAGTAAGTCTTTGTCCGTGGAGCACGTTTTCGAACATGTGTCGTCAGTGTGGACTTTCTGATGATGATCTCTTAGGGAATTCCGAAGTTGAATCGGAAACTGACTTCAAGATAATGATTATGTAAATGAAACAACTCAAGATGAAGACATTGTGAATGAGGGGCGATTAGTGTAAGCGGATTCATATTCTGATATACATCAATCATCACCTCTTTCACCATAGCAGGTACAGTTGGAAGCGTCTACAAAGATGGTTGCGAGGAATGGAACCGTGTGGGAGATTGGAAATTATTCATTTTCTGGAAGGCGGTCAGCTGTGAATGTTCTGAAGGAGAGAGAAGATCCCACTGCCTATGTTTGCCGAGTAGACAGCTCTGTCATTAGTGCCCTCCGTCTTATTTTTGCTGACGCAATGCTACGTCTCTTGAAGAAATACACAGAATCAAATGCTCGAGAAGTACAATGACTGGACTTTATCACTTGAGGAACTAGAGAAACTGATAGCCATCATGTATGTTCAGGGTGTATTGTGAACAAAACCTATGTCGCACACTTGTGGACCTGCCTTTATCAAGCATATTACGCCAAGGGACAGATTTCAGGAGCTTCTCAGATTTCTCCGTTTTTATGAAAAGTCAACCCAAACTGAACACCTGGCAGCCAACAAATTCGCTTTTGTATCTGAAAATCAGGGAAAGTACATTGAAAACAGTATTCGTGCATACCGCCCTAGAGAAAATATAACCATTGATGAGCAACTGTTACCAAACAAAGCAAGATGAACTTTTACTCAATTCATGTCCAACAAACCAATTAATATGGTCTAAAATTCTGGTTGGCTGTTGATGTAACGACAAAGTATATATGTAATGCTTTCCCATACATTGACGAAGAGGACACGCATGGAGAGCAACAACCACGTGGAGAGTACGTTTCTCTGCATCTCGAGGAGCCATTTGTAAATCAAGGAAGAAATGCGACCACAGACAGCTTCTTTACGTCTCTTCAAAGAAAAGAAAACTTCATTAGTTGGTACTATGAACAAGATCCACAGTGAAATCCTCGATGAAGTAAGGAAGCCGAATGCTGAAATACACTCCACCACAAGCAATGAACGAAAAAAAAACCTGAAATTGTGACGTTCTACAATGCAACAAAGTATGGGGTGGACGTGGTTGATCAAATGACTCATAAATATACTACGAAGGTTGCACGTAGGAGCTGGCCAATGTATGTCTTCTTCAACATACTGGACATGACGGCAATAAATGCATGGGTCATTTATAACAAAGTTACGAACAAGAAGACGGAAAGGATGAAATTCATACTCCAACTGGAAAATGAACTCAAGGGAACGAAAGAGCAAGAAAATCAGGCAGAGGAAGAGGATATGGGACTGAATTCACCTAGAAAACGGAGAAAGTGCCAAATCAGCCTCTGCAAAGGCAACAAGGCCAGCGAAAACTGTGTAAACCGCCACAAAGCCGTGTGCGGAAAATGTCCGCATAAAACAGTAATCACCTGTACTAAGTGCGTCTAATAGCTTCAAATGACATGAGTGAAAAGTAATACATAGCTGTTTGTAAAACACATGTGAGAGTAGAATGGGCCAAATATACTAAATGTGTCTATAAGGTTGTATGAATAGTTAATAAATTTAAATCTATAGTTAAGAAACGTGTTAGCAGTGGCAACAATAAATTTGTATGATACATTGTGTTTAAAATAGTATTTATTATTTATAATTGTAAATAATTGTTGTGATTACTAGAAGTAAAGTATGGATTAACAAACACTAGAAATGTACTGGTTTAAGTGAAATATCAAAATATTTTATGAGGGGTCAAAATGACCACTTTCCACCGTTTTAGGAAAGTCAGAAACTCCGACGTTGTAGTGTTAGGCTGTGACGATGGTAAGGCTTACACAAAGTTCTCAGCTCCCAATCACGTGCCTAATGGTTCGTAAAACTTGCCCACTACTGCTTAAAGCTTCATGAGAATGTTATTAAGCAAAGTTGCACGACAAATTCAATTCCCACGTGCGCACATAAACGTATAAAAAGTTATTTCTTGGCGCAGAGGATAGAGAATCAGATCCAGCTCACACTGTGTGACGCAGGCGAATCTGGGGCACTCAAAGAGTGCCATGTTGCAGAAGGCAGAACGACGCTCGTAATATATTGCCACACTGAGCTGGGGCGTAATCAGCAGGCAGCAGAGGGACTTAGCTGCTGGACGCTGTCATTGCTGTTCGCCCGCCGCCGTGTTTCGAAAAGATATGGATGAGCTTGAGCCATTTCCTCGTAAAGGGCAGTGCCAAATGACTAGAAACTACCGTCTACTACTTGTTGGACGAGACACCTGAGTACCACTTCCCTGGGTGTACGCTGAGTTGCTGATCTGGGTTCTGGGCATACGCCTTCTCGACACCTGCCATCCATGATCTGCTGTTGGCTCTCACTAGGGCACACGTCCACCGTCGAAAGCTGCTGGTGGGCCGCGGAGGGCTTGCGCCTACAGATGGCTGTCGCAGCCACCCGCACGCCACCGTCACCTTGTAACATCTGTACATATAATAATTTTTTTCTTCTGATTTTCGTTAAATTAGTGTAATCGATGTTCTGATTTCATTTCTTTTTCTTTTCATGTCATTATGTTAAAGAAATTGTAAACAATTTTCGATGTGAATATTAATGTTTATGCCAAATTGCAAGCAATATTATAACAAAATGGAAATGTAAGAAATGTTGAAACTGTTGTAAGATGTAAAAGTTGTAATTGTGCGTCTGGTCCATACGTAGGCAATGTATTAGGATATGAAGAATGTAAAACCTTTGGTGAATACCCTGTCTGTAGGGGAGCGGTAAAGGGTGGATGGCAGGCGAGCGCGGGAAAATGCACACGGGCGCGGCACGGCATAACGGGCTCAGCAGTAGTAGTCGGAGTTGGGCATCGGTCTGAGAAACACGCTCTGGATCGAAGAGGCTCTCCTGGAAAACGTGATTTCATTGAGCCTCGGATGTGCCGTTTCCGACGACTATACAGCATGGCTATATTCCATAGGCACTACATGGAAAAGTATTGCGACGCTAAGAAGAAGCAAAGTGCCGATACATCAAGAGCCATAGCTGTGATTGTATGTGTGCTGTGCGCCTCGCCATCTCGCCGCCCGCCAACCGCCGCATCGACACGAACAGGTTGAATCTTTTAGTACTGTATTCGTGTGGACCAGTGTTACTTTTGTTCCATACTGTTCAATAACAACTTAAAATTTACCAGAACTGTCCTATCATTTAATCATCCTCATCACTAACCTAGACAGGGTCCTTTCCACATGTTGTGCAATCCGAGTGTCCCGAAATGAAGATTTAAAGTTTATGTTAATAATACTTATCTGCAGACCTATCTATGTTAGAATCATGTTTAAAGAACTGTGTTGTTAATGAATAAATATGCAAATAATATAGGTCTGGCAAAGTTGGAAGATAATGTTGAAATTGGTTTAGTAATGAAGTTTAATTATTTGAGGCAGATAAAATGGTAATTAAATGAGCAGGAAATAGGCTAAAAAGAGTAGTAACTCACCTATTGGAAATCTTGAGTGCTTAATGAATCCTTTAATCAATATTTTCAATACAGTGATCATAACAGTTTCAGGGTCCCCCCCCCCTTTTTCTTTTCTATTCATGTAAATTCTGAAATGTATTCAACTGATTTGATCAGCAAAGTTAAAGTCAAGATAAATCCAAAATTTATTAGTGTTTTACCTTTCTCAAAATTGACATTGTATGTGTGTTTCGAAAGTGCTATTTCTAGGGTAACCTATGCCCGATTTTAATCAGATCCATAGACAGTACGAAGTTTTTAGTGAACATTATTGTGTGTTGTTGTGTATTTATGGCTGGTTCATATTAGTACAGAAAGTGAAATTATTAGTGCAGTAGATTTTCTGGTTCTAAAATTTACCATATTATGCAGTATTATTACGTGAGGTTTTGTATGAACGTACTTCAACTTGTACTGGGAAGAAACTCAGTTAATGACCAATTAGGCTGGCGTCCGTATTATTAACAATTTGGTAGCATCTGCTGTGTCGTTTCTTGTCCGTCCTAACGTGTAGTTGCACTTCAGACTTGCTTGACGCATCATTGTTGTTACTGAGTGGGTGAAAGTCTGATTTTGCTTCCATTCAGGTACACGCGGTCAATATCTACCCCAAAATCCTTTCTTATAAGGTGAAGCCCGTCAACTTACCATAGTACAGGCTTTAATAAGTTAACGTACGCAGCAGCGTAGTGTTACAAGTGGCTTCCCGGTGACAAAAAAATGGTTCAAATGGCTCTGAGCACTATGGGACTTAACATCTATGGTCATCAGTCCCCTAGAACTTAGAACTACTTAAACATAACTAACCTAAGGACAGCACACAACACCCAGTCATCACGAGGCAGAGAAAATCCCTGACCCCGCCGGGAATCGAACCTGGGTACCCGGGCGTGGGAAGCGAGAACGCTACCGCACGACCACGAGCTGCGGACGCCCGGTGACAGGACATCCAATTGTTGTCGGTCGCAAATTAAGTGAATACCGAACAGTGGATGTTCAGTGGCACGAATTGCAATAATATTTAGTAAAGTAAATAGCAGTGAACGTCAAGTATAGTAGTGTGGTGTAATTTTCATTCAGTATGGACAGGAAAGTAGACACGGTAGATGTGCCGAGCGTAATGGAAGATGCGCATGGCAGTAGCAGGAGTTTAAGCGGCCAGATAACAGATGGCGTTAGCGAAAGACAATTGGCGTACATACAATATCACGAACATGTTAACGAACAGATTGAAATGTCGAGAGTGCCTCGAACACAGCAAGGAATAAAACAAGAAGTAGAGGGTGACTTTGTAGATGATAGTGGGTATGTGAATGAATCCACTGACATACTTGATTCTCCACAAATAAAGAAAGAACCGAAAGAAACTTTTGAAGTAGGATCGGAACACACAGATTCCGTAGAACAAAATAGTGTGAAAATTTTAAGCATGAACGATTTATTTGAACAATTAACCAAACAAATTGCGGGACAAAATAATCAGCTTAAAACACACGTTGCAGAGCAACTCAAAACGCAGAATGATCAGTTTCAGAAACAAGTCAGTAATCAGGTTAGTCAGCTTAAAACACACGTTGACGAGCAGCTTACAAAGTAATCAGCTCAAAACACAGAACGAGCAGCTTAAAACACACGTTTGGCAGCTTAAAGCACAGGTCGAAGAACAAGGAATTAAAATTAGTAAACAAATAGAACAGGTAGAACAAAAAGTGGGTAATTTAAGCTCTGTAGTAAATACTATGAAATTAGAAATTGACACAATTAACAAGAATATGGATACTATGCAGGGGGAAATTGACAACTTTAACAGTAGATTTGATGTTGAAATCCTCAACATCCTAGAGAAAGTAGAGCCTCTGGTTGAAACAAAAGTAGACGAAAAAGTTTTCGGTCTTAAAACTGAGATCGTAAACGAATGTTAACACGGAATCTCACAATTGAAAAAGGCAGTCTCAGACACTGAAAGAGATTTAGGTGAGCAAGTTACCGGATGTGTACAAAAATGTGTACAAAATACTTCGAAAATTCAAGGCAAAATTTTCGATCTTGAGAGTAAAATTAAAGATAGACCTGGTGTTGTCTGTAGTGGCACACCACTTACGAAGCTGTTGGAAGGTGAGGAACGCTTCGATCCCGCCAAGAAACATAACGGATGGCATCCGTTAGATTTCATCAAAAATTGCGAGAGGATATTTCCTGAACACTTGTCTGATCAGGAAAAGATAAACGTAGTAATTAGCGCCTTAGCAGGTGATGCTAAGCGCTGGGGAATTAATTTGAATACCGAACGAATGACGTTCGAAGAATTTAAGCAAAAGTTTACGGAGGAATATTGGTCCGAACAAAAACAGGATGATTTATGGCGCGAGTTTATCACGGCCAAGCTTCATGATAACAGGGGCAGGAATTCTTTGAAAGATTTCTGCGAATATTGGTACCGGAAGTTGACGCATTTAAGAGGGAGAAGATCCGATTCGGAAATCATATGGGAGCTATATAAAAAGCTTCCAGAAGATTCGAAGAGATACGTGGGCAGCAATCATCGCAGCTTCCAAGCATTTCTCGAAAGGGTCGAAGACGGAGACCACTGGCGCGAAAGTCGTGCCAATTTTCAGAATTTTGGTAACAGGAATAACCGCAATAATGACGAGAGAAATGACGGCGATGGGTTTCGCGTCAACGTAATACAAAGAGGTAGAGGCAGAGGAAGAGGAAGAGGAAGTTATTCAGGTCGCGGTAGAGGGTACACCGCGCGAAATAATAACGACGCGGGAAACTGAGTTCCACGAACGTTGCGGGCCAAACGGAAGCGGACAATATATACCGGCCCCGATTTAAGAAATGTTACCGGACCGACAGTAAAGTTATGAGACAGGTTAGAGACAGGCGTGGAACGACGCAACGTGTTGTTGCGAAACAAGCGTCAGGTTCGAGCGCGAATGAGTCATCTTTGCCGCGCAAAGCGATACTTGTTAACAGGCGAGTGGAGCATCAGAAGGCAATGACCCAGCCTAGCAGAACAGCTGTTCAGAGAGAAGCCGCTAGCGATGAGGCAGCATTAGATACGAACATTGCCGTAAGAGCTGGTGAATACATTACGAGTGGTAATTCCGTGGCGAAGGAAATAATAGATGAAACTGTGGATACACAGAGAGGTGCGGTTAGCGGTGTTAGCAATAAAGTAAAAGGCGAGAATGAATTAGCGGAAGTAAGTAATTGGCGTGTGCAGATCGACGATCTGTACAAGGGCCTCAAGCAATGTGAGTGGGAGGATTTTAAGAAGGAGTATGAAGCAAGGAAGTTAATTAGTGAAAAAGGAGATAGTAGGGACGTCGATAAGGTGACGTGGCCCGAGTTCAAAGAGGAGAGAGTAAATAGCGCCGCGCAAAGTAAGCGTGCTGGCGATAGGTCGAAGGTTAAAGATAGAAAGGAATTGGAGAATGAAATCCTCAGCATAGACGAGGAAGTAACTTCCGTTAATGATCCGCCAACACTACAAGCTGCAACTGAAAGGCACCGTGGGGAAGAGGCAAATGATTACATGAAAATAATTGAAGTCCACAAGGATTACATTAAATATGAAGTAACAGTGGATGTGAGTAAAGCTGATAACGAGGCCGTTTTGCCAAAAGAGGATATTAAATTAAAATCAAAGCCTGACGAAAATGCAGAGGGAGAACTTAATGCCTGTCTCAGAAAAGAT
The DNA here is from genome assembly GCF_023898315.1 of Schistocerca nitens. Lineage (NCBI taxonomy): Eukaryota > Metazoa > Arthropoda > Insecta > Orthoptera > Acrididae > Schistocerca > Schistocerca nitens. The sequence goes on along the minus strand of NC_064618.1, from coordinate 50,800,967 downwards.
TTTATGTTAGAACCTGAAAGCGATCCAGAATGGTCGGATTCTGACGATAGTTCAGATGACGAATATTTCGGTAATAGTCGAAAAATGGAAATACAGTTAATTGCGATATTGTATATATTGATGATGAAGTTTCAAAACAAAACCCAGATGTTGAGACTGAACAAAGAAAGAAAGAGCCACCTGACGAATCAGGGTCTATTTTACAAAGAGTTCAAGTAATTAATGACTTTTAACTCCCGGAACCAAACAAACCGCCAGATATAGGTGAGGTGAATGTTAAAAGCATATCTCGGGACGATGTTATCGTCGACCCGGATTTGCTTAGGGAAGACCACAATAATGAAAAACATTCGACGGTTAAACAAACTGTAATACCAGTTGAAATTTATAATGTGAAATTGCAAGTACTTCTTGATACTGGATCTCAGATAAGTGCAATCTCCCGGTCGTTTTTCGAACACATTTGTGATAAGCCTGGACTAGTAATTATGTCGGTGACGGGTGTAAAAATTGTTTGTGCTACTGGCAAGACTAGCAAGCCGGTAAAAAACCAGATTTTGGTTGAATTTAGTATAAAAGGACCAAAATTTGAACACGATTTTTTGGTTTTGCCAGACTTGAGTACTGAAATGATTCTGGGAATAGATTGGTTAGATAAAGAAAAGGTGATTATTTATTAAAGCCAGGAAGTGATTAAAATTAATAATGCATCTAGAAATTTGGAATTACAATTTGAGGAAAATGGGAAGGTGTTCGATTCAGAAATTGATTCTTTATTGTTGGAGATCGACCAAGGGAATGATGGTTTGACAAATATGTATGAGGTGTACCATGTCCAGAGGTTAATAGATGAGAGTGACAAGCAGGGGCATAATTTTAAAGAAATTGTGGAAAATTTGAAGGAGACATCTCCTGATCAGAAAACAGAATTGCTTGATATTTTAGAAAGTAATAACACCGTATTTTCGGACAAACCTGGCTTAGTTAAGAACTTCGAATACCAGATTGAGACCATAGAGCATAAACATTTCTTTGTAAGACCGTTTTCGGTACCCATATCAAAGAGGCAGGCTGTGCAAGTGGAAATAGATAAAATTATAGAATGGGGTGTAATCGAACGGAGTAGCAGCGAATACAGGGCGTTTCAAAAAGAAAGAGCAGATTTCAAACATTTATTTCTCAAAAACTACAAATGATAGAAACACAATTCCAACGGTCCTTCACTCAATATGAGTACCAAATGTTACACAACAAATATCAAAACTGTACCTCAATATGAGCACCATTTGTTACACGACAAATATCAAACCGGTATCTCATTTCTTGCCACACACGACGCAACTGGTCTTTAGTTACCGAATTCACGGCCGCAACAATTCGATGTCGTACCTCTTGAAGAGTAGCGGGCATAGGTGGGACATAAACACAGTCCTTTATGTACCCCCACAAATAAAAATCGCAGGGAGTAAGGTCTGGTGACCTGGGAGGCCACAGACGATGACATTGATCTTGTGCTCCTGCTCTTCCAATCCACCGTCCTGGAATGGTGTTATTTAGGTACCGTCGTACAGGTTCAGAGAAGTGTGGTGGGGCGCCATCTTGCATGAAGATGAAGTGATTTGAATCTTCCTGAAGTTGAGGAAATAGCCAGTTTTCTAACATGTCCAGGTAAATGGTTCCTGTGATAGTTTTCTCCATGAAAAAGAAAGGTCCATAAACTTTGTTTACCGAAATTGCACAAAAGACGTTAACCTTTGGTGAGTCTCTTTCATGTTGAATAACGTCCCTCGGAGTTTCACTCGCCCAAATTCGTACGTTATGCCGATTAACTTTACCAGAAATGTGAAACGTTGATTCATCTGAAAAAATTAATCGTTCGGCAAAATTGTCCTCTTCCATGTCCTGTAGAATTGCAGTTGAAAATTCGAACCTTTTGTTGTGGTCGTCAGGACGCAATGCTTGCAATAACTGCAGTTTGTACGGCTTCATGTGCAGACGGTTACTCAGAACGCGCCATACCGTTGTTTTAGACATGTTTAGTTCGTGACTTGCCCGTGCCGTGGATTTTCTAGGGCTCCTTTCGTAAGCTGCACGGACACGCTCGACATTTTCATCCGATGTGCGTGGACGACCCGTGCTTTTTCGCTTGCAGATGCAACCATCTTCTACGAATCTGTGATGCCACTCATAAATTTGCTTATGACGAGGCGGCTGTTTGTTGAATTGACGGCGGAATGCACGTTGCACACCAACAATGGACTCTAACTTTGCAAATTGCAGCACACAAAATGATCGTTCCTGTGGTGTCGTCGCCATTTTCCTACAAACAAACGCCAGCGCCACTGCGGATTTGCATGGAACTTCTGCGCGGACCATTGAAAAACTTTGAACCTTTCTCTGACAAGAAACGTTTGAATTGTGTTTCTATCATTTGTAGTTTTTGAGAAATAAATGTTTGAAATCTGCTCTTTCTTTTTGAAACGCCCTGTATAATAGTCCCCTTACCATCGTGAACAAAAGGGATGGGGGAGTGAGAGTAGTTATTGACGCCAGGACTTTGAACAAAATTGTAAAGAAGGAAATAGACCTGAAAATCTGGACGAAATGCTCCAAAAATTTTATAACGTGAAGTATTTAACCAGTCTGGACATGACCGCCGGATACTGGCAAATCCCATTGAGTAAAGAATCCCGTAAATATACCGTTTTTCTATTCGCCGGGAAATGCTATCAGTATAAGGTAGTGCCATTTGGGCTTAGCACTTCTGTAGCATTATTTATTAGGACACTGGACTTTGTATTGGGGAGAGAATTGAGTTCCCGGCTAACCATTTATGTAGATGATTTACTGATTGCTACAGAAGAATGGCAAGAGCATTGTGAATTATTGCAGAAAGTTTTTGTTGCTCTACAAGCAGGGGGCATGACACTTAAGTGGAAGAAATGTGAATTTGTGAAGTCGGAAATAAAGTTTCCGGGGCACATTATTACTACGACCGGTATTGGCAAGGACCCGGAAAAGTTAAGTGCAGTAGCAGGATGTCCAGCTCCTAGAAATAGAAAACAGTTGAAACCCTTTTTAGGTTTATGTGGGTTCTATAGAAAATTCGTCAAGGGGCAAGTTTTTAATAGTCCTCATTTGAATAATCTACTTAAGAAAAATAGTGCTTTTGTGTGGACTGAAGGGTGTATGAGAGATTTCGAAAATTTAAAAATTGAACTTTTGAATGACAATATTTTGCATCACCCCATACTGTCAAAACCTTTCCACATGAGTACTGGCAGCAGTGCTTATGGAATTGGTATAGAAGTTTTCCAAGAAATCTGTGATGGCAAAGAAATCGAACACAGGACTATCGCGTTTGCAAGTAGAACTCTAACAAAATACGAGAGAAACTACACTATATCGGAAAAGGAAGCTTCAGCCATTATATGGGGGTTAAAGAAATTCAGAAATTATCTGTGGGGCCATAAGCTCATCATACATACTGACCACAAAGCTTTAACTTTTCTTAAAGATTGTCGTTTACTTAATGGTAGGCTAACTCGTTGGGCTTTGTACCTGCAACAATTTGATTACGAGATTTGCTATGTTAAGGGTACTGAGAATTATGTGGCAGATGCTAAATCTCGATTGCCTAATGGTACGAGTGAAGTGCCCAATGAAAATGGTGAAGAGGGTACTTTTCAGATCAGGTATATGAAAGAGGTTTCAGGAAAAAGGAAAATTGAGCAAATATGTAAAAATATACCATCAGAATGAGGATCTGACATGGAAATCTGTGAAGGTAAATTTTGACAGTGTGCAGTATCCTCAAATTAAGAAATATTACAAAATTTTTAAAGGCATTTTATATAGGAGGAAAGATTTAGTCACTGAGGAATGGAGAGTATGTTGGCCACACCAGTTTGATACTGATGTTGTAGATTATTTTCATTTAGCATTGGGGCATAGTGGGCCAAAGAAATGTTTGGATCAATTGAATAATGTAATAGTGATTGCTGGTAGTGTCAGTAAGAAGGTAAAGGAATGGATTAAGGCGTGTGATGTCTGTCAAAAGGCCAAAGTACCGAACAGAACTAGTAGAGGTCCAATGCAAAGTACATTACCTGAAGACACCCCAGAATTATTATCTGTAGATTTGTATGGTCCCCTCCCAAAGACTTCGGGAAATTGTGCATATATTTTAGTAATTTTGGAAGTATTCTCAAAGTTTGTGAAATTATACCCCTTGAAAAAAGCAACAGCAAAAGCTGTATTTAGTAGGATGGTTGAATACTTCAGAACCATTGGGAAACCCAAGGCAGTACTATCTGACAATGGTCCCCAGTTCATATCCAAAATTTGGAAAGAAGGAATGGAGCAAAATGAAGTGGAGGTTAAATATATCGCAGCCTATCATCCTGCTAGCAACCCGGTTGAAAGATACATGCGAGAAATCGGAAGATTGTGTAGAACGTACTGCAGTCATAACCATAGAGCCTGGGGTAGATTTATATCGGATTTTGAGAATGTCATGAACACCTTACATTATGAATCTACTGGATTCCCACCGGAAGAAATTTTGTTAGGCAGCAGAAGTAAAAGTTTAATTGAGGAAAAACTAGAGTTTCCACCTTGTACAAGTTTAGGGTTGAGTCAAAAGAAAGAATTTGTCAGAAAAAGGGCAAAGCAAAAAGCTGAATCTAGATCTAAAAGAAATGATAAAAATCTGAAAGTTTTAAAATTTAAAATTGGGGATTATGTTCTTTTAAAAACCCACGAAAAGTCTAGTGAACTGAACCATGAAATTTCCAAATTTAAATATATTTACAATGGGCCGTATATAATACAGAACATTCCACACGATAATGCTTACTACCTGATCTACCCAAAATCCAAAAAACCTTTAGGTGTAAGAAATGTTGTGTATCTGAAACTGTATGTTCCTAGGAGTGAGTGATCTAAGTACACTCAGAGAGCAATTTGCAGTAAATATGCTGTATCTTATGCTGAAACTAATTTATTCCAAATGTAACTAATCTTTGTAAATATACGTGTACCAATATCAGTGTGCTAATGTACTTATGTGAGTTTCAGATTACCAAATGTACTGTAAATGTAAAGATGTATGGAAAAAAGGGATGAAAAGAAAGGGTAAATGCTGCAAGCCAAATAAAAGATGGGACTGTCAAAAATCAAAGTGGGCAGTATATGACTCATAATATAAAGGACTGCCAAACACCAATGAGGGCAGATAAATAGTCAATGGAGAATTGTAAGTGTGGTACAGGTGATGTGGTAAAATGATGCGAAATGGACTGCCCAAATCTGAATAATAGGCAGCAAATATATCTAGTGATTTTTCTAAATATTATTGTATGTTTTTTTTTTTTTTTTTTTTTTGTAAGTAAGGAGATGGACTGCCATTCAATGCAAGAAGCAATAAATTGTCTTATTGTGTATATAGATATTTGCATTTGCTTTTGTAGTTAAATGTTTGTGTTCCAGATTTTGAAATTATTTCTTTGAGAAATTTAGTAAAAATGTGTAATTTGCTATTTAAATAATGTTGTGATAGGAGAGTGGACTGTGCCAAAGGCACTTATGTAAATGATAAGTAAATGTTCTTGATATGTTAAAAAGTGTAGACCTATATAATGTGAGTGGAAAGAAAGCCTGTGGTATAATTTTTTTTTTTTTGGTGGGAAATTCACACAAAGATTCAGAACTACTGTATAAATATAAAAATTAGTGTTCCCATCAAATTTGCACTTAGTGAAATTTACTGGAAACAGAGCCATGTGTAACAACAACATCTGTACATATAATAATTTTTTTTCTTCTGATTTTCGTTAAATTTGTGTAATCGATGTTCTGATTTCATTTCTTTTTCTTTTCATGTCATTATGTTAAAGAAATTGTAAACAATTTTCGATGTGAATATTAATGTTTATGTCAAATTGCAAGCAATATTATAACAAAATGGAAATGTAAGAAATGTTGAAACTGCTGTAAGATGTAAAAGTTGTAATTGTGCGTCTGGTCCATACGTAGGCAATGTATTAGGATATGAAGAATGTAAAACCTTTGGTGAATACCCTGTCTGTAGGGGAGCGGTAAAGGGTGGATGGCAGGCGAGCGCGGGAAAATGCACACGGGCGCGGCACGGCATAACGGGCTCAGCAGTAGTAGTCGGAGTTGGGCATCGGTCTGAGAAACACGCTCTGGATCGAAGAGGCTCTCCTGGAAAACGTGATTTCATTGAGCCTCGGATGTGCCGTTTCCGACGACTATACAGCATGGCTATATTCCATAGGCACTACATGGAAAAGTATTGCGACGCTAAGAAGAAGCAAAGTGCCGATACATCAAGAGCCATAGCTGTGATTGTATGTGTGCTGTGCGCCTCGCCATCTCGCCGCCCGCCAACCGCCGCATCGACACGAACAGGTTGAATCTTTTAGTACTGTATTCGTGTGGACCAGTGTTTCTTTTGTTCCATACTGTTCAATAACAACTTAAAATTTACCAGAACTGTCCTATCATTTAATCATCCTCATTACTAACCTAGACAGGGTCCTTTCCACATGTTGTGCAATCCGAGTGTCCCGAAATGAAGATTTAAAGTTTATGTTAATAATACTTATCTGCAGACCTATCTATGTTAGAATCATGTTTAAAGAACTGTGTTGTTAATGAATAAATATGCAAATAACATAGGTCTGGCAAAGTTGGAAGATAATGTTGAAATTGGTTTAGTAATGAAGTTTAATTATTTGAGGCAGATAAAATGGTAATTAAATGAGCAGGAAATAGGCTAAAAAGAGTAGTAACTCACCTATTGGAAATCTTGAGTGCTTAATGAATCCTTTAATCAATATTTTCAATACAGTGATCATAACAGTTTCAGGGTCCCCCCCCCCTTTTTCTTTTCTATTCATGTAAATTCTGAAATGTATTCAACTGATTTGATCAGCAAAGTTAAAGTCAAGATAAATCCAAAATTTATTAGTGTTTTACCTTTCTCAAAATTGACATTGTATGTGTGTTTCGAAAGTGCTATTTCTAGGGTAACCTATGCCCGATTTTAATCAGATCCATAGACAGTACGAAGTTTTTAGTAAACATTATAGTGTGTTGTTGTGTATTTATGGCTAGTTCATATTAGTACAGAAAGTGAAATTATTAGTTCAGTAGATTTTCTGGTTCTAAAATTTACCATATTATGCAGTATTATTACGTGAGGTTTTGTATGAACGTACTTCAACTTGTACTGGGAAGAAACTCAGTTAATGCCTAATTAGGCTGGCGACCGTATTATTAACAATTTGGTAGCATCTGCTGTGTCGTTTCTTGTCCGTCCTAACGTGTAGTTGCACTTCAGACTTGCTTGACGCATCATTGTTGTTACTGAGTGGGTGAAAGTCTGATTTTGCCTCCATTCAGGTACACGCGGTCAATATCTACCCCAAAATCCTTTCTTATAAGGTGAAGCCCGTCAACTTACCATAGTACCAGTGTACCAATCAACATGCCTTCCGCCACGTTTTAAATACAAACAATAAATACACTAATGCCATTAAAATTGCTACACCAAGAAGATGACGTGCTACAGACGCGAAATTTAACCGACAGGAAGAAGATACTGTGATATGCAAATCATTAGCTTTTCAGAGCATTCACACCGTTGACGACACCTACAACATGCTGACATGAGGAAAGTTTCCAACCGATTTCTCATACACAAACAGCAGTTGACCGGTGTTGCCTGGTGAAACGTTGTTGTGATGCCTCGTGTAAGGACGAGAAATGCGTACCATCACGTTTCCGATTTTGATAAAGGGCGGATTGTAGCCTATTGCGATGGCGGTTTATCGAATCGCGTCATTGCTGCTCGCGTTGGTCGAGATCCAGTGACTGTTAGCAGAATATGGAATCGATTGTTCAGGAGGGTAATACGGAACGCCGTGCTGGATCCCAACGGCCTCGTATCACTAGCAGTCGAGATGACAGGTATCTTATCCTAATGGCTGTAACGGATCGTGCAGCCACGTCTCGATCCCTGAGTCAACAGATGGGGACATTTGCAAGATAACAACCATCTGCACGAACAGTTCGACGACGTTTGCAGCAGCATGGACTATCAGCTCGGAGACCGTGGCTGCGGTTACCCTTGACGCTGCATTACAGACAGGAGCGCCTGCGATGTTGTACTCAACGACGAACCTGGCTGCACGAATGGCAAAACGTCATTTTTTCGGATGAATCCAGGTTCTGTACACAGCATCATGATTGTCGCATCCGTGTTTGGCGACATCGCGGTGAACGCACATTGAAAGCATGTATTCGTCATCACCATACCGGCGTATCATCCGGTGTGATGGTATGGGGTGCCATTGGTTACACGTCTCGGTCACCTCTTGTTCGCATTGACGGCACTTTGAACAGTGGACGTTACATTTCAGATGCGTTACGACTCGTGTCTACCCTTCATTCTGTCCCTGCGAAACCCTACGTTTCAGCAGTATAATGCACGACCGCATGTTGCAGGTCCGGTACGGACCTTTCTGGATACAGAAAATGTTCGACTGTTGCCCTGGCCAGCACATTCTCCAGATCTCTCACCAACTGAAAACGTCTGGTCAATGGTGGCCGAGCAACAGGCTCGTCACAACACGCCAGTCTCTACTTTTGATGAACTGTGGTATCGTGTTGAAGCTGAATGGACAGCTGTGCATGTACACACCATCCAAGCTCTGTTTCACTCAATGGCCAGGTGTATGAAGGCCGTTATTACGGCCAGAGTTGGTTGTTCTTGTATTGATTTCTCAGGATCTATGCACCCAAATTGCGTGAAAATGCAATCACATGCGAGTTCGAGGATATTTGTCCAATGAATACCCGTTCATCATCTGCATTTCTTCTTGGTGGAGCAATTTTAATGGCCAGTAGAGTATGAATCCTGACAACACTGTTTCACTGAAGTCTTAGGACGTATAACAGTTATCCACACCAGCTTTCAAGTTCGGCCTCCTGCACCAGTAGCGTTACCACATCACCCGCTCTGCTTGCACGGCTAGTAAAAGTCCCAACCCGATGAGGCTACAGCTCTGTATCTGCATCACATCCAGATTCTTTATAAATTTGTTCTGCTTGAAGAACAGTTCATCAGTTCAAAATAAGATGCACTTTCGTTAATGTTAACAATATAAACATTCTCACCGGAAGAATCAATACTTCACTCCTGTTCCTTTTTCAATACTCTGGCTCGTATTCCTCACTTTTATCATGAATATGCCCGGCCATTTTGGTATCAATTGTCGAATTTCTCCGCTAAGGCCGTCAACCTCCGATTATTGTAGGCCCTGCTTCCATGAAGCTGACAAGGGTTACTGTACCTCAGGGTGACACTTACCGCACTTACTTGTGAACTTGACTGGTTACTGTCTGATAATTAAACGAAGCTCTCGGACTTTGACTTGCACATCGATAAATTAGCAATATATCCTATTGAGAACCGACACTACTACAATTTCTGGCTGTGGCACATAACGTACACGCATTAGCACTCCTACTTATAGCCCTCAAGTGATTGAACACGATTAGCCAATAACGTCTTGCTTAATGGAATGTCTCTGTGCACCTGCCTTGCATCTCGTAGTATCGTACAGCGACAAACTTGCTTCATAGGCTCTATTACAAGAAGGTAAAAATCATAATCATGGGAACACGTAGTCCGATGATTACGGAAAATTATGCAAATTGTGTGTCATATATGTAACCACAATTTCAGACTATTTGGTATTAAGACGTACATAAAAATAGTGGGGACGCCAATCACGTTGTAAGCATACACATGGCCGAATACTAAATGCACACAGTGCGTGAAAACGTGTTACAGAAAGTGTAAGCCCTGAGATCTGTAACAATGATTATAATTATAAAAAGGCATTGGTAAACACATCCACAGAATATAAAGAGTGAGTAGCGGAACCAAGATCGCACATGTAGGAATGGATACATGTCGGTAAGTACATTAAGATTTGCGGAACACAATAATCTAAATTCCGCAGTTATCTTACGCAAAGAATGTGGTTTCAGTTTCAACAGATAAAGCAAGCTAATAGGAAAGTGAACCTTCACAACAATTGTGATACCTGCATCTCCGTGCACTAGGAAGTAAGTCACCGTTACCTACACTGATACGCCTAAGAAACACGAACGTGTTCCTGGTGGCTAAAGCTTTTCCTGCTTCAGGAATATCGACACTGAGACCGTATCTGCACTTCAGCAGGTAAATCAGCAGGCGAAGCACTAGAAATGTGTTGAAAGTTAGTGTGCTACACGTCTATTGCTGTACACACAGACAACACAGGTAACTTGTTGGAGCATAGTAATATTAAAAGAATGTACAGATAAATAAAAAGCAACAAGTAATTAACAGGACAAAGAGTGAATAGTACCTTCCGATGTTGATGTGAAGTGTGTTGTTATTGTTTAGCTCATTAACAGTGAGTTAATTTGATGCAGGGCTTCGTTCGTGTCGCTTGCCAGGTACTTTCTTCTTTCCAGCGCAATTGCTACATCTCTCTTTCGATACCTGTTTTCAGCAACGAATCGTCTCATAATCTGTGTGCAACAAGTCTCTCTCATCGTTTCATTATGTTATTTATTAATGCTTTTTTTTACGTTTGCTTTTTACATGATGTCTTAGGTCATTACTCGATCATAACTGTGGTGTCACTGCCAGACACCACACTTGCTAGGTGGTAGCTTAAATCGGCCCGCGGTCCATTAGTACAAGTCGGACCCGCGTGTCGCCACTGTGTGATCGCAGACCGAGCGCCACCACACGGCAGGTCTCGAGAGACGTACGAGAACTCGCCCCAGTTGTACGACGACGTTGCTAGCGATTATACGGACGAAGCCATTTCTCTCATTTGCCGAGAGACAGTTAGAATAGCCTTCAGCTATGTTAATGGCTACGACTTAGCAAGGCGCCATTAGCCTTAAATAGCTTGTATATAAAGAGTCACTTGTATCGCCACAATCTCCAGATGTCTCATCAAGAACGATGTATACAAGGATGTATTAAATGTTAAGTATATTCCAAAGATACGTATTTTCTTTATCACATTCATTAAGTCTCCTGTTTCAGACCTCACTCCATCCTTCGTGAGTTAGCGCGTGCATCTTGGCCGCCTCTTTCAATTAGTGTGCGTAGTGTTGGCAAGTCTGCCGACACTACAATAACAACTGATCTTCATCACGTAATGACCCACTGTTTTAGCTGTTGGAAATCATTCCGTTATTTTGCACCTTAATACAGAGTTAAGGTTGGGCAGCAGCCTTCTGAAAGGTAAATTTCCGTAAACTCTTTGGAGATGACAGGGAGTAAAGTGTCTCATTTCTCACTGAAATGCTTGGTTTAATTAGGTCAATTAATTAGAGAAAATTTAATAGGCAAATGGCTTCTGCAACCATTGTTTATAAGATTTTTATTTAAATACGGAATTTGTACTCATATATAGCTGTTCTAGCTGCAAATAAAATCTGATATACTCTATCTAGTCACATCAATGTGAATACCTGACAAAAGCCTGAACTACCAACTCCTGCTCGCGGATGTGCAGAAAAAGTGTTAGTGAGGTTCATAAAGGTACCGAAAGCGATGTTGAGCCATATCGACTCCACTGCCATGGCCAGCTGCGGTAGGTCCCTCAACTGATGATACATTCAATGAACAGACCGATGAAGATGGTCCCACAGAGTCTCGATTGGGTTTTAATTCCTGGAGTCTGGTGGCTAGGGGAGAACGGTAAACTTATCCCGGCGCTCTTCAAACCACGCACGTACACAACGAGCTGTCTGACACAACCGCATGCAGGGCTCAAGATTACGCGGACCGGAGGGCCAGTCTGTTGCACCCTGTCGCACCGAGTGAGTTCCAGCCTGACATCAGTCGCAGCCCAGTCGGAGTTCCAGTCACAGCCTACAGCTCAGGATCACGCGGCACATAGCGACCAGAGTAGTGTACATAGCAGACTTTGTACGTCACCAGCAGTAAGCCGAATGTGGGCTGTTACGGAGTGCTTGTACCACAACAACTGGAATGTCTCGACATAACTAACTTTCTGTTCTTATGAATAAAGAACCCAGCATGCATGCAGTTTGCGTTATAGAAAGGGGATACCGGCTACCAAACAGCATCCTCTCCTTGCTCCCTTGGTGCAAGCCTACATCTACATCTACATACATACTCCGCAATCCACCATACTGTGCGTGGCAGAGGGTTCCTCCCTGTTCAACTCCCAAACAGATCGAGGGAAAAATGACTGCCTATATGCCCCTGTACGAGCCCTAATCTCTCTTATCTTATCTTTGTGGTCTTTCAGCGAAATGTAAGTTGGCGGCAGTAAAATTGTACTGCAGGGAGCCTCAAATGCTGGTTCACTAAATTTCCTCAGTAGCGATTCACGAAAAGAACGCGTCCTTTCCTCTAGAGACTCCCACTTGAGTTCCTGAAGCATTTCCGTAACACTCGCCAGATGATCAAACCTATCAGTAACAAATCTAGCAGCCCGCCCTCTGAGTTGCATCTATGCCCTCCTTCAATCCGACCTGATAGGGATTCCAAACGCTCGAGCAGTACTCAAGAATAGGTCGTATTAGTGTTTTATAAGCGGTCTCCTATGCAGATGAACCACATCTTCCCAAAATTGGAACCGAAGACGACTATCCGCCTTCCGCACAACTGCCATTATATGTTTGTCCCACTTCATATCGCTCTGCAATGTTACGGCCAAAAATTTAATCGACGTGACTGTGTGAATACCAATCACAAATCCTGTCCAAGTCATTTTGTATACTCTTACAGTCACTCAACGACGACACCTTCCCGTACACCACAGCATCATCAGCAAACAGCCGCACATTGCTATCCACCCTATCCAAAAGATCATTTATATAGATAGAAAACAACAGCGGACCTACCACACTTTCCTGGGGCACTCCAGATGATACCGTCATCTCCGATGAACAACGTACTGGGTTCTATTACTTCGAGCCACTCACATATTTCGTAACCAATCCCATATGCTCGTACCTTAGGAGTCTGCAGTGGAGCACCGAGTCAAACGCTTTCCGGAAGTCAAGGAATATGGCATCCGTCTGATACCCTTCATTCATGGTTCCCAAGATACCATGTGAAAAAAGGGCAAGTTGCGTTTCGCAGGAGCGATACTTTCTAAAGCGTACTGATGCATGGACAGCAACTTCTCTGTCTCAAGGAAATTCATTATATTCGAACTGAGAATATGTTCGAGAATCCTGCAACAAACCGATGTTAAGGATTTTGGTCTGTAATTTTGAGGATCCGTCCTTCTACCCTTCTTATATCCAGGCGTCACCTGCGCTTTTTTCCAGTCGCTCGGGACCTTACGTTGGGCAAGAGATTCGCGATAAATGAAAGCTAAGTAAGGAGCCAATGCAGTAGAATACTCTCTGTAAGACCGAATTGGAATCCCATCAGGACCTGGCAATTTATTTAATTTCAACCCATTCAGCTGCTTCACAACCCCAGGGATGTCTATCACTATGTCCTCCATACGGGAATCTGTACAAGACTCAAACGGCGGTATGTTTGTACGATCCTCCTGCTTGAAAGATTTCTAAAATGCTAAATTTAAAATTTCAGCTTTCGTTTTCCTGTCTTCCGTTGCCAGGCCAGACTGATCAGTGAGTGACTGGATGGAAGCCTACGACCCGCTTACCGATTTTACGTAAGACCAGAATTACCTTGGGTTTTCAGCAAGATCTTTTGCTAAGGTATGACGGTGGTAGTGGTTGAATGCTTCGCGCATAGCTCTTTTTACAGCAGCACGAATCTCTACTAACTTTTGCCTGTCCTGATTCTCCCGATCTTTCTCCGAATTGCGCTGTTAAACCACAGTGGGTCTTTTCCGTCCGTAACCAACTTTTTCGGCACTTACTTGTCCAATGCCTGATTTACAATGTGTTTAAAATTTTCCCACAGAGACAACAACCTACTGTGCCTTCCAGAATGACGATATTGCCCAGAGAATGGCCGGCCGGGGTGGCCGAGCGGTTCTAGGCGCTACAGTCTGGAACCGCGCGACCGCTACGGTCGCAGGTTCGAATCCTGTTTCGGGCATGGATGTGTGTGATGTCCTTAGGTTAGTCAGGTTTAAGTGGTTCTAAGTTCTAGGGGACTGATGACCTCAGCAGTTAAGTCCTATAGTGCTCAGAGCCATTTGAACCATTTGAACCCAGAGAATGCCACGAAGAGATTCTCCAGACCATTACGCTCCCTCCTCCAACGTGGACCCCTCCGACGCTTGTTATAGGACCGTACACGCCAATGGCCATCTCCTACCAACACTCAGTGGACGTCCATTTGAGGTACTGAAGTGCAAATTCCAGCCTTCGCCGCCGACGAAGAGCAGTCAGCTTGGGTGTATGAACCTGGCGCCAGCTCCGAAGGCCATTCACAGCAACGTTCGCTAAACGGCGGTTGAGGAACTACTTTTGGTAGTGCCTTGGTTCATCAGGCCGGTCAGTTGCCCAACATGCGCATGTCTATCGCCGGTACACAGTTTCGCAACCGTCATTCACCTCTGTCATCTGCGACCTGTGACTCACTACAGTTGCCATTTCGCTTAGTACGGTATGATGTAACAATGGCGACACGTGAACGGTTTGCAAACTCAGCCGCTTCGGAAATGCATCTTCCCTTGGTCCGAAAGCCAACTATCATACCCTCGTTCCGTTTCCGCATTATGACAACGACTGCATTGTTTCCCACATGCACCCCCACCGCACCCCACCATCCCTCCACCACCCCCTGACATTTTTTATATATCTTCCACTGTCACTGATGCCACCTACCGTCTATGAGTGGTTATTACGCGTTAACTTCGTACGTACGCGGTGGTCACATTAACGAGATTAGACCGTTTATATCTATTTTTTTCAGAAGAGGCATAATCTCTTTTTCCTACTTTATATTCCTCGACTTCTTAATGCAATCAATCTTTATTACAGAAGTGGACTCTACAGGGACAGATAGCGGAACTGCTTCTGTTCTACTGAAATCAAACTAACGAGGATAACCTTTCAATGCAAGAGACTGCTGGCTTCTTCTGAATACAAAACAGAAATTTTCAGTGTTCGGAAGTTAAAGTCATTCGATCTTCTAAAGAATGTTAAGTATCTTCTGAATACAGAACAGAAATTTTCAGTGTTTGGAAGTTAAAGTCATTCGATCTTCTAAAGAATGTTAAGTACAGTTCAAAGGCATTCAGATATTAAGCGGTGTACTGAAGACTCTTATACTTCTATATGTAGCTGAGTTCCTACGTCGAATCATGCATTCATTATCAGCTCATTTCTCATCGTATTCTTTAAATGGTGACACTGGGGCAGAGGCGCTTCCTGTAAGTGACTCAGACCTGTCTCTCTCAATCGTGTACTATTAGTTTAATGGGCAATTCGGGTGCAATCTTTAGTGGTTATGTGCTCTATTCTGGAGGTCCGTGTGCTTCTCCTCCCTGGTATTAGTCTAATTTTTGTGTAGGGATTACCCTCAACCAATTACGTCAGTATTGGCTGTGCACATGCCAGTAGCTTCGAGGAAGTTTCTTACCTGGAGGGAAGCCTCTTCTGGCATTACTTCGGAAGCTCTAGCCCGGAGTTATAGTATGTTCGGCAGATCTTGTGCTCCTGTTTTCCTGCCCCTTCTCTTTCATCTTAATTATCGGGTCAGTGAAGCTCCGCATGGCTAATTGCGAAGCTCAGGAACGCGCCTTCGATCAAAAAATTCTCTTTGGGTTCTTCGGGGACGTTACAACCCGTCTGCAGTAACCCACATACCAAAGGCTTTTAATCTTAATCTTAAACATGGCTGCGATTCAGCAACTGTATAAATTGGAACAGGTTGACAAAATCAGCAAATCAGTTACAATCCAAAGGGTTTTTTATCCCCTGACCTAGGTTTATAAAAATATATTCTTCAGAAGGAGCATGCCTTATAATGTAACAAGGTTGGCTGATCAAAAAATGGCTCTGAGCACTATGGGACTTAACATCTGAGGTCATCAGTCCCCTAGAATTTAGAACTACTTAAACCTAACTAACCTAAGGACATCACACACATCTATGCCCGAGACAGGATTCGAACCTGCGACCGTAGCGGTCGCGCGGTTCCAGACTGGAGCGCCTAGAACCGCTCGACCACACCGGCCGGCGTTTGGCTGATCTTTTCTTCGCAATGTTCCATTGGTCTATGTTCAGACCCTGTACACAACTGTGCTCAAAATATGATTTTCATGAATCTCTTTTGGGTGTCAATGTTTGTATTTTTGGATGTTGACAAGATTTCTTTGTAAAGAAAACACTTCTGCCTATTGGAGATTTTGTTAATCTTTCTTTCTTGCATCTTCCTTCCTCTTCTGTGGCACTGACTAAATAGGAAAGTTTGTTCACCTCTGAAGAGTCTCTTGTTCCAACTTATCGTTCATTCATCCTGGATATCCATCCACTGTGGACACCATTCCCTTGGTTTTCTTTTCGTTTATGTGTTCACTAAAGCTGTCATCTGACACAAGTACCATTTCATTAAACAGCAAAAGTTGAAAAATACATATAAAATCTGTATTCATATTACAGCTTCACGAGAGCTTTCGTCTTTCTGCTAACACTGAAAGTACAGTACTTACCTCAGTGCGTTCTTCAGAAGTACAGCCCGACGTGACGTATAACATTTCTCAGCTGAGAAAAGCTGTGAAAAACTAGCTAAAGTACACCTGTTAACAGGATGTATAGAGTTATTTGTTTCCCAGTTGTATAGTTTGTTTAAGCCGTGCGTGGCTCATGTTCCTGCCATCATGTATTTTACACTCTGTTTTTAACGTACTTCCACCTCTCTGCGTTAATTTAAATTACTGGTGTCACTGACTTGCTGCTTTGCCTGACCGTGAGAGGCGCTAGCAGTGCGTATCAATATATTCCCTCTCAAAGTATCTTTGCTCCACTGCTATGACTTCCCGGTCGTTGTCTGTCGTAAGCCAGTTGGGGTCGTGAGTTCGGGCTGCTAGTCAGTTGGAACGCGTCTGGAGAGCAGTCCGGACCTACCAGTCGGGAAGTTGTAGTGCGACACTAGTGCAGTCGGGTTGGAGCTGTGAGGTTTGCGTCGACATGGCTCGCCCGACCATTGCTGCCACGCATCACTTGAGCTGGGCCACGGTCTTGGTGGATCGTCGGTCGGTCGTCCTACCGGACGACGCGTTTTGGCTCGCCGATCGTTCATGAGTCGGCAGTGTGTGTGTGCATCGACTCCCGATTTGTCTTCGTGCGTGCGTAGTTACTGTTGGGTATCGTTCTGGTCTTCGTGCAAGTGTTTGTCAGGTTGTGTGTGTAGTTGGCGTCATTTCCAATGACGACTATTTTAGATGTTGTCGACATTCTGAGGGTAGTCGGCTGGTTGGTGCGGACCAGGGAGGACATCTGCGTGCGGTGCAGTCGGCTGGGTTCGTTGCCGGTCCCTGCGCACTGTCAGAGCGTGTTTGGAGCTCTCCGATCGCTACGAGCTTTGTGGCTCACCGACCCAGGACGTCAAAGTTGAGTAGTGTCTCAAGTACCCGAGCCACGTCCGTTCATGTTGCGTCGTTCGTTCCGGCGGTTTGCTGTTGGGGGGGCTTTTCCTGTGAGCAACACTGAGTGTTTATAGTGGCGAAATCGATCCGCTGTCCGGTGGAATGAACTACACTCCTGGAAATTGAAATAAGAACACCATGAATTCATTGTCCCAGGAAGGGGAAACTTTATTGACACATTCCTGGGGTCAGATACGTCACATGATCATACTGACAGAACCACAAGCACATAGACACAGGCAACAGAGCATGCACAATGTCGGCACTAGTACAGTGTATATCCACCTTTCGCAGCAATGCAGGCTGCTATTCTCCCATGGAGACGATCGTAGAGATGCTGGATGTAGTCCTGTGGAACGGCTTGCCATGCCATTTCCACCTGGCGCCTCAGTTGGACCAGCGTTCGTGCTGGACGTGCAGACCGCGTGAGACGACGCTTCATCCAGTCCCAAACATGCTCAATGGGGGACAGATCCGGAGATCTTGATGGCCAGGGTAGTTGACTTACACCTTCTAGAGCACGTTGCGTGGCACGGGATACATGCGGACGTGCATTGTCCTGTTGGAACAGCAAGTTCCCTTGCCGGTCTAGGAATGGTAGAACGATGGGTTCGATGACGGTTTGGATGTACCGTGCACTATTCAGTGTCCCCTCGACGATCACCAGTGGTGTACGGCCAGTGTAGGAGATCGCTCCCCACACCATGATGCCGGGTGTTGGCCCTGTGTGCCTCGGTCGTATGCAGTCCTGATTGTGGCGCTCACCTGCACGGCGCCAAACACGCATACGACCATCATTGGCACCAAGGCAGAAGCGACTCTCATCGCTGAAGACGACACGTCTCCATTCGTCCCTCCATTCACGCCTGTCGCGACACCACTGGAGGCGGGCTGCACGATGTTGGGGCGTGAGCGGAAGACGGCCTAACGGTGTGCGGGACCGTAGCCCAGCTTCATGGAGACGGTTGCGAATGGTCCTCGCCGATACCCCAGGAGCAACAGTGTCCCTAATTTGCTGGGAAGTGGCGGTGCGGTCCCCTACGGCACTGCGTAGGATCCTACGGTCTTGGCGTGCATCCGTGCGTCGCTGGGGTCCGGTCCCAGGTCGACGGGCACGTGCACCTTCCTCCGACCACTGGCGACAACATCGATGTACTGTGGAGACCTCACGCCCCACGTGTTGAGCAATTCGGCGGTACGTCCACCCGGCCTCCCGCATGCCCACTATACGCCCTCGCTCAAAGTCCGTCAACTGCACATACGGTTCACGTCCACGCTGTCGCGGCATGCTACCAGTGTTAAAGACTGCGATGGAGCTCTGTATGCCACGGCAAACTGGCTGACACTGACGGCGGCGGTGCACAAATGCTGCGCAGCTAGTGCCATTCGACGGCCAACACCGCGGTTCCTGGTGTGTCCGCTGTGCCGTGCGTGTGATCATTGCTTGTACAGCCCTCTCGCAGTGTCCGGAGCAAGTATGGTGGGTCTGACACACCGGTGTCAATGTGTTCTTTTTTCCATTTCCAGGAGTGTATATTGGTTCACTACAATTCAAGTGCATCAGCGAAATTTTCTGTCTTGTGGCCGTCAGTGTTCTGGGTACCTCCCCTGGCCACTGACGTAAATTCAGGCAGTGTTCCTTTTTGGTGAAGTTAAATACATTGCTGTTGATGTGGTCTTCAGTCCTGAGACTGGTTTGATGCAGCTCTCCATGCTACTCTAACCTGTGCTAGCTTCTTCATCTCCCAATTCGTACTGCAGCCTACATCCTTCTGAATCTGTTTAGTGTATTCATCTCTTGGTCTCCCTCTACGATTTTTACCTTCCACGCTGCCCTCCAATACTAAGTTGGTGATCCATTGATGCCTCAGAACATATCCTACCAACAGATCTCTTCTTCTTGTCAAGTTGTGCCACAAACTCCTCTTCTTACCAATCCTATTCAATACTTCCTCATTAGTTACGTGATCTACCCGTCTAATCTTCAGCATTCTTCTGTAGCACCACATTTCAAAGGCTTCTATTCTCTTCTTGTCTAAACTATTTATTGTCCATGTTTCACTTCCATACATAGCTACACTACATACAAATACTTTCAGAAACGACTTCCTGACATTTAAATCTATACTCGATGTTAACAAATTTCTCTTCTTCAGAAACGCTTTCCTTGCCATTGCCAGTCTACATTTTATATCCTCTCTACTTCGACCATTATCAGTTACTTTGCTCCCCAAATAGCAAAACCCATTTACTACTTTAAGTCATTTCCTAATCTAATACCCTCAGCATCGCCCGACTTAATTCGACTACATTCCATTATCCTCGTTTTGCTCTTGTTGATGTTCATCTTATATCCTCCCTTCAAGACACTGTCCATTCCGTTCAACTGCTCTTCCAAGTCCTCTGACAGAATTACAATGTCATCGGCGAACGTCAAAGTTTATATTTCTTCTCCATGGTATTTAATTCCTACTCCGAATTTTTCTTTTGTTTCCTTTAGTGCTTGCCCAATATCCAGATTGAGTAACATCGGGGAGAGGCTACAACCCTGTCTCACTCCCTTCCCAACCACTGCTTCCCTTTCATGTCCCTCAACTCTTATAACTGCCATCTGGTTTCTGTACAAATTGTAAATAGCCTTTCGCTCCCTGTATTTTACCCCTGCCACCTTCAGAATTTGAAAGAGATTATTCCAGTCAACATTGTCAAATGCTTTCTCCAAGTCTACAAATGCTAGAAGCGTAGGTTTGCCTTTTCTTAATCTAGCTTCTAAGATAAGTCGTAGGGTCAGTATTGCCTCACGTGTTCCCATATTTCTACGGAATCGAAACTGATCTTCCCCGAGGTCGGCTTCTACCAGTTTTTCCATTCGTCTGTACAGAATTCGTGTTAGTATTTTGCAGCCGTGACTTATTAAACTGACAGTTCGGTAATTTTCACATCTATCAACGCCTGCCTTCTTTGGGATTGGAATTATTATATTCTTCTTGAAGTCTGAGGGTATTTCGCCTGTCTCATACATTTTGCTCACCAGATGGTAGAGTTTTGTCAGGACTGGCTCTCCCAAGGCTGTCAGTAGTTCTAATGGAATGTTGTCTGCTCCCGGGGCCTTGTTTCGACTTAGGTCTTTCAGTGCTCTATCAGATTCTTCACGCAGTATCATATCTCCCATTTCATCTTCATCTACATCCTCTTCCATTTCCATAATATTGTCTTCAAGAACATCGCCCTTGTATAGTCCCTCTATATACTCCCTCCACCTATCTGCTTTCCCTTCTTTGCTTAGAACTGGGTTTCCATCTCAGCCCTTCATATTCATACAAGTGATTCTCTTTTCTCCAAAGGTCTCTTTAATTTTCCTGTAGGCAGTATCTATCTTACCCCTAGTGAGGTAAGCCTCTACATCCTTACATTTGTCCTCTAGCCATGCCTGCTTAGCCATTTTGCACTTCCTGTCGATCTCAGTTTTGAGACGTTTGTATTCCTTTTTGCCTGCTTCATTTACTGCATTTTACTGCATAACTATATTTATTTATTTATTTATTTATGCATTTATTTTACCTGGCAAGATTAGGGCCTTCAGGCCCTCTCTTACACCTAACCAGGCATACTCAGATTCAACAAATTTCAGTTTCTACAGAACATTAAGGACATATAACATGTTATACAGTATTTATGTTAAAGAAAAAAGTACAGATTATAAACGGTGTACAATGATAATTATAACAATCAAAAAATAATTATAACAATCAAGAATAATAATAATAATAATAATAGTAGTAGTGACTATGTATATGAAAGTAAACATATTTTTCTTTTATGAATGTCAGTCCTATTGCTAGTTGGGAATTTTCTTGTTATATTCTTGCAGCTTGTGAGTTATTCTCATCAAGCAGAGTCGTAAGACGATAGAATGGGGTGAAAGAGATATAGAAGAGGTAGATAGGTTAGAGGAAGAGAAATAGAGTGGTAAAATTCGAAGCTATGATGGAGAGGAGAAAGAAAGAGATGAGAGGGGCACAACAATGGTGGCTATACCGTCCCTTACATGTAAGTCTTGAGTTCCCTCTTGAATGTTGAGTGGTTCTGGATAAGATGCAGATCACAGGGGAGTGCGTTCCATAGGCGTATGGCTGAGATGGAGAATGACACGGAGAAAGATTTTGTGTTATGTAAAGCTACAGCCAAGATGCTAGACGTATCCGATCTGGTATTGCGGTTGTGGAATGATGATAGGTATTTAATGTGAGAAGATAAGTATTGGGGGCACCAGTGGCTAAGAAATCGATGAAGTAAACACATCGTGTGGAGATCACGTACCTTATGTGGGCATATCCAACCTAGCTGGGAGTATGAAGGACTAATATGATCATACAACCGTATATTGCATACGTATCTAAACGAAGCATTCATCACTAGCTCGAGGCATCTCAAATTTTCACTATTTGTGCCGTGTTGAACTACATCACAGTAGTAAAGATTAGGCAAGACTAGTGTTTGCACTAATTTTTGTTTAACATGGATTGGAAATATTTTTCTAAATTTTTGAATTGGATGTAGGGAGGAGAGCGATTTCCGGCAAGCTGTGACTGTTTGTTCTTCCCAGTTTAGGTGTTCATCCAAGATTATTCCAAGGTCTTTTACTGTTTTTTGGTATGGTAGTTGGGTACCATTGAGGAGTATTTGAGGGACTGTTTCGCGAAAGTACCGACTGATTAACTTTGGATGAGATATAAGTATGACCTGGGATTTCTTGGGGTTTAGTTTCAGACCTAGGTTCTGTGCCCATCGAGAAACAGAGCAAAGGTCTGCGTTCATACTCGCTACTGCGTCAGCAATGTTCTTGGGGCTTGCACTTATGTACAGTTGGATGTCGTCGGCATATAGATGGTAGTTGCAGGAGTGAATCACTGAAGAAATATCATTAATGTACAGTGAGAAGAGTAATGGACCAAGGACGGAGCCTTGGGGAACTCCAGAGCGCACGATTTTCCATGATGACTTTTCCGACGCACAAATGACTTGTTGACTTCTGTTTTTGAGGTAGCTGTCGAACCAGTGTATTGCGCTGTTTGAGAAATTCAGCTGCTTCATTTTAATTAGTAATATATCAAAGTCAACTATATCAAAAGCCTTGCTAAAGTCAAGCAGTGTTAGGATGGTAGCTTCACGTCTGTCCATAGCATGTTTAATGTCATCAGTTACTTTGATTAATGCAGTTGCTGTACTATGGTGCTTTCGAAAGCCTGACTGATATTTGTCGTGGATGTTATGAGTTTTGAGGTAATCCGTCAGCTGTTCATGGACGATGTATTCTAGGGCTTTAGATATTGCAGGTAGTATGCTGATCGGCGTGTAGTCACCAGGCGACTTAGGGTTGTCAGTCTTGGGTATAAGTTGAATTAAACTTTCCTTCCACTCAGTGGGATATGTGCTACTGACAAGAGACAGGTTGAAGATGTCTGTGATAACTGGAGTAATAGTGTCTACGACATTCTTAATCATGCCAATGCTCACTCCATCATTTCCTACTGCCTCGGAAGAGATTCTCATAATTGCTTTGTGTACTGTGCCGGTAGTGACATGTTTTAGGAAAAACTTGTCTCTCGAGAGATTGATATCTTGGGGCTGGTAATTTGTCGCTGCGTGGCAGTTTGCAGCTGTTGAGAAAAAATCGTTTAATTCTTCTGCAGACGCTTGATAAACAGCGTCAGCTCTTCGCTTCCCTATACCGAAACTGCGCAGCTTTTTCCACAGTGCAGCAGGTTTTGATATGCCGCATACGACAGAGCGGGCTTGTCTGATTTTGGCATTCCTCACGCTTTGCTTGGTTCTGTTCCGGAGTTTCCTATAAGCTTCGTACGCCTCGGAAGTTGGGTTACGTTTGAAGGCCCTATGTGCAGCATCACGTTTATTCATTAACTGGCGTAATGCAGTGGTGAGCCACGGAGCGGGAGCTCTCTTTACCTTGACAGTGCGTTGAGGAGCATGTTTATCATACAGTGCACCTTATTTCAAATTCAAGTGTACCAGCGGAATTTTCTGTCTTGTGGCCGTTAGTGTTCCGGTTACCTGCCCTGGCCACTAACGTAATTTCAGGCAGGTTTTTACGTACCGATTGGTGGCTAGCAAGTCGTTTGGTCGGTCAGTCCGTGACTGTCTCTTGGCCGGGTTACCGACGGATCAAGTGTAGTTGGGTTGGGCCCACCACCTGTCTCACCTAAATGAACGTTAATGTTTCGAGGGCAGGGCCACCCACTACCCCTGGAGACGTCTGAGTGCCGTTATCTATACTGTCCTTTTCATGGGTGTTTAGTGGTCTGTTGGTAATCTATTATAGCCAATGCCTTAAAGGGAATTTTTTCTTACTGTGTTTTATGTTCATCAATTTATGTATGCCTTCAGCCGCTTAAAATCTTATTCTTTAATTTAGTTATTGTCGTTGCATTGCCTTTTCATTTAGTGAGCGTTGTTCATTGAAAACTTAAAGGTTAAGGTATTTTTGAATTTTTGGAAAATCAACTGTGGGCCTTCAGCCGCTTAAAGCCTTATTCTCAAAATTTCCCCTTAAGCGAAAACCTTACTGCCTTCTGCCTCAAAAGTTTATGGTAATATACATTAAAATTTTGAAATTTAATTGTGGCCTTCAGTCATTTGTTTGCACCTTGTATATGTTTGATCCATCCACTTTTGTCTTGAAGATTTCCGCCTAGCTGTGATACATATATATAAATATTTTAATTATTTTATTTTCTATTTTAAATACATGTCTTCAATCTCTTGAAATTTATCTTATTGCCTTTTAAGGTTTCTTGTTTGGATGCCTTCAGCCATGAAGAACTGGATTTTGAAACTCGTTGTAAAGGTTCGGCTATGTGCTGTTTTGGTTTAAAGGTATTATTAAATTACAATTTTGAAGTGAAACTCACCAACACCTTATTTGGCCCTTTCCACAATCCTAATCACCTGTTCTGCCCTGCGGGTTTAGCGGGCGTTTCATTGTGAATTTCATGAGAGGTGGGTATACGTACTAAACAAGGAAACATCCTGGCATAAAATATCTGTTCTGTATAGTCACTTTCAACACACAAGTTTTCCTACCAAGTCCGTCCTAGTACACAGTTCCAGGAACAAAAAAGGCACATTTTTCCTCGTTATTTCACACACTGTCTTTCTTGTAACCAGCTTAAGATATGAACTCACAACCCGTTACTGAAAAGGCCACACATTTTATGAGTTAATAAGCAATCTGTAAAAAGAAACGCAGCATGTTTAATGTCTCTGTATGTTTGCTGCAATGCCAAGTAGTTCAAGACATATAGGATCTCCATGTTCACAAATATGCCTACACAGTACGCAGCACAGAATTTACAACTTTACAAAATGGAGTCACAATCCTCACTAAAAAATTAGATGTTTCTTGGCATGTCATCCATAAATGATCATAAAGTTATACATATTAATCCAGTGCTTCATAAAGAATTATTGCACAATCATAAAAAAAAAAAGTTTTAGCTTTAGGGTGCGTGACCTCACACCACAAGAGCTGACTATAGAGTCCTCCAGGCCCAAGTTCAAAAATTCTCTCCCAGTACCAAAGCGCATAAAATATATTTCCTCTGACTGGCCAAACAAGACAAAGATGCATAACTTCATGAAAAAATATGAGCAATAATGCAGGGCCAGTACAAAGACAAGTAAACGACGGAGGATGCATCAGTTCTGATGATAAGATAATTCTGTAGCTAGTAAGTAGTAGATAAGCAGGGTGGATTTTAAACGACCTTGACCTTGAATGTCAGGTTACACTTCTGGTGTCACTTAACAGCTGAGGCAATTGGGCGTACTAGTAGACCTAGATCTAGAGATGGGGTGTCAGCTTGCACCTGAGGCCATTGGGTGAGTTATATTCTAGGTCATCCCCTCCTCCTTCCCTCCCCAGGCTAGCCCCCGCACCATCCAAAGTCATGAGTAACGTTAGAAGGGTTTTATTGCCTTCATCCGAAGCTTTTATTTCCACTATCGTTACAACAGGACTTTTTTCTTATTCCTCTGACCTTTTTTTCGGTTTCATGAACCTTTATAGTTACCATTTTCATACTGTCTCCCAGACTCAGCATTTCAGTAATACGGTGTTTCACGGTATTGTTGGTATTTTCAATAGAGATTGTAAGACTTGCATTTATAGCATCGATTTTTCTGTTGAGGTGTAAATGAATTTTTGGTTTGTGCTTCCGCCCACTGGAAAGAGTGCATGTCTATGCGTGAATTTGTCCATAGCCTATAATATGCTGACCTAGTTATATATTGATACACTACTTTTTAAGCGGAATCTCTTCGAAATTTCGTCTATATTGATCATGATTCAATTTCCTCCTTTTATGAGTACTCAAAAAGTGCATGTTATTACAGCAGTAGCCCCATATGGCAACATGTTCGTTAAATGTCATGTCGGCTCCAACATGTGTTCAGTAAATATGCTTTAAATTGTTTTTTCTTGTTTGAAAGTCGTAATTAGATTTCCATTATCCCTCACCAACTGTTTCAGAATAATAGACTACGTGTGGCTCAAATAGAAGACATCGACTTTCATATGACGGCCAAAATATTTCCGTATGTGATCCTAGTTTTTCACTGCAGTGTCGTCATACGTGAATACACTGACTTTTCTTTTTCAGGTGGTGGAATATCACACAATGGCAACATAGTTTTTGTCTTTTCTTATACCCGAATTGCCCTTCAAAATTGTTTCAAAAGAAGACTAAGCAGCCAGTTGGAGTTATGTGAGTTTGGTATCAAAGGTTGGATCTTTCAGCAATTTTCTTATTTTTGGCCCAACAAATATACCCTCTTTCAGCTTTGCCTCACTTAATTTGGGAAACTTTCCTTTTAAGTGGTTGAAGGCCTCACCTTCTTTATCCAGAGCTTTTTCAAAGTTTTCATAAGGCCCAACTTGCTATGTAGGGGAGGCAAAATGATTTTATCGTGCTCAACTAATGGGGTATTGTTCACATTTACATCTCCAGGAATATATGACATCCTTATAGACCATTCCTTGACTGTATAGAGGTTCTTGGTGTCACGGCTGTCCCAAAGGCACAAAAAGCAGCAGTATTTCGTGAATCCAGCCTGTAAACCTGTAAGGAGTGCAACAACTTTAAAATCACAGCAAAGCTGCCATTTATGACCCTTATATTTGATTGCCTCTAGCAGCAAAGCCTTGGTTTCATAAGTTTATTTCATGTCTACTGCGTAAGCCAAAGGTACCGATGGAAATGCATTGCCATTTTGCAGTAGTACTGCTTTCAAGCTGGTTTTACTGGAGTCAACAAATAGTCGCCACTCCTGTGGATTATGTTGTACACCTAGCTGCATCATCAGACTTGACATCTCTACATACACACATTGAATTCTGCATATCGAAATACTGAGCGAAGGAAGCACTTCTTGATGTGAAACAGGAAATTTTTGTCTCTGGGGCTAGAAGGTTCCGTTGTTGCAGTCTCGACCCCGAGAGTTCAGCTGTTTCGACAGTTGTAGATCGCGGACCAAATCGATCAATTCCTTTTTAATAAAGAGCTGAGACGAAGTGTCATGATGTTGAGGGCAGTATCCTTTTATATGTTCAATGGCCGCGCGGGATAAGCCGAGCGGTCTAAGGCGCTGCAGTCGTGGGCTGTGCGGCTGGTCCCGGTGGAGGTTCGAGTCCTCCCTCGGGCATGGGTGTGTGTGTTTGTCCTTAGGATAATTTAGGTTAAGTAGTGTGTAAGCTTAGGGACTAATGACCTTAGCAGTTAAGTCCCATAAGATTTCACGCATATTTGAACATTTGAACACATGTTCAATACTTTCTGATTAACTTGACATATTGTCTGGTTCCGTGGCTTTCAAGTTAAAGACGGGAACAGGCAACCCCTAATCATGGGGCACAGGCAAATGCACTGAAGATACATTTGGATACATTATTTGATGTCTAGTTCTGCTTGAATGTCCAGAAATGTTTGTAAGACAGAAGTAACAGTCTGAATAATGGTATTTAGGGTCAGACCACACCATCGGAACAGCGAATGGCATGTCTTGGCGTTTTCCTTTCAACCACTCGGCTAAAGTTCTAGCACTGATTATGCAGGCAATATGAGATGCAAAAGGCCGGCCGCGGTGGTCTCGCGGTTCTAGGCGCGCAGTCCGGAACCGTGCGACTGCTACCGTCGCAGGTTCGAATCCTGCCTCGGGTATGGCTGTGTGTGATGTCCTTAGGTTAGTTAGGTTTAAGTAGTTCTAAGTTCTAGGGGACTGATGACCACAGCAGTTGAGTCCCATAGTGCTCAGAGCCATTTGAACCATTTTTTTGAGATGCAAAATTTTTATTTTGATCACCAACAGGACAATTAAAACACAATTTATATGCCTTCTTAAGCAAATCAGTGATTGGTTTTCTTTGGGCTTTTGGAGTGAATTTCCCACACATAATAAAAGTTGTCAGGGTGGTTTAGACAGCAACGAGATTTACTAGTTGCTATTTTTCATAGTGTAAGTTTTAAACACAAAAAGTTTGCACTATCTTTCACAGGAAAGACTCGCTGAGGATCTCTTTCACACCAAAGGATTACCACACCAATTACTGACGATTTCTTCCTCTTCTAGCTCTCCTCTACATATCAAAAATAAACAATTGAACATCAAAGCAGAAGAACAGCAAAAAGCGAAATACTGAATACTAAATACAAAAAACTTTAAAAGCTCAAAAATGGTACGTGCTAGAACATTTTCAAAGATATATTCGGATTCTACACACCAAAATACGTACTAGTTGGTGTATTACATCAAAGATGGAAAATGGCTGTTGACTAGTGCAATATGTCGTATTCACTGAAGATTATCATGTTGGTTGAATTATTGCAATGAGTTCTGTTTAGGAATCAGTCATCATACTCACTAAGCCAGGATGATTACATTTTTCCATTAACTCTTAGTACATACTTGCACACTGACCACTGCTGTTGGAGGATAGGCTGCATGTGTGTGTGTGTGTGTGTGTGTGTGTGTGTGTGTGTGTGTGTGTGCATGTGTGCATGTGTGGGTTGGGGGGGGGGGGTTGTGTGTTGACCATTACAAAGGTATGGATATGGAGCCGTGACGGCTTTCTTCTTTCAAATCTCCCGCCATGTGCACTAGAGAACTAGCGGTTTCTCGCCATAGAGAGCGCCTCCCAACTAAGGGATCGTAATAACGCCACCATGAGCGACCAGGCAGTCTCTGGCAGTGACAGTGTAAATTGCAGTGTCAGTGGGGAATCAGCTCCACTTGGAGTGTTGGGCTCAGATGTAGTCAAAGTGGAGATTAGGATATGGTATGAGGCCTGGTGACATGGCAGTTCTCTGACGTTTTTCCCGAGAGCGCTTAACTGTAGCGATCTTAACACTGTGTGTGCCTTGAGCGCCAAAGTTTATTTCATGTGTATGTTTAAGTCGTTTTCCTCTCATGTGGGGATTCAGATTGAATGAACTAACGTACAGAGAGTCTGGTCTTTCTGGCCTTTGGATTATGAGATCACTGTGCACTCTACTGGCCAATGAGCGTGGAGTCAGATGAGCATGTTAGGGGGACCAGGTCAAGAGAAGATGATACGAGTGGAGTCTTGGTTTGTTTCCTGTACCGGTATCTTGCCTCCCGGTGCTAATCAGAATTAAGGGGCTGCAATACCTGAGATGTTACTCTAGCATACATTCAGCAGTGAATCTGACAGGGTAAAAGTATTTAAAATATCCAATGATGTATGTGCAGAGAATGGTTGACTTTGGTGGAGGCTGTGCCTGTTGAAGGAACACTTTCCTGAGTGAATACCAGATTGCAGCAGATTGTGAGAGGCTAGTGGTGCAACAACTTACATGCTCCCTTAGTCTGTCCCAGTCTTACGGCTGTTGTGACACACACACAGAGGACATTGAACCTGTTGTCTCCATAGCTGTCTTGTGGACCTGCTGCCTGTGCATCAGTTGCCGACATCGTCTTCACTGAGCCTGGCGCCCCCTACATCACCTCACGCGACAAGGAATTACGGTACATAAATTTCTTATGGGCTTGTGGCACAATAATTGTAATATATTGTTGTATTCTCCTTCTCTTATAAAAGAGATATCATACTATCTCGTGTTTTAATTAATGTGAGTTTAAGAGTTTCACAATGCTGCATTAATGTTTTGCAGGGTCTTCAACAGCTGCTGCCCGGGTTGTTAAATTTCCTTAAATTTTATCATCTGGCGCTAGCCAGATTTCAATTTTTGAAGATTCGTGAGAGGCCGTTTCTTAATTTGTTAAACTTTTTCTTAAAGTTTTGTTATCTGGCAATGGACAAGTTTTTAATTAAATTGGCTTTTAGATGTAGATGCAGTATGTTTATGGGAATGCATTTATAAGTAATTGTCTTGATTACGCATCGGTTTTGTATTATTCAGGATCCTGTTTGTGAAATTTACTGATGGTATAAGATTCTAGAACTCCAGCTGGTTGTCTTTATCAGAATAATTACTCTGCATTTTGGCAGTGATAACTTTTTTCCTTTTCTTATATGTGTAAAATTTCAAAATTAGGCTAAATTATGTTATTTCTTGTTGAAGTTTTTTTTAAGGGAGCTGTGGGCTCGTTTTTAAACTGTTAAAGCATTTTTTGGATCCTGTCTATTTCAAATTTATTACTGGCAATAGCTATTGGGTACACGCTGAAAGTTTGCTTAATGTGAAACTGGAAACTTACACCTTATAATTTTTTTAGTAAATGTTTTACAAATGGTAGATAATGTTTACCCGAAAGCCGGTAGAATCCTTCCACGTAATTTACTCTGACCCTCTGGGCGAAATTTGACATATGTGAGCCGGCCGCTGTGGCCGAGCTATTCAAGGCGCTTCAGTCCGGAACCGCGCTGCTGCTGCGGTCGCAGGTTCGAATACTGCCTCGGGCATGGATGTGTGTGATGTCCTTAGGTTAGTTAGGTTTAAGTAGTTCTAAGTCTAGGGGGCTGATGACCTCAGATGTTAAGTTCCATAGTGCTTAGAGCCATTTGAACCATTTTTGACATACGTGAGCAGTTTATTGCGCAAGTGGCTCTTGATGTAGGTGTGTCCGTATTTTTCTACAGTTGCTGGATATTGTCTCACACACATTACAGACGTCAGCTAGTGTAGAGGCTGCATCGGGGGTGGCAGAAGACAGTAGCACCAGTGGCAGCGTGGTTAGCACACTGGACTCGCATTCGGGAGGACGACGGTTCAATCCCGTGTCCGGCCATCCTGATTTAGGTTTTCCGTGATTTCTCTAAATCACTCCAGGCAAATGCCGGGATGGTTCCATTGAAAGACCACGGCCGACTTCCTTCCCCCTCCTTCCCTAATCCGATGAGGCCGATGACCTCGCTGTCTGGTCTCCTTCCCCCAAGAACAACAACAACCAGTGGCAGCAGTGGTAGTGGTGGCAGTGGTGGCAGAGAAGAGAGGATGGTGATGGCGGTGGGTCACAATCTCCAACTGAATAGCAATATTTTGTGTGCATGCTTATCCTTTGAATAATACAGATAGGTTTTTGGAAAGATGGTATTGGTGGGGGGTGGGGGGGGGTGGGTGGGTAGGGGGAAACAATTTTGTAGGACATTTTTAATTTCATTTTCATATAAACGTTTTACATTCTTTATGCAGATGTTTATTTTCTTAACAACTGTATTCTATAAGCACTAAATTCGGCCTGTAATAACATGGCCCAACAGGCAGGAGAGCTTTCGTAGGAATACTGTACGTGAATTCAGCTTCAGAGGACTTGATACATATAGGGTCCTAATTTTTTGGGCACTGGGAAAATACATCCCTTTATACATTGCCTAAGTGCTTCATATTTACATTACTGCTGTTCAAATAGCTCTCAAATGCATGTTATGCTCCTCTGACACATGGATAACAATGGAAAATTCTGTCTGTAGCAGTCATTAAAACACAGAGTAGATCAAACCCTTGACGACGTATAATATGCATGTGCCACCTGCAGTTAATTCAAGCACAATTTCCACATGCTTACCGATGACCGAAATCTTTCTACCAATCACAAGGATTTCAGTTGATGAGTGGGCCGGATCATAATCCATTGTCATTTTCTTCTCTATGTACTCAGTCATGCTACACAGATAGTTCCACTCAAATCACAAGTACTGTACACTAGCCACAAAAGGTTGAATGTTTTCTATTTTTCATACTGCTTCAGAGTGATCGTCAGGTGCTAGGCGTGCATTCACCATATTTAAATCAATTAACAGTGAAATTATATGCGTTGGCTAATAGCAGTACTCTGCTGGCACTTGAGTGAGGCTTGATGAGCTAAGGAAGTTCTGGCGCTGGCTATTTCTACAGTTGTGTTAATGTGCTGGCCAGGGTTCTATCTAAAAATTTGCCACAGATAATTATGCTCGTAATATGAATTTACCAATTCTGCCCGGCTCTAGGATCTAGGGTTAATGCATTGACTTGTATTGGGTGGGCACGCTTGCTCAAAGTTACGGTTGTTCGTTTGTCGTGTATGAAGTTTGATGCTTCGCGTCACACCTGGTTGTTATGGCGACTTGTGTTAGAAGGTAATGTGCCCAATTTTCACGCATAATTATATCAGGGCCTATGAATCATCGAGTTTTTTTACAATTTTGCGTTTTTGTTTGTAAATTGTTTCATGAGAGAGAGAAAACTGTTTCTTAATTTTAATATTTGTTTTCACTTTGTTTTAGAACCTGGCATGCTCTCTGATATTATTGTCATCCAGCCTTTCAAGTTTTTGTGTTGTGACGTCCAGCTAACGGTAAGATCTTAGCGAGTTGTTATTTATATTCCCTCCTGGAGTTTACGGCTCCCTTTGTGCAGTTTTCTTTTACACCCAACATTTTTAGCGAGGCTCATTTCCTAGGGCACATGAGCATATTTGAAATGTTCTATAAGGGCAGTCGTGGTTAAGCAGTGACTTTTAGTTGTTGTGTAATTCAGTGAGCCATTAATGTTCGGTGTTTGTTGACAGGACCAACTAAGCTGCCGCGAGATTACGCCGTGTCGGCGGCGTCTTGTCTCGTCGGCCTGGCTTGTTTGAGGCCGCCGTGGACACCTCTCCAGCATTTCCTAATGCGGCTTGCTATTTGTTTGCAGTCGCGTGTCCTTACTATCTGTGCTCAAGTTGAGTACCTTACGTTATTTGGCCCGCCCGGTTGGCAGTGCGGTCTAACGCACGGCTTCCCGGGCGGGAAGGAGCGCCTGGTCCCCGGCACGAGTCCGCCCGGCGGATCTGTGTCGAGGTCCGGTGAGTCAGCCAGTCTGTGGATGGTTTTCAGGCGGTTTTCCATCTGCCTCGGCGAATACGGGCTGGTTCCCCTTATTCCGCCTCAGCTACACTATGTCGGCTATTGCTGCGCAAACACTGTCTCCATGTACCCGTACACCACCAACACTCAACCACGCAAACATAGGGGTTACACTCGTCTGGTGAGAGACGTTCCCTGGGGGGATCCACCGGGGGCCGAACCGCACAGTAACCCTGGGTTCGGTGTGGGGCGGCGGAGCGGTGAAGTGGACTGCGGTAGTCGCCATGGGTTTGCGGACCACTGCAACTGTAGCTGGGACGGAGCCTCTCCGTCGTTTTTAGGTCCCCGGTTAACATAAGATAACATAACCTTACGTTATCTGACTTGCACCGTAAATGAAATTTTGCCGGCCGAAGTGGCCGTGCGGTTAAAGGCGCTGCAGTCTGGAACCGCAAGACCGCTACGGTCGCAGGTTCGAATCCTGCCTCGGGCATGGATGTTTGTGATGTCCTTAGGTTAGTTAGGTTTAACTAGTTCTAAGTTCTAGGGGACTAATGACCTCAGCAGTTGAGTCCCATAGTGCTCAGAGCCATTTGAACCATTTTTTTAAAATGAAATTTTGCTCACGCTCAAGAGGTACTTATCTGGTTAACTGGCTTCACACGGGAAATTTTCGCCTTAACGTTATTGTTCTGTTTCTTACTTACTATAACTTTGTTATAAATTTTATTTTAAATTATTTGGTGTAAACCCTTTGCGTAGGCCATAAAGGCGAACTGTTATGTCTTGTTAACTAGTTAATGTTTATCTTTTTGGAATCCTGCCTTACGTCTTGTTTGAATTCTCTTGCAGAAATCTATCTATCGCGCTCAGTTTTAATTATTTGTGGTTTACTTAATTCTTTTTTAAATTAAATTTTTTGTGAAGCCCAATATTATTAGTCTTATCTTCTTGCATCTTGTTTAAGACCATGAAAAGGATATTACTGCAATTCAGCAATTGTGTTATTCACGATTTTGAACGCTTTCCAAGTGTATAAATTTGAAATGACAAATTATGCTGGAATTTTCCTACCTGTTTTTCTTAGAAGGGACCTGTAGTTGCTTTGAAAAATAAACGGTTCAAATGGCTCTGAGCACCATGGGACTTAACATCTTCGGTCATCAGTCCCCTAGAACTTAGAACTACTTAAACCTAACTAACCTAAGGACATCACACACATCCATGCCCGAGGCAGGATTCAAACCTGCAACCGTAGCAGTCCCGCGGTTCCAAACAGCAGCACCTAGAACCGCACGACCACCGCGGCTGGCGTAGGATTCAAACCTACGACCGTAGCGGTCGCGTGGTTCCAGACTGTAGCGCCTAGAACCACTCGGCCACCTCGGCCGGCTGAAAAATAAATGTTTGTTGTCAAAAGTATATTTGATCTTAGTTAAAGGCTCTTAAACGTTCCATGTCATTTTCCTGATCGTGGTAATTTCTGATCTCAGTGACAGCCAGAGAGCGTGGCTGCGTTCCTGGTGACTAATCCTGAGAGTGGGAGAGACTATGTGGCATCAAACTGATCCTGCATTCGCCGACGAAGAAAACGGGATCCCTCCGATCCAGGCTCCATTCCTGGCGTTTCCTTGTCAGTATTTTCAAGCTCCAGGTTGCTGAGCGGTTATTCTGTTGTTCCTAATGGACGTTTAGAGGCCAAACCGACCATGTGGAGACAGTTGCATACTGTCTGCCTCCAGAATGATGGAGCGCAGTTCTGTTTCAGCCTCTCAGGGAAATTACGATACGTCATTTCTAGGAAGTGGATATCAGATGTAATGGTGAAGCTGACCCCAGGCGACTTTTACGAGGTAATTTTTTTGTCTTGTGTGTCAGGATAGGACACAACGGGATTGCCGACCTAAATTTAAATATTGTAAATGTGCATGAAATCAAGTGCTCTCCTATGCTCTTTATGTTACCCAGAATGAACTTAATTTTGTTAGTCAAGAGTTATTAACCCTTCGTGTAGAATTACAAGCCGAAAACAATAAAATTAAATTTCCTGTCCAACTGACAATCAATAAAGCTGTGTTCATGTAGTAGCCCTATAGCTTACCTCAATCAAGTATGAAGCAGGATCAAGGAAATTAAATAAACTTAATTCTCTATTAGAATATACTTCCCACAGTTATATAGTACGAATGCAGAAAGGCACTAAGCCACTCGAAATAGAATGAGAATGCAACCCATGCAACTGGTGTAATATTGTAAGTAAACCAGTCAAAGACACGACTTAGATTTCAACACATCTGCTGGGATTCTCCATAAAGCATAACAAAGCACATTTACAGTGTTTTGCGAGTATGGAATATAATAATATTTTACCAAGCTGTCCACTTCACAATCTAAATTATTTATTACGTGCCAGTATAGAATCTTCGGAATACGGCCGGTTCACTGAATGAATCGGTGCAAATGTGAGTACTGTTTTACCATTTAAGAGGAAACTGCCGGGATAGATGTGAAGCAAACACTACATCTGTAAGTTACTACTGTTGCGGCAATTTGTGACAATACTGTCAGTCTACGACATTATTACAACTGGAACAAAACTTCACTTGGGAGGAAAAACACGTGATAACCAACATTTGCGATTGAGAGCCAGATCCTATTTAGAAGTCTTAAAAATCTCCGCTCTCGCTGCAACTACCTTCAATGCAGATTCCGAGACAGTATGACGACGATGACGTGCGATGAAGGCTTTTGACGGTTTTGCATTGAAAATAATGTCTCCATATCCGTTATGTAGGTGAATATGGATTGGGGCTAAGAAATGAAAGAGGAAGCCGCCTGGTAGAATTTTGCACAGAGCACAACTTAATCATAGCTAACACTTGGTTTAAGAATCATGAAAGAAGGTTGTATACATGGAAGAACCCTGGAGATACTAAAAGGTATCAGATAGATTATATAATGGTAAGACAGAGATTTAGGAACCAGGTTTTAAATTGTAAGACATTTCCAGGGGCAGATGTGGACTCTGACCGCAATCTATTGGTTATGACCTGTAGATTGAAACTGAAGAAACTGCAAAAAGGTGGGAATTTAAGGAGATGGGACCTGGATAAACTGAAAGAACCAGAGGCTGTACAGAGTTTCAGGGAGAGCATAAGGGAACAATTGACAGGAATGGGGGAAAGAACTACAGTAGAAGAAGAATGGGTAGCTCTGAGGGATGAAGTAGCGAAGGCAGCAGAGGATCAAGTAGGTAAAAAGATGAGGGCTAGTAGAAATCCTTGGGTAACAGAAGAAATATTTAATTGACGAAAGGAGAAAATATAAAAATGCAGTAAATGAAGCAGGCAAAAAGGAATACAAACGTCTCAAAAATGAGATCGACAGGAAGTGCAAAATGGCTAAGCAGGGATGGCTAGAGGACAAATGTAAGGATGTAGAGGCTTATCTCACAAGGGGTAAGATAGATACTGTCTACAGGAAAATTAAAGAGACCTTTGGAGATAAGAGAACGACTTGTATGAATATCAAGAGCTCAGATGGAAACCCAGTTCTAAGCAAAGAAGGGAAAGCAGAAAGGCGGAAGGAGTATATAGAGGGTCTATACAAGGGCGATGTACTTGAGGACAATATTATGGAAATGGAAGAGGATGTAGATGAAGATGAAATGGGAGATATGATACTGCGTGAAGAGTCTGACAGAGCACTGAAAGACCTGAGTCGAAACAAGGCCCCCGGAGTAGACAACATTCCATTGGAACTACTGACGGCCTTGGGAGAGCCAGTCCTGACAAAACTCTACCATCTGCTGAGCAAGATGTATGAAACAGGCGAAATACCCTCAGACTTCAAGAAGAATATAATAATTCCAATCCCAAAGAAAGCAGGTGTTGACAGATGTGAAAATTACCGAACTATCAGTTTAATAAGTCACAGCTGCAAAATACTAACACGAATTCTTTACAGACGAATGGAAAAACTGGTAGAAGCCTACCTCGGGGAAGATCAGTTTGGATTCCGTAGAAACATTGGAACACGTGAGGCAATACTGACCCTACGACTTATCTTAGAAGAAAGATTAAGGAAAGGCAAACCTATGTTTCTAGCATTTGTAGACTTAGAGAAAGCTTTTGACAATGTTGACTGGAATACTCTCTTTCAAAATCTGAAGGTGGCAGGGGTAAAATACAGGGAGCGAAAGGCTATTTATAATTTGTACAGAAACCAGATGGCAGTTATAAGAGTCGAGGGACATGAAAGGGAAGCAGTGGTTGGGAAGGGAGTAAGACAGGGTTGTACCCTCTCCCCGATGTTGTTCAATCTGTATATTGGGCAAGCAGTAAAGGAAACAAAAGAAAAATTCGGAGTAGTTATTAAAATTCATGGAGAAGAAATAAAAACTTTGAGGTTCGCCGATTACATTGTAATTCTGTCATAGACGGCAAAGGACGTGGGAGAACAGTTGAACGGAATGGATAGTGTCTTGAAAGGAGGATATATAAGATGAACATCAACAAAAGCAAAACGAGGATAATGGAATGTTGTCGAATTAAGTCGGGTGATGCTGAGGGAATTAGATTAGGAAATGAGACACTTAAAGTAGTAAAGGAGTTTTGCTATTTGGGGAGCAAAATAACTGATGATGGTCGAAGTAGAGAGGATATAAAATGTAGACTGGCAATGGCAAGGAAAGCGTTTCTGAAGAAGAGAAATTTGTTAACATCGAGTATAGATTTCAGTGTCAGGAAGTCATTTCTGAAAGTATTTGTATGGAGTGTAGCCATGTATGGAAGTGAAACATGGACGATAAATAGTTTGGACAAGAAGAGAATAGAAGCTTTCGAAATGTGGTGCTACAGAAGAATGCTGAAGATTAGATGGGTAGATCACGTAACTAATGAGGAAGTATTGAATAGGATTGGGGAGAAGAGAAGTTTGTGGCACAACTTGACAAGAAGAAGGGATCGGTTCGTAGGACATGTTCTGAGGCATCAAGGGATCACCAATTTAGTATTGGAGGGCAGCGTGGAGGGTAAAAATCGTAGAGGGAGACCAAGAGATGAATACACTAAGCAGATTCAGAAGGATGTAGGTTGGAGTAGGTACTGGGAGATGAAAAAGCTTGCACAGGATAGATTAGCATGGAGAGCAGCATCAAACCAGTCTCAGGACTGAAGACCACAACAACAACATCCGTTATGTATCATTTCCATCATTTCCAGACAATTATAAGAGTCCTGTACTGTCGCAGGAGTCGTCAGGAGCTTCGTGTTGTGGAACTGCAGTTCCAGATTATGCTCTATTTGAAACAAGTGGCACTGACTTTTTTACGGAGTATAGTTGTACCAGCGTCTGCCTTCTTACCTTAGACATAACGTGCTTGCCCAACATGAACCAAGCCCGGGTTCTGTTCCCGGCCGTGATGGAGATCGCCCGTGGACTGGTGTTGTGGTGTTCTCCTCATTATTTTA
This sequence comes from Schistocerca nitens, assembly GCF_023898315.1. Classification (NCBI taxonomy): domain Eukaryota; kingdom Metazoa; phylum Arthropoda; class Insecta; order Orthoptera; family Acrididae; genus Schistocerca; species Schistocerca nitens. The sequence continues at coordinate 50,762,523 of NC_064618.1, read as the reverse complement.
TCATGACCAATACGGGAGTCGCCCAATGTAATATCCCATGAAATAAGACTTGCAACTCGTGGGCCGAACGTCCCAGGATGGAGCCTCCGGGCTATCAATGCCACAGGATAATTTTTTGTTTTTGTACCAACGGAAAGGACTCCTATCGGGGCACAAAAAATGCGAATACTTCCCTGTTTATTAAAAACACTGCCTCAAAAGTGGGTACCAGCTGCCTCGTTATAGCCCCCTCAACACCTCCAAAGGATTTTGCATGCGAACATATTAGCGCTTTTCTTTTTTTTTTTCTTTTCTAAACATGCATGTCAACTCAAACTCCTACAGGCTCCCCTAACTGTAACGCAATCACACCCACTAGTCCATCTCTGTAAGTCGCTCACACCCATCCACTCGCCGTTGCCCTTTGTCATTCATTCATTCACCCCAACTCATTCCCATTATCTATTTGTGTCTGTTATTGCCTTCTGCGTCACAACTACAGTCCCCTTCGTTGCTTCCTACTACTACAGTCTTCTCTCACTGTGACTATCTCCCTCTTGCTCTTACTGCTAATATCTCATTCCTTCCTTCCTACTGCTGCTGTCTCTTCTCAGTTCACTATCTCTGTCTCCCTCGTTGTCATTATCATATACTCTCTCTCATTATCACTTGCACTTTCTGTTTCTCTTTATTCACCTCGTCCCCTCGGGACTGCGTCTTCTTCACTATTTCCTACCACACTTCTGCCCTTTCAACTGTATTCCACTGCCACTGTTCCCTCTCTTTGTCTCACACTGCGACTATCTCCTTCAAAAATGGTTCAAATGGCTCTGAGCACTATGGGACTCAACATCTTAGGTCATAAGTCCCCTAGAACTTAGAACTACTTAAACCTAACTAACCTAAGGACATCACACACACCCATGCCCGAGGCAGGATTCGAACCTGCGACCGTAGCAGTCCCGCGGTTCCGGACTGCAGCGCCAGAACCGCTAGACCACCGCGGCCGGCGACTATCTCCTTCACTCTTTCAGTAATACAACAACTATCTTCCAGTATCTATTACCTTTCAGTAGCTGCGTTTTGGAAGTATTAGATAAGCATGCATCCTGATATACCATGGCTTACTCAGTAACAGCCGCGAAGCATTATCAGTGACAAGACACATCAAAGCAAAGTCCTCGTAATGCTCAAAACATATCACTCACAAGCAATGCGTCACCAGCGTCCCACCGACATGCGTCTCTTGTGTACACGAGAAAACTATCTTGGTTCATGCAGCCCGCCCGACTAGCCGCACTGTCTAACGCGAGAAGGCGTGCCGGTCCCCGGCACGAATCCGGCCGGCGGATTAGTGTCGAGGTCCGGTGTGCCGGCCAGCCTGTGGATGTTTTCTAATGTGGTTTTCCATCTACCTGGGCGAATGCGGGCTGGTTGCACTTATTCCGCCTCAGTTACACCATGTCGGCGATTGCTGCGCAAACATTGTCTCCATGTACGTGTACACAATAATTACTCTGCCACGCAAACATTTGGGGTAACACTCGTCAGGTATGAGACGTTCGCGGGATGGTGGTGGTTGGGTGAGGTGGGGGACACTGGGGGCCGAACCGCACAATAACCCTGGGTTCGGTGTGGGGCGGAGGTGGGATGGGTGGACTGCTATGTGGGTTTGTGAACCACTGAGGGCTACGGCGGGACGAAGCCGGTCTCCGGATTAAATGCACAAATACACGTTCTTGGTTCATCGAGGAATGAAAGTACAGCACACAGTTCATTCAATAGCACTCACTATCTTCCGCAACTCACATTGATACGCTGCGCATAATTGTTCAAAAGTATTATCCGTGACCTCACATACAAGAGCCGTTCCGCTAGTTGTGTACCGTCACTTCGACAGTCATTGTCTCCTCCTCACCGACAACTACCAGTCGATCATTTAGTTTCGATAGTCGAATCCAGAAAATATATGATTACATAATGACACAATGAAACATTTATGTTCACATAGATGTGTTTGCCATTTACATATTACATTGTTTATTATCAGTCTTCTGACTAGTTCAATGCGGCCTGACTCGAATTCCTCTCCTGTACGAAATTCTTCATCTTCTTGTTAGAGGAACACATGCACCCGACGTTCCACTTATTTTTTGGATTTATTTTCTCCCTACAGTTTTTACTCTCTACAGCTGCCTCCAATACCATTGGTGTTATTCCTTGATATCTTAACACACGTCCTATCATTCCTTCTTGGCTTACGTTCCTTTCTTCGCCTATTACGTGGAGGACGTCCTCATTTCTTATCTTCTCTGTCCACCTAACATTCAACATCCTTGTGTAGCGCCATACTTTGAATGTTGCACTCCCTCCTATTCCGGTTTTCTCGCAGTCCATAATTCGCTACCGTACAATGCTGTGCCTAAAACTTACATTCTTCGGTTTAAACGCCGATATTTGATATTAGCAGACTTCTGTTGAAGAAGAATACCCTATCTTCCCATTCTATTCTTCATTTTGTGTCCTCCTTGATCCATATGACGTCCATATTTCTAGATTTCCAGAAAACATTTGACAATGAGCCCCATTGCAGGCTGTTAGAAAACGTATGAGCTTATGGAACACGTTCACAGATATGTGGGTGGCTTGAAGACTTCTTAAATAATGGAACCTAGTATGTTTTCCTCGACAGCGAGTGTCATCAGAGACAAGGGTATCATGAGGACCGCCCCAGGGAAGTGTGTTCTATGTATACATACATGATTTGGCTGAGAGGGTGGGCAGCCATCTGTGGTTGTTTGTTGTTGATTTTGTGGTGTACAGTAAGGTGTCGAAGATGAGTGACTATAGGCAGATGCAAGATGACTTAGACAAAATTTCCATTTGGTGTGATGATTGGCTGCTAGCCCTAAATGTGGAAAAATATAAGTTAATGCAGATGAGTAGGAAGATGAAACCTGTAATGTTCGGGTACAATATTAGTAGTGTCCTGCTTACCACAGTTAAGTTGTTTAAATATCCGGGTGTAACGTTGCAAAGCGATGTGAGGTGGAATGAGCATGTGAGAACTGTGGTAAGGAACGCGAATGGTTGAATTCCGTTTATTGGAAGAATTTTAGGATAAAGTGGTTCACCTGTAAAGGAGACCGCATATAGGATGCAGCTGCAATCTATTCTTGAGTATTACACAAGTGTTTGGGATCCGTACCAGATCGGACTGAAGGGAGACGTCGAAGCAATTCAGAGGCGGGCTGCTAGATTTGTTACTGATACTTTCAAACAACACGTAAGTGTTACGGAGATGCTTCAGAAACTCAATTGGTTATCCGAGGAGGGAAGGTGACTGTCTTTCCGAGAAACACGATTGAGAAAATTTAGAGAACTGGCATTTGAAGGTGACTGCTGAACGATTCTATTGCTGCCAACATACACTCCTGGAAATTGAAATAAGAACACCGTGAATTCATTGTCCCAGGAAGGGGAAACTTTATTGACACATTCCTGGGGTCAGATACATCACATGATCACACTGACAGAACCACAGGCACATAGACACAGGCAACAGAGCATGCACAATGTCGGCACTAGTACAGTGTATATCCACCTTTCGCAGCAATGCAGGCTGCTATTCTCCCATGGAGGCGATCGTAGAGATGCTGGATGTAGTCCTGTGGAACGGCTTGCCATGCCATTTCCACCTGGCGCCTCAGTTGGACCAGCGTTCGTGCTGGACGTGCAGACCGCGTGAGACGACGCTTCATCCAGTCCCAAACATGCTCAATGGGGGACAGATCCGGAGATCTTGCTGGCCAGGGTAGTTGACTTACACCTTCTAGAGCACGTTGGGTGGCACGGGATACATGCGGACGTGCATTGTCCTGTTGGAACAGCAAGTTCCCTTGCCGGTCTAGGAATGGTAGAACGATGGGTTCGATGACGGTTTGGATGTACCGTGCACTATTCAGTGTCCCCTCGACGATCACCAGTGGTGTACGGCCAGTGTAGGAGATCGCTCCCCACACCATGATGCCGGGTGTTGGCCCTGTGTGCCTCGGTCGTATGCAGTCCTGATTGTGGCGCTCACCTGCACGGCGCCAAACACGCATACGACCATCATTGGCACCAAGGCAGAAGCGACTCTCATCGCTGAAGACGACACGTCTCCATTCGTCCCTCCATTCACGCCTGTCGCGACACCACTGGAGGCGGGCTGCACGATGTTGGGGCGTGAGCGGAAGACGGCCTAACGGTGTGCGGGACCGTAGCCCAGCTTCATGGAGACGGTTGCGAATGGTCCTCGCCGATACCCCAGGAGCAACAGTGTCCCTAATTTGCTGGGAAGTGGCGGTGCGGTCCCCTACGGCACTGCGTAGGATCCTACGGTCTTGGCGTGCATCCGTGCGTCGCTGCGGTCCGGTCCCAGGTCGACGGGCACGTGCACCTTCCGCCGACCACTGGCGACAACATCGATGTACTGTGGAGACCTCACGCCCCACGTGTTGAGCAATTCGGCGGTACGTCCACCCGGCCTCCCGCATGCCCACTATACGCCCTCGCTCAAAGTCCGTCAACTGCACATACGGTTCACGTCCACGCTGTCGCGGCATGCTACCAGTGTTAAAGACTGCGATGGAGCTCCGTATGTCACGGCAAACTGGCTGACACTGACGGCGGTGGTGCACAAATGCTGCGCAGCTAGCGCCATTCGACGGCCAACACCGCGGTTCCTGGTGTGTCCGCTGTGCCGTGCGTGTGATCATTGCTTGTACAGCCCTCTCGCAGTGTCCGGAGCAAGTATGGTGGGTCTGACACACCGGTGTCAATGTGTTATTTTTTCCATTTCCAGGAGTGTAGATTGCACGTAAGGACAAGATTTGAGAAATTAGGTTCAAATGGTTCAAATGGCTCTGAGAACTATGGGACTTCTGAGGTCATCAGTCCCCTAGAACTTAGAACTACTTAAACCTAACTAACCTAAGGACATCACATACATCCATGCCCGAGGCAGGATTCGAACCTGCGACCGTAGCGGTCGCGCGGGAGAAATTAGGGCTCCTATCGAGGCGTACAGTGGTGTTCCCTTCACTGCAATTGCGAGTGGAATAGAAAAGGAAATGACAGTTAGTGGTAGAGGGTACCGTGCGCTACACACCACCCAGCGGTTTGTGAAGTACCTGTGTAGATGTTGATGTCATTTTGCTTACAAAGGTATCGGAATTCCTCAACTTCGTCTGTGATCGCCAATATTGATGTGAAGTTCTTCGCTGTTGTCATTTCTACTACTTATCATCACTTTTGGCCTTTTCCGGTTTCCTTTCCAGTTTCACTGAGGATATCAATCTTATCCTTTCATAATGAGTTTAGTCCCACTCTTGAACCTTTATCCGTCACTGTTTCATCGTTGTATTGATTGAACAGTGGAACAGGTAGACTGCACTCCTGTCTTACACCCTGTTTAATTGGAGTACTTCGTTCTTGATCATCTGTTCTTGTTGTTCCTTGTCGGTTATTGTACACGCAGGGCGTCGCAGACATGTTACGACAAACTTGGCGTCATTGCAGAGGGTGTCTTAAGGAACAAATCGAGCATACGAACTCCTGTCCGAAAACGTCATCCAACGACGCTACAGAGCGTCGAAGTTACAGTCGCCGGCGCCTGCCACTAGGCTACCCCTTCGTTAGCATACGTCACTTTGTCAGCTGGCCGTCTCGCAATGTTGTTTGTTACTTACTGACCGCGAGTAATTTCCACTATCGTCAGTGGAGAATGTGGAGCCAGGTGCTGTGTAGACAGCCTCTGTGAATGTGATGCTCTTCTGCCTTGATGGATGACGGTTTCTGATACAGGTTTCCATCTGTAGTTTGTATTTCTGTTGTATATCGGAAAAGATTAGGGATTTTAGAGGATTTCAGGATAAACATAAAGTGCAGATGGAAATCGGTGTCCGAGACCGTCATCGACTTCGTAGCATACAAGGCATTTCTACGCAGCAACTAGCTCCATCTCCTCCACAGGCGACCTAGACAATCAGCCGCTATGACTGAATAACAAACGACATTGCGATACGTTCCGGCTAGGTCCGACAGTGTACAAAGTCACGTTTGCTGCTGCCTAGTAATAGGTGCCGGCAGCTATGAATTCGGCGCTCTGTAGTAATTTCCGAACACGAGTCCCTATCCTCAATTTGTTCTTCAGACACCCTCTATACCTCTCGAAACTTGTCGCAACATTTCTGTGACCCCCAGTAATGTACATTATTCATCTTTCCTTACAGCTTACTTCTATTTTTTCACTATTTCGAACATCTTGCAATATTTTACATTCTTGAATGTTTTTTCTGGGTTGATAGATCCCACGAGCGAGTCCAGATTCTTTTTTATACTAGCTTCCATTATCGGTCACAACATCAGACCTGCCTCTCTTGCGCCATTACCTTCCCGAAAGGCAAACTCAGCGTTATGTAACAGGACCTCAATTTTCTTTTACATCCTTCTGTATAATATTCTTGTTACCAACGTCGATACACGCACCATTCGGTTGATAGTTCGATAGTTCTTGCACTTATTTCCCCTTGCTATCTTCGGGAGTGCGTGAATTATTTTTTCGAAAGTCTGATTGTATGTTTCCGGACTCATACGTTCTACACACCTAAATGAATGTTGTGACACTTATTAGTAATTTTAACGAATAAAACGAGAAGGGCTGTAGACAAGTACGTCCAGAGCTTCAGAATAATGCGTGAAAAACTAGAAGATGAAAAGAAAAGAGGGACATATCACTGAATAGACAATGTCTCCAAGTTTTTCTTCCACATTACAAGTTGTCAATATGGGGACCTATTGTGACGTAGCTAACGCCAGTCAGTGCGCATAGTTTATTAAATTCGCTGCAGCAGAGCCCGGGAAGAAGCAACAGCAGCATCGCGCTTTGGAAAACTGTTCATTTGGTTGCCTATCAACAGGGTCGAACTAATTCTGTCAAACAATGTGAGGCAGATGATTTGTCTATAAGTTCTAACACGCCTGTCCCCTAGTGGTGCAATTTGTTGTTATGTTATGGCGTGTATTGTGAATCGAAAATTGGTGAGGTCATCTATTAATTGATAGGTGCCATTTTTCTGTGCATCTTTTCGGATTCGAGCAGTCGTCTTCTGAAACCTATGAAGTGCCAGGTGTGGAAGAAGTCTTTTCCTGATTACATTCATAGGGCATAAAATATGACACATGAACAAATATTTTTTATCTTGAACTGGATGTGACATACTAAAGTCTGTCTACAACTTGCTGTTATTTTATTTGTTGAAGGATCGGGTGTTGCAACAACAGCGCAGTCGCACAATATTTGCAAACGTGTACTCAAACGAGGAGAAACTCCGATGTGTTCTCTGCTATCACGAGACACAGTCGCGAAGAACAATACAGAAAAATTTCCAAATGGCGTACCAGAGGCAGCCACCAGTTGTTAAATGTATGAAGTGAGCGTCTACGGTCACGCTAGAACAAGCAGCAATGGACCTAGTGTGCAGACAATTCCGACAATGAGTGACGCCTTCGTCAGGAGTCACAAAAAGTCGGTACGCAGAGAGTCAAGTGAGTTGCAAAAAAAAAAAAAAAAAAAAAAATGGTTCAAAAGGCTCTGAGCACTATGGGACTCAACTGCTGAGGTCATTAGTCCCCTAGAACTTAGAACTAGTTAAACCTAACTAACCTAAGGGCATCACAAACATCCATGCCCGAGGCAGGATTCGAACCTGCGACCGTAGCGGTCTTGCGGTTCCAGACTGCAGCGCCTTTAACCGCACGGCCACTTCGGCCGGCAAGTGAGTTGCAGATTCCAAAGACATCAGTGCATCTCATCCTACATAAACAGCTTCTTTTCCGTGCGTACAAAGTCCAGATCGTGGAGTCCCTACAACGGACCGATTAAAGTGCTCGTTACGACTTCGCTGTAGCCAAGATAGCTCAGATTGACGAAGATGATGGTTATATGAAAAGTGTACTTTTCTCAGATTTGGTCACATTTAATGTGGACCATGTGTCGTGATATCAGAGAACACATTGCGCGTTCTCATGGTTTGAGTACCTGTTGTTTATAAATGGTCTCCGACTGCACTGTTGTTGCGTCATTGGGTCCTGTAAGAAAACAAAGTAACAGTAAGTACGTATGTACACAAAAACTTGAAGACATCCATGTAATTCAAGATTAAAGCAGTTGTCTATTTGTCACATTTTATGCCTTATGAATGATTGTAAGACTTTGGAGCGCGCCATACTTACTGTGTAGGTAGGATGAAGCGCCGCGCGAGATTAGCCGAGCGGTCTGGGGCGCTGCAGTCATGGACTATGCGGCTGGTCCCGGCGGAGGTTCGACTCCTCCCTCGGGCATGGGTGTGTGTGTTTGTCCTTAGGATAATTTAGGTTAAGTAGTGTGCAAGCTTAGGGACTGATGACCTTAGCAGTTATGTCCCATAAGATTTCACACTCATTTGAACAGGATGAAGCAGAACTCCACCGACAAACTTTCAGAGGTGGTAGTATGGATCAGAACAAGAAAAACGTTTGGTAAACATGCACGCTATAATTCATACCTTACGAGCTACGAGCACTTGTTCATCTCCGTCGTTGTGGAATACATCTCTTTTACGGCACAAGTGTTCATGGTTCTTAAGGTATAGGTATGCATTTCAGAGGCCGTGTTTGTTACACCTTTTTTGTCCCTGTCTTGGTCCACAATACACCCACTGAAAGTTCGGCATATAGGAGCGCTTCCTTGGCCAACAGCGCCTAATGTTCGTGGTGTACACCAAAAGGGGCAACCCTTCTTGCCGTAAAGGAACAATGTGCGCACTGTAGTACTGAAACGATACTCGACGCGTGTTGGGAGAATGAACATTGCACACAAACCGCATGGTGCCATTCAGTACTAGAGGCACAGCACGCTCCAGTGGACTGCACTGAATACTGGTTTCCTTCTACCACTATTGCACCTGTAAGCCATAGGGATTTCCTAAGATCAGAAACTGAGAAAGTGGTTTTTGATTCAAAAATAAATAAATAAATACAAACGTGCAAATGTTGAAGGTGGTGCAAAGTTTTCGTTGACCTGTTTATCCCCGTCATGATGGTAGTAGTCTCCTTGCAACGTAACTGGTCTGTTATCTGTCACTACGCGATCTTCATTATATCTGAGCATATCTGTGTTTCCTCAGTTGTGCTGGGAATGATTGTGGAAGTCAAGTTACAATATTTTCTCTTTTCTGAAACAGCTCAGGGGAGTCAGCATCTGCGCTGGTAGAGCTGGAGTGTTCGAAATACAGGGTTCTTTTCCTAAGCTTTTCAACGGCCGCAAAATTCTTAGTACTCACAAAATTTATGTGGCTGTTCCTATTTATTGGCAGGACAGAGTGCGCCCTTTGCAGTCAGAATGTTGCGTTGAGTCTCGGAAATGTTTGCAAGCATGCCGAATCTACTCCAACTGAAGGGCATTGAAGTATCCGATTCCACCACTTTGCGCTTTCACAGCGTGGGAGTCTTACGTATTCTGGGAGCACCAGCAGCCGTACAACCCTATTTATGGTTTCCCCAGTGAGCTGTGACGTAGTAGTCAGTGTGCCAACCTTCAGATAACTAAGGAATCCACGGTGGGGGCTATTCAAGTATTTTAGCAGTTGTTCCCCTGAGATTTGTGTTGGAAAGAGAAATTTTGCATTGCCAAGCTGGTAATTGTCAGGCTGGTAATCATGATAGACCTTTCGCTCAAGGACGTTGTGCTCTGATGAGAGAGAGTGTGGTTGAAAGAGCGGAGTGTGGCGTCACCGCCAGACACCACACTTGCTAGGTGGTAGCCTTTAAATCGGCCGCGGTCCGTTAGTATACGTCGGACCCGCGTGTCGCCACTTTCAGTGATTGCAGACCGAGCGCCGCCACATGGCAGGTCTAGAGAGACTTCCTAGCACTCGCCCCAGATGTACAACCGACTTTGCTAGCGATGGTTCACTGACAAAATACGCTCTCATTTGCCGAGACGATAGTTTAGCATAGCCTTCAGCTACGCCATTTGCTACGACCTAGCAAGGCGCCATATCCAGTTACTATTGATATTGTGAATCATGTACCGTCAAGAGCGACGTTCATCATTAATGGATTAAAGTTAAGTATTCCACCAGCTACGTCCGTTTTTCTAAATTCTAATTTGCTTGTCCTGTTCCAGACCTCACGCCAGCCTGCGTGAGCTAAAACGCGTGCGTTTCGGCCTGCTCTAGTAACACGGTGTTGGCTCTCCTGCCAACCACAACATTGGCGACGAGGCAAAACCGCGTTCTTATCGATATTGCCCTGATTTACTTGTGTAATGGCTTCACCACAATGTCCAGATGTACTGTCCGAATGTTATCGCTTACAGAATCAGCAGACGCAGGCATTACTGGATGCCCTTGGACAGCTCGTCCAGGGTCAACGTGCAATGCAAAACGATGCGGCAGCAGCCGCTCTACCGCAAACGCAGCCACAACACGCTGTTGCACCAACTTTTGGACCTTTTAATGCTGCACTGGAAAGCTGGACGGAGTGGTCACGCCAATTTGGATTCCATCTCGCCGCCTACAGAATTCAATGTAACTCACAACCATTCCAGGCTCTTTGCTTCGCGCCGGATTCGAACCAAGGGTATTCAGGCTCGTGAAACTTCGCCCATGGAAATTCATGTAGTTCATTCCACTCCGCTCAGTGCCACTCTCTCTAACAGTGACTGTGTTCGTCCCACAAATAGTGTGCATCGACATCGCCGGAAATCCCGTCATGTCGCACGTGATTTTGTACCTGCGTCAGTTCACTTTGCACGAGACAGTCGCTCTTGTCGTCAGCACAGGACAATAAACTTTTTGTAGACTTGGACATTAACGACAAAGTGATACCATTCCAGCTCGATACCGGAGCTGCAGTTTCACTGGTCAATCAAGACACGTACAAACAGCTGGGCACACCTCCCTTGCGTGCCGCAAATGTTAAGTTAACTAGTTATTCAGGTCAAGATATCCCTGTGTTAGGACAGTGCAGCCTTCTTGCAACATACAAAGGACAAACAAAACTTGTGTCCTTTTACGTCCTTCGATCATCTTCTGCAGTGAACTTGTTTGGTTTCGATTTATTTCAGTTGTTTAACTAGTCTATAGTAAATTATTTCCTATTAGTGAACCAGACTGTGCCTTCAGACAGTGTTTCTCGTCTATGTGCAGAATTTGCATACAGTTTTGCACCGGGCCTCGGTTGCGCTAAGAACTATAAACTACATTTGGAACTGAAAGTAAACGCGCAACCGAAATTTTTCAGAGCGCGCTATGTTCCCTACGAATTGCGTGATGAGGTGGCAAAAACATTACACGATTTGGAATCACAAGGTGTCATTGAACGTGTGCAGGCTTCTCTCTGGGCATCACCCTTAGTAATTTTGCCAAAACCTTCCGGAAAATTGAGACTTTGTGTGGACTTCAAGGCAACAGTGAATCCACAACTAGTGATTGCTACTTTTCCTTTACCCCGCCCGGAAGATCTTTTTGACAAACTGTGCCCGGGTAAATATTTTTCGAAGTTGGACCTCGCAGATGCGTACTTGCAAATACCGGTGGACGAAGAATCCCAGCGCGTTTTGGTGGTTAACACGCGTCTTGGGTTGTACGAAATCAAACGACTGTCATTCGGGTGTGCATCCGCCCCTGCTTTGTTTCAGCAATATCTACAAACTGTTTATGCGTCGGTCCCTACTGCAGCAAAATATCTGGACGATATTGTGATCTCCGGAAAGACGGAAGAAGAACATTTGGCCAATCTCAGAACATTATTTCAGGTCTTGCGACAAAATGGTCTTCGCTTGCGGAAGGACAAATGTGTGTTTTTTGCTCGTGATTTGCCATACCTGGGACATGTACTCAATGCCCAAGGCATACATCCCAGTCCCACGCACCTTCGTGCCATACAAGACTTGCCTTCGCCGCAGAATTTGAAGCAGCTACAGAGTATGCTGGGAAAAATCAATTATTATCATAGCTATGTGCGCCACGCCTCTTCCCTTTCAGCTCCGCTTCATCGCTTACGCCGTAAAGGTGTTTTGTTCGTCTGGACGACGGAATGCGAACGTGCCTTTCGCCAGTTGAAATCGGCGTTGCTTTCCAATACTTGCCTTACGCCATTCGATCCCCAGAAGCCCCTTTTGTTGATGGTGGATGCATCGGATTTCGGGATCGGTGCTGTGCTTGCGCACAAAGATGGATCGCACTATCGCCCTATTGCCTTTGCGTCCAAATTGCTCTCGTCTGCGCAAAGAAATTATTCACAGATCGAGAAAGAAGCATTGGCTCTCGTATTTGGTGTTACAAAGTTTCATGATTTCTTGTATGGTCGTCACTTTACCATAATCACAGACCACAAACCTTTGAGATCGCTTTTTCATCCGACCAAGCCTGTATCTCCACGTACAGCGCAGAAATTCATTCGCTTGTCTATTTTCCTCTCGCAATACCGCTACGATATCTTGTATCGGTCCACTGCTAAGCACGGAAACGCCGATGCGTTGTCCCGCTTGCCTGTTGCTGAGGATAGGGCATTCGATTCCTTCGAACTTGCTTGCATGTTCATTGATGCGGAAACCGATGACGTGGTCGAATCGTTTCCGATTGATTTTCGTCGTGTAGCTACAGCCACAGCTGCCGACCCTGTCCTTGCTACCGTTCTGAGTTTTGTTGCTACGCAATGGCCCTTGTCAAAGCCACGGATCGGGGACCCGTTGGTTCACCGATTTTTTGCTCACAAGAAGAGACTTTTTGGTCGACGTGGTGTTTTGCTGTTGCGTTCTGATAATGATCAGTCCAGGGTCGTGGTCCCACATTCGTTACAGTCCTCTGTCTTACAGCTTCTCCACCAAGGACATTGGGGTATAGTGAGAACAAAACAACTTGCTCGTCAGCACTGTACTTGGTTCGGAATCGATGTTGCGACTACGAATATGTGCTCTTCTTGCATGGTGTGTGCCGAACAACAATCAGCACCACCGCGGAAATTCTTTGCATGGCCAAGAGCCACTTCCCCTTGGCAACGCTTACACATCGATTTTGCTGGTCCATTCTGAAATGCTCGATTGTTGGTTTTGGTAGATTCATTCAGTAATTTTCCTTTTGTTGTCCGGATGTCTTCCACGACGTCATCTGCCACCATCCAAGCGTTATCTGCTATCTTTTGCATTGAAGGTCTTCCACAGACTATTGTTTCCGACAATGGCCCACAATTCATATCCGCTGAATTCCAGTCATTCTGCAAGGCCGATAGTATTCAACATTTGACGACCGCGCCGTTTTCCCCACAGTCAAACGGTGCCGCTGAACGATTGGTCAGGACTTTCAAGTCACAGATGTTGAAGTTAAAAGAGTCGCATTCTCGGGAGGACGCGTTATTGCTCTTTTTGTCCTCGTATCGCTCTCAGCCCCGAGATGGTCGCTCGCCGGCTGAGTTGCTCCACGGTCGCCCTGATCGAACCTTGATGTCTTTGCTACATCCACCGCATCAGGTTCCTGTACAGCGACAGACACCTGCTTTTGCCCCAGGCAACGTTGTCTACTACCGCCACTACCGAGGTTCACGGCGTTGGCTCGAAGGGCGCATTCTTCGCTGCCTCGGACGCGCTATGTATCTGGTTTTGGGGGCCTCTGGTGAGGTGCGCCGGCATCTCAACCAGCTGCGCCTCCATCGTCGCACGGGATCTGCCACTCGCCGTCAGCTTTCAGCGACGGTGCCGTCCGGTCTGCGCCCTGGGGACCCATCTACTGGCTGGCATCAGCCCCAGGTGTTACCGACGCTGCCTTCCATTTTTCCCCATGGCGACGCGCCGCCGCCACCGCCGCCGCCGCCTGTTCTCCCGCCGGCGACGCCCGCAGTGGACGCGTCGCTGCAACCGCCGGGCGCCTCCCTGGGTCACGCGCCGCCGATCGCTTCCCGTGACCAGCTGTCCTCCGACATGGAACTCTTGCCCGCTCCGGACCATATGTCGTCTTCGCCCGTCGGGTGCCCCGGCCCGATGGAGGTCGGCTCTTCGGCCCCTCCTGTCTATCTGCGGGCGCATACTCCACATGTTGGCGTGCACCCTGGAGCAGGTTTTCAGGCGTTTCCTAGCTCCCCGCGGTCAGAATGGCAGGGTGCGGGTGGCACAGCCTCGCCTGTTGTTAGGCTCCCCACCTCGTCGCATACGTCAACATGGGGTCCTCCCCACGGCGGGCGGAAGCTTTATGGCACAACCGTACGCCGATTTGCGGGGGAGGATTGTGGTGTCACCGCCATACACCACACTTGCTAGGTGGTAGCCTTTAAATCGGCCGCGGTCCGTTAGTATACGTCGGACCCGCGTGTCGCCACTATCAGTGATTGCAGACCGAGCGCATCCACACGGTAGGTCTAGAGAGACTTCCTAGCACTCGCCCCATTTGTACAACCGACTTTGCTAGCGATGGTTCACTGACAAAATACGCTCTCATTTGCCGAGACGATAGTTTAGCATAGCCTTCAGCTACGCCATTTGCTACGACCTAGCAAGGCGCCATATCCAGTTACTATTGATATTGTGAATCATGTACCGTCAAGAGCGACGTTCATCATTAATGGATTAAAGTTAAGTATTCCACCAGCTACGTCCGTTTTTCTAAATTCTAATTTCCTTGTCCTGTTCCAGAGGAGGAGGAGGAGGAGGAGATTAGTGTTTAACGTCCCGTCGACAACGAGGTTATTAGAGACGGAGCGCAAGCTCGGAGTAGAGAAGGATGGGGAAGGAAATCGGCCGTGCCCTTTGAAAGGAATCATCCCGGCATTTGCCTGAAAGGATTTAGGGAAATCACTGAAAACCTAAATCAGGATGGCCGGAGACGGGATTGAACCGTCGTCCTCCCGAATGCGAGTCCAGTGTGCTAACCACTGCGCCACCTCGCTCGGTGTCCTGTTCCAGACCTCACGCCAGCCTGCGTGAGCTAAGACGCGTGCATTTCGGCCTGCTCTAGTAACACGGTGTTGTCTCTCCTGCCAACCACAACACGGAGAGCGGCGCATGGGTCTGCGGGATTCGATTTTGGATAGTGGAGACGTTCGTCTGCCACCAGACTGAAGCGCCTAGAACCGCTCGGTCAGAACGGCCGGTGCCTTGGACTGGTTTGCTGTTTAAGTAAGCGTCGTATTTTTTTCGGAAAGCAGCCCTTTTACCTCTGAGCAACACGTAGCTTGTGTGTCCTTTCACTTGAAACTTGTGCTGCATTTGTATTAACACAGAGTTGGGTTTAGTGCTCAACAGTTTTGTTTATAAAACATCTGTGAGCTGCTGAGACTTATTAGAAAGCCACCTGCACGTCCGCTGGCAGTCTTATTTGTCACTGCCTTCTATTGCTCATAAATATTTGGGGAATAATAAGTTGTCTGGTTTGACAAATCTATCGTCTTTGTGAAGAGTCTTAGCTAACAATAATTTTAATGGTGGTGCACACCCAAGTTTGTAAATTTGTAAGCTTTTTGTGGATGGTCTTTTTTAGTTTCAAGTTAGCCTTTTCTTGTTATACCCCTCTTACAACAATCTCTATTGACCTCAGATTGTATTGTACACTAAATATCAGAGCAATAAACTAGAAAGTGATCCATTTATCTTATTTCGCTTAACTCCATGGCTCTGAACAGGCGACCCTTCATCACTGAAAATCTGGTTCAGTCACATTTATTTATTTTAATCTGTGCTTTCACTGTGCCAGCCTTCCTTTGCAATAACACCCCCATTGAGACCAATTTGAAGACTTCTCAGATTGAAGATTTGACTGTTATATTTTGACATGAATGAATGTGCAATGAGCAAAGATCTCATTAACTTCTTTTTGAAGGTGTGAAATTTTCTTTTGCTGAGTTTGCGAGAGTGGCAGGCGGGCTGGACGATCGCTGCAGAACGTCGTATCGTTGCAAAACAAAATCAAAAAACAAAGATAACATCAAGGAGAAAGATAACATTTCATAAATTTTCCATTTTTTGTGTAATTAGCAGGTAGTCCTTCAGTTGTGGCCCTTTTACGTAGTCGCATGCAGCGTACGTAGTTGCGGCAGACGGTGTTTCTTTTTCAGACGGAGGTGGAAGAGAAGGGAACGCCCGGCGCGCGGGCGTCAGCCCCTGCGGGCTCTGGAGCAGCGAGCCGTCAGCCTTAGGCCGGGAGCTCCGGCAGGTGGCTGGAGCTGGAGCAGGGGCAGTGCGTTACTCACGGCTCCAGGCCGCGGCTGCTCCGCCCCCCTAAGCCCCCCGGCGCTGAGGCAGGCCGCAAGAGGCGCGCTTCAATGCAGGTTTTATCTGGCGGGGCGGCGCGGCGCTGGCTCTGAAATTCATGGCCTGTTGTTCCTGCGGCGGGCGGCGGTCCCTCCCCAGGGAATGGGACAACTGTGGCGTCGGCCGCTCTGGCTGCTGCTGCTGCTGCTGCTGCCCAGGCACCGCGCCTTTCTCCACGGCCATTCTTCTCTCTTCAGAGTTCTCTGCCTATTTCTTAATGAGAAAATCTTATCGAAGACACTTAAATACGAACATTTTTTATATTTACTAAGATGGTATCTGTTCTTTCGGACATGTCCGAAAGAACAGATACCATCTTAGTAAATATATATATAGTTCAGGCTCACCGGCCACTTGGCCACCTTCTTCTTCTGTGCGAATGCACAAGCAGTGCCCGAACTCTTACGGGAATCGGAAACGCGCCGCGAGTAATGAGTATAATGGTCGGGGGCACTACAAATGTAGTGGTGGACAATACGTTGAGAATGTGGGTTTCGTGTGAGGCGTGCCAGAGATAAATACCTGCAGTCGCGCTGTCCTCTGTGTCCTCCGTGGCTCAGATGGATACTGGCATGGTAACTGAGTGTGTTCGGTCAGAGGATTAGCTGCCCTCTGTAATAAAAAAAACTGAGTTAATGGATCAACAACACACTGTGTATTTGAATACGCATGTCTATACCTGTTCCTTTGGTGCTTCAGTGAACTTCTGGTCAGCCACAAACCAATCAGTGATCATGATGTGGAGGGGGTTGGTCAAAGTGTGAAGAGGTCTTTCAGTCTCCATCTTTATCAGAAGAATGCGAGGATGCTCATAGGGAAAGACAGACACGTTGAGAACGTACCCGCATCAGTATAGGATGCTGTCTGCTATTCTTTTGTGTATATGTCTGGAAATTAACCGTGAATGGACGTTCTGCATAGTCATCCATCTCGGTCAGAGGATTAGCTGCCCTCTGTAATAAAAAAAAACTGAGTTAATGGATCAATAACACACTGTGTATTTGAATACGCATGTCTATACCTGTTCCTTTGGTGCTTCAGTGAACTTCTGGTCAGCCACAAACCAATCAGTGATCATGATGTAGAGGGGGTTGGTCAAAGTGTGAAGAGGTCTTTCAGTCTCCATCTTTATCAGAAGAATGCGAGGATGCTCATAGGGAAAGACAGACACGTTGAGAACGTACCCGCATCAGTATAGGATGCTGTCTGCTATTCTTTTGTGTATATGTCTGGAAATTAACCGTGAATGGACGTTCTGCATAGTCATCCATCTCGTTCATTCCCAAGCTAGTATATGGTACATGCAAAGTACTGGGGGGGGGGGGGGGGGTTAGTAATCATACACAAATTGGGTTGCGTGCTGTCTTGTCATTGGTTGGCATTGAAATTTTATCAGTTTTTCCGTAATTTCAACTACGGAAAAACTGATAACATTTCTAAAATTATTTCAGTGCAGCACGTTAGACCGCGCAGTCGGTGGGTCTCCATACCTGTATATGTCCATTCACTCAATACAGTTTCAGTGCATTGTCCCATATCAACAGTGTCATTTCCATCGTATGCATCTACGGATATGCTGTTTATTACCACATAACGATTGACTGATACCACTTGTTTGAGATGGAGAGAGTCTTGGTGGGGAAAACACCTTGTGGGGTTGACCAACACCAAAACAGTTACCACCTACATGGCTGCAATTTAAGGAATCGATGCTCTTGGTGTCTTCAAAATGGAAAAATGGCTCTGAGCACTATGGGACTTAACATATATGGTAATCAGTCCCCTATAACTTAGAACTACTTAAACCTAACTAACCTAAGGACATCACACAACACCCAGTCATCACGAGGCAGCTTCAAAATGGAACACCTAGACATCTGCTACCCCATCACTGTGAAAGACGGGATTCAATGTAGAGGTCATCACTTTCAGGCAGCTGTTTGGAAATGCTCCACAATGCCGCAAACTCTTCCACTTTCCATATGTTGCGATTTCTTCCACATTTTTGCCAAGAAGGAACATCACCTCTGTCTTTCATTTCAATCATCCTGTGTGCTGTGGGTGCAGCACAGTTTACATGATGTGATGTCCAGCTTTCTGTGAGAGGCAATGGACATGTTAATGTCAGTATAGCACCTGATACAGACCTAGAAGTTGTCGTGAAAAAAACAAAATCTATGATTATGTACAAAGCTGCAGTCACACAGTACTTGCATGTGTTCCAGCAGAAAAAAAAAACAATGTATAAAACTGCCTGTGGAATAACTACACACGGACCCTCCCTTGTGATTGATTGTCTGTAGGATATGATCCTCCTACACTACAGGTGACGAATCTCTACATGGTCAGTAGAGTTATACGAGTATATTTAAGGTATCGCACACATGTGCTGATGTCAGCATGCAGACGGTATTTATTTTCGATAATCGGAAGAGAGGGACGTGGCAATATCTTATCAGATTCTCTACCATGTAATTTTAGTGGAATTTTTATAGTTCATGGTTTTTCTCTGTTGGATGGTACAGAATAATGGGGATAAACAGGATGTTTGGGTGACAAACATGAATGCACCCTAAGGCAGTAGTTTGGAGATGCAGTGCAGTACAGTAGCAAAAACCGCGTCCTTCTTCTACTTCCCATATGTTGTGGAGTCTTCCTAATTTTACCGATAAGAACCACCACTGTAACTGCTCGTACTGTCTTTTCTACTACTTCGTGCTGCAGGAGAAAGTTTCATTTGGCACTGGCCTTACACACTGTACACAGTTGGTGGAACTTGACAAACGTTCTCATTTCCACCCAGTTGTCAAAACACGGTCCTGTCGCATTAGCTCAGCTCACCGTTTCTCCATGGGATGCAGAAGGTCTTAGATATAGCGCTCTTCGATTTTCCGCTCATTTCCGACTTCAGTTGGAATGAGCACGTGGAGAGCCAGGCAGAGCTGAGAAACAGTTACAAGGTGCAGAGGAACTATCTGAAACCACGCTGGAGTTTTAATATATGGGATCCTTAGCAGATATGTTCCAAAAAGGTCACTCGTTTCGAGATATCGGTATGCCACGAATATGATTCACCAATGGCTGTAATCATTAAAAGACATCTCCATAGCATCCAGCACAAGTATGTGGTTGAATGGAGAGACATGATTCCAAATCGGAGACAGTATTTCTAACAGCAAGCGTAACACTATACAGGATGATTCACGAAGATATGTAAATATTTTAATATGTTATTCTGCAAGTAACACGGAAGAAAAAAGTTCATATAAGCCGGCCGATGTGGCCGAGCGGCTCTAGGCGCTTCAGTCTGGAACCGCGCGACTGCTACGGTCGCAGGTTCGAATCCTGCCTCGGGCATGGAAGTGTGTGATGTCCTTAGGTTAGTTAGGTTTAAGTAGTTCTAAGTTCTAGGGGACTGATGACCTCAGAAGTGAAGTCCCACAGTGCTCAGAGCGATTTGAACCAAAAGTTCATATAAACATAGGTCCACAAATGTTTAGTTACGGAGTTATGGCTAATAAAAGATTTTACCTGAAATTTAGCAACTTCGCTAATATGAAGCCATCGCAAAACTGCACGAGGTTAAATTAAAACACGCTTTCAATTAATTTTGTTTTTATTGGTCGGGTGAATCTAATAAAACATGTCCCAGACGTGTATCTGCAATAGTTTTCCAGAACATCCAGAGAATCAATGATTGTTACACAAGTAAATTTGTTTGCTTTCCATTAAGAATGTAGAAACGTGTACGTTATTGTTGGCAACCGTTAGTGAGTTGTTTCAGTCTTTTCCTAACTTTGAAACGAGCTACTTATCTGTATTGTTCAGTGAAAGAACATAATAACAACAGTGTATTTAAGTGAAACCACATAGTAACTGTTGTAGTTTTTAGATTATTTATGAAGTAGGAATGCCTTTCAAATTTACCACAGAGTAATATGCCAATATGGTGTTTATTTATGGCAAATGTGATGGTAATGCTACGGCTGCAGTTAACGAACATCGCGTACGTTACTCAACTCGGAGGACTCCGAATGAACCAACCATTAGCGAAGTATTTCGAATGTTACGGGAGGCAGGTTCTCTACCTAGCGATCATAATCGGTAAGAGCACTCCATAGGTGAAACGATGATGAGGATATTATGGATGCTGTTGAACGTTGCCCGGCTACCAATGCAGGACATAAACAAAAAGTGCATCATTTACATCCGGGAGAGCCTGCCCTTCGCTTGGAGTTGTGCAGCTGGTTAAATAATTACCTGCAATTACACAAATACATTTTATTTACTGATGAGGCACAGTTTACTCGAGATGGTATAAACAATGTACATAACGAGCATGTATGGTCTGAAGCAGACCCACATGCGTCAGTGCAAAGCAATTTCCAGCAGCGATTTAGAACAAATGTGTGGTGTGGTATAATCAACACACACATGATTGGACCATTCATTTTCCCAGGATGTCTAAGTGGTGAGACGTACTTACAATTCCTTCAAGGAGAAATGGCCCGCTTGCTCGAAGATGTTCCGCTTGCTACGTGATTGCAAATGTATTTTCAACATGACAGCGCACATGCACATTTCACCAACGATGTTACTACACACTTAAATGAACATTGTCCCAAGAAATGGATTGGTCATGGTGCTACACGTCTGTGGCCACCCACATCGCCTGATTTAACACCAATCGATTTTTGTGTATGGGGATGGATGAAAGACAAAGTTTATGAGGACACAGTCAACATACGTGACGCACTACTTGCTGGCATTATGAATGCAATAGGCAAAATTAAGAACAACCCGCCGGCCGGTGTGGCCGTGCGGTTCTAAGCGCGTCAGTTTGGAACCGCGTGACCGCTACGGTCGCAGGTTCGAATCCTGCCTCGGGCATGGATGTGTGTGATGTCCTTAGGTTAGTTAGGTTTAAGTAGTTCTAAGTCCTAGGGGACTGATGACCTCAGTAGTTAAGTCCCACAGTGCTCAGAGCCATTTTTAAGAACAACCCAGTGAAACCGAAACGAGCAACAAAATCTGTTCATACACGTGCAGCTAAGTGCATTGAACTCGGTGGAGACATTTTTGAACATTTGTTGTGACTATTGTGAAATTGGCTGTACAATGTACAACTTTCTTAAAACTGAGCTTTGTTTTTTTCAGGTTTTACAGTAATTCACGTGTGCTACGGTATTAATAAAAACAGATTACCTGACACATTCATACAGTTTCAGATAACGTTATTACCATCATTTTTCCAAAATTATATTCTCCGCAACTTCTGTTGGAAACTTTGTGCAGTTGTCCTGAATTTAAAAAACAAGTTGGGCCAAGTAGTTAATAAATTAAAAATTTTACGAAATGACGTCTTTGCTTCTCTGGATGCCCTGGAAAACTATTGCAGATACACGTCTGGGACATGTTTCATTAGATTCACCAGACCAATAACAACGAAATAAATGGAAATCGTGCTTTACTTTAACCTCGTACAGATTTGCGATGGCTTCATATTAGCGAAGTTGCTAAGTTTCAGGCAAAATCTTTTATTACCCATAGCTCCGTAACTAAACATATGCCTACCTATGTTGATAAGATCTTTTTCTTGTAGAATAACACATCAAAATATTTGCATATCTTCCTGTACCCCGTATATCTGTAAAGCCAGTGTATTAGTCATGGAATTTCACACATTTAGTAATCGATATGGTCTTCTTCCAGCACAGGGAACAAAACATTATACAGATCTGTGGAAGCAATTTCGATCACCGGTCACCTGCTCCTGTAGAAAAATACACGTACGTTTAATGGGATCACCAATATGGTTGATGCCAACTTGAAGAGGGTATTTGTTTCCCCGTCTATAGAAAGACAGAGACATGGTAAAATCTTATTGAGAACTCTACCAGGTGAAGTCAGTTAATGGAACAGTGCTGTCGGAACGTAATGGGATTTCAAGTGAATCAGCAGAGGCCTGTAACTTGGTGAGGAACATCTCTTTCTCGTCGAAATCAAGTGGATTCAAATGTATATACCAAAGACTGAGAAATTTGCTAGAATACGGTAGGTAAGCGATACTGTGACGAAAGAGGAGTTGAGAGGGGAGCTCTATTTCTTCTAAGTATTACCGGCAAACGTATTACAACTTCTCACATAGGTCTTGCGAAGTGACGGCAATGAGAAAATTAGGGGTTAATACGAAGGTTTCTACACAGAGATAATCAGCGGCAGATGTTCCGTCTTTTGCTTTCTCAGTAAATAAGAGACAACTTCAATCCGTGAGTCTTGTGTGCCTATAAATGGATGGACTGACACCTTAATAAGTAGGCTTTGAAAGCCATCATACAGTGTGTATTAAAGAGTATCCTGTACCACTGCTGTGCATTCCCTTTCCTATTCCACTTGCAAATACAGCGAGGAAAATGATACTTATATGTCTCCCTACGTGCGCTGTTTTTTCGTATCTTATCTTGATAGTCCTCATACGAAATGTACGTTGGCAGCAGTAGAATCTTTCTGCCGTCTGCTTCAAATGCCAGTTCTCAATAGCGTTCCTCGAAAAGACTATCGTCTTTCCTTCAGGGATTCCCATTTCAGTTCTCAAATCATCCGCCCACGAATTTGGTGGGAGGCAATACGAACGCTTCTACAGGGCTGTATTCTCAAGGAAACCTTGGTCTGCAGACTCTTATATGCATGGGATGTGGTGGTCAGTATACTGGTATTTTGTTATTGCTCACTATGTCAGTCTTTCCGTGATATTTGGGAATCACTTCCCAGACCATATCAGTTTGTAGGAGGGATTAGGGGACGTATGGTGTTCCACATTCCAGTTTATTTGCCAGCGACAGTTAAGCAACAAGTCCTTCTGGGAAGGACAGGACAGCTTTTAAAATTCTGGAATCATTAGCTGCTGTCTAGCATGTCAAGCGGTAGGTTGGCTGGCGCCCAGGGGCAGTATCGCCCTGATTCGCAGGTGGAGCTTCGCAACCAGTGACAGCTCATAATATGTAATCCAGGGTCAGAGAAGAGAGTGAAACATCCTACTGCTCCCATAGACAGATAGGCCTCAGCAGGATTCGATCGGGAGCAGAACACCAGAATTCTAAGTGACTTAATTCCACCAGGATGACAAGTCAACTGAGAGAGAGAATGCAAATAGCATTGAATGTCTTCAGATATTTGACGATGGTTACGACCCATTTTGGTATCAGCGGAACTGTTTACTTGGCCTGTGGGAAGCCTCCAGAGATGTCAAAGTGTCTGTAATGGTTATCTGGAGTGTAATCTGACTGCAGGAGAGAACAAATTATCATGAAAAGGGGCTCTCATGATCAAATTAATTAATTAACCTATCAATTTGATATCAATGATGTGCCACTGGGCAGGCGCACGTGAGGGTGAGAGTACCAAACATATGATTCGGAGTGTAAATCACGCGATTTTTCGTTGCGGTGAGTGTTTTCGAATTTCTTAAGTGACGCATACTATAAACCTAGTATTTACTACTTCTCTGTGCTGCTACCTTGACAGACTTCTGAAGTGACAAAATATTTGTTTACTTTAAGAGAGTCTGAAAGTGAGGAGGCATCCTATGATAGAGGTAGAGCGTGATCTTAACACTCTGTCACGTGCTAAAAAAAAGAGTTTAATACGCTATTCCTGTGGTGCAGGACGTAACAGAAAAGAAAATATACTTTTGTACCTCGTGAGAGAATACCTAGAGAAAATATAGCTTATGCAATAGTGTTTTACATGATTATTCACAGTAAGTAACGGTACTCTACCGGTGTGAAAATACGTTGTTTGACAAACTGCCTATTGGCTTCTGTCTCGGGTTCTTCGGCCGACGTTCATCTAATGATTTTTCTGACGTTTAGCCAGCACGAGAGGCTGGCATTGTCAAAGCTTCACCCTCCATTGCCGGTGGTGAACTGGAGCCGAGCTCGCGGCCGCAGACTATATGTACCTGGCGCGCCAACGTCCGAGGGCTTCTCCGCGGTCATTTCCGGTGAGGTTCTCCTCTTGCTACCTGCGTAGGACAAGAAACTGCCATTTCTAGATGTGCTGGTCAAAAGGGACGGCGAAAACCTGGGACACAGCGTGTATCGAAAACCGACACGCATGGACCGATACCTGCACAAACTATCAAACCACCACCCAAGCC
This sequence comes from Schistocerca nitens, assembly GCF_023898315.1. Classification (NCBI taxonomy): domain Eukaryota; kingdom Metazoa; phylum Arthropoda; class Insecta; order Orthoptera; family Acrididae; genus Schistocerca; species Schistocerca nitens. The sequence goes on along the minus strand of NC_064618.1, from coordinate 50,738,062 downwards.
AGAAAAGAGGCATGATTAGTACGCTCGTAACGAGAGCAGGACGAATATGTGAGCCGCAACACCTCAAACGAGAAATGCAACACCTGGAAACTGTCCTGAGGAGCAATGAGTACTCCACAAATTATATTAGAAGTGTAACAGAGCCAAACACTCGGCGAAGTAAGGAACCAGAAAAATAAATGTCGGGTACGGCCTTTCTGCCATACATTCCCAGAGTGACGGACAGAATCGGCCGTATATTACGCAAACATGGCGTAAAGACGATTTTCAAACCGACAAGGAAGATCAAAGAGTGTCTTAGATCGGCAAAGGAGAAAAGAGACCCACTGCGATGTCGGGAATATACCGTATACCATGCACATGCGGAAAAGTTTATGTCGGAATGACTGGACGATCAATTAACACCGGGATCAAAGAGCATAAGCGACATTGCAGGTTGGGGCAGGTGGAGAAATCGGCCGTGGCAGAGCACGCACTGAATGACACCGACCACGTAATAAAATTCGCCGACACGCAAGTTCTGGCTGCAGAGAAGCACTATCACACACGCTTGTTCAGAGAAGCTGTAGAAATACAAAAACACGCGAACAGTTTCAACAAGAAAGAGGAAAGCCTTAAGGTCAACGGATCCTGGCTTCCCGTACTGCAGCGAACGACCGTCGCAGGTAGCAAGAGGAGAACCGCACCGGAAATGACCGCGGAGAAGCCCTCGGACGTTGGCGCGCCAGGTACAAATAGTCTGCGGCCGCGAGCTCGGCTCCAGTTCACCACCGGCAATGGAGGGTGAAGCTTTGACAATGCCAGCCACTCGTGCTGGCTAAACGTCAGAAAAATCATTAGATGAACGTCGGCCGAAGAACCCGAGACAGAAGCCAATAGGCAGTTTGTCAACAAGTGGCCACGAAAGCCTTAACAATTTTACATTAACGTTTACCTACATTGGCGACGCCCATCGACGGTAGGCTCCTCCCCATTTCAACATGGACACTCCAACCACCACCATCATCTACATCTCGCCCTCCCCTGCCCCCATCATCACTTCATGGAGTACCTCCTCTGATCTGCTCCTTAAACTCAGCCTCGCCATATTACTGTTTTGTTCCCCTACATCTCATCCCCCAACTTGTATCACCAAATTTATCAGTCCACTCCTGCTCTTGTTCCCGCTCCTGCTCCCACCCTTGCCATCAATCCTCATGAATTTCCCCACCACCAGTTGCTCTACAACCCCAGCAACTCCTTCACCCACCTCGATCATAGCCCACAGTCACCACCCCAGATGATTTGATGACACCACCTCCTGTTGGCACCTTCGCACTGCAAGCAGGGCCTGTCACATCCCACTCCAGCCTAACTTTCACCCTTCTTCCCAGGCCAGCCTCACGCTTCACCAAAAAAAAAAAAAAAAAAAAAAAAACGTAACAATCTAGTGTCGACCCCACTCCTGTCCCTTTCACCAAAACACCACTGCCGAATTCCACCACTTTTGACCCCCACCCTCCCAATGTATACCACCCCTATCCCCACATCCCAAAAGCCTGCCATGCACATCTTTGTCCTTTCCTGCCTGAACCCCAAGTACCTTGATGACTGCACCCTCATGTTCAAAATCTGCAAATACTTCCCCTGTGGTCCCATTTACCAATCATTCCCCACAAGAACTCTGTCTTTATCAGATCCCTCCCTCCACATTGACCTCCCTGTCACCTTTGGCCCCCATGCCACCCTTGCACCCTTCTTTACCCTGCCCTCTCCCCACCACCCCCAACCTCCATGCCGTCCTCCAACTCTCACTGTCATGATCATGAGGCACTGCCCCGTCATCAAGGCAGAGGTGTTGGCGGAACTGAACGCCTAACTTGCCCTCGAAATACGTTCCCCCTGCTGCATATACAATGACTGAACCCCACTGAAACCCTCTCCTCCATTGACTACCTACTCACGCTGGGAGCCCTGCTCCAACCCTGTTGACCTTTCTGCTCCCATCCCCAGTCTTACCACACCTCAAAGTATAGGTCTGCTTCTCACCACCTTACTGTTAGCCATCCAACCCTACACTACTCCCTCCTCCATGACAACCGCCCCTTCGCTGAGAACCCCAGTAACTATTTTGTTTCCCACCTCTCCATACCTAATGACCCTCGCTTTGATTTCTCTCTCTTTCCCAATGTTCTTGACCACACTGATATCGCTGTCCCACTGATTGCTCCCAGCTTCCAGTACTTTGGGCAGTTACCACCCTCATAACTGAACACTCCTTTCACTGCACAAGACATTATACTCATACTCCACTCCAAACGCAACATCACCCAGTCACAATTGCATCACCTACCACCACCCCAAAGAATTCTCTCTTCCCTCCTTTTCTGCCATTGCCACAACACCATCCTCTCCATTGGCTTTTACCTTGACCTGTGGAAGACTTTCCATATTCTGTTCTCTCTTAAACCAAACAAAGCCCCTTCTGACACCTCCTCCTATCGCCCCATATTCCTCACCTCCATGTGCAGTAAAGTCTTTGAGTCCTTCCTCTCCTGCCATATCCATCACCATCTACGTCAATATCACTTCCTCCATCTTAGTGTGGTTTCTGGCTCTCCTCCTCCTCTGACGACCAGCTCCTTAACCTTTCTATTCTGCTTTCCCTCCAACTTAACTCACACTGCTATTTTGTTTTATCTTGACATCCAGAACACCTATGACCATGTATGGCACTCTGGGCTCCTTTTGAAGCTCCAGATGTACACCCTTCCTATCAAAGTCATCTGTTTCACTGCCTCCTTCCTCTCCCAACGTCATTCCTATGTCATCATTCATAATACCAATCCCAGTATCTTCTACCCTACCACGGGTATGCCCCTGGGCTCAGTCCTTTCTCCTCTTTGGGACACTGCTAATAACCCAAGCCACCCCCCATGAACCATGGACCTTGCTGTTGGTGGGGAGGCTTGCGTGCCTCAGCGATACAGATAGCCGTACCGTAGGTACAACCACAATGGAGGGGTATCTGTTGAGAGGCCAGACAAACGTGTGGTTCCTGAAGAGGGGCAGCAGCCTTTTCAGTAGTTGCAAGGGCAACAGTCTGGATGATTGACTGATCTGGCCTTGTAACAATAACCAAAACGGCCATGCTGTGCTGGTACTGCAAACGGCTGAAAGCAAGGGGAAACTACAGCCGTAATTTTTCCCGAGGACATGCAGCTTTACTGTATGATTAAATGATGATGGCGTCCTCTTGGGTAAAATATTCCGGAGGTAAAATAGTCCCCCATTCGGATCTCCGGGCGGGGACTACTCAAGAGGATGTCGTTATCAGGAGAAAGGAAATTGGCGTTCTACGGATCGAAGAGTGGAATGTCAGATCCCTTAATCGGGCAGGTAGGTTAGAAAATTTGAAAAGGGAAATGGATAGGTTAAAGTTAGATATAGTGCGAATTAGTGAAGTTCGGTGGCAGGAGGAACAAGACTTCTGGTCAGGTGACCACAGGGTTATAAACACAAAGTCAAATAGGGGTAATGCAGGAGTAGGTTTAATAATGAATAGGAAAATAGGAACGCGGGTAAGCTACTACAAACAGCTTAGTGAACGCATTATTGTGGCCAAGATAGATACGAAGCCCACACCTACTACAGTAGTACAAGTTTATATGCCAACTAGCTCTGCAGATGACGAAGAAATTGAAGAAATGTATGATGAAATGAAAGAAATTATTCAGATAGTGAAGGGAGACGAAAATTTAATAGTCATGGGTGACTGGAATTCGAGTGTAGGAAAAGGGAGAGAAGGAAACGTAGTAGGTGAATATGGATTGGGGCTAAGAAATGAAAGAGGAAGCCGCCTGGTAGAATTTTGCACAGAGCACAACTTAATCATAGCTAACACTTGGTTCAAGAATCATGATAGAAGGTTGTATACATGGAAGAACCCTGGAGATACTAAAAGGTATCAGATAAATTATATAATGGTAAGACAGAGATTTAGGAACCAGGTTTTAAATTGTAAGACATTTCCAGGGGCAGATGTGGACTCTGACCACAATCTATTGGTTATGTCCTGTAGATTAAAACTGAAGAAACTGCAAAAAGGTGGGAATTTAAGGAGATGGGACCTGGATAAACAGAAAGAACCAAAGGTTGTACAGAGTTTCAGGGAGAGCATAAGGGAACAATTGACAGGAATGGGGGAAAGAAATACAGTAGAAGAAGAATGGGTAGCTCTGAGGGATGAAGTAGTGAAGGCAGCAGAGGATCAAGTAGGTAAAAAGACGAGGGCTAGTAGAAATCCTTGGGTAACAGAAGAAATATTGAATTTAATTGATGAAAGGAGAAAATATAAAAATGCCGTAAATGAAGCAGGCAAAATGGAATACAAATGTCTCAAAAATGAGATCGACAGGAAGTGCAAAATGGCTAAGCAGGGATGGCTAGAGGACAAATGTAAGGATGTAGAGGCTTGTCTCACTAGGGGTAAGATAGATACTGCCTACAGGAAAATTAAAGAGACCTTTGGAGATAAGAGAACCACTTGTATGAATATCAAGAGCTCAGATGGAAACCCAGTTCTAAACAAAGGAGGGAAGGCAGAAAGGTGGAAGGAGTATATAGAGGGTCTATACAAGGGCGATGTACTTGAGGACAATATTATGGAAATGGAAGAGGATGTAGATGAAGATGAAATGGGAGATACGATTCTGCGTGAAGAGTTTGACAGAGCACTGAAAGACCTGACTCGAAACAAGGCCCCCGGAGTAGACAACATTCCATTGGAACTACTGACGGCCTTGGGAGAGCCAGTCCTGACAAAACTCTACCATCTGGTGAGCAAGATGTATGAAACAGGCGAAATACCCTCAGACTTCAAGAAGAATATAATAATTCCAATCCCAAAGAAAGCAGGTGTTGACAGATGTGAGGATTACCGAACAATCAGTTTAATAAGCCACAGCTGCAAAATACTAACACGAATTCTTTACAGACGAATGGAAAAACTAGTAGAAGCCGACCTCGGGGAAGATCAGTTTGGATTCCGTAGAAATACTTTAACACGTGAGGCAATACTGACCTTACGACTTATCTTAGAAGAAAGATTAAGGAAAGGCAAACCTACGTTTCTAGCATTTGTAGACTTAGAGAAAGCTTTTGACAATGTTGACTGGAATACTCTCTTCCAAATTCTAAAGGTGGCAGGGGTAAAATACAGGGAGCGAAAGGCTATTTACAATTTGTACAAAAACCAGATGGCAGTTATAAGAGTCGAGGGACATGAAAGGGAAGCAGTAGTTGGGAAGGGAGTAAGACAGGGTTGTAGCCTCTCCCCGATGCTATTCAATCTGTATATTGAGCAAGCAGTAAAGGAAACAAAAGAAAAATTCGGAGTAGGTATTAAAATCCATGGAGAAGAAATAAAAACTTTGAGGTTCGCCGATGACATTGTAATTCTGTCAGAGACAGCAAAGGACTTGGAAGAGCAGTTGAACGGAATGGACAGTGTCTTGAAGGGAGGATATAAGATGAACATCAACAAAAGCAAAACGAGGATAATGGAATGTAGTCGAATTAAGTCGGGTGATGTTGAGGGTATTAGATTAGGAAGTGAGACACTTAAAGTAGTAAAGGAGTTTTGCTATTTAGGGAGCAAAATAACTTATGATGGTCGAAGTAGAGAGGATATAAAATGTAGACTGGCAATGGCAAGGAAAGCGTTTCAGAAGAAGAGAAATTAGTTAACATCGAGTATAGATTTAAGTGTCAGGAAGTCATTTCTGAAAGTATTTGTATGGAGTGTAGCCATGTATGGAAGTGAAACATGAACGGTAAATAGTTTGGACGAGAAGAGAATAGAAGCTTTCGAAATGTGGTGCTACAGAAGAATGCTGAAGATTAGATGGGCAGATCACATAACTAATGAGGAGGTACTGAATAGGATTGGGGAGAAGAGGAGTTTGTGGCACAACTTGACCAGAAGAAGGGATCGGTTGGTAGGACATGTTCTGAGGCATCAAGGGATCACCAATTTAGTATTGGAGGGCAGCGTGGAGGGTAAAAATCGTAGGGGGAGACCAAGAGATGAATACTCTAAACAGATTCAGAAGGATGTAGGTTGCAGTAGGTACTGGGAGATGAAGAAGCTTGCACAGGATAAAGTAGCATGGAGAGCTGCATCAAACCAGTCTCAGGACTGAAGACCACAACAACAACAACAACTCCCACCCATCCATGTTCTTCATTTTGCTGATGACACCGCCTTCCTTGCCCTCTCTTCTACCATTCATTGGTTTCAGCACTCTCTCCAAACCCAACTAAACCTTTCTGCCACATGTTGCCATCAGTGGCTCTTCCACATCAATCCTCCCAAAACCCAGGCAATCATTGTACGACATACCACATTCTCCTTCTGGCTCCATCATTTCCACCTATACCTTTGTCTCACCCTTGACGATCACCTCACCTGGATCTTCATCTCCTTACCACCCAATGCAAAGCCCACAGTAAACTCTGCCTCCTGAAACTCCTGTCCGGCGAGGAGTGGTGATCGCATCCTTCCACCATCCTTCATTCCTACAAATCCTTGATTAGCCCCATCCTTTGTTACACCAGTGCTGCCTGTATCTCCACCCATTCCAAATTCTATGAAGCCCTCCAAATTCTTGAACGTCTCCAGTCCCCCATGAGATTCCTTTATGACCTCATCCCCTTCCCACATCTCCTCTTTTTCTTTGAACACATCCATATCCTAACCTCCTGGTGCCTCCTTTCCTCTCCACTCCCAACCTGCTGCTGTATCTCTACCGATGTTTCTCATCCTCTATCTCCACAACCTCCACGTCCTCTCCCAAAGGAACTTCCAATGTCTCCCCATCCCAGATGTTGTGCTTCACTCTGATATTTATCTTTCCTTCCATCTCTGACCCTCCTCTTTCCTTCTTCTTCACTACCGATCCTCCCTTGGGCTCCTTCCACTTCCCTACTCTCCTCTGCTGTTTTCTCCTCCTACCGCACGTCCTTCTCACTTCTCCTTCCAGCGTTGCACTCCCTCCTAGTCAGCACCCTCCCCACCCTCCCTATCTCCTGCCCCTTTGTGTGCTACCAGCTACCCCTTCTCCCCCTTCCTGCCCCCATTCTCCGCTGAACCCCTTATATCTTTCCTTTCTCCCTCCTCTCTGATGTCCCCTTCCTTGGCACATCCGATTTTAATCCAGTTGCATTGTCATGTTTTGGTGTTCACTGTTTGTGTAACATCAGCCCAATGTATGCTCAGCATCGTCGTTCTGTGAGGCTCTCATTACTGTGATCGCCGTTTTTAATTATGCTTCACATACCGCCTGTGTTTACGTGCTTTGTCTTCATCAAGTGTCATTTTATTTGTATGTGAATTTTATATAAACGTGCCTTGTGAAACTACCCCTTTTTCGTATGTTTTAACACCCATTGTTTCCCCCATGTCATGTGTAAACTTCATCTTTTATCCCCATATTTTATGTATGCACCATTCTCCTGTGTTGTTACATGTAGTCTCTTGGCTGAAGAAGGGCTAATTGTGCTGCTTCCAGCCCACTCTTGCTCACATGGAGCAGGATTATGAAACAGCAATAGAGGATGGAAAGGAGGCACTATGGGACAGTGGGTCGCTGTTCTAATACTATCATTACCCACCTTTATATTCCACCCAGCAGCAGCCATTCACTTGTAGATCAGTAGGAGGCTACTGACCTGTACTTCAGTGACAGCTTGCTGTCCTATCATTATTTCCTACATAGGGCTATTTGGGTAGACTGGCTGGAGCAACTGTCATTTGCTAGAGTAGTAGCAAAAATATCTACTCCACATCCAGCAGTTACTGATGAAACTGGATGGAGCTATTGTACGTTGCTCGACCAATTGCAGCTCAAATTGTTGAAATAAGCAATACACCACACTACATAAAAACCTATGTCAGTCCTATCCACCAGCTCAGCACAGACTGAGTCATTTCCCCAGCCAATTTCTGGATGGGAAGTGGATTAGGGGGGGGGGGGGATTGGTGGAGAGGGGAAGAGGGGGACAGAGGGAGGAGAGGGGTTGGGGGCCAAGGGGCAGAGAAGGCAGACAGGGCAGAGTGGGAGAGGGGCAGAGAGAGAGAGAGGTGGTTGCAGATAGTGCCTTCTGGTGGTAGTGCTGTAGTGAGCTAGGTCAGTTGGTCTCCAAGTCTCAAAGTGAACACAAAAAATTTATATTCCCACCAATAAATTTGATTTTCCCCCAATTTCTTCGTGGACCACCATCTTTGATTACACCTTAGGAGAGGAGGCTCTGGGAGTTCTCTGAGAACCAGCATGCTGGTTGGTTAAAACCCATGACGTCATCAGCGGGTGATTAATTGATCAACTGATTAATTTGCATCATTAATTTTATATTAAAATTGCGCCATAACTGTCTGACTGCCGAGGTTTCTGTTGGTACATCTAACACACTCGTCTGCCAGTTGGGGTACTCTAATGCGTGTACCTACTCGGAAATGAACTGTGCTGTTATCATCAAATTGAAGAAACGAGTTCAATGTGTTCGACGACTCAAAGATGCAAACGAATTTCTTCTTCTCCATGACAACGCAATGCCTCATATAAGTCTGCGTACCTGACAAGAGCTCTCAAAACTTCATTTGACCATTGTTCCTCATCCAAGCTACAGCTCGGATCTCACACCTTCCGACTCTCATCTGTTTGTCCAAACGAAAGAGCACTCCGCTGGAAGCAGTACAGGAACGAAGGGGAGGTTACTGATGCAGCACGCCGTTGGCCTCAACGCCAACCAGTATTGTGGCACCCTGAGGGCATACAGGCCCTCCCAGTAAGGTGGCGTGAGCATGTCGCGTTGAACGAAGATTATGTTGAAAAATAGGGGTTTGTAGCGAAAAGAGTGGGGAATAATATTCTGTACTGGAATGCTCAATAAAACCAACCTACTTTCGGAAAAGTTCTCGAAATATTTCTCGAATTTGTAATTTTTTTCCTCTTGTCATCACATAATATTGCATTTTTATTTTATTTCAGTTTAATGAAAACATTAGTAGCACTGGAATAGCCTGTCATCTGCTTTTCTTACAGTCTGTTTTATGTGGTTATTCTGCTTCTGGTGGCTCTGGATGGTTACTCCCAGGTACCTTATGATAGTTACTGTTTCCAATTATTTGACACCAGCAGCATAATCGTGCAGTGGTGAATTTCTTGCTGTATTTATGGGCATTATTTACGTTCTGGAACAACTGCCGTCCCTGCACCAATCGTCAGTCTTTTGTACGTCTTTACTTCTGATCAGTCTTCTGGCGTTGCTAACTTCTTATAGCCAAACGCATCACACTCCAAACAACCTGAAGGAGCTTCGGCCCCATCTATTGCAGTAACTGTATATTTCTTTTACATCAATATTTTGAAATTAATATTATTACGATTATTATTATTGTTATTATTGTAGATATTTTCTGCAGATTTTTCCCCTTAAACACCATAATTCTTAGTTGAAATTATGTTAAAATACGATGTCGTATGTTCGCAGCTCATGGTCTCGCGGTAGCGTTCTCACTTCCCGAGCACGAGTTCCCGGGTTCGATTCCCGGAGGGGTCAGGGATTTTCACCTACCCCAAGATGACTGAGTGTTGTTGTGTCGTCTTCATCATCATCCTCCACATTACGGTCTGAGGAGGGCAATGGTAAACCACCTCCATTAGGACCCTGCCTAGTATGGTGGTGTGGGTCTCCCGCATCGCTCACCTACGCTCTGTCAAGAAGCATGGGACTTCATTTCCATTATGTTGTTTATTCAAGCCAATTCATGTGCAACATTCAGTCTGATCTTGTACATAGATGACTAAAAGAAAATAGCAGATACATAAAATGAATAGCATTGAGTGGTACACGGAGACAGCATTTAAGCTGACATTTTCATCATGAAAAGCAATGTTTATGGGGTCCTACGAACTGTGATTTTAAAAAGAAATTGAAGATATTAGGCGCTTGCAGAGTAATAAGTGAGCTGTTAGAAAATAATGTGCCCGACGTGGAAAAGAAAATGGAGCCGTTATTGACATCTTTTTGTTACAGGTACAGATTTCCTAGAAGAGGTATCATCTTTGGAAACTATAGGGCGTTCACATTTAAATAACAATTCGAAATTTGTAGCTTTCATTCGGAAAAAATGGGTAATAGCGCGTATTCCAATTTACATTTAAGGTCAGACTTTAGTTTAGTCCCATACCACTCTTCTCTACTTTTTAAAGAGAGGTTGTCCACCAGGACCGTTTCTTCTTCTTCTTTTTCTGATGATCGGCCTCTTGCAGTAAATAAATACAGCACGTGCGACGAGTGCTAGATCCTCTTCTTCCCGCGTGTAAAAATGATACCCACCAAAATACAAAGATCATGAAAAAATTTTAGACGAAAAGGATGTCATTCATAAAATTCCACAATGATAAGATAGTAGTATAAAGTGAACAATATCAACGTTAACACGCAAATGAATATAGTGATGCACTCAAAATTAAGATCAACAGTGCAAACCAGTGGTGCTGCATTATACCCAGGAAAGAATTATAGTATAGTACCTGGCGTTGCTTGGGTACGTATTTATACGAATCTTCTCTCAGTCAATCTCCTGTTTCCTAATCTCTCTGCCCAAATCCTCCTTCCTCCCCAATCAATCTCCTAGGCCTCCTTCCTCTCACCACTTTCATCAACCCCACTCCCTGTCCATCTATGTCTGGCACACTCCCTGTCCACATCTTCCACCTCCACTATCTGTCCCACTCCTGGCCCCTCTCACTGCCTATCTCCTCCTACTCCACACTCTGTTCATTTGCTTCTCCCCTCTACCTCCTCCACCCCTCTCTGTCCCCCCTGTCTCTGTCCATCTCCTCCTCTCCCTCTAACACCCCATCGCTTCCTCCCCCTATCTCTGCCCATCTCCTCATCTCCTCCTCTTCTTCTCCCTCTCTGTGTGCATCTACTCCTCTTCTCCTTCTCTGTCCATTTCCCCCTCCCACTCTCTCGGTATATCTGCGACCCCCCCCCCCAATCTGTGTCCATATTCACCTTCCCCCTGTGTGTCCATTTCCTCCTTTCCCCTTCTTCTCCAAGTTATCTCCCCCACTCAAACAGGAAGTTGCTGGTTGTTCCCTCCCCCGCCCCCCCCCCCCAGTATTTATTTCCAATTAATAAGTAATATGGCTACCAAATATGATTGAAATCGATCCAGAGGTTTAGGAGGAGCGTTTGACCCGGGGGGTTGCCTGGACACACATACTCGTATTACATATTTTACACAAACTTGTACACATATTTCGCATGCATCTCTAGCGAATTTCTCGCTACAGTTCTTTGCAGCTCGTTGTTTACGACGTCATATCAAAAATTTTATCCGCATGTTCAATAATTTTTCTTGATTATTTGAAGCGTGAAAGCTTTCTTTCTTCGAAAAATGTAGTTCTTACGTGTGTAAAGCTCCTTCGCGTTTTATTAAACCATGAAGTACTTAGCACCTGCATAATTTTATCTCACATTATTAACGTCCACATTTTTCGACAAAGAATATCAAAATGGTTCAAAACCATCGTATTAGCGTTCAAAACTGTTATCCCATACCTCGAAAGCACATAGAAAGTCCAAAAATTCCGAAATGATAGGGTTGAGATAAAAAAATATCCCTGTATTAAGAACTTCACTAAGCCATGGAACAATTTTTGTTCAAGTTTCTTCTCAAGTCAATTACAATTCAGGCTATCCTCCAAACGACCAAACAATTTGAAACGTCCCCTTAGAAAAATTAATGAATTACTGTGCTGATAAACCTCTTACATTACTTGATTTTCAAACAGCTGAGCAGAACTGAACGTACTCAGACATTTCACTCTTTACCTATTCTGATCAACACTAAACTGACAGCCAATATTTTTAGCGCAACGCAATCTGACTTTCAATAGTCCCTACAAGAGAATGGCCCTGACTAACATTAACCTATATGTTTCACAAATCACTTACCTCACAAAAATCTTCGTTACTCGAACTACTGCAATACAGCGAGCGCCACTACTGCCAGCTAAATAAAAGATTCAAACTACTGAAGGCACTAACTACTGACAGGCATAGTTAGCAAATGAAAGATTTTGATAGAGAACAAGCAATGTATTTACCTTAATAGTGTTCAAAAGTCATAATATATATATATCAGTTCATGACATCCAATCTTATAAATTTACTCTCTCTGATGGACCCACGTCCAGATCATCCGCTCTCAAAACTCCGCCATCTCACTCCCCACATCCACCACTGCTGGCGGCTCACCTCCAACTGCGCAACGCTACGCGCTGTTAACTGTCCAACACTACAATAGCGAACAACAATGCAAACCAGCCACAGACTGCACACAGCACAGCCAGTGATTTTCATACAGAGCGCTACGTGGCGTTACCAATAAAAAAACCTAAACAGACTACTTACAAAGTTACTGAAAAATAAATGAACATCACAAACTGAGAAATGCCGAGAGTGAGTAAATAAAGTTGACCTGAGTGATAGAAGAAATGTAATCGTGGAAAACACTTTCTTCTGTGATTCAGCAAGTACTTTTTGTGGCTCGTATCAACCTTTGAATAAGACACAGTAAACGAGTAATGTCTGCCTGTGACTCGGCTCGTGCTGCGAGGGCAAAGTAGATTTCTGGGATATGGCCTTCTGGGGTCGTAATACAGGCTTCGACGAAACGATTTCCAGGCGAGCTGCTTCATCAGTCTCTACAGTGTGCAGTTCCACCAACTGAATCGCGCCGTAACTTGGCGAGACGACAGCTGCAAGCGGAATCACTCCCTAAGTGTCAACTGTAAGGGGCAGGCATTAAACGTGTGCCTTATACTTCAGTATTAAGAACGTAATGCTCCCGCTTCACGACATGTCTGTACTTCGCGTGTGAATGAAGAGCGCACACACACGCACACACACACACACACACACACACACATCGAGAATCAAGCGCCGCAGAAAAGATATAATTTCATAAGTGGGACCGGATACAACGGTTAACTACAGTCGTCAATATACGTAGGTCTACATAAAACCAAAGGCTGGGGGTGAAGCGTTTTTGTTTGCTTCATACACAGCCGGAGACCGACTGGTCAAGAGAGTAGGGGACCGTCGAAGCAAGAAATACCGCGTCCACAGCAAGGTGTTAAGAAATCATTCCGGCAAGTGGAAACGCAAGGGAGGCACTCAGCCGTCCACATATTGAACAAATCATCTAGATTTTGTGAATGTTGTCGGTAAATCGCTCTACCTTGATCGCAGAATATACATTCATGCTCATAAATTAAGGATAATGCTGATACATGGTGAAACAACGCTCTGGTAGGCGGTTTGCGGGTTTAAATCACCTCGAGGTATGAGCATTCGGTGCATTTCATCTGCGGTCGTTCACGGTGGCGCTGACAGCAGTCCACATACGCAGAGGTGCGTTGGCGCATTTCAGAGTACGGTGCAGCGAGTAAGTGTGCAAACGTTTTCAGACGGCTAATGGTGACTGTGTGTTGAAAATGGCTCAGAGAACACATATCGATGTTATGAGGGGTAGAATACTAAGGCGACTAAAAGCTGGTCAAACACAGCAGGTCGTAGCACGGGCCCTCTGTGTGCCACAGAGTGTGATCTCAAGATTATGGCAACGATTTCAGCAGACAGGACACGTGTCCAGGCGCAACAGTACGGGACGTCCACAGTGTAAAACACCACAAGAAAGCCGGTATCTCAACATCAGTGCCCACAGACGGCCATGGAGTACTGCAGGTAGCCTTGCTCGCAGTCACGGAACAGTTCTCTCCAGACACACAGTCTACAGAGGACTGAACAGACATGGTTTATTCGCCCGGAGACCTGAAATGTGCATTCCATTGACCCCTGATCACAGGAGAGCCCGTGAAGCCTGGTGTCAAGAACACAGTACATGGTAACTGGAACAGTGGTCTCAGGTTATGTTAACGGACTAGTCCAGGTATAGTCCGAACAGTGATTCTCGCCGGGTTTTCATCTGGGGTGAAAGAAGAACCAGATACAAACCCCTTAATGTCCTTGAAAGAGACTTGCATGGAGGTCATGGTTTGATGGTGTGAGGTGGAATTATGATTGGTGCACCTACACGGCTGCATGTCTCTGACAGAGGAACTGTGAAAAGGTCAGGTGTATCGGGACTTCATTTTTCTCCAGTATGTCTGCCTTTTTAGGGGTGCAGTGGGTCCCACCTTCCCCCTGATGGGCGATAACGCACGGCCCCACCAATCTTCCATCGTGGAGGAGTACCTTGAAACCGAAGATATCAGGCGAATGGAGTGGCCTGCCTGTTCTCCAGACCTAAACCCCATCGAGCACGTCTGGGATGCTCTCGGTTGAGGTATCGCTGCACGTCTTCAAACCCCTTCGACACTTCAGGAGCTCAGACAGGCACTGGTGCAAGACTGGGAGGCTATACCCCAGCAGCTGCTCGACCACCTGATCCAGAGTATGCCTACCCGTTGTGTGGCCTGTGTACGTGTGGTTCAAAATGGTTCAAATGGCTCTGAGCACTATGGGACTCAACTGCTGAGGTCATTAGTCCCCTAGAACTTAGAACTAGTTAAACCTAACTAACCTAAGGACATCACAAACATCCATGCCCGAGGCAGGATTCGAACCTGCGACCGTAGCGGTCTTGCGGTTCCAGACTGCAGCGCCTTTAACCGCACGGCCACTTCGGCCGGCTGTGTACGTGTGCATGGTGATCATATCCCATACTGATGTCTGGGTACATGCGCAGGACACAGTGGCGTCTTGTACCACATGTGTTTCTTGACAGTTTTCTCAACTTATCATCAATACCCTGGACTTCAAGATCAGTGTCGTGTGTGTTCCCTATGTGCCTATGCTATTAGTGCCAGTTTTGTGTAGTGGCACTTTGTGTGGCACCACATTCTGCAATTATCCTTAATTTATGAGCATGAGTGTATGAATATTTTGAGGTGAAATCTCGAGCATGTATTGCAAGTACGAATTTTTTATTACATTTGTTGGAGAACAAATTGATGAGCCGCCTTTGCGCGCATCGGCAAGCTAATAGCTAGGCTGATTGCTGTATTGAACAGTGATTAATTCCAACCCTCTCCGCAGAGAGCTGCACGGCGCTCGAAACTACCTGTCGCATTAATATTGGAGCCTGACCGATACTCGATCTGTGACCTTGCCTCTTGCGTTCAGTCCTCCTTTCCAGTGAGGTATCGAGGCATGACTTACGATCCTTTGTCACAGCTTAAGCTCAGCCTGCTGGGGTGGCCGAGCGGTTCTCGGCGCTACAGTCTGGAACCGCGGGACCGCTACGGTCGCAGGTTCGAATCCTACCTCGGGCATGTGTGTGTGTGTGATGTCCTTAGGTTAGTTAGGTTTAAGCAGTTCTAAGTTCTAGGGGACTGATGACCTCAGAAGTTCCATAGTGCTCAGAGCCATTTGAGCCATTGTTGAGCTTAAGCTCATTCAATACAGCTCTCTTACTTTCCTAATTTCACAGAAGATGACCTCCATACTTCCCTCGGCGAGCTCTTCTACAAGAACAGATTTAGCAGAAAGGCAGTGGCAGATGTGAAACTGTGACGGCTGACCGTGATCAACTCCGGATAGCTCAATCGAAAAAGCGCACTGACTCCAAAAGGCAAGGTTCTTGATTCGAGTCCTGGTCCGTCTCTCTCTCACTCTCTATCACACACACACTCTATACATCTACATCTACATACGCACTTCGCAGGCCGCCGTGTGGCGCATGGCGAATGGTACCTTGTGTTGTGGATTGGCAAGAGAGCCAACCCACTATGAGAGGAAACCGAAAGGCACGCGTTTAAGCTCACGCAGGTCTGGAACAGGTCAAGGAAATGATAGTAACAAAAAACGTACGTAGCTGCTGGAATACTTAACTTTAATCCATAATTGGTGAACATCGCTCTTGACGGTACATGTTTTACAGCATCAATAGTAACTGGTAATGGCGCCTTCCTAGGTCGTAGCAAATGACGTAGCTGGAGGCTATGGTAACTATCGTCTCGGCAAATGAGAGCGTATTTGTCAGTGAACCATCGCTAGCAAAGTCGGCTGTACAACTGGGGCGAGTCGTAGGAAGTCTCTCTAGACCTGCCGTGTGGTGGCGCTCGGTCTGCAATCACTGATAGTGGCAACATGCGGGTCCGACGTATACTACTGACCGCGGCCGATTTAAAGGCTACCACCTAGCAAGTGTGGTGTCTGGCGGTGACACCACACCTTGCAACAATAATAGTCATCTGTTCAACTCACAAACAAGAGCGAGGACAAATCGACTGCCCTTTAAGCCTAACTACTTGCATCTTGTCTTCATGGTCCGCACGCGAAACGCTGGCGGCAATAGAATCGTTCTGCAGACGGCCTCAAACGGTTCTCTAAATTTGGGAAATAGTGTCTCGCGATAGGTGCGCCACCTTTCCTGCAGGGATAGTAGTTTAATTTCACACTACATCTCAGTAATACTTGTGTGCTGATCGAACCTTCGTTGTTCTTTTCTTGAGTCATCAGTCTTCTGATTGGTTTGATGCGACCGACCACGAATTTCTCTCCTGTGTTAATCTCTGAGTAGCACTTGCAACTTTTGTCCTCAATTACTTGCTGTATGTATTCCAATATCTGTCTTCCTCTACATATTTTGCTCTCTGCAGCTCCCTCTAGTGCCATGGAAGTCTTTCCCTCATGTCTTAACAGATGTCCTGTCATCCTGTCCCCTTCCCTTGTCACCTTGTCAGTGTTTTCCACATATTCCTTTCCTCTCCGACTCTGCCCTGAACCTCCTCAGTCCTTACCTTATCAGTCCACCTAATTTTCAACATTTGTCTATAGCACCACAACTCAAATGCTTCGATTCTCTTCTGTTCCGATTTTCCTAATTCCATGTGTCACTGCCATAAAGTGGTGTCCTCCATACGTATATTCTCAGAAATTTCTTCCTCAAATTAAGGTAGTTTCTGATATTATTAGACTTCTCTTAACCAGGAATGCCCTATCTGCTAGTGTTAGTCTGCTTTTTATGTCCTCCAGGCTCCGTCCGTCATAGGTTATTTTGCTGCCTAGGTAGTAGAAATCCTTAATTTCACCTACTTCGTGACCATCAAATCTGATGTTAGGTTTCTCGTTGTTCTCACTTCTGCTACTTCTCATTACTTTAGTCTGTCTTCGATTTACTCTCAGTCGATATTCTGTTCTCATTACACTGCTCATTCCACTCAGCAGATCACCCGTACTCCCTATTGCTTACCCTTATTTTTCTTTTCCATTCGTCTGTGTATTATTCTTGCCAGCAACTAGGATGCATGGGCTGTCAAACTGATTGTGTGATAACTGTCGCACTTGTCAGCTCTTGCAGTGTTCAGAAATGTGTGTCAGATTGTACGTCGCCACACTCATACATTCTACACACCAACTTGAATAGTCGGTTTATTTCCACTTTTCCCAACGATGTTATAAATTCTGATGGAATATTATCTATCTCTTCTGCCTTATTTCATCTTAAGTCCTCCAAAGCTCTCTGAAATTCTCATTCTAACACTGGATTCCCCATCTCTTCTAAATTGACTTCTGTTTCTTCTTCTATCATATCAGACAAATCTTCCGCCTCATAAAGGCCTTCAATGTACTCTTTCCACCTATGTGCTCTCTCCTCTGCATTTAACAGCAGCATTCCCGTTGCACACTTAATGTTACCACCCTTGCTTTTAATTTCACCGAAGATTATTTAGAGTTCCTATATGTCGAGTCAGTCCTTCTGGCAGTCATTTATTTTTCGATTTCTTCACACTTTTCTTACCGCCATTTCGTCTTAGCTTCCCTACACTTCTTTTTATTTCATTCCTCAGCGACTTGTATTCCTGTATTCCGGAATTTGCCTGAACATTTTTGTACTTCCTTCTCGTCACTCACCTGTGGTCAGAGTCTACATCTGCTCCTCGGTACGCCTTACAATGCAGTATCCGATTTCGGAATCTCTGTCTGATCCTGATGAAATCTAACTGAAATCTTCCCGTATCACCCGGCCTTTTCCAATTATACCTTCTCCTCTTGTGATTCTTGGACAGAGTATTCGCTATTACTAGCCGAAATTTATTGCAAAACTCAATTAGTCTTTCTCCTCTCTCATTCCTAGTCCCAAGTCCACATTCTCCTGTAACCTGTTCTTCTACTCGTTCCCGAACAACTTCATTCCAGTCCTCAATGACTATCAGATTTTCATCTCCCTATACGTCCTGTATTACCCTTTCAATATCCTCGTAAACCTCTCTATCTCTTTATCTTCAGCTTGCGACGTCGGAATGTATACCCGAACTATCGTTGCCGGTGTTGGTTTGCTGTCCATTCCGATAAGAATAGCCTTGTCATTGAACTGTTCGCAGTAATATACTCTCTGCCCTACCTTCCTATTAATTATGAATCCTACTGCCTTTATACCATTTAGTGTTGCTGTTGATACTCATCTGACCAGAGCTCCTTGTCTTCTTTCCATTTCACTTCACTGTCCCCTGCTGTATCTAGCTCGAGCATTTGAATTTAATGTTTCATATTTTCTAACTTCCCTACCACGTTCAAGCATCTGACATTCCATGCTCCGACTCGTAGAACGTCGTCCTTTCGTTGGTTATTCAATCTTTTCTTCATGGTCATCTCCCTTTTGGCAGTCCCCCCCCTGGAGATCCGAATGGGAGCTATTCAGGAATCTTTTGCCAAAGGAGAGATCGTCATGAGATTTTTTCAGTTGCAGGCCACATTTCTTCTGGATAAATGTTATGTGTCTTTAATGCAGTGGTTTCTTTTGCCTTCTGCATTCTCATGCCGATAATCATTGCAGATTCTTCCTCAGCCCTCTTTTACAAGGCCGTTAGCAGAATGAGGGTGACTTCTTATGCCGCTAACTTTCGGCCGCCAATTCTGGTTATTAATCGAAATTTAAGCGCTGGTTTGTTTTGAACCCGGGACCCATGACGTTCCGATTACTAATCAAAGACGCTACCCCTAGACAATGGGTGATAGAACCCACCTGTAACAAACCTAGCAGCCTGCCTCTGAGTGGCTACGATGTCTTCCTGGAACATGACCAGGTGAGCATCCCAAACACTCGAGCAGCAGTGAATAATATGTCGCACTAGCGTTGCATACCATACCTTCTTTCAGGATGAGCTACACTTTCATAAAAATCTCAAAATGAGACGAAATCGAACATTCGCGGAGGGTCCTTTCCATCCTTAATGCACTTAACACTTACTCAAGAGTGCGATTTACAATCAGTTTAAACTTTGGCCACAGCCCGTCTCTGGCTCTACGTCAGTCATGCTAATGCTAAATGATGTTCAATCATTGTCTAAGTGGGATGATGCCAACTGCTTATCTGCTTTCTCTAACGTTGAGAGGCACCCACTTGCCTTTCTCATACTGTGGCATCAAGCAGTCAGGCCTGCAAGATGAGTGGTTTGCCAAGCGAGTGGATTCTTCCTTAGTTTATCGAGTAACATGAATTCTCGTATCTTACTATTTAGTTACAAATTATCCTCCTGTATGAATAATACGCAACGGGAACACGCATCTGACTATCAGTGATTTATAGAACTCTGACTGCACACTACGCACTGGCAATACCACATTTACTTTTTGTCTTTGATTTAACGGCTTTTATATAAATTCGGGACATTATGACAACATACAATTTAATGAAAAAAGGCCACCAATCTCTTTCTTTTCACTATTTGATTTATTCCTAAACACACAAATTCTACAACCTACAACAATATCACATGAGAAATTCCGCCCAGTGGGCATGGCTTTACATTAGTGAATCTCGATACTATGGTCTCGTAATCTATTTACCGCAACAGTGCACTTCCTGGGTAGGATGGTGGATCTTTTATTATACCTCACACTTCGACTCTCACAATCATCCTCACGAAACTTTCCTCCAGATCGAGCGATACAGAAGGAACAAGCATAACCCACAAATCTTTCGAAACTAGCTTGCTACTCCCATGCAAAACAAACATACCCAAATTACATGACATACACAACACAACAATATGAAATATTACACAAAGAACGGTTACAACATCATCACTTTCCGCTTTCCCACTTCAATCAATATTTATCCCAGTTTCACACGACACTGCCCCACTTTGTAATTCTACTTTCCTACTGTGAACTCTGGAGATAAACGCACGTCTTCCTGTGCAATGCAAGCCAAGTGGCGTTGCTGGAAAGACGGCCGACTCACCTTGATTCTCTCTCAGAGTTTAAATTTAGCGTCACACGGAATGATATTTCTTAAATATTTCAACTTATGATACACACGCTATTTCTTAAATATTTCAGCTTATCGTACACACGCTAGTTATTCAGCTTAAATTAAGCACACGGAAGTATCTCAACTTATAACTACACGTGGTGTCATTGTGACCGTTGGTTTACTACAATCCCCTTAAAATTACCTGCCTCACAATTAATTCTCCCCACAAAAGTTCCTGAGGAAGAGAAATTATTAATTCTAACTACTCTTAAATATTCCACATCCATACCATGCCTCCACTCTTTCATTACGGAGCACAACAAAAAAACAGGTCTTTACAGCAGAAGGTCCAGCGGCAGAGTGCCGAAACATGGCCGTATTCCGGTTCTCTCGCACCTCTGTCGAAGTGGGAGAAGCACCTTGCTACCTTATTGGTCATCCACATTTCAGACGCTCAAAGCTCTGGTAACTTCCATCTCTTTGGTCCCACCAAAGGTGGCGAAAGGATCGACTCAAAGATGTTCATTTATTCACATTCACTATCTGCGGTTAGCAGACGACCATACATTCATTCACTTCACAGATCTCACCAAACTGGATGTAGGGATTTATTTAGAGGGAGTGCACATGTGATCAATTAAATAAATAAATTGTCATTTTTTCCCACACTGGTATCCGGCTTCGCTGTATTAATTGAAATTGAGTTACTTTACAAAAAAAATGTGTTGTTCTGACAAAAATATCGAAGTATTTCGTACCTATTTTCAATGTCGGGCGGTACTGTTCCCTTTCAACGTAAACGCCCTACGAGCCTTCTCGACTTGTTTGTTAATTTCAGTACCATCGTCGCTGTTTGTAGCTACAAGGTCTAAAGTATTCCCGTTGCATGTGGATTGTCTCTCTAGGTGTTCAAGGCAGTTTTCGGAAACGCGTTCAGACGTACTTCACAGGACTGGCTGTCTGCACCAACTCCAGATGTTTCAGTCTATACTCTGTAGGATAGAGTCCTTTCAAATTAACAGTGGGTGATCTGGGCATTTCTGAGATACTGACCACAGACTTTCCTTGAATGCATGAAAGGCATTCTCACTCGCGAATTTGGACATCCGTCAGCTGTATAATGGAATGACGACAGTGAAAATCTGTGCCGGTTTGGGATTTCTCACTCGTTACCAGTGGTCTTCTTATCATTAGGCTATCCGAGCACGACTAACGGCCAGATCCAAACTTTTATACGTCGTCATCCATGTATCTACAGACTGTACTCGTACATCCATTGTGTATATTCCCGTACAGGCGAGACATTTTACTTCAAAGTCGCTTGCCCGGTGTCGGCGGATAAATACGATATTGTACGCATGTCCACGGAAGCACTTGATCGTAATTCAGAATAATACAGGCACTGAAATATCATTTTTCCTTGAACGATTCTAAAACTGCCACAGTGGAAACGTTCTGCCAATGAAAAAGTTCAACAATTAACTTGTCTTCACCCGGATTTGTTATGCGCGTCCAGATAACTTCGCTGTCACGCTCAGATTCAACCTCAACAGAAACCATATTTTTGTCAACTGCTACAAAGCTTCCGCACGATGGCGTCTGATCTGTCTTTCCGATATGCGTTCCGTGAATCGCTAGGTATCTCACAGCTTTCTACTTCGGGTTTCAGCCAGCTCTGTGTTTAAAATAATTTGAGAATTCTGCTGTTGATCAATCTAGTATGATAAAAGAAAAAAAAATTATGTTCCCAGTTTGGTACAGCTTTGCCACAGGAAACGCGAAAGCGATCGAAGACGTCCGTCTTCTGGTCGGATCCTGATCGTTGTCAGAAAGAGACTAATTTTTGATTACGCAAAGCCTTCTATTATTTTGACAACGGCCTTGCCGTAGTGGCTCCAGCGGTTCCCGTGAGATCACCGATGTTAAGCGCTGTCGGGCGTGGTCGGCACTTGGATGGGTGACCATCCAGGCCGCCATGCGCTGTTGCCGTTTTTCGGGGTTCACTCAGCCTCGCGATGCCATGAGGAGCTACTCGACCGAATAGTAGCGGCTTCGGTCAAGAATACTATCGTAACGACCGGGAGTGCGGTGTGCTGACCCCACGTCCCTCCTATCCGCATCCTCCGCTGAGGATGACACGGCGGTCGGATGGTCCCGGTAGGCGACTCGTGGCCTGACGACGGAGTGAGTGCTTCTATTATTTTGAAAAGAACAACCCGGATTCCTTTATGTAATCAGTATGAATTTTATTATTACCTGAGGGACCTTTAACAATGAACAATAAAAAAATTGCATTTGCAAATGGAATCATTAATAAATGGGGCAGCTATGAGTTGTATAGAAGGAGCGGCCTTCTGTCTACGACCAGGATGCCTCAGTATTGTCTGCTGTGATAAAGGCTGTGCTGTTTGACAGTTACAAAAATAATATGACATGGAGGCACAAAAAAAAAAAAGAAAAAAAAAGAAAGAAAGAAAATCTGGCAAACACTAAATATATTCAAACAATTCTCACAAGCAATTAGAGCTAATTTATAAACAGTATAACTAACATACGTAATTTTCTGACTGTATGGTGCGATCAGCTTTCAGCGTGTCCTGTGCTTATTTCTTGGTTCACGCTTCTGTCACAAATCAGTCATTACTTTTATCCTTCCTAAGAGTCAATTCTTGGACTGTTCAACACCTTCATAACAATAACTTGCCGATTTACAATATCGAACATAAATTACTTGAATTTTATTGCTTAATAACTGTTGTCTGCACGCTGACAAGACCGCTCACTTTTATGGCTTAAAGACGATCTTCTTTGCGCTTTCACATTACAGAAGTTCGATAAAATCTGAAGATCTACAAAGTTTTTTTTTATTTATGTCGAACCGGAACGCTCAGTTCAGCTTCTGCTAAAATGTTTCTTTGACTGCGCTATCGATTTACTAGCGTTCGCACTAGATGCGCATCTGTACAGTTCGGTAACTTATGTAAAACAAATGTCTTTCAAATAAAAGGTCTCATCTCATAAGTCGATCATTTAATACACAGCTATGTGAATGCCTTTCCAAGGGTACTCACAGCTTTCATACGACGGAAAACCCAATAGCCGGCCGGAGTGGCCGAACGGTTCTAGGCGCTACAGTCTGGAACCGCGCGACCGCTACGGTCGCAGCTTCGAATCCTGCCTCGGGCATGGGTGTGTGTGATGTCCATAGGTTAGTTAGGTTTAAGTAGTTCTAAGTTCTAGGGCACTGATGACCTCAGAAGTTGTCCCATAGTGCTCAGAGCCATTTGAACCATTTGAAAGTCCAATAATATTACATCAGTTAATTCGGGAACTTTGTTTCGTAGCCGGCCGAAGTGGCCGTGCGGTTAAAGGCGCTCCAGTCTGGAACCGCAAGACCGCTACGGTCGCAGGTTCGAATCCTGCCTCGGGCTTGGATGTTTGTGATGTCCTTAGGTTAGTTAGGTTTAACTAGTAAGTTCTAGGGGACTAATGACCTCAGTAGTTGAGTCCCGTAGTGCTCAGAGCCATTTGAACCATTTTTTTTGTTTTGTTTCGTAGACTGTCTATTTACAGTCAAAATTTTGACAGTTGAAGTGCCTCTACTCTGTACGCGATGTGATTCCGCTCTCTGCGTATCGTTTGGCGAGCGTTCGTCAAAGGACTTCAAACTAGCACATATTCTAAAAAAAAACCATGTGCACCCTGCAGTTACTCTGGTATCGGAATAGCTGTTTCCTTCGAGTAGTGCACCACTGAACTGACAAGCGGAGTCCGACAACTCTCCGCCCTGTAACGCAGGTCCAAAAATCTGCAGCCGTGACCGTCACAGAATCGACGGAAACTCTGGTTGTGACCCTCCACACAGCTCCAAACCAAAGAACCGCCATCGACTCTGGGCTCGACGCTGCCAAGTTGTGAGCTCTGCTTGTAACCCTTCAGCGAGGCCAGCGGTTCTCACTAATTCCGCCAGCAACTGGGTGTTACCTCAGAGCCCGAGTGACAAGCGTAACTGGTTGCCTACACCCTCGGTAGCCGAAGGCAGGTCCTCCCCCGCGTCTCCGGTGAGGCCACCGGGCAAACATAGCGAATGCACATTGGATTTCTTTCCTACCCTGGACGTTGTTTCCCTAATGGCTCAATAGCGTGCCTAACATTTGTGCTCCCGATAACTAGTAAACACCTCCCGGACCCTGCTGAAGGAGTGGCCACCTGTGCTCTCACAGGGCCAGCCTCCACACTGACTCTTCGCCTCGAGCAGTTGGACCACGAAACAAGCCGCCACTCAACCCGAGGTGAGCGCGAATCCTCCGTGCCGGCTACGCTGGAAGGAGCCTCGACAGCAAAGCCCGTAGGCAAAACAGGCGACACCTGCGTAATGTGTCCCACGCGACTGCCCCAGTTTCTCCGCTGCCGCCACATCCATAGGCAGCAGCCTGCAATGAGCTGACCGTGGCCCAAGTGTCCTCAGTTGTTCGTGAACTGCGGCCAGTTTCTTCGCGTCCGCACAACCACGCACACACTCTCTCCGTGCTACTACCAATAGCTTGAGAAATAATGTATGAAAGGTAAATATGTGGCTTGTTAATCAGCTGCTGTTTCACCAACGGAGACTGGCAGCCGACTGAGCTGTGATCAACGGTTTCTGGCCGTCGAAAAACAAACAGACAAGTGCGCGAATGTACACGTTAACGTTGGTAAAACACGTTACTGTACTTCTCAAACACAAGAAGCAGTATATTTAAAAATTAAACTTCGTAAGCTATCAAAACCACGCAAAGAATTTAGGAATTAAACTGAAAAGAGTGAAGCAGAAGTATGCTACTTGCTAACCCACTGGCCGGCCGCGGTGGTCTCGCGGTTCTAGGCGCGCAGTCCGGAACCGCGCGACTGCTACTGTCGCAGGTTCGAATCCTGCCTCGGTCATGGATGTATGTGATGCCCTTAGGTTAGTTAGGTTTAAGTAGTTCTGATGACCACAGCTGTGAAGTCCCATAGTGCTCAGAGCCATTTTTTATGCTAACCCACTGGCGCTTCACCCGCCAAGGCTGACGGCTAACTCACGCTCTCTCTTATTTTTATATTACTTTGTCCACCGTATTCCGTAAAGCTCATCACGGAAGGGAGCAGCGTAATAAAGAAGACACTGAAACAAGAAGTAAAACACAATGCCCTACAGCACTGCGCGACGTGGGATCTGGTGGGCACGAGATACAGGCGGGAACATTGTATGCGGAATTAGAGTATGCCCACATGTGACAATACCGTGACCACCTGTGACGTCACAGCCAGGAGAGAGTATGTAAGGGCGCACCCTCACCCCCCCACTTGATAACGACCAACACGGAGAACTCGGTAGAAAGCTCGCGACATTTTAATCACTTTGTACGGAGGGAACCAGACAACATTTTATTCATCAGGGTTTGTAAAAAATAAATCCATACTGTAATCACCAGGAAGAAATATGGCATACTTTACTGAAATAGTTGTATTAATTATGTTCCTTATGAAGTCATTGTTACCTAGAGCTGCCGCGCGGGATTAGCGTAGTCATGGACTGTGCGGCTGGTCCCAGCGGAGGTTCGAGTCCTCCATGGGGCATGGGTGTGTGTGTTTCTCCTTAGGATAATTTAGGTTAAGTAGTGTGTAAGCTTAGGGACGGATGACCTTAGCAGTTAAGTCCCATAACATTTCACACACATCTGAACATCATCTGTTACCTAGAGCTAACATTAACAAGTATTGAATTCCCGCAATTAATTATCGCAAAATTAGGTAAAGTCAGTTGTTGCTGAATCACCTTATATTTCGACCTCGTTAAATTACGTGATGCTGAGCAACGTTTTACTGTAATTATAACACTGCTTCTATCAAGACTGAAATAGTTTAACACAGTGACATAAGTAAAAAAGTCTACTAACTTGTAGCATGCTGCATGTGAAAAATGGGTCTGCAACTTGTCTTGTAATTGAAATAAATGCTTCTAGGTCAGTCATAAGTTGCATTGAGAAGAATCTATTTTTTATTTCTTAATGGCAACTACTTTTAGACATGTGTGTCTATTTTCAAATCATCCTACAATTACATTTGACATGACAATTTTATACAAACGAAGCAGGTATTCATAATACAATTATAATACAGAATGAGATTTTCACTCTGCAGCGGAGTGTGCGCTGATATGAAACTTCCTGGCAGATTACAACTGTGTGCCCGACCGAGACTCGAACTCTGGACCCTTGCCTTTCGCGGGCAACTGCTCTACCAACTGAGCTACCGAAGCACGACTCACGCCCGGTACTCGCAGCTTTACTTCTGACAGTATCTCGTCTCCTACATTCCAAACTTTACAGAAGCTCTCCTGCGAACCTAGCAGAACTAGCACTCCTGAAAGAAAGGATATTGCGGAGACATGGCTTAGACACAGCCTGGGGGATGTTTCCAGAATGAGATTTTCACTCTGCAGCGGAGTGTGCGCTGATATGAAACTTCCTGGCAGATTAAAACTGTGTGCCCGACCGAGACTCGAAATCGGGACCTTTGCCTTTCGCGGGCAAGTGCGCTACCAACTGAGCTACCGAAGCACGACTCACGCCCGGTACTCACAGCTTTACTTCTGCCAGTATCTCGTCTCCTACATTCCAAACTTGGTAGAGCATTTGCCCGCGAAAGGCAAAGGTCCCGAGTTCGAGTCTCGGTCGGGCACACAGTTTTAATCTGCCAGGAAGTTTCAATTATAATACACTTAATACACATGTAACGTATACAAATTTGTCATGTCTCTGTTTTACAAGTCGCCTTACTAGTTACATGCCCTGCTGTAAGTGTGACAAATACAGGCGATAGACCTTCTACAGGAACTGCCCATGCAGTGATCAAAGCGGTATATGGCCGAATTAACAGTAAAAATACACTACATAGGACGGACATTAGAGAACTGGTGTGCAGAGGCACCACTGGTTACCAAGTAAAACTCTAGGCCGGTGACTGCGGCGCGCGTCGAAGGTAAAATGTTTTCTTACTAAGTGACACATTGTTCTACTTTTTATTAATACCGAATTAAAAATCCTAAACGCCAAAAATTTTGGTTCAAAGGCCGCTGACTCATCTCCAGAGAGGATCGAATTACTCCAAACTGAGTGTCGAATTACTCCAAACTGCGGTGCGTGATGTTATTAGATCCCGTTACCTCCAGAAGACGCTGCAGTTGCATGCGCTGCGCTCAGTAGTTACACTATTACCCGTTACACATAATGTGTCCAGTCCCGAAAATAATTACATGTCTGTACTACAACTGAAAACCAAGTAGTGTGGCAGCCCCCACTCCAAAAAACAAAATTAACCTGCCAATTTACAAGAAAACTGCCCCTTAAGCAGATCATCCACATAGTAATTCATTAGTTTATACTCAGTCCTCTAACGGAGAAGGAAAGTATAGTACTGGTTAGAATAAGCCGAAGCCACAACGTGAGTCAGTATGCTCCAAGAGAAAGGAGTAGACGATAACGGCCGGTTTAGAGTAAATCACCCTTACAACAGACGTAAACAGCGGCGGAGGCGGCGAAGAAGGCAGCGGCGAGGTGGAGACGGCGACAGTGGCATGAACACAAGCGCACAGGAGTCTCTAAGGCAGAAGAAGCTGATGATACACACGGAAGAAGTGTCGAAGGCACGATAAACTACACGGACAAACAAACGCAAAGCGCAAGGGAGTTGCCCTACTAGTCTATGTTTTAAGATGAGCAGCAACAAGAACACTAGTTGTAGTGCACCCTATGTGGGCAAGGCTGGGCTGGCAGCGGCACCGTTCGGCGCTCTTCAGCCAAGAGTCCGAGTAAAATATCACAGTATAAACAGACACAAAAAATCCAGGGATGAAGATGAAGGTGACACAAGAGAAGAGGAAACAATGGGAGTTTAAAAGATAAAGAGAGGAATAGTTTGACGAGGCATCGAGGTATATTTACATAAAATCTACATATAGATAAAATGGCACTCGACGAGGACGGCTGGCCGGAGTGGCCGAGCAGTGCTAGGCGCTTCCGTCTTGAACCGCGCGACCGCTACGGTCGCAGGTTCGAATCCTGCCTCGGGCATGGATGTGTGTGATGTCCTTAGGTTAGTGAGGTTTAAGTAGTTCTAAGTTCTAGGGGACTGCTGACCTAAGAAGTCAAGTCCCATAGTGCTCAGAGCCATTTGAGCCATTTTTCGACGAGGTCGTAGCACATAAACACTGGCAGCATGGGGAGCACGATTAAAACGGAGTTCACAGTATGAAAGCAACACTGGACGAAAACACACAATGAAATTATGTGAGACGTACGGCGAGCAGCAAACACGACAGAGGGTATGTGTGTTATAAGTGGAACGACCTGCCACTGGAGGGAAGGTCAAAGAGGATGGACAGAGAAGAGAGAGGAGGGGGGTCATTGGAGGAGGGGGAGGGCAGGAAGGGGCGAAAGGCGGCGAGCTGGTATCAGACGAAGGGGCCGGAGAGAGGGAGGGTGGGGAAGGTAGAAATCCAGGAAGGAGAGCAAGGACTGGGAACGGAGAAGTGAGGAGGATAGGGGAGAGGGATAGGAGGGAGGGCCGGCCGCGGTAGTCTCGCGGTTCTAGGCGCGCAGTCCGGAACCGTGGGACTGCTACGGTCGCAGGTTCGAATCCTGCCTCGGGCATGGATGTGTGTGATGTCCTTAGGTTAGTTAGGTTTAAGTAGTTCTAAGTTCTAGGGGACTGATAACCACAGCAGTTGAGTCCCATAGTGCTCAGAGCCATTTGAACCATTTGATAGGAGGGAGGACACAACTGAGGGGGGAGGGAAAGTAGAGGGAGTCCTAGGGAGGAGGGGGGAGGAAGAGGAAGGTCAGAGTTGGAAGGAGGATAAATATCGGGCTGAAGCACTTCATCCGAGATGGAGAGACGCTGGAAATTTGGGAGAGGAGGTGGTGGAGAGAGGGAGGGACACATTGGTAGAGGCGCGGCAGCAGGGAATGGAAAGGAATGGAGGCACCAGAGGTGAGGGGAATCGAGGTGGCAGTTGGTGTAGAGGATACGGATGCGTTCAAGGAAAGAGGTGTGAGAAAGGGAGGTGGAGTGTATTCGGTGCTTTGGGTTGGGTAGTAAAAAGATGGGGAGTCCGCGTGAGATGACGGTCAAGACTGAGGACAAGATATTTCAAATTTGGAGTACATTGGGTAGGAAAGTCATAGACGGTGAGGTTGAAATCATGGAGCCGGAAGGAGAGGGTGGTGTATGCTATTATGATTGCTTGAATTTCGAAAGGATTGATCTGAAGGAGCTACTACTTGCACCAAGCAGTAAACGGGTATAGGTGGGTTTGTTAGAGCGTTGGGGCTGTTGAAGGGTGGGACAGAGAGCAAGAAAGGCGGTGTCATCACGTATTGAAGGAGATGGACGGGTGAGGGTGGTTTGGGCATATCAACGGTGCGCGGGAGATAAATGAGACGAGAAACGACGGAGCCCTGGGGCTCACCTGTGGCAGAGTAGAAGGTGCGGCTGTTGGTATTATGGATGGTGACACAGGAAGGATGCTGGGAGAGAAAGGTTAGGAAGGGCCTGAAGGGCTTGGAAAGCAGCCCTGAATGCTGCGGCTCTAGAGGTCGAGGGACACAATTGATACTAGTCGAAGGTTGACATTACGTGTAACGCGTAACAGCATAAGTACTGACCGTAGATCATACACCTGCAGCGTCTTCTGGAGGTGGCGGCATGTAATGAAATAACGATAGTAGTTTGTAGTAATTCGACGCTCTGGAAACCAACGAGAAAACGAGAAAAAGAATTTTTGGCGTTTAAGATTTTTAAATCTACATTAATAAAAAGAAAAAGCATGTGCTATTTAGTCAGTAAACATTTTACCTTCGACGCGCGCCGTGCTGTCAGCGGCCTAGAGTTTTACCTGGTAACCACTGGTGTCTCTGTACACCAGTTCTCTGATGTTCATCCTATGTGCTGTATGTTTGCTGTTAAGTCGGCCATATTACGTTTTGATTCCTGTACGGGCAGTTTCTGTACATAGGCTAACTCCTGTATTCGAAACACTTACGGCATAGTATGTAACTAGTAAGGCAATTTGTGAAATAGAACTATGAAAAATTTGTATATCTTACACGTATATTAAGTGTACTATAAATGTATTATAACTGGGTGCTTCGTTCGTATAAATCGTTACTATCAAGAAATAAAAAATATATACACTACTGGCCATTAAAATTGCTACACCAAGAAGAAATGTAGACGATAAATAGATATTCATTGGACAAATATATTATACTAGAACTATTTCACGCAGTTTGTGTGCATAGATCCTGAGAAATCACTATCCAGAAAAACCAACTGTGGCCGTAATAACGGCCTTGATACGACTGGGCATTGAGTCAAACAGGACTTGGATGGCATGTACAGGTAAAGCTGCCCATGCAGCATCAACACGATACCACAGTTCATCCAGAGTAGTGACTGAGGTATTGTAACGAGCCAGTTGCTCGGCCACCATTGACGTTTTCAATTGGTGAGAGATCTGGAGAATGTGCCGGCCAGGGCAGCAGTTGAACATTTTCTGTATCCACAAAGGCTCGTACAGGACCTGCAACATGCGGTCGTGCATTATCCTGCTGAAATGTAAGGGTTCGAGGGATCGAATGATGGGTAGAGCCACGGGTCGTAACACATCTCAGATGCAACGTCCACTATTCAAAGTGCCGTCAATGCGAACAAGAGGTGACCGAGACGTGTAACCAATGGCACCCCATACCATCACGCCGGGTGATACGCCAGTATGGCGATGACGAATACACGCTTCCAATGTGCGTTCACCGCGATGTCGTCAAACACGGATGTGACCATCATCATGCTGTAAACAGAACCTGGATTGATCCGAAAAAATGACGTTTTGCCGTTCGTGCACCCAGGTTCGTCGTTGAGTACACCATCGCAGGCGCTCCTGTCTGTGATGCAGCGTCAGGGGTAACCGCAGCCATGATCTCCGAGCTGATAGTCCATGCTGCTGCAAACGTCGTCGAACTGTTCGTGCAGATGGTTGTTGTCTTGCAAACGTCCCCATCTGTTGACTCAGTGATCGAGACGTTGCTGCACGATCCGTTACAGCCATGCAGATAAGATGCCTGTCATCTCGACTGATAGTGATACGAGACCGTTGGGATCCAGCACGGCGTTCCGTATTACCCTCCTGAACCCACCGATTCCATATTCTGCTAACAGTCATTGGATCTCGACCAACGCGAGCAGCAATGTCGCGATACGATAAACCGCAATCGCTGTAGGCAACGTTATGGTACGAATTTCGTCTCCTTGCACGAGGCATCACAACAACGTTTCACCAGTCAACGCCGGTCAACTGATGCTTGTGTATGAGAAATCGGTTGGAAACTTTCCTTATGTCAGCACGTTGCGGGTATCGCCACCGGCGCCAACCTTGTGTGAATGCTCTGGAAAGCTAATCATTTGCATATCACAGCATCGTTTTCCTGTCGGTTAAATTTCGCGTCTGTAGCACGTTATCTTCGTGGTGTAGCAATTTTAATGGCCGGTAGTGTACTACCGACTGGAGAGTTGTGGGCTCGGACAAATAAACAAAGAGAGATTGTTTAGTTTGCTACTGATTATCTTTATGTGGACGTTGGTTTCTCCGGAAGCCACGCAAGGTGTGTAAACGTCTCAAACTTATTCGCCACGACAGACAGTGCAGGCGTGGTCCTAGTGCTGGGCACGACGTTCACTGAAATACAGGGGAACACGTCTCGGGTGTAGCCCGCCGCCCCCCGCCCGCCCCCTGGGCTGGAAGTGCCGTGTTGCTGGAGGAGGAGGAGGAGCTGGTGCCGCTAATCAGAGCCCAGGGCGCCGCTAATTAGCCGCGCCGTGCCGCCCCGCCCAGAGCCGCCGTGCATCTGCTCGCCTTTAACTCCTGCAGTTCCCACCGCCTATCCACCCACGCACTTCCCTTAAGCAGCCGCTCTCGAACCGTCTGGCGCTGTTGGTGCCTGCACTGCGTGCGGCCCTCGAAGCGAAGTCGCCTCGACGAGATCGCGAGTAGAACGCTGTCAATGACGTACGGGACTACCGCAGAGGCAGTAAGGCTAATGCTACGTGAGTCGTGCCTCCTAAGGAGGCTGAGCTAATAATGCAGCTGGCAGTCCCCTGTGAGGTGTAACTGGTCCCCTTTAGCCGTATTAAACAATCCTCAAGTCCTAGTAGAAGCCGACCTCGGGGAAGATCAGTTTGGAATCCGTAGAAATATTGGAACACGTGAGCCAATACTGACCCTACGACGTATCTTAGAAAATAAATTAAGGAAAGGCAAACCTACGTTTCTAGCATTTGTAGACTTATAGAAAGCTTTTACAATGTTGACTGGAATACTCTCTTTCAAATTCTTAAGGTGGCAGGGATAAAATACAGGGAGCGAAAGGTTATTTACAATTTGTACAGAAAGCACATGGTAGTTATAAGAGGGGCATGAAAGGGAAGCAGTGGTTGGGAAGAGATTGAGACAGGATTGTAGCCTCTCCCCGATGTTATTCAATCTGTATATTGAGCAAGCTATAAAAGAAACAAGAGAAAAATTCATAGTATCTATTAAAATCCATGGATAAGAAATAAAAACTTAGAGGTTCGCCGATGACATTGTAATTCTGAACGGAATGGACAGTGTCTTGAAAGGAGGATATAAGATGAACATCAACAAAAGCAAAACGAGGATAATGAAAAGTAGTCGAATGAAGTCGAGTGACGCTGAGGGAATTAGATTAGGAACTGAGAGACTTAAACTAGTACATGAAATTTTGCTATTTGGGGAGCAAAACAACTGATGATAGTCGAAGTAGAGAGGATGTAAAATGTAGATTGGCAGTGGCAAGGAAAGCGTTTCTGCAGAAGAGAACATCGAGTATAGATTTAAGTGCCAGGAAGTCGTTTCTGAAAGTATTTGTATGGAGTATAGCCATGTATGGAAGTGAAAAAATGGTTCAAATGGCTCTGAGCTCTGTGGGACTTAACATCTGAGGTCATCAGTCCCCTAGAACTTAGAATTACTTAAACCTAACTAACCTAAGGACAGCTCACACAACCATGCCCGAGACAGGATTCGAACCTTCGACCGTAGCCGTTGCGCGGGTCCGGACTGAAGCGCCTAGAACCGCTCGGCCACCGCGGCCGGCGTATGGAAGTCAAACGTGGACGATAAATAGTTTGGACAAGAAGAGAATAGAAGCTTTCGAAATGTGGTGCCACAGAAGAACGCTGAAGATTAGATGGGTAGATCACATAACTGATGAGGAGGTATTGAACAGAATTGGGGAGAAGATGAGTTTGTGCTACAACTTGACTAGAAGAAGGGATCGGTTGGTAGGACATGTTCTGGGGATCACCAATTTAGTATTTGAGGACAGCATGGAGGGTAATAATAGAGGGAGACCAAGAGATGAATACACTAAGCTGATTCAGAAAGATGTAGGTTGCAGTAGCTACTGGGAGATGAAGAAGCTTGCACAGGATAGAGTAGCAGGGAGAGCTGGATCAAACTAGTCTCAGGACTGAAGACCACAACAACAACTTGTCATCCGTCCCGCTTCTAACACAAATTCTTCTTCATAAATTGGGACAGCATGATTCAGGCCAGTAACAGCGATTCGCTGATACAAATGCGTCGAACTATCAGTCTAGATTACTACGGTATTTTATTAATGACCGGTTTCGACTTCATTCAGATGTCATATCAGAAAATTAGCACTGTAAGAACAAGAATAAAATAGCTACATAACGTTTGGTAAGCATGGCGTCAGACGAAAGTACTATAAAGTAACGATGCACACGTAGCATTTACTTTTTCACCTGCCACCAGCATCCTGATGGCTAAATGCTACATCGGTTCTTCATTATACAGGGTGTTTCAAAATGAATATACGGATTTTAAGGCTTTGTACCACATATTACAGTCACCTTACGATTATAAATAATATATTAAATGGCGCCGGCCGGTGTGACCGAGTGGTTCTAGGCGCTTCAGTCTGGAACCGCGAGACCGCTACGGTCGCAGGTTGGAATCCTGCCTCAAACATGAATATGTGTGATGTCCTTAGGCTAGTTAGGTTTAAGTAGTTCTAAGTTCTAGGGAACTGATGACCTCAGATGTTAAGTCCCATAGTGCTCAGAGCCAATACACCAAATTAAAGAGAAACACAAGTAGTTTTTCTTACAATTATGCAGTGTGAACACCGATCACACTTCGAGTCGATGGGCGAGTTGATCTGAAACCTTGATCAATGTGTCAGGAGCAACTGCTGAAATAACAACGTTTCTAATGTCGGATACATCAGCTGGTATCGGAGACACATACACATGATCGCGTCAGATCGTGTGTGGACGTGCAGGTCATGCAAAAAAAATGCTGTTTCAACCGGCCTCTTGCGCCCAATCCACCGGTCGGATACAACGTCGTTTAACGAGTCGCATACTGATTTGCGGCAGTGAGGCGGCGCACCATCTTGCTCCCATGTAATATGTTGTTCAGCTTCTTTCCATTGGGGCACGGGTCATAGCTGTAGCACATCAAGATAAGAAACGTCGTCCGCAGCTCGTGGTCGCGCGGTAGCGTTCTCGCTTCCCGCGCCCGGGTTCCCGGGTTCGATTCCCGGCGGGGTCAGTGATTTTCTCTGCCTCGTGATGACTGGGTGTTGTGTGATGTCCTTAGGTTAGTTAGGTTTAAGTAGTTCTAAGTTCTAGGGGACTGATGACCATAGATGTTAAGTCCCATAGTGCTCAGAGCCATTTTTAAGAAACGTCAGTTACAGTTGATTCACCGAAAAAGAAAGGCCCATAAATTTTCTGTGGTGTCACTGCCAGACACCACATTTGCTAGGTGGTAGCCTTTAAATCGGCCGCGGTCCGTTAGTATACGTCGGACCCGCGTGTCGCCACTATCAGTGATTGCAGACCGAGCGCCGCCACACGGCCGGTCTAGAGAGACTTCCTAGCACTCGCCCCAGTTGTACAGCCGACTTTGCTAGCGATGGTTCACTTTATACATACGCTCTCATTTGTAGAGACGACAGTTTAGCATAGCCTTAAGCTACGTCATTTGCTACGACCTAGCAAGGCGCCATAGTCAGTTACTATAATTACTTCAAGAAAGTATTCTGAACAGATAATATTGTGAATCATGTACCGTCAAGAGCGACGTTCATCATTAATGGATTAAAGTTAAGTATCAAACTAATTACGTCCGCTTTCTGAATTCTCATTCCTAGTCATTTTCCAGACCTCACGTCAGTATGGTTCCTCTCTCCTCACGCCAGCCTGCGTGAGCTAAAACGCGTGCATTTCGGCCTCCACTAGTAACACGGTGTTGGCTCTTCTGCTAACACAAAACTTTCCGCGGGAGTATTTATTGGGGCTAAGCGTGAAAGACTCGCATTCATTCAACACGTTTTTCAGTTACACTTTGTCATTCCATAGTCTTCCCACTGCGGCCAGGTATACAAACAAAAATGTTTGAGTTGCCTTCGTTTTTTGCATTATTTACAATTGTAAGTTGAACGTAATAACTGCTACAGCGCCCTCGGTATCTTCATTTTGAAACACCCTGTACTTTCGTCAGACGCCTTATTCTCCTGACCTTTCGTAACTCTGTTATTCTTGTTCCTACAGAGCTCATTTCATGGAGATGACTTCTACATGAAGTCGACACGGCTAATTATCATAATATTATTGCGATCTACATTGTTGTTTGAACCCACAACTTCTGATATTTAATTATTTATAACGGTATATCCTTAATGACATAATACTTTATAGATTCGTCTCATTTGAGGAAGAATACATGAAAAAGGAATTGTGTTATAGTGTCTACAACACGTAGAGGTAATGTAGTTGTTGATTCCGTCTGATGCTAGGACAACCAACGAAGATATTTAATCCGACCTTCAACTAAAATCTGTGAATCGCTGATTATTACGGTAACAGCCTTACATGAAATTAAAATTTCCCCCCTTAATATACTTTACGATTACTTTCAAGCAATCGGAATAACTATTTTTCATCTAAATAAAGTTCACAACTCATACTCTTCCTTGAAACGCCAAAATATGCTTTTGCAAATGCTTCTAGGAGAAGTATCTTAGAACTGTCAACACTTCTCACAATGTAAAGACTTTTTTCACTGTATTTAATGTATTGACCAAAGCTTCCACAAAATGCACAAGGGCTTGCTGACAAGTAACGCCTCCGAATTTTCTATATGGCTTTTTAAATAAAATAAACTTTGTTACCGATCAACATCTTTTCATGTATATATATTTTCAGCTGTGTGGCGCTAGGGGGCTCAGAACCACACGGTTTAAAATGGCCGTGTGTAACATAACTACGTCGGTGCGTCAAAAACAGCGCACTGCAGTCGAGTTTAGAATTCTAAACGGTCATCCACACTTGCACCAGCCTTCCTTTCAGTACGACAACGCCAGACCACACACGAGCGCTAAGATATCTGCGACAATACGACGCCTTTGGTTTACTCTTATCGATCGTTCTCTGCACAATCCCGACGTGGCTCTATTCGATTTTCATCTATTTGCAAAACTCAAACAACACTTCAGGGCCTTCGGTTTGAGTGTGATGAAGCGTTGCAAGCAGAGGTGAGAGTGTGGCTCCGTCAACGAAGTCAACATTCTGAGGGACTGTTATCAACAAACTGGTCTCCCGATGGGAGAAATGTGCTCATTGCAATGCTGACAGTGTTGACAAATAAGAGTGTAGACAAGAAGAATAAAGCTGTACAACGTTAATAGCGTTTGTTTCTGAATTTAAAAATTTTCCCGGCGTATTGAATGTTCAAACTAATTTCGGTCGCCGATTAATTCATTGCGCGATATTTCGACTGGGCACCTGCCAGTCATATTCAGGTGAACAATCGAAGACTGATGAAGACTTGTTCCGTCCCGCCTCATATAGCACGATGCTGGTATTCCCCGCGTGCCTCAAAATTCAAGTTGACAAACAGACTCAACTGTTCCCTCCATCACAGCTCGCCGCAGCCGCTGGCGCACTCTATTCTCTTCGATTTGAACAAACCGTGGAGATGATGGGGTTCCACACCCTGTCCTACTGGTTGCTGTTATCACGGTTAATCACATATTCCGCCAGGCGTGTTTCCACGCATTCTTTAATAATGAAGTCCTAAAAAGGATGTTGCTGTGGTCACAATCACAGTTCTATCACAATCCATTGAATCTCTAGTGGAAATGCAGTGTTCGGCAATAGTGGATTAGCTTCGTTAGCGAGAGCGACACTGATGTTCAGTGCAAATCTATTATTTATGAAATTATTTTATTATACAATTTGGTTATAATGAAACTGTAGTTAATCACGGAGGTCCAGTGCCGGCTCTAATTATCGTACTGTGAAAGGTTCCATGCACTCTTTTGCATGTCTCCTCTCATTTTCACCAATTTTATTAATGTTCTGTGTCATTGCACGGTAGTAACAGACCGAATAAGGTTATTGTAATGAGATTATTTGTACTGAGAGCTAAAAAAATAGTTTTCACTCGATTCCTAAACATGTTGTTTTATTTCCTTGGGGGGCCTGGGCGAGGCGAGCGTCGTAGGATGCGGCATACTGCGTTTCCGGTTAGGAGCTGCAATTCCCTGAATTCTGAGGAGTTCGTACAATAGGCTTAAGCGCCTGGCGGAACGACTGACGTCAGTCGAGTTTCGCTTATTGTGTGCAGGGCGAGACGACCTGCGAGACGTCTGAGTGTCGCCGCAGTTTATGTGTTTACCGTTCCAGCGCGTCCGGAACGAAGATTCCTGGCACCGACTGACTGCATTGTCCTCATGATTCTGAGAATACTTGTGGACCATGCCTTGCTGGGTGCGACTGTCTGGCACCTGATGGTTGGTGGTCAAGACAGGTTGTTTTCGTAGCCAGTCAAACGGCAACTTCAGTGCCATCAGCTGAAGATCAGAGGCATGATTGGTCAACTTATACTGAGGCTAGTTGACGTCATGAAGCCCTGCTCGAAATTGGAGGGAAAGGTCGCTATTGGCGCGAATGATGTTCTGAGATAGTGTGGGGGAATTTTGGAATCAGAACTGAATGCTGATTCACAGTTTTGAGATAGTGTGGGGGAATTTTGGAATCAGAACTGAATGCTGATTCACAGTTTTCGAGGAGAGTAGGGAGTAGAGCAATGCCGGCTTCGCTGGTTGCATCACATCACAGAGAGGGATTTGGGATCTGATATTCATCGGAGTTGGACGGTCTTGCTACTTGGTCGCTCTTTTTCGGAAGAAGTTAGAATTCTCGGACAGCCTTCGAGGCAGGGGATGACAGAGATTTGCCGCACAGCTGAAGTCGGTGCCTACATCAACAGGACGCTGCCTACCGGCGACGTCTTGCAGATATCAGTTCTGGTACAGTATTTTGCGGCTCCGGCATTGTAGGACCTTATCAGTTTTATACCGAATCCCTCAGCAGCACGCGCGCTCGCTTTGCTACAAGTCCACCTTGCTTGTTTCTCCATGTGATCCAGTTTGAGCGCTCACTGCTAATTGCGATACTGCTATATAGTCGGAAGATTAATATTTGATTCATTAGGACCTTCAGTCATTATCGTCAATCCATTCCCTCGCAGATAGTAGGAGCCAACTCTTATCCTCATAATATTTCTGTACACCCTATCCTTTAATCTACTGTGTGTGTCGACAATTGTGTCCATTTATGCTCCGATGTGTAATAAATCTCACTGTAATATTTAATCCGCGTATCATTTCGTAGATATATGCGAAACCCTTTTCCTGTTGTTTATTATGATAAAGTTCTCTTTTTTCTGAGTAGATTACGATTTTCTATTAAATTATAGTGAGTGTGCACTCCTTATTTTACCAGCTAGCAGGTTGTGCGCATAGTTAATTAGGTGGTAGATAAGGAGGGGGCCTAGTGCATGTCTCGTTTTCATGCAAAATTCGTCTGAATTAAAGAGGTACAAACTCTTCTCCACCCCGGCACCTCGCAACTGCAGCGAATGTTCGTGGACATGCTAATGCTGTAACGTGGAGCCGATTTACGTTGGACAACGTACTGGTGTTAGTTGTGGCCACCAGGCGAATATCTGGCGCTGTAGATTGTTTGTATGACTGTATGACATCTAGTATGACATCTACGCTGCCATTTGACAAGCCATAATGTGAGTGAACAATACGGCTATTGAGAAGACAAATAGTGAATCTTCTTTATGTATAGGGCAGCTATTACAGTGCTGCATTGATAGACTATCACAGACTGAAACGTCCGAGGAGAGGCCCAATGTCATTGAATGCTTTAAAGAAGATTATAACGTAATTCGAAAACGCGGGTGAGCTTGTGGCACATGGAGGATGAATGCGTCCTATCCTGGTGGAAGGTATTGACGAGACTTGCTGTAACTGACGATGCATCACGTTCCCCGGGTAGTGCTAGTTCACCAGCAGCGTCAGGAGAATAGTCCATCCCAAGGCCATCATTACACGCTGTTTTACAGTCTATTTTAAGCTGGTACAAGATCTAGACGGTGAGCAACACAAAACTCATGATCCGCAGCAACGTTCTGAATTTGCTTTTCGATTCCCGGTACAGAGCGAAGCTGATGAAATGTGACCAGGGCATATCCTGTGGAGTAACGAAGTGCATTTTACACTACAGTTTGCAATCAATACACAAAACTGCCGAATTTGGGGCACTGTTAAACTGCGTGATGAGTACGGAGAACCATTGCACTCGCCCTCTGTGACTGTGTGGTATGGATTCAGACGCACTTTTATTCTCAGCCTGTCCTTCTTTGAAGTGAATACACCTAGATGGCCTGTCAGGTGTACGGTAATGTCTGCACCTACTAGTGATTCCTGACTTGGAAGACCGCAACTGTGTGGAAACCACTATTTTCATGCAATATGGGACAACTCCTCATGTCGCTCGCCCAGCAAAAGATCTGCTTAACGGAGCCTTCCACGAGTGTGTTATCTTCAGAGGTTTTTCAGACGCATGGCCTGAATCCATGTGACCTTTAGCTCTAAGGATATCTGAAAGAACGCGTTCACCAGGTACACGTTCGGTCTCCATCTAATCTGAGCAGCAGTATACAGGAACACTTTGTTCGGGTTCCAGCGGAACTGCTGCGAGCAACTGTAGATCACGTGGTTTTACGGATACAGTATTTTGTCGACGTCCCCGCTGCTCAAACTGAACAATTTGTGTAGGCATTGGTTAATTTTAAAATCAGCATTATGC
Organism: Schistocerca nitens; assembly: GCF_023898315.1. Classification (NCBI taxonomy): domain Eukaryota; kingdom Metazoa; phylum Arthropoda; class Insecta; order Orthoptera; family Acrididae; genus Schistocerca; species Schistocerca nitens. Next base: position 50,697,447 of record NC_064618.1, on the reverse strand, counting down.
CTTTCTCACTTATATTAGCTTTTTTCTGCCAACGTTCAGTTCCTAATCCATTACATACGGAAACATTTATGTATGTCTTTCTTGCAATGACAGTGCCAGATATGCACCTGGTGGCCAAAATTGGAATTAATTTTTTTGAGCCTAAAACGGTTCCGTATTTACGCATTAGAATATCTACCACGTTTTCTGCCGTACGATAACTACAGCCCATACTAAACTCTGTGAATAGCTGCTCTTTAATTATAACCGACAGGAATATCCATATTTGTCGCAGACTTCTTGTCGTGGTGGACAGCCGTCGACGGGGTGATTACTGAGTCCGGCGACGTGGTAAGTCCGGGCTGCGCAACGAGTAGTCTTCACCACTCCCACATCTCCGTGACGAATATCTAACAGCAGAAAAAGCAAAGACAACACAATGCACAGTTTCTGTATTACTACAGCTGCCGTGTGTCTCCTGCTTAGAAACGAAGCTTTTTGATTCCAGGGATCTTTGCAAGTTTACGTATGCAGGCTGCTCGCTAACACTAGGCCACCGTCCCACAGCGGCTTTGCATAACTGCCCACCTCGTGGCCTGAGGCGTGAATAGGAATTCTGATTGAGGAACGTTGCGTGCTGGGGCAGTCAGTGCAGTTGTGCAAAGCCACTGTGCCAGGAGGGTGTAGTGGTTAGCGGGTTTGCCTAGTGAGCTCGACACCCGGCTTCAAATACCGGCCTTCGTACAAAATCTTCATTTCTCGCTTCAGTCTGTAAAGCTTTTAGAAACTTGTTGAGAGGTGCTGTCAAGAATGTGCGATCGATCATTTTTCAGGACTACTCTGTTCAAAGAAGAAGTTCTACGCATAATCATTGAGCCATGCGCTGCTTGTAGTTTACTGTTTGTAATCTTCTTTCGGTACTGCCACCTCGTTTTCTTATTCCATTTACTGGCGTCACTAACTTCCCGCCTTACCTGCCTGTGAGTGGCAGCAGCAGTGCTAATCGATTCGTACCATCTCTGGAGCAACCGGTGGTATTTTCCGGGTCGTCGTGTGTCTGGAAGGGTGTGGGGACGCACCAGTTGGGAACGGAACAGCGGTCGGGAACGGAGCAGCGGTCGGCGACGAAGGAGCGTCGTGCACGGACCGCCAGTCAGGTGCGCACAGCCAGTACTTGCTGACACACATGTACTGCCCGACTGGAGCGGGAACGACCGTTGGTTGGTCATTCGGTCGGTCGTCTCATCGGCTGACGTGTATTTGATCTTTTGACCGTTTCTGGATGGGGCAGTTGGTCGGTTGCGGCGTGTAATGGTTCTTTATTTACGTGACCATTACGGCACTCCAACCCCATTTCTCCATACCAGTAATAACGTACTACTTTTCTGCGAAGTGACAGACATATTTTTGTGACAATATTAACATTTGGTTTTATTAATGTATAGGTACTCCGATGTATCGATATATTACAGTGATATGGTTCTTGTCTGTATTCATTTCTGTGAGACTGTCATAATCTTTGACTTACTTGTAACCGTTTTGGCGCGAATGCGCACAGAGCAGCCTTTGTTTCTCTTCGCAGAAGTTAATTTGTTATTTGGCTTTGTAAAAGAACAGTCAAGTCTTGCGTTTGGTTAAAGTGGAAATTAAATATACACTCCTGGAAATGGAAAAAAGAATACATTCACACCGGTGTGTCAGACCCACCATACTTGCTCCGGACACTGCGAGAGGGCTGTACAAGCAATGATCACACGCACGGCACAGCGGACACACCAGGAACCGCAGTGTTGGCCGTCGAATGGCGCTAGCTGCGCAGCATTTGTGCACCGCCGCCGTCAGTGTCAGCCAGTTTGCCGTGGCATACGGAGCTCCATCGCAGTCTTTAACACTGGTAGCATGCCGCGACAGCGTGGACGTGAACCGTATGTGCAGTTGACGGACTTTGAGCGAGGGCGTATAGTGGGCATGCGGGAGGCCGGGTGGACGTACCGCCGAATTGCTCAACACGTGGGGCGTGAGGTCTCCACAGTACATCGATGTTGTCGCCAGTGGTCGGCGGAAGGTGCACGTGCCCGTCGACCTGGGACCGGACCGCAGCGACGCACGGATGCACGCCAAGACCGTAGGATCCTACGCAGTGCCGTAGGGGACCGCACCGCCACTTCCCAGCAAATTAGGGACACTGTTGCTCCTGGGGTATCGGCGAGGACCATTCGCAACCGTCTCCATGAAGCTGGGCTACGGTCCCGCACACCGTTAGGCCGTCTTCCGCTCACGCCCCAACATCGTGCAGCCCGCCTCCAGTGGTGTCGCGACAGGCGCGAATGGAGGGACGAATGGAGACGTGTCGTCTTCAGCGATGAGAGTCGCTTCTGCCTTGGTGCCAATGATGGTCGTATGCGTGTTTGGCGCCGTGCAGGTGAGCGCCACAATCAGGACTGCATACGACCGAGGCACACAGGGCCAACACCCGGCATCATGGTGTGGGGAGCGATCTCCTACACTGGCCGTACACCACTGGTGATCGTCGAGGGGACACTGAATAGTGCACGGTACATACAAACCGTCATCGAACCCATCGTTCTACCATTCCTAGACCGGCAAGGGAACTTGCTGTTCCAACAGGACAATGCACGTCCGCATGTATCCCGTGCCACCCAACGTGCTCTAGAAGGTGTAAGTCAACTACCCTGGCCAGCAAGATCTCTGGATCTGTCACCCATTGAGCATGTTTGGGACTGGATGAAGCGTCGTCTCACGCGGTCTGCACGTCCAGCACGAACGCTGGTCCAACTGAGGCGCCAGGTGGAAATGGCATGGCAAGCCGTTCCACAGGACTACATCCAGCATCTCTACGATCGTCTCCATGGGAGAATAGCAGCCTGCATTGCTGCGAAAGGTGGATATACACTGTACTAGTGCCGACATTGTACATGCTCTGTTGCCTGCGTCTATGTGCCTGTGGTTCTGTCAGTGTGATCATGTGATGTATCTGACCCCAGGAATGTGTCAATAAAGTTTCCCCTTCCTGGGACAATGAATTCACGGTGTTCTTATTTCAATTTCCGGGAGTGTATGAAGATTGATACAAAGCTGTTTTCTTGATGATGTGACAATTAAGAAGAAGTATATGTGAATTTACAAGAAGTTTAATGAAAATGTGGATCGTGAACACCAAGTCAAAAATTATTTCTGGCATACAATTGTTCTGATCTGGGATTGTTTGATCATTAAGAATTTCCTGAAAAACGCATTTGTTAGGTCTTCAAATATAGCTAAAATACAGATCTGGACCTTCTAGCAGTCAAAGTGGAATCACGCTAGAATCAACAAGATGAGCCATAAGAACTTCGACGAAAACTATGTGGGAATCCATTCAAGATAAGTGGCAAAATTAATGACTTTTTTACAATGACTTCATTATTTCCATTCTGTCGATACCATCCACAGTCAATAACTTTGTTGTTGCCTGATAAAGCGAACATATGCTGCGTGAGCAACATTATTAATCTGATTTCTAACCTACTTTGTAAGTGGTGGTATTGTTAGAGGCAGAGCAGCGAGGAAGTCTCTGCGTCGTGTGATCAGGCCGAGTCCGCTGGCGGTTGGAGTTTTGTGGCTCTAGCTGCGAGAACTGCTAAGTTCGTCACCCACGGCCATACTGGAGTTATCAGTGAACCTGTCATGAAGGCCCAACCATTGTGACGTCTCTTCGTTAACTGCTGGTTCTTGCAGCCTGGGCTGTCCCCGCAAGCAGCAACGTGATGGAGTGTTCGATTTGGCAAATTTGCAGCCGTCTCCTTGTTGGTGTTTAACCTTTGAAATGATTATAATTTATTAGTGAAGTGCACCATCGTTATCTTCTGCCTTGTGGTCGTTAACGTTCCGGTTACCTGCCCTGGTCGTTAGCGTAGTTTTGCGGCAGTGTGTTTTCTTCGGGGTGTTGATGCTGTACGGCACGGCGTGTAGTTCGACAGCTTGACGTTCTTCTCTTTTTCTCTTTGTGTGTTTATTGTGCCTTGACTGTGTTTATACGCCCGTTATTATTAAGACATAATCCTGCTGCGATCCTCGTCTTCGCTGATACCTTGGTTGTCGTGCTGTTGGTCGGGTGGAAGGGAATTGATTAGGCGGTTTGTTGGTTTGTCAGCTGTCCGTAGGTCGTGCTGCAACCTGATTGTTTAGTGCTACGCTTGGCTGTTTGTCTCACCTAAACTGTCGTTAGAGTTTTCTCTCCAGGCCGATCCTTGGAACACTTCTGAGCACCACTGTTTGTGATTGTCATTTTATTTGGTTGCAGGTACTGTGCCAGGCCTTCAGCTGTGTATTAATATTGTCTGTTTTATGTTTAGTAAATGGCCTTCAGCCGAACTTCGTAACAACTTTAAGATTAGGCCTCCAGCCGTGTTTCATTGAAAATTCTTGTTGCTCTGTATTTAGGCTTTCAGCCGAGTTTGTTTCAGAATCTGTGGCTTCGATTAGTAAATCCTTGTCTCTAAGGTTTCTCTTTAATTATCTTGAATTCTTGAAACGGTCTTCAGCAGTGTTCTGTAAATGTTTATCTTAAGGTTGTCTTTAATTACTATTGAGTTATTGTTTGGGCCTTCAAGATACACTTTCTTAAGATGTATTTCTGTTGTACTATGTAAAAGCTTACCTTTAAAGTCTCTCTTTTATTATGTGAAGTGTTTTTTTTTTTTCGATTGGGCCTTCAGCAGAAGAATTAACCTGAATTTTCCTTAATATGGCCTTTAGCCGGAATTTGTAAATGCTTCGGTTTTAACGAATTTCTTTAGGTGATCTGAAATAATATTTCAGCCTTTAGCATAGAAGATATTGTAATTTTACTTAAGTAAGGCCTTCAGCCTTTACTCTAAATCCGGGTGTTTTAAAAGCAATCATTTAAACTTATTCTGGAGAAGTTACTTGGGCCCTCAGCCGTGAATTGATCGTTGTTGTTTTAAAGAGAAAACTGTGCATTGGTTTGAGGAATAAAGTTGTATGTGTTCTTGTATAACTAACAGTAATTGAACTTGGCCCCTTTCCACAACCTGATCCGCTCTGTCCTGCGAAACCAGGTTTCAATCATGTTTTCGCGCCATGCTTACTAATTTGTCACATTTCTGGCGTGCAAAAATAGGAACTCCAGTTCATCTGCTGATATTTCGACCGTATACTTCTCGGCCACCTTTAGAGTGCGCTAGCAAACTGAAGCTACAGCACTTGCTACTTTTATTTAAACGCTACAGCTCCGTCGCTGCACTTGACACCACAGAATACACGAATACATACTGTTGTGCGCGACAGAGACCTTTTGTACGAACTATGTCTACTGTTAGACTCTCGATCAATCCTGGGACATCGATGCATCAACAAGAGCTATAATGTAGCTACGTCTTCCGATCTGTCACAGACGGCGTCGGCTTCCATGCTTTCTCGATGTTCAAAGCGCTATCTCCATTAATTGTTCGCGAAACGAATTTCCATTGCTTTCTTCACCATCGAGTCCAGAACGATGAAATCAGCTGTAGGATTTTGACATTGTTATACAGCATGGAGTGATCGACATTGATTCAGCGCTATGCCACAGCCGAATTATTGCGCTTACGACGATACGTCTGTTACCGGGTTAGAAACCACAGTTACGACTGTACTGATATACCTTGGCGGACAAATGCTCTGTCTAAAACTTTGACAGCCTGGTTCGCTACACGTCAATAGGGAGTGAACGTGTACTTTTGAGAAATAAATAATCCATATACCATTAAAATGTAGAAAGAACTAGTTAGGGAAACCAAATGAAAATAAGTGTAATTTTCTGTACATTTCCAGCAAGAAAATAATGTAGCATAAATCAATATTTTAGTCTTCAGTTCTCAAAATATTGATTCGACGAACCTCCACACACAATGTTAATTATGTCCTGACATGCATTTCCAAATAGGTTGGTAAATTAATTGAACAATAATTGACGAAACAGTGCAAAATGTAATCACATAGTGTCAGCGGAGCATTGGAAAACAGTAGCACGCACGAATAAGGTTCAGACAACAGCTGACTAGCTCCGGAAAATCGGCAGCATTCTTTAAGTTCGACAGCGGGAAAACCTCACTAAGAGTCCCTACGAAAACTAAAGGTCATTAATCTCAATCACTGGCGTGATAAGACAATAAGCAAGTTCGTCTCAATATGATAAATAGTAGATACAGCGAAATCTTATAATTCAATAGCTGTCAATATTTCTGTCATCATTTGAAGTCCAGAACTCTCTCCCAAAAAAATATTCTCCAAGCAGTTACTAAGTATTCAGTCCGAATATGCTGTCTTCCTTAAGGCACACTGCACTATGGCTGCGCAATCCAACCCACCAACCAACTGCACTCAACGACTGCTGAAAACAGACCACGTGCGTGGCTCTGGTAACGCTCATAAGCATCTCGTGACACCATGGCTTCTGGATTCATATTAAGCATTTACAAAAGACCACCATCCATTTGTAAATACCGTTTACATACAGACACCACATACTAGTACATACAAAAAGATCTTCCAGTCTCTTTGGGATCTCTCATACATTATTGGCAAAGACATGAATAAATTACACGAAGGCCAGTCCACGGCCAGCGCTGCAGTGTGTTGAAACTAACTTTCAAATTACAAATTCTTCTTAAATCACAGGACAATGGTTACTCATACATCGGGAACGTTAGGTAATTGTCAGGGGACGATTATGCTGATATAATGTGAGGTTTGTGCGGAGGAGGAATTGTCCAGTTGTGACCTCCCCTTCTCTCCTTGCTCCGTTTCTTTCGCTGATCTTTCCTTTTCTTTCCTCCTTCTTCGTATCGCGGCTATATCTCAGTATTTTCAATGCACAAATGTAGTGAGAGGGGGGCACATGTGTGTGGTGGTTTACGATACCGTAGTGCTGTGAGAGAGCGTCACTCTTGCCTCTCTTTTCTTTTCAAACTATAAATAGTAGCGGAACTAGTGCTGTCTGTTGTTCTGCTCAACTGAATGAGCGCGACTCCACTGATGAAGTTTCAACCTCGAAAGAAGTTTATTAATACAAATTAGCTGAAATAAAAAAAAAACTCATCGAATCCAGAAGTCACTCACAGAGTAATTAGTTTCTGATGTGTATGTAGTGGTCATTAATACTTAAATGATCGTTTCAATAATTCTATCACTGTCCGTTTATGAGTTGCTAAGCAACGTATCAACAAGCTGAGTATGCAATGATTAATATTTGTCGTATCCCGACAGTAAATCGCTTCTCGTTTGCTTTAAGCATCAAGACGATTACTATGCCGCTCATCAAACAAATGTCCGTAAATTGCGGTTAATGTTACTGAATAACACACGCGACGATAACGCCCGATATCCAGCCACGTATCTTAAACTCCGCGCCGATATTTGAGAATTCGCGCGCGGTTTCTTTGCACCACAGTCGGGCCGTGGTTCCCTAGAAGAATTTTTAAATCAACTGTGGGTTTTAAATTAACAATTCTATGCCCATTCCTGAAAGGTACAGCAGATCCGCACTCGACGACTACTTGATCGCGCACTCGAGCAACACGGAAGTTTTTTTTCTTAAAAAGAGAAAACATATCATGCGTAATGCAACAAGGTTATTTTCTATGTCAAAAAATATTCATATCTATCTCATTAAAACTCATTACCTATTAATTGTTGTACATAATTAAGTTCTTTACTCTGCAGTTAATCAATAAAGTTTAGAAAGGAATGACACGCATAAAAAAAATCTCAAGTTGATATGACGTCATGCGTCACTACTGGTTTCGACTCCTCTTCACTCACGTGACGCAAAGTAGAACTGACTATATAGGACATACTCATGTAATGTTACACAGTTATAGACGCTGCGGTTGTAGGCTCCTGTGGTGGCTGGTACAACTGTGTAGTGGGAGTAACGATGCCGATAGTCCACTTGCGTAGGTGGAGCAGCAGCGGGGCGGTGTTGGACGCATAGCAGTCGTCCAGTGCGTTGTCATAGAAACAGCGTTGCTAAAACATTCGTTTATTGTTCATCAACTACAACAGCCTTGATGATACTCAAAAACGCCAACGCCACCGGCAGGTAAGCTGTGTACGGCATGCGACGAGGCACAGCTGGCGGCGAGCAGTCTGACAGTTTGCAGCGTCAGATGGCCGGTGGCGAGGTCTGCAGACGCTGATGACATCAGCACTCGATACCCCGTAAGGCGGACCAGAGACTCTCCGGCATCCCGCGACGCAACACGCAGAGGTGTGCAGAACCACATCGCGGCCCCAGAGTGAGTGTGAGGGCTCCCGGCAGCAGCGGTGGCTTCCCATGTGAAGAGAGACAGACAGAGTGGTCGGATTACGCTGCACAGATTACGGCGTTTGAACGGCTGAACGGCCCCAAGCACGACCAGGGTTGGAGGCTGGCACCATCTGAAGTAGCTCCCAGATGGCCAGCTGGTTGGAGGACGTTAAGCCCGTAGCATGACTTGGCACCAGTAGCAGGAACGCATCTACTAGCGCTAGAATCCAGGAGAGTTGGCTGGTTAACCCATGTCATCTCCTAATCTCTTACACTCGTGGACTAACGTAGGCCCCTACTGGGACTTGCGGCTGGCAGACTGCGATATCTTTGACTAAAGATGACGAGTATTCGTACTGTCTCGGCTCGACTGGTTTTGTTTCAGCATTGGTTTCGATCACACAAGCCACGATAATTGCCTGGCTTGCAGGTGAGGTAACCAGGCTGGCATTGCTGCAATGAATGTGCTGAGTTGATGGTACTTCAACTCTGGCCCCTTCACTCAGCCTGACGATGTGGTAACTGCGAAGCGTCGTAACTGCTCTCTCTCCAGTGTACCGCCTTGCTGCACGGCCACCAGCCATACAGTCGTGTACTGCGGGCTGCAGCAACACCTGCTTGCTTACAACTCTTCCCCTGGATATCGCATGAAAACAATTTGCACCAACAGACACGCGTCAGGCTGTTTACAAGATAATCTCCAGCAGCCGCCACGCTTCCCTGTGGCACCAGCCTCACTAACAGAGGCGCAAGCAACAATGCAGATGACGCTGCCATCGCGGCACTGCGTTGTCCCTGCAAGTCACGTGCCTCTACCGATATATTTCATATGTTGCTGCCAGTTCGCACTCCAGCCTATGTCAGCTGCTCCCATCAGTCGGAATTCGCACTGCCAGCCCATGGGGAGCTAGCATCTCGCGGCAGCGTCCACAGACTACGTCCACCTTCGACCATCCTACACTCAATTTCGACCAAGGTGCTACGGACACAGTCCTTCCTTGAGCAACCTGCACTCACTGCTGAACAACGCTCCACGGACTACGATTATTAATGCGCACTCTACTCTCTCCGACGACCAAAGCTCATGCAGCTCATCAGTATAAGAATATTCCAAAACAGTCGACAGTGACTGACTTTTCAATCCGAACCGAGTAGGGCGACTCCATCCCAAGAAACTAAGCTCTTATATTCTGCTCATTAACTTAGGAAACATACAATGGTTCTCTGCTACTTCGACACTTCAAGTACGTCATGTTGTTTGCCATCTCTCGTAAACACTAAACAGTAAAGTAGCGACAGTTCCTGTTGTATGAGCAAGTAGCTCCCCGATGTAATAACATTTGGTCAGCTCTGGTCTGACCCGCAAATGCAGCCTCTACCTTTAGCTGTGGCACTTGTCTTAATTTTACTCAACTGCGCCCAATCTGTTGTTTGTTGTGGGGCACAATTGCATATAAATGTAGTTAACCGTAATTGTGTATGCACACGCTTTATCATACAAGTAGAAAGTTCTGGTGATTACTGATGTCGTCAGCTTTCATATGCTACATTATATGTAAGCATTGCTTCATCAGTTCATTTATTGAAAGCTTGCAAAATATTGAAACATTCATACCATTTAAAGGATATGGTTTAGATTCACGCTGAAGGTTGAAATAAGTTCGCCTCATTGCCGCAATTCCTCTGAAATTTGTAGTAGCACGGTATGTACTTTTCATATAAATATTGTTATTCATTCTCTTTTCAGCCGGCCGGGTAGCTAGCTGCGAATGTTAAATAGCCGCTTCTGGGAAGATGAGGTGCACTGTGCAGAAATCGAGTACGCATTGTGGATTAATAGTGAGGGTAAGTGGGCAAGCCAGCCTGCATGGTGTTTTCTGCTGGATTCCCACGTCCCTATAGATAAGCAGTGGGCTGATACCGAGCCCCGCCTCAGTTACACGACTCGGAAACATTTAGAAAACATTCGCTCACTTTCAGACGAAAAATACTGCTCGCAACAAATGAGGCAGACGTGTTCCATCTCGAGGGGAGATGTGCTAATGGGATCATGATAGAAATGGCATCCGGCTAGCCGTTAAATTAAGCATACCAAATCCGTTTATAAGCATGCCGATGCGCCGATACGGTGCAAAGGCAGAAGAAAATCCATTTCCTTTTCCAGCCACTTTGGACATCATTGCCGACTATGTCCGCCTCTCTCTCCCTGCCTGGTGTCTCCCCCTTAATCCACACTCGTCAGCCTCGCCCTGTTTGCACCTGCCGCCGGCCGCGGTGGTCGAGCGGTTCTACGTGCTTCAGTCCGGAACCGCGTGACTGCTACTGTCGCAGGTTCGAATCCTGCCTCTGGCATGGATGTGTGTGATGCCATGGGGTTACTTAGGTTTAAGTAGTTCTAAGTTCTGGGGGACTGATGACCTCAGATGTTAAGTCCCATAGTGCTCAGAGCCATTTGAACCATTTTTTTGCACCTGCCACCCAACTCTGAACTTCCTCAGCTGCCTTGGCTACAACTCAGCTGCCTGGGCCGATCAGCTGTCCAACTGGTCACATCCATAAGTACTTATTACCGCCACTTGACTTACGACCTACCCTCTTATAAAATCACAGGCACTAAGAGCGAGATATACTTTCTGCGTCACACGCTTGTGTCATACACTGTACGCGGCGTCTGCCTGTTATACGAAAGGTCGCACTGTTGCGATCTGACGTAACTTCTTTCGTCTAGTCATAACCTTGAGTTCTTTGATTTCTCTTGCAAAAGGCTCATCACACTAGAACACCTGAAATGTTAAGTCAGATTATTACGTAATAAATGAAAGATTTTCTTAACTTTGACACATACCTTTGCCGCAGGATTGTTGCATAATTTACAACTGTCATTGACCAGCAAAGCATCACTTAATGCACTAACTAACAAATTGTTCTCTGACAGTACAAAATGTAACATTTACAAAAGTGCATTTAATCTTGAAACTTTAACAACTGTCATTGACCTACATGCTCGACACTATATTGACCTCAGCGTGAGGACGCTGCTATGCTGAGAGGGAGGCGTGGTCTTGTGCAGTGACTCCCATGGGTTGTTCCGGACTGTAGCCAGCTCTCGCTTATGTCTGTGGTTTTGATTCGCGTTGCCGACTTTGCATCAGCGTGATACCTTGACGACACCACACACACTTTTTCAAATATAGGTCACATTGTAGCGGAGTTAAAGTGATCTTTTACACTCTGCCAAAGACGGCAACACTTTTGAGCTTCATCAAGGGGATTTGATGCACCACATGGCGTTACAAGATCATCTGTGACTGTGGCCTTTCATACATCGAGCAGATGATCCGTACATTCCAAGAGACATGGACAGAACACCGGAGATACAGTATATCCTCCCATAAAAACTCAATAAATCAGCTGTGCCATAGCACAGCATCGACAACAGTCATTCTGTGCTGCGTGACATGTCGAGATTCTAGAATCAACATCATTATTCCAGGACGTGGTGCTGAGGGAACCTAAGAAATTCGTTCAGCGAAAGAGTTAATTAACAGAGGTTTCGGTCAAGACGAAGCATGCAATGTGGCGCTTTCTTTGATAAGCTAGCAAAGACGTCGCTACAGTACAACTCCTAATAACGCATCGATATCCCAGCATGGATCGAGCGTCTAACCACAGAATCTGTACTTACAAAGATCTTTGACGTAGAACAGAATCTGTGGCCCTAGTTTAAAATAACGGAAGCGGGTGCTGCCAGTTCATTCGAAAGATGGCCGAAAGGTATACGGTCTCCGTATGTTGAAGGAATGGATTTTCTGTGGTCGCTCGCCTGAAATCTAATGCTTCAACCAACATGCCGCGATCATATGAAGATGCATTCGTTCCGCACTGTCTTCAGGTGTCAGGGTTCTTGTGTATTGATAAAGTACGGCAAGAAGTTTACCTCCGTCGTCCCAAAGACACATTTGAAGGATTAATCAGTATGCCATGTTCTTGCAGTCTACTAAACAGCTACTATGGTGGGTTGGTTCAAATGGCTCTGAGCACTATGGGACTCAACTGCTGAGGTCATTAGTCCCCTAGAACTTAGAACTAGTTAAACCTAACTAACCTAAGGACATCACAAACATCCATGCCCGAGGCAGGATTCGAACCTGCGACCGTAGCGGTCTTGCGGTTCCAGACTGCAGCGCCTTTAACCGCACGGCCACTTCGGCCGGCACTATAGGTGGGGTAAATGCTCTGACTCACTGGATGACATTACAAGCAAGTCACCAATATAGACGTGACAGGAGTCTTAAGTGTATGGTTACCACATCCATGAAGCGCTAAAAAGTCTGAGCAGCACTGCACATAGATTTCGTTCAACATCCACGTTCGCAGAGCAGCAAGCTCCGCTCGGGTATTCTAGAACAACATTTTACCCTGCAATCAATCGTTTTCTACGACTTTCCGTTAACCGGTGTTTTTCATTCTACATGCCTCCTTTGCAAAGCCTCTCCTGTCACCACTCGATGCTCCATACATTGCATTGGCACACAACGCCAGAGCATTCGATGATATCGGTGGCCCTTCTGTCACGATATCCATGGACAGCCGAGACTCACATCTGTTAAGAGACAGCAGCTATCATCGAGATGCGACCTACCTGTTGTTCCACGAGGACACCGCACGCCCCCTAGTCTTCCACTGCCACAGCTTGTCCGAGTAAACATTCAATCACTACTCCTTCTGACGTCATGTATGTTTCAGCCACAGATACCTTTGATGCTTGGAGAATAGGTGTGTAATGAGTACACCGTCAGTCCAAAACGTTCCGAGACCGACTTTATTCCTGGCTTGTAAGTTACGTCAGTGCCGCAGCTACGGTGGCTTCTTCAACTAACAATTGTGAACAACAAATCTTTGCCATGTCTCTGGCGTGTTGCGTATCCTGCACTATCTATAACGACTTGTATTTCTGTCTGGTTCGGCCTGCGCAGGCGCTAGGCGGCTGCTGCCCTCTGGAGAGTTTTTCGCGGGGGGCCGCGCGCGCTCGGCTTGGCAGTTGGCTTCGCACCGAGCTGGTGGTATTTGGTCTTCCGCCCCGGCACGGAGGTCTCGTTGTTGGCGGGCCTCGTTGATTTGGCCGTTGAGCGGTGTGGCGTGTTCGTGATGTGCTGTAGTGGACAACTGATGGATCCCCGCTCGCGATCGCTCGAGGTTCTCCGCCTCTGAAAAGAGTGCCACGATTTCGCTTGGGTTTCCGCACCCAGGAGTTGTAAGAACTGCAGGGCAGGCTATCTGTGTGTTTTCCCTGTCCGGTCTGCGTGGTGGGGTTCGTTTCACCTTACTTCAGCTGTTGTTTATATTTTCTGCGTGATTCCGTTTTGGCCGGAGTCCAGGTGTCGAGTTTTCTGCTGGTGTGTACCCGGTCGTCGCTCCCATTTTCCCGCCCGGGGCGCAGCCGTATCTGTTGGTGGGAATTGTTTGGCAGTGTGTGTTTTGCGTGGACCCGGTGTGCTCACGCGCCCTGATTCTGAGTTGAAATTACTGTGGTCAGACTGGCTCGTTTGCTGGAGTGTGTGTTATTGGTTTTCTGGCTTGCTGGGGACTGCGCGCGCGCCTATTCCGTTTTGTGATGTGGCAGCAGTCTGATATTTTTATGTGTGCTAGCAATTGCTTTTAGCCTAGTGCTTACTTATTTTTATTTAAATTGCTGGGCATTGTCATTTGCCTGTTCTTTTACTCTTATTTATTTATTGTGCCAGTTAGCCCTAAGATGATGTCAGACCTTGGTATCTGTCAACCTTATTTTGGCTACTAGCGCTCAGGTGCAATATTTCAGGGCCTATCCCGGATTTTATCATTAATTGAGATCCTTTTATACTGTATTTTTAGTAGTAGGTTTGGCAAGTGCACTTGCGTATGGTATTTATTATGTCCCCCCCCCCCCCACCGCCACCACCCTCCTCTTCCTCCTCCTTGTAAACTGATTTTGGTAAGATTGCTAGGTGGCTTGTGTTCTTTTATTACCTATGTAAGTTTGCCCGCTGCCGCAGTCGTAACATGTTTTGGCCGGCAAGCGGCCCATCTTGGCTAGAGTTTGAATGTGGTCTGCGCTGTTGAAATCAGCAAACTTTCTGTAAGGAAGCACATGTTGCGCTTTGCCGTACATATATTTACTATTTGAGCTAGTCATGTACGTGTTGTTGTTCAAATGGCTCTGAACACTATGGGACTCAACTTCTGAGTCCCCTAGAACTTAGAACTAGTTAAACCTAACTAACCTAAGGACATCACAAACATCCATGCCCGAGGCAGGATTCGAACCTGCGACCGTAGCGGTCTTGCGGTTCCAGACTGCAGCGCCTTTAACTGCACGGCCACTTCGGCCGGCTACGTGTTGTTGTGTTAAGGGTTTTAGGGCATTTTTAATTGAGATACCTTTTGGAAATTTTGTCACTCTTTTAAAGGAGGTATAGGAAGGAGTAACTTCGACTGAAAATTTTATTGTAAACTATACATTTCTGCTTCACATTATAAAATTTAACTGTGTTAGGTGAAAGTATGTAGTTTAATGCACAATGATTATTTGTTAATGTATCAAATTGTAAACAGTTTTGTTTGGCAGTGATTCAAACGACAGAAATAAGTATCTCTGTTCACCTGTGGCATATAACATTTTTATTACCTCATATTGTAAGCAGCTTGATTTGTCTGTGTCACTGTAATTTGTAAGCCACAGTGTAATTTATTACACTTCATTAATTGCTTTGGGGAAATAAACCTTGAGTTGTATGTCCCCTTTTCATTAACCGAATCCCATCCAAATCGTCCGCTCAAAATCTGCATCCAGGCAGTCAGTTGTGAGAAGAGGACGAGCGGCCATGGTGTGTTAACATCGTTGTTCCATAAATTGCAGTGGGGCAACGTCTTTAAACTAAGCATTAAAGATGTTCTCCAGAATGTCTGAGGAAGAGAAAAGTGTGTGCACAACTTGTGCCACACACCTTGATCTTGCAAGAAAACCAAATACGCGTGGATGCATGGCGTGACTTGACTGAAGAAACGACTGAAATGTATGTGGTGTTTAGCAGTTGACAGTTAAAAAATACAACTAACTATTAAGCACTCAGAAAAATATATTTTTATCCAATAGCCGCTTTGGTAACCTTCCTTACATGGTACATACATGAGATACCGGGTATATCTAATAATTGCAGTGATACATCGTTGTCGTTTGTTGACGTTTATGAATTGCAACACTGGAAGAGAAGTCTTTACCTGAAATAAAATCAGAAAAGTAAATCTATTATTCAGGTGTACGTGAGTTATTGAGCTACATCAGTAAAGACTCTTTGTGTTGCAAAAAGGATAAAAATAAAATAAAAAGTTGTAGGAAAGGAATTTCAATTATAATGCCACCAGGCAATACCAAAGAACAAGATGGACCGAGTACTGCAACTGTTTGGTAAGAGTTTTCACAGACTTAATGCTCGGACATTACATACAGAGCCCTATTAATTATACACTGATTGACAATTACTAAGGAACAATTGTCACTTGCTAAGGAACAATTGTCATTTGCTACGGAACAACCGACGCTTGCTACGAAACACACCGGAAAAGGAAATGTAGAGGACGGGGCGAGTTAACACGAGTGAAGCATGTGAACGAACGCTCTCGACTCGTACGCATTCGACAATTCAAGCAGTACGGTGTTTGACAAATGCTGTTGTGAAACCGATCAGTGAGACAGTCCGTGTGAAATGGCAACGCGTCTGAAAGACACCATTTGAATGATTACGATCGTGGACGAGCAGTTGGACGGGTAGAGGCCGTCGAAGTGTTACTACTGTGACAACAGGAATGTATGTGGCCAAACGTGTCAGCTCGCGATTAAAAAAGGCAGCTGAAGGTGTAAATACTATGCGAAAGTGTGCCTGTGGTCACAGACGGACCACCACACTGCTAGAGCATCTATACGTGGCCTTAAATGGCGAAAAGGAGCAGACATTCCTATCCTAGGCAGATCGCTGCAGACTTTGCAACCACTACCGGTACATGTGTGTCTGCCAGAGCCATTTCGCAGCTGTTTGGTATGCATGGGAACCTAGTAAATACAACCCACTTCAACCACGCCATCGTAGAGAAAGAGTTCGTTGGTTCAGGAAGCATGTTGATTGGCGTCAGCGACAGTGGTCCAAAGTGATTTTCTGCGCCGAATCTCACTTCGCTGGTCCTCAATGAGTGTGGATAGCGAGAGAGAGAGAGAGAGAGAGAGAGAGAAACACGCTGTGCATCACAGGACATGAACGTTATCGGTATGGCCTAGCACAATGGTTTGCACGGAGATTATTCTGTATCACGTCCGTCTCTTTATGGGTGCGGCAGGAACCCACTTCCCGTTTACAGCCGCCAGTGCCCGCCGCATAGGATTGGGAAGGTGAAGATATTGAACTTATGGAATGGCCTGCGTTCTCCTCAGACCTAAAATATATAGAGCATGCCTGGGATCTATCTACATCTGCATCTACATCTATATGGATACTCAGCAAATCACACTTAATTGCCTGGCAAAGGGTTCGTCGAACCACCTTCACAATAACTCTCTATTATTTCAATCTCGAATAGCGCGAGCAAAAAAACGAACATCTATATCTTTCTGTGCGAACTCAGATTTCCCTTATTTCATTATGATGATCGTTTCTCCCTGAGTAGGTGGGCGCCACAAAGTATTTTCACATTCGGAGGTGAGAAACGGTGATCGAAATTTCGTGAGGGTTATGCCGCAACGAAAAGTGACTTTGTTATAATGATGTCCACCCCAAACTCTGTGTCATGCCAGTGACAGAATCTGACCTGTTTCGGGATAACACAAAACGTGCTGCTCTTCCTTGAGCTTTCTCGATGTATTCCGTTTATCCTGTCTGGTAAGGATCCCAGACCGCGCAACAGCAGTCCAAAAGAGGGCGGACAAGCGTAGTGTGGGCGGTCTCTTTAGTAGACCCGTTACATTTTTTAAGCATTCTGCCAATGAAACGCAGTCTTTGGTTTGCCTTCCCCACAACATTTTCTATGTGTTATTTCCTATTGAACTTGTTGGTAATTGTAATTCATAGGTATTTAGTTGAATTTACGGCCTTTAGAGTTGACTGATTTTTCGTGTAACCGAATTTCAACGGATTCCTTTTAGGACTCATGTGGATGACCTCACACTTTTCATTGTCTAGGATCAACTACCAATTTTAAATCGTCTTCCAATTCGTTTTGATCCTCTGATGACTTTACTAGACGATAAATGATAGCATCATCTGCAAACAACCTAAGACAGCTCCACAAACAGCCTACTAGATCTTTTATATGGATTAGGAACAGCAGAGGGCCCATAAAACTACCTTGGGGAACGTCAGAAATCACCTATGTTTTACTCGATGACTTTCCACCAATTAATACGATCTGTGACTTCTCTGACAAAAAATCACGAAGAGAGTCAGGTAACTGAGATGTTATGCCATAAGGACGCAATTTCATTGTAAGCCGCTTATGTGTACAGTGTCAAAAGCCTCCCGGAAATCTAGAAGTACGGAATCAATTTGTCAATAGCACTCAATACTTCGTGTGTCTAAAGAGCTAGTTCTGTTTCACAACAAGGAAGTTTTGTAAATCCGTGTTGACTGTGTGTCAATAGATGGTTCTCTTCGAGGTAACTCATATTCGAACAAAATATATTCTCCAAAATCCTGCTGTATATCGACGTTAGTGACACGTGCCCGTGATTTAATGGGTTACTCCTACTACATTTCTTGAATATTGGTGTGACTCGTGCAATTTTCCAATCTTTTGGTACAAATGTTTCGTCTATCGAGCGGTTGTATATGATTGTTAAATAGGAGTTAATTCATGAGTATACTCTGAAAGGAACTTAACTGGTATACAGTCTTGACCAGAAGATCTGCTTTTATTAAGTGATTTAAGTTGCTTCGTTACTCCGAGGATATTTACTTCTAAGTTACTCTAGTTAGCAACTGTTCTCTATTCGAATTCTGGAATATTTACTTCGTCTTCTTTGGTGAACGAATTTCGGAAGGCTGCGTTTAGTAACTCTCCTTTCGCAGCAATGTCGTCGATAGTATTTCCATTGCCATCTCGCAGAGAAAGCACTGATAGTGTCTTGTCGCTAACGTACTTTACATACGACCAGAATCTCTTTGGATTTTCTGTCAGGTTTCGATATAAAATTTCGCTGTGGAAAGTATGATAAGCATATCTCATTCAAGTCCGTGCTAAATTTCGAGTGTCTTTAAAAGATCGCCAATGTTGGAGATTTCGCGTTCGTTTAAACATGGCATCGTCTTCTCGTTGTTTCTGCAAGAGTGTTCTGACCTATTTTGTGTACCATGGGGGATCCGCTCCGTCATTTGTTAATTTATTTGGTACAATGGTTCAAATGGCTCTGAGCACTATGGGACTTAACATCTGTGGTCATCAGTCCCCTAGACTTAGAACTACGTAAATCTAACTAACCTAAGAACATCACACACATCCATGCCCGAGGCAGGATTCGCACCTGCGACCGTAGCGGTAGAGCGGTTCCAGACTGAAGCGCCTAGAACCGCTCGCCCACAGCGGCCGGCTTATTTGGTATAAATCTCTCAATTGCTGTCCATACTAATTCTTTGAATTCAAGCCACACTTGGTCTACACTTACACTGTTAATTTGTGAGGAGTGGAGATTCTCTCTCAGGAAGGTGTCCGATGAATTTTTATCTGCTTTTTTGAATAGATGTATTGTTCGTTTATTTTTGGAGGATTTGGGGGTTACAGTATTGTCTCGCTACAACAATCCTGTGTTCACTGATCCCTGTACCTGTTTCGATGCTCGTTATTAGCTCAGGATTATTTGTTGCGAAGAGCATGGGTTCATGAACTAACTGCTCGAAATAATTTGAGAATGCGTTTAGCACAATTTCGGATGCTCTTGGGGGACGTTTTTCTCAATGAACAACCACATCCCGAACCATGCAAAAACTGAAAATCACCTTGAGAGATGTGTGGCAGAATACTGCTTCTAGAATTTGGTAGCCAACATAACAGGTGCAAGAAGTTCATTAGTGCCCAAGGAGAGCATATTCCCTATTGAGAGTCAGACATCGACCTTTCTGTTGGAAGTCTGAGCTGTGGCACAGATTAACGTTGTTTATGTATGTTACCCTGTTTTCCCATGTGGTGAAAGCTGCAAACTATTTTGTTGTAAGTATACCACTCTGCCTGTTTTACATACACCTATGAGCCAAAACATTATGGCTAGCTGTTTAATGGCGTGGTGTTCCACTTTTCAAACACAGTACAGCATAGATTCTGCTTAGCATGGATTCTACTAGTCCTTGACAGGATTCCAGAAGTATGTGGCACCGGGTGCCTACGCACGGGTCAAGCAATTCCCACAAGTTACGGGTTGGTGGTTTAGGGGCACGCCCAATATGTTGTCCACTAAGTACAGGTCAGACACATTTCCTGGCCGAGACGTCAATGTGAGTTCATTGAAATGCACCTCAAACCACTGTAGCACGATTCTGACCAGTTATCCCGCTGGAAGTTTATATCGCCATAGGGGCATACTTCAATCATGAAGCGATGCAGCTGTTCCGCAGTAGTGTTTACGTAGTTCACTTGACACGATAGCTTCAGCTACCGCCGCAGATCCCAGGGAAGCCCAACTGAGTGTACTCCATAGCATAATTCTGTCCTCACCGGCCTGCATATGTGTCGCGATGCATGTTTCGTGCAGCCATTCGCCTGGATGACGGCCTGTAAGGACCCAATCATCGACATGGTGTTACAAGAAATGCGATGCTGTATCCACAGCATTAACACTTTCGCTGCGGCCTACGCTTATAAGCAACAACAAGCCATGAGCCAGTGCGGCTGACGCTTATGAGCGTCCGCGCTCACTGTCGGATTACTCAGTCTAGTTGCAGCTTCTAAGCTAGCTTAAAAGCATGTAAACTTTTGTTTTGTGTGGTCAGTTATCGAACGTATATTGTTCGTAATGGTGGCTCATGTTCCGACACCTGGATCTTCCAATGTGAAAAGGAGCAGGAAAAGTGTTCAAAAAAAAAATGTGTGTGAAATCTTATGGAACTTAACTGCTGAGGTCATCAGTCCCTAAGCTTACACACTACTTAACCTAAATTTTCCTAAGGACAGACACACACACACCCATGCCCGATGGAGGACTCGAACCTCCGCCGGGACCAGCCGCACAGTCCATGACTGCTGCGCCCAAGACCGCTCGGCTAATCCCGCGATACAGGAAAAGTGTTAAATTGACAGAGAAACAGTTACTTAGTGTACTAGACGACAGTGATTTTCTGTGTAGCGAGGACGAGGCATACCACGGAGATTGTCATTTGGAGGCTGCAGAAGAATTGCAGAGTGATGACAGCGTGGAAGCACAGCTTTCGAATCTGTTTCGTGGCAGTTCCGAATGTGACGATACGGATCACGACGATTGTGTGGAAATCGACGACGAAAAAGAGCCCGACCTGTCACACGGAGATAATCCAGGCGAGTCCTGGCATAAAGAACCACATAATATGCAGTATCACGCATTTATGAAGGAAGAAGTTTTGCAAATACGTCCTGAATTGTCCTATGTATTTCTTCAGATTATTGGTAACAGACGAATTGTTGCAACTTGTAGTTGTCGAAACGAACGATAACGCAGTCAACATATTGCTGAGCGAAAAAAGAGGGTCTAGGATCTGTAAATGGAAACCTCTTAGGTGGATTACTAGTTCTCCTGGATGTTTCGTTACTTATGGGTAACGTTAAATATCAGCGGTTACAAGACTACTGGAAGAAAGAACCGCTGTTTGAGAATAGAGGAATAGCGATGAGTATAAGAAGAGACTGGTATTTGGTCATATTACGCGCTCTGCATTCTGGAAGAAATCCAATTCCAGGAAACGCGAAAATAGACGATCTTAAAAAAAGCGCATTTGAAGTAAATATAACTTCAAATGAATCCAGTTTCCTTTTTCCTCTTTTTCCTTCTTAGGAATTTGCGTTTTGGAATCCAAATTTTCGTGAATGCACTGGATTTGTCGCTTTTTTTACTTGTATTTTTTGTTACATTATCAACAAATCACGAACATTTTAATGACGCATGTGACACCTATAGGTGTCTGACACCAAACAGACTTTAAAACACGACCGCAATACAGTCGAAGCTTATTTGAAGTAATGCACCTAAGGTGTCATCATTAAGTCAGTACTGAAAATGATCCTCCAGGTCTTACAAAGTCATGACGCCAGCCTGTAGCTCAAGTGTGCTTAGGAGCGTCGGATTCGAGCGGTACCTGCCGTTTCAGAGTGTTGCTGGCCCGCACTCGCACGTCGCCGAGCAGCACTGGAGAGTTGAGGGCCTGCACCGACGCCGCAGCTAAAGTGTTCATAACTGACGATATCGCTGGGAGGACACAGGAACACGTAGGGGTCGTGTGACGTGGAGCTCCATGCTCAACAACGGCCTTTGAACAGTGTGCTCCGAAACACTTGTGTCTGCACCAGCATTGTGCTCTATCGTCAGACCCGCTACTGATCGCTGCCTATCCTAGATTACACAGTGGGGGATCTTCCGACCTCTATGTGTTGCGATGAGACGCGGTCTCCCAACACCATACGGCCTAATCGTTATTTCACGCTCCTTCAACCTCTTTCCATAGGTGTTCACGACAGTAGTACGCCAATAGGCGACCAGCTTTGCCGTTTCAGAGATTCTCGTTTCCATGTGCTCTTTGTGAAAACAGCTTCTATCACCTTATCTCCGCATTTGTGGCCCGTATCTCCCCTATAATGACTGACCATTCGCTTCTCTTCCGCTTACACTCTTTCCTTACTGCGCCACATGCCTGAAACATCACCAGGAGGCTTCAACATCGCAGTGAGCAGTGGTCATAATGTTTTGGCTCATCAATGTACGTACTGTCTTTCATGTCTTTCATGATTATTGGAAAATTTGTGATAAGTTCTATGGGACCAAATTGCTGAGGTCATCGGTCCCTAGGCTTACACACTACTTAATGTAACTTAAACAAACTTACACTAAGGCCAACACATACCCCCTTTCCCAAGGGAGGACTCGAACCTCCGACGGGGGGAGCCGTGTGAACCGGGGCAAGGCGCCCTAGACTTTGGGATTATTACTGTCCAAAAATATCTCTGTTTCCTGCCAAACAGTGAAGTTGTAGCATTTAAACCTTTCTGGACACAGTGAGAAACAGTATCATTATTTACTACATTGCTGTAGCCGATGCTGCAGAAGATGAAGTTTACAGTCATTTCTCACATAAGGCAACTGTTCCTCCAGCAAGTACGTGAATGCATTTTATGTTTGACCATACAGCGACTTGCATAATTTAGTATGTTTTGTATACTGGTTTTAAAAATGTCTGTTAAAAGTGCTAATAAAGTCTGCAGTCATTTCTTGTGTGTTAAGCATACGGAAAACGCCATTATTGTGAGAGAAATGCCCATATCCTCAAAGACAATATGAATTGATGATTTTTGGACGATAATCTCTCACCATATTTCCTTTTAGGAAGCCTGTGCAATATTTACAAAACTATTCCGAAACGATGGAGTGCAATGGAAGGAAATGAGATCTTGTTCACTCTTTAGCCTCCGAAGTCATAACAGACTTCTAGAAAATATTCTCTTTGTTGTTGAAACGCTCTGTGGAGTGATATAAGTATGGTAAATACATTTTACCACAAATAATCGACTGGTATTTACTGAAAGAAAAATAGTTTTCGAAACTGCTTTCACTGGTGGTGTAGACAATTTGCCTGTGTTGGAACCTTAAACTGTAATTAACTGTGTTAGAACGCAGTTTCACGTGACGGTAGCATTCAATAGACCACAAGCGATCTATGCTCTCAGATTAAGAAGGATGGAGGCCCTTCTGCCAAATCGTATCCACTGTTAGTACACCGACATACAAAATGGCGAACTACTGGGCCAGTCATCTAGTTCCGCGAGTGTGTTCTTGTGAGCATCATATCAGGAACTTAGCTGATTTTATCGATCAGATTAACAGTCTTCAACCTAGTGTGGATACCATTACGGTAAATATCGATCTGATGACGCAATTTACGAATGTGTCTATCGAAGGATCTCTAAACCTTATATCCCAGATCTTAGAAAACGATATTTTTGAGTTACTTAGGCGCACACTTACGTCATTATGGTTTTTTCAACACTGTCCAGTATCTTGATTACACGGAGTGCGTTGGAAAGCAAAGCCTTTTCGTTAGCTCGAGGAATTGCAAAGCCACTATTTACGGGGAAGTTCGAAGACATTAAATTCCTAGTTGTTTCTTTCGATATTTTCGTTTATCAACGCCGTGGGCGTGAATAACTTGACGAGTTTCTGGAACGTCTCACCACTGTTAGCAATAATATCTAGTTCACTACGCAAGCAAGAAAAGACAACTCATTTTCCTTCCTGCACGTCTCCATCTGCTTCGAACGCAATGGATACTTTACTCACAGAGTATACAGAAGACCGACGTAAATCAATCTCTAGTTGCAACCTCTCAGGTGTTATCCCGTGACACACAAGCGCACTGTGATACAAACCTATATACATCGTGCAAGAGCCACATCAAACGGCGGTTACCTGTCCCAAGGACTGAGCCACTTATGCAATGTCAGAAAACATGACTAAAACGATCAGAAACTAAACGAAATTTACATTCTGTGAGAAATGCAAAAAGAACGCCGACGAATGCCAGAAAAAGAAGTTCACGATTCTGTCGTTTTGTGGATAAGTGTCGGTTAAGATAAAGGTAAACCACCTTCCGAAGAGACATAACATTTAATCTATCATCAGAGCTCCGTCAAAAATTCACCAGTTACTTACTAGGACGAGTAAAATGTGCAGCAAGTCTCAGAACACCTAGGATTTACAAAATGTCTGGTGAATGCGTAGTTTTAAATCTGACAGACAATGCACACTGTTTGAATACCACGAGAAGAAGTGTGAGAGGTGGCATCGCGTACGCTGTCCCGAAAAAATTGCTACCTCTGAGCATGCTCTGCCATGTGGTCACGGTATCTAGTCTGACCAAATCCCTCTCGTGAATCACACTAACGTAACGGCTTTTGAGACATCCTAATTAAAGAAGCCACTGAAATAAAAATCATTTACGGCACTCTTAAAAGAGACGTTGGCGTACAGATTAACGTGATATGGCTCCAGCGATCGCAGGATTAAGGCAGACGTGTCGAACAGGAAGGCAACGTATGACCGTATACGGCGATACCGTGAGCACCGATGACGTCACATTCGGCGGATAAAGGGAGGACCAGCGGCACATTACCAGTTATTCAATTTGTCGATGACCAAGGAGAAATTGATCGAATTCTAGCGGTATTTTAATAACTTGACATGGCAGGTGTGCTGTGTAAATTGTATTATATAATTTATGCTATTTCACATACATTTCCGAAGAATATCGTATTGTTCTTTACAAATCAAAAACTCATCCACATGACCTCCTAAATATGTGAGGGGTGTTAAGAAAGTTATGTAACACATGTCGGTTGAAATATTCGGAATTAGTTGTGGGACATCGTGGAATACGCCCGCGTCAGCCGCCATAGTTTCAAGAAGTTTCGATGCGTAGCCTTCAAAATGGCGTCTGCAACGGACGTGCGTTCCAAGCATAGATCAGTAGCTTAGTTTCCTTTGGATAAAAACCAGAGTGTCGCAGATATTCATAGAAGCTTGCAGAAGGTATAAGGAGACCTGGCAGTGAACAAAAGCATTATTTTGTCGAAACATCGTCGGAAACAAACCGGCAAGCCACGGAATGGCACCAGACAACCTTTCCTCCGAAGAAAAAGGCGGTAGAGTCATGGCGATGACCTTCTGGGATACTGAAGGGGTTATTCTGTTTCATGTATTACGGTTCAACGATCAGCTCTGAAGAGCGTTGTGCTACCCTCAGGAAACTGAAGAAACAAGTTCAGCATGTTCGTTTCCACAAAAATCCAACCGAACTTAAAAATTATTCCGTTCCTTTGCGGCAGTGTGCTACGACAATCAGTTTCGAATTATATACTTATATGAATATGGTGTCTATTCTTTTGGACATGTCCGAAAGAACAGACACCACATCCATGTAATTATAGAGTTCTGGCAATACCGGCCATGACCCTCTTCTTCATTGCGGATGGACACATATTACGCGAACTCTTACGGGGATTGGTAAGAATGTCTTCCACGAGTATTGAGTGTGTTGCGTAGGGACGCTACGAATGTAGTGTGTGGACATATAAGGTGAGAATGTGGGTCTCGCGGGAGGCGTGCGCGAGATAGTCCCTGCAGTCGCACATTCATCTATGCCCTCGGTGGCTCAGATGGATTGCCGGCACGGTAGCTCAGCGTTTTCGGTCAGAGAGCTGGTTGGCCTCTGTAATTAAAAACTGAGTGGAAGGATCAACAAAAGAACTTTAACGGATGTCATGTGACGTCCGCAACGACCAAACCCAACGATTTAAAAAAAAATGGATAGAGCGTCTGCCATGTACGCAGGAGATCCCGGGTTCGACTCCCGGTCGGGGCACACATTTTCACCTGTCCCCGTTGATATATATGTACGCCCGTCAGCAGCTGAAGGTATTAATATATAATTCCTATTTAGTTTCGAATTATTTCAGAATATAAACAGCCTTGGTTGTGAAACAGTTTTTAATGTCAACGACGCGTTTCATCCTTTAGGGCATCATCAGATTGTGTAAAAGTAGTTGGATATCCAGTTACTGTTGCGTCCATTTTCCGTTTTATATGACTATATGAGGGATGGGTTTCACATGCAATTACCTTTACACGCTCTGATTATCATCAAAAGGGTTAAAGCCCGCAACAAAGTCTGTTTTAATTCTGAACCAAATGAACGTTTCCTTCTCCATGACAACGCAAGGCGCCAAGTAGGTCTGTGCATCCGTCAGGAGCTCATAAAACTACATTGGACCACTCTTCCTCATGCACCCTACAGCCCGAATCTGACACTTTCTGACTTCCATCTGTTTGGCCGAGTATAGAACACACACCGCGGGAAGCAGCTCGTGGATCACACGGAGATTATTGATGTAGCAAGACGTCAAATAGTAAAGAGGCACCACGCGAGCATACAGGCCCTCACAGTAAGGTTTCGTAAGGCGGTAGTGTTGAAGGGAAATAATGTTGAAAAATAGGAATTTGTAGCCAAACGGGTGGGGAATAAAAAAAAGTATTGCGTTACTTACTGAAGGCCCCTCACAAAAGTGAGCGAGCAACGTCAGGAAGGCCAGTTTAACATTAATCCAAGTTTGTATCTTGATGTGGAAGAAACTACCTTGTGCAATTAGATGAATCTTTTTAGATCACCACGTAGTATAAGTTTTATTGCCGTAACATAATTGTTATCTATGAACTACCAGCATGTAACAATGTAATCTCACCCCTTTCGCCTCCACACACCGTTACATTTTGGTAACTCTTAATTGAAACAGTTTTGTTGGTGGTTATGGGACATGGATAAGGAACTGTTAACAAAGAGAACGCGCTTCGTACAGAACCTGACCGTGTTGCCAGAAGCGAAAATGTCTCTTTTCTTTGCGAAAAGTCTCTACAGAAAAAGTTGCTTTCAAAGGAATATCGTTCTTAGGGTTCAATTCGTGTCCTGTTGACCAAGACATGTCTGCTAGCCAACAACGAAAGTAGCAGAAAGCGAACCCCAGAAAACTAGTTCCTGTACAAGGTACGCTAATAAATCAGGTGCTAACAGGCTGATATATTTAAACATGTAAAATGAGCAACACAAAATGAAAGAAATAATTACTGTTTATTAAGGCTATGTACAATAAAATGATGAGTGATGTGTGGCTCTGTAGTCGAAGTCCTGCAAGCTGATCTAACATAAAACGTTGAATGTAAAGAAGTTCCGTGTGGACTGCTGTACCTTGCAATACTTCCCCCAACTTGAATGCCACAGTTTACGTATCCCAGGCGGCCTGAATGAATCTTACCTCTGTTAGCGAGCGAGATAAATATTGATAGGCCACCGGGATTTCATGTTATTATCCTACCCAGTATCAGACCTCGGGAAGACATGGACTGCGATCTTAGTTGCTGGGACCCACTGGTTTGAATGGATACTGGTGGAAAGGTAGTGTTTATAAGACAAATAAAAGATTAAAAACTAACACAAAAGATATATTATGAAATTAGCATAGAACAACGCACTCTTAATCGAGGGCAGCCTCCACTTACATAGACATTCACAGGCAGTATTTACCTATAACTACAAAAATTTAAGCCGGCCGCGGTGGTCTAGCGGTTCTAGGCGCTCAGTCAGGAACCGCGCGACTGCTACGGACGCAGGTTCGAATCCTGCCTCGGGCATGGATGTGTGTGATGTCCTTAGGTTAGTTAGGTTTAAGTAGTTCTAAGTTCTAGGGGACTTATGACCACAGATGTTGAGTCCCATAGTGCTCAGAGCCATTTGAACCATTTTTTTGAACAAAAATTTATTCGGAGAGAGAATACTGAACATGAGAACTAGATTTCAGCAACAAAAAGGGGATGATAGACTTAAGTGAATCTTACAGCACGGCTGACGTTGCTGCTCTCCCGTCATCTCCCGAAATACTCTCGATCGCCAGACGGCTGAAACGGCGATCGAAATCGAGCGCCATTACTACACTGTGCTCGAAGTAACGACCCGTTAATCTTTCCGTAGCATGGCGAAGCGTATCTATTGACAGGAGGTTGTCGCGGACGAAACGACAACTGACGGATCTTCCAACGGGACGTTGCAGAAAATGGGACGGATGCGGTGATTCTCAGGGGTTTCGTTAGCTGGCCGGTGCCTCAAACTAATGTGCCTAAGGCTGAAAAAAGTCTTTCCGATGCCAACTTGCTGGGTGTTCGAGGGGCTAGCTGCCACCTGCTGGCCTTTTTGAACCAGAGATTTCCCTGTCTGACGCAGCCTCGGCCGTTGGGACGATGGGTCTCTCTGTGTTCGTGTGCACTTCAAGATGCAGAAGACGCTCTATTTAAACTTGAATCTTTTAATGGCCGCCATCACGTTGAACAGCTCATTAATACCTCTCAAAATGATGGCAGCCGAAACCTGTTAACAGATATCGTATCCTTTATATGGGGGGAATTATTATTACAAGGTTTCTTTGGCTTTGTGTGGGCGTAAGGATCGAGGGCGAAATATCGCACCCCCCGGTACTTCTCGTTCTAACATACCCTGGCAGTTATTTTCAGCAAGACGGGCTGCTTGTGTAACACCTCTTAACAGATGTAAATTCCTTACAATTCAAGTTCATGATTTGCTTTGTAACATAAGCATCGAAGCCACCAATGTGAAGTATAGTCACGAAGTTCTAATTATCGCTTGGAAAATAATAAAGTTACGATTCCTTTTTATTTGCACGTACACGTTTCCCCTCATGGTACTCGTTGAAATCCCTCCGCCACGATACTATAGCACACTGGTAGTTGAGTCAAAACAAAGTGTTGCAGTCAGTTGACGAAATGAAGTAAAGTCCGATAATTTGTTTCCATACTTGAATGGGAACGACACTGCAACAGCCGGCCGGAGTGGCCGTGCGGTTCTAGGCGCTACAGTCTGGAACCGCGCGACCCCTACGGTCGCAGGTTCGAATCCTGCCTCGGGCATTGATTTGTGTGGTATCCTTAGGTTAGTTAGGTTTAAGGAGTTCTAAGTTCTAGGCGACTGATGACCTCAGAAGTCGCATAGTGCTCTGAGCCATTTGAACCATTTGACACTGCAACAATGTATGCTGAGTTTGCGGAAGCTTACGGCAACAGTGCACCCCAGTAGCAACACCGTTGACAGTTAAGAATGACTGCTACTGACTGCAACACATGACTTAATGAGGGAACCACATCTCTCTCTGTTGTCCCTGGCCCAGCGCTGATGTACGAGTTGCGGCGTCTGCCCTCACTGATGAGGCGCCGCCCTGCGATCTACGTCTACATCCATACTCCGCAAACCACCTGACGGTGTGTGGCGGAGGGTGAGTACCACTATCGGTTCTCCCTTCTATTCCAGTCTCGTATTGTTCGTGGACCCCAAGATTGTCGGTATGTCTCTGTGAGGGCTCTAATCTCTCTGATTTTGTCCTCATGGTCTCTTCGCGATATATACGTAGGAGGGAGCAATATACTGCTTGACTCCTCGGTGAAGGTATCTTCTCGAAACTTCAACAAAAGCCCGTACCGAGCTACTGAGCGTCTCTCCTGCAGAGTCTTCCACTGGAGTTTATCTATCATCTCCGTAACGCTTTCGCGATTACTAAATGATCCTGTAACGAAGCGCGCTGCTCTCCGTTGGATCGTCTCTATCCCTTCTACCAACCCTATCTGGTGCAGATCCCACACCGGTGAGCAGTATTCAAGCAGTGAGCGAACAAGTGTACTGTAACCTACTTCCTTTGTTTTCGGATTGCATTTCCTTAGGATTCTTCCAATGAATCTGTCTGGTATCTGCTTTACCGACGATTAATTTTATATGGTCATTCCATTTTAATTCACTCCTAATGCCTACTCCGAGATAATTTAATGAATTGCTTCCAGTTGCTGACTTGCTATATTGTAACTAAATGATAAAGGATCTTTTTTTCTATGTATTCGCTGCACATTTCACTTGTCTACATTGAGATTCAATTGCCATTCCCTGCACCATGCGTCGATTTGTTGCAGATCCTCCTGCACTTCAGTACAATTTTCCATTGTTACAACCTATCGATATACTACAGCATCATCCGCAAAAAGCCTCAGTGAACTTCCGATGCTATACGCTAGGTCATTTGGTTCAAATGGCTCTGAGCACTATGGGACTCAACTGCTGCGGTCATAAGTCCCCTAGAACTTAGAACTACTTAAACCTAACTAACCTAAGGACAGCACACAACACCCAGCCATCACGAGGCAGAGAAAATCCCTGACCCCGCCGGGAATCGAACCCGGGAACCCGGGCGTGGGAAGCGAGAACGCTACCGCACGACCACGAGATGCGGGCACTAGGTCATTTATATATATATTGTGAATAGCAACGGTCCTACGACACTCCCCAGCGACACACCTGAAAATCACTCTTACTTCGGAAGACTTCTCTCCATGGAGAATGACATCCTCTGCGTCTGCGCTACATACCGACTGTGTCATGGTGTTCTAATGCCAGCACCTAGTCTCTAAGTAAACATTATAAGTATTTAACAAAACTAATGAGAAGTGTGGAAGCAGATGTGTTGACGGCCAGGAGCCGGTAGAGGCCATTGTGGCGATATATGGATCGCAGTAACAGACACGCAAGTGGATTACGAACCTAGGATAGCCAAACAGAACAATAAATTCTTCCTCACAGCGGTTACCATGTCACCAGTGCAGCAATTCCACGTCACTAGGGCAGGTCACTTGTTATAGGTGATGGATTTTAGTGGAACAAGTGTTCGCCAGAGGCACGTCAATTAGTCTGGTTTTGAGCATGGGTTCCCTCATCACCGGAAACCAGCAACATCACGCCAGACAGCGAGAGCACTGGGCGCTGCCGGTGCCAATCAAGGGTTCGAGACCGGGCTGTGCCTGCCCCAGCACTAAGTCCTTCGAGGGACTTGGTGACACAGCCCCACTTACCTCCCGTCCAAACCTGCTGAAGTCGACGCTGAATTCCTAGTCGAACCCGGCGCCACAGGACTAGCCGCCATCTGACTCGTGCCAGAGAGCAGCGAGTCGCACCCCAAGAGCAGCCAACATCATATGCCATATCAGTGACACAAGCGGAGTGAGTGGACCTTGGCCGCTAGAGGTTGCCGGCCTTCCACGGGCCTGTCATCAGCATCGTAATAGGTGACCATCGAAATAGATGACAGACGGATAGAAAAACAATTAAAATTCCTCAAAAGAGTAAAGGCCGCTGGATCTGATGGGATCTGGAGACAAGTAATCTACTCTGTAGTTTCGAAAAAGACGACCGCGTGAAATCCAGCTCGCGCTATTCGTCCACGAGACTCAGAGGGCCATAGACACGGGTTCCCAGGTAGATGCCGTGTTTCTTGACTTCCGCAAGGCGTTTGATACAGTTCCCCATAGTCCTTTAATGAACAAAGTAAGAGGTGATTTTTGTGACGGAAGGTTTCCTGAACAGCGGAAATGCAGACTTCTGCAAGCAAAGTCAGAGCGTTATTTTCAGTAATTGGATATTATATGTGGATTATATCCGAAGACATGTCATAAAAGAAGTACAAGAAATGAGTCTATATGGTAGACAGTTCTTTCTAGCGGTACAAAAGCTTTGTGTACTGATTACACTTTGTGCTTAACTTCTTAACTTTCTTTACACATTCAATGTCAATTTCTTGTTTTATTAATCTAATAACATATTTCTCTTTACATTTTCTCATATTTAGATCTGATGATGGCTGCAAAGCACAAAATTCGTCACAGTGCAGTTGAAGTCTGCAGAAAGAGAGGAGAGGGGAATACTTTAGATGTGTGGATCATTGTCGTTCCTTGTGTGACACTACCGCATCATTGGTATCGAAATATTGTGAGAAACACTGTTTAGACATATATAACAAAGGTCAAGGGATTCCCTGTGTTTTTATGCTTTTCAGTCATTTTCACGTAGTAGTAGCTGATTTCTTTATTACGTGAATTTGGATAATATATTATTTTCTTAATTCAGTCCTTAGCTGACCTAACTTTCTGGTTCCTTGCAGTAAAAAAAGTTTTATAGGGTGTGAATTCAAAAGTTTTGTCAGTAATTTTCCATTTAAAGTAACTTTTATGTGGAGGATCGGACTAGATTCATATGTGTAAGCACTTCAGTAAAAATTATGTGTACTCAGATTCTGTCAGTTTACTAAAATCTTTGGAGGGTAGCAGCGATACAAGAGTTGCTGAAAACGTTCTGCCGGCCGCGGTGGTCTCGCGGTTCTGGGCGCGCAGTCCGGAACCGCGCGACTGCTACGGTCGCAGGTTCGAATCCTGCCTCGGACATGGATGTGTGTGATGTCCTTAGGTTAGTTAGGTTTAGGTAGTTCTAAGTTCTAGGGGACTGATGACCACAGATGTTAAGTCCCATAGTGCTCAGAGCCATTTGAACCATTTTTTTTAAAAACTTTCTTCATTACAGTCGGGGATCACGAATTACAGTAAATGATGACCTTTTTGAGGCAGTGACGACCATTTTCAGATTTCTGCACAGAAATATATTTCGTAAAAATACCTTAAAGGAATATCTTTTGAAATACTTTTTTAAAAGTTATGTTATTCTTGATGTTCAAAACCAACTGCAAAAACTTTCTTATTTTTAATTTATTAAGTTACTTGTGTTTGCATTTCAATGTACTTGAGTTGTTTGCTTGATGTGCTACATCCCAACATTGTTTTGTCTTTATGAGGGATACAGCGTCCACAGGTTTTATTCTGAACTGTGCAGTCAAATTAAATACACTACTGGCCATTAAAATTGCTACACCACGAAGATGACGTGCTACAGACGCGAAATTTAACCGACAGGAAGAAGATGCTGTGATATGAAAATCATAAGCTTTCCAGAGCATTGACATGAGGTTGGCGCCGGTGGCGACACTTACAACGTGCCAACATGAGGAAACTTTCCAGCCGATTTCTAATACACAAACAGCAGTTGACCGGCGTTGCCTGGTGAAACGTTGTTGTGTAAGGAGGAGAAATGCGTACCATCACGTTTCAGACTTTCATAAAGGTAGGATTTTAGCCTTTATTACGGCCAGAGGTGGTCATTCTGGGTACTGATTTCTCAGGATCTATGCACCCAAATTGCGTGAAAATGTAATCACATGTCAGTTCTAGTATAATATATTTGTCCAATGAATACCCGTTTATCATCAGCATTTCTTCTTGGTATAGCAATTTTAATGGCCAATAGTGTAAATTGTACATAGTGAAGCGTGGGGTATAACACTATACGGTATTTTTGATAAAGTTCCGGGAGCATGATATTACCCTGACACCTCTAAACAAGGTCTCTGCAGGAAGATAACGGAGGCCATTGGTTTGAAACACTGATCCAACCAAATGAACAGCTTCCCCGACCATTTCTTATTAGTTCGAGCAACATCAGGTGATGGCTCTGCGCCCCTTTCATGAACGTTGTCCCTCCGTCAAGTACATTCGACGGCAGCTCAGTTTCTGCCAGCACCTGCTGTTGCATGCGAGACAGTTGCCTCTGCCCTCGGGTCACTCCAGCGCACGGTTCGCACACATCTGGATCCCCTCCGTTTACACGCCTCCGTGTGCGTGTGTGTTTGCGTTCCACTTAATTTGATTTTCGGCCCCTGCTTATTTACACGATAACTTGGGGTGGCTCCCTATCACGAAACTGGTCGAGCGTATTACATACCCAATCAAATTGAATTCAGTATCTCCCTGCAATTTCCACTGGGCATTCGCTTTTACCAGATTTTTTTTTAAGTGCCAATAACGTAATCCAACTCTGCAGAACACGTCTTTTAAAAAATCTGACCGGTGAACAAAGCAATGGTACGATCCCCTCTAATATTAATTTTCCCTGTTAGCTGTACACGTTTTTCATGACTGTTTTATAATAACATTATATGTATATACTGCAGTCAATCGCAATGTTTATGACGTATTAATGTCATAACATTAATTTATTTGCAACACATTTCGGTCATTGATGCTTATCTTAAAGTAAGAAGTGGAACCAGACTTACAACAGTGTAAGTAAGTGCTACAACCAGCACAGACTAACACTGCACCCAAAGGACTCAAAGCATAATATCGCCAAAAAATATTTACGTAACAATATGCCTTTTTGGTAGCATACAGGTTGAGTTAGCCAATTTCCTTACCTCAGGTATTTCCAGAAGTCGAAATTCTGTTTCCCGCCAGGTGAGATGTGAGAAAGTCCTCACTCAACAACTTTCCAAACTATAGTAATTGCAGAGATATCGATGTCAAATTGACATTTTCAAACGGAACTATAGTAATTTCTGCTCATAGTATCGTGTTTCTAAAAGATACTAATTCAACTGTGTTTCCGTCTTCAAATTTTGATTACTGGTTTCGGAGTAATAACAGAACGCACGATGTTTCTGTTTTGGACACGAAACTGATTTCTGTTTTATGCAGGAGTTAAGAGATTTCATCCCCAAATAAGAAAGACTTCACGTCGGATACGTAGGAAAAAGGATTTTGTACCGCCACGACACCGGTGTAACGGGAGGTTTACCATCTATGGCCCGAAAAAAGCATGTTCTTAGAGAAATTTCTCAGGATGTGTTATATATATCAATGTCATATTTCGTCAAAATGTTTATTGATATTTCCTCTACAAACTGGAATTTTTTCGACCGGAAATGTCGAGCAGCAAAGGCAGAAGTGCCGTCGGAACGAAACAAAATTTCGATGTAGACCTCCATGTGCAGTATGTCACAGGTCAGCCAGCTTGTCTGAAATCAAAATTGAGTTGACGCTAGCAAAGTATATAAGATTCTTTAGGAGTTGTACCTCGCTTAGGTTATTTGGACCATTGGAAACAAAATGGCGGCCATTTGAAAAAAATAGGGTTTTTTTCATGGATTTCTCGACTTCGTCGGTCAAGTAAACATATTTATAGTTGATGGGTCGGAATAAAAGTGGTACAACTCCTAGACAATTTAGTCAGCTTAGTCGGAAACAAAGAATCATGCCAATCGGTTCAGCAGATTTTAAGTTACCATACCGCGCGATAAAAAAACGTCATTTCGAGAGAAACGCGTTTGAAGTTTTGATTGCATATAAATG
The DNA here is from genome assembly GCF_023898315.1 of Schistocerca nitens. Classification (NCBI taxonomy): domain Eukaryota; kingdom Metazoa; phylum Arthropoda; class Insecta; order Orthoptera; family Acrididae; genus Schistocerca; species Schistocerca nitens. Next base: position 50,662,300 of record NC_064618.1, on the reverse strand, counting down.
CAATATTATGCAACGTACATTCAATCTGCTATTCCGGGTCCATAATCTAGTCCTTCCTCTTCCTCATAGAGGGCGTTCTACTTGATCCGGTTCATCCGGCGCTGCTCCAGAGCCGCTAGTAAGGCCGGTGAGAAGCGGTTTTCGGCCGCTTGAATCCTGTTGTTGTCCGAATGCTTGGCGAACTGCGTCGAACAGCGTCCCAGGGTGACGTCCACAATTGTCATGGTCTTCAGAATTGCTGAATACTCTTCGTTGAAGCTGCTCACTGCCAGGAAAGTCGCAATCTCCACAATCGTCGCACCAGAATTCAAATGCTTGTCGGCTAACTTCCAAACACACGCGTTCAAACTTTCATTTGAAGTTTGTGTGTTTCCTCCCAAGCACCGGTGAAATGACTCGTCATCCGAAAGAAAAACATTGGTGTTTCAAAAAGACCGATTTGAGGCAGGTGAATTTTTTTTGTTCAATCGCCAATAACAAACATTTCCGTTCTGTATTCGGAAAAACCGTTTCAGGGGTGGATTCTAAACACTTTGATGGATCAAAAAATGCAATTTAAAAAAAATTGAACCAGAAGATAGTAAACCGCCTCTTAAAGAGGAAATTTTGCTATCATTCTGTGTGGCTCATGAGTGTCGAGTAACGGTTTGTTTGAAAATGTAAATAAATATCCTTTACAAATCGAGAGAAACTGTATACGCTACTGCTCTACAGGGAATGCGGAAGGAAAACGAAGGGAACAGTTGACACGGTTGACAAATAAACTCAAAGACATGCCGACAGAAGGCGTCCAAAAACTATGACAATATTTAGCAAATACACAAGATATTGTTATCGGAAGGACGCTGGAATACTAGGCTGAGAATAAGGAGGCCCGTAACGACGATAGAAAACAAAGTGGGCGATCTGGCAGCTCTTGTTCGTAGCACACGTTGGCTCCACAGAAACTGCGAGAGCCTTGTCCGCATTCAGCGTGCAAAGAGCCTCCGTCCGTATCACGAGTCACTTCACTAACATATTAACCGGCTGGACTGCAGAACATGCAAGGAGTTCTATCGCTCGGCTCTGATGCCACATGAAGACAGTAGGTTCTTTCTTTAAAGATTTTACTTGGCGGTAAAACTACCTTTGCAACCTTGTTTTCCTTTTAACGATTTTCATCTTATAGCCTCTTTTTGATACCCTATCCATTCCAATCATTATTTTTCCCAGTACACTGTAAAGTCTGAAGTAATTACAATGTCGTGTGCCTATTATTCGTCTATACTTTATAAACGTTATTTCCATGTAGTAACTCATTTCTTGATCATGGAGATTTGCTCGTCATTTTGGTCCTGCGGCACTACATGTGTAAAACAGCCGAGTAAGCTGAACATCAGAAACTGTCGAGTGTGAATATTTGGGGCGGCGGATTTATAGGAGACTACGTGATTGCTCCTTACCTCACTGAAGGAACCATAACGTCTAAAAGATACGCGCAATTTCTTACCCAAGTGCCACCGGCTCTTCTAGAGGAAACACCGCTTGAAGTGTTAGATATAAGTGGCACCAGTACGACGGGTGCCCCAGCTTGTGGCCAGGCAAACGCTCACACAGCTCTGACCCCGTTATTGTGGATGTGATGGTGTCATGTTCGCCTGATTTGACGTCACTTCAGATTTTTCTTTGCGGTAAACTCAGAGATTAAATATATGCCCAAATTCCGACGACCTCAGACGATTTAAAATATCGCACTGTTGTAGCTTGTACTCTGATGTCGAAAAAGTCTCTTCATTATTTCGATTACTCCTTGCACCTGCGACTACAAACGTGTATTATTACACTAGACGGTGGGCATTTCGGTAACTTGACAAAAATGGAATACTAAGGAAGCGTTTATGACCTCCATCTTTTATGATTTATTTTTTGTTGTTGTTGCTGATCAAATTTTGCAATATAATCCTAGATCTTGACATTAAACTGATAACACGAAGTTATTATTCAAAAATCTTTACACCTCAGTCAACTTATTTACAAATTCGTTCAGTTTCTCAGTGCACCTTTCAAGGCTCTGGCAGAAACAAGAGCAGAACTGTTACCGTGGTTAATTGTTGAATCATCCTTACATGCCCCGTTCTTTGCCTTCCAGTTGTTATGTCAGACCACGACATTTAGTCACGTGTTACTGGAATCACCTTTCAACTGAGCTTTTCTCCACCATTCCGGTTTTGTAAGCAGAGTGTTTTAGCTGTGTCGAGAACGAGCGTTCCATCAGCCCGATGCTGCAGTTCCGCATAACACCAACTTCCACATAAGTCAACGATTCAAAACACATGAATCCTAAGTTAGAATTATTGAAATTTGTCCGATGCTGGTAACAAAATTATGAAGAGTGAAACACCGTGAAATTTCTCTGGTTTAGAACCACTATACTAACTGCAGATGTTATTGGCTTATTATGGCGACGGGAAAATAAAGGAAGAGAGATTTAAATTGCGATCTACTTCAGTGAATATTAATCTTGAAAATATGAAGTTGAAATGAGTCTAACTTGAATGTTATTTGTTAATGTGCTTCGTAAAGAAGCTTTTCACTTTATTTAAGAATGCCTTAAGTGGATCGAAGCTTTCAGGACTATCAAGCTATGACTATGTTTAATTAGTTTACTTGTACGACGCAAGTTCGTACACTTGCCCTAGTGATGAAACGGTAGCAGTACTAAGCTTTGGCCAACGCAGTTCACACCGCTCCTGTTGCACACCGCTCTCCTGAAAGGACTATTTGGCTCGTTCAAATGGCTCTATGGGACTCAACATCTGAGGTCATCAGTCCCCTAGATCTTAGAACTACTTAAACCTAACTAAGCTAAAGACATCACATACATCCATGTCCGAGGCAGGGTTCGAACCTGCTACCGTAGCGGTCGCGCGGTTCCAGACTGAAGCGTCTAGAACCGATCGGCCACACTGACCGCCAAGGATTATTTATTTCTCACGTTAGACGTGCTGGCCACACTCTGGAACGTATGAATGTAGTCTACATCTGCATCTACATTCATACTCCGCAAGCCACCCAACGGTGTGTGGCGGAGGGCACTTTACGTGCCACTGTCATTACCTCCCTTTCCTGTTCCAGTCGCGTATGGTTCGCACGAAGAACGACTGTCTGAAAGCCTCCGTGCGCGCTCTAATCTCTCTAATTTTATATTCGTGATCTCCTCGGGAGGTATAAGTAGGGGAAAGCAATATATTCGATACCTCATCCAGAAACGCACCCTCTCGAAACCTGGCGAGCAAGCTACACCGCGATGCAGAGCGCCTCTCTTGCAGAGTCTGCCACTTGAGTTTATTAAACATCTCCGTAACGCTATCACGGTTACCAAATAACCCTGTGACGAAACGCGCCGCTCTTCTTTGGATCTTCTCTATCTCCTCCGTCAACCCGATCTGGTACGGATCCCACACTGATGAGCAATACTCAAGTATAGGTCGAACGAGTGTTTTGTAAGCCACCTCCTTTGTTGATGGACTACATTTTCTAAGCACTCTCCCAATGAATCTCAACCTGGTACCCGCCTTGCCAACAATTAATTTTATATGATCATTCCACTTCAAATCGTTCCGCACGCATACTCCCAGATATTTTACAGAAGTAACTGCTACCAGTGTTTGTTCCGCTATCATATAATCATACAATAAAGGATCCTTCTTTCTATGTATTCGCAATACATTACATTTGTCTATGTTAAGGGTCAGTTGCCACTCCCTGCACCAAGTGCCTATCCGCTGCAGATCTTCCTGCATTTCGCTACAATTTTCTAATGCTGCAACTTCTCTGTGTACTACAGCATCATCCGCGAAAAGCCGCATGGAACTTCCGACACTATCTACTAGGTCATTTATATATATTGTGAAAAGCAATGGTCCCATAACACTCCCCTGTGGCACGCCAGAGGTTACTTTAACGTCTGTAGACGTCTCACCATTGATAACAACATGCTGTGTTCTGTTTGCTAAAAACTCTTCAATCCAGCCACACAGCTGGTCTGATATTCCGTAGGCTCTTACTTTGTTTATCAGGCGACAGTGCGGAACTGTATCGAACGCCTTCCGGAAGTCAAGAAAAATAGCATCTACCTGGGAACCTGTATCTAATATTTTCTGGGTCTCATGAACAAATAAAGCGAGTTGGGTCTCACACGATCGCTGTTTCCGGAATCCATGTTGATTCCTACATAGTAGATTCTGGGTTTCCAAAAACGACATGATACTCGAGCAAAAAACATGTTCTAAAATTCTACAACAGATCGACGTCAGAGATATAGGTCTATAGTTTTGCGCATCTGCTCGACGACCCTTCTTGAAGACTGGGACTACCTGTGCTCTTTTCCAATCATTTGGAACCCTCCGTTCCTCTAGAGACTTGCGGTACGCGGCTTTTAGAAGGGGGGCAAGTTCTTTCGCGTACTCTGTGTAGAATCGAATTGGTATCCCGTCAGGTCCAGTGGACTTTCCTCTGTTGAGTGATTCCAGTTGCTTTTCTATTCCTTGGACACTTATTTCGATGTCAGCCATTTTTTCGTTTGTGCGAGGATTTAGAGAAAGAACCGCAGTGCGGTCTTCCTCTGTGAAACAGCTTTGTAAAAAGGTGTTTAGTATTTCAGCTTTACGCGTGTCATCCTCTGTTTCAATGCCATCATCATCCCGGAGTGTCTGGATATGGTGTTTCGAGCCACTTACTGATTTAACGTAAGACCAGAACTTCCTAGGATTTTCTGTCAAGTCGGTACATAGAATTTTACTTTCGAATTCACTGAACGCTTCTCGCATAGCCCTCCTTACGCTAACTTTGACATCGTTTAGCTTCTGTTTGAGAGGTTTTGGCTGCGTTTAAACTTGGAGTGAAGCTCTCTTTGCTTTCGCAGTAGTTTCCTAACTTTGCTGTTGTACCACGGTGGGTTTTTCCCGTCCCCCACAAAAAATGGTTCAAATGGCTCTGAGCACTATGGGACTCAACATCTTAGGTCATAAGTCCCCTAGAACTTAGAACTACTTAAACCTAACTAACCTAAGGACATCACACACACCCATGCCCGAGGCAGGATTCGAACCTGCGACCGTAGCAGCCTCGCGGTTCCGGACTGCAGCGCCAGAACCGCACGGCCACCGCGGCCGGCCCCGTCCCTCACAGTTTTACTCGGCACGTACCTGTCTAAAACGCATTTTACGATTGCCTTGAACTTTTTCCATAAACACTCAACATTGTCAGTGTCGGAACAGAAATTTTCGTTTTGATCTGTTAGGTAGTCTGAAATCTGCCTTCTATTACTCTTGCTAAACAGATAAACCTTCCTCCCTTTTTTTATATTCCTATTAACTTCCATATTCAGGGATGCTGCAACGGCCTTATGATCACTGATTCCCCGTTCTGCACTTACAGAGTCGAAAAGTTCGTGTCTGTTTGTTATCAGTAGGTCCAAGATGTTATCTCCACGAGTCGGTTCTCTGTTTAATTGCTCGAGGTAATTTTCGGATAGTGCACTCAGTATAATGTCACTCGATGCTCTGTCCCTACCACCCGTCCTAAACATCTGAGTGTCCCAGTCTATATCTCGTAAATTGAAATCTTGAATAGTCGTCTCAGTTTCGGCGGAGAAAATACACTACTGGCCATTAAAATTGCTACACCATCAAGATGACGTGCTACAGACGCGAAATTTAACCGACAGGAAGAAGATGCTGTGTTATGCAAATAATTAGCTTTTCAGAGCATTCACACAAGGTTGGCGCCGGTGGTGACACCTACAACGTGCTGACATGAGGAAAGTTTCCAACCGATTTCTCATACGCAAACAGCAGTTGACCGGCGTTGCCTGGCGAAACTTTGTTGTTATGCCTCGTGTAAGTAGGAGAAATGCGTACCATCACGGTTCCGACTTTAATAAAGGTCGGATTATCGTATCGTGACACTGCTGCTCGCGTTGGTCGAGATCCAACAACTGTTAGCAGAATATGGAATCGGTGGGTTCAGGAGGGTAATACGGAACGACGTGCTGGATCCCAACGGCCTCGTATCACTAGCAGTCGAGATGACAGGCATCTTATCCGCATGGCTGTAACGGATCGTGCCGCCGCGTCTCGATCCCTGAGTCAACAGATGGGGACGTTTGCAAGACAACAATCATCTGCACGAACAGTTCGACAACGTTTGCAGCAGCATGGACTATCAGCGTGGCTGCGGTCACCCTTGACGCTGCATCACAGACAGGAGCCCCTGCGATGGTGTATTCAACGACGAACCTGGGTGCAAGAATGGCAAAACGTCATTTTTTCGAATGAATCCAGGTTCTGTTTACAGCATCCGTGTTTGGCGACATCGCGGTGAATGCACATTGGAAGCGTGTGTTAGTCATCGCCATACTGGCGTACCACCCGGCGTGATTGAATGGGGTGCCATTGGTTACACCTCTCTGTCACCTCTTCTTCGTATTGTCAGCACTTTGAACAGTGGACGTTATATTTCAGATTTGTTACGACCAGTGACTCTACCCTTAATTCGATCCCTGCGAAACCCTACATTCCAGCAGAATAATGCACGACCGCATGTTGCAGGTCCTGTACGGGCCTTTCTGTATACAGAAAATGTTCGACTACTGTCCTGGCCAGCACAGTCGGCAGATCTCTCACCAATTGAAAACGTCTGGTCAATGGTGGCCGAGCAACTGGCTCGTCACGATACGCCAGTCACTACTCTTCATGAACTGTGGTATCGTGTTGAAGCTTCTTGGGCAGCTGTACCTGTACACGCCATTCAAGCTCTGTTTGACTCAATGCGCAGGCGTATCAAGGGCGTTATTACGGCCAGAGGTGGTTGTTCTGGGTACCGATTTCTCGGGATCTATGCTTCCAAATTGCATGAAAATGTAATCACACGTCAGTTCTAGTATAACATATTTGTCCAAGGAATACCCGTTTATCACCTGCATTTCTTCTTGGTGTAGCAGTTTTAATGGCCAGTAGTGTATTAGTAAATTATAGTCCCAATGCAAAGATGACCTATTTCGACAAAACCGGACCGCATGCAGGCTCGAACTAACAACACTTATGAAGCCACTGAGATGAATATATAATCTTGTGAATATGTAAATTCGAAGAAAAAATTTCCAAAGTAGTAAAATGATGAAATTGCTCTGCCTTGAATAAATATTTATTTATACGGTAGTTACCTTTAACAACACGATCATTTTCGTATTTCTATTGCTTCAGCGTTTAAATAAACTTAATTCCCTAACTAATTCCGTAATGACTGCCGTGTAATATGATAAGATCCGCTCCGGTGACATGTCTTTCTATTCCATTATCTCAATCCATAGTAAAAAGAACAACAGCGAGGAGCCAAATAAACTAGTACACCTGCCTAATATCGTGTGGGGGCCCCGTGAGCACGCATAAGTCCTGCAATACGACGTGACATGGACTCGGCTAACGTCTGAAGTAGCGCTGGAGGGAACTGACACCAGGAATCCTGCAGGGCGTCTCTGATTTGGTGTTCACACACATATAGTGCTCAGACCCGCTGCTTCCGTGTTTGTATGCCGGAGTGTGTCTTTCCTGGAGGAACGTGCATCTGTGCTGTAACGCTGCAGAAACTCAGAACCGAATACATCGATTCAGTTTAGTTTGTTTTATCAACTGGATGAACGACGCGGAAGTACATTTTGGATAGATAAAATAAAACTAAATTCACGTAAAAAAAAATCGCAACACACAAGGGAACCTCCCCATCGCACTCCCCTCAGATTTAGTTACAAGTTGGCACAGTGGATAGGCCTTGAGAAACACAGATCAATCGAGAAAAAAAGGAAGAAGTTGTCTGGAACTATGAAAAACATAAGCAAAATATACAAACTGAGTGGTCCATGTGCAAAGTAGGCAACATCAAGGATAAGGAGAACTCAGGAACGCCGTGGTCCCGTGGTTAGCGTGAGCAGCTGTGAAACGAGAGGTCCTTGGTTCAAGTCTTCCCTTGAGTAAAAATTTTATTTTCGCAAAGTTATGATCTGTCCGCTCCTTCATTGACGTCTCTGTTCACTGTAATAAATTTAGTGTCTGTTTTGCGACCCCACCGCAAAACCGTGCGATTAGTAGACGAAAGGACGTGCCTCTCCAATGGGAACCGAAAACATTTGATCGCAAGATCATAGGTCAACCGATTCCTCCACAGGAAAACACGTCTGATATATTCTATACGACACTGGTGACAGCATGTGCGTCACATGAAAGGAATATGTTGTCGACCCACCTAACTTGTACACTTGGCGAATGGGTGAAAAGATTCTTCTACCCTGCCCGATTTAGGTTTTCTTGTGGATGTGATAATCACTCCCAAAAAAGTGATTAAAACATAAGAATTTGTCACATAAAATGCAACAAATGAATGCAACAGTTTCACAGTCGCACAGTTTTCCCTGTGATCCGTCAAAACATATGTTTTTAACGTTTTCAAACTTTTCCGTGTGTAGACCGTCAAATCCTGCATACGTCCAAGCAAATCTGAACATGTCCTGGAATTTTGGAGAGCGAAGTTGATTATGTGTGAGTGCCTGAATTTTGATAACTGTCTGAAAATAAAGAATTAAACTTTTCACTCGAGGGAAGACTTGAACCAAGGACCTTTCGTTCTGCAGCTGCTCACGCTAACCACGGGACCACGGCGCCCGTTACGCACTTTATCCTTGATGTTGCTTATGTTGCGCATGGACTACTCAGTTTGTATATTTTGCTTATTTTTTTCATAGTTCCACACAACTTCTTCCTGTTTTCTCGATTGATCTGTGTTCAGTTTTTCAAGGCCTATCCACTGTGCCAACTTATAACTAAATCTGAGGGAGGTGCGATGGGGAGGTTCCCTTGTGAGAAGGAGTTACGCGACACAAACTAAAGTTCGCAAGCGCATTCCAACATCTGTAAGATGATGTCTATTCAAATTTCGCGCCAGTCGCACTGGAGTGGCGCTAGTAGCGTTCTATGAGGATGCTAATCAGGCTTGCTTTAAATACATACTGTAACGGTCATGTTGTTGCATGTCTTGAAGTGTTCACTGAGTTTGGGCGAGGTAGTTAACAGCCCTACGAGAAGGTGAGTGCTCCATCCGCGATACAGCAGAAAGACTTGTCAGAAACGTAGCCACTGTACATGACTGCTGGCAACGGTAGTCACGACAATGTACGGTCAGATGAAGGTCGAGCTTCAGATGGCCACATGGCACTACCGAGAAGGAAGACCATCGAGCTCGTGATATGGCTTTGGTGCATTGTACTGCGTCTCCAGCAGCAATCTGAGCAGCTGTTGGCACCACAGCGACGCAACAAATCGGTTACTTCGAGGACAGCTCAGAACAAGACGCCTTGTTGTAGAGATGGGTCGTTCGCGAACTAACGGGTCCAAAGGAACGATTCATCAAGATGAACGGAACGAGCGAGGAACGAATTCTAAGGAACGGTCTATCATAGTTCACTTCGGTCGCTGCCTTCTACTTATAGTTCTCGGGAGCTTGAAACGGTCGGTGTCGTTCCCGCAACGGCACGTCGGCCGGTCTCGTTCCAGCCTCGGTCGCGTTCCCGTCTGTCTCGCTCGGCCGGACTCGTCCTCCTTAGCGTGGCCACTCGTCGCAGTTCCACCTGCCGACTGCTCGTAGTTCAGTATCGATTTGACGTTCGTTTCGTTCGCTGCGCACGCCCTTTCTAAATCTGTTTCAAACCTTTTTTGAATTCTAAACTTCTGGTTCTTTTCGTATTCTGTTCACCGTCCATGACCGGTAATTAAAATGTGTTTTATAATTATGTAAATTACATAAAAATTACGTGGTACGTAATACACACATCTTTACAGGTAACAAAACTGCGTGTCAGCTTACTTCACTCTTTCGATAAATAGCAGAAGAAATACTTGTAAAAAGGCAAGATTTCTTTGGTATTAGACATACAAAGGAAGTCGGCACGGCACACACGAGTGTCCATTTTCCGTCTTTTTTTGATCCAAGGTAAAAATGCATGTTCACTGTTATGGAAGGCAGTCCAACTTACAACCGAATGAAGCCCGCGCTCCGTAATCGATTGTCTGGTGTCTCATTTTGTAAAGAGAATATTATTTCAGTGGTACAAAGTGGCGCACGAAAAATCAGCCCGAAGTACTAGACTGCTCATTGTTGCCCAGCAATCGTTACCTATTGTATCGAAGCTGTTGTTTGCACTAGCCTATTTGTTATTTCTTCGCTGCCTAATTATTACATGTTTATCTATTCTGCTCGTAGCGGTCAACAAATCGTGCGGTATTGGCGAGCAGTCTGTACGCGGGGCCGGTTTTTCGTGCGCCACCTTATATTATTTCACAGCGATCAGTCACTTAACGCTACAGTTGGCTAAGCGAGAGGTTTTGCAGAATCACTAAAATTGCAATTGTGTGAGAATTCTGTTATGAACAAAAACTCTGTACTGCTGGGGACAGGCAAGAGCCCCTTCCATCTTCAGTCCCTATGCGACTAATTTTCAATTTTTCATAAGAACCATATACCAAGCACAAATGAATGGTGAACGAGTAAAAATGAACGGTTTCCAAAAAAGTCCGATCACCAGTGAACTAGTTTACAAGGATGAACGAGTTTGCCATCTCTACGCTGTAGCGTGCATTCCACTGATCGGAAACCACAGCCACTTGCGGCTTTAATGATATCCAGCAACAGCTCACTGGAGGGCGTGGTGGAGGCCTGTTGTGTTATCTGATGAAATTTGATTCTGCCTCCGTGCCCGTGACGGCCGTGTGTTGCTTATAAGAAGGCCGTCGTGGGCTTTCAAACAACCTGTCTGCTTGCTACACACACTGGCCCTACCCCTGGTGCTATGACCTGGTGTGCGATTTCGGACGACAGCAGACGCACTCTCGCCTTTATCCCGGGCACACTGAGTGCAATTTTGTGGCTCAATCTGCTCGTTCGACCGGCTGTGCTCCCACTGATGACCAGCATTCCGAGGGTGTTTTCTCGCCCACGTACCGCTGTTGTAGCAATACGTGCTCTACAGTGTGGCCTTGGCCTGCTCCAGCACCAAATCTGTCTCCTCTCGAACACATATGAGACGTACTGGACGACAGCTCCAGCGTCACCCACGAGCAGCGTTAACCATTCCTCTATTGACCGACTAAGCACGACACGCATGGAACTCCAATCTACCAACTAACATCAGGCACTATGCAACACAATGCACGCACGTCTGTATGCTTGCCTTCCATAGTATGGCGGTTATACCGGTTATTCACGTACCAGCATTTTACGTTTGCAATGGCTTATCCCGCCACGGCTGCAAAATGATAACACGAATTCTTTACAGACGAATGGAAAAACTGGTAGAAGCCGACCTCGCGGAAGATCAATTTGGATTCTGTAGAAATGTTGGAACACGTGAGGCAATACAGACCTAACGTCTTATCTTAGAAGAAAGATTAAGGAAAGGCAAACCTACGTTTCTAGCATTTGTAGACTAAGAGAAAGCTTTTGACAATGTTGACTGGAACACTCTCTTTCAAATTCTAAAGGTGGCAGCGGTAAAATACAGGGAGCGAAAGGTTATTTACAATTTGTACAGAAAGCACATGGCAGTTACAAGAGTAGAGGGGCATGAAAGGGAAGCAGTGGTTGGGAAGGGAGGGAGACAGGGTTGTAGCCTCTCCCAGATGTTATTCAATCTGTATACTGAGCACGTAATAAAGGAAACAAAAGAAAAATTCGGACTAGGTATTAACATCCATGGAGAAGAAATAAAAACTTTGCGGTTCGCCGATGACATTGTAATTCTGTCAGAGACAGCAAAGGACTTTGAAGAGCAGTTGAATAGAATGGACAGTGTTCGAACGGAAGATATAAGATGAACATCAACAAAACGTGGATAATGGAATGTAGTCGAATTAAATCAGGTGATGCTGCAGGAATTAGATTAGGTTCAAAATGGTTCAAATGGCTCTGAACACTATGGGACTTAACATCTGAGGTCATCAGTCCCCTAGAACTTAAAACTACTTAAACGTAACTAACCTAAGGACATCACACACATCCATGCCCGAGGCAGGATTCGAACCTGCGACCGTAGCGGTCGGGCGGTTCCAGACTGAAGCGCCTAGAACCGCTCGGCCACACCGGCCGGCTGATTACATTAGGAAATGAGACGCTTAAAGTAGTAAAAGAAATTTGCTATTTGGGCAGCAAAATAACTGATGATGGTCGAAGAGGGTATAAAATGTAGATTGGCAATGGCAAGGAAAGCGTCTCTGAAGAAGAGAAATTTGTTAACATCGAGTGTAGATTTAAGTGTCAGGAAGTCGTTTCTGAAAGTATTTGTATGGAGTGTAGCCACGTACGGAAGAGAAGCGTTGACAATAAATAGTTTAGACAAGAAGAGAATAAAAGTTTTCGAAATGTGGTGCTACAGAAGAATGCTGAAGATTAGATGGGTAGATCACGTAACTAATGAGGAGGTATTGAGTAGGATTGGAGAGAAGAGAAATTTGTGGCACAACTTGATTAGAAGAAGGGATCCGTTGGTAGGGCATATTCTGAGGCGTCAATGGATCATCAATTTAGCATTGGAGGGCAGCGTGGAGGGTAAAAATCGTAGAGGGAGACCAAGAGATGAATACACTTAGCAGATTCAAAAGGATGTAGGTTGCAGTAGGTGTTGGGAGATGAAGATGCTTGCACAGGGAAGTGTAGTATGGAGAGCTGCATCAAACCAGTATCTGGACTTAAGACCACAACACCAACATCTCACGCTTACATTAACCAGTGATCTTGCAATGTTAATCACTGAAATTTGTTTCCTAGACAAAGGTATTCCACAAATTTCGTCACCTGCATTAGTTTTTGGTGTTGCAACTTTTTTTCGTCGGTATATATCTTCATATTTTTGGCTAGAAGTCAGATTTACGCAAGTATCTTAATGAGCATCCCTTGCATCACATTAATCAAGACGCGAGGTAAGTGCACTTCGGAACAAGTACTTCATCTAGGTAGCCTTTGCTCGGAAAATAACCATTGCGCAACGTTAATAATTGCAAACTTCTCAGTTTTTCCGAGTCACTAGTTTGAAATAGTTTTCAATTTTCGAAATACGTACTTATTTTACTTCTACAGAATAGTAACTTCATATTGTAAAACAGTATGCGTAATGTTAATTTACAACATTTCAGTGTTTTCTCATATTTTACTTTCTTTTATAATTATAGGTAATTGTATACAATGATTCTGTTTTTTTTTCTCTCTCACACACACCAGCTGTTCTTTTGGTGAAATGTAATTACACGACTGCTACTGTTTCCATTCCTCTAAATTACGTTTTGGTTCTTGTAATTTCAGATCACTACAGAAGATTTACTTTATTCAGCACTGTGACACGTAGTGTACACCCACGAAAGTTAACGTCCTGGTTATAAACCTCAAATGGACAGTAACGTACGGGGAGTACACCGCTGAAGTGAATTCAATACTCAGTCAAAAATGTAGTTCAGTTTCGCGTTCATAAACCTATGACTGTTCGACAATGGCGACACCGTTCAAATCTGCTCGTTGTCTGTATGATCGTTGCTGCTTTGTTGAAAACTAGACACCGTATTCAATCATGGCCCAAGCTGCATCCGATTAGCAACAAATAAAACATTTTCTTGCCACAGACTAAGATTTCAGTATGTGACAACCAGAAAATTTACTCAGCTCTCGGATGTATTTAAGTCCTAACTAAAGCAACTAGTTATAAGCTCAAAATTAAAATATTGTTTGTGAGAGAAATCCAGACATTCGTATCAAGAAGTTGTTCATGAGCTACAACTAATTGTGATGATACGTTCTAACAGAATTTGCGTCATATAACATTAAGTAGTTACTGAAACATTTCTGATGTGGAGCATAGGTCAATAGAATGGTTTTTGAGAGAGTGGCATTCATAAAGGTGGAAGATTATGTCCTTTAGTCGTTGTAAATATAAATTAATTTTAATGCTATCTTAGATATTAGGAGAGGCTATAAATTGTAGTTTCCATACAGGAAAGAAATACTGTCTCAAAATAAAACTGCTGACGAACTGTCGTTTAAAAAAAAAAACCAGTCCGTCTTTCGCCTTGACTAAGAGTCATCATTTGCCCTAGTTAATTTGTGGTAAGAACCAATATCATATTTCCGGACATTCGTAGGGTCATTTGAAACCTTCTCCTCCCAAAAGAGCGGAGAATGCCTTCACCGCTGCACCACCTTCCTTCGCAAAAGGGAAATACAGTATGCAGTTAGAGTCCGAATCTCGTTGGTAAGCTATGTCCCAGATAAAAAGAACTTTAGATACGGTGAAAGGTATACCGATAAGCTAGAAACGTATGTTACCTAGTCTGATCCGTATGGTTCAATTCGTAAATGTCGTGTGCAGAGTACAGTGCACAGCCTCTATATACAATAATTGGACTAAAATCCTACAGTGTCAGCCAGAAAGAAATTACAGATACGAAAATGTGATGCACTTCGATCGGAAGTGATTGTACCTGTTTTCGCAACGCCCTCCCCCCTAATGAACTCACAATCAATTCTATTGTGACGGACCCCACAGCAATCCTTTTACCCTTAATTAATTCAGCCCCCTCTATCTCGTACAGCGCATTGAAATCGCCTTATTTTGGGGCCATCGTTTGGTTTCCTATTGGGTACCGGGAGGGGGTGAGCACATTTCGTGAATTAAATGCAGCCTCGATGCAGACGAAGAAAACTGTTTTCTTCCTTCTTCCACGAACTGAATATATGAGAACACACAGTTCTACAACACAAGTATTCCGGCAGCGCATGTAGTACGAACTGGAGCTCAAAAAATCCTTTCAGTTTCATCACCACATTTGGCAATCTGAGATGTTCGTTGTAACGCAAGACCAATAAACGACAGATTATTCCAGACGAATAGAATCAAAAGATGCAATAAGATTGTTTCTTGTAGAACGTATCTAATATTTACTGTCCATTCTTTGCAATAAAGAAGTGAAATTCTTTACGTTTATAACGTAAAACAGAAGAAAAATTTCCCTTCAAATAAACGAATAAATGACACGTAGGGTACGTAACTACGGAATATAGTTAACTTAGTTATCGTGATACAAAGCCAGATGTCATACGCGAAACATCAGAAGGAAGGAAAGTTATTGTATTAATGACTCGTTGATATTGAGTTTATTTTAAATTAAACATCACCTAAGTTGAACGGAACTTTGGAAAGAAGTCAGTCATGAATTTAATGAAGAAACCAGACGTTTGCCTAGGGAGATTCAGGAGACATCATATCTACCGGACGAGGTGGATTTGATTCAACTCTTTTATCCGTTCACGAAAATTGTGGTCCACACACGGCCTGTTCGAGAATATTTTTCTAAACAAGCGACTTATCATTTGGCGCCATTCCTCTGCCATTTCCTCTCGTACGTTTTGCGTCGCTTGGGTCTTAAACCGGCAGTGAGCCTACGATCCGCCTCTATCCTTCGGCTATGTGGCGGGCGTCCAGATGCAGCAAAAGAGGTTTCGGCGACAGAAACGACTTCTCCACGTTTTCACTCTGATTAGCGCTACGGCCATATTGTTTTTACGAAACGGTAACATTTCCGCTTCACGACAGTAAGAGATGTGAGGTCCATTTTATTACACGATCTATTTCAGGTTCTGTGGGGAAGTTTTGAGTATTCATAATTGTATTAGAAGAGTGATATGTAATAGTAAGGGTGAGAAGGTAATGTACAATCGTCATAAACTGAGTGGTATATGAAGCAATTTTCACAACTCACATTATTTACAAGACAAGAAAGAATATGTGTACAAGACAGGTAGGACCATAAGAAACTATTCAACTCCATCCACTGTAAACCAAGACCTAAATCCCACATATTTGACCATTTACACCAAGATGTAAATATGAACATAGCTACGACAAAGTAATTATGAGAAGGGTAACGAAATTAAAAGATCTTTAGAAAAAGAAGAAATAAGTAAAAATTAGAACACTCACAACAGTAGAGTAGAGTAGTCTGCCGACTCTGGTGCATAGTTTGTTTCTGCCAGTAGTCAGCATCACAGTTATGACTGGCTGCAGCCGATAGTGACGGTAGGAAATTAAAAATTCTAAGACGGCAGATGACAAGATATTTAAAAATTATGAAACACTGAAAAATAAAAGACGGTATAGGATGGGAAATGCATAAAACGGCGTGAAATTCAAAAATAAAATCTGGCGGGCTCTTGGCAAATTGAAAGAATATCCAAGATGGCGGAAACAGCCTAACGGAGGTTTGAATCACACCACCCAGCCCCTCAACACTCCAACAAATCAGGGCATAATATTAAAATGAGGCTTAATAATCGCACCAGATTAGTAAGAAATTACATAAATCCCCCTTGAAAGTAAAAGGTACGCATTATTTCCACAAAAGCCAAGGATATGTATGTACACTTACATAACTCTGTATTTATTACCATGTAATTAAAATGACGTACAAAAATTATGCCAAGGTCAAACAAATGAATGATGTTCACAATATTTACAAAAAAAATTGTGTATACAGACATACCTCTAGAATAATATTAAAATGATATGTAAAACTGACACCAGTTGATCTTATTTCACTTGAAAGCAAAGATTATGATGTAGCCATACATACCTCTGCATTTAATCAACATTACATTAAAATCATATATAAGAAATGTCCGACATTAAACGCTAAGCATCACTTACATAATGCGTAGTACACCAACCTATATAAGCACAAAATGGTAAACATTGATTACTTTTGAATACATTATGGGAGTAGCACTGATCAATGAGTTATAAATATTTACTATAAAAAACAGTCTTGATCACGATTTATTTATTAAGGTATTTGACCGGTTTTGACCACTACTGTGGTCATCTTCAGACCCACAAGTCCTATACAAAGCTTTAATTTCAGGGCTACATACATTAAAGAAAATACATAAAGGTACAAAGCTATAAGACGATGAATTACCATTGAGTAGGAACCTCTTTCTGCTGGAGAATCACTACTGGAGAAACCAGTGCACGTCTTCCTATATAAAATGGAGGCTCCGCCCAAATGGTTCAAATGGCTCTGAGCACTATGGGACTCAACTGCTGTGGTCATCAGTCCCCTAGAACTTAGAACTACTTAAACCTAACTAACCTAAGGACATCACACACATCCATGCCCCAGGCAGGATTCGAACCTGCGACCCTAGCAGTCGCACGGTTCCGGACTGCGTGCCTAGAACCGCGAGACCACCGCGGCCGGCGGCTCCGCCCACTTCTGACGGCATGATGTCATTACTAACCAATGAGTTATAAGTCGAATAACAATGTAAAATTTCTTAGTTAAAAGAACATTGTCATGAAATAAAAATAAACACACACTAAGCTTATTAAATAGCTATTGTCAATTAAAAAGCGTTAAAAATATTTAAATATGTAATGTAGGATAAATGAACTTCGGTTTGGCAGTACATGGGTTGCCCTCTCAAGGCCTGTTAGTGAACCATTTGGAACCACTGGTAGCCATGGTGAAGTTGGACACCGTTCCAAAGATGAGGCAGCAGGCTACTTTCCACTGAAGTCGTTGTAAAGTCGATAGGTGAACTAGTGGTTGCCATGGTGAGGACAAACGCCAGTGCAAAGATGTGGCAGCAGGCTTCTTTCTAACGAAGTTGTTGTGAAATTGGAATGGTAAAGACTGTCACGTCAGACGATGTATTATTGAGCAGCAACATGTCTTTATTGAAACGATTTTCAATGAGTAGGATGCAATAATCTTTAGCTGACATGTATACTACATGCTGCACAAATACGATATGAAGTAGTTGTCCATATTTATGACATTTTGTCTATTTAGATGGCATTTTTTTAAAAACATGTGACAATTTTTAAAAGGCATTGCTATTCCTTAAGTTGTATGCCAGTCTTATAAACAAATGAAAATAATAAAAATGGAAGGAATTTAAAATTATAATACTATGAGCCGTAGTGTCATAAATAAAAAGGTTGTGAATTAGCAATAATCAGTCTAAAAGTATATAAGCAAACATTCTAAAACAGATAGTCAGTCATAAAATAATGTTTGGTGAAATAAAATTATAAAGTAAAAATAAAATATTTACTAAAAACTCTTAATAATTTTAAAAAACAAAGGACAGAAGAGTGAACATTCTAAATTAGATCATCGAAAAGCTCAAAGAAATGTTTGAATTGAAGTTGTTCGTTTAAAACAGATAATGGATTACTTTTTTGAAGTGAAAAGCTTTCAATTTCTTCTAAGTATTTAGCAGTAGTCCTGTTGGCACAGTATGTACTATTTTCAAATTGTTAGAAATGCAACCCTCAGAATGATTGTATCCATCAAGATGTTGACCAAATATTGATTTGGTACATGCAGTACCAGTAGTATGTTCTTGAAAACGTGTGAGAAAGTTACGGCCAGTTTGGCCAATATACTGTTTCTCACAGTCATTACATATTATTTTGTAAACGCCTGACTTTTGGTATATATTTGATTCCCCAATTGTGTGTTTCAGTTTCATCTGTAGTGGGTTATTGGTTTTAAATGATATAGTCATGCTTGTATTCTTAAGTAATTTATTTATCTGAAATAGGTCCCATGTATGTCATTTTTGTAAATCTCTCCTTGGAATTCATAACAGCATCATTTGTTTCTTGTAGTTTTTGATATAACAGATCAACCTGATGGGAATTATAATTGTTAGCAACTGCTATCTGTTTTAATGTATCAATTTCCTTCTGGATTGCATCAGGTTGAAGAGGTAATTTCAGTGTCCTATGTATCGTAGTTTTAAAAAATGCCATTTTGCATCTTAATAGAGGGCATGATGTAGCATTTATTATTACGTCAGTTGATGTGGGCTTTCTATAAATAGAAATATTATATTTTCCATTCTTATTTGAAATTGTGAGGTCCAATTAATACTATTGTTACTTTCGTGCTCTACTGTAAATACAAGGTTTGGATGTAAATTATTTAAGTTGTTAGTGAAAGCATCAATTTCTTCCTTAGAACCGTTTTATAATAGCAATGTGTCGTCAACATATCTTTTGTAGCATATAATTTTATTTGTTACTGCTGGATTATTCTTGAAAAATTGAATTTCAACATAATTGACAAAGATATCTGCTGTAGTGCTAGCCAGGGAATTCCCCATTGCAAATCCATCTTCCTGAATATATATTTTATTATTAAATGAAAAATAATTAAAATCTAGAGTAATTCTTAACAGTTCAATGAATTCTACTATTTCTTCGGAGCTCATGATTTTGTGATACGTTACCATTAATAATAGGTATAGTCTCTTGAATAGGTATATTGTGTAAAGATTTGTGATGTCCAACGATGCGAACCTTGCGTTTTTTGGAACATCCACATCACAAATTAATTCAGTTAATTCAAAACTGTTTTTAATTCTATAATTTTCTTCATAAATGTAAAAGGATTTTAAGATTTGATTAAGCTTTTTGTTCAGGTTATAAGAGGGACTGTTGGTATTATTAACAATTGGACTAATTGGTAAATTTGGTTTGTGTAATTTGATTTGTGATCTCAACTTAGGTAAAGTGGGGTTCATAACTTTAAATGTTATTTTATCTTTAGGTGAAAGTAAAGAGTCACTTTCATCAATCAGCATTATTTACCTCAGTTATTCCATTAGTGTTAAAAAATTGTAGTCTTAGAAACACAATCACTTCACTAACAATAACAAGAGTATTTCCTTTATCTGCCTTGAATTCAGTAGCTTTTAATAGTAAATATTGGTAAGTATTGAAATGGTAAAAGGTAAATGCTAAAAAGTTAAATGGTAGTTGATAAACAGTGAATGACAAGTTCAAACAGTAGAGAACAATAAATAGTAAATGGCAAACAGCAAGCGACATGTGGTAATCGGTTGAATATTTAAACAGTTATTGCCCCCAAAATTGTAACAATTGACCCAAAACTGTAGCAAATTTCCCCTAAATCCAAAATTATGTCGATTTTCCCCCAAAGGTGTAACATATAGTCTCAGAACTTTAACAAATTGCCTCAAAATTATAATAAATTGTTCAGCACTACTATAAAAAGTTGCCCTTTGTACAGTCTCATTTTTTAAAGTTCGTCTCATTAAATATTTTTTCTCTTTCTTTGCCTCCTCATTAATTTGCATTTTATAACTGTGGGTGCTTGGAAAATATTTATACAAACCACTGTACATTTCCTGTCTTTCCACCTGTGCTTTATCATTAAATATCATCTCAGACTATTTAAAAAATACCTCAGATTTTTGCACCACATATGGTGTCCATCGATCTTGCGGATATGCAGTTGCCAACAACAGATTCGTCGCCAGTTATGATCATAAAATTGACGAATCTTACATATCTTGATATGGATAGCCTATATAGTAGGACGATGCGGCAGTGGCTCCTGGTGTCCAGATCTGTGCTTCCTATAGAGGATGTTGAAACTTTTGATGTCGAAAACGTACCAGGTGATTCGAACATGGGTTACATATTACAAGTGAATCCTGAACGCTCCAAGAATGTTCATGATTAATATTGGACATGCCCTTATGTCTGGAAATAATAACGGGATTATCCAATATGAAGATGCCAAAGAAAATAATTTTGATCTTATCTATAAGAAAAGCTATGTTATTCTATACAGTAATCTGAAAAATGTTAACAAAAAAATGGTTCAAATGGCTCTGAGCACTATGGGACTTAACATCTGAGGTCATCAGTCCGCTACAACTTAGAACTACTTAAACCTAACTAACCTAAGGACATCACACACATCCATGCCCGAGGCAGGATTCGAACCTGCGACCGTAGCAGTCGCGCGGTTCCGGACTGAGCGCCTTAACCGCGAGACCACCGCGGCCGGCAAAATGTTAACAACAAACTGGTTTTAAAAAAGCTTCATCAAATTTTAGCATTAGATGGAAATTTACTGAATTATCATAATTGCTCAGATAGTGAAAAAATATTGAATGTAAAGGCATTTAATGTAGATACATTGCATGTAAAAACATAGTATGTAAAATAATTTGAAGTAAATTTGACATGCAGGGTACTTTTTTTGTTTGAATTCCTTTGCTTCCCATTTCTCCTTTAATTTGAGCTCCATATGACATAACGTTAGCAAATTTAAATATATTATTTCTCTTCTGTTAGCAGGACAGATGTGGTGTGTAAAGTAACTACAAATTGAGCGCACTCTCTCTCTCTCTCTCTCTCTCTCTCTCTCTCTTTCTGTTGCATATGGTGGGCCTGCCACTAATGACACACAGCCATATATATATATATATATATATATATATATATATATATATATATATATATAGTATGGAATATGAGAAGAACGGTACAGTGAGGCCTGTAGATCACGTTGTAACTGGTCTGTGCTGCATCTCAGTATGCCACGGTGAAGTAGCGGGGGTCTCTGTATCTTACATCACCTTCCTCAAACGTACCCTGGTTAATATGACAAATCTCTGCTCAGCGAAATGCTGATTCTTCCTTGGGGCTTAATATCGTTTATAATTCCGTAATAATTTGTCACTGACATTGTCAGTAACTGTGCAAAGCTACTCAGGAAACAACTCAAGAAAATCGTTGCTTCTGTACAATTTAAACTTGGAATATTCCTGGTCATACCCGCAAAGTAAGAAGTAAGCAATGGTCAATGATTTATGCAGGTGCACCTGACAGGAATACAAATCAGAATCGGTACTGCGGCTGCAAACATCAACTAGTTCCAATATCCATTCTGTATCAACATAAATTACAAAACACAGGTTCAGTTAGTTGCTGAAATTTGTAAACAAACTCGTTATTGCCAGAAGGAAATACACTGCTGGCCGGTTTAAACTGTACAATCAACTAAATGTGCGTCTAACTTTTCCTGGGAACGAAAATAACACAGTCAGCTGTCACATACTACAATTGAATGTTGATGACAAATAACAATACTAGTTTTCAGCTTCGATACATTTTTATGCAATAAAAATGATATAGTTTATTTTACAGGTCTGTCATGATCACATAAATAGGTTTGTTTATAAATAATTCTTCTGCTGCCAGTCACGATTTTCTTTATTCTTCTTTCTAAGTGCATATCATACTCTGTGGAAGACAAAAAGATTCACAACCAACTGAAAATCGCGTGTTCCTTATATACTGCAGTAAAATCAACGAAATGAAGCAGACTCTCACACATCGACAACATCACATAGAAAAGAAACAACTAACACAAAAAGCGCACTTGAAAATGGGAATCATTTCCCGAAATGCGTCGTTTGAAAAGTAAAATAAAGAAAATCGTGACTGGTAGGAGAATTATTTATAAACAAACTTCTTGTTTTCACCGTCGCATTGTTTCAGAACCATTTATATGGATCAAATAAAAAAATGATATATATTTCTACTATCAGTGTGCAAAATCGATATACTTAAATGTCTCTCGAGATGGTCTTTTTTGATATGCAGCGACCTAATTCTAAATTGTTGGTCTTCCCTTTGGTCTTCCATGACTATCCACTAATAATCATATTGTTGGATACCATAGATGTTTACAAATAAGTCTTTGTTTATATTATCGAAAATGTGAACATGATTCAGATCTGCCTGGCACGATATGTTGGCAAAGTTTAATTTCTTTGCAGACGAAAATATTTGGGCATAGGTTCCGCGTTCTGCTTTACAGAATACGATGAAGAGGGAACTGACAGTTTAAAACAATCATTGTCATGTGTCTGGTTATTTATTACTCTATATTTATGTGTTACGGGTTTTGGCAGTTTCATGTATCCTCGTGAATAAAATCCCTTGTTTTCATGAAATTAATTTCCAGCTGAACTATTTCCTTCAGTGCACACTTGGAATGATGAACATAGAGGTCCAATTTTTTTAGAATTTGATATTAATTGAATAGCATCCATCAGTAATTTGAGATTGCATTGTCTTCAGTTTCTTTCTGTTGAGGTACATCTGCCTTTCCATGCCTGACTTCAAGCGATTTGTAGGCCAGGAAATTATTGATTTTAAGAATTTGGTTAATTAGATGATCTCTGCTGTCCAGAGTGTGAAAACAGGCATCCAAGAAATGTCTAGACTCTTTAAATTCAAGGCTGCTATCCATTACACCCGTACACATTCGACTTGTAAATGCAGATTCAACAGCAACCCTTTAGAAATCTAATTTTGTTAATTTAGTATGCTTTGCTGCCGGTTCGCCCATTAAAAGTCTACGAAGGCTATCAATAAAGTAAACTCTGTTTATTATCTTATAATGTTAACGAAGTTATAGAATTTGTTTTACAATACTGTGAAACTACACAATGTAATTTATTTTTTCATACAGTCTCCAGAGATGAGACATTTGTCATAGCGGTTGTGAGCTTTGAAAATTCCGTAGTCATTCTATCACCTACGACTTAAGCCAACCAACGTTGCGGGTTTTGTACAGAAGGGTACGTGGCAAAAAGCCATAAAGCTAGCAAAATCCGTCACGAATTTCGTGAAGTTTTGCTCATACGCAGTGAGTGAAGATGGTCTGAGACAATGGTGTTCTATGTTCAAAAACGGGTGAACCAATGTCCAAGATGAAGAGAAAAGTGTTCAACCGAGAGATATGACTCTGTGGATTGACGAAAGCGTTAGAGAAAACCTCATGTTCACCATCTGAGGCTTTGTGTTCATTTCCCACATATTAATCGTACTCTCCTGTACAAAACCAACGTCGTAGACTGACTTCAGTCACAGCAGCAGAATTCTACGACTACGGAATTTCAAAGCTCGTCAGACGCCTCGGCAAATATCTCAGTGTGGCTGGAAACTATGCGGAAAAGTAAATTACGATGGGCATTGTAAAACAAATTCCATAACTTCATTCACATTTTTGTTTAAAAAATTGACGTTACTTTATGAACTGCCCTCGTACTATTACGTTAAGATTTATAATTTAACCAGCAACTAGCCACAAGTATGATCTATTTGAATTGAACCATGACGACTTTCGGATTTCTTACAAATCCATCTTCAGGTGGCTGTTACACGTTTTCTTGCTGGTGCCTCGTTTTATATTCATTGTTGGATCGCTGCTCCAATACAGAGGGCAGACCCACGACGTCTGTTTCGAGATTCAGCAAGCATATCAGCGAGACTGAGCTTCCAGGATGTCTCGTACCTTGGAGATCGTGTTCCTTGGAAATGTGATAAACAGTAACAAGATAAGACGTGGTGACAAATGCTTAGTAACCATATTTCTGTCTGCTGACTCAACATTTTGGCGTACTGAAAATCAGGAGGATTATCTGCAGTAGCTTTTTATCACTCAGAGACACCAGCATCAACGTGGGCAGTCATGCTGTAAACTGTTCCCGAATAATAGTACGCATGGTAATAGTGATCACCCTATAAACTAATCATCATTGTCCCTGCCAACCATTATTGCCCTGACCCAATGGTGTGGGCGTATGTGTGTGTGTGTGTGTGTGTGTGTGTGTGTGTGTGTGTGTGTGTGTGTGTGTGTGTGTATGTGTGTGTACGCGCGCGCGCGCGCGCGCGCACGCACACACACGTGAATCATTGTCATGTGTCTGGTTATTTATTACTCTATATTTATGTTTTACGGGTTTTGGCAGTTTCATGTATCCTCGTGAATAAAATCCCTTGTTTTCATTAAATTAATTTCCAGCTGATCTATTTCCTTCAGTGCACACTTGGAATCATGAACATAGAGGTCCAATTACACACTTGTGCATTTCCCGTTGTGTGTAGATATCTTTGACCTTCACAAATTTTACAAATAATATTAATATTACACTTAAAAATACAGAGGTATCTTGAATATCTTTGACTTTCCAGTAGGTATCTCCAAACTTGGTGCCACTTTTACTCATCGTTTTAATATTAAGCCCATGGGATCTACGTGTACACAGACATCCTTGACTTAAATCGAGTAGTGCATACCATTGATTTTCAAGTGAGGAGTTAGACTGAGGAGTAGCTTCTGACTCGTATCTTCGAACCCGTCGCCACTTTTATGCAAGAGAATAATACATATATTTACCTTGACACCATTTTCAACGTAATTTTTATATTACTTTCATTAAATACACAGGTAATAATGTGCACGCAGATATCTTTGACTTTCAAGTGAATTATGCCACTTGGTGTCATTTTATGCATAATTTTAACATCACTCCAGATTTATGTAAGTTTATGAAATTTCACTTCCACGGAAATAATATAATTTGACAGCATTTCTAGGCATCATTTTAAGATTACGCCAAAGGTATGGACATGCAACCTAATATCTTTCATTTTCATCGAAATGGTGTCTATCTTTGACTTTCAACAAAGGGGGACATTGTTTGTTATTGCGTACCTGGCGTCATTGTTATGCCTTACATTAAAACTATATTCTTATTGGCTGGTGAGGAAAGTTAGGAGGAATTTTTTCAGTACTTCAATGTAACTCGCTGGAGAGAAGGGGGAGGGGTACAAAGCACAAGTGTGATACTTCTGCTACCTTGGATTATTCTTTTTATAAATTTACCACCAATTTTTAAATTTTCCACCATCTGTTATCATGGAATTTTTAATTCCTGCCACCACCAGAAACTGCATTGCTGCTTCTGCGGCGCTGATAATCGGCAGAAACTCAAACTATCACCACTGATTTAGAAATACCATTCACAATTTATGAAATAATAAGATTGATTGGAAATTATCAGTGGCTACTGTCGCTAGGTTCAGGAATAGTATCTAAAATGGGACTAGAGGAGAAATAAACGTATTAAATGTGAGAATTGTTAAGGCCTAAGGAACTCGCAAAAGCATAAGAAATGAAGAGTGCAAAAGTCTTGTGTTACTGAAGACGTGCTCAAAGAAAGAAACACATTCTTCAAGAATGCAGTGACTTTCTAAGCATCGAATGTGAAGAAATTGGAAACGAAAAGATAAAAGAAATCATGCGATAGATCTATGATGTGAGAACCAAATGATCAGAAGGGCAGATAGGAAGTCACAGTAGCAGAGAAAGAAGTGGCGTAGTGCAAATAATAAACCGTATCTCTGTAAATGAGAAAACAAATATCAGGCAACGCCACCTAAGTATAACTGATGCATTTGGAGCACACTGGCCATGCAATCCGGAGTTACCCACGAAAAGTCGAGCATGATGGTGAGTTACCTTTACAACTCATGAATTAAACGGAGAACCAAATTATAGGCACATCACATCAGCTTTTCAGAATGGCATTCCTCTGAGATAACCACATGTAGGCAGAACCTAGAAGTTTGAGAATTTCGGTGTAATTAATCAGTCTTCGTAATTATTTACTGGTCTAATATGTGCAATAGTGAAAGGGAACAGCTGAAGACCTCCCGATCCGTGAGCAGTTAGACATAAAGCACTGGTGCATGAGAGGGAAACTTGAGTTCACCTTTAGTGCCACGACAAATTTAGAAAGCACATTATGGTCCCGAAGAAAGCGAATAAGAATATTTGTGAATCTGAGAATGACAAAGCTAAAGTGTCAAAAGACATGGAAGATTTACAACTTCTGTAAAAACTGTGCATAAGTAACAAGGGTGGTAAGGTCTTATGGGATCAAACTACCAAGGTCATCGGTCCCTAATCTTACACACTACTTAATCTAACTTACACTAACTTACTTTAAGGACCACATACACACTCATGCCCGAGGGAGGACTCCAACCTCCGACGGAAGAGCCGCGTGAACCGTGGCAAGACGCCCAGACCTTTCGGCTACCCTCGCGGCTAGTAACAATGTTGAATAGATTGAACCAATAGTTATATGTAAAGGACAGGCTTCATAGTACAGTCTTCTGGTAAAGGGCTGATAAAGCAGAAAGTAATGAATCTTAATTTGAACAATAGTAAGTATAACATAGCAATCAAATATTCCTTCATTTGTAATAATAGCACAGGTAAAGGCTGAAAGTCAGACAGGAGATAGTGATTAGATAGATGTTAGCAGCACTTACTTGTTCTGTCCATTGAAACTCTCGCCCATCGACCTGGACAAGTTCCCAGCGCATTCATTCCTGAGAATTTCCAGACGGCTAAGAAGTTGCACAGGATCCATAAATGTAGCTCTACTGCGTCGTGCAAAGTAGAGAAGAAAATTACGATTTCCTGCCGTTATTAAAAGAAAGTAACGGGGAGGCAATTTCGCAAACTAAACACAAAGCTAATGTGAGTATGTGAGACTAAAGATGTGTTTGCAAAGTAGGAGAAACAACAATAACATTAGATATCATCATAAGGCTTTTAGTACACAAGCCGCGACAAATTTAAGCTAAAAGTAAAAACTTGGAGGACACTGGCCACCTTCCTCGTAGCACCGTCCTCCTAGTATGTATTATTGTGTCTGCTGCACATGAGGACGGTTTTTACGATCGTGAAGGTTTGTACTGTAATATCTATCTGGCACTGTATATATACAAGTAATTGCTTATTAATGGTTTCCATAGTGAAAAACTGCAATATCACTGTTAACTGACTGTCGTGCACTTGTTAGCTATATGACTGACTAAAGCTAGCCTAAAAAGAATAATCAAAATTATACCGAAGTACGAGTTTGTTGGAGACATTATTCTAGGTTGCCTCTCTTAACTTCATGAAGGGTTTTACAATTAACCCAAAAAGCGCTGCTGCTTTCCATACCATCTCCACGAGAGTTTTACCTGAAATTTATCCTTCATGTGAGTTGCGTAAATAGCTCGAGGGATTCTGGGATAGGTCGTCTAATAGTCTACAGTCTTTTCCTTCAACTATCCTTCTTCAGTCGAGCCGCCTCCCCATCTTAACTAAATCTGATCTCGAATGAACACGATGTCCTAATGATCCTTTCTTACGAGGTGTTCAGTTTACAAACCCAGAGAGAAAACGCTTGAAAAGTCAGAGCATATCTTAGTGTAAATGTAGCAGCTTTAGGTGTGAAATAGATCCTATGAGCTGATCCGTCTTTCTTACGACTGGTTCAGTTTTTAGAACCAAGTGCAAACGCACGAAAAGCCAACACTTGTATTTGAGTAAGTAAGCAGTTTTAATGACCGTTAGTGGACACGATGAAAGGGTCTCGTCAACATAATTTACGATACCATCCGCTAATCATGATATCCCCAATGTCATTGTGCTCTTTCAGGTGAATGATGGGCTGGACCGTAGTCCCCGCTTCACAAATTACGATAAACAAACAGTTAAGATACGACAATACAAGGAACAAAGTTAACAGGATTCATAGCCAGATGGTGTACACGTTTTTGGCGAAAGGAAGGCATTCAGTCACAAAGTTACAATAAAATAAACTTGCCAAATCATGAAAACAGAGAACCCGCACAAGACCGGAAAATATTAGGAAAAAGACAAGTAGCTTAGGGAGAAAATAAAACAAAGACGTTGTGGTTATATGAAGTGTGGAACATTGCAGGTACCAATGCTATCGACTAGGAGCTCTTACCATTTGGCGGGGGTGTGACGGACAACGGCCGACCACGAGGGGGTTGCGGTTTCGGAGGGTCCTGCTGGCGGGACGACATGTTTAATGGATGAACTGCCCTCAGGAGCTCTTACCGGCGTCGGGACACCGATAAAAGTGCGCATGTAAAGTCCGTTCCAAATGATTTCCCCGGGGGGCAATATGAAGCCTTCCAGTTCTCGATAAAGTAAAGGAGGCAGCCGGCAGGGCTGCCAGTGGTTCGTCAGAAAAAGTGCGCCGACTCCCCCGGCCATAGTTTAGCACGAGCGCCACCACCAGTGGGGTTCCCCTGCTGCTTAAGGGCGTAGCGAGGCCGTCGCCTTGTCCTGGCGTCTGTCCCCAATGACGCAAAGTGGTGTCGCCTAAGTTACTGGCCTCTGCTAAGTTCCGTAGACGCGATACTTCCGTCCCTAAGTACCACTACGTTAACGTGAGCAACAGAACGTGGACTACACTCGTACAGTCAGACTGTAATCTGGAGGCTCAAGAGCTGTAAAGGTTTCACACAAGACTGCAAAATGTTGCGATCCAAGAAGCATGGGGACTAACGTGTATTGCAGGCATTAAGAACAGGGTTTCTCATGCTCCCCACCCCCCCCCCTCTCTCTCTCTCTCTCTCTCTCTCTCTCTCTCTCTCTCTCTCTCTCTGCCCCTGTTTCTTCTCTCCCTCTTACTCTCTCTGCGCATTGGCGTGTTAGACCGAAGTTACCTAACTCGCAGAGACTTAGATGATACGTGTAGGTAGTAGGCACGCAGCAGCCCCTTCTACCGATATTGCCCCTTGCAACCTCGCTTGGGATTATTTGGAGATACAGTCTCGAGACGGATGTTTTTATTTTAGCACATAGAGAACGCGTGAAATGTGATTCTCTCGAGCCTCAGTGCGGAACAGAGAGACTTTGTTAATAGTTCTGGCTACGAATTTCGTAAAGACTGAACCATGTTGTTCCTGTAAAACAGATCGTAACATAGTGGGTGTCTGAGAAAAAAGACTGCAAGCATTCTTTCCATCGCTCAGTTTTTTTATATTATACTTCCACGCTGACTGCACCAATGGTGACACTTTTATGTAACAAGGTTGGCCCGACTCTGGATCTACAAGTCTCTGGGCAGAGCTGGTGAATGTTCCCTCGGCCGGCCGGTGTGGCCGAGCGGTTCTAGGCCCTTCAGTCTGGAACCGCACGACCGCTACGGTCGCAGGTTCGAATCCTGCCTCGGGCATGGATGTGTGTGGTGTCTTTAATTTAGTTAGGTTTAAGTAGTTCTAAGTTATAGGGGACTAATGACCCCAGATGTTAAGTCCCATAGTGGTCAGAGCCATTTGAACCATTTGAGCCAATATTCCCTCCGACATGACAGTGGTACACCGCAGCCGCGAGCCGGGTTCAGGGCTGTTGACTGCAGAGTGAGCGAGGCGACGGGCGTCACTAGCACGTGTCAGGTACGTGTCTTACCGGGCAGACTGCCCACGAGGAGTTTTGGAACGTACGGCTCACCGGGGTTGAGTGTGCTGATGTAGCTGAGAGTTCTGACGTTTCCGTCATGGTGCTTTATTGCGTGACTCGCATTAAATGTGATTAGCATGTGCCTGAAGAGACAGATTTTGCATCAGTCACTGTAAGCTGGTATTCTTTGCTAATTCTGTCGTCGCCTATGCCAAAGGATTGAACTCATTTAGCTCGTTAGAACATTTTTCATCTCGTTGGTTGTATAATCTGGCCGCCAGTTAGGTCATGTGCCGCTGTGAATGTCGTTTGCGTTTCATGTTAATGGGTTATTAGTTAATATTTTAATTGATTTGTGACTGTCTTCCTAGTGGCCAGCATTTACTAATTCGAATTTACGACGCGCTGTTATAAAATGTACGGCTTTCGAGGAGGTTTCTGAAATACATAAGCCGTTAGCGACGCAAGAGGGGTATCTGTAAAATTGATGTTGTTTACATATTGTTGTGTCCTGTTTCTAATACCGAACTGTTTCAGGAAATTGATTTAAACCACACCCACAGATGATGACTCATTGTTCAGCAAAAATTATGAGGTAAACAATCCGCGTGTGTAATGGAAGCAGGTGGATATTTAATAGCAGCCGCCATAGAGCATGATTGTCCGGGGTCCAAACCGAGAACCATCAAAGTTCATTACTGAAGGGAAGCTAACGTTCTTAAATATTTGACTTTTGGTATTGTGTTATACACTTGTCTGCTTCCGTAATCATTCTGAATTTCTGTTCTGAATGCAGGTTTTACTAGAATTAAGCTGTATTTTTAAATTGTTGGGGTTTTTAATTATGGTGTATTAATAGCTGTTAAGGTACTTTTAAACTCATGAGGTATAGAGGTAAAATGCCTACGAGTCTTGTTTTTACAATTGTTGGTTGGTTTGTTGTTGTTTCTCTTTACGAACCATTGTGGGACATAAGCGGAAGTCTTTGCGGTATTAGTTCTTTGAGTCCAAGTTAAATTTCGAAACTGAACAGTGGTTTACTAAAAATCTGTAAGAAGCGATCTGTTCAAGTCATGTCGATCTTTTATGTATTTCAGAAGTTCCTATTAAAATAAATGAAGAACTATTTGAAATTTGTTGCTCATCTCGATCAACTGGTCCCAGGTGATTGCCACAGTCCATCGTCAGCAATCGCAGCGAACGCCACCTCTTCTGGTGTATGATGTGGGCTACACATATGAATAACTGTATATGAACAGAGACGGATATCGCAAGCATCACTTTATTGAAACAAGGAACAACATAAATTACACGAGTCTCATGTGCTTTTACAGGACCCCTGATATGATTAAAACGAAAAGCGGAGATACCAACGGCCCGACGGTCAACCCTACCAAGTTTCCTTGGGCGGGCCAGTAACCAACTCAACGCCTGTTTATCAGTGTACAAACTCGCTGTGCTCTATGTAGAAAATTGCTGGAGGACGATGACAACTGCTAAAGCTTCCCACTCATACAATGAATATTTTAATTCAGTGGGAGATAAGCAGCGGGATGCATAGGCGACGGGACGCCACTCTCCCTGATGTTTTTGGACGAGTACCGTCGTTACTTCGGAATTGGATGTGTCGGTCTGGACAATAAATGGCGCGATAACTAACACAGGAGGGTTGCTAAGGACTTCTTTAACTGTCTCAAAGGAAACTTGATTACTCTCCCCTCAAAGAAAGGGCTCGCCTTTCTTGCGTAAGTTATTCAAGGTGTGACCAATTGGGCGAAATTAGGAGCATTAGGAGCCAACGTCCGGAAGAAAGTCGCCGTTCTAATAAATCGGGCCACTGCCTTCTTGCTCTTTAGACGGGGGTGGGGGGTGAGAAGTGACCCAAGGTATGTATCCGCTCCTGATCAATGCTACCTCCTTGTTGAGCCGAAACCAGATGACCCAAACAGGATATACAACAGTGAGCCAAGGTAATCTCAGAGACATTGATAGTAAGCTCTGCCTCCATAATAAGTCACGAAACTACTTCCAGGTTGTCCAAATGCTCTGCAAACGTGACACTGTAAACCATCACATCACCAAGTTAGCTATAATTAAACTAAAAATAAACTCCTCCCGAACAGGCCATGAAGGCCCAACGGTACCGACCGGCCGCCGTGCCATCCTCAGCACTTAGGCGTTACTGGATGAGGATATGGAGGGGCATGTGGTCAGCACAATGCTCTCCCGGCCGTATGTCAGTTTCCGAGACCGGAGACGCTACTTCTCAGTCAAGTAGCTCCTCAGTTTGCCTCACAAGGGCTGACTGCACCCCGCTTGCCAACAGCTCTCGGCAGACCGGATGGTCACCCATCCAAATTCTAGCCCAGCGCGACAGCGCTTAACTTCGGAGATCTGACGGGAACCGGTGTTACCACTACGGCAAGGCCTTTGGCAAGATAGCTAAAAAATGTTTTGAAACTAAGATGTCCCAAAACACGGTCCAAAAGACGAGACAACGCGACCCCATCTGTAGACAGTCCGAAAGGATACCGATTAAATTCGTAAAGCGAGTTTCCGGTTTGGAACCTTTGGACAAGTGTATCTGATGGTAGGTTTGATTATGGTCCAACACAGAGAACCAACAGGTACCCTCAAATAGCTGAAGCAACTCTGAAGGTCAGGCAATGGAAGTAACTCCAACTCGACCTACTAGTAGAGTGCCCTATAATCGACGACTGGCCGATAATCGTCACTCTGCTGTAGGAACAAGAAAAATGGATGAAGTGCAGGGAGAAGTCGAAGGTCTAACGATACCGTCCCAAAGCAAGTAACAATTAGTCCATGCAAAATCTTCAACTTAGCTGGGTTAATCTAAAAGGCTCCTGACGAATACGAACCTCGTCAACCAAGCGAACCTTATCTCGGATCTTATTAGTGTCACCTAAGGACACTGGGAAATCGGGATAATACCCTCAACGGTTTCCTAGCCTCGCCAGGTTCCTAATAGTCAATGGAAAACTCAGAGGACCTCGACTGCACATTACTAATCGGCTGATAGCGCCGAAAAGAACACAGTGCTATCCTTTCATTAGCGCAAAATTTGAAACAAAGGCGTGAGCTTGATAACCAAAAACCAGAATAGTGCACGCAATGAAATCACAGCTCAATATTATGGTAACTGACAAATTCTTAGCAACAGCATAGTTGACAGACAAGTTAAAATCCAGTATATCTAACTTTCCCCGAAACTCTCCTACCAGAGGTAAGTCTTATAAAGAAGCATAATATTTCGCACTGTTCTATTCTGGGAGCAATTCCTAACAGGTAGACAGGATCCTCTTCTCGCCGGTGTGCTAAGACGCCGGATGTTTGGACGTGGGATCCGCTTCACGGGACATAACAGCACAATATGTCTACTATCACAGTATCTGAAACAGACCTCAGGTTGAACCTCACCGAGCGCAAAGCCCACGGTCTCCTCCTGGTTCCCCTCAGATGGGGTAAGTAGGCGACTGTCCGCCTCCTATTGATCATCAAGAAATCTTAGCTCGGCAAGCACAGTATCTAATTCCCCGATGGTGGTAGGGTTCCTAGAAAAAGCCATGAGTAACAGGCCCTCGGGCTTCATGTTTTCTAATATGATCTTAACTACATCACATTCAACTAATTGTAACGTCACAGCAAGCACAGTAGTGTGTATCTCGTCACCGTATTTAGGCAAGATCCCGTGCTGTTATTGCACATACCAAAAATGCTTGCATTCCAGCTAAATCCTGATTTGGGGTGAAAACTTCTGCTGAATAATTCGTTGTCTAAGAACAAGAAGAGATCCTTCGCTCCGTATAAATTCAGAGAAAATCTTGCTAAAAACCCCCCGAGATAACGTACAAAGAAGCTGAAGAACAATGGCGTCCATCAGCGTGAAATTCAAACCAAATCGTTAACCACAACACATATTCAATCTATTCAACCAGCTCGGTAGAAAGCTCGTAAATCCCTTGTAGCAGATGCAAAATGGGGTTTGGCAACCTTGCGAAAGCATTAGAGGAGATCACATTTACGGGTCCCTCGGTTTCCTACCCGCTCTCCCGACGGGGCAGGTTGCCACCTACTCCGAGCCTCTCGGCTACACTAGTTGGGTCATCTAACGTGATAAGACTCAAACCTACCTGTAGCTCAATAAACTGACTAATTAATCTATGAACGGCAGCGATTTCCTGGGGCTTCAGGGATGCTTGCTTTAAATCGCCTAGACGATTCACCCAATGTGTGGCCTGCGTCTGAATCCTAAACACTTGTTTGCACATAGGCTGACTGTCCCATAAGAAATTCATATTTTCCCGCAGTCCTGCCAACGCCGCCACATTTTCACTGAGTAGAGCACCTGCCTCACCACTGGAGCCAAGACTGAGGTCCAAGACTTTCAAGACGGTGCCGCACAAATGAGCGGCCAGTTCAGGCAATAAGACTTGCCTAATTTGTAACTCGTACAAAAGGTGGTCTTCTTCAGGTAGCCTATCCCAGGGCATGGCCTGGCTTCCATGCTGACGATTGCTATCAGGAAAACAGTACGTAATTAATCGATTACAGTTTAAGTTAACACAAGTAAGGTAGGAACTTAGAACTCTATTGCAAGAAAGGAAAGGATGGCCAGTACCCCCCTCTGGGTCTGTCCACTAAAGGAAGAAAAATACGCTTTGGGTTACCATTTGATGGCTAGAAAATCAGGTGGGAAGATTGGAACGACAGGTGTCCCCCACACAACTGCTTCAGCGTTTATTAACTTTAATACATAATTTGGCTATATTAAAGTCAAACGAGTTTTAAAAACAATCAAGAGTAAAAGTGACTGAGCACACTTTAGCAAAAATGACTTTTAAAAAGCTCTCGTTATTTGGGAGCCACCAGCCATTATTTATAAACTAAAAGTACAGAATTTAGAAACAATTAACTACAGTTAGCACTTCTCACTGAGTAATTCTTTTCAAGTAAATGATCTTTAATCACCTGCCATTAATTGTGAGTCCACTGTCACTCAGCAGACTGCTAAGGTATAGAACTTAAAAACAATTAAAAGTCAATGAATAGTTAGCTACAGTTAACCAAAATTCCGTTAACAGATTTTAAGCAAATGATTTTTAAACAACTGTTACTAATTGTGAACCCACTGTCATTCAGTACACAGAAAAAGCACAGAATTTAAAAAACAAGTAACAGTCGCTGAATAAGCAGCTACACTTAGCCAAAATTCACTGATCAGAGTTTAAGTAAATGCCTTTTAAACAGCTGCTAACAATTATGAACCGACTGCTATACAGCAGAGAGCGAAATACAGGTTTTCTTTAAAAAAAAAGAACAACTAACAGTCACTGAATAAGCAACTACAGCTCACCAAAATTCAATGATCCGTTTTAAGCAAATGAATTTTAACCAGCTGCTATTAATTGTGAATCCCCTGTCATTCAGTAGACAGCAAATTGCGAAACTTTTTTAAAAAAGAATTAACAATCATTGAATAAGCAGGTACAGTTGACCAGATGTTAAGCAAATGCCTTTTAAACAGCTGCTAACAATCATGAACCAATTGTTATACAGCAGAGAGCGAAATGAAGGTTTTCTTTAAAAACAAGAACTACTAACAGTCACTGAATAAGCAGCTAAAGTTAACCAAAATTCACTGATCAGATGTTAAACAAATGACTCATAAACAGCTGCCATAAATTGTGAACCCACTGTCGGGCAGTATACAAACAAGGCACAAAATTATAAAAACAATAATAATCACTGAATAGGCAGCTATATTTCACCAAAACTCACTCTTCAGTTTTTAGCCAAATTACTTTTAAACAGCTGGTTCCATAAGCCTCACCGGGGGTGGGGGGAGGGGGGGAGGTGGGGAGTGAAGCAATTTTTGAGGACATACATGGAAGTTACTTTACCTGGGCAAGATGGCCGGCGTGCTTACGTTCCTTAAGCCTGCAGGAGACGAGACCGACTTGAGGAGCATCGAACCAGCCAACTGACCACGTCGCTGGTGTATTTTTCCAAATTCCATGCCCACTCTCGGAAACCGTTCACCAGGACGATAACCAACCGTCAAAAGCAAGCTCGGCATGTTAACAGCAGCCGATTCGTTTACTTGTGTACCACGCAGACCTCCAAAACTCTTGCTCACTCCACACACCACGCACTCACTGCCCAATACTTTCCTGCCTTAGGGCTTTTGTCCCCACTGATGGCGCCACCGACTTACCAGCAAACTTACCCAGACAAAGAACGTCAGCGAGGTTCGAGATCGATAGAAGGTCGAGCACTCAAGTCTCACATACACCTTCTAAAAAACTTATATTCTCTGATTGTTCCACTTTACATCACATCTTAGTATTACGGACGGCCAAGTGGATACAGCTCTGCGTGAAGTCAGGAAAGCTATTGGGATCCTGCGTAACGACAAAGATACCAGTAAAACATAGTTAGAGTTCAGTCATTTGTTCTCAATGTTTACAAATCCGGTAATTTCCAGGAATGACTGCCTATCGTAGTCGCGGGGTTCAAACGATACATATCTGACATGCGACTGTAAATTGATCATACGATTCTGGTGGCATGCGTTATGACCAATTATTTGTGATCGTAACTTTTATCTGTTTTCTGCTGTTCCCTTAGTTGCTCTAAATTACATATCTCCGCGAATTATCTGAGTTGCTAGGGAAAGCCAGACAATCCATGTCGGTAGTGACTGAGATGTCTGGTGTTCTTGACGTTTCTTCGGTGGATTCTCTCCCATGGAAAAATATAATTCCGTGCTTATCCAGCGTAGAAAACTGTTCGACTTTTTGTCACAAATATGGAGTACTACCGGACGACTAAAGGAGGGACTATAGACTGTGGTGGTGCAAAGTGTGTAAAACTACGTAAGAACAGTTTCCATGCTGAAATACCGTTACAGTTTCATTGCGGACAGGCGGAAAAACGAAAGAGTATAAGGAGGAAAACATGATTCGACTCTTCCAAATTATCCACCCTGACCAGCGTAATGGCTTTTCACATGATGACAAAGCCGACGACGATTAAGGTAAGTCGTCTCCTTTGTAATTACAAGTATTTTTGTAACACTCTTATTTTGTCGTTGCTGTAGTGATTACCTTAAACATACTCATAACACCCGTCACCAGAATAGCATGATCGATTTACGGTCGCATGTTCGATATGTATCGTTTGAACCCCGTGACTTCGATAGGCAATCATTCTTGGAAATTACCGCAAATCCTCATTCTTGTCCCTCAGTGTGAGCTGTTGCTAATTCAGCTGCGTGTTTGAGTCTAGCTGACATCTGTCCAGTCAGTTCTGCAGTTGCAAGCCCATGCGAGGTTTAGCGACCGCAGCGCCATACCCGGTTGGTGGCGAGCAGGCACGGCGTGAATTGGTCTAGTGCTGGTTTCTGGACTGTCCTCCGTCCTACCCTGAATTTTACCATGACTCTTGATGATGCATCCAAGATGTACCTGGCGTCAATAGTGTAGTCAGCTGACTGTTCCATTCTCTTGGTAAGTTTCAGCACCCAGAGGCGCCTGCGTGGACCACAAGAGGTCCTGCTGTTGGCTTCTGCATTGAAGGTTAGTGCTGGCACCACCCTGCCATCTGCTGTTGTCGGAAGACAGAAATTTTCTCCATCAGTAGATATCAGGACGTGAGCAGCATGAAGCTCGTCAGGTGAAGGCCATTATCTTGAGTACATCTTTAAGTAGTTCATAGACTGTACTGAAGCACCTAGGACATAGATTCACTGCAGTATCGTAATCATGGAATCGAGTGCTATTACTGTGAATGCTATCGATATCAGTGATCAATTCACTGACATGAAGCTTGCTTTGTAATGAGCGCATGTGTCCTTTTTATTCTTCTATATTCACTTCATAGGCTGTTAACTTCTGTGTCAGCCTCGCTATGTGCTCTTGTAAAAAGATGGGGTGTCTTGCAACACGTCTTACGACCTAAGATTCTGCTTTTCTCACTTCCTCTGGTTTTCTGCTACAGTCTTCTTTCTGCTGAACGCGTATTCTCACTCACAGACGGTGTAACAATGTGTCGACGACCAGATGCCCTTTCGACGTACTGGCTTGCTTCCTGCTTCTGTTTCTGTCTCTTGCATGATTTCACTTTACTTGTAACAATGTGATTTTTTTAATTGTCTGCCCCTTACTATTCTGTGCCAGAACAGTAAGACTCATAAATACACTACTGGCCATTAAAACTGCTACACCAAGAAGAAATGCAGATGATAAACGGGTATTTATTGGACAAATATATTATACTAGTACTGACATGCGATTACATTTTCACGCAATTTGGGTACATAGATCCTGAGAAATCAGTGCCCAGAACAATTACCTCTAGCCGTAATAACGGCCTTGATACTCCTGGGCATTGAGTCAAACAGAGCTTGGATGGCGTGAACAGGTACAGCTGCCCATGCAGCTTCAGCACGATAGCACAGTTCATCAAGAGTAGTGACTCGCGTATTGTGACGAGCCAGTTGCTCTGCCACCATTGACCACACGTTTTCAGTTGGTGAGAGATCTGGAGAAGGTGCTGTCCAGGGCAGCAGTCGAACATTTTCTCTATCCAGAAAGGCCCGTACAGGACCTCCAACATGCGGTCGTGCATTATCCTGCTGAAATGTAGCATCTCGCAGGGATCGAATGAAGGGTAACACATCTGAAATGTAACGTCCACTGTTCGAAGTGCCGTCATTTCGAACAAGAGGTGACCGAGACGTGTAACCAGTGGCACCCCATACCATCACGCCAGGTGATACGACAGTATGGCGATGACGAATACACGCTTCCAATGTGCGTTCACCGCGATGTCGCCAAACACTGATGCGACCATCATGATGCTGTAAACAGAACCTGGATTCATCCGATAAAATGACGTTTCACCATTCGTGCACCCAGGTTCGTCGTTGAGTAGACCATAGCAGGCGCTCCTGTCTGTGATGCAGCGTCAAGGGTATCCTTAGCCATGGTCTCCGAGCTGATAGTCCATGCTGCTGCAAACGTCGTCGAACTGTTCGTGCAGCTGGTTTTTGTCTTGGAAACGTCCCCATCTGTTGACTCAGGGATCGAGACGTGGCTGCACGATCCGTTACAGCCATGCGGATAAGATGCCTGTCATCTCGACTGCTAGTGATACGAGGCCGTTGGGATCGAGCACGGCGTTCCGTATTACCCTCCTGAACTCACCTATTCCATATTCTGCTAACAGTCATTGGATCTCGACCAGCGCGAGCAGCAATTTCGCGATACGATAAACCGCAATCACGATAGGCTACAATCCGACCTTTATAAAAGTCGGAAACATGATGGTACGCATTTCTCCTCCTTACACGAGGCATCACAACATCGTTTCACCAGGCAATGCCGGTCAACTGCTGTTTGTGTATGAGAAATCGGTTTTAAACTTTCCTCATGTCAGAACGTTGTAGGTGTCGCCACCGGCGCCAACCTTGTGTGAATGCTCTGAAAAGCTAATCATTTGCATATCGCAGTATCTTCTTCGTGTCGGTTAAATTTCGCGTCTGTAGCACCTCATTTTCGTGGTGTAGCAATTTTAATTGCCAGTAGTGTGTTGTACGATCTGAGTTCCTTAAGATCTTTACCACTGTTGTTGTAATCAGGTACTATACAAATATTTATTTTCGTTACATGCGTTATCTTACATTTATTCAGATTTAAAGAGCGCTGCCATTCATTTCACGAAGTGAAAATTTTGTGTACGCAGAAGCATTGTAAGTGCAAAATGTAGAGCTGCTTATGCTGTCTTCTAAATTGCTTACGTATATTGAAAACATTGTAGGTCGTTTTATGCTTACTAGCTGCAGAGGTTGTTACTGTTGTATTGGTGGAACATCCAGTGTCCAGTAAAACATACTGGATTCTGTTACTCATAAAAATGTCCTTCATATTCAACGAATAAACTGTAGAATGTGTTCTTATGGCAGGAGACTTCCTTCAGAGAATTTGAAAAAAATGAAAACAAATGGGTGCATGGTGAGGAAAAATTTTAGTTGAACCTCATGTCGGTAGAGTGTCACTACCTCTGCTGAATATCGATAACTCTCCTCTAATAGAAGTAAATATTTGCAGCTTTAGACTGCACCAGAGCGAGGAAACTACTGCAAAGCCGAAAGCAATATGGTCAAATGGGATTCTTAAGGTGAGATACTGCATGTCGACTTGGGTATTTAAGAGAGAGATTGTCACAAACACAATGTGTTAAGTTCGTTATAGCACCCAGAAAATGACTCTGGCGTCCAGATAAGTTTCACATTCCGCCACCTTGACAAATGGTTGGAGGGGAAAGTCATGGGAAAATGTATGCGAACTTCTGACAGATGCTTTTTATTTAAGGCATGAAAACCACTGCCTACTTTACGCAAACACAGCCAACAATCCAGAGGCTTTTTACTAAAGGCATGAAAACCGCTGCCTACTTTAAGCAAAAACAGCCAGCAATCTTTGTTTTAATGGCTGAATAATTCTAGAGCAATGTTATTTTCACATATACTGTTGTGCATTTGAAAGAACAACGTGGGACTGACGTGGGCTGGCGTTACATACATAATGGGCGGCTTAATGTCTTTGCTGGTGCTGTTGGTGAACCTTCCTCGAAAAACGAGTGTTGGACAAGGGAGATTTGCGGATAGCTTACTGCTTCTCAGTGGAGAGACACTTCCGTGAAACACTGGCTATTGATGGAAGGAAAGCACCTCCAGCTTTTTCTGACTCAAGAGAGAGAGACCGAAGACACACACTCACAAGCTCACATGTCGGCATCGCCAGTCATCGGTTGCGTGCAGACGGATCGCCCAGTTGCAACCGAGCTGGCGGCCCATCACACACGTCGCCGCACGTCATCGCCCGTCGAAAGCCAAGACGTGAGCGTGATTATGCGGCTAAGCTATCTCATCAGATTGTCTCATGCGACTCCCCGCAATATGTGAAGGACGGTGGCCAAATTGCCTTGGCTACGGTGTGTTGACTGAAGCTCCTGAACGCTTTTGCGATCTCTGGGGAGACAGGAAGAAGATTCCTGTATTTTCCAAATAAAAAAAAGGTTCTCTAAATGGCGAGCGCATAGACGAGTATGTTCTTAATAAAGGTATTGTGTATCAAAAGAGCAAGGGCGAGCACACATTCAAAATTTGTTTTCCTCGAGTACTGGTTCCTTCTGGGAGGGTGGTCATCTAGGTTTCCGTAAGACCTTGGCCAAAATTAGATAACATGTGGCTTTGCCGTCTATGTGTAAGGATATAAGTAGGTTAATGGGTGGTGTCAGTTGCGCAAACAATGGAAAACCCAACTTAGCTTCTTCTCGAGTCTGCTTGTGAGAGCAGACCCATGGACCATATCTTTGTAGACTACGTAGGACCCCTTTCCACGTGCGTGGGAAAGGGAGGTGGCGGACGGATTTTCCCGTTTTAGTTGGTTAATTCCCAGCCGCGGCGTCACTAGAGGCCAATATGTACAGCGTCTTGCCAAAATCGTTGCCATCTTTGAACCACAGTATGCCCTAGTAAATGATAATGTTCCGGCATTTACATCTAGGGAATTCTGGAGATTTTGTTTCGATCATTTTGTTAGGCATGTTACCACTACTCCTTATTAACCCCCAGGCGTCCTTTGCTGACTATATGAATAGTAATTTGAAGGCCACATTGATAATATTTCGTGCTAGGTCCCAAAAACGCTAGGACCTTCCTAACTTGTGATTAAATCTTACTTTTAAAACTGTTCAGCATGAGACCATCTAGATCACTCCAGGCTATACAATTAAATGTCTGAGTACTCTTTGGACAACTGACGAATTGCTCCCTGAGTGAGTTACACCTCAAACCATCCAACATAACTGGAATAGAGCGTCAGATGTGTCAGAGGCACGAGTTCAAGGGGATGATCAGAGACTGTGCATTTAATCACAGGTTCAACATGAGAACCAAGACTAGAGTAACCCCTTCTAATAAACTGGCTGAACGTTTCATAGTCCCAGTTAAGTTTTAAGATTTCCAAATCCAGTTAATATCTTGATCTGTAGTGAAATGAACGGGAAGATCACTAGAGTACAGGTTAAGGAGAGTAGCTAGCCCCATCTTAACCTTCTTCCCTTGGCGCCAAATCCTGGCAGGGCGTCTTTCTGTTTGAGTGGGGTAAGTTGAGCCGTGTGGGCTCAGGTTCGTTGACGATCAGTGTCTACATAACATTGGAAGTACGCCGGTGGCGCCACTGATCGGGACAAAAGCCGGATGGCAGGAAGGTTTTCGGCAGTGAGTGTGTGATGTTCGGAGTGAGTGATCTGGGGGTGCAAGAGTGTTGGCGTTCTGGATGGTACACAAGAGAACGAATCGGCTTCTGCGAAGGTGCCAGGAGCTTATGCAACCACTACTCGTAATTAATAGCTGCCGTTTAAAAACTATTTGGCTAAAATCTGATCAGTGAATTTTGGATAAATGTAGCTACTTATTCAGTGACTTTTAATTGTTTCTAAAATTCTGTATTTTCTTGTCTGCTGAATGACATTGGCCGGCCGCGGTGGCCGTGCGGTTCTGGCGCTGCAGTCCGGAACCGCGGGGCTGCTACGGTCGCAGGTTCGAATCCGGCCTCGGGCATGAGTGTGTGTGATGTCCTTAGGTTAGTTAGGTTTAAGTAGTTCTAAGTTCTAGGGGACTGATAACCACAGCAGTTGAGTCCCATAGCGCTCAGAGCCATTTGAACCATTTTTTTGAATGACATTGGGTTCATAATTAATAGGGGTTGTTTAAAAGCATTTACTTAAAATATGATTAGTGAATTTTGGCTAACTGTTGCTGCTTATTCAGTCACTCTTAATTGTTTCTAAAATTCTGTGTTTTGCTGTCTACTCAGTGACAGTCGGTTCATAATTAATAACAGCTGTTTAAAAGTCATTTGCTTAAAACCTGACCGGTTAATTTTGACTATTAATTGTTTTTAAAATTCTGTGCTTTGTCTGTGTACTGAATGATAGAGGGTTCGTAATTAACAACAGCTGTTTAAAAATTATTTGTTTAAAATCTGATCAGGGAATTTTAGTTAACCATAACTAACTACAATGACTGTACTTGTTTTTATAATTCTGTACTTTTGCTGTCAATTGAGTGACAGTAGGTTCAATACTAATGGCAACTGTTTAAAGGTCACTTAGTTAAAGAAACTGCTCAATGATGTTTGCTAACTGTAGTTAATCCTTTTAAAATTCTGTATTTTTGGTATATAATTACTGGATGGTGGATTGTAGTTAATGGCAGCGGTTTAAAAGTCATTTTTCTAAAGTCGGCTCAGTGAATTTTACTCTTTACTGTTCTCAAAATTAATTTTACTTTAATAAAGCGGAGTTATTTATTAAAGGTGATGATCAAAAAAATGGTTCAAATGGCTCTGAGCACTATGGGACTCAACTGCTGAGGTCATTAGTCCCCTAGAACTTAGAACTACTTAAACCTAACTAACCTAAGGACATCACAAACATCCATGCCCGAGGCAGGATTCGAACCTGCGACCGTAGCGGTCTTGCGGTTCCAGACTGCAGCGCCTTTAACCGCACGGCCACTTCGGCCGGCAAAGGTGATGATCGCTGAAGCAGTTATGGGGGGACCCCAGACCTTCTATTAGGGTGATAAGGTTCCAAATCTTCCCAGCCGAATTCCTAGTTATCTGTATGGAAGACTTGAATTTGCTGAAACCTTTCTGGGAAAGTATGGTGCATTTGTAAAGGAAATGATGTACAAGACGCAGCTGTGGCCAATTTTAGAGTGTTGTTCCAGAGTTCGGAGTCTTTGTCAAGTAGGCATGAGAACAGGCATCGAACGAATTCAGAGACATGTTTCTAGGGGCGTAACCGAACGGTATAACCCGTACAATAGTAAAATAGAAATGCTGGGGGGGGGGGGGGACTTAAGCGGAAATTCTTAAGAGAAAATAGACGTATACGCGTGAAAGTCGCTTGGGGAAATTTAGAAAATCTTCACTCAACGAACTCTGTGTTGTGAAGTATTGGTTAAAAACAGTCTTGGTTGCAATTTTAGTTTTTTATTTTTCAACGACGCGTTTCGCCTTATTTACGCATCTTCAGGTTATCTTTCCAAGGTACCAAGATCTTCATAACGCGTTCCCATTCACAGGAGCTAGTAACAGAGTAAGATGGGGGCTCAGGTAGTAAGCATTATGCTTACTCTGTTACTAGCTCCTGTGAACGGGAACGCGTTATGCAGATCTTGGTGCCTCTCGCGTCCATCTAGAAAAGATAACCTGAAGATAGGTAAATAAGGCGAAACGCGTCGTTGAAAAATAAATAACTGAAATTGCAACCCAGACTGTTTTTAACCAATACTGTTAAGCACTGGTTTGCTGTATGCCTCATATCGATTGGAAGACTGTGTTGTGAACTCTGCCACCATCGCAGGCCTCCCATAGGGACAACGACGATAATGTAACAGAAATTTGGTCGTTTACAGAGGTATTTTTCCAACGCACAATAATCGAATTGACTAGGAAAGAAAATCTATAGTGTTGGTATGCTGTGCCTTCAGCAACGAACTGTGCAGTGGAATGGGGTGGGGGGGGGGGGGGGGTAGGTGTGTTGCGCGGCGCGAGCTGACCCGACCCCTTGCCTGAGCTCTGGAGGTGGTCGCGTCGCGTCCAGTGTGTGGGTGGGAGGGAGGGCAGCGGCAGCGGCCCCTGCTGGTCGCTCGTTACGGCGCCGCCGCGGCCTGTCGCTCACTCGTCCTGCTTGTCCACCCAGTCCGCCTTTCATCTGCCCTAATGGAGGTTTTTAATTACTAAATCGATACCAGGGGCCGCCGAGTACACGCTCCGCGCTGGCTGCTCTCGTAGGGACTGTCCACCCG
The DNA here is from genome assembly GCF_023898315.1 of Schistocerca nitens. Lineage (NCBI taxonomy): Eukaryota > Metazoa > Arthropoda > Insecta > Orthoptera > Acrididae > Schistocerca > Schistocerca nitens. Next base: position 50,617,369 of record NC_064618.1, on the reverse strand, counting down.
CGCCCGATCGTGGTTGACTTGCAGGCAAAATTATTCGTTATTGATTGATGCAGGACGTCGCGTACTTGTAACGCCATGATGTAACATTCTAATGTGCGCTGCATTTAGCATCTCTATGTCACTGCAAGTGGTGTGCGTAATGTAAGACCTTCAGAACACACACCATTATATTATTTGACTTGTCGCTCTAACGAAGTAGGCGAGTGTTAGCAATATCTCTCGTGGTCTTATCGTGGCGTGTTTATCTCCTGCCGTTAGGTCAGACGATAGAAATGCCACTTGCACGCTTAGAGTAGCAGATTGATGGTGACCAACTTTAAACAGAACTTGATTAATTTGCACACACATTCATTAAAATAATAACAAGCATGAAAATTACTTAACTTGGTTCTGGATGCTATTTACAATGGCCAATCTGAAGTTCCTTTGGTATTTGTACGTAAATCTTATTCTCACATATATCTCTGATACTTGACAAAAGTGTCTGTATATTTATCTTCATGGCTATGTACAGGAATATGGTAATCTTATTGGGCGCAGACTGAAACTTGACAAGAGACTGTTAGAGACAAATGTAGAACTCGTACAAACAGGTACAGCCTAATGCAGATTGGTACAGACAAACGCAGACTGACTAATCTGAGGTCTGTACACTCGTTATAATACCTCGCGCGTTCATGTATCACTGCGCAAGTGTGATCCGCCAGGAGAAAAGGTTCTACGTTAGCAGCAATCTCATTGGCTGCGTTACATATTAATACGCGGATCGGCGGAAGCAGAATTTGGTCCCTCTCTATGGCAGCGCCATCTCGTAGTGCGGAGACGGACGAGCGCTGCACCTGCACTGTTGCGCTTAGCGGGGTGCGCTCTAGTGGGAAAGTTGTGTACGCGCTGACTACGCGGAACTATGTACACAACATGATGTTAACCTGTTTAGCGTCCACTGCTTCGCTGACATTGCCTCTTCTTCTTCTTCTTTGCGGATGGATCACTTAGGACCACGCGTAATCAACATTTGTTCGCCTTTCTTTTCGCCCAGTATTCGTTCATAAGCAACGAATGGCCTAGCTTTCGCTGCGTAGACCACGTATGTCGATTAGTTTTTCTCTATTTTTCCTCAAAACCCCATGTGTTTGTGATTTTTCTGATTTCATTTCTGCCATGTAGACTCTAATTCCCTCAGGTCTTTTTCCGTTTGATTGTACCAGTTCGTTCTTGTAGTTTTGTTCTTTAAAAATGTATGGATTTTGTGTGTTAACCTGTTTGAGTCCAGTCTTTCTAAATGCCCAATGAATTGGATTCTTCTCATGCGCATTGTGTCTGTTATTCTGGAGATGTTTTTGTGTATTTCTGCACTGAGTTTTGGATAATGCACACCATCTTCAGTTCTTTGTGCTAGGATTTTCCTCATTATTTTACGTTCTTTCACTTCTAATTGTCCTTTTAGTGTTCTGTGTTTGAGGTTTACTGTCTCAGATGCGTAGAGAGCTTCAGGTTTAATTACTGCTGTGTAGAGTCGTATTTTGCAGTTCGACGAGAGACTCTCCTTGTTGTAAACGGTTTTTGCTAACTGAAACGCCGTCTCCATTTTCTGGACTCTTGATTTGACAGATTTCTTTTCATTACAATTTTCTGCAGTCTATTCACATAAGTATTTAAAATCTTTTACTCTATGTTCTGCACGGATTTTCTTTTTTTTCCTTTAATCAAACTTTTATGTTCATAACAAACTATAACATCTAAACTTTGGACGCTAATTAAGGTCAAAGAAGCATCGTCTTCTACAAATGTACCTCTGACCGAAAGGTGATTCCGCCATCTAGAATCGGATGGCTTTGTTAATCTAGCCTTTAGAGTTCTTTCGGTGATGGTTCCGTAGAAACTTTCATCCCCTAAAACATATTTCTTTACAAGTCAAATAAAAATGTTCATAGTAATAGCTTCAAAAATTTTTTGTTGTACCGAAACACTTTTACAAAAATTTTCATCTCCTGTTTCACACTCATAGGGGTTGAATTTCCAAAAACAGTGAAACAATTTCTTTTTGTTTCTAAGTAACAAGCCTAGTACGAATTTTCTTAGATATAGCCTTAAAATCCTTCATTCACATTTTAATAATGATCGGTTTCCAAACAAATTCACCTGCTATTTTACTCCCTTAATGGTTAAATTTCCGAAAATGCTGAAGCAAATATTTTTTTCTTTCTCACTGAGAAATAAAAGCCACAATTCGTTCTTCTAGCTTCAGAGTTGCTTTAATAGCGACATACTTTCAAAAATACTCTCATCCCCTCCTTCAAAACCTTAATAGTGGAGTGTGGTTGGTTGGTTGATTTAGCGGAGGGGACCAAGCAGCGAGGACATGAGGATATGTGTCCCATGAGAGTAGGGAAGGATGGGGAAGGAAGTCACCCGTGCCCTTTCGGAAGAACCATCCCGGCATTCCCCTGAAGCGACTTAGAGAAATCATGCGAATCCTACATCAGGATGGCCGCACGCGAGTTTGAACCGTCTTCCTCCCTAATGCGAGTCCAGTGTCACCTCTGTCGGTGGTGCAACTTCAAAAAATCCCTTGATATACACCACTGGCCATTAAAATTGCTACACCACGAAGAAGACGTGCTACAGACGCGAAATTTAACCGATAGGAAGAAGATGCTGTGATATGCAATTGATTAGATTTTCAGAGCATTCACACAAGGTTGGCGCAGGTGGCGACACCTACAACGTGCTGACATGACGAAAGTTTCCAACCGATTTCTGATACACAAACAGCAGTTGCCGGCGTTTCCTGGTGAAACTTGTGATGTCTCGTGTAAGGAGGAGAAACCATCACATTTCCGACTTTGGTAAAGGTCGGATTGTAGCCTATCGCGATTGCGGATTATCATATCGCGACATTGGTGCTCGCGTTGGTCGGGATCCAATGACTGTTTGCAGAATATGGAATCGGTGGGTTCAGGTGGGTAATACGGAACGCCGTGCTGGATCCCAACGGCCTCGTATCACTAGCAGTCGAGATGACAGGCATCTTATCCGCTTGGCTGTAACGGCTCGTGCAGCCACGTCTCGACCCCGGGTCAACAGATGGGGACGTTTGCAAGACAACAACCATTTGCACGAACAGTTCGACGACATTTGCAGCAGCATGGACTATCAGCTCGGAGACCATTGCTGCTGTTACCCTTGACGCTGCATCACAGACAGGAGCGCCTGCGATGGTGTACTCAACTACGAACCTCGGTGCACGAAGGGCAAAACGTCATTTTTTCGGATGAATCCAGGTTCTGTTTACAGCATCATGATGGTGGCATCCGTGTTTGGCGACATCGCGGTGAACGCACATTGGAAGCGTGTATTCGTCATCGCCATACTGGCGTATCACCCGGCGTGATGGTATGGGGTGCCATTGGTTACACGACTCGGACACCTCTTATTTGCACTGACAGCACTTTGAACAATGGACGTTACATTTCAGATGTGTTACGACCTGTGGCTCTTCCCTTCATTCGATCCCTGCGAAACTCTACATTTCAGCAGGATAATGCACGACCGCATGTTGCAGGTCCTGTACGGGCCTTTCTGGATACAGAAAATGTTCGACTGCTGCCCTGGCCAGCACATATTCCAGATCTCTCACCAATTGAAAACGTCTGGTCAATGGTGGCCTAGCAACTCGCTCGTCACACTACACCAGTCACTACTCTTGATGAACTGTGGTATCGTGTTGATGCTGCATGGACAACTGTACCTGTACACGCCACCAAAGCTCTGTTTCACTCAATGGTTCAAATGGTTCAAATGGCTCTGAGCACTATGGGACTCAACTGCTGAGGTCATTAATCCCCTAGAACTTAGAACTAGTTAAACCTAAGTAACCTAAGGACATCACAAACATCCATGCCCGAGGCAGGATTCGAACCTGCGACCGTAGAGGTCTTGCGGTTCCAGACTGCAGCGCCTTTAACCGCACGGCCACTTCGGCCGGCGTTTCACTCAATGCCCAGGCGTTTCAAGGCCGTTATTACGGCCAGAGGTGGTTGTTCTGGGTACTGATTTCTCAGGATCTATGCACCCAAATTGCGTGAAAATGTAATCAAATGTCAGTCCTAGTACAATATATTTGTCCAATGAATATCCGTTTGTTGTTGTTGTGGTCTTCAGTCCTGAGACTGGTTTGATGCAGCTCTCCATGCTACTCTATCCTGTGCAAGCTTCTTCATCTCCCAGTACCTACTGCAACCTACATCCTTCTGAATCTGCTTAGTGTATTCATCTCTTGGTCTCCCCCTACGATTTTTACCCTCCACGCTGCCCTCCAATACTAAATTGGTGATCCCTTGATGCCTCAGAACATGTCCTACCAACCGATCCCTTCTTCTGGTCAAGTTGTGCCACAAACTCCTCTTCTCCCCAATCCTATTCAGTACCTCCTCATTAGTTATGTGATCTACCCATCTAATCTTGAGCATTCTTCTGTAGCACCACATTTCGAAAGCTTCTATTCTCTTCTTGTCCAAACTATTTACCGTCCATGTTTCACTTCCATACATGGCTACACTCCATACAAATACTTTCAGAAATGACTTCCTGATACTTAAATCTATACTCGATGTTAACAAATTTCTCCGTTTATCATCTGCATTTCTTCTTGGTGTAGCAATTTTAATGACCAGCAGTGTATGATGCCTACACAATAAGATCAACGCCCTCACCAAATTTCAAGCTTTTTTTTCCATAGCAGTTTGGGCTGGGCGATGATGTGTCAATGAATCAGTTGCATTCTATTTCACCTCCTTAGGGGTTGAAATACCAAAAATACCGAAACAGTATTTTTTTTATCTTTAACAGACAAGTCAAATTAAAAACACAGTATTAGGACTTTAAAAATGATTTATTTTCCAAAAACGCTTTCTCCCACTACTTTATCCCCTTAGTGGTTGGATTTCCAAAAATGCTAATGCACGTACTATTTAATTCCGCCAGCCGCGGTGGCCGAGCGGTTCTAGGCGCTTCAGTCCGGAACCGCGCGACTGCTACGGTCGCAGTTTCGAATCCTGCCTCGGACATAGATGTGTGTGATGTCCTTAGGTTAGTTAGGTTTAAGTAGTTCTAAGTTCTAGGGGACTGATGACCTCAGATGTTAAGTCCCATAGTGCTCAGAGCCATTTGAACCACATTTTTTTTTATTCCTGAGAGAGAATTCAAATACCAGTTTTCGTAGCTGTAGCTTCAAAATTGCATTAATAATGACATATTTTCAAAAAACTCTTCGTTCTCTATTTCACTTCCGTACGGATGGAACTTCGAAAAATCCTTTCTTAAAAGGTGCCTGCTGTGTAAGTTCATCACCCTTTCCAAATTTCCGGTTTCTTGTCCTTAGCGATTCGGGCTAGGCAATGATGAATCAGTCAGGACATTGCCTCTCATATACACGGATCTACAATGCATTCGTTAGTTTTGTATACACGCAAGAGAATAACCAGATTAATATGCACATAGTGCCTTATATACCGGAATAATACTTCGGTAAGAGTTGTATTCGTTGGTGCAATGGTATTTCAGACCGACATTGTAAGTGGCCGGGGGACAAAACATCAACTAAAGTCTCTCAATAGAGGAAATGCGACTGGACATGCGATCACAAATACAGTACACGGAGAACTTTCTCTTCTAGCATAGCCTACTTTGTCACTGGAGGAACGAAACGTTCTTAGTGACAGAAAAAATGCGCCGGTTGTTTCCGTTTTTAAGATATTTCGTCAAGCAGACACACAAAATGTAGGACTATATCGCTGACGTCAGTGTTTTGCAGAATTTTGGAACACGTATAATGCACGATTACTATAACCTTTATGGATACCGTAAAATATTCCGTTTGAAACAAAATGGGTTCAGAAAACAAAAGCTGTACGCAATCACATCTTTGTCGATGGGACGTTAAATCCTAATCTTCCTTCCTTTCTTCAGTAAACAAAGATCGCACGAAACAGTTGTTGGTCAGCGAGGCCGGAAAGCCAGCAGGTAGTGCCGGCCAGGTTGTTGGCCGTGTACCGTGACTTTCGGTACGCTTTCACAACAGTACCGCACTTCTACTTAATGAACTGCCCCTTAATTAACTAAATACGAGAGTACGATACACTAGACTAACTTTCTGATTGGGTAGAAATCTTCGTGACGTTCTTAACGGAGAGAAATCTTAGGATTTAGAAACACTTCAGGAATAGCTGCAAGAAGTGTTATGGAAAGATTACTGTTCACATTAATTACACTATGTGATCAAAAATATCCTGACACCCCAAAAAAACACACGTTTTTCATATTAGGTGCATTGGGCTGCCACCTACTGCCAGCTACTCCATATCAGCGACCTCAGTAGTCCTTAGACATCGTGAGAGCAGCCGGCCGAAGTGGCCGTGCGGTTAAAGGCGCTGCAGTCTGGAACCGCAAGACCGCTACGGTCGCAGGTTCGAATCCTGGCTCGGGCATGGATGTTTGTGATGTCCTTAGGTTAGTTAGGTTTAACTAGTTCTAAGTTCTAGGGGACTAATGACCTCAGCAGTTGAGTCCCATAGTGCTCAGAGCCATTTGAACCATCGTGAGAGCAGAATGGGGCGCTCCGCAGAACTCACGGACTTCCAACGTGGTCTGCTGATTAGGTGCCACTTATGTCATTCGTCTGTACGCGAGATTTCCACACTCCCAAACATCCCTAGGTTCACTATTCCCGATGTGATAGTGAACTGGAAACGTGAAGCGACCCGAGTACCTCAAAAGCGTAGAAGTCTGTTGACTGACAGAGACCGCCGGCAGTTTAAGAGGGTCGTAATGTGTAATAAGCAGACATCTATCCTGACAATCACACAGGAATATCAAACTGCATCAGGATCCATTACAAGTGCTATGACAGTTAGGCTGGAGGTGAGAAAATTGGGTTTCATGGTCGAGCGGCTGCTCATAAGCCACACATCACGCCGGTAAATGCCCAACGATGCCTCGCTTGGTGTAAGGAGCGTAAACATTGGACAATTCAACAGTGGAAAATCACTGTATCGAGTGACAAACCACGGTACACAATGTGGCGATCCGATGGCAGGGTGTGGGTATGGCGAAATCCCGGTAAACGTCATCTGCCAGCGTGTGGTGCCAATAGTAAAATTCGGAGGCGGTAGTGTCATGGTGTGGACGTGTTTTTCATAGAGGGGGCCTGCACCCCTTGTTGTTTTGCGTGGCACTATCACAGCACAGGCCTACATTGATGTTTTAAGCACCTTCTGGCTTCCCACAGTTGAAGAGCAATTCGGGGATGGCGATTACATCTTTCAACACTATCGAGCACCTGTTCATATTGCATGGCCTGTGGCGGAATGGTTACACGACAGTAACATCCCTGTAATGGATTGGCGTGCACAGAGTCCTGACCTGAATCCTACAGAAAAACGTTGGGATGTTTTGGAACGCCGACTTCGTGCCAGGCCTCACCGCCCGACATCGATACCTCTCCTCAGTGCAGTACTCCGTGAAGAATGGGCTGCCATTCCCCAAGAAACCCTCCAGCACCTGATTGAACGTATGCCTGCGAGAGTGGAAGCTGTCGTCAAGGCTAATGGTAGGCCCACACCATATCGAATTCCAGCATTACCGATGGAGGGCGCCACGAACTTGTAAGTAATTTTCAGCCAAGTGTCGGGATACTTTTGATAACATAGTGTATAAATCACCTAGCGGAAATCGTTGGAACTTCTACGAGGCTGTTCGCGGATGAAGCTGTTGTACATAGGGAAGTCAAAAGGCCATAAAATAGTGGGGAAAACAGGAAGAGCCGCAGAAGATAGACGCATGGTGCAGAGATTGGCGTACCCCAAAAGTGTTTCAAGGAATCATTACTGTTAACTATATGCATATATTAGAAAACGGTTGACAACGAAGTTTTGAGAAAAATACATGTCTGTGAAAATAAAGTTCATAGACAAACTATCAGTTTCATAAGACTGAATTGTTTCTTTGTCAAGTCTCAACATTCTACGCTTCCTATGAAAAAAATATACCCACTTTATGTTAGGAAATATTAATTAATATTTAAGATTATATGTATTATTAATGTTAACAGTTGTAAAGTGTGTGATGAATGTGAAACTAAATCGGAAGAGATACTACGTATATGTACCACACACACACACACACACACACACACACACACACACAATTTTGACCCAACACTTTATGGTCCTCGTTATCATTATATTTTGCACTGAGCGCATTCTGTGAAAATGGGTGTGTTTCTAAGGGACCAAACTGCTGAGGTCATCGGTCCCTAGACTTACACGCTACTTAAACTAACTTATGCTAACAACAACACACACACACACACACACACACACACACGCATGCCCGAGGGAGGACTCGAATCTCCGGCGGGAGGGGCCTCGCAATCCGTGACATGGCACCTCTAACCACGCGGTCATTCAGTGTGGCCACATTCTGTGACTTGAGGTTCAGGTATAACTGGAGTTACAAATCCGGTTATGAGGTATTACTACTATGTACATGATGTAGACACTATAATTATGTTGTCTACCCAGATGACAACTGAGCAGTGCAGAGTAACAAAATTACACTTAGCGCTTTGGGGCCATATGGAAATGAATATCCGAGAAATCACTGACACAGTTTTTCGTGAATGTTCATATGTACAGAGTGGGGCAACAGATATACGTAAAACTGGAGCATCCAGACATACAAAAACTCAAAATCGATTACTGTCCGCTTTAGGCCTTTTGGTTCTCAGCACTTCATACTCACTGAAGAGCCAAAGAAACTGGTACATCTTCGTAATATCGAGTAGGGCCCCTCCCGAGCGCGCTGAAGTGCGGCAACACGGCGTTGCATGGGCCCAACTAATGTCTGAAGTAGTGCTGGAGGAAACTGACACCATGAATCCTGCAAGGCTCTCGATAAATGCGTACGAATACGAGGGGGGATGAAGATCTCTTCTGAACAGCGCGTTCAATGGCATCCTAGATAAGCTCAATTACGTTCGTGTCTGGGGAGTGCGGTGGCCAGCGCAAGTGTTTAATCTCAGAAGAGCCACTCTGTAGCAATCCTGGACGTGAGGGATGTCGCATTGTTCAGCTGGAATTGCCCGTCGGAATGCACAATGGACATGAATGGATGCGGGTGATCAGACAGAGTGGTGACGCGCGTGTCAGTATACAGAAGTATCAGGGATCCCATATCACTCCTATTGCACACGTCCCGCACCACCAGCTTGAACAGTCCCCAGGGTCCATGAATTCGTGAGGTTGTCACCATACCAGTACGCGTCCACCCGCTCGATACAGTTTGAAATGAGACTCGTCCGACAGGCAGCATGTTTCCAATCATCAACAGTCCAATGTCTGTGTTGACGGGCCCTGGTGAGGGGTATGGCTTTGTGTCGTGCAGTCATCAGTCGTACACGAATGGCCCTTCGGCTCCGAAGGTCGATATCCATTATGTTTCGCGCGCTGACTCTTGTTGATGGCCCAGCATTGATATGTGCAGCAATTTGCGGAAGGGTTGCACTTCTGCCACGTTAAACGATTCTTTTCAGTCGTCGTTAGTCCCGTTCTTGCAGGATCTTTCACCACCAGCAGCGATATCGGAGATTTGGTGTTTCAGTGGATTCCTGGTATTCACGGTACACTCATGAAGTGGACGTACAGGATTATCCCCACTTCATCGCTACCTCAGAGATGCTGTGTCCCATCGATAGTGCGCCGACTATGATACCACGTTCAAACTCACTTAAATCTTGATAACCTGCCATTGCAAACGATCTAACAATTGGGCCAAATACTTGTCTTACATAGGCCTTACCGACCGCAGCGTCATATTCGGCCTGTTTACATATCTCTGTACTTGAATACGCATGCCTCACACAGTTTCTTTGGCGCTTCAGTTTATATAACCTAGTGGAAATCGTTGGAATTTCCATGACACTATTCACTGGTGATGGTGTTCTACGCAGAGAAGTCGTGACACTGTAAAAAGTAGGGAAAACAAGAAGGTCTGCAGAGGTTCGACGATTGGTACTGGAATTGACTGATGACTGATTGCACGATTGCTGAACAATAACTGGAAGTAGCTACACCCATTAAATATCTGAAATACGTGTACGGAACGATTTAAAGTCGACTGTTCACATAATACTTATGATAGAGAAGGCATATGCCGCACTTTTGTTGGAAGTAACCTCACGAAGTTTAGTTCACCCACAAAAGCGGTAGTTTACAAAACCTTCGTTTGACCATACATGAGTACTGTTCGTCTGACTTGGGCCTATATCAGATAAGATTGATAGAGGAAATACGGAAGGTCCAAAGAAGAGCTGTGCGTTTTGTTACAGGTTTGTTTAGTAAGTGCGAAAATGCCACGGAGATTCTCACTCAGTTCCACTGGCGAGCGCTATAAGACAGGCGCTGTATACCACGGTATGACTAACTATTAAAATACCGAAACCGCACATTCCTAGAACATTTTATCTTCTATTTTATTTTCTGCCAACATATACAATTGACCTGCCATATATTTATTAAGACAGATCGTATTTTCACAATATGAAACTTACAAATACAGATGTGAAACTAATTTGGTATTTCTTATTCACAATAGGAATTGATAAGATTGCATCTTTAAATACTAATAGACTTACAAGTAATTAAGAAACGAAAATCTTAAAATTAGCGATTTATGAATGGAAAATAGAAATTTAGGAAGATGGAAAGAGTTTGAAATATTAACACTTTATGACATATTATAAATTCGGAAAATTTTTCTAAACTAATAATTAAGAAGAAGAAATAAAAGATAACGTGAAAGTACATAGGTTTGTCTTAAAGATCCGACGACCCAGCTACCTCGGGTGTGAGAGCTCGGCAAATCATCGAGCCTATACAAAGGTATCGTATAACATATATCTATAATACTCATTTCGTAACTCATGTGTACAACATGTGTTGTATTACTCTAATATTACATCATTACATCATTTGCATTACAGGTACTTTTTTCATAAACTTAATAAACAATTGTATGATTTAAAATATTACTCAAGACTTTTCTACATATACTGAAAAGACATGATCCATTTCTCTGTTCCTTCACATAGCCCTATGTTACATCTAGGTCTCTATATCAGACTCACTGTTTGCATCTCTTTCAGCATTTGAGTCTGTTTCTATGTTTCTGTCTGTCTCTGTGCTATTCCAAGAAACCTGTTCCCACGTTTGTGTGTTTGCTCTTATTTGTGAATGTGTTTGTTCTTGTTCGTATAATTCAAATGGTTCAAATGGCTCTGAGCACTATGGGACTTCACATCTGAGGTCATCAGTCCCCTAGAACTTAGAACTACTCAAACCTAACTAACCTAAGGACATCACACACATCCATGCCCGAGGGAGGATTCGAATCTGTGACCGTAGCAGTCGCGCGGTTCCAGACTGAAGCCCCTAGAACCGCTCGGCCACAACGGCCGGATTCGTATAATTCGTTTAACGTACGTGAGATATTATCGGTTATGTCATTCAGTATGCTCCAGTCGGTTGGCTGTCGTAGTCTCTGCACTATGTTGACATACTCAGTTCGGGGTCATATGTGTGTGTGTGTGTGTGTGTGTGTGTGTGTGTGTGTGTGTGTGTGTGTGTGAGTGTGTCAAGTGCACCTGGGTCTTCAGCTGACACCAAACCGATGGTAGTGTTCTGGGTATGGTCCATGGCCCGTGAGGAAATGGACCACGCTTAGTTCGGGATGTATATATTCTAGCCTCATTCATTCCTTGATGTTTGGGAAGACATCAAGGAACGACTCCCCTTTCTGTCGAATTCCATTCTCCCTGCGAAGTATCACTTAGCCAGCGGTTTAGGTGACGCCTTTCTGTGATGTCCTCTCCTATAATTTCAAATACTTTATCGCGTCTGCCTTTCTTCAAGTAGTACGCTGCTGCTCTGTGGGGTGATGACGTCAGTGGGGCACACTCTCGTCACCACACACAGTGCCTCCGCCGATGATGTGCGAAGTCCCCCGCCATCCTGAGCATAACATTTTTTGGGCCACGTCTCCCAATGATTCGTTGTGTTGCAAGCGTCAGTCGATGCGGCCAGCCTCTCGCTGCAAAGCATACTTTAGATTCGAAAAACTGCGATATGTACGTATTGTCTTTACATGTAGACTATATTTGTTGTATTTAGTCTTGGTAATTATGCATTGTTTTCATTACTTTGAGGCTGTATGTCTGATATGTTCAGTTTGTCGTCAGTGTGTAAACCTAGATAGCATGTCACTCTTTTGTGCTGCAGAGTTGTTCAAAAATGGTTCAAATGGCTGTGAGCACTATGGGACTTAACTGCTAAGGTCATCAGTCCCCTAGAACTTAGAACTACTGAAACCTGACTAACCTAAGGACATCACACACATCCATGTCCGAGGCAGGATTCGAACCTGCGACCGTAGTGGTCGCGCAGTTCCAGACTGTAGCGCCTACAACCGCTCGGCCATCCTGGCCGGCCTTCAGAGTTGTGTTGTTTAGCTTGATGCTGACGTTTCTCATATGTTCGTCCTTCAGCAGTAAGTATACCGTTTTATTAGGTGCAATTGTAAGTTTACTGTTATTCCACCATTCATTGATATCTACAAGGAGCTGCCCAGTCTTTTTTTCTCAGTGTCTTCTCGAGTTTCTCAATAACATAACGAGCAAATCATCTGGGCAATCTGTTATATCATCTCTGTCTAGATTGTCTAATAGCGGCTCAAGAGCGATGTCCCTGAATGCGGATCCATATATGGACCCCTGTGGCCAGCCGATGGTGATTTTAACAACTCTTTGGTGGCCTGCTCGCCACTCTAGAACTTTGTGTCTGCAGTAGTTGAGGAAAGTGTTATATGAAGCTGTTGAGATTTGCATTTGTCTCAACTTTGAGAATAGTGCAGGCCACCAAAGATTGTCAAAAGCACCAGACATGTGAATTAACATTGCCGCCACATATTTGTCGTGTGTGATCTGAGTTATGTCTATGGCCATAGTGCATCGTCGACAGACTTGTGGGGATGTGGACTGAGGCTCAAAACTGTCTGTGTGACTGTCTGCCCCACGGTAGCCTGTCCTGGATCTTGCCCAGCACATTCACTAGACAGGTCGGTCTTTATGATTTCGGGTCTGTTGATTCCTTGTCCTATGATTTTTTGACAATGATTGCATTAGCTGTCTTCCAACAAGCGGGTATTTTGCCTTACTCTAAAGTCCGTCACGTAGAGCACTATCTGTGGTGCAGCAGTTTTAATGGTTTCTGTGTGGACCCCTTGTTGGCCCCGGGCATTTAGCGCAATCTCTTCACGAGCGAAAGGGATAATGATTCCCCCACTTATGTAGTTAATGTCCGTTTGTCTGCTCAGTTCTGTTTAGTGGTGTTGGTCGTGTGAGGGTCATCGTCTGATAGTAACTTGTTTAGTAGGTACTCTCCAGCCATGTGTCATTGTACCGTTTTGTCACTTTAATAACGACATTGCTGTTGTTGTTTCTATTCCCTCAGTTTGTATTTTGAAGAGCTCTCACTATTGCTGTTATGTTTGTTGATCTGACAAAATTAACCCAATCATCCTGTCTTGTTTATTTTGTAATTCGTCTTTGTATCGTCGATTGGCTTCAACCTATTGTTGCAGCCTGACTTGTTTTTCTTGTGTTGTCTTTGCTCGTTGGTAGTATTGTCTTTTATCTCGTGAGTCCATCCGTTATGTCAGCATACAGACACCATTACTCGACACCAGTAACGATACAGGACAGGAATAGTTGGTGTTGTTTTTGTTTTAAAGCATGTGGTAACCTACATCTGATTTTCGAACCTTTTTAACGTTTCCCATTCCATGCAGATGTCACATGATAGTGTAATGACACATTTCATTCCATTTACCAGCTCCCGTGCACAATGACGTAGATCATTGTGGATTAAAGCGTTTAAACGATCTTCATCAAACCCCAAATGTCTTCCTGAACGTGTAGGATCACTAACATCCAAACAATCCTCCTTAAAACAAGAAAACCATGTTCTGGCCGCGCTCTGTGCAGTAACATCTTCCCCACTCACGGCGCTATGTTTCTGGCTGCCTCCACTGCGGTCACTCCTCTATTTACTTCAAGCAGAAGAACATGTCGGAGACGTTCCGATTTCTCCAATGGGCACTCCATATCCTAGTGTCCACTGCTCCACTCACTATTTCCAGATGACAAAATGACAATATGTAGACTCAAATAACAACAATGAATTACAAATAAAAATGAGAGTCGTTAAATAAACCCATAGAAACTGGAATAGCAACATGCAAAAGAAAAAAGACTACGAACTTACGCACCAACTTAATCTAATGACCTACACCTCAGTTAATTGTATGCAGTTCCCCAACTGTATGTTTTGGCGCTGAAGGACATTCTTGAGCCTTTCATGTAATTCATCAAATGAGGCAACGGACACTTGAAAGTAATTGAAAAATTAGTTTCAGTGTTTCTATATATCCAACAGTAAGGTATAAAATAAGCCCACTTCCTCTCACCTTTCATTGGCAGTATGCACCCAAACATGACGTTTGCGTTGTCTGCCCTGTCAACGATGATTACATAAATGTAATTCAATAATTTGTTTAGGATTCATTATAATCAAAACAGCATACCCCATAAACTGACCTTAAAGACGACCGGACGGAAAAATGATATGCATAAACCGTTTAGTGTGCACTGGTTGCCCATTGAATTTCATCGTTAGATTTTTTGTCATGCTCTCAACACCGTATAGTAACTGATGAATTTAAAATGTAGTTAGTTAAAACGTTTTGTGCCTATCTTTGACTTAAAGAATGTATTAATATGATAGATTCCAAAAATATTGTAAATGGTGTCAAATATTTTTTGATTTATCTAAGGCATTTGATTGTGTTGATTACAAAATATTGCTCCAGTAGTTGAACCATTACGGAATACAGGAAGTAGCTCACAGTTGGTTCGCTTCTTATTTTAACAACATACCGCAAAAGGTCATTATTCACAGTGTTGAAAATGGCTGTGACGTGGCGTCTGAGTGGGGTATGGACAAATGGGGAGGTGCCCCAGGGATCAATGTTGGGGCCACTCCTGTTCCTTATTTGTATAAATGATACGCCCTGTAGTATTACCGGTAACTCTAAAATATTATTGTCCACTGATGACACTAGCTTGGTAGTAAAGGATGTTGTGTGCAACATTGGCTCGGTTTCAAATAGTGCAGTTTATAAGTTCATGGCATGTAGAAAATAAACTAACTCTGAATCACAATCAAACTCTGTTTTTACAGTTTCTAACAAACAATTCCACAAAACCCGACGTTTCAATTTGGCAACAAGGGCATGTGATTAGTGAAACGGAACAGCTCAAATTTCTAGATGTTCAGATTGAGAGTAAACTGCCATGGAAAGCTCATGTTCAGGATCTTGTTCAAATACTTAATGCTACCATTTTTACTATTCGAAAGGTATCTGAAGTAAGTGATCGTTCGAAACAAAAATTAGCCTCCTTTTCTTATTTTCATTCGCTTATTTCGCATGTTATTATATTTTGGGGTAACTCTTCCCATTCTAAAAAGGATATTTTTGGCTGAGGAACGAGAGGTTCTGGCAATAACTGGTGTAAGTTCGCGAACCTCATGTCGACCGCTGTTCGCTCCTCTGGTTATTTTGACATTGGCCTCTCAGTATACATATTCTTTACTGTCGTTTCTTGTTGACAATATCAGCTTATTGCCAAGAATAAGCAGCTTTCACTCAGTTAATACTCGGCAGAAATCCCACCTGCATTTGGATCGGACTTCCTTAACTCTTGTGCAGAAAGGTGTGCAGTATACTGCTGCATCCATTTTCAATAAGCTACCACAAGAATTCCAAAATCTTACCATTAATCCACACGCTTTCAAAGAGTTTCCTCATGGATCACTCCTATTCCTGTGAGGAGTTCCTTGAAATGTTGTTGATTGTACGTACTTAAATTTATGGTTTGATTTTTTTTTGGGGGGGGGGGTTCATAAACATTTTATTTTTTTCTGTTACAGCTTTTATGTTGTAATTTCATGTACTGACACGTTCCACGAACTTGGAAGGTTGCTCCTCAGTTTGATCCTATGGAACTTGACGTGTAAATAAAAATAAAAATAGATACAATAAAGAGCAGTAAATGACCATCTGCGCGGGAAGCAGTAGGTGAATGATGGGGAGGTTATTGATCTAGCAAGATGTTGGCTCCGTCATCGACTAGCAGAGTAACGCCATGCGGGCATACAGGGCCTCTCAATAAAGTGGCTTAAGGCCGTCGCACTGATCTGAGATTATGTTCAAAAATAGGGGTTTCTAGCAAAATGAGTGGGGAATAGTAAGGTGTACTGGAATTCTGAATAAAACCAACATTCTTTCATAAAGAATGTGTTGCATTGCTTTCTTTACCCCCCACCCCCATCCCCTCATAGATATATAGCGTTGCGAATAAATAACAGAATTCTGGGATAACTCTTCACTTAGACAAGGGTACTTTTTGCACAAAAGAACGCAGTTATAACCATGTCCGGGGTTAAGGTGGTTTTAAGTGTTATTTGGTTACAACCTTCCCCCTACATACGTCACCATTATAGCCACCGGACTGGCCTTATTTTTACTGCGACAGTTGTCGGAGTGGACTTAGAACAGGGATCTTAAAGCATCGCGAAAGATAGCAAAGTCCTGTAAATTCTCCTGACCTCGCGTCTGTTGTCCACTAGCTCAAACAATTTGTGCTATACGGGACTCGGATATATTGGCTTAGACAGACTATTACGTGACATAGTCGAAATTTTAAAAGGGATGCCAGATACTATTATTACTACTGTTATTATTATTACTGACGACGTTGCGTTGGTTAAAATAACGAAAACACAGTCGGCACAAAGTCGTGTGCTCACATCATCAGGCGACCTACAAATCCTGCAACCAAAATAACTCATACATGTAAGTAATATTCTTTTGATACACGAATGAGACAATAGATAAAACTTTTCTAATATCAGCTGCATTGCTCGCAAACTCGCTGCATGGAAAACGTCTTGACTGTATCTGACAAGAAGTCCAACCGCCCAGCCGCCAATACTGGACAGAACTTCACTGGCTGCCGATAAGGCTGCAACCCTAGTCACATCCATTGGGGGTCACTCTCGTGAGGCATTGTAAGTAACAGCATGAGGTACGAAGAGATTCGGGCTGTTCCTAACATTTCCATTGTTTCAAATGTTATAGTCACATTATTTTCATTGGGAGCGCCTAAAGATTACATCGATAAGTTTTACGCTTACGCAAATTTCGATTTGTCGTTTTAGTTGACGAATAATTTGTAACAAAGTATTAAATATTGGCGCGTATGCAACACCGGAAGCAGCCAATTAGAGGATACGATCGCTCCGGAGACGCGACGTCAGCTAAATCATGGAGACCACAGATCTATGGCACCGTGTACAAAACGACACGTTGCGACCTTTATGCAGCATTCCTGCCCACGTTTGTCACATTTTCGTGGCTATGTTTTAATGTACAGTATAGGAGCATAGAAAGATTTCGTTACTGGAGGCTAGCGGGTAGGTGTGATCACAAGGCGGACTCATCGAACGACGCGCAAGATGGTCACATAGCGTGAGAACGGCCGGGTAAGCTATAGCCGCATCTTAATGAATGATAAATCACCTAGCACGCTGGGAAACCAAGAAGCGAATGTTTCATTATTTACATTTACTGTTTATATGGTAAAATACAGCTCGAACAGTGCTGATGACGTTACTAGCACTGAGAACTTGCTAATAATAATGTCAGAATCACTCAGGTCATCAGGAAATGCTACTTACAAATCCTTGTAACTGTCAGGGCTTATAGATGGAAACGATGGACCAATCACAAAAGCGCTCTGAATGGGGAGGCACCAAACTGCTAAGAGAGTTCACTACTAGTCTACGGTCCGTTTCCAAGGAGACAATACATGAATTCGTCTATAAGATGCGATCTCATGTGAAGGAACAGTTCGTTGAAAAATTGTCTCCATTGACGTACTTGTGAGATGTTGCGTTAATTCAAGGCAGTCTACGATCGGTACTCGAGGTGGCAACGCGCGAACTAGTGTGTGAAGTGCGCATACGCCTAAAGACGGAGTTAATTGGTAAAGTCACCTTGGAAAACATATTAGGGCGATATCATATGGATTCTGAAATCGAGTCAAGCATTTTGTAACTTTTGCGATGCTTTAGAACCAGTGATTAATGACCGAGAATCTTGCTATGAATGTTGACGCTAGACTGGCTAGAATCATTATCATCATAAACTAAAGGCTATGCCTTGTTGATTTAGCCACGTCCCTCTCTCCATTGTCATCCTCTTCAATTCTTCATGCGATTTTATCTCCATATCTTCTTTGATGTTATTAAAATACGTTGCTGTTAGCTTGCCTCTTGGTTTTTTCCCTAAAACTTTTCCTTCAAATACTTTCTTTAGGAACTGGTTGTGTCTCATTATGTGCCCTATAATTTTTGATTTTCTTCTTCCTACATAATTTAGCAGCGCTCTGTTCTCATTCACTTCTCTTAAGACCTATTCATTACTTTTTCTATCTACCCAACTAGGTTTCATCATTCTTCTCCATATCCATGTTACCATTGCTTCCAGTCTCTCTTTCTCTGCTTTTCCTAGAGTCCACGCTTCACATCCGTATGTTAAGACACTCCAGACAAAAGTTTTGGCTAACATTTTCCTACTTTCTAGGCTTATATGATTGTCTATTAGTAAATTCTTTTTATTTTGGAAAGCTTGCCTTGCTAAGGCTATTGTTCTCTTTATCTCTGTGATACATTTATTGTCGTCAGTGATTATGCTCCCCAAATAACAGAAGTTCTCAACCTGCTCGAGAACATCATCTTCTACTATAATATTAACTTTACCATTTTGTCTTGTCTTCCCTACTACCATAGTTTCTGTTTCCTTCTTATTTATTTTTAGATTAAATTCTCTTAGGATTTTGGCAAATTTTAGCAACATAACCTCCATTGCCTTAACTGAGTCAGCAAGTACTACTATATAATCTGCGAAACGGATACAGTGTAATCGTCCCCCGTTAACTTTAATTCCTTTCGTTATTCTTTTCAGTTTTTCAATGGCTTTCTCAATAAATAAGTTGAACAAATATGGTGGTAATTGGCATCCTTGCCTTACTCCCCTCCTTATTTTTGCTTTCTTCTTCACACCATTCACTTCTAAATCTGCTTCCTTCCTTTTATACGGATTGCAGATTAATCTTCTGTCCCTCCAATCACGATTTATTTCCTTCATTGTTCGGAATGACGATTTCCAATTGACCATGTCAAATGCTTTTTGTAAATTTATAAAGGTCAAGTAGGTTTTCCTACTAATCCAATTCGTCTTTCTAATACCATCCTCAGAGCTAATATTGCGTCTCTAGTTCCTTTTCCGGATCTGAAACCAAATTGGTCTTCTTCTAGGTTTGCCTCAATATTCTTTTTTATTCGATTTTTTATTATGTTTAATATTATTATGGAAGTGTGGGATAGACTGGCTATAGCAAACGTTTCACTAATTTTGTAATTGGATAAATAAAACAAAATTTGTTGGCCTCCTAACAGTTTAAATTCTTATTGTGTTTTACCCGTAAGGCTACCCAACTGCCACACTATTATGCACTATTTATTGCACAAGCGTTAGAAATAGCGACGATAGACAGGACACCAATTGGGGAAACGTCTACAAGACACGAGATAAGCAAACTGGCTACAATTCAGTTACGAGAAGTTGGGGACGGACGTGCTGGACTTTCATATGTAAATCACACGCAGCACCGTTGTGCGTCCCCGTGTACATATCGTGGCAGGCCATAGTGTTCCAACGTGTAATGTTCCGTGGTCACGTACACGGGCAATATTTTCTAATGACGTCAGCCGCCTACTGCAGTACATTAGCCTGCTTTGAATGATAAAAGAGTAATCATGGCTGTAAAAGCCAGGAACGTTACGGTAACACACATCTCGGAGGCATCTTTCTAAGCAGCTGTAGAAACTAACCACAGCGTCACAGCACATTTACCGACTTATTACATTTCTTATCAAGAATTCATCGCTTATAAATCAAATGTCCGATAGGTAGTGGTGTTTTCAATTCTAGATTAAAGATGTTTCGCCTAAACAACCAGTCCTATATCACACAGGCACTCTTTAGTAAAATAGTCATGTTGTTGTTGTGGTCTTCAGTCCAGAGACTGGTTTGATGCAGCTCTCCATGCTACTCTATCCTGTGGAAGCTTCTTCATCTCCCAGTACCTACTGCAACCTACATCCTTCTGAATCTGTTTAGTGTATTCATCTCTTGGTCTCCCTCTACTGTTTTTACCCTCCACGTTACCCTCCAATACGAAATTGGTGATCTCTTGATGCCTCAGAATATGCCCTACAAACCGATCCCTTCTTCTAGTCAAGTTGTGCGACAAATTTCTCTTCTCTCCAATTCTGTTCAATACGTCCTCATTAGCTATGTGATCTACCCATCTAATCTTCAGCATTCTTCTGTAGCACCACATTTCGAAAGCTTCTATTCTCTTCTTGTCGAAACTATTTATCGTCCACGTTTCACTAATAGTCATTTGCACAGCAAAATACTTTAAACGGCTATCATTTAGCCATTTGCAGGTACACATATATATATAAAGGGTGTCTGTCCTGAGAGTCGTCAGGAGCGTTATCTCTGGTGTTTCGGCAGATATTGTTTCTTTTTTTAAATGTGCAGCTGGAGTCAGCCCAAGCAAACACTGCTCATAAAGTCTTCAATGAGACGCCCACTGCCTACACAAAGTGTGTGTTTGGTTCCTGTTACGAGCAAAATGATTTCTAAAGCGGGGTGTTACGCGTCCATTCCACTGAGCTGTCCCAGAGTTGTGGCATATTTGGTTTATTGGTATATAATAACAAGGACAGTAAAGCACGAAGAAAAAAGCAGTATGGACATCTTCAGCTTTTGTAGTCCTGTCTTCCTCACTTGCGTGTAATATTGCGGTATATTCCAGAATAAGATTTTCACTCTGCAGCGGAGTGTGCGCTGATATGAAACTTCCTGGCAGATTAAAACTGTGTGCCCGACCGAGAGTCGAACTCGGGACCTTTGCCTTTCGCGGGCAAGTGCTCTACCACTTTTTTTATTTTTTTATTTTTTACCAACTTTTTTTCAACTTTTTTGTCTTTTTTCTTTTTTTAAGTTGCAGGTAAGGAGAAAACAAATAAAAACCTCTTGTGTATGGAAATAAAAGACGACATTCTTCATAAAAATAACAATATCCTTTGAAAACGTAAAACATAAAAGGTAGCTATATTTTCGCAACGGCCTTCTTTTATTTATTTATTTATTTATTTATTTATTTAATTATGTGTAAGGAAAAAAACTTAGAAGAGGAGGAGAAAAGAGAAGTGAAATAAAATAGGAATACTTTCCGCGCCATGCTCCACTTTGGCGCGCCATCAGAACAAAATGCATTCTATCATTGACCATTAAAGGGGAACGTGGGATCGTCCAGTCTTGGCTGGCACAGTTCGTTGAGATTCCAGCTTTGCGGCGGGTTGGTGAAAATACTCTGTAAATAGTTCGCGAAAGTGGCCCGATAGTGTCGATGTCGGCGAAGGGTGTGGTGATGTACTTGGAGGCGTGTCCAAAAGTCCACCGGATCGACGATGTCGTCCCGGAAGAGGTAGTTGACAGCCATGCCACTGATCCATGTCATGGCGTGCCACTTAGCCGATGGAAAGTAGGTCGAGTCGAGATATATCATCATGGTAGGAGAAACGTGATGTGGTGGTACTCGGAGGTAGAAAGCCACAATCTCCTGTGCGATGGTCCAGACAGCTGCTGCTGGGCCACACTCAAAACGATGTAAATCTGTATCTTCGACATTGCACTTGAGGCACAGGGGTGAGTCCACCAGTGCGATGCGACGCAGTTTCTGTCTTGTAGTATACTTGCCGTTGACGAGAAGGTACCACATAGAGGTGGTGTCAGTGGTGTGATATGGTTGGTGGAGAGCTTTCCAAACTGTAGGCCATGAAACCTGGGGGTGACGTGTTTCGACGGGGTTGCGGGGTGGAGACTTTCGGAGAAGACAATAGATGTCGTGGGTGGCCGTCTTCTAGTCCTGGGGAGCTCGGTGCATATGTAGCTATACTCCAAAAAGAAACGGCCGATATGTGACATCGGAGGTGGGATGTGTGCCAGAGACTTCGGTGGGCGTCTCGAAACAGGTGCGAGCTCAGTGGTCAACATTCCAGTAAAACTAGCATTTTGGCTTTTCCATAACCGGAGCATAGTATTGGTGTAAAGTGCCGTAGTCCTGGCTCTCACATTAACCAGATCGAGGCCACCGTCCCGCTTCGGTAAGGTCAGAGCTTCATACTGGACTTTGAAGATGTGTCCAGAACAAATAAAATAGCCGAAAGCCGCCTGTAATCTGGCCGCCATTGTCGCAGTGATGGGCAGAATCTGCGCTATATAGGGTATCCGGGCTGCCAGATGGGTATTGACGAAGGTGACTCTCTGGCACATATTCAGCGGGCGTAGTATGTGATTTTGTATGTTGGCCCGGATGCGTTGCAGTAGTGCCCGAAAATTGATCGCCGAGCTGCGGCGAATGTCTCGCGTGTACATCAATCCGAGACAACGAAGGGTGTCCACCAGTTGAAATGGGACTACGCTGTCTGCGGGAAGGCCGCAGCCGATCTTCATGGCGCATGATTTTGCCACGTTCATAGCGCTCCCTGCCCCTGCACTGTAACGGGTAATCCACTGCATCGCAGCTTGTACGTCGGCCGCTGAACGTACGACGAGGGCCAAGTCGCCCGCGTAAGCTCGGCAGCGGAACATATGATCCCGGAGTGGAGTACCTGTCAAACGTCGCCGTAATCCGCAAATGAGAGATTCCATCGCAATGGCATAAAGCACCGTAGACAAAGGGCAACCCTGCCGTACTGAGCGTTCAATCCGTATAGGTTCTGTAAGCCTGCCGTTGACGAGAAGTCTGGACGTTGCTCCACGAAGGAGCCGCATAATCACTTGCGTGAACGTCGGGGAAAGTGCCATTCGGTCCATCACTTAGTTGAGGAATGCATGATTGAGGCGGTCAAACGCTTGTTTGAAGTCGATGGAGATTAAAGCGCCTGGCAGTCGCGAGTGTGTTGCCACAGCGATCACATCTCGATATTCACTCAGGGCTGTCTGTATATTACGATCGCCGCCTACGGATGTTTGTTCGTGGGAAACAATGTCTCGTAAGACATGTTTGAGTCGCACTGCTAGAAGGCGTGTGAAAATCTTCAAGTCGGAATTGAGTAACGTGATCGGCCGATAACTGTCGAGTCGTGTTCCTCCTGCGGGTTTCGGGACTGGTACAAGTAAGCCTTCCATGAACATTGGTGGCGGGTTCGCCGCGCCGGACAAAAGTTCCCAGTACATCTCCCTCCATCGTGGCATCATCAAATCTTGGAAGGTTCTGTAAAATTCGAGAGGTAAACCATCCGGGCCGGGAGATCGATTCAGAGACCCTTTGGCCACAGCGCCTTGGACGTCGTCGGTGGTCACTTCAGAAGTCAGGAGGGTTGCAGCTGCTGCGTTGAGAGTACCAAGTGTCTCCTGGGCAACCTCAGCAATGGCCTCTGCACCGGCAGGTACTTCTTGATAGAAAAGTCTATAGTGCGTTGTGAATGCATCCGCAATGGTAGCTTGCGAAGTCAACCGTCGTCCATCAGGTAAGTCTAAAGTTGTCATTAAAGCCTGTTGGCGTCGACGAACATTTTGAACAATATGGTGCATAGAAGGTTCTTCACCGTTAATCCTATCTTGGCTGCGTGCTCGTACAATGGCTCCCTCTAGACGGCATCTGGTCAAGGTTAAAATCTTTGCCTTGATGCGTTGAGCTTCTTTTAGACGATCCGGGGATGGGGGATGATCCATGAGTTCACGCAGAGCGCTATAGTAGAAATCAGTTGTATGGTGATTCCACCTGGCTTTGGCTCTGCCATAGTGTGTCAATGTGCGTCGGATGGCCGGTTTGGCGCACAGCAACCAGCACTGCAGTGTGGTCTAGTAACGCATAATGCGTTGAACACAGGTGTGCCACGTGTCGGTGACCTGTAGTCGACATTCAGGGTCCTGCAGTAGCGCGACGTTGAGTTTCCAAGGTCCTGCACTGTGCCATATAGATTGTCGACGTAGGTTCATGGTACAGATGTAGATGCCATGATCCGAAAAGCCAGACGGCCAACGTTCCGCGTCGAGGAGAACTGATTTCAGAGCGTCAGAGATGTATATTCTATCAAGTCGGCTGGCGGAGTGGCTCGTGATGTGTGTATACCCCGGGCGGTCGCCGCGTACCACTCGCCAAGTATCGAGGAGACGAAGGCGGCGGACGAGGAAGCGAAGTTCCGGACATGTGGTGAAATGGGGGTATTGGTCTGTGCGCTCGAGAACACAGTTGAAATCTCCACCTAAGATGAGGTGATCGTATCGGCCGAGGAATAAAGGCGTGACATCTTCTGCGTTATCATCTTCTCCGTTTATCAGTGCCCGATGGGGCGTAGAGATTTATGATTTTGAGACCTTCAACTGTTATGGCCACCCCTCGCGCCGTTGGGAGGTATGCGACATCGGAAACTGCGATCCCTTCTCGTAGGAGGATGGCTGCGCCTGTGTGTTCCATAGCTGCAGGGGCGGCGTACGTCTCATATCCATAACACCCAGTCCACGTTGCTGTCCACAGTTCTTGCAACAGGGCGATGTCGATGTCCGCTGCTCTTAGCGTGTCACGGAGCAGTTGAAGTTTAACGTGGAAGCCGATATTATTAGTATTGATAGTAGCTATTCGGTACGCCTGATGGGAGACCCGTGCTGCCGATAGGTTCGTAGCTGGTGGTGATTGTCGTGGTGGATGCGTGAAGTCCATAGAAGTCGCAAGAGTCGCCGTAGAAACTTCCCCCATTTTAGTGTTGGTCTAACGGAGGAACAGATCTCATTTCCGCATCGGATGGAGGTGGAAAATCCGTGTCATCCGCCCATGAAAAATATCCGACAGGTTTGACATCGGCGAGAGCTGGCAGCGCTGGCCGAGTCGGCTCAATTGCGTCGGTGACAACAGGCGTGCTATGTTCCATGGCTTCTGGGGTCGGGACTTGCGCACGATCTCTGTTGGACGGTTCACCGTCTTGCGGATGACGCGTCTCCGTGGCAGAGGAGAAAGTATTATCGTGTTCTCCGTCAGAGTGATGTGCCATCTCTTCGTCCTGTGGAGGGGGCTCAATGGTCGATTCTGATGTCTTGCGACGTTTTTTTCGTGGTTTGAGCGACTTCTGCTTTCGGCAATGAGTTTCGGTGTCTGAGGAAGGAAGAGATTCACGTTGTTCCGGTACAAAAGCCGCGGGTGTTATGATGCGGTCGTCATTCTCCAGAACAGTCTCGTTGGTATCCTTGTGATCTTCTAGCGTGGGCGTGTCCGGCTGTTGGACATGTTCGCGGACGGCGTCGCCGGTGTCAAGGTGCTGGGACGCCTCCGGGTGTATCGGACCAGACGCTCATGAATGGCGTTTTGTGAGGGCTGGACGTGTAGTGTCGCCGCATAGGTGACTGGAAGGGTGGTTGTGGTTCTGTCGGTGTTCCTGTCGTCGTGCCTTAGCTGTGTGATGCGGCGTCGCAGGCATTCATTACGGACGTGGCCTTCTTTGCCACAACCGGAACATGTTCGAGGTTGTCCGTCGTAAATGACCACCGCACGGCAGCCGCCGATAGAAATGTACGATGGAACGTGCCGTTTGAGATCGATTCGGACTTGTCTCACACCATTAAGCACCGGATACGTCGTAAACTGTGCCCATGTCTCGGCTACGTGGCTCTGGACTTTTCCGAACGGGTTTAGCGCCGCGATGACTTCATCTTCATTCACCTCGAAAGGCAGTTCGAATACACGGATCGTCCGAAGGCCAAGTCCTGCATGGTTGACATCCACAGGCCCGACGTTTCCGTCGGAGTGCCGAAATTTTAGTCCATGTCGTGTCCTTTGAATAATCTCATTGCAGGCAGCGTCGGAAGTCATCTTAACATAAACGATGCTGCTAATGATCGATAGGTGTATGCCGATGAGTTCGTCACGGGGGATCTTCACGTCTTCGCGTAGGAAGCGTTCGACGGCCAGTGCTTTGGGTCGTGCATATTCATGTGAGAAGGTGAACTTAAGAGTGTTCTTCCTGTAAGAGTTGGCCATTAGAGCTTGTTCGACTGAGAAGCGCGGTGACGACGAAGTAAACAAAGCACTCCGCGCGCGCAGCGACGTGGACGGCCGAGCGCGGTGCGCACTGCTGCCCTGCCGAACGCAGACTGGCGCCACTGAGCTACCGAAGCACGACTCACGCCCGGTACTCACAGCTTTACTTCTGCCAGTATCTCGTCTCCTACCTTCCAAATCAGCGCACAATCCGCTGCAGAGTGAAAATCTCATTCTGGAAACATCCCCCAGGCTGTGGCTAAGCCATGTCTCCGCAGTATCCTTTCTTTCAGGAGTGCTAGTTCTGTAAGGTTCGCAGGAGAGCTTCTGTAAGGTTTGGAAGGTAAGAGACGACATACTGGCAGAAGTAAAGCTGTGAGGACGGGCCTGTCGTGCTTCGGTAGCTCAGTGGTAGAGCACTTGTCCGGAAAAGGCAGAGGTCCCGAGTTCGAGTCTCGGTCGGGCACACAGTTTTAATCTGCCAGGAAGTTTCATTACGGTATATTGATAATTTTTACTTATGGACCGTCTGCCAGCAACTGAATAAAACACAATTTTAGTGCCATACGCGTTTCGCCTTTAGATACTGAAACAAGGGTTCAGTTGAAACTTCCTGGCAGATTAAAGCTGTGTGCCGGACCGAGACTCGAACTCGGGACCAGTTCGAGTCTCGGTCCGGCACACAGTTTTTAATCTGCCAGGAAGTTTCATATCAGCGCACACTCCGCTGCAGAGTGAAATTCTCATTCGGGAAGGGTTCAGCTCATAGTGCTGTGGAATGTGGGAAAAAACCGCAAATTGGCATTCATCAGAAGAAGAACAACACCAAAAATGCAACAGGAGCGCAATACGTAATAAATTGTCCGCGCAACCTACCACTGATGATGCCTTGCAGAAAATAAAGGTGAAACGCATATGGCAATAAAATTGTGTTTTATTCAGTTGCTGTCAGACGGTCCATAAGTAAAAATTATCAATATACCGGAAAAAGCAGTACTCCAGCAGCAGTTACTTGAGCAGCGCTGCTTCTTTGTGGTAGCAGTCACTTCTGGGCTACTCGTTAATCTTCGCATTTTGCTGTCCCTGTTGATACAGACCGAATAAAAGACTATCACACTAACTTATTTGGAACCGCTCTTCGGAATGAGCACGTAAAATTCCGCTTTAAAAATCATTTTCCTCGTAACTGGAAATTAACCGACGATTTCTGTCGGCGATTGGCATCGCCTGAAAAACGTAATGAGCCGTATTTGTTTCGGCTGGCTCCAACTACACGTTGCAAAAAATGAAATGGCGAATATCGGCCGAAACACCAGAGAAAATGCGTCTGGCGACCCTTAGAAGAGACACCCTGTGTGTATGCAGTTGACATGTTCCACATTATAACGTTTATCGTGAGTATAAACTACGGAACAGAACTACTGTATCCGTGATAATTTCTGTTTCATGTTGGTGACATTAGCATTACGCTATGCACACTACACAATATTTCTGTTGTGTGCAAATAACGCATCAATCATGTACATGCACAATTTTCGGTGCAAAATGTTTTTCGGATCCCTTTGAAGGCTGGATTTCGATGGCTGCGAGAAGAATATTTTTGAACTTGTCGACGTACTCTTAACACGAGGTTCGCTGTGGGAGTGGCAAAAGAGAGCACTGCTTTCAACGTGCCGACCGGCAAGCGACGGTGGCAGCGTGGGATGTCCCGCCGGATATTGCCACCGCTGTCAGAGACTATGTCAATGCAGTATCATCGTTTGGTGGCTCTCCCCAGGAGGAAGCACTCATATCATCCGAAACATACATGCATAGCTCGCTAGCCCATCACGTAGTGGAGTATTTCCGTTCTTAGGAGAGCATGTATTCCTCATGACGCTACTTTTCGTTCTATCACTGCCAAAACAGCAACAATCTGTGGTGTCACCGCCAGACACCACACTTGCTAGGTGGTAGCCTTTAAATCGGCCGTGGTCCGTTAGTATACGTCGGACCCGCGTGTCGCCACTATCAGTGATTGCAGACCGAGCGCCGCCACACGGCAGGTCTAGAGAGACTTCCTAGCACTCGCCCCAGTTGTACAGCCGACTTTGCTAGCGATGGTTCACTGACAAATTACGCTCTCATTTGCCGAGACGATTGTTAGCATAGCCTTCAGCTACGTCATTTGCTACGACCTAGCAAGGCGCCATTACCAGTTACTATTGATGCTGTAAAACATGTACCGTCAAGTGTGATGTTCACCAATTATGGATTAAAGTTAAGTATTCTAGCAGCTCCGTACATTTTCGGCTATTCTCATTTCCGTGCCCGGTTCCAGACCTCACGCCAGCCTGCGTGAGCTTAAACGCGTGCCTTTTGGCTTCCTCCTAGTGGAATGGCTGTCTTGCCAATCCACAAGAAGTGGCGACGAGGCCACGTCGCATTCGTAACTATACTGCCCTGATTTCATTGTGTCATGGCTTCGCCACAATCTCCAGATGTACTGTGCAAATTTTATTGCTTACAGACTCAGCAGACGCAGGCCTTACTGGATGCCCTTGGACAGCTCATCCAGGGTCAACGTGCAATGCAAAACGATGCGGCAGCCGCCGCTCCACCGCTCACGCAGCCACAACACGCAGTTGCACCACCTTTTCGTCCTTTTGATGCGGCACTGGAAAGCTGGACGGAGTGGTCACGCCAATTTGGATTCCATCTCGCCGCCTACAGAATTCAAGGTAATGAGCGGCAGCCTTATCTCCTTTCGTCTGTCGGCGTCCAAACGTACCGTGTGATTAGTCAAATTATTTCCCTGACGCGACGTAGCAACTCTGTTCTACGACGAAATTTTGTCTGCATTAGATGCATATTTCAAAGAATCAGTCAATGTAGTTGCAAAAAGGTATACCTTCTTTCGTACAAAACGTACGGCCGGTCAGACTAATCAGGAGTGGGTTGCCACCTTGCAAGGCCTTATTAGGGATTGTGCTTTTGAGTGTGAATGTGGACTCCCTTATTCAGATACTAAGGTACGTGATGCAATTGCACAGAACGTTTCTGATTTTCGTATAAGGGAACAGATTTTGAAACTAGTCAATCCCTCCCTTCAACATATTGGATCGGCAGGACACACTTGACTTTGCTCAGGAATCATTTGAAACTTTGCCACCCGTATGTCAGGTTAACCGGCCCACCGGGCGAGCTGCACGGAACAGTAAACAGTCCTCGCGGCCGGCCGCGCCAAAGCCGCCTGGCTCTCAGCCACGTGTACCGCGCCAGCAACCAAATGCAGTGAAATCATGCGTGCGGTGTGCTACTAGATATTCGCGTGAGAATTGCCCATCCCGCCAGGCTATTTGCTTTTTCTGTAATAAAAAAGGACATGTTCAAAGTGTTTACCAGAAAAAGCTCCGATCGGAAGCTCAAAACCATTCCAGGCCCTTTGCTTCGCGCCGAATTCGAACCAAGGATACTCAGGCTCGTGAAACTTAGCCCTTGGCAATTCACATAGTTCATGACACTCCTCTCAGTGCCACTCTCTCTCACAGTGACTGTGTTTGTCCCGCAAATAGTGTGCGTTGACATCGCCGGAAATCCCGTCAAGTCGCAAGTGATTCTGTACCAGTGTCAGTTCACGTTGCACGAGACAGACGCTCTTGTCGTCAGCAGGACAATAAACTTTTTGTAGACTTGGACATTAACGGCAAAGTGATACCATTCCAGCTCGATACCGGAGCTGCAGTTTCACTGATCAATCAAGACATGTACAAACAGCTGGGCACACCTCCATTGCGTGCTGCAAATGTTAAGCTAACTACATATTCAGGTCACGGGCTCCCTGTGTCAGGACTGTGCAGCCTTCTTGCAACATACAAGGTACAAACAAAACTTGTGTTATTTTGCGTCCTTCGTTCTTCTTCTGCTGTGAACTTGTTTGGTTTAGATTTATTTCAGTTGTTGAACTTGTCTATAGTAAATCACGTCCTATCTGTGAACCAGACTGTGCCTTCAGACAGTGTTTCTCGTCTATGTGAAGAGTTTGCAGACATTTTTGCACCGGGCCTCGGTTGCGCTAAGAACTATAAAGCACATTTGGAACTGAAAATCACCGCGCAACCGAAACTTTTCAGAGCGTGCAATGTTCCCCACGCATTGCGTGATGAGGTCGCAAAAACATTACACGATTTGGAATCACAAGGTGTCACTGAACGTGTGCAGGCTTCTCTCTGGGCATCACCCTTAGTAATTTTGCAAAAACCTTCCGGGAAATTGAGACTTTGTGTGGACTTCAAGGCAACAGTGAATCCCCAACTAGTGACTGCAACTTTTCCTTTACCCCGTCCGGAAGATCTTTTTGACAAACTGTGCCCGGGTAAATATTTTTCGAAGTTGGACCTAGCAGATGCGTACTTGCAAATACCGGTGGACGAAGAATCCCAGCGCGTTTTGGTGGTTAACACGCATCTTGGTTTGTACCGATTCAAACGACTGCCATTCAGGTGTGCATCCGCCCCTGCATTGTTTCAGCAATATCTACAAACTGTTTATGCGTCGGTCCCTACAGCAGCAAACTATCTGGACGATATTGTGATCTCCGGAAAGACGGAAGAAGAACATTTAGCCAATCTCCGAACATTATTTCAGGTCTTGGGACAAAATGGTCTTCGCTTGCGGAAGGACAAATCTGTGTTTTTTGCTCGTGACTTACCCTATCTGGGACATGTACTCAATGCCAAAGGCATACATCCCAGTCCAGAGCACCTCCGTGCCATACTTGCCTTCGCCGCAGAATTTGAAGCAGCTACAGAGTATGCTGGAAAAAATCAATTACTATCATCGCTATGTGCGCCACGCCTCTTCCATTTCAGCTCCGCTTCATCGCTTACGCCGTAAGGGTGTTCCGTTCGTCTGGACGACGGAATGCGAACACGCCTTTCGCCAGTTGAAATCGGCGTTGCTTTCCAATACTTGCCTTACGCCATTCGATCTCCAGGAGCCCCTTTTGTTGATGGTGGATGCATCGGATTTCGGGATCGGTGCTGTGCTTGCGCACAAAGGTGGATCTCACGATCGCCCTATTGCCTTTGCGTCCAAATTGCTTTCGTCTGCGCAAAGAAATTATTCACAGATCGAGAAAGAAGCATTGGCTCTCGTATTTGGTGTTACAAAGTTTCATGATTTCTTGTATGGTCGTCACTTTACCATCATCACCGACCACAAAACTTTGACATCGCTTTTTCATCCGAACAAGCCTGTACCTCCACGTACAGTGCAGAAATTCATTCGCTGGTCTATTTTCCTCTCGCAATACCGCTACGATATCTTGTATCGGTCCACTGCTAAGCACGGTAACGCCGATGCGTTGTCCCGTTTGCCTGTTGCTGAGGACAGAGCATTCGATTCCTCCGAACTTGCTTGCATGTTCATTGATTCGGAAACCGATGACGTGGTCGAATCGTTTCCGATTGATATTCGTCGTGTAGCTACAGCCACAGCTTCTGACCCTGTCCTTGCTACCGTTCTGCGTTTTGTTGCTACGCAATGGCCCTTGTCAAAGTCACTTATCGAGGATCCGTTGGTTCGCCGATTTTTTGCTCTCAAGGATAAACTTTTTGTACGACGTGGTGTTTTGCTGTTGCGTTCTGATAATGATCAGCCCAGGGTCGTGGTCCCACGTTCGTTACAGTCCTCTGTCTTACGGCTTCTCCACCAAGGACATTGTGGTATAGTGAGAATGAAACAACTTGCTCGTCAGCACTGTACTTGGTTCGGAATCGATGCTGCGATTGCGAATATGTGCTCTTCTTGCATGGTGTGTGCCGAACAACAATCCGCACCGCCGCGGACATTCTTTGCATGGCCAAAAGCCACCTCCCCTTGGCAACGCTTACACATCGATTTTGCTGGTCCATTCTGGAATGCTCGATGGTTGGTTGTGGTCGATTCATTCAGTAATTTTCCTTTTGTTGTCCGGATGTCTTCCACGACGTCTTCTGCCACCATCCAAGCGTTATCCGCTATCTTTTGCATTGAAGGTCTTCCACAGACTATTGTTTCTGACAATGGCCCACAATTCATGTCCGCAGAATTTCAGTCATTCTGCAAGGCCAATGGTATTCAACATCTGACATCCGCGCCGTTTTCGCCTCAGTCCAACGGTGCCGCTGAACGATTGGTCCGGACTTTCAAGTCACAGATGTTGAAGTTAAAAGAGTCGTATTCTCGGGAGGACGCGTTATTGCTCTTTTTGTCCTCGTATCGCTCTCAGCCTCGAGATGGTCGCTCGCCGGCTGAGTTGCTCCACGGTCGCCCTCATTGCACCTTCATGTCTTTGCTACATCCGCCGCATCAGGTTCCTGTGCAGCGGCAGACACCTGCTTTTGCCCCAGGCGCCGTTGTCTACTACCGCAACTATCGAAGTTCTCGGCGTTGGCTCGCAGGGCACATTCATCGCTGCCTCGGCCGCGCTTTGTATCTGGTTTTGGGGGCCTCTGGTGAGGTGCGTCGGCATCTCAATCAGCTGCGCCTCCGTCGTCGCACGGGATCTGCCGCTCCCCGTCTGCTTTCAGCGACGGTGCCGTCCGGTCAGCGCCCTGGGGACCCATCTACTGGCTCGCCTCAGCCCAAGGTGTTACCGACGATGACTTCCATTTTGCCCCATGGCGCCGCGCCGCCGCCGCCGCCTGTTCTCCCGCCGGCGCCGCCCGCAGTGGACGCGTCGCTGCAACCGCCGGGCGCCTCCCTGGGTCACGCGCCGCCGATCGCTTCCCGTGACCAGTTGTCCTCCGACATGGAACTCTTGCCCGATCCGGACCATATGTCGTCTTCGCCCGTCGGGTGCCCCGGCCCGGTGGAGGTCGACCCTTCGGCCCCTCCTGTCTCTCTACGGGCGCATACACCGCATGTTGGCGTGCACCTTGGAGTAGATTTTCAGGCGTTTCCTAGCTCCCCTCGGACCGAATGGCAGGGTGTGGGTGGCCTCGTCGCATACGTCAACATGGGGTCCTTCCCCTGGCGGGCGGAAGCCTTATGCCACAACCGTCCGCCGATTTGCGGGGGAGGAATGTGGTGTCACCGCCAGACACCACACTTGCTAGGTGGTAGCCTTTAAATCGGCCGCGGTCCGTTAGTATACGTCGGACCCGCGTATCGCCACTATCAGTGATTGCAGACCGAGCGCCGCCACACGGCAGGTCTAGAGAAACTTCCTAGCACTCGCCCCAGTTGTACAGCCGACTTTGCTAGCGATGGTTCACTGACAAATTACGCTCTCATTTGCCGAGGCGATAGTTAGCATAGCCTTCAGGTACGTAATTTGCTACGACCTAGGAAGGCGCCATTACCAGTTACTATTGATGCTGTAAAACATGTACCGTCAAGAGCGATGTTCACCAATTATGGATTAAGGTTAAGTATTCCAGCAGCTACGTACGTTTTTGGCTATTCTCATTTCCGTGTCCTGTTCCATACCTCACGCTAGCCCGCGTGAGCTTAAAAGCGTGCCTTTCGGCTTCCTCCTAGTGGATTGGCTGTCTGGCCAATCCACAACACAATCAATTATAAGAATATTACAAAAGCCGCTAGCTCAAACGCACAAGTAATGCCATATTTTACCAGCTACCTTGAATGTATGAAGTATTTGATCATGGGAAACATTTTTTCCCCACTCGGCTGTGTTTATTATTCTAATTTATTCACTGTCGGTGTCCAAGGGACGGTGCCTTTATCCTCAGGCACTTTAGCTCAGCTGTAAATGTGATACACCTTGGTAAGATGCCACAGTATCACATAGTATGGGAACTATAAGACCGCCACGTTCATCGATGTATCTTTCGCTTCTGAATGGTTGGCTTGACAATTTACATGAACTTGAGAGTTTTATATTTACCTGACTAGTGGAAATTTCCTTGTTTGTTGTTGCGGTCTTCAGTCCTGACACTGGTTTGATGCAGCTCTCCATGCTACTCTATCCTGTGCAAGCTTCTTCATCTCCAAGTATTTACTGCAACCTACATCCTTCTGAATCTGTTTAGTGTATTCATCTCTGGTCTCCCTCTACGATCTTTATCCTCCACGCTGCCCTCCAATGCTAAATTTGTGATCCCTTGATGCCTCAGAACATGTCCTACCAAACGGTCCCT
This sequence comes from Schistocerca nitens, assembly GCF_023898315.1. Taxonomy (NCBI): domain Eukaryota; kingdom Metazoa; phylum Arthropoda; class Insecta; order Orthoptera; family Acrididae; genus Schistocerca; species Schistocerca nitens. Next base: position 50,582,896 of record NC_064618.1, on the reverse strand, counting down.
TCTTCTAGTCAAGTTGTGCCACAAACTCCTCCCCAATTCTATTTAATACCTCCTCATTAGTTATGTGATCCACCCATCTAATCTTCAGCATTCTTCTGTAGCTCCACATTTCGAAAGCTTCTATTCTCTTCTTGTCCAAACTATTTATCGTCCATGTTTCACTTCCATACATGGCTACACTCCATACAAATACTTTCAGAAACGACTTCCTGATACTTAAATCTATACTCGATGTTAACAAATTTCTCTTCTTCAGAAACGCTTTCCTTGCCATTGCCAGTATACATTTTACATCTTCCCTGCTTCGACCATCATCAGTTATTTTGCTCCCCAAATAGCAAAACTCCTTTACTACTTTAATCTAATTCCCTCAGCATCACCCGACATAATTCGACTACATTACATTATCCTCGTTTTGCTTTTGTTGATGTTCATCTTATATCCTCCTTTCAAGACACTGTCCATTCCGTTCAACTGCTCTTCCAAGTCCTTTGCTGTCTCTGACAGAATTACAATGTCATCGGCGAACCTCAAAGTTTTTACTTCTTCTCCATGAATTTTAATACCTACTCCGAATTTTTCTTTTGTTTCCTTTACTGCTTGCTCAATATACAGATTGAATAACATCGGGGAGAGGCTACAACCCTGTCTCACTCCTTTCCCAACCACTGCTTCCCTTTCATGCCCCTCGACTCTTATAACTGCCATCTGGTTTCTGTACAAATTGTAAATAGCCTTTCGCTCCCTGTATTTTACCCCTGCCACCTTTAGAATTTTCTTACATAACATTATACACTCCTGAAAATGGAAAAAAGAACACATTGTCACCGGTGTGTCAGACCCACCATACTTGCTCCGGACACTGCGAGAGGGCTGTACAAGCAATGATCACACGCACGGCACAGCGGACACACCAGGAACCGCGGTGTTGGCCGTCGAATGGCGCTAGCTGCGCAGCATTTGTGCACCGCCGCCGTCAGTGTCAGCCAGTTTGCCGTGGCATACGGAGCTCCATCTCAGTCTTTAACACTGGTAGCATGCCGCGACAGCGTGGACGTGAACCGTATGCGCAGTTGACGGACTTTGAGCGAGGGCGTATAGTGGGCATGCGGGAGGCCGGGTGGACGTACCGCCGAATTGCTCAACACGTGGGGCGTGAGGTCTCCACAGTACATCGATGTTGTCGCCAGTGGTCGGCGGAAGGTGCACGTGCCCGTCGACCTGGGACCGGACCGCAGCGACGTAGGATCCTACGCAGTGCCGTAGGGGACCGCACCGCCACTTCCCAGCAAATTAGGGACACTGTTGCTCCTGGGGTATCGGGGAGGACCATTCGCAACCGTCTCCATGAAGCTGGGCTACGGTCCCGCACACCGTTAGGCCGTCTTCCGCTCACGCCCCAACATCGTGCAGCCCGCCTCCAGTGGTGTCGCGACAGGCGTGAATGGAGGGACGAATGGAGACGTGTCGTCTTCAGCGATGAGAGTCGCTTCCCTCCTTGGTGCCAATGATGGTCGTATGCGTGTTTGGTGCCGTGCAGGTGAGCGCCACAATCAGGACTGCATACGACCGAGGCATACAGGGCCAACACCCGGCATCATGGTGTGGGGAGCGATCTCCTACACTGGCCGTACACCACTGGTGATCGTCGAGGGGACATTGAATAGTGCACGGTACATCCAAACCGTCATCGAACCCATCGTTCTACCATTCGTAGACCGGCAAGGGAACTTGCTGTTCCAACAGGACAATGCACGTCCGCATGTATCCCGTGCCACCCAACGTGCTCTAGAAGGTGTAAGTCAACTACCCTGGCCAGCAAGATCTCCGGATCTGTCCCCCATTGAGCATGTTTGGGACTGGATGAAGCGTCGTCTCACGTGGTCTGCACGTCCAGCACGAACGCTGGTCCAACTGAGGCGCCAGGTGGAAATGGCATGGTAAGCCGTTCCACAGGACTACATCCAGCATCTCTACGATCGTCTCCATGGGAGAATAGCAGCCTGCATTGCTGCGAAAGGTGGATATACACTGTACTAGTGCCGACATTGTGCATGCCTGTGTCTATGTGCCTGTGGTTCTGTCAGTGTGATCATGTGATGTATCTGACCCCAGGAATGTGTCAATAAAGTTTCCCCTTCCTGGGACAATGAATTCACGGTGTTCTTATTTCAATTTCCAGGAGTGTATATTAGCGGTGGCATATCACATCTGTCACTGTCCCCGAAGATGAAGCCGTGCTCCACTGAAAACTGATAGGAAACAAATTAAAACAAAAAACACAGTTAAGGGGAAGAAAAGGAGTAAGTGAAGAGCCTTTTTTTCTCCATAAGAAAAAAAATTTCCAACGTTGTTCTGGTTTCCCGGTGACAGATATTTACAGGATGAGCGGAGCACGACGTCTTGGTTCGTGAATCGAATTGGAGCCAGATTACTGGAGACAGACACATGAAGCCGTGTTCCTTCATTTTCGGAAACCTTTCATGGCAGTTCCTTTACTCTAACCCCATAACCGAAATGAGTGCTTACGTAATATCAAAAACACATATTAGAGCGGATTTCAAGAGTTGTATTTGTGTTCTCCCTGCTAACGTAAACAACTCATTTACCCAGTTTACTTCGTGCGTAGTGGCACAGAAAAGTCTCTCTCTCCTTCGAAACTTGACGTGTAATCACGAACCTGGTTTGTGACGATTGTTGAGGTCTGAAAACGAGTTTGATGCAGCTCTCCATGCTACTGTATCATGTGCCATACTCTTCATTTCTGAGTAAATACTGCAACTTACACCCTTCCGAATCTGATTACTGTATTCATCTCTTGGTCTCTCTAGGCGATTTATACCACGCACACTTCCTTCCAATGTTAAATCGGCGATTCCTTGACGTCTAAGAATGTATCCTATCAACTGATCCCTTCGTTTAGTCAAGTAGTGCTACAAATTTCTTACGCCCACGCTTCTTTCCAATACTAAACCGGTAATCCCTTGATGTTCAGAATGTATCTTATCAACTGGGTCCTTAATTATTCAAGTTGTGCAACAAATCATCTCCTCAATTTCCTACCTTTTCGCTATTTCTTCAGTTTTAATCCAGATATCATGGAGAATAAATTGTGGTCAGAGTCTACTTCGCTACCCTATCTACAGCACGGTCCATGGTGTTCTTTGGGGTGTGTGAGGGGGAGGGGGAGGGGGAGGGGGTAACGATTGTATTACCCCGAATGGCAGTGAACTCGACAGTGACAATATCAAATACCGATCCCACAACCAAGTGCAGTATTAGTAGACAGTTTAAATACTTTGAGCAGATTCATCTACATCTACATCTACATTTATACTCCGCAAGCCACCCAACGGTGTGTGGCGGAGGGCACTTTACGTGCCACTGTCATTACCTCCCTTTCCTGTTCCAGTCGCGTATGGTTCGCGGGAAGAACGACTGTCTGAAAGCCTCCGTGCGCGCTCTAATCTCTCTAATTTTACATTCGTGATCTCCTTGGGAGGTATAAGTAGGGGGAAGCAATATATTCGATACCTCATCCAGAAACGCACCCTCTCGAAACCTGGCGAGCAAGCTACACCGCGACGCAGAGCGCCTCTCTTGCAGAGTCTGCCACTTGAGTTTATTAAACATCTCCGTAACGCTATCACAGTTACCAAATAACCCTGTGACGAAACGCGCCGCTCTTCTTTGGATCTTCTCTGTCTCCTCCGTCAACCCGATCTGGTACGGATCCCACACTCATGAGCACTGCCCAAGTATAGGTCGAACGAGTGTTTTGTAAGCCATCTCCTTTGTTGATGGACTACATTTTCTAAGCACTCTCCCAATGATTCTCAACCTGGTACCCGCCTTACCAACAATTAATTTTATATGATCATTCCACTTCAAATCGTTCCGCACGCATACTCCCAGATATTTTACAGAAGTAACTGCTACCAGTGTTTGTTCGGCTATCATATAATCATACAATAACGGATCCTTCTTTCTATGTATTCGCAATACATTACATTTGTCTATGTTAAGAGACAGTTGCCACTCCCTGGGGTTCGATTCCCGGAGGGGTCAGGGATTTTCTCTGCCTCGTGATGGCTGGGTGTTGTGTGCTGTCCTTAGGTTAGTTAGGTTTAACTAGTTCTAAGTTCTAGGGGACTTATGACCACAGCAGTTGAGTCCCATAGTGCTCAGAGCCATTTTGAGCCACTCCCTGCACCAAGTGCCTATCCGCTGCAGATCTTCCTGCATTTTGCTACAATTTTCTAATGCTGCAACTTCTCTGTATACTACAGCATCATCCGCGAAAAGCCGCGTGGAACTTCCGACACTATCTACTAGGTATCAGGATAAGAAGCAGAAATCCACATGGTGGGCCGTAAAGAAATCGCGCTGAAACACTGGATGCCCGATAGTGAGAACGAACAGCAGTGGTTGTGCTATAATGAAATGATGTCTGTGAACACAGGACCGACCGATGCCACTTTAATAAGGCAGCCAGACCTAAGACGGAAACTGCAATACCAAAGGCGAAGTTGCACAGGAACAGAGCTGAAATTGAGTAGCAAATAAACGTACACAATGAGTGTAACATTGGTCTGGTTAATGCCCCTACTGACCGCAAGGAGGGGACTGTGGATTGGTTATATAATATGTCCCTCCTTAACTCAAGTATCAAAAGTACAGCACGAGAAATAAATGTTTCTTAAAAGATTTATAGCTCCAAATGATTTTCCCCACTGCAATATAACATTTAGACGTCACTCATATTTCGTCCTTCAACATTAAAGGTTCCACGAGCGGATTTTTCTTGTGTAAGAGTTTCGTTTTTACAGATGATGCTTACATATTCGAAACAGCTTATACTGTAATTAGAAACTACTTAAAATGTTACTTGCCGTTACTTGCTTGTCCTGCTAAGATGTACGTTTTCTCACATCTTGTCATAGATTGTCAGTGTTTTCCGTATGTTTCTTTCTTCGCCCATTCTACGGAGGATCTCCTCCTTCCTTACATTATCAGCTGACCTAATTTTCAACATTCTCCTATAGCATTTCAGAAGCTTCGAGTTTCTTCTACTCCCGTTATCCTACAGTCCACGATACTCTATCAAACACTGCTGTGCTCCAAACGTACATTCTCATAAATTTCTTCCTCAAATTAAGACCTACGTTTGATGTAGTAGACTTATCTTGGCCGGGAACGCCTTCGTTACCTATGTTTTGCTACTTTTTACGCCCTCTTCGCTTCACCCGTCATGAGTTACGTTGCTTTAAAAAAAGCTAAATTCCTTAATTCTTCTACTTCATGATCATCACTTGTGATAAGCTTCTCGCCATTCTTGTTTCTGCTACTCCTCATTACTTTCCTCTTTCTTCAATCTACTTTCAGAGCATATTCTGTACTCATTAGCCTGTTGGTTCGATTCAACGTGATCTGAAATTCGTTACGGGTGTGGTGTCACCGCTAGACACCACACTTGCTAGGTGGTAGCTTAAATCGGCCGCGGTCCATTAGTACATGTCGGACCCGCGTGTCGCCACTGGCAGTGATCACAGACCGAGCGCCACCACACGGCAGGTCTCGAGAGACGTACTAGCACTCGCCCCAGTTGTACGACGACATTGCTAGCGACTACACTGATCGAAGCCTTTCTCTCATTTGCCGAGAGACAGTTAGAATAGCCTTCAGCTGGGTTGATGGCTGCGACCTAGCAAGGCGCCATTAACCATTTGTAACGTTGCATGTACCTCAAGATAGAGTCTCACTTGTATCATCCAGAATGCTGTATACCAAAGGACAATATAAAAGTTAAGTGTTCTAGTAGCTGCGTTCTTTTTTTTATCACATTCATTACGAGTCCTGTTCCAGACTTAACGCCAGACGGCGTGAGTTGACGCGTGCCCTTTCGACTACTTCACTGTGGACTGGCTGCCTTAACAGTCCACTACATTGGCGACGAGTCAAAAAAGGGACTTTAGCGTTCGTATTGCACTAATTTGCTTGTGTCATGGGTTCGCCACATTCTCCAGATGTACTGTCCGAATTTTATCGCTTGCAGAATCATCAGACGCAGGCGTTATTGGATGCCCTTGGCCAGCTCGTCCAGGGTCAACGTGCGCTGCACAACGATGCGGCCGCCGCCGCTTCCTCGCTACCGCAGCCACACCATGCTGTTGCACATCAATTTAGACCCTACGAGGCGGCCAACGAGACATGGCCGGAATGGTCCCGACAGTTTGGATTTCATCTCGCCGCCTACAGAATTCAAGGTAATGAGCGGCAGCCGTTTTTGTTTCGTGTGTAGGTGTGTCCACCTACCGTGTGATAGTGAAATTGTTTCCTCGACGCAACGTAGCAACTCTGTCATACGAAGAAATTTTGTCAGCTTTAGATGCCTATTTCAAAGAAACAGTAAATGTCGTTGCAAAAAGGTATACGTTCTTTCGTACAAAACGTACGGCCGGTCAGACTAATAGGGAGTGGGTTGCAACATTGCAAGGACTTACTAGGGAGTGTGCATTTGAATGTGACTGTGGCCTCCCTTATTCAGATACTATGGTGCGTGATGCAATAGCACAGAACGTTTCTGATGTTCGCATAAGGGAACAAATTTTGAAACTAGTAAATCCCTCCCTTCAACAAGTGATAGACATATTGGATAGGCAAGACACACTTGACTTTGCTCGGGAATCATTTGAAACTTCGCCAGCAGTGTGTCGCATTAACCGGCCTGCCGGGCGCGCTGCGTGGACCTGTAAACAGCCTTCGCGCACGTCCGCACCGCCACGTGTCCCGCGCAAGCACGCAAATGCAGTGAAATCATGCCCACGGTGTGCAACTAAACATCCGCGTGAGAATTGCCCGTCACGCCAAGCTATTTGCTTTTACTGTCATAAGAAAGGACATGTTCAAAGTGTTTGCCAGAAAAAGCTCAGATCAGATAATCGCAACCATTCCAGGCCCTTTGCTTCGCGCCGGAATCGAATCAAGGACACACAGGCTCGGGAACCTTCGCCCATGGACATTCATGTAGATACTTCCACCCCGTCCAGTGCCACTTTATCTAACAGTGACTGTGTTCGTCCCACAAAAATTGTGCGTCGACGTCGACGCAAATCCCGTCACGTCGCACGTGATTCTGTACCAGTGTCTGTTCATGTTGCACAAAACAGTCGCTCTTGTCGTCAGCAGGACAATAAACTTTTTGTAGATTTGGACATTGAAGGCAAAGTGATCCCATTCCAGCTCGATACCGGAGCTGCAGTTTCATTGCTCAATCACGCCACGTACAAACAACTGGGCGCACCTCCGTTGCGTGCCGCACATGTTCAGCTCAATAATTATTCCGGACAAGCTATCCCTGTATTAGGACAGTGCACTCTTCTTGCAACATACAAGGGACAAACAAAACTTGTGTCTTTTTACGTTCTTCGTTCTCCTTCGGCAGTGAACTTGTTTGATTTAGATTTATTTCAATTGTTTAACATGTCTATAGTCAATCAGGTCCTATCAGTGAACGAGACTGTGCCTTCAGACAGTGTTTCTCGTCTATGTGAAGATTTTGCAGACATTTTTGCACCGGGCCTTGGTTGCGCTAAGAACTATGCAGCACATTTGGAACTCAAAGTGAACGCGCAACCGAAATTTTTCAGAGCGCGCAATGTTCCACACGCATTGCGTGATGAGGTCGCCAGAACATTAAACGATTTAGAATCGCAAGGTGTAATTGAACGTGTGCAGGCTTCTCTCCGGGCATCACCCTTAGTTATTTTGCAAAAACCTTCCGGAAAATTGAGACTTTGCGTGGACTTCAAGGCAACTGTGAATCCACAACTTGTGACTGCAACTTTTCCTTTGCCCCGCCCGGAAGATCTTTTTGACAAACTGTGTCCGGGAACATATTTTTCCAAGTTGGACCTAGCAGATGCGTACTTGCAAATACCGGTGGACGAAGAATCCCAGCGCGTATTGCTGGTTAACACGCATCTTGGGTTGTATCGCTTCAAAAGACTGCCGTTCGGGTGTGCATCCGCCCCTGCATTGTATCAGCAATATTTACAAACTGTTTGTGCGTCGGTCCCTACTGCTGCGAACTATCTGGACGATATTGTGATCTCCGGAAAGACGGAAGCCGAACATTTAGCAAACCTCCGCACATTATTTCAGGTCTTGCGACAAAATGGTCTTCGCTTGCGAAAGGACAAATGTGTGTTTTTTGCTCGTGACTTACCGTATCTTGGACATGTTATCAATGCCCAAGGCATACATCCGAGTCCAGAGCACCTCCGTGCCATACGGGAGTTGCCTTCGCCACAGAATGTGAAGCAGTTACAGAGTGTGTTGGGAAAAATTAACTACTACCATAAATATGTTCCCCATGCCTCTTCCATTTCAGCTCCGCTTCATCGCTTACGCCGTAAAGGTGTTCCGTTCGTCTGGACGACGGAATGCGAACGCGCCTTTCGCCAGTTGAAATCGGCGTTGCTTTCAAATACTTGCCTTACGGTATTCGATCCCCAGAAACCCCTTTTGTTGATGGTAGATGCGTCGGATTTCGGGATCGGTGCGGTGCTTGCGCACAAAGATGGTTCGCATGATCGTCCTATTGCCTTTGCGTCCAAATTGCTCTCGTCAGCGCAACGGAATTATTCACAAATAGAGAAAGAAGCTTTGGCTCTCGTGTTTGGTGTTACGAAGTTTCACGATTTCTTGTATGGTCGTCGCTTTACAATCATCACAGACCACAAACCTTTGACATCGCTTTTTCATCTGCACAAGCCTGTACCTCCACGTATGGCGCATAAATTCATTCGCTGGTCTATTTTTCTCTCGCAGTACCGCTACGATATCTTGTATCGGTCCACTGCTAAGCACGGAAACGCTGATGCGTTGTCCCGTTTGCCTGTTGCTGTGGATAAAGCATTCGATTCTTCCGCACTTGCTTGCATGTTCATTGACTCGGAAACCGATGACGTGGTCGAATCGTTTCCGATTGATTTTCGTCGTATAGCTACAGCCACAGCTGCTGGCCCTGTCCTTGCTACTGTTTCGCGTTTTGTTGCTACGCAATGGCCCTTGCCAGTCACGGATCGAGGATCCGCTGTTTCACCGATTTTTTGCTCACAAGGAGACACTTTTTGTACGGCGTGGTGTTTTGTTGTTGCGTTCTGATAATGATCAGTCCAGGGTAGTGGTCCCACGTTCGTTACAGTCCTCTGTCTTACGGCTTCTTCACCAAGCCATTGGGGTATAGTGCGCACGAAACAACTTGCTCGTCAGCACTGTACTTGGTTCGGAATCGATGCTGCGATTACGAATATGTGCTCTTCTTGCATGGCGTGTGCCGAACAACAATCCGCACCGCCGCGGAAATTCTTTGCATGGCCGAAAGCCACTTCCCCTTGGCAACGCTTGCACATAGATTTTGCTGGCCCATTCTGGAATGCTCGATGGTTGGTTGTGGTCGATTCTTTCAGTAATTTTCCTTTTGTTGTCCGGATGTCTTCCACGACGTCATCTGCCACCATACAGGCGTTATCCGCTATTTTTTGCATTGAAGGTCTTCCGCAGACAATTGTTTCCGACAATGGTCCACAATTCATGTCTGCCGAATTTCAGTCATTCTGCAAGGCCAATGGCATTCAACATCTGACATCCGCACTGTTTTCGCCTCAGTCAAACGGTGCCGCTGAACGATTGGTCCGGACTTTCAAGTCACAGATGTTGAAATTGAAAAAGTCGCATTCTCGGGAGGACGTATTGTTGCTCTTTTTGTCTTCGTATCGCTCTCAGCCCCGCGATGGTCGCCTGCCGGCTGAGTTGCTCCACGGTCGTCCTCATCGAACCTTGATGTCTTTGCTGCATCCGCCGCATCAGGTTCCAGTGCAGCGGCAGACACCTGCTTTTGCTCCTGGCGACGTTGTCTTCTATCCCAACTATCGAGGATCACGGCGTTGGCTCGCAGGGCGCATTCTTCGCTGCCTCGGCCGCGCGATGTATTTGGCTTTGGGGGCCTCTGGTGAGGTGCGTCGGCATCTCAATCAGCTGCGCCTCTGCCGTCGTCTGGGTTCTGCCGCTCCCCGTCTGCTTTCAGCGACGGTGCCATCCGGTCAGCGCCCTGGGGACCCATCTACTGGCTCGCCTCATCCCCAGGTGTTACCGACGATGCCTTCCATTTTGCCCCATGGCGACATGCCGCCGCCGCCGCCGCCGCCTGTTCTCCCGCCGGCGCCGCCCACAGTGGACACTTCGCTGCAGCCGCCCAGCGCCTCCCTGGGTCGCGCGCCACCGATCGCTTCCCGTGACCAGCTGTACTCCGCCATGGAACTCTTGCCCGCTCCGCAACATATGTCGTCTTCGCCCGTCGGGTGCCCCGACCACATGGAGGTCGACCCTTCGGCCCCTCCTGTCTCATTACGGGCGCATACACCGCATGTTGACGTGCACCCTGGACTAGGTTTTCAGGCGTTTCCTAGCTCCCCTCGGACCGAATGGCAGGGTGCGGGTGGCACAGCCTCGCCTGTTGTTAGGCTCCCCACCCCATCGCATACGTCAACATGGGGTCCTCCCCACGGCGGGCGGAAGCCTTATCACACGACCGTTCGCCGATTTGCGGGGGAGGAATGTGGTGTCACCGCTAGACACCACACTTGCTAGGTGGTAGCTTATATCGGCCACGGTCCATTAGTACATGTCGGACCCGCGTGTCGCCACTGGCAGTGATCGCAGACCGAGCGCCACCACACGGCAGGTCTCGAGAGACGTACTAGCACTCGCCCCAGTTGTACGACGACATTGCTAGCTACTACACTGATCGAAGCCTTTCTCTCATTTGCCGAGAAACAGTTAGAATAGCCTTCAGCTGGGTTGATGGCTGCGACCTAGCAAGGCGCCATTAACCATTTGTAACGTTGCATGTACCTCAAGATGGAGTCTCACTTGTATCATCCAGAATGCTGTATACCAAAGGACAATATAAAAGTTAAGTGTTCTAGTAGCTGCGTTCTTTTTTTTTATCACATTCGTTACGAGTCCTGTTCCCGACTTAAAGGCCGGCCGCAGTGGTCTAGCGGTTCTGGCGCTGCAGTCCGGAACCGCGGGACTGCTGCGGTCGCAGGTTCGAATCCTGCCTCGGGCATGGGTGTGTGTGATGTCCTTAGGTTAGTTAGGTTTAAGTAGTTCTAAGTTCTAGGGGACTTATGACCTAAGATGTTAAGTCCCATAGTGCTCAGAGCCATTTGAACCATTTTGAACCAGACTTAACGCCAGACGGCGTGAGTTGACGCGTGCCCTTTCGGCTACTTCACTGTGGACTGGCTGCCTTAACAGTCCACTACAACGGGAGAGCAACATCAACAATACATCTTATCACTGATGTCCTTTCACTCTGAATTTTAATCCCACACTCGAATCTTTCGGTTATTTCCTTCATGATTCTCCGATATATAGATCGAACCCCTAGGGGTGAAAGAATGCATCCTTGTCTTCCGTGCTTTTTAATCTGAGTACATCGCTCTTGGTCTTTCAGTCTTATTGTTCCCTCTTGGTTCCTGTACGTGATAAATACTACCCGTCTTTCCACCACAGCTTACTTCTGCTTTTCTCAGAATTTCGAACTTCTTGCACCATTTTTCTTTGTCGAAGGCTTTTTATTGCTTGACAAGTCCTACGAACGTGTCTTGAATCTTTTCTCAGTCGTGCTTCCATTATCCCGCGCCATTATCTTTCCGAAGCCAAACTTATCATCTAATACATCCCCAATTTTCTTTTGGAGTCATTTGTATTATATTGTTGTTGTCAGCAGCTTTGACGCATGAGCTGTTTATGCGATATTTATCACACGCACCTCCTCTTACTATCTTCGAAATGGCGTGGATGACATTTTTCCAAAAGTCTGATGTTATGTCGCCAGATTCTACACATCGGCTTCAGCAGTAGTTTGGTTGTCATTCGCCCCTCCCCCTCCCCCATTATTTTGGAAATTCCAAAGAAATGTTATCCACCTCTTCTGCCTTATTTGATCTCAACTGCTCCCAAGTTTCTTTAAATTCTGTTACTGAATACTGATTACAATTTCCTCCTCTATAACGACAGACAAGTCCTCGAACCTATCCGCTCTCTCCTTTGCATTTAATATTAATATTGAAAAAAATTGGACAAGTCATTTTTTAAATATTTACCATAGTGCAGAAGGCATTGCTAGTGTATGCTACAAAAAGCCGGAGCCTTACCTGATTTAATGTCTCGTGAATCCATTGAAATGTCTTCAGGAGCGAATTGGAGAGAACGTGGCTATGAGATGAACATTTTTCCACCATGGTTCTCAGTTATCGCTTCAACTGTATGGGCTGAGGATGGGAAATAGATGGTTCAGAGGCTGAGACGATGTATTCAGAAACTGCATTCGGTTTTACAAGGTTGTTAATACACGTTATTTGAATTACCGTACCCCCAGCCCAAGGTTAAGTAAGGGTATGTACAGAAAGAAAACGTGTTGTCTGCTCAAGAGGGGCCGAGTGCGAGGCAGCTTGAACCAGACTGAAAAAAAGAAAAAAAACCTTGTTCTTTAATAACGCAGCACACAGTGGCAGCCCGGTTGCGCTGCGGGCAAGCATGGCTCTGCGCCTGCCGGCGCTGCAATTAACGAGACATTCTTTGCCTGCTTTCTGTGCACCTGTTGGCGATGCATTATACTAGCAGAACTGAGGCGCGCGTCCTGCAGTCTTTCTAAAACGATTTCACAGAAACTAGTCCGAAAAAAGTTTTATATTACTTACAGCTTTACATGCTAGCTTCATGATGAAATGCTCGTCATCTCCCTAACGCTCACACTAATTGTGATATTTGCATTTACATAAGATGCTGCGAGAAACCCGAAAAGTTTTCAATGAAAAATATGGGTCGCTATGATTTTTGTGGTCGGTGAATATGACATCATATGTTGCTTTGTATGAAATTTAGCTAACATAGTGAATTTCTCCTTGGACTCCAATCTCGAGAAAATGAAATTTATGTGGCACTTTCACTTCCAATCGCACATGCACGAGAATAAAATATTCGTAACATACCTCGTAATTCCCAAATCATTCGAGATATCGAAATGAGATTTTAGCAAATGACTGCGCACAGAGGACACAATATTTTTCCATACCGTTAATACGTAGAACTTTCTTATCTACACCGATATAGTCGAACCTACAATTTTTATACATTTTTTTCATTTGAATACTGGGATTTTTAAAAGGTCATCCATAGCTAGTGAAAAAAGAATTTTCTAGTACGAAAATAAATGTGCAATTTCTTCTTATGTTACTGTAAACCGCCAAAAAGAGGTTTTCGATAAGTTATTGACATATTTGGTCGCCTATTGCTTCTTTAATAAGACATTCTGTTGCAAGATTGTGTCGCAATAGCTACTGCAGTACGAGTTTGTCCAATTTATACTCTGTTGTGGCAAAAGAAGCAAAATTAAATCTTTCAACAAGAGAAATTTAGCTGTTACTCATAATTGAAGATACTTCAAATAAGAAATGATTAACAATTCAGACAACGTTCATCGCTAATTCTCTTGTAATTTTGGCGGAGTCCTGATGCCCATTGTATTTTTAATAGTGAACGACTGGAATGAAAACTTACCAAAGGATTTCTCTCTGTTCATCATCTGATATATCCGAAAATAATTCGCAACAAATGGTGTACCATACTTTTTTTTCCTATCCCAATTCAGAGTGAAGTGGTGAATTTCGTCACCATAACTATCTTTTACATATTCATATGTGTGGTGATTGTTCTTTCGGACATACCCACAGAAATAGAACACAGAAATAAATATCAAAAGAAAGGAGTGAACCCAATGTTGTTGCAGCATTATCACTTCATGTAGGCACCTATTCAAAGAGTTAGGTATTTTAACTGCACCATCAAAGTACATATATTCCCTAATGAAATTCGTTATAAATAATCCATCTCAATTCGCGAAGAACAGTGATATTCATACGTACAACACTAGAGGGAAAAATGACCATTCCTATCCGTTAGCGAAGCTGTCAGTTGCTCAAAAAGGAGTAAATTATTCAGCAACAAAAATCTTTGATCATTTTCCCAACAACATAGAATGTCTGGCAGGTAGCAGATCAAGTTTTAAATCTGGCTGCAAATCATTTCTTTTGGACAACTCCTTCTATTCCATGCACGAATTTCTGTTTCAGAACTGTTAAATAAAAAAATTAAAAAAATTGTAGCTATAAATGTAGTTGCATGTGTAGAACTAACAAACTTAGTAATATTAATATTAGCACTAATCATATATATATATATATATATATATATATATATATATATATATATATATATGATCTACGGAACATGACATAACTAAACTAAACTTCACTCTGGCACTGCCGGAAATACGTGATAGGATTATTTTTCGAATGGCAGATACATGAACAAGAACTCCCATACAACCTTGTTCTTACAATTTTTAAGAAACAGTTTGGTAGAAAATGTGATGCATGCATTACTCACATCTCGTCACTGATGACACTTCTGAAGAAAAATAGTTTCACAAGTAACCTGAAATGTCCAGTTGGCGTGGAATTCCAGGGTAATCACGTAACCAAGAGTATTTTAGCAATGAACAGCTGCGACTGAAACTTACGAAAGAATTTTAGTTCTACACTTCAGTTATCTTTGCCTTTTAAAAGGTACGGCAAATAACGTACCATCTTTCCATTCCTATCCGTGTACAGATTGAGCGAGTGAATCTTCTTACTGCAAATATTGATGCCTGATTATCGGTGAATAACAAGGTTATAAAAACATGGTAGTCATTAGTTTATAAGGCGCTTGAGACTTCTCATTAAGGTTAAATAGATTATAAATATGTACAGTCTGTCTTTAATAGATCAAAAGATAATTGTAATCAAGAACTTCACTACTTCTCATTTAATGGGGAGAGGAACAAAAAAAGGTGGTACAATATTTGCTGCGAATTATTTTCATATTTCTCGTATGAAGACCAGGGATACAATTCTTTGGTAAGTTTCCTTTCTAGACGTTTACTGTTAAAAACACCATGGCTTAGAGACTTCCGCCGAAATTGCAACAGAATTTCCGATTTACTTTGAATTGTAAACCATTTCTCATTTGAAGAACGATCTTCAGTTATGAGTAATGACAGCTAACCGGTTTAATTTTTGCTTCTTTGGCCAGAATATAGCACAATTTGCACAAACTCAGCAAGTAACAGTTATTGCTACAGAATCTTGGAACAGAATGTCTTATTAGACAAGCGACAGCTGATGAGATAGCTCAATAACTTACGGAAAACCTCACTGTATCGGTCAACAGTAACGTAACAGAAGCAATAGGAAATTCTTTTTTTCAATTTACATCTGATGCTGGATCCACAGGGTCCGAATGTATCGTGTACTGTATAAAACCCGAAAAGTTGTGACTGACTACGTTTTTTTTCATTCACACTTAGAATTCTCTTTTCACTAGCCATCGATGACTTTTTGAATTTACAGCAGTCGACTGAAAAAAATTATATAAAAACTGTATGTACGTCTATATTTGTTTACACCATCATGATGGTCGCATCCGTGTTTGGTGACATCACGGTGAACGCACATTGGAAGCGTGTATTCGTCATCGCCATACTGGCGTATCACCCGACGTGATAGTATGGGGTGCCATTGGTTATACGTCTCGGTCACCTCTTGTTCGCATTGACGGCACTCTGAACAGTGGACGCTACATTTCAGATGTATTACGACCCGTGGCTCAACCCTTCATTCGATCCCTGCGAAACCCTACATTTCAGCAGGATAATGCACGAGTGCATGTTGCAGGTCCTGTACGGGCCTTTCTGGATACAGAAAATGTTCGACTGCTGCCCTGGCCACCACATTCTCCATATCTCTCACCAATTGAAAACTTCTGGTCAATGGTGGCCGAGCAATTGGCCCGTCACAATACGCGAGTCACTACTCTTGATGAACTGTGGTATCGTCTTGAAGCTGCATGGGGAGCTGTACCTGTACACGCCATCCAAGCTATGTTTGACTCAATGCCCAGTCGTATCAAGGCCGTTATTACGACCAGAGGTGGTTGTCCTGGGTACTGATTTCTCAGGATCTATGCACCCAAATTGCGTGAAAATGTAATCACATGTCAGTTCTAATATAATATTTGTCCAATAAATACCCGTTTATCATCTGCATTTCTTCTTGTTGTAGCAATTTTAATGGCCAGTTACTGCTTAAGGGAGGCTCAAAAAATGGTTCAAATAACTCTGAGCACTATGTGACTTAATATCTGAGGTCATCAGTTCCCTAGAACTTAGAACTACTTAAACCTAAACAACCTAAGGACATCACACACATCCAAGCCCGAGGCAGGATTCGGACCTGCGACCTTAGCGATCGCGCGGTTCCAGACTGAAGCGCCTAGAACCGCTCGGCTACACCGGCCGGCGCTTAAGGGGGGCATCCGGCCCTAAATATTATCAATGTTTTTAGAGAACTAGGACCGCTGTGTTTACTGAAAGTTCTAACGTGCGCTGGGGAACGAAATTTAAAGGTGGGATCTGCATGGATACATATGGTATTACTGGCCGGTGGTGGCTACGTTGAAAGTGACACAGAAATCTTCGTACGGTTATTTAGGGGGTTGTCGTTTGATGATGCAAAACATAAATCAGGGTTGTACTGTTGTCTATATTCAGGTGATCCCATAGTCAAACAATAATTGGCATTAAAAATTAGGTGTAGATTATGTTCTTTATCTGAAGAATGTAAAGCTTCTTCTTTGGAGTCAACTGAGCTACACCTCCATTTGTGGCGGCTGTTGAAGTCACTCTTGTAACAAGTAGGATGAGGTAGGACTTGAAATGGCTACTGAACTGCTGGAGGTTTTTAGATCTGTACAGTATCTGACACTCCAATTTTATAACAATTTTGTGGCTGTCGTTTCTGGTTCCCGCTGAGATTAGGAAAGCACTCTCTATTGTACTGTGCACATCTGCGGCATCCCCTAGGTTAGACGTTAACTTGCTCCGAGAGGGTAGTGTCCTGGTATTTTACCTCTTGATTTGGTCTCCACCGCTAACATGTGTTTTGCTGGATAGCTGTCGCATCAACATTATTTTCCAGAAAAAGTTGTGATAAATATTGGCATTTAGACCTGCTAATATTCCTGCTAATTTGCAAGACTTTAATGCTGAGTCCGCAATATACTGGGTGCTACAAAAAGGTACGGCCAAACTTTCAGGAAACATTCCTCACACACAAATAAAGAAAGGATGTTATGTGGACATGTGTCCGGAAACTCTTAATTTCCATGTTAGAGCTCATTTTAGTTTCGTCAGTATGTACTGTACTTCCTCAATACACCGCCAGTTGGCCCAATTGAAGGAACGTAATGTTGACTTCGGTGCTTGTGTCGACATGCGACTCATTGCTCTACAGTACTAGCATCAAGCACATCAGTACGTAGCATCAACAGGTTAGCGTTCATCACGAACGTGGTTTTGCAGTCAGTGCAATGTTTACAAATGCGGAGTTGGCAGATGCCCATTTGATGTATGGATTAGCACGGGGAAATAGCCGTGGCGCGGTACGTTTCTATCGAAACAGATTTCCAGAACGAAGGTGTCCCGACTGGAAGACGTTCGAAGCAATTGATGGGCGTCATAAGGAGAACGGAACATTCCAGCCTATGTCTCGCGACTGGGGAAGACCTAGAACGACGAGGACACCTGCAATGGACGAGGCAATTCTTCGTGCAGTTGACGGTAACCCTAATGTCAGCGTCAGAGAAGTTGCTGCTGTACAAGGTAACGTTGACCACGCCACTGTATGGAGAGTGCTACGGGAGAACCAGTTGTTTCCGTACCATGTACAGCGTGTGCAGGATCTATCAGCAGCTGATTGGCCTCCACGGGTACACGTCTGCGAATGGTTCATCCAACAATGTGTCAATCCTCATTTCAGTGCAAATGTTCTCTTTACGGATGAGGCTTCATTCCAACGTGATCAAATTGTAAATTTTCACAATCAACATGTGTGGGCTGACGAGAATCCGCACGCAGTTGGGCAATCACGTCATCAACACAGATTTTCTGTGAACGTTTGGGCAGGCATTGTTGGTGACGTCTTGATTGGGCCCCATGTTCTTCCATCTACGCTCAATGGAGCACGTTATCATGATTTCATACGGGATACTCTACCTGTGCTGCTAGAACATGTGCCTTTACAGGTACGACACAACATGTGGTTCATTCACGATGGAGCTCCTGCACATTTCAGTCGAAGTGTTCGTACGCTTCTCAACAACAGGTTCGGTGACCGATGGATTGGTAGAGGCGGACCAATACATGGCCTCCCACGATCTCATGGCCTCAACCCTCTTGACTTTAATTTATGGAGGCATTTGAAAGCTCTTGTCTACGCAACCCAGGTACCAAATGTAGAGACTCTTCGTGCTCGTATTGTGGACGGCTGTGATACAATACGCCATTCTCCAGGGCTGCATCAGCGCATCAGGGATTCCATGCGACGGAGGGTCGATGCATGTATCCTCGCTAACGGAGGACATTTTGAACATTTCCTGTAACAAAGTGTTAGAAGTCACGCTGGTACGTTCTGTTGCTGTGTGTTTCCATTCCATGATTAATGTGACTTGAAGAGAAGTAATAAAGTGAGCTCTAACATGGAAAGTAAGACACATGTCCACATAACATACACTCCTGGAAATTGAAATAAGAACACCGTGAATTCATTGTCCCAGGAAGGGGAAACTTTATTGACACATTCCTGGGGTCAGATACATCACATGATCACACTGACAGAACCACAGGCACATAGACACAGGCAACAGAGCATGCACAATGTCGGCCTAGTACAATGTATATCCACCTTTCGCAGCAATGCAGGCTACTATTCTCCCATGGAGACGATCGTAGAGATGCTGGATGTAGTCCTGTGGAACGGCTTGCCATGCCATTTCCACCTGGCGCCTCAGTTGGACCAGCGTTCGTGCTGGACGTGCAGACCGCGTGAGACGACGCTTCATCCAGTCCCAAACATGCTCAATGGGGGACAGATCCGGAGATCTTGCTGGCCAGGGTAGTTGACTTACACCTTCTAGAGCACGTTGGGTGGCACGGGATACATGCGGACGTGCACCGCGTGAG
Source organism: Schistocerca nitens (assembly GCF_023898315.1). Lineage (NCBI taxonomy): Eukaryota > Metazoa > Arthropoda > Insecta > Orthoptera > Acrididae > Schistocerca > Schistocerca nitens. The sequence continues at coordinate 50,563,704 of NC_064618.1, read as the reverse complement.
ACGACGCTTCATCCAGTCCCAAACATGCTCAATGGGGGACAGATCCGGAGATCTTGCTGGCCAGGGTAGTTGACTTACACCTTCTAGAGCACGTTGGGTGGCACGGGATACATGCGGACGTGCATTGTCCTGTTGGAACAGCAAGTTACCTTGCCGGTCTAGGAATGGTAGAACGATGGGTTCGATGACGGTTTGGATGCACCGTGCACTATTCAGTGTCCCCTCGACGATCACCAGTGGTGTACGGCCAGTGTAGGAGATCGCTCCCCACACCATGATGCCGGGTGTTGGCCCTGTGTGCCTCGGTCGTATGCAGTCCTGATTGTGGCGCTCACCAGCACGGCGCCAAACACGCATACGACCATCATTGGCACCAAGGCAGAAGCGACTCTCATCGCTGAAGACGACACGTCTCCATTTGTCCCTCCATTCACGCCTGTCGCGACACCACTGGAGGCGGGCTGCACGATGTTGGGGCGTGAGCGGAAGACGGCCTAACGGTGTGCGGGACCGTAGCCCAGCTTCATGGAGACGGTTGCGAATGGTCCTCGCCGATACCACAGGAGCAACAGTGTCCCTAATTTGCTGGGAAGTGGCGGTGTGGTCCCCTACGGCACTGCGTAGGATCCTACGGTCTTGGCGTGCATCCGTGCGTCGCTGCGGTCCGGTCCCAGGTCGACGGGCACGTGCACCTTCCGCCGACCACTGGCGACAACATCGATGTACTGTGGAGACCTCACGCCCCACGTGTTAAGCAATTCGGCGGTACGTCCACCCGGCCTCCCGCATGCCCACTATACGCCCTCGCTCACAGTCCGTCAACTGCACATACGGTTCACGTCCACGCTGTCGCAGCATGCTACCAGTGTTAAAGACTGCGATGGAGCTCCGTATGCCACGGCAAACTGGCTGACACTGACGGCGGCGGTGCACAAATGCTGCGCAGCTAGCGCCATTCGACGGCCAACACCGCGGTTCCTGGTGTGTCCGCTGTGCCGTGCGTGTGATCATTGCTTGTACAGCCCTCTCGCAGTGTCCGGAGCAAGTATGGTGGGTCCGACACACCGGTGTCAATGTGTTCTTTTTTCCATTTCCAGGAGTGTATTTTCTTTCTTTGTGTGTGAGGAATGTTTCCTGAAAGTTTGGCCATACCTTTTTGTAACATCCTGTACAGGTCTTTGGTCTTCAAAGGTCCATTGTTGATTACAGGGGCTATAGTGATGTGTTGTGCTAGATCACGAGGATTGTCTAGCATCCGGCGTTGTTGCTTCATAAGCACCACTCAGGGATTAAGGGTTGGGTACTTTCAGGTTATACCTACGGACGCGAAGCAACAGAGACCCTCTGTCTGCTGGTAACCAGACACAACTTGCGAGGAGACGGATTTACCAATGAAGAGACGTGTTTTACTTGTTTATGCCTGCCAGTCGAACTACACAAGTAAAACACGTTTATTCACTGGTAAACTTGCCTCCTCACAGAGACACGCCGACGCGTGAACGCACTATGTTACGAATGCAGGCAGTCCCGTGGAATACGCACTTCCCGTAGGCTTTTCAGTGAAGGTGAGGTAACTACACGGCGTCACGCTACGTTTCCAGTGGAAAATTACACTCCTTCGTCCATTCCCAAGGTCGCTAGCGTACGCTAGTGCATTGATGATGTTCTACCAGAAAGCAGGTAGCTCAGGTCGTGCTGGTACAAGAAATTTCCGTCAGCAGTATTTGGTCGGAAAGGGTTGGAGAAATGATGCAACTTCTCCTGGTCGCCTGACTTAGACCCTACGTCCTGGATAAAGCATCGAACGTCTCTGTACTGTATTATGAAATGAAGGCATGTGATACATTTGGTGGCGCTCCGGCCATGGGCACATACTCTGCAGCCCCTACGTGTTACTCGAGAGTAGTAAACCACGTGCTGCCATCTAGCGTCACTCTCTCCCTTCCCTCTCCCTAAGTCGTTAAGAAGCCAAAGACAATACTTCACTGTACACCGAGGCACCTATACAGAACTGAGGCAGTTAAGAAACAACAAATAGATGTGCTTTATGAAATGCGAGTAAGGAAAACCATTCCGATTTTGGCGATTTAACATGTAGAGAAGAATGTGGTTTTACGTTAGCTACTTTGACTGCTAATACTGTCCAAAGACTGGTTTGATGCAGATCGCCTTGCTGATCTATCCTGTGCAGGCCTTTTCATCTCCTCGTAACTGCCACAACTTACACTTAAACCTGCTTACTTAATTCAGTCCTTAATCTCCTTCTACAATTTTTAACCTCCACACTTCCTTCCATTATAAAACTTACTATTACGTGATGCCTTCTTTTAGTCAAGTTCTGCCATACTTTACTTTTATCCACAATTCTATTTAATATCTCCTAATTTTTTACGCAATGTACTGATATACTCTTCAGCTCAACACTTCAAAAATTTCTATGTTCTTCTTGTCTGATCTGCTTATCTTCAACCTTTCACTTTCGTAAAAGACTACTCGCTACAGAAATATCTTCATAAAAGACTCCTAAGACTTAACATCGGATGTTAACAAATTCCTCTTTTTTTTCAGAAATGCTTTTCTTGCTGTTGACACTTTGCATTCTATGCTCTGTTTACTTAGGCCATCATCCGTTATTTTACTGCTCAAATAGTAAAATTCATCTACTAGTTTCATTTCCTAATCTAATTCTCTCAGCATCAACTGATTTAATTTGATTGCAGTGCACCACAACATTGGTCGTATGCCACAGGCTGGGAAAAAAGCTGTTTCTATGTCTGCTTAGTTATGAAGACATATACACATATATGAAATTCAGGTTAGGAACTGAAAGGTTCATCATAAGATGCTGTTTACGTTTAAAATTTAAAAAATTGTTCAAATGGCTCTGAGCACTATAGGACTTAACATCTGCGGTCATCAGTCCCCTAGAACTTAGAACTACTTAAACCTAACTAACCTAAGGACAAGACACATATCCATGCCCAAGGCAGGATTCGAACCTGCGACCGTAGCAGTCGCGCTGTTCCGAATTGAAGCGGCTAGAACCGCTCGGCCACCGCGGCCGGCGTTTAAAATTACATATTGCTTATGCAGTAGATGCAGTATTGGCTCAACGTAAGTAACTTTCCAAGCTAAGAGCTGAATTACTTTTGTCTGTTTAAATCTTTTATTTTTCCTATAGTGTACAACCATCTCAAGGTACTCTCGTCACAACGAAACTCTGTCACCATCAATGTGCAGCAACTTATGCGTCAACAGTTACCTGATGATAGACGCGTCAGTTCGAAACCGGCAACGGCGGCACTTGTTCCTAACTAATATCTCTGCTAACAATGGCTGACACCACAGGGTGATAACACAGCGACCAAACACCCACGGTGTCAGCTAGTCAGTTTCGACACAATAGCGTGTATAAAATCGGCAAATTCTTATCTTCTATTTATGCCAAAATTAGCATACAGTATAATTAATGGAAAGAAAACTATGTATCAAAAGTATGACAAAGATTAAATTTTTTGTATCTTCGTAGTGTAGGACTGTGGCGTAGAACAGCAAATACTAAATGGCTACTACATCTGATTTGAAAAGACATGTAGGCAACAGTGTAGTCACATTACTTACACATAGGCAGAAACAACTAAATTTCTCGCAAATACGCTCGTCGCTGGAAATCACAGTCGCCCCTGTATTCTAATGTATGCAGTGACGCACAGCAGAGCAGAACGAGCAAACTGTTGTTTGATAAGCGACGCGAGGCGAGGCGAGGCACAGAGTCGCAGGGACGTAGAGACTCCTTTTCCGCCAAACTAAACAAATGCGTTGTAAGCAGACGTAATCTCTGTTGTTCAGTAGTTACTGCTTCCTTTGCCCGCGCTTCGCTCGCAAACTTTCCAGCGGAAAGAGGACTCAGCTTTACGCCCTGTGAAGTTTTCGCCGACGCGCCGCAACTTCGCCTTCAGAGTGCTACTTTCTACCGGCAGTGTTTGCCGAAGACGTCGCCTAACATAGTAAACTCTTCTAAGTACGACTTTCTGCGAGGCAGGTAAGCAGATGTCAGGTACACGTGTACAAAGGGTCCTAGACGAGATAAAGGCACTGTCAGGCCACGGAGGAGAGTAAAACAAACCGGGGAGCCGTAGTCAGAACTTCTGTTTACTTATTTTTCCTGTCTCAGTATTCTAACAGAATATGAAGTAAAAATGATAACCTATGCTCTTGTAACAAACGATCCGTCCAGACACATTTAGGTACCCAGTAACATAAGCGGCCTTTAGGATATTCATACGAACTTATCTTCACGCAGAAAGAAGATACTTTAAGTAGGTAATTTCTGGATGCTATTCATAAATTCGCTTTTCTAGACCCCACTCACCTTTCTCCCCTACAATGTTAAATAGATTCGCCCATAATCACCTACCTTGGTACCAAATGAATACACTGGAAAAGATCCATGTCACTGTTGGAGGCAAGACGAGGTTGATCTGTCCCTTTATTCAGACCTTCTCCTACCATCTCCATATTCTAGTTGATCTGATGATATCCGTAGAAATTGGTGGCGCTTTTATGGTGTAAACCGACAAAATGTGTCATCTGATAGCACTGCAGATAGTTATTAACATTAAAAAAGAAATAGGGAGGCCATCACTTCGAGTATATAAAATGTAAACACCGTGAACTTTACAGAAATACACTCCTGGAAATTGAAATAAGAACACCGTGAATTCATTGTCCCAGGAAGGGGAAACTTTATTGACACATTCCTGGGGTCAGATACATCACATGATCACACTGACAGAACCACAGGCACATAGACACAGGCAACAGAGCATGCATAATGTCGGCACAAGTACAGTGTATATCCAACTTTCGCAGCAATGCAGGCTGCTATTCTCCCATGGAGATGATCGTAGCGATGCTGGATGTAGTCCTGTGGAACGGCTTGCCATGCCATTTCCACCTGGCGCCTCAGTTGGACCAGCGTTCGTGCTGGACGTGCAGACCGCGTGAGACGACGCTTCATCCAGTCCCAAACATGCTCAATGGGGGACAGATCCGGAGATCTTGCTGGCCAGGGTAGTTGACTTACACCTTCTAGAGCACGTTGGGTGGCACGAGATACATGCGGACGTGCATTGTCCTGTTGGAACAGCAAGTTCCCTTGCCGGTCTAGGAATGGTAGAACGATGGGTTCGATGACGGTTTGGATGTACCGTGCACTATTCAGTGTCCCCTCGACGATCACCAGTGGTGTACGGCCAGTGTAGGAGATCGCTCCCCACACCATGATGCCGGGTGTTGGCCCTGTGTGCCTCGGTCGTATGCAGTCCTGATTGTGGCGCTCACCTGCACGGCGCCAAACACGCATACGACCATCATTGGCACCAAGGCAGAAGCGACTCTCATCGCTGAAGACGACACGTCTCCATTCGTCCCTCCATTCACGCCTGTCGCGACACCACTGGAGGCGGGCTGCACGATGTTGGGGCGTGAGCGGAAGACGGCCTAACGGTGTGCGGGACCGTAGCCCAGCTTCATGGAGACGGTTGCGAATGGTCCTCGCCGATACCCCAGGAGCAACAGTGTCCCTAATTTGCTGGGAAGTGGCGGTGCGGTCCCCTACGGCACTGCGTAGGATCCTACGGTCTTGGCGTGCATCCGTGCGTCGCTGCGGTCCGGTCCCAGGTCGACGGGCACGTGCACCTTCCGCCGACCACTGGCGACAACATCGATGTACTGTATAGACCTCACGCCCCACGTGTTGAGCAATTCGGCGGTACGTCCACCCGGCCTCCCGCATGCCCACTATACGCCCTCGCTCAAAGTCCGTCAACTGCACATACGGTTCACGTCCACGCTGTCGCGGCATGCTACCAGTGTTAAAGACTGCGATGGAGCTCCGTATGCCACGGCAAACTGGCTGACACTGACGGCGGCGGTGCACAAATGCTGCGCAGCTAGCGCCATTCGACGGCCAACACCGCGGTTCCTGGTGTGTCCGCTGTGCCGTGCGTGTGATCATTGCTTGTACAGCCCTCTCGCAGTGTCCGGAGCAAGTATGGTGGGTCTGACACACCGGTGTCAATGTGTTCTTTTTTCCATTTCCAGGAGTGTATATTATACTAGAACTGACATGTGATTACATTTTCACGCAATTTGGGTGCATAGATCCTCAGAAATCAGTACCCAGAACAACCACCTCTGGCCGTAATAACGACCTTGATACGCCTGGGCATTGAGTCAAACAGAGCTTGGATGGCGTATACAGGTACAGCTGCCCATGCAGCTTCCACACGATACCACAGTTCATCAAGAGTAGTGAATGGCGTATTGTGACGAGCCAGTTGCTCGGCCACCAGGGCAGCAGTCGAACATTTTCTGTATCCAGAAAGGCCCGTACAGGACCTGCAACATGGGGTCGTGCATTATCCTGCTGAAATGTAGGATTTCGCAGGGATCGAATGAAGGGAAGAGCCACAGGTCGTAACATATCTGAAATGTAACGTCCACTGTTCAAAGTGCCGTCAATGCGAACAAGAGGTGACAGAGACGTGTAACCAATGGCACCCCATACCATCACGTATTGTGATACGCCAGTATGGCGATGACGTACACACGCTTCCAACGTGCGTTCACCGCGATGTCGCCAAACAAGGATGCGACCATCATGATGCTATAAACAGAACCTGGATTCATCCGAAAAACTGACCTTTTGCCATTCGTGCACCCAGGTTCGTCGTTGAGTACACCATCGCAGGCGCTCCTGTCTGTGAAGCAGCGTCAAGGGAGCCATGGTCTCCGAGCTGATAGTCCATGCTGCTGCAAACGTCGTCGAACTGTTCGTGCAGATGGTTGTTGTCTTGCAAACGTCCCCATTTGTTGACTCAGGGATCGAGATGTGGCTGCACGATCCGTTACAGCCATATGCGGATAAGATACCTTTCGTCTCGACTGCTAGTGATACGAGGCCGTTGGGATCCAGCACGGCGCTCCGTATTACCGTCCTGAACCCACTGATTCCATATTCTGCTAACAGTCATTGGATCTCGACCAACGCGAACAGCAATGTCGCGATACGATAAACCGCAATCGCGATAGGCTACAATCTGACCTTTATCAAAGTCGGAAACGTAATGGAACGCATTTCTCCTCCTTACACGAGGCACCACAACAACGTTTCACCAGGCAACGCCGGTCAACTGCTGTTTGTGTATGAGAAATCGGTTGGAAAATTTCCCCATGTCAATACGTTGTGGGAGACGTACCGGCGCCAACCTTGTGTGAATGCTCTGAAAAGCTAATCATTTGCATATCACAGCATTTTCTTCCTGACGGTTAAATTTCGCGTCTGTAGCGCGTCATCTTCGTGGTGTAGCAATTTTAATGGCCAGTAGTGTATCTTCTCGTATAGTGAACCACTCTTCTCACCACAGACTCACTATAAGCACTGTAAGTCGTGAAATACACTGATTAAGAAAAACATTGTGTTGGAGGTGGCGCCCAGTAACATTAGACTTACATTACACCGGGATCTCTCGGTTCCCACGCTCGGGTTCCCGGGTTCGATTCCCGGCGGGGTAAGGGATTTTCTCTGCCTCGTGATGACTGGGTGTTGTGTGTTGTCCTTAGGTTAGTTAGGTTTAAGTAGTTCTAAGTTCTAGGGGACTGATGACCATAGATGTTAAGTCCCATAGTCCTCAGAGTCATTTGAACCATTTTTTTACACCGGGATCAGGTAAGCTGGTGGCCAAGATATCAATGCGTGTTCACCGTCATGCCCGTCACACCACTGTATCAGAATTCAGGCCCTTGTGGCACGGACAATTATTCTGCTGGAGGTACGATCACCGTTGAGGAAGACATCATCCGTGATGGAGTGCACCTAGTCCGCAATAACGTTCTCATGGACCACAGATGTAATCGTGTCTTCGAGTAGATCGCAGGTTCCGCGGAAGTACAGGTGGGAGAGGAGTATGCCCTTTGCAGGTGTTGCTCTGCTCATCTACGTAATCCACATGCAGCGAAAATTAATATAATTTTTTTCAACCTCCGGTCGGCCACGAAATTACAGTCGCAGAGAAAATCTGATGAATCTTTGCGCTTATGTGTTGCACAGTGTCTGTAGTATATCCGTCGGTCACACACACTGAGCACGTCAAGGATGCGTAGTACAATAGTCTTCCGCCAAGTGTGAAGTGCGTGCCTGAGAGGTTGCACCTGATGTCATGCAGTCTTTTTTTTTGGTGGGGGGGGGGGGGAGGGGGGAGGGGTCATCTGTCTTCTAACTGTTTTGATGCAGCCCACGACGAATTCCTGTCCTGTGCTAACCTCTTGACCCCAGAGTAACACTTGCAACCTATGTCCTCTATTATTTGCTGGAAGTATTCCAGTCTCTGTCTTCCTCTACCGTTTTTGCCTTCCACAGCTCCCTCTAGTACCATGGAAGTAATTCCGTCATGTCTTAACAGATGTCCTATCATCCTGTCCCTTCTCCTTGTCAGCGTTTTCCACATATTCCTTTCCTCCCCGATTCTGCACGGAACCTTCTCAGTCCTTACCTTATCAGTCCACATAGCTTTCACCATTGGTCTGTAGCACCACATCTCAAATGCTTCGATTCTCTCCTGTTAAGGTTTTCCCACAGTCCATATTTCACTACCATATAATGCTGTACTCCAGACGTACATTCTCAGAAATTTCTTCTTCAAATTAAGGCCTACGTTTGATAATACTAGCCTTCTCTTGGCCAGGAATGCCCTTTTTGTCAGCGCTAGTCTGCTTTTGATGTCCTCCTTCCTCCGTCCGTCATTGGTTATTTTACTGCCTCGGTAGCAGAATTTCTTAACTTCATCTACTTCGTGACCATCGATCCTGATTTTAAGTTTCTCGCTGTTCTCATTTCTACTACCTTCGTCTTTCTTTACTCTCAATCCATGTTCTGCACTCATTATCTATAGACCGGCGGACTCTTTTTTCCCACCTTCGGTAGATGCGCTGAAAGATTTCAACTGGTAGGGCCTTTATCACGTCGGTCACATTCAGCTGTATGTTCTCCAGACTCCGTAAATGTCGTCCATATAAAACATTTTGCAATTTCGGAGAAACAAAACAGTCACAAGGTGTACTCATTAGACTATTCATTATATTGAGCAAATCATGTAATTCTTCACTTTCACCCAGGATAGCTGTGTCATCAGCGAATCGTATCATTGATATCCTTTCACCTTGAATTTTAATTGCCCTCCTGAACCTTTACTTTATTTCCATCATTGCTTCCTCGATGTACAGATTGAACAGTAGGGGCGAAAGACTACATCCTTGTCTTACCCGCTTTTTAATACGAGCACTTCGTTCTTGGTCGTCCACTTTTATTATTCCCTCTTGGCTGTTGTTCATATTGTTCATATGTCTCTCCCAATAGCTTACCCCTCTTTTTCTCAGAATTTCGAACATCTTGCAGCATTTAACATTGTCGAACGCTTTTTCAAGGTCGCCAAGTCCTATGTACGTGTCTTGTTTCCAGTATTAACCACAACGTCAGAACAGTCCCTCTCGTGCCTTTACCTTTCCTAAAGCCAAACTGATCGTTATCTAGAGTATCCTTAATTTTCTTTTCCATTCTTCTGTATATTATTCTTATCAGTAACCTATGTGCAAGAGCTGTTAAACTGATTGTGCGATAATTCTCGCACTTGTCAGCTCTTGCCGTCTTCGGAATTGTGTGGATGATGTTTTTCCAAAAGTCAGATGGTATGTCGCCAGACTTCTTCAATCCAAACACCCACGTGAATAGTGGTTTTGTTGCCACCTCCCCAACGATTTGAGAAATTCTGATGGAATTTTATCCATCCCTTCTGCCTTATTTTATCATGTCCTCCAAAGCTCTTTTAAATTCTGATTCCAATACCGGGTCCCCTGTCTCTTCTTAATTGACTCCTGTTTCTTCTTCTATCAGATAGACAAATCTTCCCCCTCATAGAGGTTTTCAATGTATTCTTTCCATCTATCTGGTCTGTAGTCTGCATTTAACAGTGGAATTCTCGTTGCACTCTTATGTTGTCACCCTTGCTTTTAATTTTACCGAGGGTTGTTTTGACTTCCCTGTATGCTGAGTCAGTCCTGCCAGCAATCATTTCTTTTTCGAGTTCTTCACATTTTTCATGCAGCCATTTCGTTTTAGCTTCCTGCACCTCCTATTCATTTCATTCCTCGGCGACTTGCATTTCTGTATTCGTGAGTCTCCCGGAACATTTTTGTACTTTCTTTCATCGATCAGTTGAACTATTTCTTCTGTTAACCATGGCTTTTTCGCAGTTGTCTTCTTTGTACCTCCCAACTTCTGTTATCACCCTTTTTACGGATGTCCTCTTCAACTTTACTGCCTACTGAGCTATTCCTTATTGCTGTATCTATAGCCTCAGAGAACTTCATGCATATCTCGTAATTCCTTAGTACTTCCGTATTCCAGTTCTTTGCGTATTGGTTCTTCCTGGCTAATGTCTTACACTTCAGGCTACTATGTTGTGATCTGTGTCTATATGTGCTCTTGGGAACGCCTTACAATCCACTATCTGTTTTCGGAATATCTGTCTAGCCATAATGTAATTTAACTGAAATCTTCCCGTATCACCCGGCCTTTTCCAAGTATACCTCCTCCTCTTGTGATTCTTGAACAGAGTATCCGCTATAACTAGCTGATGTTTATTACAGAACTCAATCTTTCTACTCTCTCATTCCTTGTCCCAAGCCCATATTCTTCTGTAATCTTTTCTTCTATTCCTTCCCCTACAACTGCATTCCAGTCCCCCATGACTATTAGATTTTTATCTCCCTTTACATACTGTATTACCCTTTCAATATCCTCATACACTTTCTCTATCTCTCCATCTTCAGCTTGCGACGTCGGCATGTACATTGAACTATCGTTGTCGGTGTTAGTATGCTGTCAGTTCTGATAAGAATAACCCTATTACTAAACTGTTCACAGTAACACACTCTCTGCCCTACCTTCCTATTTAAAACGAATCGTACTCCCGTTATACCATTTTCTGCTGCTGTTGATATTACCATATACTCATCTGACCAGAAATCCTTGTCTTATTTCCACTTCACTTCACTGACCCCTACTGTATCTAGATTGAGCCTTTGAATTTCCCTTTTCAGATTTTCTAATTTCCCTACCACGTTCAAGCTTCTGAAATTCCACGCCCTGACTCGTACAATGTTATCATTTCGTTGATTATTCAATATTTTTCTCATAGCAACGTCTACCTTGGCCGTCCCGTCCCGGAGATCCCAATGGGGGCTATTCCGGGATCTTTTGCTAAAGGTCGCTACGGTCGCAGGTTCGAATCCAGCCTCGGGCGTGGATGTGTGTGATGTCCTTAGGTTAGTTAGGTTTAAGTAGTTCTAATTTCTAAGGTACTGATGACCTCAGATGTTAATTCCCATAGTGCTCTGAACCATTTGAACCAACTTCTTCATTCACAGGGCACGTGTCCTATAGATACAGTTACGTGTCTTTAATGCAGTGGTTTCCATTGCCTTGTGGATCCTCATGCCGTTGATCTTTGTTGATTCTTCCGCTTTCAGGGCAGTTTCCCATGAACCTCTGTATGCTCCTCCGCTCTCTTTGACAAGGCCGTTGGCAGAATGAGTGACTTCTCACGCCGGAAGACTTCAGCCGCAAATGCTGATTATTAATCAAATTTCAAGTAGCGGCGGTATTCCAACCCGGGACCGAACACGTGTAGATTACGAAGCAAAGACAAAGACACACACACACACACACACACACACACATACACACACACACACACACACACGTGTGTGTGTGTGTGTGTGTGTGTGTGTGTGTGTGTGTGTGTGTGTGTGTGTTGTGCGTGTGTGTGTGTGCCGCGCCGTTTGAGGCGCCATATTACGGATTGCGCGGCCCCTCCAGCTGGAGGTTCGAGTCCTCCCTCAGGCATGGGTGTGTGCGTTGTTCTTAGAGTAAGTTAGTTTAAGTGATGTATAAGTCTAGGGACCGATGGCCTCAGTAGCTTGGTTCCTTAGGAATATATGCTTGTACGCAAACGAAAGCGCGCACACTTTTCAGAAGCTACTTATCCAAAACAGTAACTGAGCAAAGGCCTAACAAGGTTGTTAGTATGCAATGCACAACAAGGAAAACACTGATTGCTCATAATATGTGGAAACGTATTCTCATGCTGGTGCAGCGGTGACGACAGGGACATGACGTGCTGAAAGCGACTGGATTAAGCAACGCAACGAGGCAATGCCGGATTTACAGCGTCGCCGTTCAAATTAGCCTAACTGACTACACGAACCAAGGGCAAGCACCTCCTGCCGCTGACAGGATGCAGTCATAAAAGCACCGAGTGCTCGCTGCGTGTTGTACCCTCGGCTCCGGGCTGTCGGAAACCTGATATTCCTCCATCCGAGGGAAAAACGTAGCCGACGTTTCTCTTACTCCCAGACTTCTGAAGCAGATTTCGCGCATTTATTTTTTACATTACTATTAACTTAATTAAATGTCCAATCAATGTCACGCTTAATTATATGCAAGTAGAAGTAGGGGACAGTTTTGAGAGTTTACAAGTTGTACTGGCAATTTATAATTATTAAGTTATGTATTCAAAGGATAAACGATTTTTATTTCTCTGATACGCAGAAGCTCCTCTTATCCCACCCACTCATTCCTTCAAATGTCAGTTACCTACTAATCTGAATATTCAAGCTGTTGTTTTTTTTTAAACACAGCAGGGCAGTTGCAGCTTTTCACAAGCAGTTTGAAAATTAAGTAATGTCTTTCATTTTCTCGGTTAAGGTTACAAGAATTCCTTTATCACGTGACTATGGAGTCGTCGTTCGGTACGGGGTTTTATCGTCCACATCTATGCTTCGATTCTGGTGTAGCGTGGAAGGAGTGGTCATCATAGTTTCGTACCGTTTCTCCTCCCCCCTCCCCGCTCCCCTCCCTCCCCCCCCCCACACACACTAGCTCTTACTCCGGATGTACCTTCCCATCACCACTACTTTTAAAGACCCACAGATACTTGCGATTTTAATAATGATTACAATAAATTAAAAAATGTTTGCATATAATTATAATTGCAAGTTAATTCAGTGCTTAGTAAATTGCTTTAATATAAAAAAGTTTAAAAATCCCTCAAATCTGTTGTGAAATTATTTATCTAATTAAGTAAGAAATAAGACACATTAGAGAAATATTTGATATGCCTTTGAATAACACTTGAATTCATTTACAGCAATAGTGCTGCAGACTGACTTTCCGTAGCAACGGCATCTCATCTGGTAAGATAATTTACCACTTAAATTCACATAAGAATAGTATCTCAAGGCCACACAACAGTAGGCTGCACAGCCTACATAACCCTTGAGGCCAGTGCCTTAAAGTAATCTTTAAAATTCTATGTTCTTTAAGTGCTCAACTGGCACTTGATTTGATGCAGATGATTTCCAGTACCATTAAAAGGCGCATCGAATTCTTTTGTAATTTATTTTATTTCTTAGTTTTCGACAAATCATTTCAGAAAAAAAATGGCAATTGCTATCACACCAAAGTGACTTTCTATGGGCAAAATTACCATGATGGATAGCCTATGACGACATTAAGTATATAATTTTAACCCTCGAGCACATCATAAAGATTAGAGCATTTATAAAACAATATTTGTGAGTGGATAAGTGAAAGTAAAAGTGGGGATTTATCTGCATCAGTCTTCGCAAAAGTATATGCCGGAAGCTATTTATTGCAACAACGCCATGCAGTATCCGTAGAGGTTCAGGAAGATGAGATTACCTGGTACCTGCCAACGTGTGCACCAACAGTCAGGTGACAATGCACTGGTAGTCAATGAACATCAGGACAGATGTGCTGCATAACTCGAAATATAACTGAAAATAATGTACAGTCAGAGTTGCCCATGTATTCGTATGTGACTTATGTAATATTATATTTTGTGTCAGGTCAATCTGTTTACTTTGAGTCTTGAATTACTTTTAAATATTTCACGATAGTTACGGAAATATGGCGCATATCATGTGTTTGCTGTTTTTCAGAATATACACTGGCGCGAAACAATACACTCATCAAGAAATAACTGATGTAGAGGAATGAAGTCTTAGGACTACATTTGTCTAGGTAACATATTTAAGTGCTTAACGTTGCAAGATCATACGTTAACGTAAGAGCAAGAAAAGCCGTAGGAAACGTGAAATTCTAGCACATTAATGCAAGAATGCATGCATACATGCATGCACTGAGCCACACAGGTGCAGGAGGTCCGTTTGTGGAATGGAGTTCCATGTCTGTTGCACTTGGCCACTCAACGCAGGGATGGTTAATGCTGGTTGTGGATGACAATAGAGTTGATTCGAGACAGATCTGGTGATCGAGCAGGCCAAGGTAACATGTCGACACTCTGTAGAGCATTCTGGGTTACAACGGCAATCTGTGGGCGAGAGTTAAACTGTGGGGAAAAAAAACCTGTAATGCTGTTCGTGAATGACAGCACAACAGGTCGAATTACCACACTGACGTACAAATTAGCAGTCAGCGTGCGTAGGATAACCACGAGAGCGCTGGAACCGTGCAAGCAGAAATTTGCTGCAGATGATCGAAATGTAAGCCTACGTTCCAGAAATGGTACCACCAAACTGGTCAGTGGGGATATTTACAACTTACAAAGTGCAACAACAGCCCCAGGAACTTAAATGTGGAAAGTGATTGAAGGTGAAATTGTTGTTTTTAAGCAGCTTTAGTGAAATGGCTCAACTTTCCATACCACTGCACAACTTTTAAGTGAATGCTCACAGTTTGGTCTATTATAAAAGGGTGTGTAATTCCCAGAAACTGCAGTTGCATAACGAGTGTCAGGAAGAGCATCAGAGGAGGTGGCGGTATTTTCAATAGGTTCCTAGTTCAATTACATTTCCAAGGATATCACTCTATGGATCTGGAATGAAGCTAAAAAAAGTATCTAGCTCATGGTAGTAAGGATATTAAAGTACCAGACGAGGACTGCGAGATGTATCATTTAGCATGTACTATAAATCAGTGTTTGGCAGAATGTCATGCTGCCGCCCGAATTTTTGCTGATAATGCCAAGAAATTATATCAAATAGAGACATAGGCATAGGACAATGTATTGCAGAATTTACAGTTAAAGCAATACATGCCAAACTTAAAAGGGGAGCTGTGATAAAATTCCAACAAGTTATAAACACAGTTCGTTGTACACTAAAGAAACAGAAGAAAAACTATGGATTGTCTAAAAAATTGCGTCCAATCAGTGGTAGCGGGGGCTAAAAGTACCTTTACGAACAAAGGTAAGAGACGGAGACAGAATACCTATAGTTCTACGAAGGCCTAAGACACTTGGTGAGAGTTATACCACTCCTAATTCCAGTACTTGTAGCCCTACCAGCTATTGGCTGTTTAGCAGCAGGGCAGCAACCATACTCTGAAACAGAGAAACAACAATGGGAGGCTAAATGCCATACATAATGATGGAGGCCATCACTATTGGAAAACGACTATACTTCGTCAGTATATTTTCCCATATATAAAAACCACATAAAAAGAATGTTGAATTGTATAATGTAGAAAAAAAATGGGTAATGTTGTAGCATATAGATTTTTCTTTACTCATAGTATCTCTCTAGATGTATCTTCATATGTGTGTAACTCTTCTACTAAAGTAAAAAAAATAAATTATTATAAAAAATATTGTTAAAGAACAGTTACTCGTTATACATATGTTATAATTTACAGAGAAAAACCCTGATCGTTTCACTATGGATTGCAGAGCACAATCAACTTATTGTTCCAGACAGAAAAGGAAAAAGGAGGAACGATGGGCTTGAAAATATTATTGTTCTTAATAAACCTGATATAAAGTTGTTATTATTATTTACACAAATATTACCTTCACCCTGATGCCAAACAAACATTATTCCCTAAGTACAGGGTACTGAATATACTTACAATATACTGTACATACCCCCTGGAAGCATCTACCAGTTACATTGTGTGTTAAATATAAATGCCTGAAAGAATTTAATGAAACTAATGCTGAAATGTGGTTATACCATAGCAGTGATAATATAATCACAGCATACTTCAGTCACAGCTGATAAAAACAATCAGACATCAACAACATACCTTACTAAACACATGTACTTAAATTCCATAACAGCGTTTCTTTTGTTCAACATTAAATAAATAAACAAGAAAACAAGTAAATAAAGGAATACAACTTCAGTAGCTGATTCCAGATAACAAAATTTAATTTAAAGTAAAATATTTCCTGTTTATGTTCTCAGTAATAGAGTCATTCTCTGTCACATATAGTGCATCACAAATTCTTTTGCAACATTTATAATGTTTGTTTAATATCCAAATCCATCAAACCCGGAAAGGTAAATATGAGACTAGCACACAACAATACACTACCACATGTGAGAGATTTGGTTAACATTAAATCTCTGCTCTGTTACTGACTCAATGATTATATTTAACACTGGACTTTTAGACACAGTAGTTGAAAACAATGGAACTGTTAACAAGATTGAGTGCCTAATGCGACTGCATAAACTCCTTGAACTTCATGTTTCGCTTAAACAGTAAAGCAATAAAATCATAAATAAGGCCATTGTTCCCATGTAAGTAAATAAAATAACTATTATTGTATAAATTGTTACTATTATTATATAAATTGTAAAGTAAATTCTGTTAATGGCCATTGTGAGGAATAGTACATCCACAATAGTCCCATTGCCCTCAGTACAGAATAACATAATCACTGCCAGTTTAGATAACAGATCCATGTTAAATTTTTACCTTCCACCTTCCTGTTAAATAACACATCTCTTTCACATAAATACATTGCATCTACATAATGTTTAATGCCTGATATTAAACACAGGGTGCTTCACGAAAATATGCAAATGTTTTAATATGTTACTGTACAAGTAAAACTAAAGAAAAAATTTCACATAAATATGGGTCCGCAAATGTTTAGTTATGGAGTTATAGCTAAAAAATATTTTGCCTGAAATTTAGCAATGTCACTAATATGAAGCTGTTGCTAACTCTGCAAGGTTAAAGTGAAGCACGATTTCCATTTATATTATTGTTATTGGTCTGGTGAATCTAACAAAACATCGGGACATAGTCAGTACATGTGAGGCACTACTTGCTTATATTATGCATGCAATAGGCGAAATGAACAATCCTGTGAGACTGAAACGAGCAACAAAATCTGTTCATACAAGTGCAGCCAAATGCATTGAACTTGGTGGGACATTTTTGGACATTTCTTGTGAATGTATTGTGAAATTGTATGTACACTGTACAACTTCCTTAACACTGAGATTTTTTTCCAGTTTAACATGAATTCATGTGTATGATATTAATAAAACCGGATTATCTCACACATTCATACAGTTTCAGTTAATGTTATTACCATCATTTTTCCAAAATTCTACAGCTTCTGTTGAAAACTTTGCGCAATTGTCTGGAATTTAAAAAAAAGTGGGCCAAGTAGTTCATAAATTAAAAATTTTACAAAATTACTTCTTTGCTTCTCTTGGTGTTCTGAAAAACTACTGTAGATACACATCTGGAGGACGTTTTATTAGATTCGCCAGACCAAGAACAACAACATAAATGGAAATCGTGCTTTGCTTTAACCTCACACATTTTTGCGATGGCTTCATATTAGCGAAGTTGCTAATTTTTAGGCAAACTCTTTCATTAGCCATAACTCTGTAATTAAACGTTCGTTTACCTATGTTTACATGAACTTTTTTCTTTAGTTTTACTTGTAGATTAACATATTAAAATATTTACATATATTTGTGAATCACCCTGTATAATCCACTACAGACAAACTTTGCTCCTTTCAGTGACAGTAATTCACATGAATTAAAGACCTCATTCAGACACTCATTATTATTCGTATTCTCATTATCATAAATCTTAAAACACTATATACCTTTGCATTTCCACTAGTAGTCAATATACTGTGTTCAAAGCATATATCTTTCTCTGAATACTCATTATTAGTCAAACATTTTTCATACATAAATATCTTCTTAAAGACCACTTCTAAACTGCCCAATGTTTTAAAGTTATTTTTGTACTTAGTAACCCACTTACCAGCTTCACCTCTAATATCCATCATTAATCCCAATTCTCTTCATTTGAGAGAAATATATCGGAAATTTTCGTATGTATCATTTAAAAAACGCATCTGAGTGTATATCGCCTACTGAATTTTATGTAGATCTAAACTAACTCATCATCTTTTTCTGTCTCTTTCATAACAGCAAGTCTACTATTATTAGACCTCTATAAATCTAAGTTTCAAGTAGTGTATTAGTGCCAGTACAGGGAGCCAAAATTAAGATTACTGAAAAGACTTCTGGAACACTTCTCCCTCTGGCACGTAGCGAAGTTACATCAGGTTACCAAATCACTGTGCCGACTCTGGGACAGATAATGATCTAAGATGAGTTCACGTCCCCCACAGTCAGTAAGAAACTGGTTACCCATCTTCCTCCCTTCCCCTATCTTCTTAAAGTGTGAGGTTTTTCGAGTCACACAGTATCAAAAGCGGCAAGAAACATGAAATTAAAATTAAAACCAGGCTGCGTGTGCAGCAACAGTGGGACGATAACACACCAGTAGGCAAAGAATGTTGGGTCACCACTGCTCTACAACATCAAATATAATTTAAAATAATGCACAGTCAGTTTGCTCAAATGGTCAGTATCAACTGCCATAATACTACACATTTTGCAAGGCCAGACTATTGTTCAATCAACTTTGAATTTTAAATTACTTTAAAATATTTGGAAATAGTTAGGTAACTATGGCGCATTTTATGAATCTGGTGTTTTCCAGAATTTGTTACAGCATTTATAATCGTTGTGCTTTGTTGTTTGGAGTACTGAAGTGATAGTATATTTCAGTGTGATAGCTGATTTTGGAGTTAAATATTGAATGGTTCCATTTCATCTAATTTGAGAGTTAGTTACTCCTTGGAACTTATAAACATTCTTAGATCTTGAAAGTTTTAGGTTTTGTATGCAGGAATGAACATTAATTTTATGCAGTTAGATGAAAAAGATTGTTAGTCAGACCAATCATTTAATAAATTATTATAGATTCACTGGTGATTTATTTTAGGTTACTAATGCATGTGATTTCACCTGCACCAAACTTCATATTCATAACACGACAATGATTGATAGAGTCGGAAGATAGGTGTACCGTGTAAGAACATTCAGTATTCACCTCCCAACAGGCAGACAGCCAGAATAGCTGTGCTGTGAACTTCAGTTACATAGTTAGTGACAGCAGTTTGTGACACATTTCTATTTTCCCTTAAATTAATGATTAACGTTTTCTTAGTTACCCTGGTTACTTTCAAGTAATACAATCTTTCCTTGCAATACTGGAAACTGGTCAATTTGATAATCCATTTTTTCCATATCTCACACACCTAGATAGCCACATGTATCAGTACATTGATTCCGGAATTTGGGGAAGCTTGCCAGCCCCAGATTGATTCCTCCCAGTGGATTAAAGATGAGGACTTGTCTACTGGCCTCCCTGCAAGTATTTTTTGAGACATTTTCCCACATCCAAATAGGTGAATACAGGGCTGGTACCCACATCCTGCTTCAGTTACAAGGTTAATAAACATTTCAAAAACGTTCTCAGACCTTCGTGTGGATAACATTAGTTATAAACAGATGAGATACATAATTTCTGTTCCAGGACAGAAGAACATCCTGCCAGCCTGCACCATTGACACTCCCCAATGCAGATTGCAATGCCAACCCCCAGCTCAGATCCCATGGCTACAAATATAGAGCGAAAATTCGTTGTGTAATTTCTACTTCTTTGGAGTCTTGTTTTCTTTCAGCTCACATGTTTACCAATAACGTCCAAGAATTTGTAATTCATAGTTCTACATTACTTGAAAATCATTGGCGCACAAAATTTGAGAACTACGCACACACCTCAAGAAAAGTTTGGAATATCACAGAGTTTACTACAGTGACTTCTTATAGTACACCCACTGACGTTTGTACAATACCGTAATAACAAAATAATTACTTCTGAAAACAAGGACGATTTTGGTTAGTTACAAAAAATCATTACAAAACAAAGGAGGCTCTCTTCTATGTGTACATCTTTAAATCAAAATAATGATATTCGTTACCTCATGATGATGTTAATCAGTCTTTAGTATGAGTATGTCCTCCCCACAAACGGATGAGTTCTCCCACTCTGCGAGGCTTACTCGTGGGGTACGAAGTCCCACTACTCAGTGGCAGCCTCAGCGAGATCACAAAGATTATCATGCGTTCTCGATTCCATTTATGCCTGGGGACTGTGCTGGCCAATGTACACTCCTGGAAATGGAAAAAAGAACACATTGACACCGGTGTGTCAGACCCACCATACTTGCTCCGGACACTGCGAGAGGGCTGTACAAGCAATGATCACACGCACGGCACAGCGGACACACCAGGAACCGCGGTGTTGGCCGTCGAATGGCGCTAGCTGCGCAGCATTTGTGCACCGCCGCCGTCAGTGTCAGCCAGTTTGCCGTGGCATACGGAGCTCCATCGCAGTCTTTAACACTGGTAGCATGCCGCGACAGCGTGGACGTGAACCGTATGTGCAGTTGACGGACTTTGAGCGAGGGCGTATAGTGGGCATGCGGGAGGCCGGGTGGACGTACCGCCGAATTGCTCAACACGTGGGGCGTGAGGTCTCCACAGTACATCGATGTTGTCGCCAGTGGTCGGCGGAAGGTGCACGTGCCCGTCGACCTGGGACCGGACCGCAGCGACGCACGGATGCACGCCAAGACCGTAGGATCCTACGCAGTGCCGTAGGGGACCGCACCGCCACTTCCCAGCAAATTAGGGACACTGTTGCTCCTGGGGTATCGGCAAGGACCATTCGCAACCGTCTCCATGAAGCTGGGCTACGGTCCCGCACACCGTTAGGCCGTCTTCCGCTCACGCCCCAACATCGTGCAGCCCGCCTCCAGTGGTGTCGCGACAGGCGTGAATGGAGGGACGAATGGAGACGTGTCGTCTTCAGCGATGAGAGTCGCTTCTGCCTTGGTGCCAATGATGGTCGTATGCGTGTTTGGCGCCGTGCAGGTGAGCGCCACAATCAGGACTGCATACGACCGAGGCACACAGGGCCAACACCCGCCATCATGGTGTGGGGAGCGATCTCCTACACTGGCCGTACACCACTGGTGATCGTCGAGGGGACACTGAATAGTGCACGGTACATCCAAACCGTCATCGAACCCATCGTTCTACCATTCCTAGACCGGCAAGGGAACTTGCTGTTCCAACAGGACAATGCACGTCCGCATGTATCCCGTGCCACCCAACGTGCTCTAGAAGGTGTAAGTCAACTACCCTGGCCAGCAAGATCTCCGGATCTGTCCCCCATTGAGCATGTTTGGGACTGGATGAAGCGTCGTCTCACGCGGTCTGCACGTCCAGCACGAACGCTGGTCCAACTGAGGCGCCAGGTGGAAATGGCATGGCAAGCCGTTCCACAGGACTACATCCAGCATCTCTACGATCGTCTCCATGGGAGAATAGCAGCCTGCATTGCTGCGAAAGGTGGATATACACTGTACTAGAGCCGACATTGTGCATGCTCTGTTGCCTGTGTCTATGTGCCTGTCGTTATGTCAGTGTGATCATGTGATGTATCTGACCCCAGGAATGTGTCAATAAAGTTTCCCCTTCCTGGGACAATGATCACGGTGTTCTTATTTCAATTTCCAGGAGTGTATTTTGTTGATGTTGCATCTCTGAAGATACCGGAGGTACTGTTGGAGTAAGTTGCAGTCTTGCATTGTCATCAACTAGGATGAAGTTGTCACGTACATCAAGTCTGTAGGGCCCTACAATCGTTTGTAGGACCTCTTGGAGGCATCAGGGACCAGTAAAATTGCTGTGGATGGGAGTTAGCGAGGTCAACTATCCGGTCGATATTGTCATGCAGAACATTACACTTGGTTCCTGGTGTTGTCTCGTGCTTCGCCCTACCCTGACACGTCTAGTGCCTAGTCGCAAAACAATCCTGGTCCCATCAGCGGACTTGACATTATTCTATTCTGCAATGCCGAAGTGTTGCTGTTAACGAGCCCAAGACATTTGATTGCGCCGTTCCGTTGGTTCAGAGCAAAATTGTCATTGGTCTTGTCGCTGGTCTGATTCCAGATGGAACCTTGTATGCACTGTCGGGTCTGAGATAGGAATCCATTCTGGCTGGGAGAAGTCACTTCCAACATTTCTGGCAGTTGACGTCGGTTGCCTGGGAGCCGACAGTTGAAGGAAACGATCCTGCATTGGTGTCATCATACGAGGGCGACCACTGCGATGTCCATCGTTTACATTTGCCGTCTCTCTGTACTTTCTCCACACCTTAGACACTCCACTTTCAGGGACATGTAACCGACCGGCAACATCTTCCTGTGTATGACCTGCTGAGAGTAAAGCCACTATCCCGACTCTGTCAGAGTACTGTACGGCCCTACAAGGCATGTCACTGCAGTGCTGAACACAAACTGAATGGATGTGTTGTTGCTACTGGACTCTCGCAGTGTGCCGCTGCAGCAGCGGTACGTTTACATGACTGGGAACGTCCACAAAGCATGCCAGTCGTAAACACCGTACACTATATGGTCTCTAACTGGGTAACGCATCAAGTGCGTAGGTCAATGTCAGACCTCTAGTATCGTGGACAACATTTTACGATAGTATTCCAAACTTTCGTTGAGGATTGTATGTGATGACATCAATTTGAGGAGTATAAGAGGAACAAACTCTGATATCTTTGAAAATTACATAATTTACATGGCATAAAATCAGAGTGTACCCTCGATATTACCAGTATTTTAGCGGGCTCTACAGATGTGAACACAGGTCTATAGAGCACGTCTATGCAAGAGTTAAAGTAAGAACGCTGTTCCTTTCGGTCTTTTCCGCCTATGTTTGTGTTCATAAATGGTTCAAATGTCTCTGAGCACTATGGGACAACATCTGAGGTCATCAGTCCCCTAGAATTTAGAACTACTTAAACCTAACTAAGCTAAGGACATCACACACATCCATGCCCGAGGCAGGATTCGAACCTGCGACCGTAGTGGTCGTGCGGTTCCAGACTGAAGCGCCTAGAACCGCTCGGCCACACCGGCCAGCCTATGTTTGGGAATTCAGATTTTTTTTCTTACTACAGGGTCTTATATTTTCTGTTTTCCTTTACTCATCTTGTTGGTTTTGGGTCCACTGGCAGAAACAGCAAACACGTGTCAAATTTGTTGTTGACAGCCTCCGCAGCAAACCTACGAATGCTCGCCTGTACTTCGCTGCAGTGTTAACGGCCAGGCCACAGGCACGTCCACACAGGCATGCAACTGAAAGGCATCCTATCTTAATAGTAGCATTGTAAGTTCTAAATTCCCTACCATTTTCGAGATTCTTAGTCTGTTTGTTTAGTTGCTGTTTTATCCTCCGAAATTTATCTGTGAAATTTGGATGGTGATATATAGGGTGTAAGAGGTCTAACAGCAAATATATTTATATATCGTACCTTAATATGCACACACATTAGCATACTGGTTGTTTCTTCTCTGCATCGAACATTCCTCCCACAAACAAGTCACAAACATTGCGACCTAATGTTTTCTGCGTGGTCGTAACTATATCACCAAGTGAACTAGGTCTCTCATTCAGTCCAGGCTAACCGTTTTCCTTCCACGGATCCACACTTTAACACCAGACGTGCTGCCCAGGGCAAAAGCAAGCATTAACAGCTCGCCCTTGTCATGTGTAGTTGAAGATACTACCCAAGCTAAAAACATACGACTTGTAATTGCTATAATTACTTCTCTGTAAACGAAGTAAATACTCTCCTCAATCACCAATAAAAATATCTGCACTTGTACCTGTTACACCCAGTATGTAAAAACAGAAATGCTTCTTTCAAATATTTTTTTTAAGGGTGGGGGGAGTGGGGCGGACGCGTAACTACCCGTTTGGTTCATCCTGCTTCTGCGCGCTAAACAAAAGCGTGTGAACACTGTATGTTGCAGGACGGGAAGCGTGAGCGAGATTCCTGGCGTGTCGGGCTGGCGAAAGGGCAAGTAGCAGCAGCAGCAGCAGCAGCGCACGGCTCGCTATTAGCGGGACGCTCGCAAACACACAGGCGGGTGCAGCAGGGAACAAGGGCGGCGGCGTAACGAGCGCCACACAGTGTCTGCCGCCGCCGCCGCCGCCGCCGCCCCCGCTGCTGTGTTGTTTGAGTTGCTGCCGCCGCGCGCATGCGCACCACCTCCCGCCGCTAATTACGTAGCGCGCGCCGTGACTGCCGGCTAAACAGCAGCGAGAGTGGCGCTCTCAGCGTGAGAAACAAACGGCTGCTACAGCTGCCAGATATTAAGCGACTCAGATTCCCAGCGCAGATAATATTTAAGCTCTGCAATATCATGGGAGCTGGTTTTATCACCAGACAAAAACAAAAAGATGGCCTAGTTTTTGTGGTGTTACCTACCCGACTATTTCAGAGTCTGTTCAAATTTTGTATGCAGGTTTGCTAAACGACCGAAAGAAGATGGACAGATTTGTAGCCCACAATTTTTAATACTTTGTAAGTAGGAGCCAAGTTTGTAACGGATCCGTTCTTTTATTACCATCAGTGACTCGGACACTGTAGACGGGAAAGCAGTAGAAGAAAGAGTTGACACGAGAATATGGACTCGATATTAGAAATGAGTGGAGAATGATTGAGTTCTGCCATAAATTTAGGCTAGCAATAGGGAATACACTGTTGAGGACCACAATAGCCGGAAATATATCGATGGTGGGCAATCAAAAGCCCATAACTCCATGTTGTTCAATTTTGCACTTGAACCAAAAACGATTTCGTAAATAATAATTTTAAGTAATACATAAAATTGCTATGTGTGTAGCTGTATAATAGAAGCCTACTTATTGACAGATTAGAGGAATCCCTGCACTTTCAAATCTTTTTTCGATTATCGAGTTGCCGGCCGCGGTGGCCGAACGGTTCTAAGCGCTTCAGTCTGGAACCGCGCGACCGCTACGGTCGCAGGTTCGAATCTTGCCTCGGGCATGGGTGTGTGTGATGTCCTCAGGTCCTTAGGTTAATTAGGTTTAAGTAGTTCTAAGTTCTAGGGGACTGATGACCTCAGATGTTAAGTCCCATAGTGCTCAGAGCCATTTGAACTTTTTATTCTTTTTTTTTGTCTAGTTACTAATACATGAATCACGACTTTTCACAGGCAGTTGTAGTTACATGGTATTCACTGCCTACCAATGATATTTGGAAAAGAAGTGGAGACACTACAAGATTCTAACTGGATTACATCATGGTCAGACAGAGATACGAGAATCAGATATTGTATTGCAAAGTGTAGCCACTAGATACGAACGTAGACCACAATTCAGTAATATGGAGGAGTCTGTTGAACTGTGAGACAAACTTAATGGAGAAGCAGTGTGGAAAGAAGTGTGGTACTGAAATACTCAAGAATTTTGCGGAGCATTTGAAGTTCTCTAATGCGGTAGGTACTGTGATTACCACAATAGGCAGTTCAGTTGAGGAACAATGGGCTTCTCTAAAACCGGCAATCACAGAAGTTGGTCGGAACAACATAGGAACAAAGAAAACAACTGCGAAGATACCTTGCGTAACAGAAGAAACACACGAACTGATGGACGAAGAATGAAATATCTAAATCATTAGGAAAAGAAAGGAATTCGGCAATATATGTCACTTAAATAAATAAAATAAATACGAAGTTCAAGTAATCTACTGCCAAACAGCTGCAGGAAAAATTCGAAGAAATCGGAAAAGAAATTTTCGTCAGAAAGAATGGATCATTATCTAGAATAGTAAAAACAACTAATAGTAAAAACAACTAAAAGTAAAGGTGCCAGCATCAAGAGTGAAAGAGAAATTCCTATTATTAAATGCGGAGGACAGAGCAGATAGATGGAACTGTACACTTACGCCTGAGTGGGAGGGACAAAAGAACGAATGGCAGCTGATATGGAAAACACACTTGATGCAGTATAAGACTATATGGAAGGTTATCCGTCAAATAAGGTGGAAGGCACAGATAACATTCCTTCGGTATTGCTTAAGTAATTGGTGGAAAGTGGCCACCTAACAACTACTCAGGCTGGCTTGAACAAGTCTATGAGTCTGAAGGCGTACGATCAGACTTCTGGATGAGCACTATCTGTACAATTTTGAAGAAAGCTATGGCAGATAAGAAAGAGTGCTATCGCCCAATCTGGTTACATGCATCCAAGTTGCTGACACAAATAGTCTGCAAAACAATTGAGAAGAAAATTGAGGATCTATGACGCGACCATCAGTGTGCCTTAAGATGGGCAAAGGTAGCACTAACAAATCTACCGTTGCTCCAGGTAATATAGGAAATAGGTAATATAAGAAATACTTAAGAAAACTCAAGACAGTTTCATAAGATTTCTCGATCAAGAAAAAGAGTTCGAGAATGTAAAATGGCGCTAGATGTTGGATATCCTCAGAAAAATAGATATAAATTACATCTAAAGAGGGGTAATATGTAATGTGAATAAGAACCTAGAGACGAAACTAGAACTGGAAGACCAAAAACGACATGCGCAGGTTAGAATGGTTATAAGACCGTGATACAGACATTCTCTCCTACTGTTCAATCTACACGTTGTAGAAGGAGTGGAGGAAATAAAAGATTCAGGAGTGGGATTAAAAGAAATCATCAGGTCGCTGATGACATTGCTGTTATTAGTGAAAGCAAGAAGAAAACCATGACCCTGCGGACAGTGTTAATGGTAGCCTCAGATTTTTCGCAGATGATGCAGTTACTTATGACAACGTTCAGTCTCAAAGAAGCCGCACGAATATTCGGTCAGGTCCTAATAAGATTTCAAACTGGTGCAAAGATTGCCAACTTCCTTTAAATGTCTGGAGATGTAAAATTGTGCGATTCATCAAACGAAAAATCGTAATATCCTAAGATTGTAATATCAGTTCAAATGGTTCAAATGGCACTGAGCACTATGGGACTTAACTGCTCAGGTCACCAGTCCCCTAGAACTTAGAACTAATTAAACCTAACTAACCTAAGGACATCACACACATCCATGCCCGAGGCAGGATTCGAACCTGTGACCGTAGCGGTCGCGCGGTTCCAGACTGTAGCCCCTAGAACCGCTCGGCCACTCCGGCAGGCGTAATATCAGGGAGTCACTTTTGGATATCAGCGCACACTCCACGGCAGAGTGAAAATTTCATTGTGGAAACATAGCCTAGGCTGTGCCTCAGTCATGTCTCGGCAATATCCTTTCTTCAAGGAGTGCTAGTCTTGGAGTATTCGTAGGAGAGTTTCTGTGGAGCTAGGAAGGCTAGACGAGAGTTACTGCCACAAGTAAACCTGCGAGGACTGGTCGTGAGTCACTGTTGGGTAACTCGATCCTCGGTCTGGCACACAGTTTTAATCTGCCACGAAGTTTCTAATCAGCGCACACTCTTTGCTGCTGGAAATTTCATTCTGGAAGTATAAAATTTATAAGTTCTGTGGGAAAACCGGAACAGAAGAGAATCGAAGCATTTGAGATGTGGTACTATAGACGAGTGTTGAAAATTAGGTGGACTGATAAGGTAAGATATGAGGAGGTTCTACGCAGAATCGGAGAGGAAAGGAATATGTGGAAAACACTGATAAGGAGAAGGGACAGGATGATAGGACATCTGCTAAGACATGAGGGAATGACTTCCATGGTACTAGAGGGAGCTGTAGAGGGCAAAAACTGTAGAGGAAGACAGAGATTGGAATACGTCAAGCAAATAATTGAGGACGTAGGTTGCAAGTGCTACTGTGAGATGAAGACGTTAGCACAGGAATTCGTGGCGGGCCGCATCAAACCAGTCAGTAGACTGATGACCACAAAAAAAAAAAAAAAGTTCTGCCTTCCTCTCTCCTTCAGCTCCATATTCACATCTCCTCCATCAGACCTCTTTAGCGTGTTTTTTTTTTTGCTCAAGAGTAAGACGTAAGACCTGCGTCACTGTCATCCACCGGTGAGATGGTTTCTTCACGCTGAAGCGACTTAACCACCATGGGAATACAAAAGGAAAAAATAACTTTTGTTCCTTTAAAACTGCCTGGACTAGTCACCCATATGCAATGCTGTCCCAGTCGTCGGTATTTTACCATCAGTTTTCTAAGATGCCAGCTCCTCTCTTAGTCCACACGTTTCTCTGACTTCCTTCATACCGGACTGTGCTATGTCGGGCGATGCCGTGTCTGGGGCCAATCTGGCCAGATGCACAAAGCTGGCCCGCCCATTTTCTCGTCGTCGTGCTACGCGGTTGTACTCAAAAGACGCCACTGCAGGGGTTCTGAGTGTTCCCGAGGGAGTGCCCCTTACATCGGCAATGACGCACCTCGTTATCATTGGCCCCTAATGGCCACGTGTCCGTCTTGTGACACCTCCAGATTCAGAGCCGCAGAAAATAAAGAGCGAGTATAGGTGGTTTGTACAAACTCTCTAGTCACCAGGTTGTTTTCGCTACAGCCTGTCTGTCATTAGCGTCTACGTTCTTCGTGCCTTTATTCAAGGGTAAGATGTGGCTAGCCATCCACGTTGGACATCACTCACCTCGACCAGACATTGTGACCCAATTGTTCATGCACTCCTGGAAATTGAAATAAGAACACCGTGAATTCATTGTCCCAGGAAGGGGAAACTTTATTGACACATTCCTGGGGTCAGATACATCACATGATCACACTGACAGAACCACAGGCACATAGACACAGGCAACAGAGCATGCACAATGTCGGCACTAGTACAGTGTATATCCACCTTTCGCAGCAATGCAGGCTGCTATTCTCCCATGGAGACGATCGTAGAGATGCTGGATGTAGTCCTGTGGAACGGCTTGCCATGCCATTTCCACCTGGCGCCTCAGTTGGACCAGCGTTCGTGCTGGACGTGCAGACCGCGTGAGACGACGCTTCATCCAGTCCCAAACATGCTCAATGGGGGACAGATCCGGAGATCTTGCTGGCCAGGGTAGTTGACTTACACCTTCTAGAGCACGTTGGGTGGCACGGGATACATGCGGACGTGCATTGTCCTGTTGGAACAGCAAGTTCCCTTGCCGGTCTAGGAATGGTAGAACGATGGGTTCGATGACGGTTTGGATGTACCGTGCACTATTCAGTGTCCCCTCGACGATCACCAGTGGTGTACGGCCAGTGTAGGAGATCGCTCCCCACACCATGATGCCGGGTGTTGGCCCTGTGTGCCTCGGTCGTATGCAGTCCTGATTGTGGCGCTCACCTGCACGGCGCCAAACACGCATACGACCATCATTGGCACCAAGGCAGAAGCGACTCTCATCGCTGAAGACGACACGTCTCCATTCGTCCCTCCATTCACGCCTGTCGCGACACCACTGGAGGCGGGCTGCACGATGTTGGGGCGTGAGCGGAAGACGGCCTAACGGTGTGCGGGACCGTAGCCCAGCTTCATGGAGACGGTTGCGAATGGTCCTCGCCGATACCCTAGGAGCAACAGTGTCCCTAATTTGCTGGGAAGTGGCGGTGCGGTCCCCTACGGCACTGCGTAGGATCCTACGGTCTTGGCGTGCATCCGTGCGGCGCTGCGGTCCGGTCCCAGGTCGACGGGCACGTGCACCTTCCGCCGACCACTGGCGACAACATCGATGTACTGTGGAGACCTCACGCCCCACGTGTTGAGCAATTCGGCCGTACGTCCACCCGGCCTCCCGCATGCCCACTATACGCCCTCGCTCAAAGTCCGTCAACTGCACATACGGTTCACGTCCACGCTGTCGCGGCATGGTACCAGTGTTAAAGACTGCGATGGAGCTCCGTATGCCACGGCAAACTGGCTGACACTGACGGCTGCGGTGCACAAATGCTGCGCAGCTAGCGCCATTCGACGGCCAACACCGCGGTTCCTGGTGTGTCCGCTGTGCCGTGCGTGTGATCATTGCTTGTACAGCCCTCTCGCAGTGTCCGGAGCAAGTATGGTGGGTCTGACACACCGGTGTCAATGTGTTCTTTTTTCCATTTCCAGGAGTGTATTTTCTTGGCGAGTTTGTCTCATGAGTGGATGTACCATCTCTCAGAATAGAAAGTTCTGTTCATTTACAGTATATACAAAAATGCTTGATCATAATACCTTGTATTGTATATTCCCCAGCTACCTGAACAGTAAGCTATGGTCTTCAATTTTGTCACTCACCATACACATATTTCCAGTTTAATATTACAAGGAAAGAAGTGAAGCACTGATTAGTAACACATTCCACTGACAAAATTGTGACTGCCATCTCAGACAACCTTGTTTATTTGGTCCGTCTTCATATTCTAGCGACACACACCGCCTTCAGGGTTCAAATGGCTCTAGGCACTATGGGACTATCGGAGGTCATCAGTACCCTAGACTTAGAACTACTTAAACCTAAGGACACCACACACATCCATGCCAGAGGCAGGATTCGAACCTGCGACCGTAGCAGCCGCGTGATTCACGACTGAAGCGCCGCCTATAGGGTCCTTCAGCGTATGAACACGAGTAGCGAGTGGCTATTTTCTCTCCAAAATACGCACTGCTCTCACATTTGTTAAACACGTCTTATCTGTGGGTGTGTATGCCATATTGCAGCAAACTAAGAGCTAAAACATCTCTGTGCAACTGTAACACTCAACGATGACATGAATGGCCCGTTTGCCTGACCCACTGGAAGGTTGAAATGTTGAGAAATGCGAGCTGGCACACACTAGTAGATAGATTGGCAATCATTCTGCATATGCCTACTTACAAAGATTCGAGAATCAGTGTTACGTGAAGAATCTAGATACTATTCATTTCCTATGTACCGTTCCCGTAGGAAAACGAGATCAGATTAATTGCAGCACATACAGTCACTGTTGTAGTGCCCCATACTCGAATGGAACGGGAAGAAACCCTAACATACAGCTATACGTGAAGAAGTAAGCCAATGGAGAGCGAATTTTTCTTATTCCGAACACAACGGCATCTCTCTAGCACAAAGAAGTATGAATACGAGGTGGCCGCTTGGCATAAATTTTACGACAGTTGGTCACTAGGAGTGCGACATCAACACTTCTGCGAGTGAGTGCGAGCGAGCTCAGTGGAAAAGCGTGGGACGACTGCAGTCCTACTAGCCTCAGTTACTCTCGTAACATTATGTAACAAGCGCTAAGAAGGACACCCGTCAGGTGTGTGACAAAGCGGCTGAGACACTGAAACAATCTGGTTCAGCAAATCTAGCAGTAGACTTCTGACAACTCGTCAAGAGCGGAACTGATTCGGGGCCGGCCTTTGTGGTCAAGCGGTTCTAGGCGCTTCAGTCTGGTTGCGGTCGCAGGTTCGAATCCTGCCTCGGGCATGGATGTCCTTAGGTTAGTTAGGTTTAAGTAGTTCCAAGTCTAGGGGACTGATAACCTCAGATGTTAAGTCCCATAGTGCTCAGAGTCATTTCAACCATTTGAACTGATTCGGTCGAATGACGTTAAAAGCAGAGCCTCTCCTTGACCTGAAAAATACTCCACCTCACAAGTCTAGAGTCAGTCGATCAGCAGGAACAATGACGTCCGTGTTGTTCGCACTCCATTCTCTCATTATTGTACGCTAACGTCTTATGTATGGCATTGTTCCAGCACCAGTCACACTCCTGCCACATTACGAGATGATCGCTGGTCCACAGCCAGAGATGACGAAGCCAGCCTCCAGTAGCAGCCGACACTGGTCGGTAGTCCAGTGGCCTTACCAACACCCTTCCAGCCTTGGCCACAAACTACTCTAAACTCCAGCATCATTCGGGTCAGTCGGCCTACAGAACTGGTGACCAGGATCAGCATTCAACATGACGGCCTGCGGAACTGGCGGACCTGGATTAGCATTCAACATGACCTAACGACATCCTGCATCGTTGTCCATCTGGTGGGACAACACGGGAAGTGATCCGGGAGGGACAGAGACACAACACACACACGTCGTGGTCATCAGTATCTCCAAGTAGAGACTCTGACAGGGCGTGCATTCCACACCGTGGGCGGCAACCTGCTTACTCGAATTCAGCGACCTGAGCACCTCGTTTATGCAGCGAGATATGGCAGCCTGATGCAGCCAGCGGGTTCAGCAGATTCCTCGCCAGCTTGCTAAGCCGCCAGCCACCGCCGAAGATATGTCAACGAGATGTATTCACAATAACAGATGGAGAAATATTTTACCTGGTTTTATTGCGTCTGGCGACGCCACACAGGTTTCTCGGCCTTCACCCTGACAAACAGTAGGGGCTACAAGCCCAGGAGTGGATGACGCCTGAGCCGTAGTTGTGTCCGGCTCTTCGAAAAGCGCGCCAGGCGGAGTGCTTTCGCTTCGCGTCTAGTGTTTGCGGCGGCGCTTTCGGACTGGCGCGCTGTTTGGATCGCTACCGCCCTCTGACAGGAGGTGGAGCAAGTGTACGGTCGTGTGACGATCGAGGGGTACGTACTGGGCGGTGACGGAGAGATTGGTGGCGCGAGCGGGCCCTGCTGTTGGGGGTCGTAACTGTTCGCCACGTGCTTTGGCGGACCTCTTGGCTGAGTCTGCCTTACCCGCATGTACGTGGCTTATGAAGCTTAGAATCCGTGGTGCAGGAGATCAGCGCGTGGGACCGTATGTCTTCTTATCGGCAGCGGTTGGCTCTGACGAGCATAAGGAACTGCAACGTGTTCCCGGCGCTGTGGTGGAGTGTGAGGAGTTGAGTACTGTTTTCAGTGGTTTTGTTGGGGTCGTCCCACCACAGTTGTCGTTTGCGTGTCCGCGGGAATGTGGTAATTGCTTCTTGGTCGGGCCGTTTCATTCACACCTCGATTGGGTGATTTTGTGTCGGTGTCGCAGGCACCGCCCTTGCTACATCTTCTGGTTTTGAGTAACTCGGGGAGGTGGCGGCTTGTAATGGAAGTTTTGGGGCTGATCTGCTATGGCCCTGTAGACCACCAGTAACTATTCCGCCTATTGTGATCTGGGCCCCTTTACACGTGTCACTCCCTCACCGAACTAAGGTAACTTTTTTTTGTTTTTTGGGACCTGCCTTTAATGTGAAGGTTTGGGTGCTGGCTTATTCACATTTATCTTTTAACAAATATATGTTATGTAACCGCCAAGAGACAACTATTTTTCCTTAGTAGAAGATAGCTACTTAAAGTTTTTTTTTTTTTTTTTTTTTTTGAATTGTTCCCTTTCTGATATAACAAGTTTAAAATCTTATTGTTAACGTCAAACCTTGCAATATCTTTTACATAGAGCTATTTTTAAAAGAGTTTTTTAACTGTTGTCTTATATATATGTCAAGTTAAAATCTCATTATTGGCAAGTTGTTAATGTCATACCTGGTAACCTCTTTTTCATAATGAAAATTGTCAGGCTATTTGAAATTGTTTTGAAATTATTTCTTTTAAAGAAATGACAAACTTAAAATTTTATCACTGAGAAAGCCTTTTAAAATAAAAGATAACCATACCAATTTGTGTTTTTCACCAGCACCTCCTGGCCCCTGCATCCACGATAACGTTTTGGAATAACATGTGTACTTAGGTTGTTGTTTGTGAATCGACCTAATTGACGATTCAGCGCATAGAATACGGTACCGTGCTAAGCAACCTCTGTGACGTTCTTCACAGCAATTTGCGAAGTGTGTGTGTAGGTGTAGAAATTTTCGCGTCTTGCTCCGGGTGTCACCCTTCCTTTGTTTGTCTGTTACACACTCAGTGCTATCTCCCATGTTTTCCTTCGCCTTGCAACAATGTCTCCAAAATTTCAAAGCTGATATTTCAGTAATATAGCATGCATCAAAATATAGTTAAGTCATGTGACATTCCGGTATCACCAGGTAAAACAGGACAAAGTCTCTGGTGGACAAAACGGTAGGCAAAAATAATGCTTAGATTCTATTTTTAATGTAAATGTTTGCAGAAAACTGTCGACATGATTCTTTTTAAAATGGATGGAACAAGGAAAGGAGGTACAAGTAACATTTGAATGTACCCTCTGCCGTGCATAAAGACAGGCATTCTGAGTATTTATGTAGATGTTACTATCTACTATACTACACTACTGGCCATTAAAATTGCTACATCACGAAGATGACGTGCTACAGACGCGAAATTTAACCGACAGGAAGAAGATGCTGTGGTATGTAAATGATTAGCTTTTCAGAGCATTCACACAACATTGGCGCAAGTGGCGACACCTACAACGTGGCGACATGAGAAAAGTTTCCAACCGATTTGTCATACACAAACAGCAGTTGACCGGCGTTGCCTGGTGACACGTTGTTGTGAAGCCTGGTGTAAGGAGGAGAAATGCGTAACATCACTTTTCCGACTTTGATGAAGGTTGGATTGTAGCCTATCGCGATTGCGGTTTATCGTATCGCGACATTGCTGCTCGCGTTGGTCGAGATCCAACGACTGTTAGCAGAATATGGAATCAGTGGGTTCAGGACGGTAATACGGAGCGCCGTGCTGGATCCCAACGGCCTCGTATCACTAGCAGTCGAGATGTCTGGCATCTTATCCGCATGGCTGTAACGGATCGTGCAGCCACGTCTCGATCCCTCAGTCAACAGACGGCGTCATTTTCAGGGCAACAACCATCTGCACGGACAGTTCGACGACGTTTGCAGCAGCATGGACTATCAGCTCGGAGACCATGGCTGCGCATACCCTCGATGCTGCATCACAGACATGAGCGCCTGCGGTGGTGTACTCAACGACGAACCTGGGTGGCCGAATGGCAAAAGGTCATTTTTTCGGATCAATCCAGGTTCTGTTTACAGCATCATGATGGTCGCATCCGTGTTTGGCGACATCGCGGTGATCGCCGATTGGAAGCGTGTATTCGTCATCGCCATAGTGGCGTGTCACCCGGCATGAAGATATGGGGTGCCATTGGTTACACGTTTCGGTCACCTCTTGTTCGCATTGACGGAACTTTGAACAGTGGACGTTACATTTCAGATGTTACGACCCGTGGCTCCATCCTTCATTCGATCCCTGCGAAACCCTACATTTCAGCAGGAAAATGCACACCGCATGTTGCAGGTCCTGTACGGGCCTTTCTGGATACAGAAAATGTTGGACTGCTGCCCTGCCCAGCGCATTCTCCAGATGTCTCACCAATTGAAAACGTCTGGTCAATGGTGGGCAAGCAACTGGCTCGTCACAATACGCCAGTCACTACTCTTGACGAACTGTGGTATCATGTTGAAGCTGCATGAGCAGCTGTACCTGTACACGCCATCCAAGCTCTGTTTGACCCAATGCCCAGGCGTATCAAGGTCGTTATTACGGCCAGAGGTGGTTGTTTTGGGTACTGATTTCTCACGATCTATGCACCCATATTGCGTGAAAACGTAATCACATGTCAATTCTAGTATAATATATTTGTCCGATGAATACCCGTTTATAATCTGCATTTCTTCTTGGTGTAGCAATTTTAATGGCCAGTAGTGTACTATCGTTACACTGTAAATGATTGCGCTTAATTGTTATTTTCGCGTTGTGCTTACGTCTTTCAGATAACTCGAAGACCAGGTGATTCATTTCGAGGGCTTACTCTGTATTACTGGCGATGCTAGCGACAGATGTGACAAACACCGCGGGACTATGGTTTCACGCGTTGTGCCGTGGCGCGAAGCGTTATTAAAGATCCGCTGTTCTTCGCAACGCCGCGGCAGCAAAGTTCCGTGGGAGACATCTCGTTGGGCCGCCCCTGTCGCGTCGCGTCGGGGGGGGGGGGGGGGGGGGGGCGTAATCTTCTCCGAACTTGCGGACACATCGACTTTCCGACAGACTGCCTCTCCGCGGTCTCGTGAGTTCGCCAGAGGCGGCAAGCGACTTTCAGCTTCGCAACACGAGGTACTACCGCGATTCTAGACAACAGTACAAACCACGGACTGCATCGTGACTACGCAGCGAGGGACTCCAGCGTTGATGGGGAACACCTACACTGAAGTGCCAAATAAACTGCTATAGCCATGCGTAGTCAAATACAGAGACATGTAAACAGGCAGAATTAGGCGCTGCGGTCGGTAACGACTGTAGAAGACAAGTGTCTGGCGCAGTTGTTAGATCGGTTACTGTTGCTACAACTGCAGGTTGTGAAGATTTAAGGGAGTATGAACGAGGTGTTACAGTCGGCGCACGAATATCTCCGAGACAGCGATGAAGTGGGGATTTTCCCGTACGACCATGTGAATATCAGAAATCTGGTAAAACATCAAATTTCCGACATCGCGGCGGCCGGAAGAATATCCTGCAAGAACGGGATCAACGACGACTGAAGAGAACCGTTCAGCGTAACAGAAGTGCAACCCTTCCGCATATTGCTGCACATTTCAATGCTGCACCATCAAAAAGTATCACCGTGCAAACCATTCAAAGAAACATCATCGATATGGACTTTGGTTCCGAAGACCCACTCGTGTATCCTTGATGACTGCACGACACAAAGCTTTAAGCCTCACCTGCACCCGTCAACATCGACATTGGACTGTTGATGGCTGGAAACGTGTTGCCTGGTCGGACGAGTCTCGTTTCAAATTGTATCGAGCGGATGGACGTGTACAGGTATGGAGACAACCTCATGAATCCATGGACCCTGCATGGCAGCTGGGGATATCAGCAGCGGACTGTTGAAGCTGGTGGAAGCTCCGTAATGATGTGGGGCGTGTGCAGTTGGAGTGATAGGGGACAACTGATACGTCTAGATACGACTCTGACAGGTGACACGTATGAAAGCATCCTGTCTTGATCACGCATGTGGGAGGAATGGAGTTCCTCCAAGTGCCATTTGAACGTTCTAACAAACTATTCAGATTCCCCATTAGGCTGAGGGTCGAAAATTGCAGCAGTCTGGTGGGCGCTGTTGGTGCCACAAAACTGTTGAAAATGGATGACGTGAAATGTGGTCCATTATCGGAGACAATGACCTCAGGAAGACCTCTATGACAAATAATAGAAAACAAAGTCGTCAATGTACATTCAGTAGTACTGGACGTCATGGGGGAACAAAAGCAAATTTACTGTATCCGTCAACCACCATCACCCATCGTGTGCTCCAGGACAGATCCATGAAATTATTATGGATTTGTTGCCGTGGACCAGATGGATGCGGCGAATCAAGAAACAGTTGTGGCGGAGCTGATTGCTGTGCTGCACACACTTTGCAGCGAGAGGTCATTTGCACAAATTGAGCATCCATGCCCTGCCAAGTACAGTGACACCTGGCCAGTTGCCTCATGCAAACTACACCCCAATGATCTCGATGCAATAAAGACAAACTTCCTGTTGAAGGGAATGAGGAACACAACACGCACATTGACACTCTCCGTACGCAACAGAAGAAGACATGTCCATGTGGATAGTGCATGACGATGTAAAAAATAGGAACGTGCCACTGGATAGCGAATTTATTTCACACTAGACGGCCACTCATGATGCAAATATTGCAAAGCGGCATAAAGAGCTAGATCAGGTGCAGTTGCTGCGCCATTACGACGAAACTCGAGAGGAAATTTTAAAGATTTTCGAAATCCTGTATATCGATTTTAAAACATGATTCCTAAGATGAATCAAACGCTGCATCGGTACCCACCAGTCACCGAGGCAAGAAGTCAGCATCCGAGTCTTAGCCAGTGGGCCTGTACAACAACTCATTCTGAAATTTAGACAATTTCAGAGCTCAACATCGCAATTTTTGTGCTGTCTAAGGTGGGACAGGCTAGAATGGCCCCAATAAAGCTGTTGAAACCTGATGATCTGTATTCAAATAGGACTTCTGACCATACACATGTCAGTGGAACTTGGTAATACCATAGATAATGCCGAGCGCCTCGTTTTCTAGCTGGCTATTATCACACTGCATTTTGTTAAGAGTTCTTGAGGCAAAAGCGATAGATCTATTAGAAGAACCAATTCTGCGGGAGAACACAACTTCAATCTCATAAGAAGATTCATCCACAGCCAACACAACAAGCTTAGATGAATCAAAATGAATCAAATGATGGCGACTTAATAATACGTTCATTAACTGCAGAAATGCATACTGACGTCCATAGGACCACGAAAAAGGAATATTTTTCTGGTGCAGCCTGTTAAGCGGAGCAGAAATTTGTACAGTCATCACTTAAAACTACCGGTGTATTAGGCCGTGGTCGATGAATAAAACATTCTCCTAACGTTTCCCCTCCAACTGCGGGAGACATCTTCAGAGGCCATTTTACCCACAGTCGGAGAGGAAATGTTAGGAGAAAGTTTTCTACATCGTCCATGGCCTAATAGACCGGACGTTTTAAGTGCTGTTAGCACCAGCCGTGGAAGCTTACAGTGTATGATCATTTAGTACAGTGTTACAAAAGAATTTAATGTAGTAGGTAAGCTTACTCATGACAGCTTGCAGCTGCTTAATGCTATCGGGTGCCGACAGATCTTTTATCACAGACAAGTGTGAAGTAACGGAAAGAATTCCCTGTGCAGGTTCTCCATCGAAGAAGCAGCAGTTTTTCTTGTTATACTTTGAGCCAGCCACAGTAACAACTTGAAACAAGCAGTCTAAATTTGCCAAATGTTCTGCAGGCATATGATCTACGGCCACAATATTGTCCACATAGTTTGTACAGGAAGGAACCTTTGCTGTTAATTGTTCCAGGAACCACTGAAAAATAGCAGGAAGTGAAACGGTTCTGAATGGTACTCTTTGAAAGTGGAACAAACCTAGGTGAGCGTTCATCACAAAATATTGCTTGGACTACTCGTCCAGTGACAACTGTAAGAATGCCTCACATAAATCAGTCTTTGAAAAGAATCTTCCCTGTCCCAGTCTTCCAGTTGTGGGAGGGGAAATGAATCATTGACGGTTTGTGTGTTTACTGTTGCTTTAATATCAGTACTCAGATGTAAACCACTTGCTGAATTACTGACCAAACGTGGTGCCCGTTAATTTGCAGAAAAGTGTTGGATAACCCTATTGTCTTTCCATCTTTGCAGTCCTGAGCAACCTGCTCACATATTGCATTGGGGATAGGCCGTGCGTAAAAAATCGCGGTCGTGCATTGTCTTTAACAGTAATGTGCGTTCCAAAACCTTTATCCTTTCAAAAACATGTTTTACCCAGTTCCTTGTAGTTATTACACAAGTCAGAAACATAAGTGTGAGGAGCTGAAACACTGTTCTCTTACACGTCGTCTTCTATGTTCAGGATGACCAAATTAAACAAGTCCAAACGAAAATGTTTGTACTGTTTGTACACATTTTATAACTCCACAGAAAGTTGCTGGTAAACTGCACACACCAAGTACTGGAATTTCATGTCCGTTGTATGCAAAAAAGAAAAAAAAAGCAGTAGGTTGAATAGCTATGGGGTACCGAAGTTGTGATATGTGTCTTTATTAATAAGGGAAACGGATACACCAGCGTGTAACTGCAATTTCATTGTTCTTTGAGCCACTCTTAATTGAACGAAAAGTTTGTCGTCCTGTCCGCGTACTGGAGCAGCAGTGTTCCATGATATGGGAATGCAAGTCGTTGCTTGTGCTGGCTGTAATGTAGTTGCCGTTACAGAATGCACTTGTTGATAGCTATGCTGAGACTGTCCACCTGTTCGTCATCGGCCACTGCCCGTGGCTGGGTTACCTTGCAAGCACACTGTCTGAGCATGCCCTTATTTTCCATAATGGAAACATTTTACGTCGCGGCAAGGGCAAGCTTTCTGGCCATGATTCGAAAAAGCATTGAGTACAAGACTTCTTCACAGTATTTTGTTGTGCATGTGATGCACCATGAGAATGAAAGCTTTTACGTCTACTTTTACTGTTTCCACGGCCCTATTTTAAATCACTTTAACACTATAACGAAGTTGAGACTGCGTTTCCTGTGTACTTTGAAAAAGCCTCCAACTGCACCTGAAATTCTAACCGTTCATCTTTTGTACTACTGAATGGGCGAAACTTTGGTGCAGTAACCAGTGACGGTGCGGCTTTCTGAAGAAGGCTCGTCATCTGTTGAACTGAGCAGTAGTCGTGAAACCTGCTACACTTGAAACTGAATACATTCTTTTAAAGACACTGCATGTGGCGGCTCAGACACAGAAAAATAGAATTACAGACAAACCCTGAGGTGGCTAAGGAACTTGAAAATGTTCAAACCGAAAGCAGGCGAAGCAAGCCTATAGAAACGACCAGCCTCGTCGCCATTTGTTGTACTCGAGGAAAATACACCCATCCGTACAATGGCGTGTTCTTTACTTTTGCTCTGATACTACAACACATCAGATTTAGTTCACTAACACTAGCAGATTTACATGATATTTTCCATGATCCCAAGTTCTGCACTCATTTCTTCTAAAAGAGAGAATTTGTTTACTTGAAAATTCCTGGCAGATTGAAACTGTGTGCCGGACCGACACTCGAACTCGGGACCTTTGCCTTTCGCGGGCAAGTGCTCTCCTCTAAGGTAGGAGACAAGGTACTGGCAGAAGTAAGGCTGTGAGGACGGGCTGTGAGTGGTGCTTGGGTAGCTCAGTTGGTAGAGCACTCGCTTGCGAAAGGCAAAGTTCGAGTCTCGGTCCGACACACAGTTTTAATCTGCCAGGAAGTTTCATATCAGCGCACACTCCGCTACAGAGTGAAAATCTCATTCTGGCACGTTGTTTTCCTTGTTTTGTCAAGTGATAATTCACTTGCAACTAATTTGTCAATATTTCATGATGTTTCTCCATTACTGTTTCATTCCAGTAGCCATCTGTCCCCAAACCTATTACCATATTTATTAATTCCGTACATAGTTCACAGTTATGGTGCATATGACAGAACCATCATTCCCTTCCGCTTCCTGCACTTACGTCATTATCGCACATTTGAGTTGCAGCTGGGTGACTTGTATATCGAGAGGGGATGCTTGGGACAGATCAAAGGCTCATTTCGTAAAGCGTAGCCAGAAAGCCAGTGAAGTTTTTCAGTTATTCAACTCGCTTGTACATATTAAATATTCTCGACCCTTCAGTACACTAACTCCTCCGAAATAATTCTAATGCATCAATAACTTAGTAATATCAGTACTGTGTGTGTGCAAGTAAAATCAAACAATACTATGTTCGAAGACGCCTCGGAAGGCCCAACGTCACCGACCGACCACCGAGTCGCCCTCAGCCGACAGGCATCACTGATTTCCAATATGGAGGCGCACGTGGTCAACACACCGCTCTCCTGGCCGTTGTCAGTTTTCGTGAGTGGAGACGCCGCTTCTCAGTCAAGCAGTTCCTCAGTTGGCTTTACAAGGGCTGAGTGTACCCCACGTGTAAACACTGCTCAGCAGGCCCGAACTGCCACCCATCCAAGTGCTAGCCAACCCCGATAGCGCTCGGGTATGACGGGAACTGGTGTTACCACCGCAGCAAGGCCTTTGGCCGTATGCAACTACTGAAATGATTATTTTCGTCACAAAACACGTTTATTTTGTTGTTGTTATTGACTCTTCAGTCTGAAGACTGGTTTGATACCGTCTTCCACGATATTTATCCTGTGCGAGCATCTTCATCTCTGGATAGCTACTGCAACCTACACTACTGGCCATTAAAACTGCTACACCACGAAGTTGAAGTGCTGACGTGAGGAATGTTTCCAACCGATTTCTCTTACACAAACAGCATTTGACCGGTGTTGCCTGTCGAAACGTTGTTGTGATGCCTCGTGTAAGGAGGAGAAATGCGTAGCATCACGTTTCCGACTTTGATAAAGGTCGGATTGTAGCCTGTCGCGATTACGGTTTATCGTATCGCGACAATGTTGCTCGCGTTGGTCGAGATCCAATGACTGTTAGCAGAATATGGAATCGGTGGCTTCAGGAGGGTAATACGGAGCGCCGTGCTGGATCCCAACGGCCTCGTATCACTAGCAGTCGAGACGAAAGTTATCTTATCCGCATATGGCTGTAACGGATCGTGCAGCCACGTCTCGATCCCTCAGTCAACAGACGGCGTCATTTTCAGGGCAACAACCATCTGCACGGACAGTTCGACGACGTTTGCAGCAGCATGGACTATCAGCTCGAAGACCACGGCTCCGGTTACCCTTGACGCTGCATCACAGACAGGAGCGCCTGCGATGGTATACTCAACGACGAACCGGGGAACACGAATGGCAAAACGTCATTTTATCGGATGAATCCAGGTTCTGTTTATAGCATCATGATGGTCGCATCCGTGTTTCTCGACATCGCGGTTAACACACATTGGAAGCGTGTATTCGTCATCGCCATACTAACGTATCACCCGATGGTATGGGTCACGTCTTGTTCGCATTGACGGCACTTTGAACAGTGGACGTAAGGTTTCAGATTTGTTACGACCCGTGGCTCAACCCTTCATTCGATCCCTGCGAAAGCCTACATTTCAGCAGGATAATGCACGAACGCATGTTACAGGTCCTGTACGGGCCTTTCTGGATACAGAAAATGTTCGACTGCTGCCCTGCCCAGCACATTCTCCAGATGTCTCACCAATTGAAAAAGTCTGGTCAATGGTGGCCGAGCAACTGGCTCGTCACAATACGCCAGTCACTACTCTTGATTAACTGTGGTATCGTGTTGAAGCTGCATTGGCAGCTGTACCTGTACACGCCATCCAAGCTCTGTTTTACTCAATGCCCATGCGTATCAAGGCTGTTATTACGGCCAGAGGTGGTTGTTCTGGGTACTGATTTCGCAGGATCTATGCTCCCACACTGCGTGAAAATGTAATCACGTGTCAGTTCTAGTATAATATATTTGTCCGATGAATACCCGTTTATAATCTGCATTTCTTCTTGGTGTAGCAATTTTAATGGCCATTAGTGTATAATAATTTGAATCTGCTTTCTCTATTCATGCCTGGGTTCCCTCTAAAATTCTCAAATCCTTTACTTCCCTCCATGACGATTCCTTCATTCCTCCTGATGTGATCTATCAACTGATTGCTTGTTTTATCCAAGTTATGCCATTTTACTCCATTCGACACGGTATCTCTTCAGCAGTTGCTCGATCTACACACCGAATCTTCAGCAGTGTTCTGTAGTACCACATTTCAAATCCTTCTGTTCTCTTCTTGTCTGATATCTTTATCGTCCACGTTTCACTTCAATACAAGCATACACTTCAGACGAACACCTTCTGAAAAGACTTCTTAACGCTTAAATTTCGTTTTAAGAATTCTTCTCTGGCTATAGCCAGTCAGCATT
The DNA here is from genome assembly GCF_023898315.1 of Schistocerca nitens. Classification (NCBI taxonomy): domain Eukaryota; kingdom Metazoa; phylum Arthropoda; class Insecta; order Orthoptera; family Acrididae; genus Schistocerca; species Schistocerca nitens. Next base: position 50,520,275 of record NC_064618.1, on the reverse strand, counting down.
ACACTGACGTCTCAATTATGTCCCATAAATTTTCGATGGGATTCCTGTCGGGCGGTCTGGGTGGCCAGTCCATTTGCACGAATTGTCTTGAACATTCTTCGAACCAATCTCGAACAATTGTGCCCAGTGACTTGGAATACTAAAAAATGGTTGAAATTGCTCTAAGCACTATGGGACTTAACATCTGAGGTCATCAGTCCCCTACACTTAGATCTACTTAAACCTATCTAACCTATATTTACCACACACATCCATGTCCGAGGCAGGATTCGAACCTGCGACCGTAGCAGCAGCGCGGTTCCAGACTGAAGCGCCTATAATCGCTTGACTACAGCGGCCGGCACTGGGATCACTGTCATCCATAAAAATTCCATCGTTGTCTGGAACATGAAGGCCACGAAAGGCTGCAGACAGTCTCCACGTAGCGGAACATAACCATTTCCAGTCAACGGTCGGTTCAGTCGGACCAGAGACCCAATCCATTCCTTTTAAACATAGCCCACAACTTTATGGTGTCACCACCAGCTTGCGTGGTACCTTTTTGACAACTGGGGTCCATGACTTCGTGGGGTCTGCGCCACACTCGAATCACACCATCAGCTCTTACCAGCTGTAACTCGGACTCGTGTGACCAGGGTCCAACCGTTATGGTCACGAGCCCAGGGTCGGCGCTGCAGGTGACGTCGCGCTGTCGGCAAAGGCTCTCCGGTCGGCCACCTGCCACTGTAGCCCGTTATCGCCAAACTTTACGTCATTGTCGTACGTCCCATATTTATTTCCTGCTGCTATTTCCCGCAGAGTTGTTTGTCGGTTATCGCTGAGAACTTTACGCAAACGCTGCTGCTCTCTGTCGTTAAGCTAAGCGTTGTCCACAGCGAGAGGCAGTACCTGGAATTTGGTACTATCGTCCCACTCTTGAGACTCAGGACCACGGAACTTTGATTTCCCTAACGATTTCCAAAATCGAATTTCCCATGCGCCTGGCTCCGACTACCACTCCGCGTTCAGAGCATGTTCATTGCCCTGGTGCGGCCGCAGTCACGCCGTAAGTCTTTTCACGTGTATCATCTGACCACAAATGATAGGACTGCCCCTTTACATTCTGTATACGCTATACTACCGCCACCTGTATACAGGGTGTTTCAAAAATGACCGGTATATTTGAAACGGCAATAAAAACTAAACGAGAAGCGATAGAAATACACCGTTTGTTGCAATATGCTTGGGACAACAGTACATTTTCAGGCGGACAAACTTTCGAAATTACAGTAGTTACAATTTTCAACAACAGATGCCACTGCAAGTGATGTGAAAGATATAGACGACAACGCAGTCTGTGGGTGCGCCATTCTGTACGTCGTCTTTCTGCTGTAAGCGTGTGCTGTTCACAACGTGCAAGTGTGCTGTGGACAACATGGTTTATTCCTTAGAACAGAGGATTTTTCTGGTGTTGGAATTCCACCGCCTAGAACACAGTGTTGTTGCAACAAGACGACGTTTTCAACGGAGGTTTAATGTAACCAAAGGACCGAAAAGCAATACAATAAAGGATCTGTTTGAAAAATTTCAACGGACTGGGAACGTGACGGATGAACGTGCTGGAAAGGTAGGGCGACCCCGTACGGCAACCACAGAGGGCAACGCGCAGCTACTGCAGCAGGTGATCCAACAGCGGCCTCGGGTTTCCGTTCGCCGTGTTGCAGCTGCGGTCCAAATGACGCCAACGTCCACGTATCGTCTCATGCGCCAGAGTTCACACCTCTATCCATACAAAATTCAAAGGCGGCAACCCCTCAGCGCCGCTACCATTGCTGCACGAGAGACATTCGCTAACGATATAGTGCACAGGATTGATGACGGCGATATGCATGTGGGCAGCATTTGGTTTACTGACGAAGCTTATTTTTATCTGGACGGCTTCGTCAATAAACAGAACTGGCGCATATGGGGAACCGAAAAGCCCCATGTTCAGTCCCATCGTCCCTGCATCCTCAAAAAGTACTGGTTTGGGCCGCCATTTCTTCCAAAGGAATCATTGGCCCATTTTTCAGATCCGAAACGATTACTGCATCACGCTATCTGGACATTCTTCGTGAATTTGTGGCGGTATAAACTGTCTTAGACGACACTGCGAACACCTCGTGGTTTATGCAAGATGGTGCCCGGCCCCATCGCACGGCCGACGTCTTTAATTTCCTGAATGAATATTTCGATGATCGTGTGATTGCTTTGGGCTATCCGAAACATACAGGAGGCGGCGTGGATTGGCCTCCCTATTCGCCAGACATGAACCCCTGTGACTTCTTTCTGTGGGGACACTTGAAAGACCAGGTGTACCGCCAGAATCCAGAAACAATTGAACAGCTGAAGCAGTACATCTCATCTGCATGTGAAGCCATTCCGCCAGACACGTTGTCAAAGGTTTCGGGTAATTTCATTCAGAGACTACGCCATATTATTGCTACGCATGGTGGATATGTGGAAAATATCGTACTATAGAGTTTCCCAGACCGCAGCGCCATCTGTTGTTGACAATTGTAACTACTGTAATTTCGAAAGTTTGTCTGCCTGAAAATGTACTGTTGTCCCAAGCATATTGCAACAAACGGTGTATTTCTATCGCTGCTCGTTTAGTTTGTATTGCCGTTTCAAATATACCGGTCATTTTTGAAACACCCTGTATGTGCATACTGCTATCCCATGACTCTTGTCACCTCAGGGTGTATCCTCTGTACTTCGGATGCCATCGGTTACTTTGCTACCACTTACTTTGCTGACTGCATTTTATCCCTGCAGTCGTCAGAGCAGTAGTGTTTTCTTCTGGTACGTATGCGCAATATGTTACATTTATTTACGATCAGAGTCAAATGCGGTCCCTGCACAATTCGTAAATGCTCTGCAGTTTTTCCTGCAGTTCGCCGCAGTCTTCTGACCTTCCTACACTCTCACAGGTAACCGTATCCTCTGCAGTCAGTCTCTTGGAACTTCCGACGGTGAGGTGAAGTTTGAGCTGTTAAGCATACCGCTAAAACGCAGCAGATCCTACCTCCATTGAGCGACTGCGATGGAAAGTTCCCCATAAGATCACACAAATTGAAAAATACAAGTGAAAATTAGTGAAGGTGGCTAAACTAATCATGAAAGTATGGGTACCACATCTCACATAACAAAACAATGATTTACCCACTTAGTTAAGAATATAAACATTTAGAAAGTGGACAGGACTTTGGAAATATGACTTATAGCTGTGGAACAAGTAGTCGGATGCATAAAAGGGTAATATAAAACTGTGCCGTTAATATGGACAATGACTGTGCCTAAGAGGTTAGTGATTTAGAGAAAGATCCCGGAAAAATATGAATAAACACCAATACTCTCACCTAAGTGCATCGAGTGTGCAACTTGCTGGCAGTAAAAATTAGATCTGCAAAATGAAACACCAATGAAAAGTAACTGAATTCAAGCTCGGCCTCTGTACTCTGCTGTAAGTGGAAGACATCTTTCTCTGCTGCTCTCTGGAACGACGTCGAGCAAGGATCCATCATCTGCGGCAGCCTCGAAGCGAGTGTGTTCTCGACGGCGTCCATAAAGCGTGTGTCTTCTAACTTTACGAAACCGCTACCTCTGCCAGCGTTGGATCTCGCCGGCCAATTGCAGCAGACCTTGTGAGATTCGACCAATAATAATTTAAAAAACAATTTCAACAATTTCCTGCTCTTGCGAATTTTGTCATGGTTAACCAACAAGGTTTCTTTGTACATTGGCACGGGGATGGAGGCAGAATTGATTTTCCACAACATCACAAATTTTCAGACGTGGCCAACCATAAGTCATACATGTACGCACACGCAGAACTCACCCCAACTAACGAAATAATTACTGTGAGCCAACCAGAGAACCCCTTACTAAAATTGAAACAAACATTCCAGCAGGCCACATGTGCGTTTAACAGCCGCTCTCACACTTCCTGGGCTTGTGTTTTCTCCTGCCTTTCAGATTCTTATTTTATCTAGAAAAGATTCCCAAATGGCCCCCGTTAAAACAAAGCAGTCATTGGCAGTAATGAATATTGCTTGTAGTTTACATGCACATTAGTGATGTGATTTTACTGACTATTGAAATCTGCGTATTCAGTTAAAACAGCTTATGGGACAGTTTGGCAATACACTGCCACATAACAGCACATTATTCACTAGTTCATTTATACATATTGTAAATATTAACGTTGAATTTCTTTCTCCAAAAACGGCATAATACTTGGGCATATAACAGCTTTACGACTAAATGAAGTCCGCCGTTTAGGCATATAATCAAACGCATGTGTCCTACAACCCTTCTCAGTATCGGGAATGACCTGCGCTTTTTTTTTTACAGTGGCTATGTATCCTTCATTACTTCATCGATCTACGATAAACTGCTGCTAGAAAAGGAGGAAGTTAACATCAAAGGTGACATAGTATTCGAGATATTCTGTTGAACGCAACACTAATAGAGTACACATTTGTCTAGGTGTTACGTCTATTCATAAGAGCAACCCGTTGCACATAAGTTACTTAACGTTTCTCGTGGAACAGTTTATGAAACCATGTTGTTCCAGTACGCTATCTTCTATTATTCTAAAACAATAGCGTTACTCAAGATCAAATATTAAAAAGCTGTAGTAGTAACCGAAGATAAACTATAGTTTTCTAGCAGCTAACTCGCACATCCTAGTCTGGTTGAACTTGAAGAAACTAGTTTGTGTTATAGTGTACTAAGTATGACTTGTCTAATAGCGTATATGGTCTTAATTACGCTATTAAAGAAGAGTATTATGTCCAGAAGCTACCCGAGTCTAATGTTTTGCCTCTCGTTTTGCCATATCAACAACTATAAGGTATTTCTGGAATCCTTTTTGCTACCCAAAATCGTTGCATTTTCTCTCCGGCTGCCTGTTTTCCCCCTTTGTCCAACTGCTGGTCGTTTTTACTCGTCGTGGAAACTTTACAGTTGTTGATCAGCGATCTGTACTTTGATCGTTTAGAGGTGCTTCCTGCTCAGTCCTGTGCTCTTGAGGTGCTCCTTGTTTCCTTGAACCACTCTGGGACTGTTATCTACTGCATTAAAAATCTGCTTCGTTAGGCTGGTTGCATCCATCCTGAACAGATGTCTGTACAAGTTTATAGAATTTTCGATGGAACATATGAAAGGAATATTCTGCCGGCCGGGGTGGCCGAGCGGTTCTAGGCGCTATAGTCTGGAATCACGCGACCGCTACGGTCGCAGGTTCGAATCCTGCCTCGGGCATGGATGAGTGTGATCTTCCTTAGGTTAGTTAGATTTAGGTAGCTCTAAGTTCTAGGGGACTGAATGACCCTAGAAGTTAAGTCCCATAGTGCTCAGAGCCATTTGAACCATTTTTTTTAATATTCTTTACCCACACAATAATTTATTTCCGAACGCAGTTGATCTTTTAGAATTACAAACTAATTCAATTTAGCGTGAAATTCTCAGAGAGGTAACTGAAAAATGAAAACATGCAACAAAACTGTGGCAGTCGTTTTAGAAAAATGATCCCCGTTAAAACAAATTATTCTCCTAGCACACAAAAGTTATATTTTATTTTCAGTGAATTTCTATTCAGGGTGTAGGGAGACAATTCTGCATACTTGAGTAATTTTCAGTGCTTCGTAGCGTCCACCCCCTAGCGTTTATGCCCGACAGTTGCAGAACTGTTCTGCCGGAATACTGTCGCAGAGCTCGTTCATTTGTGATAATAATAACTTCTCGTGGAGCAGGGCGCCGGCCAGAATGGGTGTGGGACCAGAATTACTTCCGTGAAGTGAAACAGCCAACCACGCTTTACGCCTAACTCCCGGCTTGTGAAACGCCTATCGGAAGAGGCGGGGTAACGTTTATCGCAAACTCTGGCAGCAGTTTCGTTAGCGCCATATTGACCACTTCGAATCGCCCCAGACTATTCCAAGTTCGAAAGCAGTTCTAACTAATTTATTCGCCGACACCACGAATTTCGCCGTACAATATGTCCCCGCGATATCCAGAGCTGGAGTTTGACCACTGTTGCGTTTGTATTGCTACCCTGTCGGTACAAAAGCTCTCTCTCTCTCTCTCTCTCTCTCTCTCTCTCTCTCTCGCTCCCACCCCCACTAATCTCTCTCTCTCTCTCTCTCTCTCTCTCTCTCCTTCACTCCGCACGCAAAAACACACACACACACACACACACACACAGAGAGAGAGAGAGAGAGAGAGAGAGAGAGAGAGAGAGAGAGAGAGAGAACATTTACAAGTAGTTCTATTGATTTTTTCCCCGTGTTGATAATTTTGATATTGTGGGTTAAATATATGTCCTTTTTTATCTCTTTTCTTGACTGCATTTCTTTTTATAAATTCTCCGGCATGTCATCAAATATCTGGCAAACAAACGATTTCTGTGGCTTACTTCTTAATGACAGCAGCTGCAGTGATAATGTGATGAAGAGCTTGAAACCTGACATCAAGAGAAAACACAGTTAAAATACAGGGTGTCCACAGTGAGACTCCAACATTGGAACTCATAAAATCTGAGAGGAAACACAATTTATTGACGAACAAATACAGGGAAATCGTACAGCAGCTCATCAAATTTTCATACACAGGTGGACTGTTCAGTACACTTGAACATGGGCGCCACGGGTAGCGCGAAGTATATCAAGTCTATAATCGATTTCGTGGCATGTGTTGCGGAGCATCTGTTCTGTGACAGAGTTGATGACCTTTCTTATGCGCTGTTTCAAGTCTTGGAGGTCCTTTACTGGTGCAGCGTATACTCGGTCTTTCACATAACCCCACAAGAAAAAATCGAGGGGGATTACGTCGGGCGAACGTGGCGGCCAAGGAATTGGACCTCCACGGCCAATCCATCGTTGCGGGAATGTGTCATTTAAAAATTTTCGGACATCAAGGAGCCAATGGGGTGGTGCACCGTCCTGTTGAAACACCACATTTGGCTGCAGGTCTGTTATCTGTGGGTAGACAAATTGTTCCAACATATCCAGGTAGATGGCTCCATCCACAGTCGGCTCCCGAAAGTAAAACGGCCGAACAATGCGATTTATCATCAAACCACACCACACATGAACTTTAGGACTGTCGCGCATGTGTTCCCTAGGTGCATGTCGATTTTCGGACCCCCAGATGCGCACATTGTGACGATTGACAGCCACAGACACGTGAAAGGTTGCCTCGTCAGTAAACATCACGCGTGATAAAAATGTCTCTTCCGCGGCAGTGCGATCTAACACGCTACATACAAATTCTTCTCGCTTTGGTCGATCATCAGGCTTGATTTCTTGCACAACCTGAACCCAGGCTTACCATCACCATGCCCTTTCGCAACACTTCCAGCAGACAAAAACTGATCACACCACTTCTTTATAGTCTTGAACGACGGGGGCGCTTTGTTGTAAACACGACGAAAGTTTCTTTGCACCTGGGTCGCCGATTTTGTCTCTGCATACCACCAGACCACTTGTGCACGCTCCTTCATATCCTCCATTTTGCTAAAACAATTGATTGCAGTCCACTACGGCCACTTGCGTATCAAATTTGCACACCACAAACTTGTTGACTTGCTCTGTCTGCCCCTTCAGGATTCACAGGTCCACCATTTGAAATGAGAAATATATAGGATATTAAAATGTTGAAGTCTCATTGTGGACACCCTGTATTTCGGCGCAAACAGTATTTTACGAACATGACCTAATTAGTCAACAGAACAATAATACGTTGGACACTTCCTACCAGTTTACAGTTAATATTCAACTTAGCTGTGTAGACATACTTGTAGAATAATAAGTATGTTCTACTGCTCTTACTTATTGAAGTTTTCCTTAGTTTGCCGACAATAGCGACGTGTCTCATGCCTCTCCGTGACTGATAGGTTACATAAAAGACAAGTGTACTACAGGTTGGCCTGCGATACACTCCTGCTAGATGAGGATCAAACACTTTCGCACACGCTACACTAATGAGGCAAAACATTATGACTGTCTGCAGTGGATGCTGGTGACTAAAATGCCTTGGGGCTTCTATTACCACATTATGCAATTCACCTTTCCCAATAGCTGAGATTGCCGGCCGAAGTGGCCGTGCGGTTAAAGGCGCTGCAGTCTGGAACCGCAAGACCGCTACGGTCGCAGGTTCGAATCCTGCCTCGAGCATGGATGTTTGTGATGTCCTTAGGTTAGTTAGGTTTAACTAGTTCTAAGTTCTAGGTGACTAATGACCTCAGCAGTTGAGTCCCATAGTGCTCAGAGCCAATAGCTGAATTTTCTAAATTACTTAAAATATTTCTGTAGCTCTAAAATTATGTTAAAAGGAGTCTGACGACGTTGATGGGGTTGAATCTCCTTTAGAGGTAGACACTAAACTCTCGTTAATCCGGCCTTCAGTAGTCTGGCATCTCATTAATGCGGCCCACCTCCAGGTTCTAGTAGCTCAAGCGGAAATGACGCATAAAACAATGAATTCTCGTGTGTAACAATGTAATAGTTAATAACAATGTCAAGCAATACTATACTTGTTGGGTACTGCGGCTTTATTTGCGGTTCAGTACTATGGCTTCATAAATCAAAACGTTGCGTAACACCTCAAACAGAAACTCGAAATTAGAGACATGTTCAACTGACCTTTTTGCAGAAAGTCACTGCTGCTGAGTATCATTTTGGACAAACAACTATTTATGACCAAAATTTAACAGATGAGGATATAATCGAAAGCATACAGGGAAGTTATGTTGAAAGTGGTCAAGTTGAGGGCATAGGAGAAGACAACGTGAAAATATCTCACACTTCTGGTGCTGAAGCCGCATACATCTTGCTGGAGTACATTGTGAAACAATGAGATATGTGCAGTACCAGCGTAATGCTTGTAGAGAGTTGTGTAATAAAGCATGGTCCGGTGAGTATCATCATTGCGACTTTGGATTTAATGAAGTACATTCCCTATGAGTTTACACTAAATTTACGATACTCTCGATAATCCAGCACATCCTCTAATCCAGGGCTCATATGTGCAAAGAATGGCCAGGCTAGCAAGAGTCTAGTGTATGTATAGACTCCATTCTCCTTTCCTTTCTCTTGTTAAGTGTGTTTATGACTTTCTCATTGAAATCTGGAAGCTTCTGTGTTATTTCCCTTTCAATAGATAGCACGTCAACTGCAGACAGCCCATCTTCATCAATGGTACTTCTCAGAAACTTTTTGATCCGCAGCAATGAGGAGAGACACGTCTCTGCTTCAGACATTGTCAGTGGGATAGTACAGTAGATACTAATCTCAGTTATTTCATAACGTCACCGAAAAGTAATTTTCATTAAAACCTTCAGAAGGGTTATTGTACTTTTCATTTCTTGAAAATCATTTCGAGAGTAAATTATTTATAGATTTGTTATCAAATTAGCTATATTTAAAAGTGGACGGGACTGCACAACAGCAGATAAAATTTTTTCACGAAAAAAGTGAAGAAGTGCTAGTCAAGTAAATTAAAGGCCAATATGTGCTTGGAGAATTCAAACCTCTGTTTTGCAGATACTTTCTTTGCTGTTTCACTCCTTGTTATATACATGTCGTCGCATCTTTGTTTTGCTGCGTTTTGTTCTTCGTCGATTAAGGTAGTATGTACTTTGTGTCTAATTTTTAGAATTTCATTTTCGTATGATCTATCGTCTGCTTTCTTCAGACAGGATCAGTAGTGCGCTTTTTTTAATTGGCTGAACAAGATATCCAGGTGGGACATCATTTTATAAAATGACTGTAACGAAAAGAAAAATTTTGGATGTTGTGGTTGCAGTGCTCTATTCACAGTTGTCGTCTGGTTGGTGGTATCTCCAATGTGTTGAAGACATTGTAGGATGTCCTCTTTTTTAAATGAACTGTAAGGACTGTTCTCGATCCACAGTTCCATCTTGTGGCTGATCCATGAGGGACTCAGGGACTCTTCGTTTCACAATTGCATCTTCAACAGCGGCCCTTAGAGGTGAATCAGAGACGAAGCTTGGTACCTCTGCAGTAGTAACATGAATGAAAAAATGCAGCCAGCTGAAATTAAGAAGGTACATGAGAAGTTTCATCTGCTATCTTAGCCATAAAATTTGCGTTAGCTCTTTCTGCATTCATTTCCTCAGGAGACACATGTAACATGCAGTCTAGAATAATTATCATTTTATATACCTTTGAATGTATCCTTGAAGATGGTAGCATTGTTCATGTGCTCTTTTATAACAGTATCTACAGCTAAAGTGAAATTTACTACCCTCCTGTATGTCCCGGTATTGTTATATTCTGTTGTTTCAAGATATTCGCTTAAGGCAAGTTGATACTCACTGCAGAACTTAATAGTCTGTTATATTGGAAAGCACGTATCGATTTTTCCTTATATTGTCATGGTGTCTTTCTATATTGTGTCTGAGGCTGAACTAAGCTGTTGCCTTATTTCTGTTTTCCCAAGGACTGATAAATCTAAAGAAGCATCCTTATATGCGGTAGATTCCTCGTGCTTCTTAACCTTCTGTGTTAGATGATTTAGATCTGACACGCCTGTGTATGTTCAGCTCGCATCCACGCCCTTACCAAACAGGAAGCACGGAAAGCAAAATAGTTTTTTGTGGAAATACAGCACCAAATCCAAATATTTTTTACATTAAAATACTTGAAAAATCTCTTACCTCGGCTTATTTGCGCTTGTTTTATTTCGAGCTGAGGCATCGGCCTACCAAATTTCTTTATTCCACACTTCTCTTCCAAGCCTAAAGCTGAGAAATTTTTTTCCTAAAAGATATTGCACGCCGCTTATTCTTCTTTGAAAACAAACTCCAAGAACAGATGAAAATTGACATCAGCACTAAAGGATAATAAATAACGAATAATCTGTTAAGGGATTATAAGAAAATCAATCCATTACAATGAAGACACACGAGCTAACTGCTTCGGTAGTGGGCTGCAGCCTTTCAGTTTGGGTCCCTTCAGAGTCTGACTCTCATTGAGCTGGTTGTCCCACCAATGCAAGTGCACATATTACTAGCAACATTTCCTTTTGTACCTCCCTATGGATCCATAAGATTACTCACGGAGGTTCAGAACAAAAAATGAACCTCGGCAGTGTCATGGCAACGCTTTGGCACGTATGCGTGCTATCTAAACGATTTAAAAGTTTTTCAATCGATAAAAATTCTTTGAAAATGCAGATAAAATGGTCTAATACGAAAAGGAAAAAAAGAACGATTGTTCAAATATGTACGGGAATTCACTCAACCACTGAACACATATGACACGCTACCACTGACATCTGCTTCATAATACATTGGCCTACCCTTCGAGTACAATAGAGCAGCAGTGACTGCGATGCATGGATTCGGTTCATCCTAGACAGGCTTCGTGGAGGTGTGTGACAGCGAATGTGAACGCACCGGTCACGCCGTTCCCGTGCAATAAAGAAAAAAAAACTCTAGTATCCGCCAGTTCATCAACAGCCTCGGTGCCACCCACGCAACATTACTGAGCCTATTACACTATTACACATGTACCTTTCAAGAAAGTCGACACCAAATCACTCTCGCGGTTGGTCTAGGACCTACAGGTAGGCATATCCCCGAAGGTGTGACGAAGGGGTTGCCAAAACCCCAGATAGAGCAGCCGCCATAATTATTTGGTTTCCACATTTCCAACAGGTACAAATTTTTACACAGTAGTCTAATAAACACTGGCTATACTCATAGTTTTTTAAACAACAATGTAAAAGTTTCCAGTTAAAAGAAAGTGGAGGAAATTGAAAAAGGGCAATTTCACGTTATTTCTCGCAGTTGAAACTTCGGTAGCTCGGTATTTAAACCACGGTCCCAACAGTGTCTTATTTTTTTCTCGGTTCAATTACCAACAGAATAATAATTGCATATAGAGTTGTATGCGGATTAGTTTTAATCCTCGCAGTCCGATTTAATTGAAAAGAGAAAACTCGTATTTAAGGCTCATTAGAATACTACTACGGAATCGTTCTGATGTAATCCCACCGATTTCCAAATAAACATTGTGCAGAATACTGTCATTGAAGTACCTACCCTCACATATCCAGAGGCAGTAGAGGTCTCTGCTATCCCGTTGACCGATGGTCCCAACTGATTAACCCATTCATTTTAAGGTACTTTAAATTTCTAAGCAAGGTTTCGTCGGCAGTAACTATAACCAAGGCTCAAGGTCACAGAAAGAGAGGAAGTGGGCAGAGAGGGAGGGGGAAGTAAATGGACATAGAAGAGAAGGATGAGAGAGACAGAGATGGAAGGAGGAGCTGGAGAGATGTACAGGGAGTAGGAGGTGAACAGTGAGATGGGAGGAGGTGATGGACAGAGCAGGAGGAGGAGGAGATAGACAAAAAGAGGAGGGAGCTACAGCTGGAGAGGTAGACAGAGGAAGGGGAGAAGGTGATGGACAGAGACAGGGGGAGGAGCAGATGAACAGAGAGTGGTGAGAGGAGGAGATTGGCAGAGAGAGGGGGAGGAGAATAGGAACAAAGAGAGGGGAAAAGTGATGGGCAGAGAGGACAGGAAGAGAGGAAGCAGGAGGAGATGGACAAAGGGGTTGAGGAGACGGAAAGAGAGTGGGAGACATATCCAATTCCCATACATATTTAGCAATTGCGAAATATTGCTGGGTTCGCTAGTTAAGTATAACTTCTATACTTAGTAATAACATATGTGTCACGTTGCAACAATATCATTCTGTATATTCTATGAGATTTTGGGATTGCAGCCGGATCGTGTTCACTTCTTGCCACAATATTTCGGCTGGAAACTGTCCAGTCATCTTCAGGTAAGTGTCCACCACTGGAAGCTGTTAGTTTTTCTTTCCTTTATTATAATTTCAGACCCCTGCCCCATGTGGGTAGCAGCACATCGACGCCACTCTTCAACCGAGCGAAAAGTACAAATGTAAAACAGAGATAATTTAAAAATTACAAGGGGATAAAATAGAAATACACAAAACAAGGAGAATGTAAATGGTAGACACTGTCAGAAGTTAAAACCACAGAGACTATAAACAAAAACCACCTTAGACGAATACATTGAAGGAACACTGGCGGCACTTATCACACGAGGTAAATGTACGTCACAGCATTAAAATTCACATGGTACAAATACATTTTAAAACACTGTACTTGTAATGGAACACCAATGAAAATAACGAAGTACTTCTTAAGTGAAACCAGGAAGAATGTGCCAAGGGGGAAGGCTGGGGGAGGGGGTAGCGTGATGGAGCGGAAGGGAGGAAGATCTGGGAGTACGCCAGGGGAGAGGGAGCAATTCACTACAATGCACAAAGACAGGGAAAGGAAATAATGTGGAAGGAGCCAGAGAAGGATGGGGTGTAGGTGGGAGGATGCTGCGAAGGGAAGGAAAGGAGAGGAAGCCCTAGGGAGGAGGGGGGAGTAGGATTTGGGTCAGATTTGGAAAGGAGGATAGATATTGGAATGAAACTCATCCACGTTGGGGAGACAATGAAAATTTCTTTGGGACAGGACATGGAGGGTTTGGAGTTGGAGGATGGGTGGGATGCAGAAGTATAGACACAGAAACACAGGGGTTGAAGAGGAGAGGAGACACAAGGGGTGAAGGGTAACAAGATGGCAGATGGTGTAGAGGAACCATATGTAAGGAGACATGGGAAGGTGATAATGTCATAGAGGGTCCTCATGGGAGACGGAAGACGGATATGGAAGGTGAGATGGAGTACATGATGTTTAAGGATCTGGAGGGATTTATAGGAATTATGAGGGCAGAGATCCAGGTGACACTGACATAACAGAGGTTGGGTCACATCAGGAATTTTTAGGTATGGAGGAAAGATGGGATCCCCAAGTCTGGGCAGACAGGAGTTTCAGGAGACAGACTCTATTGCGGGCTTTGTGTAAGGTGGTAAAATGGGGAGTCCAAGTGGGATGGCGATCAAGGGTGAGGCCAAGGTGTTTCAAGGTTTGAGTAAGATGGATAGGGCAATCATAGATGGTAAGGTAGATATCAAGGTGCTGGAAGGAAGGGGTGGTGCAGCCTATGATGATTGTATAGGTTTTGGGAATGTTTGTCTTAAGGAGCCACTGGTTACATTAAGTGTTGAACTGGTTAAGGTGAGCATGAAGGGGAAGCTGGGACCGCTGAACGGTAGGATAAAAGGCAAGGAACGCTGTTTCATCAGCGTAGGGGGACACTTGCAGCGGGGTAGAAGGAATGGGAAGTGGTCTTATGGATGGTGGCAAAGGAAGGACAGTTCGAGGAAAAGATCGTGATGAGACAGCTGTAGTTAATAGGAAGGCCATAGGTCTGAAGTTTGAAAAGAAGACCGGAATGCCATACGTGGGCATAGGCGCTCTGAAGGTCTAGGGAAACAAAAATGGTGGAGCGATGGTAGTTGGAGGGAGAGCCGATGGGTGAGGTTAAGGAGCTGGTCTTCTGCAGAGAAGGAGAGTCAGAAGCCACACGGGGTTTTGGGAAGGAGGCAGCGTTGATGTAGATGGTGATGGAGATGGCGGGAGAGAACGTAGCTGCTGCCGCCGAGCCGGGAGGACACGAAGTAACAGCAGCAGCAGCGGCACCTGTCTGTTAACCAGTAAATTAATTTAGTCTCGTTTTTTTCACGTGCTTCTGCAAAGAAGTGAACTATACGTGAGTATTTTAATGTGTAGACCAGTGATTAGAATATTAATCTTAGTTTTCATTTTTGCGTAAGTCTCGTGAATATCCTTGTGTAGGTCGGCTTCCTAGTGTAAATTTTCGCGCCTCCAGATACTCCGTCACGACACCAAGTTTTAATTGGTGCTAATAGACAGCATACAATTTGAATCAGTGCATTCTAGTTTGAATATTTAACTCGTGCAGTAATTTTCCGGTAAACAGTACTTCTAATAACAGGTATCTGTAAATACATCAATTTCGGTAGAGAAATTTATTTCCGTTTAATAGCTTGAGGTATCAGAGTACAGTGAGAAATCTGCACAGCAACATTTAGTGTTACTTTATTATCCTTTGGTATATCTTGTATACATTTGAAACTCAGTAGCGCGATTTGAGACCTTAGATCTATTTTACACACAGTACGATGTTGCTAGGGACTGTGCTTGTTTTGAGCGGACACAAGGAGAGTTGGCTACTGTCCCTAAACAGCTGAAAGCTACGTTGCCTACCGTCGACAAGCTTCTAGCTAATGCTCAAAGTTGCAGTGATGTCGGGGCGCGAGTGACGAGACCTGCGACACCTTTTGTGTCACTGGAATCCTGGGCGGAAGGCGAAAGAGGGAGCAAGCCATGCGGCTGGCTCCCTGTGTCTTAGCAACAGGTACGAGGTGCTACCCAGTGTTGATGATAACTGAGCCAGCACGGGATGCCTCTCCTGTTGGGCCAGCGTTCGAATTTCCTGCCCAGTCACGAAAAGTATAGAGGGTGGGTATGCTTGTCATTGAGAGCTACAACGTTAGGTGTATGATGGAACCTCTGAGGGAGATAGCAGACAAATCGGGAAAGAATTACAGTGTGCATTCGTTTTGTTTGCCGAGAGGTCTCATCCGTGATGAGGAGGAGGCCCTGCCGGCGGCTATCGAGCGCACAGGGTGCAACCGGCTGCATGTAGAGACACATATCGACACGAATGACGCCTGCAGCTTCGGTTCGGAGGCCATCCTCTGCTGCTTTCGGCGGCTGGCTGATATGGTGAAGGCAAATAGCAACGCACGCGGGGTGCAGGCTAAGCTATTTGTAGCATAGAACCAAGAGTTGATCGCGGCCCCCAGGGCGTCCACAACTCTTTTGTGGATACATGCATGGCGAGCACGGGGACCCGAGCTATTGCAGCCTTCCTTCTTTCCATGGCTGCATTTCCTTCCACTTCCCCTCCTTTCCTCTCCTTGCTCCTTCCCCCTCGCCCTCTCCTCTCCCTCTCTTGGTGTCCTTGCTTATGTTGGCCCCCGCTATCCTTCTGGTAATGTTGGTTTTGCAATTTAGCTTTGTTGCGTAATCACCTCCTCCTTTTGGCACTCCCTGGTCCCCCTCTGGGGTTTGACCTCCATAACTAAATTTCTCTTCCATAGTGTGAGCCATTTGGGGAAGAGCACCTTACCTAGTGCCTCCTACATGTGCCCTCCTAGTTCATTCCACCTTTTCTTTCACATCGTTGTCTGATGCTAGGGTGCGTAGCCAGCACGGTAGCCAGTCCGTGTGGTGGGGTCGCTATGTACCCTTTTTGTTGAGCCCCCTGAACACACACGGATCACACTTCTGATACCTGAGCTGTGACCTCCTCATGCAAGCCTTGGAGTGGTTGCTCGTCATCCTGGAGCATTGGAACTCCCGGCAATGGCTGCCATGCCAGACGGCCCTTGCTGTGGCTGGGTGGCGGCCGTGAGGAGAGCCCCTGATCGGAGTGGGTGGTATCAGGGCGGACGCTATGCAAATTGAAACACCCCCGTTTAATTCCTTTATTGGGCTTTATGTAATTTACCGAAACCGCCAAGCAATTATTATTATAGTTATATGACCGTGTGCTTAATGGATGAAAGGCTATCGGTTTTTCTGCTGTGGTTTCGGTGGTATTTCAACCGAGTGCGGCTGTTCTGAGACTGAATAGTGGAATGATTGAAAGTTTGTCTATTATTAAGGACCATAAACGTTGCGATGTACAAACTGATATATATTTCCTACTAACACACAAATTCTGAGGCAGTTGCTACCTTCGCCTTACACGTCAAATTATAGTTATATCTTTTTATTGGTTGCTGATTTTCAGTACTTCGTCACACGCAATGCTGATGGTTAACATTCACAACAATCCTCACTGCAATCCACGGTTGTTGCTGGCCGACGCGGTTGACGCGAAACACGTAATTCGGCACTTGTCACTTTCTGTTTCATATCACTCGCGAATCGGTATTAGTGCTCACTCGTCATACTCCGGTGAATTTTACCATTTACAACTCACTCATTCTTGCCCGTCTCTCCCGCACTACAGCTCACTCGACACTCTCCAGTACTACTCCCTCCTGCAGCGCTCGACAATCGACACCTGTCTACTATCGACCTGGGCGTCAGATACTAGCATCTATGTTCGTGGGATCACGGATCCCTTACAAAATGAATACGCATACGGGTCCAAAACTCTGGCCGTTCTTCTGCGGCCGTCTCTCTGCGTGGAACTGATTCTTCTAGTGCTGCTTCTCCTGCCCCTTCGGCCTTCCCTTCCATGGCTACCCCCTGGGAAGAGGGTCAGGCCTGTCGGCTAGGGGCGAAGCCTTTCCCCCACTATCTGGTTTGCACCACGACTGATGGGGATACTTTCACCAATACCAAACCTTTATTCTTTGTGGAACACATTGAAGACAAGTTTGGCGAAGTGGACTCCCTGAGCAAGATGCGGTCGGGTTCGTTGCTGATCAAAACTGCTTCAGCTGCCCAGTCCGCGGCCCTTCATGCCTGTACCCATCTTGGCACAATTCCTGTGTCCATTACCCCCACCAGTTTCTAAATATAGTTCAAGATGTGATTTTTCACAGGGATCTCATCCATCAAACTGATGAGGAACTTCGGGACAATCTCGGACGGCAGGGTGTTCACTTTGTTCGGCGTGTTCAGTAGGGTCCTAAGGACAATCGCATTGATACTGGTGCATTTATCCTGGCCTTTGAAGGGGATACCATCCCTGAGAAAGTAAAGATCATGGTTTATCGATGTGATGTGAAGCCGTACACCCCACTTCCTATGAGGTGTTTTAAGTGCTTGCGTTTTCAACACATGTCTTCCCACTTTTCGCAGGCCCCTCTCTGTGGTGACTGTGGACGTCCACTCCATGAGTGGAGTCCCTGTGTTCCCCCTCCTGTATGTGTTAATTGTCATGGCAATCATTCTCCATGTTCACCAGATTGCCCAGTATATAAGAAGGAAAAGAAGATACAGGAGTATAAGTCTCTTGATCGTTTAACCTATACAGCGGCTCGCAAGAAGTATACACATCTTCACCCTGTGTCCATGACGTCTAGTTATGCTTTAGTTACATCTTCACTCCTTCCTCCCCCTTCCTTACCCCAGTCCCGGACCCCTCTCCTACCCCCTCCACTGCGGCTCCTTCACCTTCTCCTCTGGGCGCTGCTCCCCCTCCCCAGCCGTAGAAGTGTCCCACTCCTTCGGCGTCTGCCGGTCAAGGGCGCCCTTCCTGGGATGCCCCTTCCCAGCACCTTCCAGGCCAAAGGTTTGTTGCCACGCGACGACCGCGAGAACCGCGGTCTGTCGGTACCCAGGTCGCCCGATCTCTTCCTGTTCCCGATCTTGCTGCAGCTGGCTCCTTTATGCCACACAGCCCTCCTCGATCTCAACCAGAAAAGAAAAAGAAACATGTCCTGGGACAAAGAGCCTCTGGTGTCACCAGAGAGGTCCCATCCTCGGCTTCACAACCAGATAGTGGCCTGTCGTTCATGGATGTCGCCCCCTCCTTGTCCGTGACGGGTGGTGACCCGGCGGTATGACTGGCTTTAGCCTGTGCAACCCCCATTTAAATCATCGTTCTGTGATTATCCAATGGAATTAAAATCCCTTATTTCGTTTTACTCTGCAGCTTGTGTGGTTCTACAGGAATCTCATTTTACTGATGATCACTCACCGACCCTCTGTGGGTTCCGTGTTTTCTGTCGAAATCGGGTCGGACCCCTGTGGGCTTCTGGTGGCGTTTGTACGTTGGGCCGTACAGACATTGCTAGCACGTGGATTCCTCTTCAAACTACATTGTAAGCGGTTGCTGTTAGGGTCCACCTGGACTCTGAGGTCATGATTTGCAATCTTTATCTCCCCCCTGACAGGACTTTTGTACATGCTGCCTTAACTGACCTTCTTGAGCAGCTTACTCCTCCCTTCCTCCTTCTTGGGGATTTTAATGCTCATCATCCCTTGTGGGGCAGTGTATTTCCATCTAGATGAGGTCTTCTCTTAGATCAGTTTATTACAGACCACGACTTGTGCCTTCTTAATGATGGCTCCCCTACTCATTTCAATGCCGGTCATGGTACCTTTTCTGCCATTGATCTTTCTCTTTCTTCTCCCTCTCTCCTCCCTTCATTACACTGGTCGCCACACGACGACCTTTGTGATAGTGACCATTTCCCGTTGATTCTCTCTCTCCCTTCCCGCTCCCCGATGGACAGGTTACCTCGTTGGTCTTTCAACTCGCCGATTGGCCTCTATACACTGCACATGTCGTGTCTTCTCCCTCTTTGTCAGGTTGTATTGATGACGTCCTACGTGACGTGTCTGACGCGATTGTTCGCACTGCTAGCCTTGCTGTACCGCGCTCATCTGGACCATTTCGTCGCCAGCAAGTCCCGTGGTGGAGTACGCCCATTGCCATTGCCATTCGTCATCGCCGTCGAGCTTTGCAACACCTTAAGAGGCACCCATCCGTTGCCAGCCTTATTACCGTTAAACGCCTTCGCGCTAAAGCTCGTTATTTAATCAAACAGAGCAAACGGATATGTTGGGAACGATTTGATTCTTTCCACGGTTCTACTGTCCCTATGTCACGGGTATGGGCTACACTTCGCTCTCTCCAAGGTTGCCATCGGCAGTCCACTCTCCCAGGCCTTCGCCTCCCAGATGGCCTTTATACAGACCCATTGATTCTTGCGAAACTTCTTGCGACCCATTTCGCAATGGCATCAGCATCAGCCTCCTATCTGGCTGCTTTACTTCACCGGAAAAAGCCAGCTGAAACTTCCACCTTATGTTTTACCCCTTGTCAGCCAGAATCTTACAACAAACATTTTACTGAATGGGAATTTCTTACCACACCTTCTTCTTCTCATGATACGCCCCTGGCCGAGATTCCATTCATAACCAACTGCTTCAACATCTCAGTGCTCCACAACAACAACATGTTCTCCGGGTGTTTAACCATATCTGGCTCCAGGGTGACTTCCCCTCTCAGTGGAGGGATAGCATCGTGTTTCCTGTCCTTAAGCCTGGTAAGAACCCCCTATTTGTTGACAGCTATCGGGCAATTAGTTTGACCAATGTTGTTTGCAAGTTCCTTGAATGGACGGTAGCCCGTCGGCTCAATTGGGTCTTCGAATCTCGGGATCTATTGTCCCCTTACCAGTGTGGCTTCCGAGAGGGACAGTCTCCGATCGATCATTTACTTCACTTGGAATCCATAGTTCGGCAGGCTTTTTCCCAGTGCCGCCATTTGGTTGCAGTCCTTTTTGACCTTTGGAAGGCCTATGACACGGCCTGGCGCCATCACATCTTACTTACACTTCATCAGTGGGGTCTTCGGGGCCCACTCCCGATATTTATCAACCAGGTCCTGTTCCATTCATTCAGGGTTCGGGTTGGTACTGTTTTTAGCTCTCCACAGACCCGGGAGACGGGCATCCCACAGGGTTCTGTCTTGAGTGTCCTTCTTTTCCTCATTGCTATCGATGGACTTGTGGCCTCTGTCGGTCCTTTGGTCGCCCCTGCCCTGTGTGTGGCAGGGAGCTCCAGGGAGCTATACGACATGCCTCTGCATGGACCCTCTCACACGCGTTTCAGTTCTCTCCTTTAAAATCGCGGGTGGTCCACTTCTGTCCTCGTACTACGATCCACCCAGATCCAGAGCTCTATCTCGATGCACAACGATTGCCTGTGGTCCCACAGTTTCGTTTCCTGGATCTACTTTTCGACAACAAGCTCACTTGGCTGCCCCATATCAGACATCTGAAGGTAGGATGTTTCCGTAAACTCAGTCCTTCACTTCCTTGCCCACTCCTCTTGGGGTGCGGACCGCTCCCTCCTTCTCAGTCTTTATCGTGCTTTAGTTCTGTCTCATTTGGACTATGGTTGTCAAGTTTATGGTTCGGCTACTCCTTTCACACTGCACGTGCTGGATCCAGTCCACCATCGTGGTATCCGTTTGGCCACTGGTGCCTTCCCTAACTACCGCTGTTGATAGTCTCCTGGTTGAAGCTGAGATCCCCCCCCCCCCCTTTCTGTTCGACGATTCCAGCTTCTGGTATCTTATGCACTCGCTGTCAATTCCTCTCCCACTCATCCTTCCTATTCTATCCTGTTCCAAGACCATGGACGTCGTCCACCTGATTACCACCCTCGAGGGGGTTCACCGGTTGGCCTCCGCCTTGCGTATATTTGCTGTGATTTTCACATTCCTTCTTTGTCCTGTCTTCCTCGCTCCTTCCCCTCCAGCCCCCTTGGTTAGTTCCTCGGCGTCGACTTCGGATGGATCTCCGCCGCGGTCCGAAAGATTCCATCCCCCCTGATGGTGTTCCGTTCCTTTTTCTGCAGAATTTTATGGGAGTTTCGGGATGCTGTTGTTTTTTACACTGATGGCTCTAAATCTGCTGATCATGTGGGATATGCCTTCACATCCTCTGTTGGAACGGAAAATCATCTGCTGCCACCTACATGAGGGGTGTTTACTGCAGAATAGATGGCAATTTCCCAGGCCCTTACCTTTATTAAACAGTCCCAACACAACCGCGTTTTGTTATGTATGGACTCAATGAGTGGCCTTATGGCTATTGACCAGCGTTTTTCGCGCCATCTCTTGGTCTCTGCCATCCATGACCATCTCGCTGATATTCACCGTGCTGCTTGTTTCGTTGACTTCCTTTGGGTCCCTGGCCATGTGGGTATCCTGGGTAATGAGCTCGCCGTTTTCTGTAGCCCCTCCTGCAACGGATTTACGGCTTCACATCAAATCCCACTTTGCACAATCATAGGCCAACTCTTGGGAGGCTACTTACCTGTCTAATAAACTTCGTGTGATTAAGGTGACACCAGGCCCATGGCGTTCTTCCTTTCGCCTCTCCCGAAAGGACTCGACTACACACTGTGTCGTCTCCGCATTGGCCATACCAGGCTGACCCACTTTGTGGTTGTGGAGCCTTCCAGTCAGTAACCCACATTTTGGTTGAATGCCCCCTTCTTTTGGCTCTGCGTGCTACGTACAGACTACCCCGCACTTTACCTTTGATGTTGGCTGACGATTCCCGGATGGTCGACCTGGTTCTCGGTTTCCTCCGGGAAAGTGGTTTTTATTCTCAGTTCTAAGGTTTTTAATCTCTCTCTAGTGTTGGGGCAGGGCGGTGAGTTTAGGTGTGTCTCCCACTGTAAGCCGTGTCTGGGGATTCCCGACTCCCCTCCCTGGCCGAGATCTTTTCTTCCCCTTTTACTCTGTTTTTTATCATTTTTTAGGGTTGGTTAGTCTCCTTTTCCCATACGCACTTCTCCATTTTAGCGGTTGCACCTTTTAAGTCGCACGTAGTCTTTCCTCTGCTGCTTCCGAGGTGGGATGTTTCCTGCCTCTAGAATAGCGGGCGGCCGGTGTGGCCGTTCGGTTTTAGGCGCTTCAGTCTGGAACCGCGTGACCGCTACGGTCGCAGGTTCGAATCCTGCCTCGGGCATGGATGTGTGTGACGTCCTTGGGTTAGTTAGGTTTAAGTAGTTCTACGTTCTAGGGGACTGATGACCACAGATATTAAGTCCCATAGTGCTCAGAGCCATTTTTTCTAGAATAGCGTTGGGTTCGCTCTCTTGATGACTTACCTCATTTTGTTTTTACCATTGACCCTTTTCCCTTTTATCGTTCTGACTTTTCTGAGATGTCACACTATCGGAATGGAACACATTTGAAACAAGGGACTGATGACCTTGCTGTTTGGTCCCTTCAGCCCCAACCAACAACAACAGTTGATCGCGGTCCTCTGGTTTGGAGCAGAGTGGAACGTTTAAACCTGAGGCTCAGACTACTCTGCGACGGTATCGGATGCGAATTTCTCGAACTCCGCTGTCGGTTGCAGAATCGTAGAGTTTCCCTTAATAGGTCATGCGTGCACTACTCGCAGGAAATGGCTACTGGGAGTGCGTGTGGCGTGTACATTAGACTTTTTTAGGTGCAGAAGGAGAGCATTAGGGAACGATTGATGAGAATGGGGGAAAGAAATACAGTAGAAGAAGAATGGGTAGCTTTGAGAGATGAAATAGTGAAGGCAGCAGAGGATCAAGTAGGTAAAAACACGAGGGCTAGTAGAAATCTTGGGTAACAGAATAAATGTTGAATTTAATCGATGAAAGGAGAAAACATAAAAATGCAGTAAATAAAGCAGGAAGAAAGGAATACAAATGTCTCAAAAATGAGATCGACAGGAAGTGCAAAATGGCTAAGCAGGGATGGCTAGAGGACAAATGTAAGGCTGTAGAGGTGCATATCACTAGGGGTAAGATAGATACTGCCTACAGGAAAATTAGAGAGACATTTGGAGAAAAGAGAACTACTTGCATGAATATCAAGAGCTCAGATGGACACCCAGTTCTAAGGAAGGAAGGGAAAGCAGAAAGGTGGAAGGAGTATATAGAGGGTCTATACAAGGGCGATGTTCTTGAGGACAATATTATGGAAATGGAAGAGGATGAGATGAAGATGAAATGAGAGATATGATACTGCGTGAAGAGTTTGACAGAGCACTGAAAGACCTAAGTCGAAATAAGGCCCAAGGAGTAGACAACATTTCATTAGAGCTACTGACAGCCTTGGGAGAGCCAGGGCTAACAACACTCTTCCATCTGATGAGGGAGATGTATGAGACAGGGGAAATACCCTCAGACTTTAAGAAGAATATAATAATTCCAATTCCAATCCCAAAGAAAACAGGTGTTGACAGATGTGAAAATTACCGAACTATCAGCTCAATAAGCCACGGCTGCAAAATACTAACACGAATTCTTTACAGAAAAATGGAAAAACTTGTAGAAGCCGACCTCGGGGAAGATCAGTTTGGATTCCGTAGAAATGTTGGAACACGTGAGGCAATACTGACCCTACGACTTATCTTAGAAAATAGATTAAGGAAAGGCAAACCTACGTTTCCAGCATTTGCAGACTTAGAGAAAGCTTTTGACAGTGTTGACTGGAATACTCTCTTTCAAAGGGATAAAATACAGGGAGCGAAAGGCTATTTACAATTTGTACAGAAATCAAATGGCAGTTATAAGAGTCGAGGGGCATGAAAGGCAAGCAGAGGTTGCGAAGGGAGTGAGGCGGGGTTTCATCCTCTCTCCGATGTTATTCAATCTGTACACAGAGCAAGCAGTAAAGGAAACAAAAGAAAAATTTGGAGTAGGAATTAAAATCCACGGAGAAGAAATAAAAACGTTAAGGTTTGTAATTCTGCCAGAGGCAGAAAAGGACCAGGAAGAGCAGCTGAACGGAATAGACAGTGTCTTGAAAGGAGGATATAAGATGAACATCAACAAAAGCAAAACGAGGATAATGGAATGTAGTCGTCGTCCGAGAGCTGCAATGCTCAACGTTTTACGTATGTAGTATAAATTCTGATGAAGATTCCCTTACTTTAGGAGTCGAAACCATGATCAATTCGAATACAAAATCCATTGCAACCAGTGGGCTGTCTTTACTACTACAAAAAAATAATATTTTCACGGTTATGGTTAAACTTGTAAGATTTTTGCCTGCCCAGGCATAAAAAGCTGTTTCTAAATTTTAGGATATAAACAAGAAAATCCTGAACACAGGGATGGCTATAGAATTTAACAAACGTTGTTAAAAATGGGACTTGTCCCCAATTATGTAAAATCTTATTTGAGTTTCAATCATTGTAAGAAAGAACCTAAAATGTTTAAGTCATTAGTACAAAAAATAATTTTCGAAGAAATTAGTTGTCTCTTTACTAAAAAAGGTGCTTTAAATGAAGAAGCGTATTACCTGTATCTCGAACTCACAAAAATGTTTCACAGGCAATATAATTTTCAAATTGATGATTTCTGAAGACATATTAATGAAAGCTAGATAACTGTAAATAGGCTATCCTGAATAGACACGAAAAGAAGCTTAAAAAACTATTTTGTTTATTACCTCAAAAGAAGGCATCTGATAACAATTTTCAAAAAAGTGACCGTAAACTTTATAGTAGAATTGTTAATAAAACTGACGTCATTCTACTAAAGACGAAATATCCTGATTAGAAAAGGGCTTTAAATTCAGTATTTCGCCTAACGTTACAGACACAAAAGTCGTAGAAAATGTAATTGTAGAGCTTGAAACTGGTCTTGATTATACTAAAGTCGAAAGTTCACGACAAACCAGAATAGCCTATGATGTATGCAACATCATTAATAAAAATGTAACCACTGTACAAAATAGTGTAAGCAATGAGAGGAAATTAGTTACAGCTATTAATAAGAAGCTTAAAGAAAATGATGCCTTAGTGACAAAATCCGACAAAGGTAGTTCGCTTATTGTTACCAGTAAAAGTGAATATGTAACTAAAACCTTACAATTTTTCGAGGAAAACAATATTTCCGAACTAAACGAGGATCCGACTCCGTCTTTGCAAAAAGAAATTAGGTTTGCTGTTAATGATGCAAAATTTCTTCTTAAACCCTATCACAAAAAGCAATTGATTAACATGAATCCCCAACCCCCTAAATTACGGTCACAATTAAAAATTCACAAAGAAAACCACCCAGTCCGCCCTATTTCAGACAGTATGAACAGTGCCTACCACGACCTTTCAAAATTTTTACACTATAAATTAAAAAACTCATACGTTTTTCAGAACAATTAATCGGTCCCTAACAGTCACATTCTTGTTCAAAAAGTTAAAGACTTAAAAATATTTTCACTTGACATTAAAAACCTTTATACGAACGTATCTGTGAGGGAAACGCTGAATATAGTAGAAAATAATTTATGTTTCTTCAAAAAGGAAATCTCTGGTGAGCAAGTTACCGATTTTACAAATCTCATTCAGATTGTAGTGAAATATAATTATTTCGAATTCAATGGACAACTGTATCAAGAACCTGATGGTGTAGCTATGGGAAACCCACTAGCTGGTATCCTTGCATCACTCCTCAGAAGAAAAAGTTTTTAAAAATTTCTCAGCTGCAAACTTAGGCATCCTTTCATATTCCCGATACATCGATGACATTTTGATTCTTTACTAAGGACGTATTAACGGTATAGACAATATAGTTAAGATCTTCAAGGAACTTAACGAGAAAATTAGCTTTACAGTTGAACTAGAAAATGAACACCATCAATTAAATTATCTGGATTTAACTTTAACTTTAATCTACAATAAAATTTCTTTCAACATTTGCCGAAAAGAAACTTGCACAGATCAAATCGTACCAGCTAGATCTACACACCCACAATCTCACAAAAATGCCTTTTTTCATTCCTCCATACACAGAGCTGTTTCTACGCCCTTATCTGTTGAAAACCTCAATGCTGAGATAAATTTGATTAAAACTATCGCAGGTAATAATGGATACGAACCCACTATAGCAGATGATATCTTCAAGCAGAAAACTAACAACAGTGTTACTACTCTCGGTTCCTCCAATACCGAAAAGCGAGGAAAGAAATATTTTTCCATTCCGTTTTTAGGGCCAATATCTTACAGAATCCAACGCCTCCTTAAAAACGGATATAACTGCAATGTTACATTCTCCACTAATAGTAACCTGAAAACCAATTGCTTTCATAATTTAAAATCAGTACGTTCCCCTTTGTTACATTCAGGAGTCTATAAAATCATTTGTGACACATGTCCTTCGTATTATATAGGACAAACAGGGCGAGCTTTTTCAGTCAGATATAAAGAGCATCTGTTGGGGAAAAAAGGCACTAACATTCATAATTCTCCTTTCGTTGATTATTTGCTGATCACAGGCCACAAACCTAAGGAAATTAATGAGGTTAATATTCTGGACACAAAGAAAAAAGGTCGTAGACTTGATGTTCTTGAGGAAATGGAAATATTCAAACACTTCTCTCTCAATGATAACCTTATTCTTAATGAACAGTTACAGTTACGTAACAAGAGTTTTTTCAATGGCTTGAAACCTTTACCGAAGGGTCCTTAAAAGATATTTATCATCTATGTCAATTTTCCTCGTGTTTTTTTCTGAAATGTTGTTTTCCACCTCATACTCTCATTGCAGTTTAATCATTTACTGTATTTTACTGTAACAAATTACTGAAAAATTTTCCTTAATTTCTTACTGGTTTTGTCTTCATACTATAAAATGTTTAAAAGTTGTAGACACATCTGATATACAAACTGCTGTAACCTTTCTATCACATAAAGCAGATGTTACCAATTTTCATCACTAGTCTAAAGCCACCTGTTCCAGTATACACAAGCAGCCCTT
This sequence comes from Schistocerca nitens, assembly GCF_023898315.1. Taxonomy (NCBI): domain Eukaryota; kingdom Metazoa; phylum Arthropoda; class Insecta; order Orthoptera; family Acrididae; genus Schistocerca; species Schistocerca nitens. The sequence goes on along the minus strand of NC_064618.1, from coordinate 50,493,047 downwards.
AGCGGCAACCTTTAATTTTTAACTAGAAATTACAGTAAAACTTTTACGTAGGAAGTTTTATTATGTGATGTGGCCTTTTTGGTGTTAAAATTGTACGACGAGAGCTGCAATGCTCAACGTTTTACGTATGTAAGTACATCTTTATATACGAATATTAAGTATTACTGCCCTGTATTTTTCTTATTAATGACTATCTTTGTTTCCCCCTTATTTAGGTAATATAAATTCTGATGAAGACTGCCATAGTTTAGGAGTCGAAACCATGGTCAATTCGACTATAAAATGCATTGCAACCAGTGGGCTGTCTTTACCACAAGAAAAAAAAAAAAATATTTTCACGGTTGCTGCACACAGCTATATTTAAAGTTGTAGGAAAATTTTTAGATAAATGCCATTTATTGGCGAAATCATGTTAAAAAGGGGTCACATAGGCCTAGGGAGGTGAGGGTGAGCCAGAGCGTAGAGTTTGGCGAAACATAGTTCGCGAAGCTAACGAAAGTTGTCTGCCAAAACTAAGTGCACAGTGCCGCAGCACCGGGAAGGTCTACACAACTACAGGGCGCGCGTCCGACTCACGGGTGAGTAAGAATACAAGAGAGCGGGCCCGGCGACGGCGGCCGGCTATATTCGACGCACCACGCGCCTTCCCCCGCCATCACTGGTCGGGATCGAGAAGATCGTGCGGGCGGCATGGAACTTTCCAGAGCGCCGCCTGCTAAGCGACGCCTGGGGCGGTGCCTCATAAGCACGTGAGGGAGACGTGTGGCCAAGGTGCCCTTCCTCGGTGCTGACTTCCTCTTACTAGACCGTGGGACGAAAGAATTTACAGGCAGCTAACACTGCCGGTCGTGGCTTACTCAAGAGTGATTCCTTCCTCTGATTTCATGTGATTATTCACAACCACGCTTCGCAATGTTGGAGGGTCTCTGCGGATCAGTATATGGGGTCTGCCTGTACTCGGTTTATTTGTGGTTGTTTCATCGCACTTCCACCACCAACAGTCGACTTGGGCAGCTTTAGAGGGGTTGAAAAGCACGGAATTTTACTCGGTTGATGTCCAACGGCGAGTCCACTGAAGCCACTGAGCTCATCCAGCTGTTACTCCTGCTCTACCGACGACACGATGCTTTCCGGCACCTTTGACATGAAGATATTGAAGCTACAATACTCATCTCCTCAAAACGGAAGCGACTGCGTGCGGCAGACCCCACATTTATGTAGCCATATTTGGATGTTTTGTGTTATAACTTGCAGGGCGCACGGAAGATTTATCAAAACAGCTCACTCTTATCATTAAATGTCAGTTAATAACACATCAACACAGTGATTCGAAAGATTGTTTTTCATTTTATTTTTATTTCCTTTTTCTCATCTCAGCGTTGTTAACACATTCTAGAACTTACGATACAACTATTTTCTCCAATATTCCATGTTATTTACATTTCCGTCTGATTAGAAAATGAAGAATGATATAAATCTTTCGCTGTTTATTTCTGAATATGGGGCGATTACTGAGCGCATCGTTAAGTGGAAACCTAAGAGACCAGCTTAAATTGCTGAGAGTGAAACGAGCAGCTATGGCACGTATATTCTTCGTTGTCACAAACCCGTATGTGTTTGAGAAGAGGCGGGAGATAGCAGGCTTCGCGTATGCGCAAGGTGATGTGCATCTTACGTCACTTCCGTTTGGAGCAGATGTATGTTTTATGTTTAAAGTCTTGTCCTTTTATAGTGGTGGGTCCTCCTTTCGTGGCATCTAGTGGTCAACTCCATACCACTTATGGGTGTCAGGATACTTTTCGTCAGACAGTGTATAATACGAGGGGAGTTCAGAAAGTAAGCTCCGATCGGTCGCGAAATGGAAACGACTATGAAAATCCGATAAAGCTTTGCACAGATGTGTTGGGTAGTGTCTCTAGTATAACCCCAGTTAGCATCACGTCGCTCTTCTCATTTCTGAGCTCGCAGTGAGTGCGTAAAGATGTCTAGAAAATAGTGTCTGCCGCCAAGTACGAGGGCCTGGTGAGAAATTTCGCCTGAAGCTATGCAGCTAACATTACATAACTGTCGTGCTGTTTCTTCTTCAAGACAATTCTCAGCCGCATTCTGCAGGGGCAATGAAGATGCTCCTGCATCGTTTTCAAATGGAAATGTGAGATTACCCACAATACAGTCCGCAATTGTCTCCCCCTGAGTTTCATCTCTGGTCACATGAACCGCTGTCTTTGAAGACAACATTTTGACACAGACAACGAGGTGTAGGCCAGCGTGGAGAATTGGCGGAAAGCACTGGCGGCTGCCTTCTATGATGAGGCTATTGAAAAGTTGGTACAACGCTATGACAAAAGTCTAAGTCAGAACGGCGACTACGTAGAGAAGTAGCTGAAAGGTGTAGCTAACTGTTACAAGTAAAACATTTCTGATGTTCACTGTGGTTTCAATTTGGCAATCAATCGGAGCTTAATTTCTGAACAGGCCTCGTATATTGGATGCTTGTCAATGTGACTGATGCTGCAACACAGTAATTATGCACCTGTCGCCAAGGAACGTTGCTTTAAAATGATGTAATGCTGCCCATGACTTGAACAGAGCCGCCTGACGGAAACATTCTTCGTCTTTAATGATCTTGATGTCGACGGGACGTTAAACCCTGTTCTTCCTTCCTTCCTTCCTTCCTTCGAAACAGGTTGTCCGTAGATGAGTACACATTACAGAAACCATAAGCGGTATCCGCGACGCCGTTTTCTAAATATATTGAAGCGATGAAGCACCGCTTACCCAAAAGATTTTTACGAGCCGTTGATCAGCTGATGACGTGATGAGTACACTACTGCAGAGTTGGCCAAGTAAAAGTGATCCACGGAACAGATTTCCGGGGTACAAGGAAACACGGCAATGACATATAATACTGACCAGACTACAGCAGATGTTTAATGTGACCGTCGTTCATCTCTAGGCACTTTTGGGCCCTGGTCAGCAAGTCGCTGAAGGCGGGTAGAAGCTGGACTGCTGGAATTGCTGCAATCTTATCTGAAAAGTTTTGCTGCAGTTCTTGAAGACTATGAAGGTTGTTGCGATACACCTTGGACTTGAGGGCTCCCCACACATAGTAATCTCACAATGACAAATCAGGTAGCCAGAGTGGCCACCTAGGGCCGCGAACAGACTGACACCTCCTATCAATACTGTCAGGAGTGAAAATTGTGTAAAAGTGCTCTAAGGATCGTATGGGCAATTGCTCCATCCTGTTGGAGGCTAGATCTTTTCCTCCTCCATTAACGCTGCCACAAATGATCTCAAAATGTTGGAAATATAGCGCTCCGCCCTCAGCGTCTGATGAAAGAAAATGGAACCAATAACGCTGGGTGCACACACTGCACACCGAACCCCAACCTTCCAGTAATGCAATGGTGTCCGTGGAAGTTACGTGGAGTCTCCACTGCCCAAAACCTGTAATTCTGTGAGCTGACGTAACCACTCACGTGAAATCAGGCTTCATCAGAGACAGTTCCAGGTCCAAGCCATTTATTGTTATCTCAGACACTCACAAAACCGGAGCCGCTGAGGATCATCTGCTGCTTTTAATGCATGATCATATAAAGTTGATCGTCGGTAAAGCAGATGCCAGACTGAGATTCATTGGAAGAATCCTAAGGAAATGCAATCCCAAAACAAAGGAAGTAGGTTACATTACGCTTGTTCGCCCACTGCTTGAATACTGCTCAGCAGTGTGGGATCAGTACCAGATAGGGATGATAGAAGAGATAGAGAAGATCCCACGGAGAGCAGTGCGCTTCGTTACAGGATCATTTAGTAATCGCGCGAAAGCGTTACGGAGATGATAGATAAACTCCAGTGGAAGACTCTGCAGGAGAGACGCTCAGTAGCTCGGTACGGGCTCTTGTTGAAGTTTCGAGAACATACCTTCACCGAGGAGTCATGCAGTATATTGCTCCCTCCTACGTATATCTCGCGAAGAGACCATGAGGATAAAATCAGAGATATTGGAGCCCACACAGAGGCATACCGACAATCCTTCTTTCCACGAACAATACGAGACTGGAATAGAAGGGAGAACCAATAGAGGTACTCAAGGTACCCCCCACCACACACCGTCATGTGGCTTGCGAAGTATGGATGTAGATGTAGATGTAGAACGTATGAACATGTGAGGCAATACTGAAAGTATGACTTATCACAGAATGACGAAAGCATTCGTAAATTCACAAAAATGTTTGGACCCCGTAGACTAGAAATCTGAATTTAAAAGGGATTCAACACATGGGGACGGAAGGTTATCAGCAGCTCGTACAGACATCAGTCTGCGGTTGTGACAGTCAAAGCGCAAGAAACAGTTGCATAGATACGGAAGGGATTCAGACATGGCTGTTGCCTACAATCCCCCCTCCCCTCCGCCCCCCCCCCCCACAGGTTATTCAATTTGTAATTTGAGCAATCGATTTTTCAAGCCAAGGATAAATTTCTAAATGGCATTGAAACTGAAAGAGAAGAAATAAATGTTTAATGTTTATCAGTGTCACCGCAGTTTTGTGAGAGACGACGAATGTGCGTTGTTCGTAAACAGATGCACCGTATATATGTAAACATGTGGTGCAATCCAGGAGCTTATTGCCTGGGAGGACGCGAAACTCTTTTTGTAGGTTCATCATTAAGCAAGAAGCACCAACGACGGCGTGCTGAAAGGTAATGACTGCGAATTTTAAATAAAAGAAATATTACTAACATTCTAGATCTTTATTCTTCTCTCTCTCTCTCTCTCTCTCTCTCTCTCTTCTCAACGATCACAGGCCCTGTAGACCACGCGCTGCGTCAATGATCTGCTTCCACCGCCTTCTATGTCTCGCAGCCTCTCTCCAGCCTGCTGAAATTCCTAATGCTGCGATGTCCTTCTCTATGTCATCTTGCCACCTTGTACGAGGCTAGTCCAGTGGTCTTGTTGCCTGGAGAGTTCCTTCAAATGCTTTCTTGGTGAATCTGTTGTTTTCCATTCTGGTCACAAATGGTTCAAATGGCTCTGAGCACTATGGGACTCAACTGCTGAGGTCATTAGTCCCCTAGAACTTAGAACTAGTTAAACCTAACTAACCTAAGGACATCACAAACATCCATGCCCGAGGCAGGATTCGAACCTGCGACCGTAGCGGTCTTGCGGTTCCAGACTGCAGCGCCTGTAACCGCACGGCCACTTCGGCCGGCTTCTGGTCACATGTCCAGCCCATTGCAGTCTCCTACTTTTTAATTTCTGGATGACAGTGGGTTGCTTCATTAACTGATAAATTTCATTGTTCTTTCGAAATCTCCATGCGCCATTCTCCAACACAGGTCCCCAGATTTTTCTTATTACTTTTCTTTAAAAAAAGTTCAGTTTTTCTCTTTCATTCTTTGTAAGCGTCCAGCTTTCTGAACCGAACAGTACTATGGGGCAGATAATAGTGTTGTATATCTTCATCTTTGTGGCGATTAATAGAGCTTTACTTTTGAGTGGGTTCATTAGTGAGTACAGACATCTTGACCCTATTCTTTCATTTATATCCATTGTTATGATATTTTTACTGTTGAAACGTGATCCAAGGCATTTAAACTGGAGTCCGCAGCTCGTGGTCGTGCGGTAGCGTTCTCGCTTCCCGCGCCCGGGTTCCCAGGTTCGATTCCCGGCGGGGTCAGGGATTTTCTCTGCCTCGTGATGACTGGGTGTTGTGTGATGTCCTTAGGTTAGTTAGGTTTAAGTAGTTCTAAGTTCTAGGGGACTGATGACCCTAGATGTCCAGTCCCATAGTGCTCAGAGCCATTTGAACCACTTAAACTGGAGAACTTTTCTGGATTTAGAGTGGTGGTCAATTTCAAAGTTAGGATTTGGGTTTATGACTCGAGCTATTTCCATATATTCGGTTTTCTCTTGGTTAATCAAAAGCCCCATTTTGCTGGCACTGCGCCTGAGAGATCTGTACATGTCTTTCAGTTCATCTTCAGTTTCATTCAGCAACACTATATCATCTGCATAAGCCAGGAGTTTTACTTCATTGTGTTCGAATCGGAGAACATTGCATAGATGTAAATTACTCTCCCGAACGACTTTCTTTAATGCAAGGTTGAAGAGGACACATGAAAGAGCGTCTCCCTGTCGTAAGCCTGTTCTCATTGGAAAGGTGGAGGATATGGATCCTCTGAACCTCACTGCTGCCTGGGAGCCATCCATGCACAGTTGTACCACGCTAATGATTTTGCTCGGTATACTAAATTCTCGTAAGGTGTTGTAGAGGCTACTTCTGTGGATGCTGTCGTAGGCTCGCTGGAAGTCAATGAAGAGACAGTGGATGTTTTTGTTAAATTCCCAGTATTTCTCAAAGATCTGTCGTATAGCAAACAAATTATTAGTTGTGGAGCGATTTGCTCGAAATCCAGCCAGGTAATCTTGAATAATGTTTTACGCGTAAGGTTTAAGTTTTTCCAGAATGGTCATTGAGAGGATTTTGTATGTTATGTTCAGCAAACTGATTCCTCTGTAATTTCCACATTCCGTTCTACTTCCTTTCTTGTGTATGGGACAAATTATTGCAGTTTTCCAATCTTCAGGCAGCGTTTCAGTTTTCCAGATCATTGTGATAAGCTTATAAATTTCTTTGTGTAGTTTGCTTTCGCCCTCTTTTAACATCTCTGCTGATATCTGGTCCTCGCCTGCTGCTTATTCTTCACGTATACAAATTTACTTCTCAGCACAGTCATCCTGACGACGAACATTTTTCTCCCAACAAGAGACCAGTTTGTTGATACCGTTATTGTAGAATGTTCGACTTTGTTGGCAGAAAAGAAACCTCATCTCTCCTTGCACCGCTTCATCATTATCAAAGTGAAGTCCCCGAAAGTGTTTCTTTAGGTTTGTAAACAGACAAAAGTCGTATGAGGCCAAGTCGAGACTGCACGAAACTAGATCGATTACAGTGGACCCAAGGCGTCGGATTGCTGAAGATGTCGCAGTGCTCGTGTGTGGTCTGGCATTGTCATGCTGAAGGAGGCGCTGCTCCGTGTGTGACGAACTTTTCGAATTCGCAACTCGATTACAGCACTCTGTTTCTCATGTTCGGATATAGTTGCGTTACACACCACCATGTTACACACTACAATTAGGAGCCGTCTGGTGGCAGCGGGCTGCAAATGTGTAGACATGAAGAGTACAGGTGCAGAATGTTAATAACGCGTGTTTTATTTAAAAGGTTTATGAGTTTTCACATAAAAATGTCGGAGGCGTTACTGTTCAGCACGCCGTCATATATCCAAGTTCGTTCCCTCGTTGCCTCGGACAACTCATTGTAAATATTTGGATTAAAAATTTACACGGTAGTGGAGGAAATCACATGGATGAAGAAAGCATTTACATAAAATTCGGTCTATAAATGTTACACTACTGGCCATTAAAATTGCCACACCAAGAAGAAATGCAGATGATAAACGGGTATTCATTGGACAAATATATTATACTAGAACTGACATGTGATAACATTTGCACGCAGTTTGGGTGCATAGATCCTGAGAAATCAGTACCCAGAACAACCACCTCTGGCCGTAATAACGGCCTTGATACGCCTGGGCATTGAGTCAAACAGAGCTTGGATGGCGTGTACAGATACAGCTGCCCGTGCAGCTTCAACACGATACCACAGTTCATCAAGAGTAGTGACTGGCGTATTTTGACGAGCCAGTTGCTCAGCCACCATTGACCAGACGTTTTCAATTGGTGAGAGATGTGGAGAATGTGCTGGCCAGTGCAGCAGTCAAACGTTTTCTGTATCCAGAAAGGCCCGTACAGGACCTGCAACATGCGGTCGTGCATTTTCCTGCTGAAATGTAGGGTTTCGCAGGGATCTAATGAAGGGTAGAGCCACGAGTCGTAATACATCTTAAATGCAACGTCCACTGTTCAAAGTGCCGTCAATGCGAACAAAAGGTGACCGAGAGTGTACCCAATGGCATCCCATACCAGCACGCTCGCTGATACGCCAGTATGGAGATGACCAATACACGCTTCCAATGTGCGTTCACCGCGATGTCACAAAACACGGATGCGACCATCACGGTGCTGTAAACAGAACCTGGATTCATCCGAAAAATGACGTTTTGCCATTCGTGCACCCTGGTCCGTCGTTGAGTGCACCATCGCAGGCGCTCCTGTCTGTGATGCAGCGCCAAGGGTAACCGCAGCTATGGTCTCCGAGCTGATAGTCCATGCTGCTGCAAACGTCGTCGAACTGTTCGTGCAGATCGTTGTTGTCTTGGAAACGTCCCCATCTGTTGACTCAGGGATCGAGACATGGCTGCACGATCCGTTACAGCTACGCGGATAAGAAGCCTGTCATCTCGACTGCTAGTGATACGAGGCCGTTGGGATCCAGCACGGCGTTGCGTATTACCCTCCTGAACTCACCGATTCCATATTCTGCTAACAGTCATTGAATCTCGACCAACGCGAGCAGCAATGTTGCGATACGATAAACCGCAATCGCGATAGGCTACAATCCGACCTTTATCAAAGTCGGAAACGTGATGGAACGCATCTCTCCTCCTTACACGAGACATCACAACAACGTTTCACCAGGCAACGCCGGTCAACTGCTGTTTGTGTATGAGAAATCGGTTGGAAACTTTCCTCATGTCAGAACGTTGTCGGCGTCGCCACCGGCGCCAACCTTGTGTGAATGCTCTGAAAAGCTAATCATTTGCATATCACAGCATCTTCTTCAAGTGGGTTAAATTTCACGTCTGTAGCACGTTATTTTGGTGGTGTAACAATTTTAATGGCCAGTAGTGTACAAACTCATTAGAAAAAGCTTTGATTGAAGGTTTTAATTTCTTAAAACCTTATTTCATTTTTCTACATAGTCATCTATAAATTCCAATTCGGTATCGTTGCAGGCACTTCCTCATCCATCTCCGATCGGAAACTGAACCAACTTGTAGAGTGGTCCACAGTTGATAAAATCAAGTGTGTGGATATGTCGAAGCATTTCAACGAATTATCTACTTGTTACCTTCAGGCGAAGTGTAAAGATACGAGTAGAAAACTCGTCAATACGTTGCGACTACATGACATCATATCTCGCTTGGCAACTCGAGGCGATTTCAGCAATGAAATTCGCCGACACAACATGCATTCCCATACGGTCTCGATTTCCTCGTCGTCTTCAAAATCATTTGCCCTCAAACATTACACAGAGTGCATACCGTGAACATTGCAGGAAATAATCCTGAATAAACTCAGAAATTTTGTCGTTGGAGTTAGGTGACACGTTGTATATTGTTAACCAACTTCACCTACAGTCAAGAGAAAAAACAGCGTTTGGTCCCAAAGAATGATAGCCTTGTTTTTTGACTCGACCGAAAAAACTGAATTTTTCTGCTTCTGCGAAGTTGAATTACGCCGTTGCACTGACTCTTGTTTTGATTACGCTTTGGCGCAGGATGTCCACGTCCCATCGCCAGCAAGTAATTAAGGAGACAAATCATCTCCTTCCTGTCATTAGCGGTCCCGAAACGGTCGTTTGCTTCACATTCTTTGCTTTCAGTGTTGGTAGGTAAGGATCTCTCCAGTGACAATCGTGTAAGCTGTGAGGCGTCTAGCGAGGCAATTCATCAACCAGAGCACCAACAGTCAATCTTAGATCAGATCGCAGTTTTTGGCCATTTGCAGCACCATTTGATCTGTCTGGGTACTACAATTGTCACTCCGCTTTTCATCATGGAGTTTAGTACGACCACTTTGAAGCCTCTATACCTTGCAAGTGGCGGTTCCCTTTTCTAAGACAACGTTGAATAAGGACTGCAGCCAGAGCTCTAATTTCAAGTATTTACTGGCTAACTCGGGTCAACTACCGCTATAAATAAAAAAATAAAAAATCAGGACTGACTGCTCCCGTTGTTGCTACTCTCCAAAAAATACTAACTGACAAAACTAAGAATAAAAATGGTCCTAGATTTACATAGAACTTAAAATAAAAATAAACTAAACATCCTGAAATTTCCTGAAAGTAATATAACCACAATGCACATTCATCCAGTAAAATAAAGGATTGTAATTCTTCCCTCTAGAGGATATGTTTATTTATGTGTTGTGTTTTACTTGCAGCTCTCGAATGGGATGCTTTGATGCACTTTCCACTATACAGAAGTTACAGGTAATTGTCAAAATAAATGACTGTAACTCAAAAATTGTCAAGCCTGATATTTATAGCCTGTAATTCAGTATCAAGGTGTTGCAAGACAAAGAAACCGGAATGAAACAACGGAGACTACTCAAAAACCCAAGACATTTTTGCATGAATATTACTTGAGGGTAATTGGTGGAACAACGAAAGTACGTAAAGCATCGTTTGTAAACTTAAACGATGTTTCAGAGAAACGAGCAGAGCGTCTACAAACGCTGTTGGTTCAATATAAAGCGCTGAAAGATAAACGAGGTAGAAGTGCCGATTCCCGACCCGGTGAAAAACCAGTAAACGTTTGCTTCATGGTCCACAACTTCGTAATTTCGAGTCTTGAAATGCGCTGCATAGACACAAAGCAGCGCTTTTTTTCTAGCACAACATGTATGACACGAAATATCTACAGAGTACCACGATATATGATTTCTTTGTGAAGTATATCCATGAGAATGACACTTTGGCAAACCACAGCTTGATGTTCGTGGTTAGTTTGAGGAAAACAAAACAAAACTGCGGAATACTGCATTATATGATTCTTTCAAGAGGATTGCTGTTGGTGAACTGAATATTCCTAATAGTGGAGCAAGTAATTTCTACCTCAAAATTCGTTGAGTAGTTATGTGCAGGAAAAGAGGATGTGGCTGTGTTTGTCTTTGATTACACCCAAAATCTCGCATTTCCACAGATTCCTGCCCAAGATACTTTCTACTAAAGGTAAATAGTTGTACGAATTTTGTAGGCATAATTTGAAATCACACGAAGCATGATTTGATTTCTATCATGAGGACAACGCTAAGAAAGGGGCGAAAGAAATACGTATTTCTTTTTTGCACTGCATTATTTGAAATCTACCAGCAATCGTTGAAGCAGTTGTGTCTGTCTGGCGATAACTGCACTGGGCAGAACAAAAATCATACCTTTCTTAGATTCTTGCTAACCTTATTGTAGAAGTACATTATTGTCTACCCGTGCTTGGTCATTAATTCAATGCATGTGATTGCGAATTTGCTGTTGCAAAGAGGAAATTAAAACGAGAGGACACGATACATACTCCAGAGGAATATGAAACTTCTTATACATCGTCTCAGAGGCAGTATTGCAGCATCATAGACGTGGAAACAGAAGATAGTATGGACTTCAAGACCTCGTGGCCAAACCACTACAAAAACCATGCCACCTCAGGTGCTCTTGTGGCAGCAAAACAAAAATGATATTTGACATATATAAGTATAGCCGCTTCATTTTCCGTAGCGCTTCTTCCGGAATTACTGAAGCCATGTCTTTCACTGATGGACTCTGTGCCTTCCAGTTTCCACTGCACAAAGGAGGTTGTAAGGAAAACCCAAAATATAAAATATACTGGATCTGTTCCAATAAAAAAGAAGAAACTAGACGACCTAAAAAATTTCTGCAGTACATACTTGACGAACAGAAACCATTTTATAACAGTATCTGGCAGCAGCTAGCAAAGGATTGTGTGCTTTGCTGTATCTTGCTTGTGATTGTGTTTAGGGTGCATTATGAATAAACCTCTATGCTCATAACACACTCTTTTATTGCTATAGTCAATATCGATAGTACAGACTTGCAAAGCACAGCCAGTTCGCTGCATACAGAACGCCAGTTACCTCATCGACATCATTAGATTTGAAAAAAGTTCGCCTTCAGTACATTCAAACTAGATACTCATCACACTCTGTGACTAAATTATTTTTGATGGTGCATATCGGTGGTAGTCAACCTAGTCCCACTGCCCAACAGCTTCATTGTGGTAGGGGTTTTAGAAATATTTGCAATAGGTTATCATAAAATAATGACATAAAGGATTTGCTAAATATTTATCACTAGCGGAAAAACCCGATGTTGTCCAGGTATTTATTTATAGCTGTGCTTCCACATCCTTACCACGCAGCTTCTGGTCACGTGTTTAATGTTCATGGGTCTACTGAGCTATGGGCCATACAGTGATATAATTTTCTAGGCATATTCAGCGGCATATTTGGATACAGTCTGCGAAATTTGTTGCGAATAGAGTTGGTAGCAAAGAAATAATAAATCTAAATGTCATGCCTGATCTGACAGTTTTCTACGCATCTCATTGTTTATGGTGTCGTGTGTCGTACAGTGATATAATTTGCAATTACATTCAGTGGTATATGTGCATACTATCCGTAAAATGTCTCGCAAACACAATTAGTAGTAAATAAGTAATAAATTATAACATCATGCATGAACAGCGGTAAAGTAATAAGCGATAAACAATTTTATTTCATCATTTTGTAAGGTTGTCAGCGAGAAAAACTTTCTTAAAGGTTTGAAATTATGTGTAAAGTTTGTTGCAAGTCGCCAAGTTCTCTCTTTCTCAAATACTGGATGAATACAATCTGATAATTCACGCATCGCGGGCTACGCTCATTTTTCGCCCCCCCCCCCCCTTTAATAACTAGGTGGTTCTTATCCCCACAGCGATTGTTGCCTGACAGTAAGGTATATGTGTATCAAGTTTGGCTGAAATCGGTCCATTGGTTTAGGAGGAGATGTGGAACATGCATACGCACACACATACATACATCCATTTTTATAATTGGTATGGATTTCATGCTTTAACTTACTGAAACTCTGCATGCAGTTGTAGGGTAAGAAGTAAAAGAAAAGATTACAGGAGAGTGTATGCTTCAGATGAAGAATGAGAGAGGAGAAAGGCTAATTGAGTTCTGTAATAAATTTCAGCTAGTAGTAGCGAATACTCTGTTCAATAATCACTTGGAAAAGGCCGGGAGATACGGGAAGATTTCAATTAGATTACATCATGGTCAGACAGAGATTCCGAAATCAGATACTGGATTGTAAGGCGTACCCAGGAGCATATATAGACTTAGATCACAATATAGTAGTGTTGAGGAGTAGGCTGAAGTTAAAGACATTAGTCAGGAAGAAACAATACGCAAAGAAGTGGGATACGGAAATACTACGGAATGACGAGATACGCTTGAAGTTCTCTAAGGCTATAGATTGAGCAATAAGGAATAGCTAAGTAGGCAGAACAGTTGAAGAGGAATGGACATCTCTAAAAAGGGCCATCACAGAAGTTGGAAAGAAAAACATAGGTACAAAGAAGGTAACTGCGAAGAAATCATGGCTACAGAAGAAATATTTCAGTTGATCGGTGAAAGAAGGAAGTACAAAAATGTTCCGCGAATCACAGGAATACAGGAATACAAGTCGCTGAGGAATGAAGAGGAAGAGCAGGGAAGCTAAGACGAAACGGCTGCATGAAAAATGTGAAGGAATATAAAAAGAAATGATTGTCGTAAGGACAGACTCAGCATACAGGAAAGTCAAGATAACCTTCGGTGACATTAAAAGCAAGGTTGGTAACATTAAGAGTGCAGCGGGAATTCCACTGTTAAATGCAGAGAGAGCAGATAGGTGGAAAGAATACATTGGAAGTCTCTATGAGGGAGAAATTTGTCTGATGCGATAGAAGAAGAATCAGCAGTCGATTTAGAAGAGATAGGGGATCCAGTATTAGAATCAGATTTTAAAAGAGCTTTGAAGGACTTAAGATCAAATAAGGCAGGAGGAATAGATATTATTCCAGCAGAACTTCTAAAATCATTGGGGGAAGTGGCAACAAAACGACAATTCACGTTGGTGTGTAGAATGTATGAGTCTGGCGACGTACCATCTGACTTTCAACAAAATATCATCCACACAATTCCGCAGACTGCAAGAGCTGACAAGTGCGAGAATTATCACACAGTCAACTTAACAGCTCCTGCATCCAATTTGCTGACAAGAACAATATACAGAAGAATGGGGAAAAAAATTGAGGATGTGCTAGATTACGATCAGGTTGGCTTTAGTAAAGGTAGATGTTCGAAATTCTGAGAAAAACAGGGGTAATCTATAGGAAGAGTCGGATAATATGTATAATATGTACAAGAGCCAAGTGGGAATAATAAGAGTGGACGACTAAGAACTAAGTGCTCGGCTTAAAAAGCGTGTAAGACAAGGATGTAGTCTTTCGCTCCTACTGTTCCATCTGTACATCGGAGAAGCAATGAAGACTGGAATTAAAATTCAAGGTCAAAGATTAGCAATGATACGATTCGCTGATTACATTGCTATCCTGAGTGAAGGTTAAGAAGAATTACGTGATCTGCCGAATGGAATGAACAATCTAGTGAGTATAGAATATGAATTGAGAGTAAATCGAAGAAATACGAAAGTAATGAGAAGTAGCAGAAATGAGAACAGCGAGAAAGTTAACATCGGGATGGTCACGAAGTAGGTGAACTTAAGTAATTCTGCTAAAAATGGCATTCCTGGCCAAGAGAAGTCTACTGGTATCAAACACAGGCCTTAATTTGTGGAAGAAATTTCTGAGAATATACGTCTGCAGTACAGCATTGTATGGTAGTGAAACACAGACTGTGGGAAGACCGGAACAGAAGAGAATTGAAGCATTTGAGATGTGGTGCTACAGACGAATGTTGAAAATTAGATGGACTGAGAATGTAAGGAACGGGAAGGTTCTGCGCAGAATCGGAGCGGGAATGAACATGTGGAAAACACTGACAAGGAGAAGGGACAGGATGATAGGACATCTGTTAAGACATCAGGGAATGCCTTCCATGGTACTAGAGGGAGCTGTACAGGGAAAAAACTGTAGAGGAAAAGAGAGATTGGAATACATCCAGCAAGTAATTGAGGACGTAGTTTGCAAGTGCTACTCTGAGATGAAGAGCCCGCCCCCCCCTCCCCCCCCCCCCCTCACTCCGAAGAAAGAAACAAACTCTGCGTTATAAATGTTATTAAATGGAATTGCTTCCCTGCTTTGTCACCATTAGAGTAGAGCCGGTGGATGGTTGGAAAATTTGTAAGTGAAGTACAAAAGCTGGCTGTAGATATAAAAGACTGGCTACCTTTTGTATATATTGTTTAATCCTGGGGCCAACTGCTACATAGCAACTCCATGACTCAATGCTTAATAGCACTGTGTGGTAGAACAGTTTTCTGTATCTCCTGAAAATTTTACTTTTTCGGATATGACCCCTTTTCCAACACACCGAACCGTATGCTTTTATCTTTAGAACATTTGTCTATTCTTTTTATCCATGCAATACTGTAAGCCCGCAAATTAAATACAATTCCAGGGGAAACTGAGCCGCTGCAGATCATTTTCTAAATAAAACCTTAATTGCATCACGTGTTTCGCAACTGCCCGGATGAACGATTTTCGAAGCTATTTTAGTTTTATTTCACCCATATTCCGACGCCTACTGAATGAAAACAACCTCTTCTGTGCCTTTGTCAACAGCCACCAGACAACGCTGCATTTGTGCTGAGCTCTCAGCTTTTAAATGTGAGCAGATGACGCTTATTTATTTCGAATAAGTGTTGTAGAAGACGAATTTCCTTTCACTGTGTGGCGAACAAGCCTTTTATATCAATATGCTTCTCTCTTTCTAGAGAAAACATCCGTCTCTTTTTTGACATGCTACATGGAAAAAAGGGACCACTGCCTGTTATAAATGAGAGCAATTTCACGTGCAGCGGTAGTCTCTCACAGTGTTCGAATTCGATATTCCGCTTTGATAAGCTAACAAGGATTTATCGAGTGGTACGCCAAATCCATCGGCCAGGAGGAAGACAAATGAGTGCCTGTAGCGAGTTCGCATATCAGGTTCCGCCTCTCTGGCTGGGAACGCACTTGCGAGTCGAGGGCACTAGAGAAGAGCTGTGTGCAACTCCCATTGCGGCTGCGCCAGCTGCTCGATTCTCTGTGTTGCCATTCGCTCGCCAGATGGCTGATTTCTCGCTCACTGTATGAGTACAAATCTCGAAAGCCGCAGGCGCTTCTGCACAAATGTGATTTACTCCTCGCAGAACAAATCTCGGCTTGATCATTCTTTCTATTCCAACTGCTTAACACGATCTTATCGGGAAAAAAATATATGACTTTAGTGGTAATTGCCAATCAAAAACGAATGTTGAAGTCGACAACGTGGGGAATGTTGCACGAGTCGCTAAGTACTTTTTAACAGTGTGTGTGTCAATCAAACGTAGCTAGACGTGGGAGACGTCATAATTATCTGTACTCTTAAATGAAATACTCAATTTAATAAAATTTCAGTTAGAGAACATGCTAATTAAAATATACAAAGTTTGCTGGGGACAGGAACAATAAGAAGATGGCTACAGTAGGTAGGAATGATAGATATCACGATGAAGTTCAACATCCGGGAGGGGGAGGTGCTGGAAATTGCCCTGATGAAGGAGATGGAAAGTGTGGAGGTGGAGAGAGGGACAGATACAAGATACAGCGGTAGAGGCGCAGTAGTGGGGCGGGGGGTGATGAAGAGGAAGGAGGAAACCAGGGTGTGGGGAGATCAAGCTTGCGAACAGTGTAAGGGATGTGAACATGTTGGAGGAAAAGGAGGAGGTGGGGGAAGGGGATGAGATCATACAGGAGGTGTACAGGGAAAGGAAGGTGGACACAGAAGGCAAGGTGGAGTATGTGGAATTCTAGGATTTGGTTCAAATAAGCTTCAAATGGCTCTAAGCACTATGGGACTTAACATCTGAGGTCATCAGTCCCCTAGACTTAGAACTACTTAAACCTAACTAACCTAAGGACATCATATACATCTATAGCTGAGGCAGGATTCGAACCTGCGACCGTAGCAGCAGCGTGGTTCTGAAGTGCCTAGAATCACTCAGCCACAGCGGCTGGCATTCTAGGATTTGGAGGGCCTTATAAAAGAGGGAGGGGGCTGGAGATCCAGGCAACGCTGGCATAACAGAGGATAGGACAGATGAGGGATTTGTAGGTGTGGAGGATGGTGGAAGGGTGCAATCCCCATGTCTGGCCAGACAGGAGTTTCAGGAGGCAGAGGTGGGAATGGGCTTTCTGCTGGATGGTCAGGAGATGAGGGGTCAAAAATGTTCAAATGTGTGTGAAATCCTATGGGACTTAACTGCTAGGGTCATCAGTCCCTAAGCTTACACATTACTTAACCTAAATTATCCGAAGGACAAACACAAACACCCATGCCCAAGGGAGGACTCGAACCTCTGCTGGGACCAGCCGCATGAGGGGTCCAGGTGAGGTGACAGTCGAGGGTGAGGCCAAGGTATCTCGGGGTGGTGGTGGGCTGGATGGGACAACCATAAATAGTTAGGTAGAAATCAGGGAGACGGAAGGTGCGGGTGGTGCGGCCTATGATTATTGCCTGGATTTTGGTGGGGTTGATATGAAGGAACCACTGATTGCCACTATTTCATGGTTAATTTTCTTGAGAGTGTATCAGCCTCATTTACTAGAAGGAAAGTTTTGCGTTTTTCTCATTGGGAAGGTATTAACCAGGTGTGGCCTCTGGGTTCTCTTTGTCGATAGGAGGCAGTCATTGAATCTCATTAGGAAGGCGAGGGGCCCCTGAGAGTTGGGCAAATTTGTTGAAAATAAGGCTGCTATCTGCTTTGTACTTTTGTAGACAGAGCCAGTACCTCTCCTCTCCATGAGAAGACGGCACTGTACTGACCTTGCCGTCTCCAGAGAATAACTGAGCAGATTTTCGCCTGTTCTTCTCAGGCATCGAATGACGAGACACAGAGGCATCGCCGGATCAGAATGGAAAGGTCCGTTGCTTTTAATCCACAATTTGTTGTACCCAGTCGAACCACTACGCTTACAAAAAGAACGCGACCAATCGACAGGACACGGATCCAACCCAGTAAACTCTTGTTTGTTAAGATGCTTTTTTTACGCCAAGTGTGGGAAGTTTTTGCAGCGTCTCTCAAACTGACAACAGTACCGAGAATTTGCTTCCATATACAGTTCTTTATAGAGTTTTTTGGAAGAAGAGAGTTGTGAAGGGACATCCATGTTCCTTGGTCATTGGATCGCTGCCTGCAGTGAGGGTTACTCATCTCCTAGCTGCTGTTTGGTGCTGATGGGTGCACAGTTTGCTAATTTTGGAGAAATTTAGTTGGTAGTGCAGTCCATATTCTGAACAGCTCGCTCGCTACGTGCTACTTTACCATGCTGCCTGTGCTGCTTCATTTGGTCACAGTTTGTGTCATCTTGTTGCATCGTTAACTATGACTGGACGAACTACCCAGATGCGCAGATCTTGTTGTGCTTTCTCCACGCAGTCTTCCACACTTTTTAGTACCTCCTCACAGTTTAGCATCACTTTGTTATTTTATTTGAGTTTTAAGAACATTGTTAATTTTTATCGTGGTTTTGTTAGAATTAGAGCAAAAAATATCTGTTAATCTCAGTCTTCCAATATCCTTTACATTGTCCTACAACTTTCCCATGGTTAGGGGAAATAATGAATATAACATGGTGTACACCTAAGTTTGTTGTTGTTACTGTGATAGCGTTATCATTGTCCGCAGTGGCCAAACTCAACGATAAGTTACATCAAGAATCAAGAGAAAAGCCTAGGCATCTCACTTGATCGTCTTGTATAGTCAAAGATATGTTTCATAACGAGCGTTGCATTTGCGTTCCTCGACTCTCATCTAGAACTGAGAATAAAGTTTCAGTGTATATTTCAGTAACTTGTAACGATTCAACGCGTCAGTGCCAGCCCACTATGTCGACTACGTGGCGTGTCTAACGACAGCAACATCAGTTTCACAAGTAATCCAAAGGACGAAACGCCAATTTGACAGTTTGTCGGAGCAGAATAAGGGGCAAAAATAAATAACAAGACACTAAACCCCAACTAATACAGCAAACGACCTCTTCACAAAACAGAAATATTCATGACGAACTTGGCAATCGTAAGCCATCGTTTAATAATGTCAGTATTTAGGAACCGTAGTAGGTAAAGGGCGTACACATTCCACATACATTCAGAAGCGAAATCTGTATTTAAATGCGTGAGGCGGTGCTTAGCTTACTGATGGACACGGACTAGAGACCTCCACGAAGAACTTGGAGTGAAATATCTCACTGCCAAAATTAGAGCACAGGTGAAAACACTTTTCAATAAAACAGAAGCAAGCAAAGGTGTTGTCCATCAATTGCGAAAGGTAGGAAGAGCCATGCGATGGAGATGGCACAAGAGCAGTTATTTGAGACGTAGAGAAAGCACCAAATTAGGGACGTAACACTTCTTCAATAAAGCACTATAAAAAACCCTAGACATAATAACAGAACAATTCACAAAAAAAGAAGAAATCCCTACCAAAATAGAAGACAAAAGGACACAATAGTGTCCCCAAACACTTGTGAAAGTGATAAATAAGAGAACAAATCACCAAAGGCGATAAATCTCCAAACATGACTATAAACATAATTTCAAAGTTACAAACACAGCCACAGGGAATGACGGCACTGGAAAGGAACATCTTTAATTGCTCCTACCACAAAACTTACCAAACACATTAAAGCCTCATTGTACGCGACCTTAAGACTGGAAACAGTCCCTCTTCAACTGAAGAAAGCTGAAACCAGGATGATTCTGAAATTTGGTTTTAAAAAAAGTCCCTATCCAGACAGACCTATTATCTTGTTTACATTGACAGGAAAACTTTCAAAATAATCATAACCTACAGACTACAACAACTTGTGAAAGACAACAATATATTCACACAACAAGAAACTGGATGTAGAAGCAACCGCAGCACAGCCGATCCAATTGCACGATTATCTGGTAAAGCGACAAACCATGCAATATGGCCGACTCAACAGTTGCACTCTTCATTGACGTGGAATGCGTGTTCGATAAGGCATAGCATACTGGGCTGTTCTTTCAAATGTTACAACTTCCTGTGCGAAATCGTGCAATTAATAGTAACCCTTAACCGCATCAGGAAATTACAAGTCGGTAATCAGCTGTAGACGTATTTCACGCAGGCTGCAAGGGTCACACAGCAGGCAGTCACGTCTCCATTCCCGTACGTAATGTACACTACTGGCCATTAAAATTGCCACACCAAGAAGAAATGCAGATGATCAACGAGTATTCATTGGACAAAAATATTTTACTAGAACTGACACGTGAATACATTTTCACGCGATTTGGGGGCATAGGTCCTGAGAAATCAGTACCCAGAACAACCACCTCTGACCGTAATAACGGCCTTGATACGCCTGGGCATTGAGTCAAACAGAGCTTGGATGGCGTACAGATACAGCTGCCCATGCAGCTTCAATACGATACCACAGTTCATCGAGAGTAGTGACTGGCATATTGTGACGAGCCATTTGCTCGGCCACTATTGACCAGACGTTTTCAATTGGTGAGGGATCTGGAGAATGAGCTGGCCAGGGCAGCAGTCAAACATTTTCTGTATCCAGAAAGGCCCCTACAGGACCTGCTACATGCGATCGTGCATTATCCTGCTGAAATGTATGGTTTCGGGTTTCGCAGGGATCGAATGAGGGGTAGAGCCACGGGTCGTAAAACATTTGAAATGTAACGTCTACTGTTCAAGTGCCGTCAATGCGAACAAGAGGTGACCCAGACGTGTAACCAATGGCACCCCATATCATCACGCCGACTGATATGCCAGTATGGCGTTTACGAATACACGCTTCCAATATGCGTTCGCCGCGATGTCGCTAAACACGGATGCGACCTTCATGATGCTGAAAACAAAACCTGAATTCATCCGAAAAAATGACGTTTTGCCATTTGTGCACCTAGGTTCGTCGTTGAGTACACCATTGCAGGGGCTCCTGTCTGTGATGCTGCGTCAAGGGTAACCGCGGCCACGGTCTCCGAGCTGATAGTCCATGCTGCTGCAAACGCCGTCGAACTGTTCGTGCAGATGGTTGTTGTCTTGCAAACGTCCCCATCTACTGACTCAGGTATCGAGACGTGGCTGCACGATCCGTTACAGCCATGCGGATAAGTTGCCTGTCATCTCGACTGCTAGTGATACGAGGCCGTTGGGATCCAGCACGGTGCTCCGTATTACCCTCCTGAAACCACCGATTCCATATTCTGCTAACAGTCATTGGATCTCGACCAACGCGAGCAGCAATGTCGCGATACGATAAACCGCAATCGCGATAGGCTACAATCCGACCTTTATCGAAGTCGGAAACGTGATGGTACGCATTTCTCCTCCTCACACGAGGCATCACAACAACGTTTCACCAGGCAATTCCGGTCAACTGCTGTCTGCGTATGAGAAATCGGTTGGAAACTTTCCTCATGTCAGCACGTTGTAGGTGTCGCCACCGGCGCCAACCTTGTGTGAATGCTCTGAAAAGCTTAATCATTTGCATATCACAGCATCTTCTTCCTGTCGGTTAAGTTTTGCGTATGTAGCATGTCATCTTCGTGGTGTAGCAATTTTAATGGCCAGTAGTGTATATAGGTAGAATGAAATTTTCACTCGAAATTTCCTGGCAGATTAAAACGGTGTGCCAGGCCGAGACTCGAACTCGGAAAGGCAAAGGTCCCGAGTTCGAGTCTCGGTCCGGCACACCGTTTTAATCTGCCAGGAAGTTTCATATCAGCGCACACTCCGCTGTAGAGTGAAAATTTCATTCTAGAAACATCCCCCAGGCTGTGGCTAAGCCATGTTTCAGCAATATCCTTTCTTCCAGGAGTGCTAGTTCTGCAAGGTTCGCAGGAGAGCTTCTGTGAAGCTTGGAACGTAGGAGACGAGGTACTGGCGGAATTAAAGCTGGGAAGGGGCGTGAGTCGTGCTAGGGTAGGCTTGGGTAGTTCAGTTGGTAGAGCACTTGCCCGCGAAAGTGTATGTAGGTGACTTTCGTAAGTCCCGATGATGGAATGAAAAAATAGCCTTTTATGCAGATGATAACGACTGTATAAATAGGCTGTAACCTTGGCTGAGCAACCTGGGGAGAAGACCTTACCCTGCAAAGAGCTAGTTAATATTGTTCTGACACTGGTAAGTAGTTACTTTTGTGCTGGCGTAAGCTACGAGAGTGTGTAGTGACCAGAGTAGTTTGTAGTGGGACTTGTACGTCACTAGCAGTGGACTCTCTAAAAGATACGTAGCTTCCTCTTAACGTAAATAAATACATACATGCAGTTGTTTTGCAGAAAGATGGTACTGGCCCCCAAACAACATCCTATCCCTTGATTCCTATGATACAAGGCTCAACAGTGGCAACGAGGATAGGCTACAACAACTTTGGCAAAGGCAGAGACCACACAAACTAAACATTAGGCTATGGGGACAAGAAATCATCCCCATAAGCACACGTAAAATATTTCTTTCGAGTTACTTAGGCCAACTATTAAAGTGGCGAAAAATACAACAGAAAAAGTGTAGAATAGACTGATATTCATACGTGTTGTGAAATATAGGAGGGTCACTCCAAATGAAATGAACACTATTTTTTTAAAATCCATCTTTTATTCTACATTTAAAGTTTTACAGTGTGTAGATACATCCTTTACGAACAATATTTTCATTTCTCCACATAATTTCCATCCCTCCCAGCTGCCTTACGCCATCTGCGAAGCAGCGGCCGGATACCCGCACGGTAAAATTCTGGAGCCACTGTTTGGCAGCGTGCACAAGGGAGTCATCAGCTTCAAACCCTGTTCCACGAAGAGAGTCTTTCAGTTTCCCAAAGAAATGATAGTCACATGGAGCAAGGTCAGGACCGTAAGGCGGGTGTTTCAGTGTTGTCCATCCGAGTTTTGTGATCGCTTCCATGGTTTCTTGACTGACATGTGGCCGTGCATTGTCGTGCAACAGCAAAACATATTGCTTTTGCCGATGTGGTCGAACACAGTCGAGCTTGAAATTTCTTCAGTGTCGTCACATATGCATCAGAATTTATGGTGGTTCCACTTTGGAATCCACTTTGGAATCGAAAAACACCGTAGCCATAGCTTTTCCAGCAGGTGTGGTTTTGAATTTTTTTTCTTGGGTGAATTTGTATGATGCCACTCCATTGATTACCTCTTTGTCTCTGGTGAAAAATAATGGAGCCATGTTTCATCACTTATCACACTTCTTCCAAGAAATTCATCTCCACCATTCTCGTACTGTTCCAAAAGTTCGCTGCATACCGTTTTTCTTGTTTCTTTGTGAGCCACTGTCAACATACTGGGAACCCACCAGGCACAAACCTTTTTTAACGCTAACACTTTCAGTATTCTGCAAACACTTCCTTTCCCTATCCCAACGTAGCGTGACAATTCGTTCACTATGATGCGTCTGTCAGCAGTCACCAGTTAGTTAATTCTCTGCAAATTGTCTGAAGTGTGTGCAGTACGAGTCCTCCTGCTGCTGCGAGGACAATCCTCAATATTGCCGTGCCCGCTTTCATCACGTAACTTGCTTGCCCACCGCTGTACTGCGATCGACAGCAGCATCTCCACACACCTTTTTCAACCTCTTGTGAATGTTTCCCACTGTCTCGTTTTCACAGCACAGGAATTCTATGACAGCACGCTGCTTCTGACGAACGTCTAGTGTAGCAGCTATCTTGAAGACATGCTGTGACGGCCACACTCACGGGAACAGGTTGAATTAAGTTTGAAAACAAGCGGGAAGGATGTATCTACACACTGTAAGACTTTCACACATGCAGATTGAAAACTGCATTTTTACAGAAATAGTGTGCATTTCTTTTGGAGTGACCCTAGTAGAAAGCAGTGGGGCAGTGTTTATATTTTACCGTATCTGTATAGTTCAATGCAATATTCCTTCAGACATGCATGCAAAACAGTCTTTCTCCCTCTGTGGGAATCATACATTCGTGTGCAAGCACTGTGGGACGTAGACACTGAGTAATGATGGGAGTTTTGGTCTGACTCTGAGTCGTACACAGAAAGTAGTTAAGATGACTGCTCACATACTGCGGAAAATCAGGAAGTCAGGGTTCGAGTCCCGGTCTGAAACAAATTTTCATTTTATTCTGGCGTAATCAGAAACGCCGGAACGAATATGCGGAACGCAAGACCAGAGAAGGCGGTGAGGAAACGGCGACCAATGGTACGAGGATTTGGACCGCTCCACGCGCGCCCAGCAAGACGTGAATAAAAGCTACGGTCCTGCTAGCCTCGGCCGCTCAGATCGACCCGAGTCTGCAACGTGTACGCTGTCAGATTGTCGTGATCCGTGTTGTCAGTTTGCTTTCTGGAAATAAAACTACTAATGTTATTTCGCAGTTTTATTTCCAGAAACGGAATGGACAGTGTCTTGAAAGGAGGATATAAGATGAACATCAACAAAAGCAAAACGAGGATAATGGAATGTAGTCGAATTAAATCGGGTGATGCTGCGGGAATTACATTAGGAAATGAAACACTTAAAGTAGTAAAGGAGTTTTGCTATATGGGGAGCAAAATAACTGATGATGGTCGAAGTGGAGAGAATATAAAATGTAGACTGGCAATGGCTAGAAAAGCGTTTCTAAAGAAGAGAAATTTGTTACCATCGAGTACAGATTTAAGTGTAAGGAAGTCGTTTGTCAAAGTATTTGTATGGAGTGTACCCATGTATGGAAGTGAAACGTGGACGATAAATAGTTTGTACAAAAAGAGAATAGAAGTTTTCGAAATGTGGTACTACAGAAGAAAGCTGAAGATTAGATGGGTAGATCACATAACTAATGAGGAGGTATTGAGTAGAATTAGAGAGAAGAGAAATTTGTGGCACAACTTGACTAGAAGAAGGAATCGGTTGGTAGGGCATATGCTGAGGCATCAAGGGATCGTCAGTTTAGTACTGGAGGGCAGCGTGGAGGGCAAAAATCGTGTAGGGAGACCAAGAGATGAATACACTAAACAGATTCAGAAGGATGTAGGTTACAGTGGGTACTAAGAGATGAAGAAGCTTGCACAGGATAGAGTAGCATGGAGAGCTGCATCAAACCAGTCTCCGGACTAAAGACCACTACAACAACAACAATGTTATTTATTTCAATTGTTGTATAGCATTCCGAGAGCGCAACATTCTGTAGGCACCCTTTTAGTGACGAGTGTACAATCGTATGCAGACTTTGCGGATACATTACATAAAATATATGATGTGGACCAACCAGTGTCATTTCTTACATGCAGAAGTATTCTTTCGCCCGATACCTTACTATGGAAAGCAAGCATGGATAATGCCATCCACTCAAATTACGAAGATCATGCCTACCGAAAAGAGCGTGCTACGAATAACTAAAGCCCTAGTATGTACATGACTTTCCTACTGACTCATTACACTAAACTTCGAGCACAAAAATAGAGTTCTCGCTCATGGAGCACACTGTCATGCATCCGTTTTAGGAGCTACAGTATTACTGAGATCTGTCGGCGGCTATATCAACAGTGCATTCGTAATGGCGATGTTCAATAACATTTTTAATTTGCTGTCAGCACATTGCAAGATTTCTGAAGATGTCCCAGAAGAAAGCGATAGTAATTTTCAAAATGGTTCAAATGGCTCTGAGCACTATGGGACTCAACATCTTAGGTCATCAGTCCCCTAGAACTTAGAATTACTTAAACCTAACTAACCTAAGGACATCACACACACCCATGCCCGAGGCAGGATTCGAACCTGCGACCGTAGCAGTCCCGCGGTTCCGGACTGCAGCGCCAGAACCGCTAGACCACCGCGGCCGGCGATAGTAATTTTCTTTTGGCATCTGCTGTAAGACAGTTTGATACTACCGACTTTAGCTCACAGGGAAAGGCTAAGCAAACAGACGGAAAGTCGGCCACAGACATGTCACATTTACCTGAAGATGAAACGGAAAAATATCTGATGGTTGTACAATGGTGGGTTGGGGAGCATATTCTCTTACACTGGTAAAACACGAGTCACATTTTAACACTCCCTCTGCATTAGCAAGACCAGTCACAGAAGATATTGATGACCTACCATCGGAACTCTAGGAGGTTGCTGGTGGAGACATGCACGTAGGTCATATCGTACTGTAGGTGCCTGAAATATACAAATCTGCATCTTTCAGATGACGATGTCCCCTCTGCATTCTGGAAGGGCTGGCCATGGATTCCCAGACTCAGCATCTGGATGAAGGCTGTAACAGTGGAGAGTGATATGAAGCCTGACAGGAATCAGTGGTCGAATAATAGCGCGCTCATTTTTTGAAGCGATGCCTTTTTTAATTCCACTAATTTACTTTGTTGTGGTTTACAAAACACATTGATAAATCACTTATCATCCATCTGCACTGAATACAGGTAACAATGGTCTTACATGGTGTGTCGCGAAAAACCTACGACAGTTGCATTTAACAAACTCTAAACAGTGTCACAGTTTGATTGAGGAGCCAGTGTGACCTACATCTACATCTACATCTACATCCATACTCCGCAAGCCACCTGACGGTGTGTGGCGGAGGGTACCCTGAGTACCTCTATTGGTTCTCCCTTCTATTCCAGTCTCGTATTGTTCGTGGAAAGAAGGATTGTCGGTATGCTTCTGTGTAGGCTCTAATCTCTCTGATTTTATCGTCATGGTCTCTTCGCGAGATATATGTAGGAGGAAGCAATATACTGCTTGACTCTTCGGTGAAGGTATATTCTCGAAACTTTAACAAAAGCCCGTCCCGAGCTACTGAGCGTCTCTCCTGCAGAGTCTTCCACTGGAGTTTATCTATCATCTCCGTAACGCTTTCGCGATTACTGAATGATCCTGTAACGAAGCGCGCTGCTCTCCGTTGGATCTTCTCTATCAACCCTATCTGGTACGGATCCCACACTGCTGAGCAGTATTCAAGCAGTGGGCGAACAAGCGTACTGTAACCTACTTCCTTTGTTTTCGGATTGCATTTCCTTAGGATTCTTCCAATGAATCTCAGTCTGGCATCTGCTTTACCGACGATCAACTTTATATGATCATTCCATTTTAAATCACTCCTAATGCGTACTCCGAGATAATTTATAGAATTAACTACTTCCAGTGGCTGACCTACTATTTTGTAGCTAAATTATAAGGGATCTATCTTTCTATGTATTCGCAGCACATTACACTTGTCTACATTGAGATTGAATTGGCAATCCCTGCACCATGCGTCAATTCACTGCAGATCCTCCTGCATTTCAGTACAATTTTCCATTCTTACAACCTCTCGATACACCACAGCATCATTCGCAAGAAGCCTCAGTGAACTTTCAATGTTGTCCACAAGGTCATATATATATATATATATATACACTCCTGGAAATGGAAAAAAGAACACATTGACACCGGTGTGTCAGACCCACCATACTTGCTCCGGACACTGCGAGAGGGCTGTACAAGCAATGATCACACGCACGGCACAGCGGACACACCAGGAACCGCGGTGTTGGCCGTCGAATGGCGCTAGCTGCGCAGCATTTGTGCACCGCCGCCGTCAGTGTCAGTCAGTTTGCCGTGGCATACGGAGCTCCATCGCAGTCTTTAACACTGGTAGCATGCCGCGACAGCGTGGACGTGAACCGTATGTGCAGTTGACGGACTTTGAGCGAGGGCGTATAGTGGGCATGCGGGAGGCCGGGTGGACGTACCGCCGAATTGCTCAACACGTGGGGCGTGAGGTCTCCACAGTACATCGATGTTGTCGCCAGTGGTCGGCGGAAGGTGCACGTGCCCGTCGACCTGGGACCGGACCGCAGCGACGCACGGATGCACGCCAAGACCGTAGGATCCTACGCAGTGCCGTAGGGGACCGCACCGCCACTTCCCAGCAAATTAGGGACACTGTTGCTCCTGGGGTATCGGCGAGGACCATTCGCAACCGTCTCCATGAAGCTGGGCTACGGTCCCCCACACCGTTAGGCCGTCTTCCGCTCACGCCCCAACATTGTGCAGCCCGCCTCCAGTGGTGTCGCGACAGGCGTGAATGGAGGGACGAATGGAGACGTGTCGTCTTCAGCGATGAGAGTCGCTTCTGCCTTGGTGCCAATGATGGTCGTATGCGTGTTTGGCGCCGTGCAGGTGAGCGCCACAATCAGGACTGCATACGACCGAGGCACACAGGGCCAACACCCGGCATCATGGTGTGGGGAGCGATCTGCTACACTGGCCGTACACCACTGGTGATCGTCGAGGGGACACTGAATAGTGCACGGTACATCCAAACCGTCATCGAACCCATCGTTCTACCATTCCTAGACCGGCAAGGGAACTTGCTGTTCCAACAGGACAATGCACGTCCGCATGTATCCCGTGCCACCCAACGTGCTCTAGAAGGTGTAAGTCAACTACCCTGGCCAGCATGATCTCCGGATGTGTCCCCCATTGAGCATGTTTGGGACTGGATGAAGCGTCGTCTCACGCGGTCTGCACGTCCAGCACGAACGCTGGTCCAACTGAGGCGCCAGGTGGAAATGGCATGGCAAGCCGTTCCACAGGACTACATCCAGCATCTCTACGATCGTCTCCATGGGAGAATAGCAGCCTGCATTGCTGCGAAAGGTGGATATACACTGTACTAGTGCCGACATTGTGCATGCTCTGTTGCCTGTGTCTATGTGCCTGTGGTTCTGTCAGTGTGATCATGTGATGTATCTGACCCCAGGAATGTGTCAATAGTTTCCCCTTCCTGGGACAATGAATTCACGGTGTTCTTATTTCAATTTCCAGGAGTGTATATTGTGAATAGCAACGGTCCTACGACACTCCCCTGCGGCACACCTGAAATCACTCTTACTTCGGAAGACTTCTCTCCATTGAGAATGACATGCTGCGTTCTGTTATCTAGGAACTCTTCAACCCAATCACACAACTGGACTGATAGTTCATATGCTCTTACTTTGTTCATTAAACGACTGTGGGGAACTGTATCGAACGCCTTGCGGAAGAAACACGGCATCTACTTGGGAACCCGTGTCCTATGGCCCTCTGAGTCTCGTGGACGAATAGCGCGAGCTGGGTTTCACACGACCGTCTTTTTCGAAACCCATGCTGATTCCTACAGAGTAGATTTCTAGTCTCCAGAAAAGTCATTGTACTCGAACATAATACGTGTTCCAAAATTCTACAACTGATCGACGTTAGAGATATAGGTCTATAGTTCTGCACATCTGTTCGACGTCCCTTCTTGAAAACGGGGATGACCTGTGCCCTTTTCCAATCCTTTGGAACGCTACGCTTTTCTAGAGACGCACGGTACACCGCTGCAAGAAAGGGGGGGGGGGGGGGGGGGCAAGTTCCTTCGTGTACTCTGTGTAAAATCGAACTGGTATCCCATCAGGTCCAGCGGCCTTTCCTCTTTTGAGCGATTTTAATTGTTTCTCTATCCCTCTGTCGTCTATTTCGATATCTACCATTTTGTCATCTGTGCGACAATCTAGAGAAGGAACTACAGTTCAGTCTTCCTCTGTGAAACAGCTTTGGAAAAAGACATTTAGTATTTCGGCCTTTAGCCTGTCATCCTCTCTTTCAGTACCGTTTTCGTCACAGAGTGTCTGGACATTTTGTTTCGATCTACCTACTGTTTTGACATAAGACCAAAATTTCTTAGGATTTTCTGCCAAGTTAGTACATAGAACTTTACTTTCGAATTCATTGAACGCCTCTCGCATAGCCATCCTCACACTACATTTCGCTTCGTTTGTCTGCAAGGCTTTGGCTATGTTTATGTTTGCTGTGAAGTTCCCTTTGCCTCCGCAGCAGTTTTCTAACTCGGTTGTTGTACCACGGTGGCTCTTTTCCATCTATTACGATCTTGCTTGGCACAGACTCATCTACCGCATATTGTACGATGGTTTTGAACTTTGTACACTGATCCTCAACACTATCTGTTCTTGAGACAAAATTTTTGTCTTGAGCCGTCAGGTACTCTGTAATCTGCTTTTTGTCACTTTTGCTAAACAGAAAAATCTTCCTGCCTTCTTTAATATTTTTATTTACAGCTGAAATCATCGGTGCAGTAACCGCTTTATGATCGCTGATTCCCTGTTCTGCGTTAACTGTTTCAAATAGTTCGGGTCTGTTTGTCACCAGAAGGTCTAATATGTTATCGCCACGAGTCGGTTCTCTGTTTAACTGCTCAAGGTAGTTTTCAGATAAAGCACTTAAAAAAATTTCACTGGATTCTTTGTCCCTGCCACCCGTTATGAACGTTTGAGTCTCCCAGTCTATATCCGGCAAATTAAAATCTCCACCCAGAACTATAACATGGTGAGGAAATCTACTCGAAATATTTCCCAAATTATCCTTCAGGTGCTCGGCCACAACAGTTGCTGAGCCAGGGGGCCTATAGAGACATCCATTTACCATGAAACTTCCTGGCAGATTAAAACTCTGTGCCCGACCGAGACTCGAACTCGGGACCTTTGCCTTTCGCGCGAAAGGCAAAGGTCCCGAGTTCGAGTCTCGGTCGGGCACACAGTTTTAATCTGCCAGGAAGTTTCGTATCAGCGCACACTCCGCTGCAGAGTGAAAATCTCATCCATTTACCATGTCTGAGCCTGGTTTAACCGTGACCTTCACCCAAATTATTTCACATTTCGGATCTCCGTCAATTTCCTTCGATACTATTGCACTTCTTATCGCTGTAAACACGCCTCCCCCTTCACTGTCCAGCCTGTCTCTGCGGTATACATTTCAATCTGAGTTTAGGATTTCATTACTGTTTAGGTATGGTTTCAGCCAACTTTCTGTCCCTATTACTATGTGGGCATTGTGACCGTTTTTTTTTTAATGAGAGCAGTTCTGGGACCCTTCTATAGACGCTCCTGCAGTTTACTATTAGCACATTAATATTGTTATTCCCTGTTGCATGATGCCTACTCCTACCTTGCCGCGTCTCAGGAGGCGTCCGACACGCAACAGTTCACCTCTGCCGTCCCTTTCGACTGCCGGTCCGTTACCTTGACAGAGCTTCCTTGTGCTTTGGGCCAATCACAGCCCTCCGTTTTGTTGCCTAAAGATATGCTATCTTCTGGTGTGGACTAATGGCCGTCTCTCTACGTGCCTCATGTAACGCCACGTCATCAGGGACGTTACACAGGATGCTCTCTGTTTCACACTTTATTTACCGTCTCTCTCTGACAATGTTAACATGTTGCCCAACACCGAGTAATCTTAGGTATGTTATTGTGCGGTGTCGTTGAGTTTCGACAGCAGCGAAAGAAGTATCAACCACTGCAGAGATACTGCATAGCGAATGAGATGTTAGGAAGAAGCCATGCCTCCCGAAGTTCCGAGGCGCCGCAACCGTGCCTCCGCCACAAAATAGGGTCGCCAGAGCCAGGAACAATTTCTGCTGGAGGTCGGGTCCTGCCCACTTCAAGGAAATTCGAGTAACATCGTTGTGCTGCCTACACGGAGTGAGACAGACCGTGTCAACCGTCGGGGAGTGAACTTTCGTCTCCTGTGAAATGTGCCAACGCGCCAATCCTATCGGAACTGTGGCAACACGTGTCTACGAATTTTTACACTACTGCCCATTAAAATTGCTGCACCACGAAGATGACGTGCTACAGACGCGAAATTTAACCAACATGACGAAGATACTGTGATATGCAAATGATTAGCTTTTCAGAGCATTCACACAAGGATGGCGCCGGTGGCGACACCTACAACGTGCTAACACGAGGAAAGTTTCCAACCGATTACTCATACACAAACAGCGGTTGACCGGCGTTGCCTGGTGAAACGTTGTTGTGATGCCTCGTGTAAGGAGGAGAAATGCGTACCATCACGTTTACGACTTTGATAAAGGTCGGATTGTAGCCTATCGCGATTGTGGTTTATCGTATCGAGACATTGCTGCTCGCGTTGGTCGAGATGCAATGACTGTTAGCAGAATATGGAATCGGTGGGTTCAGGAGGGTAATACGGAACGTCGTGCTGGATCCCAAAGGCCTCGTATCACTAGCAGTCGGGATGACAGGCATCTTATCCGCATGGCTGTAACGGATCGTGCAGCCACGTCTCGATCCATGAGTCAACAGATGGAGATCTTTGCAAGACAACAACCATCTGCACGAACAGTTCGACTACGTCTGCAGCAGCATGGACTATCAGCTCGGAGACCATGGCTGCGGTTACCCTTGACGCAGCATCACAGACAGGAGCGCCTGCAATGGTGTACTCAACGACGAACCTGGGTGCACGATTGGCAAAACGTCATTTTTTCCGATGAATCCAGGTTGTGTTTACAGCATCATCATGGTCGCATCCGTGTTTGGCGACATCGTGGTGAACGCACATTGGAAACGTGTATTCGTCGTCGCCATACTGGCGTATCACCCGGCGTGATGGTATGGGGTGCCATTGGTTACACGTCTCGGTCATCTCTTTTTCGCATTGGCGACACTTTTAACAGTGAACGTTACTTTTCAGATGTGTTACGAGCCGTGGCTCTACCCGTCATTCGATCCCTGAGAAACCCTACATTTCAGCTGGATAATGCACGACCTATGTTGCAGGTCCTGTAAGGCCTTTCTGGATACAGAAAATGTTCGACTGCTGCCCAACACATTCTCCAGATCTCTCACCAATTGAAAACGTCTGGTCAATGGTGGCCGAGCAACTGGCTCGTCACAATACGGCAGTCAGTTCTCTTGATGAACTGTGGTATCGTGTTGAAACTGCATGGGCCGCTGTACCTGTACACGCCATCCAAGCTCTGTTTGACTCAATGCCCAGGCGTATCAAGGCCGTTATTACGGCCAGATGTGCCTGTTCTGGGTACTGATTTCTCGGCACCTATGCACCCAAATGGCGTGAAAAGGTAATCACATGTCAGTTCTAGTGTATATACTATCCAATGAATACCCGTTTATCATCTGCATTTCTTCTTGGTGTAGCAGTTTTAATGGCCACTAGTGTATTGTTAGCACTCAGAACCGTGCCGCAAACGACTCCTTCTCAGCGCAGTGGCAACATTTGTGTAGAGCGGGCTGTGGGAACGGCGCGTCTCGAGGGATCGAGTGACTGCGCGGGAGGAGGCGGCGACGCGATGACAGCCGCCGGCTGGGGCCTACCTGCTGCAGAGGCGGCCCGCGCGCAGCGAGCGGCAGCGGCAGCAGGCGGCCGGATCGCCTTCCATAACATCCGGCGGCGCGGATACCTGCGTACGACAAGCAGAGCGCCACCCGCGTCCCGTCCGCGCATCGTAGCGCGTCGTGTTTTTTAGTCACGTCGCTCCAAAAGTGGATACAGCCGGGTGAAGGCGATACGACAGGCCCACCGCTTCCTCCGTGTCCCTCCTGCCAACGTCCCGTTTTGTCATGTATAAGATACAGCTGCTGTTGCTGTGTGGGGCTCTGGGCGTTATGAAAACCCTGCGAATAGTCTCCAGTGGTTTCCGCCTCTGGCCGTAATAGTACTGATAACAAGAGGCAGAGTAATTGCATAGTAGCTACTATATCACTACACAATGTGCACTAAAATTGCGACATAGCACATTTTGCTTATTGTATGTATACGGTGCACTAAGAGGAACATACAGGGTGAAAAGTATCTAAACCGACAAACTCTGGTGGGTTGCAGGGGACACCAAAACAAATATTTTCCCCTAATCTCATTTTTTCCTACGAGGATTATTTTAACCGGTGGAGGCCATACTACGCTCTTCAGTTGTTAGACGCCGCACTACGATCTTCAGCTGTTAGAGGGGGTATTACGCTCTTCAGTTGTAGGCAACTGCTGTCCACTAGTGTAGTAGTGCATTGTCTCTGTTTACTAATGGATCGCTACACCTGGAGTGAGTACACTGATATGGTTGGTGCGTACTACGTACCACACAACAACGGACGAGCTGCACAGCGGGTTTATCAACAACAATATCCTAATCGCCGTATCCCGCATCTTACGACATTTGCTGCTGTGTACCAACAACGTCTGCGTGAGACCGGGTCATTTAGCAGATTACTTGGACAGGGACGCCGTCGCACGGTAAGAACGCTGAAATTTGAGGAAGCTGTCTTGCAAAATGTGGAGCGGGTCCTTCGATCAGCACTCGTGCAATTGCACGTAACATGGGGACGAGTCAGACGAATGTAAGAACAGTCCTTCGAGAGCAGTTGTTACGTCCACAACCTGGAACCAGTTGATTATCCACCCAGAGCACAGTTTTCGGACTGGTACCTGGAACAGTGTGAAATGCACCCTACAGTCCCACCCTCTGTGTTGTTTACAGATGAAGCAACGTTCGAGAGTGATGGAGTCTTCAACATGCACAATTCCCATGTTTGGAGTGAGGATAACCCACATGCCACAGTTACTAGCCGTCATCAGGTGTGGTTCTTCGTTAATGTGTGGGTCAGTGTTGTTGGGGACTGTTTAATTGGGCCGTATCTGCTACCTAGGCCATTAAATGGCAGGCACTATTACAATTTTCTCGCCAGAGCATTGCCAGAATTGCTGGAAGACGTCCCGCTCCCTACAAGACAACACATGTGGTTCCAACATGACGGGGAGCCGCACATTTCAGTCGTCGTGTGCG
Source organism: Schistocerca nitens (assembly GCF_023898315.1). Classification (NCBI taxonomy): domain Eukaryota; kingdom Metazoa; phylum Arthropoda; class Insecta; order Orthoptera; family Acrididae; genus Schistocerca; species Schistocerca nitens. Next base: position 50,458,472 of record NC_064618.1, on the reverse strand, counting down.
TCGATTCCTGGACCGACGGTTACCAGAAACGAGGATTGGCGGAGGTGGTCCTGTACCATGGCCTGCTCGATCCCCAGATATGTCCCCTCTGGACTATTTTGTGTGGGAAGAGATGCGCAACCTTGTTTACGCAACTCCTGTTGCATCAGAATAGGATCTGGTTACCCGGATAGCAGCAGCAGCAACAGGAACAATTCAGGATACTGCTGAGGTTTTACCCGTGTCAGACGGAACATGAGTCGACGGTGTAACCTTTGTTGGCATTTCTGAAAATCTACTGCAATTGAAATTGGGTTGTGTTAATGTGTTGTCTCTTGGTCATAAAAAAATGGAAAAGTGTTTGTTGGTTTAATTAATTGGCCGCCAGTTAAATCTTCCTCTACTGGTTTAAATACTCCACATAGGAAAAAATGACATTAGGGAAAAATATTTGTTTTGATGTCCCCTACAACCTCCCAGAGTTTGTCGGTTTAAATACTTTTCACCCTGTATAATTAAATTTGTAGGTGATTGGATGGTATATAGAGCACACAGTTCTACAACAGACTACGCTCTAATGCGTCTGAACACCGAGCAGAACTGAGTTTGGATGACAAATTCAGGTACAGTCACTTTGCATCACGGTTGATATAATTAAACCCGACCCAAAAAAACAAATGCAGGTTCCAAAACAAAATTAAGGAAAACCGCAAAAAACAATTCCTTATGAAAATATAATTAGCACACTAAATGTTATGCAGCTTACCTGTAAACAAATTAAAAAGAGCCATCATATTTCTTGAAGGCAACTATACTGATCAGCCAGAACATTATCACCACAGGCCTACTATCGATATAAACCCGTCCAGGCGACAGCAGTGCCACCTGGCGAGAAGTGACCGCTAGTCGGGCACACACAAGCTACATGTAGTATCAGTGAGCGTGCTGTCCTTGTGTACAATGGGGAAGGTGCGCATTCTATCCGAGTTTGATCGGGGGCAGGTTTTGATGGCCCAGAGACTCAGAACGAGCTGTTCAGAAACTGCACGACTTGTCAGGTGTTGGAGAAGTGCTGTTGTGACTGACTTAAGCACGCGGCGGAAGCAAGGTGAAACCTCGTCAAGACATCGTGCCGTTGGGCAGCCACCCCTGATTGCAGATGTCGAGCGTCGTAGGCTCAGCGGAACAGTAAAAGAGGACAGGACTGTGGTGGAACTAAACTCAGACATTAATTCTTGGCAGAGCAGAGTAAAAGTGTGTCTGAACACCCCTAACGATGGGCCTCCCAACCAGACGACCATGCGTGTGCCAATGTTAACATCTCGACATCGGCCAATACGACTGAAATCAGCACGTGAGCATCTGAATTGGACGTTCACGCAGAAAGCGTTGTATTGTCTGATAAATCTCGATACCTTCTTAGCCACGCCGATGGGAGGGCAGGAATCTGTCGTCTTCCAGGGCAACAGCTCATGGATGCCCGTGCTGTGGGACTGAAACAAGCCGGTGGCGGCTCCATTACGTTGTGGGCAACATTCACGTGGACATCCATGGGTCAAGTGGAGTTCCTGCGAGCAACCACGACTGCCAAGGAGTATCATACATTGCTTGCAAACCACGTGAACCCGTTCATGACGATCATGTTTCCTGACAGCAATGGCATTTTTCAGAAAGATAACACGCAGTGTCACAAGGCCAGGAGTGTTGAAACGACTGTTTAAATCCGCAGGATAGGACAGGTGGTTGGAATTGTGGAAATGGGCCAAAAAGAAGCGGCTGTCAGTTACACTCGAATCCATATAATTTTATTTAGTTGCCCAAACATTACAGCGCAATTTTCCGAGATTAACTATCGACTGAATATGTCACACAATCTTATGGGTTAAGGGCACAACTTCTTTAATTTTTAAAACGGCTGAAGGCCCATGATTTAAAACACAACTACAATAAATTTTCAAAAGGCAGGAGACGCAAGGTTTTATCCTTAAATAATATTTCAGATGAGGCTGAAGGCCCAAACAATCTAAGACTTGACAAGTAAGGAATTTTAATTTTAAGACTGCTGAAAGCCCATGATTGAAAAACACAACTACAATGAATTTTCAAAAGGCAGAAGGCCCAAAGCTTTAAAAAAAATTAAATGAGGCTGAAGGCCCAAGCAATGCAAGACTTGACACGTAAGGAACTTTCAATTTTAAAACAGCCGAAGGCCCATTATTTAAAACCCAACTAAAAGCATACAGATTCAAACCATCGTCTATGAGCCATTAAAATACACAATCAAACACCAATAAGAAAAGGCAGTACAGCCAGCGGCGCTCAGAAGTTTCTGGGGGTCGGTCTGCACTTGAAATATTAACGTTCACTTGGGGGAGACAGGTAATCTCCCCAACTATATCCGATCCGCCGGCAACCCAACCACGAGAAAATCAACGGACCCACCGACAAGACGACTTGCTTTCCACCTGACCAGTACACAAGCAACTCCAAAGCCAAAACGGAAAAGGCGTTGTCGCCCACGACCAAGTATGCATAAGCTGTCAAAACTACACACACGTGTTGGACGGCGACAACACGGTGAGGAAGGGACACTGCCAGGGCAGTACGCCGACATTTAAAACAACTTGTCAGACAAAATCACACTAATTACACACAGTTTCACGAACACTTGACCGAAGGACTAGACAATACTAACGGCAGCGACTGTGCAATAACAAGGACGAATCACGAGTCGGCACACGCAGACAACCCACAAGCGACCGCCGGCCAACATACACGTCGTCCGACAAGACTACCGACCGACGCCCATCCAAGGTGGTCCGCACTCAAGCAATATGTATCGGCTACCATCGGACGAGTCACTGCAGCCGCGCCCCGACTGAACTTCTTCCGCGTGCTAAGTCAAACACTGCCAGGTGTGAACTGCACGGCTAGTGCCTCCCAACTCAATGGCAGATCCCGAACTAACTCCGAGCACACGACAACCGGAAGCATTCAGCAGTCAGCAAAGATAATATGCCATGGCTTGTATCGATAAGCGACGCTGCTGGCGCTCACGGGCAGGCAAGGCGGCAACTCGGTGACACCAGTAATTGAAATTAACATAACGAGGTGGTAGTACGATAAAAACAGGATTTCAGATGAAATATGACACGAACACGAGCCACGCACGGCTCAAGCGTGATGAGTAGTTCGAGGAACACCGTGGCGAGTTTCAGTTGATGTGCTGGCGCTCCAACTCGCCAGATCTGAGCCCGACCGAACACATCAGGGATGTGATTGAATGTGGTGTCACAGTTCATTGCCCCCTTCCATGGAATTTACGGTAATCAGGGGACTCGTGTGAGCAGATGTAGCGCTAACTCCCTCCAGCTACCTACCAAGATCCCATTGCTGCCATGCCGCGATGAGTCGTCGTTGTTATCTGTGAAAAAGGTGGATATACCCGCTATTACGTAGTGGTCATAATGTTCTGGCTGATCAGCCTATTTACTGTCACAACAATTTATTTCATTAATATTGTATTTTAACTTGTCTTGCAATAAAAGAAACACAGTTAAGTAACATTTACACTTCCGGAAAAAAGAACTGTGTGTAGAATCGTAATGACTGCTAAGTACAAATTAGTTTGAATGCGGAAATTCATGCCTCGTCACCAATTTCTCCGGTCTTTTCTCTCCTAAACTATTTCTTGATTTTGACCAAGCAAACCTCAAGGTCGAGAAGATTCTCTCAATGGTTGCAGTGTTAGCAGGTTAATAAATGAGTCAGTGATAAAGTAGTTCTAACAACAAATTAGTGTTTCGAATAAATTAATCATAGGAATTCAAACGAATCTACTTAATACTCAATATGAAAAAAAATCCTAAAAACCCAATAAAACCCATAAGGATCCAATTTTAAACACTGTGTTGTTTTTTTCTGTCGAATTTTTCTCAACCTTACTTTTTACTAATAATATTCCATAAATTTATAATACAGTCACAGACCTCAAATTCTTCCATATATGACGCATACACTTTCCATTTTGAACACATTTTTCTTGCAATCGACTCTTGTGTGTGTCGAATAAAATGATCAATCCGGTCAAACTTCATGGTATCGGATATACGGTTATCTGTTGAAACCTATGAAGCGGATAGTCTTTCAGCTCCTTTGGGAAGGACGTGGGACCTACATAACCGCTCATTTGCGGTCTCCCGCCTAAATTGTAGTCAAGAAATTTTTAGTCTCTTAGATTTATTACACAGAATCCTACTCTTCCTCATAGCTACATCGAGCATCCATGTCAACAGCGGCCAATACCATTTCTTTCTACGAATCCCGATTCGGTAGCATCCCAGATTATGGTCCATTTGATACGTTCGTGCCATGTATACGTTGTACTCTGCAATTACTTGAGGCCTCAAGATTGCCACATTGCTCTTTTTTCTGAGAAAACCTCTTAACCGCAACAACAAGTTGGCTGCCACATGAGGAGGAGATCATTGTAACTACCGCATTGTCCATCCAACGGACGTACAACAGTCTATCATTTATCTCAATTACTGTTTCATAGTGCCCACCATCTTTATTGGAAAAATAGTCCTCACTTTAAAGTGGACGGCTTTTTTGCATTCTGTTTTCTCTTATAGTTCCAATGACTGAAAATCCGGAGAATTTTAAAAATGAGTAAAGAGCAGGACCGGAAAACAGATTATTGATGAAGAATGTATAGTGTAACTCTCTGCTGGATTTTCATCGAGTAACACCAGTAACGGGCTCATGCCGTGAAAATTCTTTCCCGTAGTCTGCGTTTGCTTTTGGACCTGTTCGCTGATAAAGTTCAAATTTGACTACATAGCCATTCTTAGTGTTGAGACTCCATGCTCCGTACCCAAATTGTATTGGTTAACCCCTAATAAATTGCTTGCAACCATGGCGGCCAAAATGTTTACTCATGCGTTCGTCATATGCCAGATGCTCTTCAGGTACAAAATTATCTATACATAGCTTCTTTAGCATTTCCAAAACTGGACGGATTTTCCAAGCCCTATCATTAGGGCCAATTTTAATGTTATCGACATAGTACAAAAATACACAGATTTGTAGAAATCTGTCCTGCCTCATTGAGTTACACATGGCTCGGTTCTTCGTGTCATCATTACTATCCCAGCAATGTCTTTTAGATGGCAGAATATTGAACCCACTAACAAATGAAGCATTTAATCTCGTTCAGCCGTTATATTTTGATCCGGACAATTAACAAATAATGCATAACGTCTTGTTTCATCAACTAAATGCTCAATTATCTCCTTGTCTCTAAACCTTTCAAAAATCTCCAAAGCATACCGACTTTTATATTTACAAGAATCAGCTTCAGGAAATCAAGTACTGTAGCCCGCATCTCGTGGTCGTGCGGTAGCGTTCTCGCTTCCCACGCCCGGGTTCCCGGGTTCGATTCCCGGCGGGGTCAGGGATTTTCTCTGCCTCGTGATGGCTGGGTGTTGTGTGCTGTCAAGAGGTTAGTTAGGTTTAAGTAGTTCTAAGTTCTAGGGGACTTATGACCACAGCAGTTGAGTCCCATAGTGCTCAGAGCCATTTGAACCATTTATTTGAAATCAAGTATGGGTTTCATTGTCAAAATATGCTCCGTTTATCCACTGTGAAGGACCTGCTTCTCTTTCACTGCTCCATTTCGCTATCTTTGACAATTAAATGGGTGGTATTGTACCATCACTTATCGAAGCTGGAACAGAGTGTGAAACTGGATCAGGTAATGGTGAAGGTCCTATCAGTGAAGTAGTTGTGATATAATGGATGCTCATTCTTTCATCATTGGGACGTCTTCTGCGTTAACCCTTGACTGCAGAGATGATCAGTTATTAAGAAGCCTTTAGAGATATATTCAGCATGGTAAGTGATACGTAAAATGTTAATCGCAAAATTGTGAAATATGGTAAATAACATATTTACCCGCTCTCATTTTCATCTTCTGAATCCTCACCTGTTTCTACATTGACTTATGGAGGCTCCTTGAAAATATCTCTATTAATATCCTCATCTGGTAATGTGTCTAAGATTTCATCAAGCGATTAGCCTGGAGTGAAACATAAAAGAAACGCGAAAAATAATTGACGTAGAGCAAACGCCTAGCATTGCCATATGCCAATGTTCAAAATAAGATACGCTGGTCGATATTTACTCAAATTACTAAAAATTATAATAACATATTCAACACTATCCGTAACATCACTACAAATTACGTTTCCAAAGAAAAAAATGTATGCTCAGTAATAAACTCGCTCGAAGTACACACTCATATTTCCTGCAGCGTCTGCCATCAGTCTCGTCTTTGATAATAGCACAACAACGGATAGACGGAAGTCAACAATGACCACATTGCTGAGTTCCGCATTCCTCTCTGTATTGCAGGGAATGCTCCCCACCATTACATCTTGAAATCTGAAAACACAGGAAAATATTTAGATTTAGTAGAGTCGTGCGGACTGTTGCCATATGGTAACGGGAGGCGTCAATGCGTTAAGTAAAACAAAAAGACCTAAACTAATGTTGGATCAACAAAGCTACCGTACGTTGAAAGTTAATAATTCACTTCCAGGAATTTTATTTACGTATCGAAAGTTAAGAAAATGAAAAGAAGAAAAAATATAGTTTTATAATGAAACAAACAATTTGCAATCTTAAGTGTTGGATTCTGTTACTCTTTAACTGAGAAGAACGCATAGTAATGCTACTTACCTGTTCGTTCTTGGAGAGGTGTTGCGTCGTGTTGAGACGACGGTGGTGGATCGTGATGTTACAGATAAAGTTATTACAGCAACTCTGCTCGTCATAGTTGAATGGCGAGTATACTGGTAAAGTCTCTTCACGCTTATATTGTAAATTCAAATGTTCAAATGTGTTTGAATTCCTAAGGCACCAAACTGCTTAGGTCATCAGTCCCTAGACTTACACATTACTTAAACTAACTTATGGTAAGAACAACACACACACACCCATGCTCGAGGGAGGTGCAGCGCAGCCTGTGCATGACGCCCTAGACCGCGCGGCCACTCAGCGTGTTATTGTGAACCATCTGTAGTGGGGTCCACCAAGGCAATGGCTGAATAGGCTTCATTGTTGGTGATAATCCGCAAGTTTCGCATCTGTACATTTATTATACGTTAGACACACTTAGTTCTCGTTTCAGAACCTTATACACTGTTCGTGGTGATTTTCGACCGTGATATAACTGTTCGTCACCTTTCCATATGACTACTGTATTCCCAAATTCAGTCAGTAAAACCATTCTTGCACCTGATCCGTAATTGTCATTATGTTCACCGCGGTAGTCACGGTTTCAAACACTCGGCTGTTCATTAGGAAGACACATACATTACACAGTTATATGGAGCCTTGGTTCCCACGGTGCGGTTAAATGTAAAAACAGTTTCACTCACATGGTTGTAATAAGTATAATGCCTTCTCGCGAAAGCGTTGCCAGTACCGGTTGAGACACAGTCCATTTAGTAATAATCAGACCTTACGATTTTACTGTTTATAATGTTTACTTTAACTTTCATTACGCACTGCGAGCGTAATCTCAACCGTCAGTCGTTAAGTTCCACACTGTACTGACTCGACAAGTTTTTGTATCTCAAATTAACAACGCGCGTCCCGCCATACTGTCGCACACACACACACACACACACACACACACACACACACACACACACACGCACACACACACACACACACTAACTCTCCCTCACTGATTATGGCTTTTCAATTGTTAGTGTCGACGTCGCTCTCTGTGTTATCATGTAAATGATTTACATAGCAGTCCTTCACATCACAGTTAATGTTGCAAATGCTGATAAACTAAACAAAAATATTTAAAATCTTTGCATAATATCATAAATGAACCCAGCAGCACCTTCACAAACATCCTTCAAAGTTTTGGCATGTCCCTATTGGTCAATAGTGCAACAAGGGTTACTACGACGACTGCATCAGTAATTGACCATGTGGCCACAAATATGGACAGGCAAAAAAGTGGTGTAGCTGTAAAAGATCTCGGACTATCAGACCATCTCTCTCAAATAACAACAGTAAAATCAGGTATCGAGTCATACCCTAAACTACAAGCCCACAAACTACATCTATCAGAAATCAAAATAAAAGATTTTTCAAAAGAGCTAGAGAAACAAAGCTTGGGTGAAGTGTATAAGGAAACCAATGTGAATACGAGATTCTCTAAATTCTATGAACTTTGGAAAGGCATTTCAAAAAGTATGTATGTCTGCATCAACATCTCACAAAAACATATGGATAACAGCAGGTATTAAAAAGTCCTCCCAAACACTTAAACACCTCACTTCCAAGAAAAACATTCGCAGTCAACCACAATTATTTGATTTCTACCACAGATACAAAAAGATCTATAGGAAGGTGGTGATTGCTGCAAAAAAGTCTTTTAATGACCAAATAATATATAATGTAGAGAATAAGAACAAAGCAGTCTGGGATGCTATAAAAAAGGAAACAGGGAGAGGCAAACAAATGCAGAATAACATAGCGCTAAGGAAGGGGGATAAGGTAATAAATGATCCACAACACTTAGCAAACTATGTAAACGAGCATTTTTCAAGTATTAGTGAGAAGTTACAGCAAAAATTCCCCAAAACAAATATAATACCTGTAAATAATGTTACACTAAATACAATGACGTTACTTCCAACCACAGAGAATGAAATCAATAAAACTGTTCAAAAACTAAAAAATAAAAAGGCAGTAGCCTTAGATGAAGTAACAATGTGTGAAATGAAATAAGGCATAGGGATTATACAAGGCCCCTTAACAAATACAATAAATGAATCCTTCACATTAGGGACATTTTCAGAGCAGTTAAAACAGTCAAGAAATGTACCTTTGCTTAAGAAGGGAACACAGAAGACATAGAAAATTACCGGCCCATTTCCCTGCTGTCAGCATTCTAAAAAATGATAGAAGCAATTACGAAAGACATGTTAATGAATTACCTGAATAAATAAAATCTTTTAAGCGAATCACATTTTGGTTTCTGAAGTGGCAAAAATACGGAACCAGCCATAGTAGAATTCACAAAAGTTATACTTGATGCTCTTGATAAAGATGAGTGTGTTACAAGCACATTTTTGGACCTTTCTAAGGCGTTTGATACAGTCGAATACAAGATTCTATTAAATTTTTTAGAAGCATTAGGAATAAGAGGGGTAGCTAATGACTGGTTTCGATCATACGTAGCAGATAGGGTACAAACAGTATAGATAACACATACATCAAATAGATCTAAACATTTAGTAAAACATTTATCAGACTATTCATTAATATAGGAGTTCCACAAGGTAACATATTAGGACCAATAGTGTTCCTGATATACATCAATGACTTTCCCAGTTGTGTTACTCATGGTGAAAAAATTCTCTTCACTGCTGACAGAAATATTATAGTCACTGAGAAAACAAGAGACTCCTTGCCGAAAACGCAAATGTAACTCTCAAGGAAGTTTATGATTGGTTCATAAGCAATAAAGTGACAATGAACATAAAGAAAACTAATGCCATGAATTTAAATTTGAAGAGGAAAATGACAATGTTAAATTAAATGTAGATGGCACCTCTATAGACCGTGTAACAAATGCAAAATTTCTAGGAATGAATATTGACTCTCAGTTGAAGTGGTGTGAACACACAAAAGTACTTGCAAACAGAATGTCATCAGCATGTTATGCCCTTACAATCCTATCATCAGTGTGTAACATGCATTGTCTTTTAGTTACATATTATTAGTATGTACACTCAATTCTTAGCTATGGCATTCTTTTTTAGGGAACAAACGCACAAAATATGAACACAGTTTTCAAACTCCAGAAAAGAGCCATAAGAATAATAACCAAAAATACTAGTCGAGCTCATTATAAAGACCTGTTCAAAACACTGGGGATTTGAACTGCTCCATGTGAATACATTTACCAGTCAGTAATATACATTCAGTAATACAGGTCATAAATAACATTGGTAATTACTGCACAAACAGCTCTGTCCATGACCATGCAAGAAGAGATAGACTCAACCCACATTTACTAAGAAAAAATAAACATAAAACTTAAAACAGCATAAATTACCAAAAGAGATTAAAGAAATTGAAAAAAAACACTTACTTAAAAAGTTAGCTAAAAGTACTTGTTATGCAATACAGTTTATGCATTGAAGGATTACTTGGATAAAACAGTAGGGGTGTGATTAAAACATGTTATACAAATAAATAATAATAATGATGATGATGATTATAAAACATCCAACATTCCACATAAAACCTTCACTTTATGTTTTTTTCCTTCTTTTTTTTCCTTTCCAGAAATACGTACCCCCAAGCTATGCATAACACAGTACTAACACCTCTTCATCTTTCTGAGCTCAACATCTCACTCATTACGGCGGGATGTAGACTCAGGTTTTCAGGATAGCAAATGGGAAGTTGCGGTACAGAAAATGACCCAGAGATCAAGAGTGTGTGTGTGTGTGTGTGTGTGTGTGTGTGTGGTGACTGAAGTGTTATGAAACGATTTGTGAATAGTGTGTGCAGCGACTGATGGTGAGATATGAGTGAAAAGCGTGGCATTACTTTATTTAATAAGTTATTTGAAAAAAATGTGTTGTATACCAGGAATAAATCTAATGATTGTCTCTAACTAGAAGTCTGTAAATATATGTGTATACAAATTATCTTATTTTAAATTGATCTAAACCTGTAAATACATTGACATGTCCTTTATTCTTGTAAAAACAGATCTACAGATGAATAAAGCTACTACTACTACAACGCGGTTAAATGCAGGAACAGTTCCGCTCATACGGTAGCTATAGCTGTAATGTCTAATCGCGAAAGCATTGTCAGTACCGGTTGAAACACATTCCGTTTAGTAATAATCAAGCCATACAATTTTATTGTTCATGATGATTACTTCAACTTTCATTACGCACTGCGATGGTAATCCCAGTCGTCAGGCGTCAAATTCCACGTTTCACGGTCTCGGCAAGTTTTTGTATCACAAATCAACAATGCGCTTCCCACCATACTGTCACACACACTCGAACACTCCAACTCTCCTTGACTGTATAACACTTGTCAACTGTTACTTTCGACATCGACCTCAGTGCTTTCAAGTCTACGATTTACATAGCAGTTCTTCACGTCACAGTTAATATTACAAGTGCAGATAAGATAAACAAAAGATTTTATTTTTCCATGTTCAAGTAATAATAAGAAACCATATTCATCCATCAGAGGAAAGGAAATATACTGCAGTTAAGTTTTAACATTGTTATCAAAAACGGCTATGCTACGCCATCCAAGATATGAATACTTGGTCTAAGAAAGCGAACGAAATGACAGAGGAAAGAGAAAAAAATTACCTATGGCTAACGGCTGTACATTCACAGTGTATCAGTGTATGGAGTCTCTGAGGACCACTAATGTTGCCAAAACCTGGTGTGACTACTGTGTGCCATGCGGTACACATCACCATCACCTCTGACTTGCACAGCCATTAGCTCGAGCAGCAGGCGTCACACTTCTGACGGCTTAGGGCCAGTGGTTGTGCTCTGTTTTCGTGATCTCTGTGGCATATCTTTCAACAAAATAAGGAAAATCACGTGTTGGCCACGCTGCGTTCTCTCCCACCTCGATACACATGATATTCGACTGCTACAACGGCCAGCGCGTTCTCAACATCTGTCGCCCTTTGAAAACACCGTTCATGTGTTCCCGAGAGTTTGACATGCCGCCACTCAGCTGCCACTACTATTTGTCAGCTCACGCACAGCGTAGAAACACCATGGAATTGCCGGTCGGGCTGGCCGAGCGGTTCTAGCCGCTACAGTCTGGAACCGCGCGACCGGTACGGTCGCATGTTCGAATCCTGCCTCGGGCATGGATGTGTGTGATGTCCTTAGGTTAGTTAGGTTTAAGTAGTTCTAAGTTCTAGGGTACTGATGACCTCGGAAGTTAAGTCCCATAGTGCTCAGAGCCATTTTGAACCATGGAATAACATGCCGTTATCCGTCAGTCAATCTCAGATCGACACGATGCATAGCCAGGTTTGAGCCACCGTTGCTGTCAGAGGTGGAAACTCTTTGTACTACATTTCATTCCCCGCATTTCCCGAACCACCCACAAATTTAATACTGTATTCCTCATACTGCACCGTTTACATGCAATAAGTAGAATTTCGTTTTTTGCTGTCTTCCCTGACGTAGCAGTTATAATGGCCAGCAATACATACGTACAAAGAAAAATATAATCTACCTAGAAAACCAGTTATTCCCTTACTACTTCCCTAAACGAATTTCATTTTCAATATAACTATTTCCAATGCATCAAAATTGCAAAACTATTTTTGCAACGGCAGTAAAATATGTGCAGTTACCTTTCTGTCTAAGAAAGGGAGAAGTCACTTTAAGTGTGACCTACTTTTATTAACAAATCCATGGACCGTTATGGAAGTATTTTTAACACGTAAACCAAAGAATAAGTTTCTTTACCAATGAGATAACACCAAGATCTAATTTTTTAAGTTCTCATATTCTACTTCAAAAGCTTGGTAAATAAAAGGAATCGACATGTTTAGAGCAGTTACAAAGTATGAAATCCAATTTGTTGCGACGTCTTGTGTTTGATTCAAAACAAACTAACTGATTGCTTTAACCTTCTCGAAATAAACTCGTTACGAACTTATGGTGAAACTGCAACGCAATAGAGCATTATTCATACGAAATTACCTGCATAGGCTACTGTAATTTACCCTGTTATTTACCCTGTAAAACATATTAAACCGTAACAACACTTAATGCGACAGTACAAATTTCCAAATTATTAATGAGACATTTCAGCTGACTGCATTTTTAATCACTAATCTACGAGAATAGCACCACATGTTTATGAAAAGTAACGTTCATTGGTTAAACTGCTATCTGACCAAACCGCGTCTGCTACCATTTTCTCGTTTCCGGATTACATGAGTATCGAGAGGATTTTTAAGAGTATTCGGATGCAAATGAAGTTACTCTTGCAGTCGACGTGAGGAATTTCTTAGATAAAAATTTAATTTCCGCTCCTTCTCCTTCAATATCCCATTTTCAACACCGTGGCAAAACCCGCCCCTCCCCCGCCTCCCACACCCTGGAATCATTTTCGAAAAGCGCGACTCAGTAACCATAGCTTAACGGTCCTATAAAGCCTAGACTAGTATGAGAAATCAGTTCTGAAGTGATGGTACAACTGTATTACATATCAACAAGGAATTATTACGCACCATTTCTCCAAAGTGTGATTTGTTTAACAGAGCATGCTTCAGGAACACATGTTCCCATTGTTCAAGTCTCAATATAACTATGCCATCAGGTACACACAGGAGCAATAAGCAAACAGCAACACATATTTCTTGCTTGCTTACTATTTCTGATTGTTCAAAGTGGCAAATTAATTTTAAGAATTTGATAATGGGACCATGACTTCCCACAACATGATGTATTAAATAAATCACATTTTTGAACAACTGTACAGATATAGTTATACAAAGATGCATCACTGCAACGTGTTTGATATTTGATGAAACGCAGTCAATCTCAATTTTACACTACTGGCCATTAAAATTGCTACACCAAGAAGAAATGCAGATGTGCAACAAGTATTTATTGGACTAATATATTACACTAGAACTGACCTGTCATTACATTTGCAAGAAATTTGGGTGCATAAATCCTGAGAAATCAGTTTCCAGAACAACCCCCTCTGGCTGTAATAACGGCCTTGATACGCCTTGGCATTGAGACAAACAGAGCTTGGATGGCGTGTACAGGTTTCAACACGATACCACAGTTCATCAAGAGTAGTGACTGGCGTATTGTCACGAGCCAGTTGCTCGGCCACCATCGACCAGACATTTTCAATTGACAAGAGATCTGAAGAATGTACTGGACACGGCAGCAGTAGAACATGTTCTGTATCCAGAAAGGCCCGTACAGGACCTGCAACATGCCGTCGTGCGTTATCCTGCTGAAATGTAGGGTTTCGCAGGGATCGAATGAAGGGTAGACCCACGGGTCGTAACACATCTGAAATGTAACGTCCACTGTTCAAAGTGCCGTCAATGCGAACAAGATAAGAGGTGACCGAGACGTGTAACCAATGGCACCCCATACCATCACGCCGGGTGGTACGCCAGTATGGCGATGTCGAATACACGCTTCCAATGGGCAATCACCGCGATGTCGCCAAACACGGAAGCAACCAATATGATGCTGTAAACAGAACCTGTATTCATCCGAAAAAATGACGTTTTGCCATTCTTGCACCCACGTTCGTCGTTGAGTAGACCATCGCAGGCGCTCCTGTCTGTGATGCAGCGTCAAGGGTAACCGAAACCATAGTCTCCGAGCTGATAGTCCATGCTGCTGCAAACGTGGTCGAACTGTTCGTGCAGATGGTTGTTGTCTCGCAAACGTCCCCATCTGTTGACTCAGGGATCGAGACGTGGCTCCACGATCCGTTACAGCCATGCGAATAAGATGCCTGTCATTCGACTGCTAGTGATACGAGGCCGTTGGGATCCAGCACGGCGTTGCGTATTACCCTCCTGAACCCACCGATTCCATATTCTGCTAACAGTCATTGGATCTCGACCAAAGCGAGAAGCAATGTCGCGATACGATAAACCGCAATCGCGATAGGCTGCAATTCGACCTTTATCAAAGTCGGAAACGTGATGGTACACATTTCTCCTCCTTACACGAGGCATCACAACAACGTTTCTCCAGGCAACGCCGGTCAACTGCTGTTTGTGTATGAGAAATCAGTTGGAAACTTTCCTTATGTCAGCAAATGTAGGTGTCGCCACCGGCGCCAACCTTGTGTAAATGCTCTGAAAAGCTAATCATTTGCATATCACAGCATCTTCCTGTCGATTAAATTTCGCGTCTGTAGCACGTCATCTTCGTGGTGTAGCACTTTTAATGGCCAGTAGTGGACTTAAGCTTTTTGTTTACAAGCTTATTTTTCCTGGATTATTCTTGGAAAAACATTTACGACACATAGTTTGTTCTACACAATCAGCTCTACTTGTGTCTCACCTTTGTCTGTACCCTCCCAGTAAAGAATATGTCCTAACTGCACCGCTACTTGCTCTTTTCTCATTCTAATTATTGAAGATACTTCAATGATTCCCTCTTCGCTGTTATTTACTTCGTCTTATGTTGTAGCAGCCACCCTCAGCCGTTTAATCTGATACATGTACACATTTACAGCTGCCAATAAAAAATTCACATTCCTATTTACAAGGTTAATTTCAGGGAAAAAATTTTCTTTTATGTTTCCCAAACTGATGACAGTAGAATACTCGATTCATCTGCAAAATCCAGCCTGTTCTAATAGGCCAGATTCAAGGTGGCGGATTACATGAGAGCTTTGAAAATCGCAAGCAGGTTATAAAGCGCTACTGAAACTTTGAGACTTCTGCTGCAGTTCAGAGACAATGGAGAGGTGAATATGGCACTGATCCATGTACTGTGACGGTACATCTGACCTTTTGATGTGTCCTTCTGGATTTCAGAATGGTCTGCATCGATTGGACTGGCCGACAGTCAGAATACAACCCATGTGCTCCCCATATGCATTTAACACAAGGTATCGTGCAACGTGCAATTAACACGACAGAGATGGCTCTATCAAATATGAGACAGGTAAGTTGCACCTCATAAAACATAGCAAACAGGTTGATCGTGTAACTAGGAAGTGAAACAATGGCTCACAATAATTAACAAATAGCTCCATAATATACACTAAAGCGGCAAAGAAACTGGTATACGCATGCGTATTCATATACAGAGACAACGCCTGTATTAGACGACAAATGTCTGGCGCAGTTGTTAGATCGGTTACTGCTGCTACAATTGCATGCAGGTTATCAAGATTAAGTGAGTTTGAACGTAGTGGTATAGTCGGCGTCGCGCACGAGCGATGGGACACATAATCACTACTCACTGCTAAAGAGACGACAAGGTCCAACTTTGAGTTCCATAACGTCTGGAAACAACAGTTGCGGGAACACTGACCACCAAAATGCCAAAACTTCATGATAAAAGAGAAACCGGCTGGACAAGTTTGGACAAGTTTAAACTGAATACGCACTGGTCACAAAACAATGCTGACGCTCTTTACAAAGGGGAAAGATACCAAATCCAAATTACTGCTGCGGAGCAAGCACATAGTGGAAGAGTGCACAGTTCGAGCTTACAAGAAAACCTTCATCGACTTCCTAGCTGCAACATAGGAGGCTATCGGTTATATTCAGTGTCTGGACACCAGTTCGTAATTAAATTGTATATAAAGCGTATAAGAACAGTGATCTATGACATTTTTTGATTCATCATCCTCTCCTGTGGCAATATCTTCATCTCACATGCAACATCCGTTCTCAATTACACTCCTGGAAATTAAAATAAGAACACCGTGAATTCATTGTCCCAGGAAGGGGAAACTTTATTGACACATCCCTGGGGTCAGATACATCACATGATCACACTGACAGAACCACAGGCACATAGACACAGGCAACAGAGCATGCACAATGTCGGCACTAGTACAGTGTATATCCACCTTACGCAGCAATGCAGGCTGCTATTCTCCCATGGAGACGATCGTAGAGATGCTGGATGTAGTCCTGTGGAACGGCTTGCCATGCCATTTCCACCTGGCGCCTCAGTTGCACCAGCGTTCGTGCTGGACGTGCAGACCGCGTGAGACGACGCTTCATCCAGTCCCAAACATGCTCAATGGGGGACAGATCCGGAGATCTTGCTGGCCAGGGTAGTTGACTTACACCTTCTAGAGCACGTTGGGTGGCACGGGATACATGCGGACGTGCATTGTCCTGTTGGAACAGCAAGTTCTCTTGCCGGTCTAGGAATGGTAGAACGATGGGTTCGATGACGGTTTGGATGTACCGTGCACTATTCAGTGTCCCCTCGACGATCATCAGTGGTGTACGGCCAGTGTAGGAGATCGCTCCCCACACCATGATGCCGGGTGTTGGCCCTGTGTGCCTCGGTCGTATGCAGTCCTGATTGTGGCGCTCACCTGCACGGCGCCAAACACGCATACGACCATCATTGGCACCAACGCAGAAGCGACTCTCATCGCTGAAGACGACACGTCTCCATTCGTCCCTCCATTCACGCCTGTCGCGACACCACTGGGGGCGGGCTGCACGATGTTGGGGCGTGAGCGGAAGACGGCCTAACGGTGTGCGGGACCGTAGCCCAGCTTCATGGAGACGGTTGCGAATGGTCCTCGCCGATACCCCAGGAGCAACAGTGTCCCTAATTTGCTGGGAAGTGGCGGTGCGGTCCCCTACGGCACTGCGTAGGATCCTACGGTCTTGGCGTGCATCCGTGCGTCGCTGCGGTCCGGCCCCAGGTCGACGGGCACGTGCACCTTCCGCCGACCACTGGCGACAACATCGATGTACTGTGGAGACCTCACGCCCCACGTGTTGAGCAATTCGGCGGTACGTCCACCCGGCCTCCCGCATGCCCACTATACGCCCTCGCTCAAAGTCCGTCAACTGCACATACGGTTCACGTCCACGCTGTCGCGGCATGCTACCAGTGTTAAAGACTGCGATGGAGCTCCGTATGCCACGGCAAACTGGCTGACACTGACGGCGGCGGTGCACAAATGCTGCGCAGCTAGCGCCATTCGACGGCCAACACCGCGGTTCCTGGTGTGTCCGCTGTGCCGTGCGTGTGATCATTGCTTGTACAGCCCTCTCGCAGTGTCCGGAGCAAGTATGGTGGGTCTGACACACCGGTGTCAATGTGTTCTTTTTTCCATTTCCAGGAGTGTATTTGCTGGATGTACTCCAGTCTCTGTCTTCCTCCACAGTTTTTGCCCTCTGCAGGTCCCTCTAGTAACATGGAAGTCATTCCCTCATGTCTTAACAGATATCCTATCATCCTGTCCCTTCAGTGTTTTCCATATATTCCTTTCCTCTCTGATTGTGATTAGAACCTATACATTCCTTATCAGTCCACCAAATTTTCAACATTCGTCTGTAGCATCACATCTCAACTGCTTCGATTCTCTTCTGTTCCGATTTTCCTACAGCCCATGTTTCACTACCATACAATGCTGTACTCAAGACGTACATTCTCATAAATTTCTTCCTCAAATTAAGGATGATATTTGATATTAGTAGACTTCTCTTGGCCAGGAATGCCATTTTTGTCATTGCTAGTCTGCTTTCGATGTTCTTCTTTCTCTGTCCGTCATTGGTTATTTTACTGCCTAGGTAGCAGAATTCCGTAATTTCATCTACTTCGTGACCATCAATCCTGATAAGTTTCTCGCTGTTCTCATTTCTACTACTTCTCATTACTTTCGTCTTTCTTCGATTTACTCTCAGTCCATATTCTGTACTCGTCAGACTGTTCTTCCATTCGGGAGATCATGTAATTCTTCGCCACTATCACTCAGGACAGGAGTGTAAACAGCGAATCGTATCATTGATATCCTTTCACCTCGAACTTTAATTCCACTCCTGAACCTTATTTTGTTTCCATTATTGCTTCTTGGATGTATAGATTGTACAATAGGGACGAAAGAGTACATCTGGGTCTTACACCCTTTTTAATCCGAGCATTTCGTTCTTGGTCATCTACTCTTATTATTCCCTCTTGGATCTTGTACATATTGTACATTACTCGTCTCTCTCTATAGTTCACCCCTATTTTTCTCATAATTTCGAACATCTTACACCATTTTACATTGTGGAACCCTTTTTCCAGGTCAACAGATCCTATTAACGCGTCTTGATTTTTCTTTAGTCTTGCAGTCTTCTGAATTTTGTGGATTATATTTTTCCGAAAGTCAGATGATATGTTTCCAGACTCTAGCATTCTACACATCAAAGTAAATAGTCGGTTTTTTGCCACTTGATTGATTTTATAAATTCTGATGGAAAGTTATTTATCCGTTGTGCCTTACTTGAGCTTAAATCCTCCAAAGCTCTCTTAAATTCTGATTCCAATCTCTTCTGATTCCTATCTCTTCTAAGTTGACTCCCGTTTCTTCTTCTATCGCATCAGACAAATCTTATCCTTCAGAGAGGCCTTCATCGAACTCTTTCCACCTATCCCCACTCTTCTCTGATTTTAACGGTGGAATACCCGCTGCACTCTTAATGTTAGCACCCTAGCTTTCAATTTCACCGAAGGTTGTTTTCACTTTCCTATATGGTGAGTCAGTCCTTCCAACAGTCATTTCTTTTTCGATTTTTTCTCATTTTTCACGCAGCCATTTCGTCTTAGCTTCCCTGTACTACCTATTTATTTCATACCTCAGCGACTTGTATTTCTATATTCCTGAATTTCCTTGAGCATTTTCGTACTTCCTCCTTTCACCAATCAAGTGAAGTATTTCTTCTGTTACCCCTGGTTTTTTTCCCAGTTACCTTCTTTGTACCTATGTTCTTCTCTTCAAGTTCTGTGACTACCTTTTCTTGCCAAATGGTTCAAATGGCTCTGAGCACTATGGGACTCAACTGCTGTGGTCATTAGTCCCCTAGAACTTAGAACTACTTAAACCTAACTAACCTAAGGACATCACACATATCCATGCCCGAGGCAGGATTCGAACCTGCGACCGTAGCAGTCGCACGGTTCCGGACTGCGCGCCTAGAACCGCGAGACCACCGTGGCCGGCTTTTTCTTGTTCATTCCTCTTCAATTGTACTGCCTCATTGGCTATTCCTTATTGCTGTATCTATAGCCTTAGAAAACTTCAAGCGAATCTCGTCATTTCGTCATTCATCAATACTTCCGTACCCCACTTCTCTGAGTGTTGATTCTTCCTGACTAGCCTACATTCTACATTCTACATTCTACTCTGATACTACATCCGCTCCTGGATACGCTTTACAGTCCATTATCTGATTTCGGAATCTCTGTCTGACAATGATGTAATCACAAATCTTTCCGTACCACCCGGCCTTTCCAAGTATACCTCCTCCTCTCGTGATTCTTGAACAAAGTATTCGCTATTACTAGCTGAAATTTATTACAGAACTCAGTTAGCCTTTCTTCTCTCTCATTCCTTGTCCCAAGTCCACATTCTCCTGTAACCATTTCTTCTACTGGTTCCGCTAGAGCTGCATTCCAGACCCGGCTATTAGATTTTCGTCTCCCTTTACGTACTGTGTTACCCTTTCCATATTCTCATATACTTTCTATATTTCATCTTCATCTTGCAACGTCGGCACTTACACCTGAACTAACGTTGTCGGTGTTGACTTACTATCGATTCTGACGAGAGTAACCTATCACTGAACTGTTCACAGTAAGACATTCTCTGCCCTGCCCTCCCACTCTCGTTATACCTTATTCTGGTGCTATTGAAGTGATCCTTTACACATATGATCAGAAATCCTTGTCTTCCTTCTTTTTCACTTCACTGAGACTCCTACTATATGTTGGTTAAGCCTTTGCGTTTCCCTTCTCAGATTTTCTAGATTCTCTAACACGTTCAGCCTTCTGACATTCCACATCTCGACTCGTAGGACGTTATTTTTTCGTTGGTTATTCAGTCTTTTTCTCATGGTCACCTCCCTCTTACCAGTCCCCTCCTGGAGGTCTCACTGGGGAACTATTCCGGAATCTTTTGCCAATGGAGAGATCATCATGACACTTTTCTTCAGTTACAGGCCACATGTCCTGTAGATACACGCTACGTGTTTTTAATTCCGTGGTTTCTATTGCCTTCTGCACTCTCATGCCATTGGTCGTTGCTGATTCTTTGGCTTTTCAGGCAGTTTTCCCTCCCAAGGACAAGAGAGTGTCCTGAACCTATGTCCGCTCCTGCGCCTTCTTTGACAAGGCCGTTGGCTGAATGAGGCTGACTTCTTACGGTGGAAGTCTTCGTCATCCTATGTTGATTGTTAACCAAAATTTAAGCGATGGCGAGTTTCAAACCTGGGACCGATGACGTTTAGATTATTAATCCACAGGTCTGACAGTTTCTTGCGACTCAATAACTGATAATACTGTACTGAGGTTACAGTTTGGATGCTTTAGCATGGTTAACACAAATACGAGAATAATACATGGTCTGAGTATAGCATCTGTCATCGTAATGTCACTGTAACTTAACCCACATGAACATTGGAAGTGACATTGTCTAGTAAGGCAACGAATTTCTTTTATCCACTGTATGTAGGACTGCCCTGGCTGCTGTTTTAATCTGAAAAACTTGTAACGAGCAGCCGGTACATGCATTTGTAAAGTGATTTGACCGTTTGCCAGCTAACTCGCCATACGGAACCACATGAGGCTAGCGATCTGCAAACAGTTTTACTGCCAACCGGAATATTCTTAGCCAACAGTGGAGAGAAAATGGTAAATGCTCTGGTTACCTGTTATGCCGTACGCCTTGAAATGTCCCGTCAGTTGGGCAACATAATCAGCCCAGTCTTTGCTTTGCCCCAGAAACTCTCTGAATTTAGATGCTTGAACCGATTGTTTAGTTGCTTCCACGTGAAGAAGCTGGGGCTGCAGTCACAGTGCTGCCACAGTTCAAATGGTTCAAATGGCTCTGAGCACTATGGGACTCAACTGCTGTGGTCAGAAGTCCCCTAGAACTTAGAACTACTTAAACCTAACTAACCTAAGGACAGCACACAACACCCAGCCATCACGAGGCAGAGAAAATTCCTGACCCCGCCGGGAATCGAACCCGGGAACCCGGGCGTGGGAAGCGAGAACGCTACCGCACGACCACGAGATGCGGGCGCTGCCACAGTTTCTTGCCTGTTTGTAATACTTGGTCAGTCCTATTTTTACTGCAATTGTACAGCTTGCCTTAAAGACACATCCTGAAGAAACATCCGCCCCCGGTAGCTGAGTGGTCAGCGCGACAGAATGTCAATCCTAAGGGCCCGAGTTCGATTCCCGGCTGGGTCGGAGATTTTCTCCGCTCGGGAATTGGGTGTTGTGGTGTCCTAATAATCATCATTTCATCCTCATCAACGAACAAGTCGCTGACGTGGCGTCAAACCGAAAGACACGCACTCGGCGAACGTCTACCCGACGGGGGGCTCTAGTCACACGATATTTACATCTACATTTAGGCAGAAGGAATAGACAACATCTCTTCAGAATTTCTAAAATCAATGGGGGAAGTGGTAACAAAGCAACAGAATGACTAATCAAGTAGGTGTCTAGAATGTATGAGCCTGGCGACGTACCATTTGGCTTTCGGAAAAGTATCATCCACACAACTCCAAAGACTGCAAGAGCTGACAACTGCGAGAATTACTGCACAAGCAGAGGACCTAGTCATACGACATTTACATTTTACCGTGGACACTCTACGTAACTACACATACAAACAGAAAAATAGCACTGTTGCAAGAGAGGGTTAGTTATACAATATGCCACTGTGAGTTAATCGCGACCTGCATCCTCAGCGTCTACTTGTAGTAGCCGACTTCTTGCAGACTGAGGTAGCTTGTCATAATATAGTTAATGAGAACACTCCGAGTAACACCTTGTCAGTTACAACAAAACTTATCTTTGTTCGCCAGAATCGGCCGTAGCTATGAAATTGCACACGTGGATTTGCAGTTCAGGACATACTAAATGAGCCACGATTAAAGAGTTGCGAATTGATACTATTTCAGAATGGCCATAGAGTGGCTTCATAAGTCACTAGAAACCACAAATTCGCAAAGCCGGCCGGAGTGGTCGAGCGGTTCTAGCCGCTACAGTCTGGAACCGCGCGATCGCTACGGTCGCAGGTTCGAATCCTGCCTCGGGCATGGATGTGTGTGATGTCCTTAGGTTAGTTATGTTAAAGTAGTTCTAGGGCACTGATGACCTCAGAAGTTAAGTCCCATAGTGCTCAGTACCATTTGAACCATTTGAACAAATTCGCAAACACATGTCGACACAGTTCTGATGGCGTTGGCGCGTAGGCCCATTTCACACAAGTCTATTCACTACCCGACGGTTGACACGGTTGGTTGGTTGATTTGGGGGAAGGGGCTAAGCAGCGAGGTAATCGGTCCCATCGGATTAGGGAAGGATGGGAAACGAAGTCGGCCGTGCCCTTTCAAAGGAACCATCCTGGCATCGGCCTGAAGCGATTTAGGGAAATCACAGAAAACCTAAATCAGGATGGTCGGACGCTGGTCTGAACCGTCGTCCTCCCGAATGCTAGTCCAGCGTGCTAACCACTGCGCCACCTCGTTCGGTACGTTTGACACGGGCTGTGTCGTTGTGAGTAGGCAGCACAACGACGTTACTCCGACAGGAGCTCCCTGGATGTGGGCTGGATGCGACCTTGAACAGAACTGCCCTCCTGACCTCAGGCCACGTTATTTCAGGACAGAGGCGCTCGAAACCACTGGAGGCGCTGCTCCTTCCCAGCATGGCATTGGGGCCTCGTGATACCGCTCTGCTATGTTGTATGCGGTGGTCGATACTTTTTGCGCCGCTGTCGATACTCGACGACTCCGCATTATGAATGCGGTATGGTAGCCGGAGGTATAAGCATGCGACATTTTGTTTCGGAAATCGCTTGGGAATTCAGCATTCTGAGATCCAAGGTGTCAAGAGGGCGACGATGATACCAAACTTCAGTCATTACCTCTCGTTAGGGATAAAGCAGTGGCCTTTCCCGGGCCCGTGAGCATATCGGTTGGACCCTAGACGAGTGGAAAACCGTCCCGATTTCAGTTGGTGAGAGCTGATTGTGGGGGTTCGAGTGTGGCGCAGACTCCGCGAATCCATGCGCTCAGGTTGTCAACAAAACACTGTGCAATCTGCTGGTGGCTCCATAATGGTGTCGGTTGTGTTTACATAGAATGGCCTGGGCCCTCTGGCCCGACTGAATCTATCATTAACTGGAAATTCCACGATTCACCAGCTCGGCAAATTTTTGTATCTCAAATCACCAACGCGCCTCTCACCATACTGTCGCACACACCCTCGAACACTCTCACTATCCATTATCGACTTCATGTTTCGATCAACGATGGAACTTTTGTGGATAACAATGCGCCATGTCACTGGGTCACAATTGTTCGTGATTTCTTTGAAGAAAATTCTAGACAGCTCGACGGAATGACTGGGCCATGCAAATAGCCGGTGTGAATCCCATCGAACATTTATGGGACGTAATAGAGAGTTCAATTCGCGCACAAAATCCAGAGCCGGCAGCAGCAATTATAGACGACTATAGAGGCAACATGATTAAATGCTTCTGAAGAGGACTTCCAATGACTTATAGAGTCCATATCACGTCATATTGTTGTTGTGGTCTTCAGTCCGAGGACTGGTTTGATGCAGCTCTCCATGCTATTCTATACTGTTCAAGCCTCTTCCAGTACCTACTGCAACCTACATCCTTCTGAATCTGCTTAATGTATCATCTCTTGGTCTCCCTCTACGGTTTTTACCCCCCACGCTGCCCTCCAACACTAATTTGGTGATCCCTCGATGCCTCAGAACATGTCCTACCAACCGATCCCTTCTTCTAGTCAAGTTGTGCCATAAACTCCTCTTCAATTCTGTTCAATACCTCCTCATTAGTTATGTGATCTACCCATCTAATCTTCAGCATTCTTCTGTAGCTCCACATTACGAAAGCTTCTGTTCTCTTCTTGTCCAAACAATTTATCGTCCATGTTTCCCTTCCATACAAATACTTTCAGAAAAGACTTCCTGACACTTAAATCTATACTCGATGTTAACAAATTTCTCTTCTTGAGAAACGCTTTCCTTGCCATTGCCAGTCTACAGTTTATATCCTCTCTACTTCGATCACCATCAGTTATTTTGTTACCCAAATAGCAAAACTTCTTTACTACTTTAAGTGTCTCATTTCCTAATGTAATTCCCTCAGCACTACCCGATTTAATTCGACTACATTCCACTATCCTCGTTTTGCTTTCGTTGATGTTCATCTTATATCCTCCTTTCAAGACACTGTCGATTCCGTTCAACTGCTCTTCCAAGTCCTTTGCCGTGTCTGAAAGAATTACAATGTCATCGGCGAACCTCAAAGTTTTTATCTCTTCTCCATGGATTTTAATACCAACTCAGAATTTTTCTTTTGTTTCCTTTACTGCTTGCTCAATGTACAGATTGAATAACATCGGGGAGAGGCTACAAGCCTTCTCACTTCCCTTCCCTCCCTGGGACGTAATAGAGAGTTCAATTCGTGCACAAAATCTTGAGCCGGCAACACTTTTGCAGTTGTAGACGGCTGTAGAGGCTGCATGATTAAATCCTTCTGCAGAGGACTTCCAATGACTTTTTGAGTCCATATTACGTCGTAGTTGAGGGCATTTCTTGAAGAGTTGTGAGTGCCTCACAGCGCGGGCCACGGAGTGTGTCAACGATTGTACTCGGTCGATGGCGATGTCTGAGACAGAACCTGAGTTGCTGTCACGCCGTGTTGCAAGGGACTTTCGTGTAGATGGGACAGTCCAGTAAACTCTGAGGTTCATTTCTCATTTCCCCTAGCGGAACTCCACAACACAGGTGTGATCTTCATTCTTTTTGGGATGCCTCTCCAACAGTATGTTCAAAACAAATAGTTTCCGTATTCCAACATAGCTACATTTTGACCCTCCACTCCGTCGACAAAGGCCGAGAGGCGCTGGCCGTCTCCCCCGGCGGCAGAACTCGGTAAACAAGAGACCGGCTGGCGTCAGGCCGCGTAGAGCCGCGCAGTCCAGCAGCTGTGATTAGCAGCGCCCTCTCAGCCAGCTGGCTGGCTTTGACACGTTCATTAGCCCCGGCTGGCGGCTGCACGGGGTAATTGCCGCTGGCAGCGAGGCGCCGGAAACAATGTTAAACGGCCGGTCGCAGCGCCAGAGATCACTCACCACTCCTGCTATCCCAAAAACCTGGAAAATTTGTCTGTGAATAGGTTCCACCCTGAGCTAACACAACCTTTCTTATTTTACTTTTCTTTCTATCCGTACACACCCAAGTTTCTGGTTCAAATGGTTCAAATGGCTCTGAGCACTATGGGACTTAACAGCTGTGGTCATGTCCCCTAGAACTTAGAACTACTTAAACCGAACTAACCTAAGGACATCACACACATCCATGCCTGAGGCAGGATTCGAACCTGCGACCGTAGCAGTCGCGCGGTTCCGGACTGCGCGCCTAGAACCACGAGACCACCGCGGCCGGCCAGGTTTCTGTTTCTAAAAAACGTATTCACATATTTCATAGCAAAATCTCAAAATATACACTGAAGTGCCAAAGAAGCCGGTATAGGCATGAATATTGAAATACAGAGGTATGTAAACAGGCAAAGTACGGCGCTGCTGTCGGCAACGGCTATATAAGACAAGTGTCTGGCGCAGTTGTTAGATCGATTAATGCTGCTACAATGGCAGGTTATCAAGATTTAAGTGAAACTTTCTGGCAGATTTACTTTTATTTTATTTTTTTATTTTTTTTTTTTTTTGTTTAATCTCATATTGTTCACTTTCCTTTGTTGCATCTGCTCGGGGCGGACGTCGCAAGGCATCCGTTCAAGTTCTTTGTTGATCGATTAACTCCGTTTTTTTATTACAAAGGGCAGCTAACCCTCTGACCGAACGCGCTGAGCTACCGTGCCAGCATCAGATTAAAACTGTGTGCCGGACCGTGACTTAAACGCGGGACCTTTGCCTTTCGCGTGCAAGTGCTCTACCATCTGAGCTAACCAAGCACGCCACGTCCTCATAGCTTTACTTCTGCCAGTACCTCGTGTCCTACGTTACAAACTCTTGCGAGTCTCCGTCCGCCACAGTTTTAATCCACCTGGAAGTTTCATACCAGTGCACCCTCCGCTGCCGAGTGAAAATCTCATTCAAGATTTAAGTGAATTTTAACGTTGTATTATAGTCGGCGCACGAACGATGGGCCACAGCATCTACTAGGTAGCGATGAAGTGGGGATTTTCCCATACGACCATTTCACCAGTGTGCCGTCAATATCAGGAATCCGGTAAAACATCGCTGTGGCCGGAAAAATATCCTGCAAGAACGGGACCAAAGACGACTCAAGAGAATCGTTCAACGTGACATTAATGCATCCCTTCCGCAAATTGCTGCAGATGTCAATGGGGCACCATCAACAAGTACCAGCGTGCAAACCATTCAACGAAACATCATCGATATGAGCTCACTCGTGTACCCTTGATGACTGCACGACTCAAAGCTTTACGCCTCGCCTGGACCCGTCGATACTGAGACTGGACTGTTGATAACTGGAAACATGTTGCTTGTTCGTACGAGTCTAGTTTGAAATCGTATCGAGCGGATGGACGTGTACGGGTATGGAGATGGTCTGTTCAAGCTGGTGGAGGTTCTGTAATGGTGTGGGGCGTGTGCAGCTGGAGTGTTACGCCACCCCTGATACGTCTAAATACGATTCTGACAGGTCACGTACGTAAGCATCCTGTCTGATCGCCTGCATCCATTCATGTCCACTGTGCATACCGACGGACTTGGGCAATTGCAGCAGGACAATGCGTCACCCAATACGTCCAGAATTGCTACAGAGTGGCTCCAGGAACACTCTCTTAAGTTTAAACACTTTCGCTGGCCACCAAACTATCCGGACATGAACATTATTGAGCATATCTGGGATGCCTTGCAACGTGCTGTTTAGAGGAGGACTTCACCTCCTCGTACTCTTACGGATTTATGGACAGACCTGCAGGATTCATGGTGTCAATTCCCTCCAGCACTACGTCAGAAGTTGGTCGAGTCCATGCCATGCCGTGTTGTGGCACTTCTGCATGCTCGCGGGGGCCCTACACTATATTACGCAAGTGTACCAGTTTCTTTGGCTCTTCAGCGTACATTCCTTAATACCATATGCTGTGCCTTTTTGGCCGGCCGGTGTGGCCGAGCGGTTCTACGCACTTCAGTCTGGAACCGTGCGACCGCTACGGTCGCAGGTTCGAATCCTGCATCGGGCATGGATGTGTGTGATGTCCTTAGATTAGTTAGGTTTAAGTAGTTCTAAGTTGTAGGGGACTGATAACCTCAGATGTTAAGTCTCATAGTGCTCAGAGCCATTTGAACCATTTGTGCCTTTTCGTGGTTTTCTGTATTTTGCGTTACAGCTGTTTTCTTTCACAGTTTGTCATCTGTAACTAGAGAACACTTCATGTACAAACGCACAAGTTTATTTAAGTGTGTGTGTTTTGTCTGTGCAGGTCAAATTCCTTCCAATTTTTTTTTTTTTTTGGTTTCTCCACTATCTTCGCTATCAAAAACCGCAGTTTTAAGCTTTCACTTTGTTTACATGATACGAAATAAAGCTGGTGGACAGCTGAATGCGTTCTTAGTGTGAGTTTAGGATTCCATTTTGCCTTAAGCTTTTTTGGGTTGTATCTGACACTGTGTGTGTGTGTGTGTGTGTGACCGTTCTTTGAGGGCACAGTCGCACTGTAGAGAGCTTTATATTCATTTATTATTTCTTTCTGTTCAGCTATGGCTTACTTATTTTGTAGTTTTCTTCAGTTATTAGATTTTACGTGGAATTGATGCTGCATGTGAGGAATTTTAGGTCGCCGTTGTTGTCTGTTAGTATGTGATCCGTAACCATAAAGCGTTCTTGTAAATAGTGAAATTGAGCAGTGGTCGGCTGGAATCGATCCTTTAACATCGAAGATCTCTGCTTTTCCTCGTCCACCGCGTTTGGGCAGTAAGGTGGTCGAAAGAAACTGAAGCGCCCGCCGAGACTGCGTGAGACATAGAATAGCACGGTGCAGTAGCGAGATCTGAGGATCAGGACGCTCGTGGATCGACACGGCGACGCATGGGTGGCTAGTGGTCTCTTAGCGTGGGGCAATACTTTGGCTGTGGAGTTTTACCAAGGACGTTTTATGAAG
This sequence comes from Schistocerca nitens, assembly GCF_023898315.1. Taxonomy (NCBI): domain Eukaryota; kingdom Metazoa; phylum Arthropoda; class Insecta; order Orthoptera; family Acrididae; genus Schistocerca; species Schistocerca nitens. The sequence continues at coordinate 50,429,513 of NC_064618.1, read as the reverse complement.
GTCTTCGAGTCTATACTTTAGCTTTTACAAGGCCGCTATCAAACGAGAGGCTTGGAACAGCTCCGGTGAAACTGCGCCACGGCCATTACTTCTACTGAGGATTTCTGTCTAAAGCTCATAAGGTGTTGGCCAATGATTCCTGGTTAACTCCTGATCGTGCTCGCTTTATCGTGACATAACTACTGTTGTTAGCTTTGGCTGATCTGCTACGTGCGTCTGTGAGCCGTTTGGATTAGTGATGAACTTGAGGCAAACTTAAGTTGCGTCTGTGGACGCTGTACTGACATTTGTACTCTTGGGTTAAAATAAATGTTTTGTAAACGTTAAGGATTTTATTTCCAGCAACCTTTGCTTATGCTTGACGTGCCCTAAATAATCAATTAAAAGGACTCAGAAATATCTGCAAATAGTAAAGAGCAGTTCTCCTGTTATTTAATAGAAAGGAAAAAAAATAAAACAATGACGATTCTGTAACTGCAGCGAAACATGTACATGTGAAAAGAAGAAAAAATTGTGTTTGAACTTTATTTGTGAACAAACACAGGCACAAAAGTAAGCTTTAGTGTCATTATGAAAAGATGCTAGCACTATTTTCTTCGTGATAAACACCTCTCCTTGAGCATTCTCGTCACAATGAAGAACTTGTTATGAAGCATTATATTCTTAAATTTTAATGCCTATAAGCTTCGATATTTTTCACACCTACACTTATAATGCTCAAGCAGCCTTATACTGTCTGGTCTAGGGTACTTAAGGAACCACTATCGTGTCCGCACTTTCCTCTCCCATTCGCCAATGGTGTACGACTGTCGTTAAACCTCTGTCCATAGACAGTAAGTTCTCTGAACTTCTTCTCAAGATAATTTCATGAGATTTGTGTCGGATGGACGTATGCTTTCGAAACTTTTATAGTAAGCTAATCTATCATGCAGGATGCCTCACATTGGCCACTGGGGCTTGTTTGTCTCGTGCTTACTAAAATTACCCGTTACGGAGCGCACCGCTGTTCGTTTCATCTTCTGTATCTCTCGCATTACTCCTACTTGATAAGAATCAGACTGATGAGCAACACTCAAGATCCCATCTGATGAGGGTTTTGTAACCCTCTTCTTTTCCATGTGAGTGTTCCATAGTATTCTTCCTATGAACCGTATGAGGGTTTTGTAACCCTCTTCTTTTACGTGTGAGTGTTCCAAAGTATTCTTCCTATGAACCTCAGCCTGTTATCCACTTTTTCTGCAACTAATTTCATGTGGTCATTGCACTTCAAGCATCTACAGACACTCCCCCTCAGATATTTTATGACTCTTGCCGTTTCCAGTCATTTATTTCCAAAGTTGTAATCAGAAAACAACGGACTTCTTCTGCTGTTTATGTGCAGCACGTTGCATTTCATTACCATCACGATGATCTACCACTCTCCACGCCAGTTGCATATCCTCTGCCCGTCCTCCTACATTTTGCAACAGCCCTTCAGCGTTCCCGGTCGTTGTGGCCGTGCGGTTCTAAGCGCTTCGGTCTGGAACCGCGAGACCGCTACGGTCGCTGGTTCGAATCCTGCATCGGGCATGGATGTGTGTGATGTCCTTAGGTTAGTTAGGTTTAAGTAGTTCTAAGTTCTAGGGGACTGATGACCTTAGGTGTTAAGTCCCATAGTGCTCAGAGCCATTTGAACCATTTTTGAACCTTCAGCGTTGCAGCCTTCCTATGGACGACAGCATAGTCAGTGAACAGCTTCACAGACATTTACACACCTTTGTTGAGCACTTCAAAGATACTGTATACAGGCCGGAAAGTTCACCGATTTAGACTCGCGGCTGCTCTAGCGCCCAAATGTTGGCAAACCGCACCTAAAGTATGTAGAAAGGATTGCCCAACCTTCAAGCGTTAGAGCAGCAAGAGGTTAAATCGGTGTGGAAGACTAAAAAAGTACATTTGTAAAGTGCTCAACAAAGGCGCGTGACTGGCACTGAGGGTGTTGCCGAACTGTGGGATCTTTGTAGTTTTATTCATGCTCATGATGGTGTAACACCCCCCGTGACCACACCACAGTAGAAGTGCTGAAAAAGCATAAAACCCTTTCGCTCCTTCAAATCACGTTCAGAAATCGTCGAATAGTTTTGAACAGGCCCTACTGGCTCTACCTCGTACACCGAAAAAAAAAAAAGAAGAAAAACTGCGGTCGCACTACGCTCCAAATGAGTCTAATCAGGTTCAGTGGGGTTGGAGCCCCACAATGTTCTTAGACATTCTTGCCTGTACTCAGATATTAAAGCCTCAAACAATAAAAAAATAATATCTGAAAGAGATACTAACTGGAGAAACAACTACAGCTAAATTGTTATGTTTTTTATTCCAGTCTACTACCGCTCCTTTATCCACAATGAGAGCCGGATTTTTTCAGTTACAGAACGTCTTAGGATCAGCAGTAGTTGAAAAGTAACCCGTGAGTCTCAGATGCTGTACATAACGTCAATAATTCGCTATAGTACCAGAAAATCGGCAATATTGTGAGTAAATAAGAGTCTTCGCGCTTGTCATTATATGATCTGGAGGAACAGTGTGAGCTTGCCGGTGAACTTTTTCTTTTTTCTTTTCTCTTCTTTTTTTGAGTCATAAGACTTCTGAATGGTTTCATGCTGACAGCCACGAATTCCTCTCCTCCGCCAACCGCTTCATCTCAGAGTAACACTTGTAGCATAACGTCCTCAGTTATTTGCTCAATGTATCCCAGGCTCTGTCTTCCTCTACAGTTTTTGCCACTCTATAGCTCCCTCTAGTACCATGGAAGTCATTCTCTGATGTCTTAAAACATGTCCTCGTCAGTGTTTTCCACATATTTCTTTCCTCTCCGATTCTGCGCAGAATCTCCTCATCCTTACATTATCAGTCCACCTATTTTTTAACATTCCTCTGTAGCACCACATCTCAAATGCTTAGATTCTCTTCTGTTATGGTTTTCCTACAATCCACGTTTCACTACCATACAATGTTCTGCTCCAAACGTACATTCTCAGAAACTTTTTCCACAAATTACGTCCATATTTGATACCAGTAGACTTCTCTTGGCCAGAAATGCCCTTTTTGCCAGTTCTGGTCTGCTTTTGATGTCTCTCTGCTCCGTCCGTCATTTTCCTTCTTAAGTAGTAGAATTCCTTCACTTAATCTACTTCGTGCCCATCAATCCTGATGTTGAGTTTCTTGTTGTTCTCATTTCTGCTATTCTCATTAAATGTAAACGTAGGCTTTCGCGGCCGCCGTCACAGTCAATAAAATTCTTCTGGGTTTGAGGTCGCATTGTCATCTGTAAAATTCCAACGTTTCGGCGATTGTTGCAAGGCGCCTTCCTTTGAGTAGATCTCCTGCCCATACAGGTTCATTATATGTAAACGTAGGCTTCCCAGGCCGTTGTCACAGTCAATAAAATTCTTCTGGGTTCGAGGCCGCATTGTCATCTGTAAAATTCCGACGTTTCAGCGACAGTTGCAAAACGTCGGAATTTTACAGATGACAATGCGGCCTCAGACCCAGAAGAATTTTATTCACTGTTTCTTATTACTTTCGTCTTTCTTCGATTTACTTTCAATCCATCTTGTGTACTCATTACATTGTTCATTTCATTCAGGAGATCATGTAATTCTTCTTCACTTCCACTCAGGATAGCAATGTCATCAGCGAATTTACCTTGAATGTTTTATTCCACTCCTAAATCTTTCTTTTATTTCTATCTCTACTCCTTCAACGTACAGATTGAACAGTACGTTCGAAAGACAACGTCCCTGACTTACACCCTTTTTAATTCGAGCACTTCCTTCTTTGTCGTGCACTCTTACTATTCCCTCTTGGCTCTTATACATATCGTTTATTAACCGTCTCTCCCAATAGCTCATCCATATTTTTCTCAGAATTTCGACCATCTTGCACCATTTTACATTTTGGAGCGCTTTTTCCAGGTCAACAAGTCCTATGAACGAGTTTGCTCCCATTATCAACCGCGACGTGAGAACTGCCTGTCTGGTGTCCTTACCTTTCCTAAGGCCAAACTCATCGTCACATATCACATCCACAATTTCCTTTTCCACTCTTCTGTATATTAATCTTGTAAGTAACTTTGATGCATGAGCTGTTAAGCTAAATGTGCGATATTTCTCGCACTTCTCAGCTCATGCATTCTTCGGAATCGTGTGGATGATATTTTTCCGAAAGTCAGATGGTATGTCGCCAGATTCATACATTCTACACACCAATGTGAATAATCTTTTAACTGCCACATCCCCCAGTGATTTTAGAAATTCTAATGGAAAGTTATTTATCCCTTCTGCCTTATTCGACATTAAGTCCTCTAAAGCTCTCTTAAATTCAGATCCTAATACTGGATCCCCTATCTCTTCTGAATCGACCCCTGTTTTTTCTTCTATCACATCAGACAAATCTTTTCCCTCATAGAGACAGAGAATGTACTCTTCCGCATATCCGCTTTCCCCTCAGCATTTAACAGGGGAATTTCTGTTGCACTCTTAACGTTAAAATCTTGCTTTTAATTTCATGGAAAGTTCATTTGAATTTCCTATGTGCTGAGTCAGTCCTCCTGACAATAATATTTTTTTCGATTCCTTCACTTTTTCATGCAGCCATTTCGTCTTAACTTCCCTGCACTTCCTTTTTATTTCATTCCTCAGCAACTTGTATTTCTGTATTCCTGAATTTCCCTGAATATTTTCGTACTTTCGCCTTTCATCGATCAGCTGCAGTATTTCTTCTGTTACCCTTGGTATTTTTCCAGTTACCTTCTTTGAACCTACGTTTCTCTTTGGAGCATCTGTGACTGGCATTTTTAGAGATATCAATTCCTCTTCAACTGTACTAGCTACTTAGCTATTCCTTATTTTGTATGTTCTCCTGGTTTTGCTGTCGATTCTGATATGAACAACCTTATCATTGAACTGTTCACCGTAACATACTCTCTGCTCTACCTTCATGTTCATAAAGTATCCTACTCCTGTTATAACATTTTCTGCTGCTATTGAAGTGACTCTATACTCACCTGACCGGAAATTCTTGTCTTTCTTCCATTTTACCTCACTGACCCCTACTATTTCTAGATTGAGGTTTTGCATTTCCTGTTTCAGATATTCTAGCTTCTCAGCCACGTTCAACCTTTTGATATTCCACGCCCCCAATCGTAGAACGTTATCCTTTCGTTAGTTATTCAATCTCTTTCTCATGTTCACCTCCCCCTTGGCAGTCACCTCCCGGAGATCCGAATGGGGGACTATTCCGTAATCTTTTTCCAACAGATCATCATGACACTTTTTTCAGTTACAGGCCACGTGTCCTGTGGATACACGTTATGTGTTTTTAATTCAGTGGTTTCCATTGCCTTCTGTACTTTCATTCCGTCGATCATTGTCGAATCTTCCGCTTTTAGGGCAGTTTCCCACCCCAAGGACAAGAGAGTGCCCTGCACCTCTGTCCGTTCCCTCGCCTTTTTTGACAAGGCCGTTTGCCTAATGAGGGTGACTTCTTATGCTGGAAGTCTTTGCCGGACGATGCTGATGGCTAACCAAAATTTAAACGGTGGTGAGTTTCGAACCGGAAACCGAGAATGTTTACTGGTCGAAGACGCTACCCCTAGACCACCGCTGAATATGAAAACAAAATGTTCCAGGGATCCCACACAGAAACAGTCATCAGCAGAGCATACCTGAAGCACACCATCACTGTCGCCCTACAAACCAGTCCATATGACATGCATACTGGAATTGTCCGCAGCTCGTGGTCTAGCGGTTAGCGTTGCTGCCTCTGGATCACGGGTCCACGGTCCGATTCTCGGCCTGGTTGGGGATTTTCTTTGCCCGGGGACTGGGTGTTTGTGTTTTCCTCATCATTTCATAATCATTCGTGAAAGCGGCGAGATTGGACTGTGGAAAAATTAGTAATTCGTAAGGGTGCTGATAACCGTGCAGTTGAGTGCGCCATAAACCAAAGATCATCATATTGAAATTTAGCTTATAATCGTACTATTCAAACATATTATAATAATTTGGCAGATATACGAGTATGAAGTATGTCTCGACTCATGTAGCGCCCGCTTCTCGTGGTCGTGCGGTAGCGTTCTCGCTTCCCACGCCCGGGTTCCCGGGTTCGATTCCCGGTGGGGTCAGGGATTTTCTCTGCCTCGTGATGGCTGGGTGTTGTGTGCTGTCCTTAGGTTAGTTAGGTTTAAGTAGTTCTAAGTTCTAGGGGACTGATGACTATAGATGTTAAGTCCCATAGTGCTCAGAGCCATTTGAACCATTTGACTCATGTAGCCACATTTTACGTGCTCAGCCTGCATCCCCCTCCCGGATGATGCCACCTCTCCCTCCATTTATGCCTCCTATCAACTCTGATCCTCAGCCCCCCCTCCTTTCCTCCGTCCATTCCCTGGGCTCCATCTTCCCCCTGTTCCATCCTGTGTTTTCTCCCTGCCTAACCTCTCCCTACCTCCCTTCTCCCCCCCCCCCACCACGAGTCCTTTTGTATTCCCCCTCCTCTGCCTTCCCTACTCCCTGTCGCATCTGCCCAGCACCCCCCACCCCCTCTTATGGGTCCTCATCCTCCATTGGCTCCTTTCCCCCTCCTCCCTTCGCTTTTCCTTTCCTTCCCTGCCCCCTTTTTTATTTTCCCATCATCTGCCCCGTTTCCCCCCCCCCCCCCCCACCTGCTCTCGGCTGTGGTACGTCACATTTGCCAAATTTTAGTGCAGTGTTCCAGTGAATGTTCAGTGTTGTTCGTCTTTCTAGTGTTGCGAACAGAAACCATGCTGTCGCTGGGTGTGAATTTTATGTCTTTTGCGAACAGAAACCAGACTGTCGCCGTGTTTTTTAATTGTCTGTCTATTATTTTACCTGTCTGCTTCATATGTATTTTATTCGCATCATCATCCCTTTGTTCAATGTTCCACAATTTTTTCGCCATGTTCCTATTTAAGTCTCCAATTTTATCGCCTGTTTTTATTATTTATTCTCTTCATCTTTTTTAACAAAGCCTGTAGGCTGAAGAGCGCCATACTACGCTGCTGCCAGTCCGCCCTCCTTCGGGGGGAATCGAAATTCAATAAAGGAAAAAAAAAAGCTCAGCCTGCCGTCTCTGGACAACTCGCCTCGCATTAGACAGCGTATTTACTTTCGTTTTTCGTTTATGAGATGGCGCGGTTGTCTAGTTAGGTTTTCTTGACTCTGTTGTTTCGTCCTTGTTGTTGTCGTAAGGTCCTCCATTGGTCGTGTCCGTCCTCTCCCGTTGTGTTGCTCACGGGCCGCTCCGCGGGTCCCGCCGCGTTTTCCGCCACTTCAATCCCGCGACTGTTCCAGTCGCCGTTACAACAATCCCCTTGACTGCTGTTCATAAAAGGGAACACAGAAAAGTCGAATCACCAGACTGACGTAAAAATTTGCAGTCAGTGTGCGAGGCACAACCATGAGAGTGCTCCTGCCGTCATACGAAATCTCATCTGAGGCGATAGCTACAGGTACAGGGCCGGTGTTTCTAGGCCACTGACAAACTGGTAGCAGTTCTTCGACTCACTGGGTCGCCAACTGCTCGGCCTGCTGCTGCAGACAGTGAACGGTGCGCCACAGCCATGCGCTGAGCTCGACGGCCTGCCCTCTCCGTTGCACCACGTGATCGCCAACAGCCCCGTCTCGTTGCGCCTGTACCTCCCCGTGACCACCTGTCATCTACAGTGGAAAAGCGCAAAAGTGTTCTGCAGTCTCGCGGAAGGAACGTCCAACTTGTCGTAGACCTATTACACGGCCTCGTTCAAAGCCTTAAAAACATTCTCGACTAACGTCACTGAGTTCAGTCTCAAAGGTAACTAACACTCACGACCGTTACGGGGCGCATTTTAAAGAAACCACATTTGCATCCTCATAGCGAAGGTACCAGCGCCACTTGCACATCTGACGCCGAGTTTGAATAGACTTAATCTTTCAGATGGAGAAGTACGTCTACCGACTTTCGTGTTTCTCGCACAACTCCTTCTCGCTGTTGGGATCTTTTTTCCATCAGTGTGTATAGCAGGGTCAGTATTGTTTCCCGCATTTCAACTCATATTAGCCCAATTTTTCTCCATTCTTCTGCAAATAATTCGCTTGCATATTTTGCAACCATGATTTATGAAACAGATGGTTCTCTGGCATGCACACCTGGCAGCACCTGCTTTATATGAAATGGGAATTATTAATTTCTTCTTGCGGTCCGAGGTTATTTCTCCCTTGATTACATGCTGGAACAGTTGTATAATGGCTGACTCTCCACGGATATCAGTAATTCTGAGGGAATGTCAGTTACACCAAAGGCCTTGTTTACACTTATCCTTTTCAGTGCTCTGTCAATTTCTTGTCGCAGTATCATACATCTTATCTGATCTTCATACACTCACTCTTCCGTTTCTACACCGGCACACCTGCCTGCTATCGTGTAGGACCCCTGCGAACACAGAGAAGTGCCGCAACACGACGTGGCATGGTCTCGACTCACGTCTGAAGTAGTGCTGGAGGGAAATGACACCACGAATTCTGCAGGGCTGTCCATAAATCCGCAAGAATACGAGGGGGTCGAGATCCCTTCTGAACAGCATTTGCAAGGCATCCTATATATGCTCAATAATGTGCATGTCTGGGGAGTTTGGTGGTCAGCGGATGTGTCTAAACTCAGAAGAGTGTTCCTGCAGTAACTCTGTAGCAATTCTGGACGTATGGGGTGTCGCATTATCCTTCTGGAATTGCCCAGGTCCGTCGGAAAGCACAATGGACATGAATGGATACAGGTGATCAGACAGGATGCTTACGTACGTGACCTGTCAGAATCGTATCTAGATGTGTCAGGGGCCCCATATCACTCCTATTGCATACGCCCCACACCATTACAGAATCTCCACCACCTTCAACAGTGCCCTGCTGACATGCAGAGTCCGTGGATTCATGAGGTTATCTCCATACCCGTACACGTCATCCGCACAATAGAATTTGAAACTAGATTCGTGCAGCCAGGCAACATGTTTTCAGTCCATTGTCGGTGTTGACAGGGGGAGACGAGGGGTAAAGTTTTGTGTCGTGCAGTCATCAAGCGTACACGAGTGGGGCATTGGCTCCGAAAGCCGATATCGATGATGCGTCGTTGAATGGTTCGCACGCTGACACTTGTTGATGGCCCAGCATTGAAATCTGCAACAATTTGCGAAAAGTCTGCATTAATGTGGCGTTGAAAGATTCACGAAACCTTCATAATAAATATTCGGTATCTTCAATGTATGATTAATATCTAAGGTCGAAGCATGATAATCGTGTCGATAATGGATTCAACTGTGTATATAGTGCCAATTTAGATGAACTAGTTCAGCTGTTCAATCAAGCATTAAAATATGTAGTGAATTTGTGAACTATGTTCATTCTCTGAACTAATATCAAAATGTATCTGCAGTCAGCAACGTTTACACCTTTGGTCCTTAATTCACACTTCATTTTTGTTTCGCTTCTAAACATCGCCTGTAATCATCTTTCTTAACTTTTCGTTGAAGTGATTTAATTATTTTAAGGTGACAGCAGCGCACCATGGAATTGGGCTTTATATCTTCTCTAAGTCTCCTTGTACCTCTGTTTTGTATGAAGGTTTCTGCTCACAACTGCGTACTGAAGCATTCTGGTGGATTAAAAGAATGTGCCCGATAGAGACTAAATCCGTGACCCCCTTACCTACGGTGAGACTTGAGGTGGGTGTATAGTCGTGGGTGGGTACCTGAGTCAGGAAGACACTGTTCCAGATTCGAGTCCTCGTTCGCCATATAATTTTACTCTGTGTGAATGTTACACAACCCTGTACACTCCATTCCATTGTGGGATGCCTGTCCTCTAATTACGCTGCTAACTACGAGGGGCGTTCAGAAAGTAAGCTCCGATCGGTCGCGAAATGGAAACGACTATGAAAATCCGATAAAGCTTTGCACAGATGTGTTGGGTAGTGTCTCTAGTATACCCCAGTTAGCATCACGTCGCTCTTCTCATTTCTGAGCTCGCAGTGAGTGCGTAAAGATGTCTAGAAAATAGTGTCTGCCGCCAAGTACGAGGGCCTGGTGAGAAATTTCGCCTGAAGCTATGCAGCTAACATTACATAACTGTCGTGCTGTTTCTTCTTCAAGACAATTCTCAGCCGCATTCTGCAGGGGCAATGAAGATGCTCCTGCATCGTTTTCAAATGGAATGTGAGATTACCCACAATACAGTCCGCAATTGTCTCCCCCTGAGTTTCATCTCTGGTCACATGAACCGCTGTCTTTGAAGACAACATTTTGACACAGACAACGAGGTGTAGGCCAGCGTGGAGAATTGGCGGAAAGCACTGGCGGCTGCCTTCTATGATGAGGCTATTGAAAAGTTGGTACAACGCTATGACAAAAGTCTAAGTCAGAACGGCGACTACGTAGAGAAGTAGCTGAAAGGTGTAGCTAATTGTTACAAGTAAAACATTTCTGATGTTCACTGTGGTTTCAATTTGGCAATCAATCGGAGCTTACTTTCTGAACAGGCCTCGTATAATGAGTGTGCATTGAACTAAAAGCATAAGAATGGCTACATGGTCTGTGCACATATATGAAACAGCTACCGTCTCATCTACACTCCTGGAAATTGAAATAAGAACACCGTGAATTCATTGTCCCAGGAAGGGGAAACTTTATTGACACATTCCTGGGGTCAGATACATCACATGATCACACTGACAGAACCACAGGCACATAGACACAGGCAACAGAGCATGCACAATGTCGGCACTAGTACAGTGTATATCCACCTTTCGCAGCAATGCAGGCTGCTATTCTCCCATGGAGACGATCGTAGAGATGCTGGATGTAGTCCTGTGGAACGGCTTGCCATGCCATTTCCACCTGGCGCCTCAGTTGGACCAACGTTCGTGCTGGACGTGCAGACCGCGTGAGACAACGCTTCATCCAGTCCCAAACATGCTCAATGGGGGACAGATCCGGAGATCTTGCTGGCCAGGGTAGTTGACTTACACCTTCTAGAGCACGTTGGGTGGCACGGGATACATGCGGACATGCATTGTCCTGTTGGAGCAGCAAGTTCCCTTGCCGGTCTAGGAATGGTAGAACGATGGGTTCGATGACGGTTTGGATGTACCGTGCACAATTCAGTGTCCCCTCGACGATCACCAGTGGTGTACGGCCAGTGTAGGAGATCGCTCCCCACACCATGATGCCGGGTGTTGGCCCTGTGTGCCTCGGTCGTATGCAGTCCTGATTGTGGCGCTCACCTGCACGGCGCCAAACACGCATACGACCATCATTGGCACCAAGGCAGAAGCGACTCTCATCGCTGAAGACGACACGTCTCCATTCGTCCCTCCATTCACGCCTGTCGCGACACCACTGGAGGCGGGCTGCACGATGTTGGGGCGTGAGCGGAAGACGGCCTAACGGTGTGCGGGACCGTAGCCCAGCTTCATGGAGCCGGTTGCGAATGGTCCTCGCCGATACCCCAGGAGCAACAGTGTCCCTAATTTGCTGGGAATTGGCGGTGCGGTCCCCTACGGCACTGCGTAGGATCCTACGGTCTTGGCGTGCATCCGTGCGTCGCTGCGGTCCGGTCCCAGGTTGACGGGCACGTGCACCTTCCGCCGACCACTGGCGACAACATCTATGTACTGTGGAGACCTCACGCCCCACGGGTTGAGCAATTCGGCGGTACGTCCACCCGGCCTCCCGCATGCCCACTGTACGCCCTCGCTCAAAGTCCGTCAACTGCACATACGGTTCACGTCAACGCTGTCGCGGCATGCTACCAGTGTTAAAGACTGCGATGGAGCTCCGTATGCCACGGCAAACTGGCTGCCACTGACGGCGGCGGTGCACAAATGCTGCGCAGCTAGCGCCATTCGACGGCCAACACCGCGGTTCCTGGTGTGTCCGCTGTGCCGTGCGTGTGATCATTGCTTGTACAGCCCTCTCGCAGTGTCCGGAGCAAGTATGGTGGGTCTGACACACCGGTGTCAATGTGTTCTTTTTTCCATTTCCAGGAGTGTATATTTAGTTTTAAAGAGGGCGAATATTGTTAATGCACGATCCAAATAATGACGTACGCCAAAGGCGAAGTCAGAGTCAAGGTCCACTGGAAGTGAGGCCCGAAGCCTGTCTCTGCTGGCGGATCAGTGAGTGAGTCGTTGCTGCGGGCCGCGCCCAGGCAATCAGGATCTCGCCAGCCTCCTCTCGCCTAATGTCGCCACGCTACCTGACGGACGTACGTTAGCGAAGGGCCGGAACCGCACAACGCCCTCCAACGTTTGGCCGCCATCGGGCAAACGGGCCACAATCAGCTGCTTCTGCGAATGAACGCTGGCTGGGAAACGAACAACCTGCGGCGGCTATTTAAGAAAATCATCTTTCCTGCCGGGGTATATTCTCTAATGCAGTATATTTATCGCAAATGAAAATACGAACAGGCTCCGGAAACAGAATTACTGACAGCTAATGGTCGGAGCATATTCTTGGGCACCAAGGGTTAAGCGCTATCAAAAATATCGTCTAATGTTCGTCCAAAGAAGTGCGATAAGACCAGTAATATCCTCCATAAAAATGAAGGATTAATAAAATGGTTCAAATGGCTCCGAGCACTATGGGACTTAACATCTATGGTCATCAGTCCCCTAGAACTTAGAACTACTTAAACCTAACTAACCTAAGGACATCACACACATCCATGCCCGAGGCAGGATTCGAACCTGCGACCGTAGCAGTCCCGCGGTTCCGGACTGAGCGCCTAAAACCGCTAGACCACCGCGGCCGGCGAAGGATTAATAGTGAGCGACAGTCTTTTCTGAGCTATTTTTCTGGCTTGTCGCTTTATGCGGTAGTGATATGTGAACGAGACACAGTTCAGACAAGGAGAGAATACTATCTTTTGAAATACAGTGCTTACGAAGAATCGTGGTTAGGTAGGTAGACCAAATAACCAAAGAGGAGATACTCACCAGAACTTTTCCGGCACACATCGTGGGGCAACACGTAATCGTCAATTTTTTCATAGAGGGATGTGTCAGGGTAAAAACTGCAGACGGACTCCAAGACTCGAATACAGTAAGAAAGCTGGATGGACGTAGCTACAGAAACTATGCAGAGATGAAGTGATTCGCACACGATAGGCTAGTGTCAAACTAGACGTAACAGTGCATCTGAGATGGCTTAAGGGGGGGTAGGACGTCAAACGGGCCGACTTGGAGCAGATGCACCACAGGACATTTCAATTTCCAGTGTCTATACTTCTACAAATAAATTCATAAAGCTTGTCAGCATGACCAGGAAAGATTCAGAATTCACACTCATAGCAGTGGAAGTTCTAAAACACAACGAAGTAATTTTTTTTACTTGTGAAATTTCATCATTTTTTTCACTTACTAATGGTAGCATTTGTTGCTATAGGTACACTTTTCTTCATAAGTAAGAGAGATTCTTCGATGAATTTTGCACAGCATACAAACCATACTTGAAGGTGTATGAAACTCTAGAATTTTCCAAATCTATTAAAAACTGTGGAAAAAATTGAGGTAATTAACTATAAAATTTGTGTTTTTTCTAAACATGAAGTTTAAAATATAACAGTTCATTCGTTTTTTCATAAATTAAATAAATTGTAGAGTTTCATACACCTGTGAGTATGGTGTACCTATAGCAACAAATGCAGCCATTAGTAAGTGAAAAAATGATGAAATTTCGTGCGTAAAAAATTTATTTTGCTATGATTTCGAACTTCCACTGCAATGGGTGTGAATCCTGAATCCTTCCTGGTGATTCTGACAAAGTTTTATGAATTTGTTTGTAAAAGTATAGACACTGGAAATTAAAAAGTCCTGAGATGTCTCTCCTGCTCCAAGTCGGCCCGTTTGACGTCCTACCCCGCTTAAGGCGGGCTGTGATTCTTTGCTGAAGGAGGATAAGGAGTGCAGTTGAAGAACATTCCCACGGGGTTTCTTTAATTTCTTAGTTGCAGCTTGCTTACAGCTTTTAGCCTGGAACTGCAAGTAAGGAAAGCAGGTGAGCAAGGTAAACACAACTTTTCCCTGTGTCACAGCCCCCCATTTGCTCAACACGTGGCCCTGATGCCGTTGCTGCTACTGCATCGCCAGATTTGCGGATTCTTCAAGAAGGTGTGCCCATTGGCTGTGAAGATGTCAGCCTGTGTGACGCTCTCATGCTGAAAGCGTAGCGGTCTTATGTTTTAGCGGTCTTCTGTTGATACCCCGGTGAGGAAGAGATGGCTGAACCCCCACATCGTACTACCACGATGATAGTAAAGTGCAGGACTGCCCTTGTGACCAGATGCTTAGTCGGCAGGCAGCTGTTCGTCTCCCGGCAGTGGTAGATACGTCTGCTTCATCAGTGTGATGTTGAACAGCATGGGCTGGATGCAACGTAACTGCCCAGCTGTTCGATTCTTGATGGCTCTCCTAGGACTGGTTAGATGCTGCTACTCCCTGCAGTGAGTCAGCTGCAGTCACTTCCCGAACAATAGCCTGATGGCGTCACATGGAAGATTGCGACACAGGAGTGGTGGCTGTACACTCAACACGTGGGTCCAGGACTCGATTGTAACCCGATTACCATCCTGGTTCTCCATCACCAGTTATAAGTCAGGTAATAACGTTATAACGTTTCTCTCTATAATTCCTACCGTCTACGCAAAAAAACGGCTTCGGGTTTTCCTGAGATGCAGACACTGGTTTATCTGCAATTATCTACACTTCACGTTTCCACCTCCACTCACAACGTCGCATCTTCTCTACATTATTTATAATTTCTGTCTGATTTCACCATGATTTAGCTCAATACAGAGGCCTTTGATGACGGTTCACTTTATCCTTCGTCAGACTGCTTCTACCCCAGGGTAGTGTTATAGGCCCTTTGCTGTTCCTTATCTATGTAAACAACTTGGATGACAATCTGAGCAGCCGTCTTCGGTTGTTTGCAGACGACGCTGTCGTTTATCGACTAATAAAGTCATCAGAAGATCAAAACAGATTGCAAACAAATTTAGAAAAGATGTCTGTATGGTGCGAAAATTGGCAGTTGACCCTAAATAACGAAAAGTCTGAGGCCATCCACATGAGTGCTAAAAGTAATTCGCTAAACTTCGGTTCCACGATAAATCAGTCTAATCTAAAGGCCGTAAATTAAACTAGATACCTAGGAATTACAATTATGAACAACTTAAATTCGAAGGAACACACAGAAAATGTTGTGGGGGGGGGGGGGGGGGGCTAACCGAAGACTGCGTTTTATTGGCAGGACACTCGGAAAATGTAACAGAGCTACTAAGGAGACTGCCTACACTACGCTTGTCCGTCCTCTTTTAGAATACTGCTGCGCAGTGTGGGATCCCTACCAGATAGGACAGACGGAGTACATCGAAAATGTTAAAAGAAGGGCAGCACGTTTTGTATTATCGCGAAATGTGGTTGAGAGTGTCACTGAAATGATACAGGATTTGGGCTGGACATCTTTAAAAGAAAGGCGTTTTTCATTGCGACGGAATCTTCTCACGAAATTCCAATTACACCCGTCTCCTCCGTATGCAAAAATATGTTAATTTAGGTAAGTTAGGTTTCCTGCGGGAAGAATTTACAGGAATAGGTCGGGTGCATAAATAAGGTGTGGGTTATCGCCAGGCTGGTAGTTCCTGTTACGCTGGCGGGCAACTTGAAGTTTGGTCCTGACATACCACAGTGGGTACCGTCGATCAACAACTTCTGACCTTGTAGTTCTCTTCGCACTGTACCACCCTGTCGACCTTGATCTTGAAAACTGCAAATAATGACGGTATGGTTTGCTACAGAGTATATACAGTACAGGCCTACTATTCGAAAAAATTGTGTTCTTTCTGTGATTATTCCTTTCGGGCATTTCTTCACAGATTCCTAGTAGTAAAACAAGTTAAACTCACATGAACTTGGAAATCATGTCTACCAATCTCACAGGGCAGATGGCGATTCGCTCTTCTCGGTAATGTAGTAAATCTTCCATGGAGAGAAGGGTATGAGATTGTCTGTAGGTACCACAAGGAGGACTTCGTTCGCTTTTACACTCCTGGAAATTGAAATAAGAACACCGTGAATTCATTGTCCCAGGAAGGGGAAACTTTATTGACACATTCCTGGGGTCAGATACATCACATGATCACACTGACAGAACCACAGGCACATAGACACAGGCAACAGAGCATGCACAATGTCGGCACTAGTACAGTGTATATCCACCTTTCGCAGCAATGCAGGCTGCTATTCTCCCATGGAGACGATCGTAGAGATGCTGGATGTAGTCCTGTGGAACGGCTTGCCATGCCATTTCCACCTGGCGCCTCAGTTGGACCAGCGTTCGTGCTGGACGTGCAGACCGCGTGAGACGACGCTTCATCCAGTCCCAAACATGCTCAATGGGGGACAGATCCGGAGATCTTGCTGGCCAGGGTAGTTGACTTATACCTTCTAAAGCACGTTGGGTGGCACGGGATACATGCGGACGTGCATTGTCCTGTTGGAACAGCAAGTTCCCTTGCCGGTCTAGGAATGGTAGAACGATGGGTTCGATGACGGTTTGGATGTACCGTGCACTATTCAGTGTCCCCTCGACGATCACCAGTGGTGTACGGCCAGTGTAGGAGATCGCTCCCCACACCATGTTGCCGGGTGTTGGCCCTGTGTGCCTCGGTCGTATGCAGTCCTGATTGTGGCGCTCACCTGCACGGCGCCAAACACGCATACGACCATCATTGGCACCAAGGCAGAAGCGACTCTCATCGCTGAAGACGACACGTCTCCATTCGTCCCTCCATTCACGCCTGTCGCGACACCACTGGAGGCGGGCTGCACGATGTTGGGGCGTGAGCGGAAGACGGCCTAACGGTGTGCGGGGCCGTAGCCCAGCTTCATGGAGACGGTTGCGAATGGTCCTCGCCGATACCCCAGGAGCAACAGTGTCCCTAATTTGCTGGGAAGTGGCGGTGCGGTCCCCTACGGCACTGCGTAGGATCCTACGGTCTTGGCGTGCATCCGTGCGTCGCTGTGGTCCGGTCCCAGGTCGACGGGCACGTGCACCTTCCGCCGACCACTGGCGACAACATCGTTGTACTGTGGAGACCTCACGCCCCACGTGTTGAGCAATTCGGCGGTACGTCCACCCGGCCTCCCGCATGCCCACTATACGCCCTCGCTCAAAGTCCGTCAACTGCACATACGGTTCACGTCCACGCTGTCGCGGCATGCTACCAGTGTTAAAGTCTGCGATGGAGCTCCGTATGCCACGGCAAACTGGCTGACACTGACGGCGGCGGTGCACAAATGCTGCGCAGCTAGCGCCATTCGACGGCCAACACCGCGGTTCCTGGTGTGTCCGCTGTGCCGTGCGTGTGATCATTGCTTGTACAGCCCTCTCGCAGTGTCCGGAGCAAGTATGGTGGGTCTGACACACCGGTGTCAATGTGTTCTTTTTTCCATTTCCAGGAGTGTAGTTACACAAACATTTGTAGGACTTGCGCGTCACTGGCTACGCATGAAGACTACAATACTAAAATCTACTATCATTGCAAGTTAACAGTATTTAAGTATGAATTTTCTGGCGGCTGCCCACTCGCGTTCTCGTAAATCTGGCCATTCGATAGCATAGTGATAGAAATTCTTCCCTTACTACTGTTAGTAATCCTTGCACGAACTGATCCAAGTATTGGTTTTAAATGCCCGCGAACAGTGTGTAATAAAGCTTCGTGTAGTTCCTTGGTCTCAGTATATGCATCGACATGAGGTGCGTTCAAGTTATAAGAATACCGGTTTTTTTCCTCACAAACTAATCGCACGAAAGCTGTGAAACTTGTGCCACTTCTCGGCTTGACCGCTTGCACCCGTCGACGCCATGATTCCGTGGGTGATGCGAACGCTAATTTGGGGGTCTGGTTTGACCACTGCAAACTCGCTGGTATAAAAGCAGGGCAGCTAGTGAAGATTCGAGCACGAAGAGAGTCTTTCATCGTTGAAAACGGCAAAAAATCGCTAGGAGCCAGGTCACATGAGTGGAGAGCATGACAAATCACTTCAAAGTTTTCTTGACGAAGGAACTGCAGTGTCGCGTTCGCACGATGTGCCGGTGCACTTTCCTGGTGAAAGAGCACTTTTCCGTCCGTTTTTCACGCAGTGCTGGAAGGAGTTTGTTCTTCAAAACACCTAAGTAGGATGCACCTGTCACCGTGCAGCCCTTTGGGACGCAACGAGTAAGGTTTAACCCATCGCTGTCCCAGAAATGGAAACCATTATTTTTTCTGCACTGGCGTTTATATCAATTTTTTTTCATGGTAGTGGGTGCGTGTGTGTGCTATCATTGAGCTCACTGGCGCTTCGTTTCGGGATTGAAAAACGGTATCCATGTCTGATACATTACCACAGTCGATGAAGAGAAAGTCGTATTCATACAGTCGTCACACGTTAACATTGCAATACACGCAACCTTATGGTCGACCGTCACTATTCGTGGTACCCATCTGGAAGACATTTTTCGCATTTTCAGGTCTTCCAAAAGGACAGTGTGCATAGGTTGAACGTGAATGCTAACTGGAGACCGAGCGAGGTGGCGCAGTGGTTGGACACTGGACTCGCATTCGGGAGGACGACGGTTCAATCCCGCGTCCGGCCATCCTGATTTAGGTTTTCCGTGATTTCCCCAAATCACTCCAGGCAAATGCCGGGATGGTTCATCTGAAAGGGCACGGCCGACTTCCTTCCCCATCCTCCCCTAATCCGATGAGACCGATGACCTCGCTGTCTGGTCTCCTTCCGCAAAAACAACTACTAACTTTGGAGGCGGTGTGTTCCACACTCATTCGGCTATCCTCCGAAATAACTTTCACCACGCGTTCTATCCTGTCGTCAGACTGGCCGGTGTGGGATCGACACTGTCTTGGTTTGTTGTCACCTTGATTCTGCCTTGTTTGAACTGCTGTACTCACTGACAGAAATTAGACACATCCGTGTCACCGTCACCAAATCCCTCACTAATGCAGAGATGAATTTCATTCGGTGTCACACTACAAAAATAGAGGAAGCTAAAGATTACATGGTGCTCTTGTAATGAAAACGTCACCATTTAAGTATCAAAAAAATCCTCTCTCTTGCACCCAGCACTAGAATTCTTTGTGCTGTACAGTGCTGCCGTCTCTGCCGTCAATCTAGGAGTAACTTTGCAAACATTAGCTGAGTTTTTACTCTATCCAGATAGTCCTTGAGTGTGCGCAAGTTGTGATTAGTTGTATCTGCAGCTGCCTGAATATGGGACATTGACGAGCTTGAGATTGTACAATTCGACTGTTTACTGTTTGCTGTTTACATCCACCCGTGCTACTTGTAATTCCTTGTTAATATTGTCTCGGTCCTCTGCGGCGGCTATTCCGAAATCTGTTTTCGAATTCGACCACCGGCTGCTACCCAACCTGTTTTTTGCACTCGCAGAACTAACTCAGTAATCTAACGTAGCTGTGCCACAGTAGTGCAAAAGTGACCACAGCAATTAATACTATTCCCGCTTATAACTGAGCCTTCTTTGGTTATTAATTAAGTAATTGCAGTTCACCAAACGTTTTTTGTAACCTCCAAATTTCTTTTTTTAGTGCCTAAATTTTTCATTGTAGCCTTAGGGTCCACTGATTATAGACATTAGCACGTCCAGTTGCCATGTAAACAAGACACCACCTGTTAGAGGATGCGCCCTGGCACTATACAACAGTGCAGTAGACACTTATTATGACGAAGCTTCTTATGTTACTACTGTATTTCCTTCCGCCCAGAGCCCGACGTTTGGCACTGGAAGTGCTTTTTCTCATTCTAAGATAGAACCTTGTGCCCTAAATGAAGAGGAAATCCTGTTGTTAGTTTATTATTTTTGCTCATGGCCTAAATGCATAGCAATATGTCGGAATAACTACAGAACTGCCTTGTTTTTCTTACCTAACTTTTCTCCTCTTTCCATTTTTCCCAGATTCTTCCAACCCCTCTCCTGAAGAAACAGTCAGCAGTTGAGACAGCACCTCTATGGGTCCCTTAAAAGGACGAATACCGTTGAGGCTAACTGTCGTGTAGCGAGTTCAAAGCTGCAATTTGACGTTAACATGTCATGTGTTTTTTGTCACCTGAAAGGGAACCTGGCAACATGTCACAAAATTGTCTTCTCATGTGGTGCATATGGGTTGCTTATCATAACCCATTGACCTGTGCGATACTTAGGTAACACTTCTCTCTTATTATAGGTTTTGTCTTGTCATTCCAAAGCTTTGGCTATCATCTTTGTTACATGTTGCCGAATAGTTTTTAACCTTTTAGAGAAAACTTCCGCTTCTGTCGAAATATCGCTTCTTGGAAGAGGCTACAAAACTCAAAAGGAGAAGGTATCTTCTTACCAAAAACCACATCATAAGGGCTAGCGCTGTGCTTTCGTGGATTTTCAAATTACATGCTCTTGTGTCTTATGGAAGCAGAGCGTCCCAGTCGCTATCTTATGAGTTAATGTAGTAGCTTAGCATTTTTGCAATCGTACGATGGATACTTTCTGTTTGAGCGGCTGCCTGTGGACGTAAAACACTGGTTTGAAGTTTGTAAATGTGCGTCAGACAGTATAACTACTTCATTAAATCGGACATCTGTTCCTTGGGCAGTTATTACTGTTTCAGTTATTCCGAATTTTAGTACTCACTGGATCACCACTTCATGTGGTACTGTTTCTGCTTGCTAGTTTGGTGTGGCTATCATAGAGACGAAACGTAGAAAATGATGAATTAGTGTCAATATATAACAGTTTCCTGCTGGTGTTTGCACAAACAGTACAAGGATACCGGTTCCAATCATCTCAAACGGTTTATATGCCTCAGATAATCTTTGTGACATAATCGTTTGGTGACTGAGTTCTGCCCTTGGTGTGCACGGAACGCAGTTCTTGACGTAATGATCGACGTCTTGAGTATATGTTTCCCACTAGCAATTTTGCGTTACTCTGCACCTTGGCAAGTAGCTTAGAATCGAATCTTGCACCTGCCTCAATACCCCATTCTGTAACTTCTCTGGTACTTCTATGCATAGCCCATATTTCGTTTTCTTGAACAGCACTCCATCTTCCATGCTAAACTGCAGCTGTCAGATAAACCACCAACAATCTCGCACATTGCCTAGTGCTTCTCTTCCATTCATTCTTCTCTATGCCAGCAGATTCCTTGGCGTGTACTTCATGACTCAGGCCATCTTCACCTGCTTGTGGCTTTCCTGGATTATGTATCATTCGAAATAAAACTCACTGAGATGCAACGCCCATATGTTTAATCTGCTTGTTGGATCTTCAAGTCCTAATGACTATAAAAGACACACTCTCAGAAACCAGGCTAACATGGTAGAGATACATAACATGATGGTCTGATAACCATGTCGTGGAACTGTCTTTGGTTAACGACCATCATCTGGCACCTGAATCAACGTTAAAAAACAGAAATGATAACAAAGCCTCAATGTACAAATCATCGTAAAGATACGAAAATATAAAATGTACCTTACGAAAAATTGTTTTATGTTAGTTGCATGTTAGTCACGCTGAACCACAAAATCGGATTAGTTGCCGAATTCATGAAGAGTAATCTAGAAGAACCCTAATTTTACCACATCAGTTACATTTCTCATGCACACACAAGAGGATCCGAATCCAGCACGAGTAGCCAAAGTACTTGTAGTCTAAAAGAACACACCACCAACATGTTCAGTCGATACAAATCATGACACAGCATGATATTAATCTTTTTTTTTCTTGAGTGCCTGTCTGGTGGGGCATGTGATACACTGAATTATGCACTGTACCCAGAATTTGACATATTCGTTTTACTTATGTTTTAAAGATTATTATCACAGGTTACATTATTTACATTATTAGCACGTAATGACTAATAAACAGATTGTATATTATAATGTGTACATACACTACTGGCCATTAAAATTGCTACACGAAGAATAAGTGCAGATGATAAATGGGTATTCAATGGACAAATATACTAGAACTGACATGTGATTACATTTTCACGCAGTTTGGATGCATAGATCCTGAGAAATCAGTACCCAGAACAACCACCTCTGGCCGTAATAACGGCCTTGATACGCCTGGGCATTGAGTCAAACAGAGCTTGGATGGCTTGTACAGGTACAGCTGCCCCTGCGGCTCCAACACGATACCACAGTTCATCAAGGGCAGTGACTGGCGCATTGTGACGAGTCAGTTGCTCGGCCACCATTGAGAAGACGTTTTCAGTTAGTGAGAGACCTGGAGTATGTGCTGGCCAGGGCATCCGTCGAACATTTCCTATATCCAGAACGGCCCGTACAGGACCTGCAACATTGGTCGTGCATTATCCTGCTGAAACGTAGTGTTTCGCAGGGATCGAATGAAGGGTAGAGCCACAGGTCGTAACACATCTGAAATGTAACGTCCACTGTTCAAAGTGCCGTCAATGCGAACAAGAGGTGACCGAGACGTGTAACCAGTGGCACCGCATACCATCGCTCCGGGTCATTCGCTAGTATGGTGATGACGAATACACGCTTCCAATGTGCGTTCACCGCGATGTCGCCAAACACGGATGCGAACTTCATGATGCTGTAATCACAACCTGGATTCATCCGAAAAAATGACGTTTTGCCATTCGTGCACCCAGGTTCGTCGTTGAGTCCACCATCGCAGGCGCTCCTGTCTGTGATGCAGCGTCAAGGGTAACCGCAGCCATGGTCTCCGAGCTGATAATCCATGCTGCTGCAAACGTCGTCGAACTGTTCGTGCAGGTTGTTTTCTTGCAAACGTCCCCATCTGTTGACTCAGGGATCGAGACGTGGCTACACCATCCGTTACAGCTATGCGGAAAAGATGCCTGTCGTCTCAAATGCTAGTGATACGAGGCCGTTGGGATCTTGCACGGCGTTCCGTATTACCCTCCTGAACCCACCGATTCCATATTCTGCTAACAGTCATTGGATCTCGACCAAAGCGAGCAGAACTGTCGCGATACGATAAACCTCAATCGCGATGGGCTACAATCCGACCTTTATCAAAATCGGAAACGTGATGGTACGCATTTCTCCTCCTTACACGAGGCATCACAACAACGTTTCACCAGACAACGCCGGTCAACTGCTGTTTGTGTATGAGAAATCGGTTGGAAACTTTCCACATGTCAGCACGTTGTAGGTGTCGCCACCGGCGCAAACCTTGTATGAATGCTCTGAAAAGCTAATCATTTGCATATCACAGCATCTTCTTCCTGTCGGTTAAATTTCGCGTCTGTAGCACGTCATCTTCGTGGTGTAGCAATTTTAATGGCCAGTAGTGTATATTAATATTTTAAATAAAAGTGAAAATTTTTCTGATGACTGATGCTTGTGATTTTTTACAAACGTTGCTTATGACTGCATTGTAATCATTGTCATATTGTTTGTTTTTCATCTTAAAATTATCTGTGTACGTCAGGACTTATATTGATAGGATTTCTTCATGGGATTGTCTTTGGGGCTGCAAGTACTTTGGCTACACATGCTAGATCCACACTACATATGGGACGGAAATCGATAGTTGTGATATACATGCACGAACAAATAAACTATTAAAATTTCAGAAACATTAGATTATCTATTCAGGAGAAAGAGGTTCACAAATTGAACAAGTCAATAATGCGTTGGTCCACGTCTGGCATACATGTAAGCAGTTATTCATTGACTAGTGGAGTTGTTGGATGTCCGCCTGAGGGATGTGGTGTCCAATTGGAGAATTAGATCGTCGAAATCCCGGGCTGGTTGAAGGTCGCTGCCCATAATGCTCCAAGATTTGTCAGGTGGGGAGAGGTCCATCGATCTTGCCGGCCGAGGTAGAGTTTGACAAGCGTGAGGGCAAGCAGTAGATACTGTTGCCGTTTGTAAGCAGACATTATATTGCTGAAATCTAAGGCCGGGATGACTTGCCTTGAAGGCAAAAAAAACGGAACGTAGAATACTGTCGGCGTACCGCTGTAGTGTGGCGCCTTGCCGCAGATGACAACCAAAGGAGTCCTGCTACAAAATGAAATGACATCCCATAACATCACTCCTGATCGGACCACATGGCAAGCAACAATCAGGTTGGTAACCCACTGCTATTTAAAGCGTCTCTTGACACGTCTTCAGTCTGGAATCTCATTGATTAGAGTAGGCGTGCCTTCAGTGACGAGTCCCGCTTCGAAGTGAGCTCCGATGACCAGAAAAGAAGTGTCTGGAGACACCCCAGACAGCAATGGATAACAACCTTGTGATGTACAGACGGTAGCAGAGCCAGGATTGGGAAGGTGTAGGCACATTTATTTGGTCCAAGCCTTGTTGACACAAATTTATTATTTAACAATAATTGGTTATACATCAAGTTAATACAATAAAGGAAATTTTAGCAATACATTTTTTTTAAAACATTCTCTAGAACAACATGCAGCCCCACTGTGAAACATTACATAAGGTACTGTTAGTAAAGGGTATATTATATCGTACAATAGTGCAACACGTAGAAATATTAACAATTACACCAGAAAAATATTGAACTTGTGACTTGTCCTACATGTAAATCAATCCTTTAAAAAACCCAATTTGGCAAGAGTGCAACAAACAAATGTTACTTATTTTTCTTTCATGTGACATCAGTTCACCTTTAGTGACAAATACACATAATTTCTACATTATTTTATACCAGTGAAGTAAGCTACAAGACAGAAATTACATTAACGACTCGTGACATGAGTAAACACTGTCAAGTTTTCAATTTCACGACGGTTGTGTTATCTGGCAAATTTTTATTTAAATACTCGCCCCACGTGTTCCAAAATCAGTTCAGTCAGTCTCGTGAAGAAATACAACTTAATACACAAATATGGCAATATCAAGAAATAGATGGGTTTATCCCAAGCAATATTAGTAGAATTAAGAAATTTGAAATTTAAACACACCAATTTTAACAAAGTCTAATGTAATAATAATTTTGACAGATCTTTCATAAAATGGTCGATGAAAGTGGATACCGTGCCATACACTATGAAACAAGAATTATTCACAGTAGACACCTGGCCCATGATGATATTCTCTGAAGTATTTCAAATCACAAAATGTTGGCTACAAGTACCAACCACATAATAAAGTGATGATCATTAAATATAATAAAAGTATATGAAAATTTCGGCCTTAGCCAGGTGACGAGACCTGTTACAATCGAGTGCTGGGCCCAACAATCAACAGCTGGTCATAGAGAGCCACGCTAAGCAAGCGAGCATTCCGTCCTCCCCACATGCTCGCCAACAGCCACACTCATCGCAGTCCTCAATCGGCAGGCACCAGTTGACTCCCCGCCGCTTCTGCCCTGTCGCCATATCCCTACCGAGCCGTCTGTTGCTTCGCGCACCAGCGCCGACAGCGCTCAGCGATCACGCCCCCTGTCGCTGCGGCGAAAACAAGTGAAATAATCTCGCGGATAAATCAAATGAGCTGAGCCGTGACAAGGCTCAAACCTGATTGTCGCCCGCCACACGGCCCGCCATCGAAAAGTAATGGTTTTAGGTGCCATTTCTTTTCATAGGAGGACCCCTTTGGTTGTCATCCACGCTATCCTTACAGCGCAGCGGTAAATAGACGATATTCTATGCCCTGGTTTGTTGCCCTTCATGGCAAGCCATCCTGGGCTTACACTTCAGTAAGATAATGTCCAACTGATTGCCTTCGTGCTTGCCAAACCCTACCTTGGCCAGGAAGGTAGACGGATCTCTCTCCAATTCAGAACGTTTACTAAAGGTTCCACTCGATACCAGCACCTACCTTGGGTAATAAGTATTATTCGGAGGTTGTCGTGGTACTGTAAGTAATTATTATATAAAAAATTCTTTATTCTGACTATACTAAATTGTAGATGTAAGGTCGGTTGTGTACCACCGTAAATTACTGTTGTCTCCTCTGTGTGGCAGCCTGCAAACCTCTCAGGAGTTTGACTATCTAACGCGCCAATTTGGCATATTTCAGGCTGTCATCGATTCACTCTGTCAATCAATACGAAGCTGAATAGCTCCTTTCATTAGCACCAGAGATGGACCAAAAAGTTAAGGACTTGCTCCATTTGAGAAGCTCTTTCTTCTGAATGAATAAACCACTTTTTTTCTGTAATTGACTTTTATTTGTCTGTAAATGTCCATCTCATCTACCAATTCCCGTCCGATTCGGATAATTCCTTCGTGGCGCCTCTTTTTTTTCATTCTTTGTCTTAGAGTGTATTTTCGTGTCTTTATATCGTTGTGTTCATTGAGGTTTTGCTGTCATTTCTGTTTTTTAATGTTGATTCAGATGGCAGATGTTGGTCGAAACCCGTAGGAAAGCAATAAACTCTTTAATGCAGCCGAATATCATGACTTTCCTGAAACAGATTCGCTTCTGGCAATTGCCCAGACAAAACAATTATATTGCTTTGCGGTTTTTTTGTAGTTTTGTAGTTTTACCAGGTTTTGCAGAGTGTCTTTCCTCTGCTTGTGTTTTCCCGATTTTTACATTCCAGAGAGGAATATCGCACTACTAACCGAATTCATTCATTTTTACCTTCATTGTTATTACGTTTGATGTTCACCACGGCATATATCCTTAACCATGCTTCCTAAACATAGCTGATTGCTATATTGTAGGTGGTAGGGTTCCTGCACTTCACTTAGGATCCACTTAGCATCTAATAAATACACGAAACCCTCCGTTGCCAAATTTACCTTTATTGTAATTTTACTTAACGTGGAAGCCCTAAAAACACCGAACATGGAGGAAAAATGTACGCATCTAAAGGCTACTTAAAAAAGGAATAAAATCACTTAAATTTGTTTCCACAAGAGGAGAATACAACGTCCCAATGCGGACCTCGCTGACACATTTTACTGACATTATATATAACAAAATAAATAAGCATACATGTGACGAGAAAAAACGAATAACACTATCAATCTTTACAGATGAGAATACGACTATATCCACGAAGGTTCCTGCCCTGGCAAGGGAGATACTTAACTTCACCATATAAGGTGATTACAGTAGGCCCTAATTCCACTCGACAGACGTAGTAACGATATAAGCGAGACAAATGTACTGAAAGAGAATAGCCGGATGTGCCGTAGTAAAAAGGGCCACTATCAACCCCGTCAGGACGCGACCCCCGTGAATACGTCAGTTTCAGCTACCTGCAACATACACAGAGTCATTTGTAGCTTCTTAAAAACAATGAACATGAAAAGGCACAACGCGTAACACACTAATAAAATATAAACGACTACTTCACAGAACTAGCTCCTCTTTAGACAAAGCAAACAGCAGAATATTAATAACACGTAAAATACTTCTAACCTATAACAAACTAAGGTACCACGTAATAGAATATCGTCTTGAGCTCATAGAATACTCAGTTTGACTAGCTTGTTTATAGGTCTTACAACCCAACAGTGTCAGCGTAAGCAAACCCGCGAATACAAAACTCGAAATATGGCAGGAATAATGATTGAAGCCACTGACAATGCTAGGCTGCCACACAGAGGAGACACCAGTAATTTACAGTGGTACACAACCGACCTTACATCTACAGTTTAGTATAATCAGAATAAACAATTTTGTATATAATAATTACTTACAGTACCATGACAACCTCCGAATAATACTTATTACCCAAGGTAGGTGCTGGTATCGAGTGGAACCTTTAGTAATACAGAGTTCGAGTGTATTCACTTATTGGAAGTCACATCCCTCTCCACATAGCTCTCTGTTTACATTCTTGTATAACTTCTGCAACTAAAGAAGGGCATATAAATGCACATATAACTGACACAGATTTAAGCAGAATAAATCAGTAAGTATGGCGCATAAGGCTTCATTTGCTTTACACGTGGGATATCTTCACCATTCAGTAATTCCGAAATATATTCAACAACGCATGAGAACAAGACGTCGCCGTGGTATCAGCTATTTACTTTACATAATTTCCTGCACAGACACAAGGCAGACGAAGCGTTTTCACACGCAACAGTGGCGAGCGTCACACATTTCCTCCGTCACGCCATAGACACATCTCAGTTTCAATGGCCAGTACCAAGAACGTATTCATGCTCTCGTAGTAGAAAAGCCCCAAAACACAACAGTGCACCACGGCGATACCAAACCGGAGGTCACATCAAGTCACTGCCGGGATCTCTCGCTGACACTGCCCATAGCGTACAAGCGTCGTACCACACGTCAACAAGCCACCTCCGACCCTGTGAATCCACTCTTCTGTCTCTTTTCTCTCTCCCTTAACCACCCGACCACCGGCCTGAATCGCCGAAGGCAAAGATGGTGACCCTATAATCGATGACAGCGATGCCAATCTAAGTGCGAGAACACCGGCGCCAGCCGCGCCACTGCTCATTACGAATATGAGGGTAACTGCAAATGCTTGCACATTGGTAAATTCAGGCGACATTTCTTTGTTCAGCATTGCAACAGGGCCTGAGAACTGCCCCTGAGTTTAAGTTTTCGAAGCTGCTTTGTGGCACCAACTTTACAGGGAGTGTATTTGTCCTGTCTTTCCTAACACAGGGCCTCGGGACTGGTTACCTTTGATCGACGTGCATGGCAATCGCTTGTTTAAATTTTAGATGTTGACCTGATGGAAAATTTTGGGTTGAACCGATGGAAAATTTGGGCAAAGAAGCCAGGCATTGTTTCTCCTATCTTCTGATTGGAGAAGACCTCTGGTGCCACTGACAAATTCATCTTTTTGATTGGTCAGACAGTCACTTCCAAATTTCTTTCTTTCTCTGTCCACGGAGGCAAGGCACGTTGGATTTTGTGCAGAGCTGGGAGTCGCTGTGCTATGGTCTGGTGCGTATGATGTGTCACTTATGGTTACACTTGGAAGCTCATTTTGCATGGTCGTTAGTTCAGATTTTCGTGTTAGGAATTTCGTTTTTAAAGTCATTTGTCAGAAGCATTGTGGGATTCTCCCAAGTTATAGCTTTACTATTATTTAAACAGATTCAGATGGGCCTACTCTGCATCCAGTCATGATTCATCCCATGTATCGTGACCCAGTTTATGTTCCGTGCCTCATTTCACTGTGAGTCACAAGACTTTCTTTGATGACTCAACCTTTATTAGAAAATGGTGAATTTTGTCTTCAGTTATTCTTTGAAAGTTTGAATCCTTGTGTGTGAGCAGATGAGGGTCCATGTTTCATTCCTGAGTTAACTTAATTGTCACTGGATAATAATGATTGATATAATGACAAACAGTTTCCCTTTAAAGAACTAAAATGTTAGGATTTTAAACATGTAAAATGTTTACTGAAGTTGAGGAGTATGCTGTATTTTGTGAATTAATGTCAGTTTGCAATAGACAGTGTGTATGTCAGCATGCCACCTGTTTGACAATTCTACCTCAATGACTTCAACAGGAGATAGGGGTTACTGAACGATGTAAGGTGACATACACGATTCCAGTCTTTATTCACGAACTGGGGTGCAAACTTGGTAATGAGGCAACAGCACCTGTCGCTTTACTTTGTAATGTTGGATATGCAGAACATTGTTCAGAAGAATGAAGAAGATAGCGATCACCACAAGGCCTGCAAAGAAATGGGAGCAGGTGGCAGCACAACAACCAGAGAGGTCGCTGGTACCCTTATAGAAGTAACAGCAGGAGACACGAACCTTCCCAATATGCCAATCTTCAGAGGTGCAATGGGCTCATAGAAACTGTGTAGGTGCACGTTGTGGACCTAAAGAATAACAGTATAAATATGAACGAATCTAGCATTAGATACTAACTAGGAAATAGTGGACCAGGTAGCATTATACATAGTGAAGAGTTATCTGCCACCCTGCACATTAGATCTGAAGATCTGAGAAACTGGGAAAGACAGAGAGAGAGAGAGAGATTCTTCCAAGAGAAGTTGATGCCCCAGAGGTCCAGCGCTATTCTATACTTAGGGTAAAGCTTAATGATTAAGAAGTCTACTATATTCCACTGGTCCTCTGGTGTTGACTATGATATATTTTGTGGTGAGTGTTTAAAAGAGAGAGCATAGCCAGAGACCCCCATACAGAAAACTAAGCTTGAGGGAGTAATTACAGGAATTCGATAGTACGAAAAGGCAGATAAGGAAACATGGTAGGTGAATATTGATTGGTGGTAAAAAATGAAACAGGAAGCTGCCTGGTAGAATTTTGCACAAGGCATAACTTAATCATAGCTACCACTTGGTTCTACAATCATGAAAGAAGGTTGTATACATGGAAGAATCCTGGAGATACTAGAAGGTTGCAGATAGATTATATAATGGTAAGACAGAGATTTAGGAACCACGTTTTAAATTTTAAGACATTTTCCAGGGGCAGATGTGGACTCTGACCACAATCTATTGGTTATGAACTGTAGACTGAAACTGAAGAAACTGCAAAAAGGTGGGAATTTAAGGACATGGGATCTGGATAAACACAGAACCTGAGGTTGTACAGAGTTCAAAGGAGAGCATAAGGGAACAATTGACAGGAATGGGGGAAAGAAATACAGTAGATGGAGAATGGGTAGCTTTGAGCGATGAAGTAGTGAAGGCAGCAGAGGATCAAGTAGGTAAAAAGACGAGGGCTAGTAGAAATCCTTGGGTAACAGAAGAAATATAGAATTTAATTGACGAAAGGAGAAAATATAAAAATGCAGTAAATGAAGCAGGCAAAACGGAATACAACCGTCTCAAAAATGAGATCGACAGGAAGTGCAAAATGGCTTAACAGGGATGGCTAAATGTAAGGATGTAGAGGCTTATCTCGATAGATACTGTCTATCTCACTAGATAGATACTGCCTACAGGAAAATTAAAGAGACCTTTGGAGAAAAGAGAACCACTTAGTATGAATATCAAGAGCTCAGACGGAAATCCAGTTCTAAGCAAATAAGGGAAGAAGAAAGGTGGAAGGAGTATATAGAGGGTCTATAAAAGGACGATGTACTTGAGGACAATATTATGGAAATGGAGGAGGATGTAGATGAAGATGAAATGGGGGACACGATATTGCGTGAAGAGTTTGACAGAGCACTGAAAGGCCTGAGTCGAAACAAGTCCCCGGGAGTAGACAACATTCCATTAGAACTACTGATAGCCTTGGGAGAGACAGTCCTGACGAAACTCTACCATCTGGTGAGCAAGATGTATAAGACAGGCGAACTACACTCCAAGAAGACTATAATAATTCCAATCCCAAAGAAAGCAGGTGTCGACAAATGTGAAAATTACTGAACTATCAGTTTAATAAGTCACAGCTGCAAAATACTAACGCGAATTCATTAGAGACGAATGGAAAAGCTGGAAGAAGCCGACCTCGGGGAAGATCAGTTTGGATTCCGTAGAAATATTGGAACACGTGAGGCAATATTGACCTTACGACTTATCTTAGAAGAAAGATTAAGGAAAGGCAAACTTACGTTCCTAGCATTTGTAGATTTACTGAAAGCTTTTGACAATGTTGACTGGAATACTCTCTTTCAAATTATGAAGGTGGCAGGGGTAAAATACAGGAAGCGAAAGGCTATTTACAATTTGTACAGACGATAAATACTTTGGACAAGAAGAGAATAGAAGCTTTCGAAATGTGGTGCTACAGAATAATGCTGAAGATTAGATAGGTAGATCACATAACTAATGAGGAGGTGCTGAATAGAACTGGGGGAAAGAGGATCTTGTGGTACAACTTGACAAGAAGACTGGTTGGTAGGACATGTTCTGAGGCATGAAGGGATCACCAATTTAGTATTGGAGGGCAGCGTGGAGGGTAAAACTCGTAGACGGAAACCAAGAGATGAATACACTAAGCAGATTCAGAAGTATATTGGTTGCAGTAGGTACTGGGAGATAAAGAAGCTTGCACATGATAGAGCAACATGGAGAGCTGCATCAAACAAGTCTCAGGAATGAGGGTCACAAAAACAACAACCAACACCTCATTACGTTAATTGCTATTACTGGTGTCACTGAGTTGCCACCTTCCCTGCCCATTAGCGGCAGCAGTGGGGCTGATCGATATAAGCCCTAACGGATTATCTTTGTTGACTTCTATTACTTACCGGTTGTCGTGTGTTCTGAGTTAGTTCGAATCTGCAGTGAGTTGGGAGGCGCTAGCAGTGCAGTTCGGACCTGGCAGTGTGTGTATATATATATATATATATATATATATATATATATATATATATATATATATATATATATATATATGCTTTACTGTATGGTCAAATGATGATGGCGTCATCTTGGGTAAAATATTCCGGAGGTAAAATAGTCCCCCATTCAGATCTCGGGGCGGGGACTACTCAGGAGGACGTCGTTACCAGGGGAAAGAAAACTGGCGTTATACGGATCGGAGCGTGGAATGTCAGATCCCTTAATCGGGCAGGTAGGTTAGAAAATTTAAAAAGGGAAATGGATAGGTTAAAGTTAGATATAGTGGGAATTAGTAAAGTTCCGTGGCAGGAGGAACAAGACCTTTGGTCAGGCGAATACAGGGTTATAAATACAAAATCAAATAGGGGTATTGCAGGAGTAGGTTTAATAATGAATAGGAAAATAGGAATGCGGGTAAGCTACTACAAACAGCATAGTGAACGCATTATCGATGCCAAGATAGATACGAAGCCCACACCTACCACAGTAGTGCAAGTTTATATGCCTACTAGCTCAGCAGATGACGAAGAAATTGAAGAAATGTATGATGAAATAAAAGAAATTATTCAGATAGTGAAGGGAGACGAAAATTTAATAGTCATGGGTGACTGGAATTCGGTAGTAGGAAAAGAGAGAGAAGGAAACGTAGTAGGTGAATAAGGATTGGGACGAAAAAATGAAAGAGGAAGCTGCCTGGTAGAATTTTGTGCAGAGCATAACTTAATCATAGCTAACACTTGGTTCAAGAATCATCAAAGAAGGTTGTATACATGGAAGAATCCTGGAGATACTTGAAGGTTACAGATAGGTTATATAATGGTAAGACAGAGATTTAGGAACCACGTTTTAAATTGTAAGACATTTCCAGGGGCAGACGTGGATTCTGACCACAATCTATTGGTTATAAACTGTAGGTTAAAACTGAAGAAACTGCAAAAAGGTGGGAATTTATGGAGATGGGGTCTGGATAAACACAGAACCTGAGGTTGTACAGAGTTTAAAGGAGAGCATAAGGGAACAATTGACAGGAATGGGGGAAAGAAATACAGTAGAAGATGAATGGGTAGCTTTGAAGGATGAAGTAGTGAAGGCAGCAGAGGATCAAGTAGGTAAAAAGACGAGGGCTGCTAGAAATCCTTGGGTATTAGAAGAAATATTGAACTTAATTGATGAAAGGAGAAAATATAAAAATGCAGTAAATGAAGCAGGCAAAAAGGAATACAAACGTCTCAAAAATGAGATCGACAGGAAGTGCAAAATGGCTAATCAGGGATGGCTAGAGGACAAATGTAAGGATGTAGAGGCTTGTCTCACCAGGAGTAAGACAGATACTGCCTACAGGAAAATTAAAGAGACCTTTGGAGAAAAGAGAACTACTTGTATGAATATCAAGAGTTGAGATGGAAACACAGTTCTAAGGAAAGAAGGGAAAGCAGAAAGGTGGAAGGAGTATATAGAGGGTCTATACAAGGGCGATGTACTTGAGGACAATATTATGGAAATGGAAGAGGATGTAGATGAAGATGAAATGGGTGATATGATTCTGCGTGAAGAGTTTGACAGAGCACTGAAAGACCTGATTCGAAACAAGGTCCCGGGAGTAGACAACATTCCATTAGAACTACTGACAGCCTCGGGAGAACCAGTCCTGACAAAACTCTACAATCTAGTGAGTAATATATATATGACAGGTGAAATACCCTCAGACTTCAAGAAGAATATAATAATTCCAATCCCAAAGAAAGCAGGTGTTGGCAGATGTGAAAATTACCGAACTATCAGTTTAATAAGTCACGTCTGCAAAATACTAACGCGAATTATTTACAGACGAATGGAAAAACTAGTAAATTACTACCTCGGGGAAGATTATTTTGGATTCCGTAGATAGATTGGAGCACGTGAGGCAATACTGACCCTACGACATATCTTAGAAGCTAGATTAAGGAAAGGCAAACCTACGTTTCTAGCATTTGTAGACTTAGAGAAAGCTTTTGACAATGTTGACTGGAATACTCTCTTTCAAATTCTGAAGGTGGCAGAAGCCAGATGGCAGTTATAAGAGTCGGGGGACGCGAAAGGGAAGCAGTGGTTGGGAAGGGAGTGAAACAGGGTTGTAGCCTCTCCCCGATGTTATTCAATCTTTATATTGAGCAAGCAGTGAAGGAAACAAAAGAAAATTCGGAGTAGGTATTAAAATCCATGGAGAAAAATAAAAACTTTGAGGTTTGCCGATGACATTGTAATTCTGCCAGAGACAGCAAAGGACTTGGAAGAGCAGTTGAACGGAATGGATATCAGATGAACATCAATAAAAGCAAAACGCGGATCATGGAATGTAGTCGAATTAAGTCGGGTGATGCTGGGGGAATTAGATTAGGAAATGAGACACTTAAAGTAGTAAAGGAGTTTTGCTATTTGGGGAGCAAAATAACTGATGATGATCGGAGTAGAGAGGATATAAAATGTAGACTGGCAATGGCAAGGAAAGCGTTTCTGAACAAGAGAAATTTGTTAACATCGAGTATAGATTTAAGTGTCAGGAAGTCGTTTCTGAAAGTATTTGTATGTAGCGTAGCCATATATGGAAGTGAAACATGGACGATAACTAGTTTGGACAAGAAGAGAATAGAAGCTTTTGAGATGTGGTGCTACAGAAGAATGCTGAAGATTAGGTGGGTAGATCACATAACTAATAAGGAAGTACTGAATAGGATTGGGGAGATGAGAAGTTTGTGGCACAACTTGACTAGAAGAAGGGATCGGTTGGTAGGACATGTTCTGAGGCATCAAGGGATCACCAATTTAGTATTGGAGAGCAGCGTGGAGGGTAAAAATCGTAGAGGGAGACCAAGTGATGAATACACTAAGCAGATTCAGAAGGATGTAGGTTGCAATAGTTACTGGGAGATGAAGAAGCTTGCACAGGATAGAGTAGCATGGAGAGCTGCATCAAACCAGTCTCAGGACTGAGGACCACAACAACAACAGCTGCGAGAGCGACTTATCGCTTTCCTCTGAAGCAGGATCCTCTAGTTGAGTAATTAGTTACTCCTTTTAAATCTCGACTGTTACGATTTGTTCGTTATTTGTGGCTTGTTGTTTCCTCAGCCGTTCACGGGTGTGATAACAAGTGGTGTATGTTGTTGTCTAGAACCCACAAACTTCTTCCGTAGTGATTTGGCAGTTGTGACTTGTGTTTTCTGTATTCTTTTAAACTTGTCTTGAGTGTTGTTTGATGCCTTGATCTTGGTAAGGCCGAGTTAGAAGGCGTAGGTATCTCGGTTTACTCGACATCGGCCGATATTCTCTGCTGTTTGTGCAGCTGGATCTGACGGTTGGAAATCGGTCAGATTGTCGGTCGGAGTGCTGGTATGTCGGTCGTTTGGAGCTGCCTCTGTCGTGTTTGTCGGATTCGGTGTGTTAACGAATTTATTGCTTGGAGTGTAACGGCATAATTCCTGAAATATGTTTTTATCTTGCCTATCATCTTGAGAGCCGGTATATGTGTACTGTAGAGCATGTTTTGCCAACCTTGTATAATTTTATGTAAGATTGCATTTCATGGGCGTTTATTTAAATGGTCATTTTAGTAAATAAAGTTGCCACCCTTCCACCGTAAGCCTTTTCTTAGAAGTTAAAATCAAGTTGTACCCTTCGGTGGCAAGGTACTCTTTTAATTTTAGTGTTTTGTACCATCTCCATCCCTCCTGCGCGGTGCATAGTTTGTGCTTGTGTGAATTGTTAAAACCTTTACTTTAAGGTAATCTTTTGTGTGGCAGATTTGCACCTGTGTAGTCTTTCAAAGGTTGTTGTGAACGGTCGTGACTATGGCCATGTCAAAAGGGAGCGGCAAGGTTCTCAGCCCAAAAGCTCATACACTCAAAAATTTGTTTTTTTTTTTTTTTTTTTGCCTCTGATTAAATTGTAACTTGATATTTAGAGGGTGCTTTCTGCTTATAATTTTAAATCTGTTTCTTAAACATAGCTTTTAGGAATAAAATTCCCATTTGTTAAAAGCAATTTTATTTTTATTTCATCACTTACTCCCTGGCAACTACTTCCACGCTCACATAGTGTGATTAAACGTGTTAATGTTCTTGATGAATCGCTAGCAAATAAAGTAAATTCTTAAGAAAAAGTTTTGAAAGTAAATTCACGGTTCATTCATGTTAATAAAAACTCATGTGAAGTGAACAGTGTAGATTTTAATATGTATACATACAGGGTGTTTCAAAAATGACCGGTATATTTGAAACGGCAATAAAAACTAAACGAGCAGCGATAGAAATACATCGTTTGTTGCAATATGCTTGGGACAATAGTACATTTTCAGGCGGACAAACTTTCGAAATTACAGTAGTTACAATTTTCAACAACAGATGGCGCTGCAAGTGATGTGAAAGATACAGAAGACAACGCAGGCTGTGGGTGTGCCATTCTGTACTTCGTCTTTCTGCTGTAAGCGTGTGCTGTTCACAACGTGCAAGTGTGCTGTAGACAACATGGTTTATTCCTTAGAACAGAGGATTTTTCTGGTGTTGGAATTCCACCGCCTAGAACACAGTGTTGTTGCAACAAGACGAAGTTTTCAACGGAGGTTTAATGTAACCAAAGGACCGAAAAGCGATACAATAAAGGATCTGTTTGCAAAATTTCAATGGACTGGGAACGTGACGGATGAACGTGCTGGAAAGGTAGGGCGACCGCGTACGGCAACCACAGAGGGCAACGCGCAGCTAGTGCAGCAGGTGATCCAACAGCGGCCTCGGGTTTCCGTTCGCCGTGTTGCAGCTGCGGTCCAAATGACGCCAACGTCCACGTATCGTCTCACGCGCCAGAGTTTACACCTCTATCCATACAAAATTCAAACGCGGCAACCCCTCAGCGCCGCTACCATTGCTGCACGAGAGACATTCGTTAACGATATAGTGCACAGGATTGATGACGGCGATATGCATGTGGGCAGCATTTGGTTTACTGACGAAGCTTATTTTTACCTGGACGGCTTCGTCAATAAACAGAACTGGCAGTCCCATCGCTCCTGCATCCTCAAAAAGTACTGGTCTGGGCCGCCATGTCTTCCAAAGGAATCATTGGCCCATTTTTCAGATCCGAAACGATTACTGCATCACGCTATCTGGACATTCTTCGTGAATTTGTGGCGGTACAAACTGCCTTAGACGACACTGCGAACACCTCGTGGTTTATGCAAGATGGTGCCCGGCCACATCGCACGGCCGACGTCTTTAATTTCCTGAATGAATATTTCGATGATCGTGTGATTGCTTTGGGCTATCCGAAACATACAGGAGGCGGCGTGGATTGGCCTCCCTATTCGCCAGACATGAACCCCTGTGACTTCTTTCTGTGGGGACACTTGAAAGACCAGGTGTACCGCCAGAATCCAGAAACAATTGAACAGCTGAAGCAGTACATCTCATCTGCATGTGAAGCCATTCCGCCAGACACGTTGTCAAAGGTTTCGGGTAATTTCATTCAGAGACTTCGCCATATTATTGCTACGCATGGTGGATATGTGGAAAATATCGTACTATAGAGTTTCCCAGACCGCAGCGCCATCTGTTGTTGAAAATTGTAACTACTGTAATTTCGAAAGTTTGTCTGCCTGAAAATGTACTGTTGTCCCAAGCACATTGCAACAAACGGTGTATTTCTATCGCTGCTCGTTTAGTTTTTATTGCCGTTTCAAATATACCGGTCATTTTTGAAACACCCTGTATATACTAGTGCAGTAATGCTTAAGACACTACAATATCAATCACTTTTCACTACCGTAGATTTAAATTACATTAAAGTGACTGTAAAAGTACAAGTACTCTCAAATTACACTGTTTTCATGGAAAAAATTCAAACATGGCTCCCTGACGTTCAGGGGAACGAAAATATCTTGTAATTTACTAATCAGTTGTAACTATAACGTCCTTAAACCCAGCAGTGCTGAAGGAGGTTGAAGCAAATCGTTCTGAAGAATCCAAAGCTGTAAACGTCTCCTGACAGGTAGGTGGAATGATATCTGTATTCTCCTCCTCCTCACTTTCTTCTGATGACCCTTCCTGAAAATCGGTCACAGCTTTTGACACATGCGATTCCACAGAAGCAGATACGTCAGCAGTGTCGCCTGCACTAATGAAGTGCTCAAAATTAAGTTGCAGAACCGTCCATTCATCAGGTGAAGTGGCGTCGTCTAATTCGTGGACATCTTGAGTGTTGCTGTATCTCCAGGCTCCGTTCATTTACATCTACATCATCTTCCGCAAGCCACCTAATGGTGTGTGGCGAAGGGTACATTTTGTATCACTGAACCCTCCAAGCCTGTTTTACTCGCTAATAGCGCGTAGGAAGAATGTCGGCAAGCCTCTGTATTGTCTCTAATTTCTCGAACTTTTTCTCTTGGTATATTACGCCCGATGTATGTCGAGGGAACTAAAATGCTGTACGACTATTCTCGGAAAGTGCTCTCTCGAAATTTCAATAGCAAATCTCTCCGTGATGCACAACCCCTCTCTTGTAACGTCTGCGAATGGAGTTTGTTGAGCATCTCCGTGACGTTCCCACCCCGACTAAACGATTTCCTTGACGAAACGCACCGCTCTTCGTTGGCTCTTCTCTATCTCTTCTATCAGTACTATATGCTAGGGATCCCAGACGGGTAAGCAATGATTAGGAATTGGCCGAACAAGTGCCTTATAATCCACTTCCTTCATGGATCTACATTTCCTAAAGAATCTTCCTATGAATCGTAGTCTGTCATCTGCTTTTCCCACTATTTGTTTTATGTGGTCATTCACTTAAGGTCGCTTTCGAATTTTAGGGTTGATGCTGTTTCCAGCGTTTAGCTGCACAATAGTGAATTTCTTTTCCTATATATGTGCAATACGTTGTATTTATTTACGTTCATGGTCAGCTGCGCAAATCATTACTATCTTCTGGTGTTGCTACTTTGCTACAGACAACCGTATAACCTGTGAACAGGCTTAATTGAGCATATGATGCTTTCTACTAGATCATTTATATATACCGTAAACAGTAATGGTCCTATCAAGCTTCCTTGGTGTACTCTAGAAGTTACCTTTATATCTGCCTATTTTGTTCCATTAAAAGCGACGTGTTGAGTTCTGTCTACAAGGAAGTCTTGAATCTAGTCCCAAATTTCCTCCGATACTCGATAAGCTCGTATTTTGTTTCACTAAACGGTAGTGTAGGACTGTGTCGAATGCCTTCTTCAAGTCAAAGAACACGTTATCAACGTAAGCACCATTGTCTGCGGCGCTGTGGTTCTCATGGGGAAACAAAGCGAGAAGGTTTCACAAGATCTCTGTTTGCAGAATCCATGTTGATTTTTATAGTGGAGATTTTCATTCTGCAAAAGCATGGTAGTCTTTTAGCATGAGACATGTTCCAAAATTCTACAACAGGTTGGCGTCAACATTATAGGCCTATAATTGTGTACATCTGTCTTACCGCCCTTTCTGAACGACCTGCGCTTTCTTTCAGTCGCTAGCTACCTTTCGCCGCTCAAGCGATATACAACACATTACTGCTGGAAGGGGAGCAAGTTCTTTCACATAATCTTTGTAGTATCTTATACGTACCTCATCATTCCCACTACTAAGCGATTGTAGTTATTTTTCTATTCCGCGGTCGGTTATCTCAATATGTGACATTTCGACGTTCATATGATGATGAAAGGATGATGAAAGGAGGGACCGTCTTACGATCTTCAGCAGTGAAACAATTTTTTAAGACGGAATTCAGTATTTCGGCCTTCTCTGTTATCTTCCGTTTCGGTGACAAGATGGTCACTGAGTGAATGAATTTTGACCCACTGACTGACACACGACGAAAACGTCTTAGGGATTTTACTCATATCGGTTCGCAAAGCTTTACTTTCGAAGTCATTGAAAGCTTCCCTCATTGCTTTCCTTACGCTCATTTTCGCTTCGTCCAGCTTTTGTTTGTCAGCTAGGATTTTACTTCTCTTGAATCTCAGGTGAAGTTCTCTTGTTTGCGTAGCAGCTTTCTAACACAGTTTTTAAACCATGGCGGTCCCTTAAGACCCTACTCGGAACATAATTGTCTAGGGCATATTGCATGATGCCTCTGAAGTTTTTCTATTCGTTCTCCACATCATCATTCTCATCTCCGAATATTTGAGGCCGACTGCTCAGATACTTTGAAATTTGTATCCTGTCATTCTTGCTAAGCAAAAATATCTTCTTACCTGTTTTGACATTCTTTATAAGACTCGCCGTCATAGATGCTATCACAGCCTTATGATCACTGATAGCTTCCTGTACGTTAAATGATTGGATAATTTAGGATCTATTTTGTTGCCAGAAGGTCTAAGACGTTGCCCTCACGAGGTGGTTCTCTAATTATCTGCTC
This sequence comes from Schistocerca nitens, assembly GCF_023898315.1. Classification (NCBI taxonomy): domain Eukaryota; kingdom Metazoa; phylum Arthropoda; class Insecta; order Orthoptera; family Acrididae; genus Schistocerca; species Schistocerca nitens. The sequence goes on along the minus strand of NC_064618.1, from coordinate 50,388,793 downwards.
AAAGAAATTTTCCGATAAGACATCTAGAACAATGTAACACGAATCCCAGTGTCTGGCATCAGTTTTGATAACATATACCTGGCAACCTAATATCACCCCTATTACTACGGCACGATCAGGAAAGTTATTAACGACATTCTGCAAGTTCTGCCTGCAGCGCTCTACCACTAGAGCTCCTGACGCTGCCGGTTTATAAAAGCTTACCATATTTGACCGATCTTTGATACTTAACAACACCTAGATTAATTCACAATCGAAATCCGTGATAACCTCACAAGACTTTATCGAATTATTACCGTAATAAACACGCCGTCACCATTGTCGACTAACCAGTCCTTACGACAAATATTCCAATCTGAATTTAGGATTTCGTTGTCATTAACGTCCGGTTCCAATCAATTTTCTGCTCTTAATACTATGTGTGCATTGTAATCCTGAGTTGTTGTTGTTGTTGTTGTGGTCTTCAGTCCTGAGACTGGTTTGATGTAGCTCTCCATGCACAGTAAAGCTGCATGTCCTCGGGAAAAATTACGGCTGTAGTTTCCCCTTGCTTTCAGCCGTTCGCAGTACCAGCACAGCAAGGCCGTTTTGGTTAATGTTACAAGGCCAGATCAGTCAATCATCCAGACTGTTGCCCCTGCAACTACTGAAAAGGCTGCTGCCCCTCTTCAGGAACCACATGTTTGTCTGGCCTCTCAACAGATACCCCTCCGTTGTGGTTGCACCTACGGTACGGCCATCTGTATCGCTGAGGCACGCAAGCCTCCCCACCAACGGCAAGGTCCATGGTTCATGGGGGAAGAATCCTGAGTAAGCGATACTAATTCTGGGACCTTTCCTTGGATGCTCCTGCAGTTTACTAAAATCATACTCGCCTTTTCTATCTCTGATCTGCGACGACCAACATTCTCCGAGGACTTGTGGCACATTAATCAGGTAAATCGTCTTTGGTCCCAATGGTGAGTTTCTCTAGCCTCGTGCGCGCGCCAGACGTAATCGTCTATGCTAGTAGCCGCTTCCTCCGTGTGGTGCACACCTGAACTACTAAGGGGAACCCTACACTTCTGCACTCGATAGCGGAGGTCGACAAATTCGCATCCGATACCGTCGCAGAGTAGTCTGAGCCTCTGGTTTGGACCTTCCAGTCTTGTCCAAACTAGAGGACCGACTGAGGTTAACCCTTGGTACCAAGCTAGAAATAGACGGGATAACCTGCACCCTGCGTGCGGTGTTAGTTGCCTTCACCAAATCAGCCATCCGCCAAGAGGAGCCGAGGATGCCCTGAGAAAACAAGCGGCAGGCGTCATTCTTGCTGACATGTGCCACTATAAGCAGCCGTTTGCACCCAGTGCTCTCGATAGCCTCCTCCTTATCACGGACAAGACCCCCCCCCCCCCCTCCCGGCAAGCACACCAAGTGCACACTTGCATTCCTTCCCGCACTCCAGTCTGGCCTGGTATTTCTCTGACGAACTCCAGTCACCCGCCTGACACTGGAGCTTCCAGTGACAAACATGCGCACTCTCTGCTCTTGTCCAGACTGGGAAGGAAAATCAGCCGCTGGACCTACGGGAGAGGCATCCCGTACCATCAACACTGGGCAGCACCTCGTACCTGTTGCTAAGGCGTACGGATCCAGCCGCGCGACCTGATCCCTTTTCGCCTTCCGCTCAGTGACACGCGAACCCACCACTGTCTGCCACCTACTCTCGAGCGAGGATGGACCGGTCAGATGTTGCGCTTCAAAAGATGCAGCGACACCCGATTCACCAGGGGATTCCAACAGAACCAGAGATGTCGCATGTCTCGTCCCCAGCGCCGCGACGTCACCGCAACTTTAAGCATCAGCCAGGATCTTCTCGACGGTAGCCAACGCAGCTTCCAGCTGTACACGGATAGCAACCAACTCTCCTTGTGTCCGCTCACAACAAGCACAGTCCCTAGCCATATCGTAGTGTGTAAAAAATAGTTATAAGATCTCAAATGGCGCTACTGAGTTTGAAATGTGCGTAAAATATAACGAGGAGAACAAAGAAACACTAAAAACTGCTCTACAGATTTCTCACTATACCCTGAGAGGGCAAGCTCTAACATAGACAAATTTCTCTCCTGTAGTGATGTATCTACAGTTACCCGTTACAAGGAACTCTGCTTACCCAAAAGGTGCTGAACGAGATAATTATGCAAACTACAACGTACTGATCTAAATTACGAGGCCTGTTCAGAAAGTAAGCTCCGAATGATTGCCAAATTGAAACCACAGTGAACATCAGAAATGTTTTACCTGTAACAATTAGCTACACCTTTCAGCTACTTCTCTACGTAGACCAGGCCCTCGTACTTGGCGGCAGACACTATTTTCTAGACATCTTTACGCACTCACTGCGAGCTCAGAAATGAGAAGAGCGACGTGATGCTAACTGGGGTTATACTAGAGACACTACCCAACACATCTGTGCAAAGCTTTATCGGATTTTCATAGTCGTTGCCATTTCGCGACCGATCGGAGCTTACTTTCTGAACGCCCCTCGTATATGCTGTGTACCAGCACGAGATTTAAACTTACAAGGGGAGGCCATGACGTTTGGAGCGCGGATTTACTGCAAACTTCGTACACTCGTAGCACTCCATGAGGACAACAAAATGTATGAGCAGTAGCGCGTACTTCTCAAGCGTTATTGAGAAAATCGCAAGATAATTTCGGTCGTCAAATATATACCTGTGCGTGGCCATTTTTACCATCAAGCGGCTGCAGCCGCGAGGTTTGCGTGCAAGCCCCGTAATCTCTGGATCGAGTCCCGTTCTTCAGTCTTTTTACTATTTTCAACACAATCATTTTCTTTGCTATTTATATTACAATTGATATAATGGGGAAAATACGTGTAATCGGATGAACTTTTGTTAAATTTACAATGTTATTTGGCAGTTTACAAATTTTTATTATCACAAATAGTATAATATTCATAACTATCGACTAGTAAACGACCAAACGCATAAAGTGATACTGAAAATGTATGTTTGTCCGTGTCTTCGAAATTGTTCGTATTTAATCGAAAGACAACAAGAAATTGCTTCTCGTAAAGACGCCATTAAAATACAGTCGATACTGCATGACCAGTTATCACCGCCGATATTTAAGGAAATGCTGCGTTACGCATGGTTTGCTTCCAAATTATAGTCTGAAAATGTTAACGAGGTTAGTTTTTCCACGGAAAACCTCAAAAGACCTTGTGTATGCGGAAATATAGCATTTATTCAATGCAGCTGGTGCTGTTTAACTTAATATTTTCCATGTTTTTACGAAAAAGACCATCCTGCAACTTGTACTCGTAATATCGAAAGCGACGGTTAATTGTACATCTTTCGAAACTAGTCTGTGCCGGTCAAAACTTGGAGGTAACAAGTCGTTTCGGGCTCCTTCTAGCTATAAGGAATTTCTCAGGCATGCATTTTCAGTTTCACTTTAAGCATTTGGTCGTTTACTAGTCGATAGTTATGAATATTACATTATTTGTGAAAATAAAAATTTGTAGACTGCCAAATAACATAGTAAATTTTATAAAATTTCATCCGATTACACGTATTTTCCCCATTATACCAACTGCAATATAAATAGAAAAGAAAATGACTGTTAGAAATAAAAAAACTGACGAACGGGACTCGATCCATCGATCCAGCGATTTCGGGGCTTGAACGCTAACCGCTCGGCTGCCGCCCCTTCATAGTAAAAATGGCCCCGCACAGGTATATATTTGACGACCGAAATTATCTTGCGATTTTCTGAATAACACTTGAGAAGTACGCGCTACTGCTTACACATATTTTGTGGTCATGGAGTACTACGAGTGTACGAAGTAGATCCGTTTTCCAAACGTCGTGGCCTCCCCTTTTTAGTGGTGTGACGTGGAGCTTCTGGCGGCGGGTAAATTATACTAGGAAACCGTCTTTTCACCAAGATTTACACAAAGACAAAAACTTGGAGTAAGTTGTCAATCACTAGTCTAAACAGTAAAATATACAGGTATAGTTCACTTTTTTGCAGAAGCACCTGGAAAAAATACTAAATCACTGTGTATGACATCTGCTGCTGCTACTTCTGTGTCGCGTCCGTTCAGCTCGGCTTCTGCCGGTACGCTTCTGTACGAGTATACGATGTGGTGACAGGGAGTTCCAAGCTGCTGCGATGGCTTTTATAATGTCAAGCAGATTCCAATTTGGGGTTTCGGCATTGTTTTCAGCAGCACGAATTGCAGCTCTTACATGTCGCTTGCGATAAGCTTTCTTTATCAGAGAAATGATGCTATGGTCCAAGGGCTGAAGGCGGCTTGTAAGGATTGATCGAAAAAACTAAGCTTCTTGTTGGATAGGTGAAGAGCTTGTCCGTTATGGGCACTACATCTGTCCAATGCAAGCAGAATATGTCTGTTTTAAGCAGGCATTCAACTGCCGACACGAAGAACCGCTTGCAAAGTCATGTGCCGTCGATCCAAGCTTTCTTATGGTCAGAGTAGATGCAAAGTAAATCGTCCGTATTTATGTTACTCCGACTTCGATAACCCAGGGACAATTCTTCTCACTGCCTTCCGCACTGTTGCACGTTGATTGCTGCGTGCTCAACCGCGACACTTGTCGCCTTCCATCCTCAAGATGTCATTTTGAAAAAGTTTGTAGAAAACTCCAGTTTCGTCCATACTGAACACGTCACTGAAGGCATAACTTTCCCTCACTCTGTCTAGTTCATGCAAAATTCACATATTTTTTCACCCACTTCATTTGCTTCACCGCAGATCTGTACAGATGAAATTGAATGTCTCTTTTGGAGGCGGCAAAACAACTGAAGTCTTCGAAGCCTTTATTTTCGGCAATCTCATTTGCTTTCGACTGAATCATAGGACCACTTACAGGCATGTTGGATGCACGCATATGCTCAAACCATTGTAGCACTACCTCTCGATGTTTTCATACTTAGCACCACGTTCAGATTTGTTTCCGCAACCCGATGCAGCGGCATTAGTGATTTTTTCTCGATGCTTATTTATAGTAGATAAAATACGTTTGGGAATTCCAAACTGCTCTACGATTGCTATTTTCTTTGTGTCACGTCCTCTAGAGTCTTAAGCTTTACCTGTACATTTTGAGTTGTCTGTTTCTTCTTTGTCATGTTTCGCATGCTACCGTTTGTAAATCTTTGTTCAGTAGTCTAACTCGATTTGACTACAGCTAAAAGAACATCTCGCATCGAATACGTTTCTGAACGTTAATGCACACATTACTGAATATATTTAAGTCACTTGTAATTGTTGAGGTGATAATCGCTTTTGACGACCTACAAATCGTTAGAAACGAGTCACCAATGGGTGATTAGCTTTGTAGTCACATTTCTTGCATTCATTTCAAAAAAACTTAACAGTTAAATATACCGTAACATCGGAAGTTTGTGGTACAATGAAATTTAATCATACTAGGAACTGAGAAAGAGTTCGTAATTCGGCCGGCCGGTGTGGTCGAACGGTTCTAGGCACTTCAGTCTGGAACTGCGCTGCTGCTACGGTCGCAGGTTCGAATCCTGCCTCGGGCATGGATGTGTGTGATGTCCTTAGGTTAGTTAGGTTTAAGTAGTTCTAAGTTCTAGGGGACTGATGACCTCAGATGTTAAGTTCCATAGCGCTCAGAGTCATTTGAACCAGTTCATAATTCGCATTAACCGAAATTCATGTTAACCAATAAAACTTCCCATAACAATTAATGTATTCCTCCGAGGGCCAAATTTTTTTTATTTTTTATTTATTTATTTATTTATTGCGTTCATCGCGCGTTCGTCTTAAGCGCGGTCGCACTAACGAGGTTATAATGTGTATTGTTAACCTGGATCGTGTCAACTGTCCATAAAAAAGAGCCTAGCATAAAAATACTTGAATATAGCTACGGATCCACTACATAAAATCCTACTATGGCGCTAAATTTGCATGACTGCCTATTCTCACGTACTTCCGACAATCACAAAAGTTCAGCAGTTCGAGGACAGTAGGAAGATTAAGTTTTAATGTCCCGTCGATTGCGAAGTCATTAGAGACGGAGAACAAGCTCGGAATGTTTCAAGGATGGAGAAGGAAATCGGCCATACCCTTTCAAAGGAATCGCACCAGTATTTACCTGGAGCGATGTATGGAAATCACAGAAAATCTAAATCTGGGTGTCCAGACGTGAATTTGAGCTAGCCACTGTGTCACCTCGCTCGGTGTCTCGAGTCCAGGCGTATAACAGTTCCGTCTGGCGCAAGCAAAGAATAATTATCACTCCATCATAACTTCAAAATTCATTACATGAAAAGAAAGGCTTTCACCGCACTGTAAATAATCATCAAGCCCCTACTTATACCTCTCGCCATGTAAACAAAAACAAATGAATCGCCGAACACAGAAGAAGCCACATATATTCCGAAACCATAATTACAATTATTGCGGCTAGTAATTCATAACTGCCTTCCTTTGAATGAAATTTAATTTCTGTTAAAGTCACCTATGCTGGCCAGCACATGCAAATGGGTACGTCAGTCAGGAATGGACAAAATACAAAGAATGGCGCTAATACATTCCTACACTGTTCATCATTCCACAGGAAACATCGGCAGGCAGACTTTGTACTACCGCTTCCTACTTGATGAGACTTTCGCGTCTCCACTATATCATCGTGGGTCTCCTGGATGCTGTGGTGCTGTGAGATGTCTAGTATTCTCTTTGATGACGACACGAAGCTTATTTTTCACAGTCACTAATAAAAGAATTTTCCCCGACTTGGTACCCATCTACCACCACACAGTAAAAGTTTTCAGGTCATCGGTGTAGCATTTCTGGGAAATAAATAAGTGCATGTGCGATGCATATGGAGGACCTTATCACGGAAGCCGGCCGAAGTGGCCGTGCGGTTAAAGGCGCTGCAGTCTGGAACCGCAAGACCGCTACGGTCGCAGGTTCGAATCCTGCCTCGGGCATGGATGTTTGTGATGTCCTTAGGTTAGTTAGGTTTAACTAGTTCTAAGTTCTAGGGGACTAATGACCTCAGCAGTTGAGTCCCATAGTGCTCAGAGCCATTTGAACCTTATCACGGAGGAGATACTCCGTACAATCGTTTTTTGGTTATTAGTCGTCGTTACTAGTCGTCATTATTAGTCGTCTCAGTTATGTGACTGGATCTGTGATTTCCTGTCAGAGACGTTACAGTTAGTAGTAATTGACGGAAAGTCATCGAGTAAAACATAAGTGATTTCTGGCGTTCCCCAAGGTAGTGTTATAGGCCCTTTCTTGTTCCTTATCTATATAAACGATTTGGGAGACAATCTGAGCAGCCATTTACGGTTGTTTGCAGATGACGCTGTCATTTATCGACTAATTAAGTCATCAGAAGATCAAAACAAACTGCAAAACGATTTAGAAGAAATATCTGAATGGTGCGAAAAGTGGCGGTCGACCTTAAATAACGAAGAGTGTGTGGTCATCCACATGAGTGCTAAAAAGAACTCGTTTAACTTCGGTTACACAATAAATCAGTCTAATCTAAAAGCCGCAAATTCAACTAAATACCTAGGTATTACAATTACGAACAACTTAAATTGGGAGGAACACATAGAAAATGTGGGGAAGGCAAACCAAAGACTGGGTTTTATTGGCAGCACACTTAGAAAATGTAACAGACCTACTAAGGAGACTGTCTACACCACGCGTGTACGTCCTCTTTTAGAATACTGCTGCACGGTGTGGGATCGGACTGACGGAGTACATCGAAAAAGTTCAAAGAAAGGCAGCACGTTTTGTATTATCGCGAAATACGGGAGAGAGTGTCACAGAATTGATACAGGATTTGGGCTAGAAATCAGGCGGTTTTCGTAGCGACGGAATCTTCTCGCGAAATTCCAATCACCAGCTTTCTCCTCCGAATGCGAAAATATTTTGTTGACACCGACTTACATAGCGAGGAACCATCACCAAGATAAAATATGGGAAATCAGAGCTCGTACGGAAAGATATAGGTGTTCATCCTTTCCGCGCGCCATACGAGAATGGAATAATAAAGAATTGTGAAGGTGGTTCGATGAACCCTCTGCCAGGGACTTAAATGTGATTTGCAGAGCATCCATGTAGATGTAGATGTAGGCGACAGGTGCAGTGTCGAACGCCTTACGCAAACCTAAAAGTGTGATAATTACATGTTCGCCCACAGTTACTGCCTGTAAGATATCGTGCGTGAATAAAACAAACGGTGTGTCATAAGAGAGATTTCTCATGAATACGTACTGATTCTTCAGGAGAGGCGTCTCCTCCTCTAGTAGTGTCATAACGCTCAAGCTTATTATATGTTATAGTATCGTCCAACTTATGGGTTTTAGCGACACTAGCACGTAATTCTAGGCAATGGTCGTTTTACCAGTTTGTAAATACAAGTGTCCTTTACTTTTCCTAGGAACTTATAGACTTCTGTCTGTAACTTTCACCTTAGTTTTCCTGCATAGAGACAGCTTGTTTGTCGTTCTGTCTCTTACATACTTTGTTGTATAGCCGTGTATCACTAACTATTTCCACCTAGAATAACGCCGAAAGTATGATACGAGGTGAAACGTTTGTGGGGAAAATGTTGGATGGGACAACGGGGGTCATAATATGGCGTTGGTTTTTTGTTTCTAGAGTGGGTCGCGTCAGAGATATGGTCAACCTCTTTTTTTTTTTTTTTTTTTTTTTTTTTGATGGAGTGCTATGGTTTGGTACTTTCTGATAGCGGCTATCGAGACGAATCCAATGATGTGTAAGAGCTTGAAGGTCAACGAAGGTCACGAAGGCGGAATGAACGTCCATTTACAGAAGGTGTTCGAAGTGATGACCATTGGTATCAATCCAGTGTGCAATCTTCTTATCATGGATTGAGTGCTATTCCTTATTACTTCAGCACTTATCGACGCACATGCTCTGACAATTATCTCTCGTACACCGTGCAAATAGTCAATATTCGGCGTATACGGCGTATCCATCTAACATGCCATTGACATTTAAACACCATTCGACGGTTTCGCAATACAACACTAATAGGAACGGTAAGACTAGTATCGTCGAATCAAGCGAATTTTAATTATGTATTCCTTCGAAGACCAAGTCTATATGCCTCTCATTTACGGAGAATACCAGTGAAATCCAGTGAGGGCTAGAGACTTATACGCTGAAAGATATCCTCAACGTACTCACCCTACACGTCGTACATTTAAATATGTGTATGATAAATTGAGAACAACCGGATCTTTAACGCACCGGAAACATATCCGGCAAAGGCAAGTTATTAACGAGGAAACGGAAACTGGTACTCTGGCCACTGTGGCTCGAGATCCTTGTGTCACAATAGTCTGCTTCAAATCGCAAGGGAATCTGGCATTAACCAAAGTAGTGTTGTTCGTGTTCTGCATCCCCATAAATATCATCCCTCAACTTCAAATTCAGATGCATGACATATTTCTTAATTTGATTTTATTTATTGACGAGGCTGCAGTTACGAACCATGGAAATGTTAATTTGCATAACATGCATTGTTGGGCAACTGAAAATCCATGCTGGCTGCGGCAAGTCACACACCAAAAACCGTGGTCGATGAATGTATGGTGGGAGATTCTGGAGGACAGAATTATAGGCCCCTATTTCATCGAAGGGAATCTTAATGGTAGGAAGTACACCACATTCCTGCAAAAAACATTAGGTCTGTTATTGAAAGAAATACCTTTACGAACAAGGAACAGAAAGTGGTATCAACACGATGGGTGTCCGGCACATTTTTCGCTGATTGTTTGAAATGAGTTGCAGAGACAATTCCCAAATCGTTGGATTGGACGCGTAGGAGATGTGTCGTGGCCGGTTCGCCCGCCAGACTTAACGCCTCTGGATTTCTTCTTGTGGGGATTCGTAAAAGACATTGTTTATAAAGACGTTCCAACTACACCTGAATATATGCGAGAGAGAATTGTAAGGCCATGTGCTTCGATAAGTGCCGATGTGATAAGAAATACCACTCAGTCAATGATAAGAACTTTGCAGCATTACATTGATACCAATAGTCATCACTTCCAACACCTCGTGTTAATGGACGTTCGTGCCACCCTCGTGACCTTCGTTGACCTTCAAAGACCTTACTGTTACACATCACTGGATTCGTCTCGATAGCTGCTGTCAGAAAACAAGTACCATACCATAGCATCCCATTTAAAGAAAAACAAAGGTGACCTTCATATCTCTGAAGCAACCCCACCTAGCAACAAAGAACAAGCGTCATATTATGGCACCCTTTGTCCCATGCAACTTTTGTCCCACGGATTTTTCACCTCCTATAATACCTTCGGAGTTATTCTTGGTGGCAATAGTTAGGGACTCGCCCTGTAGATGAGTACACAGTGTAGTCATCACGTCTGTGAGGCCGTCGTAATACACTGAGGTGGCAAAAGTCACCGGATAACGACACGCACACATATACAGATGTCGGTGGTATCGCGTACGCAAGGTATAAAGAGGCAGTGCACTGGCGCTGCCGTCATTTGTACTCAGGTGAAACGGTTTCCTGCGTGATTACGGCCGCTCGAGGCGCATTAACGGACTTTGAACGCGGAATGGTGGTTGGAACTAGACGCATCGGACAGTTCATTCCGGATATCGTTAGCGACTTCAATATTCTGTGATCCACAGTGTCAAGAGCTTGCCGAGAGTACCAAAATTCAGGCAATACCATGCACAAGACATTAGACGACGACCTTCACGTAACGACCGGGAGCAGCGGTGTTTGCGCAGATATGTCGGTGCCAACAGATAAGCAACACTGCACGACGTAACCGCGGAAAATAAAAATGGAATGTACGATGAACGTATCCGTTGGCAACCGAAATAAAATAATAATTGGATCCTTTAATCGACATCCCACTTCAGATGATACAGTTGCTGAAAGGTTCAAAGAAAACTTGAGTTTGATTTCAAACACGTACCCGACTCATACTATAATAGTTGGTGGTGACTTTAATTTACCCTCGATATGTTGGCGGAAATACATGTTTAATTCCGCAGGTACGCATAAAGTATCATCCGAAATTGTGCTAAACGCATTCTCTGAAAATTATTTCGAGCAGCTAGTTCATGAGACCACGCGAATAGTAAACGGTTGTGAAAACACACTTGACCTCTTAGCAACAAATAATCCTGAGTTAATAACGAGCATCAAAACCGATTCATGGATTAGTGAACACAGGGTTGATGTAGCGAGATTGAATATTCTAATCCCCAAATCCTCCAAAAATAAGAGAAAAATATTCCTATTCAAAAAAGTAGATAAAAATTCACTTGTCGCCTTCCTGAGAGACAATCTCCACTTATTCCAAATTAATAATATAATTGTAGACCAGATGTGACTTAAATTCAAAGAAATAGTGTCGGCAGAAAGTAAGAGATTTATACCAAATAAATTAACAAACGACGGAGCTGATCCTCCTTGGTACACAAAACGGGTTAGACCACTGTTACAGAAACAACGAAACAAACATTCCAAATTTAAACAGACGTAAAATCCCCAAGATTGGCAATCTTTTACAGAAGCTCGAAATTTAGCGCGGACTTCAATGCGAGACGTCTATAACAGCTTCCACAGCGAAACTTTGTCTCGAAACCTGGCAGAAAATCCAAAGAGATTCTGGTCGTATGTGAAGTATGTTAGCGGAAAGAAACAATCAATGCCTTCTCTACGCGATAGCAATGGAGATACTATCGAAGACAATGCTGCCAAAGCAGAGTTACTGCGAAAAACCTTCCTAAATGCCTTCACAAAAGAAGACGAAGTAAATATTCCAGAATTCGAATCGAGAACACCTGCCAACATAAGTAACATATAAGTAAATATCCTCGGAGTAGTGAAAAAACTCAAATCACTTAATAATAGCAAGTCTTCTGGTCCAGACTGTATACCAATTAGGTTTCTTTCGGAGTATGCTGATGCATTAGCTCCATACTTAACAATCATATACAACCGTTCTCTCGACGAAAGATCCGTACCCAAAGACTAGAAAGTTGCACAAGTCACACCAATATTCAAGAAAGGTAGTAGGAGTAATCCACTAAATTACAGGCCCATATCGTTACGTCGATATGCAGCAGGATTTGAGAACATATATTGTGTTCGAATATTATGAATCACCTCGTAGGAAACGATCTATTAACACACAGTCGACATGGGTTTAGGAAACATCGTTCTCTTCACTCATATGAAGAGCTGAGTGCTATTGACAAGGGATTTCAGATCGATTACATATTCCTAGATTTCCGGAAGGCTTTTCACACTGTACCACACAAGCGGCTCGTAATGAAATTGCGTGCTTATAGAGTATCGTCTCAGTTATGTAACTGGATTTGTGATTTCCTGTCAGAGAGGTCACAGTTCGTAGTAATTGACGGAAAGTCATTGAGTAAAACAGAAGTGATTTCTGGCGTTCCCCAAGGTAGTGTTTTAGGCCGTTTGCTCTTCCATATCTATATAAACGATTTGGGAGACAATCTGAGCAGCCGTCTTCAGTTGTTTGCAGATGAGACTGTCGTTTATCGGCTAATAAAGTCATCGGAAGATCAAAACAAAATGCAAAACGATTTAAAAAAGATATCTGAATGGTGCAAAAAGTGGCAGTTGACCGTAAATAACGAAAAATGTGAGGTCATCCACATGAGTGCTAAAAGGAACTCGTTAAACTTCGGTAACACGATAAATCAGTCTAATCTAAAAGCCGTAAATTCAACCAAATACCTAGCTATTACAGTGATGAACAACTTAAATTGGAAAGAACACATAGAAAATGTTGTGGGGGAAGGCTAACCAAAGACTGCGTTTTATTGGCAGGACACTTAGAAAATGTAACAGACCTACTAAGGAGACTGCCTACACTACGCTTGTCCGTCCTGTTTTAGAATACTGCTGCGCTGTGTGGGATCTTTACAAGGTAGAACTGACGGAGTACATCGAAAAAGTTCAAAGAAAGGCAGCACGTTTTGTATTATCGCGAAATATGGGAAAGAGTGTCACGGAATTGATACAGGATTTGGGCTGGAAATCAGACGTTTTTCGTTTGCGACGGAATTTTCTCACGAAATTACAATCACCAACTTTCTCCTCCGCATGCGGAAATATTTTGTTGACACCGACCTACATAGGGAGGAACGATCACCACGATAAAATAAGGGAAACCAGAGGTCGTGGTGTTGATTCTTTCTGCGCGCTGTACGAGACTGGAATAATGGAGAATTGTGAAGGTGGTTCGATGAACCCTCTGCCAGACACTTAAATTTGCAGAGTATCCATGTAGATGTAGATTTAGTTGTAGACACTGTGATTAAATTTGGCGTTGATGGGCTATGGCAGGAGACGACCGACGTGGTTGCCTTTGGTAACAGTCGACTTCGCCTGCAGTGCCTCTCCTGCTCTCGTGACCATATTGATGGGACCCTAGACGACTGGAAACCGTGGTCTGGTCAGACGAGACCCGATTTTATGTGGGAACAGCTGATGGTAGGGTTCTAGTGTGGCGAAGACGCCACGGAGCCATGGACCAAAGTTGTTAACAAGGCACTCTACATGCTGGTGGTAGCTGCTTAATGGTGTGGGTTCTTTTAAAAGGAATGGACTGTATCTTCTGGTCAAACTGTGAAACCTTCCCGTCTCCTCTATATCTCTTTTGTTACGTAACCTTCCCTTCTACAATAACCTGCGAAACCTTCCCTTAGGATTTCTATCTCTTGCTTAATAATAACAAATGAAATCTTCCATTCGAAATTAATTCTCTTTCTCAATAAGTGCACACAAATTTAAATGCTGATTATTAAAAGTGATTTTCTGATTATTTCGACGAAACGTAGAATGTGTCGTCGTCGTGGTCCTCAGTCGTTACCTGCAATAACGCTAAACTGTTCCCTACCTTTTTTACTGTTACTGGATCGCCATCTGACTGCTACATCGAACTGCGACATGAATATACTTACTCTGTTTTACTATACTGTATTACCTGCTGGTGGGTTAGGTGGCTGTATTTATTACCAAAGCTAACGTTATTCTGTAATAGCAAAGCTGACGTTATTCTTTAATTAATTTGACTGAAGTTACGTAATTCATAGTTAAACTTTTTCTTGACAACAATAAAATTTTACAAAGTTTTAAGTTGATAGTTTTTGGGATGGATTATAATCAGTAATGCAATATTGCTGGCAAAAATTAATTATATTCTGAAAACGATTCTTCAAATATTTACTGTTGGTAATGAAATGATTTTACAAACGTTCAATGGGACTTAGTTTTTACAGTAATCTTACAAGTAGCATTGAATAATGTTAGTTCCTCTTATAATAGTTAGCTGATGTCTCTGTGCATCCGTTTATAATCTCTTGTTAATCGTAGCTGGTGGCTGGCAGGCACACCGCTCCTCTCAACCTCTCGCTTCAGACCTGCTACAGACTCGCTTCACATCTCGCTTACTACTGGCTTCCTACGAACACTAAAGTGCAGTCTCTCCCGCCAACAATACTTCGGTGCAGACATTCCCTGCTACCACAATTATTTCCAAAATGACAGGTATTAATTATTCCTACTTAATCCTATTAATAAATTATAAGCATCTTTCATAAATTGTGGTTTGACAATAGACAATAGAAATATACACGTCTTACAACTGAACCGATCACTGAATGTAAATGGTTCTGTTCGGCTACTTTGCAGCCATTCCTGGACTTCATGTTCCCAAAAAACGATGGAGTTTTTATGGAAGACAATGCGCCATGTCACCGGATCACAATTCTTGGCGATTGGTTTGAAGAACATTTGGGACAATTCGAGCGAGTGGTTTGGTCAGCCTGATTGCCCCACATGAATCCCATCGAATATATATGGGACGTAATCGACAGGTCAATTCGTGCACAAAATCCTGCACCGACAACACTTCTGCAATCATGGAAGTCTATAGAGGCAGCATGGCGCAGTATTTCTGCAGGGGACTTTCAACGACTTGTTGAGTCCACGTCACATGGAACTGCTGCACTACCCAGGGAAAAAGGTGGTCCGACAAGAAATTACGAAGTACCCCACGAATTTTGTCACTTCAGTGGAATGTCGTGACGTGTGCGTACAGCACAGATAACACTTCTTCCTCGACAGGAAATATCACTGGAAGTATTGCTGCTGTAGCAAATCACGAACAATGGAGAATCCTTACCGAATTGTATCAATATTTAAACAGTTTGTCAGAGAATTACAAGTTGCTATAAGAGTTCCTTTACTCATACCTGTCACTGAGTTCGAGCGTGTACGAAATCGAATCACTATTATACGTGATCAATGTTTACTTCAACGAACGGAATATTTCATGCGAGATTCTTTAATAAATGGGAAACAGAACATTTACAAATGCAAGCAAAGCAAACATAAAAGCAAGCAGACCACTGGGAACTGCTTTGGACCCTCTGTGTAGCACGAAACGAGCCTGCAGAGGCGTGACTTCCTGCGTCGCAGCTTGCTGCCGAAACACAATTCTCTTTTTTAATGAAAATCTCGTGTGAGTCCAATTATTGGCTCCTCTTTTCACACAGAATGCTGGTTTGCGCAGTCTGCGCGCTTGGTCATTTTCTGTTTCACAAAATCAAATCCACAACAAAGGCAGACGGGTTCGCCGCACCGAATCTTTCCGAATTACAAGCTCTCTGTGTACCTGCTGGAAGCAAAAAGAGTCAAACAGTCCTGAGTGCTGTCAGCTACATGGACGCGGTGTTTCGGAATTTCAGCTTGTTGCCTCTCCAGTTTCAAATCCGTTTTACCTCTTACACGTCCCATTCTTGCCAGATAGTGTATTGCCGCAAATATTCATACTAGAAAAATCTGCACACTTCGTTATCCGTAAGAAGTGTTGACTGAAATCTCGTACAACAGCCGTTACAGTCGCTGATTCAGAAGTTGTCCATAAAAGGCATACTCAGTGGTGACATGGACAAATTAGGCGTTAGTACTAATGATAATAAACAGCAGAAAGAGAGAAAATATAGATACAGGGTGTCCTAGGAGGAATGGTGAATATTCAGGGATATGACAGGAGCGATCATTTGACGGAAAAAGCTTCAAATGGTTTCCGAGACAGAACACATTGTTATTTATTTTCTGTATTATTCAGCACTTTTTCAGCTTTACACATGTATACGTGTATAACAGTTCGTAAACACTACAACATGCGTTAAAAAATAACTGAAAACAGAAAAACGTATTTTTAACATATTCATTTCTTAACCATTATAGTACTCCTCGCATTACAGCTGTTGTACATTTCACAATAAATGTTTCAATATCCTACCGTCAACTTCAAATGTGCACTCTTGGGAGAACATGTGTTGTTCGTTCTGAGTGGCTCTGCATGTTCTCTAATGATGCCAGCAGCGGCCATTACGAGACCAAGCATTTCATCTTGACTGTTCACCTTTCTTTTGCACACCACAGATTTCATCCAGCCTCATAAACAAAAATCTGATGGCGTAAGGTCTGGCGATCTTAATAGCTAATTAATTGCGCTATCACGACAAATCTAGTGATTAGAGTAAGCCCGATTGGACCCAAACCCAAATGTACGGGGTAGACGAGATGTTTCCGTACCTCGGTAAGACTCGGTTAGTATCAAATGTTCCTATTCCCGTTGTCGGTAGCTTTGTTACTTCTTCACAGTTGTTGGAATCAATTGTTGGAACACATGTTCACATTTTTTCGCAATAGCAGTCGTAGTAGAGTTGTAATTTTTAGCCGTGGAAGATGTGACAGGTCATAGTTAACACTACTGAGGAGCGCTCAGTGACGTGTGTGGGTGCACGACGACAGCACACAGGGGAGACAGAGAGACAGATTATGTGAACATTCCAGAAAACGTTTAATAACATCCACCGGGAAAGGCAACATTTCTACATTGGGAAAGACGTGCTTTTGCTTTTGGCAGTGTTTAAAGACAGGCAGCGTAGTGGACAGAAGCAGACACGCCAAGAAACATGTACCGGAGTCTGTGCTTCGATTGAACAATCGCATGTGAAGTCAACATGTAAATGTGCTTCGGAACTCGGCATACCGAGGACATCAATGCGAGATCACAAGAAGAAATACCTTAAGGACAGACATTCTCGATCGACGTTCGTAAACAAGTTACCGGATAGAGACCTGAGTGAGGGCGGTTTAGCATGCCATGCTTTGTTAACTCAATTTCGAAATGCTTTGAACCGTGTTCTATCTCAGAAACCATTCAGGACAGAGTATATGTCCAAAGGAAGTTTTTTGCTTCACATGAGCGTTCCTCCTGAGACATTCTGTAAATAAGTAATCCTACTATAGTTTCATTATTATTAATTATTGTTGTTATCATTAATTATTATTATTGTAACAGTAAACACACCAAATGTGTTCAGTATGGCAGATTTAGTATTTTACAAGTAGTCGCTATTTCCTAAGTGGTTGAGACTGCGCGATATATCGGAGGATAATTCGTAGAGATACCAGTAAAATGGCTTTTTGTAGTTGTTGTTGTTGTTGTGGTCTTCAGTCCTGAGACTGGTTTGATGCAGCTCTCCATGCTACTCTATCCTGTGCAAGCTTCTTCATCTCCCAGTACCTACTGCAACCTACATCCTTCTGAATCTGCTTAGTGTATTTATCTCTTGGTCTCCCTCTACGATTTTTACCCTCCACGCTGCCCTCCAATGCTAAATTTGTGATCCCTTGATGCCTTAAAACATGTCCTACCAACCGATCCCTTCTTCTAGTCAAGTTGTGCCACAAACTTCTCTTCTCCCCAATCCTATTCAATACCTCCTCATTAGTTACGTGATCTACCCACCATATCTTCAGCATTCTTCTGTAGCACCACATTTCGAAAGCTTCTATTCTCTTCTTGTCCAAACTGGTTATCGTCCATGTTTCACTTCCATACATGGCTACACTCCATACAAATACTTTCAGAAACGACTTCCTGACACTTAAATCTATACTCGATGTTAACAAATTTCTCTTCTTCAGAAACGCTTTCCTTGCCATTGCCAGTCTACATTTTATATCCTCTCTACTTCGACCATCATCAGTTATTTTACTCCCTAAATAGCAAAACTCCTTTACTACTTTAAGTGTCTCATTTCCTAATCTAATCCCCTCAGCATCACCCGATTTAATTTGACTACATTCCATTATCCTCGTTTTGTTTTTGTTGATGTTCATCTTATATCCTCCTTTCAAGACACTGTCCATTCCGTTCAACTGCTCTTCCAAGTCCTTTGCTGTCTCTGACAGAATTACAATGTCATCGGCGAACCTCAAAGTTTTTACTTCTTCTCCATGAATTTTAATACCTACTCCGAATTTTTCTTTTGTTTCTTTTACTGCTTGCTTAATATACAGATTGAATAACATCGGGGAGAGGCTACAACCCTGTCTCACTCCTTTCCCAACCACTGCTTCCCTTTCATGCCCCTCGACTCTTATAACTGCCATCTGGTTTCTGTACAAATTGTAAATAGCCTTTCGCTCCCTGTATTTTACCCCTGCCACCTTCAGAATTTGAAAGAGAGTATTCCAGTTAACGTTGTCAAAAGCTTTCTCTAAGTCTACAAATGCTAGAAACGTAGGTTTGCCTTTTCTTAATCTTTCTTCTAAGATAAGTCGTACGGTTAGTATTGCCTCACGTGTTCCAACATTTCTACGGAATCCAAACTGATCTTCCCCGAGGTCCGCTTCTACCAGTTTTTCCATTCGTCTGTAAAGAATTCGCGTTAGTATTTTGCAGCTGTGACTTATTAAACTGATAGTTCGGTAATTTTCACATCTGTCAACACCTGCTTTCTTTTGTAGTTGTCAGATCAATAATAATAAGTTTATTATTATTATTGTTACTATCGTGATTATGACGTACTGCTAGTATCACTCCTTTTTCTTCTTCACCTCCAACATCTTCTTCCTCTTCTTCATTAGTTTGGCAGAATTTTTTTCAACCATCTCTTTCTTCACTCTTCCACATTTGTACGGGGTCTCGTGGCTCGCGCTTCTGAACAATCAGAATTGATCCTAAATCTATGCGTGCTAACAGTGTATTTTAAAATTTATTAAGTTACTTTGAAATCAAGCTGTTCAGTGTCCAAAAGATATGTTGATCCACTCTCTCGGAACATTCGTGGCTGTAGTGATAAACGAAGGCAGAAAAATGATAAGCGAATTACTGCTGTATTTTGCGCTAAGTGGAAAATTCAAATTTTCGTAACTGAAAACGACATTTTGACTGCCATCTTGACACTGCGTATGTTTACAGCATTTTTACCTTTATAGAAAAGTTTTGACAATCTTGATTGGGCTCCATTAGTTGAAATCATGACGGAAGCAGGGATAAGATGCGACGAGTGAAACGTCATCTATAGTTTGTGCAGCACTCAGAAGAGTCGAAGGACATGACGGGAAAGCCGTGGTTGAGGATGGAGTGGGATATGGTTATAGACTACCCTCGATGTGATTCACTCTGTACATAAAACTAGATGTGGAGAAAACCAGTGACAAATTGGAAAAAGAACTTAAAATTCTACGAGCAGAATATAAAACATCCGTTCTGTTAGCAACAGTAAAAGACTTCGGAAGAAAAGTGAATGAGATGGATAGTGTCTTGAAAAACGGTTATAAAATGATCATTATCACCATCAAAAGTAAATCAAGAGTAACGGAATGAAGTCGAATTAAATCAGGAGATGCTGTGCTGAGGGACTGAGGAAATGAGGCACTAAAAAAAGTAGATGACGTTTGCTGTTTGAGCAGCAAAATAATTGGTTATAGCCATACTATAGAGGATTTAAAATGTAATTGGCAATATCCAGAAAAACATTTCCAAAAAAAGACATATATATCAACAGTGAATACACATTTAAATGTTAGGTAGTCTTTTCGGAGAATATTTGTCCAGAGTGTAGCCGTGTGCGTAGTAACACGTGGACAGCGACGGGTTCAGGCAAAAAGTGAACAGAACTTTTTGTAATGCGTTGCTACAGAAGACAGAAAACTGCTGAAGATCAGATGAGCAAATCGGATATTATGAGGAGATAGTGAGCCGAACTTGGAAGAAATAAATTCTTGGACAACCTGACTAAAAGAAGCTATCGTTTGACAGGCATCAAGGAATCATCAAATACTTCGTAGAGGAGGAAGTGTTTGGGGGAGGGGAGGGGGTTAGGCCTGTATAGGGAGACGAAGACTCAAATACAGAAAGCAGGTTCAGATGCAGGTAGCCAGTTACATTTACCGATTGGAACTATTTTGCCAAGATTCCCTCAAACATACTATACTTCCACAATCAACTACTATATAATACCGCAAATGTAATCATAATCCTAAAAAAATACGAGATGTAGAAAGACGCAAAATGACTAAAGACAAAAGAACTGACCAAGCGCCATTTTAAGTAGGGTAGACTGCGTTTTATGACATCTTTATGGTATTGTAACGATCAAATTACGTATTTTTCGTGATATGCAAATATAAGTTCAAAAGGTTCCAAATACGAATGTAAACATGGCCAAAGGCGATGGTCGGACAAGTAGGAGATGAAACGTGACCAACGAGAATGGTGGAATAAGGCAAAGATGAGAGGTCGATATCTCTAAAAGGCCATCTTTGAGCCAAGATTAAATTATTTACCTAAATCTGTAATGTTTTCTAGTACAAAAACATGTAAACAGGTTGATCAACATAATATGCAAATATATTACAGACCTCTGATCGTGAAAAAAATTCGATTCCAGTGCAAAAATCAAGTTGCATTATTTCTATAAATACGTAATACTTCAAGCACTAAACAGACATGATACTAGTGTTGTAATTTAATGGTTCTTTATTGTGCATTTGAGAAACAAAAAACATAAAAATTTGTCCTATAATATTATAAAACATTTATAAACTCTACTGCTGATCTAACTTACAGTTTAAAATGGATTTCTGAATGAAAATTACCAAAGTAAACAACGTTATTCTCATGACATGGGCATCGGCAACATCTTACGCTCACAAAAAGCATTTTCCGCTAGCTTGGAATTAATTCAGCGTTCGAAAATGATCAGCTACCAGTAGCAAATACTTTTGATGTGAAGGTCGATGGCAGCATGTCATGACCTGACACAAATGCGGGACGCTTTTCGATCGGTACCCCTGGGATTTGCAGTGGGATGATAGAGGCTAGCACGAGTGGGGTGGTTGTAGGAATCTGGAACATTCTATAATAATTAGTACTGGAATACTTTAGTAAATAACTTTTAACTAACTTTGTCCTGCTACTGCACTCCAGGAACATAACCAATAACAACTATCTTTCTTGAATACAAATGACCCATTACCAAACATTAACTGGATTATACAACTAGCAAGATAACACAATTCTGGTATTACGTGCGTAATACATGCTCGAACTAGAGGCTGCGAACCCAGCGAGCTGAAGGGTAATCTGACTTCGCTCACGACCTGTAGCTGACTCGGCCGGTGCGACCTGCCAGTCTCTGTCTGTGCCATACGGCGGCGCTGCAAGCGCCAGCGAGTCCAGAGAGGTTGCAAGTGCTGGACCGCTATCGATTATCACAACATCTAGCGTGGTGTCTAACGTTGACAACACAATTTTTTGTTGATACAGAAAACGGCGGTTGTCCGCACCAGTAACGAAAACCTCTGGGCATGTGAAGCTGTAGGCAGCCGTGGTTGCCAGTGCAGCACGACAAAAAAAGGTTTCTAGTAGTATAATCATCTCACCAAGTCTTTCTTCATTCCAACTTAGTAAGGATCTGGTTTCATGGAACAATTTCATCATTATGTATCTAAGCACTTTATTTCTCTGAGTAAGGTTTCAACTTTATTTACAGCATCAATAGATGGAGGCTGAATTGCCTTGCTAAGACACTCTGCTATTGTCCTAAATGAAGTCAGGCAAACATTTTAGTGTTCCTATGCTGCAGTATTAAATTTATCTTCCAGTGCAAAACATTTGTCTTCTGCTATCACACAGTGAGGACTACGTAACACTTCACCCCATGTCTCTCCATGTTACAGCAAAGTGGTAACAAATGACCCCAAGTTACAGCAAACTGTAACCAACTACATATTGCCTCATATATCTCCATGTTAAATTAAATTGTATCAAACTGCCTGATACAGTAACCTTTTACAGCAAAAGTTAAACAAATAGCACCATATATCATGATGTTGCCAGAGAATATGAGCAAATTGTCACATATGTATATCACAACGTTACAGCAAAAATGCAGCAAAATTTTCTTATAGTAAAAATGTAACAAAATATACAACACCATGTTACAGCAAAATTTTGACAAACTGCTCCATGCCACAGCAAAAATGTAACAAATCGCTCCTTGTTAGAGCCAAAATATAACAAATTGCTAATGTTACAGCAATAAATGAAACAAATCCTCCATACATTGACATCTAACAGCAAACTAGTAATATACATAGATTGCCCTATGCTACAACAAAAATGTAACAAATTGACCAATGCTACATAAAAATTGTAACAAACCGTCTCACACATCACAATGTTACAGAAAACTGTAATAAATTTCCTTATTTTACAGTAAAAATGTAACAAAATATAAAGCAAAATTGTAACAAATTGTCACCAATTTGTAGCACAAATGCAACAGTGTTCCCCATGTTACACCAGAAATGTATCACAGTAAATCTTTTGCAGTAAAAGTGTAAAAACAACCATACATCGATTTGTTACAACAAAAATGTAAGAAAATACTTTGTATATTATAATGTTACAGCAAAATTGCAAAAAAATTGCCCTGTTATAGCAAAATTGTAACAAAGTTGTCCATACATCACCAAGTTATAGTAAAACTGTAACAGCAAACCAACACCGTCAACGATAGTTCGGGTATACATGCTGACGTCGCAAGCTGAAGATGAAGAGATAGGGAAAGTGTATGAGGATACTGAAAGGGTGATACAGTATGTAAAGGGACATGAAAATCTAATAGTCCTGGGAGACTGGAATGAAATTGTAGGAGAAGGTTACACGATAATATGGGCTTGGGAAAACGAATGAGAGAGGAGAAAGACTAACTGAGCTCTGTAACAAGTTTCAGCTAGCAACAGCGAATACTCTGTTCAAGAATCACAAGAGGAGGAGTTACACTTGGAAAAGGCCGGGTGATACGGAAGATTTCAGTTAGATTACATTAAGGTCAGACAGAGATTCCGAAATCAAATACTGGAGTATAAGACGTACCCAGGAGCACACATAGACACAGATCACAATATAGTAGTGATGAAGAGTAGGCTGACGTTTAACACATTAGTCAGAAAGAATCAATACGCAAATAAGTGGGATACGGAAGTGCTAAGGAACGACGAGATGCGGTTGAAGTTCTGTAAGGCTATAGACACAAAAATAAGGACTAGCTCAGTAGGCAGTACAGTTGAAGAGGAACAGACACCTCTAAAAAGGGCCATCACAGAAGCTGGGAAGTAAAACGTAGGTGCAAAGAAAGTAACAGCGAAGAAACCGTGCGTACCAGAAGAAATAATTTAATTGTTCGATAAAAGGAATAAATACAAAAATGTTCCAGGAAACTCAGGAACAGTGAAATAGAAGTCACTAAAGAATGAAATAAATAGGAAGTGCAGGGAAGCTAAGACCAAATGGCTGCAGGAAAAAAGTGAAGAAATAGAAAAAGAAATGATCGTTGGAAGGACAGACTCAGCATACAGGAAAGTCAAAACAACCTTCGGTGACATTAAAAGCAAGGGTGATAACATTAAGAATGCAACGGGAATTCCACCCTCTATGAGGGTGAAGATTCGTCTGATGTGACAGGAGAAGAAACAGAAATCGATTTATAAGAGATAGGGGGTCCAGTATTAGAATCAGAATTTAAAAGAGCTTTGGAGGACTTAAGATCAACTAAGGCCGAAGGGATCGATAACATTCCATTAGAATTTCTAAAATCATTGGGGGAAGTGGCAATAAAACACAATTCATGTGGGTGTGTAAAATGTATGAGTCTGGCGACGTACCATCTGATTTTTGGAAAAGCACCATCCACAAATTCCGAGAACGGCAAGAGCTGAAAAGTGCGAGAATTATCGCACACTCAGCTTAACAGCTCATACATCCAAGTTTCTTACAAGAATAATATATAGCAGAATGGAAAAGAAAATTGAGGATACGCTAGATGACGATCACTTTGACTTTAGGAAAGGTAAAGGCAAGAGAGAGACAATTCTGACGTTGCGGTTAATAATGGAAGCAAGACTGAAGAAAAATCGAGATACGTTCATGGCATTTGTCGACCTGGAAAAAGCGTTCGACAATGTAAAATGGTGCAAGATATTCGAAATTCCGAGAAAAGTAAGGGTAAGCTATAGGGAGAGAAGGGTCATATACAATACGTAAAACAGCCAAGAGGGAATAATAAGGGTGAACGACCAAGAACGAAGTGCTCGTATTAAGCAGGGTGTAAGACAAAGACGTAGCCTTTCGCCCCTATTGAAATGATGGAAATAAAAGAAAGGTTCAGGAGTGGAATTAAAATACAAGGTGAAAGGATATCAATGATACGATTCGCTGATGACATTGCTATCCTGAGTGAAAGTGAAGAAGAATTAAATGATCTGCTGAGCGGAATGAACAGTCTAATGAGTACACAGTATGGTTTGAGAGTAAATCGGAGAAAGACGAAGGTAATGAGAAGTAGTAGAAATGAGAACAGCGAGAAACTTTACATCACGATTGATGGTCACGAAGTCAATGAAGTTAAGGAATTGTGGTACCTAGGCAGTAAAATAACCAATGACGGACGGAGCAAGGAGGACATCAAAAGCAGACTCTCTATGGCAAAAAAGGCATTTCTGGCCAAGAGAAGTCTACTAATATCAAATACCGGCCTTAATTTGAGGAAGAAAATTCTGAGAATGTACGTCTGGAGTACAGTACTGTACGTTAGTGAAGCATGGACTGTGGGAAAACCGGAACAGAAGATAATCGTAGCATTTGAGACGTGGTGCTAGAGATGAATGATGAAAATCAGATGGACTAATAAGGTAAGGAATTCGGAGGTTCTGCGTGGAATCGGAGAGGAAAGGAATATGTGGAAAACACTGATAAAGAGAAGGGACAGGTTGATAGAAGTTCTGTTAAGACATGAAGGAATGACATGAAGGAATGGCATCCATGGTACTAGAGGGAGTAGAGGGAGCTGTAGACGGCAAAAACTGTAGAGGAAGACAAAGATTCAAATACATCCAGCAAATAATTGAGAACGTAGGTTTCAAGTGCTACTCTGAGATGAGATGAGGTTAGCAGAGGAGAGTCAGAAGAGTGATGACCAAAAAAAAAAAAAAAAAAAAAAAAAAAAAAAAAAAAAAAACGATGCATCCTCAGTTTGTGGGGTGTGACAATAATGATGAGTTTAGAGGGTGTGACAATAAGAATCTTAAAATGGTATGACAACCCCAATAGCTGACAGTGTGTACGTGTAGCGGTTGTCTACTACTCGTTCTTAAAACAGTACTCTAACATCAGTTCCCAACAATGTGTATTTGCAATGGTTGCCAGTGATGTTACGTACTTGGTCCATCAGCTACCGAAGGTGTAAGCTACTGGAGGTGACAGCTGCTGGAGGATGTCAGCCACTGGTGGTGTCAACTAATGGCGTGTGTCTCCAGCTTATTTGGTTACAGATAAGCATTACATGAAATTTTAAGAAACTGCCCGATACATCATCATGTAACAGAAAAATTGTAACAATTTGCCGCACACATCACTTCTTCCCTCAAGCAAACGTGATTATCCATCAAGTTGAGACTTATAATCGCCAGCAAGTCAAGACTTGTTCCAAAGGCAACCAAAACAGATGGATTCGCGATGTCATAAGTGCAGCTCAGTACCCTGTCCATGATGTCACAGGCCAAGTCCCATTTATTATGATGTCACAGTCCCAGAATCTGGAATCCATTTCACAGTGTCAATATACCAGTAATGAAAATTAAACAGCCAGTCAAAGTGCATTATTTTACCGGCCATTGATATGAATGGGTTTTTTAGCGTATTAAGAGCTCTTGGTGGTAAATCTTAATAAAGAAAATCATGTTTTCATTGACTGGGTCCAAAAACATAGGCAAAAATACGTAAATGTACTACTCTATGTCCTTAAACCTCTCATGATACTGCTCCAGTAGAGCAGTTTTAAAACTGATGGTGGAGAAATCTGTGTAGAAGTGAAACTGTTGTATCTTCACATCCTTAGCACTTACCACCTCCATGACTGGCAATAGTAGAAACAAAAACGTACTGGCAATGTTTGACAAAACAAATCATTGTTCTATCATGTCAAATGTTGAGTTCTACTGCGTCTTCACTTGTGCTGTTTTCAGTTTATTCTTCGAGTATCCCTCTCATTTTTTGTTCTTGACTCGAATAAATGCATTTGCTGACTCTTCCATGAATTTGACGTTTATAATCTTCTTTATTAAGTCCCATAAATCAATGTTATACTAGAAAAAATGGTTCAAATGGCTCTGAGCACTATGGGACTCAATTGCTGTGGTCATCACTCCCCTAGAACTTAGAACTACTTAAACCTAACTAACCTAAGGACATCACACACATCCATGCCCGAGGCAGGATTCGAACCTGCGACCGTAGCAGTCGCACGGTTCCGGACTGCGCGCCTAGAACCGCGAGACCACCGCGGCCGGCGTTATACTAGAATTAGTTGATGTAACTTGACCCCATCTGACAAAATTTGTGTAAAACCAGTGATTTCTTTCGTCTTATACCAGTAACTCCACACTCAAAATAGAATTATGAAGGTCAAATATATCAAAGAAAAACAGCAATATTGGCGATAAATGGACAATATAATAGTGATGTATTAATATATTTTGTACAAATTAGCTAGATGGCCGATGAATCAGTAAATTATTGCCATTGTTAGTAGGAAATAATTATTCTCTTGGCTTGCGCTCTGAAGAATAGGCAGTTAGGAATAAACTAAATACTACCCTCCATAGGAACTCTTAGGACACTTTTATTTGCTTATTCACATGGCCGTTTTGGAGGCATTCCTTCTGATTATCAAACGTCCACTGTACAACAAATTATAATGTACTTACGTGGTAAGACTTATGACGCCAGTATAGCAGCATAGCAACTGATGCAAAACTTTATCAGGTTACCTTCCATTCAGAAAGCTGTTGTACTCAGCGACTGTTATATTGACTTGCAAATTATAGATTGCAGCGATCAGTCGTCCTTTTTAAATTGTATCGTGCAGATCTAGATTTCGGCTAGAAGCTAGCCTTTCTGAATGCACTGTTATTTTCGCTCAATGCATGTAATGCCTGTCGGTCGGGCTTCATTCACAGTTCATTGAGTATTCAATTGAGCGAAAATAATAGTGCATCTAGCCGAAATCTAGACCTGCACGATAAAATTTAAAAAGGACGACTGATCGCTGCAATCTATAATTTACAAGTGATGTAAAACTGTTTCCGTGCATCCCGACAGATCATGTTGTCAGCCTCAGCAGACTACTAGATACAACCTGACGAGTTCCGCGTAGATGTCACTGGTAACAGTATAATAGAAATGATTATTCCACACAATCAAGGTCTCTGCAGCGAGCCACTGTGACCACAAGCGATTATGAATAATGTACATTGTGATAGTGAAATTAATCTGTTATGTTTCCCTACAACTAAGGGGAACTACGTCATTAGTGTATGGATAAGTTGAAAATTTGGTTCTGATGGGCGGCACGAAAGGGTAATCTGTACGAATGCAATGACCACTGTGTCAGGATGGCGCAGAAGTTAGCTTATCTGCCTAGTAAGCGGAAGACCCGGGTTTGAATCCCAGTGCGGCACAAAATTTCAATTTTACATGTTAATTGAATGTCCACTGGCCGGCAGCTAATACCATTATTTCCTTTGTGTTTTGATTTATAGGGACTGAAGGTCAAAACGTTCGAAAGAACAGAAATTTATTCGAATGTTCCAGAGATTGGTTCAGATGGCTCTGAGCATTCTGGGACATAACATCTCAGGTCATCAGTCCCCTAGAACTTAGAACTACTTAAACCTAACTATCCTAAGGACATCACACACGTTCATTGCCCGAGGCATGATTCGAACCTGCGACGGTAGCGGTCGCGCAAATCCAGACGGAAGCGCCTAGAAATGCTCGGCCACCAACGGACGGCTCGAATGTTCCACCTTGAATCACTTTGAATATACACCCATATATATTAGATGGTGCTGCGAGAATTCGCAGACGGTTCACAATGTTGCAGAAAGACATATTAGACATTTTCATCTCCTTAGCAGAATTAAACTACACTACTGACCATTAAAATTGCTACACCAAGAAGGAATGCAATTCATAAACGGGTATTCATTGGACAAACTATAACTGACATGTGATTACATTTTACCGCAATTTGGATGCATAGATCCTGAGAAATCAGTACCCAGAACAACCACCTCTGGCCGTAATAACGGCCTCGATAGGCCTGGGCATTGAGTCGAACAGAGCTTGGATGGCGTGCACAGGTACAGCTGTCCATGCAGCTTCAACACGATACCACAGTTCATCAATGGTAGCGACTGGCGTACTGTGGCGAGCTAGTTGCTCGGCCACCATAGACCAGACGTTTTCAATTGGCGAGAAATCTGGAGAATGTGCTGGCCAGGGCAGCGATCGATCATTTTCTGTATCCAGAAAGTCCCGTACAGGACCTGCCACATGCGGTCGTGCATTATCCTGCTGAAATGTAGGGATCGAATGAAGGGTAGAGCTACGGGTCGTAACACATCTCAAATGTAACGTCCACTGTTCAAACTGCCGTCAATGCGAACAAGAGGTGACCGAGACGTGTAACCAATGGCACCCCATACCATCACGCCGTGTCATACGCCAGTATGGCGGTGACGAATACACGCTTCCAATGTGCGTTCACCGTGATGTCGCCAAACACGGATGCGACCATCATGATGCTGTAAACAGAACCTGGATTCATCCAAAAAAGTGATGTTTTGCCATTCGTCGTTGAGTACACCATCTCAGACGCTCCTGTGTCTGATGCAGCGTCAAGGGTAAACGCAGCCATGGTCTCCGAGCTGATAGTCCATGCTGCTGCAAATGTCGTCGAACTGTTCGTGCAGATGGTAGTTGTCTTGTAAACGTCCTCATCTGCTGAATCAGGGATCGAGACGTGGCTGCACGATCCGTTACAGCCATGCGGATAAGATGTCTGTCATCTCGACTGATAGTCATACGAAGCCGTTGGGATCCTGCACGACGTTCCGTATTACCCTCCTGAACCATCGATTCCATATTCTGCTGACAGTCGACCAACGCTAGCAGCTATGTCGCGATGCGATAAACCGCAATCGCGATAGGCTACAATTCGACCCTTAACAAAGTCGGAAACGTGATGGTACGCATTTCTCCTCCTTACACGATGCATCACAACAACGTTTCATCAGGCAACGCCGATCAACTGCTGTTTCTGTATGAGAAATCGGTTGGGAACTTTCCTTATGTCAGCACGTTGTAGGTATCTGAAAAGCTAATCATTTGCATATCACAGCATCTTCTTCCTGTCGGTTAAATTTCGCGTCTGTAGCACGTCATCTTCGTGGTGTAGCAATTTTAATGGCCAGTAGTGTACATTTGCTGGTGCCAAGGATCAAGTACAGTTTCAAAATTCACTAGTTGTTAAAAACACCTCCAAAGAGGTTGAGAATGACAGTTCCTGCGAGTATGGTATTGTGGCAAATATTACCTCGTAGTGTAGCATCAAATGCTAAATATCTTTGATAACAAGAAATTCACTGCACGGAATAGCTGGAACCTTTCTGTGCCGAACGTGATGTAACATCTTCAATAGATGACTGGAAGTGACTTCGAAGTTCAAGGATCGAACACCAGCGGCCTCTGGAGCAGCGGGCTCGCCACACCAGTACAAAGTGAGAAACGGTTACGTATTCTGGTCAGGTGCTCGGGACGTGAAACACGGCACTATGCAACTACACTGACGTGGATAACTGTAAATACATGATTCGTGCATTTAGTCCACCTGTTGTGTGAGATTTATCATGCGGCCGAAGCTGCGCGCGTGGAGACGTCGGCGCCGTGGCTTGGTTGGCGCTTCGCCAGCCTTGTAACTACCGTACGTGTCTCGGAAGGCTCCCGGCGACAACTGGCGCGCCGCAATTAACATTCCTGTCGGCTGCGGACACAGATTTGTTGGCCCCCGTGTCAGCTGCCCGCCGTAAGAATGAATGGGCCCGCTGCTACCACAGAAACGCCTTAAGGCCAGGAGCAGACACCGCGTGTTTCGAAAAATAGACGCAGCTTATCAACTGGGGATATATTCTCGTACCTCGGCGTTCTGTCATAACAGCCGACGTGCTCTATCTCTCATTTCCAAAACTATAGCATTCTGTTGGAAAAAAAACTGCGGCTGGTATTAGTAACAGAGCGATGTCTCCGACATGATTTCGAAATGAACAGCCGCACAATTCATTTTTCACCCAGCATTTTCTTTCGTCTGTTTTTACCACAGTTGCGCTATAAAGCTTATTAATAAGAGAGCACAATTGGAATCTCAGGAAGGTTTTGCAGATGTGCTATAAGGAGTACACTGCTGGCCACCGTAAATGCAACACCAAGAAAGACAAGAGGTAGCACAACAAAATTTATTTTGTAGATAACATGTTGACCAAGTGTCACATGATTACGTTTACAGACGTCTGTGACATGTGGTTCCTGCCAGAATCAGTAGCCAGAGTAGCCGCCATTGCTGGAGATCACCGCTGCCACACGTCTCGGCATTGAGTCAAAGAGACGATGGATGTGTTCCTGGGGTACAGCAGCCCAAGCAGCTCCCACACGTTGCCAAAGATCATCTGGTGTGGCAGCTGGGGATGTAATCTGGGTCACTCGTTGAGCAACCAAGGACCACATGTTTTCTATCGGCGAAAGATCCGGAGAGCGAGCCGGCCAGGGAAGCAGTTCAATCTGGTTATTGACGAAGAACCTTTGGACAATGCGTGCCACGTGTGGTCGCGCATTATCCTGTTGAAATATGGCTGTGGCCGAGCCCTGAAGGTAAGGAAGGACAACTGGCTCCAGCACCTCGGATATGTAGCGCCGGCTATTTAAAGTACCGGCAATGCGTACTAGAGGCGTGCGAGAGTAATATCCAATACCGCCCCATACCATAATACCCGGTGCAAGACCAGTGTGGCGGTGCATAATGCAGCTGTCCAGCATCCTCTCTCCACGGTGTCTCCACACTCGAATCCGACCATCGTGGTGCTGCAGACAGAAGCGTGCCTCGTCAGTAAAGACAACGTCATTCCATTCTGCCGTCCACATCCGTCTCTCATCACACCATTGGCGACGGAGACGTCTGTGGTTCTGCGTCAATGGTAGACGAAGCAATGGACGTCTTGCGGACAGACCACTCTGCTGTAAACGGCGTCGAATGGTACGCGCAGACACTGGATGATGCGTTACAGACGCAATGTGCTGTGCTATGGTTCGGGATGTCACTGAGCGATCTGTTACTGCCATGCGCACAATTTGCCTATCAGCACGTGCAGTGGTGCACCGAGGTGAATACGATCGACCACGTCGGTCCGTCGTACCCTCCTGCATCCAACGGTCACATATCCGCATTACAGTTGTTTGGTTTCGTCCAACACGACTAGCGATTTCTCTGTATGATAATCCACAATCTCGGTAAGCCACTATCCTTCCTCTGTCGAACTCGGATACTTGATCAAACTATGTTCGCTGTTGTCTACGAGGCATAACTGATCGTCTTGTGAAACAACCACAAGGTAAACACACGTGCCGAACGTACACTCGTCGAAATCGCCAAGCCTTAAATGGCGCTATGAGGTGGCGCCACAGGCGCGCGTGATGTGCGTCTGCGCTGAAATTCTAATCAGTTGCATATCTCATCGCTGCAAACCCATGGTGTAAATTTCACTTGATTCGGATGCTTCCTTCAGGGTGTTGCATTTACGGTGGCCAGCAGTGTATTTACATTCGACATAGGTCAAAAGTAAGAGACTTACACATCAAAAAAGAAAAACATTCTTCGTATTGTAATGAGATATGACCAGCAATTCCTTGGGATATGAGAAGAGAAACATAAAAATTAATAATAAATGCAGCGGCTGATGTACTAACGGGTAGCTAAAATATGTAAACTGATCCGTACGTTAGCACTGGAAGGTATAAAAACATTTCCTTTCTATGTAGTTGGCTTTCAAATATTTCATACAACACTCATAACATTGTCGTACTAAAAGGTTGAGTGCGACTAATCATCTGATATATTTTACGTGTTATTGCATCTAGCATGTACAGTTTGCTTGCTCCAAACTCTACTCACTTTCTTTGTAAGGTTTTTATATGTTTTCTGCCATTGTAAAT
This sequence comes from Schistocerca nitens, assembly GCF_023898315.1. Lineage (NCBI taxonomy): Eukaryota > Metazoa > Arthropoda > Insecta > Orthoptera > Acrididae > Schistocerca > Schistocerca nitens. Next base: position 50,356,249 of record NC_064618.1, on the reverse strand, counting down.
AATTCACCTTTTACTGTACTGGGACAGAGATGAATGAGATTGCTGCACGAGAAGTGAATAAGATTCCTGACTCTGCGCTCAAGTTTGTCTCTGATTTGGTTGCTCGCCTGTCAGTAAGTTGCGTAGCGCTGGGGCATACTTATTTGAGGCATGGCAGCGAGCAGTAGAATTTTTACACAAGGAGATTTGATATTTGTGAATCTGAGAGAAATTATCTGAAATACTTTATTATGAAGATGAAAACCGGTCTGTAAACATACACTGGTCAGCAAGAAAAAGAGGACATTTAAAAAAAAGTAGAGAAAAACCAGGGACAATGAAGAAAAAAACGGGACATAAATATTGTATTGACTAAATTTAATACCCATAAAAGTTTACCTTTACAATGTGCACTCAGATAATCCCAAATCACTTTTTACAATTATTCTGCCACACTATCACCGTACTTTCCACTTTTATGTACTTCATCAAGAAGTGCATTTTCGTTTGAAATTGTATCATAAAATTCAGTACACGATACACCATTAAAGTGTGTTTTCACAATGAGCAAGGCCCTCACTGTTTCAACTTTCTTTCTGTTTTTTTCATCTGACCACAAAGAGTTCACTAACGAAATCACACGTTCCACAGCAGCATTTGACCCAGGAATTGCCAGACAAAACTCCACCAAATGAATCATGTTTTTCATGTTAATGTTTTTATTTTAAAATAATCAAATATTTTACACCACTTTGCACTTACACTTTCTTTGTCTCCTTCTTCACTTTTTATGAAGTTCTGTGCACATGAAAATTCATCGAACAGTTCGTCTTCATCAACAGGAAAATTTGGTACAATACTTTTAACAAAAACACAACAGTCCTGAATATCCTTCCACTGTAGCTGCTCCTTTACAGTATTAATCCAGTCAAGTGCTTTAAAAGGTGTGATAAATGGTAAACACCATTCTTTAACATACTCATTGCAAGAGTCATAGAAGGTGTCAGCATAAATATCAAATTGTTCTACAGTAATTTCACCCTCTTCTTCCAGCTTTCTTAGAGTCTCGTGTACAAAGGATGTGAGAATTCTTTCAGATTTTCTACATTGTAATTTGTCCAATAATTTGTTTATTTCTTAATAAACTTCCACTATTGTGATTTCTTGTTTCTCAGTACATTTAATTGTCGTGGAGAAAGGTTTTAGCTGGCTACAAGAAAATGTAGAAGAACAATAAACACAGGGTTATCAAAGAATTGTTTTAGGATAACAGGACACTTATCAAGGGAAATGAAATATTATTTCAAAGCAGGAAATATCTCTATAATTCTTTCCAATGCTGGTAGCAGAGCTAGCCACCTTGTCGTGCTGTGCCCAGCTACAGTTTTGTATTCAGTTTCAGTAAACTTACAGAATTACTTCAGAGATTCAACCCTTACTGTATATATGTGGAAATGCTGGTAGATTTTGTTTACAATTAATTGGTAGTCGATGGGTAGGCAATCTGAGCCAGTTTGTAAGGAATTGTGCATCACATGTGCTGGACAGCCAGCATCTACTATATTATTCACTGTGTTCTGTTGCAGTTTATAGACCAAATCGTTTATTCCTTTCCTCTGCTTACCACCAAAATTGGTGTTAGTGTTGTCTGCAGAAACTGCAATCACCTTTCGCTCAAGATCATATTTCTTTAAAACCTGCAGTACATAATTCTGAAGTAAATCTGAAGTTTCTCCAGCTAAATTAACGAATTCGAGCACTTTCACCGTGATGCCATTTTCAGAGTGAAAATACCTGGTAAGGAGATTCACCAACTTCAAATTCAGATGATTCGATATATCAATCATTACAGAAATAAATCGAGCACTTTTCAGTTCATTTAAAACCTGCTGAGCTGCATACTGTGTAATAACATTTGAAATGATTGCATTACATTTTGTGTGTCCACATGTGAATTTAGGATTGAGAAGTTTAACAACTGTTGTAGTACAGTCCATTGACTTAAAGCTATGGTTATGCATTGCACTGTGGTATGCAAACGTAGCTTCTTGTGCTTCCAACTGCCTATTCATTTCTGTTACTGATTTTAAGTTTACATAGTAGTCACTCACGCATTTATTTGCTCTTTTCGGTTGATCACTCATGCGATGTTTCTTCGTCTTAATGTGATTCACAATGTCAGACCTTCTACCATGACCAATAGCAAATTTTTATCTGCACAACGTACATTCTACAGTTTCTCCACCACCAGTGATAAAAGGAAATTCGCTTTTTATATTGCTGTTAAAATTACACTTTCGTTTTGGCATAATGAAACAGTGATTCCACAGTGCAAAACATTAACAGTGTGGTGACGAAAGCCAGAGAGCAAGTATCGGTGGTGTAGAGTATCTCGGGACCTAAAGGACGGATTCAATGGAGCGATTTAGAAGACAAGATTCTTCGTTGTTATTCGTAACCTATAGTGCGTTTAAAATGACTTGCGATTTTTGACAGTGCGGTACATGTTTGGGGTATTCTGAAAGTCATCACGCTCTTCCTAGCGTAAAAAATTGCGCAGTTAATAGCAAGTCAAACAACTAGTAGCGTAAAATACTCTAGCCAAGCGGAATCATAAAAAGACGGGACATTTGAGCGTCCCCAAAAAAAACTTGCTGGACAACGGGACATTTTGGTAAAAAACGGGACTATCCCGGGAAAAACGGGACGAATGGACACCCTAATATAAACCCGTCCAGGCGATAGCAGCGTCGTCTGGCGAGGAATGACAGCCAGTCAGACAAACGCACGGTGCGTGTACTGTCAGTGAGCCTGCTGGCTGTGTGTAGAACGGAGAAGGCGTGCGATTTATCTGTGTTTGACCGAAGGCAGAGCATTTGGGAAGCTGCACGACTTGTCGAATGTTCGACGAGTGCTGTGGCGAGTGTTTTCAAAATGGGGGGAAGCCTACGTGAAACCGCGTCCAGACGTCGTGGCATTGGACGGCAACCCCTCATTTTAGATGTTGAACGTCGTAGGCTGGGCAGACTGGTGAAACAGAACAGTGGCGGAACTACGATCAGACTTTAATGTTGGGCAGAGTGCAAGTGTCCAGAATGAGATTTTCACTCTGCAGCGGAGTGTGCGCTGATATGAAACTTCCTGGCAGATTAAAACTGTGTGCCGGACCGAGACTCGAACTCGGGATCTTTGCGTTTCGCGGGCAAGTGCTCTACCAACTGAGCTACCCAAGCATGACTCACGCCCCGTCCTCACAGCTTTACTTCTGCCAGTATCTCGTCTCCTGCCTTCCAAACTTTGCAGAAGCTCTCCTGCGAGGTCCCGAGTTCGAGTCTCGGTCCGGCACACAGTTTTAACCTGCCAGGAAGTTTGAGTGCAAGTGTGTCTGAACACACAGTGCACCGAACTCTCCTAACGATGGGCCTCCGCAGCCGGCGACCCACAACACACGTGCCAATATTTACACCGAGACATCGACTATTACGGCACGTGACCATTTTCACTGGACGTTGGCGCCGTGGCAGAGCGTTACACGGTTAGATGATTCCCGATACCTTCTTCAGTACGCCTTTCGGGCGCTGGGGTAGGGGGGCAACACTTATATTGCGGCACGGAGGAGACAACCTGGCGGCGGCTACATTATGCTATGGGAAACAATCACGGGGGCATCCCTGGGTCAGTGGAGCTCGTGCAACGCATCATGACGGCCAAGGAATATTGTACTCTGGTTGCAGACCACGTACATCCCTTCATGAAGATTATGTTTTGAAACGGCAGTGGCATTTTTCAACAATATAATGCACCATGTCGCAAGGGCAGGAGGGCGATGGAAACGTTGCGTCAGAGCTCCTCGGAATTTACGGGGATCAGGTGACTCGTGTGTCCAGATGTGGTGCCAACGCCCTCCAGCGACCTACAACGGCCTCACTGCTTCCGAGCCACGTCAGTCACATCGCCGCTGTTATCAGTGCCAAAGGTGGAGATACCGGCTATTAGGTAGGTTTTCAAAATCTTCTGGGTGATTTTTAAGGCAAGCAATGCATGCTGAAGAATGAAGTGTTTGTTTGTCAGATCTATTAAGTGAAGGAAATCTTTGTCCCTCATGTAACTAGTGACATTCGTGATTCGTGTTAATTTGGCCTCTTGGTTATCATTAAGTCACAAATAACGCAACTGGTTGGCATTTCTGTAATTTTTCTGTTGAGAGATCTTCGCAATTGTTAGTGACTTATTATGTTGTTCAGTCTTTTTTTATGATAATCAGGATTTTATTTTTCAAGAACGACTTTCTTTAAAGTAAAGCTCTCCTGTATCATTCTTAGTGAAGTTTTGAATATTTTGTCGTGTGTGTATTGCACACGAAGCCACAGACTGTTTCTGACAAGTGAACAACAAATTTTGTAGTGAGTAGTTCATTTTTTTCTGTAGCTACTGCATCTGTTGATTTTCATTTGCTTTCGAGGACGCGAATACACCAGACACAAAACAACATGCTGAGCATGAGGTAAGTTGGTTTTATTTCAGGACAGATCTCGCTTTGCATTGTTGTGAGGAAACAGTTCGTAGTGGAATTATCAGGTGTTCTACTAAGCAAGCACATTAATTTGCAGTGAACAGTGTGCGTAATCTCATATTGTTATTTTTATTCTAAGCAGAGCAGTATTTTATTTTTGTAGACATTTCGAATCAGAAATTGCACTTCAAATCACTCAGCTTTCATACTGTAATTCAGTATTGAGTTTCAGTTAAATAGCTTTCTCTAGGTACACAATTAGTTACTTCTGGCATTTAATTAGACTGGTTTCCATTATTTCAGATTCATCATTTCTTTAAGTTTAAAGTTTTATTTCAAGGCACTACTAACATGCACAACACAGAACCAACCAACAGTCAGTATTGCGCAACCAATTAGCCGAATACTATGTCTAAAGCACACGTTACACGAGGATATACTTTTCATTTACAGACAGATTTTTTTAACTACAGGAAGTCAGTTCGATATTGTCCTTCCCATCTTCAAATTCTGATATTTTTAAGTATATTTGTAATTTTTCACACTCATAGTAGGTGCTTGTCATTACCTTTCACACATACAAGTGTTTGATATAGTGCTCCATTTGCTAACTCAACTCTTAGCACTCTGGAAGCCATATTTGTAAATGCATTACATTCTTTATGTTTGATTTTGCGCTTGTTCAGTTACTTTTTATCGTTGTGTCTGTCACATACTGCGTTTCTGTTTGTGACAGTCTTCATTAATGTTTTCCATACATCTTCGGTAGCCACTTGTGTCATTTAGATTCTTTCGAAAGCTGTATTCCCTGACTTCTTCAGGTTAACTAATTAGAGGTTTCTGAGTATCATCGCTTCTTGCTAAAGGTGTGACAGTATATTATATCTATGCCACCATTTTTGTTTTTTGGAGTTTTTAGTACTAGTCTACAGATAAAGCATTCCTTCATACCTATAAAAGGAGCCATAAATTATTAATGACTCAATTTTTGTTACAATGAAAAAAATAAGATTGCTTAGTTCTAGAACCCTCATCATGACGTAAGTTGAAAAGATATGCATAGAGGTTGGTACATCTATTTTCACTAGCGTAATTTAGTTCTGTTTTAAGAGCTTGCAGATTTTGTAAACACAGTGTAGAGTGAGAAATTTGCAGAAAAGATTCTAGTGTTAGTTTATTCTTCTTCTTTGTTTCTTGTATGCTCCTCAGATTCAGCGGCAACACAGACGAGTAATTTTCTCTCTTGCTGATTTCTATTTGTTTGTTCTGAATTAGTCCTGACGGTTTTGTTTTTATTTCTTTGGATTTTGTACAGCTTTTTACACGGCACGAAGCGGATAGGGACTGTGCTTGTGGTGGGCAGACAAAAGGAAACTTGGCTGCTGTCTGAAAAACAGCTGGAAGCTGCATTGGCCATGGTCGGCAGGCTTCTAATTATTCTTCAGAGCTGCCTCGACATCGGGACACCAGTGATAAAATCTGTAACACCTTTTTGGTGCCTTTGAAATCTCCTGGTAATCCAGCTGACAATGTGTCTCTTGATATGCAACATTTGGCCGGGCTGTCTTCATTCGAGGCCAAGAGCAGACAATGGTGCCTTCATATTTGTTCGCGTGGAGAACGAAAGTGCGACCTGGCCGCATGCTCGCCTCCTTACGCCTTGTCAGCAAGTGTGAGGTGTTACTCTGTGTTGACAACACAGCTGAGCCAGCGAGGGAGGTCCCTCCTGGTGTAGCCCGTCCGGACAAGTAAAGAGGGTGGATATGATAGTCGCTGGGAACTCCAATGCTAGCCTCTCAGAGAAATAACAAGCAGATTGCAAATAATGCCTGTGTGCACTCGGTACCTTTTCTAGGAGGTCTAGTCAAAGAAGTGGAGAAGGCACACATACGAAATAGATAGTGTGGCGGTTGTGCCTCATTGGCGGAATTATCAACTATACAAGTAACATATCTTCACCCCACATGGACCGGAAGAGCTGGAAGGCGACCTGAATAGGTTGATTTGTGCTCGAACAACGACGGACAGCAGGGAATCCCGTATGATATTTGACGTCAAGATGTTTAACTTTTATTGTTGGTATTTAATACTTAAATGAATAAAACTCACTCTGACAATGCTGAAGACTTCACTCACACTGATGCAAAGATTAACAAAAGAATTAATGTAATTTTGTGAACGATTAGTGTCTGCTACCGACGAAACATGAAAGTTCGTCCTGCGACGGCAACCGGCAAGAGTTAGGATGATCCACTGCAGTCTAGTACAACTTTAATCCGAACAGTGCGACAATTTGAACTGAATAAACACGGAAAGAGATGCAGTGCATTGTTTTGTGATTGTTTCAGTGCTCGAAGGGTTGTTATCGGATTCCACGATCATTAATGTGATTAATGAGTTCAGACTGGCTCTGTTAAAAACGCATGTATTAATCCATGACATACCGTCTTTTAGCGGTGTTTCGTTTTGGCGGACGACGAGTGGTGGGAAAAAAGTATCCAAGCTTTTCCGCTCTGATGTTTTAATCATATTTTCACCTGAAGATGTGGCTCTTAGCGCCACGAAACCTGTAGTGATACAGCAATAAAAGACCAAATACAGCTGAAGCGGCTATTAATACCCAAGACGTTTCGACGACCTCTGTCAACCCTATTCTAGTAAGGATCACACGCCACAAAGCAGTAGTCTAGCAAAGGACAGACAGGTGTACTGTAGGAAAGAAGATCTGTTGCAGCTTCTAAGTGTTCTGCTAACAAAACGCAGTCTTTGGTTCACCTTAAGGACAACATTACTTATGTGATCGTTCCAGTTCAAGTTGTTTGTAACTGTAATGTTCATGTATTTAGTTGAATCGACAGCCTTTACATTTGTGTGATTTATCGTGTAACGGAATTTTCTCAGATTCCTTTCAGAACTCGTGTGAATTAACTCACACTTTTCGTTGTTTAGAGGCGTATGCCTCTTTTCATACCATACAGATATGTTTCCTAAATCATTTTTCAATTGATTTTGATCTCTTCGTGACTCTACTAGACGGTAAATGACAGCATCATCTACAAACAATCTGACAAGGCTGCTCAGACTGTTTCTTAAGTCATTTACATACATTAAGAACAGCAGAGTGCCAATAACAATTCCTTGGAGAACGCCAGGTATTACTTCCGTTTTTCTCGACGACTTTCCGTCATTTATTCTGAACTGTGATTATTTAACGAAGATCTCAAGCAGACTATGTTGTAACTCTGGGATATATCCCGCTGGCGACCTTTGCTAAGAGCCAAACATAATCAACTGAACTGATTCAACGGTGCCATACTGTATCTGATTAAAAGATTAGTGGCGAACACCACGAGAGCTGCACATCGTACAAATATTTAGGTGCTACACTTCGAAGCTATATAAAATGGAACGTTCACTTAAAACCTGTATTCTGGAAGGCGAACGGATGATTTATGTCTGAAGAATTCTGGGAAAATGAAATGCATGTATAAAGGGAATCGCGTGCAACACGATAGAACGACCATTTCTAGAATGTTGTTGCAGCGTTTGGAGTCCTTATCGAGTAGGAATGACATGATACATGGAAGGAATTCAGACATGCGCTAGTAGGATCGTAACGGGTCGGTATAGTCGGTACGAAAGTACAACATAAATGCTCGGAGATCTTAAAAGGAAATCCTTGAAAGAAAGAAGACGTAGTTCTCCACAAACGGTGTTGGCTAAGTCTTGAGAACTCGTTTTAGACGCTGACTTTGCTACCATTGGGCTGCAATCACAAAGGGATAACGAAAATAGAATAAGCTACGTACACAGACATATAATCTGCCGCTTTAATTTCGCCCAATACGCAGATAGAACAGGAGATGCGATTGATAACCAAGACTGGACATGTTTGTCACAGGGAATCATCCGCGATCGTTATTTATACAAAGTATATTTATTTTTTTCTGTCGATCGCTGTTTATTTCAAAATGACAAGTTTCGGGCAATGTCACCATCTTCAGACCATAGGTCATATTTACAGAGCAAAATGTCTTAATGCAACCATGCGTACACTGTAATGTATGATTTTGCAACTACAACATATAATCTAAAGATGGGTGACAATGCCTGAAAGCGGCTATTCTGAAATAAAAAGCGATCGACAGACAAAAAATTAGTCTATTTTGAAATTAAGACACTACTGGCCATTAAAATTGCTACACCAAGAAGAAATGCAGATGATAAACGGGTATTCATTGGACCAATATATTATACTAGAATTGACATGTGATCACATTTCCGCGCAATTTGGGTGCGTAGATCCTGAGAAATCAGTACCCAGAACAACCACCTCTCGCAATAATGACGGCCTTGATAAGCCTGGGTATTGAGTCAAACAGAGATTGGGTGGCGAGTACAGGTACAGCTGCCCATGCAGCTTCAACACGATACCACAGTTCATCAAGAGTAGTGACTGGCGTATTGTGACAAGCCAGTTGGTCGGCCACCATTGACCATACGTTTTCAATTGGTGAGAGATCAGGAGAATGTGCTGGCCATGGCAGCAGTCGAACATTTTCTGTATCCAGAAAGGCCCGTACAGGACCTGCAACATGCGGTCGTGCATTATCCTGCTGAAATGTAAGGATTCGCAGGGATCGAATGAAGGGTAGAGCCACGGGTCTTAACACATCTGAAATGTAACGTTCACTGTTCAAACTGCCGTCAGTGCGAACAAGAGGTGACCAAGACGTGTAACTAATGGCACCCCATACCATCACGCCAGATGATACGCCAGTATGGCGATGACGAATACACGCTTCCAATGTGCGTTCACAGCGATGTCACAAAACACGGATGCGACTATCATGACGCTGTAAACAGAACCTGGATTCATCCGAGAAAATGACGTTTTGCCATTCGTGCACCCAGGTTCGTCGTTGAGTACACCAATGCAGGCCCTCCTGTCTGTGATGCAGCGTCAAGGGTAACCGCAGCCAAGGTCTCCGAGCCGATAGTACATGCTGCTGCAAAAGTCGTCGAACTGTTCGTGCAGATGGTTGTCTTGCAAACATCTCCATCTGTTGACTCAGGGATCGAGACGTGGCTGCACGATCCGTTACAGCCATGCGGATAAGATGCCTGTCATCTCGACTGCTAGTGATACGAGGCTGTTGGGATCCAGCACGGCGTTCCGTATTACCCTCCTGAACCCACCGATTCGATATTCTGCTATCACTCATTGGATCTCGTCCAACTAGAGCAGCGATGTCGTGATACGATAAACCGCAATCGCGATAGGCTACAATCCGACCTTTATCAATGTCGGAAACGTGATGGTACGCCTTTCTCCTCCTTACACGAGCCATCGCAACAACGTTTCACCAGGCAACGCCGGTCAACTGCTGTTTGTGTATGAGAAATCGATTGGAAACTTTCCTCATGTCAGCACGTTGTAGGTGTCGCCACGGGCGCCAGTCTTGTGTGGATGCTCTGAAAAGCTAATCATTTGCATATCACAGCATCTTCTCCCTGTCGGTTAAATTTCGCGTCTGTAGCACGTCGTCTTCGTGGTGTAGCAGTTTTAATGACCAGTAGCGCAATATTGCTACAATGTACGCTCCGCTGTGCACTGTATACTCACTTGTCGAGTACATACGGTTATGTTAATGTAGATCAGAAATCAACCTCACAGTGCAATATCCCACATGCTCTTTACAGCATTATACACTGATTTACAGTAGATATCTGCGTTGTTGGTCAGTAACATGATACTTTCGGTCTCAGTCACACCCACTTCTCTAGATGCATGAGCATCATCATGTTACCGCGTCTCTCCCCTCCTCTCTCTCTCTCTCTCTCTCTCTCTCTCTGTCTTCTCTCAATCTCTCCCTCTCCCTCACTCTCTCCCTCTCCCTCTCCCTCACTCTCTCTCTCTCTCTCTCTTGACCCCGATCGACAGAAGCGCTCGCTCAGACTCGCAGCGGGCGACACAACAGCTGCGCCACAGCGTGCTCGTTTAAAATTCCGGAGTTAGAGAGACAGCGGCTGTGTGGCATTAAGCTCGTCGAATATTCGAGCGCGCCGCGAACTGAACCGGCTTAATATTACAGGGGTACAGCGAAAGCCTCTAGCGGGAGAATTGCGGCAGACGGCACCGGGAATAACCGATCCATTCCAGCGGACGGGAGTGGCGGCTGTGAATTATTTGGAGGGAGCCGGTGAGGGATGCTCTAAAATACGCAGCACGTCAATTAGTCCGCCAGGGCACGTCCGTCGATGCGCCGCGGCGAGCACACGTCGCTCGCTGAGTGCGACGCCGCCCCCGGCGACGGATCATTGTCGCGCCGGCCGGTGTCACGCTTGGCAGCCGACTGCCCGCACGTCGCGCGTTACACAGAGCGACCCCCTGGGAGTCAGTGTGGCTGCTGAAAGCGCAGCACACACCTGCGAAAGGCCGATTACTCATTTTTTTCACTATTATTACTTGCTGCGCTACATTGTCGAATAGAGCCCCATCGAGGTCAACCTGCATACATCGCCTATAATATGAATGTCTTCAGTTATACAGCGGCCATTTTTAGATGATGCTTACGACTGCGTGTTGACTTATAAGACCTTGATCAACTCTGCAAACCATATCCGATTACCATCTGCGGATAATCTGCAATTTCCTCCAACACCGGCAAATGTTTGTTCACATCTATGGATAGGGCATAGCTCCAGGACAGTATCCCGCAGGGCTCTGTTCTGGTCCCAACTCTTTTCATTATTTATGTTAACAATTTGCCCATCCTGCCTGAGGTCGTCCAAGCTCGATTCGCGGACGATGCAGCGGATTACTGCAGCAGTGGGGAGACTGCGATGGAACAGTGGGCATCGATAATAACATTCGTCTCAGCGAAGACATCACTAAGACTATCCTCTTCACTCGCAAACGCCCCGACCTGTGAGACAGGTTTATTCAAAATGGTTCAAATGGCTCTGAGCACTATGGGACTCAACTGCTGAGGTCATTAGTCCCCTAGAACTTAGAACTAGTTAAACCTAACTAACCTAAGGACATCACAAACATCCATGCCCGAGGCAGGATTCGAACCTGCGACCGTAGCGGTCTTGCGGTTCCAGACTGCAGCGCCTTTAACCGCACGGCCACTTCGGCCGGCAGGTTTATTCTTCACCACCAATAACTTGCATTGGACGGACCAAGTAAAATACGAGGGGTGAGGCTGGATACCAAAATCTTTTTCAGACATCATATCCAATTCACAATATACAATCTGTATATTGAGCAAGCAGTAAAGGAATAAAAGAAAAGTTCGGAGTAGGTATTAAAATCCATGGAGAAGAAATACAAACTTTGAGATTCACCGATGACATTGTAATTCTGTCAGAGACAGCAAACGACCTGGAAGAGCAGCTGAACGGAATGGACAGTGTCTTAAAAGGAGGATATAAGAAGAACATCAACAAAATCAAAACGAGGAGAATGGTCTGTAGCCGAATTAAAGCGGGTGATGCTGCGGGAATTAGATTAGGAAATGACACACTTCAAGTAGTAAATGAGTTTTGCTATTTGGGAGCAAAATAACTGATGATGGTCGAAGTAGAGAGGATATAAAATGTAGACTGGCAATGGCAAGGAAAGCGTTTCTGAAGAAGAGAAATTTGTTAACATCGAGTATAGATTTAAGTGTCAGGAAGTCGTTTCTGAAAGTAGTTCTATGGAGTGTAGCCATGTATTGACGTGAAACGTGTACGATAAATAGTTTGGACAAGAAGATAATAAAAGCTTTCGATTTGTGGTGCTACAGAAGAATGCTGAAGATTAGATGGGTAGATAACATAACTAATGAGGAGGTATTGAATAGAATTGGAGAGAATAGAAATTTGTGGCGCATCTTGACTAGAAGAAGGGATCGGTTGGTAGGGCATATTCTGAGGCATCAAGGGATCACCAATGTAGTATTGGAGGGCAGCGTGGAGGGTAAAAATCGTAGAGGGACACCAACAGATGAATACACTAAACAGGTTCAGAAGGAAGTAGGTTGCAGTAAGTACTGGTAGATTAAGAAGCACAGGATAGAGTAGCATGGAGAGATGCATCAAACCAGTCTCTGGATTTAAGACCACAACAACAACATCCACAACAAGAGGATTCTATAATTATTCTTCTTACACCAATTTTACCCATGTTGAGCAGTTTCCACATGAAGCCTTTGGACGAAGCTCCGACTGTATCGAGTGACATCTTTACCTGCACTTCTGTATGGTCGCTCCCCATGGGGAACTACCAGCCCAACCTGTCTTAGCCATTCAAAACAGATGCCTCCTACTCATCTTAGGAGCTCCGAGATGAGCCCGGATTGCCAACCTTCACACCGAACTGAACGTCCCACGCATTTCTGACACATCACGTCTGTGACGCATAAGCTCCCCCGCCGGATCGAACAAGTCACGCCCACTACACGACACGTGGAATATACACTATGTGATCAAACGTATCCGGACACCTGGCTGAAAATGACTTACAAGTTCGTGGCGCCATCAATCGGTAATACTGGAATTCAGTATGGTGTTGGCCCACCCTTAGCCTTGATGACAGCTTCCACTCTCGCAGACATACGTTCAATCAGGTGCTGGAAGGTTTCTTGGGGAATGACAGCCCATTCCTCACCGAGTGCTGCACTCAGGAGAGGTATCGGTCTGTCGGTGAGGCCTGGCACGAAGTCGCCGTTCCAAAACATCCCAAAAGTGTTCTATAGGATTCCGGTTAGGACTCTGTGCATGCCAGTCCATTACAGGGATTTTATTGTCATGTAACCACTCCACAACACGCCGTGCATTATGAACAGGTGCTCGATCTTGTTGAAAGGTGCAATCGCCATTCCCGAATTTCTCTTCAACAGTGGGAAGCAAGAAGGTTGGTTCAAATGGCTCTGAGCACTATGGGACTTAACATCTTAGGTCATCAGTCCCCTAGAACTTAGAACTACTTAAACCTAACTAACCTAAGGACATCACACACATCCATGTCCGAGGCAGGATTCGAACCTGCGACCGTAGCGGTCGCGCGGTTCCAGACTGAAGCGCCTAGAACCGCTCGGCCACAACGGCCGGCGAAGCAAGAACGTGCTTAAAACATCAATGTAGGCCTGTGCTGTGATGGTGTCATGCAAAACAATAAGGTGAGCAAGTCACCTCCATGAACACGACCACACCATAACACCATCGCCTCCGAATCTTACTGTTGCCACTACACACGCTAGCAGATTACGTTCACCGGGCATTCGCCATATCCGCCCCCTGCCATCAGATCGCCACATTGCGTACCGTGACGTGTCCCTCCACACAACGTTTTCCCACTGTTCAATCTTGCAATGTTTACGCTCCTTATACCAAGCGGGGCGTCGTTTGGCATTTACTAGCGTGATGTGTGGGTTATAAGCAGTCGCTCGACCATGAAATCCAAGTTTTCTCACCTCCCGCCTAACTGTCATAGTACTGGCACTGGATACTGATGCAGTTTTGGAATTCCTGTGTGATGGTCTGGACATTACGACCCTCTTCAACCGTTGGCGGTGTCTGTCAGTCAACAGACGAGGTCGGCCTGTACGCTTTTGTGCTGTACGAGTCCCTACACGTTTCCACTTCGCTATGACATCGGAAACAGTAGACCTAGGGATATTTAGGAGTGTGGAAATCTCGTGTACAGACGTATGACACAAGTGACATCCAGTCACCTGACCACGATCGAAGTTCGTAGGTTCCGCGGAGCGCCCCATTCTGCTCTCTCATAATGTCTAATGACTACTGAGGTCGCTGATATGGAGTACCTGGCAGTAGGTGGCAGCACAATGCACCTAACATGAAAAACGTATATTTTTTAGGTGTCTGGATACTTTTGATGACATAGTGTACTGGTGCTGTCATTTCGCAACGGTGATGCATTGTTGGTTGTAGAGGCACCAATAACCGGATTTAGCGAAACCCACCATCCTTAGCAGGGCCACAGGCTACTAGCCCTTCCCCTTGCTTACGTCTGAATAAAGCCTGAATAAATCCGTGTGCTCACACATCCCAGAATTCCAGTCTTAATGCGAGGTGGTACTTTGGCTCACCTCACAAAAAAATGAACCTGTGACTCTGGCAGAACTGCCAAAGCTGCGCCGTCCATCCCTCCAAACCTCCTCTCCTTCCACCACGTAAATCACCTTTCCGTAATTTTCTGTATGCTCGGCCACACATATACCGACGATAGGTCCATATGGGCATGACTGGCAGGCACAGCCAAACTACTCCATACAGCAAAGAGTAACAGAATTATTGGTAACTAATGCATTTGGTCTCACAGTTGACAACTCTGATATTCCATCAACTACGTGTTTCCAGCCTTAATATTGTTTTGAAACTAACAAGGAGAGGGAACGATGTTCGATCACGGATTCACAATTTTGAGGAAATCGCAACAGAATTTTTACGCTTCAGTGATGTGGCGGTTCGTTGCGACACGGATCCCTGAGTGGCCGCCGTCAGATGGATCGCTGGATCGAGTCCCACTCACGGTTCTTTCTTTTAATTCTTATTTTTTCAACATTAGTCATATTATTTCATATATGTTACATTTGTAAGGAAATATTAAAAAAAACGGGTGTATGTTTCTCAGTGTTATTTGGTTGCTTGCTAATTTTTATTATCGCAACAAATATTGTAATTATAGCTATCTGCAAATAAACGACCGAACCTGTACATTTTTCCTGAAAATGTATGCCTGTCATGATTTCCGAAATACATTACACCTGTGATCGGGTAAGGCACCGAGAACCGCTTTGCATCTGGACGCCTCGGTCTGCAGACACAGAATTTAAGGACGAAGGACAGGAAAACCCAAGCCAAACAAGCATGAATAAAGGTGAAAATAAGTTGTTAGTACGCTGAGTTACAGTAGGCTAGAATACGGTGATGTACAAATAATCCTCGGATGTGGTTTCGACGGTACACGTTGCAGGATGATATTTTTCATACAGACACGGAAAACGTAAATTAAAACGAAATCTATTGCATTTAATGAATGCAGTTTTCCCACATGCACGAGCAATCTTCAGGATTTCTAAGGAAAAGCAAACTGTGTTGACATTTTGAAAAATTTCTCTTTCTTCCAACTGTTTGGATGCAAGCCATGCGTAGCGCAACGTTTTCGTAAATATCGATGCCGAAAATTAGCGATGTATGATAGAATGTATTTTAAAAGCATCTCCACGAGAATCAGTCACTCGTTAGTCGTTAGTCAAATATGAACAAGGTTAAAGGCTCTTGATAAAGTCTTTAACTCGCCTATAGAAGTAAAAGTTGCATAACATTTCTCGTAGTTACAAAAATTAGTAAACAGCCAAATAACATCGGAAATTCAATAAACGTTCACGCAGATAAACATGTCTTTTGATCATATTTCCTTTCAAGTGCAACATGCACTAAATAACATGACTCACGCTGAAGAAAAATAAAAATTAAGAAAATAACATGAGCGGGGCTCGATCCAGTGAGCCAACAGCTTGAACGCTAACCACATGACCGCCGCCAGCTCTTGCTCAGGGATGCAACACTACCTATATCACGGATGCGTAAAACTCCTCTTGCGATTTTCTCGAATCCGTCTAGGTAGTATGCTTTGCTATTTCCATATTGCGTTGTCCAAATTGACTACTAAAAGTGTATACGGTTTGAAGTAAATCTGTGACCCGAACTTCGGGCCTCCCGTTGTGACTGCATGTGAAGTCTCCACCACCCCCTCTCCCCCCCCCCCCCCCCGTTAACAATGGTGCGACTTCTAGGACAATGAACAGTAGCACTCTATAGTCCAGTTGCAAAGAGTTGTGTCACACAAGTAATCTGCTTCAGTATGTCCACAAATGGAACACAGTTGGTCACCACTCTATCAAACGACCATGCAAGTGGCTGCCAAGTTGTTGTAAGCAAGAAAATTGGAATTTTTTTTCTGCTGCTCACGAATTTTGCTGTCATTATCCATGTAATTAAATCTATCTATATATCCTACACATTTCTCACTGTCAAAAGAGCTTTGTGGATACATAAACTGCACTGTGGAAAGATAAGTATTTTTTCTATTACCTAGGTTACTCCTTCAGTATTTTATCATGAACTCCGAAGAGGAGAAACGCGTACTATCCAAAAAAATTTGGTTTATCTCTTTTATTACAATCAATAAGGGGAATGCTTTTTGCGTCTCAAGAAAAGAGTAGACATGATCTTTCCGTAGGAATTTTCGGCTTATTTTTGGACAAAGGACCACTGGTCTCTACTCATTGCTATGTAGCGTTCCATTTCAGCTGTGAAGAGGTGAACCTACGTCGCATGCAAAGTAACAAATAGACACAGAAAATGTGTTCTATTATTTTCAAAACTGACAAGGCCTCTATAAGAAATTTAATATCACATTTGCTTTTAATCAAAATTCAACAAATATAGCATCTACGCTGCACAAAACTGTTTCACAGTTAATTTTTCATACTAACTGCACTGTAAACGTTCTTGTGACAAGTCTATACCACACAGTTAGTTGGTACACCTGTCACTGTTTATCGCCCAACACATGATGCGATCAATTTCTACGTTTTCTTATGTCATTTACTTTAGCAAGATATCCACAGCTGCTATGAAGGTTACAGCTGTCGTTCCACTGGAGCTGTAAAATTTTGCCATTATCAAAAACCTGTTGACATTTGCGAAAGGCCTGTTTCGGATTTTAAGACGTGGCCAAGCGATACTGGCATCTACAGGGTGGTCCTGTAATCCACAGAAAGGATTTCGGAGGAGTTTTCTGAGTAATTTGGCACAAGTGACCCGTGGTCTCCTGTGGCTCTTCACACAGTAATTACGTACTGTTCGGTTTCTTACCCCCATTTAACTTTCTATCTTTACTTCAATGAAAATATCTGTACAACGCGGAGAATGCAGACGGCAGGCGCTGCGTGTATTGTTTAGCAACCAACTTGTTTCCTTTATTCCTGATTCATGCTGTTGACAGCAGTAATGCCCACTTTACCATTCATTCTCAAGCTTGATTTAAGTACTGCTCCGTTCTGTCTCGACTCTGTTCTACGTTAACAGTGATACACAGTAGTATGGATAGGTTTGATGATGAAGAGTCGGTTGACACGTATCTAGTGTAAGGGTACACTGAATGCAATGACAGAGCGCCACAACAACCCTATGCTGTTATCACAGCGACGGCAGCCTCGTCACAGTAGTTTTCATTTGTACATAGGCGCCCTATGAGAAAGCGAACCCTTATATGCGGAAATGTAAGATATTGGACGCGTAAGGTATACCAGAACATCCGATCTGTAAGAGAATGTGTTAAATGCGATTTTTGACAATCGTGCGACCATTAATCGACACGTAGGACTTGCTATGAACACAAGACTCATAACACATGAATAACACCAGCGCCCGCGTCATCCGCGGAAGATGTAGTCACTGGAGCCAGTGAGTGCAATTTACAAATTCTTTCTTACAGCAATCTGCAGACGATCAGAAGATTACCGGCTGCTGTGTAGGTCATTTAGCAGAAACGTGAGTAATTGGGCGACAATCCTGGCGTGTCCCTCGGCTTCTCCTTCGAAGCCGCCAACCCGCAATGCATTGTGCTTTGCGGGTTATCGTCAGCTCGACCCCTGCGATTCCGTGTAATCAAAACACTGTAAATGTATCTTGGAATACAGAAACGTTAACTACCCGTATGACAACTTTTTGTGACGGCCTTCGTAGCGACAACACTTCGCTGTAGAAACGGCCTACGAAGTCACCGCCACACGTTTAATAGCGGGCCGACCGGTCCGCTGGAACAGTGAACAGAAAGATGAAAACCCAAACACTCGGATTAAATGAAAGTCGGTACTTATCTTTATTAACGACGATACAGAACACAGTGGTGAACATGGTCTACAGAAATCTGTCTAGTTCGAGTCGGAGCGGCTTGGTCAGCGTCGGCTGACGACAAACAACTCTGCTGCGATGAACACACAACTGACTAGCAGGTACACAATTCGGTGGCGAGTATACAACTGAGCGGCGAATCCAGAACTGTCCTAGCGCTCGCGACTCCAGCGCTTAAGAAGCCAGAAGCCAGCGGTGGCGCGCGCAGACTTGCGGCGATTTCCTGTATCGCTGGCGCTGCTTATGCGGACGGCGTCCGGACTTTGATGCTGCCAACCTTTTTGGCAGCGGGCTCGGTTGGCATTACTGGCTAGGATATAACACAACTGAGTAAGATTCGGTATTCCAAGTAATGTGCAGATGAAAGCTGGTGTGAGGACGACTTGCAGCAGGTACGGGATGTCACAGCAGGCATCAGCACACACTGGAGGCACGACAGCCGCAGAGGCGACGCTGAGACAGCTGAGGGCCTAATTCCAGGGCGACCACCTGCTGGACAGGTCCGGAGGGCAGCCGAACCAGGCCAGATGGTTGCACTGATTTACAGCCACAGGCCCTTGGTCTTCATCCGAGTCCGCTCCACAACCAGGAGTTTGAGCCACCATCATGGGACCTGAGAATGACGTGGCAGTGTTGTAAGTCCAGATGGATAAAGTAGTGGCCACGTAAAATTAAAGGAAAGGACCACACCCCGATCAGGAGGTACGAAGCTGCGGCCTTGTCATGACACAGGAGGGAAACAATAAGCGAACGAGTCAAAGTGTTCTGCTAAGGAGGAAGCCCAATCGACCAAGGTGCAACAAAGTAGAACTGTGCCAGGATCTTCCAACATATGTAGATTTCCTCCTAACGATACTTACTCACACACTTTCGCCAGTTTCGAATATAAAACTATATTTCTTGATTGTGACACACATGGGTAGTAATACCACATCTTGTAGCGGTACTCTGCTTGGCGATATGCTAATTTGATCTGCATGGAAGTCTATGTTACCCTTCTAACTTCAAGCACCAGAAGAAGCCACCACAACGACTTAAAGACTGGAGAGGTGCTCCGTTCCTGGACTCAGTACAGGTGGAAACACGTGTACTGGGACTCTGCCCACGATGTGCCACTCAGGTGTACATAATTACCTATACGAATACCACAGCCTGTGGCACACAGGTTGATAGATATTTAGAAGACGAAGGAAGTCCGATGTATAGACAGTCATTGCCTTGAATGCAGGATGAATGCTGTTACGTACTCGTATCTACAACAAGCCGCCTAAATTCATGAAGCAGCAGGTGGCAGACGATGAGACTTTTCCCTCCCACCTCTCTTTCTGAACCCTGTGTCTACATACACTCACGTTCCAGTGCCATATAAACTGTCCCGCGAGTGACAGTGCGTATCAGATCTACCATGTGACCAACATAATGGCGGAGGTCTCGCATTTTGCGTACTCTATGACCTCAATCGTTAACTTTCGTAACACGTCCATTATTCAGTACCTCCTTTTCCAACGCCTTGAATTTACGCCCTCAGTCTTCTCAAGGTACCATTTTGCTCCCTAATGTCATCGTCGTCTGCAATTCCAAATACAGTTTTCCATAACTTTCCCCCAGCACCTAACCAACCGCTCATGCCTCATTAGAAAGCATGCAGCACTACATATTTTGTTTATTTTATTTTCCTCAATAATCATTCGTAGGACGTCTGCATTTTCTGGTATTACCCCCACATGTCTGTGAATAACCCTTTGCTCTCTGTTTCTCAACATAATCCTGAGAACACATCCTTCAATCTCCTCACCTCGTTTCTCATTTCCCAACGTTAAAAACTAGTCTCATTTTCATCGATAGATGGTAAGAACCGCATCCTCCTGCCTAGTAAAAAGCGTCCACTTTCAACGAAGAGTTGAAGCATTGCCACGATTAGGATTCCCTCCATTATTCTTCCAGGTGTACATATCACGGGAACAAAGAGCTACAATTGCTCTCTCTCTCCCTGCTTCAGATGGGTCTGTTGTCCCCTGACATATTTATTACCTATACATTGATCATAAACCCCCAAAATATAAAACTACAATAACTGTGGTATGTGAAACTCATTCTCTGTATTCTTTCCACAACCAAATATTGCCTTCCACTAACATTAACGTTACCAAATTTTGTAATTGCACTACAACATAAGACAATATCACTCCTTATTTTCTTGGGCTTAACCCATAATGCATTTCTTGCACAGCTCATGCAATATCTGTACACTCACCCTTCTCCTTAATTCCTTCCTCCTTTTTCTTTGCTGTGTGTGTTTATGCTGGTGGTAGTGATCATGGAGCAACTTGAAATAGCTGTAGGTTTCTGACATGAACTACCATTGTCCTGGTTGACAACTGAAACTTAATGATGACTGGTGATAGTGTCTCCATCACTTGGTATGGTCCCTAGTATCTTGTCACAAGCATTTCTGTTTTGCCCTTGTGGTATAGCTCATTGGCAACATTATCCATCGCCCTACCCTACACTGTGGTAAATTCCCTGAGCGTTTTCCCCACTATCTTTTACTGTTACAGGGCTGTCCTTATCAATTTTTCGTCTGATCACATCGGATAATGAAGGCATCTTTCTCTCATACACAACCTGATAAGAAAACAGTCCCATTACCGTTACGAACCTTCGATGGTAAGCTGCCATGACAAATGAACAAATGACAGATACATATCCGAGTCACTGTGATGACACTTTACATAGCAACTCAACATCCTACAAATAGTATGATGCACATGCTGTGCTCTACCATTAGCTTTGAGTGCATTTTGTAATTGTATTTGATGTTTCATGTCCACTTGCTATGGGCACTGTACACAGTTGGATACATATTGGTTTACATCTTCCTTCCTTTCCTCCTACTAGTACCATTCTGCTGCTCTGTGGTTCGTTGCACTCTGATCCCCATGCTCAGATAGTATGTGGTTGTGTGATTCCTTCAACGTTTTCTCTTTGAGCTTAGCATGCACCATTATATATGGCCCAAATATAGTTGTATTACATAAGAAGCCGCCACACATGCTGAACTGTGGATACATAATGGACAGCTCGTAGAAGGAATCAGCACCTTTCACTGTTTGCAGTCAGCAAGGCCATGACCCAGTGCCTGTACTACTGCTACCTCCTACTTAACCCACCTGCTGTTCCATGCTTCTTGCTTGGCTTACGCACAACTTCATAATCTAGCTCCCTAAAACTCAACGCGTACCTATTGAGCCTGCTGCAAGGGTCCTGCAACCTTACTAACCATTTCAGTGCGCCACCACTGTCAATTTTTTCCCACACAAATAGCATGAAAAATACCTAACTCCATGTACCAAGCTGATCATTGCCTTCTATGTTGTGGAATAGCTCCTTCCTTACTTATTCAGTTGTTCTGAAGTGTAAGTCAGAGGATGTTCTTTGCCACCCACCATCTGATTGGTAACACATGTCAATACTTGAATGGAGGTGACACACGACAGCAATAACTCTCTTTGATAGACTGGGAAAATTAACACTGGACTTAATGTCAAAACATTTTTCAATCCTTATAACACAGCCTGGTATTCCTTCACCCATTCGAATTTCACACCTTTTTTCAATAGTTGCATGAGAGGCCATGCAACATATTTACGAATTTTCATTAATAGTTTGCAGCCCTGCATGGATTAGTGTTCTATTATTCCATCGGCTACGTGCTGGTTCATTAAATCCTCCATAATCGGCTGTTTTCGGCAAACTGGTACTTCACTTTCTGTTATGCTTCGACATTGCATTAGGTGTATCGCTGACTGTGCACCCTGAGGACAAAAAAAATAAACTAATTTTAACAGTAATTTCTCCTCCTCTGCTGCTTCCAGATGTTCTGCTTTCTTGTGTAATGCTGTCTTACCGGCATCGTGGGTCTGACACTGGTTCACACTTCGATCTGTTCTCCAGGATGTCCAGATTTGCTACTAACTATCCCTTTGCTAGCTTCATTTCAGCGGCGCCAAAATTATCCAAATTCATGGGAAGCACTATTCTGCCATTTCTCTCTTGTACACTTGCAATGCTTCTTCCTGCAAAACAACGTGATGTGCCCAATACATCATCCCCTAGAGGCTCTATACAAAAAATAACAACAGGTTTCTAAACTCCCCCCACAGTAACTTCCCAGTGCCCTTTGGCAGAATACCATTTGAATCAGCCTGTTAATCGATTGCCCCGGAACTTAGACAAAACTTGGGACAGCACGTCATGGCGACAGTTTCCCCTATCTGGAATGTCATCTCTCTAAATTCCACGGTATTTCACTGGAGGTCAATTTTGGCATGATGTTCTGACAGAAAATCCAACTCAAGGATCTTTCAGTAACTGTACACTCCCCCATACATTGTTCAGTCTGAACTGCTCGAAACTGAAAATTTAATAACGCTGTTCTTAATAACTTCACGTCATTATCTCCAACCCCATGTAACCTACAGCGTGGTGGGTTTAATCATTCCTGATCTACGGGGTCTCGACTTGTCACTGGCACATGCACCCTCCGCCCAATAATAACTTACGTTTCCTGCCCGTCATGACTCCTCTGCATGTGTATCTATAGCATGGAAACTTAACAGTAATGCCACTTGCCAGACTTTGGATTGCCTTTTGCGTTTAATCCTCGTCCACGTTACCCTTGTCTATACCTGCCATTACTCATACGATCCCTTTGATTACCCCACTGCAGCTGCCTACATTGCCTCGGGAGTTACCTCGATCGGCCACGTCTGTAACATTTGACATTAGTCTAAAACACTCCTTGCTTTTCCCACACAACCAGACAGCAATGAAAAGATCTTTAGGCGTACTTGTCCAAACCCTTCTCAATACATCCGGTGACAAGCCTCTCAGAAAGGCGTCAAGTGCCCTATGTCCAGCTTCCTAGCATACGATTTTGTTTTCCGCACCGTTCTCCGCCAATTCATGTCTGAACAGTAATCTTGCATATTATATCTGCGAAACTCTACACTGTTTCATCATATCTCAGGCCAGCCGGGGTGAACGAGCGGTTCTAGGTGCTACAGTCTGGAACCGCGCGACCGCTACGGTCGCAGGTTCGAATCCTGCCTCGGGCATGGATGTGTGTGATGTCCTTAGGTTAGTTAGATTTAGGTAGTTCTAAGTTATAGGGGACTGATGACATCAGAAGTTAAGTCCCATAGTGCTCAGAGCCGTTTGAACCATTTCATTATATCTCTGCGCCACGTTACTTGACTGCTCACGGAAAAATCTCGTGCTATTTTGCTTTCGTTCTGCTGTAGGAGCCTTCCTTCCACTGCTTCAAAGTCTGTGTGTTCCTCAACCCCTCCATGAACCTGACGAAAGTTGTCGCCTCCCCAGTCAACAGTAATTTCGTTACCTGCAACAATTGATCATCTTGCCATACTCCCATTTTAGCCAATGACGTCAGATCATCCGAGAAAGGCGTTACTTCTTCGGGTGAATTAGGGGAAAAAAGAGTATTGTAGCTGGCAGCGGCTGGACCTGTCTGAGGATCAGCCTGCCCAACTAAAGCTGACTGCTCACCTTGAAGCGCAAGTCGCTCCAGCAACTTTGCTATCTTGTTCAGTTAACACTGCTTCACTTCCTGCTCGACTAAATCCTGCGTCCTGGACTCAGTCATTGTGGAACCTTTATCAGTAATACAAGTAAGTACAGCACAGTATCAATCAACAGTAGCTCACACAGTAGCTCACACTCTCACAACTACACTAGAACAATTTAAACCCTACGTATCATCATGAGCCATTATCCAGCCATATGATCACACCAGTAAACATTAAAACACACTACTGCCACAGGGAGCGTTAGACTATTTACGATTTGTATAGAAACCAGGTGGCAGTTATAAGAGTCGAGGGGCATGGAAAAAAATGGCTCTAAGCACTATGGGACTTAACATCTATGGTCATCAGTCACCTAGAACTTAGAACTACTTAAACCTAACTAACCTAAGGACATCACACAACACCCAGTCATCACGAGGCAGAGAAAATCCCTGACCACGCCGGGAATCGAACGCGGGAACCCGGGCGCCGGAAGCGAGAACGCTACCGCACGACCACGAGCTGCGGACGAAGGGCATGAAAGGGATGCAGTGGTTGGGAAGGGCGTGAGACAGGGTTGTAGCATCTCCCCGATGTTATTCAATCTGTATATTGAGCAAGCAGTAAATGAAACGAAAGAAAGAAAAATTCGGAGTAGGAATTAAAATCCATGGAGAAGAAATAAAAACTTTGAGGTTCGCCGATGACATTGTAATTCTGCCAGAGACAGCAAACGACCTGGAAAAGCAGCTGAAGGGAATGGACAGTGTTTTGAAAGTAGGATATAAGATGAACATCAACAAAAGCAAAACAAGAATAATGGAATGTAGTCGAATGAAGTCGGGTGATGCTGAGGATATTAGATTAGGAAATGAGACGCTTAAAGTAGTAAATGAGTTTTGATATTTGGGGAGCAAAATAACTGATGATGGTCGAAGTAGAGAGGATATAAAATGTAGACTGGCAATGGCAAGGAAAGCGTTTCTGAAGAAGAGAAATTTGTTAACATCGAGTATAGATTTAAGTGTCAGGAAGTCGTTTCTGAAAGTATTTGTATGGAGTGTAGTGGTGTATGGAAGCGAAACGTTGACGATAAATAGTTTAGACAAAAAGAGAACAGAAGCTTTCGGAATGTGGTGCTACAGAAGAATGCTGAAGATTAGATGGGTAGATCACATAACTAACGAGGAGGTATTAAATATAATTGGGGAGAAGAGGAATTTGTGGCACAACTTGGCTAGAAGAAGGGATCGGTTGGTAGGACATATTCTGAGGCATCAAGGGATCACCAATTTAGTATTGGAGGGCGGCGCGGAGGGTAAAAATCGTAGAGGGAGACCAAGAGATGAATACACTAAGCAGATTCAGAAGGATGTAGGTTGCAGTAGGTACGGGGAGATGAAGAAGCTTGCAGAGGATAGAGTAGCATGGAGAGCTGCATCAAACCAAACAACAACAACTGCCACTGACTCAGCACACGATTCAGTGTGTCAAAATAAATTACGCTGAGAACACCTCACACATTGCAAATACTGTTCCCTTCTATTGACCTTAAACTGAGAAATGTCAGTATATTTTAAGGCTTTATTAACATGGCGTTTAAGTTTCTATGAATGTCCCACTTAGATCCCATCTCATCTGCAGATGAAAGTAGAAATAATAAGTTTATTCTCTCACCACACTATGGTACCATTGTGAGCTGCAGTCGTGATGGCATGCTGCGTGGCGATCGACTCCTCAGACGCTGCGTGAAGCGCATGTAGACTTCTGACTGCACCTTCAGTGGGCCCAATGTGTAGGGCCTCTTCTGGGCACAGTTGGGTAGTGGCAGTGGGTCATAGTGGGGATACAGGCCGACGCAGCTCAGAGAAACTACATAAATAGCCAAGTATTTTATTACAACTTGTGATACACACTACCAAAATTGTAGCTGTTTTTATGGGTTGCCAGCTGATTTGTTGTTCTGATGCGTGGCTTCCAGCCACATCTGGATTAACAAGTGTGTAGGCCGTTTGTGTAGTAACTGCCTATCCCACACTGCAGGAGCCCTCTTTCCACTGCATTGGCAGGGTTGTGCTTCTTGCCTGGCCTGTCTTGGAACGACACCAATGTTTGGGCTAATTGTGTAGTTACTGGCTAGTGCACCCTGCAGGAGCCCCTACTTTCTGCTGCATTGCCAGGGTTATGTTTCTTGGCCTAGCCTGTCTTTCAATGTATAAGCAGTCCTGTTGCTGTGGTTGCCAGCTGCGTATTGTTTCTGCAACTGCTGTGGCTGAGCCACTCTACAGAAACGCCCAAAAGTGACGTAAAACAGAAGGATAGGTTGTAATGAGAATACAATGGTGGCTCTGTGGATATGGCTGGTAGGAACCGTATGTGTTGGTAGGGGTATCATATGGTAGAAAGTAGGAGTTGGCTGAAGTTCCAGCAGCAGGGGAAAGGTAAGGCATGGAGGTGTAAAACCTAACATGCTCTAATTTTTGTAATGCATCAGTTTTTTGGTATACCCCCTATAATATAATTACAGTCCCACAGTAATCGTGATTGGAAATTTAGTTCCATGAAGTCAGTTTAAAATTACAGATTTAAATAAATATCATATATTTATGACGGAAGTGCTGTGGCCTTCTCCACCAGACATCACGGCGCCTAGAGTATCAGCAACCAAACTGACAGCCTGCAGCCGCTGGTTGCCCGCTGTGAGGACCGGCCGTGAGTCGTGCTTGGGTAGCAGAGTTGGTAGAGCACTTGCCCGCCAAAGGCAAAGTCCCGAGTTCGAATCTCGGTCCGGCACACGGTCTTAATCTGCCGGGAAGTTTCATAAAACATTCTTGTAAACACAGTTTCAAAGGATGTGCAGAGACAACGAACACCAACACGATTTGGAGGAAAAATGACAAATGTTAGCAACTGTGAAAAATTCTGTGATCTGTGAGTTGCTTGGAAGGGAAATTTTGTGGCATAAATCGAACCACTAAAACAAATCAATTATTACTTTTCTCTCCTATTTTTACACCAGAAAACTTAAATCAAAAATAATCGTTTAATAAGCTGAACACCTCTGTATTGGCCAGAACGTTTGGACGCTTTATACGCATGTACTAGTGAAGAAGACCATAAAATTAACTTGTTATACGATAGGTAGTTTAGGAGATATGGAGTGATAAATACCGAATTGCGCGAAAAATCAACTTTACTTAAAGAATTAATTATTCCTCTATTTCAGATGTATAAACATTTTATTGAATTAAAGAAATGGTGTCAGAGAGTATTTCACCTATCACTCTATCATGTATGAGCCGTGGTAAAAATTGCTGTTTTTAAGAGCGCTCCGCAGTGCGTAGTGTGAAGCAGTCGCCCTCCGTTTCTGGCGGTGGCGCCGCTGTGGCAATCGCAGCTTTGGTGTCTCCCTCTGGTGGGAAAGGGGAAAGGTAACCTGTTCACGTGCATATTAGGGGCGCTATGAGCTCGCCAGTCAATCAGTCTCGGGTTGCGTATAGGTCAGTCTCTCGTCCCCAGCTTGCTAGTCTGTCTCTCGTCCGCATTTGTTAGGCACTTAGTGTCTGTCTGTCGTTCGGAGTGCTAGTATATATGTCGTTCGGATCAACCTTTAAGGCCGGCAAATGAGAGTCTTTCCACTCCGCCAGAAAGAGAACTCAGTGAGTGGTTGCCCGGTCGGGGCTTAGTTCCTGCATCTGAGTCTGCCCCTTAGGCCGAGTTTGCTCAGGCAATCGTCATTGGCGATTGGATCAATCGGTTGGTCGGTCGCGTACTGAGACACAAGATGACTTGTCCGTCTTGAGCGTCGGCGCATGTGAGGTCGCCACGTGAGTCCAGTGGGCCGCGGCGTATATCGAGGGGTAGTGGCTTCGCGGTCTACACGAGAGCAGCAGGAGTCAACCCAGGTCATTGGTCTGGCCGGTGTGAGCTGCGACGCCGTGAGACGGGAGATCGGCTTGCCTTCCTGCGTCCGTTGAAGCGGCTGGCATCGGACGGTTCGGGAGAGCGATTTGGGGGTGCTGCGCCAGGTCTTCTCGAGAAATCGGAGTTTATTAGAAGTTAAGTGATTGGTGATATGTTGTTTCATTTACTCTTGTTAAATTCTACTTGTTTTCTTGGTGAGGTCACCAGCCGTTTTGTTTTGGGATCGTCCCACCATTCTTCTCCGTTTGCCGACCCGCGGGAAGGTGGTTGTTTATAAATTGGGTGGGCCGTTTTTCCCTTGTGGAGTAGGGGTGGGTTAGAGCAACCTGCGGTTCGGGTTGTTCGGTAATGTCCCTATCTATCTACCGTACGTTAGTATCTGCCTCTGTCATGTTTGTCGGATTTGGCGTGTTAACGAATTTATTGCTTGGAGTGTAACGGCCTAATTGCTGAAACATGTTTTGATCTTGCCTATCATGTTGAGAGGCGGTATCTGTGTACTGTAGAGCATCTTAACTTGTTTCGCCAGCACTGTAGAATTTCATATAAGATTGCATTTCATGGGCTTTTATTTAAATGATCATTTTAGTATATAAAGTTGCCACCCTTTCACCGTAAGACTTTCTTAGAAGTTAAAATCAAACTGCACCTTCGGTGGTAAACTTAATATTTTAATTTTTAGTGTTTTGTACCATTTCTATCCCTCCTACTGGAGTGCATAGATTGTGCGCTTGTGTAAATTGTTAAAACTTTAAAGTAATCTGGTGTGTTGCAGATTTGCACTAGGGTAGTCTTTCAGAGGCTGTTGTGAGCGGTCGTAACTACGGTCGTGTCAAAAGGGAGCGGCAAGATCCTCTGCCCGAAAGCTCATACAGTCAAACCTTGTTTCTTTCTGCCTGTGAATAAATTGTAACTTGATATTTAGAGGGTGCTTTCTGGTTATAAAATTAAATCTGTTTCTTTTTTAAAAAAAGTGCTTTTACGCACCAGTAAAGTGAATAAAATTACCATTTGTTAAAAGCTATTTGGTTATGATTTCATCAGTTACTCCCTGGCAACTACATGCTTACATAGTGTGATTAAATGTGTTAATATTCTTGGTCAATCGCTAGTAAATAAAATAAATTCTTAAGAATATTCTTTGAAAATAAGTCACGGTTCAATGCATAGTTGTCCAATTACAAAAAACACCTCTTCTGTTTTTTAAGTTTTGAAGGACCGCCTCGCACCGAGAAAAACGTCTCACGCAGCGCCCTGCTGCCCGCAGAGGACAGCGGAAGACGCACGCGTGTTCGCCAGCACGCTGCGATAGATTTCCGCGCCTAGGAAAACGCAACTTCACCGTGCAGTGCGGGAACAGTGCGTCATTGTTGCTGACGCGCAGGAAGCAGCTCTCGCAACGTCACACCTCAGGAATGTCACAGGACAGAGCGAAATGTACATTGAGGTTTGAGGTATGGCGATTACCAGTAGCGGTGGTGGTCTCTGGGCGCCTGCGCGCCGCGTCACGTGTGGAGGTGTTTGCGTATTCAGACAGCGCGTCGCGGACGTGGGACAGGGGACAGTGGCGTGACGAGAGTGCCGGCCGTGGGGACAAACCGCTACAGCGGCGCCGAGCGCTGACGGATTAACGCCGGCCGGCCGGCCGGCTGCTCGCCATTAATCAGCACGACGCTGAATGGCCGCGCTTCTGCGAGGCGGGGGACCCTTCCAAGGCCGGAGCTGGGACTCACTGCGGAATGTGCCCCGCGCCGCCTCTGCTTTAATGGATTACAGGCGTGTACTGCCGCGTGGGCGCCGGCGACAGCCTGTGTGGTGGGAGCAGCGTTACTTTCACCTTTTACGTCCGGCCACTGCATTCACCTGCCGACTGTAAACTCGACCCACTGTGTCTAAACCGTGGTTACTAAAATATTTTCAAAGTCATTCGGAAATTATTATGAACGATTACAAAAAGTATTCACGTACGGGAAGGTGTTGTACCTGGAAAATAGAAAGGAATGCGCACTAGAAACAGCAACGAGGGTGAGTCAAATGAAAACCTTAAAATTTTTTTTAAATACACTATTGCACATTAAAATTGCTACACCACGAAGATGACGTGCTACAGACGCGAAATTTTACAGACAGGAAGAAGATGCTGTGATATGCAAATGATTAGCTTTTCAGAGTATTGACAAAAGGTTGGCGCCCGTTGCGACACCTCAACGTGCGGACATGAGGAAAGATTCCAACAGATTTCTCGTACACAAACAGCAGTTGACCGGCGTTACCTTGTGAAACGTTGTTGTGATGGCTCGTGTAAGGAGGAGAAATGCGTACCGACTTTGATGAAGGTCGGATTGTAGCCTATCACGATTGCGGCTTGTCGTATCGCGTCATTGCAGCTCGCGTTGGTCGAGATCCAACGACTGTTAGCAGAATATGGAATCGGTGGGTTCAGGAGGTAATACGAAACGCCGTGCTGGATCCCAACGGCCTCGTATCACTAGCAGTCGAGATGACAGGCATCTTATCCGCATGGCTGTAACGGATCGTGCTGCCACGTCTCGATCCCTGAGTTAACAGATGGGGACGTTTGCAAGACAACACCCATCTGCACGAACAGTTCGACGACGTTTGCAGCAGTACAGACTATCAGCTCGGAGATCATGGCTGCAGTTGCCCTTGACGCTGCATCACAGATAGGAGCGCCTGCGATGGTGTACTCAACGACGAATGGCACGAATGGTAAAACGTCATTTTTTCGGATGAATCCAGGTTCTGTTTACAGCATCATGATGGTCGCATCCGTGTTTGGCGACATCGCGGTGAACGCACATTGGAAGCGTGTATTCGCCATAGCCATACTGGCATATAACCCGGCGTGATGGAATGGGGTGCCATTAGTTACACGTCTCGGTCACCTCTTGTTCGCATTGACGGCACTTTGAACAGTGGTCGTTACATTTCAGATGTGTTACGACCAGTGGCTCTACCCTTAAATCGATCCCACGCGAAACCCTAAATTTCAGCAGGGTAATGCAGGACCGCATGTTGCAGGTCCTGTACGGGCCTTTCTGGCTACAGAAAATGTTCGATTGCTCCCCTGGTCAGCACATTCTCCAGATCTCTCACCAACTGAAAACGTCTGGTCAACGGTGGCCGTGCGACTGGCTCGTCACAATACGCCAGTCACTACTCTTGATGAACTGTGGTATCGTGTTGAAGCTGCATGGGCAGCTGTACCTGTACACGCCATCCAAGCTCTGTTTTACTCAATGCCCAGGCGTGTCAAGGCCGTTATTACGGCAAGGGGTCGTTGTTCTGGGTACTGATTTCTCAGGGTCTGTTCTGGGTACT
This sequence comes from Schistocerca nitens, assembly GCF_023898315.1. Taxonomy (NCBI): domain Eukaryota; kingdom Metazoa; phylum Arthropoda; class Insecta; order Orthoptera; family Acrididae; genus Schistocerca; species Schistocerca nitens. The sequence goes on along the minus strand of NC_064618.1, from coordinate 50,324,965 downwards.
GATTTCTCAGGATCTATGCACCCAAATTGCGCGAAAATGTAATCTCATGTCAGTTCCATTAGAATATATTTGTCCAATGAATACCCGTTTATCATCTGCATTTCTTCTTGGTGTAGCAATTTTAATGGCCAGTAGTGTACTTATACCGGCCAGGAAGGAAACTGCTTTATTTGTCATCAGAGCGACCACCTCCTTATCAGTAGTCCGTCTAGTGCACGGTATTAAAACCAGCTTATGAACCGCGTAAAAAACTGACTTTAGAGGATCTCCTCCCACAGAATTGTGCAGCTGAACCAACACCGGTCACTAAGTGCCAAAGAGGACCTTGAAGGATGATGCTCGTTAATTTCTCCCGCAATCGTGGGACACTGACGTCGTTACTTCCCCGGTTATTCAAAACATGCGTCGCACAACGCAACTAATGATGCAACTGACAAGCGTTTTCCCTCGTCTCTCCCTTCGCTAGCCCTCCACTGAAAGACCCTCTTCATCGGCCTGTTATTGTGGATGAGGACGCCATTGGTGCTTCCGCAACAGACCAGGTGGTTAGTGACAAGTCGCGTGGCTCCCCCCGTCGGCGGTTCGAGTCCTCCCTCAGGCTTGGGTGTGTGTGTTGTCCTTAGCGTCAGCTTGTTTAAGTTGGATTAAGTAGCGTGTAAGCCTTGGGACCCACGACCTGAGCAGTTTGGTCGCACAGAAACCTACCACAAATTTCCAAAAAACTTTTCACCTGGCGATTCTCCTGTCACTCAGGCCGCTCCGTCGGCGCCACCTGTTGAGCAATCTGCTACAAGACTCCATTTGCCTCCCCCAGCTCCATAGGGTACTCCTGTTGTTTCAGCTTTCCAAAGTGCTCTTTGCGCCTTGTACCACGGCCTCCACATTACAATCTGTTTTTTATCATAAACTTGATTCACTTCCAAGGGCAGTAGGACCCCGTCTTTGCTAAACAATTTCCTTGCGTGATCCCTGTCCGTCGACGAGTGGGATGCAGAGGTCTCTCTCCCTCTCAGTCTGAAACGGACTATCCGTATGATCCGACCACACAGTCGCATGAGGTAGTGGTATTTCCGAGGAGCTGCTGTAAACAAAGCAGCCAGGCTGAGAGAGTCGTATCACGAAAGAAGAAAAACAGTTGGAATATGGGGGAGATGTTCATACTTTCTGTCCCTACGTTTCGTTCATTGATTCTGCCTTGGATACTGGTGCATAGCTCCGTCAGATGATGGTTTTGTAACTTTGTAGTTTTTGTTCCGTTTCAGTTGATTGTGGAAGTATATACTTTTCTCACTTGGAATATTAACAGAATTGGTTCCGAACTGCGGCTCGTCGCTTTTCGACGGTTTGTATATGGCTCTGGTGCAGACGTAATTTCTTTACAAGGACTATTACTTTACCAGTTTTCAATTCCTTGTTGTCGATTTTTTTAAATTGGTTTCTGAACTTTCTACGGGCACTGTCTTATTTTAAAGGGAAGGAATTCCATTAAGAGATTTCGAAGTTCTCGATGATGGTAGGATGCACTTTTCGTGATCTCACTTTACTTCTTCTCTACGCCCATTCTGGCTGTGGTCGTTCTGTGAAACATTCGCGTTTCTACAAAGAGGAAACCATTTTCCTATTTCGTAAATCCCCGTCAAAGGTTCGGCCTGTGGGTCAGTCTCCTAATTTTAGATATCTTCAGCATTTCGCGGCCCTGTCAGCAACTGTATAAGTATTAATTTTAATTTTAATAATGAACAGCCTCAGTTGCGCCCTTTACCTAGAATTTACCTAGGTTTCAGTCGGATAACCCAACCTTCTTCAGAATAACAATATCTGTCGTTTGTCCGTAGTGGACATCGTCAAGCTAAAACTACAAATCTATAAATTATCGTCAGACTGTAAAACTTATCTGGCACTGCCGCGGCTCCAGTTCGCGACCGCGATGTGGCAGCTACGAGTGCTCTACTGTAAATAATATTAGTTTCAGTAAGGATCTTGATGACATTGTCCGCTCCTTGGACCTAAGTGACCCATCTGTATGTCGGTATTCTACACTTTTCCGATACGTTTATTTTGTTGCCACCTCTCGTAATCTACTTCATTCCTTTTTGATTCCTTATGCTGACAGCTTCAGGACGTTCATGTGATACCAGCTTGTTTTACTCATCATTCGGCCATAGCCGCCACAGTTATGTGCAGCAACTGGTAAAATTGTATCGTCTTCCCTAGATGGACAGTATAGCCTAACTACACCATCATTCACCTGGTGCTGTCAGTCAGGAAATGTGGGCCCGTCGCTCTTGTGCTGCAGAACGGTACTCGTCTGTTGTGAAATGATGGACAACGCAAGTCAAGCCACAAATTCGTAAATCACTTATGTGTTTTGGTACCGTGCAGGCGGAACACATCAGGTGGAGAATTATAAGATGAACTAGCGTTTGCATTTGCGTTTCCATTCCATCCCTTGCTAAGGCCGATGGTCGAGTATCAACGCCCCATCGTGACATTTTCAGTTTAATTTCTGTTTTAGTGAGCTGTATGATGCGTTTGCACTGCATCCCACGCAAACGTCGATGGTCGACTCGCAGCGTCCCACTATGACATTAAAAGACTGGTTTTTAACTACTTCACCAAGTTGTATGATGTCGACTTCCCGGTTGAAAATTTTCATATTTCACTAATACCGCGTATTGAAAGTGGTTGCGGTTGCCACGTTATCGAGCGCTTTTCCAAATATTCTGTTTCATGTCTTTAGTCAATAGGGTGTTGGTTAAGTTTCCCTGCGGCCTTGGATTCCTGCCTGTTTCTGGTGCCCAATCACGTGAAGCCTCGTTTTGTTCACATTTCTTCCTCATACAGATATAAAAAAGTCCTTATACAGATCTAAAAGAAATGATAAAAAATATAGAATAGGTTGTGAGTTAGTTTCCTGGCTATTCAATATCTTTTTCTCTTTTTTGTTAATAACAATTATTTCTCAATTTGCAGCTTATATTACGTGATGATTTTGAATACGGTCGTCTGAATGTTAGTGAAAGTACCAAGTCAATCTGATAAAAAAAATAATAATAAAATGTGATGAGTGAGGCTGCCTGCCACGCAGGGGCCCAGGTTCAATTCCCACCTAGGTCGGAGATTTTATCTGCTCTGAGACTGTGTGTTGTGTTGTCCTCACTAGCATTTCACCATCGCCGACACGCAATTCGCCCAAGTGGCGCCAATTAAACAAATATCTTGCACTAGCTGGCCGAACAGGCACGGAAGGGGTCTCCCGGCCAATAGTGCCATATGGTCATTTCGTTTCATTTCATTTCGTTGGTGATAAACAATAGGATGTATTTCAAAAGAAGCAATTTTTTTTTCGTTTCAATCAAATGTGGTTCATGGTGTGGGTTCCTGTAGTCATGTCCTAGTTCATGAACCACGGGCAACGTATGAGTGGCCAAGTAAGTGGTCCCGACAGTCGGGATACCAGTTACTTTGGAATAAGGCTGGGCATCTCGGACATATTCTGAGTCGTGGTCACCTTTGTGCTCATACGGCAAAGACTACCAAATCCACCGGTTAGTCCCTCAACCGTTAGGGGTAAAACTCAATGGGACTCGGGGCAAGTAAGGCTAGCAACCTGCTTTCCTGGTACTTTAAAAATGATACTGGCAACAATCAGAGCAAAATGCCTCGGACCTTTGGAGGTGACGGAGTCCCACCTCTAACTGACAAACCAGGGACTCCTAAGATACGACTTGGCAAACAAATGGTAATGAGATGGGGAGCTATTAATATCAATGGGGGCTACTCTGGGAAGAAGGTAGAGCTGGCAGAGGCTGCAAGTAAGATGGGGCTGGACGTTTTAGCTGTTAGTGACATTCGGGTAAGGGGTGAGAGAGAAGAGGAAGTGGGAGAATACAAGGTCTACCTGTCAGGAGTCAAAGCAGGAATAGCACAATGAGGTGTAGGGCTTTACATCAGGAAAGAAATGGAACCCAGCGTAGTTGCAATAAGGTATGTAAACGAACGACTGATGTGGATAGATTTGACAGTGTCTAGCAAGAAAATTAGGATTGTGTCAGTTTATTCGCATTATGAAGGGACAGATCAAGATAAGATGGATAGTTTTTATGAGGCACTCAGTGATGTAGTTGTTAGAGTAAAGGACAAGGACAGTGTTCTGCTCATGGGTGATTTTAATGCCAGGATTGGAAATCGAACAGCAGGGTATGAAAAGGTTATGGGTAAATTTGGAGAGGATATGGAGGCCAACAGGAACGGGAAACAACTCTTGGATTTCTGTGCCAGTATGGGCTTAGTAATCACAAACTCCTTTTTTAAACATAAGAACATTCACCGGTATACTTGGGAAGGCAGGGGAACCAGATCTGTCATTGACTATATAATAACAGATCAGGAATTCAGGAAGGCTGTGAGGGACACACGTGTATTCAGGGGATTCTTTGATGACACTGATCATTATTTAATCTGCAGTGAAATTGGGATTGTGAGGCCGAAAGTGCAGGAGGTCAGGTCCATATGTAGGAGGATAAGAGTGGAGAAACTTCAGGATAAGGAAATCAGGCACAAGTACATAACAGCGATCTCAGAAGGGTACCGGTTAGTTGAGTGTAGTCAATTACAGTCATTGGAAAAGGAATGGACAAGGTACAGGGACACAGTACTAGAAGTGGCTAAAGAATGTCTTGGAACAGTAGTATGTAAAAGTAGGATGAAGCAAACAGCTTGGTGGAATGACACAGTCAAGGCAGCCTGTGAAAGGAAAAAGAAGGCGTATCAAAAATGACTACATACTAGAACTCAGGTAGACAGAGAAATTTATGTTGAAGAAGGAACCAAAGCCAAACAGATAATTGCAGCATCCAAGAAGAAATCTTGGGAAGACTTTGGAAACAGGTTGGAGACTATGGGTCAAGCTGCTGGAAAACCATTCTGGAGTGTAATTAGCAGTCTTCGAAAGCGAGGTAAGAAGGAAATGACAAGTATTTTGGACAGGTCAGGAAAACTGCTGGTGAATCCTGTGGATGCCTTGGGCAGATGGAGGGAATATTTTGAAGAGTTACTCAATGTAGGTGAAAATACGATCAGTAATGTTTCAGGTTTCGAGGTAGAATGGGATAGGAATGATGATGGAAATAGGATCACATTTGAGGAAGTGGAGAAAATGGTCAATAGATTGCAGTGCAATAAAGCAGATGGGGTGGATGAAATTAAGTCGGAACTCATGAAATACAGTGGAATGTCAGGTCTTAAATGGCTACACAGGATAATTGAAATGGCCTGGGAGTCGGGACACGTTCCATCAGACTGGACAAAAGCAGTAATCACACCAATCTTTAAACATGGAAACAGAAAAGGTTGTAACAACTACAGAGGTATCTCTTTAATCAGCGTTGTGGGTAAAATCTTCTCAGGTATTGTTGAAAGGAAAGTGCTAGTATTAGTTGAGGACCAATTGGATGAAAATCAGTGTGGGTTTAGGCCTCTTAGAGGTTGTCAGGACCAGATCTTTAGCTTGCGGCAAATAATGGAGAAGTGTTATGAGTGGAACAGGGAATTGCATCTATGCTTTATAGATCTAGAAAAGGCATATGACCGGGTTCCTAGGAGGAAGTTATTGTCTGTTCTACGAGATTATGGAATAGGAGGCAATCTTTTGCAAGCAATTAAAGGTCTTTACATGGATAGTCAGGCAGCAGTTAGAATGACAGTAAATTGAGTTCATGGTTCAGAGTAATTTCAGGGGTAAGACAAGGCTGCAACCTGTCTCCACTGTTGTTCATATTATTTATGGATCATATGTTGAAAACAATAGATTGGCTGGGTGAGATTAAGATATGTGAACACAAAATAAGCACTCTTGCATATGCGGATGACTTAGTTGTGATGGCAGATTCGATTGAAAGTTTGCAAAGTAATAATTCAGAGCTAGTTCAGAAATGTAAGGACTATGGTATGAAGATTAGCATCTCCAAAACGAAAGTAATGTCAGTGGGAAAGAAATATAAACGGATTGAGTGCCAAATAGGAGGAACAAAGTTAGAACAGGTGGACGGTTTCAAGTACTTAGGATGCATATTCTCACAGGATGGCAACATAGTGAAAGAACTGGAAGCGAGGTGTAGCAAAGCTAATGCAGTGAGCGCTCAGCTACGATCTACCCTCTTCTGCAAGAAGGAAGTCAGTACCAAGACTAAGCTATCTGTACCCCGTTCAATCTTTCGACCAACTTTGTTGTATGGGAGCGAAAGCTGGGTGGACTCAGGTTACCTTATCAACAAGGTTGATGTTACGGATATGAAAGTAGCTAGGATGATTGCAGGTACTAGTAGATGGGAACAATGGCAGGAGAGTGTCCACAATGAGGAAATCAAAGAAAAACTGGGAATGAACTCCATAGATGTAGCAGTCAGGGCGAACAGGCTTAGATGGTGGGGTCATGTTACACGCATGGGAGAAGCAGGGTTACCAAAGAGACTCATGGGTTCAGCAGTAGAGGGTAGGAGGAGTCGGGGCAGACCAAGGAGAAGGTACCTGGATTCGGTTAAGAATGATTTTGAAGTAACAGGTTTAACATCACACGAGGCACCAATGTTAGCACTGAATAGGGGATCATGGAGGAATTTTATAAGGGGGCTATGCTCCAGACTGAACGCTGAAAGGCATAATCAAATGATGATGATGATGATGATCAAATGTGAACAATTCTGAAGGTGCTTGATAACATTTTTAACTTACCTAGAGAAATAAACTTCGCACAATCGGCAAATCGGAGTACCATTTCTGGGTATGACTATGACTGTTCATGCATCATCGGTAAAGATGCCAGCGTATGAACCGGGACTCGTTTGACCCCGCTCCCTCCTCCCCCTCCTCGAATCTATTTATAGCAAGAATTTTCTTTTCGCAGGAAAGAAAACATGACGTTGGTCAGGGGCGAATTACATGAGGTGACAAAAGGCATGGGACACCTCCTAACACAGTGCTCGGCGTAGTGCAGCAGTTGGACGTGGTATGGACTCAAAAAGTCGTTGTTAAGTCATGTGCAGAAATATTGAGCCATGCTGCCTCTATAGGCGTCCATAATTGTGAAAGTGCTGCCGGTGCAGCATTTTGTGCACAATCTGGCCTCTCGATTATATCCCATAAAAGTTGATTTGGATTCATGTTGGGTGATGCGGGTAACCATATTATTCACTGTAATTGTCCAGAATGTTCTTCAAATCAACTGCGAACAATTCTGGCCCGCTGTCATGGCGCATCGTTGTTTGTGAACGTAGTCATGATTTTTTATTTTAATTTTCTTTCAAAAATTCAGTCTTGATCACACCATGTATGCTTCAAGAACATAGGTGACCGATTTCGGTCATATCACATGACCATCATCAGACCTGTAATTTAATTTAGAAAGTAATAGAAACCTTACTACATTGACAATAAAATCTGACAAAATGCTTATAAGGATAAAATACAATAAGACTTGTTATTTGATAGTCCCGGCACACTCTTGACACTGAATCTCACAATATTGAATTCTCTAACGATTTTCGAAATGGAATGTCCCATGTGTCTGGCTACAAATAGTATTCAACTTTCAGAGTCTGTTAATTCCCGTCGAGCGACCACAATCACGCCGGAAACCATTTCACACGAATCACCTTAATACAAATGTCAGCTCCGCCAAAACACTGCCCTTTTATACCTTGTGTACGGGATACTATCGCCATCTGTATAGGTGCATATCGCTGAACCACGACTTTTGTCCCCTCAGTGTATAGAGAGAGCTGTGTGGGAAGTTTCCCGTATTTCGAACTTGTTACAACGGCATTCGGAGAGACTTCCGTTAACTTGTCTACAGTTTTTTTATTGTGCGGTGAATGAATTTGTTACCTTGTTCATTTCGAGCCAGTTTTAGAAAAACAGTTTCTCATTTCTTCCAGAGAGAGCTCTGACACAAGTTGACTGGTGCTGGCAACATATCTGGTGTGTATTAATTACAATTTTTTGTCTTATTTTGGGATAATTGCCTTCGTCCGCAGTTGAAACTTGTTTGCGGCTTCTAGGATTTCTTCCCAAGTCTCAGATTCCCAGTTAGCCTCATATATGTCGTGATCTCCCTCTGACAAATTCCATCCCGTTCTTTGAATTTTCTAACCCATGAAAGCGATTCTTTAAAGATAAAGTCCTTTTACTGAAATTGGTCTGCGGCCGCCGAAGCACACTGTTGTAAGTTCCTTGTTGTTACCTGACAGTAAAATCAAAGTTTCCTTTTATTACCACAATCTATTGTTTAATTACTATTGTTGAAGATAAAAAACAGATGTGAGGCTGATAAGAATGTACAAGTAGTCGCTAATGATTTTTGCGAGCCACCATGAAGCCGTCGTCGGTCCACGAATCAATAATTGAATTATATCAGTCGCTGTTCCTTCATTTTTTACGTTTTCTTACTTTCTCTTGAGATCGTATTTTCTTTTTAAACTTCGAGGTCATTTTATCTGGAGGGTTTTGTAGATCCGCCGTGGAGTATTCTTCTGACAGTCTCGCAACTTTTGTTTTTGTCTATAACGAAATGTATCCGGCGTTTGCTTTCTTTTGGGCTGGCTCATAATTCTCAACATCGGGAAAGTCTTTGTCTTCACGGAAAACACCTTCTTCATCTACTTCGTTGTACTAAATGAAGTCCTCGTCAACAATAAGTAGCTTTTCTCCTAACATTTCCACGGTACACTGATAAAATTCTTCTCCAACCATCATTTCATCTGCCGAAATCGTTGTTGATGATTCTGTATCAATCCACTTCTTCAAGGAGACTATCACAAAATTCGAACGCATCTTTTAGCTGAGGTGTTGTGACTGTGTTATGCATTGAATATTCATGACATTGATCATCTGTGGTAGACGAAGAACCTGGAGTCACCTCCATTTTGGCAGTAGAAATGTAAATTTTGTGCTTTTTGAAAAATTCACACATCCACACAAAAATAGAAAAAAAGAGAGGGATTCGATCCAGCGATCAACCGATTACGGAGCTTGAAGGTTAACTACACTACTGGCCATTAAAATTGCTACACCACGAAGATGACGTGCTACAGACGCGAAATTTAACCGACAGTAGCAAGATGCTTTGTACAGAAACCAGACGGCAGTTATAAGAGTCGAGAGACATGAAAGGGAAGCAGTGGTTGGGAAGGGAGTGAGACAGGGTTGTAGCCTCTCCCGATGCTATTCAATCTGTATATTGGGCAAGCAGTAAAGGAATAAAAGAAAAGTTCGGAGTAGGTATTAAAATCCATGGAGAAGAAATAAAAACTTTGAGGTTCGCCGATGACATTGTAATTCTGTCAGAGACAGCAAAGGACTTGAAAGAGCAGTTGAACGAAATGGACATTGTCTTGAAAGGAGGATATAAGAGGGACATCAACAAAAGCAAAACGGGGATACTGGAATGTAGTCGAATTAAGTCAAGTGATGCTGAGGGAATTAGATTAGGAAATGAGCCACTTAAAGCAGCAAAGAGATTTTGCTATTTGGGGAGCATAACTGATGATGGTCGAAGTAAAGAGGATATAAAATGTAGACTGGCAATGGCAAGGAAAGCATTTCTGAAGAAGAAAAATTTGTGAACATCCAGTACAGATTTATGTGTCAGGAAGTCGTTACTGAAAGTATTTGTATGAAGTGTAGCCATGTATGGAAGTTAAACATGGACGATAAATAGTTTGGACAAGAAGAGAATGAAAGCAATCACAACGTGGTGCTACAGAAGAATGCTGGAGATTAGATGGGTCGGTCAAATAACTACTGAGGAGGTATTGAATGGGGGAGAAGAGGAGTTTGTGGCACAACTTGATAAGGAGAAGGGACCGATTGGTAGGACATGTTCTGAGGCATCAAGGGATCACAAATTTAGCATTGGACGGCAGCGTGGAAGGTAAAAATCGTAGAGGGAGACCAAGAGATGAATACACTAAGCAGTTTCAGAAGGATGTAGGTTGCAGTAAGTACTGCGAGATGAAGAAGCTTGCACAGGATAGAATAGCATGGAGAGTTGCATCAAAACACAACAAGATGCTGTGATATGCAAATGATTAGCTCTTCAGAGCATTCACACAAGGTTGGCGCCGGTGGCGACACCTACAACGTGCTGACATGAGGAAAGTTTCCAACCGATTTCTCATACACAAACAGCAGTCGACCGGCGTACATTTCCGCAGGATAATGCACGCCCGCATGTTGCAGGTCCTGTACGGGCCTCTCTGGATGTAGAAAATGCTCGACTGCCGCCCTCGCCAGCACATTCTCCAGATCTCTCACCAATGGAAAACGTCTGGTCAATGGTGGCCGAGCAACTAGCTCGTCACAATACGCCAGTCACTGCTCTTGATGAACTGTGGTATCGCGTTGAAGCTGCATGGGCAGCTGTATATGTACACGCCATCAAAGCTCTGTTTGACTCAATACCCAGGCGTATGAAGGCCGTTATTACGGCCAGAGGTAGTTGTTCTGGGTACTGATTTCTCAGGATCTATGCACCCAAATTGCGTGAAAATGTAATCACATGTCAGTTCTAGTATAATATATTTTTCCAGTGCATACCCGTTTATCATCTGCATTTCTTCTTTGTGTAGTAATTTTAATGCCTGTAGTGTACATGACCGGCCGCCATCTCGTGCATGGGGTCGCAGCGCGCCGTTACATCGTAGACGCAAAAACTGCTCTTGCTATTTTCTCGTAACTACCTGAGTAGTGCGCCTTACCACTTGCGCATTAAAATTGTATAGAGTTTGAAGTAAGCCTGCGATTCGAACGCAGTGGCCTTCCCTTGTGAGCTACGCGAGTACGGCTCATAGCGTGTCCTCACAGTTTCACTTCCGCTAGTACCTCGTCTCGTAGCTTCCAAACCTCACAGAAGTTCTGCTGCGTAACACGCAGGACTAGCACTCCTGTAAATGTTTTCTGAAAGTATTTGCTGGTGTGTAGCCTTGTGTGGAAGTGAGAAATAGACGATAAACAGCAATGATAAGGCAGTAGATATCGTGGAGACTGGACTTAGCCACAGCCCGGACCATTGTTCCCACAATAGATTTTCACCCTACAGCGGAGTGTGCGCTGATATCAAACTTCGTGGCAGATTAGTGCTGTGTGCCAGACCAGGACTCGAACTAGGGGTCTTCGTCTTTCTTCAGTAGGTTCTCTGCCAACTGAGCAACCCAAGCACGACTCACAGACGTGGTCACAGCTGTACGTAGAAGGCAGGAGATGACGTACCGGCTATTAATAGCCGTTTTACTCGTGCTGGGGTACTTCAGTTGGTAGAGCACTTGGCCAAGAAAGGTGAAGGTCCTTAGTTGGAGCCCTGGTCTGGCACACAGTTTTAATCTGTCACGAAATTTCAAAGGTAATGATGTTTAATCGAATTAAATCAGGTGCTGCTGTGGGCATTGCATTAACAAATGTGCCCCTGAAAATCGGTTTGCAGTTTGAGAGAAGAGGGTGCAAAATACACTACTGGCCATTAAAATCGCTACACCAAAAAGAAATGCAGATGATAAACGGGTATTCATTGGACATATATATTATACTAGAACTAACATGAGATTACATTTTCACGCAATTTGGGTGCATAGATTCTGAGAAATCAGTACCCAGAACAACCACCTCTTGCCGTAATAACGGCTTTGATACGCCTGGACATTGAGTCAAACAGAGCTTGGATGGCGTGTACAGGTACAGCTGCCCGTGCAGCTTCAACACGATTCCACAGTTCATCACAAGTAGTGACTGGCGTATTGTGACGAGCCAGTTGCTCGGCCACCATTGACAAGACGTTTTCAATTGGTGAGAGATCTGGAGAATGTGCTGGCCAGGGCAGCAGTCGAACGTTTTCTGTATCCAGAAAGGCCCGTACAGGACCGGCAACATGCGGTCGTGCATTACCCTGCTGAAATGTAGGGTTTCGCGGGGATCGATTTAAGGGTAGAGCGGTCGGCCGCGGTGGTCTCGCGGTTCTAGGCGCGCAGTCCGGAACCGTGCGACTGCTACGGTCGCAGGTTCGAATCCTGCCTCGGGCATGGATGTGTGTGATGTCCTTAGGTTAGTTAGGTTTACGTAGTTCTAAGTTCTAGGGGACTGATAACCACAGCAGTTGAGTCCCATAGTGCTCAGAGCCATTTGAACCATTTTTAAGGGTAGAGCCACTGGTCGTAACACATCTGAAATGTAACGACTACTGTTCAAAGTGCCGTCAATGCGAACAAGAGGTGACCGAGACGTGTAATCAATGGCAGCTATACCATCACGCCGGGTGATATGCCAGTATGGCTATGACGAATACACGCTTCCAATGTGCGTTCACCGCGATGTCGCCAAACACGGATGCGACCATCATGATGTTGTAAACAGAACCTGGATTCATCCGAAAAAATGACGTTTTGCCATTCGTGCCATTCGTCGTTGAGTACACCATCGCAGGCGCTCCTGTCTGTGATGCAGCGTCAAGGGCAACTGCAGCCATGGTCTCCGAGCTGATAGTCCGTACTGCTGCAAACGTCGTCGAACTGTTCGTGCAGATGGGTGTTGTCTTGCATACGTCCCCATCTGTTAACTCAGGGATCGAGACGTGGCTGCACGGTCCGTTACAGCCATGCGGATAAGATGCCTGTCATCTCGACTGCTAGTGATACGAGGCCGTTGGGATCCAGCACGGCGTTTCGTATTACCCTCCTGAACCCACCGGTTCCATATTCTGCTAACAGTCATTGGATCTCGACCAACGCAAGCAGCAATGTCGCGATACGATAAACCGCAATCGCGATAGGCTACCATCCGACGTTTATCAAAGTCGGAAACGTGATGGTACGTATTTTTCCTCCTTACACGAGGCATCACATCAACGTTTCACCAGGCAACGCCGGTCGACTGGTGTTTGTGAATCAGAAATCGATTGGAAACGTTCCTCATGTCAGCACGTTGTAGGTGTCGCCACCGGCGCCAGCCTTGTGTGAATGCACTGAGAAGCTAATCAATTGCATATCACAGCATGTTCTTCCTGTCAGTTAAATTTCGTGTCTGTAGAACGTCATCTTCATGGTGTAGCAATTTTAATGGCCAGTAGTGTAAATGAATTCTTGTAATCGTTTTAATATACTATGTACTAGGTACTTGTGATGAAACTCCGAAATGGAATATTGTGTAGTTAAGACAGATGGGCACTGCAGTTTCGCTTTTCGTATGTACGTTTCACGTTCCGCGTGTACATTAATTCTGTGTTCAGTAGCGCGTACTTCTGCCATTACCGTGCGCCATTTTCTGTACATTACCCGTCAGCCCGACGTGCGATTGCAGTCGGGAGTCATTAGCATGATAATTGGCCATTTCTCGTCATTTCATTCGACCCAGTGGTGCGAACACATCTATAACAACGCTTGGCAAATTAACAATTTTCTGACGAATTAAGCAGAGAGTGGTGGCTCCGAAATAGAATAGCGGAATGAATGCGAGGTAACGTGTTATTAGAGAAGGGAGCGCGTATGTACGCACCACTGCTGATGATTCGAGCAGTTTGTGTGCAGGCCACTGCCTGAATATTAAGCGCAATATGCTTCTAGTGTGTTCATCTCTCTCTCGAAACCTAAACTATAGCTCTGTGAGGACGTATGACGTCAGGGCTGCACTCAAATCTTCACGATTTCCCTTGAACATCCCTGGGAAGCGGGTTTCTGTAGACAGATTCAGCAGAGTTTACAACAAAAGCAGCACTGATCAGTCACAACTAAAACAGCTTCTCTTACAGCGAGTAACGATATGATATTATGTGTCAAAATTGTTTTTCTCACATGTGTGTCCTATTGCAACCAGTCTCTGATAAAAGTGTTCTGAACTTCAATGCCGCAGAGGGTCAATGTACTCGTATGTTGAGAACCCCGCTCTTTGTTTTGAGAGCCAGAAACCCACTAATGATTAAAATATTGAATGCCTTGTACTCCGCAGCTTTAAGATCTTTACTAAAGGACATCTTCTAATCACCATAAGCTGCACTAGAAAAGTTTATTTGCCAAAACCGGTTTCCGGATGTAGGACGTAGCCCATCATCAGTGTCGTCTGATACAGAGGAACAAAAACTATAAGTTCATCGGTTTCTACAAAGAGTGAGCAGGTAGAAAAAGACAAGTTTATAACCTTACCATATTGGAGTCACATCTCCGACAAAATAAGTCGCTTGTTTCGACAGGCAAGGCTGAAAATTGGCTTCTGGACAGAGAACAAGGTAAGATCGTGTGTTATACAAAAAGTAGATAAGAGCCAACCATATATATTTCATGTGTATATGAAAAGACTTGTAGTGAATGTGATAAATTTCATGTTGATCAAACGGGAAGAAACTTGATAAGAGATTTATAGAACATAATAATATCAGTGGAGTCAATCTCTTAGCATTCAGTGCTCATTTAAGAGAATACAAGCATTCTGCTAATGACACTAACAAAACATCACCATTCTCCATGAGAAGAAGAAGGCAGATTATTAAATATTCTAGAAAAGATTGAAAGAAATACTCAAACGACAAGACAGCTTGACAACGTACTTAATGAACAAACACAGTTATGGAATAAAATGTATATAAAAAATTTGAACAGTGCTTTAACCGATTAATTTTGATTTGGGGTATACGTCCTGCATGAAAAATAGTCCAATTTGACGTAATACGTTGGATTATCTTACAGTTTTATACCTTTCGTATATTCTACTTTCATATACCGATTGTCGAAAGATTATAATTTATATACCTGTTGACGATTGGTATGTGAAGCTAGAATTCGCAATATGTGGATAGACTGAGACTTTAGGTCTGACAGCAGGCGTACTAGTGCGGTCCGTACAGTTGGGATGATTACTGTGTCCAGATGGTGGTCAGCGCATCTGCATAGTAAGCAGGCGTCCCGGCTTCGAATCCCGCTCTGGCACAGATTTTTACCGTTCCATTTTGATAATATCAATGCCCACTCGCAACCATTGTCTGTAATTCCTTTGTGTCTTGATTATAATTTACACATATGAATGCATGTCACAGTTCTATGTCAATATCAATTTATAAATAACAGAAGACAGGCAATGTAGGCCCTTTTACCTGTCAATTCCACGTTAGCAGTGTATGACAGTTGTGTAAAACGTAATCAAGAATTGTAACTGCCTAAAATTTGACAGCGGTAGCACATATGACAGCCGGTATACCGTGTGACATGTCTGATTCAACATCCTGTCGTATCAACTGACAGGCATGTCACTGCTGTAAAGGTACACAATGTAAATAGACTTATATATCTGCTACTATATACGAGGGCTGTTCAATAATGAATGACTACAATTTTTTATGGTCATAACTTCCTGCGCTAAAATTTAATTTTATGATATTCTGTTAGCTTAATGTGCAACAAACAAGCCGTAGTAATTTCATTGTTGGGACTCTTGGTTCCCGCCTGTGAGAGAGGCCAGGTCAGATATGAAACTTCCTGGCACATTAAGACTGTGTCCCGGACCGAGACTCGAACTCGGGACTTTGTCTTTCGCGGGCAAATGCTCTACCATCCGAGCTACCCAAGCACGACTCACGCCCCGTCCTCTCAACTTTACTTCTGCCAGTAAGTTGTGAGGACGGGGCGTGAGTCGTGCTTGGGTAGCTCAGATGGTAGAGCACTTGCCCGCGAAAGGCAAAGGTCCCGAGTTCGAGTCTCGGTCCGGCACACAGTTTTAATCTGCCAGGAAGTTTCATATCAGCGCACACTCTGCTGGTCAGATATATTCAGTATCGCCTACCGCTGCTATGGAGGTAACACGCGAGGAAAAATATGCAGCTTTGGAATTATGCTTTCGTCTCAACAAATCTTCAGCTGAGGCTTTTACAATGTTACAGGAGGCCTATGGAGAGTCTGTTCTTCCCTACAGCACAATTTGAAGGCGGTTTAAAATGTTTAAAGAGGGGAGACAATCAATTTCAAAGGAAGGTGGACCCGGTGCTCCATTCACTGATTTTACAGAAGAAAACATCAACATTGCTGCTGTCATTGTGAGGGAGGATCGACGAATTTCCCTAAGATCACTTTCTGAAATACTGAACATTTCATTGGGTGCCACACACACGTTGGTGACAGAAAAATTACACGTGACACGTGTTTGAGCGCGATGGGTTCCAAAACAGTTGATTCCCGAACGAAAGGAGATTCGCGTGCAGGTCTGCATACAGTTAAAGTTGATGTTAGAGGAAGATCCGGAGTTTCTTTCAAATGTAATGACTACTGATGAAACTTGGCAACACCATTTTGATGCTGAAAGCCAACAACAAAGCTCAGTCTGGAAATCTCCTTCATCACCAACCCCCAAAAAAGCAAAAGTGGTTCCTTGTTCTGGGAACTTTATGGTCATCTCATTCTTTGATATTCATGGAATGGTTTATCAGCATGTTGTACCTGCATACAGATCAGTAACTGGACAATACTACAAGGATGTCCTGAAAACATTGCAAGTACATATCATGCGCAAAAGACCACATTTCCGTGAAGCAGGCTGGATGCTGCACCATGTGCGGCCGCATATTGTCAATGTTTTTGCTGAATATCTTGCAAAAATCTTCGTGAAGTGCATCTCTCACACTCCTCCCTATTGTCCGGACTTAGCCCCATGTGACTTTCATCTGTTCCCTAACATGAATAAATGCCTTCGTGGGAGTCATTATCAATTACCAGAAGCAGTGGCGAAGGCTGCAGAGGCGATTTTGAAGGACCTCTCAAAAATGGTTTCCAGCATTTGGACTATTTGAAGACTGGCATAAACCCTGGGACAAGTGCATCGCATTCATGGGAGACTACTTTGAGAAGGACCATCAAAATCATGAGAATGAGTAAAAGTATGTTGTCAAATAAAATTATGATCATTCTTTATTGAACAGCCCTCGTATATAGTTGTCGTTTTGTAGAAATCGATGTACGAGTGCATACAGTTGTTTGTTCCTCTGTATCAAATGTCACTGATGATGGGTAATAGAGACGAAAACCACATTTGGTAAATAAACATTTCTAGTGCGGCCCATGATGTATAGAAGATTTCTACTAATATGTGAATCCATATATTGTAATGATTATTGTGAGTGACTTTTACCTAATAGAAATATTCACACTAAATTAAATGATGAACAACTTTCAAAACATATTGTCCATATTAAAAAACCGCACAGTTATTTGAGTGGTCAAGGCAAGGAATGTTATTAGGCACATACGGTTACTGTTAGCATTTAGCAGTAATAGAAGATGGTTCCAAAGGGGTAGAGATGAGAACATTTGATGCGGAACTGAGACGATAGCTCTGGTCTCAGTGATATCGTAGACTACAGCACAGCACTGTCGCCGCTGCAGCATATCAGGACAGGCCAGAACTGTTGTAGACCTAAACCACTCGTGTAGAGTAGTCCACATTTTGGAAAATATTTCTGGCTAATTCATTAACATGTTTTCAGAATCTTATCGTCTAAGTTTTCTACACTATTCAACTCTCAGTGTACAGACTACTGCATCATTTACTATTCTGTAATGTTAGTGATTCCTACGTGCTGTTCATGTACATCTGCAAACATAATCCGCAAGCTACCGTACGAAAGTATCACACACCATAATGAACCACTGAATGTTTATTGTCACCGTCACTTAAATAGAATCTGTCTAAGAAGCTTTGCTTTAGGTACAGAACAGGGAAACCCAAGGACACAAGCTGTAAAATCACATTTAGCTGCGCAACTGTCAATTTTTTTTCTTTAGAGTATTTCATGAGTGCCCTTCAGCAGCCATTGAGACGAGGGTAAAATCTGGAAATTCTTGAGGAGTCGTTAATTGCTCCTCAATCAGGGCCATTTTTCTCCTTTTATTAATGAGACTCTAGATATTTTGCAGTTCTATTGAGAATGTTTGCTGTAGAATGCACAGTTAAAATAAACTATTTTATCTTTTCCGTGAGTCTTTTGGCAAATATTTGTCAGCACGTTAGTCAACAGTAACTTCATCAGGAAAATACTCTGTGGACAGTAACAACACACAGTAACACCAAAGATACACAGTGTGACGGTAAACGTAAGTACAGAACATCCACACTGCTTCTCTCGGAAAGCGTATAAATAAACAATTACGTTTTGACCTAATAAACATTTTTTATTACTTTTCAACTTATACACTGACAATTCATTCAAAGCGCCAAAGAAAACTAACGAGTACAATTCAATATTTTTGAAGTAATTAAGTGATATGTGACATGTTGTTAATCACAACGAAATGAATTTCACGTGGACAGAATAATTATAACGGTTTTGGAACCTTCCTTTTACAATCGAACGTCATTTGCGGAGGTCGGTGCCCTACCGATGACGTCACAATACGCACGTCCCGTTTCATGACGTCACAATAAGATTATACCTCCAATTAAAACGGAACAGCCAACGACAAGGCAGTATTTTACTGACCATTAAAGTGAAACCGCTAATCGCAGTACAATATTTTACCAGTCATTGACGAAACAGGTCGAGTAGTTCGAAGCCACGATCTTCATTATGCACAAAGGCACCCAAATGTCTGAACCTCGCACCATGTTCAAAAGTGTTAGGTTATTTATCAACAATGCATAAAGATACTGACAATACTAGTACATCATATTCATGGTGTGAGGAGGGAGGATGAGAGATGAGAGTGGAGGCCACATATGTGCAATGTAAGGGAGTGTACTTTAACTTACAAGCAGGAATAGTAGTGCCAATCAGTGTGTGCTCTAACAAATAATAGTGACCATTTCTGGTTTCTTTAGTGTGTTACAATAATCTGACTATGCCTGTTACAAGTGCCGATCAATCAATAAGTTACACCGGTAGAGCCAATATGTGAGACATGCGATTTTTTTTTTTTTTTAATGTTGCACGAAAATCAAGTTATGACAGCAGTGCTATGTGTGTTTTGTACTCTTAATCTTCACTTCATTAACAATTTATATAGAAGATTTTGTTTTTGTGGAAAGAGTGAATTGTCGTTTGTGATCAGAGATCCGCAGCTATTCTTGTGTATTACGAAAATACGCAACTTAAGTGATGCAAGACAGTAGAGCTCTCATCAAAACGTACCGGTTTTAGTATGATATGTTGCGCTAAAGTGTTGAAAAATGTAACGTCGGTGGATAAACATGCCACCACAGACAGCCCAAGGCTCAAAAGTAATAAACGAAAGCTAGAAAGAGTGTTGGGAAATTCCCGTCACTTGTAGTGGGAAATGAGTACATAATACACTCCTGGAAATTGAAATAAGAACACCGTGAATTCATTGTCCCAGGAAGGGGAAACTTTATTGACACATTCCTGGGGTCAGATACATCACATGATCACACTGACAGAACCACAGGCAAATAGACACAGGCAACACAGCATGCACAATGTCGGCACTAGTACAGTGTATATCCACCTTTCGCAGCAATGCAGGCTGCTATTCTCCCATGGAGACGATCGTAGAGATGCTGGATGTAGTCCTGTGGAACGGCTTGCCATGCCATTTCCACCTGGCGCCTCAGTTGGACCAGCGTTCGTGCTGGACGTGCAGACCGCGTGAGACGACGCTTCATCCAGTCCCAAACATGCTCAATGGGGGACAGATCCGGAGATCTTGCTGGCCAGGGTAGTTGACGTACACCTTCTAGAGCACGTTGGGTGGCACGGGATACATGCGGACGTGCATTGTCCTGTTGGAACAGCAAGTTCCCTTGCCGGTCTAGGAATGGTAGAACGATGGGTTCGATGACGGTTTGGATGTACCGTGCACTATTCAGTGTCCCCTCGACGATCACCAGTGGTGTACGGCCAGTGTAGGAGATCGCTCCCCACACCATGATGCCGGGTGTTGGCCCTGTGTGCCTCGGTCGTATGCAGTCCTGATTGTGGCGCTCACCTGCACGGCGCCAAACACGCATACGACCATCATTGGCACCAAGGCAGAAGCGACTCTCATCGCTGAAGACGACACGTCTCCATTCGTCCCTCCATTCACGCCTGTCGCGACACCACTGGAGGCGGGCTGCACGATGTTGGGGCGTGAGCGGAAGACGGCCTAACGGTGTGCGGGACCGTAGCCCAGCTTCATGGAGACGGTTGCGAATGGTCCTCGCCGATACCCCAGGAGCAACAGTGTCCCTAATTTGCTGGGAAGTGGCGGTGCGGTCCCCTACGGCACTGCGTAGGATCCTACGGTCTTGGCGTGCATCCGTGCGTCGCTGCGGTCCGGTCCCAGGTCGACGGGCACGTGCACCTTCCGCCGACCACTGGCGACAACATCGATGTACTGTGGAGACCTCACGCCCCACGTGTTGAGCAATTCGGCGGTACGTCCACCCGGCCTCCCGCATGCCCACTATACGCCCTCGCTCAAAGTCCGTCAACTGCACATACGGTTCACGTCCACGCTGTCGCGGCATGCTACCACTGTTAAAGACTAGGATGGAGCTCCGTATGCCACGGCAAACTGGCTGACACTGACGGCGGCGGTGCACAAATGCTGCGCAGCTAGCGCCATTCGACGGCCAACACCGCGGTTCCTGGTGTGTCCGCTGTGCCGTGCGTGTGATCATTGCTTGTACAGCCCTCTCGCAGTGTCCGGAGCAAGTATGGTGGGTCTGACACACCGGTGTCAATGTGTTCTTTTTTCCATTTCCAGGAGTGTATTTTGAACAGGATCCCTTACGTGGGAACGTACAGTTTCTCCTGTATGACTGTTTCAGTTCAGATGTTTAACTCATCCACTTCTGCTTGAGGAACTGATTTAGGTGTGGCACAGTACAATTATTAGGCAACAATTTGAAAGGAAAGATAACGAAACATCCATTTTATCACTTAAGCACATTTGTGATGTTAACACTTAAACATTACATGTTTAAGTTATTCCAAAACAAAAGTAACCCAGAATACAGTACATAGTAAACACTTCTGATGCATTAGAACAGAGGCTCGATGTGGCGACCACCAACGTTGTTACAGACGTTGTAGCTACGATGCATGTTCTGGTACGCACTCTCCATTCCATCTGGTGTCATTGCAATTCCTAGTGCATCGGCCAGAACTCGTGCCAGCAGATCTGTCTCTACAGGAGTGTCGTAAATTAAACCTTGCATACGACACCACAGGAAGTAGTCCATTGGCGTTCAAGTCGGTGATTGCGACGGCCACGCGGTTGGATCATCTCGACTGTTGAGATGTCTCCGAACTGCATGTGAGAGGTGAGGTGAGACACAATCGTGCTGAAACCACATTCGGGGCGGAAATTCAATGGCACAGCTTCCAATAATGGATCGATTACTGTTTGTGCTCTTGTGGAAAGATCAGGTATACGGGACCAGGTTACTTGAGTGGTAACGGGTTGGCCCAGTAACATGAGCGTCCAGATTACCTGCCCACACGTTAACACAAAACTGGAGCTGAAATACCTGAACATGCGTGGCACGAGGATTTTCGTCTGTGCAGACATGATTGATTCGCGAATTCAGAACACAGTCCCTAGTGAACTTACATTTATCTGTGAACAGAACACTATGTGGAAACAGAGGTGTGTCGACTCAGTGGTACTGGTACCACGACCAGTAGGGAGATTTATTGTTGCTCACGCAGAACATCACAGAGGGTACTGTGACTAACACCCATTTGACCTGCAACTGTGCGACTACTCGTACACGGGTTCTTTTCAGTGTGATGCAGTACATTTTCTTCAAATTCGGGCGTGCAGCGTTGCCATGGAACATCACAGTCTTGGCTCCTCACGATGAAGGTACCTGTTCCTCTGAGCCACTGCGTAACTTCGGCAAAAAGTTTGTGTTATGGGATGGTGCGTTGCGGAAAACGTTCGTGATACTGCCGACTAGCAGCTCTTCCGTTACCTCGAGCTTTACCATACACAAACAGAATGTCTCTGTATTCTGCAAACGTCCACCAAGCCATATTTACTGCATCAGAGACGCACAGGCATTCAATAGGTCTCGCAGCAAGGTAGGCGTTAAGTGACATCGGATGACAACCTGACGAAGTACGCCCATCCTGTCTACCCTACTGCAAGTCAGAAGAAGCAACTCTGAGATTTTTCTGTTTCCTGAGCAGATGCGGACGCGGTAGACATCTGAACTGGAACCATCGCAGAGCGTAAATGGTACGTTTCCGGACTCGTGTTCCTATTCAGTGTACTCACTCTACTCTACAAATCCTACAAGTTTGTAACGGGAATTTCCGAACATCTTGTGTAATGCAGTCAATAAATTCTAATTATATTTTTCTCCTAAAACAGTGCTTCTTCAATTCCTTTTCTACTACCAACAACATAGCCTCCCTTAGGTCTAAGATGACGTGTTAACTACTAGAGCAGCACGTTGTTTTAGCAGAGTATGTGTGTATTTTATGTTACAGAACAATTAAGACGTGGACATAATGCTCTGAAAGTTAATTTGAGAGTCCATATTCATGTTTTGTCATGAAGTGCAAGTTACACAAAAACTGTACTCTTCCAGACGCTGACAAATAACACATTATTTTAGTTACGGTGTTTTTTATATAACAGGAATGCAGACGTCTGAGACGTGGAAATATTGTAAGCTATGCCTCTCAGTGCCTTTACGTCTTTTAGACGTGGTAATAACATTGTGTTTGGGCCTCTGTAGCTGTATGGTCAGTGTGGCTGACTTCCGTGTGGCGGACTTGGGTTTCATGCCTAGTACTGCCAGTGACATTTCCTTGGCGGAAGGACTGGTATGGGATGCACACAGCACCGTGAGGCAAACTGACGAGCAGCTCGACCCATTAGTAACGGTTCCAAGGCAGATAAATCAGACAATGGTCGGGAGAGCGATGTGCCGACCAGATACTTCTCCATAAGACATTACTGGCAGATGATGACATGGTGGTCGATCGGGTCCGATTGGTCCACCTTTGGCCAGAACATGGAACTTTACCTTTGAACTTACTAACAATTTGCAACCTGAAATAAACATTCTATATGTTCTAGAGGTCCTGGCTGAGTAATCTCTGTAGTGAAAGATGAAACTGCCCTGCGAGCCTGCGAGTGGCCAGGATAGCCTGTAATTTGCCACCCTGGATGTGGCTGCAGTGGTATGGTGGTAGATATTAGGTGGTTGTCCAATGTTCTGTCATGAAACAGAATTTTCAAGCAATTTCTTTATTCCATAGGAAAGTACAACAGCGATGACAGCACTGGAGGTAGCCAGCGCCCTGCGAGATGCAGGCTGGACTCGGCTCGTGACAGTGTGCTTGGCTCTGCACTGACAGTGCTTGGTATCAGTTGAAGTACTGTGGCCATCTCAGGATGGTGAGCAGGGGCTCGAGTGAAACTTGTGGTGGTCTCCAAGATGGTCGACCGCTTGGCTGTGTTGGTGCTCTCACAGTGGCGGCTCACAGCGCTGACACTGCCCACACCAGCGATGATGAACGAGCCAGTCTCTTACCACACTGGACAATGATCAGCATTTGCTCACACAGGCTGATTACTGGACAGCTGGTTGGTCCCGGCTACCAGCGTAGGTGAGCAGCTGTAGTTAGCCAGCGGGTGGACCACAGGTCAGAAGGCACCAAGTCAGCATAAAGATTCGGCGTGGGTAGCAGGCTTGCACCTAGCGGAAGTGGATTCCGTCGGCAGCGACTAATCGACCCAAACTGCCTTGCAGACTGGTATGGACCTCCCTTCATATCTGGCAGCTTGTGAATTGAACACTACCTGCCTAAAATGAATAGTATTTATAGGGGCTTAGCTCAACTGTGTATTGAAATGGAAATGAGCATCTAGCGTCATTGGCCGGGAGGCCCCTTACGGGCAGGTCCAGCCGCCTGGGTGCAGGTCTTATTGTTATATCCTAGCCAGTAATGCCACCCGAGCCCGCTGCCAAAAGGTTGGCAGCATCAAAGTCCGGACGCCGTCCGCATAAGCAGCGCCAGCGAGACAGGAAATCGCCGCAAGTCTGCGCGCGCCACCGCTGGCTTCTGGTTTCTTAAGCGCTGGAGTCGCGAGCGCTAGGACAGTTCTGTATTCGCCGCTCAGTTGTATACTCGCCACCGAATTGTGTACTTGCTAGTCAGTTGTGTGTTCATCGCAGCAGAGTTGTTGTTTGTCGTCAGCGGACGCTGACCAAGCCGCTCCGACTCGAACTGGACAGATTTCTGTAGACACGGAGTTCACTACTGTGTTCCTGTATCTTCGTTAATAAAGATAAGTACCGACTTTTATTTAATCAGAGTGTTTGGGTTTTCATCTTTCTGTTCACTGTTCCAGCGGACCGGTCGGCCCGCTATTAAAAGTGTGGCGGTGACTTCGTAAGCCGTTTCTACAGCGAATTGTTTGTCGCTACGAACGCCGCCACAAAACTTATTACATTCGACGGCACATTGGGCAACCTGCGCGCCGGATGGGGATGAAATGATGATGAAGACAACACAACACCCAGTCCCTGAGCGGAGAAAATCGCCGACACAGCCGGCAATCGAACCCGGGCTCCTTGGGACGGCAGTCCGTCACGTTGACCATTCAGCTATCGAGGCGAACATCTCTGTGTTGCCAAGGCATCATTTACCATCACGTAAGCCGCGGTCGGCTGCGTGGTAATCACGTCGACAATGCCACAGTGGCTTCCACCTTTCCACCTTTTCTGCCATGTCAATCATACTATGGCACTGGCATCACCACTGTGGCCCAGATGTATGTGATGACAGCCCCGACACTGAGGCAAGTAATACAGATGTATTTTTTGTTGTGTCGATTCCCTAAGGTCTCGACACAATGAGTGGCTAGGTGCACGCGAAACTAACGCAGACGGGCGTAAATTCTGAAACAGGAGACTGGATGAAAACTATAAAGAAAAGAAGAGAGATTGTCATCTACTTAACTTTTAATGATGTTCTTCTTGTTGAAATACATCTCTAGCATAGTAGTAAGCAATTAGCAATGATACACATGGCGCCTTGCTAGGTAGAAGCGATGGACTAGCTGAAGGCTATTTAATCTGTCTCTCGGCAAATGAGAGGATGACGTGATACGTCTTGTCGCAAGCTATGTCGTCCGTACAACTGGGGCGAGGTCAAGTCCGTGTCTTGTGACCTGCCATGTGGTGGCGCTAGGATTGCGATTACACAGTGGCGACACGCGGGTCCGACATGTACTACAGGACCGCGGCCGATTTAAGTTACCACCTAGCAAGTGTGGTGTCTAGCGGTGACACCACATTTTTGACATACATTTTAGAAGTGGAAATGCCGTAAATTACAACATTTAAGTATTTTGACAGATATTTTAGGTATGAAAATAGTATTGTGCCACCTTGCATGAACACTATTTTGCTGATGAAGCTTTTGTATCATTCATAAATAATACAGACAATTTAGATGTGGAAAAACTGTAAGTTACAGCCTTTTACATATTGTGTAAGACATCTTAGACATGAAAATAATATTGTGAGACTTGACATAAACTTTGTGTTTCTAGGTGAAGCTTAGATTTTTTTATAAATAATACAGACATTTTACACGTGGAAATATTGTAAGTTACATCTTTTATCATTTCCAGTGGAATAGACACTGTGATGCCTGAGAAAACCATTGTATGTATATGTGCATTCATAGTTTGATAAATAATACAACCAGCACAGGTGTGGAAATATTTAATTTGGGATTCCACTGCGCTTTATACCAAGTGTGGAACAGATATCGAATTTTACTTGTTAGCAAGTGTAGCTTACCGTCTAAGTTAGCTCACTAGTGCCATTTTGTACTAGTATTGTCAGTATCTTTACTGTACTGAGTTTCGTGTGTACATTTAGTCAGCAAGCTGTCAGACAAGTTGAGACATGTTGTAAATTTATGAAACGTAACTGGAAGTGACTTGATATTTATACTTGCTGACATCCGTGTACGTGCGTTGATGCAAGCTCCAAGCATGTCATGTTTTACCGAGTCGGCGTAAATGCACAAGCACTTTCTCAGACAAGTAGAGACTTATTGATGTCTGTATATATACACTGCTGGCCACCGTAAATGCAGCACCCTGAAGGAAGCATCCGAATCAAGTTAAATTTACACCATGGGTTTGCAGCGATGAGATATGCAACTGATTAGAATTTCAGCGCAGACGCACATCACGCGCGCCTGTGGCGCCACCTCATAGCGCCATTTAAGGCTTGGCGATTTCGACGAGTGTACGTTCGGCACGTGTGTTTACCTTGTGGTTGTTTCACAAGACGATCAGTTATGCCTCGTAGACAACAGCGAACATCGTTTGATCAAGTATCCGAGTTCGACAGAGGAAGGATAGTGGCTTACCGAGATTGTGGATTATAATACAGAGAAATCGCTAGTCGTGTTGGACGAAACCAAACAACTGTAATGCGGATATGTGACCGTTGGATGCAGGAGGGTACGACGGACCGACGTGGTCGATCGCATTCACCTCGGTGCACCACTGCACGTGCTGATAGGCAAATTGTGCGCATGGCAGTGACGGATCGCTCAGTGACATCCCGAACCTTAGCACAGCACATTGCGTCTCTAACGCATCATCCAGTGTCTGCGCGTACCATTCGACGCCGTTTACAGCAGAGTGGTCTGTCCGCAAGACGTCCATTGCTTCGTCTACCATTGACGCAGGACCACAGACGTCTCCGTCGCCAATGGTGTTATGACAGACGGATGTGGACGGCAGAATGGAATGACGTTGTCTTTACTGACGAGGCACGCTTCTGTCTGCAGCACCACGATGGTCGGATTCGAGTGTGGAGACACCGTGGAGAGAGGATGCTGGACAGCTGCATTATGCACCGCCACACTGGTCTTGCACCGGGTATTATGGTATGGGGCGGTATTGGATATTACTCTCGCACGCCTCTAGTACGCATTGCCGGTACTTTAAATAGCCGGCGCTACATATCCGAGGTGCTGGAGCCAGTTGTCCTTCCTTACCTTCAGGGCTCGGCCACAGCCATATTTCAAAAGGATAATGCGCGACCACACGTGGCACGCATTGTCCAAGGGTTCTTCGTCAATAACCAGATTGAATTCCTTCCCTGGCCGGCTCGCTCTCCGGATCTTTCGCAGATAGAAAACATGTGGTCCATGGTTGCTCAACGAGTGACCCAGATTACATCCCCAGCTGCCACACCAGATGATCTTTGGCAACGTGTGGAAGCTGCTTGGGCTGCTGTACCCCAGGAACACATCCAAAGTCTCTTTGACTCAATGCCGAGACGTGTGGCAGCGGTGATCTCCAACAATGGCAGCTACTCTGGCTACTGATTCTGGCAGGAACCACATGTCACAGACGTCTGTAAACGTAATCATTTGATACTTGGTCAACATGTTATCTACAAAATAAATTTTGTTATGCTACCTCTTGTCTTTCTTGGTGTTGCATTTACGGTGGCCAGCAGTGTATATTCAGGTGTCACAGTTTCATTGGAGCTAGATATTGATAAATAAAATAGACAAATTTTGGTTTCTTTAAATCAGATGTGGCACATACACTAGCGCCTCTGGTTTTACACTAAAATTTTAAGATCCAGTAACTGACACCCCCTGTCAGGTTATGGCACATACAAAGTCTCCTTCTCGTGTACAATACAGTTTTAAGATCTGAGAGGAGTCTATCGGGGCACAGCTGTATGTGACACCCGAATATGATAAGGGTATTAATGTAAACCAAACTGAACCTATGATATTATAAACGACGTATGTCTCTGGTAGGCTTTATCAAGCGGATCGCTGACTGTGCACAACCGCAGAGTCAAAAATACTGTTTCTGATCTGAGACGGTAGTGTTGGAGTAAGAGAGTGCTGGGCATCGGTGAGCGATAGAGGATGGGGTAGGCAGTTTTTGTAGTGTGTTCTGTGAAGCCACCTAGTGTGGCTGATAATTTGTAATTGTTATTAACCCCAGAATGTACGTAAACTGAATCATAAAAAGGCTAGTTAGATATTTCGCTTTTGTAATGTTTCTAAGATTTGTTATCAGAGGTATATGTGATTTGATGATTCGCATTTATGCTGGTTTAGTGAGGTTAAATAATACTTGCTGCATAAATCTCGTTGTTTGTGAATCAATTAGTAAATGATTTATTTTAACCAATTCAACTTCAATTGTCAGACGTTTTTGAAAAGACAAACTTAATTTGCAAATTTAATTTTGCTAAAAAACTCAGTGTTAGTAATTCATCCTAATCAGTACCGCTTCTCTGCCCAGGTCATCCATTTTGCAAAGAAGTCGGATTTTCTTAAATGTTCTCGTTTATCAGCTAAAAGAATTTCATATATTATGGCCAGTCCTTTGGCCAGCATTGTACACTGCTGAGCCTGTACCTAGCATTCATTTTTTCTATGAGAGACCAGAATATATCGCATCATATTGTGTTATATTGTTAGCTCCGTGTGACAGTATACGTCAGTCCTGAACAAGTGCACTTACAACTGTATTTCACACCAGTAGTACCAATACGTGAACCGTGTCTGTTCTGATAAACAAAACAGAGCACGTTTTGTTTCTTTCAAGTGTGGTACAATAATCTGTGTATGTTTGTCGTCAAGTGCAGCTTAACCTAAAAGTTACATCAGTATTGTCAATATGTGTGAGATTGGTATTTTTTTTAATGTTATAGCAAAATCAAATGATGACTGTAGTGCCACATGTGTTTTGCAGTCATATTCTTTATACATTTTGGTGAATAATACGGACAGTTTCATTTTGTCGACAGGGCAGAATTTTTTTCATGATCAGAGATCTCCAGGCGTTTCAACTTAGTTTTCATTACTGATAGTGGGTGCTTAGCTCATTCAGATGCCTTCATTTGCTTTGGGTGACTCACTGCTAACAAAAAAGTAACATAATAAAACGCAAATCAATACAAATATATAAAATCAATTCAGCACACCCTCAGTTTCCATAATTTCACATTTTAAAGCGTGCCATGGATAAGGGTGAAAAGAAAAACTGGAGTTGCTTGCTCTAAGCAAAAGTAAAATGGGACATTACTCATCGCACTGCTTTCTTTCTCAGCAGCAAGAAGATGATTATTGAGGATAAACAGGAGAACTTAAGTTAGGGAAATCACAAAAAAATCACTCTTTCTGAAAATGTGTGTCCAGTGCACTAAATCATCGATCCTAATACTTTAAGGAGCAGATAACTCAGTTTTTAATATGCTGGAACTAACGATAGTTTTACTAAAGGATTCCTTGAAGACCTAGTTCGCCTTGGCTTGATGAAGTGTTGGATCCAACTTACCACAGTTGTGGAATAAAAGTTGAATATTCCACAGCAATCGCGACCCAACATTAATGACGTTATCTTCAAGCCTGTCAATGTGTACCACACTATAGTTGGAATTACTTACAGCGGCTGAGACAGTACTCCCGAATCCGGGAGAAACAGTGTTCAAATCCCCATCCAGTAATGCAGGTCTAGGTTTTTCAGTGCTTTTCCTAAATAACATAAAACATTATGAAAATAACTGTATGCTGCCAGCAGCACCAGAAATTTCTTGGAAGAGATACCTAAGGTTACAATTTCTCAAATAAAATACATAATGTACAGTACTCCGAAATGCTTCCTGTTGCCTTTTCCTTTTTATAAAGATGAAGAATTGTTAACAGGTACAAGGTACAACGCAATACGACAGGTGAATGTGAAAACTTAGCAGCATAATATCGCTTAATTTTGTCCATTGTTGTCAGTATTGTTGCATAGCATTGTTAAAAAAATGGCTCTGAGCACTATGGGACTTAACTTCTGAGGTCATCAGTCCCCCAGAACTTAGAATTACTTAAACTTAACTAACGTAAGGACATCACACACATCCATGCCCGAGGCAGGATTCGAACCTGCGACCGTAGCGGTCGCGCGGTTCCAGTCTGTAGTGCCTAAAACCGCTCGCCCACCCCGGCCGGCAGCATTGTTCCAAAGAAGTAAGAATTTATCGGTTACAACCATTACACAACACAATGCTACACCAGATATCTTGAGAAAAAAATTGGTTTTGTAAATAACACATGTATACAGATAAGATTTTAACATATTTGTGTTAGCTTGTAGCTTACATAACAACATCTATATACAGCGTGTCCCAAACCTTTTCGATGAAACTGAAACAGTTTGTAGTGAGTCCTCAACCGATTACATTGAGGTAGGGCACCAATGGTCGGAATTGCATATTTATTGTGTTACAGACTTACACAGTGTACACCGCCTAACAACAATGTAGCTCACAATAGTTGTTCGGAGTGATGACCGCTGTATGCATGGCAACGGTGCATGCAGTTCTGTCACACTCTGTCAAAGATCCCTGGTATCTGTTGCATCAGGATAAAGACAGCATGGACCCTAGCAAGCAAGTCTTCATTCGTTTCTGCAGGGGTTTCAGGCATCGACGTCTTCATGTAATCGCAGAGGAAAAATTCCAGAGGTGTGAGATTGGGCGATCGGCTGTGGGACAGAACCTCCATTTCCAATCCAGTGATGAGGGTATGAGTTGTTCAGATGCTCACAGATACGAACATCGAAGTGGGATGGTGTACCGTAATGTTGAATCCACATCCTTTCATGGACAATATGTGTTACAGTCTCCAATAACTGTGGCAGCATATATCGCAAGAACACCAGGTAACGTGTACTAGTCAAATGAGGAGGCAGCGTATAAGGTCCCAAGAGGTGATCTTCGATAGTGCCCACTCATACATTGACAGAGAATCGTAGCTGGTGGCCACAGGTGTGTGTGGTGTGGGAATTATCCTCATTCCAGACACAGCTGTTGTGGGTGTTGAAAGCACTATTACAGGTGAGTGAGGCCTCATCCATGAACAATACCACTATGGTGGATATTCCATTGACAGATGTGAACAAGGGGCACAAAATCCATTGGTCCCAGCGCTTGCTCACGTTCTTTATGGTATGGATGTAATACCTGTTCCACCAGTACTCTCCACTTTGTGCCCTTCGAAATGTGTTTCATGGGCAAGTTGACAGGCTCTTATTGCAGTGTGGGCAGCCACAAAATCCAACACGATCTCCTCAGTTTGGTGTTCAGACACGTCTTTCATGGGAATCATGGCCGACTCTCTGGGCCTGAACAAGGTCATCTCTTATATGTTGGTGTCCACAGATAGAAACTTCATCGAGTTAGGATGGCGCCTGTTGGGAAAGAGTTCACTGTGTATTTGTGCTGCTTTACAGGCACTGCACCTTATTGCACTTCACATTAAATGAACTTCTACCAATTCTTGCGACGAGTAACATTCCGTCTTGGAATGTGCGTCATACACTGTAACGCACAGTAACGCACATCACAATGGACACGTCACAAGCTGTCTAATCCAGTGGACATGCGACACCAGGGATAGTCATATGCATGCGGTACAGGTTAAAGTGCATGTGCAATGCGCGCAGTTGTCACATGACACACGTGCTATGAGCTAAGTTGTGTACAGAACATCTGTCTGGTGGCGAGGGGTGGACGCTGTTTATCACCTGTTGCCTGTTCCAGTGAACGACAGACAGCCAGGATCTTTGCTAGAGTGTGCTAGAACTGCATACGCTGTTGCAGTACATTCACTGAGACTGGTGGTCGTCGCTTTGAACAGTTATTGTTATGTGGTTGTATGTTCATAACACTATAAATATGCATTTCCGATGGTTGATTCCCTATCTCAATATAATCGGTTGTTGACCCACTATCAACTGTCTCAATTTGACCCAAAAGGTTTACATTTACATACTCTTTGACTTGTTTAAATTTCGAGCACAAGTGCTGTCCATTATGAGTGTTCGTATGTATGTAAATATTTTTGCACATGCTGTACCTACTGCCGAAACAATAAAAAATTCTCTTCTTTGTTTCAGTTTTGCAAAAGCTGCCACACGGAATATCTCCTTGTTGCCTACTACACAAGTTTTAGAGCACCAGTACGAACAAGATTTCAAAAATAAAGTGAACTTATCAGACGCCTGAAGATGAGCCCTGGGATGTGCATACATCATATATTTGAAACATCCCCTTAGAAAAATTTATAAATGACTGTGCTGGTAAACCTCTTACGTTATTTGATTTTCAAACAGCTGAGCAAAATTGAACGTACTCAGACATTTCTGTCTTTACTTATTCTGATCAACACTAAACTGACACACAATATATTTTTTAGCGCAACGCAATTTGACTATCAATAATCCCTAAAAAAAAATGGCCCTGACTAACAATAACCTATACCTTTAATGAATCACTTACCTCACAAAAATCTTCGTTACTCGAACTACTGCAATACAGCGAGCGGCAATACTGTCAGCTAAATAAAAAATTCTAACTACTGAAGGCTCTAACTACTGATAGGCATAGTTAGAAAATGAAAGATTTTGATAGAGAACAAACAATGTACACTCCTGGAAATGGAAAAAAGAACACATTGACACCGGTGTGTCAGACCCACCATACTTGCTCCGGACACTGCGAGAGGGCTGTACAAGCAATGATCACACGCACGGCACAGCGGACACACCAGGAACCGCGGTGTTGGCCGTCGAATGGCGCTAGCTGCGCAGCATTTGTGCACCGCCGCCGTCAGTGTCAGCCAGTTTGCCGTGGCATACGGAGCTCCATCGCAGTCTTTAACACTGGTAGCATGCCGCGACAGCGTGGACGTGAACCGTATGCGCAGTTGACGGACTTTGAGCGAGGGCGTATAGTGGGCATGCGGGAGGCCGGGTGGACGTACCGCCGAATTGCTCAACACGTGGGGCGTGAGGTCTCCACAGTACATCGATGTTGTCGCCAGTGGTCGGCGGAAGGTGCACGTGCCCGTCGACCTGGGACCGGACCGCAGCGACGCACGGATGCACGCCAAGACCGTAGGATCCTACGCAGTGCCGTAGGGGACCGCACCGCCACTTCCCAGCAAATTAGGGACACTGTTGCTCCTGGGGTATCGGCGAGGACCATTCGCAACCGTCTCCATGAAGCTGGGCTACGGTCCCGCACACCGTTAGGCCGTCTTCCGCTCACGCCCCAACATCGTGCAGCCCGCCTCCAGTGGTGTCGCGACAGGCGTGTATGGAGGGACGAATGGAGACGTGTCGTCTTCAGCGATGAGAGTCGCTTCTGCCTTGGTGCCAATGATGGTCGTATGCGTGTTTGGCGCCGTGCAGGTGAGCGCCACAATCAGGACTGCATACGACCGAGGCACACAGGGCCAACACCCGGCATCATGGTGTGGGGAGCGATCTCCTACACTGGCCGTACACCACTGGTGATCGTCGAGGGGACACTGAATAGTGCACGGTACATCCAAACTGTTATCGAACCCATCGTTCTACCATTCCTAGACCGGCAAGGGAACGTGCTGTTCCAACAGGACAATGCACGTCCGCATGTATCCCGTGCCACCCAACGTGCTCTAGAAGGTGTAAGTCAACTACCCTGGCCAGCAAGATCTCCGGATCTGTCCCCCATTGAGCATGTTTGGGACTGGATGAAGCGTCGTCTCACGCGATCTGCACGTCCAGCACGAACGCTGGTCCAACTGAGGCGCGAGTTGGAAATGGCATGGCAAGCCGTTCC
This sequence comes from Schistocerca nitens, assembly GCF_023898315.1. NCBI lineage: Eukaryota > Metazoa > Arthropoda > Insecta > Orthoptera > Acrididae > Schistocerca > Schistocerca nitens. Next base: position 50,291,332 of record NC_064618.1, on the reverse strand, counting down.
ACAGGACTACATCCAGCATCTCTACGATCGTCTCCATGGGAGAATAGCAGCCTGCATTGCTGCGAAATGTGGATATACACTGTACTAGTGCCGACATTGTGCATGCTCTGTTGCCTGTGTCTATGTGCCTGTGGTTCTGTCAGTGTGATCATGTGATGTATCTGACCCCAGGAATGTGTCAATAAAGTTTCCCCTTCCTGGGACAATGAATTCACGGTGTTCTTATTTCAATTTCCAGGAGTATATATATATATATATATATATATATATATATATCAGTACAATAGCGAATATTCCAACAATGCAAACTAGCCACAGACTACACACAGAACAGTCACTGATTATCATACAGAGCGTTACGTGGCGTTACCAACATAAAAACATAAAGAGCCTACTTACATATTGAAGCAAAAATCACGATTAGTGACTGAAGGCGAGTTTTTTGTTTTTAAAAAGCATATTACTTTCTGAAAATTCCAATAGAGCAATCAGTGGATTATTTCCGTCAGTAAGGTAAATGAGATATCTTTGCATCGATATGGCGTCACGACAAACCTTTACAATTACACAATATTGTCCAAAACTAATATGGGCGCAACAAGGGATGCTTCGATTCGCAAAATAAATTAGTAATTCTTCATGTAACATTCACAATTTTATCGTGAAAAAATTTCAGAAGAAAGCTCGCTGGATACGGACACTCATAGAGGCGCTGGTTTTCAGGTGTGCTCCCTGTAGCGAAACCTCGAGGATCTCTACCTCCCCTTTGTCTTCACATGGGGAGCGACACGGAAGAAAGGAAAGGAAGTGTGACAGTCTGCGAAAGCTAACGAGACAATAGAAACAGGCGGGAAGGTGAAATGTAGGCTGGATGATGGGATGTGCGGAAGGAGGCGATACAATCCACAAAGAGGTACAGAAGGAAGCTTGATTAGGAAAGTAAATACACACTGCAGAAATCTGTGCAGCCACCATGATTCGCAAGGAGGTATAAAAATAAAGAAAAAAGAGCTCCTTTTTCAGACCCTGTAGGCCCAAGGATGTCGACCGACCACCGTGTCATTCTCTGCCATTCGGCTTTATGAAGATGCAGTATGGAGGAGCATGTGGTCGGCACACCTCTCTCCCGTCTGTGTTACCGACTTTCCAGACCTCAGAGCCATTATTCCTCATTTAAGAAGCTCCTCATTTGACATCACCAGCCCTCCTAAAAGGAGGAAAATTTCTTCTCAATCCCGGGAATCGAACTCGGGTCCTCTGCATGGTAGTCATCTATGGTAACAACTTCTTTTTTTTTTTTTTATACGACCTTTGCCTTTCGCGCCGGCCGAAGTGGCCGTGCGGTTAAAGGCGCTGCAGTCTGGAACCACAAGACCGCTACGGTCGCAGGTTCGAATCCTGCCTCGGGCATGGATGTTTGTTATGTCTTTAGGTTAGTTAGGTTTAACTAGTTCTATGTTCTAGGGGACTAATGACCTCAGCAGTTGAGTCCCATAGTGCTCAGAGCCATTTGAACCATTTTTGAACCTTTCGCGGGCAAGTGCTCTACCAACTTTTTTTTATTTTTTTACTTTTTTTTTTAAGTAGTGGACCAGTGGGGGCTCGGGGGGCAAAGTGGGCAGGGGTCGAAAACGTGAGGCCTGGCCACAGTGTCCCCGTCACCACCACCGAGCCCGTGGTGCTTAGGGAAGTGGGAGAAACAGGAATCAACAGTAGTGGAAGGCGTTGTTATTTATTTATTTGCATGTGTTTTTGTAATATTCACTAATAGCACGAAATTATGGGAACACAAATGCGAAAGAAAAAAGAAATATAAATTCTGGGTAAAGAAAAAGAAAGGAAAAAGGAAAAGCAAAAAGAAATAAAATCCGCGCAATCTGCGACGCGCTCTCCCATCCGCGGAGGTCAGAAGTAGAATAGATCGTAGGCGGTTGAAACTCAGACACCGCCAGGGGAGGAGCCAGGCACCCCCCAACTCAGTGGAGGTCTAACAAAGACCGCTCGAAGATAGTTAACAAGGTTCGGTAACGTGGCGTGTTTTCGAGAGCTGCATGGGCTGTTCGTAAATAGGTTCAGAAGTCGAGGCGGGATTTAGGTCCCTCATTAAAGAGATAAGCGACCGCCCACCCTTTGACCCACGTAATAGCATGACATTTGGCGGCGGGAAAATGTCGGTCCTCCGGGTATAGAAACATTCGAGGCTCGACTGTGTCTGGTGGCACCCGGAGATAGCAGGCAATGATTTGCTGCACGAAGCGCCATACATCTTGCGATGAGGCGCATGTCAGACGGTGTTCATCAGTGTCCAGTTGCTGGCAAAGGAGACAAAGAGGGGATTCTGACAAGGCAATGTTGTGCAGGCGCTGCTTCGTGGCAAATTTCCTGTTGACTATGTGATACCACAGTGCCCGGACGTTCGTAGGGAGGAAGGGCTGGTGGACGGTAGTCCACACTACGGGCCACTGGATGGAGGGGTGTTTGGTCTCCATCACATTCCGGGGAACACAGCGCAGCAACAGGCTGTAAAAATCCTTAGTCCTAGGTGGGCGTGTATCCGGAAGACTGGTATGTATGTAACTGTAGTCGACGAAAAAGGTCGAAATATGGGACAAATGAGGCACGATATGGCCGACAGACACTGGTGGTGAGGTGGAAGCAGGTAGGAGGACCTCAAGCAAGCTGCGTGTTAGAGATGTACCCTGGCCCATCCACTGTTTTCTCATGGTACTCATGTACAAGGCTGCAGCTCGCATACGGACATTGACGAGCCCGACGCCACCATACCGTGAGGGCAGGGTAAGTGTCTCATAACGGACTTTAAACATTGAACCAGCCGTGAGATAATAGCCAAAAGCCGCCTGAAGGTTGCGCCCAATTGCAGTTGGCAGAGGGAGAAATTGCGCGATGTGAACGAATTTTGATGCCACATAAAGATTAATAAACGCAACCCGTTGAAGTGTGTCCTGGCGGCGCAAGAGGTTCTGGCGGACGTCGTTGCGGATGACGTGTAACAGGCGACGGAAATTCGTTGCTGCCGTGCGTGTGACCGTGGGGGTAAAGGTAATGCCCAGGTACCGGAAAGTCCGCACAAGCGGCAGGGGTGCAACTTCACCCTCCTGGAGGCCTCGTCCAATGTGCATTGCAGAAGATTTGGCGACATTCATGGCACTGCCAGCGGCAGCCCCATAACGGGTAATCAATTCGAGGACATCCCGAATCTCAGAGCCGGAGCGAAGGTCATCAGCATATGCCCGACAGCGAAAAGTGTGTTGGCGTAGGGTGAGGCCAGAGAGCTTGGTCGTCAAGCCCCCAATAAGGGGCTCAAGGGCAATAGCATACAGGAGGGTAGAGAGGGGGCACCCCTGCCGTATCGAACGGCAGATAGGTACCGGCCCTTCTATACGTCCATTGACTTGGACACGTGAACTGGCACTGTCGTAAAGACGCCGGATGACGTCGAGAAACGGAGGGGGGATGCCCATTCGGGGTGCCACCGAAAACAGGAAACGATGACGCACTTTATCGAAGGCGCTGTCGAAGTCTATTGCGACGACCGCTGCCCGGAGCCTGCAGGCCGCCGCTATCGCAATTAAGTCGTGGCATTCACCTGTGGCAGTCTGTATGTTAATCTGTCCGCCAGGCGTCGTTTGCTCTGGCGAGAGGATATGAGGGAGTGTAGTTCGGAGCCGCATTGCCAGTAAGCGCGCGAAAATCTTGTAATCGGCATTCAGGAGGGTGAGCGGTCTGTAACTCGTGACCCTCGAACCACGGGCTGGTTTGTGGACTGGTATAATGATGCCCTCAGCAAAGGCGGGTGGGATTGCTTGGTCAGATGTTATCAGTTCTTGATACATAGTCGTCCACCGTGGGGCCATGAGGTCCCGAAAGGTACGATAAAACTCAATCGGTAAGCCGTCAATGCCGGGCGATCTGTTGACTGCACCCTTGGCGATTGCGTTGTTGACTTCGTCTAGCGTGACCGCCACTGTCAAAGCATCCGCCTCCGTGTGGGGGAGGGTGCGCGTGGCGTAATTCAAAATGGAGTCGTCTGCTGCAGTGTCAGCGTCGTCATCACTATAAGTACGACGGTAGTGCTCGACGAATGCGCGGACGATGTCATTCTGAGTGGTCACCTGCGTTCCATGAGGCGTGGTCAGAGTGCTGATGATCTGCCGACGACGCCTTCGTTTGTCGGACACTATATCATGCATGGATGGAATTTCTAAATCCGCGTGATCGTGGCGCCGCGTCCGTATCACGACCCCTTGCAATTTCCGGCGTGCCAGCGCAATTATCTTCGCCTTAGTTCTTTGCCGTTCCAACTGGTTGTCCGGGGTTGGCGGTTGAGCATCCAGATCGCGGAGAATCGCGTAATAGAAGTCAACAGTGGTGCGATGCCAGTCGGCCATGTCCTTCCCGTATCTCATCAGTGTCCTCCGGATCGCCGGCTGGGCGCAGTCCAACCACCATGTCAATGTCGAGTGGTAGCCGGGAAGGCGTCGTTCGCAGGCTGTCCACGTTTCAGTGACTTGTTGGCGACACGCCAGGTCATGCAAGTGTGAGGTATTGAGTTTCCATGGCGCACGGCTGCGCCATACTGATTGCGGCGGAAGGAGGACCGTACAGATGTAAGCGCAATGGTCGGAAAAGGCCAGCGTCCAGCGTTCGGCGCCCCGTATCGCAGATCTAAGAGTTTGTGAGACATATATCCTGTCTAGTCGGCTTGCGGAATGACTTGTAAGAAAGGTATGGCCAGAAAGGTCGCCGTGTTGTACTTCCCAGGTATCGTGAAGCAGGAGGTCTCGCACCACTATACGTAGCTCCTGGCATGTAGTATAGTGGGGAATCTGATCTTTAGGATGCAGAACGCAGTTAAAGTCATCTCCTAGTAGGCAATGGTCATAGCGCCCTAAAAACAGGGGAGCGATTTCCTCGGAATAAAACTGGGCTCTTTCATGCCGTCGGTCGGTGCCTGAGGGAGCGTAGACATTAATGATGCGTGTCCCCATGGCAGTGAGTGCCATGCCCCGAGCTGATGGAAGGAAGGCGACATCGGTCACAGAAATCCCGTGGCGGACGTAGATGGCCACCCCGCGGCCCATAGGATCACTCGCGGAGGCGTGGGCGGTATAGCCATTGATATCCGGGAGACTAGCCAAGTGAACTTCCTGCAGAAGGGCGAAATCAATATCCGAAGCCCAGAACATCTCCTGCATAAGGCGGATTTTCACCCTGGAACGGATGTTGTTGGTGTTGATGGTTGCTACCCGGTAGGCCTGGTGTCGGATTGCTGGAGGCTGGTCCACTCCGCTGTCCGCGCAAGGGTGTGGGCGTCGCAGCGGAACATTATCCCGCTGGCCCGCAGGGGAGTCTGGGGAGAGTATGATTAGTGGTGCGGCCGTGACGGCGCAGGGTCCCGTAACGGGTCCTGCTCCTTGACCTCCTCCTCGTGCCACGCCGTGGAAGCGGAAACTGGTGTATCGTCCATTTTGTCTGCAGAAGATGTTGTGATTGTGCGTGGTGTAGTATCGCCTGTGTTACGTTCATGATTGAGTTCAGCGTCAGCACGGGGCGCAGGCACACCGATAGATGTCTCCGCGCTCATAACGTCTTCGTCAGCAGTAGCGGGTTCTGAGGCCTCGTGCTGGTCGACGGGTACGTCCTCCTCGACTTGTAACGTCTCCTCTTGGCCGGAAACGGTGCGACGTCTTCGCTTGCGACGTTTCGGGGAACGTTGTTTCCTTGTGCGACCCTCCGTGTCCGACGACGGAAGGGAGTCGCGTCGTTCTGGCAGAAAGGCCGCTGTAGGAACGATGAGCGAGTCGATCTCCATCGTGTTTCCGAGATCAGGGTCAGCGTCTGGTTGCGTCGGCATCTTCGGAGCGGCGTCAATGGCCGGCCGAGGCGGCGGGTCGTCCGAGGCGCTCTCCGGCGGTGTCTGGTCGGGCTCGTTGGTGGCGTCGTTTGTGGTGACCGGGCGACGTTGTAAAGTGGTAGGAGAAGCCAGAGCAGCGGCATAGGTCACCGGTAGCACTGTAGGTTGCGACGTGGGTGGTTTTTCGGCAGCTGGAAGTTGCGTAATACGCCGTTGTAGGCATTCGGATCTAAGGTGGCCTTCTTTGCCGCACCCGGAACAGGTCCGAGGCTGGCCATCGTATATAATTATGGCACGGCATCCGCCGAAGTAGGACGGGACGTGGCTTCGGAGATCTATGGTGACCTGTCGGACCCCGTTTAGGACAGGATACGTCCGAAACTGTGTCCACTTCTCCGCAGTGTGGCCATGGACTGTGCCGTATGGGCGTAGTGCCGCGACGACTTCCTCAGCTGGAAGTTCGAATGGCAATTCGAAAATGCGTATCGTTCGCATACGTAAGCCTGCGTGGTCGACGGTTACCTCCCCCACATTGCCATCAGCGTGACAGAAGTGGAGCCCCTGTTTGGTCTCACGTAGTATGCGTTCGCACGCCGCGTCGTTAATGATTTTCACATAGACCGTGCTGCTCACGATGGACAAATGTATGCCGATAATATCGGTCGCCGGGATCTTCACTTCCTCTCGCAGAAAACGCCCCACCTCAAGTGCTTTGGGTCGGGCATAATCGTTGCAGAAAGTAAATCGGAGTGTTGATTTACGGTAACGGTTCGCCATGGATCGTACAAGGTAAGCCGGCACTTAAGCAACGGCCGTCAGAAAGTGAACAAGGCGAGCTCGCGCGCCGCACGAAGTCAACACGTACGCGTCCGCTCTGTTGCCCTGCCGAAGGCAGACTGCAACTCGGTTATGCTGGCAGACGCGAAGAAGTTACACCCAAAACAGACGATAGCGACCACGGTGCAGAGTGACGTGGAACGTCGTGTGTCACAGGTAACGGGGGCCTAAGCGCCCTGATCCCAAGTACGGCACAAGTCTCTTTAAAAACAAGGTATACAGCACGCTGATGAGATGACTGGCTGTTGAGACGGAACAGTCACCAGAGGGCGACCTCTACGAAAGCTGCCTCACATCAGTTGTATGAGACTCACCCAGCAAGACGGCTCCTGTTGGGTGGACTCTCAGCATTTTTGATCGTCCATTGGGCAACGTTGATACCCAAACCCGAAAAAGGCCGCGCGTAATGTAATCCACGTGCGATGTCTCTCACCACTACTAACAGCACTAGTCCTGTAGTGAATAACATTATCATCATTTTTAAAGGAATGGAATGTACATTCGGGAAATTGTCGCCCTTACACATACAGAAAGCATTAGAGGGACTTGCAGTGAACTAAAATCTGTCAAGAGTCTATAGAACGTTTCGCTCCTGTTCGAAACAGTGCAAGTTACGCAAGTGAACAAGCTATGAAATGTGATTACAACACCAGCAGTGAATTTTACACGGCGTTAAATTGATTTAAGGGCGTTGTAACCGGTCGCGGTATCATGGATAAAGATGCCAAAGACTTGCAACAGGAATGAGAAAATGAAGGTGTCATCAAAGTAAACAATTTCATGAAAAGAGTAAACAATGAGATCGAGAAGTCACAATTTTTATTCTGACTTTCCGTTTACCGAAGCTGCCTGCGTGTAGGACAACAGGCTTCATGTGCCTTGTATTTAGGCCGCACATACCTAATCCCATGTGCTGCTTTAAATGTCAAAGGTCAGGTTAGTTTCGGAAGATGCGGTTCGGCTGCCCATCAGTCAGGCGCCAAATACACTGCCCATCTGTGTGTGTAAAACTCTCCAAAAGCCACACAGTTTGAGCAAAGAATGGCTACTCTACCAAAAAGACAAAAAACTCCAGGAGATAAAGGTTTCACAACAGATCTCATACTTCAAGACGAAAAAGGGATTTACGCCCACACAGTCACCTACTCTCATCAAGTCATTCACACCAGCATTGAAGCAGCCTGTGCCAGAGACTAGCGTTGGTACCCAGAGATTAACAGTTGAAGAAAGCACAAAAATCTGCAACTGTAGATGTAGCTACAAGCCAGCACCACTGGGTTAAACCAGCAACTTTGACAACAACCGAAACAATGGTGGCAGCAGAACGCACTATTGCAAGAAAAGTACACCCTCACTGCTGAACAAAGAAACAGAATCAGAAGAATGCTACGTTGCTCTTGCTCACACCCTCACGGCCGAACAAAAAAAAAAAAAAAAAAAAAAGAAAATGGAATCATAAGAATGCTACGTTAGTCTTCTTCACTGCTTCGAACAATGCCCGCTGCTACAGTGGTATGGGCGTCATGTCTGGCCGAGGGAACTAGTAAATCCCTCGAGTAACCGCTCCTCCCACCCTCCCTCCTCCTCAGCTGCAAACTACCTGCCACAAACGAACGAGCAGAGGAATGGAAGAAAAATTTCACTGCAAAGATGGCTTCCATAATACAGTGGAACCTAACCTAACCTAACCTAACGTAAAAATGTGTTCAGAACAGATGTGGAAATACTACGACTATTAGCTCAGGAGACACACTGTAAGTTGCCTGACGCCCCTGAGCAATGTGGTTGCATACGCCATAAAGAGGACGAGGAGAGAGGGCTAAAGGAGTGATGGTTATTTTTGTAAAAAGGACCTACCACTCTTCACCCCTCCCCATCACCACCAGTCTACAATCAGTCGTTCTATCAGTGCTTCTGTCATAGGTTGACAATACGTTCCGTCTAACCGGCCACACGTGAGATGGCTAACTGAGCCCCTCCTACGTGAATATTTCAACTAATGAAATGTCCTTTGGGGCTTGGCAACCACTTGCTCCATGGGTGGAGCCCCTGAGGGTTTCCTTAGGTCAGCAAACTCATGTCTGTTGATCAGGGGGCTGAGCATGCATTTCAGCACTCCAACAAGGTTGTTCATTGCTATCGATTTCACAGCGTAGTGAGTACTGACTAAGACACCTGAACACTGTAGAGTCAACTTGCTAATTTTGAACGCCATAATGGTGTCCAGGAATTAGTGCATCATTTTACCAAAGCTCTCCAAGACGCTCCCACAGTCCTCAGAGTTACTAAAAAGGCAGTCTTTACCTTGGTGGAGTAACGAATGGTCAGGCGGGCATCTCTGTGTAGGCTCAAGTTATGGGAAAGAGAATCGCAGCCCTTCAGATAGTGAGACTGAAGTCACGAGAGACAGCAAGAGGACTCCATCAATAGTACAGTTGTGTGAAAAGCATGAGGACGATGTGTGGGAAGGGCGGGACGTGCCCAGTGACAGATATAATGTGGAACTGGAGTTACCAGACCAACCCGCAAGACGTTGCCCAGACAACAGCGGAATATTTCGCCGGAGTTACCGCCACTGATAGGATACAGCATTGCGACCACTGAGAGGGCCAGTCGAGACTTCCACTTACGATGAAGAAAACAACTGTCTCTTTTGCATATTGGAGCGAAACTCTGTGATAACTGTGCCTCTTTATGCTTCACCTAGTGTATTATAGGATATTATGACACCTCACAGAACGAAGCAAATAAATCATACTCGCCCATTTTTAACGCCTTGAAAGGGAGAGCTCTTGGTAAAGTCGAAATTTTGCATGCCACGTGATGGCTAGTGAGCCTCAAGTACAGACAGTGATTAACTGGGGCCAGACTCTGTGCAACTTTTATGGATAACAATACTCTCTCATAAGGTATCGAAATTTGTAGTTATTTGAGTCAGCTTCGAGTTATTTTACTTTGTTACTTGTGATAAACTGAGGCGTTTATTGCAAGTTATGTGTAGGCTGCGATCGAAGGTGCGTTAGTTTTGTTAACCACGTGATCAGGACCAAGTTATTCCATTACAAGATTACCAGTTTCCAAATGGTTCAAATGGCTCTGAGCACTATGGGACTTAACATCTATGGTCATCAGTCCCCTAGAACTTAGAACTACTTAAACCTAACTAACCTAAGGACATCACACAACACCCAGTCACCACGAGGCAGAGAAAATCGCTGACCCAGCCGGGAATCGAACCCGGGAACCCGGGCGCGGGAAGCAAGAACGCTACCGCACGACCACGAGCTGCGGACTTACCTGTTTTCCCTCAGTTTTACGTTAACCTGTTAAACCTGCGACTATCAATTTTATTTCAACTCTTTGCTAACCATAAACCGTTCAATCTCTCGACGCTATTTTAAATATCGAGTCGGTAACGTCTTCTCTGACCGTTTTGAGAGTGAAAACTGTCCCCTTCAATGTGGAGTTTTAAATGTGGCTATCACTGTCGTAGCTATTAATGGTATAACGTTGACACCAAAAAGTTCTGTCCAGTGTTCTTTGTTTGTAGGCGACTTGTGTGTACGTTTCTGGTTTACGGGCGCTCGACGGCGAGGTTATCAGCACATCGACGACTTCTGTTGTTCCTCCGGCCTAGCAACACCGTGTAGGCAGCAGCTATTAGAGGTTTGGAGCAAAGAGTTTAAATAACTCATCTAGACGTCTGTGTAGGACTTATTAACCATTCATAATCTGTTTTTAACCATTCACAAACTGTTTTTAACTCTACTGCGTTAAGGATCAGGGACACTGTTCAAAATTTTAAAGAAACAGCGGTGTTTTTCGGCCTCAGATGTGGCTCTGGTTGCCATGCCTTTGGAAACTGAACGCAAGGTCACTAAAAGCACTCAGTATTTTAAAATTTGTTAGTCATATTTCATGGGAAGCAGCGCGAGCCTGTCTGTTCCACTTTTACACATTCTTTGTGCGATCTCATCTTGATCATGGATGCTCAGTGTATGGATGTGTACGCCCCTCCTGTTTAAAAATATTGGACCTGGTGCATCATGAAGAAATTAGGGCAGCCAACGGCGTTGTCAAAACTGACCCCATACCGAGCCTCTGGTGATTCGCGTCGCCTCATCATGCGACAGTCCTGTAAAACAATATCCACGCCACCGACTCCTACACACCGCACCGCTGCTAGCCCAGCAATGGAAATGCTTTTTACTAATCGACAGCGAGCAACGGCGACATATGCGATTCCGGCGAAGGATGTCTGTTAGAGAGGAGTATGGCTGATTTCAAAGTTTTACACGAAGGTTGGAGCAGATCTCCGTCAAGGCACGTACTGTGGCATCTGCAAAATTTTAAGGAAGTCCGCACGTTTAAATCTCTGCCCTGTAACATTTTAGACAAGCAGCACAGTTTCAAATACTTTCAAAGCGAGTGGACTCTCTCGGATGTTCAGCACGTTCCCCGACTGTGTCTTCTTTATTCGCCTTCCCAGCAAATACACTGCACTTACCGCAGACCTCTGGAGTAAACGACAAGTCTTCAGTGCAGAAAGTTCATTTCTTTCTCGCATTGCCTTAGTGCCCACAAGCATTTTAATAGATGCATTCGGCAGAGAAAATGATACAAACAATACAGGACAAACTGCAGCTTATTCAGCAGCAAGAGGAGAATGCATCATTCTGCTGAGTACCGGACCACGCGGGATTTTGTGGAGATGAACACGTGGGCCGAGCAGTGAGGGAAACAAGTATCATTCTGCTTGGTACCAGGCCATCTCGGAATCTGGGAAAATGAACGATCAGCCAAAGAGGCCTACAGAGAACATGACATGACAAAATGTGCCATTCCGCTGCAGGATGTCATTTTATTGTTGAGTCAGAGAGTCAGTCACAGGAGAGATTTCCTATGAGCCACAATACGTTGCGGTGGGTGAAGCCGGCTATCTGCCATGGCGTACCTCGTACTGGTCACTATCGAGGGCCGAAAGAACCCCCCTCGCCCTGCCACCGTTTATTTACATTTACATTTATCTTTATTCGCAGTCCATCGCCTAGCTAGTTGGATCGCTTCTTTGCGTCACATTTTTTTTAAAATGTTGAATGAAAGGCATTATTATTGTATCCTACATACCATATGTAAAAGTATGAAACCGGTATGTGGTTGCAATAAGTCAGCGAGCCATTTTTGTACATTTTTATACGAATTGAAGCGTTGCTCAGCAAGGGCGTGTCCCAGTGATGCAAATAGATGCCAAGTTTGGAGAATAAGCCGCATGTCCTAGTATTTCCCAACTGAACGCCCCGATCGTTTCCCTGACCCGTTTTGCTGTGTGTCATGGGGCTTTATCATGGAGCAATATGACTTTGTGTTGCCTTTATCTGTACTCCGATTGTTCTCCACATAATGCTCGATTTAAGTCTACCATTTTCTGTTGGTAGAAATCAGCGTTAACGATTTCGCCAGTTTTTAGCAGCTCATAATATATGATGCCCTTCTGATCCCACCACACACAGAACATTCTCTTCTTTCCAAAGAGATTTGGTCTTGCAGTGGATGTCGATGGTTTGCCTTGATTTACGACGCTTACGATTCTAAGAATATATCCATTTTTAACACCTGTCACTATTCTATGTAGAAACGACTTCTTTTTTTATATGCCGAGCAGCATTTCCAAGTGGTCTTTCGATTTATTTCCTGTCTTTCATTCAGTTCATGCGGAACCCATTTTCTCACTTTTCATTACCTTTTCCATAGCCTTCAACCGAGGAGAAACGGCTTTCTGTGTCACATTCAATTGTTCCGCGAGTTCCTGTTGAGTCTAAGAATCATCATCACCCAATTTACTAAGGCCTGCATTTCGTTGTCTTCGAACTTTTTCAGTGGTTCCCTGCGATCGTCGTTTCTCACGTCAAAATCACCAGTTCTGAATTTTTTTAACCGCCCGAAACACTGTGTTTTCCCAGAAGCATGTTCGCCGAAAGCTTCGACAAGCATTCGATGCGATTCAGTACCAGTTTTCTTCAAATGATAACAGAAAACCAATGCTGTCCGCAAAACGTAGTTCGTAGGCACAAAACTCGACATTTTTACGGGTTTCACACAGATACCGATGTATAGAACTTGGGCTACTGTGTGTTGACACTCGCCGTCACCCGTTACAGGAAGCAGATGGCGCTGCAGACGCCGTCTCACAGGCCCTACACTGACGGCTAGCACCATCTACAGGGAAATTTCGTTTTCATACTTCTACACCTGGTACACATATGATCAATAAAAATTTAAAAATTACGTCAGATTGAGAAGTTGGAGGAATTTAGCCTTAAATTGATTAGAAAGGACAAAAAGAAAGAAGATAAGATAGAATGTGTAAGATCCAACCACCAGATCCATTTCAAAGGTAAGGGTGTCGGATACTTCCCTTCACTTATATTCATCTCTGATGTTTTCCAATCTGGTTCGTCTGTACAGTATTGTTTCTTTCTATTTGGCGTGTATTGTACGTGATGTAGTATCGGCGGCTCTTTTCAGGCCTTGTCATTTCTCTGGATCTCTTGTGGATTCGTAGATGAAATTTTTGAAGTTTGTTTGACTGATCCGTGTGTGTAGTGTGCAATGTAGAAACATGTGCTAAGTTCAGGGATTCCTGGTTCCTCACAAGAATACTCTTCTTTCCTGGTTTAGGTGCACTCGATGAAGGTGCGCTGGGTAGGAGACGTATCTGGTTAGTAAGTGTACCATGCCTTGACTGGGGTCTGCTTGGCGCATTTTCAACCGGTTCCAGATGTCAGAGAGAAAGGACTAAATTCTATGCTGCGTCTGACGTTACTGTAGAATAATGTGTCAAGCATGATCTCAGTGTCCACTTATGTAAATTGTCTGACTCTGTCAATGCTTGTTAAATACGACAACCTTTTACGCTGGGATAACTTAAAACATTGTTCCATTGGACTGCATAAGAAACGAGCCTGCTCACACAAACTATGACTATGCGACCCACCGCTCGGCAGTTGTGCGCTAATCATTGTATTTTGTTATGACCCGAAGGTGGCTTGTAGATAAGCCGAAACTAGTAATAAATACGCTTATATTTGTGTTCTTGATCATTAAGGGTTTCTCTGAAACCCAAGCTGAAACATTTAAATCTGCAATCTGAATGCCGTGTCAGCCACAGACCAGAAATAATTTAATGTTTGCCGCAGTTAAGTGTGAGAGGATCTTTACAACTTACATAAACTTTCCTCCGTCTACCTCTAGAGAAAGGATGCTATGGTCTATACCGTTTGAAAAAAGTTGATTTTGCATTTCCAAAAAACTCGGCCTCGCCCAAATCAGGAAAAACAGGCCCGAATTACTACCTCAACCAAATTTCAGTGTCGCCGTAACACACTCAGGTGCCACCCACAGAAGCAACTGGTGTCTGTGGTGAGCGTACTGTAAGACCTTCGGTACACACACCATCAGATTATTTGATCTGTCGGTCTAACGAAGTAGGCGAGTGTCAGCAATATGTCTCGTGGTCTTATCGTGGCTTGTTTATCTTCTGCCGTTAGGTCAGACGATAGAAATGCCACTTGCACGCTTAGAGTAGCAGATTGACGGTGACCAACTTTAAACAAAACTTGATTAATTTTCACACACATTTATTAAAATAATAACAAGTATAAAAATTACTTAACTTGGTTCTGGATGCTATTTACAATTGACAATCTGAAGTTCCTTTGGTATTGGTACGTTAATCTTACTTGACAAAAGTGTCTATACATTTATCTTCATGTCTATGTACAGGAATATGGTAATCTAACTAGGTGCAGACTGAAACTTGACTATATACTGGTACAGAATAATGCAGACTGACTAATCGGAGGTCTGTACACTCGTTATAATTCCTTGCGCGTTGAGGTATCACTGCGCGAGTGTGATCCGCGAGGAGAAAAGGTTCTACGTTAGCAGCAATCTCATTGGCTGTGTTACATATTAATACACGGATCGGCGGAAGCAGAATTTAGTCCGTCTCTATGGCAGCGCCATCTCGTAGTGCGGAGACGGACGAGCGCTGCGCCTGCGCTGTTGTGCTTAGCGGGGCGCGCTCTAGTGGGAAAGCACTGTACGCGCTGACTACGCGGAACTATGTACACAACAGTGTCCTAACGGCAACTGAAACTATCCTGGTCCTGGTGCTGCTAGCTCGGAACATCAATGCGCGAAGTGTGATTGTGCAAAATCTCATCGCACAGAGGCACTACCGTCTCTGTTAACGTCGTTATACATGTTGACTAGGAGAAGTAGAAAGGATTCAGCGCCGACGGAAATTGTGTCAGCGGGAGCTTCCAGAACGTTAAAAAAGGTGAGTGCGTCACTTATGCGCAGATTACAGAAGATGGCAAAAAGTGCCAAGGAAATATATTTTCAGCGTGTGTCTCAGAGAAGAGGATCAGTGTAATGGCAATAAGTATTAGATTGAAGTCGAAGAAAAAACTGGCTACTAGTCAACAATTTCCGCAATAACATGAGCAGTATAAAGAACTACAAGGGTCACTCCCAAAGAAATGCACACCACTTTTTTTTTAAATCCATCTTTTATTCTACGTGTTTGAAAGTTTCACAGCGTGTAGATACTCCCTTAGGGACAATGTTATCATTTGTTCACATAATTTCCATCCCTCTCAACTGCCTTATGCCATCTTGGAACCAGAGCCTGTATACCTGCACGGTAAAATTCTGGACCAACCTGTTGGAGCCACTCTTTGGCAGCGTGCAGAAGGGAGTTCAAATGGTTCAAATGGCTCTGAGAATATGGGACTTAACATCTGAGGTCATCAGTCCCCTAGAACTTAGAACTACTTAAACCTAACTAACCTAAGGACATCACACACATCCATGCCCGAGGCAGGATTCGAACCTCCGACCTTAGCGGTCGCGCGGTTCCAAACTGAAGCGCCTAGAACCGCACGGCCACACTGGCCAGCCCACAAGGGAGTTATCATCTTAAAATTTTGTTCCACGAAGAGAGTCTTTCAGTTTCCCAAAGAGATGGTAGTCACATGAAGCCAGGTCAGGACTGTAAGGTGGGTGTTTCAGTGTTGTCCAGTTTGTTGTTGAGTTTTGTGATCGCTTCCATTGTTTTTTTGACTGACATGTGGCCGTGCATTGCGTGCAACAGCAAAACATCCTGCTCAGTCGAGCTGGAAGTTTCTTCAGTGTCGTCACATATGCATCACCAATTCGTTAACTCTCTGCACATTGTCTGGAGTGTGTGCAGTACGAGGCCTGCCGCTGCGAGGACAATCTTCAATATTGCCATGCTCGCTATCATCACGTAACCTGCTTGCCCACCGACTAACTTTACTGCGCTCGACAGCAGCATCTCCATACACCTTTTTCAACCTCTTGTGGATGTTTCCCACTGTCTTGTTTTCACAGCACAGGAATTCTATAACAGCACGTTGCTTCTGACGAACGTCAAGTGTAGCAACCATCTTGAAGACATGCTGTGACGGTGCCATTCACGGGAACAGGTTGAAATAAGTTTGAAAACAAGTGGGAAGGATGTATCTACACGCTGTAATACTTTCACACATGCAGAATGAAAACTGTATTTTTACAAAAGTAGTGTGCATTTCTTTTGGAGTGACCATCGTACAAATTTGGTAGCAATGACTCCCTCAGAAAGACTATTCAGTAGTTCCCTATCAAAATATGCCACAATTTCCGAGTGGTCATCAACCACAGTTGCAAAGAGAACATATCAGAATCCATCCCATACCCCCTGATCTCTGTATGAATCATAAACAAAAATATATTGTTGTACAAATGAAATCATCTTTCCATCTTTGGTACATGGAATATCAAACAGTTTCCTCCAACACATGTTCTTTCTTCCCTAACTACGATTTTCTTAGAGCCAATTCCCATGCAGATTGAGAACTTCAGGCATCACCACCAACTTGCCTGTAGTAGAGAGCTGAGAACTACATATGAGTTGGTAGCTTTTCCCCCAGGTGATCACTTTACTATATATCACGACACGGTATATGGAGGGTACATGCCAGTATGATTTTTTTCAGGGGTGTACGAACAGGGAAAATTAATAACAAACAAGTAGATTCATTCAAAATGCTTTCCAATATTGTTGAGGAGTGAACTATCGGCGGAACATACGTCGATGACGTGGCACAGCTACTGCATGACAGATTGATGATGCAGGCGAGATTCTCTATAATACATACGCTGTCTGACAAAAAAAAAAGTAAAACACCCAGAAGACGTGGTACGTAGTCAAGGTAACTTCGTACATGTACAAACCTCTGGAGCGTCTATAAATGAGTAGAGTTGCAATTCTCTGTCACAAGTATAACCGCCACCAGAGTACGTTGCCACTTTCACTTTTTCCCAGTATATTTTCTTTGTACCTAATCGAGACGTTTATCTTTGCCATACTATACGCGAGTCTGCTATAATCAATTTCGATTAATCAATACAACCGCTGTTGCTACCTCTTTGCTTGGACACTGATGCAGTTGTACGTCTTTGGAGAGTCAGTTTGCTTTCGAACAATGGGAACCGTGGCATGCCATATGGTTCTGCTCGTTTCAAAGAGAATCCGCCATTCCACTCCATTCAGTTCTAGTTCGTGTTCTGGTACTCTTCACATTCGAGTCTATGTTCTTTTTGTGGAACTGTGTTTGAAGAGAAGTATGCTTTTGTCTGCTGGAGGTTCATGCTGGTATGCAGATTCTACGGTTAATAAGGAATCGGGTGAGACCGTTCCCTTTAATTTGCCGTGGTGAAGCTTTGCTATTGCGCCCCGAGGTTAGATTGGAATTTCTAGGTCACATTCAGTGTGCGCGTTAGAATCGGGCTATGCGCTTACGTGTCGTAAAATCGGAGCCCAAAGGCTGCTAATACTTAACTGAATGTAAGCTGATTATAGCGTCGTACATAATTTTTTCACTTCATTGTACTGGAAAATTAAAGAGATACCTCTTTCCTGAGGTATAAAACAGTATTCTCTAATTTAATAACTTAAATTTGAGAAACAAATGTTTCTTCTTCTTAACGCAAACCTAAAACTTACATATGTTGCTATGAGTATCCCTGAAGGACTGTTATTTTCTTGCGTTCAGTGATAATATAATTGCTCATCAAACTATTTGTATTGGATTTCCTTCGAAATTTACCCTATGATACTTTGAATTAAATCATTGGACCGTGCCACGTTGCATAGGCGTCATATTGTGGAAACGGTAGCATGACTTTGCGGCGTACAACCACTAAAGATGTATCGGAACTCAAGCTTGTTAACTCTAATCCCATAAGGCGCAGATAATGAGCGACGTTAATTTGCATGCTATTAATTTTCAGGTGCTTATGCAAGTAGGTCGACAGGTGTTTTTGCCGATTGCCGTTCGTTAAACGTTGTGCTACATAATATTGCTCACTATTACGATGTTATGTAAGAATAAGAGTTTGGATGCTAACTCAAACGGTTTAATTATTTTTGCATACAAAACCGATGATTACAAAGTTGAGAAGACATCCTCACTACACAGCAGGCCGCTATAAGCAGAAAGCTAATATATATTTAATTTAGCCCATTGCCTTTGCGAATTAGTACGCACTGTCCAACAAACGAGTATTAGATATACAGGTCCTATTTATTTCTATTGCGCTGAATTTATGAAGGTAAGTGGATGGGTGACTATTCTTTTCATCATCACTGGTCAATTAGCATTTCCAAATGGTTTTTCCAGGGCATTATAATTGCACGTTTTGCATATCCTGAAGATATCAGGGCTTGATGATCAATACCTACGGGAATAGTGCTTGCCTTTTTGTAGCAAATCTACATCTACATACATACTCCGCAATCCACCATACGGTGCGTGGCGGAGGGTACCTCGTACCACAACTAGCATCTTCTCTCCCTGTTCCACTCCCAAACAGAACGAGGGAAAAATGACTGCCTATGTGCCTCTCCACGAGCCCTAATCTCTCTCATCTTATCTTTGTGGTCTTTCCGCGAAATATAAGTTGGCGGCAGTAAAATTGTACTGCAGTCAGCCTCAAATGTTGGTTCTCTAAATTTCCTCAGTAGCGATTCACGAAAAGAACGCCTCCTTTCCTCTAGAGACTCCCAACCCGAGTTCCTGAAGCGTTTCCGTAACACTCGCGTGATGATCAACCCTACCAGTAACAAATCTAGCAGCCCGCCTCTGAATTGCTTCTACGCTCCTGGAAATGGAAAAAAGAACACATTGACACCGGTGTGTCAGACCCACCATACTTGCTCCGGACACTGCGAGAGGGCTGTACAAGCAATGATCACACGCACGGCACAGCGGACACACCAGGAACCGCGGTGTTGGCCGTCGAATGGCGCTAGCTGCGCAGCATTTGTGCACCGCCGCCGTCAGTGTCAGCCAGTTTGCCGTGGCATACGGAGCTCCATCGCAGTCTTTAACACTGGTAGCATGCCGCGACAGCGTGGACGTGAACCGTATGTGCAGTTGACGGACTTTGAGCGAGGGCGTATAGTGGGCATGCGCGAGGCCGGGTGGACGTACCGCCGAATTGCTCCACACGTGGGGCGTGAGGTCTCCACAGTACATCGATGTTGTCGCCAGTGGTCGGCGGAAGGTGCACGTGCCCGTCGACCTGGGACCGGACCGCAGCGACGCACGGATGCACGCCAAGACCGTAGGATCCTACGCAGTGCCGTAGGGGACCGCACCGCCACTTCCCAGCAAATTAGGGACACTGTTGCTCCTGGGGTATCGGCGAAGACCATTCGCAACCGTCTCCATGAAGCTGGGCTACGGTCCCGCACACCGTTAGTCCGTCTTCCGCTCACGCCCCAACATCGTGCAGCCCGCCTCCAGTGGTGTCGCGACAGGCGTGAATGGAGGGACGAATCGAGACGTGTCGTCTTCAGCGATGAGAGTCGCTTCTGCCTTGGTGCCAATGATGGTCGTATGCGTGTTTGGCGCCGTGCAGGTGAGCGCCACAATCAGGACTGCATACGACCGAGGCACACAGGGCCAACACCCGGCATCATGGTGTGGGGAGCGATCTCCTACACTGGCCGTACATCACTGGTGATCGTCGAGGGGACACTGAATAGTGCACGGTACTTCCAAACCGTCATCGAACCCATCGTTCTACCATTCCTAGACCGGCAAGGGAACTTGCTGTTCCAACAGGACAATGCACGTCCGCATGTATCCCGTGCCACCCAACGTGCTCTAGAAGGTGTAAGTCAACTACCCTGGCCAGCAAGATCTCCGGATCTGTCCCCCATTGAGCATGTTTGGGACTGGATGAAGCGTCGTCTCACGCGGTCTGCACGTCCAGCACGAACGCTGGTCCAACTGAGGCGCCAGGTGGAAATGGCATGGCAAGCCGTTCCACAGGACTACATCCAGCATCTCTACGATCGTCTCCATGGGAGAATAGCAGCCCGCATTGCTGCGAAAGGTGGATATACACTGTACTAGTGCCGACATTGTGCATGCTCTGTTGCCTGTGTCTATGTGCCTGTGGTTCTGTCAGTGTGATCATGTGATTTATCTGACCCCAGGAATGTGTCAATAAAGTTTCCCCTTCCTGGGACAATGAATTCACGGTGTTCTTATTTCAATTTCCAGGAGTGTATGTCCTCCCTCAATCCGACCTGATAGGGATCCCAAACGCTCGGGCATTACTCAATAATAGCTCGTATTCTTTTTTATAAGCGGTCTCCTTTACAGATGAACCACATCTTCCCAAAATTCTACCAGTGAACCGAAGACGACTATCCGCCTTCCCCACAACTGCCATTACATGCTTGTCCCACTTCATATCGCTCTGCAATGTTACGCCCAGATATTTAACCGACGTGACTGTGTCAAGCGCTACACTACTAATGGAGTATTCAAACATTACGGGATTCTTTTTCCTATTCGTCTGCATTAATCTAAATTTATCCATATTTAGAGTTAGCTGCCATTCTGCACACCAATCACAAATCCTGTCCAAGTCATCTTGTATCCTCCTACAGCCACTCAACGACGACGCCTTCCCGTACACCACAGCATCATCAGCAGACGGCCGCACATTGCTATCCACTCTGTCCAAAAGATCATTTATGTAGATAGAAAACAACAGCGGACCTACCACACTTCCCTGGGGCACTCCAGATGATACCCTCACCTCCGATGAACACTCACCATCGAGGACAACGTATTTAGTTCTATCACTTAAGAAGTCACATGAACGGCTTTCAGTGCTTAGTGTTGTTACCATGCCTGGTATGGTATATAGGGGTGGTCAGCAGCGTTAGATGCTGAGCTTTTAGGACACGGAGAGGATTCACACTTGTGTGGGACAGAGTTATCAACACCTGACGGTCTGGTCGACGAAGCTTGACCAGCACTGGGAAGAATTGCCGTGTTGCGTTCCAAGTACACCGTATTCCCTCTACGTCTGACCCTACTATCCGAGAACAAGCAACATGCTGTGTCGTCCTTCACCAGTAGCCGGTGTAGGGAATTCCCATGCCATTCCCACCACAACACAGACGGCTATGCCTCCAGCTCTGCTGTGAGCGGGAGGGTGACAGACTCGTTGTATTGAGCGATGAATTATAGTTCTGCGCTACTGAGATGACGGCAGGACAATGTTAGGGCTTTGCTTTACTTCCAACAAATAACAACACAATGATCCAGTTTACCTTGGGAGAGGATACAACGTCTTTACGTCACCCTTCCCAATCGAATCAGCACAAGCATTCAGGCCAGTGAAGGTGCAACATATACATTGACTCATACTGCCAAGTTCTTTGTAAATGTGATAGGATTGTGCGATCACTGAGATAACATCACATACCCTCTCAACCCGCGAAGTTTCGTTGTGTTTCCTATTCCCCTCCACGGTGCTTCGCTTCCGTGTGAGGCAGTGTGCAAAACTCATTGAGTGCGAAAAGGTATCTGGTCCCAAAAAATTGATTGTGTACAGGAAACGACTTAAAGATCTAAGTTAACAATGTGCACTGTATCAATGGCTAATATCATTTCTAAGGTCCTCACTATAGATCTTATGGGGGAAATTTACACAAAACTTGATTTTACTGCGAACAAAAACATTCTTTCGGTAAACCAATTATTTACTCAATGAAACATAGTAAAAATTTTAACAGATTATTCAAGATTGCTGAATGATTTACAAACTCAATGTTTATAACTTTAACGACTGCATTTTAGAAGGTTTGCAGTTACTTCCCCCAAAGAGGTATCTAAGCTCTTCCAGTGCAAATATAAAACAGTAATTTTGTCTGAAAATTTCGTTAACTGGAAACGAGCACCGTGATTGGACACCTGCTGATTATATAAGAGGCTCATGCACTCAATACAGCAGCTGTGAATCTGAGACAGGTTATCGTACTGGAATCAGGAAGTGTGGACCAAAAGCTCCATGTCACGCCAGTACTGCAACTTCCGCTCACCGCAGCTATTCTCGGTCAGCTATGCTCGACGCCGCTGACGTACGGGTGTCTCTTCTCTAGAGGACGTGGGCGCGTCCGAAGTCGGGTCGCCGGCTAAGAGGCGCGCTCCAGACCACGGCTTCCCGTCCGACAGCGCGCTCCCAACCCTGTACCCTGCAACTCTCACCACCGCGTCCTTATTTACTAGCATCTTCCTACGCCTAGCAATATTTTGCCGCCATTAGGGTAAAGGGCGTGCATGGCAGCCCAGTAGTGTGGATTTGCTCCAGCACACAGCATCCCGCCAAGACAACGCCCCACGATACCAGTCAAATCATATTGCAAAATGACTTTCCCATTTCTAAAAAAATGGTCACTCCAGTCCTGTCTGTGTGACGTCACTGACTACTTAATACAGTACTGGCCATTAAAATTGCTGCACCAAGAAGAAATGCAGATGATAAACGGGTATTCATTGGACAAATATATTATACTAGAACTGACATGTGATTACATTTTCACGCAATTTGGGTGCATAGATCCTGAGAAATCAGTACCCAGAACAACCACCTCTGGCCGTAATAACGGCCTTGATACGCCTGGGCATTGAGTCAAACAGAGCTTGGTTCAAATGGTTCAAATGGCTCTGAGCACTATGGGACTCAACTGCTGAGGTCATTAGTCCCCTAGAACTTAGAACTAGTTAAACCTAACTAACCTAAGGACATCACAAACATCCATGCCCGAGGCAGGATTCGAACCTGCGACCGTAGCGGTCTTGCGGTTCCAGACTGCAGCGCCTTTAACCGCACGGCCACTTCGGCCGGCCCAAACAGAGCTTGGATGGCGTGTGTAGGTACAGCTGCCCATGCAGGTTCAACACGATACCACAGTTCATCAAGAGTAGTGACTGGCGTATTGTGAAGAGCCAATTGCTCGGCAACCATTGACCAGACGTTTTCAATTGGTGAGAGATCTGGAGAATGTGTTGGCCAGGGCAGCTGTCGAACATTTTCTGTATCCAGAAAGGCCCGTACGGGACCTGCTGAACTGTAAGGTTTCGCAGGGATCGAATGAAGAGTAGAGCCACGGGTCGTAACACATCTGAAATGTAACGTCCACTGTTCAAAGTGCCGTCAATGCGAACAAGAGGTGACTGAGACGTGTAACCAATGGGACCCCATACC
The DNA here is from genome assembly GCF_023898315.1 of Schistocerca nitens. NCBI lineage: Eukaryota > Metazoa > Arthropoda > Insecta > Orthoptera > Acrididae > Schistocerca > Schistocerca nitens. The sequence continues at coordinate 50,267,979 of NC_064618.1, read as the reverse complement.
ATCACGCCGGGTGATACGCCAGTATAGCGATGACGAATACACGCTTCAAACACGGATGCGACCATCATGATGCTGTAAACAGAACCTGGATTAATCCGACAAAATGACGTTTTGCCATTCGTGCAGCCAGGTTCGTCGTTGAGTACACTATCCAGACGCTCCTGCCTGTGACGTAGCGTCAAGGGTAACCACAGCCATGGTCTCCGAGCTGATAGTCCATGCTGCTGCAAACGTCGTCGAACTGTTCCTGCAGGTGGTTGTTGTCTTGCAAACATCCCCATATGTTGACTCAGGGATCGAGACGTGGCTGCACCATCCATTACAACCATGAGGATAAGATGCCTGTCATCTCGATTGCTAGTGATACGAGGCCGTTGGGATCCAGCACAGCGTTCCGTATTACCAAACTGAACCCACCGATTCCATATTCTGCTAATAGTCATTGGATCTCGACCAACGCGAACAGCAATGTCGCGATACGATAAACCGCAATCGCGATAGGCTACAATCCGACCTTTTTCAAAGTCGGAAACGTGATGGTACGTATTTCTCCTCCTTCCACGAGGCATCACACCAACCTTTCACCAGGCAACGCCGGTCCAATTGCTGTTTGTGTATGAGAAATCGGTTGGAAACTTTCCTCATGTCAGCAGGTTGTAGGTGTCGCCACCGGCGCCAACCTTGTGTGAATGCTCTGAAAAGCTAATCATTTGCATTGCATATCACGGCATCTTTTTCCTGTCGGTTAAATTTCGCGTCCGTAGCACGTCATCTTCGTGGCGTTGCAATTTTAATTGGCAGTAGTGTAAATTTTTGCTGGGGATACGTTTTCGCTGAATGCCATAGTTTTCGAGATATTCAAGAAAAACTATGTTGAGGGCCACTATTGTACGTCTTTCGTGAATAATTGGAAAATTACGGCCTCTAGCGAAAACCCTTCCCACTACAAAATTTAGCTACTTTAAATTTCCTACAAGTAAGTCTCCATCACTTTTGCTGTAGACTAATAGTTTGCATGTAACGAGTGAGAGAATATGAAAATTTTATGCGGGGTATTTGTAGGGACTGTGAGTTGCCTAAAGCCCATACGCAGGGGCACCTGAGCCACCGTGTATACATAAAGGATCTGACAGGTAGGAGGCGCCGCAATCCGCAGCCATTTGCTGATGGCGCTGTACTACATGGGAAAGATTCGTTGAGAGATAGAGGATGGCTCAGTTAGAATCCTATTTTGTGTGATGTATAGCACCTTTCTCTAATGTAGAAAACTGAAATTTAACACAGATGAGCAGGAAAAACAATCCTGTAATGTCCGAATACAGTATTAGTAGTTTGGTGCATGGCACAGTCACACCATTTAAACATCTATGCATAACGTTGCAACGAGGCATGAAATGGAACATGCACATAATGTTGATTGTAGAGAAGACTTCAGTTTTGTTGTGGCATCAGACACCAAATGTGGTCTATTGATACCAAATGTAGTGGATGAGTGCCAGGAGGTGCCATATTAAAACTCAGCGGAGCTTTTGAAATGATTTATTCGTTTCCACTACAGTGCTTCCTTGACCTCGGTCCGCATCACAGGCCCCGCAATGCTGAGGCCACTGCCCCAGCGACCTGTGCAACGCAACACTGTGTCGTGCCGGCCTTGTTCGCCAGCTGTAGAGTTCCGATTACGTCACGATGGCTGCGCCAGCAGCCAACTCAGCGACCACCATCCCCGTTGACTCCGCACTGCTCCACTGGGAGCTGTGGGCCGTCCCCACTGCTGCTTCTTCCTTGGCTGGTGTAGCTGGGAACGCGGCGGCAACGACCCCCCACAATCCTGTGTTGGAATCTGTGGCCCCTCGCCACGAAAGTCTCCAGCGTGTGTTGGGAGCGGAGACGATAGTCCACAGTAGCAAGCTGAAGAATGGCCCGCCCAGGCTGGCTGCGGACGCCGTGTCGGCATCAGAGGGTCGAACCAATGACCCGCCGTGGCCTGGGATGCTGTCGCCCCATCTGTTGCTGCATGTAGCCTGGTGGAGCGACACGCCCCGCCATCCAGGAGAGCTGCCACACTTGAATGAATCTCTTTAGAAAACAACACCTATTTATACTCGGCTGCGTGCCTCTGTTTTGGTAACGCATAATTCCGAGTCACATATGCCCTACACCCCAGTTGCGCCAGTGGGCCCCTTCTGGCTATAGCTTGCGACATGCAAACTGCTGCTTTTCAGCGGTTTGATGGCCCCTGTGGCCTCCTTTCCACTTCGCAACCGCTGGTCAGTGTAACTTACTGCAATCCGGCCTGCACATGGCTGTAACTTGCGCTCAGAATATCGCACAAAACTAACATTTCCTATGCCAAACGGTGGTGCCGCTACAGTTTATTGGGAGAATAGTAGGAAAGTGTAGCTCAGTTATAAAGGAGACAGCATACAGAACACCTGTGCGATCCATTCTTGAATACTGGTCGGGTGTTTGACGTCCTCACCTGGTCGGATTAAAGGAAGACATCGTAGCAAATGAAAGATGTGTTGCTAGATTTGTTACTGGTAGGTTCGATCAACAGGTGAGTGTTATGTAGATGCTCTGGGAACTCAAATAATCCCTGAAGGGAAGAAAACGTCATTTTCGCTAAACACTGCTGAGAAAGTTAATAGAACCGGCATTTGCAACAGACTGCAGAACGATCCTACTACCACCAACAGACATATCGGCTTAGGACTGTGAAGACAAGATTGAGGGAAATCAAGGCTCGTACGGAGATACAAAGACAGTCTAGATCCATTTGTGAGTGGAGCAGAAAAAGGGGGTGTCTAGGTACCTTTAGCTGTGCACCATATGGTGGTTTGCAGAAGGAAGGAAGATTCCCGTTGACATCAAGGTCATTGGAGACGGTGCTCACGCTCTGAATGTTTCGAAGACGAGGAAGAAAATCAGCAGTGCCTTTTCAAATGAACCATTTACCTGGAACGATTTGCCGGCCGACGTGGCCGTGCGGTTAAAGGCGCTGCAGTCTGGAACCGCGAGACCGCTACGGTCGCAGGTTCGAATCCTGCCTCGGGCATGGATGTTTGTGATGTCCTTAGGTTAGTTAGGTTTAACTAGTTCTAAGTTCTAGGGGACTAATGACCTTAGCAGTTGAGTCCCATAGTGCTCAGAGCCATTTTGAACCTGGAACGATTTAAGGAAAACATGGAAGATCTAAATCAGGAAGGCTGGACATAAATTTGAACTGATTTCTTCCGAATTTGAGTCTGGTGAGCTATTCACTGCGCTGCCTCGATCAGTGTAACTTTTGGAGTATGTGTGTAGATATATCCACACGTAAATGTAAAAGATAATTGCAGTAAGAGTGATTAGAGCGGCACACACAGATCAACAGAAAATCCCTAACAATAATACTCAACAATCGCTAACCTCTAACGGTGGATGAGAATGTATTGTGAAACCCATCCCTCAAGTGAGCTTGCTAGTGGCAACGAGTTGTCCCTCGACTTTGAGACACAGGACTCGCATTCAGGTCTTATAAAGAGCATCCAGCGACAGAAAGAAGCTGCTGGGAAGTGCTAAGGGGGAAAGGAGGGGGGGGGGGAAGACGAATAACAGTTTGCTGTTCTTTTTGATCGAAAAGCGGTGCCACAGATTTGACCCTCTTCACTAAATGACCTGATTCGAACCCTAATGATGATTGTAGAGTGTTGTACCAGAAGGAAGCAAGGGAGAGGATATTGTTATGGGTGGCTGATATATTTCTACAACACAAATGCACACATGGATTAATAGGGTATTTATTTACATGAACGTTTACTTAACTTGGATGGACTCCATGTGTTGTGATACAAGCTCATCAGTAATAGTCCTCTTGCAGACAATATCAGTAATCTTGCTATCACATAGTCTCGTTATAGTCGCTAACCTGGTCGCTATGAATTGTGGTAGCCTGTGACCTGCTCTGCGAGTATACTGACAGACGACAACTGGGAGAGTGAGTCATTCAGGCCCTCTGGTGAGCGGCGGCGGCCTGAATACATGCTGTCGAGAGGGCGTTGGCGGCGTGTTGCTTGTGCATGGTCTCTAGCCCCTTCCATGATAGGCGTACTTGGTCCAACGCCTAGCGATCTTCGCTTCATCTTTTCCGACCAGTGTGCTGGCGACAGCTTACCAGCACAATATAAGCTCCATGGACAAAATATCAACCACTCCCTTTGAAAAGCATAGTGGTCGCTTTGGAGCGGTACAGGTAGTGTAGTACTCATGTGACTCTGCACTGTAGTCGTAAATCATGGCCGTGGAGTAACGTATCTGTGCCAGTTGCAGTAAGCTGTATCGATCTGGAGATGTGACTAAATGGCAGGAAGCAGCTGTTGTATTCGCATCTGTCGCATGACCACATCGGAAATGAAGTGCCGGCCGCTGTGGCCGAGCGGTTCTACGCGCTTCAGTCTGGAACCGAGCTGCTGCTATGGTCGCAGGTTCGAATCCTGCCTCGGGCATGGATGTGTGTGAGGTTAATTGGGTTTAAGTAGTTCTTCGTCGAGGGGACTGATGACCTCAGATGTTAAGTCCTATAGTGCTTACAGCCACTTAAACCATTTTACGAGGAATATTGTACCACTCGCATCCTGTAAGGACAGTGGTATTAAAAGATCCTAATCGACAAAAACCGAAGACGTCATGCTTTGTCCGTGACAGTCGGTTTCCAAGGTGATAGGAATTAGTGCTGTCAGCGAATCGGTTTCCAAGGTGATAGGAATTAGTGCTGTCAGCGAATGCTCGGTCATCTTAACCAGTTTTCGAGCGATTATTGCGAAGGGAACTGGACGTCTGGAACCGGGTACCTAGCAAAACGCCGCTTCTCACAGCGGCACACGCAGTTGCCCATCTTATACGGGTCAAACAACACACGCTGGACAGTAGCTGATGGAGGGGCGTGTAGCGCGCACCGACGGCTCGTGCTTCTGCCGCTACTCAGATGATGCAAGGCATCGTGTGCGTCTATGGTCCGATCGGGCGTTTAACCGGCAGTGTTTCGAGGGTGGAGTTCAGTTACCCGTGAAAGTAACCGGGGATGTTTGTTTCAGATTTCTCGGTGACCAAGTGTTGCCCTTTTTTCTACATTTATAATGAGTATGCTTCTTCCAAGAAGGCAACAGGCTCGTTCGCTTCTTCCTGTGTACTTATTTTCTCGCCAGTTCTGACTGAAAGTAGGGGAAAGACGGTAAGTGGCTTTTGTACAGAAGCGGGCCAGTTCTTAAAAAGCAGTAAACGAGTTGTGTGAACTTCCTGATCACCAGCTGCTGCACCAACGTCCTGCTCAAGAGCCCAAACGAACCCCTAGTGCTCAATGACGAGTCAGTACTTTAAGCTAGAAACGTCCCCTTAGAAAAATTATGAATGACTTCTGGAAAACCTCTTGCGTTATTTGATTTTCAAACAGCTGAGCAGAACTGAACGTACTCAAACATTTCTCGCTTTACTTATTCTGATCATCACTGAACAGACACATAATATTTTTAGCGCAACGCAATCTGACTTTCAATAATCCCTACAAAAGAATGGCCCTGACTAACAATAACCTATACCTTTCATGAATCACTTACCTCACAAAAATCTTCGTTACTCGAACTACTGCAATACAGCGAGCGCCAATACTGCCAGCTAAATAAAAGATTCTGACTACTGAAGGCACTAACTACTGAAAGGCATAGTTAGCAAATGAAAGATTTTGATAGAGAACAAACAATGTTTTTACCTTAATAATGTTCAAAAGTCATCATATATATAATTTTGTGACATCCAAGCGGTTCTAGATGCTGCAGTCTGGAACCGCGCGACCGCTACGGTCGAATTCTGCCTCGGGCATGGATGTGTGTGACGTCCTTCGGTTAGTTAGGTTTAAGGAGTTCTAAGTTCTAGGGAACTGATGACCTCAGAAGTTGAGTCCGATAGTGCTCAGAGCCATTTGAACCATTTTGAACCAATTAAACAAATTTCCGTTTTCTGATGGACACACGTCTGGAATCTCTCTCCCCACATCCACCACTGCTGGCAGCTCACCTCCAACTGCACAACGCTACGCGCTGTTCACATCCAACTGCCCGACACTACAATGGTAAATATTCCAACAACGCAAACCAGCCACAGACTGCACACAGCACAGTCAGTAATTTTCATACAGAGCGCTACGTGGCGTTACGAACATAAAAACCTAAACAGCCCACTTACAAGCTATCCTAGAGTAATTCAGTGTTCCAGAATCAGATTTCATTCACACGTAACACTCCGTACTGAAGAAACAGTAGTCTTGAAAATGAATAATAAATTTCGCGCTCCAACAATTGACTACACAGAAATACAAAAATGTTTAATATTCCTACATGAGTGAAGTGTGTTCTGAAAATTTCATTTTTGTAATGAGTACAGTTCACAACGGTGCTCGATATTGCCTGTCCGTCAATCCTCATTGTTCTCGTCACCGGCCCTACATACAGTGTTTATTCACACACTGACCACAGTCGTATATTTTGAACGGCTACACAGTTCCCACAGTATCTTGTTAAATGTTCCTGAGTCACCTAAGGAGTATGAAGTAGAATCCTTACATCTGTCAAACCCACTTTCAGAGGAGTTACTAACCACATGTTGTGAAAATGCACATGAAACGCATGCCTTTATCGCTTTATATGAAATCGATTAAGAGAGGAGAGAAAGAGAACGGTGCGTATTATATGGGCAATGTTTACTGAAATACATTAAATCCCAGGGACTAGACGTGTTGCGCTCTTTCTAGCCTGATTTCCATTTTAACTGGTGCTAGAAACGCCTGTTATCGTGGATTACGTTTGTGTGTGTGTGTGTGGAAAGGCGCAGTGCCTCAGATTTTGGACAGGACAGAGAGACTGCTACGAAACAAGAGCCAGTCTTTGCCGTGAGCGGAGACTGCAGCTTCAGGTGTCTGTGTTTGTAGAAGTATGGTCACCAGGTCGCAGCCCGCTACCCAGCGGCTGTTGGGTAACTTACAGCCTGGGCTGCCTGACGGCAGAACTGCGGCCGAGCCGCCGCATACACAGAGGGAGAGCGCCGCTTCGCTATGTTTTGAAGAAAGCTTTCGTAGACAACCGTTTCTCGCTTTCTCGAAGAAACTTGGGAGTGCTCAAGTAATGGTGCCAGCCTCATGTACTACTCCCTAATTCCAGAGGGCCCCTGATGCGAGCCTAGCGCTGGGCGCAGAACAACCCAAATTGCGTGAAAATGTAATCACGTGTCAGTTCTAGTATAATATATTTGTCCAATGAATAGCCGTTTATCGTCTGCATTTCTTCTTGGTGTGGCAATTTTAATGGTCAATAGTGTAAGTACAATAAATTTCCTACAGAAAGGTCCCGTTCATTTCTATCTGTACGACTACTAGTTTGTGCGTAGCAAGCGAGAGAATATGAAAATCTCACACGTGGTTTTTGAAGACACTGTGGTTGCATACAGCTCGTAGGCACGGACAGCTGAATCGCCCTTTGCAGGAAACAAGAGCGGTCCACACTCACTTCCCTGGGGTAGTCCTAACTACACCTTTGTCTCCGACGATCACTGGCCATCCAGGGTAAGGTACTGCCTTTAAATTACTCAAAAATTCATCTAGAAAGTCGCAGGTGCGCAGAGGTGACAAAAGTCAGCGAATAGCGATATGCACGCGCGCACATACAGATTGCGGTATCATCGCGTGCACGAGATGTAAAAGGGCAGCTGTCGTTCGTACTCAGCAAACTCTTGTGTTTCCGACGTGGTTATGGGAGCACAACGGGGGATAACAGACTCTGAACGCACGGTACATTCCATTTCGGAATTCATTGTTCCGAGATGCACAGTCTCAAGAGTGTGCCGAGAATATCAAATTTCAGGCATTATCTCTCACCATGTGGACAATGCAGTGGCCGACGGCCTTTATTTAACGACCGACAGCAGTGGCGTTTGGGTATATTGTCAGTGCTAACAAACAAGAAACACCGCGTGGAATAACCGCAGAAAGCAATGTGGGACGTACGACGGACCTATCCGGTAGGAGAGGAGAGAGTAGCGAAATGTGGCGTTAATGGGCCATGGCAGCAGACGACCGACGCGAGTGCCTTTGCTGACAGCACATCATGTGCAGCGCCCTTCCTGGGCACATGAACAAGTCACCTCGACCATAGGCGACTGAAAAACCGTGGCCTGTTCAAATGAATCCCCATTTCATTCGTATGACATAATGGTAGACTTCGAGGGTGGCGCAGGCGCCTCGAAGCCATGGACTCAGATTGCCAACAAGGCACTGTGAAAGCTGCTCGTCATTCCATAATGATGCAGGCTGTGTTTAATGAAATGGACTTGGTCTTCTTGTCCAACTGAACCGAACATTGACTGCAAATGGTTGTTTTTGGCTACTGGAGACCATCTGCACCCGCTCGTGGACTTGTGCCATTTCGTCAGGCCACAGTTGTTCACCATTTGTTTGAAGAACGTTCTGTAAAATTGGAGCGAATAGTTTGGCATCCAGACCGCCCGCCACGACTCCCTCCGAACATTTATGGGACATAATCGAGATGGCAGTTTGCGCAGAAAATCCTGCACTGGCAAAACACTTTCGTAATTATGGACGGCTATGGAGGCAGGATTGCTCAATATTTCTGCAGCGCACTGCAACGACTTTTTGAGTTCATGCCACGTTGAGCTGCTGCAGTACGCTCGGCAAAAGAAGGTCCGACAAGGTACAAGGAGGTACATCTACATCTACATGGACACTCTGCAAATCACATTCAAGTGCCTGGCATAGGTTTCATAGAACGACCTTCACTATTATTCCAATCTCGTATAACGCGTGGAAAGAATGAACACCTATATCTTTCTGTACGAGCTCTGATTTCCCTTATTTCATCGTGGTGATCGTTCCTCCGTATGTAGGTCTGCTGGAGTGAGGAAAGTGGTTTTATCAGCATACTGAAGGAGGTGGACTGTTGGAGGTGTTTTGGACATATCGTTCTTGAAGGGGAGACAGAGGGTATGAGAGAAGATGGAGCCTAGTGGCACACTTGCGGTGAGAGGGGAGGTGCAGGGATCGTTGTTGTTCATGGTGACAAAGGATCGGCGATGAGACAGAAGGATGCAATAAGGTGGAAATAATAAACTGGAAGTTTCAAATCTGGAGTTCACACTTAAATAAGTGTAAACCCATTCTCCAGGTGTGAACTTATACTTACTGCAGCGAATGTAGTATCGACAGGCGCACCTCATTACGTCAGTTACGAAGCCAATGAAACAATTTTTGAAAGCATCAATTATAGTACCTAAGTCCAAACAAATTTGCACCTACAGAAGTGTAAGCTCCCCCTCTCCGCCGGCCGCTGTGGACGAGCGGTTGTAGGCGCTTCAGTCCGGAGCCGCGTCGTTAAACGAGTGAGACAACGTTTTGCAAGAGCCCTACGAAATCGATCCAGAGTGTATCTCGCAAAATGCAATTCCCACATATGACTGTTCGGTGTGTGTTAAGAAACCGTTTGCATTTGAAGCCGCATAGATTGATGCTCGAACAAGCAATAAAAGACACTCGCTGAAGCCACCCGACCGCCAAATCCTCCTATGGACTGGCGCCAAGTTTGTATTTTGGGATTAAGCAAATGTCACTTTTGGGTCTCTCGTTGTAGATATGCCCTGGTGTGATAGAATTTTTGATATCGATGTAGACGATTCGTTATGCTATCTTTAACAATAACATGACATCTGCTAGACATCAGTACAGTCATAATTCTTGCTTAAAAATTCCGTCTGCTAATCTGAGCAAATGGCGCCAAACAAAGGACACTTGTACTAACCTCAGTCGCTCAACCGCCACCTTACCCTAAGGATTCAAGGGAAAAGGACTTGTACATAAGTCTTTATTTAACCAATTTCAAGCAGTATGGCCATCCAGTGTGTTCGCGAGGTGTGTGAAATCTGATGGGACTTAACTGGTAAGGTCATCAGTCCCTAAGGTTACACACTACTTAAACTAAATTATCCTAAGGGCAAACACACACACCCATGTCCGAGGGAGGACTCGAACCTCCGCCGGGACCAGCTGCACAGTCCATGACTGCAGTGCCCTAGACTGCTCGGCTAATACCGCGCAGCCAACTGACTGAGTACACAGCACCACCACCAGAGGGCACTACCGTGATGTCAGGTGATGAAGCAAGTAACATTATCCAAGATGGCGTCAAACAGTGTCTTCACCACAAGGTCAGACCTAGTAGATAGTACCACCAGCAGAGGGCACTGTCGTCCGTTTTGTGAAGTAATCCAAGTTGGTGGGGGTAAATGGGTGGAAAATTTATTTTGCAGGCAGTGTCTCCACCATGAGATCTAGACTCCAACTGACCTAGTACACAGTACTGCCACTAGATGGTGCTGTCATCCCTCCTGTGATGTAATCCCAGATGGTGGTCTATAGGCGGAAAAGGGTGCGAAAATGACTCAGCCTGTGTTGGACTGCTTTATAGAGAAAGGAAGGAGTGCACTCTATTTTGGAACATTTTATTTAGGAATGGAGTACATTTATCACACTGATACAAAACACTAGCCCTGATGTTCTAGGGGCATGTCACAAAGCACATATACCTGTAAACTACTTCTAAATAACACTCTAAAGACAAGCAAACAACTCCTAAATTATCAAATAATTTCAATAAACACTGGCAAAGTCATCCAGAGTAGTCAACTCGTGTATCACGTGTATCACTGGCACCTCAACAGACATACAGTATAATACTGCCTCGATGGAAAAAAATTGAATACCTCCCTGATTCCCTTCGTTTGGATGTCGACGTTTCCCCGGATTCCTCCTGTTGCCACATACTTGTTCCCGTGTAGAAACTAATCGGCGAGAACCAGAAAATATGCAGTACTTCCTGAATTTCACAGCATTTTAGTGTATATTCTATCAATTTACATCTATTCCCTTGTCATTTCTTCGCAGTTCTATCACTTTTAGGTCAGGTGCGTTAGTGCTTGACTGTTATTCCCTCTCATATAAATTGATCAGTTGACTGCTTCTGCACATTTCGCGCTCTTATTTAGATGAGGGAAGATCCATTGTGGTGTGTGCATCTAGCATGTGGAAGACACATTTGCCTGTTCTCTAGGCATGGGAAAGACCTTAGTTGGCTTGTAAATTATAGGGATGATTTGGAATCTGTTACATGACCGACATTGGTATTCGAGAGTGGAAATAACAGTTTCCTCTATTTGTTTCTAGTTACTCAGTGGTTTGCAGCATGCTGCACCTCTCTAAAGTTTGGAGTTTGTAGAGAAATAATTTCCAGTCTATATCTTGGGAATTATGTTGCGCTAGCGACCGGTAGGATGCTGCCTAAGGCTTGATATCGAGAAGTACCGCGAAAATGTTATAATATTACGGTGAACCATGCGAAAATACGTGAGTTCTTGTATTCCCAGAGCCTGGAGATTTGCGTAGAAAATCAAGTAAGCAGAAACAGTAACGCATTTGTGCTGAGGGGCAACAATCCCGACTTAACAGTTCTGAGGTGCTGTGGTCACCCGTCGGGCATAAATGCCCTTGTGCTTGGAGGAGTATATATACGGTACTGTCCATCTTTGCGGTATATGTATGAATGATGTAAAACGGATGATTTTGTATGGTGGAGGATATGAATTGTATGTTTACTACATCGACACGGTAGACGGTGATACAGTGCTGGGTTGGAGATTGGTTTCGCAGACTAATATTCAAGCTCCTCTCCTTGGTGGGAGAGCAGTGTAAATGAGTAAGAGTCTTCCTGTATTTGGCGATGGCACTTTGCGAGGTTTATTTGTCAGAGCAATATGGTGATCAGTGTAAAATAGTTTACTGCCGCTGAAAGTCTTGCCTGTAGAAAGAAAGAAAAGGCCGACGGTGCTTCCCTAGGACTGGGGAGCATCGTGACCTATAGCTGGTGTGAGTGTAGGCATACCATAAGTTTGTCGGGTGCTGTACAGATATAAAAGTTAACTGCACTGTTTGTGTTAAATTAGTATATATTGTATTGTAAAGCTACGCTGGCTTACGTGGTGTAAAATTTGTATATATTGCATTGTAAAGTTACTATGATTTATGTTATTGCATGACTAGAGAGGATGACTGTGTGTCCTATCATGAGGGACATGTAGATTCAGCACATTGATAACCACGGGGTTATGAGAGGGATGTCTTACATGGAAAATTATATGCACTATAGATACTGAGATTCATTCCAGAAGCGCAGTGTAAAGAGGAGATAATACCTATACACTGATCAGTGTCAGACTGTAGCAGCAATCGTAATATTTAATTGTAGTTACACTGGTAAATATCTTCCTGGCTTCCAATATCCTTGTGAGTCTCGTATGTGTTTGATGATCTATAGACCACTTTGTGTGTTTAACTGTCCATGAGGTTTAACGATCTGTGCAAAATAATTTTACCTCTGAAAGTCCCAGAAAGAAAAGGTGGCTGGTGCTTCGATAACGGCGGCATCAGTAATTCGGTGGGTAAATTCGATAAGAGCCAATCATAATGCTAGATTGATTTACATCTTTTGTGCTGGGATATAGGAGCCTCCACATAGCGATGAGAACATCTGCATATGTTGAGAACAGGAAGGCTATCACGTTAGGTCCACGAGGAAGACTGCATTCAGCATTATTTTCGTAGACAGGTTTTGTTAGGGTAAGAATTTTCGTGCATACGAGCTGAGACATCAAGAAAGTAAGCGTTAACTATTTCTGGGACAACATACAATTCCCGAGAGGTTGACATGGTTGTTATTTTTTTTACAAAGCCATGTGATGTAAGAATAACATTGAGAACATTTTAGATGGTGAGTCACCAAGTAGGTGTTTCGCGGCGAGGGGAATCATGAGCCATGCTTGGGTGGGTACGCACATCTGACCACATCATGCATGGTCTGTTACAAACGCTAGGGATAATGCAGCCTGTGCTATTCTGCAATCAGCAGTAAAGAGAAGTGCTGCCTTGAGGGGTCTCGAGTATGAGACAGACGTGAACGCGCCCTGGAGTTCTGTGACGTCGGTACAACCGTGACTGTGTACTCATAAACAGAGTTAACTTTCCCTTGCGTCTGTCAGCGGCTCGCGGTTTTGCCCTGGAGTGTCTGTGCTCCCGCCCGTTCACGTTGGCCCCATCAACCACACGGGCATGCGGTTCAGCTTGGAGTGACTGCACTCTGTAAATAACTCTTTGCTCCCGTCATCATCAGCGTCTAGGTGAACAGGTATCCTGATAGGAATTTCTCTAGTGTCAAGTATGAAAGGGCTGTCGCTGCCTCGTGCCTGAGGGTACCTGTGTGTAGTTTGACAGCATGAGGACCGGGGGTGGCGGACGGTGCTTGCACGCATTGATTGCAATATTTTGGGAGCAGGTTTGTAGGTAGTGTTATGTGTTATTTGGACAGTTTACGAGTACTGAGTGTGTGTATACATCACTGAGCTGCATTATTTAGGATGACTTTGCCAGTGTGTATTGAGATTATTTCGTTAGTTTAGGAGTTGTTTGTTTGTCTTTAGAGCGTTATTTAGAAGTAGTTTACAGGTCTATGTGCTTTGTGACATGGCCCCAAGCACATCAGGGCTAGTGTTTTGTATCAGTGTGATAAATGTACTCCATCCCTAAATAAAATCTTCCAAAATAAATAGAGTGCACTCCTTCCTTACTCTATACAGCAGTCCAGCACAGACTGAGCCATTTTCGCGCTATTTTCCCCCTACACACCACCATCTTGGATTACATCACAGGAGGGATGGCAGCACCATCTGGTGGCAGTACTGTGTACTAGGTCACTTGGAGTCTAGAGCTCGCGGTGGAGAGACTGCCTGTAAAATAAACATGTGTCCAGAGTCGTTTTCCCACCATTTCCCCCACCATCTTGGATTATGTCATGAAATGGATGACAGCACTGTCTGGTGACAATATTGTGTACTGCACCTGTTGGAGTCTAGATCTCACGGTGGAGACACTGCCAGCAAAATAAAAACTTATGTCCAGCTCAGGCAGAGTTGTTTTCCCGCCATTTACCCCCACCATCTTAGACTACATCACAAAACAGACGACAGCGCCCTTTGCTTGTGGTACTGTTTACTAGGTCCAGACCTTGTGGTGGACACACTGTTTGACACCATCTTGGATTACGTCACAGATGAGAGCGCCCTCTGGTTGTGGTAGTGTGTACTAAGTCAATTGAAGTTTGGACCTCATGGTGAACCCACTGGATGGTCGTAATGCTTGAAATTGGTTAAATAAAGACTATGTACAAGTCCGTTTCCCACAAATCCTTAGGATGAGGTGGCAGTCAGGCGACTGAGGTTAGAACAAGTGTCCTTTCTTTGGCGCCATTTTCTTAGATTAGCAGCGAAACCCCAAGTGACATTTGTTTACTGCCAAAATTCATACTTGGTGGCAGCTCATAGGAGGAATTGGCTGTTGGGTGGCTTAGGTTAGCGGATGTAGCCTAAGTGGTATATCTTCCCACGATTTTCTTTGCTTAGTATAGGTAACTGGGGTGTGGTGCATTATCCTGTTGGAATATGAATTTCCCACCATTTTTCTGTGGGAATGGGTCATAGCACTTTCCTGCCAAAAGGCGCCATCTTGGATAATGGTACTTTTGTTATCAGCTGACGTCATGGTCGCCATACTGGATAATGTCATATGCTGTTGCCAAGTCTATACAACGCCATCTTGGATGACGTCATTGGCTCCATCTTGGATACATGTGCCAACAATGCAGAATGTGCCAGGAACCACCTTGCCCCAATACTCCTATGATCGCAGTCGCTTCCATAGATATATCGAAGACATGTCGAAACTTTTGTCACTTATATTGGATGAATGCGATAGATGTCATATACAGAATAAATTTCATGAGGAAGATTTTACATTGGTACTATATGTCAGACGATAATCATATTAACTACATGCAGGAATGCAGCTAAAACTGAACTTCAGGAATCTGTAATGGCTGCTATCCTCAATATATTATGGGTTTTGTCGTTTGAACTGTATATGACTGTGAAAGCTATAAATGTGCAAAGCCTCTCTGATATAGCAACAACAGAACTGTAAAGTCTCTTCAACATTGCAGATGTATGAGCTACTAAAGCTTTCACTCCAACATTGGAGTTCTTAAGTCTCATGGTATATGTGTCTGATGAAATGAAACGTATTACAATTTGTAAAAGAAAAATGTTATTTATTATATTATATTATTAATATTATATTATTATATTATATTATATGTTGAAACTTCCTGCCAGATTAAAACTGTGTGCCGGACCGAGACTCGAACTCGGGACCTTTGCCTTTCGCGGGCAAGCGCTCTACCGACTGAGCTACCCAAGCACGACTCACGCCCCGTCATCACAGCTTTAATTCCGCCAGTACCTCGTCTCCTACCTTCCAAACTTCACAAAAGCTCTCCTGCGAACCTTGCAGAACTAGCACTCCTGGAAGAAAGGATATTGCGGAGACATGGCTTAGCCACAGCCTGGGGGATGTTTCTAGAATGAGGACGGGGCGTGAGTCGTGCTTGGGTAGCTCAGTCGGTAGAGCGCTTGCCCACGAAAGGCAAAGGTCCTGAGTTCGAGTCTCGGTCCGGCACACAGTTTTAATCTGCCAGGAAGTTCATATCAGCGCACACTCCGCTGTAGAGTGAAAATTTCATTCTATATATATATATTGTGGGAATTAAATCACCATCGTTAAGATAACATTGTCTTTTTATTCATCAACCCTATTAATCACACATCAATATTATCTAACTAACTGTTTTTTTTGTATGCTTTAGTTTCAGCATGTATTTCTTGTAATAAAATTGGAGCACTTATAGATTTAGGAAAACTTTCTGCAAACTCCACATGTACAGTATTTCTGTTTATAGGAATAATACTAGCTCACTTAGGTACATCACACATACATACAGCTATACACACATTTAATTCCTCATCCTCATTGTTAACTCCGTGTACCAATAGATATTTCACTTTATCATCGAAGGGTGGTTTAACATACCTTCACTGTGGACTGTGTCTCTCCGTGGCTATTTGTATTGCAGGTACAGGCCACGCAGGTTTGTGACACTTGGACGCTTGAAATATACACACTGCATCAGGTCTTGAGATGTTAACTTCATAGCATCGCCCGCAAACATGACGGATACATTGTTTCTGTCGAAAATATTGTCTCGAGGGAATGGATTGTTCTCAGTTGTCATGCAGTCCTCTATGTGTTTCAGCTTGCTGCACAGCTGATTCCACTCCATATCTATGAACTGCACCTTTTTACCCCACGGAACGCTCTCTATTTGCATTATAACTATGGCGTCTAGATCAGGTGCTAAACCAACATTAACATGCTTCAATCCATTTGTGGTCAGTTGATGAGTATGTTGAGCAACAGCACTCAGTAACCACTTAGCTGAGGCTTGACGAGTGGTGCAGACATTGGATATAGTCGAAAGTCGAAGACTGTAAACGATTTTGTGTTCTACTCTGATATATCAGACATTGAATCGTGGAGCTTGTCTGCACGCTGACATAGTGGTTCCAGTGATGGATATACTGGAAACTCGAAGTCTAGAAACAGTTCTCCATGCTGGCTTGATTTTCACTACATGTTGGGAGCTGCATCAGCGAGATTTTCTGTGTGCTGCCTTTATTTCTGCTGCTCAAATGTACTTTATTTCAATCTCAACGTGTTGGAAACTGCATCATGGAGTGTGTCTCTGCTGGCTTGGTATCTGTTGCTGCTGATGCTGTTGCTCACGTGTATTAGTCACTACACTGTCTACATCATGGAGCTGCTGAAATAAAAGAAAACAAAGAAAAATGCATACGTATAGTGAATAATAAACACTGAAAGAAATGAATGGATTAATACTTACAAGCGAGTGTGTCAGTCATGTTCTTCTGCCTTGAAGTGGTAGATCTAAGAACGCTTCATGATAATGAGGATGAGCAGGGGGGGGGGGGGGGTTGACGAATGAAACGCTATAGGAACTGGAACAACTACTTTCGACTGCATTCATACCCCCAGGTCAGGCATCTTGGATTCTGATATCATTGAAGATATCTTGGATTATAAACTTAGAATCTTGCAGGTTAGTACCTACAGGGTGACATCATAGAAATACCGTTGCCATGTTCAATGGGTTACCATGATGGAATGTAAGATGAGAATAATTCGTTTGAAATTCAATCTTGATGAGTAGTAAGCCCGGTCGCTGCAGGTGAGTAGTGGATTGACATATACTGGAAATCTTAGATGTCCTTTGTACACCATAAAAGAATTATAATTTATGTGAGGAATCACTTAAAAAAGCAGTGCTAGCGCAGACATTAAATCACATTCTTTTTATAGGAAGGATGGTCGGAGTTTAACGTTCCATCTGAATCGACATCAAATTTCTCTCACATCAAGTCGTGCCTACAGCGCAAAATCGATGTTTGTTAAAAATGTTGTGTTGCCACCCATCGAAAGAGTGTGTGGGTCGCTGTGGTACAGCTGGCTGAGAATTCTGTCGCTAGTTGGGAACCTATCTCGATCTGAATTCGTCAAAGGAGCTACTGTTTGAATCTATTGAATCTACTGCTACAAATGGTATGATATAATACGAACTAAGCCAAAGCGACCCACACGTCTTTATGAACTATTATAGCATACTTCCCTGATCACACACATTTAGAATTCATCAGAAATGAGAGGTGTGATTTGCTGTTTCTGGCGTATGTTATATGTGGTGTTAAAGACTTTGCCGTCTTGGGTAATAAACCTGCATACAACACACTGCGGAGAATGTCATATCACTGCTAGTCAGTTCCATTTTCTATTCTACTTGCATATGGAGCAGTGGATGACTGAATATGTGCGTCTGACAACTTTAAGCTTTTAGTTGTGGTGCACCTGTGGGACTTTTCCTCTGCAATATGGATCGCTTTGGAGAGACTATCTATGGCGGACATACCTTAAGTGCTCTTCGATTACGTTGTCATGTGAACCAGTATAGCACAACTTCCTATACAGTGCCAGTATTCCATAACTTGGATTCTGACGTCATAGAACCTATTCCAGTATCTCAGGTCTGGGCCAGTATGCCAGAATTCTACACAGTTATAAATAGCTCGGCAGGTGTGAACTGGACTGTGACAGCATAGAGCCAGTGCCAGTATTACACGTTCTGGATTCTCACTGCTAGTCGACCTCTTTTACTATTCCACCTGCGTATGTAGCAACTGGAGAACGAAAACCTACCTTTGCCAGCTAGCTTAAAGCATTCAGTTTCGGTGAACCTTAGCCACTTGTACCCTGCCGTATGGATCGCAATGGAGACACAATCTATGGCGGACATACCTTAACGTTACTCTTCGATTATGTTGTCAAGTATTTGTTCGAGCACAAAGTTAGCGTTCCTGACGTCTGGTCGGTGTTAAATACACTGTTTACAGTCGTCTGGTAACTGTTTATCATGTTGAAATGCTCTGTGGTCTACCACTGATGGCGGTTGTTTGTATTGAAATCTCATTGATAAGAAGGGCACAGACTATTACTCTCGTAAGAGGTCGCTGTTTCATAACATACGTTTACCATCGTTGAAGATCATTTTACAGGGGATGATGTAAACATACAATTTCTGAATTGCAATTGGATATAAATTTAGTAAACAGACGCTGGTACACACCTTCTCGAACCTGTAAATGGGTTGCGTCAGACATAATAATTGCTGCATTGGGTGTCCAAGGCAGTAATTTTACCATCTTAAAGTTTGCGACCATAGTGTGTGGAACTTGCTAGCCACATGTATGTTTATGGACTGCTGGATGGCGTTAATTCACAATCAGGATTTTCGACTTGTATGTGTTCCGCACTTTCGCCTTATAAGGAGAGTCTTATTCTGAAGAAAGACGTAAAAATGGTGTACCGGTTCAAAAATTGCACTGCTCGTGAGATAAGTTTACGGAACGTTCAGCTTCCAAGTCGTGGTGGTTTCAGATCTGCGAGGTGTGTGGTGGACGTTCAGGGTTGGAGTGTGTGGTGGGGAGAACCCATGACGTCATCGATGACGTCAGCATGCCAGAAAATTACGCCTGTTCTTTCCTTGCATACCTCTTATGAAATAGCAGTTTCAGGACTAGCAACCAGAATTAATACATCTCTCTAGATGAGCGATACAATATCTTTGTTGTTACGACTCGTGATGTTATTTACACAGATATCATTTTGTAATGACAATAATTCCGAATTAATTCTTGAGTTAGGCACGTCGAAATTGACAGTACATAGCACAGTTCAAAATGGTTCAAATGGCACTGAGCACTATGGGACTTAACTTCTGAGGTCATCAGTCCCCTAGAACTTTGAACTACTTAAACCTAGGTAACCTAAGGACATCACACACATCCATGCCCGAGGCAGGACTCGAACCTGCGACCATAGCGATCGCGCGGTTCCAGACTGAGGCGCCTAGAACCGCTCGGTCACTCCGGCCGGCCACATAGCACAGTTAACGGGCTGGTAATTCCTCATCGATCAACAGGCAGTTAGTATTTTTAACTATTTCATTTTCTTCTCTTGCTGGGATTTGTGACGAGTAAGTAAGCAGTTTTATGTAATTCGGATCCCTTTACACATCAGCACCTACAAAAATAGCCCGTATCTTCTCTCTTCAGCACGAGAATGGCGTGCAGCAAAAATAACTGTTCTTATGCCTACTAAGTAACCCAATCAGTTTTATAGTCCTCTTATGGTTCTAATATTGGTTCTCTGATATTTCATAACAGCGTTTCGGGAAAATATAGTTGACTCTCGTGTCACCCAAATTTTTCTTTCTGACTTCCTACGTAATTCACTATTTTCGGAAATGCTTCTTGAAATGGTCCTTTAAACGATGGCGTGAATCTATGGAACTTCTGTTCGAATTTGTTTCTGCATACAGTTCATCCCAGTTTTCATGTTACTGGGCTGCAAATTTATGTAGGTTTTATACTGGGAACACCGTCTTGCATACATTCAACTTACCACAGTTTTCCATGTAACTATACGGTTCTAACAGTTGGTGAAGATAATCTGACAGGCCTGGATCTTGAATAAGTTTATGACCTTTTTCTGTCAGTACCTGTTGGCAGACGGTGGAAGAAAATGTTCGGTTACTCTGGCTGGACAGACAAAGAGTGAGAATATGCCATAAGTGCACAGTACACACTACCATTTTTAAACCACCATAGACAAGTACATTAGCAGTTACACTGAATACCTTGCCTGTGTGCTCTGATTGCGCCATGAGGACAAGATGCCTACATCACCACTAGGAAGTCGCTAGAAATATGATACAGTTTATTTTTTACTGTTATCTCATCAGCCGATGATTGAAAATGTGTATCTTCAGTTGGTGCATGTCATTTCTTGCTTTAAATGAAACACTTTCCTTGACATACATACATGAACTCTCATCATTCATTGAAATATAGGAACAGGCCAGCTCGTATGAGGTTAATTCTGTATATATAATTTCAATTCGTTTTCACTAGTGTTCGGTGATGCACGCAATTGAATTGTCTACTGTTTGCAATTCTACTTTTAGTAGCCGAACTTTGTTTTTAAGGAATGACTTTTTTGGTGTAAGACTTCTTAAACGTTTGGTTCGTCTTATTGTGGGTTCTTTCTTCATGTCAGAAATTAAAGAGAATTGATCAGTCCTGAAATACAGTCGTGTGACAGCCAATAATGTATTAATCGGAACGAGTTGAGACTTATGAAGATCCCGAAAGTAGCATTCCTGGGCAGCCAGTCAAGAATGGTGTACCTCTTCTCTGTGTCTGACTAACTGGTCTAGTGTGCCGTTCTTGAAATCATTTGGAAATGTCTAGATTTCATTTGTTTTTAAGATCTTCAGAAATGTAATGACATGAGCGTACTGCCAGAAACGACGACTAGGCTTGTTCAGCAGCCAGGTGCAAATCTTTCCTATGAGACGCCACTTCGGCGAGTTATACGTTTAATAAAGATGAGATGAATGGTGAGAACAACGCAGACACCGAGTCGCGAGCAGAAAAAAATTCCCAATGCAGTCGAATCTGGTGCAGCGTGATCTACAGCCAGCGATGTTAACCACTAGAGTGACTAGACCATTGGCAGCTGATAAGATTTGCTGGAAAAATGTGAATTACTTCCTCATACGAGTCGTGGTATGAGTGACGCTAAAAAAAAAGGGAAATTGCGATGTCTACGTTGGTTTACCACAGTCGCATTCTGTGAGCCATATAGGAATGGAACAGCACTGGGGAAAATTCTGGTACACTACGTATCCTCCGCGATACACCATAGATTGTTTGCAGCTTTTGTCTCGTGGGACTGACAATTTGACTCAGATATGCGAAGAGTGTTCTATAAGTGATGCAACACATTTTTTTCTCAGCCAATTTCGGTTCAAAAAATGTGGAATTTGTTGTGGGAGATCGGGGAATACTATGCTTCAGCCCGTGTAGTATCATGAACTTCCGATAGATAGCAGCGCTATACGTAGCCTTCAAAATGACGTCTGCAACGGAGGTGTCAAGCAGTGGGCTGTCATTTAGTTTTTTTGGCGGAAAATCAGAGCATACAGATCTTCATAGGCGCTTGCAGGAGTCTATGGAGACCTGACAGTGAACAAAAGCACGGTGAGTCGTTGGGTGAGAAGTCTGTCATCATGGCAACAAGGATGTGCATACCTGTCCGATCTGTCCCGCGTGCCAGATGTGAGCCTGTGACTACTCCAGTATTGGAACGTGCAGACACTCTCATACGAGGTGATCGATGGATCACAATCAGACACTTCGCTGCTCAACTGGACGTCTCTCATGATAGTGCTGGCACACTCATCCACCAGTTGAGGTACTGCGAGGTGTGTGGCCGCTGGGTTCCTCACTGCCTAACAGAAGACCATAAAGAGCAAAGAGGGTGACCATCCACTTGTGCATTACGAGGCTGATCGTGGCGGTATTTTGTCGAACCCTGTCACAGGCGATGAAACATAGATTCATCACTTCGAACCGGAAAGAAAATTGCGATCCATGGAAAGGTGCCATACCACCTCTCCTCCGAAGAAAAAGTTCAAGGCCGCAACCTCAGCCGACAAAGTCATGGTGAGCGTTTTCTGCGGGTCTGAAGAAGCCTACGGTACAAAGATCAACTTTGAAGTGTATTGTGCTACCGTTAGGAAATTGAACAAGCGAGTTCAGCGTATTCGTTGTCCCAGACTAACGACAGGTGCCGGCACGAAGATGAAGAACTCAACAGCAGAGAAGGCTGTGAGAGGACGTCAGCCAATAGCACGCTGACTGGGACGTCAGCACGAAAGCAGCAGCCTCTAGAAGAAGAGAATATAACAGCCGCTCCTGCCAGCCTTGACCGGACAGTGGAAGACGGACACTAGCAGAGCCGGCATTACAAAGGCGGGTCCAAGAGTACATCCTAACTGTTATACTGAAAATTGTTCAAATTGGTTCAGGTGGCTCTAAGCACTATGGAACTTAACATCCGAGGTCATCAGTCGCCTAGGCTTAGAACTACTTAAACCTAACTAACCTAAGGACATCAGGCAGATCCATGTCCGAGGCAAGATTCGAACCTGCGACCACAGCAGGAGCGCGGTTCCGGACTGAAGTGCCTAGAACCGCTCGGCCACA
Source organism: Schistocerca nitens (assembly GCF_023898315.1). Lineage (NCBI taxonomy): Eukaryota > Metazoa > Arthropoda > Insecta > Orthoptera > Acrididae > Schistocerca > Schistocerca nitens. The sequence continues at coordinate 50,245,269 of NC_064618.1, read as the reverse complement.
GAGTCCGGCGCTCAGAATTGTGCTTTACATCAATTACTCACATTGACATTGTATGTAGCGAAGGCCTTTGATTATTGGCGTGTCGCCCATCGCTTGTGACACCATTGGAAACCAAAGTTAAGTATTGTAATTTACTTTATTGTAGTAAAAACCACTAAGCGATTTTTCTTGAATTGTTACATAGCTATCCGAGAAGGCACCCTATAAGAGACGAGTGGGCAGGACCCCACATTCGTCGCTACGAAATGCATACGAACTTCTCTTCCTTCATGACAACGTACGGCCTCACACAAGTCTGCTGCAACTGAGAAGAGGTCACAAAAGTTCACTGAACTGTTCTTCCTCATCCACTTACAGCCCGGATCTCGCACCTTCTGTTTGGTGTAATGAAGGATGAGCTGTGCAGCAACCATCGGTGGATGATGGGGAGGCTACTGATGCAGCAAGACGCTGGCTGTCCCGTCAACCAATAGAGTACACTATGTGGGTATACAGGGCATCCCAGTAAGGTGGCCTAAGGCTGTCGCGTTGAACGTACATTATGTTGAAAAATGTGGTTTGTAGCCAGAAGGCTGGCGAATAATATGGTTTATTCGAATCCTATATAATACCAACCTGTTTTCAGAAGAAAATATGTTTCACAATGAACGGTGGATTTATTATCAAAAAATTTCTTAAGAATTTATTTTATTTGCTAGCGATTCATCAAGAACATTAACACATTTAATCGCACTATGTGAGTGTGGAAGTAGTTGCCAGGGAGTAACTGATGATATCATAAGAAAATGGTAATTTATTCACTTTAATGGTGCCTAAAGTTTTTTTTTAAAGAAACAGATTTAAAATTGTAATCAGAAAGCACCATCTAAATATCAAGTTACAATTTATTCAGAGGCAAAAAGAAACAAAATTTTGACTGTATGAGCTTTCGAGCTGAGAACCTTGCCTCTCCCTTTTGACACGGACGTAGTTACGACCGCTCACAACAACCTCTGAAAGACTACACTGCTGCAAATCTGCAACACACCAGATTACTTTAAAATAAAAGTTTTAACAATTCACACAAGCACACAAACTATGCACCCCGTAGGAGGGATGGAAATGGTACAAAACACTAAAAATTAAAATATTAATTTTGCCACCGAAGGTGCAACTTGATTTTAACTTCTAACAAAAGTCTTACGGTCAAAGGATGGCAACTTTATATACTAAAATGATGATTTAAATAAACGCCCATGAAATGCAATCTTATATAAAATTCTACAAGTTGGCTAATAGAGTTACGATGCTCTACAGTACACAGATACCGCCTCTCAAGATGATACGCAAGATCAAAACATCAAGCATTAGGCCGTTACACTCCAAGCACTAAATTCGATAACACACCAAATCCGACAAACATGACAGAGGCAGTTTCGAACGACAGACAAAAACTAACTGCCTAACAAATGCGGACGAGAGGCAGACGAGCAAGCTGGGGACGAGAGACTGACCAAGAGAACAAGTAGAATTTAACGAGAGGAAATCACACAACATATCACCAATCACTTAACTTCTAATAAACTGCGATTTCTCGAGAGGACCTGGCGCAGCATCCCCAAATGGCTCTCACGAACCGTCCCCTGCCGGCCGCTTCAAAGGACGCAGGAAGGCGCGCCGATCTCCCGTCTTTCCTGGTCCACACCAACCGACCGACTGCCCGCTGCTCCGTCGCGACTGCACTACTGGTGCGTCTCCCACTCACTTCCAGACACACGACGGCGGAAATACTGGCTCGGACCCAAACACGCCCACTGGCAAAACGACATCCCTGCACCAGGAAAGGACCGAGCCAAGTTGCACAAGATAGTAACTAAAGGGGCCCAGAAGCGCTCGGAGAACCAGTTACACCACGGCGTCGCAGCTCGCACCGGCCAGACTGATGTCGTGGGTTGACTCCTGTTGCTCTCGTGTCGACCGCGAAGCCACTCCCCTCGCTATACGGCGCGGCCCACTGGACTCACGTGGCGACCTCACATGCGCCGACGCTCAAGACCGACAAGTTATCTTGTGTCTCAGTGCGCGACCGACCAACAGATCGATCCAACCGCCAATGACCGTTGCCTGAGCAAACTCGAATAGACTGGCGGCCTAACGCGCAGACTCAGATGCAGGAACTAAGCCCCGACCAGGCGGCCACTCGCTGAGTTCTGCTACTGGCGGATCCGAACGACAGGCATACTAGCACTCCGAACGACAGACTGACCAACTGGCGAGTTGTTTTTCCTTTATTATTTGTTCACCTTATACAAAGGCGGGCTGGCAGTGGATTACATCTACACCGCTCTTCAGCCACAAGAATTACAATAATTGAGAAAAAGGAGACAGAAAAGTAACAAATCGGATGTTAAAAAACAGGAGATACAATAAAATAAAAAACATGAAGCCGTTCACACTCGACGAAAACAGACGAAAATACTGTCGGCACTGCACACAAACACTGACGAATGAGATGGACAAGTGAACGAGGAGCGTGGCGGCGAAAAACACTAAATCATAATTACGACGGCACAGACACTAAACTGATGACGATGATCTCCGGCGCACGAAAGTCCACTTAGCGTGTGCGAGTCCGGGGACCTGCCAAGAGGGGAGGAAGGTGGTGGAGGAGAGCAGAGATGCCAATGGCAGGGGAGTTGGGGGGAGGAAGGAAGGTAGGAGGGGGTTGGGGAAGCCCGGAGGAGGAGGGGTGAGGAAGGGAGGATGGAGGGAAGGAGATAGAAGGGAGAGAGGGTGCCATAACGAAAGGACACAGGAAGTGGGAGGGGAGGATCAAAGTTGATAGGAGGGGTAGATGGTGGGGAGGAGGGCATCATCAGGGAGGGGGAGTTGGCGGAAGCCACCTTGGGAGAGGGTATGGAGAGTGGAGAGATGGAGGGCAGGTGGGACGTGGAAATCAGGCACAGCAGCGGACGGGGGTGGGAGAGGATGTGAGAGACAAGCGGGTGAGGGGGATCGAGTTTACGGGAGATGTATAGGATCTGTATCCATTCAAGGAAGAGGCGGAGGTGGGGGAACGGAATAAGAACGTACAGGATCTGCGTGGGGGAGGGGAGACTGATGCGATAGGTGAGACGGAGAGCGTGGCGTTCAAGGATTTCAAGGGCGGAGATCCAGGCAGGATGGACGTAGCAGAGGTTAAGGCGGATGAGGGATTTATAGGTGTGGAGGATGGTGGAGGGGTCCAGACCCCAAGTACGGCCAGAAAGGAGCTTGAGGAGATGGAGCCGGTAGCGTGCCTTGGCTTTGATTGTCAGGAGATGGCGGGTCCAGGAGAGTCGACGGTCGAGGGTGACGCCAAGGTACTTAAGGGTGGATATGAGGGCGATAGATGGTGATATAGAAATCGAGGAGGCGGAAGGAAGCGATGGTTTTGCCTACAATGATCGCCTGCGACTGGAGAGCTCATAGCGCCCCTTAAATGCACGTGAGCAGACTACGTTTCCCCTTTCCCACCAAAGCTGCGACTGCCACGGCGGCGCCACCGCCAGAAACGGAGGGCAACTGCTACACACTACGCACTGCGGCACGCTCTTCAAAACAGCAATTTTGCCACGGCTCACACAACTTATTAAACGCACATCGTACTTGAAATGTTTTACCAGTAGCACACATCACTGAGACAGGAGATATTTCAGCATTCCGAACAGCAATTTTCTAATAACCACATGCATTCCATTAATCTATAAATATTTAAATTTTATTTCATTCTACCAAGACTGGCATTCATTTGCGCTTGATATTCTCGTATTCACGGTGGTGGATCAGCTCAGACGAACACGGCAGTGCTTGCACCGTGTCCTTGCCGCAGATACCGTTTGCTGCTTCAAAAGCGTTCCACATCCGGCATGTCCCGCTGCTATCCCACCGGTAATCGCCCTTTTGTGATTCGCATGAGAATCCGCTTACGGAGACTCCGTCTACAACTTGAGCCGTCCCCCGCCCGGCGAGCGCAGCCAATAACAGGAGAATGCAACTGCTATCAAATAAAGTTCTAATTTGCTGGAGGACCATTTGCGCTGCGAGGCAGTGCGCTCGGCCGCGCAGCAGACGTACAGTACACACAAGGGCCATTAGGGAGGCGACCCACTTAGGAGGAGGTCTTCCCCAGCTGCTGCGGCCGGCCCGCCTCTTCAAAGAGAATGGCCGCATCGCGCCGCCGCGGAATTTAATAAAGGGGCGCCAGGGCCGGCGGCGGCGGTGGCGGTGGGAGCGGCCTGTGCAGCGGAAAGGGCGCACAACAACACGGCGCGCAGGTGGGGCAGGAAGTGGTGCGTGGGCGGGCGTGGTGGGGGCCGCTCTCGTCGGGGAGTCTCGCAGCGGTCCTCGGTCCGTCCTACAAATCGGGTTTCCTTGAGAGGACAATAGGCAACAGCACAGGGCTCCACCTTAACAGCGTCGACTACAGTACGCTGCAGAATGTTAACAAAGCTCTGAACGTATGGAGCAGGTACTCAGATGACAAAAGGTACGAAATACCTTAACTTAAATCACTTAACAGTTGCAAACCAATGCTATATGTTGCACTGGCCAACGCCAATGGGACAGGTCAGCGAATGGCCCCACAACCATCACACATTCTCTGTCTAGGATAAATCACATTACTTATGTATTTCCACAATTTTGGCAGATTAGAAGATTAAAATGTTGATTATTATTACGGGGAAAGGGTTTCTGGGACATTTTTAGTAAAAATTAAATAGTTTTTTTTTACATTTACTAGTATTAATTTCACAATTACAAGGATTACTTAGATTCACATTCAGAACACTTTACAATACAAACTACTTCTTCTTTCTTGGCGTGTGCAGGACAGATGTACTTCCTGCTAGAAGTGCAGCAAGCCTTCATGTACTTCCGGTCTTTGCTTATGGCGCATAAGTAACGACGTCCTTTCTTTGGCAGATTATGCACGGCTCCCTAACCATGTTTCCTCTGCTCACAGCACCTTGATTTTGATTACACTCATACACAAAAGTTGATAACGCTGTAGTGTATTTTGAGTGTAGGCTTACAGCATTTTGAGCGCGTCTTTCCATGTTGAGGTCACAAAGTTCACGAGCGAGATATTTGAGGTACTTCTTCCTTCCAGAACTCTTTTTCGGGTAATTCTTTGCCCATTCCTTGATTGTATCTTGAAATACAACATATGAATTGTATGCTGCAATGTCAATCAAGTTGAAAAACACCGCCATTGGCAATCGACGCGTTGCTCGATGGCAGCTGTACGTTCTTACACACTTACCGAATGTATCCACTCCTGGCTTTGTACAATTGTAGAATAGGATGATGTCTGGCTTCTCTTCCGTCACATTCATATCATGATGTAGGGTTCACAATACTGTAAAAACCTTTCCTTTCTTAGGCACGTAACTGACTAAAGGGGCATCATCGCTAAAGGCAAATCGGATTGTTCCCGGTGTAGCTTTTTTTAAAGAAACAGGACGGAGTTCTCTAGGAACATCGCGTTTGTCACTTCGAATAGTAACAACTGTAGTTATTTTCTCTTTCAAAAGATCAGATGCGAGTGGAACGGTAGTGAACTTTCTGTCCACGGTAACATTTCTTCCAGATTGTTTCAAGTTAGACATTTCAATCAATCTTCTAACTATTTCATGCGCACTGTTATGGTTCTTCTCATTAGTGTGCTTTCCAGCGTAGGGATCCGCAGCGAAGCAGTATTTCGTATCTGAATCACATGACAGGTTCTCCTCTGTTCCATATTTTCCTGGTTTTGTTGGAATATATACCCTCAATGGGCATCGCCCATGGAAAGTCACAAGTTCTTCATCCACTGTGACTGACTCACTGGGATTATAAAACTCACGAAATTTACTAACTATCATGTTCCATATATACCTGATAGGAGCAAATTTGTAGGTCGGTTTTCTAGCTGCTCGAGTTAGAGCATCATCAAAACGCAAGCACTTCAGTAAGAGCCTCAGTCTATGCTCTGAAAATGAAGCTCGGTACATTGGAAAGTTTTCTTTACTAAATATATCACGTAAACTGTCCTTGCTCTGTCTATGGACTCCACAGTTCAATAGAATTCCAATTGCCGACACAATTTCTTCCCTTTCAAATGCTTTCGAATTTTTTATGAAAATATCTTCAGATGATTCCCTAAGGTTTCCAAGCTTTTGATTGGTACACATCAAAAGGTTATCCAGGATGCTATCATCGAGGTACATGAGAGAAGCTTTACCTGGTGTATCAGGTTTTATCCCTGGCTTAGTTCCTTTCGGTGTTCTCGCTACGTTAGCAACAGATCTCCTCCTTTGATTTACGTAAGGGCTTCTCTTCCATATCATACTTGACGGGGCCACCATGTCTTTTTCTATTTGATCAATTTGTGCTTTCGGCCTGGGTCGTCTTCTTGTTGGTTGAATATCTATAAAAATATGAAAACAGAACCGAACACTAGCAATCTAAGCACTCTACCGAGACACACGTCCTAATATACTCCAAAATATCTGCAAAAAGTAATAAAATCTCGGATAGTTCACCACTAAATTCATTGTCTGAACTCTCAAGCAAATTTCTAATTTCGTCATCTGTCAATTGCATCTTCTTGTACATTCTGTCAAATGCCACAAAGATATTACCTTCCACTCACCACACCGTTTACCGGTTGACTGCGAGTGGTGATTGCTGACCTGCTACACCTGCAGTTATAACAATCGCTATAACTCAACAATGAGTATAAACCAAAAGCTGTTCTTATTGTTGATTGTAGCAATTATAATTACGGTAAATGTCATGTATTTATTAAATAAACTACTGAACACGACAGAAGTTTTAGCCTAAAAACTTCGTTGGGGTCAGTTACTGATACCCCCCCCCCCCAATTGGTATGCAACTGTTAATAAAAGCACGTCTTCTGCTGCAGACTGTGTACAAATTAGGTTCCTTTCGGAGTATGCTGATGCAGTAGCCCCATATTTAACAATCATATACAACCGTTCGCTCGCCGAAAGATCCGTACCCAAACACTGGAAAGTTGCACAGGTCACACCAATAGCCAAGCAAGGAAGTGGGAGTAATCCACTAAATTACAGGCCCATATCGTTAACGCCGATATGATTTTAGAACATATATTGTGTTCGAACATTATGAATTACCTCGACGAAAACAGTCTATTGACACACATTCAACATGGGTTTAGAAAACATCGGTCCTGTGAAACACAACTAGCTCTTTATGCACATGAAGTGCTGAGTGCTATTGAGAAGGGATTTCAGATATATTCCGTATTTCTGGATTTCCGGAAGGCTTTTGACACTGCACCACACAAGCGGCTCGTAGTGAAATTGCGTGCTTATGGAATATCGTCTCAGTTATGTGACTGGATTTGTGATTTCCTGTCAGAGAGGTCACAGTTCGAAGTAATTGACGGAAAGTCATCGATTAAAACAGAAGTGATTTCTGGCGTTCCCCAAGGTAGTGTTATTCGCCCTTTGGTGTTCCTTATCTATATAAACGATTTTGGAGACAAACTAACTACTAAAAATACTAACTGCCGAAGTTGGGGACTGCACCCCTCCAGTGTCCTCCACACCTAGAAAACCTTGATCTGACCCATCCTTTGCTATGTGAATGTTGCAGGGATCTCTGCCCCACCCAAGTTCTGTAATCCCTCCACATCCTGGAATGCCATGCATTTAGCCTTACCTTCCACATCTGTTTACCTTCCCTCATAGAAATCCTTTACCAACTCATCAAATTCCCACCTCTCCTCACTCACACTGAACGTCTCTGAACAATCTACACCATCTCCAAACTCGACTCCAGTAATCCTAGTTTCCCTCTCCTTTCCAATCCTCATATGCTGCTAAACGTTTACCAACACATCCCACCATCCCTACACTTACATATCCTCCACATACTGTCCCAAAGGAACTTCATCCGTGTCCCCCTCCCAGATCATGAACTCCACACTCACATACACCATCCTACCGGCCATAAATCCATCCCACCCATTCCCCTCTACAGGGCTACTTCTTCCTCCCCTCCCCATATTTCCTTACCTCCTTTTTTCTCCATCTGCCTTACTTCCTCATACCCCTTTCCTCATCAACTATTAGTCTCACCAATACCCACATCAATTCCACCCACTCTTTTTGTCCCAACAGCCACCCATATCCCATTACTAATTTGCACCACTCCTCCATCCTTACACCACCACGTTCCTAACCCATCACTGGCCATCCTATTCCCATTCAGCAACAATCTCAGGGTAGGTCCTTCCATTTTTAGAGCCAGGAAAGTGCTATTTTCCTGACAACCACATCTAAGACTCGTACTTAAAGTAAAGAACAATCAAATAATTTAAAATTAAAGATGGTAAAATAGTCTACGATGAACTGAGTGTAGGTCCAAATCCGCAACAGCTGTTTATTGCACTTTTCCCTGTATGGCGACTGGTTTCACTACCTGGAGGTATATCTTCAGGTCATATAAATCTAATACTTTACGTGCCACGATTTCCAAGTTCATAGCGCGCATAAAATCATGTTGGTCCTCGATAAATCCGTGGATAAAATGGCAGATGGGTATCCGATTCGAACCGTGCATGACCAGTAAAACATCTCCAAAACCTTCTCGTCTTTTGACAATAGGGAAAGTATAATACTGATTTTCAATAGCTAAATAATCAGTCACTCGAAGTGATTTTTTTTTAAGTATAGTTTCTGATCTTCGAAACATTGAGCAGAGATTACACCACATTTACTTACATCACCGGGCGCGTGCATTACGCAGTGCCGCCTCGTTGCAGTTGTCTGCTTCAAACAGCAGTCACGGCTGTTATAAAGGGACTTACAATACGACAATAGTGAAACTTGTCGTCTGATGCATATATAGCACCATTGTTGTGTGCTTGGCGCTCTAACTTAATCAAGGAAAGAAAACTAAATTGGCGGTACTGTACGCCGCCACGCGCCCGCTGCGGGGCTAAAATTATAACATGCGGAGATTTCAGGACAAGGGGTGTGGCTGCAGAGTGATTTCATGCACTATGCATCAGGTAGCTGAATCAACGGTACGCATGTGACGTCTCTGTGCATGGAACTGTTACTGGTAAGAGTTAGAGGAATTGGAGTTAGGAGAAGCAGTACGTAGGAATTTTATGAGTAACCATACACTTCTGAGTCAATAGTATCCAGGAAAACATGTCAGCAGGGAGACTTGGACCTGTACACAAATCTCTGACGTCATACAACCCGTCCCAGTATTCAGAGTCTTGGATTTGCTCCCTCAATATTCCAGGTCGTCCATCTTGTATTTTGTCGTCACAGCAAGAAAGCGCCAGTTTCAAAGCCTCAGTACTCCCAAGGCAACCAGCAAGACAGTGCACTATTTTGAATTTCTCACTAACAGCTTTACTCTCACAGGAAACACACTAGCGCAACTGGACTATTTTTGAATTTCCCGCCAAAATTTGAATTCTCGCCACTGTAACATAAGGTAGGCCATTTGAATTCTCGCCACTATAACATAAGGTAGGCCATTGTCATACGGGGGAGGGATGCGGAGGAGGGGAAAACCCATGGGGTCATCGGTGACGTCGGCACCCCAGAAAATCACGCCCATTCTCTCCTTACATACCAACTACTTTTCATTAACCTAGTAATGTTAGATATTGGATAGTTGACTCTGGACTTTGGCCTTCAAATATACACTTTCTGACAAAAAGCCAGAAGATAATGTCGCACACAGAAGACATTGTCACATGTTCAACGAACTTCTACATACTAAACAAACCACCGTCAAGTGCATGGCAATCCCATAGTACCAGTTATTAGAGTTTCCTCCCATCCATTCGCGTATTTAGCGTGGGAAGAATGATTGTTTGAATATCTCTGTGCGTGCTATAATTATTATAACCTTATCCTCACCATTCCTGTGTGAGCGATACGTAGGGGCTGTAGTATATTCCTAGAGTCATCAGAAAAATCCGGTTCTTGATGCTTTGTTAATAGACGCTCTCGAGATAGTTCACATCTATATTCAAGAGTGTGCCAGCTCAGTTTCTTCAATATCTCTGTGACACTTTCCCACGGATGGAACAAACTTGAGACAATTCGTGCTGCCCTTCTCAGTATGCGTTCAATATCCCCTTTACGGCTATTTGGTATGGGTCCCAGACATTCCAGAACCCGTCGCATGAGTGATTTCTGAGCATTCTCCTTGGTAGACTGATTGCACTTCCCCAATATTCTACCAATACACCGAAGTTAACTACATGTTTTACCTACGTCAGCCAAGTATTTGTACGAGTTGGCCGATTTCAACAGTGGCTCATTGATATTATATTCATAGGATACTATGGGTTTTCGTTTTGTAAAGTGCACAATTTTACATTTTTGAAGGTTTAAAGTTGTCGATCTTTGCACCACTTTGAAATCTTATCAAGATCTGACAGAATAGTTATGCACCTTCGTTCAGACTGTATTCCGCTATAGATAACTGCATCATCTGCAAAAAGTCACATTACTATTAATATTATTTGCAACGTCATTAATACACAACAGCAAGGGTCCCAACACGCTTCGCAGGACACACCTGAATTCTGCATCTAATAATGACTCTCCATCCAAGATAACCTCCATACCAAAAAGTCCTCAATCCAGGCAGAAATTTCACTTGACAATTAGAGTAGGTGTAATACTGAAGCAAATGCTTTCCGTAAATCAATAAATACTGCATCTATCTGACTGCCTTGATCCAAGGCTTTCAGTATGTCATGTGAGAAAAGTGCGAGTTGGGTTTCACATTATCGATGTTTTCGGAATCCATGCTGGTTGGCATGGAGGAGGCCAATCTGTTTAAGATACTTTAAGCTCAGAATATGTTCTAATATTCTACAACAAATCTATGTCAAAGTTATTGGACGGTAGTTTTGTGGGTCACTTCTACTACCATTCTTGTGGATTGGTGTGATCTGTGGTTTTTTCCAGGAACTGGGCATTTTTTTTTCGTTCGAGGGCTCTACGATAGATTATAGGTAAAAGAGGGGCTAACTCATCCGCAGATTCAGTATGGAACCTAACAGGGATTCTGTCGGGCCCTGGAGCTTTGTTCAATTTTAACGATTTCCGCTGTCTCTCAACACCACTGACACTAACACATATTTCACTCATCTTTTTAATGCTACGGAGATTAAATAAGGGCAATCCTCCTGGCTTTTCCTTCGTAAAGTAACATTTAAAAACAGAATTACGCATTTCAGCTTTTTCTTTGATACCCTCAAATTCAGTTCATGTCTAATTCGCTACGGTATGGACACTAACTTTGGTGCCACTAACAGCCTTAACATACGACCAGAATTTCTTTGGGTTTTGTGAAATATCATTTGACAAAGTTCTGCTGCGGTAGTCATTGAAGGCTTCACGCACTGCTTTCTTGATAGCATTATGCACGTACACACCCCTGGCAGATATGCAAATGATTTAGAGGTTCTCTATGATGGATAGAACGGCCTCCAGAGTGCATTAGCGTAGTTGGTATTCAGTATTAATGCCAGGGCTGGTAGGGCATGTAAGAGGCTTAAAGAGCATCACATGTTCATTGACCGTTGTGAAGGACAAGGATACGCCAGACTCATGTGAGACGGCGTTATCACCGCCTGATGGAATTTGAAATGGGCCCCCTTGTGGGTCTCCATTTGGCCAGCTGGTCGAATCCTGCAACAGCCAGTTTTGTGAGACGTTTGGATTTGAGAATGGCTCTACGTTGAGCTTAACCGGAACGTGAGGGTGGGCATACTCGTCGCCGAAGTTCTGGTCACCATGTCTGACCACTTCAAGGAAGGATCGACATACTGTGCACCAAGCACATCGTAACATCTTATAATCGACGCCTCCCATCTGAGAACGCGTAATGGACTACCAGCAACATTTTGTGTCACCCCGCACCACTGGTTGGAGACTAGCAGCAGCCGGACTCGGGACTTACTGTCACATGCGTTGGCTATGATTAGCACCACAACATAAAATTTTGCGTTTGGCGTGGCGCCTTGACTGGGAGGCATAGACTGCTGAATAATGGTGTCGCACCGTATTTAGCGATTAATCGCGGTTCTGCACTGCCCCACAAGGTCATCGTCGGCGAGTATGGCGGCGAACTCTAGAGAAGCCCTGTTCGTCCTATGTTTCGGAGAGGCACAGAGGTGTTACTGCTTGTCCATGGTTTGGGGGCGTTTCAGTTGAAATGGAACAGTACTGCCCGACATGGAAAAGATGTACAACAACATACTTTCTTGTTCTTGTCAGAACAGCGTTTTTATTTAATACACCGAAGCCGGATACCAATGTAGGAAAGAAGGGCAATTTGTATGTTTAATTATTCAGATGTGCACTTCCTTAAAATACATTCCTGAATCCGGTTTGGTAATGTTTGTGAGTTGAACGAATGGCTGGTCGTCTGCTGACCACAGATAGTGAAGGTAGATTATATAATAATCTTTGAGACAGTTCTCTGGCCACCCTTGGCTGAACCAAAGAGAGGAAGCATAACAGAGCACCAGAGGGCCTGGAATGTGGCTGACCAATACGGTGGCAAGGTCCTCCCACCACTTCTGCGGAAGCGTGGGAGGACCAGATGAACGGCCATGTTTCAAGACTCTGTCGCTGGTTCCTGAGGTGTGAAGACGTGCTCTGTGTGTGCTCCAGTGAAACAAACTTAAATGAAAGTGGTATGCATGTAGAATTTTTAGGAGTAGATGAACTAATAATTTCTCTTTTCAGAAACTTTTGGTGGTATGTTGATGTAAATTGTTCTGAAAAAGATAGGCAGGTAAAAAAATTCATGGGGAACATAGGATTCTTTGGAAGTGACAAAGAAACCGCGTGTTGTAATCATAACATGAAATACTAGCGTGTGGTAGTATTAAGATGAAATACTTGCGTGTGTAAATCTAAGTTGCAAATAATTAAGATTTCCGTGTGCACAACTTGAATTAGACAAGCACTACCACGTGGTAAGTACAGTGTGAGTCTCAACCAGACTATGAGACAATAAAAAGTGTTAGAAGTGCTTGTCCTAGCATTCAGTTGAGGATCCGTGTGCGAAATAAATAAGATACCAAAACTTCCATTATGACGTACATTCGTGTAACGCCAGCATCATATTCAGATACTCTGAGAGTGAATTAAGGTGAGTCAGCCATCTACCTGGCAACTCCATGAGGGTTGCATTGCACAGGGAGATGTGCATAAATCCTCCAGAGTTTGTGGTAGGAAAATTATTACGTGGGTCAGTGACGTGTGAATCTGGGGTGACTATTGTTCGATGTGGGAAAGCAGAACGAGTAGAAAACCAAACATTTTGTTTTTAGAGATGTGTTTTATACTGTACAGCACGAATGTCAGTAAATTCGTTATGTTACTAATGAATGAGATTAGGAGAGTGTTGGAGAGAATGAAGTAGCAAAAGATTCCTTACCAACCAGAAAGTGCACAGTAGCAATAGACAGAAACATTACGAGACCATAGAATATGTCATGCCCATTGGGTGGAGAACCACTTGTTTTACTATGGTGTTTAAGTGTAATACAAGAAATTTTGCAACATTAGCATGAAAGAATTTATTGTAATAAAAGAGGAGTTATATGAGACAAATAGTGTTCTTGATTATTGAGTTGTGGGTAGCCATTTTGTTGAGGTATTTTAACATAACTTCAATTTTCTTGCTGGGTTGTCCAAGCTTTGGATAAAATACATACGACAGGAGGGAAGTGTGGCCTTGCCAGGGTGGAGTGAGTCCATCAGAAATGTGCACTAGCTATTAGTCAGATGCGTTATCCGTTGCATTAAAAAGTAAGGACGAGAATAAATTATAGCTTAACTGTAAGGCATTAGGGCTAATATTTCATGCATAGTTTTAGTGGGTATGATAAACATGAAAATATTTCTGATGCACGAATAATAATTGCACTCGCTTGGCAAGCCACTCATCTAGTAGGCCTGACTATTAGATGACACAGAATAGGGTAGGAACCTCCCATAGTCATGTGTGGTAGTGACTGAGGGAATTCTGACGGCACAACAGTACGTCGTGGACATACTGCGTCATCATGTATTGCCAGTCATGTGACATATCGTGGTGCTATTCTTCAAGAGGACAATGCTCATCTACACATGGAACCTGTCTCTTTCAACTGGCTGCATGGTATTGAGGTATTGCTGTGGCCACCAATATTCCAACATCTCACCCCCACAGCACATGGGTGATGTAACCTTCTCCCTCCTTTCTAATTCCAGTTACTGTCCACAGTAATCAAATGCTTTACGAAAAATTTGAGAGGAGCGAAGAGTACAATAAACTTTCTAGTTTACTTACCTTTTCGTGTATAGTTGGCTCCAGTTCTTCTTGTCTGGGGGTCTGATTCTTGAAGCTGAAATTGGCCCATTTTAGGTCATCGTGGTTGAATTGATCTAAATAAATTTAAAGATTGTAGTAGCAGAATTTTTGTTGTTACGTTAACATATTTTGTCACGTTTTAGTATATCATACAGTCTTTTGAATTTTGAAATTAACAGAGCCGAAATTACATTGTGCGCTCAGAATACTAAAATACGTCCGATCACACCAGAGGCTTGCTCACTACTACTTCACTCTGCGGTAATATCCATATTCCAAAGAGTTTGAAATTTTTCTTGACAAATGAATGTCTATTAATTGCGATTATTATTTCATAAATGAATCCAGATATAAACATGGTGTACAGTACTAAATTGCATATTTAATAATATAAATTTTAAGTGTGCCAAATAATACATAATTTCAAATGTTTCCAACAACAATATAATTTTAACTGTACATTCAGAACTAGTACTTGTCGATTGTAACATCGAAATTAAAGTAATTTCTGTTCATAAATTTTAGCTCCAAATATAAGATATTTTGTATAAAGTTAGATGAAAGTTTTCAGAGAAAACAGCTGAGACAATACTGACCTATCCAAAATTGGGAGAATAATACTGGTATCGACAACTACTGTTGAGGAAAACTAATGCTAGAGGAGGATGTCCCGTTACAGTCAGATGTCAGTTATGCCCCTGTTCCAGTGTCCAGGATGTCAAACCAGTTGCAAGATCTATGGGCCACCTTGCGCTTGGAGAGGGCGCAACAGCCTTACGACGCCCTTCCCAACCGAATCTGTGCGTACATCTAGGCCAGAAGAGAAGCAACGTCACACTGATAAGTGGTCACATGCTGCTGAGTCCATTGTAAATTTGACTGGAATTTGTAGTCAGTGAAAAAATATTACATTCTCACTCAATCCGTGAAGTTTCTTTTTGTTTCCTCCTCCCCTTTCTGGGTGCTCTATATTTTTTTATTATTCAGGCCATGTATTGTAACTGCAACGACGAGTTATGATGATAAAACAAATCTAAAAGTTGAATCCTGTTGTCATTTCATAGTTTTATCAAGACCAATGGTTCTTTTACTCCTTTTCTATGTCTATGAGATTGTGCTGTCCACTTATGAGGCGATCACTACTGCTGCGAGAACTGTAACGTATTTTATGAAATTCCATATACGTTTATCCTAGCGTACAAACAGATGTACACTGCAGATGTGCGTGTGTAATAAGGAAGGTGAAATCGTAAGAGAAATTCGTATCCTAAGCATGTCATCGAATTATTTATTCATTTTATTGGTCGTCCTGTTCCATTTAAATTATCAAAATACCTGTTGTTTACTAAAGGCATCACAGCTACCACGTTTACTGCGGTCCTTTACCAACTAAAGATACTAACAGATCTCCGGTGGTCAACAACAAAGATAGGCGTAGGACAGCGGCCTTAATGCCACCTGGCAGTTAAAAGCGCGGACTCCGAAACGCCATCACAGAGTGCAGGAGCAAGAGCTTAACCGTGGCTCACATAACCCGTTCAATTCGCACAAAGCTCGGCAAAAGCGTAATCGGCGAGCGGCCGTTAATTAAACCTGTCTCAGTGCAGAATGATGGAAATTATGGTTTACGTATCCCAAATCCGTATTTACCTACCGAAAACAATTATCGGATTTCAATAACGAGAGCAAAGCCGGTTACAGCAACATCGGCTGCGAAATGGGCTTGTAATGTGACGTGGGAGCAAGTAGCAGAGAGTGAAATGGGCTTGTGCGTTCCAGTGTACCAGCAGTCACTCCCTTAAAGAAGCACGAGCGTGTGCAAACACGAACTGCTCCGTACAACTTCCGTGGTACACAGTTTCGGTTTACAGGAAGATAACGGACCGAAATAAAACAGATCGTTGGCGACGTCTTGCGACATGGCAAAATTAAGTCAACGTTAGAATAGTTGAGCACAGCGGACTAATATCCAGATTTCAGAAAGGTCTTAGCTGGAACCACCGTATCATCGGTTAATAAATTACAGAAAAATATGCATTCTGAGTCTGAAGTAAGCATCAGTACAATTAGTGTAAGGTAAGGACACCATCAACCTGTAATATCTCCTCTAACCTGGCATATGTATTTTACAGTGTTTATGGAAGACGAACTTGACATTTACCGTACCGTAAATTTTTTAAGGTTGTATCTGTAGATTCTGCTAGAATTAAACATTTTTAGGACCGTGCGTGTGTTCACTTAGTTTTTGGATAAGAAAGATCGGACCTCTGTTACTCTAATGAAGCAAATAGTCAGCAACACGACCTCAGATTCACTGTATTTTGACAGTTATTCCGAATGTGTGAAACGACAAATCTAAAGAAAAGTGCTGTGACTTTACTCAAAGGAAACA
The DNA here is from genome assembly GCF_023898315.1 of Schistocerca nitens. NCBI lineage: Eukaryota > Metazoa > Arthropoda > Insecta > Orthoptera > Acrididae > Schistocerca > Schistocerca nitens. The sequence continues at coordinate 50,228,477 of NC_064618.1, read as the reverse complement.
CACTACATGTGTTGTGACAAGTGTTATTCTAACATTTAACTGCACTTACCAGTCCAACATTTAATTGCTCTTACCAGTCCTCTAATTAACAGTATCGGATAAATGCATTAATTCGCAGTAAAAATAATATTCCGTTTCTAAACTTTCATTCGCGTACTTAAAGAGAAGCATCAGTCGGTTCCAGAGAAAATCATTACTGAAAAAATTAGAAGCACTTTGAAATTAGAAACTGAAACCTGTTCCCTCATAGTAACATGCACTATTTATTACCCTATCGTATCAGTACTAAGATTTTCTTTCATATGCCAAATAATAGAAACAGAATGTAGCAACAGTGGTACCAACGTCGTTGGCGATACTCTTAAATATACATTTGGCACAGCAATTACGAAAAAGACATTTCATTTATAAAATTTAAGATAATATTAGGTTGATGCACATGCTGGTAGAGTTTTTCCGCAAATTTAACAAAAACAAAAGATACAACAAAAATTTTCAAATGTGTGTGAAATCTTATGGGACTTAACTACTAAGGTCATCAGTCCCTAAGGTTACACACTACTTAACCTAAATTCTCCTAAGGACAAACACACACACCCATTCCCGAGGGAGGATTCGAACCTCCGCCGGGATTAGCCGCACGGTCCATGTTTGCAGCGCCTTAAACCGCTTTTCTTTTTTTTTAATTCCGTAAAAACAGTAACAAAAATGGGTACAATGAAATGACATAAATAAGGTGACAGATAATTGCAGTAAAAAATTACAGCATTCAAAGAATGAGTCTTTAGCAGTAGCACAATTTAGCACCTTCACTGTCACCTTCAACTGGTGGCAGTTCAGCATGCACATTTTCTTCTACTGCAGCCGGTTCCTCATCATCATTTCCCAGACCCAAATTAATCATTCAGTAAATCCTTGAAGTGTGTTCCTTCCAGGGTAAATTACGTGGACAGAAGAGCAGTCCCGAACAGCGACATCGCAAAATCCTTCTCTGCCTAATTATTTTTGTCAGTTCCAGCCTTCTAAACGCATCCATAAAGAGTTCAAGATCTTCCTTTATATCAGACACCAGATGTTTGTCGCCATAGTCTTGTATCTGCTGTACTACTGATTTATTTTTCATGTGTGACTTTGCAGGTGCGGTTATGGTCGGGAACGTGACACAACCCATCCCCTCTCCACGAGGAATGCAGTTCCTAACCTATACCCATTCTGTTGAAGACAAGCCGGCCGGTGTGGCCGAGCGGTTCTAGGCGCTTCACTCTGGAACCGTGCGACCGCTACGGTCGCAGGTTCGAATCCTGCCTTGGGCATGGATGTGTGTGATGTCCTTAGGTTAGTTAGGTTTAAGTAGTTCTAAGTTCTATGGGACTGATGACCTCAGATGTCCCATAGTGCTCAGAGCCATTTGAACCATTTTTTGTTGAAGACAATTCGGAGCATGTTACCATATTTCTTATTGTGATTCTGATATTTAAGTATTTTCTCGAATTCATTTTCCATATACATCTTGTATTCAATATGTTCATCACTCCCAATATCGTTAAAAACATAACTTGTATATTTGCCCATTAACCAAATCACTGCGTTATTTTTTGCCTGATGGTAGTAACTTTCCTCTGGTCCAAAGAAAATGTTAGTCGGTAAATTGTTTGCTGAAGTTCTTGTTACCTGAGCAATTTTCTCCCTGGTCCACCTCCAGTTGATAATCCGATCTCCACATGTGTAACGATGAGGCACACTATCAACGAGGTTGCATTTGCTGCAGAGGTTAGTGTCACTTAAACCGATGGCAAAGAGACGCTCATTAGTGCTGATGATGTTATTGACTACTTTGTACCACGCTGTTCTCACGTCAGACGAAAGAACATCATACTGATATTTTTCCAGACCACATTCCATGCTATTCCAGCATATTTAGTTTCTATGTTATTTTCCTTTCATGTTTCCGTCTTTCAGCTAAAATCGCCTTTGCTGTAACGTTTTTGGAGTTTAAAAGCGCAACAGATACAGATAACAGATACTTTAGTCATCAATAATTTACTCTCCTTAATTATTTACAACAGTCTGCCATCGCTGGAGTAATTTCTATATTAGGTGACTGTAGAAATGACTTCGTTTTCAGGCGAAGAACTCGTCGAGCTATGCTCGGGGCCCATTTTCATCGGGAAAGATAGTTCGCTGAAGTTTGTTCGACAGATAACGGAAAAGGTGAATGTCTGAGGGCGCAGGATCATGTAACTAAGGTGTGTGTGGAATGACTTCCCAACTTAACATGCATAGTGTTTTTCTTTGTCAGTCTAGCAGAATGCGGGTGGGCGTTATCGACGAGTTGCATCACTACACGAAGTATTCCTGATGGTTGTTCTTGGATTGCGTCTACAAGGCGCCTCAGTTGTTCACAACAAATGTCAGCAGTGATGGTTAAACCTCGCGGTAACAACTCGTAGTACATGAAGGCGTTGTGTCTGTTCTTTCGGACGCCACACAGATTCTGCAGCTTGGATTCGAACCCGGCTTAGTAGGCATGTGCGTTAACCCCAGCGCCATCCGAGACGCAGTGTTACGAGAATTGCGCGGACTACCTCAGCACGCCTCAAGGCATGGTGTCTGTCCTTACTGACACACAACTGATTCTCGTAGATGGCAGTGGCTCCACCTTCTTCAGTGCGGATGGACTAGTACCTCCGTGTGCAGCCTGGCGCTGTGGTCAACGCACCTATCAAGTAAGCAACAGATCCCGAGTTTGAATCCCGGTTCGGTATACATTTTCACTCATCGGCATTGATTGCGCGTAATGTCCCAATGCAGCTGTCATCAGCAATACCTTTCCTTTCCTTTCTCCCTCCTCCACCTCCTTTTTACATGCACTGAAGCGCCATATAAACTTGTGTAGGCATGCGTGTTCAAATACAAAGATATGTAAACAGGCAGAATACGACGCGGGGATCGGCAACGCCTATATAAGACAGCAAGTGTCTGGCGCAGTTGTTAGATCGGTTACTGCTGCTACAGTGACAGATTATCAAGATTTAAGTGAGTTTGAACGTGGTGTTATAGTCGGCGCACGAGCGATGGGACACAGCGTCTCCGAGGTAGTGATGAAGTGAGGATTTTCCCGTACGACAATTTCTTGAGTGTACCGAGAATATCAGGAATCCGCTAACATCACATCTCCGACATCGCTGCGGCCGGAAAAAGATCCAACAAGAACGGGACCAACAACGACCGAAGAGAATCGTTCGACGTGACAGAAGTCAATCCTTTCGCAAATTGCTGCGGACTTCAGTGCTGGGGCATCAGCAAGTGTCAGCGTGCGAACCATTCAACGAAACGTCATCGATATGGGCTTTCGGAGCCGAAGGCCCACTCGTGTACCCTTGATGACTGCACGACACAATGCTTTATGCCTCACCTGGGTCCGTCGACACCGACATTGGACTGTTGATGACTGGAAACATATTGCCTAGCCGGACGAGTCTCGTTTCAAATTGTATCGAGCGGATGGACGTGTACGGATATGGAGACAACGTGGAGAGTCACTAATGTCGAAACGATCCTCCTTAAAACGAGGAAACCATTTTCTTGCCGTGCTCTGTCTCATGTCATTATCCACATACAGGGCGCAAATGTTTCTGGCTGTCACCCCTTCACTGACCTCAAGCAGAAGAATACGTCGGAAATGATCTGGTTTCTCCACTTGGTTCTCCATTTTCTAGCGGACACAGCTCCACTCATTACCTCCAAATGGCTAAATGATAATACGTAAAGTCAATTAGCAACAGTGAACTAAAAATAAAAAAATGATAATCGATAAATAAACCTGTAACAAACGTAATACCACGATGCAAAACAAAAACTCTACAAACACAGTGCACCAACCTAATAATATAGGAAAATTACGTGCCATTTTATTTATTTATTTGTATAGTAGCTAAATCAATTATCGTTTTCTACCTAGCAAACAAATGAAAGTCTCTTTTTTTTTAGTTTTAGTACCGATGGGCACAAATTATTTACTTTACTATAAGGCGGCTGGAAAAATTCTTTCGTATAATGATCACAAATCTTAGTACGGCACTTTAATAAGCATTCTGATCACTTCTGTAAGTTCATTACTTCAAAACTTTCAGTTCTGGGGATCAGAAAAAGCATTTCTTCCAGGTAATGTGCTACAGGTTAGGCAATACTCAGATAGCAGTTAAGAATGACTTTAATCTTGCGTTAACCGTTAAATAACGATCCATGGGTCACACAACTCAAGTTTTCTACTTTCTACGAGGGTCGTGAGACACTGTGCCGAATCCATTCTAGATTCATCAGAAGTCCATGACCTCTTTCCAGTGCGATATCTTTCAAAGTGCCATGCAACGTAGACACGCAGAAACGTTCAACCGAGGCTTTGCTTTACATGAGCGACTCCAAGACCACATCTTCTTTCCAATAACGCATAACGAAGTAAAATTACATGAAATTGGCAGCTCACAGAATAACTTTTACTGCCTGACGACCACGACTTGACTGTTCGGTGGTCTCCACCTGACATAGCTGACTTGATGCACACTCTTTCAATTTGAAGGCCATGCGCGTACCTAACACATAAGGGCTTCCTATTGATATACCTTCCCTGACATTACGTTATTAATACCGTCTATGAGACTTACGTGTGGACCAGTAAAATTACAGGAGTAGTGGCAAGAAAACATACAAAAAATAAAATTAGTTTCCAATACTTAAAACAAAATAACTATTTACATAGTTACTCTACAAATCTCAATCAAACGAATAAAAAAAATCATCTGTAAGTGTGTAAACAGCATGTACCATAAGCGGTAGTATCACAAATCCGGAAGTTCGAACACTGCGGGGATTTAGCAGGTGTGATCCTGTTGGTACACATCTGCCTTCCTCTTATGTTTGAACTGATTATCCAGGCAGCAATACTCCGAGGTAACAAAAGTTGTGGAATAGCGGCATGTCCTTAAACAGATGGCGACATTGTTGCGTACATGAGGTACAAAACGGAAGTGCATCGGCGGAGCAATCACTTGCAGTGAGGTGATTCATGTGAAAAGCTTTCCGACTTGATTATGGCCGCATGTAATTAATTGACTTTGAACGCTGTAATCGGAGCTAGATGAATGGGACATTCCATTTCGGAAATCGTTAGGAAACTCAGTATTCAGAGATCCACAGCGTCAAGAGTGTTTCGAGAATACCAAGTACCAGGCACTGCCTCCCACCAGGACAATGCAGCGGCGACAGGCTTCACTTAACGACCGAGAGCTGGAGCATTTGTGTAAAGTTGTCGGCGCTAACAGAAATAAATGTGGAACGTATGGCGAACGTATCCATCAGGACAGTGCGGCGAAATTTGGCGTTAATGGGCTATGGCAGCAGACGACCGACGCGAGTGTCTCCGCTAACAGCACGGCATGGACAGTGACCATAGCAGTAGGACCTTACGCGACTGGAAAACCGATTTCAGTTGGTAAGAGCTGATAGTTGGGTGCGAGTGTGGTGCAGATCCCACGAATCCATGGGCCCAAGCTGTCAATAAACCACTGTGCCAACTGGTGATTGTCCTATAATGATGTGGACCATGTTTACATGGAACAGATTGGGCACTCCGCTGCAACTGATCCAATCGTCTACTGTGAATAGTTATGTTCGGCTATTTGGAGACTATTTGCAGCCATTCATGGACTTCATGTTCCCAAAAAAGCATGGAATTTTTATGGATGACAACGCTCCATTTCAGAACAATCTGGACAGTTCTAGCGAATGGTCTGGCCATCCAGAGATCGCCCGACATGAATCCCATCGAACATTTATGGGACACAATCGAGAGGTCAGTTCGTGCACAAAGCCCTGCACTGACAACACTTTCGGAATTATGGACAGTTACAGAGACAGCATGGATCCCTATTTCTGATGGGGACTTCCAGTGACCTGCTGAGTCCATGCCATCTCTAGTTGCTGCAGTACGCCGGGAAAAATGATGTGCAGCACGATTTTAGAAGGTACCCCACGACGTTTGGCATCTCAGTGTAGTCTGACCTACAGTTTGAATCTAGCGCAGCTCGCCATTTTTCATGTTAAGAAACAATTCCAAATTCAAATGGCTCTGAGCACTATGGGACTTAACATCTATGGTCATCAGTCCCCTAGAACTTAGAACTACTTAAACCTAACTAACCTAAGGACAGCACACAACACCCAGCCATCACGAGGCAGAGAAAATCCCTAACCTCGCCGGGAATCGAACCCGGGAACCCGGGCGTGGGAAGCGAGAACGCTACCGCACGACCACGAGATGCGGGCGAAAACATTTCCAGTGGTTAAACAGTGATACGTGACAGAAAGCCTTGCAAAAGGTGCCTTACCACTCAGCAACCGAGTCTAAACTCCTTGATAGCTGGTAGAATGACATCTGAATTCTGTCAGCACTAGGATTCAATTTGTATCTCCCCATACCTACTGTCTTTCTGCTTTCCACTAGTTCTCTACCGTCGTATGTCTCCTTCAGGTCGTGACAGGGTCTGTTAATAACGGTCGGCCGGTGTGGCCGTGCGGTTCTAGGCGCTTCAGTCTGGAACCGCGTGACCGCTACGGTCGCAGGTTCGAATCCTGCCTCGGGCATGGATGTGTGTGATGTCCTTAGGTTAGTTAGGTTTAAGTAGTTCTAAGTTCTAGGGGACTGATGACCACAGATGGTAAGTCCCATAGTGCTCAGAGCCATTTGTTAATAATGAGTCGTCAACCAGCTGTAATTTTAGTAATTATTTTATTTTTATTCAGTTACCGCCGGGCCTTCCTGTCGCTGATGTCGCCGTTTTTCACAAAAAAGTAAAATAGAGTCCTCTATTTGTTTGTCAATGTGTTAAACTTTGATCTCGGATTATTTGAATGTTAATTGTTTGCAGATTATGTTTCTGACCTGGAGTCGGGAATCAACCCACATATGCCAAGGCACGTTTGAAAAACAGTCATAAAACCACCCCCAAAGGCACCGTAACAACGGTCGCCAGGTCTCACATACTGTGTCCTGCATCTACACTATCAGGTATCCTCTTTTCAAAAAAATGGTTCAAATGGCTCTGAGCACTATGGGACTTAACATCTATGGTCATCAGTCCCCTAGAACTTAGAACTACTTAAACCTAACTAACCTAAGGACAGCACACAACACCCAGCCATCACGAGGCAGAGAAAATCCCTGACCCCGCCGGGAATCGAACCCGGGAACTCGGGCGTGGGAAGCGAGAACGCTACCGCACGACCACGAGATGCGGGCAGGTATCCTCTTTTATCATAGGAAGTCGTTTATTGCAGTTTTTATAATGAACGACACGATACGTCAGAACCTCACCTCTAGGTGTCGGTTATACAGATGTTGCAGGGATTTCGGATGAGTATTTCCAGATGAGGAACTAATGGCTAGAAATTAATATTTCAGATGCAACAGATCTAGACAGGTGTTTGTAAGATGAATATCTTTAATAGCAAACAAGTTGTCTGCTGTATCGACAACTGGTGACACTCCCTTAAAAAACAATACACAACTGCCTTTGACCGTTCACAATGCAAGTTTGTTTACAGTTGTGAGCGGTTGTCGAACATGAAGCGTTACTCGTCGCCGGCCGGTGTGGCCGAGCGGTTCTAGGCGCTTCAGTCTGGAACCGCGGTACCCGCTACGGTCGCAGGTTCGAATCCTGCCTCGGGCATGGATGCGTGTGATGTCCTTAGGTTAGTTAGGTTTAAGTAGTTCTAAGTCTAGAGGACTGATGACCACAGATGGTAAGTCCCATAGTGCTCAGAGCCATTTGAAGCATTTCGTTACTCGTCACAGGAACTTGCAAAGTGCATTTAATACATAGTGCAGCAGATTCTAGAACCCGGCAAACAGAGTAAATCCACAGAGAAAAAGTTTCGCAGCACGCGTCCTTCTGATTGCAAGAATGTTATCGCTACAGAGAGGAGCAACTTGGCTATCGAAATCACAGAAATCTGACCAAGGCTCTCATCAAAAACTATTCACACAATAGAATTTGAAGTATGGCACCGGATCACGTGGAGGAATATTCATCAATGAACTCCCATTAACATGCCCCTGAAAGAAAACATCTAACTACAGGGTGGTCCACTGATCGTTACCGGGCCAAATATCTCGCGAAATAAGAGTAAAACGAAAAAACTACAAAGAACGAAACTTGTCTATCTTGAAGAGGGAAACCAGATGGCGCTATGGTTGGCCCGCTAGATGGCACTGCCATAGGTCAAACGGATATCAACTGCGTTTTTTTTTTAAATAGGAACCCCCATCTTTTATTAGATATTCGTGTAGTACGTTGTGCCGTGGTAAAATTTGCTGTTTTGAAGAGCGCGCCGCAGCGCGTAGTGTGAAGCAGACGCCCTCCGTCTCTGGCGGTGGCGCCGCTGTGGCAATCGCAGCTTTGGTGTCTCCCTCTGGTGGAAAGGGGGAAAGGTTGCCTGTTCACGTGCATTTAAGGGGCGCTATAAGCTCGCCAGTGGCAGCTGGTCAGTCGGAGTGAGGCTGGATCAGTCTCGCGTCACCAGTTGCTGGTCTGTCTCTCGTTCGCATTTGTGCGGCAGTTAGTGTCTGTCTGTCGTCGGAGTGCTAGTATGTCTGTCGTTTGGATCAAACTTTAAAGCCAGAAAATGAGAGTCTTGCCACTCCGCCAATAACAGAACTCAGTTAGTGGTCGCCCGGTTGGAACTGAGTCCGGCATCTGAGTATGCGCGTTAGGCCGCCCGTCTGCTCGAGTTGCTCCGGCAACGGTCATTGGCGGTTGGATCGGTTGGTTGGTCGGTCCGCACTGAGAAACAAGATGACTTGTCGGTCTTGAGCATCGGCGCATGTGAGGTCCCCACGTGAGTCCAGTGGGCCGCGCCGTTTACAAAGGAGTATTGCAGGGCTTCACAACATACGTGCTCGCGGAGCAAGCTGTGAGCAGCAAGGAGCGAGCACGGAGCAGCGCGAGCACGCTACCCCCACTACCAGACCAGAGCGGAGAGTGGGGAGAGTCACGTGGGGCACACAACAGCTGCCGCCAGTCAATGTAAATCCGCGGCCACCTGCAGGGATATCACTCACGAATTATTACTGCGACAAATGAGACAAATAAAGGAGAATGTACACGTGCCACATAATTTTATTAGCTTAGTGTATACCTCTGCATTCGTATTAATTTGTGAACTGTTACACAATAAAAGGTGTCACTGAAGTGTGGGATTCTCGGTTATCTTGTACTTTTTGCCCTTTACAGTTGCGTCTGCATTCGGAGTAATTGTTATTGTGCATTGTAGGCGCAGCGTGCAGTTTAAATTTCGATCAGGCAATGCGTTTCTCAGGCGCGTCTTGTTACATTTCATTGCAGAGAACAGTTGTTCACAAACATACGTGAAACCGAACATTGATATTATTGTAGCCGCCAGTTTGTGCAAACGAGGAAATCTATCCTGAGGGAAGTGTCTGTAGAATTCCAAATTTTTTTCTTGTTCTGAAATTTGTCTCTGTATTCTCTGTCACACTTCAGGTCAATAATTTCTAGTTCCAGCTCAGGACGAGTCTCTTCAATATTCGCTGAATATGGAGAAGAGAACAGATCAAAATCACTGTCTAGTGCTGTCGGATCTTGAAAGCGTTGAACAAATTCTTCCTTAAGGGCAACTAAACTATTTTAATAACGTTCACAGTCTTTGTGAACATCTTGCATGGATGATAATTTAGGAAAATGAGCTAGATTTCCTGTTTCCAGCTGACTCACCCAAAGTGTCAATTTCATTTTAAAAGCTCGTATTCGATCTATGAAATGAGTAATTAACAGATCTTTACCTTGTAGTAAAATGTTCAAGCATTCAGATGGCTAGTTAAATCTGCTAAGAACGCGAGATCACATTCAAACGTGCGCGCGCATTTCCCCTCCCTCCCCTCCCTCCCTACTCCGCGACCTTGCACCTGCTCGCGAGCACGTACCTGAGCAGACGCGAGTACGCGCGCTCAAAACCGGCCAGTTGTTAAGCCCTGCAGTAGTGGCTTCGCGGTCGACACGAGAGCGACAGGAGTCAAACCACGACATTGGGCTGGCCTGTGCAAGCTGCGACGCCGTGAGACGGGAGATCGGCGCGTCTTCCTGCGTCCTTTGAAGCGGCTGGCAGCGGACAGTTCGGGAGAGCGTTGGGGGTGCTGCGCCAGGTCTTCGCCAGAAATCGCAGTTTATTAGAAGTTAAGTGATTGGAGGTATGTTGTTTCATTTACTTGATAAATTCTACTTGTTTTCTTGGTGAGGTCACCAGTCGCTTTGTTTTGGTGTCGTCCCACCATTCTTCTCCGTTTGCCCACCCGCGGGAAGGTGGTTATTTATGAATTAGGTGGTCCGTTTTTCCCTTGTGGAGTAGGAGCGGGTTAGAGCAATCTGCAGTTCGGGTTGTTCTGTAATCCCCCTGTCAATCTGCCATACATTAATAGCTCCCTCTATCATATTTGTCGGATTCGGTGTTAACGAATTTATTGCTTAAGGTGTAAAGGCCAAATTCCTGAAATATGTTTTTATCTTGCCTATCATCTTGAGAGGCGGTATATGTGTAATGTAGAGCATGATTGTATATTTTATGTAAGACTGCATTTCATGGGTTTTATTTAAATGGTCATTTTAGTATATAAAGTCATTTTAGTATATAAAGTTGCCACCCTTCCACCGTAGGAGTTTTCTTTCAAAAACAAGTTGCACTTTCGGTGGCAAGTATTTTTTTTTTTTTAATGTGAGTGTTTTGTACCATTTCCATCCCTCCTACGGGGTGCATAGTTTATGTGTTTCTGTGAGTTGTTAAAATTTTTAGTTTAAAGTAATCTGGTGTGTTGCATATTTGCACCAGTGTAGTCTTTCAGAGGTTTTTGTGAGCGGTCGTGACTACGGCCATGTTAAAAGGGAGCGGCAACCTTCTCAGCCCGAAAGCTCATACTGAAGAAAAAAAAATTTTTTTCTTTCTCCCTCTGAATAAATTGTATATTTAGAGGATGCTTTCTGATTATAATTTTTAAAACTGTTTTTTTTTTTTCTAAGAGAGCGTTTTTAGGAATAAAATTTCCATTTGTTGAAAGTAAGTTCACGGTTCATACGTAAAGAAATATGAATGTTGGACCACTTTTTTCGCTTTGTGATAGATGGCGCTGTAATACTCGCAAACATATGGCTCACAATTTTAGACGAACAGTTGTTAACAGGTAGGCTTTTTAATTAAAATACAGAACGTAGGTACGTTTGAACGTTTCTTTTTCGGTTGTTCCAATGTGATACATGTACCTTTGTGAACTTATCATTTCTGAGAACGCATGCAGTTACAGAGTGATTACTTGTAAATACCACATTAATGCAATAAGTGCTCAAAATGATGTCCGCCAACCTCAATGCATTTCGCAATACGTATAACGACATTCCTCTAAACAGCGAGTAGTTCGCTTTCCGTAATGTTCGCACATGCATAGACAATGTTGTCAGGCGTTGTCGGTGGATCACGATAGCAAATATCCTTCAACTTTCCCCACAGAAAGAAATCCGGGGACGTCAGATCCGGTGAACGTGCAGGTCATGGTATGGTGCTTCGACGATCAATCCACCTGTCATGAAATATGCTATTCAATACCGCTTCAACCGCACGCAAGCTATGTTCCGGACATCCATCATGTTGGGAGGACATCGCCATTCTGTCATGCAGTGAAACATCTTGTAGTAACATCGGTAGAACATTACGTACGAAATCAGCATGTATTGCGCCATTTAGATTGCCATCGATAAAATGGGGGCCAATTATCTTTCCTCCCATAATGCCGCACCATACATTAACCCGCCAAGGTCGCTGATGTTCCACTTGTAGCAGTCATCGTGGATTTTCCGTTGCCCAATAGTGCATATTATGCCGGTTTACGTTAACGCTGTTGGTGAATGACACTTCGTCGCTAAATAGAACGCCTACAAAAAATGTGTCATCGTCCCGTAATTTCTCTTGTACCCAGTGGCAGAAGTGTACACGACGTTCAAAGTCGTCGCCATGCAATTTCTGGTGCATAGAAATACGGTACGGGTGCAATCGATGTTGATGTAGCATTCTCAACACCGACATTTTTGAGATTCCCGAATTTCGCGCAATTTGTCTGCTACATAGCACACGCCCGTTCGGCATTTTGATCACAATAGCCACAATCAACACGGTACCGACCTTTTCCACAATTGGTAAAGTGTCCATTTTAACACGGGCAATGTATCACGAAGCAAATACCGTTCGCACTGGCGGAATGTTACGTGATAGCACGTACTTACACGTTTGTGAGTATTACAGGGCCATCTGTCACAAAATGAAAAAAGTGGTCCAACTAAAACATTCATATTTCTTTACGTACTACCCGAATATGTGATAAAAAATGGGGGTTGCTATTTTAAAAAATGCAGTTCATATCCGTTTGGCCTATGGCAGCGCCCTCTAGCGGGCCAACCGTAGCGCCATCTCGTTTCTCCCTTCAAGCTAGACAAGTTTCGTTCTGTGTAGTTTCTTCGTTTGACCCTTATTTCGTGAGATATTTGGCCCGGTCACGATCAATGGACCGCACTGTAGATTGTGTCGAGAGCCTTTGACAAAGTAACGAGTTTTCAGCAATGTTGTTTTCCCGTCTACACTAACACAGTTGAAAAGTGCTGTTTCTTATATCTGAGCTGGACTCACACAGCCATCAGCATAATGGTTCAAATGGCTCTGAGCACTATGGGACTTAACTGTTAAGGTCATCAGTACCCTAGAACTTAGAACTACTTAAACCTAACTAACCTAGGGACATCACACACATCCATGCCCGAGGCAGGATTCGAACCTGCGACCGTAGCGGTCGCGCGGTTCCAGACTGTAGCGCCTAGAACCGCTCGGCCACCCAAGGCCGGCGCCATCAGCATACATACGTTTCCGAATTTGATAAAGGTCGGATTGTAGCCTATTGGGATTGCTGTTTATCGTATCGCGACATTGCTGCTACCGTTAGTCGAGATCCAATGACTGTTAACAGAATATGGAATCGGTGGGTTCAGGAGGGTAATACGGAACGCCGTGCTGGATCCCAACGGCCTCGTATCACTAGCAGTCGAGATGACAGGCATCTTATCCGTATGGCTGTAATGGATCGTGCAGCCACGTCTCGATCCCTGAGTCAACAGATGGGGACGTTTGCAAGACAACAATCAATCTGCGCGAACAGTTCGACGACGTTTGCAGCAGCATGGACTGTTAGCTCGGAGACCATGGCTGCGATTACCCTTGACGTTGTATCACAGACAGGAGCGCCTGCGATGGTGTACTGAACGACGAAACTGGGTGCACGAATGGTAAAACGTCATTTTTTCGGATGAATCAAGGTTCTGTTTACAGCATCATGATGGTCGTATCCGTGTTTGGCGACATCGCAGTGAACGCACATTGGAAGCGTGTATTCGTCATCGCCATACTGGCGTATCACCCGGCGTGATGGTATGGGGTGCCATTGTTTACACGTCTCGGTCACCTCTTGTTCGCATTGACGGCACTTTGAACAGTGGACGTTACATTTCGGATGTGTTACGACCCGTGGCTCTACCTTTCATTCTATCCCTGCGAAACCGTTTCAGCAGGATAATGCACGACCGCATGTTATAGGTCCTGTAGGGGCCTTTCTGGATACAGAAAATGTTCGACTGCTGCCCTGGTCAGCCAATTCTCCAGATCTCTCACCAATTGAAAACGTCTGGACAATGGTGTCCGAGCAACTGGCTCGTCACAATATGCCAGTCACTACTCTTGATGAACTGTGGTATCGTGTTGAAGCTGCATGGGAAGCTGTACCTGTACACGCCATCGAAGCTCTGTTTGACTCATGCCCGTGTGTATCAAGACCGTTATTACTGCCAGAGGTGGTTGTTCTGGGTACTGATTTCTCAGGATCTATGCACCCAAATTGAGTGAAAATGTAATAACATGTCAGTTCTAGTACAATATATTTGCCCAATGAATACCCGTTTATCATCTGTATTTCTTCTTGGTGTAGCACTTTTAATGGCCAGTAGTGTATTCGCTTTGGTTTTTGGATGTCTCTTGCCAATCTGTGCTCTACTTCTCTCTGATTATTTATTTAGTAACATATAAAAGATCTGTAGCAGGTATTTCCATGTATATCCTCGCAACGTCATAGGTGACTGTTTTGGCTAGCTTGTCTACTCTTTCATTGCCAAGTATGCTAGAGTGTGCTTTTACCCAGCCAGAATATTAGTACGCCGACCTATTATCGCTATAAACCCATCCTGACGACAGCAGCGTCACCTGGCGACTGCTAGACAGACACAGGCACGGTGCATGCCGTATCAATGAGCGAGATGTCCGAGGGAAGACTGGGGAAGGTGCGCGATCTCTGAGTTCGACCGAGGACGGATTGTGGTGGCCCGGAGACTCGGCACAAGGATTTCGGAAACTATACGACTTGTCGGATGTTCGAGGAGTGCTGTGGTGCGTGTCTCCAAGACGTGACGAAACCAAGGTGAAACCATGTCCAGACATCATGGGGTTGGGTGGCGACTCCTCATAACAGATATCGAATTTCGTAGGCTGGGCAGACTGGTAAAACAGGCCGGCGGCGAACTGTGCCAGAACTAACATCAGACTTTAACGCTGAGCAGAGTACAAGTGCGTCCGAACACACAGTGCACCGAACACACTAAACGATGGGCCTCCACAGCCGATGACCCATGCATGTGCCAAAGATAACTTCGGCAAGCACAACTGAAAAAGGCAAGTAACCATCGGCACTGGACGGTGACACAGTGGCGGAGGGCTGTGGGAGTCCGCGAATCAATCGTCTTCCAAGGGAACAGCTCCCTGTACTGCGGGACAGAGAGAAGCTGGTGGCGGCTCTATTATGCTCTGGGAAACATTCACTGGGGCGTTCATGGGTCCAGCAGAGCTCGAACAAGTCGCCATGACGACCAAAGAGTATCGTACACTGATTGTAGAACACGGAGACCCCTTCATGACGATCATTTTTTAACAAGATAATGCGCCATGTCACAAGGAAAGTAGTGTGATGGATTGGTTGGAGGAACAGAGCTGAAATTTATAATTGATGTGCTGGCCCCCAAACTCACCAGCCCTGGACCCGATCGAAGACATCTAGGATGTGATTGAACGTGGCGTAAGAACTCGTCGCTGCTTTTCCAGACTCGTGTGTGCAGATGTGATGCCAACTCTCTCTAGTGACCTTACCAAGGCCTCATTGCTTCCATGCCATGACTCGTCGGCCTTGTTATCAGTGCCAAAGATGGACATAACGACTATTAGGTAGGTGGTTATAATGTTCTGGCTGATAAGTGTAGTAACTTCTTGACTCCTATTTGTGATCTGTAATATCAGATTCATGATGTCATATGCTACTGGATGGTTGGATCTTCCGCTCTGCAACGTCTTAATACTTCCGGCGCTGATCTGGAATCAGAAATGATAACGAACTTGACAATTCAAGTGCTTCTCAGCGTACTGGAGGGCTCGGTTGTCGTAATCGTGAGTTCCTTAGGGATCTTGAATTTCATTTCAATGCGACAACAGCTATTCTAGTGAGCCCAATCACATCCCCCATCATTCTTCAAAGCGTCGATGTATATGAATCTTTCGTTATTATATTTAGAGACGAATTCGGTCAAAATGCAGTTATTTGGAAATCCAATGTGTTGTTCCAGTACACTGGTGCTCTTGTCCGCTTCAAAGCAGAATAATCGTTGTGCACACAAGCTTTGTTTGAGAAATGTACTACTACACTACTATCATGTAAGCGCCAACAGGAGGAGGAGGACTTACCGAGCCAGTATCTGGACATATATGACAATCCCTGCAAGATACATCTCCTAATATGTCTTGTGCGAACTGTGGCCGTTTTAGCAAAAAGGTCACATTCAAGTATCCGCGGCGTAGATGTGGGGGAGACTCATTTGCTTGAACCAAAAGAACGTCAGTCGGTATAGGATGCATTCCCCCCCAGGCACACTCTAAGTGCTTTGGACTCACATTTGTGCAATCGTCTTAGAGATGCGTCTGAAACTGACGCAAAAGAAGGATGAACATATCCACGTATGGACAAACTAAGGCACCATTTAGTCTTAGTCCAATGTCTACATCAGTTCCCCATCTAACACCCATGAAGCTCGCAATGTATTAGTGCACCCCTGGCAGTTTGCAACAGCTTCTGTAAAATGTGTGTCACACTGAAGTTCGAGGTTCATATGGAGTCCAAGGTATTTCACTGGCATGTTGACTCACAGTTTGTAAGACCCAAGCATCAGCGTCTCCATGGGAGGCACCCTGTGTCTGGCAAAGATAGAAGCGAAGATTTACTACGTGATATACAGAAACCATTTTTCGCCATATACGTTTGTAGTCTAGGCACCGCTTGATCCATCTTCTGCACGCCACCAGGAAGGGTATCACTCACTACATATATTCACAGGTCATCAGTATAATGTAAAACTGTTACATTTTGTGGCAAAAGCAAACTGTTGTGTAGGTCCGAAGTAAATACACTCCTGGAAATTGAAATAAGAACACCGTGAATTCATTGTCCCAGGAAGGGGAAACCTTATTACACATTCCTGGGGTCAGATACATCACATGATCACACTGACAGAACCACAGGCAAATAGACACAGGCAACAGAGCATGCATAATGTCGGCACTAGTACAGTGTATATCCACCTTTCGCAGCAATGCAGGCTGCTATTCTCCCATGGAGACGATCGTAGAGATGCTGGATGTAGTCCTGTGGAACGGCTTGCCATGCCATTTCCACCTGGCGCCTCAGTTGGACCAGCGTTCGTGCTGGACGTGCAGACCGCGTGAGACGACGCTTCATCCAGTCCCAAACATGCTCAATGGGGGACAGATCCGGAGATCTTGCTGGCCAGGGTAGTTGACTTACACCTTCTAGAGCACGTTGGGTGGCACGGGATACATGCGGACGTGCATTGTCCTGTTGGAACAGCAAGTTCCCTTGCCGGTCTAGGAATGGTAGAACGATGGGTTCGATGAAATGGTTCAAATGGCTCTGAGCACTATGGGACTCAACTGCTGAGGTCATAAGTCCCCTAGAACTTAGAACTACTTAAACCTAACTAACCTAAGGACAACACACACATCCATGCCCGAGGCAGGATTCGAACCTGCGACCGTAGCGGCCGCGCGGTTCCAGACTGTAGCGCCAGAACCGCTCGGCCACCAGCGGCCGGCAGGTTCGATGACGGTTTGGATGTACCGTGCACTATTCAGTGTCCCCTCGACGATCACCAGTGGTGTACGGCCAGTGTAGGAGATCGCTCCCCACACCATGATGCCGGGTGTTGGCCCTGTGTGCCTCGGTCGTATGCAGTCCTGATTGTGGCGCTCACCTGCACGGCGCCAAACACGCATACGACCATCATTGGCACCAAGGCAGAAGCGACTCTCATCGCTGAAGACGACACGTCTCCATTCGTCCCTCCATTCACGCCTGTCGCGACACCACTGGAGGCGGGCTGCACGATGTTGGGGCGTGAGCGGAAGACGGCCTAACGGTGTGCGGGACCGTAGCCCAGCTTCATGGAGACGGTTGCGAATGGTCCTCGCCGATACCCCAGGAGCAACAGTGTCCCTAATTTGCTGGGAAGTGGCGGTGCGGTCCCCTACGGCACTGCGTAGGATCCTACGGTCCTGGCGTGCATCCGTGCGTCGCTGCGGTCCGGTCCCAGGTCGACGGGCACGTGCACCTTCCGCCGACCACTGGCGACAACATCGATGTACTGTGGAGACCTCACGCCCCACGTGTTGAGCAATTCGGCGGTACGTCCACCCGGCCTCCCGCATGCCCACTATACGCCCTCGCTCAAAGTCCGTCAACTGCACATACGGTTCACGTCCACGCTGTCGCGGCATGCCACCAGTGTTAAAGACTGCGATGGAGCTCCGTATGCCACGGTAAACTGGCTGACACTGACGGCGGCGGTGCACAATTGCTGCGCAGCTAGCGCCATTCGACGGCCAACACCGCGGTTCCTGGTGTGTCCGCTGTGCCGTGCGTGTGATCATTGCTTGTACAGCCCTCTCGCAGTGTCCGGAGCAAGTATGGTGGGTCTGACACACCGGTGTCAATGTGTTCTTTTTTCCATTTCCAGGAGTGTATATTGAGAAGCAGGAGAGAGGTAACTGATATCTGCCGTAGCTCTACGCTTGTCATCCTTGGTCCCACATAGCTATTTCCCCTTCTTACTGCCAGTGGTCGATGGAAAAATAAGTGGATAAATTTGTTCACGAATCTACTGGGAATATTCCGCCTCCACACTTCGGCAACTATCGTCGATACTGTGACATAATCATACGTGTCATTTATGTCAGGACAAACAGCAATGAGATATCCATTGCCGCTGAGACTTATCAGGATGTCGATTACTAATGTTATTAGTGTCTCGTTCGCTGCATGACCTCTCAGTAAACAAAGATTGTTTTTAGGGAACAGGTTGCAGTCCTCGTACCACCACTCATGCCTATTTTTCAACTTGCTGTACACAGCTCAGGAATGTTGTTGCCTTATATATGTTGCTTCATGAGGTGGTTTACCACGCTCTCCTACCAAGCACGATTTGCGATGTCCTCCGTTCACAAACATCAGTTCTTTTGTTCCAAATATTATTAAAAGTTTTACAAAAACTGTTCCTCCCTTTCTGCGCTAAGGAAAGGGCCATATGGTAACAGTGACAAAAGTCATGGGATAACCCCTAATATCGTGCCGTACTTCCTTTTGCCTGGCGTGGTGCACAACTCGACGTGGTATGGACTCAACAAGTTGTTGTGAGTCCCCTGCATAAATACTGAAACATGCTGTCGCTACAACTGTCCGTAACTGCGGAAGTGTTGCCGGTGCAGGATGATGTGCAAGAACTGACCTCTCGACTACGTCCCTTAAATATTCGATGGGATTCGTGTCGGGCGATCTGCGTGGCCAAATCATTCGCTCGAACTGTCCAGAATGTTCTTCAAACCAGTCACGAACAATTGTGGCCCTGTGACAGTGTGCATTGTCGTCCATTAAAATTTCACTGTTGTTGGGGGACGTGAGGTCCATGAATGGCTGGAAATGGTCAATGGTCGCTTCAGTTTGACCAGAGGACCCAGTCCCTTCAACGTAAACACAACCCACACAACTATGGGGCCACTACCAGCTTGCACAATGCTTGTTGAAAAGTTAGCTACACGGGTTCGTGAGGTCTGTATCACACTCGAACCCCACCACCAGCTCTTACCGACTGATGTCGGGATATATCTGGCCTGGCCACGGTTTTCCAGTCGTATACACTCAAGTCCATATGGTCAACAGGAGAGGCGCTACAGAAGCCAGTTTGTGCTGTTAGCAGAGGCACTCGCTTCGGTCGTCTGCTGCCGTAGCCCATTAACACGAAATACTGCCGCACTGTCCTAAATAATATGCTCGTCGTACGTACCACATCGATTTACGCGGTTATTTCACGCAGTGTTGCTTATCGCCGCGCGGGATTAGCCGAGCGGTCTCGGACGCTGCAGTCATGGACTGTGCGGCTGGTCCCGGCGGAGGTTCGAGTCCTCCCTCGGGCATGGGTGTGTGTGTGTTTGTCCTTAGGATAATTTAGGTTAAGTAGTGTGTAAGCTTAGGGACTGATGACCTTAGCAGTTAAGTCCCATAAGATTTCACACATATTTGAACACTTTTTTTTTGTTGCTTGTCTGTTAGCACTGACAACTCTACGCAAACGCCGCTGCTGTCAGCCACTGCGTTGTCCGTCGTAAGAGGTGATGTCTAAAATTTGCTATTCTCGACACGCTCTTGACATTGTGAATATCGCAATATCGAACTCCCTAATAGTTTCCGAAAATGAATGTACCATTCGTCTAGCTCCAACTATCATTCCGCGTTCACAGTCTATTAATTCCCGTTGTGTGGCCCTAATGACGTCGGAAACCTACGCGCACGAATCACCTGAGTACAAGCACCAATTCACTGTCATTTTCTACTTTGTGTACGCGATACTACCGTCATCTGTTTGTGTACATACCGCTATCCTGTGACTTTTGTCCTCAGTGTATATTGTCAGTCCTTGTGGCACTGCTTCACCCAGAAAACACGGCTCTATTGAGTTAAGCAACAGTAAAGCATTCGTTCAGGAACTGATCTCCTTCCTCATCTTCTTCTTCGTCACTGTATTATTCAACTGATCCCAGCGCCCAACATTTCAAGAAATCATCCACTAATTCTTTCAGAAGCGCTGTTTTTACTGCTGCTGTTCCAAGGTCTACGTATGCGCTTATTTCGTTGCCATGTGTTTGAGCTAGGTACGTCTTTGTTAAGATTTACCTATGCAGATTTCTTTTTGATAAGATGTAGAAAACACTAGAGTGCTGCAATATGCACTTAATTAATTTTGTTTTGTGTGTTGGTTTATTCATTAGTAACCAGCACTTAATGAACGTTTATTTCATTTAGTTTTACCTTAAGCGCATGAGTGACGAAACATTCCTACGGCAGCATATTCCCAGCAGCAGCTGTGTACCCTGAGCTGGGCTCTCGCTGTCACAACGTACACGACAGCTAGCGACTGCAAGAAGATATGCTGTCATTGTATTCGGATGAAATAAATTAACTTCATAAAACCAAGAAGAATTGAAATGAGAAAATTGTAGCGTACTGTATGACGAATGAAAGAAAGTTCAGTCAATTCTCTCTTAGAAACTACTGTGACCAAGAGAGGTGGTGCAGTGGTTAGTACACTAGGGTCGAATTCGGGAGGACGATGGTTCAACCCCCGTCGGGCCATCTTGATTTAGGTTTCCTGTGATTTCCCTAAATCGCTTCAGGCAAATGTCGGGATGGTTCCTTCGAAAGGGCACGGCCGATTTCCTTCCCCATCCTTCTTCCTAAGCCGGTGGGACTGATGACCTCGCTCCTTGGTCCCATCCCCTAAATCCAACCAACCAACTATTGAGAGTACACTTAGAGTTTGTTACATGTGATATAAATGTATACCATGAGGTCAATTAAACAAAAATATTTTTGTTTAATATTTCCAACCTTATTTAGTGAAAAGAAGAAAATATTTATTTGATATTATGACAATTCTGCAGGTATGGAGTTTTATAATTAACGGATAATAGAACAAAAACACTATTTGGTTTTGGAAGATGCTAAAACCTATAAGAATGTTTCTGAGTTTAAGAGATAAAAAGAAATATCCATTGTTTCATTCCGTTACAACGAAATACTACAACTGCTTTATACGAGTTCGGCCGTCTTGATTCTTCACGGAACGGAATGAACCTGCAACTTTTCAAAAAAAAAAAAATACAGTGATTATGAGTGGAATAACAATAAACTAAAAGATATGTTCTGTATTACATGTTGGAACAAATAAAATCCATCGTTGTTTCGAATACGGTTATACAAAAAAATCGTCTTCAAATAATTGGAAATTAATAAAATTACTGAGCATAACAACACGTGGTGGTGCAGAAGTACTTTTGTAACTTGTAACTTGTTTGTGTCAATGAAACTCTAAATACTCCTTTCCCATCATTAGTACTCCATCTTGAAGTACGTACTAACTTTTTGTATTCTCTGCCATTTACAGTGTGTTAACTGTTAGTTGGCCGATCAGCTCCCTAAACCTTATTCAGTAGAAGTCACAGGGCTTCAATCGGTAGTCATTTGTTTTTGGCTGCAGCTAACTTTACGTAGCTGTGTGACGTAGTCATGTTATCTGCTTCGTTACTGTATCGTACTCCACTGAGTTCCGTAATATTTCCTTTCCTGATGGCTCTGAGCACTATGGGACTTAACATCTTAGGTCATCAGTCCCCTAGAACTTAGAAATACTTAAACCTAACTAACCTAAGGACATCACACACATCCATGCCCGAGGCAGGATTCGAACCTGCGACCGGAGCAGTCCTGCGGTTCCGGACTGCAGCGCCTAGAACCGCACGGCCACCGCAGCCGGCTCCTTTCCTGATGACAAGTGTTCATAATTCTTACAGTTACGATCTTTATTAAACATGTCAATTCCTAGGACGATTTCAGTTTCGATCACAAACTCACGAACAACATTTAAACAATTGTTAACCTCCTTGTAGCTTTCGCAGAAGCACGAAGCACAGGTTAAGGCGCCCGCACTGTGGGAAGCAGGCATGGCTTTCTGGTCCCACACGGCTGCTCACGCCGTGGAGGTCTATGTGGCGCTGGGCTTACTTAGTCACCCCCCCCCCCCCTGGCAATCAACCATCTTACACTTAACACATGTGTATTATTTTGACACAAAAGGTATTGGTGTGTGTGTGTGTGTGTGAATGTGTGAGAGAAAGGAGGGAGGGAAAATGCGAGAGCTTTTTGTACCCATTGTAATATACTTGGAAACTATATTCTTAACAAGCATGTGACAATATTAGAGGCGCTGAGGTGACTAGCAGTAAAGCGGCAAAAATACACTCCTGGAAATTGAAATAAGAACACCGTGAATTCATTGTCCCAGGAAGGGGAAACTTTATTGACACATTCCTGGGGTCAGATACATCACATGATCACACTGACGGAACCACAGGCACATAGACACAGGCAACAGAGCATGCACAATGTCGGCACTAGTACACTGTATATCCACCTTTCGCAGCAATGCAGGCTGCTATTCTCCCATGGAGACGATCGTAGAGATGCTGGATGTAGTCCTGTGGAACGGCTTGCCATGCCATTTCCACCTGGCGCCTCAGTTGGACCAGCGTTCGTGCTGGACGTGCAGACCGCGTGAGACGACGCTTCATCCAGTCCCAAACATGCTCAATGGGGGACAGATCCGGAGATCTTGCTGGCCAGGGTAGTTGACTTACACCTTCTAGAGCACGTTGGGTGGCACGGGATACATGCGGACGTGCATTGTCCTGTTGGAACAGCAAGTTCCCTTGCCGGTCTAGGAATGGTAGAACGATGGGTTCGATGACGGTTTGGATGTACCGTGCACTATTCAGTGTCCCCTCGACGATCACCAGTGGTGTACGGCCAGTGTAGGAGATCGCTCCCCACACCATGATGCCGGGTGTTGGCCCTGTGTGCCTCGGTCGTATGCAGTCCTGATTGTGGCGCTCACCTGCACGGCGCCAAACACGCATACGACCATCATTGGCACCAAGGCAGAACGACTCTCATCGCTGAAGACGACACGTCTCCATTCGTCCCTCCATTCACGCCTGTCGCGACACCACTGGAGGCGGGCTGCACGATGTTGGGGCGTGAGCGGAAGACGGCCTAACGGTGTGCGGGACCGTAGCCCAGCTTCATGGAGACGGTTGCGAATGGTCCTCGCCGATACCCCAGGAGCAACAGTGTCTCTAATTTGCTGGGAAGTGGCGGTGCGGTCCCCTACGGCACTGCGTAGGATCCTACGGTCTTGGCGTGCATCCGTGCGTCGCTGCGGTCCGGTCCCAGGTCGACGGGCACGTGCACCTTCCGCCGACCACTGGCGACAACATCGATGTACTGTGGAGACTTCACGCCCCACGTGTTGAGCAATTCGGCGGTACGTCCACCCGGCCTCCCGCATGCCCACTATACGCCCTCGCTCAAAGTCCGTCAACTGCACATACGGTTCACGTCCACGCTGTCGCGGCATGCTACCAGTGTTAAAGACTGCGATGGAGCTCCGTATGCCACGGTAAACTGGCTGACACTGACGGCGGCGGTGCACAAATGCTGCGCAGCTAGCGCCATTCGACGGCCAACACCGCGGTTCCTGGTGTGTCCGCTGTGCCGTGCGTGTGGTCATTGCTTGTACAGCCCTCTCGCAGTGTCCGGAGCAAGTATGGTGGGTCTGACACACCGGTGCCAATGTGTTCTTTTTTCCATTTCCAGGAGTGTAATTGCTGGTATTTGGGTTTGGAGGAAAACTGTACTAGTTGTCACTTGCAGCTGGTTGTAATGAACCACGGTAATTGTTATCAACCTGTTAAGACTCACGAACTGCAACAAGAAATAAAGTGAATGATTGACAGCGAATCAAATTACGCCAAAATTTAATTGAATGTTAACTGCGAATAGTGCGGATTACGGCACTGTTCACAGAGAATACACAGAAACATGCAGAGTTTTCTGCCTCACTGGCCAGTAGAAATTTATTGTTTCAAACATTTTCTTTAATTCAGACAGTCTTAGAAGAAAAACAGATCAACGAAATAAAGAGGCTGTATGAAGAATTATATGACCTACCCATAATAATCTCATCTTTGTCAATTCTTATTTCTATTGACTCTCGGCAACAACATTCTGAAAGTCACACGACATAACAGAAGCAAGCTTGCTTTTTTTCTGTCCACGTAGTAGCTACTCACATCGGAAACAGAGAGTCACGCCGCAGTGCTACGGAAGCTGGACTGAAATTTTATCACCGAAATCCAAACATAGTAAGTAAAACTGAGGTGCTGCCGGCAGGAACATTCGCACAGATTCGACAAATTCACGTGAGGGATGAGAAGTTGTAAAGCGATCATTACTCGACAGTTCGGCGTAGATCCCTATCATGTCTCAGGTATGATGGACTCCATAGTGGCATGAGCCTCTGCAGTTACCATGATTGCTACACAATATTCGTTAGTGTGTCTATTACAACAGCGTATCAGCATATTTCACGTATGTAGTATAACATAGCCAACTGTGCTAGAGTTTTGCTCGAATGGTTTCTATTACATAACACTGTATCCGATATTTTAAAGGCAAAGTGATATCAGACTGTGGTGATACCAGGTCCAAAATATGGAATTTTTGATAGAAAGCCTGCCTAACAACGTCGAATTATTATCGACGCCATTACTCTCGTGAATAAACTTCACCTCGAAACTGTGTTCCTTTTCGCTGGCATCTTCTCTTAAAAATGCAGATATGGCGAAGATGGTACTACACCTGTTCAGAATGGGAATGGGAACATTTCACTATCTTCGCAACTTGCCTGTTTTTTTTTTCAGAAATCTTGCGACAATGAGAAACCAGCTCACATTGCACAGTGCGATCCCGACATTAACTTTCTACCTGGCTTGTTAAAAAGCGACATCAAAGCAACCTTCCTTCATTATATTCATTTACTTCACTGCATTTCTTTTGCCTGTCCTCTAGCTTTTGTTATTTTTGTTTAACATGTTCTCTAACGAGTTTTTGTATGCTTTAATTTTACGCCTCATATTACCTTGGACGTGTTTATAATTCTCATCTCACAATATAAAAAGGAAAGAGAGAAGACAAAGGAAAGATGATGACATTCCAGCTTCAGAGCGCTCTTTTGGACGACAGATGTGTCTTTAAAGGAATACAAAATACTTTAGCTACGATGTACTTCCACTTCAAAAAGAGACTTTACTTGTGTCGTGTATTTATTTCCGCTCGCATTGCTTCCCGCTTTTGAGTTTCCTAGCTGTAGTTTCGTACTCATAACAGCAACCATCAGGGATTATGTTTGCTTGGTAATTTTCGACAAGCATAAAAACGTAACTTAATACAATAAAGCAGCTATTATCACTTTCTTCTACACTTCTCTATTGCAATGACGTGTCCCCGAATCAAAAAAGTCATATCTTTGGATAAACGTACGTGCTGCTTATAATTTTAAGACAAATAAAAAAATAAAGAATAGGACCTCAGTTTCAACACTACGATAAAAATTATGAGCTTTTGGTATTCGTATACAGTAACTAGCGCACTACTTGCGCCGTTTTCCTAACTGCTGGCTATCAACACTAGGATGTGCTTTACGTTTTGGTTCATTTTCTCTCTTCCATCCGTGTAGATGAGACTTTTTAGTGATTAATGACACGTTCGAACTATTTGCCACTTACGACTATAAACCGTCATTCGAACGAGCAATAATGTTTTGTATTGTAAAGAAAGTGGTAATCTGTAAATAGTGAATTACAGACTTAGTGTTAACATCTTATCACATATATGCTTACTGTAGAAAATATGATCCATGGTGTATACAGCGAAATTTCTGACGATACTGAAGACTTCACGGTAGGGAGGGTCCAGCATTTAATCTTGGATGGAGAGTCAGCGATAGATGTGGAGGTAACTTCAGGTGTCTCCCAAGGAAGTATGATGCGGCCGTTGCCGTTCATGATATATATTGTCGCAGAAGAATCTTAACAGCACACTCATCGTAGTGTAGTCGTTTTGACACGAGACTGTTGCATGGAGGGTCGTGAGTTCAAGACTCCCCATGCACTATAAACTTTTAATTTCAGTATTCGGTTCGAGTACATTCTATAAGCACAAATGTCAAGAATCATTGCCCTGGAATGTTCTGTAACCGTATATATACCGTATGTGTTCTGGCCGGAGGTTCCGCGCTCTTGTATGTGCAAGTGCTGAATAAACCGTTAAGTGAAGTTAAGTGTTCGTCATTCATCTAATTACGCCTTCTTCTAGGTGACATTATTCTGGTGGAGACGCTGGGTATTGGAACTTGTGATAGCGCACATTATCGACGACACAGTGGCTCCCATCAGGCCACGACAGAGCCGCCGTTTACGTGGCGAGAAACTCGAGTTCGAGCCATATTCAACAGATCTCAATCGAACGGAGACAGAAGGAGAAGAGGATGTTAGGATGACAGCAACTGTGTGTCACCACATGAGACATACTTCCGGGTTCTCTGGGGACGATGGCCAAGATCCAAACAAGTGGCAGAAGGTATATGAGCGTACAGCCAAATTTAACAAATGGGATGACACCGTCTGTTTGGCTAACGTATTTTTCTGCTTAGAGGGCACTGCCAAGCAATGGTATGAGAACGGGAAAAAATTCACAAGCTGAGAAGTATCCCAGGTGGAATTGCGCAAGTATTCCGGCGACACACAACGACAGAAAAGCAAGGCTGAAGATAAATTAAAGTGCAGGGCACAGCGTCCGGGAGAAACGACAGCATCCTACATTCAAGACATCTTGGAGCTGTGTAAAATATTGGATCCTAGAATAAAGGAGGAAGATAAGGTTGCACATCTGATGAAGGGTGTTGCTGAGGACATGTATCAAGCCCTACTCCTGAAGGAGGTTACGACAGCAAACGACTTCACAAAATTGTGCCAGTATATCGAGACAATACATCAAAAAAATAATTACACGCAAGAATTTTGAACGGCTTCCAAACGTTGTATCGATGTCTGTGACGGAGAAAGGAGCTGATTTCACAAGTGTTCTTCGTCAGGTAGTGAGAGAGGAAGTTCAGAAGGCACTTGGATTGCACGGTGAGCAAAAAACCGAGACGCTTCAAGAGGTCGTAAGGGATGAAGTTGAAAAGCCATTGAACCCAATCTCTCGCCCTTAATTTCCTTTTAAAACCGTGAAAAAGTCGAGACCCAGCCGAAGTTACGTTCCTATAATGCCACATGAGGAAACTGTTTGGGCTCCAAGGAAGGCTGGCGTCTGGAGGACCCAGGATAACCAACCAGTATGTTTCCACTGCGAACGACACGGACATGTGCTGCGCTATTGTCGAGAAAGGCGGTGGATATTTGATGACGCCCGCGCCAGAAGACAGCAGACCGATCTTAGCCGACGCCAACTTCGAAACGACGAAGGTGAACATGTGGGTGCAGGATGACGTAGGTCACCATCGCTGCAAGCTAGCCGCTGGAGAGGACGCTCCCCAACACGCCGACCAAGGTCTTCATCGCCGTTTAGAAGCTCCAGACGATCACCTAGCCGCCGCAACCTGGAAAACTGAAGGGTGCGACCTTCCTCGGTGGTGAGGCCACCGAAGAGAAAAATCCCCCGCCGTCGATCACTACAAAAGTGATAGGAAACTACGTCGATATCCTCATGGATGGCCGACCAGCCGAAGCTCTTGTGGACTCTGGAGCAAAATACTCAGTCATTTCGGAGAAGTGCCGTCGCCAGTTGCAGAAAACCGTATTCGTCGACAACAAAACATCTCTGCTGAAGGTGGCTAATGGGAAGTATGTAATACAGGAAGATGTGTCATTCGTGTGGGTATACACAGCCCTTAGAATTCATCGTCTTACAAGAGTGTAGTCATGACGTCATTCTCGGATGGGAGTTTTTGAAAGCTTCTCAGGCAATTATAGATTGTGGTCGCTCGAAGATTATGCTAGACAAGATGAGATACTGTGGACAGGAAGATGCGCATCCGAGTTTGTGGAGACTATGTGTGCTGGATGAAGTGATCATTCCTGCAGTCAGCGCTAGAAAGGTAACTGTCATGTGTCTACATCTACATCTACATTTATACTCCACAAGCCACCCAACGGTGTGTGGCGGAGGGCACTTTACCTGCCACTGTCATTCCTTTCCTGTTCCAGTCGCGTATGGTTCGCGGGAAGAATGGCTGCAGGAAAGCCTCCGTGCAAACTCGAATCTCTCTAATTTTACATTCGTGATCTCCTCGGGAGGTATAAGTAGGGGGAAGCAATATATTCGATACCTCATCCAGAAACGCACCCTCTCGAAACCTGGACAGCAAACTACACCGCGATGCAGAGCGCCTCTCTTGCAGAGTCTGCAACTTAAGTTTGCTAAACATCTCCGTAACGCTATGACGATTACCGAATAACCCTGTGACGAAACGCGCCGCTCTTCTTTGGATCTTCTCTATCTCCTCTGTCAACCCGACCTGGTACGGATCCCACACTGATGAGCAATATTAAAGTACAGGTCGAACGAGTGTTTTGTAAGCCACCTCCTTTGTTGATGGACTACATTTTCTAAGGACTCTCCCAATTAATCTCAACCTGGCACCCGCCTTACCACACAATTAATTTTATATGATGCCATGCATCAACCCATGGATCTCGTGCTGGAATGTAAGAGAAGCATACTAAAGAAAAATAACTTGGTCATATCAGCCTCTGTCGTCTCGTTTAAGAACGGATTCGGTGAATTGTAGATAGTTAACTGTCTCCGAGAACCGCAGATCCTTCCAAGATGAATGTGCGTAGCAAACGCTGAGCCGTTAATTGCCGAATAGCTGAGCGTCATAGAAACCTCCCATGCCAAGTCTGTGGGCGAAATTAGCGCTCCCAGTACAAGATCTTCTAGCTCGACTATCTCCAGATCTCACTAAGGAACAACAGAAGAAGCTACTTGCCATTCTTCAAGAGTTCTCTGAATGCTTCAATCCACAGGTGAAGAGCAAATTCGACGGTGAAGCACCGGATTAGCACTGGAGACCATCAACCAATAAGCCAGAGAGCATACCGCGTGTCAGCAACGGAAAGACGATTATTTCGCGATGAGGTAGAGAAAATAATGAAGAATGACATCATTCAGCCTTCGTAGAGCCCATGGTAGTCACTAGTGGTTCTCGTCAGGAAGAAGGATGGCAGATGGCGCTTTTGTGTTGATTACAGGAAGCTTAATAAGATAACTAAAAAGGACGTTTACCCCCTTGCACGAATTGACGATACACTAGATTGTCTGAAGGGGGCTAAGTTTTTCTCAACCATGGACATGTACTCGGGATACTGGCAAATCGATGAGGCTGATCGTGAGAAAACTGCATTCATCACCTCTGAGGGCCTGTATGAGTTTAAGATAATGCCGTTTGGTTTGTGTAATGGTTCAAATGGTTCAAATGGCTCTGAGCACTATGGGACTTAACTGCTGTGGTCATCAGTCCCCTAGAAGCTAGAACTACTTAAACCTAACTAATCTAAGGACATCACACACATCCATGCCCAAGACAAGATTCGAACCTGAAACCGTAGCGGTCGCGTGGTTCCAGACTGTAGCGCCTAGAGCCCCTCGGCCACTCCGGCCGGCGTTTGTGTAATGCACCAGCAACTTTTGAACGCATGATGGATAATCTTCTAAGTCACCTGAAGTGGACGATGTGTCTTTGTTATTTAGATGACATTTTAGTGTTCTCAGATACATTTGATGAACACATAAAAAGACTGAGGGCCGTTCTTAAGTGGCCCCAACAAGGCGGACTGAAACTTAATCCAAGAAAGTGTCTCTTTGGAGTAAAAGAAATCAAAATATTTGGACACCTTGTGTCAAACGAAGGTGTGCGGCCAGACCCAGAAAGGGTGAGATCTATAACGGAATTTCCTATTCCTAAAAGTATTAGAAATGTGAGAAGCTTCCTCGAATTATGTTCTTATTACTGTCGTTTTATCAAAGACTTTTGTATCAAAGCCAGGCCACTTCAAGAGTTGTTAAAAGCCGATGCTAAATGTATCTAGGGTCTTGCTCAACAAGATTCTTTCGATGTGCTGCAAAAATTTCTGACGACTGACCCTGTACTTGGCATGTATGATGAGAGAGCGCTTACAGAACTACACAGATGCCAGTGGGTATGGGATCGGTGCTGCTTTGGTCTAAATTTTGGATGGAAAAGAGAAGGTTATATAGCCTATGCCTCTAGGACACTTACAAAATCCGAGAGAAACTACTCAACTACAGAAAGAGAATGTCTTGCTGTGATGTGGGCCATGTGCAGATTTCGACAGTATCTCTATGGAAGGCTATTCACAGTTGTTACAGACCATCATGTACTTTGTTGGTTCACAGGTCTTAAGGATCCAACAGGACGACTCGTCAGGTGGGCACTACGTCTTCAAGAGTATGACATTACCACAGTATACAAAAGTGGCAGAAATCGCCAAGATGCCGATTGTCTCTCAATAAACCCTGTGCAAGACCATCAAGACTTTGATGAAGATAGTGACTGTCTCGCTGCACTCCAGGATCTCTCTGCTGAGCAGAAGAAGGACGCATTGATATCTCAAATTATGGTTGCCTTAAATCGGTCAGAGGACGTGAAGGGAAAATTTATGGTAGTTAATGGATTACTTTGCAAGAAAAACTTTAATTCGTTTGGAAAGAGGTGGCTACCAGTGATTCCTAAACACATGCGCTTAGATGTTCTACAGAAATTTCATGACACACCTGAGGCCGGACATTTAGGATTTATTAAGACATACGATAGGATCCGCAAGCGATTTTTCTGGCCAGGTTTGTTTAGGAGTGTCCGTCACTATGTGTCGCACTGTCGAGAGTGCCAGAGGACAAAGCCAGTTCCTCAGGAACCACCTGGCCGACTCATACCAATTCCACCAGCTGAAGCGCCTTTCCAGCGTGTTGGGATTGACCTCCTCGGACGATTTCCAATGTCTGCTAGTGGCAATAGATGGATTATTGTTTAGACTGATTATCTAACACGCTATGCCATCACAAAAGTCGTGAAAACAGCCGAAGCATCCGGGGTAGCCAAATTCATCGTGGAAGACTTTGTGTTAAAACACGGTACCCCAAGGTCGTTAATTACGGATCGGGGGAAAGTTATTCAATCGAATCTTGTGTCGGTGCAACATTACTCATGACATGACGACTGCCTACCATCCACAAACTAACGGGCTTACTGAACGCCTTAATAAGACCTTGGCCGACATGCTGTCAATGTTCGTCAGTGTTGAGCAGAGCAACTGGGATGAGGTGCTACCTTTCGTGACGTTTGCCTACAACACTGCCAAAAGAGACAGCACATGATTTACGCCATTTTTCCTGGTGCATGGGCGTGAGGCGACTACGATGATGGACGCTGTGTTTCCGTTACATCCTGATGACGTAGACGATGACTACATCGGCCAGGTGTTAACCAGAGCTGAGGAAGCTCGGCAGTTAGCTCGACTCGGCACGCTGCAGGCTCAAGAAAACGATCGCCGAAGGTATGACGCGAGCCACCGCCCTGTTGTCTACCAGCCTGGTGACCTCGTCTGGATCTTCACTCCTGTTCGGAAGGTTGGTCTCTCTGAGAAGCTCCTCAGGCGCTAATTTGGACCTTATTAGGTTGTAAAACAGTTGTCTGGCGTTACTTATGAAATTGAAGATTTCGACCCCGACACAAGACGATGAAAGATCAGAGATACGGTCCACGTCCTTCGAATGAAGCTCTATAAGGATCCTGCAACCCAGGCAGCAAGCGGACAGGTGACGAACAGCGTAGTGGCAAGGGAAGTTGTAAGAAGATCACCGCCAGGGCGAGCATCAGTCATCGGGAGTCGGAATATGCAGGACCGACGGCCCGTTCCCACACAGAGTAGGGGGACGTAACACCGAGATGCAGTTCTCTTAAGGAGGGAGCAATGTCGCAGAAGAAGCTGAGTAGCACAAGTCACAGATTCGCCGGCACGGTAGCTCAGCGTGTTCGGTCAGATGGTTGGCTGCCGTCTGTAATAAAACAACTGCGTGAATGGATCAATAACGAACTTCAAAGGGCGTCAGGGAACGTCCGCCACGAACAATTTCAACGAACTATAACGAACAAAATGAGATTTAAAAAAACAAGACTGTTGCATGGAGGGTCGCGAGTTCAAAACTCACCTGAACTGTAAATTTTTAATTTCTATATTCGGTTCATGTACATTCTAGAAGTATCCACAAATGTCTAGAATCGTGGTACTGGAATGTTCTGTAACTGTATATACGAGTATACCATATCAGTCCTGGCTAGAGGCAGTTCGCTCCGCGCTCTTGTATGTGCAAGTGCTGAATAAACCTTCGTTGAGAGAAGTTAGTGTTCGTCATTCATCTAACTACACCTTCTACTACGTGACAATATTAATGACCAAGCAGACAATATTAATAGTAACTTCATACTTTCCGTTGATAATGCGGTTATCTTCAGTGATGTACTGCTCGAAAAAAGTTGCATAAATATTCAGCCCGGTAATGATACGATTTCAAACTGCCGCTAAGAATGGCAACTTGCTGTGGACGTTGAGAGACGTAAAATTTTACAGTGTATCCTGTGACCACAAAACCAATGAACCTGGGTGCAATAATTTGTAGAGATATTAAATAGTAGGTTCAGTCGTAGATAAAGTGGGCATCAGACTTGGGGTCGCAGGTAGAATACAAGGGAAATACAATCACTCTACAAAGGAGAGCGACTAGAAAACACCCGTGCGACCTAGAATATTGTTCAAGTGTGTAGGACCATTACCAAGCAGAATTAACAGGCGATATTTAACGAATACAAAGAACAGGAGCACGAAAGGTCATGCGTTTGACTGACCCCTGGTTTAGCTTCATAGGGATGCAGAAGAAACTGAACTGGCAGACATCTGAAGATAGACGCAAACTATTCCGTGAAAGCTTGATAATAAATTTTGAAGAACCACCTTTTAAGTGATGAATCTAGTAATATACTACAACCTCCTATGTATCCATTATACAGGGTGGTCTATTGATAGTGACCGGGCCAAATATCTCACGGAATAAGCATCAAACGAAAAAACTACAAAGAACGAAACTCGTCTAGCTTGAAGGGGGAAACCAGATGGCGCTATGCTTGGCCCGCTATATGGCGCTGCCATAGGTCAAACGGATATGAACTGCGTTTTTTATTACATATTCGTGTAGTACGTAAAGAAATATGAATGTTCTAGTTGGACCACTTTTTTCGCTTTGCGATAGATGGCGCTGTAATAGTCACAAACATATGGCTCACAATTTTAAACGAACAGTTGGTAACAGATAGGATTTTTAAATTAAAATACAGAATGTAGATACGTTTGAACATTTTATTTCGGTTGTTCCAATGTGATACATGTACCTTTGTGAACTTACAATTTCTGAGAAGGCATGCTGTTACAGCGTGATTACCTGTAAATACCACGTTAATGCAATAAATGCTCAAAATGATGTCCGTCACCCTCACTGCAATTGGCAATACGTGAAACGACATTCCTCTCTGTTCATGAACAGCATCTCCTCCTCGTTATTCTATTCAATATAGAACCACACAGCTTACAAGGAAGTCAAAACGCAATGTAGCACAAAGATATCTATGATCTACATCTACATCTGTACTCTGAAAACCACTGTGAAGTGCACGGTAGAGGGTGCAGCAGTTAATATGGTTTCTTCCTCTTCCACTCTCGTATGGAGAGTAGGAAGAACGACTGCTTCGATATCTCCGTGTCCGCTGAATTAGTCTCGTTTTGTCTGCAGAGTCCCTATGCAGGGTGGTTCATTGATCGTGACTGGGCCAAATACTTCACGAAATAAGCGTCAAACGAAAAAACTACAAAGAACGAAACTTGTTGCTAATAGCAGATCTGAATGTAGCAAAATAATTATACAGATGCAAAAGATTTATAAACCGGTCAGTCTTCAATTCAACATCTATTCAGACGATCTTGTCCCCTATGAGAATCTGAAAATATTACTCAACTGGTAAATTCACAAAAAGGGATTAGGCCTTGAATGTTCGAACTTAAGTACATCAGCCACTGGAGCTGTGAAGAGGGGATGCTTGCATCTCATTGGCAGCGGCATAATCATTCTCGGCATCGCATTCGTGTCACAGTGGCGGCTTTAGGAAACACGGCGACCTAACGCGGCGCTCGTATTTGAAAGTGCGGTGACCGACCGGATACTGGCCGAAACCGCACCCCTCCACGCCCAACTTGGAAAGTATGAGGGGATGCCTGTGCCAGGGATAGTAATAAGGCTGGTTGCTTGGCTGGGGCAGAGCAGACCCAGCGTCCCTGTAAGGTGTCAGACAAATCCAACACCTTCCATGAAAACCCTGACATTATAGCAAATGTGGCAATATGCCACATAGCTCCGAATAAATCCTGACATTAAATTAACCAAAGTAATACGATCAAGGAGTGAGCAAATGGAATACCACATACTAACACAAGAACGTCTAAATGCATGTCATACCTTCCCACCGTGAATTAGATGCAGTTCCGAGGGGAGAAACGGGAACAGAAGACGAGAGCAGAGCCGTGTAGGCTAGAAGGCCCTACGATAAGAGCGTGACAATGGGACACCCGCATCGCCGGCCGACCGCCAAAAGGTCCATCCCCCAGCCCATGTTAAAAGATAGAGCCCTCCAGAAGAACAGTATAGATATTACGATAACACTAAAAGGGCCACACCAGCTGCAAGTTTTAGCGTGAGACTATACGTGTCTCTGTTACGTAGCAAACATTAAAAACATTGCCCTACCATGAAAAGTATAACGTTTCTCATTGGATAGACAGAATTTTTGTAGGCGGAGGTTAAGGTTGAGATGCTGATTGGTCAGTTGAAAACACAGCCAGATACTTTTTTCTTAAACCAACTTCGGTAAACAGTAGTAAGGATAAGTTCGAGAGAGTTGCTACCGAGACGGCGAGGTGTGTGGAGCTGCGCCGCCAGCCGCCTCTGACGCTGCCTAACCACCGACAAGGTAATGAACGAACGCGATGCCGCATAAGATTGCATAAGGTTTCACTCAGAACTGCAGAAGCCTCATCTGTTACATCCCCTTTTTTTACGTAATACTAGTGTCGATCATCAATTAAACGTCTTGCTACATTTGCTACTTGAAGTTAAAATTGAAATGCGATGATTTTTCTGTTATATAATTATTGAGAAGCCACATCAGCCACTGTAATTTACGACAAGTTAAATAAGTAATTGAAGATAATTGAGGGTCACTGTAGACCATTTTTGATAGTTTTCTCTTTTATGAAACTTAATTTAAGGGGATACGGAATCACCTATCCCCGCAATGTTAATATATGCCTACTATAGGGAACATTTTCTCACAAACTACTGGAGACAGAGAGGTAAAAATTTTACTGTATGTGCATTCATATGTTACAACAATACTGAAACAACAGTTTATTGTCAAAGTATTTTCTTACAGAGATATTGTACATTTATTTTTAAGTAAATTTTTTCCATCGCTTTTTACTAGACTATCACCCCTAAGTCTTTTGTAAATCAAGTAATTAAAAAATCGTTGTTTCAGTATGTAATAGGGACCTATGTCACTACGTCATAAAAATTTCAGACTTCTAGGTTGACCAGTACCTGAGATAATGTTCCTAGATGAAGTAAAAAGTAAACTTACGGGAAACGGAGAAAGAAGATTAAAACATTCCTGATCCGTAGCTAATACCCCCTTCACAGTCTTCATAATCATCTTCAAGTCTTCTTTTGGCACCCCTCTGCACCTGTCTTGCTTTTTTCACTAATGTCTTGATTATATTATCAGCATGCCTTAGTCTGTGCTGATCTAAAAAGAACATAGCACGTACCGTACAGGAACCAACACACATACCCAACTTTTGAAGGACCTGGCATTTGGTTAT
Source organism: Schistocerca nitens (assembly GCF_023898315.1). NCBI lineage: Eukaryota > Metazoa > Arthropoda > Insecta > Orthoptera > Acrididae > Schistocerca > Schistocerca nitens. Next base: position 50,192,258 of record NC_064618.1, on the reverse strand, counting down.
ATTTCCAAGATTGAAGGTTGCCACAGCATCATACACACCAAAATGTAGTGTATTAATTCCGACAAACACTGTTTTTGGGAGACGATGCCATATCACACTATTCAAGCACTCGTTGGGGTTCTGCGTTTTTCCGTGAAGACATTTCATCAGAAGACTTCTGTCAGCCAGATCTCTGAAAATGGGCTTTATTTCTGCCATGATGGCTGATGGTAGACTGTGGTGGTGAATGTATTTCTCTCCTGTTGTTAGTCCCCTATTGTATTTACACCAGCTGTTTTCACCTTTGGGGCACAAACCATGTTGTGGATGCTCATCCGTGGATGCGGTGTGGAAATATAAAGCCCATATAGCTCTCCTCATTTCTTCAAGATTGCCTGTATTTTGCCTGATTGCAAGGCCATAGCAGTTCTGAATGTGGTCTATTATGGAATCAGTCAATCTTCCTCTGCCATCCAAGGTTTTCCCATCATCTAGTTTTTTCCCTTTCATAACTGATTTTAACCTTCTCAGCCTGGCACCCATTCTCTTCTGCACATGTCCTATACATTCAAGTTTACTTATATTTACACTGTTCCCATATGGTTTGCTTTCCAAAACTTCTTTGAATGCTTTAGAGTCACCATCTCCCAGATATTTGACATAGCGAACATTATACCACTGTGAAGAGCGATGAAAAATTTTCTTCACCCCAGCAACCTCCATGCCACCACTTCTACCATAATAATTAGCAATACAGTCATCACTGTGTTCATTTTTCAGCCTGCCTGTGCACCTACAGTATTTAGACATTATTGCAACATCAATAACCTTGCCAGTATCAACACTAGTTGCTGTTACAACACCATTGTTGGAGGTGTGGCCCCTTTTCTGCCACGTGCCATCAAACGCCACTGTGAGGTCACGACTGCCGTGATTTTCTTCCACTGCTTCTTCCACAGCAACCTGCATTGACTTCTGTGCTACATCTTCAACTGCAGATCCTAGTACATAATTGTAAGCTTCAAACTTTGAAGGTGCACTTGGAAGATTTAGAACACCACATAGCATATCACCAGCTGCTTTGCCCTTACCAATTGCTCGCAATCCATAAACTAACCTAATATTTACACTATAAAGTTCAGTTTTCTTGTATCCATTATTTACAGTTACTGAAACCGAACTTGGAAACTTACAGCTGTATTTACAAACACTGCATATTAAATTAAACTGGGCAGCCAGGCCAACATGGGATTCTACTTTCAGAGAAACGTTTCCATGACATTTTTTGCAGCACAAACTGTTTTCAAGAGCTTCACACAATATATTCGTATCAATGAGTTCAAAAACTTCATTCCCTCTATCAAGTAAATTATATTTCTCTTCCAAATCTCTTAGTTTTTTATGAGAAGCACTGTTTTCATTTGGTGTAAGTTCGTTCGGCAAATCAGTAATAAGTGGATTCACATTTTCCAACAGTGATGACGATGAACTGCTTTGCTTTGCTAATGAATCATTATTTCTTTTCTTTTGCCAGTTCACACACTTTTTAAATACTTTTGCTTTAGCTCTAGGCATTTTCACTGCGAAAAATGAAGCACTAAATACGAAATAACTCAACAACAACTACTTTCTTATATCACACTGTTTACAAAACAGTCCCGCCACAAAGTCAAAGAGTAACTTGAGGAAACCAGAGAGAAACATTTTCGGGCAACTAGTGTATAAATAGTCGCTGGAAACCGGGATATTTGAATTCATGTCACTTTAAAGGTACTGCCAAAAGTTCATGGTCAGCCACGAGAGACGTGTATAACTAAAGCGCAATACCCGATCTCACAAATATATAAAAATAAAATAGTTATAATTGTAGTAGAGCTATGTATGATACGTCATTTTAAAGAGGAAACATGGCAGAATATAATACGCCAATAAAAAAAAATTCGATTTTTTAACCCAAAATCCGATTCCGTATCCCCTTAAACCTATAGATGTGATACGGCATAGGTCATCCTTTGATCCATTATAGAACTTGGAAACCCATTCAGGGAATATTCGTTCACATTTTTGTTTAACGCAGTTGGTTTTTATCATGTTGTATTCAAATATTTCCTTTTATCAATAGTACAATTTATAAACAATGTTTTGCGAGTAGAATAAAAATTCCAATGGTAAACTTAACTGCTTTTTCGACGCTATCTTACCAGCTAACTAAAAATAGGAAAGCCTTGAACCCCTTCCACTAAATTTACTTAGTATTAAGATTCTTTTACAGGGAGTGCAGTGGAGCTGACGCTGAAATGATTAAGTATTTGATTATATCATCGCTAGTCTCACTGAACTCTTCTGAACTCTACATGTCATGTGTGGTCTGGCGTCTCGTTACCAGCAACAGGTCCCAGGTTCAAACTAGTCAATTCCCTAAAAAAACACGCTCAGAGCGTCGTTGCGCGAAAGTGGTAGGGAGACACGACTTAGAACAGACACCACGCAGAATGTTAGATCCCGACATTGCGTCTTGCCAGCGCCAGCAAAACTGCCCCGGAAAACAAGGCGCAGGAGGCATCCAATGGCAGAGATAGGAGCATGGAAGGTGCTGCAGAGGGCGCCAGCCACTAGTCCACCGTGACGGCGTCGGTGTCCACAGAAGAGGCGACATGCGGCGTTGGCGGCAACGGCGTCACAGGTGGGCAGCCAGAGACTTACATCTGTGAGACGGTCGCGGGCGGAGGCACTCTGTGGGAGGCTTCACTGCGGCGGACGGATGTGGCTGCGTTACGGCAGCCAGGCGTCGTGCAGTGAAGCAATCTCAGTTTTGATCTATAGCAGGATCACGTAATTCGCGGAGCCGTAGCTGATTTTGGTGCCTGCGCTCTGCAGACTGATCTGGGAATAACGCCGGTTTCTCATAAATGTGGCTCGTTGTACACTCCTTACTGAACTCTGACGTCCGGGTGACACTTCGTGGTGTACTCTGACCCTGGAGCACAGAGGTAAGGATGAAGCAAATGCAGCAAGGTCCGATGCCGCGAACTGGTAAAGTACGATGTGAACTCAGATACGTCAGTGAGGCGTCTTCACCTGAATGTGAACCTAGAAGTTTTAACATCTGCGTCTTCAAATTTCGAAAGAAACATTCGGCCTCGAAGTACGACCATGGCGAGAATAGTGCCGTCCTGATATGCTGTATTCCATTGTGTTTACAAACGTACTGTGTCCAGACTAAGCGCCTGCAACTGTCGCTTCCCGCGAAGCAGATCGGTACAGCGGGCCCCGGACCGAGTAGGGGTCAGCCTAGCCGGTCTTACCGGAAACACAGACGCTTCCCAGATACCACCAGGAGGCGTCCACGGCGCCGCAAGAGGTCGCTACAGCCGCGGACCTCTTTCCTTCCGTTCTACACGTGACTGCAGATAGAGCCAGCCATATCCATGCGCCGAGCAGTATTTAGGCTGGCGCAGGAGCCTGGAGAGGCAGGCGATCATCATAGGCCGCACCACCCGCTCCTTCTGCCTCCATGATTTCTACCTCACCATTTATGGCCGTCCTATCCACCTCACTCCTACCCTCACATACCTTGGCATCACACTCGACCGCCACCTCACCTGGACTCCCCATCTCCTTACCATCCAAAACAAACCTCACAACCGCCTCCGCCTCCTGAAACTCCTGTCTGGCCAGACGTGGGGTCTGCGTCCTTCCACCATTCTTCACACCTACAAATCCTTGATCCGCCCCATCCTCTGTTATGTCAGCGTAGCTTGGATTTCCGCGCCTCCCCGGTTCTATAAAGCCCTCCAAATCCTCGAACGCCATGCACTCCGCCTCGCCTTCGGCATCCGCCTTCCGTCCCCCACGCACATCCTCTACGACCTCATCCCCTTCCCCCATCTTCCCCTTTTCCCTGCACACATCTGCACACTATATATTGTCCGCCGCCTTGATCCCCCTCACCCCCTGGTGTCTCCCTTCCTACATGTCAGCGTATTTTTACCTCCATTTTCTCCCCTTACTCTGTTTTAGGTTCCCCTTTTTTATCTCCTTATGTATGTATCATCTTATTCTTGTTTTAGTTGTCGTGTCACTCGGCTGAAGAGTGGCGGATTGTGCCGCAGACAGCCCTCCCCTGCCCATATGGGGCAGAGGAATGAAATCACAATAAAGAAAAAAAAAAAAACCTGGAGAGGCGGTTCACGCCGACCCAGCCCAGTGGTGTCATTGTAGCCGCCGCATCATCGTCCACCGCCGCCAGCATACCGGAGCCATCCTCACAGGGCCTCTACTCGTCCTCGGACTCTGGTGACGGCAACGTGGACTCCGCGCCGCTCTCCACGAGACGCCCGGGGCTTGGTTTGGTGAAGTTGTATGGTTACTACAGACAGTTTATGTTTGGAAGAATCTCTGATTTAGTTATTGGAAGGCTTGGAGGATCAGCCCCACCTCACGAATGTTTTGTAAATTTTGAAGAAAGACTTTACTTGACATAAAAACGCTATAACTCACACTCTGAGATTTTCCTATCCGTGGACGGCGGATACTTAAAAATGTATGCAGATTCCTTGGAAGGAAAAGCAGATCCATTGTCAGAAACAATATAGAATCGAGCGTCTTAATAACGCTGGCGTAATTTGTCGAATGCATTGGCATAACAAAAGTACACTACTGGCCATTAAAATTGCTACACCAAGAAGAAATGCAGATGATAAACGGGTATTCATTGGACAAATATATTATACTAGAACTGACATGTAATTACATTTTCACGCAATTTGGGTGCATAGACCCTGAGAAATCAGTACCCAGAACAAACACCTCTGGCCATAATAATGGCCCTGATACGCCTGGGCATTGAGTCAAACAGAGCTTGGATGGCGTGTACAGGTACAGCTGCCCATGCAACTTCTACACGATACCACAATTCATCAAGAGAAGTGACTAGCGTATTGTGACAAGCCAGTTGTTCGGTTACCATTGACCAGACGTTTTCAATTGGTGAGGGATCTGGAGAATGTGCTGGCCAGGGCAGCAGTGGAATATTTTCTGTATCCAGAAAGGCCCGTACAGGCTGTAACATGCGGTCGTGCATTATCCTGCTGAAACGTAGGGTTTCACAGGGATCGAATGAAGGGTAGAGCCACGGGTCGTAGCAAGTCTGAAATGTAACGTCCACTGTCCAAAGTGTCGTCAATGCTAACAAGAGGTGACCGAGACGTGTAACCAATGGCACCCCATACCATCACGACGGGTAATACGGCAGTATGGCGTTGACGAATACACGCTTCCAATGTGCGTTCACCGCGATGTCGCCAAACACGGATGCGACCATCATGACGCTGTAAACAGAACCTAGATTCATCCGAAAAAATGACGTTTCGCCATTCGTGCACCCAGATTCGTCGTTGATTACACCATCGCAGGCGCTCCTGTCTGTGATGTAGCGTCAAGGCCAACCGTAGTCATGGTCTCCGAGCTGATAGTCCATGCTGCTGCAAACGTTGTCGAACTGTTCGTGCAGTTGGTTGTTGTCTTGCAAACGTCCCCATCTGTTGACTCAGGGATCGAGACGTGGCTGCACGATCCGTTACAGCCATGCGGATAAGATGCCTGTCATCTCGACTGCTAGTGATACGAGGCCGTTGGGATCCAGCACGGCGTTCCGTATTACCCACCGATTCCGTATTCTGCTAACAGTCATTGGATCTCAACCAACGCGAGCTGCAATGTCGCGATACTATAAACCGCAATCGCGATAGGCTACAATCCGACCTTTATCAAAGTCGTAAACGTGATGGTACGCATTTCTCCTCCTTACACGAGGCATGACAACGTTTCACCAGGCAACGGCGGTCAAGCGCTGTTTGTGTATGAGAAATCGGTTGGAAACTTTCCTCATGTCAGCACGTTGTTGGCGTCGCCACCGGCGCCAACCTTGTGTGATTGCTCTGAAAGGCTAATTATTTCCTTATCACAGCATCTTCTTCCTGTCGGTTAAATTCCACGTCTGTAGCACGTCATCTTCGTGGTGTAGCAATTTTAATGGTCGTACGCTAATCAACCAACGTGTTTGCCAAAAGGGGCCAGCAAAGTCTACAAGGAGGCGCTGCTATGGAGTATCAGAATGCGGCCAGAAGGAAATTTCCTGGCACCGAGCCGCCTGATTGTTAGCTTATCTAAACCGAGCCAAGTACAGTGTTGGCGCACCAGCTGCTTAGTGCGAACTGTTCTCCAGTGACCTCCATGTAGAAGACTTAACAGCTTCTGTCGCAATGAGGCAGGGATTAACACTGTTCGTTGCGTGTGTGGAACAGAATTTCATCATTCAGAAGAGATAAACTGTTGTGGTGTTCAAAGTACCTTCGCGCTAAGGGATCGGGAACACATTTCTGAGAGCGCGGTCAACCTCTGCGAATGTAAGTTTTTAGCAATCGTACTGAGTGATCATGCTCCGTGGCTTGTGAACTCTGCTGTGAATCAGCAGGAAGAGACTCCAGTGCTTGCGAATCAGAAGAATCAATACGTAAACAAGATGCATCGAATGCTGCATCTGTGCCGACAATTACAGACAATGTGTAGACATTTTTCTGTTGCTCTGTCGGACGGTAGAGAATTTCGTATTGGCAGTTTGACAATAATAGCAACCAGTGTTGAAGCTTTGCACCGTGTGGCCAGAAACTTGTTTCGACGGATGAAACAGTGCAATCGAACGCTTATGGTCCGTGACCAAGGACAATTTTCTGCCATACAGGTAATGATGGAATTTTTGACCCTATAAATTATACGATTTTTGCAGCGAATAAATTGATTTTCGCGTTTAATTCACATATCCGGTAAATTGTGAGCCAGTGGTTCAAAATGGCTCTGAGCACTATGGGACTTAACATCTGAGGTCGTCAGTCCCCTAGACTTAGAACTAGTTAAACCTGACTAACCCAACGACATCACACACATCCATGCCCGAGGCAGGATTCGAACCTGCAACCGTAGCGGTCGCTTGGTTCCAGCCTGTAGCGCCTAGAACCGCTCGGCCACCTCGGCCGGCTGAGCCAGTGGTGACGTGAACTTACGTCTGGTGTCCTTGCTTGTATTCGTCTTCTTCCGCTATAAGTATTTGTAGTGGACTGACAAGGCAGCGAGTCCACAGTGACGGGTAACCGAAAGGCACGCGTACACACACGCCGACTGGCGTGAAGTCTGAAACAGGATACGTGATGAAAGCTATAAAGAAAAGAACGGAGCTTCTCGTATACTTAACTTTAATTCATTGTGGTACATTTCTCTTGATAATACAAGTGAGACTCTCTCCAGATATGGTTAATGGCGCCTTGCTAGGTCGTAGCCATAGATTTAGCTGAAGGCTTTTCTATCTGTCTCTCGGCAAATGAGAGAAAGGCTTCGTACGTGTAGTCGCTAGCAATGTCGTCCGTACAACTGGGGCAAGTGCTAGTCCGTCTCTCTAGACCTGCCATGTGGTGGCGCTCGGTCTGCGATCACACAGTGGCGACACGCGGGTCCGACATGTACTAATGGACCGCGGCCGATTTAAAGCTACCACCTAGCAAGTGTGGTGTCTAGCGGTGACACCACATTCCTCCCCCGCAAATCGGCGAACGGTCGTGTGATAAGGCTTCCGCCCGCCGCGGGGAGGACCCCATGTTGACGTATGCGATGAGGTGGGGAGCCTAACAACAGGCGAGGCTGTGCCACCCGCACCCGGCCATTCGGTCCGAGGGGAGCTAGGAAACGCCTGAAAACCTGGTCCAGGGTGCACGTCAACATGCGGTGTATGCGCCCGTAATGAGACAGAAGGGGCCGAAGGGTCGACCTCCATTGCGTCGGGGTATCCGACGCGCGATGACGCCATGTGGTCCGGAGCGGGCAAGAGTTCCATGGCGGATGACAGCTGGTCACGGGAAGCGGACGGCGGCGCGTGACCCACGGAGGTGCTTGGCGGCTGCAGCGAAGCGTCCACTGCGGGCGGCGCCGGCGGCGGCTGCGGCGGCGGCGCGACGCCATGGGGCAAAATGGAAGGCATCGTCGGTAACACCTGGGGATGAGGCGAGCCAGTAGATGGGTCCCCAGGGCGCTGACCGGACGGCACCGTCGCTGAAAGCAGACGGGGAGCGGCAGAACCTGTGCGACGACAGAGGCGCAGCTGATTGAGATGCCGACGCACCTCACCAGAGGCCCCCAAAACCAAATACATCGCGCGGCCGAGGCAGCGAAGAATGCGCCCTGCGAACCAACGCCGTGAACCTCGATAGTTGCGATAGAATACAACGTCGCCTGGAGCAAAAGCAGGAGTCTGCCGCTGCACAGGAACCTGAGGCGGCGGATGCAGCAAAGACATCAAGGTTCGAGGAGGACGACCGTGCAGCAACTCAGCCGGCGAGCGACCATCGCGGGGCTGAGAGCGATACGAGGACAAAAAGAGCAACAATGCATCCTCCCGAGAATGCGACTCTCTCAACTTCAACATCTGTGACTTGAAAGTCCGGACCAATCGTTCAGCGGCACCGTTTGACTGAGGCGAAAACGGCACGGATGTCAGATGTTGAATACCATTGGCCTTGCAGAATGACTGAAATTCGGCAGACATGAATTGTGGGCCATTGTCGGAAACAATAGTCTGTGGAAGACCTTCAATGCAAAAAATAGCAGATAACGCCTGGATTGTGGCAGAAGACGTCGTGGAAGACATCCGGACAACAAAAGGAAAATTACTGAAAGAATCGACCACAACCAACCATCAGGCATTCCAGAACGGACCAGCAAAATCGATGTGCAAGCGTTGCCAAGGGGAAGTGGCTTTTGGCCATGCAAAGAATTTCCGCGGTGGGGCGGATTGTTGTTCGGCACACGCCATGCAAGAAGAGCACATATTCGTAATCGCAGCATCGATTCCGAACCAAGTACAGTGCTGACGAGCAAGTTGTTTCGTACGCACTATACCCCAATGTCCTTGGTGGAGAAGCTTTAAGACAGAGGACTGTAACGAACGTGGGACCACGACCCTAGACTGATCAGTATCAGAACGCAACAACAGCACACCACGTCGTACAAAAAGTCTCTCCTTGTGAGCAAAAAATCGGCGAACCAACGGATCCGTGATCCGCGACTGTGACAAGGGCCATTGCGTAGCAACAAAACGCAAAACGGTAGCAAGGACAGGGTCAGCAGCTGTGGCTGTAGCTACACGACGAAAATCAATCGGAAACGATTCGACCACGTCATCGCTTTCCGAGTCAATGAACATGCAAGCAAGTTCGGAAGAATCGAATGCTTTATCCGCAGCAACAGGCAAACGGGACAACGCATCGGCGTTTCTGTGCTTAGCAGCGGACCGATACAAGATATCGTAGCGGTACTGCGAGAGGAAAATAGACCAGCGAATGAATTTCTGCGCCGTACGTGGAGGTACAGGCTTGCGCGGATGAAAAAGTGATGTCAAAGGTTTGTGGTCCGTGATGATGGTAAAGTGACGACCATACAAGAAATCGTGAAACTTCGTAACACCAAACACGAGAGCCAAAGCTTCTTTCTCTATTTGTGAATAATTCCGTTGCGCTGACGAGAGCAATTTGGACGCAAAGGCAATAGGGCGATGATGCGAACCATCTTTGCGCGCAAGCACAGCACCGATCCCGAAATCCGATGCATCTACGATCAACAAAAGTGGTTTCTGGGGATCGAATGGCGTAAGGCAAGTATTAGAAAGCAACGCCGATTTCAACTGGCGAAAGGCGCGTTCGCATTCCGTCGTCCAGACAAACGGAACACCTTTACGGCGTAAGCGATGAAGCTGAGCTGAAATGGAAGAGGCATTGCGCAGAAAGCGATGATAATAGTTGATTTTTCCCAGCACACTCTGTAGCTGCTTCAAATTCTGCGGCGGAGGCAACTCTTGGATGGCACGAAGGTGCTCTGGACTGGGGTGTATGCCTTGGGCATTGATGACATGTCCTAGATATGGTAAGTCACGAGCAAAAAAGACACATTTGTCCTTCCTCAAGCGAAGACCATTTTGTCGCAAGACCTGAAATAACGTTCGGAGATTTTGTAAATGTTCTGCGGCCGTCTTTCCGGAGATCACAATATCGTCCAGATAGTTTGCAGCAGTAGGGACCGATGCACAAACAGTTTGTAAATATTGCTGAAACAATGCAGGGGCGGATGCACACCCGAATGGCATCTTTTGAATCGGTACAATCCAAGATGCGTGTTAACCACCAATACGCGCTGGGATTCTTCGTCCACCGGTATTTGCAAGTACGCATCTGCTAGGTCCAACTTTGAAAAATACGTTCCCGGGCACAGTTTGTCAAAAAGATCTTCCGGGCGGGGCAAAGGAAAAGTAGCAGTCACAAGTTGTGGATTCACAGTTGCCTTGAAGTCCACGCAAAGTCTCAATTTTCCGGAAGGTTTTTTCAAAATAACTAAGGGTGAGGCCCAGAGAGAAGCCTGCACACGTTCAATGACACCTTGTGATTCTAAATCGTTTAATGTTCTGGCGACCTCATCACGCAATGCGTGGGGAACATTGCGCGCTCTGAAAAATTTCGGTTGCGCGTTCACTTTCAGTTCCAAATGTGCTTCATAGTTCTTAGCGCAACCAAGGCCCAGTGCAAAAATGTCTGCAAACTCATCACATAGACTAGAAACACTGGCTGAAGGCACAGTCTGGTTCACTGATAGGACCTGATTTACGACAGACAAGCTAAACAACTGAAATAAATCTAAACCAAACAAGTTCATTGCCGAAGAAGAACGAAGAACGTAAAAAGACACAAGTTTTGTTTGTCCCTTGTATGTTGCAAGAAGGCTGCACTGTCCTAACACAGGAATATTCTGTCCTGAATAACTCGTGAGCTGAACATTTGCGGCACGCAACGGAGGTGCGCCCAGTTGTTTGTACGTGGCGTGATTGAGCAATGAAACTGCAGCTCCGGTATCGAGCTGGAACGGTATCACTTGTCCGGCAAAGTCCAAATCTACAAAAAGTTTATTGTCCTGCTGACGACAAGAGCGACTGTTTTGTGCAACGTGAACAGACACTGGTACAGAATCACGTGCGACGTGACGGGATTTGCGTCGACGTCGACGCACACTTTTTGTGGGACGAACACAGTCACTGTTAGCGAGAGGAACACTGGGCGGAGTGGCACTAACTACACGAATGTCCATGGGCGAAGGTTCCCGAGCCTGTGTGTCCTTGATCCGATTCCGGCGCGAAGCAAAGGGCCTGGAATGGTTGTGATTGTCTGATCTGAGCTTTTTCTGGCAAACACTTTGAACATGCCCTTTCTTATTACAGAAAAAGCAAATAGCTTGGCGTGACGGGCAATTCTCACGCGAATGCCTAGTTGCACACCGCGGGCATGATTTCACTGCATTTGCTTGCTTTCGCGGGACACGTGGCGGTGCGGACGTGCGCGAAGGCTGTTTACAGGTCCGCGCAGCGCGCCCGGCAGGCCGGTTAATGCGACACACTGCTGGCGAAGTTTCAAATGATTCCTGAGCAAAGTCAAGTGTGTCTTGCCTATCCAGTATGTCTATCACTTGTTGAAGGGAGGGATTGACGAGTTTCAAAATCTGTTCCCGTATGCGAACATCAGAAACGTTCTGTGCAATTGCATCACGCACCATAGTATCTGAATAAGGGAGTCCACATTCACATTCAAACGCACAATCCCTAGTAAGTCCTTGCAATGTTGCAACCCACTCCCGATTAGTTTGACCGGCCGTACGTTTTGTACGAAAGAACGCATACCTTTTTGCAACGACATTTACTGTTTCCTTGAAATAGGCATCTAAAGCAGACAAAATTTCTTCGTATGACAGAGTTGCTACGTCGCGCCGGGGAAACAATTTCACTATCACACGGTAGGTGGACACACCTACACACGAAAGCAAAAACGGCTGCCGCTCATTACCTTGAATTCTGTAGGCGGCGAGATGAAATCCAAATTGTTGTGACCATTCCGTCCAAGATTCCTCGTCCGCTTTATACGAACGAAACTGTGGTGCAACTGTGTGTTGCGGCTGCGGTAGCGATGAAGCGGCGGCGGCCGCATCGGTTTGCAGCGCACGTTGACCCTGGACGAGCTGTCCAAGGGCATCCAATAAGGCCTGCGTCTGCTGATTCTGCAAGCGATAAAATTCGGACAGTACATCTGGAGAGTGTGGCGAAGCCATGACACAAGCAAATTAGTACAAATTAGAAAGAACACATCCCATCCTCGTCGCCAATGTAGTGGACTGACAAGGCAGCCAGTCCACAGTGACGGGTAACCGAAAGGCACGCGTACACACACGCCGACTGGCGTGAAGTCTGAAACAGGATACGTGATGAAAGCTATAAAGAAAAGAACGGAGCTTCTCCTATACTTAACTTTAATTCATTGTGGTACATTTCTCTTGATAATACAAGTGAGACTCTCTCCAGATATGGTTAATGGCGCCTTGCTAGGTCGTAGCCATAGACTTAGCTGAAGGCTATTCTATCTGTCTCTCGGCAAATGAGAGAAAGGCTTCGTACGTGTAGTCGCTAGCAATGTCGTCCGTACAACTGGGGCAAGTGCTAGTCCGTCTCTCTAGACCTGCCATGTGGTGGCGCTCGGTCTGCGATCACACAGTGGCGACACGCGGGTCCGACATGTACTAATGGACCGCGGCCGATTTAAAGCTACCACCTAGCAAGAGTGGTGTCTAGCGGTGACACCACAGTATTTATCTCTTGACCGTGTGTATAACATTATTTCTTGATCGGGCTTCTTCTTCCGATGCAGGCCGCTTGTTGACCTGACATTGAGATGATGTGCGGAAGAAAGGAAAACTGTTGTGGTTTTGCACAAAAACGAACTTGAAGATTTAATATTTTCATAGATTATTATTCAGACAACACATTGATTCATAAGAAAAACGTCTTCTCTCCACAAGAACTAAAGACAGTCTTTCTATTAATTGACAAAGAAATTGAAAGGAGTGTTTTTATCATTTAATATTCGCCTTCCGGCATAGCAAAATATATCTTTATCAACGCTTACAGCGGCCGCGCTAATAATCGTGTTACTGATTTTTGTCATAGTTTGTAGGGTCTTTTCCTTATGTACCTATACAATTGCCCCCACACTGTGCGGTGACATGCAATGGAGGCACACAGTGTTTTGTATACACTCGTACAGCTTAAATTTAAGTTTGCGCCAAAGAGGGTACAATGACCTTTATTTGTCGGCGTATTCCTCTTTCCATCTTTGGGTTGGATATGTCAGCTTGTTTTGATCATACATTATCTTATAGGAAAACACACAACTTACATATGGAAAGATAATTTACCAAGTATTTACATGAGGGCGCTCCAAAAGCTGTTACTTGTCTCTTTGGCAACATTGCTAGACTCGGTGCGCATGCGCGCAAAGTATATTTGTTGACTGCTCAACAACCATTAAATGTTACACATATTATTGGTTACGGTCGTCCGTGCTTCCACTTTTAGGGTTATTTTCACACTGAGTGCCGTACTATCCGCCGAATAATTGCCTGTGGTGTGGTCTTCCAATGTGAGTGCGGTGCATGTGCGTTTATTCTCCAAGACGCGATGCTGCGATAGATAATTGACCTTTGATACAGCCCGGGAAGGATCTTCTCCATCGTATCCACATTTTCAGTGGGGTGAACACTGCACATCAACACCCGAGGTCTAGGTAAGTGATGCTTGCACAATTGTACTTTGCTGATTAATATATCAGACATTGCCTAGCATGACATCGTTGCACTGTTGCACACGCGTTTGGATGCCCATTTCGTCATTGACTTTGGCGTGAGAATTGTTTTTAGCCCTTGATGTTTTTTCCTTTTTTGTTAGCTTTTCAAGTTCATCTTTTACGTATGACTCGATATACACTTAAAATTCACTTAAAACATTTTGATGTAACAATGCATATTACAATGGCTTACATCTGAGGCTGACATTCCACCCATTATTTGTATCAAACGGAGAAAATTCTTAAGTAATAAAACATTACAAAATTCCCTTTTCAATTACAGTTGCTGGTTAGTGTAGTTTGTTGGTTAGCTTCAAAAAAATTCCGTTGCACATAAGTACAAGTAACTTATTTACATTCCTTTACATCGTGTTACTGTAGCCTATGTGCATTTAATGCATCCGCATTTTATGTTCCAGTCATGCATACATCAGTTATGAGAGTTTAATATTTTCCAAGGGATAAACAGAGAAAACCATTTACATCAGGATTTCACTTTACGCGTTGCTGGCTTAACAACACTTTGGCGCCTCCTCCTGCGTTGGGGACGGATTAAGGAATACTGTTCTACTGGTTTATGGATTACTAAGGAAATGCTATTCGTCCTTTCTTAAATCACTTATCAGGGAACTCCCTTTTCATGGAACCGAAACGTATTAACGACTCATGTACTATATACCATTGTGTTACTTATAATTGTTTAGTGTAGCTTTGTGTTCGTAACACAAAAGTTTTTGCATTACATCATGCTTACCTCTTTACAATTATGTGGAAATGTTGTCGTTTATATTCGCACGTGACGCGATATGAATTGATTAGCTTTATTTGAGGTCACATGCCTCTGTGTTTATCTGCACTTTGTAGTCAGTAGGTACGGGTAAATGTTTTGTAGTTGCACTGCGACGATGTATATTCTTATTCTTCATTTGCTTGATGACCAAATTATACACATATATATACTAATAACTAAATCATTTCTTTGGGGTGCGTCCCGTTTTTTTTCATTTGGTACCTACAACACCCGTCGTAAATCTCTTCATCTGCGCCGTGTCGATGCACTGGTCGCTGCAATATAAAAAACTTTAACTTAAAAACTGATTGTGTTTCGTTGCTCACAGGCCACGCATATACTCGGTCAACACCTTTGTCACTGACGTTTTTCATATGTCATTCTTATTTGTTTATGTATTAAATTTACTTGCATTTGTATTCCTTTTATTCATTTACCGTGCAAAGAAAGTTACTTTGACATGTCCTACGGTATCTTACCCTTTTGTCAGCTAACACGTCCTGTATGTTTCGTTGTAGTCATTTCTTTTAATTATGGTTACAATGTATATATTTTAGTATTGACGCAACTTCGCATGTTGATATCAAAGTAATATTATATTCCTTAGTTCCCTTATAGTAAATATAGTTGTTACGTGTTATTATTTATTTGGAAATTGGGCTTAATACTTGTGCAGCTTTGCGGTTCTATTTAGTTGCGCCGCGAGCTAGCCTGTTGCGCTTGTGCAAGGTCAATGTCTCTTCCGTAATACTGACGTAAACATGCATTGTTGAGCGCGCACAGCTGAGTCATACGCTGCTCCAGTTTGCATTTCGCTTCGCGTGAAGCTGTGTTTTTTCTCTTCCGCCCAAACAAATGTTTGTCTTTGCTTACAAAACAAGAAAATTAGTTGAGTTTATACACATTTCATTTAAAGTACATATAATAAAATATCTTACTTATAAAACTATGACATTACTGATAAATATATTTTATGACAAGAAAACAGCTGTGGCATTGTGCCACTACTCGTGAAAAGCTTTTAAGTCTTTCTGAGGGTGGAGACCTTTGTCTCTCCCTGTCCTTTCATATACCAACCTATAAGTTCCAGGATAACGTATTTTTGCAATAATATAAGGCCCTGAGTATAGTAATTGCCATTTTTTGTTCAACTAACCGATCTTTGTCGATTTGTTGCGGACTCGTTGCCCTTCGAAAAAATGTATAACTCGTTTTAACTTTTTGTTTTATATTCTCTTTCTGTATTCTGCTCTATTCTCTAGTGTAATTACTGCTTGTTTGATTTTATCCTTTAAAGATAACTCTTTATCGGTAATTTTGGTATGGGTGATTCCCATTCGTCAGTTTGCTTTTTGTTAAACATAAGTTCATTAGGAGTGAAACCTGTGGAAGAGTGGGGGAGATTGTTTACTATTAGCATGGGTGGAGTTATGTATTCAATCCATCGTGAATGCTTATTATGAGCGTATTCTTTATAAATCTATTGAATTCTTTAAACACCCTCTCCACGGGACTTGCTTCTGGGTGGAAAAAACTTACCAAGATGTGTTTAATGCCCTGTGTACTCATGAATTGTTTCCATTTTCTTCCTAGAAATAGGCTGCATTGTCTGTTAATATGACTTTGGGTTTCCTTACTCTTCGTAAATAATCTTCTTCAGTTCTCCTTATGATGCTACTGGCTGTAGTGGTTTTGATAGCATAAAGTTTGAGCTATTTTGTGAAAATATCATAAAGAGCTATTATGTATTTGACACCACCTTTTGCTCTAGGATATGGCCCTGCGATATCCAGATAAACCACTTCCAGCGGAGCTTTGGTTAGTATTGGGTGTAGTTATGTAAACTTTGACATATTGAATGGTTTTGTTCTTTGGCAAATAGCACACTTTTTTAATATTTGTGAAACACGTCGTCGTAAATTAGGAAAGTAACAATGTTTGGAAATCTTTTCTGTACATTTTGTTACTCCGTAGTGTCCCCATACTTCGTATGTGTGTTTGATAAATTCGTCGATATATTCCTCTGGAAGGCATACACACAAGTGGTTAGAACAGAACTTTCGTGCTTCTGGTGAAACAAAACGCCTTTGTGTAACTGATACTATTTACTTACTATTTACTTACCTTATTGTTTGTATTCTGGTTGAGATTTCGTATTACCTTTTTCCACCTTTTGTCTTGGTGTTGCATTATTCCCATTTGTTTACAAAAAATTTTATAGTCTGATTTTTGTGTATTACTTTGCAGCAATAATGTACGGATTTCTGGATCGTGTTCAGACAGTTCACCGAACTCGTCCAGTCCCTCCAGTTATCTGGCTAATGCATCTGCAATAACATTCTGACTGCCCTCTATATATATTATTTCAAAATTGAATTCCTGCAGGTACAAACATCACCTCGCTAGTCTTCGGTGTAACAGTTTACATGATAAGAGAAAAGATCACAATAGACTTTAGTATTTTTATCCCAAAGAAAATACTCAAATTTCTTAAATGCCCAAATTACTGTTAACCTTTCCAGTTCTTGTACGGAATATGATCCTTCTGCCTCTGATAAAGTTCTGCTGGAAAAGCTGATGACCTTGAGTACTGTTTTTCCTTCTTCTTCTTCTTGTATCTGGAACAAACATGCCCTCAGTACCTGAGACGAGGCGTCCGTGCTTAAACCAAAGTATTTGGACATGTCAGGATGACTCAAAATATTTGCTGATATTAATGCATTTTTAATTTTGGTTAAGTCCTCCTGGCATCTCTCATCCAATAACCAAGGCTTATTCTTTCTCAACAGGTTAAGTAGGGAATCGCTATTCATGAGCTGCTGTGGTATAAATTTTCGGAAAATGGAAGCTAGTCCTAGATATGATTTCAACTGTTTTCTGTTCCTTGGGGGTGGGCAATTACATATGGCATCTAGTTTCTTTGGGTCTGGTAATATACCCTGTTCTGATACGATATGTCTTAAAAATTTTACTTGTTCTTTGTCAAAGTTAGATTTTTCAAGATTTGCTGTTACTTTATACTCTGTAAATCTCTGATATACTTTTTCCATTATACTGATGTGTGCTGCCCAAGTTGATGTGGCTATTAACATATCCTCAACATAAATGGTAACCTTACTGAGCAATTCTGGTCCTAAGACGGTGTCCAAAGCTGACATAAATACGCCTGCGCTAATGTTTAAGCCAAAGGGTAGAACTTTAAATTCATAACTCCTGCCATTGCAGACAAATGCTGTGTATTTTCTACTCTCCTCATGTAACTTTATTTGCGAGTAAGATTTTTTAAGGTCGAGGTTGCTGAAATATTTGGTGTTATGAAATTTTAGTAACTGTTCATCTAAATTATCTGGCTTTCTTCGTAGTGGTACTAGGGTTTGTTTATGCCTCTAGCGTCTAAAACTAGTCGTACTGATCCATCAGGTTTGCTAACTGGTCGTATTGGGCTGAAATATGGAGAAAATGATGGCCGTATGATTCCCCATTCGCACATTCTATTGATTTCCTGCTTAACCGGTTCACGCTTTGCCCACGGTATACGGTAAGACATAAGACAAAATGTTTCATGAGGATAGACATTTAGTTTATGTTCATAATCTTTGATTACTCCTGGATTCTTATTAAAAACACTTGCATATTTAAAAAGTAAGTCAGAAAGCTCTTTACGTTGTGTAGCATCTAGAATATTTGATTCGTTCAATTTTTGTTTTACTAATTCCTGGTTTACTTCAGTGTCGGTCTCGTGTTCGTTTTCACATTTGTTCACAAAATACACGGTGGGATATGAATACTATACAGTGACATGCGGTTCTCGGTGTACTTCGTCATACCTCTCCGGTGAGGTAATCAGGCTGACAGAAGAACTTTGGTCCTTCACAAAGAATGGCACTTACCATTAACTATGTCTCAGTTTTGTGGGTTCTAAATGTGTCCATACCTGTCAAGCAGTTGACCATAAGTTTGTCTACTAGTAAAAAAATTGCACTGCACAGAAAATTGTTGACCATAAGTTTGTCTACTATTGAAATATTACACTGCACAGAAAATTGTTCAATGTTTACGGTGATAAGAACTTGGTGTTTTACTAATTTGGTTTTGCCGCCTGTAGCGGATTGTACTTCGCAGTTTTGCACTGGCAGAACAGGAAATCTATTCTGTCTTCTTAATTCAGTGAAAAATGCTTGAGACATTAAATTAGTCGTGGACCCTGTATCAAGTATTAACTGTGTGTCTATACCAAAAATTTTCACTCTGATTACTACTTGCACTTGTTCTTGAAGTGTATTTTTCACCGATTTTAGTTCAGGTTGGTATAGATCGTATTTTATGTCTCCTTGTTCATCGAATCGTACGAAACATGTTTGCAAATCTGGTTTTCCCCCATCGCTTATAAGGTCTATAGTATGGGGCTTAACTACGACCGATTCGGGTTTTCCTGCAGTGTAGTCTGATCTGCTTCGGTACACGGGACAACTTCTGTCAGTTGTACTGTGTGATTGTTTCTTCAGTGTGTATCATTTCCAGTTCTTGACATGCTTTCTCGTGTGTTCATATAGCTGTTGCGAAATGTTCCCGTATTGTGATTTTGCTGCGCAAATGTTGGCTGCGGTACAGCGTGTTGTATATTATTATTGTTGTCGTCGCGCGACGGCCACCGATGCGGCTGACTATTTTCACTTACGCGAGGTGAATAATTTGAGAGGAGGGTGGTAATCGTTTCTGTTATACGGAAAGTTTTGTTTAAATCTCTTGTTCCTACCATTTCCATTCCCGTATCCATTACCATGGTTAATGTATCCTTGCGGTTGCGCGTACCAGCTTTGCTGTGTGTTCGTGTCTGGCTTTTTGTATTGACCATTCAAGTTACGTTGTTGTGGTGTTTGGCTGTCTGACGCCCTGTTTGTTACTACTTTCCCTTCATATATTAGGTCGATTGAATCTAAAATGGATAGAAAATATTCTGTGTCGTGCTCAGGTGTAGTGATTACAGGAATGCGTGAGATGGCAAACGACTTTTTAAAATTTTTAAAACATCCACATGAGAAATAGGATTCGTCCAATAACGTGTTTTGTTGAGATACTTCTCAAAATATCTTCGCAAGCTACCATATGTGCTATTAAAAGGGGCGGAGTGAAAAACCTCTCGTCTAAGTCTCATCCTGTACGGCTTCTGACCAGCATTTGTCAAGAAATGCCCATTCGTATTGTAAATATGTGGCACAACGCTCAGCTACCTCGGTCGCCCACAAAAGTACATCGCCTTGCGTGTACCCAACAACAAGAATGTGTTGGAAGCTGAAAAAGACAATCTCAAGGAATACTTTTTTATTTCTTTAGGTTGTTGTTTGGGGCATATGGATGTATTCCACAAAATCTAAAAACGCACTCTCCTCCCCTCACCCCCTCCCCAATAATGGTGGCTGGTTGATTAGTTTTGGGAAAACAATTTTTGGCAGTGATGGAGATCATTTCCCAATTTCTGTCTGTTTCCAGTTAGTCAACATGAGCTTTACACTGACTGAAACGCAGCCATATATAAGATTTGAGCTAAGTGAGACATACAAGTGCAACAATGTAGGAAAACATCAAAGACTTTGTAGTTCAAATGGGAACATTAAAACTCCCTGGGAAAAAAGTGTTGATAGTGAACAATTTAAGCAGTGGATAGATTTAACATTTCAAGATTGGATTGAAGGCACAATGTTTCCAAACAGATTTGGTTTGGTTGTTGCAAGTTTTGGGTGGTCCACACCTTTTCCATTCTTCAATAATATTGAGACGTCCTGCTAATCCCGCAGGATAGCACAGATAGTATAAATTGTGGAAAGGAGCCAAAATAAGGGCTGTCAGTTACACTCGAACATACAACTTTATTATTTGATCAAACATTCATTACAAGACCTCAAAGAAATATTTTTTTTTTTTATAAAACACACAGTTTTAATCCTTGGAACTTAATTAGCAGCTGAAAGCCACTTTAATATAAAAATGGCTGAAGGACAATAACTTAAATTTCTGATTATACTTGCTTTTTAACAGGCAAGCCTTATCTTAAAACAGTTTTTTAGTTAGGCTTTCAACCGATTTGAATTTAATTTAAAACAAAAATCGGCTGGAAGCCATACAAGTACAAACAAGTTAGAGTTGTTTAATTTAGGCTGAAGGCCTTAAGAGCAAAAGAACTGTTTCATGCAAGGCTTTTGGTATTTAAAAAAGTTAATGTTATGGAGTTTTAAGTGTTAGGCTGAAGTAAACAACAAGATCAAATTTTAAAAAAAAATAGGGCAGTACACCCAAGGGCACTCAGATGTTCGAGGGTTGGCCTGGAATTCAAACACTAACACTCGCTCAGGTGAGACAGGCAGTTGGCCCAGCCATTTTCAATCCACTGGGAACTGAACCGACAGACAGTCAACAGACTAATGATCAAGAACAGTTCCGCTCCACACTTGCACCAAAACTCAAACAATGCTAACAGCGGAGACGGAACAACAACCAGAACGGATCACAGACAACCCATAAGCGGTGGACAACCCAAATACATGTCATCTGATCAGACGACCGACCAAACGGTCAAGTAAGGTCGTTGCCACTCAAAACGTGTGTGTCGGCAATCGTCGGGTGAGTGATGGCTACCCTGTCCTTCCTTACTGCTCCACACCAACCGACCAATTCAGAGCCAGTACACCGAGAACCTTTTTCAGTCAAACCACATAAACTACACACAGTTTTCCGAACACTTGCACAAAGAACTAGACAATGCTAATGGCAGTGACTCCCAACTCGTGATTCATCATTGTTTTGCTCAGATACAGCCAACTCCTTAAGTGACGATCAACCAAGATCATCCCCAGCCGTGTGTGCCGGCAACGGTTGGGCGAGTCAAGACTATCTGAACCTCACTGCCACTCCAACCCGACCAAACTTCTGCCGCTTCTCTGCTGTCCGACTGCCAGGTCCGAACTCCACTCGTGGCGCGTTCCGACTCATTAGATGACACACGATGACCAGGAAGTAATAGCAGACCAGCAAAGACAATACGGCAGGGCCTATATCAATAAGCGCTGCTGCTGCTGCCGCTTATGGGCAGGCAAGGCAGCAACTCAGTGACACCAGTAATTGAAAATTAACATAAGGAGGTGGCAGTACGGTAAAAACAGGGTGCTCAATAAGAGGTGGCATGAACACGAGCCACGCATGGCTCAAATATGTTTTTAATCAGCCTAGGATGAACCTCTGGGCTTATTCCTTTTCAAAGTGACACAAGCAGTCTTTCCTTGGTTACACTCCATTATGAATTTGTGTACTTTACATGAACTAAGTATGAAGCTGCAGTGCTTCTCATATGTACCAAAGTGATATGGAATCCCACAAGTAAGAACCACAACCTGAACCATCATACCTGTATGTTTTCCTCTTATGAGATGAAATTCATCCATCCTTTACTTTTTATTGCATCTGGGTTCCTGCTATTTTTCATTTCAAGAATTAAGGTACTCAGTGTAATTTCATACTTGTAAATAAATAAAGGGAGTAAATTTAACTGTCAATTTTTTTTTTTTTTTTTTTTTTTTTTTTTTTTTTTTTTTTTTTGCCAAAATTACTGGTGCAAGAAATCCACCTACAGATATTACAATATACAATTAATTAGGTACTACACACAGTTTCTGTGAGGTTTTTTGAAAGGTAGGCCTGATGTTCAGTAAATGTACCCAGTACATAATGCCCCCCCCCCCCTTGCAATGTGGTTGTGTACATAAACATTCCAGTCACTTTGAAAGCAGAAAACCTCATTTCGGTAACACATTTGTTGGCTCTGCCAAGTTGCAACCAAATTGTCACCTTCCAATCTAACCTAGACCTCGGACTGTGCTACAATCTGTTTGTCACCACAGTCAAATTTAAGGGGGAGGGGTGACCCAATTCCTAACTTAAGCCCTGACTTTCTTTCTCTTGATTTGATGTAGAGCATATTCAGGGTTTCTGTTCCTAAGCCTTTGACCCCAGTTTATGAATATACTGCCATGGCATCATTTCTGGAATGAAAGTGATACACCCATTTTCAATCTAGAAGACTACAAACTCACCCTTCCAACCATTACACCCAATAGGTGTGCAGGTAGAAAAACATGTGTTATTTCAAATTAAACAGGGATATATTGTCGCCAAAATTTACACTTACCTCTGATTTGGGCAAAACAACTCACTCATAAAACTGAGGCCAATGTGATTGTGATTGAATTGTCACAACAGGATGTTATGTACAAGTCAGTGGATTTTTAGAACTCTTAAGTTTCTTTGGGTTGCTTATAATGGTCAATAATGTATTCTTCCAACTTTAAGTTAACCTACACGATGAAACAAACAGGATATGTCTGATAAGTTTTTGAACTAAATGTACAAAAACATGCTGATGTAACCTCATTTTATGGTACTGATTAGCGAACTGACTGTTGGAGATTTTTCCAAATAAAATTCTCAGCAGATGTAAAAATGATTATTTCTAACATATGTCAGGTTTTGGTGACGCCAAGGTGGGAAGCACTTGGCCTTAAAAGTGAGAATAACTTAGATGTACTTTTGCTAAACTGTGCAGCAGGGCCAGGCACTACTCAGCAGACTTTCACTGCTGCTATGTGAACTCTCCTCAGGTGCTGAAAACTTCAACCTCTGTTTTAAGTCACAATTTCTTCAATGTCATGATACAATTTGCTGGACAGAAAATGGAGCTCAATGGTTTCAATAGCCTACGAAAATTTGTTGTTGGAAATGAAAACACAATGTGTTGATTGCTGTAATGGTAAAAAATATGTAAGTGTTCAATGACCCTCACTGAAACACTGTTAAAATGGATGACTTAGGAGACACAGGAGACATGAACATAAGTGTTCTGCAGAAGTAATTCACACAGTTTCATTTCATTTTTTACATCACATTAGCTCCTTTTCATGGATCGTGCAGAGACGAGGAAAGAATTCAAACATGTGCCAAACTTACATCAGTTGTGTGTCTTTGTTTCTTGGGATTGGTTTTCAGTATGAAGGTACCTTAACATTGACACTTTAAAGTTCTATTACCAATATTTCTCTCTCCACAAAAATAGTTTACATGCAGAAATGCCTGAAGAAAAGAAACACCCACCCCTCATTAAATGCCATGTATAATCCTCATAGCATGGTTCTCTGTCATGAAAACATTTTCTGGGGAAATTAAAATTACGGGGACAGTGATTTCATAACTCAAAAGTGAGTGTAAATATGCAAAATAAGTTAATTACTTCAATTTTAGGGTTCTGTGCCAATATTTGTATATGTTTTCAGTTTTTACGATCATTTTGGTTCTTAACAGTTGAACAGGCAGGCAGAAATGGATAACATTTTCCTCAGGAACAAGTAACGGTATGAGACTTTCATATCAAATTCAAATTTGTCAAAGATCCCTCGGTGGTGTAAGAATTTTAAGCTTCTAATTCAATGCAGTCGAAAGATATGGCCGCGTATGTCATCTATTTTGATACTTGAAAACTGTATCAAAACAGGCAGGGTACTTCCTGTTGGCCTATAATCGTGAAATCTGGCAAAAAGCAAGGGTTTCACAGTACAAGACAAAGGAAATGTAGGAAATTGTTGATTTTTTAATTATATCACATGAAAAAAATTATTTTGTGATTTGTTTTCAGACTTCAAACTCCAAACTAAAATATTCTCAAAGTCTTGAACTCCCTGGGACTGATACCTTGCCAATATCAATGTCGATAATAAGCAAAAATAATCAATATCATTGAGTCCCGGAATGGATAATGTGTCTATATATGTAAGTAAGGACAATCGTGGAAGTTGGAAAGAAATACATAGGTACAAAGAAGGTAACTGGAAAAACTATGGGTAACAGGTGAAATATTACAGTTGACTGATGAAAGAAGGAACTAAAAAATTGTGCACGGAAATTCAGGAATACATAAATATGAGTCAATGTGAAATGAAATAAATAGGAAGTGCAGGGAAACTAAGACAAAATGGCTGTCGGAAGTGTTGGGTCTTGCCCACTCATCTCATATAGAGTGCTTAAGGGATGCTGCATTCTCGGAATGCTATACAACAATTCAAACAAATAGCATTAGTAGTTTTATTTCTATAGATCAGATTTGACAATACTTAACCTGAATGTACAAAATGTTGTCACAAGCGAGGGGTGACAAGCAGTATAATTCGTAGCCCTTGGCTATATGCAATGCTCCTGCAAGTTGAGACACGTTACTAATACTGCTCTGCGAATCTTGTCCACTAATGTCCTTATACCCTGTGATACTGAACACTCCTGCTGGCAGGAGTGGCACTTATATTCACTGCTGGCAGAGCTCACTCCTGGCGCGGCGCAGTACTTGTCAGTGGGCTATCGGCTGACATTTCCTCACCACCTTTTTCTGGTCTCGCATTCTTCCTCTGCGTTCTGGTGCTTGTGGTTACGCCAGAACAGGAAGGACTGACTCAGCGTGTAGCAAAATAAAAACAACTTTAGGTGAAATTAAAAGCAAGAGTGGATTTAATAATGGAATTCCCATTTCACTCTTAATGTTACCAGAGGGGAGAGCAGGTCGGTGGAAAGAACACATTGAAGGCCTGTATGAGGGGGAAGATTTGTCTGATGTGATAGAAGATGAAACAGGAGTCAATTTAGAGATGATAGGGTATCCAGTTTTAGAATTAGAATTTAAAAGGGCTTTGGAGGACTTAACATCCAATAAGGTGGAATAGATCGATAACATTCCATCAGAATTTCTAAAATGATGGGGGAAAGTGGCAAGAAAATGACTATTCGTGTTACTGTGTAGAATGTATGAATCTGGCGACAGACCACATGACTTTCAGAAAAATGTCAACTCTTGCACTTATCATCCACACAGTTCTGAAGTTTGCAAGAATTAACACACATCCAGTTTACTGACAAGAATAATATGAAGAATGGAAAAGAAAACTGAGGATGTGTTCAACGATGACCTGTATGGCTTTAGGAAAGCGAAAGGCACGAGAGAGGCTTCTGTTATCAACCACAATGTCAGAACTGCAAGACTGAAGAAAAAGCAAGGCACGTTTATAGGATTTGTAGACCTGGAAAAAGCGTTCAACAATGTAAAGTGACCCAAGATGTTTAAAATTCTGAGAAAAATTAGAGTAAGCTACAGCGAGACACGAGTAATATAAAATCTGTACATGAGCCAAGAGGGAATAATAAGAGTGGCTGACCGAGAACAAAGCGCTCAGATTAAAAAGGGTGTAAGACAGGAACGTAGTCTTTCATCCCTACTGTTCAGTCTGTACATCGTCCGCCCCATTAGCTGAGTGGTCAGCCCGGCAGAACATCAATCCTAAGGGCCTGGGTTCGATTCCCAGCTGGGTCGGAGATTTTCTCTACTCAGGTACTGGGTGTTGTGTTGTCCTAATCCTCATAATTTCATCCACATTGACACGCATGTTGCCGAAGTGGCATCAAATCGAAAGTCTTGCACCCGACGGGAGGCAATAGTCACATGACATTAATTTTAAACTGTACATCAAAGAAGCAATGATCAAAGTAAAGACCAGATTCTTTCATGGAACATCTGTAACAAGCAAAGGCCGACCTAAAAAGAGTGGTAAAAATGTAGATGTTCCTCCAGGCTAAGGAGTTACACTATGATTTTCTGCATGAAGTCCTCACTTTTACCTTTATATCATCTTAAGAAAATCAGAAGAACCAACAGCGAAGGAAGGGAAAATGAACTAGGGTTGACAGAAAAGTCACAAGTTTTCAGCATTGCTATGAGCTACGTAGAAAGTGAGGATGATTTGCCTATGATAGGTGAGCTCTGTGCTATGATTGACAGTCAAGAGGAGAAAGAAAATGAATCGGCTATGTATGCTTCTGCTGCCACCTTATCTTCCAAAACATATTTTAGAATAATGGCAGCATCGATCATGAAGACTGAAATCCTTTATTTTGCAGATCGATTTTGGTCACTGTGTGACCATCTTCAGTGCAGACTATCCGAACCTTGTTGGCCGATATCATAATAACACAACATTTCCTATCAGGTGTAGCATGCACTGTTATAATTACTTCAACCAGATTTTTCTGTAATTTCATAACTATTGTAGGAGTTGCCGATCCAACATACCTGTTTTATTACACTATATTGTGACAACTCTCAGATGTAAGTTGGTCAGTAGTCATAGTGTCACGTTGGTCTGAATTTACATGCTCCACCAGATGAGACTTCTCAAAAATTGCTTATTTTTTATTTTACTATTGTCACTATAGTCTATATATTGATTCCATGCTGTTTTCGTATCTCTTTGGATACACTGTCTTTACTATTAACACCCCCCCCCCCTCCCTGCCAATCCATGGATGCATTACTGAGCAGCAGTGGCAAAATTAGAGACTGAAGATCTTCAACTTGAGAATCAATCACTGCCACCTACTTCACAATCATTAATTACATCTTCATTAACTTCAACATGTATAGGAGAGTTTGGTGAAGAATTGGATGTAATGATACAACACTACTCTCAGATGCTACATTCTGGTCATCATCATTATTCAACATTAATACATCATCTACTACTTCCCCAAGCTAATGTGATTCACCAGTAACATCATCATGACAAAACTTCCTGCACTATTCATTATCCTATGCAGACAAAATGTATTAAGTTTCTTCTTCAGAACCTAAATTCTCACTCTGATCGTACATGTTTGTAATGGTCTCATCATTCCTTCTACGGTTTCTTGTTTGTTATCATTATTAGTCTTTGTACCTTTCCTCATTGCTTCTCAGAACTTTATTGAATTGAAACTTCTTCGTCTGGCTTACTCTGTGGCTATCTCTATTAACTGATGGTCTGAAATCATTCTTTCTACAAGACTCAGGTCCCTGATTGATATCATGTCTGATCCAGTAATGTGTAGCCTGGTCTTGGTTCAAGTATCCCACCCCATATTTGCAGGCTCCCAGTGGGATGTCTATGTGATGACAGACCAAATGATAACCAAAGACTAATTGTTTGAAAGTCTATTCCTGTTATTGCCTCTATGACAGACCAAATGATAACCAAAGACTAATTGTTTGAAAGTCTATTCCTGTTATTGCCTCTATGTCTTGTAATTTATCTTCTATTGTTTTCACGCAAGTACTAAGCCTTTTTGCCCAGAATCAACTGTGGACGTCAGTGCATGTAGTTCCTCTCATATCTCCATGACCTGCATTCAGTTTGCTGTTATCTGATCCTTTAGTTCCGAGATAGCCCATTTCATCTTCTCATTGATCTGATTTCATGTATGAGCTTTTAGCTGCTTCCAGTTTGCATGTCATCTGTTGTCCTAGTTGGGACTGTGAACTTCTGGTTTTTGTGTTTAAGTGCCCAAACATTTACTTCAGTACTGTGAATACGTTTGTTCCTGGTTCTGTTTGTAAATTATTTATGGCTACACTTGCTCCTACTACCAAAATTCTAATAATAACTTCTACTTCTACTAACAGATCACTAGTGGTGGTGGTGGGGAGGCTTGTGAGCCTCAGCAATACAGATGGCCGTACCGTAGATGCAACCACAACGGAGGGGTATCTGTTGAGAGGCCAGACAAACATGTGGTTCCTGAAGAGGGGCAGCAGCCTTTTCAGTAGTTGCAGGGGCAACAGTCTGGATGATTGACTGATCTGGCCTTGTAAAATTAACCAAAACGGCCTTGCTGTGCTGGTACTGCGAACAGCTGAAAGTAAGGGGAAACTACAGCCGTAATTTTTCCCGAGGACATGCAGCTTTACTGTATGATTAAATGATGATGGCATCCTCTTGGGTAAAATATTCCGGAGGTAAAATAGTCCCCCAATCGGATCTCCGGGCAGGGACTACCCAAGAGGACGTCGTTTTCAGGAGAAAGAAAACTGGCATTCTACGGATCGGAGCGTGGAATGTCAGATCCCTTAATTGGGCAGGTAGGTTAGAAAATTTAAAAAGGGAAATGGATAGGTTAAAGTTAGATATAGTGGGAATTAGTGAAGTTCGGTGGCAGGAGGAACAAGACTTTTGGTCAGGTGATTACAGGGTTATAAATACAAAATCAAATAGGGGTAATGCAGGAGTAGGTTTAATAATGAATAAAAAAAATAGGAATGTGGGTTAGCTACTACAAACAGCATAGTGAACGCATTATTGTAGCCAAGATAGACACAAAGCCCATGCCTACTACAGTAGTACAAGTTTATATGCCAACTAGCTCTGCAGATGATGAAGAAATTGATGAAATGTATGACGAGATAAAAGAAATTATTCAGGTAGTGAAGGGAGACGAAAATTTAAGTCATGGGTGACTGGAATTCGTCAGTAGGAAAAGGGAGAGAAGGAAACATAGTAGGTGAATATGGATTGGGGGGAAGAAATGAAAGAGGAAGCCGCCTTGTAGAATTTTGCACAGAGCATAACTTAATCATAGCTAACACTTGGTTCAAGAATCATAAAAGAAGGTTGCATACCTGGAAGAATCCTGGAGATACTAAAAGGTATCAGATAGATTATGTAATGGTAAGACAGAGATTTAGGAACCAGGTTTAAATTGTAAGACATTTCCAGGGGCAGATGTGGATTCTGACCACAAACTATTGGTTATGAACTGCAGATTGAAACTGAAGAAACTGCAAAAAGGTGGGAATTTAAGGAGATGGGACCTGGATAAACCGAAAGAACCAGAGGTTGTACAGAGTTTCAGGGAGAGCATAAGGGAACAATTGACAGGAATGGGGGAAAGAAATACAGTAGAAGAAGAATGGGTAGCTCTGAGGGATGAAGTAGTGAAGGCAGCAGAGGATCAAGTAGGTAAAAAGACGAGGGCTAATAGAAATCCTTGGGCAACAGAAGAAATATTGAATTTAATTGATGAAAGGAGAAAATATAAAAATGCAGTAAATGAAGCAGGCAAAAAGGAATACAAACGTCTCAAAACTGAGATCGACAGGAAGTGCAAAATGGCTAAGCAGGGATGGCTAGAGGACAAATGTAAGGATGTAGAGGCTTGTCTCACTAGGGGTAAGATACTGCCTACAGGAAAATTAAAGAGACCTTTGGAGAGAAGAGAACCACTTGTATGAATATCAAGAGCTCAGATGGCAACCCAGTTCTAAGCAAAGAAGGGAAGGCAGAAAGGTGGAAGGAGTATATAGGTGGTTTATACAAGGGCGATGTACTTGAGGACAATATTATGGAAATGGAAGAGGATGTAGATGAAGATGAAATGGGAGATATGATACTGCGTGAAGAGTTTGACAGAGCACTGAAAGACCTGAGTCGAAACAAGGCCCCGGGAGTAGACAGCATTCCATTAGAGCTACTGACAACCTTGGGAGAGCCAGTCCAGACGAAACTCTACCATCTGGTGAGCAAGATGTATGAGACGGGCGAAATACCCACAGACTTCAAGAAGAATATAATAATTCCAATCCCAAAGAAAGCAGGTGTTGACAGATGTGAAAATTACCGAACTATCAGTTTAATAAGTCACAGCTGCAAAATACTAACGCGAATTCTTTACAGACGAATGGAAAAACTGGTAGAAGCGGACCTCGGGGAAGATCAGTTTGGATTCCGTAGAAAATGTTGGAACACATGAGGCAATACTAACCTTACGACTTATCTTAGAAGAAAGATTAAGAAAAGGCAAACCTACATTTCTAGCATTTGTAGACTTAGAGAAAGCTTTTGACAACTTTAACTGGAATACTCTCTTTCAAATTCTGAAGGTGGCAGGGGTAAAATACAGGGAGCGAAAGGCTATTTACAATTTGTACAGAAACCAGATGGCAGTTATAAGAGTCGAGGGGCATGAAAGGGAAGCAGTGGTTGGGAAAGGAGTGAGACAGGGCTGTAGCCTCTCCCCGATGTTATTCAATCTGTATATTGAGCAAGCAGTAAAGGAAACAAAAGAAAAATTCAGAGTAGGTATTAAAATCCATGGAGAAGAAGTAAAAACTTTGAGGTTCGCCGATGACATTGTAATTCTGTCAGAGACAGCAAAGGACTTGGAAGAGCAGTTGAACGGAATGGACAGTGTCTTGAAAGGAGGATATAAGATGAACATCAACAAAAGCAAAACGAGGATAATGGAATGTAGTCAAATTAGATTAGGAAATGAGACACTTAAAGTAGTAAAGGAGTTTTGCTATTTAGGGAGTAAAATAACTGATGATGGTCGATGTAGAGAGGATATAAAATGTAGACGAAACGGCAAGGAAATCGTTTCTGAAGAAGAGAAATTTGTTAACATCGAGTATAGATTTAAGTGTCAGGAAGTCATTTCTGAAAGTATTTGTATGGAGTGTAGCCGTGTATGGATGTGAAACATGGACAATAACCAGTTTGGACAAGAAGAGAATAGAAGCTTTCAAAATGTGGTGCTACAGAAGAATGCTGAAGATTAGATGGGTAGATCACATAGCTAATGAGGAGGTATTGAATAGAATTGGGGGAGAAGAGAAATTTGTGGCACAACTTGACTAAAAGAAGGGATCGGTTGGTAGGTCATGTACTGAGGCATCAAGGGCTCACCAATTTAGTATTGGAGGGCACTGTCAAGGGTAAAAATCATAGAGGGAGACCAAGAGATGAATACACTAAGCAGATTCAGAAGGATGTAGGTTACAGTAGGTACTGGGAGATGAAGAAGCTTGCACAGGATAGAGTAGCATGGAGAGCTGCATCAACCAGTCATTTTGAATAGTCACATGCAGCACTCTTTTGAAGTATAAAACACAGTTCTGATAATATGAGAAGTACTGTACATATCTTTGCGCAGCAGCTGAAGTCTAGAATCAAGTCCCAAAAGCTTTTCTGTGGGATTTTACTTTCACTTTTGCAAATAATATTTTTGTAAAGTTGCTTTTCTGTCCACTTGTTTACTTTTCATTGTGTGCTGTTGATTCTCGGATTCCATTTAGCAATGTAAGCTTTGTTTGGCAAAATTATAACTGAAACAATTCCAGATTAACAACAGATCCACACACATTGATCATTTACCCCAGGTGTCCTCCAGCACTTCTGACATAGCCACCCTCTGATTCATTAAACTTTGCTGAAAAATTTGCTTAACGTAATAACAAGTTGCTGTCAATTTAAGTAATCAGTTTCACTTAAACTTTAGAAACCTGACTACTTAACTTTTATAACAAAAATCTTACACTGGGGCACTTCATCCACTTCCAAATGGTCCTGAGAACTCAACATGTGAGGATCTGATGTATACAAGAATGAAACATCCACAGCTTGCACTGAATTAGAGAAGCCTGTGCTCAGTTGTCAAATGCAAACATTTTCTTTGCGAACATTCCACACCGCTATGATTTGCTGCATCGGTCTTTTGTAAACAAGGAGAATGGTGCTGCTAATAATCATTTTTTGAGTATAAGTGAACAGTACAAAAATGTCTGCATTATTGACATTAATAGCATTGGGTGCAGGTTTCACACTAAACATGGACTTCACTTGAAGAGTCTAGGGAAGCAAATTGTAATTCAGAAATTACTGAAAAAAATAGATAGGCATAAACAAGCATCTGGAGTACCAAGAACAATAACAGTACCAGTAACATCACAAATACTAGTAACAGCTGATGCAACTCCACCACTAACAACAGCAACAACAACAAACATCAGCAGCAGCAGCAGACAGCTCAACACAAATAGTAGAATCATCACCAGTACCAGAAACAGTACAGATGTTGGATCTGCTGTTTTTGCTGATGTTAGTTCTACCAGCAGCATCAGCTAAAAGAATCAAAGACAGCTGCTGTCCAAAGAATCATATCTTCATCAGCAACAACTACAGTATTTTGCCTTTGGCTCCTCCTTAAGCAGCATTATGTTCCCACATGAACTCCACTTAATCAAGTTTTAATGGCTCCAAACCAAGAAAAGGAAAAGATCATGACAGCCTGAAAACTTGCAGATAAGTGAAAAACAGCACATTACTAGGTAATGACAAATACAAAAATACTTGCAAAATGTTCAGGCTAATGTGTCAAAATGTACATTGCCTCAAGAACAAAGTGTTACATTTATAAGTAGCTTTAAATAATTTTGCTGATGTCTCATGTATTTGTTTATCTGAACACTGGTGCAAGGAAAATGCTTTAAGTCATAAATATAAGCAAATTTAAATTATCATCATGCCACAGTGTATGTAAAAACAGTGGAGTATGTATATACACAAAAACAGCATTACAATTTAAAGCAAAAACAGAAGTGGACCATCTAAAAATTGAGAAACATCTTGAATCATGTAGCACAGATAAAAAATGAGGAGAAGAGTACAGATCTATAATTGTCATATCAAAATACATATCACCAATGGGTGATAACACGTTTTTTAAACAGCTGGAGGAAGCATTAAGCATGTAATGAAGTGAAATTATTTTTGTGTGTGGATTTTAATGTTATTATATAAACACAAAAGGTGTCTCTTTCCTTCACTTTCATGCAACATGGTGTCATTGAGGCAGAAAATTTAAACTTAGGTCCTTCACATCACAATACATGTGTCACATGTGTAAATTCTCCTGTACCCAAGAAATAAAGTGTAAGTTGGAATATAAAAGACACTCCTGAATAAAAATATTTACTTTTTCTGTGTAGATATTAGCAAAGGAATCATGGGAAAATGTGTTTTCAAAAAGAACAATTGATGAAACTAGTACAAAAATGTGAATTTTAAAATATTGCATGTATCATGTCCATATTTGATAGCAGGCGATATCCACTGGCTGTTGTTCCTTGGCATGACACTGAGATGTGTTTTCCAAAAAAGCTTACAAAAGTGAAAGTATCTAGTCAAACTCTCAAATATCTCAGTTAAATAAAAAAAGACAACGAAGATAAACACTTGGCAGACTATGTTAAGATATGTAAGAACATTTGTAGGAAGGTAATTAAAAAAGCTAAAACAATGCACAATGCCATAGTAATTATACGGTCAGCAAACACATCAAAAGTAATATGTATCGCTCACAAAGGGATCTTGAGGATAAGATTAGAAAAATTACTGCATACATAGAGGCATACAAACGATCATTCTTCCTACGCTCTATAGCTGAATGAAACAGTAAGAAACCCTAATAACTGGTACAATGGGATGCACTCTCCACCATGCACCTCATGGTGGTTTGCAGAGTATAGATGTAGATGCAGAATTTAGTAAAAAAAGAAATAAACAAAAATGTTAGAAGTGAAGAGGACATTGTTTTAAAAGATGATCATGTTGTGTTACTCAGAAATCTTACCCGTGTAATTTACAAAAATAGCTACTTCATAAATACTCCAGTCAACTTGAATGAAAATCACCTTTGGAATGGGGGAACACCTATTCAAATAGGAAAAAAGTGTCAATTCTGTATTACTATGCCTCACAAATAAGTCAGAAGTTCTAAGAATAATAAAAACAATGAGGAACAAAATGTCTTCAGTAATTGACAAGGTACCTGGTACAGTCATAACAAAATGTGCTAGTGTCATATCAAAACCACTCTCACACATCATACATATATCATTATCAGAAGGAGTGTTTCCTCAAAAATTAAAAATTTCAAAGATATAACCACAGTATAAAAAGGGAAATATATATCAAGTGGGAAATTATAGACAAATAGCTTAGTTACCTGTTTCTTCAAAAGTAATAGAGACAGTAGTGAAACATAGACTAACAAATTTCCTTGAAAAACTCCATATCTTGCCTGTAAACTAGCACAGTTTTCTGCGAAGGACTGAGTACAGAACCAGCTATTTCCCATTCGACTGAAAATATCATTATGGGACTATACACACACCACAGTACAATCTGAATAAATTTGGACTTATCAGACTTTTGATTCTGTCTGATGTGACACCTTGCTAGACAGATCAGAAGCTATTGGTAAATGACAAGTTGAGAAAAAATGGTTCTACTCTTATCTCCATAATAGAAGACAAGTAGTAGAGACTACCTCAGGCAACATTAAAAACTAAAGTATTGTTTACAAATCTGACTTATGGGCTGTACCAATGTGATACCAAAGTGAAGTGTTCTAGGACCTCTCTTATTTCAAATG
Source organism: Schistocerca nitens (assembly GCF_023898315.1). Taxonomy (NCBI): domain Eukaryota; kingdom Metazoa; phylum Arthropoda; class Insecta; order Orthoptera; family Acrididae; genus Schistocerca; species Schistocerca nitens. The sequence continues at coordinate 50,157,629 of NC_064618.1, read as the reverse complement.
TATGTAAATGATATCAAAATTCCAATAAGTTTGCAGCTGGCTTCTAGGACGACAACCACCTACTCCAGCCCCGCTACTGGTAAAACATACACAATTCAAGGCAGGGCCACGTATGAAACTACACGTCATTTATCAGCTGACATGCCTGCACTGCACAGCTTTTACATCGGTATGACAACAACTAAACTGGCTGAGCGCATGAACGGACACAGACGAACTGTCCGCCTAGGTGATGTCCAATACCCAGTAGCAGAGCATGCCCTCCAGCATAATTCTAGGGACCTAGGAACCTGCTACACCGTATGTGCCATTTGGCTTCTCCCACCCAACACCAGTCCCTCTGAACTGCGGAGATGGGAACTTGCACTCCAACACATCCTTTCATCCCACCATCCCCCTGGACGGAACCTACGTTACACAACCTCACTCCCATTTACTCTTCAGTCTTCTCCTCTTTCCCTTTCGTCTTTAGCCATTCACGCATCTTTTCATCCTACATAGTTGTGTTTATCTTTATACTGTATACCTCTTTACTTCTGTATGCATCCTCTTTGGTTTGAAGCTGGCACAGTACTTACAGTAGAATATCTTTGGCTTCCCCCTGACAACCATGCCTCCATCCTTGCTAACCTCCCTGTTTTCCTTTCCCTGTTGCTTCATAACCTGGGTTGTGAGTAACTGAATCCACTTTCCCTTCTTCCCTTTCTTTCCCCTCTCTCCTCCCTGATGAAGGAACATTTGTTCCGAAAGCTAGGAACGTAAATTTTCGGCTCTGTTTTTGGTGTATCTATCGGTTGTACTGAGCTGAGGTAAGTACTGGCCAGCCCCTCTATCTCTTTGGAAGTAACCAAATGTTCGATTATAATGAATATAGTCTCAAATATTGGTCTTTAGGTTTTGTGATGAAAATAAAGTGATGAAATGCAATTAACACTACTTGTCACAAAATTACAATGTAATTCAGTAATTAATAAGAAAATTGGTAAAGTTTTCCAACTTATGTTAGAGCACAGACTGTGGAATAATTCTACAAGCTTCACATTTTATACAAAAATTTTGTTTTCTCAGAATCTCAAAAAAGGTCATTTGTTTATATCCAAAATTTCTAGAAGGTCTAATTACAAATTTAATTACATGCATTCTGAGTCTGACATCTTTATTAATATCATTCCCTAATATCCGATGTGAGTTTAATTACATCTGATGTCACGAAATATTTCGTATTGTTAACTTTGTTGGCTTTACATGAAATAATCGAATTTTAGTGATTATTTTGCTGATTTGTTACAAGCTGCAGTTTGAAAACAATAAGTGAAGATGTCATGATAATGTTAGCATCAAATGTTACATAATCAGAAATATGGTAATGGTTATGGGAAAACTGATTCCAAAATTTAACTTGCAGGCTGGTAAGTTAATTAATTATACTACATAGTGCACATAATGTATGCATTAGCATCTGATCATAAATTATGAAGAGAAAGATGTTCCACTACATACTGTGTTCTGTGTAATGTGGATCGAGTGGTAAACGGAAAAAGCTATCTCAGGTGGTATCGAAGTTCATAAAGTGCCCCTCACAAAGCCCTTTTACAGCATGCTCCAAGGTTTTAATGTGAGAACTCTTAAAACTTCTAAGCAAAACAAATGTTATTAAAAATAAAGATGTAGAATGTTAATGCCTATATACCTGCAGCCCTCTGCCACATGGCAGTGTGTAAGGTAACTGTGGCAGTGTGTGAATTCAGGACTCGATTACAGCACGTTGTTTCTCAAAGAGTTTTTCCACACATGGAGCACCCTCTCTTTCAGCACGACAATGCAAGACCACAAACGAATACTGTGACATCTGCAACAATCCAATGCCTCAGGTTCACTGTCATCTATCTCTGTGCAGTCCCAACTTGGCCCCATCTGACTTTGTTCTGTTTCCAACTTAAAGAACACCGTCGACGACTTCACTTTCATTTTGTTGATGGAGCCCCAACCACACTGCCGCTCGCACCGATTCATCACTATTGAACATTCTAACCACAAACTGGTGGCTTGTCGGAAGAAATGTGTTTGATTCCAGGGTGACTATGTTGAGAAATAAATGTGTCAACATGGAGAATAAAGATGTTAAATAAAACAAATGTTTAGCACATTCCTCAAGCTCAAAGAGTCTTCACATTAAAAATTTGAAGGTATTACTTCTGAGTGCACCCTTTGGATAATGTGACTGAGTTAACATTTATAACTGCATGAAACTGCACTGTTCCTTTCTTAATTATACCTGATTAATAGGTATGCAGTAGGAGTGACTGAACCCTGCAAGACGATTATCGATAGGAACGGTAAGTACAATGATCGAAAGATGGCAGTGTAGTTGGTGTTTTCAAAATCAGATGTGCTGTGCTAGAAAAATGCCATGAATTTTTATTTCCACACTCTGGTTTCCATGTGAGCTGGTTTGGGGCCCGTCTTCTGTCACAACAGCAATGAAACGATAAAAAGGAAACTAAGTTAAGAGCTGACGGGTTTCTCTACAATGCATTGTTTTGTTGCGGAGAACGATGTGGTCAGAAACTGGTGGGAGGGGTAAGAGCAAGGATTCCACTGTCCAGTGCTACATAACACAAAGGAGTGATGTGAGAGGACCCTAATGGGCTCTCAGAGGTGCTTAAAAGGTCATTTTCTGCAGCAGAGCCAACGATGTGTAGTCTGTGAATGGCAAAATCCTCCCTTTTCGAGAAAAAGGTGTAATTTTCCTCCCAAACTGAACCATCATCTTATACACTGGTTTCCTACAAGACTGTTAGAGGAGTATTAAGCCTGGTTATTCCATGTTAATGATGGCTGTGAAGAAGAATATACAGGATGATCAAGTGGTTAGGCACAAATTGAAGGAGTAAATGGAGAAGTCAAAATAGAAAAACTTTGGATTAGAAACTTTTGATCTTGGAAGTAAACATGAGCAGTAAAGCCTTTAAAATGTCAGGAACAAGGAAATCAGTACACACGTACCATTTGCTCAGTAGCTGTCAGCGTAAGTACCACGTAACAGGCATTGTCAGATGTGGATACAAGGTAGAGCACCAGCAAACTTTTCTGTGAATGTACAGGATGTAATCACTGACACATCGTACGGACTATTTGCATGGATAAGATTATACTGTTACTGACGTAGTAAAGTAGACCTCATCCCTGAAACAAATGAAATACTGACTGCAGTAAAATATATGAAAAATTTGATTTGTGGTGGGGGGATTCTGGCAACCAGGTTTCTGGACTCATTTAATGTGTCCCATCATGAATTCCTCTCCTGTGCCCACCCCTTCATGTTAGAGTACCACTTGCAATCTACTCCTCAATTACTTGCTGTATGTATTCCAGTCTCCGTTTTCCTCTACATTATTTGTGTATTGCACAGCCATTATTTACATACTTCTAATACTCTAGTATGGTCTTTATACTACGCTTCAAGACATTTCCAACTCTGGCAGCTTCACAGACTTCAATGACAAAGCAACTAACACTCAAACAAGCTCAGCAAGTTCAACCCCTGAAAATAAAACCCCTAAGTTGTGGTTTTTATTATTTAGACAGAAACTTAAAAACCTGAGTACATTCAGACAAGTTACAAACAGACCTTCGTAAAAATCAAACACTGCATACATCTGTTTAGGCACTGGTAGTCATGTGTTCAGCTGCTAGAGAGTGTCTGGTCTACATTTGTAGTGTGGCTGTCTTATTTGAGTTAAGGTGGTTGCCAATAGATATCTTTACTGTGTGCAGCTTTGGATACTCAACCATGCACGTTAACACTCTCCTGTATTGCGTAAGCAATGCTTTCAGAAAAGGATGGCTATGGTGATCCTGTCTGACATTTAATTTAGTGGCCGAAGAAGTGAAGAATCATGTTATTTCATTTAATACTGAAAGTGATGATAGTTTGTCAGTTGAGTGACAAGTGGCCATACACAAACAAGAAAACTTCAGGTTTCAGGATATTTGAGTCAAAGTCCAGTTCATGAATGTTCACAAAATTCCAGAACTTTATTCACAAAATTTTTCTACATTTTCCTTTTACTTATTGTGCATGGTCCCCTTTGAAATACTTCTCCACAACTGATACATCACTCCAACACCATTTCTACTCCCAGAAGCAGTCTTCATACATCTCTTGCTAGACAACACGAAGTATCATCTGCAAATTTTTAACTAGTCTATCACTGCAAATCTTCATCCTTTCAAAAGGGTTTTCAACCTCCACATTGGAGGCCATTTCCTTCTCATATATTCTCACATGCATCGCAACATGTCTTGGTAGTGCTATTGATTAACAGTTTGTCCCTGTGGCACGAATTCATGATGAACTAATCCTTCAAAAGGAAAAACCTATCAGCATGGCTTTGGCATTTGACATGACCTGACCTGACTAGCTTTTTTGGGTCTTCGAGGACCATTCCAAACTCATTGTGGAGGTTGAACCACAGTCTCAACACCATAACTGTAGATCCATTTCTCATCACCAGTTATGATTCCCTTAACAAACATCTCTCTCTCATTTGTAGAATCCCAAAGCTCTTTACAGATGGCAAGGGGAAGGTCTTTGTGCTCTCACGAGCCACAGGATGCACTTGGTGGCAACCCAATGCATTACAAAATGCTGTGTCAGGATTTAACGACATGATCCAACTGAAGTCTTACATTCTTCTGCTCTCAGTCAGTCTGACAGGCAGGCACAATTCCGTCGACATTCCTAACAAGAGTATAGTCTGCAGATGTCTGAGGGAATCCTGAACAAGGATACTATACCTTCCAACCTCCCATTTTTAAATTGTATGAACCATTCACAACACTGTATGGCTTAAGCGCTCATCACCGTAGGGTTCCTGCCTTATTTGGTGTGTTTCTGTAAAGGTTTTATTGACTCTCACACAAAATTTAAAACAGATCTGTTTCACCTCTAACTGCTTTCTTGAAATTCGGAAACTGTGCAACAACATTCTACTCAATACAGCTCTGAACAATGACTGACAGACCTACAACTATGAAACTTCTGACAGTTACACATTAAATACACGTGTGTGCAGAGATGCCAACTGCATCTTGCTCCAACATGCTACTGGAGTGAAATTATGACTGTTTTGAAAATTTTTGAACAGATCACATACCCAAGATTTATTGTTGGTGATATTCGAAATTTTAAAATTAATTTTGAACTTTAAAAGCTGTCTTCATATGACTATGTACAATGTCTGTCTAGATTTTCATTAATTTGGTGCTTCTTCGTCCCAGTGCATAACCTATCTCTGCTTATTTATCTGCCAGCTGATAAATCCTCGACCAAGAGTTATGAGAAAGTTTCCCCACAGCAGTGGCCTCCAAATGCACATTACAACATACCATGCAATCACTGCCATCCGAGTTGTTTCTATTGACTGCAGCTCAGCAAGGAAATGTTGTGAAACAGTGTAGTGCATTGTCAGCCCTCCTCTCCATTGCGATCTTTGACAATAGTGACCAAAGTGGCAGTAGAAACAGGAGAAGACAAGACAAAAGCAATAGTGTTTGCAGATGGCTAGGAGGAAACAGTATGGGATGAAATTTAATGTAAACATATGACAGAAAAATGGAAGGAATGAGCCATCAGTGAATATGGCAGACAGGCTGAAGCATTCTTGCCAAATGTTAAAAACTGGGTTTGGAGCAAGGATGTCACCCAAAAGCAAAGAAGTGGTGTATGTAAGTCACTATATTCCAATTTAGACCTATGCATCTGAAACATGGATAATGAAGGTAAGATATGAGGATATTAGAGGTGTGTGAAATGAATTTCCTCAGAAGCAGGACAGCAGTAACAAGAGAGGATGAGGAATGGAAATGTAAGGGAAATAGTGAAACAGGAACACTTGTAGAGCAGGATAAAAATGTGAAGGCTACGATGGCATCATGACTGAGACGGTGTGGGCACTTATATATAATGGAAAACGAGATAATTGGAAGAAGAGACACAAAATGGAGATGTGAAAGAAACAACACAGAGCAAGACCGAGGGGTATATGGCTGAAAAATGTGATGGTGTGTTGAAAAGAAGAGACAATGACTGGACCATAGTGAACACAGACAGTGAGAATAGAGGAAAAGATGGTGAGGCTTATGTTCCGAACAGACCCAGCCTGGGACTGGATAATGTTTGACATAAGCAAAGTCTGTTAGATACCTCATGCAGTTCTGGTGAATCTGCTAATGGGGCAAATTGCCATTGGCATTTTACAGGACCCACTCTTGCTCCTCGCACAAATCACCTATCTTGTATCGGAGATAAATTAGGCAAACTTACGATGCTTATGTGATCAGCAAAACATTCAACAGAGCTGCAACAGCAGCACAAAGAATTAGTTAAAGTCATCATCCTCAATAAATGGAGTTTCAATTAAAATGACTGTGCGAGTCAAGAATAAAAAATTCAGTACAAGAAGAAAAGTGAACATTTAATACTTCACTATTCCCAAATGTCCATATTTCTGAATGTGTATATTCCAGTATTAACAGAAAATCAGATCCAGATCTTTTCAAATAATCTGGCACATTCTACATCCCAGCAATACACTCGTCAATTATTTAAATAAAAATAAATAAAGTGCTCCTTAAATTCAGCATCAGTAAGTTTATTTTGATTTGTGTACTTCCATTCTAAGTTAAATTGACTAATTTTCTACAACAATTCCAGACAACGTATTCCTTGCACAGAAAGACAATAGCCTGTGAATCCTTACTTCATGAAGACGATGTCTAAAGGCAAGCGCCTACTATGTCTTAAGTCTTTACCAAGTTTTTTGTAGAGAGTTGCACAATTTTTGAAAATAATTTTTATAAGATAGTGTAACACTAGGAGCAAATGTGCACCAGTATGCATTTCCTGCACAAAGGGGAGCAAAGTACCCTGCCATAATATTTTGTCACTTCCATTGTGAATTAAATGTGCTGGCAGGTAAATAGTGAAAATTTAATTCATTTCTAATTGAAAATTCTTATCCTGCCAATTACCCTGAATAAATAGTGTGTGTGTGTTGTTGGCTAACATTAGTCAAATTTTGTTGTGTGTCAACATCAAAACAAAAATCCTGTTAAGTAAATAGTACCCTATTACCACAGAGGAAATTTATCTTCTGACTGCACTGATGTTCTGCATCATGGCCAGTGTTGCAAATATAATCCAAGGAACATGCTAAATCAATGAAACTACATGAATGTTTAAACTGTTACACCAGATTACATGTGCTGTTACTGACTAGATGGTGACTGGTTAAATTAGGAGCAGTTTGTTCCCATTACAGATATGAAAGGAAAGCTTAACAGATCAATGTGGTCAAAGATGACTGATATCTTAATACCTTCTTAAGAAGTGTTTTAAAAACATATTGCCAACAGGAGTATGTTGACAAGGAATTTCGTAAATAGTGGAAAATTGAATAAATTTGAATTACAAAAATTACAGCTAAAGTTATTTGGTTTGATGCTATTTTACTGTAGAAATTTTGAAAGAACTGAAAATTGTTCACAGTTTACACAATATTGGCAGGTGCTGAAAATACCTTTTTTTATCAGTAGCCTACTTGCAATTCACTTACAAAAAGAACTAAATACAAGTAAAAAAGATGCAACAATTATCTGTTCAGTAAATGGTAATTGTGTGCTTTTGGAAAACTGATGTGAATGTACATAATTTTGTTCCACAAAATTTGGGATTTTTCTGCCGTATCTACAAATGGGGAAATGCATCAGTAGTGTATGTTTAACTCTTTACCCGAAATATCGGTCTCTCAGACCACTCCTTTATTTTAAATACAGAGTCTGGCAGCACTGCAAAGAAGTGCGGCTTCACTTTCCCAGTACCTTCACCCCAATACTTGCCGCGTGTAAAGCAGCAGTCAACAAGCAGTGAAGACAGAGTATTGTTTAGAGGAGTGTGCGAAGTTGTGTGCCTGAGATACCGCATGTTTCATATTACATACAAGAATTTGATAGGTCCAGTAGACCGCATGTTTCTAATTACGACATATTCTGCTTTCAGTGGCTGTTATTTTATAGCGACTTCTTCTATGTGTGAATTTATATTTCAGGTATAGCATGAATTTCTAAGAAGAGTAACATATCTGCAGCTAATCCAGATTTGGAAGCTTGGCTGCAAGCGCAGTTACGGGATTTATATGAAGAGGAAAATGGGATCGAGGACGACACATTTGACGATTCTGATGATGATCCAGATTTCGTGATAGGTGATAGTCACCATGAAAAAGAGAGCCTCTAGCAGTCTATACTACAGATAATACCTCACAGCTAACACAGTACTTTTATGGTAAAAACAATTTCCATGGAAACAATCTGAGCCTGTTAGAATGAGAAGAACACCAGAGCACAACATTCTGAAAGGAGGAATGCCTGGCCTACCAGCCAAAAGTCGAAGTTTGGGACAAAGTCGTATTAAATCTCAAATATGGGAGAATTTATTTTATGATGACATTATAGATGAAATAGTTTTACATACAGACATGAAACTGAATACAATAAGGGCAAAGTTAGAGGAAACAAGTAATCCCTCCAATTACAGAGATACTGACAATGTTAATATCAAGCTTTTATAGGCCTTTTAATGATGACATCAATATTCAGATCATCTCATGAGGATATGTTGTCCCTTTTCAAATAGGATCTAACTGGTCGTCCTATATTTGTAGTGACAATGTTGGCAAAGCACTTTGAAATACTTCTAAACAGCCTGAGACTTGGCGATGCGACTTCCAGAGATGAAAGAAATGTCAGGTCATGCAGCTGCAATATCAAACATTTATGAGAAATTCATTTTCAATTCTCAGCAATTGTACTGTGTGAAAGGCAACTTTACGGTGGATGAACTGTTAGTACCGTTCAGGGGAAATGTTCTTTCCGAGTTTATATGCCTAGCAAACCAGCCAAATACAGCATAAAAACTATGTGCCTGGCAGACACTGGAAGTGCTTACCTCTTCAATGCTTACAAATATTCAGGAAAAGATAATGATGGATGTAGCCTTACAGAAGAAGAGAAAAAGCTTGCCAAACCAACTCAGGCTGTTTTATGTCTGTGCAAACCAACAGAAGGAAGTAACAGAAACATTACTGCTGACAACTGGTTTACATCTACAGAACTCATTCATGAGCTGAGCAAGATAGGCCTAACTTATGTAGGAACAGTCAGAAAGAACAAACACGGAATTCCCCAAGAGGTTTTGGCTGATAAAAGTAGGCCATTTGGGTCAGCATTATATGGATTCTCTGAGAATACAAAACTGGTTTCATTTGTTCCTAAGAGAAACAAGGCAGTAATGCTTGTGTCTTCAATGCATCATTCCATTAAAAATGATACCATAAAAAATAAGACAGAAATTATTTATTACTAATTCAAAGAAATCTGGAGTAGATTTCCTCGACATGAAATGTGCCAATTATTCGTCAAACAGTTTTGTTCTGTATGTGTGCTACGGAGGAACCCCAATACTAACTTGTCTCAAATTCACCAAAAGCCTGGTCATAGAGCTGAAAGTGCCACATTTAACAAGGCGCCTGGAAATTCAAAATTTACCTAGAAATTTCAAGGAAATGATCCACAAAGTTCTGGGAGACACTTAGCAATCAAGCAAAGGCATACCAAGTGACAGAACGGAAAAAAGGAGGACATGTATGAAGTGCCTTGCATCCAAGAAGTGTATAAGTGCATAAAATGCGGTCACCCAGTTTGTCTGGAATACAGTAGAAAGACTGTGCAAAAGAGATGTGAATTAATATTTCAGTTCAGTTGATTATTATCTTTTTTATATATTATCTGCAATATTTTATTTATATTTAGGAATATATTTTCTGATATAACAGTGGTGAAAATCACATGAAATCTGACTCCTAATGACCGCACATACTTGTGATATTTCGTGTTTATTTTATATAATTTAAAAAACAAAGTCTTTATATGGGCTGAAAAGTATTAAATTTACTTATAACCTGAATTAACTGACTATTTACTTGATTTCTGTCAACTTATGTGGAGTTCTGTGATATAAAATATTAGGTGGTCTGAGAGACCAGATGTTTCTAGTTACGCACATTTTAGAGATGTTTCGGTTTAAGGGTTAAGGTTACACATTAAATTCAACACAGGTGCCATTCTCATATATAAGACATTCTCTATTAGTGCAAAAAATTTTATTGTAGAAGTACTTTGGCAACATGCACTGGTTCAAGTTCATCAGCAGACATTTTATGTCACATCAAGTTTTGCAAAGCTAACACCATGCAGACTGCCTAAAGGGGATCTCTTAATAGCCACCAATATGAGCAGCCAATGAAGATGAGAAATATTGAGAACTTTTGTAGTTTTGGCATTTTGAATGTTCTTATGCATTCTTTCACTGCCATATAAGGTTTCATTTTTTAGAGTAATTCTTTGGCTGAAGAAAAAATAGAGAGTATAACTATTCCATCTTCATATACATACATGTTATTTTGTACTGGAGAACTTAATGTGGTCTTTGTATCAAGCTAATAATCAAACATTAAAGTTTAATTGGTTTTCTTTAACCTAGGTTCAAACAGTCAGTCCCTACTGAAATTTACATTTCTTACTCTTTATTGACTGCATAGCAATAATTGAAGTCCACTGCATTTTCCTTTCCCCCAAGACCAAAATTAAACTGTTAGCAACTGCAGAGAAACCAACACAATTGTCACTGGTTTCAGCTTTATCATCTGATGTTTCAACACTTCAATGTTACCACATAATCAAGATTTATCTTGCCTATCTGGTAGTACTTTATGAAAATTGCTTGTCTCAGTTATGTTGACAACATGTTACCCACAACTTTTATTTGCTATGTAATAGCAAAGGTACATGCAGCCTGGTGGTCCAATTCCAAGTTAAGGGTAACTTTATGGCAACTGATGCTATAAAACTACACTCCTGGAAATTGAAATAAGAACATCGTGAATTCATTGTCCCAGGAAGGGGAAACTTTATTGACACATTCCTGGGGTCAGATACATCACATGATCACACTGACAGAACCACAGCCACATAGACACAGGCAACAGAGCATGCACAATGTCGGCACTAGTACAGTGTATATCCGCCTTTCGCAGCAATGCAGGCTGCTATTCTCCCATGGAGACGATCGTAGAGATGCTGGATGTAGTCCTGTGGAACGGCTTGCCATGCCATTTCCACCTGGCGCCTCAGTTGGACCAGCGTTCGTGCTGGACGTGCAGACCGCGTGAGACGACGCTTCATACAGTCCCAAACATGCTCAATGGGGGACAGATCCGGAGATCTTGCTGGCCAGGGTAGTTGACTTACACCTTCTAGAGCATGTTGGGTGGCACGGGATACATGAGGACGTGCAATGTCCTGTTGGAACAGCAAGTTCCCTTGCCGGTCTAGGAATGGTAGAACGATGGGTTCGATGACGGTTTGGATGTACCGTGCACTATTCAGTGTCCCCTCGACGATCACCAGTGGTGTACAGCCAGTGTAGGAGATCGCTCCCCACACCATGATGCCGGGTGTTGGCCCTGTGTGCCTCGGTCGTATGCAGTCCTGATTGTGGCGCTCACCTGCACGGCGCCAAACACGCATACGACCATCATTGGCACCAAGGCAGAAGCGACTCTCATCGCTGAAGACGACACGTCTCCATTCGTCCCTCCATTCACGCCTGTCGTGACACCACTGGAGGCGGGCTGCATGGTGTTGGGGCGTGAGCGGAAGACGGCCTAACAGTGTGCGGGACCGTAGCACAGCTTCATGGAGACGGTTGCGAATGGTCCTCGCCGATACCCCAGGAGCAACAGTGTCCCTAATTTGCTGGGAAGTGGCGGTGCGGTCCCCTACGGCACTGCGTAGGATCCTACGGTCTGGGCGTGCATCCGTGCGTCGCTGCGGTCCGGTCCCAGGTCGACGGGCACGTGCACCTTCCGCCGACCACTGGCGACAACATCGATGTACTGTGGAGACCTCACGCCCCACGTGTTGAGCAATTCGGCGGTACGTCCACCCGGCCTCCCGCATGCCCACTATACGCCCTCGCTCAAAGTCCGTCAACTGCACATACGGTTCACGTCCATGCTGTCGCGGCATGCTACCAGTGTTAAAGACTGCGATGGAGCTCCGTATGCCACGGCAAACTGGCTGACACTGACGGCGGCGGTGCACAAATGCTGCGCAGCTAGCGCCATTCGACGGCCAACACTGCGGGTCCTGGTGTGTCCGCTGTGCCGTGCGTGTGATCGTTGCTTGTACAGCCCTCTCGCAGTGTCCGGAGCACGTATGGTGGGTCTGACACACCGGTGTCAATGTGTTCTTTTTTCCATTTCCAGGAGTGTATTCAAATTCTACCATTATCTTTCAACTTACATTCAACAGACTACACAGTTAAAAGGCAAAATACTTGAAGAGAAGGTGAAAGGGAGCAATTGTAATGGATAAAACAGCTGTAACCCACACATTTTAGTCTGTACATGCAAGAAAAACTAAAACGTGAAAAAGGAAAATAAAACATTTAAATGACAGTTCAATTCCATCAGATGGCAAATATATAAAAACAGTAATGGATACTTCCTTGCGAATACGCTTCAAGACTAAAAGTAAAACAAGGTACATGAATGAAGTCTAGTGATATGATGGGCTTAGGTTCAGAAATGTCAGAAGTACAGAATATATAAAATGTAACTTGTGTTACGGCAAGAACAGAATTCCTGCAAGTTAAATTTCTATATCAACACAGTGTTTGGAAATGCTTTCTGGATGTAACTGTCTCCTATAATAATATATGGGAGGGAAACCATGGTAAACAGTTCAGACAAAAAGAATATGCTGCTGGAAGGTGACATCTACTCATTATCTACTATTTAATTTTTCTTGTGTTTGCTATGTTCATTAGTGATCCTATATGGGTACTGCTCAATCATCAGAAACATGAACATCAAAGGTTTACATTTTGAAACTTCAGATAAGCTGATAAGATTATTTTGACACTACTTTCCCTTTTCATGTCTAAAAGAAAGTGCAAATAGAAGTGTGCACCACAGTGGCACTGTGAGGGACTTGGGACCAAATTTTTCAGAGACGGGTGTCTACGAGTAACAGGTGACAGCTGCGACTTTTAAAAATCACAATGAACCACAGCAAAATTATGAATCTCTGTATAGTGGTATCTGTTTTTAGGGGTGGAGAACTTTTCATTACTTCTCCTTGTATAAGACTCCAACAGGGAAAAGTGTACCTTTTATGACCACATCACTTTATTTTTGAAACTGCTTAAATAATACAACACTGAATAAAAACTGTGTTAGTTGGGTCAAGGATTACTTGAAAGTTTTTCTGAGTAATTCATGTAATGATGTTGATGATGAGGTCCCATACTCCAAGTAGCGTAAGGGACAATGCGGGAGACCCGCACCGCCGTACTAGGCATGGTCATAGTGGAGGTGGTATGCCATTGCCGTCCTCTGACCATAATGGGGATGAATGATGAGGATGAAGATGACATAACAACACCCAGTCATCTCAAGGCAGGAAAAATCCCCGACCCTCCTAGGAATCGAACCCGGGACTCTGTGCACAGGAAGGGAGAACGCTACTGCAAGACCATGAGCTGCGGACTGTAATGAGCTGGAAAGAAATATTTTCTTTTTACTTTGTGCAGAAATTCATTTTTTTTTTGTTATTAACACTGTTGCAATTAGTCATCTGTGAATTAATTACAAATCATCACTAAATAGTTTTAGTTTCATGTGCCACCATTTCCAGACATTTTTTCATCAAAAATTACAGTAGCCAGTGTGATGAAAGACTCCTCTGGCGGTATTTTCTATTAATTTTATTAAAATTTCGGCACAAACTAAAGTGGCAGAGCTCAGTCTCTAAACAAGAGATAAGCCAAAATTTTTTACCGTTAATATCTACAAATGTTCATCCAAAATGCAGTGCAATTTATTTGGAAGTGCTATGCACATTAGATGCTTTATTTGTGACCAGTCACTGCACTGTTATTTTGAGGCTGTTACAAGTATCATCACAATATGTCGAGCATTAGTTGCCGTGGTAACTACTATCAATAGATGTTTCTCTGTCACTTTACAACACTTCATGCACGACCTTGGGACCACAGAGAATTGTTTTTGTACATTGTTCTACACACTAATGCTTACCAAGTAAGTGGTACAGAATATTGCTCAAGGTTACATGGGTAGATCTTAATTACTGCAGATGGTGAATAATTTGAGAGAAAGATACACTCCTGGAAATTGAAATAAGAACACCGTGAATTCATTGTCCCAGGAAGGGGAAACTTTATTGACACATTCCTGGGGTCAGATACATCACATGATCACACTGACAGAACCACAGCCACATAGACACAGGCAACAGAGCATGCACAATGTCGGCACTAGTACAGTGTATATCCACCTTTCGCAGCAATGCAGGCTGCAATTCTCCCATGGAGACGATCGTAGAGATGCTGGATGTAGTCCTGTGGAACGGCTTGCCATGCCATTTCCACCTGGCGCCTCAGTTGGACCAGCGTTCGTGCTGGACGTGCAGACCGCGTGAGACGACGCTTCATACAGTCCCAAACATGCTCAATGGGGGACAGATCCGGAGATCTTGCTGGCCAGGGTAGTTGACTTACACCTTCTAGAGCACGTTAGGTGGCACGGGATACATGCGGACGTGCATTGTCCTGTTGGAACAGCAAGTTCCCTTGCCGGTCTAGGAATGGTAGAACGATGGGTTCGATGACGGTTTGGATGTACCGTGCACTATTCAGTGTCCCCTCGACGATCACCAGTGGTGTACGGCCAGTGTAGGAGATCGCTCCCCACACCATGATGCCGGGTGTTGGCCCTGTGTGCCTCGGTCGTATGCAGTCCTGATTGTGGCGCTCACCTGCACGGCGCCAAACACGCATACGACCATCATTGGCACCAAGGCAGAAGCGACTCTCATCGCTGAAGACGACACGTCTCCATTCGTCCCTCCATTCACGCCTGTCGCGACACCACTGGAGGCGGGCTGCACGATGTTGGGGCGTGAGCGGAAGACGGCCTAACGGTGTGCGGGACCGTAGCCCAGCTTCATGGAGATGGTTGCGAATGGTCCTTGCCGATACCCCAGGAGCAACAGTGTCCCTAATTTGCTGGGAAGTGGCGGTGCGGTCCCCTACGGCACTGCGTAGGATCCTACGGTCTTGGCGTGCATCCGTGCGTCGCTGCGGTCCGGTCCCAGGTCGATGGGCACGTGCACCTTCCGCCGACCACTGGCGACAACATCGATGTACTGTGGAGACCTCACGCCCCACGTGTTGAGCAATTCGGCGGTACGTCCACCCGGCCTCCCGCATGCCCACTATACGCCCTCGCTCAAAGTCCGTCAACTGCACATACGGTTCACGTCCACGCTGTCGCGGCATGCTACCAGTGTTAAAGACTGCGATGGAGCTCCGTATGCCGCGGCAAACTGGCTGACACTGACAGCGGCGGTGCACAAATGCTGCGCAGCTAGCGCCATTCGACGGCCAACACCGCGGTTCCTGGTGTGTCCGCTGTGCCGTGCGTGTGATCATTGCTTGTACAGCCCTCTCGCAGTGTCCGGAGCAAGTATGGTGGGTCTGACACACCGGTGTCAATGTGTTCTTTTTTCCATTTCCAGGAGTGTATATAGCAGATTGACTAAAGAGATTACATGTAAGGGCACATACTGAGGCATCAGAGTAATGGAAGGAAGTGTAAGAGGGAACAATCAGGTGAGACCAAGGCTCGAATACAGTTAAGTATGTTCCAATGAAAAAGCCTGGAGATACTAGAAGGTATCAGATAGATTATATAATGGTAAGACAGAGATTTAGGAGCCAGGTTTGAAATTGTAAGACATTTCCAGGGGCAGATGTGGATTCTGACCACAATCTATTGG
The DNA here is from genome assembly GCF_023898315.1 of Schistocerca nitens. Classification (NCBI taxonomy): domain Eukaryota; kingdom Metazoa; phylum Arthropoda; class Insecta; order Orthoptera; family Acrididae; genus Schistocerca; species Schistocerca nitens. The sequence goes on along the minus strand of NC_064618.1, from coordinate 50,141,645 downwards.
TTATGAGGACTCTGACCACAATCTATTGGTTATGAGCTGTAGATTGAAACTGAAGAAACTGCAAAAAGGTGGGAATTTAAGGAGGTGGAACCTGGATAAACTGACTAAACCAGAGGTTGCACCGAGTTTCAGGGAGAGCATAATTGAACAATTGACAGGAATGGGGGAAATAAATACAGTAGAAGAAGAATGGGTAGCTTTGAGGGATGACGTAGTGAAGGCAGCAGAAGATCAAGTAGGTAAAAAGACGAGGGCTAGTAGACATTGTTGGGTAACAGAAGAAATATTGAATTTAACTGATGAAAGGAGAAAATATATCATCATCAGCCAATTCAATCATTAAATGATGTGGCCTCTTCGAGTCGTGGATTCAGGTAGGCTTTCAGCAGTCTTCTCCAAGTGGGACAGTCTTGGGCAGTTCTCTGCCAGGTGTTACCAGTGATCTTCTTGATGTCTTTGTCCCATCTATCTCGCGGTCTTCCTCTAGGCCTCTGGTGTTTTCTGGGACTCCACTCCAGTACTAGCTTCATCCATGTGTTGTCTTTTCTTCCTGCGACATGGCCAGCCCACTGCCATTTCAAGGAACATACTGTCTCTAAGATGTCATTAACCTTCGTCATAGACTGGATGTCATCTGCCCTTTTCCTGTCCTTTCTTGTATAGCCCAGCATTGATCTCTCCATGGCTCTCTGTGCTGTCCTAAGTTTCCCTTTTGTAAAATAGTTCAGTGTCCATGTCTCGCAGCCATACGTAATCACAGGAAGAATGCATTGATCAAATACTGCTTTCGTCAGATTTACTGGCATTTTTGATCTGAATACCTTTGAATTCTTCCCAAATGCTTGCCAGCCAAGCTTGATGCATTGATAGATTTCTGGCCTTATGTCTCCCTTCATATTTATAATCTGGCCAAGGTAGACATATTCACTGACCTCTTCTAGTAGATTGCCCTTGACTTTCACATCTCCAGTTGGGAGCCATTTGTTGGACATTACTTTTGTTTTGGACAGGTTCATGTTCAAGCCAACCAGCTGACATTCCGATGCAAGATCTGTAACTAAGTTTTGGAGCTCTGCGAAGTCTTTGGCCAGTAAGGCAATATCATCAGCAAATCTCACGTTGATAAGCCTTCTTTCATTAATTCTAATTCCCTTACCTTCCCAGCTCAGCTTTGACATAGCCATTTCCAATACAGCAGACAACAGTTTTGGGGAGATGGGATCGCCTTGCTTGACAACCCTCATGATGCGGAATTCTTGAGTTGATTCGCCGATGTTAACATAAGCTGAAGAATTCTCGTAGATTTTCCTGAGCACTTCAATGTATGCTGCTCCCACTCCTTGCTCAATCAAAGCTTGGAGGACAGCTACATGGCTAACCTTCGAGAAAATATAAAAATGCAGTAAATGAAGCAGGCAAAAAGGAATACAAACATCTCAAAAATGAGATCGACAGGAAGTGCAAAATGGCTAAACAGGGATGGCTAGAGGACAAACGTAAGGATGTAGAGGCTTATCTCACTAGGGGTAAGATAGATACTGCCTACAGGAAAATTAAAGAGACCTTTGGAGATAAGAGAACCACTTGTATGAAAATCAGGAGCTCAGATGGAAACCCAGTTCTAAGCAAAGAAGGGAAAGCAGAAAGGTGGAAGGAGTATATAGAGGGTCTATACAAGGGCGATGTACTTGAGGACGATATTATAGTAATGGAAGAGGATGTAGATGAAGATGAAATGAGAGATATGATACTGCATGAAGGGTTTGACAGAGCACTGAAAGACCTGAGCCAAAACACGGCCCTGGGAGTAGATAACATTCCATTAGAATTACTGACAGCCTTGGGAGAGCCAGTCCTGACAAAACCCTACCATCTGGTGAGCAAGATGTATGAGACATGCGTAATACCCTCAGATTTCAAGAAGAATATAATAATTCCAATCCCAAAGAAAGCAGGTGTTGACAGATGTGAAAATTGCCGAACTATCAGTTTAATAAGTCACAGCTGCAAAATACTAATGCGAATTCTTTACAGATGAATGGAAAAACTGGTAGAATCCAACCTCAGGGAAGATCAGTTTGGATTCCATAGAAATATTGGAACACGTGAGGCAATACTAACCCTATGATTTATCTTAGAAAACAGATTAAAGAAAGGCATTTGCAGACTTGAAGAAATCTTTTGACAATGTTGACTGGAATATTCTCTTTCAAACTCTGAAGGTGGCAGGGGTAATAAACAGGGAACAAAAGGCTAATTACAATTTGTACAGAAACCTGATGGCAGTTATAAGTGTCGAGGGGCATGAAAGGGAAGCACTGGTTGGGAAGGGAGCGAGACAGGGTTGTAGCCTTTCCACGATGTTATTCAATCTGTATATTGAGCAAGCAGTAAAGAAAACAAAAGAAAAATATGGAGTAGGTATTAAAATCCACGGAGAAGAAATAAAAACTTTGAGGTTCGCCAAGATTAGATTAGATTAGATTTACTTTCATTCCAATTGATCCGTAGTGAGGAGGTCCTCCAGGATGTGGAACATGTCAGAAAAACAACAATACATGACAAATATTTACAACTAAAACAAATAAGCTAATGTACCATTCCACAGGTTCCAAGTGGAATGATCGTCATTTTTTAATGAACACTAAGAGTCATTTTACAAATACTAATGCACTGAATTTAAAATAAAAAAGTTTTTTTTTTTATTTATAAGGTAATAAACATGTAATACAACTACTGTAATACTTATTTACGATGAACACATTACTGCACTGAAGTGGTGCAGAAGTTAGATTATACTTACACACACACACACACACACAAATTTTCAATGAACACATTACAGCACTGAAATTGTGCAGAAGTTATGTTGTACTTATATACAAATCAGTTGGTTTTACTAAGACATTCATCAATCGAGTAGAAGGAGTTGGCCACCAATAAATCCTTTAGGCTTTTCTTAAACTGAATTTTATCGGTTGTTAAGCTTTTTATGGCTGCTTGCAAGTTATTGAAAATGTGTGTTCCTGAATAATGCACACCTTTTTGTACAACACTAAGTGACTTTAAATCCTTGTGAAGATTATTCTTACTTCTAGTATTGATTCCATGAATTGAGCTGTTGGTTTGAAAAAGTGATATATTTTTAATGACAAATTTCATTAAGGAATAAATATATTGGGAAGCAGTAGTTAGTATCCCTAGTTCCCTAAACAGGCTTCTGCAAGATGTTCTTGAGTTCACACCACATATAACTCTTACTGCACCTTTTTGTGCCCGGAAAACTTTAGCTTGGCTTGATGAATTACCCCAAAAAATAATCCCACATGACATTATGGAATGAAAGTAAGCATAGTATGCCAGCTTTTTCATTTTTATATCCCCTATGTCTGAAAAAATTCGCATTGCAAACAGAGATTATAATTCTGTCAGAGACACCAAAGGACTTGGAAGAGCAGTTGAACAGAATGACAGTGTCTTGAAAGGTGGATATAAGATGATAAACAACAAAAACAAAATGAGGATAATGGAATGTAGTCGAATTAAGTCGGGTGATGCTGAGGGAATTAGATTAGGAAATAAGACACTTAAAGTAGTGCATGAGTTTTGCTATTTGGGGAGCAAAATAACAGATGATGGTCAAAGTAGAAAGGATATAAAATGTAGACTGGCAATGGCAAGGAAAGCATTTCTGAAGAAGAGAAATTTGTTAACACCGAGTATAGATTTAAGTGTCAGGAAGTCGTTTCTGAAAGTATTTGTACGTAGTGTAGCCATGTATGGAAGTGAAATATGGATGATAAACTGTTTGGACAAGAAGAGAATAGAAGCTTTCAAAATGTGGTGCTACAGAAGAATGCTGAAGATTAGATGGGTAGATCACATAGCTAATGAGGAGGTATTGAATAGAATTGGGGGAGAAGAGAAATTTGTGGCACAACTTGACTAAAAGAAGGGATCGGTTGGTAGGTCATGTACTGAGGCATCAAGGGCTCACCAATTTAGTATTGGAGGGCACTGTCAAGGGTAAAAATCATAGAGGGAGACCAAGAGATGAATACACTAAGCAGATTCAGAAGGATGTAGGTTGCGGTAGGTACTGAGAGATGAAGAAGCTTGCACAGGATAGAGCAGCACAGAGAGCTGCATCAAACCAGTCTCAGGACTGAAGACCACAACAATAACAACATATTCCAATGGACATAGGGTACACACAGATGGAGATGTTTGCAAAGCTTTAGACTGCATGCAAAGCTGCATCAAACCAGTGTGAATTACCTTTCAGCACAGACAGTTAAAAGAGAGGGTCATGTCTCTTATTAGGGAGGTTTGAGTGTTAAATGTCCAGAAGTGGCCTCACATCCACTGAGGAGTACCTGCATATCACCAGTCTGTAACGTGGCATGCCAAGAGCAGCATTTCAAGTCGTACCCATTCTGTGTCAGGAGAGCTATTCCACTGTGTTTCCTGACATTGTGTCCACGAGCCCAGTGCATTCTGTTCTAGTTTTTGTGCAGACTCGTATGTAGCTCTCCTCAGCATCAGCCAAGTAGATGTTGCCTGTTATGAGGTTCGATGCCTGGTCTTCTGGTACACTTTGAACTGTATCAATTTACACTTCTCAGTGACAGCTGTACTAACTCAGCAACCCATTTACAGAATATTGTCTGTGAGCCAAATATAAACTCCATGTCACAGAGCAAAATGGCATTTACTCCATTAAACACAAAATAGGCAACAAATGTAAATATTTCAGGTGACTGGGGACTGATAACCCCAGAGCTTTGGCTCTGGGCCTACACTCAATGAGCCACCAAGCCACACAGCCCTCCTCCATATATTTCACCAAAAATTAATTTTTATCTTTGAAACTGTACATAAAATATGGAATCCGAGTGTGCTTTATTACTCAGTAGGCATGTATTATAGAAAATTAACAACAGAACAGTGACATTGACACAGTGTTTTCTATTTAACACTCTTTTCACAAATGTAAATGTCTTCATTTATCATAATATTAATTTATCAGTATTGTGATTTCTCATACGCAACAGTTTCTTTAATTACTGTGAAGTCGATTCACTGGCAATATCAGAGATGTTTCTTTGTATGAAGTCTGTACTCTAGCCTGAACAGAAGGTAATGATATTAAGCATAAGAGCAATGAACACAAAGTCTGCAGTGGACAGTGAACTGTGAAAGAGTAGGTGTTCAAAATCGCCATTATAAACATTGAGTACTTTTGGAGGGGATTGAGTACATATTATTTCAAATAGGAACCCATGTCTGGGAATTTGCAGTTTCAATACCACAACAGTTTCAATTCCAATATTTAACTCTTGCACTTCTGCTAAAGGAATCTGATTAGGTACAGTGCAATATAATTATTAGATAACAATTCGAAAGGAAACTTCCTGAAACATCTATTTATCACTTACGCACATTTGTATTAGCACTTCAATATTATGTGCTTATATTATACCAAAACAAAGAGGAACCCAGCATACTGCATTTACAGAACGATACTGGTGCATTACAACAGAGGCTCGACTTGGGGACCACTAGCATTACTGACATTGTACCTCAAGCACGTACACTCCACCACTGATATGACACAGGGTGACAGCAAGTACACAGAATTTTACATATCTCACTTTAATCGAGCAGAAGTTATTAAATTATTTAAATGTGAGCTGCCAGATGAGAGCACCACATCTCTACACCTATACTTGTGTGTTAGGTTTTATTTTCATGTACTGTATACAAGCAAACAGCAGTGTTACTTTATTGTGTATTTCACACAAAGTGCCAGTTATTTCTGCACAGTAGGGGGCAAGTTGGCATAGTAAAGCCTCAGTCACAGTATTTAAAAATTGCGCAAACCGCAGAGGTGAGAATATGGGCTACGAAAAATGCAAAACACACTCCATTGGTCAGCTGCGGAACAAACAAAGTCCAGGAGGCTTTAAATTGACTGTGTCGTTGCAAAGCACATAAATTCAAATGGATATCTGTAGTAGACTATTATGTTAGACCATTATAGCACTTATTGTTGAGAGCACTGTAACATGGTCACTGCAAGCACATAAAATTCATAAACAACGTTATGCTGAGAAGGTATGCCCTGTCAATAATACAAATGCTGTCGATTTGTACCCCTGGAGTAACTAGAAAGTGGTAAAACATCTCTGAATTCTTACTTGACAGTATCTACCATCATAGAACCAGAATACTTGCGTTTACTCTTGTTTATGGAACATATAAGTGCCGGTTCTCAGATTTGCATAGTGGCAAAGTAGTATTCAACCAACTGCCCATATCAATGACAAGTAGTTGCTATTGCCAGATAACAAAACAAAAATTCCTCACGGTAAGTACAAAGCTATGTCTCTTTGAAGACAATTTCTCGTCAGAAGCTCGAAGTCATAACTGCCCATAGCCATACATACTAACAGAAACTATCCAAGTGAAGGTTCATGCTGGCCATCAATCTGTGTGTTAAGTCGCATTTATGTTTACATGTTGAAAAAGCAAACCAGCTTGTGGTCAGCTCTTTGTACTGAAACTGGTTATGCCTTACAGCCCAACATCCGATACGTAACCCCGGTCTGGGACAATGGCTACGCTCGGCAGCAGTTCACCCCCCTGCTTCTCGACAACACAGTCTTCTTTCACAATGGTTTGTGCAACAGTAAAGTAAACCTTGTTATCATATGACAAGATGTAAGTATAGAAATGCAGCTCTTTGTGAAAGAGATCAGTGATGTCCAAAGTGTTCCATTTTAATATTTCATGAAAATGCTTACTTTTAAAATACATATGACGTTGAGAGAGACCTTGTCAAAATTTGTGAACTACTTCAGAATGCCAATCTTACATGGCAAGGCTAATTTCACATACATTTTCCCAGTCATGTTTTTCATTGTTACTGCATTAATCCTTATTTCCTGAAGCTTGATAACCAGAAATCTTGCAATAGCCCCCTCAGGGTCTTGCACTTAAATGTCAATATATATTCTCTAATGATATCTTAGTGTAAGGGGACACATTTTTAATTCTGGAATGGGTATGTAGAATGCCTGCATCAATGACATTTGGATTACAAGAAGAAGACAATAGTAATAACACCGGCAGTTCCAGTCATGGTTTTTGGAGGTTTCCCCTCAGCTGAAGGCAAATGCCAGAATTGTTCCCAGCACCATCTTCTACTCCCAACTGGGAAAAACAAATATCCCCAACAAAAGGCCAAGAAGCCAAAATAGAACCTATCCCAACTCCAGGTATTGCAAGAGACATGAAATCAAGTAAAAACAGGTAGGACATCCTTCACCTGTATGGCTTCTGTGGTGTCACTGCCAGACATCACACTTGCTAGGTGGTAGCCTTTAAATCGGCCGCGGTCCGTTAGTATACGTCGGACCCGCGTGTCGCCACTATCAGTGATTGCAGACCGAGCGCCACCACACGGCAGGTCTAATCTAGAGAGACTCCCTAGCACTCACCCCAGTTGTACAGCCGACTTTGCTAGCGATGGTTCACTGTCTACATACACTCTCATTTTCAGAGACGACAGTTTAGCATAGCCTTCAGCTACGTCATTTGCTACGACCTAGCAAGGCGCCATATTCAGTTAATATAATGACTGTCTTCAAGAATGTATTCTGAACAGATAACCTTCAAACACCCCACCCACCACCCTCACAGGTGGGAATGAAACGACGAGGGAAAAAAAAACATAGGATTTGTTAGAATGATTTAGTTATATATTTAATGCTGTTCTCTATTTGATCTGCATTCTTTTATAATCAATGTGCTTCAGAGACATTATACAGCACCACAAGACTGCTACCTGATGTGCTCACATCATCACAAGTGTCTCCAAGTGTGTGTTGCAGTGAAGTTCCTCCTGTGTGAATTTCCCATGAACAAAGAGCTTCTGAGCTGCTACAAACTGAAGCACCAAGAGACTTTAATCACACTTTGTCCTACTATATGTTTGCTATTCAATTTGAAAATTGCTACCCAACTAATAAATTGATAGTGAGATACTGCTCCACACTTATACCAACATTATCTTCCAAGATGTTTCTATCTCACGGTCAAGGCAGTCATCCTCTTAACCTCCATCTGGGTGTGCACGCAGTAGTATACCGCCCTTTTTAAAAAAGCTTCACAAAAATTTCATTTGGCCAGTCTGAGATGGCCTGTAGGGGGAGTATTTTCTAGTCACACCATATGGAGCAAGAGAGACACAATGTGAAGGTTCGGACAGGTCTCCTTCCTCAGTCACAATTCTCACTTTGCAAGTGCGGGCTGCCGGTAGATTACCGTTCTGTGCACCTATACGTTTTCTTCTTTTCACCCTCCATTGGAGCGAACTGGAAGTACTGTTTGTAAATAATTTGAAAGTATATAGCTTTATTTGACATAATTAATGTTTTGTAGACATTTACCTAAGCAGGTTCATTATCTAAGCAGGTTCATTATCAATGAGGAACCACCTCCAAGCTTTTATTTTATTACATTATTTATTTATTTCCAGTTCTTAGAGAATCTTCTCTTATTTCTTAGGGAACATTTTCACAAGCCAGAGGATATACTCCAAACTCTCTGAGAACTGGGGGATGAAAAGAGAGAAGAGTGTGAAAGACAACGAGGTGGACACCAGCAGGAAGAGGAAATCGATAATCTAGATGATATAGATTTCGAGCCTGCACCTGTTGAATAGGATCACCACCTCAGTGACTCAGAGAAAGAGTTATCTGAAGCAACAGAATATCTTCTTTTCAAGAATAAAGTGGATATTCCAGATAAGTGAGTCTTGATATTTTTCATTGTAAAAGACAGTGAAACAATGTGGGCTAACAAGGCTATTTTATCAAAAGCAAAGACCAAGTCCAAAAATATTATAAAAACAGTTCCTAGCCCCAGAGGACAGGCTAGGAACTGAAACAAAAGTAGAATATTTATATCAAATAATGTCTTAAGAAACGAGATTGTTAGATACACCATCAAATTTCGTCGACATTCCCGACATGAGTGTAGTCTGTGGATGTCTGAGGGAATCCTGAACAAGGATAACATAACTTCCACCCTCCCATTTTTAAATTGTCTGAACCATTCACAACACCGTATGGCTTAAGCACTCATCACCGTAGGCTTCCTGCCTCATTTGGTGTGTTTCTGTAAAGGTTTTAATGATTCTCACGCAAAATTTAACACAGATGTGTTTCACCTCTAACTGCTTTCTCGCAAACTGTGCGACAACATTCTACTCCATACAGTGCTGAACAATAACTGACAGACCTACAAAAATAAAACTTCTGACAGTTACACATTAAACACACGTGTGTGCAGGGATGCCAACTGCATCTTGCTGGTGACATCCGAAATTTTAAAATTCATTTTAACTTTAAAAGTTGTCTTTATATGACTATGTACAATGTCAGTCTAGATTTTCATTAATTTGGTGCTTGTATGTCCAGTGCATAACCTCTCTCTGCTTATTTATCTGTCGTCTGATAAATCCTTGACCAAGAGTTACGAGGAAGTTTCCCCACAGCAATGGCTTCCAAATGCACGTGATGACTTACCCTGTGGTCACTGCCATCAGAGTCGATGGATTCTATTGACTGCAGCTCAGCATCCACCCACTACAAGGACTCGTCGATGTCTACGGCCATTCCGTTGTGTCAGAGAATGCCGTGGTGAGGATCCATCTGTGCCAGCTACTGCAATCTTCAAGTTCTTGCCCCAGTCAGACCATAATATTGACCAGCACAACATACAAACAATAGCTTAAAATGAAATTGAATCTAAGGTGCATTTAATTAGGAAACAGGAAAATGAAAGATCTTGTTCTGATAGATAAGCAATGGTTTATGACATCAGACACATAGCAAGCTTCAAATCACTTTCTAGTGTAAACTAAGAAGCCCAACAAAGTTCAAAATTTAAAGCATTACAGTATATTCTGCACTCAATACCTCACAAATCCAATCAGTTCAGTATCATTCTAGCCTCTTCCCGTGAGACTACTGTGGTCAGCTGTACTAAAAGCAAAATTTCCCACAAGACAATTAGAACTGTGAGCTAAATATTGAAAGCATGTTGTCATGTTACAGCTTCACATATTTCACTCATCTGTCATTGCCAGAACACCTCATATGTTGGACAGGTAACCTAACAATGAACTAATGGTTTGGGAAAGAAAATTCAATGTATTTAATAATGAGCAAACATCCTCAACCAGATTGTGAGCCAGTCACAGGTTGTACTCCAGAAAGACCTCTCCACTGCATATGGGGATTAAAATTCCATTGTCAACATTTTACACTATGAATGAAAATATTTCATTCATCAGGATTTGTGTAATGTGTCCAAGACATTTGAAAAAAACATCATATTTCAAAGAAGCTTTAAGCTTATGACTTTCAAGTTATAGTTAGTCAATGGTTTACTTAATATTTAACTGATCAGAAGTGTGAAAGGTTCTGTGGAAGTCTGATTTGTTTTGAAGTGGTAAATGAACGGACAGACTGATTCCAGCAAGGAAGTGTTGTGAAACATTGTAGTGCATTGTCAGCTCTCCTCTCCATTGCGATCTTTGACAATAGTGACCAAGGTGGCAGAAGACACAGGAGAAGATGAGACAAAAGCAGTAGTGTTTGTAGATGGCTATGATCTGGGGAAACTGAGGATATTCGGGAACATCTGCATGCTTGGGAAAAAAAGAGTATGGGATGAAATTTAATGTAAACAAATGAGAGATCCTGCTTACAACTAGAATGATAAACCAGCTACAAGAATAAGGACAGGAGGTACAATCAAAGATGGTAAGTATGAAGTACTTGGGAAGTATGACAAGAAAATAGAAGAAATGAGCCATCAGTGAATGTGGCAGACAGGGGATGAAGCATTCTTGACAAGTATTAAAAAACATGTTTGAAACAAAAATGTCCCACAAAAGCAAAAAGTGGTGTATGGAAGTCACTGCATTCCAATTTAGACCTATGCATCTGAAATATGGGTAATGGAGGTAAGATGGGAGCAGATTGTAAAGGTGTGTGAAATCAATTTCCTCAGAAGCAGTAACAAGAGAGGATGAGGAATGGAAATGTAGGGGAAACAGTGAAACAGGAGCTCTTGCAGAGCAGGCTAAAAACATGAAGGCTTTGACAGTATTGAGACTGAGACAGTGTGAGCACTTATATAGAATGGAAAACCACACAGTTGCAAGAAGAGACACAAAATGGAGATGTGAAAGAAACAACACAGAGCAAGACTGAGGGGTGTATGGCTGAAAATGTGAAGGTGTGTAGGAAAGAAGAGACAAGGACTGGACCTGATTGAACACAGACTGTGAGGAAAGAGGAAAAGATGGTGGGGCTTATGTTTTGAACAGACTCAGCCTGTAGCTGGAAAACATTTGAGATATGCAAACTCTGTTAGATACCACACCTCACGCAGCTCTGGTGAATCTGCTAATGGGGCGAATTGCCATTGGCATTTAACCGGACCCACTCTTGCTTTCGCACAAATCACCATCTAGTACCAGAGATAAATTAGGAAAACTTATGATGCTTATGTGATCAGTAAAGCATGCAACAGAGCTGTAACAGCAGAACAAATAATTGGTTAAAGACTTCGTCCTCAATAAAGATTGTGCAAGGGAAGAATAAAAATTCAGCACAGGAAGAAAAGTAAACATTGAAGACTTCACTAACCCCAAATGTCTTTATTTCTGAAAGTGTATATTCCAGAATTAACAGAAAATCAGAACCAGATCTTTTCAAATAATCTGGCACACTCTACATCCCAAAAATACACTCGTTGATTATTTAAATAAAAATAAATTAAATGCTCCTTAAATTCAGCATCAGAAAATTTATTTTGCTTTGTGTACTTCCATTCTATGTTAAACTGATTAATTTTCTACAACAACTCCAGACAACGTACTCCTTGCCAAGAAAGACAAGAGCCTGTGTATTCTTATTTCATGAAGACAACTGTCTATAAGCATGAGCCTATTATGTCTTACGTTTTGACCAAGTTTTTGTAAAGAACTACACAATATTTGAAAATAATTTTCATAAGATAGTGTAACACAAGGAGCAAAAGTCCACCAGTAAGCACTCTCCTGCACAAAGGGGAGCAAAGTACCCTGCCACAATATTTTGTCACTTCCATTGCAAATTAAATGTGCAGGCAGGTAAATTTTGAAAATTCAGATCATTTCTACTTGAAAATTCTTATTCTACCAATGAACAGGAATAGATAGTATGTATGTGGTTGGCTGATATTTGTTCAATTTTGTTGTATGTCTACATCAAAACAAAAATCCTATTGAGTAAATACACTCCTGGAAACGGAAAAAAGAACACATTGACACCGGTGTGTCAGACCCACCATACTTGCTCCGATCACTGCGAGAGGGCTGTACAAGCAATGATCACACGCACGGCACAGCGGACTCACCAGGAATCGCGGTGTTGGCTGTCGAATGGCGCTAGCTGCGCAGCATTTGTGCACCGCCGCCGTCAGTGTCAGCCAGTTTGCCATGGCATACGGAGCTCCATCGCAGTCTTTAACACTGGTAGCATGTCGCGACAGCGTGGACGTGAACCGTATGTGCAGTTGACGGACTTTGAGCGAGGGCGTATAGTGGGCATGCGGGAGGCCGGGTGGACGTACCGCCGAATTGCTCAACACGTGGGGCGTGAGGTCTCCACAGTACATCGATGTTGTCGCCAGTGGTCGGCGGAAGGTGCACGTGCCCGTCGACCTGGGACCGGACCGCAGCGCCGCACGGATGCACGCCAAGACCGTAGGATCCTACGCAGTGCCGTAGGGGACCGCACCGCCACTTCCCAGCAAATTAGGGACACTGTTGCTCCTGGGGTATCGGCGAGGACCATTCGCAACCGTCTCCATGAAGCTGGGCTACAGTCCCACACACCGTTAGGCCGTCTTCCGCTCACACCCCAACATCGTGCAGCCCGCCTCCAGTGGTGTCGCGACAGGCGTGAATGGAGGGACGAATGGAGACGTGTCGTCTTCAGCGATGAGAGTCGCTTCTGCCTTGGTGCCAATGATGGTCGTATGTGTGTTTGGCGCCGTGCAGGTGAGCGCCACAATCAGGACTGCATACGACCGAGGCACACAGGGCCAACACCCGGCATCATGGTGTGGGGAGCGATCTCCTACACTGGCCGTACACCACTGGTGATCGTCGAGGGGACACTGAATAGTGCACGGTACATCCAAACCGTCATCGAACCCATCGTTCTACCATTCCTAGACCGGCAAGGGAACTTGCTGTTCCAACAGGACAATGCACGTCCGCATGTATCCCGTGCCACCCAACGTGCTCTAGAAGGTGTAAGTCAACTACCCTGGCCAGCAAGATCTCCGGATCTGTCCCCCATTGAGCATGTTTGGGACTGTATGAAGCGTCGTCTCACATGGTCTGCACGTCCAGCACGAACGCTGGTCCAACTGAGGCGCCAGGTGGAAATGGCATGGCAAGCCGTTCCACAGGACTACATCCAGCATCTCTACGATCGTCTCCATGGGAGAATAGCAGCCTGCACTGCTGCGAAAGGCGGATATACACTGTACTAGTGCCGACATTGTGCATGCTCTGTTGCCTGTGTCTATGTGGCTGTGGTTCTGTCAGTGTGATCATGTGATGTATCTGACCCCAGGAATGTGTCAATAAAGTTTCCCCTTCCTGGGACAATGAATTCACGGTGTTCTTATTTCAATTTCCAGGAGTGTAGTACCCTATTTCCACAGAGAAAATTTATTTTCTGCCTGTGCTGATGTTCTGCATCATGGCCAGTGTTGCAAATATAATCCAAGGAACATCCAAAAACAATGAAACTACATTAATGTTTAAACTGTTACACCAGTTCACATGTGCTGATACTGACTTGACACTGACTGGTTAAATTAGGAGCAGTTTGTTCCTGTTGCAGATGTGAACAAGGAAAGCTTAACAGATCAATGTGATCAAAGATGACTGGTATCTCAATACCTTCTTAAGAAGTGTTATCAAAACATTTTGCCAACAGGAATATGTTTACAAGAAGTTTCATAAATTCTGGAAAATTGAATCACAAAAATTACAGCGAAAGTTATTTGTTTTGATGCTATTTTACCGTAGAAATTTTGAAAGAACTGAAAATTGTTCACAGTTTACACAAAATTGGCAGGTGCTGAAAACACCTTTTTTATCAGTGGCCTATTTGAAATTCACCTACAACAAGAACTAAATACAAGTAAAAAAGATGCAACAGTTATCTATTCAGTAAATCATAAATGTGTGCTTTTTGGAAAACTAATGTGAGCTGCATCAAACCAGTCTCAGGACTGATGACCACAACAACAACAACAACGTCAGGGTACATAATATTGTTCAACAAAATTTGGGATTTTTCTACCTTATCTACAAATGGGGAGATGCATCAGTAGTTTATGTTTAAGGTTACACTTTAAATTCTATACAGGTGTCATTTTTATACATAGGACATTCTCTATTAGTGCAAAAATGTTTATTGTAGAAGTCCTTCGGTAGCATGCAGTGGTTCGAGTTTATCAGCAGACATCTTTATGTCACATCCAGTTTTACAAAGCCAACATCATACAGACTGCCTAAAGGGGATCTCTTAATAGCCACCAATATGAGTGGCCAACAAAGATGAGAAATATCGAGGACTTTTGCAGTTTTTGCATTTTGAATGATGCCATCTAAGATTTCATTTTTTAGAGTAATCCTTTGGGCGAGGAAAAAATTTGAAAGAGGAAGAAGGTATAATGTGATGTCAACATTTAACTAAACTATCTTGTGGATATTACTTAAAATAGACAATATAACTATTCCATCTTCATATATATAGCTGCTATTTTGTACAGAAGAACTTAATGTGGTTTTTGAATCAGGCTAACACACAAATATTAAAGTTCAATTGGTTTTATTTAACCTAGTTTCAAAAAGTCAAACACAACTGAAATTTAAATTTCTTACCGAAATTTTAAGTTCCACTGCATTTCTGGGCAGCCCAAAGGGCAGGAGCCAGACAAAGTGTGTCCCACACATCCTATCAATAACCTGTCCCCTGTCCTATCATATCCTAAGCCCATTCTTTTTCCTTACCATTTTTAATGTTTTACAATATTGGGCTGTGAGGGTTCTAGAGGTGTGGTGAAGCCAGTTTCCCTAAGGGAGTAAACCCAACACAAATCCAGGCCCTCCAGGTTGGGGGTTGATCATGGGGCTAACAACCCGATATCAGAAAAAAACATATTGTTACGAAATTCAAAGATAGGAACAGCCAGACTGATGATACTGATGAACGACCCATGCAGGGAAAAGGTCACCACGAATGGAAAATGATACATACTTTGCTACGTGGAATGTAAGAACTTTGAACAAACTAGGATTTCTACATGGACTCAAACAAGAGATGGAGAAATACCGTATAGGAGTAGCAGCAACTCAAGAGGTCAGATGGAAAGGGGATGGTATCTTAAGAGGTGGTAATTACACAATTATCTATAGTGGAGGAACAGTGGTATTGTATGTGGTACTGGCTTCTTGTAGACGGTAAGTATAAAGCAGCGGTCATAAATTTTAACCCTATAAATGAAAGGTGTGTACTTTGAGAATGAAGGCCCGCTTCTTAAACATCACTCTAGTATGTGTGTATGCAACCACAAAAGATGATGAGGATGAAGTGAAAGATGAGTTTTGTCAACTGGAACAGGAATTAGAAGGCATACCAAGGAATGATGTAAAGATAGTGATGGGTGACTTCAATGCAAAAGTGAGAAAAGAAGAAGCCTTTAGAGAAACAGCAGGAAATGAAAGCCTGCATGAGGTGTCAAATAAAAAATGGATAAAGACTTATAGACTTTGCCATGGGAAATGTGTGGTAGTGAAGAGTACATGGCTCCAGAGAAAGAACATAAGGAAAGCCACATGGCGCTCGCCAGATGGCACTACTTTTAATCGAACTGACCACGTGATAATCAACAGGGGACATGTGTCCATCATCCTTGAAGCCGATAGCTGCTGGGAGCAGACTGTGATGGTAAGAATAAAATACAGACAATGCATAGCCGTCTATAGATCCAGAAGGAAGAGAAAAGCTCAACGAAGATACAATGTTTCCAAATTGAAAGAGAAGGGAGTATTGGAAACTGCAGAAGAAGTCTTAGGTTTAGAAGAAAGGCTGATAAGGGCAGGATGGTATGATGAAGATTGAAAAAGGCAGTGGAAGGTAGAAATGAGTCAAGGAAGAAAATAATGAACAGGCCAACAAGATCTCAAACTCATGACAAAAAGGAAAGAAGCAGACAGGATTTGCAGAAGAAACAAATTAGAATTAGAGAGTAGATGGATTGCAGAGCTAGAAGAAGAATACAATGATCAAGAATAAGAAAATTCTACAAGAGAGTTGAGTAACTGAAGAAAGGTTTCCAACCACGTACAGTATTCTGCAGAGATGAAGAAGGAAATTTTATAGGAGGAGAAGAACAGGTTCTAGACCGATGGGCTGAATATTTCACTGAGCTGCTGAATGTCACCACGGAAAGAGAAGTTCTGGAAGAAAATGAAACAGAGGGTCACCAACCATGGCAGAATGTTTGTCAGGATGAAAGACCTGTACCTATACCAACAATAGAGGAAGTTAGGAAAACATTTAAAAGCCTAAGGAATAATTATGCTCCAGGTAATGATAACATTTCATCAGAGATGATCAAGGGTGGAGGTGAACATATAACAAGATTGGTACATCAGCTGATAGTGGAAATATGGGAAAAGGAAGAGATGCCAAACCAGTGGAACATGGCCATTATATGCCCGATTCATAAGAAGAAGGACAAATCAAACTGTGAAAATTATCGTGGTATTGCTTTAGCCAGCATGGTGTACAAAATATTAGCCAAAGTCATTGCTATGAGACCTTACACCAATAACACAAGAAATACTCAGAGACTACCAGTGAGGTTTTCAACAGGGAAGATCAACCACAGACCAGATCTTCATTGCAAGGCAAATAATGGAAAAGTCTTATGAATAAAATGTGGATACACACCAACATTTTGTAGACTTTAAACAGGCCAATGATAGTGTTAAAAGCAAAAATGCTATATGGCACCTTAAAGGAGTTGGAATTCCCCACCAACACAAAATGTCAGGTAAAAGTGGAAGAAAACTTTCTATGGAATTTGAGGTCAACTGAGGTTTACGACAGGCTGATTTGTTATCTGCACTACTCTTCAACACAGTGTTGGAGAGAGTGATGCAAAGGGTGGAGACTGATAACCAAGGTGGCACTCTGTTTAACCGAAGGCACCAAAATCTAGCTTATGCCGATGATGTGTGTATGCTGTCTAGAAGTTTGAAAAAAATGGAAGAAGGATTGGGCAGACTGGAAAAGGAGGCAGAACAGCTCGGCCTTAGAGTAAACAAAACAAACAACACAGTGTCTCTTTGTCTCCAGGAAATATGCTGTTGTTAAAGAGAAATGTATTAAGTTGAATATAAGTAGTTTTGAGAGATGTGAAAAGTTCCCATACCTGGGAGTGCTGGTTATGGAGATAAAAGAATAAGAAAAGAAATAAAATCTAGGATTGCTGTAGGAAATAGAGCTTACTGGGCCCTGATCAAGATCCTTCATCACGTAGCCTGAGCAGCAAATCAAAGATTACTGGCAATCGAACAGTCATGAAACTGGTGGTAATGTATGGCTCAGAAACTTGGACAATGATTGTAGTAGAAGAAGAGCTCTTGAGAAGATGGGAGAGGAAAATATTAAGAATGATTATTGGAGCCATGTATGAGGCAGGGCAATGGAGGATAAGGAAAAACAAGGAATTGCAAGAACTGTATAGAAATCCTGACTGAAATTAAGTGTAAACAATTAAGATGGCTAGGCCATGTAGAGAAAATATCAGAGGATCAAGCTGTCAAAAAGATTTAATCACAGAAAATCCAGGTGGCAAAAGGAGCAAAGGGAGACCCCAGAAACGGTGGCTGATCCAGGGGGCAAAAGGAGCAAAGGGAAACCCCAGAAACAATGGCTGGAGGATGTGGAACATGATTTAAGAAAGATTGGAGTCAGGAGATGGAGGAAATGAGCAGAAAATCATCAGGAGTAGGCTGTGATCATCAGAGAGGTCAAAGCTCTATATGGACTGTAGCGCCAAGGAGTAAGTAAGTAAGAAAGAAAGAGAAACCAACACAACTGTCTCTGGTATCAGCTTTATGATCTGATGTTCCAACACTTCAGTGTTACCATATATTCAAGATTTCTCTTGCATATCTGGTAGTACTTATGAAAAATGCTTGTCTCAGTTATGTTGATGACATGTTACCCACAACTTTTATTACATGCAATCTGGTGGTGCCAATTCCAAGTTAAGGGTTACTTTGTGGCAACTAATGCTATAAAACTATTAAAATTCTACCATTATCTTTCAGCTTACAGTCAACAGACAACACAGTTAAAAGGTAAAATACTTGAAGAGAAGGTAAAAGGGAGCAATTTTAATGGATAAAACAGCTGTAACCCCAGATTTTAGCCTGTAGATGCAAGAAAAACTAAAACGTGAAAAAGGAAAATAAATCATTTAAATGACAGTTCATTTCCATTAGATGGCAAATATATAAAAACAGTGATGGAGTCTAGTGAGATGAGGGGGTTAGGTTAATGAAAATAGGATAGTTAAGTAACAGACAATGTCAGAAGTACAGAATACATCAAATGTAACTTGTGAACAGCAAGAACAGATATCCTGCAAGTTAAATTTCTTTCTCAACACAGTGTTGGGAAACGCTTTCTGGATGTATCTATCTCCTATAATAATATACAGGATGAAAAGTATTTAAACCGACAAACTCTGGGAGGTTGTAGGAGACATCAAAACAAATATTTTTCCCTAATGTCAGTTTTTCCTGTGAGGAGGCCATATTGCGCTCTTCAGTTGTTATAAGCCGTATTACGATCTTCAGTTGTTAAAGGACGTATTATGCTCTTCAGTTGTAGGCAACTGCTGTCCACCAGTGTAGTAATGCACTGTCTCTGTTTACTAATGGAGTGATACACTTGGAGGGAGTACACTGATATGGTTGGTGCATACTATGTAGCACACCACAACGGATGAGCAGCACAGCGGGTTTATCAACAACAATATCCTAATCACCGTATCCCACATCATACGACCTTTGGTGCTGTGTACCAACGTCTGCGTGAGACCGGGTCATTTAGCAGATTACCTGGACAGGGACGCCGTCACACGATAAGAACGCTGCAATTTGAGGAAGCTGTCTTGCAGCATGTGGAGCGCGATCCTTCAATCAGCACTTGTGCAATTGCACATAACATGGGGACGTATCAGATGAATGTAAGAATGGTCCTTCGAGAACAATTGTTATGTCCATTTCACTTACAGCATGTCCACAACCTGGAACCAGTTGATTATCCACCCAGAGCACAGTTTTCGCAGTGGTACCTTGAACAGTGTGAAATGCATCCTACATTTCCATCCTCTGTGTTGTTTACTGATGAAGCAACGTTCAGGCATGATGCAGTCTTCAACATACACAATTCGCATGTTTGGAGTGAGTATAACCCACATGCCACAGTTACTAGTGCTCATCAAGTACGGTTCTTCGTTAATGTGTGGGTCAGTGTTGTTAGGGACTGTTTAATTGGGCCGTATCTGCTACCTAGGCCATTAAATGGCAGGCACTATTACAATTTTCTTGCCAGAGCATTGCCAGCATTGCTGGAAGACGTCCCGCTCCCTACAAGACAACACATGTGGTTCCAACATTACGGGGCGCCGGCGCATTTCAGTCGTGTGCGTCAATTCCTGGACTGACGGTTCCCAGAAATGTGAACTGGCAGAGATGGTCCTGTACCATGGCCTGCTCGATCCCCAGATATGTCCCCTTTGGACTAATTTTGTTTGGGAAGAGATGCACAACCTTGTTTACGCAACTCCTGTTGCATCAGAAGAGGGTCTGGTTGCCTGGATAGTAGCAGCAGCAGGGACTATTCAGGATACTCCTGGGGTTTTTACCCATGTCAGACAGAACATGATCCGAAAGTGTAACCTTTATTTGCGTGTAAATGGAGGCAGTTTTGAAAATCTACTGTAACTGAAATTGGGTTGTGTTGATGTGTTGTCTCTTGGTCATAAAAAAATGGAAAAGTGTTTGTTGCTTTAATTAATTTGCCGCCAGAGAAATCTTTCTCTTCCAGTTTAAATACTCCTCAGAGGAAAAAATGACTTTAGGGAAAAATATTTGTTTTGATGTCCCCTACAACCTCCCAGAGTTTGTTGGTTTAAATACTTTTCACCCTGTATGGGAGGGAAATCATGGTAAACAGTTCAGACAAAAAGAATATGCTGCTGGAAAGTGACATCTACTCATTATCTACCATTTAATTTTCCTTGTGTTTGAAATGTTCATTACTGATCCTAGATGGGTGCTGCTCAATCATCAGAAACATGAACATTAAAGGTTTACATTTTCGAACTTCAGATAAGTTGATAAGATTATTTTGACACTATTTTTGCTTTTCATGTCTAAAAAAGCTGCAAATAGAAGTGTGCATCACAGTGGCACTGCGAGGGACTTGGGACCACATTCTTGAAACATAAGGTGTCTACGAGTAACAGGTGACAGATGCGACTTTTAAAAATCACAATGAACCACAACAAAATTATAAATCTCTGGATAGTGGTATCTGTTTTGAGCAGCAGAGAATTTTTAATTACTTCTCTTTGTCTAAGATTCCAACAGTGAAAAGTGTATCTTTTATGACCACATCACTTTATTTCTGAAACAGCTTAACCAATACAATGCTGAATAAAAACATTGTAAATAGTGTCGAGAGGAAATAATAAGAGTGGACGATCAAGAACAAAGTGCTCGTATTAAGAAGGGTGTAAGACAAGGCTGTAGCCTTTCGCCCCTACTCTTCAATCTGTACATCGAGGAAGCAGTGATGGAAATAAAAGAAAGGTTCAGGAGTAGAATTAAAATACAAGGTGAAAGGATATCAATGATACGATTCACTGATGACATTGCTATCCTGAGTGAAAGTGAAGAAGAATTAAATAATCTGCTGAGCAGAATGAACAGTCTAACGAGTACAGAAAGACAAAGGTAATGAGAAGTAGTAGAAATGAGAACAGCGAGAAACTTAACATCGGGATTGATGGTCACAAAGTCAATGAAGTTAAGGAATTCTGCTACCTAGGCAGTAAAATAACCAATGATGGACAGAGCAAGGAGGACATCAAAAGCAGACTCGCTATGGCAAAAAAGACATTTCTGGCCAAGAGAAGTCTACTAATATCAAATACCGGCCTTAATTTGAGGAAGAAATTTCTGAGGATGTATGTCTGGAGTACAGCATTGTATGGTAGTGAAACATGGACTGTGGGAAAACCGGATCAGAAGAGAATCGAAACATTTCAGATGTGGTGCTATAGACGAATGTTGAAAATTAGGTCGACTGATAAGGTAAGGAATGAGGAGGTTCTACGCAGAATCGGAGAGGAAAGGAATATGTGGAAAACACTGATAAGGAGAAGGGACATGATGATAGAACATCTGCTAAGACATGAGGGAATGACTTCCATGGTACTAGAGGGAGCTGTAGAGGGCAAAAACTGTAGAGGAAGGCAGAGACTGGAATACGTCAAGCAAATAATTGAGGACGTAGGTTGAGGAACCAGGTTTGCAGGAGAGCTTCTGTAAAGTTTGGAAGGTAGGAGACGAGATACTGGCAGAAGTAAAGCTGTGGGTACCAGGCGTGAGTCGTGCTTTGGTAGCTCAGATGGTAGAGCACTTGCCCGCGAAAGGCAAAGGTCCCGAGTTCGAGTCTCGGTCAGGCACACAGTTTTAATCTGCCAGAAAGTTTCATATCTTATTTTAATTGAGCAGAAGTTATCAAATTATTTAAATGTGAACTGCCAGACGAGTGCACAAAGTCTCTACACCTATAGCTGTGTGAGGTTTTATTTTCATGTACTGTATACAAGCAAACAGCAGTGTTACTTTACTGTGTACTTCACACCAAGTGCCAGTTATCTCTGCACAGTAGGGGGCAAGCTAGCATAGTAAAGCCACAGTCACAGTATTTAAAAATTGCACAAACAGCAGAGGTGAGAATATGGGCAACAAAAAATCCATAACACACTCCAGTGATCAGCTGCAGAAGAAACAAAACCCAGGAGGCTTTAAATTGACTGTGTCCTTGCAAAGCAAATAAGTTCAAATGGATATCTGTAGTAGACTGTTTTGTTAGGCCATTATAGCTTTTATGGCTGAGACATTGTCACTGAAAGCACATAAAATTCATTAACAACTTTAATGCTATGACTGTCCTTACCTGAGAAGGTATGCCCTGCCAATAATACAGATGCTGTTAGGCTACTTTCACAATGATTTGTGCAACAGTAAAGTAAACCTTGTTATCATGTGACAAGATGTTAGTATAGAAATGCTGCTCTTTGTGAAAGAGATCAGTGACAAACTGCAGAAGTTATTCCATTTTAATATCTCATGAAAATGCTTACTTTTAAAATACATAAGACGTTGAGACAGAACTTGTCAAAAACTGTGAACTACTTCGGAATGCCAATCTTACATGGCAAGGCTAATTTCACATACCTCCTCCCAGTGATGCTTTTCATTGCTATTATATTACTCCTTATTTCCTGAAAGTTGATAACCAGGCGTCTTGCAATAGCCTCTTCTTGCACTTAAATGCCAATACACGCTCCCTAATGGTATTATAGTGTAAGGATACACATTTATAATTCTGCAATGGGTATGTAGAATGCTTGCATCAGTGACATTTGGATTACAAGAAGAAGACAACAGCGATAACACTGGCAGTTCCAGTCAGCATTTTTGGAAGTTTCCCCTCAGCTGAAGGCAAATGCCAGAATTGTCCCAAGCACCCTCCTCTACTCCCAACTGGGAAAAACAAATATCCCCAACCCAAGGCAAAAAAAAAAAAAACAAAATAGAACCAATCCCAACACCAGGCCTAAAATCAAAAGTGGGAATGAAATGACAAGGGGGAAAAAACATAGGATTTGTAATAATGAATTAGTTGTATTTTTAATGCTATTCTGCATTTGGTTTATGTTCTTTTATGCTAAACATGCTTCAGGGACATTATACAGCACCACAAGAGTGCTACCTGATGTGCTCATGTCATCACAAGTGTCTCCAAGTGTGTGTTGCAGTGGGTTCCTCCTGTGTGAAGTTCCCATGAATAAAGAGCTTCTGAGCTGCTAGAAAATGAAGCACCAAGAGATGTGCAGGTTCAAACAGATCTTCCTCCTCACTCACCATTCTCACTTCACAAGTGATCTCAGCCATAGTTGCTATAATGGCCTAGCATAATAGTCTGCTATAGATGTCCATTTGAATTTATATGCTTCGCAATGACACAGTCAATTTAAAGCCTCCTCGGCTTTGTTTGTTCTGCAGCTGACCACTGAACTGTGTTATGGATTTTTTGTAGCTCGTATTCTCACCTCAGTGGTTTGTGCAGTTTTTAAATACTGTGACTGAGGCTTTACTGTGCCAGGTTGCCCCCTACTGCGCAGATATAATTGGCACTTGGTGTGAAGTATACAGTAAAGTAACAATGCTGTTTGCTTGTGTACAGTACATGAAAATAAAACCTAATACACAGCTATAGGTGTAGAAATCTTGTACTGTCGTCTGGCAGTTCACATTCAAATAATTCAATAACTTCTGTTCGATTAAAGTAAGATATGTAAAATTCTGTGTACAGCCCTAATCGGACTCGAAATTTCAAACTTACGTTAGAAGTATACTGTTAGATCCCATCATTCTCTGGATTGGGCACTGTCTTTTTAACCGTCGACATCTTTTAAGTGGCAACCGTCCCTGATTTGTTCCCACTGCTATCAATCATGGATAGTGAGTCACCTTTTACTTCAGTGCCCCTACTTTAATCTGCCATGTGCCCGTTTTCGGCTGTCACCTGGTATATCTTCCCTTTTAGCAGATGAGTTTATAGGTGTTTTTATAGGTGTTAGTGAGATGACATCAGTCATTTGAAGCTATTTTTAGGGAAAACAACCCTCCTTCAATGGGAATTTCCTCCATTTTTAGTTTCCTCCTTGAGTTCAGCTCCCATTGCTGCTTATTTAAATTTCTGTTTTTTACTCTTCACTAAGCCAGAGAATGGGTGCTTATGACCATAGCAGTTTTGTGCCCTAAGACAATAAAAAATAAAAACAGCCACATAGTATTACTGCCCTCAGTCTCCATGCTGGAGGCATACTTGCTGCACCCTGTGTCAGTCGCAGTTAATTGGTGTGTACAGGGTGTTCAGAAATTCCTGTGACATACTTATAGGACCTATAGAGTGGTAGGTACACAATATTAAGAACAGCAACCTGTCACAAAACATATTGTTTCTGTTTAAGATAGCTTGAGTGGAAGGAGGTACAACACATCTTAATTGAATCTGGTCCTGCAAACTTGACCATCCTAAAAAGATGTTGGGGCACGTCACTGAATATCCGTCAAGACATGTGGTTTCAGCATGATGGTGCAGCACTTGACTTAAGAGATGCATTTTGCACACACACACACACGCAGGTGATACGGTACAGTGAAAGATTGATAGGCCAAGGTGGTCAAACAGTGTTTCTGCCACAATTGCCAGATTTAATTCCTGTGGATTACTTAATACAGCATCATATGCAAAGGTTGTGACTCCCACATAGTTCTGACTGTTGCACTAGAAACTGAGGAGACATCAATGTGGTGGAGTGTACGTACTTGAGGTACAATGTCAGTAATGCTAATGGTCCCCATGTCGAGCCTCTGTTGTAGTGCATCAGTACTGTTCTGTCAGTACAGTATGCTGGGTTCCTCTTTGTTTTGGTATAATATAAGCACATGATGCTGAAGTGCTAATACAAATGTGCATAAGTGATAATTAGATGTTTTGTTAAGTTTCCTTTTGAATTGTTATCTAATAATTATATAGCATTGTACCTTATCAGATTCCTTTAGCAGATGTGGAAGAGTTAAATTTTGGAATTGAAACTGTTGTGGTACAGAAGCTGCAAATTCCCAGACACGGATTCCTAGTCAAAATAATATGTAATCAATCCCCTCCAAAAGTCCTCAATGTTTATAATGGGAATTTTGAACACCTACTCTTTCACAGTTCATTGTCCACTGCAGGCTTTGTGTTCATTGCTCTTATCCTTAATATCCTTACATTCTGTTCAGACTAGAGTACAGACTTTATACAAAGAAACATCTCTGATACTGACATTAAATCTACTTCACACCAATTAAAAAAACTGTTGCTTACAAGAAATCAAAATATTGAAATTAATTGTATGATAAATAAAGACATTTACATTTGTGAAAAGAGTATTGAATAGAAACCAGTACTGTGTCAATGTCACTGTTCTGGTGTTAATTTTCAAGGAATCTGTTTCTTCTACAATACATGCCTACTGAATAAGAAAGAACACTCGGATTCCATATTTGGTGTACAGTTTCGAAAAGAAAAATTAATTTTTGGTGAAACATATGAAGGAGGGCTGTGTGGCTTGGTGGCTCATTGAGTGTAGGCCCAGAGCCAAAGCTCTGGGGTTACCAGTCCCCAGTCATCTGAAAAATTTACATTTGTTGCCAATTTTGCCTTTAGCAGAATTTATTAATGGGGGAAACGTCTTTTTGCTGTGTGATATGGAGGTTACATTTGGGTCACGGAAAATTTTCTGTAAATGGGTTGCGGAGTTAGCACAGTTGTCACTGAGAAGTGTAAATTGATACAGTTCAAAGTGTACCAGAAGACCAGGCATCGAACCTCATAACAGGCAACATCTACTTCGCTGATGCTGAGGAGAGCTACATAGGAGTCTGCACAAAACTAGAACAGAATGCACTGGGCTCGTGGACACAATGTCTGGAAACACAGTGGAATAGATCTCCTGATACGGAATGGGTAAGGCTTGAAATGCTGTTCTTGGCATGCCATGTTACAGCCAGGTGATATGCAGATACTCATCAGTGGATGTCCTTTTGCCACAAGTGTAGCCTTGTGTCTTATGATACTACCATCCTTGTCCCTTGCCCCTTTTTAATTTGAACACCCACTTACTGCCAATAGTCTTCCTTCTAAGTGGTAATTTAACAAAGATCCAAGTCTTGTTTTCATTTATAGAGTCAGTTTCACCCTGTACAGCTTTATACCAGTATTCCTTATCTTCATGTTTGTAATTTCCTTGTAACTTTTTGGTACATCATCCACATATAAATCAGGATTGAATGCAATAACACCATAGTCTTTCAGATATTTTAGGAGGGTTCCTCTTCCTGGTAGAACATCAAACAGAATTCTTTTCTGATAAATTTTCAGCTTCCTCTTCATCACTGGTCAGTTTTGGTGTGGGAATTTTTTCATGACCCCCATCACTTGGTTTGGCAACTTCTTCGACAATGTCTTCTTCATTATCATCCTTCTCGGATGATTCCTGTACACACTCTGGGATCCATTCATCAGCTGGTTTACTTTCAAAGTCAAATCTTCCTTCATAGAAAACAATGTTTCTTCCTGTGACAATTTTTCCTTCCTCTGGACACCAAAGCCTGTAGCCATTAGGACAGTAACCAGTAAAATAGCATTTTAAGGACTTGCCTTCAAATTCCCTTGTTCTCAATTCCTTTGACACCAACAGATAAGGAATACATCCGAACACTTTCAGCTTACTCGAATTAGGCTTCTCGTTATACTACAAAGCTGCAGGCATCTTTCCTTCCAAAAACGCAGTAGGACTTATATTAAGCAGGTACACAGCAGTATGGACAGCTTCTGACCAGAACATTTTATCTAATTAACACTGAAGTACCATACAACGAGGTTTCTTAATAATAGTTCTGTTCATTCGCTCTGAAACACCATTTATCTGAGGAGTATATCTGATTGTAAACTCAAACTGTATTCCTTGTTCTTCAAGAAACTGTTTCAGTTCATTTGACATGTATTTACGACCACTGTCACAGCGCACTCTGATAATCTTCAAAGTTGAATTGAGGTGTAGCCATGACATGAAACATCTTCAGATAGCAAGTTACCTCTGACTTTGATTCCAGTGCATAGGCCACTGTGAAATGTGTAAACTTGTTAATTAACATGAGCACATACTTCTTTCCATGGAACGATTCCGGTGCAATTGGCCCATTCAGATCATTGTGGATCAACTGAAGAGGTCTGGTGGCAGGTTTCCTATTGTGATTGTATGGCAGCTGTGATTGTTTTCCTTCGACACAATCTGAACAATGTTCCATGAGGATTGTTGAAGTAACCCATTCTATACCATCACTTGTGACTGGAGGTGTTTAATGTTATCATAATTCAAATGGCCTCATGTGCTATGCCACAGTTTCACATTAGTTGCAGTTTAAGCAGCTGACAAGGTTTTTTTTTTGCAAAAAATTTAGAACATATAACTGAGATTAATTCCTATTTGCAATGGCAACAGTTTCTTTTCGCTTTTTAATTAAACCTTGAGCCTTTTCAGACGTGATACTAAAACCATTCATTTCCAGTTTTCTAACTGACAGCAAATTATAATTAAGATCAGGCACAGAATTTTAAATGTTATCCGAATTTCCTTTCCTTTTACCACACTAGTGATTTTAATTTCTCCTTTTACTTTAGCCTCAAGAGAAATGCCTGATTTAGCTACTCTGAACTTTAAATGGCTGTTACAGTTTCCACAAATTAGTGAGATGTATCTTACTGTTGATCAGATGCTCCCTTGCTCAGGAGTCCAAGAACTAATTTATGTTGTTTGTTGACTGATCTTCATTTGATGCTGCAAAACAAAACCCATCTTCCTCTTTGACATTAGCTATGACAACAGAGTTGCTGATTCCAGAGTTCTTGTTCGATACCTTAACTTTACAATTAGCCCTTTTGTGTCCAGGCTTCCTGCAACGGTGACAAGTAAAGCTGAAAGGAGTTCCTTGTTGACTTCTTGTTTTACTGGTGTCTGACAAACCCTGTTTTAGATACCGTTGAGTCTGAAAAGCTGTAGGAGGCAGTGTTTCATCATTTTTCTTTTTCCCGGCGACTTGCTTCTGCTTTTATTCTTCATCTAGTAGCCAATTTTTCATGAACCTCAGCATCAAGTCTTTCATGGAGCGCATTTCAATCACAGTGACCACTACATTGTATTCCACAGACATTGATAAAAGCAAATGGCACACTATGTCCGTTTCTTCGACAATTGCTCAAGTCGAACCTAAATCACGAATCAGTTTATCAAGCTTCAGAAAGTGGTTAACTAGCAAATCATTTGTTGCATTGAATTTTATAGTTAACAATTGTTTTCTCAACAGAAGTTGATCAGAAATTCTTTTTCTCTCGAACGTGTTGCACAGAGAGGACCATAAATCAAAAGAATTTACCTTAACTTTCGCATATTACAAGTGACTGTCAGCATTGTGTTGTACAAGATGAGACTTACATATACATAACTGAGACAAGCATTTTTCGTAAAGTGCTACTAGATATGCAAGAGAATTCTTGAATATGTGGTAACACTGAAATGTTGAAACATCAGATGATAAAGCTGATACCAGTGACAATTGTGGTGGTTTCTCTTTCTTTCTTACTTACTGACTCCTTGGCGCAACAGCCCATGTAAGGCTTTGGCCTCTCTGATGATCACATCCTAATCCTTATGATTTTCTGCTCATTTCCTCCATCTCCTGACTCCAATCTTTCTCAGATCATTTTTCACATCCTCCAGCCATCGTTTCCGGGGTCTCCCTTTCCTCCTTTTGCCACCTGTATTTCCTGTGTAAACCTTTTCAACAGCTCGATCCTCTGACATACACTGTAGATGGCCTCTCACATCTCTCATAACTACTTCTATTCAACTTAATACATTTCTCTTTAAGAACAGCATTTTTCTGGAAGCAAAGAGATACTGTGTTTTGTGTTGTTTATTCCAAGCCCCAACTGTTCTGCCTCCTTTTCCAGTCTGCCAATTCTTCTTCCATTTCTTTCAAACTTCTAGAGAGCATACACACATCATTGGCATAAGCTAGATTTTGGATCATATGGTTAAACAGAGTGCCGCCTCGGTTATCAGTCTCCACCCTTTGCATCACTCTCTCCAACACTGTGATGAAGAGTAGTTTGGATAGTACATCACCCTGTCTTAACCCTTGGTTGACTTCAAATTCTTTAGAAAGATTTCCTTCCACTTTTACCTGGCATTTTGTGTCGATGAGGGGCATTAGTACAGGTCTGATAAGTTTACTTGGGAATTACATCTCCACTGCGGTGTCATATAGCTTTTTCCTTTTAACACTATCATTGGCCTGTTTAAAGTCTACAAAAAGTTGGTGTACATCCACATTATATTCATAACTCTTTTCCATTATTTGCCTTACAATGAATATTTGGTCTGTGGTTGATCTTCCCTGTCGAAAACCTTACTGGTGGTCTCCGAGTATTCCTTGTGTAATTGGTGTAAGGTCTCATAGCAATGACTTTGGCTAAAACTTTGTACAGCACCCTGACTAAACCAATACCACGATAATTTTCACAGTTTGCTTTGTCCTTCTTCTAATGAATTGGGTATACATGGCCACGTTCCACTGGTCTGGCATCTCTTCCTTTTCCCATATTTCCACTATCAGCTGATGTACCAATCTTGTTATATGTTCACCTCCACCCTTGATCATCTCTGATGAAATGTTATCATTACCTGGAGCGTAATTATTCCTTAGGCTTTTAAATGTTTTCCTAACTTCCTATATTGTTGGTATAGGTACAGGTCTTTCATCCTGACAAACATTCTGCCACGGTTGGTGACCCTCTGTTTCATTTTCTTCCAGAACTTCACTTTCCGTGGTGACATTCACCAGCTCAGTGAAATATTCGGCCCATCGGTCTACAACCTGTTCTTCTCCTCCTATAAAATTTCCTTCCTTATCTCTGCAGAATACTGTACGTGGTTGGAAACCATTCTTCAGTTCCTCAACTCTCTTGTAGAATTTTCTTAATTCTTGGTCATTGTATTCTTCTTCTAGCTCTGTAATCCATCTCCTCTCTAATTCTCATTTCTTTCTTCTGCAAATCCTATCTGCTTCTTTCCTCTTCTTCATGAATTTTTCTGTATTAGATCTTGTTGGCCTGTTTATCATTTTCTTCATTGCCTCATTTCTATCTTCCACTGCCTTTTTACAATCTTTTTCATACAATCCTGCCCTTCTCAGCTTTTCTTCTAAATCTAAGACTTCTTCTGCAGTTTCTTGTAGAGCCTCTTTAATCATAGGTTCGCAGCTCGTGGTCTCGGGGTCCCGCGTTCGATTTCAGGCGGGGTCTGGGATTTTCACCTGCCTTGAAATGACTGGGTGTTTGTGTTCTCATCATTTCATCATCATTCATGAAAGTGGCAACATTGGACTGAGAAAAGGTTGGTAATTTGTACGGGTGCTGATAACCCAACAGTTTAGCATCCCACAAACCAAACATCATCATCATCATCTTTAATCATACTCCACTTCCCTTCGATGCTTTCCAGAACTCGGCTTTGTTTAGCCTCACACTTCCGTTTCTCTAAAGGCTTTTTCTTTTCTCACTTTTGCATTGAAGTCACCCATCACTATCTTTACATCATTTCTTGGTATGTGTTCAAATTCCTGTTCCAGTCAACCATAAAACTCATCATTCACTTCATCCTCATCATCTTCTGTGGCTTTATGCAAACATACTAGAGTGATGTTGAACAAGTGGGCCTTCATTCTCAAAGTACACATCCTTTCATTTATAGTGTTAATATTTATGACAGCTGCTTTATACCGATTGTCTACACAAGAAAGACAGTACCACATACTATACCACTGTCTCCTCCACTATATATAATTGTGTAATTACAACCTCTTAAGATACCATCTCCTTTCCATCTGGCCTCTTGAGTCGCTGCTACTCCTATACGGTATTTCTCCATTTCTTGTTTGAGTCCATGTAGAGCTCCTGGTTTGTTCGAAGTTCTTACATTCCAAGTAGCAAAGTATATATCATTTCTCCATTTACAGTGACCTTTTCCTTGCATGGGTCGTTCATCAGTATCATCAGTCTGGCTGTTCCTATCTTTGAATTTCGTAATAATATGGTTTTTTTCTGATATCGGGTTATGAGCCCCATGATCAACCCCCAACCTGGAGGGCCTGGAGTTGTATCGGGTCTACTCACTTTGTCTGGCTCCTCCCCTTTGGGCTGTCCGGAAATGCAGTGTCACTTCAAATTTAGGTATGCAGTCAATATAGAGTAAGAAATGTAAATTTCAGTTGGGTTTGACTTTTTGAAACTAGGTTACAGAAAACCAATTGAACTTTAATGTTTGAGTGTTAGCTTGATACAAAGATAACATTAAGTTCTTCTGTACAAAATAGCAGCTGTATATATGAAGATTGAACAGTTATACTGTCTTTTTATAATAAGATTGACAAGATATTTTAGTTAAACCTTAGATGGCAGTGCCAGAACACATAAGAGCATTCAAAATGCCAATACTGCAAAAGTTCTCTATATTTCTCATCTTTGTTGGCCAATCATATTGGTGGCTATTAAGAGATTCCCTTTAGGCAGTCTGTATGTGTTAGCTTTGCAAAACTTCATGTGACATAAAGATGTCTCTTGATGAACTCAAACCACTGCATGATACTGAAGTACCTCTACAATAAAGATTTTTGCGCTAACAGAGAATGTCCTGTATATAAAAATTACACCTGTGTAGAATTTAAAGTGTAACCTTAAACATAAACTACTGATGCATCTCCCCATTTGTAGATAAGGTAGAAAAATCCCAAATTTTGTTGAACAAAATTATGTACCCTCACATAAGTTTTCCAAAAGCACACATTTACCATTTACTGAGCAGATAACTTGCATCTTTTTTACTTGTATTTAGTTGTTGTTGTAAGTGAATTTCAAATAGGCTACTGATAGAAAAGGTATTTTCACCAACTGCCAATATTGTGTTAACTGTGAATTTTCAGTTCTTTCAAAATATCTGTAGTAAAATAGCTTTGTGGCGGTTATTGACTGCAAGGGTCGACCACCTCATCTTTGAGAACAAACTTCTTTGAAAACTGTTGATCGCAGTGTGTTCTGAACTCTGTATTTGAGCAGATGTGTTTGTACTGACATGATCAAAATAAAGTTAATTCATTATAAACGAGCAAATGCTTAATGTTGTGTTCAATGTTACCATACGTAACATCTCTATACCCACACTGGTGACCCCGACACTCATGAACGCTACCTACAACGTCAGAAATGCGTACTGGAACATCGCCATGGACCAACAATGCAGCAACCCTTTGTCAGATCTCTATGTCCATCGACTTCGCATTGCGCCGCATCTGGATGCAGTGTACAGGAAGTGTAATTAGTGTGTAAGTTCCCGACTCTTGTGTGAATCGAGCTTTTTGGTAACTTTTGTCACCTTCTCACACATCAACAATGCTACCGAGGTGCACATGTTGTCCGTCAAAACCCGCTCAACGCGTCGGTAATTTCACTTCCGGGCAGTTCAGTGCTCCTTCGCCGATTAATTTGGACAATTTGACTTGCTTTTGTGTGAGAATTATTGCAATGACATTCATCAGTCCAGTGCTTCGACATCGGACTATCATGCTAAACAATGGACTGCAACAAACAGGGACTATGTTGCAAATCCCAGTTTGCACAAACTCCGAACTGCAGCTAAATCGCATGCCTGGTCGAATTCACAAACGCCCGTCACGGCTACCATGTCTTCCGTGCCGCATGCAAATTCGTTCGACCCAGTTTCCACACAGCCCATCTTCCAGAGTTCGATTGTTCGCACCAACTTTTCCACCACTACTTCGTGCTTGTCCTTCATTTGCAGCATTCAACTACCAACGTTTCTCTCGGACCAACTTCCAATGTGGTTCATGTCTGCGGAGTATATATTCTCCTCTTACTGCATCACCGACAAAAGTGAAAAACACCTCGTACTCTTCAGGCACCTAAAGGACTATGATTATATAATTACAGACATTATCTGTGACAATTTGAGTGACAAGTACACCAGAGGAAAGCCACTTTAATTCAGCGCCTGTCACCAATATTGTGGTGTCACTGCCAGACACCACACTTGCTAGGTGGTAGCTTAAATCGGCCGCGGTCCATTAGTACATGTCGGACCCGCGTGTCGCCACTGTGTGATCGCAGACCGAGCGCCACCACACGGCAGGTCTCGAGAGACGTACGAGAACTCGCCCCAGTTGTACGACGACGTTTGCTAGCGACTACTGACGAAGCCTTTGCTCTCATTTGCCGAGAGACAGTTAGAATAGCCTTCAGCTAAGTTAATGGCTATGACTTAGCAAGGCGCCAATTGTATCAGTGCATGTATCTTACGAGTCTCATTTGTATAGTCAAGAGAGATGTACCAAAGGAAGCATTAAAAGTTAAGTATATTCCAAAGCTACGTATTTTCTTTATAGCAGTCATAACTTATCCTGTTCCAGACTTGACGCCAGTCGGCGTGTGTGTGTACGCGTGCCTTTCGGCTTCCTCCTCAGTGTGGCGTGACTAGCTTGTTACGCCACAACAAATATCACAGGAACAATTTCGTCAAGGACATCCTACCGATCAATGACAATGCACCAATTACACCGACGACAATGCCGGCTGTTTCTCAGTGCAACACTGAACGTGCCATGCCTCCCTCTACGCAGCACTCAAGCCGCACCAACTCTGCTCAACCGCCACTGACTGCGACGTCACGGCCGCCGCCTGCTGGCTCACTGACCTCAACCCAGTCAAAACAAACAGCTGCACGGCATACGATCCTGCCAAGACTACCGCACCCGCATATTGTCAACAACTTACCGACACTATGTACACTTACCGCCCGGCCATTCACTACTCGATCGTGCCCTCAACTTGTTCACCCACCCCAGAAGCCGATTTCAGCCGTATCAATGCTTCATACAGCAGTGGACGTGCTCTCACTCCACCACTGCCGAGTACTGAGTTTCACATTCACGATCGCACACACGATCTCTTCTACTCGAACTGTTACGTCAATACTGTGCCACTGACCTTGTCTTGTACGCCAGATTACCCTTTGATAGAGACAGATTCTGATTACGACCCCATCTTACTCAGTGATACACAGCAGACTGCTTCACGACATAGATTTTTGCCTGAACAACTGCGACAGCTACATGAGCAAATTGCGGCATACAACTTGTTGGTACAAGGTCAGTTACACATGCTGCAGCTGACACCGACCGAGCACGACATGCAACGAGGTGCTCCTGTCATTGTTCCGCTTCCGACTGCTGACGATCCTTTGCTGTTACTACCAGCTACAAGTAATACCCTGACGATCACACTACATGGATCTGTGTCCCAGATGTCACAACTGTCATCACCATGCTGCCTCAAGTGGAAATTCTACGTTACTGATGTGATACAAGCAACTTATTTACGCCCCTGCCACCTTTCCTTGGTAGTTCCAGACACTTCGTTTCTGTACGACGGCATAACCAGCCGCATTCCAGTGCTGCTTGCTTTGCTGCTCTCTTCACTACTTCTGCAATGTATGACCAACACATCTGCCACATCTGCTTCGCCGAGTGAGCATCTTTTCGCTCTGACAAATGATCATGCAGCAGTTTCACGTAAGCAGCTTGCAGCCTTATGACTCGACCGCAGCTCTGACAGTGACAGCACACACCCAGCTCCAGTTTCATCAAATTGTGTCGTCTCTCCACCATGGACCAGTAGTTCATCCACCGATTCAACTTTTTCACGTTCACATTATGTCTCATCGCCTTCCTGCTCCGACCACAGTTTTGCTGACCACGTCCGCCTTCCACCACCTCTCGCCGTCGCCATGCCTCATGCACAGGGCTCATGGCCACGCCCCCCAACTTTCGATCATGGCTGTTTCGCACATCAAAACACCGACACTGTCAACTCCGCTCGGAACCTCCTGTCATCTACTGCTGTAACACACTCACCGTCCACGGACTCTGAGGTGATGCTTCCGTCTACACCGAAGTCATCTGCCGCCAAGGTCAGTCATGTGCAACTTGCTGTTTTCTCCCATGCTGCGACATCAAGTGTCTCTATAACTCTGTCATTACCGCGAGTGTTGCTCATCCAACATCTCTTACGCAACCTGTTAAGCCACAGCATGCTTGCTCCTTTATGTCATACGGCTGATAACAAACTGTTACCAGAAATGTTGCACTTACCACGGCACTCGCCAGCAAATTCTTTGGCAATACATCGCATCGCACTCGATGCACTCCCCGCCTTTGATCGGATCAAAACCCCGCTGCACCGCATGGCTTCGGCATGATGATGTTCTCACCACCGACACGCCGCCACCTTCTGCTTCCACTGTGCCATCAGCAGCATGGCACGGTCAACCGGTGGACGCCTTTCGCGCCTCCTTCCCTCTGCTGGTCGGGCCTACCAAGTCATCGAGAAATGGTCCAATCGTGCCTTGCACTAGCGCCTGCCACTACACGATAGGTCACGCGCAACTGCGCCATCAGCCGGCCGGGTGCACACACGCCTCTCATCATCCTTACCATGCTCCGCACTAACGGCAGGGGTCCCTGTTGCAGTTATTGACTACAAGAGTCGACTGCCTCATCTTTGAGAACAAACTTCTTTGAAAACTGTATTCGAGCGGATGTGTTTGTACCGACTTGATCAAAATAAAGTTAATTCATTATAAATGAGTGAATACTTAATGTTGGGTTCGATATTAC
Organism: Schistocerca nitens; assembly: GCF_023898315.1. Classification (NCBI taxonomy): domain Eukaryota; kingdom Metazoa; phylum Arthropoda; class Insecta; order Orthoptera; family Acrididae; genus Schistocerca; species Schistocerca nitens. Next base: position 50,105,761 of record NC_064618.1, on the reverse strand, counting down.
CGTATGTAACATCTCAATCCCCACAGCTTCAAACCAAATGACTTTAGCTGTAATTTTTGTAATTCAATTTATTCACTTTTCCAGAATTTATGAAATTCCTTGTCAACATATTCCTGTTGGCAAAATGTTTTGATAACACTTCTTAAGAAGGTATTAAGATACCAGTCACCTTTGAGCACATTGATCTGTTAAGCTTTCCTTAGTCACATCTGTAATAGGAACAAACTGCTCCTAATTTAACCAGTCACCATCTAGTCAATAACAGCACATGTGAACTGGTGTAACAGTTAAACATTCATTTAGTTTCATTGTTTTTGGACACTCCTTAGATTATATTTGCAACACTGGCCATGGTGCAGAACATCAGTGTGGTCAGAAGATAAATTTCCTCTGTGGAAATAGGGATTTTTGGTTTGATGTTGGCATAAACAAAAAAATGTTCAAATGTGTGTGAAATCTTATGGGACTTAACTGCTAAGGTCATCAGTCCCTAAGCTTACACACTACTTAACCTAAATTATCCTAAGGACAAACACACACACTCATGCCCAAGGGAGAACTCGAAACTCCACCGGGACCACACGGGACATACAACAAAATTTAACAAATGTCAACCAACCACATACAAACTATCTATTCAGATTCATTGGCAGAATAAGAATTTTCAAGCAGAAATGATCTGAATATTCGAAATTTTGCTGCCAGCACATTTAATTCCCAATGGAAATGACTAAATATTATGGCAGGGTACTTTGCTCCCCTTTGTGCACGAGAGTGCTTACTGGTGGACTTTTGCTCCTAGTGTTACACTATCTTGTGAAAATTATTTTCAAATATTGTCTAACTCTTTACAAAAAAATTGGTAAAACAATCTGAGAACGCACACTAATATGCCCCATAAACTGGAGTAAATGAAAGTATTCTGGTTCTATGATGGTAGATCCTGTCAAGTAAGAATTCAACAGTGGCAAAGTAGTATTCAATGAGCTGGCCAAATCAATGACAAGATGCTGCTATTGTCAGATAACAAAACAAAAGTTACTCAATATAACTATAAAGTTATGAACTTCTGACTAGTAACTGCCTTCAAAGACACAGTCAGAACGGCCCATAGCCATATATACAAGCACATACTATCCAAGTGGAAGTTCGTACTGGCCAACAAACCATGTGTTAAGTTGCATTTATGTTCACAAGCAGACAAAGCAAACTGTCTTGTTGTCGCCCCTTTATGCTGAAACTGGTTATGAATTACAGCTGATACATAACTCCGATATGGGAAAACGGCTACACTCGGCAGCTGTGCTTCTCGACAACACAGAAACTGTTTTTGTACGCTCATTGCATTCACTGTTGCAAGCTCAGCATAGTTCCAGTACACATTGTTACCATACAGATCTGCAAAGGTTGCTTGTTGGAACCAAGTACTATTTAGTTACAACACCAGATTGCAACAGTCCACCCTAGTCACCATATGACAAACTCCCAATTCCTTTCTCGAGAAGTGGTCTCATTAGATTAGTAGACATCACCTTTGAGAGCATTTTCTTCAATTCACTCTCACTCATTATTGGCATGTCTACATACAGTAATGTAAAGGTTAAATTTTGTGCATCCACTTTCAATATCTCTGTAGTAGGTTAACAGGAAACATTCAGATATATCTTGCAACAATTCAATAAGGAAGCTATCTGCTCAAATTCAACCAAGCAGGTGCTAAAATTAAGTAGGCTCCACACCTTAGGCTAACATAATAAGCTACATGTTGCAAAATGGGCCCAATAGTCAACAGAGCTGACAGGGCAAACTAACAGTTAGCATGTATACTTCACTTTCAAAAGAATGAACTTTTAAGATGTTATCAGCCTAAATTTGGGCATACATGGTACATAATTTTAAGAAAAGACAAAAGTAGTAAAACAACCTCTAAATCTAAAGTCTACTCATTATCAACCACACCTACTAATCACATCTAAGGACTGAGAAGTAGCCACAACAATCATGACTAACTATGCCATATACTAAGGCTTCTTTCACACTGATTTGTGCAACAGTAGAGTAAACCTTGTTATCATGTGACAAGATGTTAGTATAGAAATGCTGCTCTTTGTGAAAGAGATCAGTGACATCCAAAGTGTTGAAGTCATTCCATTTTAATGTGTCATGAAAATGCATACTTTTAAAATACATAAGACTTTGAACTACTTCAGAATGCCAATCTTACATGGCAAGGCTAATTTCACATACCTCCGCCTAGTCATGCTTCTCTTTGCTATTGCATTAATCCTTATTTCCTGAAAGTTGATAACCAGACATCTTGCAATAGACTCTTCAGGGTCTTTAGACATTTTCACTCAAATGCCAATGTATTCTCCATAATGGTATTATAGTGTAAGGGTACACCACAATTATAGTTCTGAAATGGGTATGTAGAATGCCTGTATCAACGACATTTGGAGTACGAGAAGAAGACAACAGTGATAACACCAGCAGTTCCTGCCAGGGTTTTCAGAGGTTTCCTCCCAGCTTATGGCAAATGCCGGAACTGTCCCCCAGCCCTCTCCTCTACTCCCAACTGGGAAAATCACATATCCCCAACCCAAGGCCAAGAAGCCAAAATAGAACCAATCCCAACACCGTATGTATCAAGAGGCCAGAAATCAAATAAAAACAGGTTAAACAACCCTCACCTGCATGCCTTCAAACAGCCCACCCACCTCCATCACAAGTGGGAATGAAACAGAGAGAGGAAAAAAAGCAAAGGATTTGTTAAAATGAATTATTTACATATTTAAAGCTATTCTGCATTTGGTTTGTGTTCTTTTATGTTCAACGTGCTTCAGGGACATTATACAGCACCACAAAACTGCTACCTGATGTGCTCACATGATCGCAAGTGTCTCATCTATGTGTTGCAGTGGAGTTCCTCCTGTGTGAAGTTCCCAAGAACAAAGAGCTTCTGAGCTGCTAGAAACTGAAGCACCAACAGACGTTAATCACACTGTCCTACTGTATGCTTCAATAGCTATTACTCCTCAAAGTTGCATGAAATTTTATTGAACTTTCAGTGTTATTCAGCTGTTCACTAATTTTTATTATTACAACAAATAGTCAAGTTTCTACAGACAAGTTAAGAATTCAAACTTTTTCGTATTCAATTGACAAACAGTAAATTGCTTCTTGTGAAGATGCTACTAAAATATATTCAATCATACATCACTAATTTTTGGCACTGATTTACAATAATATTCTGTTGTGCATGGTTTTATTCTGTTTTTCAAAAAAGTATTCAAAATTTTGACACACTTTTTTTTTTTTTTTTTTCCTTATAACCTCCGGAGATTCCTTGTGCATGTGAGACAATTACATTCATTCAATGTAATAGCTGCTGTTATGTCATTCGTGTCTGTACAAAAAAGATGTCAAAAGCATATCTGATAATCAATATATAATTACTGTCATATTCTATAATATTGTAAGACAATATAGCTGGATGGAGTTATTTACATCTTTATTTATCGACATTTCACTGGTTATCCAAACCAGTACATCCTTGAAACCTGTGTCTGCAGATTGTGTTCAGGTGAGAAGTAGTTCTTAGTACCTTCCTCTGATTACAGGTGTAAGATTTCAGAAATCATAACATGCATACATTTTCCAGAACACTGTGGGTTTGATTGTTTGCTTGTTGATAGTTAATATTTGCTGCAATAAAAATTAGCAAATTACCAAATTAGTTTGAAAATTTCATTAGTATGTTTATGCAAATGCACTTGACATTGTATGTTTCAAAAGTTGTATGCATGAAATATGGCTAGTGTTGCAAAAATAAAAACTGTGAGTGGGACTCAGTCCAACAATCGATTGATTGCTGAGCTTTAATGGTAACCACATAACTCTTGCCAGCTCACTCCCATGGTCAACATGCACTGGGACATCACTGACATGTAAAACTTCTCTTGAAAGTTTCTCAGTCTCCTATATAGTATGCCTTACTATTTTCACCTTATGTTGTCCTGATGGACTAATATTAAACAAAAGGTACAAAATCTGGAGAAAATCTAATCTGAATGTTGTGGTCTCTCCCAGAAAAAGGGCATTTTACAAACTTGACCTCATATTCAAAGTTACAGGATTTGAAATCTGGTGTGTGGACACCAGTTTCCTAATTCAGGGTGACACCAATCAAATACAGTAAATATCTACTTCAAGTCTTGAGTGTTGTCAAGAATTAAAAATTTCATTTCAGTTAAATTTGTCAAGTATTTAAGTCCATCATACTGCTTTAGGATACTGATATCCACACATTATTTTTAAGAAGACCATAATGTTCCCTTCCAAGATTAGATAAGAAGCCGCAGATGACTGCGTCAACATGGTGGACGCCCCTGGCCAGCACGACTGACTGGGTCTGCCGGCCCTGCAGCTGGTGCTCCACCTGGATTGTGTGGTTCCCAGCCACTGCCACCACCACTTCCTCCTTCAGCACAACTGAAGGGTTACCAGTTGTTGCAAGCACCACTTAGTACATAGTGGCATTGTTATCTATATATGAAGGAAATGTCACGACTTACTACCCAGGCCGAACCACTAAATGCAAACTTTAAATTAGCAGAGGATGTCTAAGAAAGGATGTTTTGGAATTCCACCCCTAAGGAAGTAGAGCAGGGATGAAAAATTTATCTAACATGTCACTATTGAGGCAATTTTTAAGATCACCTACAAAAATTTTACTTTTTTCCTCAGTCAAATTATGAAATACGTACATCTACGGACGCTGGTATTTGACTGTTACAAATAAAAAACACGTGTTGCTGGTTTTGAAACTTGAACCCTTAATGGAGTTAAATAGGGAATGAAAATTTATGAAAATTGTTTACGGTATGAAAAGGGTGGTTGCTATTCACCATATAGTAGATGAGTCACAGACAAGCACAACAAAATTTTTTGTGCCTATTTGCAATTCGACATCTCCACCATATGGTGAGCGGCAACAGTCTCCTTCGTAATGTTACATTTTGTCCTGGATTTTCCACTGTAAGAAAATAGAAAGCTATGGAAATTGTTAATTCACTTCCCAGTTATCAAGAAATTTGTGTTCAGGATTGAACTTTATATCCAAATATCTCTACAAGAATGCAGAATGCATGATTAAAAAGAACTTTGATTCCAGCTACCAAAATCTTTAGGTAAGAATTACACTGAGAAAATACTATGCTTCTATGGCCTTTACCAGTGTGCAAAGTTTGGAATGCGTTTTACAATTTGTAAACAAAAATACATTTAAGATAAAAAGAAATCTGTGCAGACCACACAGTCTGCACAAGTGAAGCAGCACACACTACGCTAGTTTAAATGCGAGCTTAAAGCTGTCAGTGGTAGCACAGCAATTTAAAATTGCAGATATAACTACAAGTTGCCTTTCAACTTTTTATATCTCACCTCTGCACGAATGCTGATCAATACCAAGTTCCTTGTCCTCAGGGCAGGCACATGCATAAGAGTTGTTAGGGGCCAGCATACAAATATCACTGCAGCTAGCATCTTTACAGGGATTCTCCATTACATTTTAAGTAAGGTAAAGGTCTAAGAATGTTGTTCACAAAGTGAGAAGCATTCCAAATATGCTTGTCAAAGGAGGAGTCCAACCCTTGATTCATATTCTCTTTATAAATTTAAATTCTTCCAGCAAGGTAATATAGTTTTTAGTTAGCAGGTGCATTCCACATTTTGCATTAAAGTCACAATCAATTCATTTTTTTATGGGGCTATCTTAAATAAAGCCCACTTGTTAAAAATTGAAAGTCATGCCAGTCGCTGTAGTGTGAATACATTTCTACTATAAAATGCTTTGCACTCATTTAGACAACTTATTGCACCTGTTTCATCTGTGTGCCTAGTTTTAGAAGTTTATAACATCTAAGAAAACTGAGTCACCTGTCAGCTGTGGAATACCATCTGCAATATAATGGACTCCCTGGCTAACCACCTCCAATTTCTGAAGGTTTGGTTTGTGATGTGACCAAACTTTACGAGGACCAACAATTCAGTGCCAAAGTTGTCAAGAGAATTTCCACACATTGTACAACATTTTAGAGGAACTGAATTACTGAAAATTTTGTTCTTGGCAGGGTTTAAAGACATATGATCATGGAGCAAACAGACTGGGCTGTGCTAAACAGCTTTTAATTTTATAACAAATCAGGAACAAGATTAATTGTTTTTGACCTGAGGTGACTCAAACTGAACAACAGTCAATGAAATGCTGATGAACATTGTTGTCAACCAGAGAAAGCTATAAAATTTCAGTACAAAGGTCAAGGCAGCTATTTCAAACACTTTGGAGAATTAAACTGCACATTCTACAGACTGATTAATTAATTTTTTAGCAATCTCCAAAATAAGGTAAATAGGAAGAAAGATTTCAGCTTCTACCAGAAACTTACCAAAGGATGGACGGCAGGATGGTAGAAGTTTATTCTGTAAATGTAAATTGGGTGATCACATGAGGATTATAGTTCTTCCCTGTAAACTTGTGACACAAGGCAGTGTTGCAGCCTTCCCAGTCTGACCAGTACACATTCTTCTTGAAGACTGTGATTGAGAATGAGAGCTTTACAGTTGTTTCCAGAATTACCTGCAAGACAAAATCTATTTTAAACCCAGTAGTATGCAGTTCTCATACACCAAATCTCTAATAATACTCCCTCATGCTTTGTATCATGATGGAAACAAGTGAAACAAGTCAGTATTTGTAACTAATGGATGTCTTAGCAGACATTTCGCCTCTCACTGGGAACATATGATCCCCAAAGTAACAGTTGTCACACATTTCAGAGTCCTGCTTGAGAAAAGTTCTCTCTCTTTACACCAGTGGAACTTCACCTAATTAAATATGCATTTCAGTTTCACATTTTTCCTGTGCATATTCAGCTATGATATTTTTTTGTGGGATACGTTAGCATTATATTACCACAATATACAAGAGGCCTTTAAGAATCATCACCTATACATTTTTACAATCAACTGCACCATATGAGCTTACCAATCAGTTACATAAACAGACATTACCCTTTTCTTACTATGCTGTTATCTGGTACAATTACAACACAGTGGAAATAAGATTTTGATTCTCAATGTTTCACTGAGTTATTGGCCAAACTGTAACAATTTAAAATGCTACCATAATCTGCTCGTTAATGTGTATAATATTATATTAGAGGAACGAAGATGTATTACAGCTAGAAACTGTCTTCAGGCAGTTTAACTGCCAGTGCACAAATACCTGGCTTTCTTTCATCTGGTATTTGAGAGACTGCTTAATAGTTTCCAACAATGCTTACACACACTTTCAAAAGTTTTCTCATTGACACTCATTTCACAGTCTGTGGTAGAAAAATACAAGCTATACATCCTAAAAGAAGGCATAAATTCTTAGTACCACATATGTTGCTAGTTATTTTTTAAACAAGGCTAGAGCTAGTAAATGTAAGGATTGGCATAAGTTTTAAAATACCTTTCCACATTACATTTTCAGCACCCAAGACCTGTGACAAATAATGCAAACTTAACTCACCCAACTCCACAACTATTACATTATTAAGGGATGCTGGCTTAGAATTTGAGACTAATTGAAACACACAAAGGATGTAACAGAAAGGTGTCACTCAGGCCCTGAGATCAGCTGGAAGTATGTGTTTATGGTGCACTGAGTATGCGAAATGTGAATGAACTGCAGCATTCTTTCTGTAATTAGAATTTCATAATTATATACCAATATCTTAGTTATGTTTTATCATTTGATCAAGCTGACATTTATTATCCTCGTAAAATCATGTTTGGATAAATATAATCTTTTGAAGTATGGCCGATGCGAGTAATTCATGTTGCTTTATAAATTGAGTGTTTTTTTTTTTTTTTTTTTTTTTTTTTACAATTTTTGCAGTTAATTACTTCTTAAATTACAACCTTTCAGGTGTGTTCACTTCAAGACATTTCCAACACTGGCAGCTTCACAGACTTCAGTGACAAAGCAATTAAAAACTCAAACCAGCTCAGCAAGTTCAGAACCTGAAAATAAAACCCCAAGTTCTGGTTTTTATTATTTAGACAGATACTTAAAATCCTGAGTATGCTCAGACAACTTAAGAACAGACCTTCGAAAAAATAGAACACCGCATACATCTGTTTAAGCACTGGTAGTCAAATGTAAAGTTGCTAGAGTGTGTCTGCCTTATTTGAGTTGAGGTGGTTGCCAATAGATATCTTTACTGTGAGCAGCTTTGGAGACTCAAAATGTGCACTTTAAGACTCTCCTGGATTGTGTAACAATGCTTTCAGAAAAGGATGATGATGGTGATCCTGATTTTGACATTTAATTTAGTGGCTGGGAAAGTTTAGAATTGTGTTATTTCATTCAATACTGAAAGTGACGATAGTTTGTCAGTTGAGTGACAAGTGGCCATACACAAACAAGATAACTTCAGGTTTCAGGATATTTGAAGTCAAAGTCCAGTGCATAAGATTTCAAAAAATTCCAGAACTTTTACTTATTGTGCCTGGTCCCCTTTGAATTACTTCTCCACATATTAATACATCACTCCAACACCATTTCTGCTTGCAGAAGCAGTCTTCATACGTCTCTTGCTAGATGACACAAAGTACCATCTGCAAATTTTTAACTCATCTATCACTGCAAATCTTCATCCTTTCAACAGGGTTTTCCACCTCCACATTGGAGGCCATTTCCTTCTCATATTTTCTCACACATATCGCAACATGTGCTGGTAGTACCATTGATTAACAGTTTGTCCCTGTGGCACGAATTCATGTTGAACTACTCCTCATCACCACAGACTTCCTTCCTCATTTGTTGTGTTTCTGTAAAGGGTTTCTTGAGTGTCATGCAGAATTTAACACAGATGTACTTTACGTCTAACTGCTTTCTCGAAATTTGGAAACTGTGCGACAAAATTCTACCCAATACAGTACTGAACAACAACTCACAGACCTACAACAATGAAACCTCTGACAGTTACACATTAAACACAGGTGTGTGTGTGTGTGCAGGGATGACAACTGCATCTCACTCCAATGCACTACTGGTGTGACATTATTAGTGTTTTGAAATTTTTAGAAAAAATCTCATGCCCAAGATTTATTGCTGGTGATATTCGAAATTTTAAAATTCATTTTGAACTTTAAATGCTGTCTTTATAAGACTATGTACAATGTCAGTTAAGCGACTGTTTGTCTGTGTGTCCATAGTACAGTGACAGCGACATCAGGATACTACTTAAGAGTGCAGAGTCCCGCCAATGAGTGTTACAGATGTTATACTGGAAAGAGTTGGTGTTTAAAATTACAATGAAATCACTACGCTTAGTAGCAAACAGGCATTGATAAACGACAACGAGGACAGTCAAAAATGTGTGCCCTGGCCGGGACTCAAACCCAGGATCTCTTGCTTTCATGGCAGACACTCTATCCATCTGACTCAATGAGGACACAGAGGATAGTGCGACTGCAGGGACTTATCTCCGGCATAACTCCCGTGAGACCCACATTCCCAACTTATTGTCACGCACTATATTCGTAGTGCCCCTGCCCATTATACTCATTACTTATGGTTTTTTGCTGATTCCCATAAGAGTTGGGGCACTCTTTGTGCATCTGCATCTCTAAAGTACTGGAAAAAGTTATGTATGAGAAACTTATGAAATTTATAAATAAAAACAGCATTCTATGTAATGAACATCATGGATTCAGAAATAAGAGGTCAACGACTACTGCTGTCTATGAGTGCATCAATTCCATCCTAAACCTGATGGACAATAAACAGGAAACAATAGGAGTCTTTATTGACTTGTCAAAAGCTTTTGACATGGTGGACCATAAAATTCTGCTATCAAAGCTTGAAAGATATGGTATTCGAGGTCTGTCCAACAAGTGGATCAGTTCCTTCCTGACAAATCGTATGCAGGCAGTGTGCATCAAGCACACAAATATTGAACTAAAAACTGTATCTAATCACTTATCTGACTATAAACAAATTAAATGTGGTGTACCCCAAGGGTCAGTATTGGGACTCCTTCTGTTTCTTCTGTACATAAATGATCTAAGCTTAAATGTTGATGCACACAAAACAGTCATATTTGCAGATGACACCACAATTCTACTAAAAGGAGACAATGATGAACAGTTACAGCAGACAGTAAACACGGTCATGAAACAACTTAGCAGCTGGGCACAGAGTAATCAGCTTGTAATAAACAGTAAGAAAACCATTGCTCTAAAATTCCACAATGTTCCTAACAAGCACATGTTTATCCCATCAGTCTCTATCAATGACGAACCAGTTGGTAACAATACTGAAACCAAATTCTTAGGACTTTGGCTGCAGAGTAACATCAGATGGAATAAGCATATTGAATATCTCAATGCAGAACTGAACAAAACACGTTACCTTCTTTGTTCATTAAAATCATGCTGTAGTGAGAAAACAGTATTGAATGCATATCATGCGTACTTTCATTCTCATCTTAGTTATGGGGTCACCTTCTGGGGAAACTCTAAAACAGCTAATAGCACTTTTAAACTACAAAAAAGGGCCATTAGAATCTTGTTTGGGTGCAAGCCTAGAGACTCTTGTAAACCCCTGTTTAAGAAATCTGGTATTCCTCCATTACCATGTGTATGCATTATGGAAACCCTTTTGTTCTTTAAATTAAATGTAATAGGCAAGGACTGGAGACTGCAAAAAAACTGTGATATACATGATCACTTTACCAGACAAAACAGAAACTTACATATGACTCAAATCAGCACACCACTGTGCCAAAAAGGTACTTTTCACATGGGAATTAAGCTTTATAACAAACTTCCTGGAAACATAAAAGCTATCACTGAGGTCAATCTTCTCTTCTTCAGTAGCTCTACAGCCCTTGGTGAGCCTTGGCTACTTCAACAATCTTCCTCCACACTTCTGCTCTTTTCCACCCCCAGACTCCCATATTGCTGATATCCATTATTACCTCATCGATCCATCTTCTTCTAGGTCTCTCTCTTCGCCTAACTGAATGGCTCATACCTTTCATCATTCTCTTTGGAATTATATCCTCTGCCATTCTCTCCAAGTGTCCTAGCCATCGTATTCGCTGTGATTTCACAAATTTTACTATGTCCCTGCCTTGTATTAACTCTTGTAATTCGGCATTGTAGCGTATTCTCCAGCCTTCTTCCTCCCTTATTGGCCCATAGATTTTGCGTAGTATTTTCCACTCAATGCTTCTTAGAGCATTTTTATCGCGTTCTGTCAACGTCCACACCTCTGAGTCGTATGTGATAACTGGGCGGACTAGGGAATGATATATTAGCAATTTAGTTTTTCTTGTAACAAGGCTAATTTTGAAAAGCTGCATATTTGCAAAGTAAGCTCTGTTTCCTGCTTGTATTCTTTCCCTTATAGCCTTTTCAATACTGTTATCATTTGTTATTAGGGCTCCCAAGTAGTTAAAAGAGGACACTCCATTGAAGCATTTCCCATTGGTCTTTAGGTTTTTAGGGTTTCTTCTGGCCTCAGATTGTGACATTACCATTTATTTTGTTTTGTTTTCATTTACTATGAGGCCAATTTTTAAGGCTTCTGTTTCCATTGCCCGGTATGTTTCTAGGAGTGTATTGGTATTTCTTCCTACTATAGCAATGTCATCAGCGTATGCACATATCTGGCTAGTTTTGATTTTATTTACTGCACTATGCAGGGCTCTGTTGAATAGGACAGTGGAGAGACTATCCCCTTGCTTCACACCTTTATTAAAGTCAAAGCTTTCACTTGTTCTGCTATGGACCTTTACTTTTGCTCTTGTCTCTGTCATTGACATTCTGATTAGTCTTATTAATTTAGCACATATACCAACTACTTTCAGTACTCTGTATAGTTCTTACCAATTTATGCTGTCAGAGGCTTGTTTGAAATTGATGAATAAGAAATGCAGATCTATATCATATTCATAGAACTTTTCCATCATTTGCCTTATCACAAATATTTGATCAGTTGTTCCTCTGCCCGGTCGAAAGCCACACTGATATTCCCCTAGTATGCCTTCTGCACACTTCCGTATCCTTTTGTTTAATATACTTGTGAAGATCTTATAAGCTGTACTTAGGAGTGTTACACCTCTATAGTTTTCACATGCTGTTATAAATGGGGACTATTATTCCAATTTTCCCATTATCTGGCATAGTTTCTGTTTCCCATATATCTGATATTGATCTGTGCAGTTCCTTTATTACAGCCTCACCACCAGTTTTTATTAATTCAGCAATTATGCTGTCTTCCCCAGGGGCTTGATTGTTTTTTGACTTGTGCAACAGCCTGGGAGACCTCTTGTAGCGTAGGCTTTCTTGCCTCATTGGTTTCATTGTCTACTTCCAGCTCCACTCTTCCCTCCTGTGCAGCTGTTTCTTCATCTTCTAGGCTGGTGCTTAGTGTATCTTTGAAATACTCTGCCCATCTTCCCACTATCTGTTCTTCCTCCCTTATCATTTTCCCATCTGTACTGGAACAGGCCATTGTTTTTGGTTGGAATCTATTCTTCATTTTGCCTATGGCATGATAGAACTTTCTTATTTCACTCTGTTCCTTTAGTTCTTATAGTTCTTGAAATTTCTTCTTATTCCACTCTCTTTTCTTTCTCTTGCACAGTCTGTTAGCTCTTCTCCTTAATTCTCTATATTGTTCCACATTATTTCTGGTTTCTCCCTGTAGCATTTTTGTTCTTGCCCTGTTCTTTTCCTCTATTGCTGACCTGCAATCTTCATCAAACCACTCCTGGGTTCTTCTGTTCCTTCTTATGCCTATTATTTCCTCTGCAGCATCCTTAATGGCTTTTTCAAACCTGTTCCACCTTTCATCTACTCCTGCTGTGGTCTCTTCATTGCTCAACTTTCTGCTTAGTGTTACTTGGTATTTTTTTACTTCATCAGGGATGTTCAGTTTGTCTGTATTCCATTTCATCATCTTTCCCATTCTGTTGCCATTTGTTAGTGACAGTTTCTCTCTCAAGACTGTTTTTATCAAAAAGTGGTCTGAATAACAGTTTGGTCCTCTGCAGCTCCGTACATTCGTAACTGACGTGGAGTGGCGTGCAATCACTACAATATGGTCAATCTGATTGACTACTCCATTGGCTGCAGACTTCCAAGTACCCAGATGGATCCTTTTATGTGGAAAGCAGGTACTTTTATTCCTTGCTGCGAATTGGCATAGTAAGTCTCCATTCTCATTGTTTTCTTTGTGTAGTGAATATTTTCCAGAAACTCCATACAGATGTTCATTCCTCCCTATTTTTGCATTAAAATCTCCTATTACTAGCATCAGGTAATACACTCCTGGAAATGGAAAAAAGAACACATTGACACCGGTGTGTCAGACCCACCATACTTGCTCCGGACACTGCGAGAGGGCTGTACAAGCAATGATCACACGCACGGCACAGCGGACACACCAGGAACCGCGGTGTTGGCCGTAGAATGGCGCTAGCTGCGCAGCATTTGTGCACCGCCGCCGTCAGTGTCAGCCAGTTTGCCGTGGCATACGGAGCTCCATCGCAGTCTTTAACACTGGTAGCATGCCGCGACAGCGTGGACATGAACCGTATGTGCAGTTGACGGACTTTGAGCGAGGGCGTATAGTGGGCATGCGGGAGTCCGGGTGGACGTACCGCCGAATTGCTCAACACATGGGGCGTGAGGTCTCCACAGTACATCGATGTTGTCGCCAGTGGTCGGCGGAAGGTGCACGTGCCCGTCGACCTGGGACCGGACCGCAGCGACGCACGGATGCACGCCAAGACCGTAGGATCCTACGCAGTGCCGTAGGGGACCGCACCGCCACTTCCCAGCAAATTAGGGACACTGTCGCTCCTGGGGTATCGGCGAGGACCATTCGCAACCGTCTCCATGAAGCTGGGCTATGGTCCCGCACACCGTTAGGCCGTCTACCGCTCACGCCCCAACATCGTGCAGCCCGCCTCCAGTGGTGTCGCGACAGGCGTGAATGGAGGGACGAATGGAGACGTGTCGTCTTCAGCGATGAGAGTCGCTTCTGCTTTGGTGCCAATGATGGTCGTATGCGTGTTTGGCGCCGTGCAGGTGAGCGCCACAATCAGGACTGCATATGACCGAGGCACACAGGGCCAACACCCGGCATCATGGTGTGGGGAGCGATCTCCTACACTGGCCGTGCATCACTGGTGATTGTCGAGGGGACACTGAATAGTGCACGGTACATCCAAACCATCATCGAACCCATCGTTCTACCATTCCTAGACCGGCAAGGGAACTTGCTGTTCCAACAGGACAATGCACGTCCGCATGTATCCCGTGCCACCCAACGTGCTCTAGAAGGTGTAAGTCAACTACCCTGGCCAGCAAGATCTCCGGATCTGTCCCCCATTGAGCATGTTTGGGACTGGATGAAGCGTCGTCTCACGCGGTCTGCACGTCCAGCACGAACGCTGGTCCAACTGAGGCGCCAGGTGGAAATGGCATGGCAAGCCGTTCCACAGGACTACATCCAGCATCTCTACGATCGTCTCCATGGGAGAATAGCAGCCTGCATTGCTGCGAAAGGTGGATATACACTGTACTAGTGCCGACATTGTGCATGCTCTGTTGCCTGTGTCTATGTGCCTGTGGTTCTGTCAGTGTGATCATGTGATGTATCTGACCCCAGGAATGTGTCAATAAAGTTTCCCCTTCCTGGGACAATGAATTCACGGTGTTCTTATTTCAATTTCCAGGAGTGTATTTAGGTACTGCACAGTATACTTTTTCCAAGTCTTCGTAGAACTGTTCTGTAATTATATCCTCTTTTTCCTCTGTTGGTGCATGTGCATTAACTATTGATATATTCCTAAATTTACCTTTTAGTCTGAGTCTGCACATCCTTTCATTGATGGGTTCAAATTCTAGAAGGCTTTTCCTAACTTCCCTAGTTATTATAAACCCTGTTCCAAGTTGGCCTGTTCTTTCTTCTGGTCCACTATGTACCAATGAGTACTCAGGTTTATCTATCTGCCCATTCCCCTGCCATCTTATTTCCTGTAGCCCTACAATATCATATTTGAATTTTAAAATTTCATTGGCTATTTCTTTCATTTTTGCAGGCTGAAGCATTGTCCTCACATTCCATGATGCTACTGTTAAATCCTTTATCTGTTTCCTTTGCCGGGGTCATGATACATGCTTTCCATCCAGTTTCCGAGGCTTCTGTTGAATTTCCATAATATTCTTTTTTTTTTTTTTTTTTTTTTTTTTTTTTTTTTTTTGCAGTATGGGGTTATTAGCCCCATGCCCAACCCCCAACCTGGAGGATCAGGATTTGTATGAGGTTTACTCCTCTAGGGAAGCTGGCTTCACTACGCCTCTCGAGCCCTCCCTGCCCTATGTTGTGGGACACACTTTGTCTGGCTCCTTTGTCGAGACCAGTCTGACTTGGGAGACCCTGCCAGTAGCTATGCTACCGCCGGCATAGCTCTCGACTTCACCGAAGCACGCAAACCCTCCCGCCCGGCACTGAAGGTGCCTACTATAAGGTGGTGTCCCCTGGGAGGGTCACTGAGGTCAATACACTTGGAAAATCTCTAAAGTCATATTTACAACATCACTGCTTTTACTCCATTGAAGAATATTTAAATTTATGAAATGTGTTATATAAACACTTACGTGTAAAGTGTATTATTGTAACCTCAAATATGTATGCCTTGAAATGACTTTCAGCCTGTATATTTATAACTTGACTTGTCCAATGTCTTATACATAAGCTGCTATGTAGACAACAGGACCAATAAAAAATACAATACAATACAATACAATCTGCACAGAAGATGATGGTCAAATGGTGATCCTTAACTATATTATTATTATTTATTTTATGGCCTTCATTGGACCACTGTAGTCAAAAATACAAAGTTCTAAACAAGTTGTTACACATGGATACAATTTGGTTCAACAATAACTTAATATATTTAGGTAATATAATTATTAGAAGCTATTCTTATATGAAAGGTGTTTTGCTCTTCTGTCTGCCCAATATTTCTTCATTCTTTCAGATATTTTCTTTCTTTCTTCATCTGAGACAACTCTTCCTGTACTCCTTTTATTGATTTTCATTTTTAGTCTGGTTTGCGGGTCTTGCAGTATTCTGGTTTTCTCTGTCTTGTTTTTTAGGTCATCTACTGTAATTTGAAGTTCTTTTATATTTTCCTTAATTTCTGTGATCCATTTAATGTCGCTCTTGCTATTCCACAATTTTTGTATTATTTTTTTTACTAATTCTGTTTTCTGGAGTTCTCATCAGATGTCCAAAGAATGACATGCGTTTCTTCCTGATTGTGCTCATGACTGGTTCTATTTTCTTATATACTGTTTCACTTGATGCTATTCTCCAGTGTCCATTTATTTTATACTGTTTATTTATACATGTCCTAATTATTCTTCTTTCTATTTTTAGTATTCTGTCAATTTCTGCTGTATTAGTTGTTTTGAAGATAGTTTCAGCTGCATACGTTATTTCTGGTTGTGTAACTGTTTTATAGTGTTTTAATTTTGCATCTATAGATAGGCCTTTTTTGTTGTATGTAGTTTTGGTAATGTAATTTGGATAGTTCAGTTTTTTTATTCTATTTTGCCATGATGGCATCTCATTTAGATTGTATGTTATTATTTCACCTAAATATTTAAATTTATCAACAATTTTGATTTCCTGTTCTCCTATTGTAATTTTGTTTGCAAGTGGTGGATCAGTTAGCATAATCTCCGTTTTTTCAAATGATATTCTAAGGCCTACTTTTTCTGCTATTTCTTGTAGTGATTTCACTTCTTGCCTGGCTTCTTAAACGGTGTTGGCTAGGAGAGCAAGATCATCAGCGAATCCCAAGCAGTTTAAGCTAAGATCATCTTTTGCACTTCCAATTCTTATCCGCTTTGGATTGTCCTTGTACCATTCTCTCATTATGTATTCCAGTGCACAGTTGAAAAGTAATGGTGATAGGCAGTCACCTTGTCTTAAGCCTGTTTTTATGAGGAATGGTTCCGAAATTTCTCCTCTAAACTTCACTTTTGATTTGGTGTTGGTTAGAGTGAGTTGTATGATTTTAATTAGTTTTGGATGGAGTCCTAGATTTCTTAAAATTTTTAATACTGAAGGTCTGTGGAGACAGTCATATGCCTTCTTAAAATCTACAAATGTTATTGCCAGAGGTTTGTTCCGTTTCTTGTAGTATGCCATAATCAATTTTAAACTAATTATCTGCTCTGCACAGCTTCTCCATGGTCTGAAACCTCCCTGATATTCCCCTAACTCCTGTTCTAATTGCTCCTTGATTCTTTCATACAGGATCTTGGATAGAATTTTATATGTGCAATCTGGGAGAGAGATTCCTCTGTAGTTGTCTGGGTTGCTCTTATCTCCCTTTTTGTGTAGTGGATGGACGATAGCTGTGGTCCAATGTTCGGGAAATTGTTCTGTTACCCAAATTTTTGTTAGAGCCATGTGTAAGGATGTCTTGACTGTGTCACTTGCATATTTCCACATTTCAACAAAAACCTGATCTTCTCCACATGCCTTATAGTTTTTTTGTTCTTTAAGAATTTCTTCTACTTCTTGGAAAGTTGGAGGGTCTAGTTTGTTAGGTTTGGTTTTTATTGGGGTATTTATGTTGATTTGTAAGGGTTCTTTGGGTTCCTCGCAATTCAGAAGTTTGTAAAATGCTTTTTCCATGATTTCTGCATTTTCCTTGCTACTGTGTGTTATTCTTCCATCTTCATCTTTCAGTATTAGTGTAGGGGCCTCATATTGTTGTAGTTGTTTCCCAAAGATTTTGTAGTAGTTCCTGGAGTTGGTTTTATGATAATTACCTTCTATAGACTTTATAATATCTTTATGAAATCCTCTCTTGATTCTTCTAATATTTTGAGTGAATTTTTTTCTTTCATTTTTTAGGTTGATGGCATTTTCTTCAGTTTTATGTGTTTGAAACTTTAACCATGCTTGGTGTCTATCTTCATGGAATTTGTCACATTCTGATGTCCACCATGCATGTTTCCTTTGTGGGTTCAAGGGAGCTAGATTCTCTGCTTCTTTTTTAAGATTAGGCACTAGTTGTTCTAGATCATCTGTTAATTTGATGGTTTCTGTTATTTGTTGGTACTTATTATTTTTAATTAGCTGATGTGGGTCAAACCTCCTTTTTATTTTATTAGTTTTTCCGGTCCTCTTCTTTAACGGTGTGAATTTGATTTTAATTTTAACCATATAATGGTCTGAGCCTGTGTCTACTCCTCTCAGTACTTTAACATTGTGGATCTCCTTATGAAAATTTTTGTCCATACAGACATGGTCTAGCTGCCACTCGCCCTTCCTCCAGTCTGGATGTTTCCATGTTTTAAGTTTACTTGGCTTCCTCTTAAAGTATGTTGATTTAGATATAAGGTTGTGTTCTCTGCAGAGTTCTACAAGTCTTTGACCGTTTTTGTTTGTAAATTTATGTGGACTCCATTTTCCAATTATATCTTTATATTTCCTTTCTTTTCCCAACTGAGCATTGAAATCTCCCAATAAGATTTTTACATTCTTTTTATTTACTCTGTTCACAGTTAGTTCCAGAAGGTCCCAAAATTTATCTACCTCATCCTTTGTTTTTGTTAGACAATTTTTTTCATTTGTTGTGGCATGAGCATTTATTATTGTATAGGTTTTATTCATTGTTTTAAAGCTTAGAGTCGCAATTCTTGGTGATACTGCTTGGAAATCCGTTACTGAATCTATTATTTTTATGTTTACTAAAAACCCTGTTCCAAACTGGGGACATTGTTTCATTGCCCTCGGTCCTGGTTTCCCATTATAAATTCTGTATCCTTGTGATTCGAATGGGTCCTCTGTGGTGTTTCTCATTTCTTGGATCCCTGTTATTAAAATTTTTTGTTTATTTAGTTCATCTGTGAGGAGCTTGAGTTTTCCGGTCTGAAGTAGTGAGTTTATGTTGTGTGTTGCTATATAATTTATTCGCTCATGTTTAATCTTCTTTTTGTGTTTTAGTGTGCATTTGGATGGTTGCAAACGCTCCGATTCGTTGCTGTCTTCTAGTTGACTACCCACCGAATCCGATGTAGCCTTTTCCTGCCTTTTTGAGCAGCACGGTGGAATTTTTTTCCTAAAAGACCTTTCCATTTTTGACTGTGGAAGGTTGTCACCCTTAGTTGGAGCAAGCTCCGATTTACAACTCCGGTTGTTAACCGAAGAGGGTGTGTTTGGTCCGCGAGAGCTATTTTATTTCACTCAAGTCCGCCAGTAAACCGGTGAGGACTTCCCTATCTGCCACCTGGGACATGCCACGTAGGAGTATCACCTCTCCTCCTACTATGACAGCATAAAAAGATGGTATATGTTCTTTCAGATATGTTTGTTGTTCTTTCAGACATGTTTGTTTTACTCGGCACTAAGGTACACCACTTACCTAAATTTAATCCACTACTTCTGTTAAGGTAGTTTCTGTGCTTTTGAGTTTGTGTGGTGTATATAGCCTGGCTTAGTAATGACTGGGTTAAATCACAGTAGTTGAGAAACGAATTTGATCCTTCTTCGCCCCAGTGCATGACCTATCTCTGCTTATTTATCTGTCATCTGATAAATCCTCAACCAAGAGTTATGAGGAAGTTTCCCCACAGCAATGGCCTCCAAATGCACATTACAATATACCATGCAATCACTGCCATCCGAGTTGATGGATTCTATTGACTGCAGCTCAGCATCCACCCACTACAAGCGCTCGTGGCCGATGTCTAAGGTCATTTCGTCGGGTCAGTGCACGCCATGGTTAGATTCCATCTGTGCCAGCTGCTGCAATCTTCAAGTTCTTGCCTCAGTTAGACCATAACACTGACATGCACAACTTACAATCATTAGTTTACATGCCATGTCAGATTAACAATTATGAAAATAAAATTGAATCTATGGTGCATTTAATTAGGAAACAGGAAAATGAAAGATATTGTTCTGATAGATAAGCAATGGTTTATGACATCAGACACATTGCGAGCTTCTAATTACTTTCTAGTGGAAACTAAGTAACCCTGCACAGTTCAAAATTTAATGCATTACAGTATATACTGCACTCAATACCACACAAATCCAATCAGTTCAGTATCACTATAGCCTCTTCCCATCAGATTACTATGATCAGCTGTCCTAAATTCAAAAATTCCCACAAGACAGTTAGTACCGTGAGTTAAATATTAAAAGCATGTTGTGATATTACAGCTACAGATATTTCACTCAACACTATGACAATGTGTCTCCCCAGACATAAGAATGTCATTGCCAGAACACCTCATATGTAGGACAGGTAACTGACCACTGAACTAATGGTTTGGGAAAGAAAATTCAATGTATTTAAGAATGAGCAAATGTCTGCAACCAGATTCTGAGACATTCACAGTTTGTACTCCAAAAGGACCTCTCCGCTTAATATGGGATTTAAAATTCCATTGTCAGCATTTTAGACTATGGATGAAAATATTTCATTCATCAGGATTTGTGTAATGTGTCCAAGACATTTGACAAAATCATCATATTTTGAAGGAGCTTTAAGCTTATGACTTACAAGTTATAGTTAGTAAATGGTTCACTCAATATTTAACTGATCAGAAGTGTGAAGGGAGGTACTGCGGAAGTCTGATTTGTTTGGAAGTGGGAAATGAAAGGAAGTGTTGTGAAACATTGCAGTGCATTGTCTGCTCTCCTCTCCATTGCGATCACTGACAATAGTGATCAAGGTGGCAGAAGAAACACGAAAAGACAAAACAAAAGCAATAGTGTTTGTAGGTGGCTATGATCTGAGGATATTCGGAAACACCTGGATGCTTGGGAAGAAACAGTACAGGATGAAATTTAATGGAAACATATGACAGGAAAATGGAAGAAATGAGCCATCAGTGAATGTGGGAGACAGGCTGAAGCATTCTTGCCAAGTGTTAAAAAATGGGTTTGGAGCAAGGATGACCCACAAAAGCAAAGAAATGGTGTAAGTAAGTCACTACATTCCAATTTTGACCTGTGCATCTGAAACATGGATAATGAAGGTAAGATTACAGGTGTGTGAAATGAAGTTTCTCAGAGGCAGGACAGCAGTAAAAAGAAGGAATGAGGAATGGAAATGTAAGGGAAATAGTGAAACAGGAACTCTTGCAGAACAGGATAAAAACCAGAAGGCTATGGTGGTATCGAGACTGAGACGGTGTGGGCACTTATATAGAATGGAAAACGAGACGGTTGGAAGACAGATCACAAAATGCAGATGAGTAAGATATAACACAGAGCAAGACAAAGGGGTATGTGGCTGAAAAAAGTGAAGGTGTGTTGAAAAGAAGAGACAAGGACTGGACCAGAGTGAACACAGATAGCAAGAAAAGAGGAAAAGATGGTGGGGCTTATGTTTCGAACCGACCCAGCCTGGGGCTGGAAAATGTTCGGGATAAGCAAAGTCTGTTAGATACCTCACTCAGCTCTGGTGAATCTCCTAATGGGGCGAATTGCCACTGGCATTTAACTGGACCCAATTTCACTCCTCGCACAAATCACCTATCTTGTATCGGAGATAAATTAGGCAAACTTATGATGATTATGTGATCAGCAAAACGTGCAACAGCAGAATGAGCAATTCGTTAAAGTCTTTGTCCTCAATAAATTGAGTTTCAATTAAAAAGTCTGTGTCAGCAAGAATAAAAATTCAGCACAGGAAGGAAAGTAAACATTTAAGACTTCACTATTCCCAAATGTCCATATTTATGAATGTACATATTCCAAAATTAAAAAACCACAACCATATCTTTTTAAATAATCTGACACATTCTATATCTCAGCGATACACTCATCAAGGATCTACAAAATGAGAAAGTAAATAAATAAAATGCTTAGCATCAGATAATTAATTTACTTTGTATACTCCCATTCTAAGTTAAATTGACTATTGCAACAATTCCAGACAATGTACTCCTTGCACAGAAAGACAATAGCCTGTGTATCCTTACTTCATGAAGACAACTGTATAAAAGCACGAGGCTATTAAGTCTTATGTTTTACCAAGTTTTTTGTAAAGAACTGCATAATATTTGAAAATAATTTTCATAAGTTAGTGTAACACTAGGAGCAAAATTCCACCAGTATACACTCTCCTGCACAAAGGGGAACAAAGTACCCTGCCATAATATTTTGCCATTGCCATTGCGAATTAAATGTGCTGGCAGGCAAGTATTGAAAAATTAGATCATTTCTACTTGAAAACTTATTCTGCCAATGACCCTCAATAAATAGTATGTATGTGGTTGGCTGACATTTGTCAAATTATGTCGTATGTCAACATCAAACCAAAAATGCTGTTGAGTTAATAGTACCCTGTCTCCTCAGAGGAAATTTATCTTCTGACTGCACTGATGTTCTGCATCACAGCCACTGTTGCAAAAATATTCCAAAGAACATGCAAAAACAATGAAAGTACGTGAATGTTTTACCTGTTACACCAGTCAAAATGTGCTTTTACTGACTAGATGCTGACTGGCTAAATTAGGGGCAGTTTTTTCCATAACAGATATGACTAAGGAGAGCTTAACGGATCAAAACATTTAGCCAACAGGAGTATGTTGACAAGGAATTTCATAAATTCTGGAAAACCAAATAAATTTGAATTACAAAAATTACAGCTAAAGTTATTCCGTTTTGTGCTATTTTACTGTAGAAATTTTGAAAGGACTGAAAATTGTTCACAGTTTACACAAATTTGGCAGGTGGTGAAAATACCCTTTTTATCAGTAGTCTATTTGAAATTCACATACAACAAGAACTAAATACAATTGAAAAAGATGCAACAGTTATCTGTTCAGTAAATGGTAAATGTGTGCTTTTGGAAAACTGATGTGAGGCTACATCATTTTGTTTAACAAAATTTGGTATTTTTCTACAAATGGGGAAATGCATCAGTAGTTTAAGTTTAAGGTTACACTTTAAATTCTACACAGGTGTCATTTTCATTTATAGGAAATTTTCTATTAGTGCAAAAAATTTTTATTGTAGAAGTACTTCGACAGCATGCAGTGGTTCAAGTTCATCAGGAGACATCTGTATGTCACATGAAGTTTTGCAAAGCTAACATCATACAGACTGCCTAAAGGGGATCTCGTTAATGTCCACCAATATGAGTGGCCAACGAAGATGAGAAATATTGAGAACTTTTGTAGTTTTGGCATTTTGAATGCTCATATGTATTCTTTCACTGCCATATAAGGTTTCAGTTTTAGAGTAATCCTTTGGGTGAGAAAGAAATAGACAGTATAACTATTCCATCTTCATATACATACATGCTATTTTGTACAGGAAAACTTAATGTGGCCTTTGTATCAAGTTAATAATCAATCATTAAAGTTTAATTGGTTTTCTTTAACCTGGATACAAGAAGTCAATCCCTACTTAAATTTACATTACTTACTCTTTATTGACTGCATAGCAATATTTGAAGTTCCACTACATTTTCTTTTCCCCAAGACCAAAATTAAACTGTTAGCACCTGCAGAGAAGCCAACACAATTGTCACTTGTTTCAGCTTTATCATCTGATGTTTCAACACTTCAATGTTAAAACATATTCATGATTTCTCTCTCATATCTGGTAATACTTTATGAAAAATTCTTGTCTAAGTTATGCTGATGACATGTTACCCACAACTTTTATTTGTTGTGTAATAGCAAATTACATGCAGACTGGTGGTGCCAATTCCAAGTTAAGGGTACCTTTGTGGCAACTGATGCTATAAAACTATTCAAATTCTACAATTATCTGTCAACTTACAGTAAACAAACTGCACAGATAAAAGGCAAAATACTGAAAGGGAAGGTGAAAGGAAGCAATTTTAAAAGATAAAAGGGCTGTAACCCACAGTTTTTAGTTTGTACATGCAAAAAAAAACTTAAACATGAGAAAGGAAAGTAAAACATTTAAATGACAGTTCAAATGGCAAATATTTAAAAAACAGTGATGCATTCTTTCTTGCGAATTGGCTTTAAGACTAAAAGTAAAACAGGGTACCTGAATGAAGTCTAGTGAGATGACGAGGTAAGGTTCAAAAGTGAAAAAAAGAGTAGTTAAGTGATAGGCAATGTCAGAAATACAGAATATATAAAATGTAACTTGTGAACAGCAAGAACAGCTTTCTTGAAAGTTAAATTTCTTTATCAACACAGTGGTGGGAAACGCTTAATGAACGTATTTGTCTTCTATAATAATATATGGAAGGGAAACCTGGTAAACAGTTCAGACAAAAAGGATATGCTGCTGGAAGATGACATCTACTCATTATCTACCATTTTATATTTCTTGTGTTTGCAATGTTCATTAGTGATCCTATATGGGTACTGCTCAATCATCAGAAACATGAACATCAAAGGTTTACATTTTGAAACTTCAGATAAGCTGATAAGATTATTTTGACACTACTTTCCCTTTTCATGTCTAAAAGAAAGTGCAAATAGAAGTGTGCACCACAGTGGCACTGTGAGGGACTTGGGACCACACTTTTCAGACACCAGGTGTCTATGAGTAACATGTAACAGCTGCGACTTTTAAAAATCACAATGAACCACAACAAAATTATGAATCTCTGGATAGTGGAATCTGTTTTGAGGAGCAGAGAACTTTTAATTACTTCTCTTTGTCTAAGACTCCAACAGGGAAAAGTGTACCTTTCATGACCACATCACTTTATTGTTGAAACAGATTAACCAATACAATGCTGAATAAAAACATTGTAAGCAGGATCAAGGATTACTTGAAAGTTTTTGTCAATAATTCATTATATGTAATGAGGATGATGATGAGGTCCCATACTCCTAGGAGCGTAGGGGACAATGCGGGAGACCCGCCCCGCCATACTAGGCAAGGTCCTAGCAGAGGTGGTTTGCAAATTTCCTTCCTCTGACACTAATGGTGATGTATGATGAGGATGAAGATGACACAACAACACCCAGTCACCTCGAGGCAGGAAAAAATCCCTAACCCCGCTGGGAATCGAACCTTGGGCCCCGTGTGGAGGAAGGGAGAATGCTACTGCAAGACCACGAGCTGCAGACTGTAATGAGCTGGAATAAAATATTTTCTTCTTACTTTGTGCAGAAATTAATTTTTTTGGTTGTTACCACTGTTGCAATTAGTCATGTGTGAATTAAGTACAAATCATAACTAAATACTTTTACTTTCAACTCATGTGCCACTATTTTCAGACATTTTTTCACCAAAAATTACTGTAGCCAATGTGATGAAAGACTCATCTTGTGGAATTTTCTGTTAATTTTATTAAAATTGCAGCACAATCTAAACTGGCAGAGCACAGACTCTAAACAAGAGATAAGCCTATTTTTTTACTCTTAATATCTACAAATGTTAATCTTTAAAGCAGTGCAATTTATTTGGATGTGCTATGCATATTAGATGCTTTATTTGTGGCCAATCACTGCACTGTTATTTTTAGGCTGTTACAAGTAACATCACAATATGTCGGTGCATTACTTGCCGTGGCAACAACTATCAACAGATACTTTGCTATCACTTTACAACACTCCATACATGAAAATTGTTTTCATTCACTATTCTACACACTATCACTTATCAAATAAGAGCTACAGAATATGGCTCAAGATTACTTGGCTAGATCTTAATTACAGTAGATGATGAATAGTTTGAGGGAAAAATAATTGTCAGTTGACTAAAGTGATTATATGGAAGGGCACATACTGAGGCATCAGAGTAATTTGGTACTGGAAGGAAGTGTAAGAGGTAACAATCAGAGGGAGACCAAGGCTCGAATACAGTTAAGTATGTTCCAATGGAGGTAGGGTACACACAGATGGAGATGCTTGCATAGCTATAGACTGCATGCAAGGCTGCATCAAACCAGTGTGAATTACCCTTCAGACAATTAAAAAAGGGGATCTTTTGGTAAATGTAGAACTGTATCAATTTACACTTCTCAGTGACAACTCCGCAACCCATTTACAGAAAATTGACCGTGACCCAAATATAACCTCCATATCACAGAACAAAGTGACATTTCCCCTATTAATAAATCTCTGCTAAAGGCAAAGTAGGCAACAAATGTACATTTTTCAGGTGACTGGGGACTGATAACCACAGACCTTTGGCTCTGGGCCTACACTCAATGAGCCATCAAGCCATATAGCCCTCCTCCATATATTTCACCAAAAATTAATTTTTATCTTTGAAACTGTACACAAAATATGGAATCTGAGTGTTCTTTCTTATTCAGTAAGCATGTATTGTAGAAGAAACAGTTTCCTTGAAAATTAACACCAGAACAGTGACATTGATACAGTGTTGTTTTCTATTCAATACTCTTTTTACAAATGTAAATGTCTTCATTTATCAACAATTAATTTCAATATTTTGATTTCTTGTAAGAAACAGTTTTTTTAATTGCTGTGAAGTAGATTTACTGTCAATATCAGAGATGTTTCTGTGTATGAATTCTGTACTCTAGTCTGAACAGAAGATAAGGATATTAAGCATAAGAGCAATGGACACAAAGTCTGCAGTGGACAGGAACTGTGAAAGAGGAGTTCTTCAAAATTCCCATTATAAACATTGAGGACTTTTGGAGGGGATTGAGTACATATTATTTTGACTAGGAATCTTGCAGTTTCAGTACCACAACAGTTTCAGTTCCAATATTTAACTATTCCACATCTGCTAAAGGAACCTGATAAGGTACAAGGCAATATAATTATTAGATAACAATTCAAAAGGAAACTTAACAACACATCTAACTATCACTTATGCACATTTGTATTAACACTTCAACATTATGTGCTTATATTATACCAAAACAAAGAGGAACGCAGCATACTGTACTTACAGAACAGTACTGACGCACTACAACAGAGGCTCGACATGGGGACCACTAACATTACAGACATTGTACCTCAAGCATGTACACTCCACCCCACTGATGTCTCCTCAATTTCTAGTGTAACAGTCAGAACTCGTGCCAGCAGACCTACCCTCGTCTCTGTGGGAGTCAAAAACTTTCCATACAAATCCATATTAAGTAATCCACAGGAATTAAGTAGGGTCCAGACCTTAGCCTAACATAATAAGCTATATGTTGCAAAATGGGCTCAATAGTAAACAGAGCTGATAGGGCAAACTGACAATGAGCATGTATACTTTACTTCCAATACAATTAACTTTTAAGATGTTATCAGCCTAAATTTGGACATACCTGGTACAAAATTTTAAGAACTGCCATAAGATAAAAGGAATAAAACAACTTCTAAATCTAAAGTTTACTCATTATCAATCACAGCTACTAATCACATCTAAGGATTGAGAAGTAGCCGCATGAATCATGACTAATCATGCAAGATACTAATGATGCATGCAAGATGCTTCTTTCACACTGATTTGTGCAACAGTATAGTAAACCTCATTATCACATGACAAGATGTTAGTATAGAAATGCTGCTCTTTGTTGTGAGGTAACGGGCAGGTTGTGACAGCCTGGGAATATTCTATGTTCGGAGTTCGTGTGGCGTATTGGGGTCTCTTGGAGGGCCTTGGCTCATCAGCAGTCATGTGCTGCTGAACGTTATCTGGGGTCCATCAGCCACGTGGCTGGGAATTCCACAGTGATGCTGTGTCAATGAAGGAGACACACTGGGAGTGCCAAAGATGGCGGACATTGTGAAACCTTAATGGCAAACATTTCACAGTCATAGAGAAATGAATAGTAGCCAGATGAATGATGATAACTCAAAAAGAAACATGTACATTACCATTATTTGTACAACAACTCTGATTGTATAATCAGATTGTCAATATCCTTATTAGTTTAAACTTCAGTATGTGACTGAATATTATACAAGTAACTCCCAGCAACGAATTTACAAAATCTAAACACTTCATCTGATTGATGTGTCTTTAGAAAGCTATTAGTGTAAACCTAAATTGGCATGTAACTTCAATAGTACATGAGTTATTGGAGGTCAAATTGGACTATTACCATCGATCACGTCAGACCATAAGTACTCCACAGTTACACGAATAAACGGTAACAGCTTGTTTATAAATATATTTATTCATCTATGCCTTTGTTTATATCCAATATATGCTATTCATGACGAAATTGGTGAATTATTTACGGTGTTTTTGAAAGCTCAGAGACATTAGGCTACTGGCTTAATTTTCTTTCTATTTCTTTGATATTTGTTTATTTAATTTGTTTATGTATCTAATAATGTGTGTTAGAGCATGTTTTGGTTCAGCTGTAGGAATATTTATTTAATTTCAAGTTATTTAAATGCAAATACAGTATGTTGAATGTGTTTCAAAATGTTTGTGAGTGTGCGTTGGCTTGGAGACGTGACAGAAGCACTATTGCCAATCGAAGTGCTCGTTACTAAGAGAGGCGGCTACTGAAGTGAATGGAGGACGAGTTTTGGACAGGACGGGACAGGATGCGGGAGATTGCTGGACAAGGAGTTACGATGGGCAGTCACGGTAAGGACTTGGAGAGTGTGGATAAATGTTTTGCAGAAATATACCACATTCTCTGAAGTACTTCTGCTATCGTACTCATGATTTAATGTTGTTTAGATAGTACCTGCAGATTTTATTTAATTGCAAACTTTCATTTATAAACGTCTATATTACATTCAAAATTCGCAGTTGCCGAGTGATAGGAAACTTCGACCATTTGATTCATGTGTATATTCATATTGTGCACTGGAGACTCAGCAGTATTTGGCTTGTAATGCGGCAACTATGTATCCCAGCCCCTAGACAATGAAACCAGCCAAAACTTTTAATATTTCAACACCGAGTCAGAGGGAACATAGTTGAGGGCCACCACACCACCTCTATTCATCATTTATTATTTAAAAGCCCGCAATTGGGAGCTCTTCCGGGATTTGTGTCCTGCAAAGTGGTAATCCTTTGCTCTCTGTTATTCAGCGTACTATGCAAAGTGTAAAAACTTTTGCAAAACCAGTAGAGATTTCTGTAAGGTGAACCTCTCACAAAACACAGTATGAGATCAGTTTTTTTCCACTAGAAGGTTATTGGAAATAGTGAAATTATGCAGTAATTTTCGCAATTAACACATGCCATCAATATAGGTCGTAATCCATCACATTAAAGGCAATTTGTGTTGGGGCTCAGAGTCTAAGTAAATTGAGTGCAGGGAACAGTAGTAGTTAGCGTGTTTAACGGACAATAGTCTTGGAGATGTTTGGAACACACGGTAACCGGTGACAGGCAACAGCTACAACTACATCAGACAACTTCTCCAGAGGCAGATGCAGTTCAACAGCAGTACCATGGCAGCGTCTTCCAGTAGTCCAGGACAGTCTTCAATGTCATCTTCCACTACAACCTACGGCATCACCATGGCAGAGGGAACTATCTCAGATCAGATAAGTGCCTGCACAAGTAGTGAGACAATGTGTGACTCTGAAGTTCAAGCTGACTTACACATTTCATGAATATAAAAAAAATCACCTAGCATGTGTAATTCTCAAAATGGAAGTGAGCCAGTTAGTCCGAAATCAGAGCATGAAAGTGTAACTAGTAGGAATTCAGGCAAGGGGAATGAATGTGGGGGAAATATGATTTCTCAGCTAATGCAAATGATCCAGGGAATGGCAAATAATATCAATACAGTTCGAACAGATATGGGTACATTGCAAACAGGTATGGGCACATTGCAAACAGTTACGGATATAATTTGGACTTATACGGGTACAATGCAAACTGAAATAGATTCAACTGTGAAAGAGGAAGTTGAAAAAATTATGGGAAACCTAGAAAAAGCAATTGATGGTAAATTAAAATGTGTTCAAGTGGATATGGGGAAAATTACAGATGAAGGTGTAATAGTAAATTCTGAAATAGAAATCAGGGGAAAAGGATCTTGGGGAAAAAATGGATAAGATACAGATGGAACTTGGGGACAAGGTAACCGACTGTATAAAAGTGCAAGATGCTCATAAAAGCGATGTAAATTTAGCAATTAGTGACATTGCCAGTCATGTAGGTGATGGGGAGAAAGAAGTGGGCAAAATTAAACACAAAATAGAGTCCAGTATCACTAGTGATAATGAATTTAAAAAACAAATGCAACAGATAAAAAGTGATTTAAATTTGTTAGCCTCCCAACAAGCCATGGTGGTTATAAATATCCCTTGGGCAAATACTGGATCTGTGAAATGTTACACAGATGACGGGAGACATCACGCAATAAATTTCTTGGCTGCGTGTAGGGACACTTTTGTTCATGGCATGTTGAACAAAGTGAAAAATAAAATATGTTAAACGGCATTTGGTGGGAGACCCACAGTCTTGGGCAAATGTTAAACATAGTTTGTGTGAATCATACAAAGAGTTCAAAATGTGTTTTTTGAATAAATTTTGGAGTGAGGCCAAACAGATGCAGATCCAAAATGAATTCATACAGGCTGAGTTACAGGTACAGTAATGGGATGATGAGACATTTTTGCAAGTGCGAACTTGGCAAGCTTATGCATGTGAAAAATCTGTTGGGGGTTTTAACAGGAATCACCACGTTAAAATGGTGATCACCCAAAGATTTGCAGTGGGATCTTGTCCATAGTCTATGTGATTCCATGGATGAATTTCTAGAATTTGTAGAAAAATTAGAGACAGCTATGAAATTTAAACCTCACAGCAAACCGTGTGCTAGTTTTCAAAATGGGAATCCAAATAATCACCACCAAAATAAAACTCATGAGAGAAATCAAAGGAATTCTCAGAGAGATAGTAGCTGGAATGAGCAGAATGGTCAGAGAACGAACAGGAGTGATAAATTCCATCAACGGGACCCAAGTAAAGAACACAGATTTGACAGGGGAAATTCGCGCAAAGTGCAATCGCGTAACTACTGGTCAGAAAACTGATGTTTGCCACATCTCAGGTTCGGGGATGGTGATCTGAACAGGCAATGAAAAGGACTGGAGATAATGGTAATAGTAGAAATGTTGGTAGGTTTGGAGAAATGCAACAAATATGTAATATGGAGTATGTTAAAGAGAAAGGCTATATAGGTGGCCCTTTCAATAAAAGCAGGCAGGCCGAGTGATAGGAACCTTCGACCATTCAATTCATGTGTATATTCATATTGTGTACTGGAGACTCAGCAGTATTTGGCTTGTAATGCGGCAACTATGTGTCCCAGCCCGTAGACAATTAAACCAGCTAAAACTTTTAATATTTCAACACCAAGTCAGAGAGAACATAGTTGAGGGCCACTACACCACCTCCATTCATCATTTATTACTTGAAAGCTCGCATTGTGAAAGAGATCAGTGACATACAAAGTGCTGAAGTCATTCCATTACTTTTAAAATACATAAGACGTTGAGAGAGAACTTGTCAAAATTTGTGAACTACTTCAGAATGCCAATCTTACATGGCAAGGCTAAATTCACATATCTCCTCCCAGTCATGCTTTTCATTGCTATTGCATTAATCCTTATTTCATGAAAGTTGATAACCAGACATCTTGCAATAGACTCTTCAGGGTCTTTAGACATTGTCACTCAAATGCCAATGCATTCTCCCTAATGGTATTGTAGTGTAGGGGCACACCACAGTTATAATTCTGGAATGGGTATGTAGAATGCCTGTATCAATGACATTTGGAGTATGTGAAGAATACAATGGCGATAACACTGGCAGTTGCAGCCAGGGTTTTCGGAGGTTTCCCCTCAGCTTAAAGCAAATGCCGGAACTGTCCCCAGCACCCTCCTCTACTCCCAACTGGGAAAAATACATATCCCCAACCCAAGGCCAAGAAGCCAAAATAGAACCAATCCCAACACCAGATATTGCAAAAGATGTGAAATCAAATAAAAAAACGTTAAACAACGGTCACCTGCATGCTTTCGAACAGCCCGCCAACCTCCATCACAAGTGGGAATGAAACCAAGAGGGGGAAAGAAAACATAGGATTTGTTAAAATGAGTTAGTTACATATTTAATGCTATTCTGCATTTGGTTTGTGTTCTTTTATGTTGAACGTGCTTCAGGGTCTACACCTCAACAAACTAGGAAAAGACTTGGTTACAACACGGGTTGAAGAAATAGTAAACAACAAACCGAATGCGGAGTGTTATGCTACAGTGGCCATCCCTGTCAAGGACAAAAATCAACCACGAAATACCAGGTCAGTGATACAATACATCAGCAGGACAAAAGTGACATTTTTTTAGGACAATAAAACTTTCCACCAGTGCAACACCAGATGCAAGTGTACGTGATCCACATATGCCTCAAACAGACCTCAGTTCAAATGAGTGCAATTTATATTTCTGCATTATAATGTACAGGGTTTAGGAAACAAAATAGATGCATTTGAATCATTCATCACAGAGCTAGCTCCACATGTAGTAATAGTCACAGAACACCAAAAAACAGTAGACAATGTTCATCACTTCAAATTAGAAGACTATAACGTAGCAACATTATACTGTAGAACACAAAATAAAGGCAGTGGTGTTGCCATTTACATGAGAAAATGTAAGGTAATAACAGCCACAGAAAAAGTGTTATGGACAAAAAATTCAATACTGATGAAGATTTCGAAATTACAGCTGTTAAACTCACATTTTGTACTGTTTCGTTCATTGTTATAGGTATATATAAATCCCTGAGTGGAAACTTTGATGCTTTCCTAGAATCACTTGATGGAGTTCTATGTAAATCAATGTCAGGTTGCAGAAATGTAAATGTTATCATACTTTGAGATCTGAACATAAGCACCTTACTCAACAATCAGGAAAGCAAGCATTTTTCAGATTGTATCCTCTCCTATGGGGCTAAAGACATTCTTGGACTAGTACCCACTAGAATGTCTAACACACCCACATCAATTGATCATATCATTACGAATTGTGAGCATAGCATCTCAACAGACATCATAAATGGTCACCTTTCAGACCATTTAGGCCAAACAGTAGTACTAAAATGTAATACCAAGTTCAAACAAAAAAAAAATGTATGAGCACAAGCGAATACCATCTGCAACAACACTGCCATGCTAAGACTTAGTTTATGTCAGGAATCATGGGAATCAGTTATAACTACCAATGGGGTAAACAATAAATGGAATGAATTTCTAGAAATCCTGACTGGGCACCTAAATAGGACCATGCCAATAACAAAAGTAAATATTCACAAAAACCAACCTTTAACATCAAAACCTGTGCCATTAGACTGTAAAACAAAAGATCTAAAAGAAAAAATGGGAAACATGTATCGCTTACACAGGCTAACTGACTCAGAGGTGCATAAAGAAACCTACAAGCAGTACAAATACAAGTACTGCAAAGAAGTCAGAAAATTAAAAGCAGAAAGAATCAGCCAAGAGATACAAAACTCAGATAATGTCTCAAAGTCTTCCTGGTCACTTGTAAATAAAATAAGAAATAGGGAAACAGACCCCAAAATTAATAATGTAGAATTAACCGCGAACAATAATGTCATTCCTGATCCCTATCCAGCCAGCAATATTTTCAATAATTACTTCATATACATTGTCAAAAATGATGTCTGTATGAAACAGGATAAACTGCACAAATTCACAACTAGTGACAAACAGAACTGAAGTAGTACACTACCCGCAGTAAGCACTTACGATATTTTGCAGCACATTGATAGCCTCAAAAACAAAAAATCAGCAGGAATAGATGACATTTCTCCATATCTAATGAATAAATGCAAACATGAACTGTTGAAACCACTACTTCACCTTATAAACTGTACACTCGAAGAAGGTGTGTTCCCTAACATGTTGAAACTGGCTGTAATTAAACCATTACACAAAAAAGGGGAAAGAAAGCATGTACTAAACTACAGGTCCACAGCCCTTCTCTCAACATTCAGCAGACTGATAGAAAAAATAATATTAAAAAGAATCCTGGAATACTACAACAATGCTGACATACTAGGCGATTTCCAGCATGGTTTCAGAAAGGGTCAAAGTACCATGTCAGCAGCTGTACAATTTGTTCACCATGTACTTGAAAACATAAATGAAATGTCTAATAGCAGGAGTATTCTTGGACCTCTCAAAAGCTTTTGACAGAGTACATCATGATGTACTCTTGTCAAAAATTGTGAAGAGTAGTGTCACTGGAAAACTCATGCAATTGCTTGAAGCATATTTAAAAAGCAGGCAACAGTGCACAAAAACCCGATAATACAATGGAGAAATACTAGAGCGGAAAGGTCAAGTATAAGAAAAATACATTTTGGGGTTCCCCAGGGCTCCATTTTAGGTCCAGTCCTATTCATATGTTATCTAAATGATTTCACAAGTTCTCTAGACAGTAAGCAATTGGTCACTATGTATGCCGATGATATATCTGGTGTCTGTTGTGCAGACGGTGAGACCGGCCTAGTCGAAGAAATTTGTAGCTTTATCGAAAAGGCAAGAGCACACTCTGAAAAAGACAACTTGAAAGTAAACATGGAAAACACAAATACCATTTATTTTAAACCTAGTGGTATAAACAGGCACAACACTGAGACTAAGGAAACTCTATCAAACAGCTGTTCAGATTGTAAATTCTTGGGACTATACATAGACGACAGACTCTCATGGGAGCAGCAAGCTGACCATGTCTGCAAAAAAATAACATCCAGTCTTTATGTACTAAGAAGATTATCACCATATCTCAATTTGGAAACTCTAAGGACTGTATATTATGGGTTAGTATACCCTTTCTTGTCATATGGGGTAGTACTGCGGGGCAGCACATGCCAAACAAATATGAAAAGAGTCTTTATATGGCAGAAGTGAGCCTTAAGGATTGTAGCAAAAGTAAAACAAAGAACCTCTTGTAAAACACTGTTCATTAGACACAATATTCTTACAGTTTATGCCATGTATATACTAGAAACCATAATGCTAGTGAAAGAAGACATTAAGATCACAAAAAGAAATATAGACATCCACCACTATGAAACAAGGCATAAAAAAGATTAACTCTAACAGTAAAAAGTCCTTATATACACGGAGGTGTCCTCCACAATTCATTATCGGATGAAACCAAAACAGTGACGGGCAATACTTTTAAAAAGTGCGTCAAGCAGTGTCTTATTAAAAAGTGCCCCTATAATCTGAACCTAAATGAATTATGGTGTAATAAGAAATAATGTAAAAAGAAAATTCTAATTGAAAAAATTATTTTTTATGCACTTTATATACATTTATAATTTAATAAGAACTAATGTAAAATGAAAACTCTAATTGTAAAAACTTCACTTTTATTCTTTATATATTTTGTTAAAAAAGGCACATGCAGGTAAAAATTACATGTTTCAAGCAAATTAAATTACAAAATTATACAGCACCACGAGACTGCTGTCTGATGTGTTCACATCATCGCAAGTGTCTCCAACTATGTGTTGCAGTGGAGTTTCTCCTGTGTGAAGTTCCCATGAACAAAGAGCTTCTGAGCTGCTAGAAACTGAAGTACCAACAGGCATTAACCACACTTTGTCCGACTATATGCTTGCTATTCAATTTGAAAAGGCTATCTTAACTCTTGCTACCCAATTAATAAATTGATAGTGAGAAATATACTGCTCCACACTTATTCCAATATTAACTTCCAAGATGTTTCTATCTCATGGCCAATGCAGTCATCCTCTTAACCTCCATCTAGGTGCACACACAGTAGTTTGCCGTACTTTTTAAAAAAGCTTCACAAAAATTTCATTTGGCCAGTCTGAGATGGCCGGTAGGGGGAGTATTTTCTAGTCACACCATACGAAGCAAGAGAGACACAATGTGAAGGTTCGGACAGGTCTCCCTCCTCAGTCACTGTTTTCACTTCGCAAGTGCGGCATGCCGGTAGATTACTGTTGTGTGTACCTATACATTTTCTTCTTTTCACCCTCAATCGGAGCGAACTGGAAGTACTGTTTGTAAA
The DNA here is from genome assembly GCF_023898315.1 of Schistocerca nitens. Taxonomy (NCBI): domain Eukaryota; kingdom Metazoa; phylum Arthropoda; class Insecta; order Orthoptera; family Acrididae; genus Schistocerca; species Schistocerca nitens. Next base: position 50,069,686 of record NC_064618.1, on the reverse strand, counting down.
TAATTTGAAAGTATATAGCTTTATTTGACATAATTAATGCTTTGTAGACATTTACCTAAGCAGGTTCTTATCACTGTCAATAAGGAACCTTCTCCAAGGTTTATTTGATTACAATATTTATTTATTTTCAGTTCTTACAGAATCTTCTCTTATTTCTTAGGGGACATTTTCACAAGCCAGAGATACTCCGAATTCTCCTAGAACTGGGGAATGAATCCAAAGAAGAGTGTGAAAGACAATGAGGCGCATACCAGCAGGAAGAGGAAATAGACAATCTAGACGATATAGATTTCGAACCTGCATCTGTTGAAGAGGATCACCACAGCAGTGACTCAGAGGAAGAGTTATCTGAAGCAACAGGTGATCTTCTTATAAAAAATGAAGCTGATATTCTGGATATGCGAGGCTTGATATTTTTTATTGTAGAAGACAATGAAACAATTTGTGCTAACAAGCCTATTTTATAAAAAGCAAAGACCGAGTCCAAAAATATTATAAAAAAATATTTCCTGGCCCTGGAGGACATGCTAGGAACTGAAAAAAAAAACAAACAAGAATGTTTTTATCAAATAATATCTTTAGAAATTATCAACGAGATTGCTAGATACACTAATATTTTCATTGCTCAAACAAAAAATGAAAGAAGTGAGTCTTCCAACAATACAGTTTGAGAAAGAGACTACGAGCCTGCGGCGATGGTGGAAATAAAAGCAGTGCTTGAGGCTTTATTTTTGATGTGCAAACAGGGCTGATTTTTCTGAGTATTTACCGAGTGACAGAATAGGACTCGCAATTTTGCGGGCTAATTTTAGTAATCATAAATTTCGATTGCCCTTGAGGTCTCTTACAATTTAACGATTTTATGACATGCAAAGAGTGATCTGTAACTGTACAAGTTAGCTCCAATCTGAAATATTCAGTCTACTTTTCTTGCGAGTTACCAAAAACCCTACAATGTTGGGTAAAGTGTGATGGTTGATGAAATGTTAGTGGCATTCCATGGTCACTGCAGTTTTATTTGATACGTGGCCAAAAAGCTAGCCAAATAGGGCCTCAAAGTTTATGCTTTGCATTATGCACAAACTTTTTACACATATAATATGATGATTACTGTGGGATACAAAAGCCGGGACCATACGTCACTTATAGCAGACCATTCAACACAGTCAAAAATCTGACTGAACCACTCCTAAAAAGTAATCAAAATGTAACCACAGATAATTGCTTCAGTAGATATCCATTAACTGAATATGTGTTACTGGTCAGCATTAGTTTCTTGGGAACTTTCAAGAAAGAATAAGGCCAAAATCCTGGCTGAATTCATGACAGAAAATAAAAAACTTGTTCCTTGTCGTCATATATTTGGATGCAATGATATTTCAATTTTGGTCTCTTTTGCTACTAAAAAGCAAAAGGTTGTACTGGTTTTGTCAACTTTACATGGCCAAAGCAAACTGGATGATGAAACTGGTAAGTCAATTCAAATTATGGACTACAATGGCAGGAAAAGGGGTGTGGACACAGTCTACTTTGTGTGTTCAAGGATTTCGACTTCTAGAAGAACTAAAAAATGGCCAATGACAGTTTTCTTCTGATATCAGGATACTGCCTGAATAAACTCCATGCAAATTTACCAGATGACCAAACCCTTGGAATCCTTAGTGAGGCAGAAATATTGTTCTGATCTGGCCACGGACTAATCGATGAAAATTTGAGAGAGCGAGTGAAAATCCTATCACTCCCTAAAGATCTGAGCATTTTTCTTCATCTACTGTTAAGAAGAAAGAAGAAGAAATCGGCCTGAGGTGGCTCCAAACAAGTGATCCTTTTGCTACACTTGTGGTTCAAGAAAAACAATATAACTATCAAGGTATAACTCTTCTAACAACAGTATTTGTCAAAAACACTCAGCTCTTACTTGTAATAATTGTCTTAATAATGTGAAAGACACAGATGAAGACTGACAATTTCATTTTTTTCTTTCATTGTTTGTAATTTTTAAATTTTGTGTTCCTTATCTACCTATTTTGTTGTAATCTACCTAATTTGTACACTTTATTGTGGCAGGATATTTTACAGTATTTAGAAATTTATGATGTGAAGTATCACACTTTTTATGCATTTTGCTAAAGTTATAATAAATTTTATTCTGTTGTTCAAGTTTCATTTTTTTCCCCTCAAGGTCCATTATTTTATACGTCACTGTGTTTTCAAAATGAAAATATTAGCAGTTTAGACCAATAATTGAGCCAAGAAAATGAAAAAATTGTGATGCGTTAAATAACTGTCATGCGCCCATTCACACTAAGGTAGGATGCCCGCCCTGATGAAGGTTAAGAGGTAGAAGTAATTCCCATACAACGTCTGCACTCTAAACTAGAATTGACAGTGGAGCTTTATAATCCAGTGTATAAGAGTAGAAGGTTCACAGAAGGTATCAGAAAAAATTACCAGACATCCAGAACAAACGGAAAGAATACTTCATTAGCTATTACTCCTCAAAGTACTCAAAATTAGGAATAAAGGTCAGTCTTCTGTCCAACCTAATTTATATTTATAAATACCACTTACACTCGACAACTGCTGAGATGAGAAGCAGCAGGGTTTTCTGTGTTCATTGTACAGTAGAGTCTCAATTATCCAACCTAAACCGGCCACAGCAAGGTTGGATAAGGGGGAAGGTCAGATAACACAGAAAATGATACACAAAATTTAAACTCAAGTAGGTCATATGAGTTAAACATTTAATACAATACAAATAAAATTAGACTGAATAGACATTTACTGTGTGAAGAAGTTAGTAATTGTATTTTGTTTGCCTGCTGTTTGCTGTTTTTTTGCCGCTAAATCACATAGTCTCTTAAGAAGTAAAACCTCAGTAGACGATGTTTCCTGCAGTTGCTCTACATATTTTAAAGCAGTTTCAAAGGCCTTGTGTCCTTCGTTGTGAGAAATCTTTGACACGATTTTCTCCACTATATTCACTTCTTCGTCTTCTTCTTTTTTGTTTACCGTGTTGACTATTTCTTCATCTGTCACTTCAAATTCTTAATATTGAACAATCCATTCATTTATGTCATCTTCTGTGGCATCAGCACATCCTGGAACTTTTCGTAACAATGAAAGCAGGGTAGTATTTTCTGGTTTGGTCTGCTGCTGTAGATTTTCATCATCTGGAGAATTTTCTTGATTTTCCTGTAGCAAAATTTTCCAGGATTTTGCAATTGTATTTGCTCCAACACTCTCCCATGATTGGGCCATGTCATAAGCTACGTCTTTCAGATTAATACGGCGCAACTGCTCTAGCATGTCTCTTTCTTGTCCATAGCATTAATTAAAGAGGAAAGCAAGTTTCTGTGGTTGTTTCTCTTCAGTGACTAAGGTCCCTTAGTCCATAGGCTGACATAAGGATGTGACATTTGGAGGCAAAAACATGGCCTTTATATCTTGATCTTGAAGTTCATCTTCATTAGGATGACAAGTGGCATTGTCTAGAAGCAACAGCACTTTGCGGGGCAAGTTGTTGGTTCTCAAAACTTTTCAGTTTGTGGCATGAACTCTTTAAAAAAACCATTCTTTAAAAATATCTGAGCTCATCCAAGCATTTTTTTGGTTGTAATATTTTACCGGTAACACATTTTTAGATACATTTTTAAAAGGGTCTTGGTTTTTTTTGGCTTACCTATCATAGACAGTTTCATTTTCTAATTTGCTGTGGCATTACTGCGTGCAAGAATCATCACTCTTTCTTTGCTTTGTTTGTAGCCTGGTGTTGCCTTTTCGGCCTTTGATGCTAATGTTTTTTCCAGTAACATTTTCTAATTGAGACCAGTCTCGTCGCAGTTAAAAATTTGATCGCCTGTTAAGTTTTCCTTGTCCAATATCCCGTGAAGTTCATTCCCAAACAATTGAACAGCTTCAAAATTTGCTGAAAGCTTTTCACCACAGACATTAAGTTGCCGAATTCTGTATCTATCCTTCCATCTATCGAGCCAGCCTACACTAGCTGTGAAATCAGGTTCACCTTCGTTTAGTTTGTTACGAAACTTTAAGACTTTTTCCTGCAAAATAGGTCCCGACATTGGTGCACCTTTATCTCTATGTTGAGTAAACCATAGGAACAAAGCTTCACTTACTTTTTCATAATCACATTTTTTCATCGTTTTCCAATCTTCCAAAACAGCCGAGGTTGCTCGCTGAAAACACTACTTCTCAATTTAATTGCGGTTCTTTTTCCAGTCTTCAACTGTTGTTTTCCCGACGTTGTAATCTTGCACCACTTTTAATAAAGTTTCACCATTGTCTAATCTTTTCAAAGCTTTATGTTTTTCTTCCATTGAAACACCACCTTTTTCTGTTTTGAAGCCATCACCACAAATTTTTACAATAAACAAAGTGCAACATGTCCACTCCACTACAGATCTAAGTTAGCTCTGAGGAGTGAGGAGTAGCAGATGGTGACAATGAACAGAGTATCAACAAACAACATGTTAGTCACTGACCTGTCATCGGCTGATGCACGGCCGGCGTGGTGAAAGGGTCGGATAACACAGAAGATCGGATAACCGAAGATCGGATAATCAAGACTCTACTGTAGCTACTTTCCTCCTGATACTCACACAGATAAATTGATATGGAAATGATCTTTGAAGTTACACCTGAAGATATGAACAACATGCCTAACTGGTTGTTAATAAGTTTCATGGACTTAGCCTATAGTGGCCACTTCTGATTTAAAGTATATGATTTGTTCTATAAATCCCACTAGCGAGCAGTGGCTCCAAGAAGGTGGAGTAATTTGAATGAAAATTTGTGTTCAACTTGGATTTCACTATCAGGATCTCACAAGGAGCAAAAAAGTGGCCTCAAATTGTCAACTGAAGTGGTAATCTATAAACCTAGAACCTTTATCCTTGGTGTTAGATCATTTAACATTCATTCGAGCCAGTAAGCTGGAATACAGTGCTATTACATATTAAGTTACTTCAATTAAGAGCAACTCCTTAGGCTTAATTCATTACTAGCACTATTAGAGAAATTAGCTATCTGCCGAAATATTTTTAGTTAGAAAATGTTTGAACCATGTTTACTTTAATACACTCTGCAATTCTGAAGTTTGAGTTGAACAGAATGGATAGTCTCTTGGAAACAAGTTTTAAGGTGGACACCTAGCCAAATTAAACTGGGATAACACAGTGTAATTTAATTAGGTGATTCTGAAGGAATTTGTGATTGAGACACTGAAAATAGTGGATGACACTTTTCTATTTGGGGAGCAAAATGACTGCCTGTAATATATAATGCAGGCTCACAGTAATGAGATGTTCAATTCTCAAATGGTAATCCAAACAAATTAAAGTGTTGCGAAATCTTTTGCAGGGTGTCTACGACCCGGGACAACTGGGAGTACCGGGAAAAACCCAGGAATTTTTTTGAATTCCGGTAAATTTTCATTGTTTTTGTTCTCAGTTAAATTTTTGTAATTTTGACTAGTAAGAATCAATACTCTAACAAAGGGTATTACTGTATCCTGCTACTGCAGAATAATACTGCAGTAATAAAATATGAACGAGAGAAAAAACGGAAATTAAACTTAAATTGCAAAGGATATGCGCTATATACAGCAACAAAACACAGTGCTCATACAAGCGTCTGCCAACAGCAAAATGTGTCAAAGGCTTTAGGAAGACTATGCAATGCTTCGTAACAACAAACTGCAGTGTAAGCAGTCGCAGAAAAAAAAAGAGGCAGCTAGGTGCTACCGGGAAAAATTTTACTGGCGCGGTCAAGCTACCAGATTGTGCAGCAGCCCTGGATCTAGGAGTGGGGGTGGTGGTGGTGGAGGGGGGGGGGGGGGTGGCAAATTCATATTCCTAAGGGAAAAAACCTTGTTTCACGAAGCGCCTAGCATCCAGCGCGTGTTGGTCTATCGATTATTCGTATGACTTTGGAACGTGTCCCTGTCAGTTTTCGAACATTGTAGAAGATATTCCAAGTTGATTTCTGAATGAATCATAAGTTGATTTGTTAATGCGTGCATAGTGTGCATGATGTCTCTATCAGTGGAATCTTCGTCACATCTAAACTTTCCTGCAGGCAAAAGGGGCTATACGAGCTGTGCAGAGTATAGCCGAACGAAAGAAAGCGAACCACTGTCTGATTATGTGGTTGATTGGGTTTGCCAATGATGAGCATTGTTATGATTACCAGCGAAATCCATAGATTCAGACTACCAGAGTGTGGATAAATGACTAACAGGAATAACAGGTAAGAAAGACTACATATTATCTTCTCGGTGTATCCAGGAAAATGAAATTCTGACAGAAAATTTTTGGCCAGATCACTATACCAGCATGGGCCAGTTGTACAGTCTCTCGCTAGCAGCCGCTTGAAGGTCTATTCTGGAAGTAGCATGGAAAACACTTTGTACGCACACGTAACAATGCCTAACCGGAGAATAATCGCAGGATAACTTAACTGGTGATTCTGGCTGAGTTAGTGAAATTAACCGGCGAATAAGCTTTGAGATTGGCAGGAATAGATACAGAATTAGTGATGACACCATTGTTTGTTAGAATGAGGAAGGAGAAGAAACGGTGACATCACTTTAATTATGGAAGAATATGACGATTACAAATTTATATAAAACTTTCGCACTACTACTTTTCGATCTCATGCTTGAGAAACTGGAGCATATGAATGAAGTGTAAAACTATTTCCTAATATAAAGCTTTTTGCTTGTAGTAGGCCTAATAGGCATTTGATATTGGTACTTTGTGAATTATATTCTGCCGTGTTATAAAAATGACCATTTCTGCCAAAACAGTCTCGTTTATTTGGCGTGCGTTACAATTTCTGCAGTCTTATAAAGGTCTATTTTGTTTTATCTCGAAGACGGTGACAAAATAAGGTAATCAGGTCGAGAAACCACACCAGTCTTGGGCCTATTTGTAATTACAGCTTTTTCAGTATTAGACAACGACATTTCGATTTTTAATGTAGTTCAAATGGCTCTGAGCACTATGGGACTCAACTGCTGAGGTCATTAGTCCCCTAGAACTTAGAACTAGTTAAACCTAACTAACCTAAGGACATCACAAACATCCATGCCCGAGGCAGGATTCGAACCTGCGACCGTAGCGGTCTTGCGGTTCCAGACTGCAGCGCCTTTAACCGCACGGCCACTTCGGCCGGCTCTTTAATGTAGTAAAACGTTTGACGAACGCTAGTGAGGTAACAGATCCTTTCAGAGAAAGGAAAGCATGCCATTTAAAGTTGTAGCAAGATTAGAGAGTAAAAAATTCTAGGAGCTAAGGATTGAAGAAATGTGCACTGTCTTGCTTGTCTCTTCTCTTTACTGGTTATATGTATCCTATACTTAATTTTATGTGACACAAAGCAGCAAGTTGTTAGGTAATAGGAAATAAAGAGTGAAAATTTTCTGAAGAGCTTTTTTTTAAAAAAGAAAAAAAAAAAAGAGGGGCAGGATGTCAAACCGGCCGACTGGAAGCAGGAGAGGCACCATAGGACATTTTAATTTCCACTGTCCTTAATATAGTTTGATGACATCCACAGATCGAAATACAGTGACGTGCGATAGAAGAATGCTGTGTGAAGAGGTGTGGCACTGCACTTTGCCACACTTAAGATCACGTAACATGTCTTACAATTCCTCGGACACTATGTTTTATGTATCAGACTCTTCAGAAAGATGTGCTCTACAAAATGAACATATTTTTGAAAATTCGATTTTCTTAAACTTTGACGTCCTATCTCAAACGCTCGGAAGGACACCACTATCTACTATTGCCCTGGTTCAGAAATATCGTAGATACAGGTCTGATGCACAGTGCAGTATGAGTTATAAAAGGGAAGCGGGTCGTCTCCATGTTTACATTTAGTGATTTTGCTGTTTCTTCTTTGTCTACTGCACTCATGTCAAATGAAAACAAAAATTTATTTCTGTGGCCAGCAGCTATCATGTGAATTAAAATACATTCACATAATTACGGAAGGCTAAAATACGTTATTAGTTTCAGACTTTATTTTATTTCAACCTTTCTGACAGTCAAGCATTAATTGCCATGCAGAACAATGAAGTTATTTTTATCTGTTTGCTGTAGAAATTTTCCTTTATTAATCTTTTCTGTTGAGGCAGTCAATATATTTGAAACAAAGGGTTTAATTCCAAACTGTTGGCTACTTTCAACTGTTCGGTGCATTTCAAGTGCACGTGTTCATCTTCTAGCATGTATGGCATTATGCCATAACAAAGAACCAGACATGAGATAACAAAGAACTGGTACCCAAAGAAATTTGCATCCCGAAACCATATTGAAAAGCTTAATATCAGGTCGATGCCTACTTCACTGGGAATCTGAGACTCATTTAAAAATCAGCTCTTTGATGACGAGCCATTTAGAAGAATTTATAGCCTAGAAGATCACACTTTTATGTCGTTATTAAAAAATTTTCTGGCATATTTGTGTGATATATCTTAAAATGTAATACGCACATAAAAGACCAACATTATATGTGAAAGCTTAGCTTCTCTTGCAGTGTATTGGCCTTAGAGACCAATATTATATGTGAAAGTTTTGTTTTTCTTGTAGCAACATTATGTATATTAATTTAAACCATTAACTTTTCCTGTTCGTGTCTTCACGCTATTTAACAGCGATGTTGCTATTGGCTGACTACACCACGTGTGTGAAGCTCTGAATATCCGCTGTCATCCGCTGGCAAGGTCACGTGACAAGAGCTATGAGTGGCTTACAAATACGCATCGCAATCTCGATTTCAATGTTTCAGAAAGTAACATGTGGTATTTGGTGAAATTCGAATTTATACTTTCGTAATACAAAAATATGCAGTGTACATGTTACTGCACATCAAACATCTTTCCAAAAGGTGTTTTACCCCCTGAGTTTCGTTTTCTGAAGCACTGGGAATTTCTATGCCCATGTATAAAACCATAACCATTCAAAGGATTGGTAAGTTATACATTTCCGAGAGAAAATATGTTTCCAATCGAGAAAAAGTGTATTTTTAACTGGGAAATCCGGGAGAAATCCGGGAATTTTTTTTCCTTGTCCGCATATACACCCTGTTTTTGGAATATAGTGCATAACCAAAGAACTACAGGAGGAGATGGATACATTGCTGCAAAATGATGCCGATAAATCATCAAAATGGAAGGTAGTACGCAACAAGCATTAAACACTTGGAACTAAAACATTGTCTACAGCAAATGTTTCAAAGTTCGAGAATGTAAACAATTTTGATGTACCTTGTTCTAGCAATAGTCTCACAGAAAATGAAAACAATTGTAAGAAGAGTGTACTGGTAAACTGTCAGAAAAAAGTTAGGTTTGATCTTTCAAAGCAACAATGTTCAGTTAATAGCAGTGAAAGTGGCAGTGGCGTGATCCAGTCTGCTGTGAGTGAAACATCAACAAATAGTCTTCACATTTTCACTGATAGTCATGGTAGAGGCATGGCTGATATAGTGAAAAGCAGTTTTCCAAGTCCTGTATTGCTCTGCATTCACACCTATTTAAATAGGTTTGGTTTGTACCCAGTTACTCCAGTGCGCTGCCGGTTTAATGATCTCCAAGTTGAAATCCTGCAGATCCCTCCTCAAGTAGTTCCATTGTGGAGTATGGCACCATTTCTTTCCAAAGAGATAGCCACCTTGCAATGGGCTTGGTGGCGAGCTCTTCAGTAGTTTCAATGAAACTCCTGCAAGATTTCAGCCGGACACGTTGTTTTCAGTGCATATGCATCGGGTGTCGAGGATCATTCCTTTTTTTTTTTTTATTGGAAGAAGTCCAAAAAATGTACCCCAAAGTTGGAACCAATTGCACTTAAATGGCTCCAGCCATCACGTCACACTCAGTTTCAAACTCAAATATTTCAGGAAATTGTTGGTAATGGATGTACTGCTTCTGTAGCTTCACATAATTTTTTAGGTAAAAGTTTACATCTGCATCTAATTCCAAAGCAATAACAATTTTTCACCAAAATGTGGGAGGACTTGGTAATAAAGTAAATGACATTACTGTTCTGTTAGAGGAATCACAAGGAATAAAAGATACTGATGTATTATGTTTTAGTGAATATCATGTGAAAGATATTGAAAGGTTGTAGCTAAGTGGTTACTGTCAGGCAGCGCATTACTCTAGAACCATCATGGAAAATGATGCAGCTAAGTGGTTACTGTCACGCAGCGCATTACTCTAGAACCATCATGGAAAATGATGGAGTGGTAATTTATGTAAAAAAAACAATATATCTTACAATGCCTTACATTTAAAGAGCCATTGTATAGCGCAACAAATTGAAGTATGTGGCATTGAGATTACTGCAAATGACTTCACTGTTCTAGTGTTAGCACTGTATAGATCTCCCTCAGGGAATTTGAATGTATTTCTTAAGCACCTAGATTCTTTACTATCCAAACTGTACCTAAAGTCCAAGAACTTGATAATTACTGGTGTCTTTAATGTTAATTTCCTAAATGAGAGCAATAGTAAAGCTGACTTAGTACATTTAGTGGAGTCTTATAAACTGATGGCAATAGTAGATTTCCCAACTAGGGTTACTGTTAACAGTAAAAGTCTGATAGATAATAGATTTATAGATAAATCTAAATGCAATGAGATTACTGTACATCCAATCCTTGGCCTTTCTGATCATGGTGGTCAATTCCTTAGGCTCAATTACATCAGTGTGTGCAACAGTTCTGAGCATTCACGGAAATCTTTTAGGATAATAAACGAAGAGGGCCTTAAAAAATTCAATGACAGCCTAAAAGAGATAGATTGATGCCCAGTTTATAGGGAAACAGATGTAAACAAAAAGTACAATTCATTTTTAAATAAATTCATGTCTTTATTTGAGTCTATCTTTCCCAAAAAAAAGCAGTTAGCAATAGTCATATAGGCAATGCCAAGAAGTCTTGGATCACTACAGGGATAACATTCCTTGTAGAACAAACATACATCATATATGGCATGTGACGAAGGCCTCCCGTCGGCTAGACCGCTCACCTGGAGCAAGTCTTTTGATTTGACGCCACTTCAGTGACTTACGCATTGATGGGGATGAAATGATGATGATTAGGACAACACAACACCCAGTCCCTGAGTGGAGAAAATCTCTGACCCAGCTGGGAATCGAACCCGGGCCCTTAGGATTGACAGTCTGTCGCGCTGATCACTCAGCTACCGGAGGCGGACTGTAGAATAAAGAGGATGTTATACAGTTCTCTCAGGAGTTGTAATGATCCAAAGAAATGACAACACTACAAACTTTACTGTAACATTCTCAAGAAGATTATAAATAAATCTAAATGTATGTGCATAAAATCAGAAATTGAAAGCTCGGAAAACAAAATTAAAACTATATAGAATGTAATAAAGAGGGAAACTGATAGGAAAACAGGGAACATGTCTCAGGTAGAGATTAAAACAGGGGACAGTATCATAAAGAAACCTGAGTTGGTTGCAGTAATATTTAATAACCACTTTTTGAGAGCAGCAGAGAAGACAGGCTGTAATGGTTCTATGGAAGAATCATTGTGCCTCCTACAGAAAGCTATTAGGAACAGAATCCCACAGTTATCTTTACCTCCAGTTACTGTAAGCAAAGTCATAAGAGTAATTAGATCATTAAAAAATAAAAATTCTGCTGGTGTGGACAATATTTCTAGTAAAATACTGAAACACTGTTATAAATTTGTTAGTCCCATCTTATGCAACATATACAATACATCCGTACAAGAAGGGATTGTCCCTGACACACTAAAATTGGCTGTAGTGATTCCTCTCTTTAAAAAAGGTAATAAAAATAATGTTACAAACTATCACCCAATAATTAACTATCTTCTCAAAAATTCTTGAAAAACTCATGCACAGAAGGATTGTAGATCATCTCAACTTCCACACTATCTTAAGCAAAAATCAGTTTAGTTTTCGTGCTGGTCTTTGTACTGAACAGGCAATATTCTCTTTCAGCAACCACGTTTTGGAAGCCATTAACAAAAACTTGACTCCAGTGGGTATTTTTTGTGATCTTACAAAAGCCTTTGACTGTGTAAACCACCAAATTCTTTTGAAAAAGGCAGAATACTATGGTTTAGGTGGTACTGTTGGCTTGTGGTTACAATCATATCTAAGGGATCGGAAGCAGACTGTAATGCTAAATGTCTCTTCTGGAGAACCTGTCTCGTCTGAGTGGGGCATGATAATGTGTGGTGTGCCTCAAGGCTCCGTTTTAGGCCCACTGCTACTCATCATCTTCATTAATGAACTTCCTCTTTGTTCTGAGACAAACAGCAAATTTACCCTGTTCGCTAATGATACCACAATTCTAATTGACGATTTGATAGATCACAGTCTTAAACAAACTACAAATACTGTTTTTAATGACATCTTAAATTGGTTCTCCTCAAATTGTATCTCACTCAATGCAAATAAAACGCATTGTATGAGGTTCCATACATTACAAAGAAATTTCAATGAAATTAACAAAAAATGTAGAGATCAACCAACACAGACAGTTGAGGATACAAAATTCCTGGGTGCTTATATAGACAGCAAATGTAATTGGTCAGTTCACATTCTTCATCTATGTAAAAAACTTATCTCGGCAACATTTGCATTACAGGTAATTTCTTCAGTGGCTGAAGTTGATATCATTACGGTTGCCTACTTTGGCTATTTCCACTCTTCTTCTTCTTCTTTTCTTCTTCTTCTGTAGTGGTCAATCCAAGGATTGGTTTGCAACAGCTACAATGGCAGCTTGTCTCCATTCTGTGCGTCTTTCAGCTTTTCTCTTCATTTCTTTATAGGTGTTACATCCCACATCTTTCACGATTTGATCCATGTACCTCAGTCATGGTCTTCCTCTTGGTCTTTTTCCCTCAACATATCCCTCTATGATTGTGTTCAGGAGTCCTTTATGTCTTAATAGATGGCCTGTAATTTGCACTCTTCTTTTAACAATGAAACTCCAGAAGCTTCTCACCTGCTCTTTCCAGAACCACTTTGTGACCTTGTCGATACATTTTATTTTGAGCATGCGTCTATAGCACCACATTTCAAAAGAATTTAGCTTCTGGCCTTCCCCTGTCCCGAGAGTCCATGTTTGACACCCATAGCATGCCACACTCCACACATACGATTTCAAAAATCTTTTCCTGATTTCAAGGCTGATGCTCTTAGATGTTAATATGTTTTTCTTCTTGTTAAAAGCAGCCTTTGCTTGAGCTATTCTACTTCTCACTTCTGCCTTGCTCCTTCCATCCCTGGTAATATTACTGCCCAGATAAGTAAATTTATCAACTTGTTCAAGCAGTTCATTGCCTACATGAACTTGGACTTTCACTTGATCTTCTTTGTCGGATGCCATTACTTTTGTTTTTGCTTTATTAATTCGCATATTATATTCTTCACCCATAACTTTATCCATTCTATTCAGTAGGACTACAAGATCTTCTTCACTTTCAGCCAGGACAGCTATATCATCGGCATATCTGATCATATCTATTCATTGACGATGAATTACTACACCTGTCTGTGAATTTTCCCTTACTTTTTTCAGCGCCTCTTCAATGTATACGTTAAAGATAACAGGGGATAGTGCGCAACCTTGTCGGACACCTTTCCATATCTGCACCTCTTCTTGTTTTGTCTGTCCACGGATAACTGCTGTCTCATTTTTGTACAGGTTCCATATCATTTTTCTATCTTTATGGTCTATTCCTACTTTTTTGAGTACCTCAAACATCTTATCCCATTTAACATTATCAAAGGCTTTCTCTACATCTACGAAAGCTATGTATGTTTTCAGGTTCTTATCTAGTCGTTTCTCTATTATTAGTTTTAGAGAAAATATTGCTTCTCTGGTTCCTCTATCTTTCTGGAATCCAAACTGGTCTTCGGAGAGTGTAGCTTCGACTTTTTGTTCTATGCGTTTTAGGATAATTGAGGTTAATATTTTAGAGGCGTGCGTAACTAGGCTGAGCGTCCTATAATTTTCACATCTTGTAGCATTTGCCTTCTTTGGAATGGGGATCATAATGTTTTTCTCAAAGTCTGTAGGAATTTTACCCTGCTCGTACATGAAAACAAGATTATACAGCTCCTGATTCAGTTTTGCTCCTCCAGATTTCAGAAGTTCGGCTGGGATATTGTCTATACCAGGCGATTTGTTGTTTTTCAATTTTTTCAGAGCTAGTTCAAACTCTTCCTTTAATATAGGTTCACCTATGTTGTGTGCATCTACTTCTGTTTCTTCTTCCATGATGTTTTCAGACAGGTCTGGTCCACTGTACAGTTTTCCTATATATTGTTTCCATCTTCTTGCAATTCGTCATCGTCATCCAATATATTGCCATTTTCATCCATCACAGCCCTACACTTGTTTCTTCTGTCTCCAAAGCAATGTCTCACACATTTATAGGCCTTGTTGATATTTCCCTTGCTCATGTTGTCCTCAACTGAAATACAGAGATCATCAAGGTATTTTTCTCTTGCTTGTTTTGCCTCTCTGTTGATTCTGTTTTTCAGACTCTTGTATTTCTCTTGGTCTTCCTTCTTCACAGAATTTTTTAATTTCCTTCTTTCTTCCATCATATTTAGTAGGTCATTAGTGATCCATTCCTTCCTTTTCTCTGTCCTTTCTTTTCCTATTACTTCTTCTGCTGCTTCTAAAATACCAGTTTTTATTTTTTCCCAGCTGCTTTGGATGTCATTGCAGCCCTGTGTATTTGTTTTCTTGTCTGTTTCCAGTTGATAGTGCTTCAGTGTATTTTCGTTTTTCAGGTTTGCCAAATCCCATTTACATGCACTTCTTTTTTCAATGTTCTTGAATTTTAGTTCAGTCGTCATCATAACGAGTATGTGGTCACTTTCCACATCACAGCCTGGATATGATCTGCTGTCCTTAACTTGGTTTTTAAATCTTTGCTTCACTAACATGAAGTCAATTTGATATCTGTTAATGTCACCAGGCATTTTCCAAGTATATCTTCTTCTTGGATGATGATTAAAGAAGGTATTTGTAATGCAAAGTTTATTTCATTGGCAGAATTCTACAAGTTTATCCCCTCTTTCATTTCTTAATCCTAATCCAAAATTCCCTGCCACATCCTCTTCTTTACCTACTCCGACAACGGCATTCATATCTCCCATGATGACAAGGTTTTCAGCTCCTTTAATTCTGCCAATTACTTCTTCAAGGTGGTCATACATCATGTCGATTTCATCATCCTCGTGCCTCGTAGTTGGCATGTACACTTGGATTATGATTGTGTCCCTTGGTTTAGTTTCCAATCGGACATAAATTATCCTCTCACTATGTTGAACAAATCCTTTTACTCTTAACCCCATCTCTTTACTGAGGATAATTCCCACTCCTGCAATTCCGGGATTGTCTTGTGCTGTTCCAGTGTGTATGATTCTGTAATCCCCTGACCAAAAGTTGCCAGCGTTTGGCCATCTCATTTCTGAGACTCCCAGTACATCAATATCCATTTGTTTCATTTCCATTTTCAAGTTTTCCAGTTTACCACATTTAAGAAGTGAGTTGACGTTCCATGTTGCTATCCTTCTTACATTAATGCTTTTGGATTTTGGTATCTCTTTAGTTGTCCCTGCCCGGAGATCCGAATGGGGGACTATTTTACCTCCAGAGAATTTAACCAAAGACCTTTCCATCATAAGCTGTTGATACTTGGGATACCCGCCCGGGTCTTTAATGGAGTGGTTTCCCGTTGCCTTCTCCATTCTATGCTGTTGGCCACCTTGTGGCTCCTCCACCTTTAGGAGCAGTTTCCCACCCCAAGGGCAAGAGAGTGCCCTTCCTTCTAGCCGCTCATCTGCCCTCCTAGAAGGCCGTTGGCAATTGATAGAAGGTAATCTCCTTATCCTGGGAGATATTCGGCACAGTAGAAGTATAGGTTGGAAATGGAAGACCCCTAGCCCTCGAAACCTAATAGCGTCAGGGTCGGAAAAGAACAAGAGTTGGTCGAGGGTGGCCACATAGGAAAGATAAAAGTGAGGAGCCTGGCATAAGTAAGTGGAAGCAGTGCCAGGACTCAGCTCGGGACCCTGTGGTCGCCAGCCATGTACTCACTAGGTGTTAGTCCACTCATTGATGTCATATGCTATCATAGTCTGGGGGAATCAACCACTCGCAAAAAAAGTTTTCACCGCCCAAAAAAAAAAAAAAAAAGCAATCAGAATAATGTGTGGGGTCCATCAAAGACACTCTTGCAGGCACTTGTTTTGAAAGATAGGTATCCTGTCAACTGCCTCACAGTATATTTTTTCCTTGCTGACCTTTGTGTGCAAAGATTATTCTATCTACCAAGACAATAGTAAATTCCATGGCTATAACACCAGAAAGAAAAGAAATCTACATGTCAAAATAAAACGTCTCACTCTGGTACAAAAAGGAGTACACTACTCCAGCATTAAGCTGCTCAATGCTCACCCACTACATATTAAATGTGTTCATACAGTACTGCCAAAATTTAAACAAGTTCTCCAAGATTACCTGACAGAGAAATCTTGTTATACCATATATGAATATTTGAAAGAAAATGTTGCCATCACTAAACTTACTGTATCTAGTTCATTACTGAGCATTTGAGCATTATCACACTTTTTGTAACAACAGATTGGCTGTACCTGTATTTACTCTTGTAGCCCTAATATCTAATTTAACTTTGTGCTCTTATTTATAACCTTTATTTGAAACTCCTTTTTATGTTAAATGGTTGTTATGTTATATAGCTGACATTGTATCTATTACTGGATTTATATTATTTCTTACTTAAACTATGTACAATTTGGCACTGAATTGCCCTTGTATTTATTGCAAGTTTAAATTGAAACCTGTACAATTTGACATGTTCCATATCCTTGTGATTGACACACTAACTGGATCTACGGAACATGAAATAAATAAATAAATAAATGGGAGCTTTTGATATGTGGTGCTGTAGATGGTGTAACAAGGGCAGACCATGGTGTTCACATCAGATTTACTAGGACAGTGTTCAAGTAGTAAGGTGTACTGAGGTGAAGAGAAGCTTCCTGCACCAATGGTGTGCTAGTGCATTGCAACTGAGCACAATTTCTGTCATTGGGATCATTGGACAGTACCACACACATTTTTTATTAATGTTGTTTCAACATTATGCTTTTTGAAAGATTATATGATGAAGACATGAACTTACATAGGATTTTATTGAATTTTCAGTGATATTCAGCCGTTCACTAATTTTTATTATTACAACAAATAGTATTGGTTTTCTACAGACAAGTTAGAATTCAAACTTTTTTATATTCAATAGACAAACAAGAAATTGCTTCTCATGAAGATGCTACTAAAATAAATTCAATCATACATCACTAACTTTTGGCAGTGATTTACAAAAATATTACCTTTTTCAAAAAAATTTTTCAAAATTTCAACACATTTTTTTCCTTATAACCTTCAGAGATTCCTTGTGCATGTGGGAAAATTACATCCATTCAATGTAATAACTGCCGTTTTGTCATTCGTGTCTGTATAAAAAAGATGTCAAAAGCATATCTGATAATTAATCTTTCACTACTGTCATATCCTAGATTACTGTAAGACAATATTGTTGAATGGAGTTATTTACATATTTATTTATCGATGTTTCACTGGATATCCAAACCAGTACATCCTTGAAACCTGTGTCTGCAGATTGTGTTCAGGTGCAAAGCAGTTCTTAGTACCTTCCCCTGACTACAGGTGTAAGATTTCAGAAATCACAACATGCTTACATTTTCAGGAACACTATGTGTTTGGTTATCTGCTTGTTGATAGTTAATATTTGCTGTGATAAAAATTAGCAAATCATCAAATAAACTGATAATTCGGTAGTGTGTTTATGCAAATGCACTTGAGATTGCATCTTTCATAAGTCATATAAGTAGATATGGCTAGTGTTGCAAAAATAAAATCCATGAGTGGGACTCAATGCAACAATCGACTGATTGCTGGGCTTTAACGCTAACCACAGAACTGCTGCCAGCTCACTCCCATGCTCATCATGCACTGGGACAACACTTCCATGTAAAACTTGTCTTGAAAGTTTCTCAGTCTTCTACATAGTACGCCTTACTACTTTCACATTATGTTGTCCTGATGGGCTAATATTTAAAAAAAAGGTACAAAATGTGAAGAAAATCTTATCTGAATGCCATGGTCTACACTCCTGGAAATGGAAAAAAGAACACATTGACACCGGTGTGTCAGACCCACCATACTTGCTCCGGACACTGCGAGAGGGCTGTACAAGCAATGATCACATGCACGGCACAGCGGACACACCAGGAACCGCGGTGTTGGCCGTCGAATGGCGCTAGCTGCGCAGCATTTGTGCACCGCCGCCGTCAGTGTCAGCCAGTTTGCCGTGGCATACGGAGCTCCATCGCAGTCTTTAACACTGGTAGCATGCCGCGACAGCGTGGACGTGAACCATATGTGCAGTTGACGGACTTTGAGTGAGGGCGTATAGTGGGCATGCGGGAGGCCGGGTGGACGTACCGCCGAATTGCTCAACACGTGGGGCGTGAGGTCTCCACAGTACATCGATGTTGTCGCCAGTGGTCGGCGGAAGGTGCACGTGCCCGTCGACCTGGGACCGGACCGCAGCGACGCACGGATGCACGCCAAGACCGTAGGATCCTACGCAGTGCCGTAGGGGACCGCACCGCCACTTCCCAGCAAATTAGGGACACTGTTGCTCCTGGGGTATCGGCGAGGACCATTCGCAACCGTCTCCATGAAGCTGGGCTACGGTCCCGCACACCGTTAGGCCGTCTTCCGCTCACGCCCCAACATCGTGCAGCCCGCCTCCAGTGGTGTCGCGACAGGCGTGAATGCAGGGACGAATGGAGACGTGTCGTTTCAGCGATGAGAGTCTCTTCTGCCTTGGTGCCAATGATGGTCGTATGCGTGTTTGGCGCCGTGCAGGTGAGCGCCACAATCAGGACTGCATACGACCGAGGCACACAGGGCCAACACCCGGCATCATGGTGTGGGGAGCGATCTCCTACACTGGCCGTACACCACTGGTGATCGTCGAGGGGACACTGAATAGTGCACGGTATATCCAAACCATCATCGAACCCATCGTTCTACCATTCCTAGACCAGCAAGGGAACTTGCTGTTCCAACAGGACAATGCACGTCCGCATGTATCCCGTGCCACCCAACCTGCTCTAGAAGGTGTAAGTCAACTACCCTGGCCAGCAAGATGTCCGGATCTGTCCCCCATTGAGCATGTTTGGGACTGGATGAAGCGTCGTCTCACGCGGTCTGCACGTCCGGCACGAACGCTGGTCCAACTGAGGCGCCAGGTGGAAATGGCATGGCAAGCCGTTCCACAGGACTACATCCAGCATCTCTACGATCGTCTCCATGGGAGAATAGCAGCCTGCATTGCTGCGAAAGGTGGATATACACTGTACTAGTGCCGACATTGTGCATGCTCTGTTGCCTGTGTCTATGTGCCTGTGGTTCTGTCAGTGTGATCATGTGATGTATCTGACCCCAGGAATATGTCAATAAAGTTTCCCCTTCCTGGGACAATGAATTCACGGTGTTCTTATTTCAATTTCCAGGAGTGTATATCAGAAAAAGGGTATTTTACAGACTTGTCCTTACATTCGAAGTTACAGGATTTGAAATCCAGTGTGTGGATACCAGTTTCATAATCCAGGGTGACTCCACTCAAATGCAGTAAATATCTACTTCAAGTCTTGAGTGCTGTCAAGAATTAAAAATTTCATTTCAGTTAAATTTTTCAAGTATTTAAGTCCATCATACTGCTTTAGGATATTGATATCCACACATTATTTTTAATAACTTTTAAGTAGGAAGAGAATCTAAGAAGGGAGTCCATAAGGTTCCCTTCCAAGATTAGATAAGAAGCCACAGATGACCGCGTGAAAACGGCGGATGTCCCTGGCCAGCACGACTGACCGGGTCTGCCAGCCCTGCAGCCAGTGCTCTGCCTGGATTGTGTGGTTCCCAGCCACTGCCACCACCACTTCCTTCTTCAGCACAACTGAAGGGCTACCAGATGTTGCAAGCACCTACAAAAATTTTATTTTGCTCCTCAGTCAAATTAAGAAATATGTGTTTCAGCATTTTTCAGAATTTAACACTTATGAGAGTGCAACAATGGCTGAAACGTACATAATTTACATTTTTCTTAGATCTCCACCTATGGATGCTGGTATTTGACTGTTACAATAAAAAAACATGTGTTGCTGGTTTTGCAAATTCAACCCTAAATGGAGTTAAATAGGGAATGAAAATTTATGAAAATATTTTTACAGTATGAAAAGCAATTCGACATCTCCCCTATATGGCGAACAGCAACAGTCTTTTTCATAATGTTACATTTTGTCCTTGGTTTTCCACTGTAAGAAACTAATTATATGAACAATTTTTGTAGTTAAATCTGTGGAAATTGTTATTCACTTCTCAGTTATAAGGAAATCTGTGTTCAAGATTGAAGTTTATATCGAAATATCTGTACAAGAATGCAAAATGCATGATTAACAAGAACTTTGACTCCAGCTACTAGAATCTTTAGGTAAGAAGTACACTGAGAAAATACTATACTTCTATGGCCTTTATCAGTGTGCAAAGTATGGAAGGTGTTACAATTTGTAAACAAAAATACAATTAAGAAAAAAAGAAATCTGTGCAGACTGTACAGTCTGCACAAATGAAGCAGCACACACAATGCTAGTTTAAATGCGAGCTGAAAGCTCCGAGTGGTAGCACAGAAATTTAAAATTGCAGATGTAACTACAATACAAGTTGCCTTTTAACTTTTTTGTATCTCACCAGTGCACGAATGATGATCGTTACCGAGCTCCTTGTTCACAGGGCAGGCACATGTGTAAGAGTTGTTAGGGGCCAGCATACAAATATCACTGCAGCCAGCATCTTAACAGGGATTCTCCATTACATTTTAAGTAAGGTAGAGGTCTAAGAAAGTGAGAAGCATGCTAAATATACTCGTCAAAGGAGGAGACGAACCCTTGATTCATATTCCTTTTATAAATTTAACTTCTTGCTGCAATACAATATGTTTTTAGTTTGCAGGTGCATTCCACATTTTTCATTAAAGTCACCATCAATTCATCTTTATTTTTATGGGGCTATCTTAAATAAATCCCACTTGTAAAAAAAATTGAACATCATGCAGTCATTTTTGTGTGAATACATTTCTACTATAGTATGCTTTGATCTCGTTTAGACAACATTTGCAGCTGTTTCATCTGTGTGCCAAGTTTTGTAAGTTTATAACATCTAAAAAAACTGAGTCACCTATCAGCTGTGGGATACCATCTGCAATATAATGGACTCCCTGGCTAACCACCTCCAATTTCTCAAGGTTTGGTTTGTGATGTGAACAAACTTTACGAGGACCAACAATTCAGTGCCAAAGCTGTCAACAGAATTTCCACACATTGCACATAATTTTAGAGGAACTGAATTACTGAAAATTTTGTTCTTGGTGGGGTTTCAAGACTTATGATCATGGAGCAAATGGACTGGGCTGTGCTTCACAATTTTTAATACCATAACAAATCAGGAACGAGATTGATTTTTTTGACCTCATTGTTACATGAGGTGACTCAAACTGAACAACAGTTAATGAAGCTATATAATTTCAGTACAAGGGTCAAGGTCATCGTATTGGGACAGGGAACAGTCACTAGATTTTGTGGCCAGACTAAAACCGTTATCCCTGTTTTGTGACCTTCTGGAAACACTGTGTGTGTGTGTGTGTGTGTGTGTGTGTGTGTGTGTGTGTGTGTGTTTGTATTGAGGAACTTTGGGTTGGTAATTACTAATTACTAGAAGAACATATGGATCAGGTAAGAGATTTAAGTGGAAGATAATCTTGAGTTCAATGGAAATGAAGTTTGTTATCAGCCTGAATTGCCCTGAAAGAGTTAGGAAAGGTTGTCTGATTGAGTATAGGCACATCACAAGCCTCTATTTTTCTCTTACATGTCTTTTGTAACTGCACAGAAGTAACTGCGGGAGAGCCTTAACCCAGCCATATAAAAAGTGCCCAGTACCAGTCAAGGTTAATTCTGAACTCAGAAATCTGCATTTATCAGTAAATTTGAAAAATCTGTTTTGGGGCAATTTGAGTTATGTTGTGTAATGTAGAGCTACAATAGTTGCAACCAAGATATACATTGTAAAAGCACTGCAGTTTTAATTTCTATTACGGTCTACCTCTATAGACAATTGATGGAGCAGTTTTGTTCTCATAGCTGATAGTACCATTTGCTTTGTGACTTTGCTAGTGTTGTTTTGGATTTGTTTTTCTTTTGTGTTCACTATCTGAATTACATAATCTGACATGTCCATAAAATATGGAAGCTCTAGGCATCTGCTTTGAAGTGTGACATTCTGGGATCAGATGTCCCATTTCTCTACTTTCCACTGGCTGACTAATGATGTTTTTATGTTAAGGTAGCAGTAGAAAGCAGCCCACTTTCGAGAAGTTTTTTTATTATTTGTGCAGATCAGAGTTTTAACAGTCCTGTTCTACAAAGGAGGTGAGCCATAAACAGGCACTTGTACCTGCTGGATGGAGCATTCTTCTCTTTGGAGCTGAGATGATCACACTGTCAAAGCAGTGCTCACCACAGAACAAATGAAGTTATTTTTGTGCAAATTTGTGTTCATGGACTCGGATAGGCAATCTCTTGTCTGACAGGAATACATGCAGATGTAGTTTGCCATCTAGACTTTTACATTATAAGCAATGCATTGAGTTCAAACTATTTATTATCCCAGTGGATAACAAATCTCTTTCAGCACCTTTTGACACAAAAGCGAGAAGAGCTAATCCACAGTTAAAGGGCCGCTGATTGGTTGGAGCATTTCATCACAATAAATACAGTGATCAACAAATAAATTTCAAATACTTTCAAGAATTAAACTCCTTCATGCTTTCTATCACGATGGAAACATGTGAAACAAGTCAGTATTTGTAAGATTTCAGCCTCTACCAGAGACTTCCCAAAGGGTGGACGGCCGGGTGGTAGACCTTTATTCTGTGAATGTGACTTGAGCGAACACATGAGGATTCTAGTTCTTTCCAGTAAACTTGTGATACGAGGCAATCTTGTGGTCTTCCCACTCTGACCAGTCCATGCACTTCTCAAAGGCTATGACTGATAATGAGTGCTTCACAGTTTTTTCCAGAATTACCTGCAAGACAAAATCTATTTTAAGCCCAGAAGTATGCAGTTCTCATAGACCAAACCTCTAATAATTCTCCTTCATGCTTTCTATCACGATGGAAACATGTGAAACAAGTCAGTATTTGAACTAATGTATATCTTAACAGACATTTCCCCTCTCACTGGGAACATACGATCCCCAAAGTAAAAGTTGTCACACATTTCAGAGTACTACTTGGGAAAAGTTTTCTCGCTTTACACCAGTGAAACTTCACCTAACCAAATATGCATTTCAATTTCACATTTTCCTTGTGCATATCATCTATGGTATTTTTTGTAGGATATGTACACATAATATTACCACAATATACGAGAGACCTATAAGAATCATCACCTCTACATTTTTACAATCAACTGCACCACACGAGCTTACCAATCAGTTTTCAATGTTTCATTCAATTATTGGCCAAACTGTAAAAATATAAAATGCTATCATAATCTGCTCATTAACATGTATAATCTTATGTTAGAGGAACAAAGATGTATTACAGTTAGAAACTGTCTTCAGGCAGTTTAACTGCTAGTGCACAAATACCTGGCTTTCTTTCATCTGGTATTTGAGATACTACTTAATGGTTTCGAACAAAATTTACACACAACTTCAAAATTTTTCTCATTGACATCCATTTCACAGTCTGTAGTAGAAAAATACAAGCTATACATCCTAAAAGAAAGCATATATTTTTAGAACTACATATGTCACTAATTATTTTTTAAACAAATCAAGAGCTAGTAAATGTAAGGCTTGGCAGAAGTTTTAAAATAACCTATCCACATTACACTTGCAGCACCCAATACCTATGACAAATACTGCAAACTTAACTTGCCCAACCCCACGACCATTACAATATTAAGGGAAGCTGGCTTAGAATTTGAGACTAATTGAAACACACAAAGGATGTAATGGAGAGGTGTCACTCAGTCCTTGGCATCGTCTGGAAGTATGTGTTTATGGTGCACTGAGCGTACGAGAAGTGAATGAAATGCAGCATTCGTTCTGTAATTAGAATTTCATAATTATATACCAGCATCTTAGTTATGGTTTATCATTTGATCAAGCTGAAATTTATTATCCTCGTAAAATTGTGTTGGGATAAATACAATCTTTTGAAGTATGGCCAATGAGAGTAATTCATGTATAAATTGAGTGTTTTTTTACAATTTTTGCAGTTAAATACTTCTTAAATTACAACCTTTCAGGTGTGTTATCTGAGAAACCCATAATTTATTGATTGCACAGTCATAATTTGCATACTTAGAACTCTGTAGTATGGTCATTACACCACGCTTCAAGACATTCCCAACTCTGGCAGCTCCACAAACTTCAATGAGAAATCAAAACTAAAAACAGCTCAGAAAATTCAATCCCTGAAAATAAAACCCCCAAGTCCTGGTTTTTATTATTTAGACAGAAACTCAAAATCCTGAGTATGCTCAGACAACTTAAGAACAGACCTTCAAAAAAAGAGAACACTGCATACATTTGTTTAAGCACTGGTAGTCAAATGTTCAGTTGGTAGAGAGTGTCTTTCTTATTTGAGTTAAGGCAGTTCCCAAAAGATATCTTTACTATCCACTTTGGATACTCAAACCATGCACATTAAAACCTCCTGTATTGTGTAAGCAATGCTTTCAGAAAAGGATGTCTGTAGTGATCCTGAGTTTGACATTTAATTTAGTGGAAGAGAAAGTGAAGAACTGTGTTATTTCATTCAGTACTGAAAGTGATGATAGTTTGTCAGTTGAGTGACAAGTGACTATATACAAACAAGAAAACTTCAGGCTTCAGGATATTTGAGTCAAAGTCCAATGCACGAGTGTTCAAAACTTTCCAGAACTTTGTTCACAAATTTTTTCTATGTTTGCCTTTTACTTATTGTGCATGGTCCCCTTTGAAACACTTCTCCACAATTGATACATCACCCAAACACCATTTCTACTCCCAGAAGCAGTCCTCATACATCTCTCGCTAGACGACACAAAGTACCATCTGCAAATTTGTAATGCTTCTATTACTGCCAATCTTCATCCTTTCAACAGGGTTTTCAACGGCCACATTGGAGGCCATTTCCTTCTCACATTTCCTCACAGATATCACAACATGTCCAGGTTGTACCATTGATTAACAGTTTGTCCCTGTGGCATGAAACCTATCATCATGGCTTTGGCATTTGACATGACCTGACCTGACTAGCTTTTTTTGGGTCTTTGAGAACCATTCCAAACTCATTGTGGAGGTTGAACCACAGTCCCAACATTATAATCATAAATCCATGTCTCATCACCAGTTATGATTCTCTTAACAAACGTCTCTCTCTCTCTCATTTGTGGAATCCAAAAGCTCTCTACAGATGGCTAGGGGAAGGTCTTTCTGGTCTCAAAATCCACAGGATGAACTCGGCGGTAATTCAACACATTACGAGAGGCTGTGTCAGGATTTCGTGATGTGATCCAACTGAAACCTTACTTTTTCTGCAGTCTTTCAGTCAGTCTGACAGGCAGCACAATTTCGTTGGCATTCCCGACATGAGCATAGTATGCACATATCTGAGGGAATCCTGAACGAGGATAACATAACTTCCACCCTTTCATTTTTAAATTTTATGAACCATTCACAACACAGTATGGCTTAAGCACTCATCACTGTAGGCTTCGTGCCTCATTTGGTGTGTTTCTGTAAAAGTTTTATTGAGTCTCACGCAAAATTTAACACAGATGTGTTTCACCTTTAACTGCATTCTCGTAAACTGTGTGACAACATCCTACTCAACACAGCACTGAACAACAACTGACAGACCTGACAGTTACACATTAAACACAGGTGTGTGCAGGGATGCCAGCTGCATCTTGCTCCAATTCACTACTGGTGCGAAATTATGACTGTTTCGAAATTTTTTGAACAGGTCACATACCCAAGATTTATTTTTGGTGATATTTAAAATTTTTAAATTCATTTTGAACTTTAAAACCTGTCTTTATATGAGTATGTACAATGTCAGTCTAGAGTTTCATTAATAGAAAATATTCTTTGGAACACTTTGAAAAAACTGTTAAGAGGTTGTCTGTCTGTGTGTCCATGCTACAGCGACAGGAACATCAGGCCACTACTTAAGAGTGCAGAGTCCCACCAGTGAGTGTCATCGATCTTGTACTGGGAAAGAGTTGGTATTTGAAATTAGAATGAAATCATTATACTTAGCTGCATAGAGGTGTTGATATACATCAACGGGGACAGTCGAAAATGTGTGGCCTGGCGGGGAGTCGAACCCAGGATGTCCTGTTTACATGGCATCCATCTGAGCCACCAAGGACACAGAGGATAGTGTGACTGCAGGAACTTATGTACGGCACGCCTCCCTTGAGACCCATATTCCCAACTTATTGTCCCGCACTATATTCATAGTGCCCCTGCTCATTATACTCATTACTCATGGCTTTTTGCTGATTCCCGTAAGAGTTCAGGCACTGATATATGTAAGAAGATGGTATCTGTTCTTTTGGACATGTTTGTTTTACTCAGCACTAAGGCATACCACTTATCTAAATTTGATCCACGACTTCTGTTAAGGTAGTTTCCAAGCTTTTGAGTTTGTGTGGTGTATACAGCCTGGCTTAGTAACAACTGGGTTAAATCACAGTAGCTGAGAAACGAATTTGGTGCTTCTGCATCCCAGTGCATGACCTATCTCTGCTTATTTATCTGTCGTCTGATAACTCCTGTACCAAGAGTTACAAGGGCGTTTCCCCACAGCAATGGCTTCCAAATGCACGATACGATATACCCTGCGATCATTGCGATCCAAGTTGACGGGTTCTATCGACTGCAGCTCAGCATCCACCCACTACAAGGGCTCATTGCCGATGTCTACGGTTATTCCATCGGGTCACTGCGTACCGACCACGGAGGGTCGTGGTAAGGATCCATCTGTGCCAGCTGCTGCAATCAAGTTCTTGACCCAGTCAGACAATAATATTGACCTGCACAACAAACAAACAATAGCTTACATATCTGGTCAGATTAACATTACGAATGTCTTCATTGGTGAATGTAGACCTACAGCAGGTCACTCCCAACAGCTCATAGCCTGGTATTTCATCTCTTTTATTTAGTTGCTAAACTGTATCACATTGGGTTTCCTGTATAGCAACCAAGTCAATGTTGTCATTTTTTAATAGTTTTGGTAGAAACTGGCACTTAGCATAGCTTAAGCCTTCAATGTTTATGAGACAAATTTGAACCACAGGTCCTGGTCAGAGGGATCAGAGAAGGGCTGTTTGGTCTGTCTGGTGACATAACTCTTTCTGAAAGTGTCTTCCAGTTAGGAGATCCTCAGGTTATCTGACTGCCAGTATGTGCTAGTTCATTTAGTGTTACCCAGGGTGCACGTGTAGTGTTATACTACGGACAGGAACTAGCTTTACATCCCAGACTGGACCAGAGTGAACACAGATAGTGAGAAAAGAGGAAAAGATGGTGAGGCTTACGTTCTGAACAGACCCAGCTTGGGGCTGGAAAATGTTCGAGGTAAGCAAAGTCTGTTAGATACCTCACCTCACGCAGCTCTGGTGAATCTGCTAATGGGGCGAATTGCCATTGGTATTTAACAGGACCCACTCTCAATCCTCGCACAAATCACCTATCTTGTATCGGAGATAAATTAGGCAAACTCAAAACGCTTATGTGAACAGCAAAACATGCAACAGAACTACAACAGCAGAACAAAGAATTAGTTAAAGTCTTCATCCTCAATAAATGGAGTTTCAATTAAAAAGACTGTGTGAGTCATGAATAAAAATTCAGCAAAGGAAGAAAAGTGAACATTTAAGACTTCGGTATTCCCAAATGTTCATATTTCTGAATGTGCATATTCCAGAATTAACAGAAAATCAGAACCAGATCTTTTCAAATATACTGGTGCATTCTACATCCAAGCAATACACTCCTCGATTATTTAAACAAAAATAAATAAAATGCTCCTTGAATTCAGCATAAGAAAGTTTATTTTGCTTTGTGTACTTCCATACTGTGTTTAATTGACTAACTTCCTACAACAATTCCAGACAATGTACTCCTTGTACAGGAAGACAATAACCTGTGTATCCTTACCTCATGAAGACGTCTAAAAGTGTGAGCCTACTGTGACTTATGCTTTTATCAAGTTTTTTGTAAAGAATTGCGCAATATTTGAAAATAATTTTTATAAGATAGTGTAACACTAGGAGCAAAAGTCCACCAGTAATCACTCTCCTGCACAAAGGGGAGCAAAGTACCCTGCCATAATATTTTGTCACTACCATTGGGAATTAAATGTGCTGGCAGGTAAATTTTGAAAATTCAGATCATTTATACTTGACCTTGAATAGATAGTATGTATGTGGTTGGCTGACATTGTCAAATTTTGTTGTATGTCAACATCAAAACAATAATCCTGTGGAGTAAATAGTACCCTGTCTCTACAGAGGAAATTTATCCTCTGACTGCACTGACATTCTGCATCATAGCCAGTGTTGCAAATATAATCCAAGGAACATGCAAAAACAATGAAGCTACATGAATGTTTAAACTGTTACACCAGTTCACATGTGCTGATACTGACTAGACACTGACTGGTTAAATTAGGAGCATTTTGTTCCTGTTACAGATGTGACTAAGGAAAGCTTAACAGATCAATGTGGTCAAAGATGACTGGTATCTTAATACCTTCTTAAGAAGTGTTATCATAACATTTTCCAACAGCAGTATGTTGACAAGGAATTTCATAAATTCTGGAAAATTGAATAAATTTGAATTACAAAAATAACAGCTAAAGTTATTTGGTTTGATGCTATTTTACTGTAGAAATTTTGAAAGAACTGAAAATTGTTCACAGTTTACACAGTATTGGCAGGTGGCGAAAATACCTTTTTTATCAGTAGCCTAATCGAAATTCACTTACAAAAAGAACTAAACACAAGTAAAAAAAGATACAACAGTTATCTATTCAGTAAATTGTAAATGTGTACTTTTGGAAAACTGATGTTATGGTACATAATTGTCTTCCACAAAATTTGGAATTTTTTCCACCTTATCTACAAATGGGGAAATGCATCAGTAGTTTATGCTTAACCCTTAACCCGAAATATCGGTCTCTCAGACCCCTCGTTTATTTTAAATCTAGAGCAGTGCAAAAAAGCACAGCTTCACTTTCCCAGTACTTTCATCCCAATACTTGTCACGTGTAAAGCAGCAATCAACAATCAGTTTTACCTCATCAGTGAAGACATACAGAGTATTGTTTAGAGGAATGTGCGAAGTTGTGTGCCTGAGATACCACATGTTTCATATTAGGTACAAGAATTTGGTAGGTCCATTAGACTGCATCTTTCTAATTATGACATATTCTGCTTTCTGTGGCTTATTATTTTATAGCATCTTCTCCTATGCGTGAACTTACATTTCAGGTATAGCATGGACTGATTTTCTAAGAAGAGTAACATATCTGCAGCTAATCCAGATTTGGAAGTTTAGGTGTAAGTGCAGCTACGGGATTTAGATGAAGAGGAAAATGGGATCAATGACAACACATTTGATGATTCTGATGATGATCCAGATTTTGTGATAGGTGATAGTCACCATGAAACAGAGAGTGATACCAGTGAAGAAAATGTTTTATTGGAAGAAGAGCCTGGAGTGGTCTATACTACAGACAATACCTCACAGCAAACACAGTACTTTTATGGTATAAATAATTTCAATGGGAACGTTCTGAGCCTGTTAGAATGAGAAGAACACCAGAGCACAACATTCTGAAAAGAGGAATGACTGGCCTAACAGCTAAAAGTCGAAGTTGGAGACAAAGTCCTGTTAAATCTCAAATATGGGAGAATTTATTTGATGATGACATTATAGATGAAATAGTTTTACATACAAACATGAAACTGAATACCATAAGGGCAAAGTTGCATGAAACAAGTAATCCCTCCATTCACAAAGATACTGACAACGTTAATATCAAGCCTTTATAGGTCTTCTAATGATGACATCAATATTCAGATCGTCTCATGAAGATATGTTGTTCCTTTTCAAAAAGGATATGACCGGTCATCCTATATTTGTGGTGACAATGTCGGCAAAGCACTTTGAAATACTTCTAAACAGCCTAAGACTTGGCTATGCAACTACCAGAAAAGAAAGAAATGTCAGATCGCGCAGCTGCAACATCAAACTTTTTGAGAAATTCATTTTCAATTCTCAGCAGTTATACTGTGTAAAAGGCAACTTTATGGTGGACGAACTGTTAGTACCATTCGGGGGGGAAATCTTCTTTCCAAGTTTATATGCCTAGCAAACCAGCCAAATACGGCATAAAAATTATGTGCCTGGCAGATGCTGGAAGCTCTTACCTCTTCAATGCCTACAAATATTCAGGAAAAGATAATGATGGATGTGGCCTGACAGAAGAAGAGAAAAAGCTTGCCAAACCAACTCAGGCTGTTTTACATCTGTGCAAACCAACAGAAGGAAGTAACAGAAACATTACAGCTGACAAATGGTTTACATCTATAGAACTCATTCATGTGCTGAGCAAGAAAGGACTAACATATGTAGGAACGGTCAGAAAGAACAAATGCGGAATTCCCCAAGAGGTCTTGGCTGATAAAAGTAGGCCGGTTGGGTCTTTGGTTTCTCCAAAAATACAACACTAGTTTCATTTGTTCCTAAGAGAAACAAGGCAGTAATTCTTGTGTCTTCAATGCATCATTCCACTGAAAATGATACCATAAAAAATAAGCCAGAAATTATTTATTACTAACGCAAGGAAATCTGGAGTAGATTTGTTCGACATGAAATGTGCCAATTAATTGTCAAATACACGTACAAGGCGCTGGCCAGTGCCAGTCTTTTACACACTTGTAAACATCAGTTGTGTGAACAGTTTTGTTCTGTATTTGTGCTATGGAGGAACCCCAATGCTAACTCATCTCAAATTCACCAAAAGTCATATCATGGAGCTGATAGAGCCACATCTAAGAAGACGATTGGAAATTCAAAATTTACCTAGAAATTTCAAGGAAATGGTAGACAAAGTTATGGGAGACACCCTGCAATCAAGTGAAGGCATACCAAGTGATACAATGGGCAAAAGAAAGATGCGTATGAAGTGCTCTGCATCCAAGAAGAGAAAAACGGTGTATAAGTGCATGAAATGTTGTCACCCAGTTTGTCTGCAATACAGCAGAAAGACTGTGCAAAAGAGATGTGATTTAAAATTTCAGTTCAGTTGGTTATTATCTTTTTTCTTACATTTTCTGCAATATTTTATTTATATTTAGGAATATATTGTCTGATATAACAGTGGTGAATATCACATGAAATATGACACTGAATGACCGCACCTACTTGTGATATTTTGTGTTTATTTTATATAATTTAAAAAACAAAGTGTTCATATGGGCTGAAAAGTATTAAATTTACTTATAACCTGAATTGTTGTATTGTATTGTATTGTTTGTTAACCGAATCCAGGGTTAACCTGAATTTACTGATTATTTACTTGATTTCTGTCAACTTATGTGGAGTTCTGTGATATAAAATATTAGGTGGTCTGAGAGACCAGATGTTTCTAGTTACGCACATTTTAGAGATGTTTCGGTTTAAGGGTTAAGGTTACACATTAAATTCAACACAGGTGCCATTCTCATATATAAGACATTCTCTATTAGTGCAAAAATTTTTATGGTAGAAGTACTTTGGCAACATGCACTGGTTCAAGTTCATCAGCAGACATCTTTATGTCACATCAAGTTTTGCAAAGCTAACACCATGCAGACTGCCTAAAGGGGATCTCTTAATAGCCACCAATATGAGCAGCCAATGAAGATGAGAAATATTGAGAACTTTTGTAGTTTTGGCATTTTGAATGTTCTTATGCATTCTTTCACTGCCATATAAGGTTTCATTTTTTAGAGTAATTCTTTGGCTGAAGAAAAAATAGAGAGTATAACTATTCCATCTTCATATACATACATGCTAATTTGTACAGGAGAACTTAATGTGGCCTTTGTATCAAGCTAATAATCAAACATTAAAGTTTAATTGGTTTTCTTTAACCTAGGTTCAAACAGTCAGTCCCCACTGAAATTTACATTTCTTACTCTTTATTGACTGCATAGCAATATTTGAAGTCCACTGCATTTTCCTTTCCCCCAAGACCAAAATTAAACTGTTAGCAGCTGCAGAGAAACCAACACAATTGTCACTGGTTTCAGCTTTATCATCTGATGTTTCAACATTTCAGTGTTACAATATATTCAAGATTTCTCTTGCATATTTGGTAGTACTTTATGAAAAATGCTGGACTCAGTTATGTTGATGACATGTTACCCACAACTTTTATTTGTTGTGTAATAGCAAAGTTACATGCAGACTGGTGGTGCAAATTCAAAGTTAAGGGTAACTTTGTGGCAACTGATGCTTTAAAGCTATTCAAATTCTACCATAATCTTTCAACTTATAGTAAACAGACTGCGCAGATAAAAGGCAAAATACTCAAAGGGAAGGTGAAAGTGAGCAATTATAATGGATATAAAGGCTGTAACCCACACATTTTAGTCTGTACATGCAAGAAAAACTTAAACATGAAAAAGGAAAGTAAAACATTTAAATGACAGTTGAATTCCATCAGATGGCATATATTTAAAAATAGTGATGGATACTTCTTGCGAATAGGCTTTAAGACTAAAAGTAAAACAAGGTACATGAATGAAGTCTAGAGAGATGACGGGGTTAGGTTCAGAAATGCAAAAAGGGTAGTTGAGTAACAGGCAATGTCAGAAGCACGGAATATATAATATGTAACTTGTGAACAGCAGGAACAGCTTTCTTGAAAGTTAAATTTCTTTATCAACAGTGTTAAGAAACGCTTCCTAAATGTATTTGTCTTCTATAATATGATACAGGAGGGAAACCAGGTAAACAGTTCAGACAATAAGAACACGCTGCTGGAAGGTGACATCTACTCATTATCTACCATTTAAATTTTCTTGTGTTTGCAATGTTCGTTTGTGATCCTATATGGGTACTGCTCAATCATCAGAGACATGAACACCACAGGTTTACATTTTGAAACTTCAGATGAGCTGATAAGATTATTTTGACTCTATTTTTCCTTTTCATGTCTAAAAAAGGTGCAAATAGAACTGTGCATCTCAGTGGCACTGCGAGGGACTTGCAACCATATTTTTCAGACACACGCATCTACAAGTAACAGGTGACATCTATGACTTTTAAAAATCACAATGAGCCACAACAAAATTATGAATCTCTGGATAGTGGTATCTGTTTTTGGGGGCAGAGAACTTTTAATTACTTCTTCTTGTATAAGGCTCCAACAGGGAAAAGTGTACCTTTTATGACCACATCACTTTTCTTTTTACTTTGTGCAGAAAATGATTTTTTTGGTTTTTACCACTGTTGCAATTAGTCATCTGTGAATTAACTACAAATCACCACTAAATAATTTTAGTTTCAACTCATGTGCCACTATTTCCGGGCATTTTTTGATCAAAAATTACTGTCGCCAATGTGATGATAGCCTTGTCTGGTGGAATTTTCTATTAATTTTATTAAAATTTCAGCACAAACTAAACTGGCAGAACACAGTTTCTAAACAAGAGATAAGCCAAAATTTTTTACTCTTAATATCTACAAATCTTCATCCAAAATGCAGTGCAATTTATCTGGAAGTGCTATGCATATTAGATGCTTTATTTGTGACCAATCACTGCATTGTTATTTTGAGGCTGTTGCAAGTATCATCACAATATGTTGGTGCATTAGTTGCCGTGGCAACTATCAATAGGTGTTTCTCTATCACTTTACAACACTCCATGCATGACCTCGGGACCACGAACAATTGTTTTTGTTCATTATTCTACACACTAATGCTTCTCAAATAAGTTATACAAAATATTGCTCAGGGTTACATGACTAGATATTAATTACTGCAGATTGTGAATAATCTGAGAGAAAAATATATGGCAGATTGACTAAAGAGATTACATGGAAGGGCGCATACTGAGGCATCAGAGTAATTTGGTACTGGAAGGAACTGTAAGGGGTAACAATCAGAGGGAGACAAAGGCAAGAAAACAGTTAAGTATGTTCCAATGGACATAGGGTACACGAAGATGCAGATGCTTGCAAAGCTATAGACTGCACGCAAAGTTGCATCAAACCAGTGTGAATTACCTTTCAGGACAGACAATTAAAAGAGGGGGTCATGCCTCTTATTAGGGAGGTAATGTATCCGCCGCCTGCAGATAGGAAAATCTCAGAGTGTGAGTTATAGCGTTTTTATTTAAACTAAAGTCTTTCTTCAAAATTTACAAAACAATATTCGTGAGGTAGGACTGATCGTCCAAGCCTACCAATAATTAAATCAGAGATTCTTCCAAACATAAACTGTCTGTAGTAACCGTACAACTTCACCAAACAAAGCCCCGGCGTCTCGTCAAGAGCGGCACGGAGTCCTCGTTGCCGTCACCAGAGTCCGAGGACGAGTAGAGGCCCTGCGAGGATGGCTCGGGTATGCTGGCGGCGGTGGACGATGACGCGGCGGCTACGAAGACACCAGTGGGCTCGATCGGCGTGAACTGCCTCTCCAGGCTCCTGGGCCAGCCTAAATACTGCTTGGCGCATGGATATGGCTGGCTCTATTTGCAGTCACGTGTCAAGCGGAAGGAAAGAGGTCCGCGGCTGTAGCGACCTCTTGCGGCGCCGTGGACGCCTCCTGGTGGTCTCTGGGAAGCATCTGTGTTTCCGGTAAGACTGGCTAGGCTGACCCCTACTCGGTCCGGGGCCCGCTTTACTGGTCTGCTTCACGGGAAGCAAGAGTTGCAGGGGCTTAGTCTGGACACAGTAGTTTTGGAAACACAATGGAATACAGCATATCAGGACAGCACTATTCTCGCCATGGTCGTACTTTGAGGCCGAATGTTTCTTTCGAAATTTCAAGACACAGATGTTAAAACTTCTAGGTTCACATTCAGGTGAAGACGCCTCACTGATGTATCTGAGTTCACATCGTACTTTACCTGCTCCTGACAGTTCGTGGCATCGGACCTTGCTGCATTTGCTTCATCCTTACCTCTCTGCTCCAGGGTCAGAGTACACCATGAAGTGTCACCCGGACGTCAGAGTTCAGTAACGAGTGTACAACGAGCCACATTTATGAGTGCCAGAAGTCTCACAACCACTGAGGAGTACCTGCATATCACCTGACTGTAACACGGCATGCCAAGAACAGCATTCCAAGTCTTAACCATTCCATGTCAGGAGAGCTATTCCACTGCATTTCCAGACATTGTGTCCATGAGACCAGTTCATTCTGTTCTAGTTTTTGTGCAGACTCCTATATAGCTCTACTCAGCACCAGTGAAGTAGATGTTGCTTGTTATGAAGTTCGATGCCTGGTCTTCTGGAACACTTTGAACTGTATCAATT
This sequence comes from Schistocerca nitens, assembly GCF_023898315.1. Classification (NCBI taxonomy): domain Eukaryota; kingdom Metazoa; phylum Arthropoda; class Insecta; order Orthoptera; family Acrididae; genus Schistocerca; species Schistocerca nitens. The sequence continues at coordinate 50,033,870 of NC_064618.1, read as the reverse complement.
TACACTTCTCAGTGACAACTGTGCTAACTCTGCAACCTATTTACAGAAAACTGTCTGTGACCCAAATATAACCTCCATATCACAGAGCAAAATGACATTTCCCCCATTAATAAATCTCTGCTAAAGGCAAAATAGGCAACAAATGAAAATTTTTCAGGTGACTGGGGACTCATAACCCCAGGCCTTTGGCTCTGGGCCTACACTCAATGAGCCATCAAACCACACAGCCCTCCTCCATATATTTCACCAAAAATTAATTTTCTTTTCAAAACTGTACACAAAATATGGAATCTGAGTGTTCTTTCTTATTCAGCAGCCATGTATTGTAGAAGAAACAGTTTCCTTGAAAATTAACACCAGAATAGTGACATTGACACAATGTTGTTTTCTATTCAATACTCTTTTTACAAATGTAAATGTCTTCATTTATCAACAATTAATTTCAATATTTTGTTTCTTGTAAGGAACAGTTTTTTTAATTGCTGTGAAGTAGATTTACTGTCAGTATCAGAGATGTTTCTGTGTATGAATTCTGTACTCTAGTCTGAACAGAAGGTAAGGATATTAAGCATAAGAGCAATGGACACAAAGTCTGCAGTGGACAGTGAACTGTGGAAGAGTAGGTGTTCAAAATTCCCGTTCTAAACATTGAGGACTTTTGGAGGGAATTTAGTACATATTACTTTGAATAGGAATCCGTGTCTGGAAATTTGCAGTTTCAGTACCACGACAGTTTCAATTCCGGTGTTTAACTCTTCCACTTCTACTTAAAGAATTTAATTAGGTACAACGTAATTGAATTATTATATAACAATTCGAAAGTAAACTCAATGAAACATCTATTTATCACTTACCCACATTTGTATTAAACGAAGCGGAACCCGCCATACCGTACTTACAGAATAGTACTGGTGCATTACAACAGAGGCTCGACATGGGGACTACTAGCATTACAGACATTGTACCTCAAGTACATACACTCAACCACACTGATGCCTCTTCAATTTCTACTGCAACAGTCAGAACTCATATCAGCAAAATCTCTCCCATCTCTGTGGAGTCACAAACTGTGCATACGACACCATATTAAGTAATCCAAAGAAATTAAATCTGGCAATTCTGGGAGGCACATTGTTTGACCACATCAGCCTATCAATCTTTCACTGTACCGTATCAACGGTGTGTGTGTGTGTGTGTGTGTGTGTGTGTGTGTGTGTGTGTGTGTGTGTGTGTGTGTGTGTGTGCAAACTGCGAGACCAGATTCAATTAAGATTTGCTGTACCTCTTTCCACTCAAGCTATCTTAGAACAGAAACAAGAAGTTTCGTGACAGGTTCTTATTCTAAATATTATGTACCTACTCCCTCTACTTGTTCTATAAGTTTGTCACAGGAATTTCTGAACACCCTGTACACACCAATTAACTGCCAGTGATGCAGGGTGGCAGCAAGTATGCCTCAATCATCTTTGAGTCTGAGGGCAGTAATGCATTGCGGCTGTTTGTTTGTTTTTTTTTTTTATTTTTTTTTTAGGTCTCAAAACTGCTATGGCCATAAGCACCCATTCTGTGGCTTAGTGAAGGGTAAAAAAAGTAAATTTAAATAAGCAGCAATGGGAGCTGAACTAAAGGAGGAAACTAAAAATTGAGGAAATCTTAAAAAATTCCCATTGATGATTGGTTGTTTCCAAGAAAAGGGCTTTAAATTACAGATGTCATCTTAATAACACTTATAAACTCATCTGCTGAAAGAGAAGATATATCAGATGACAGCTGTAAACGGGTGCATAGCGGAGTAAAATAGGGGCACAGAAGTAAAAGGTGTGTCACCTGTACACGATTGAGAGCAGTGGGGACAAAGCAGGGAATGGTCGCCGCTTAAAAGGTGTTGACGGCTATAAAGATAGTGCCCAATCCAGAGAATGATGGGATCTAAGAGTGTACTGCTAACGTTAAGTTGGAAATTTTGAGTCAAATGAGGACTGTATGCAGAATTTTACATATCTTACTTTAATCGAGCAGAAGTTATCAAATTATTTAAATGTGAATTGTCAGATGAGAGCAAATCATCTCTACACCTATAGCTGTGTGTTAGATTTTATTTTCATGTACCGTACACAAGCACACAACAGCATTATTACTTTATTGTGTACTACTCACCAAGTGCCACTTATTTCTGCATAGTAGGGAGCAAGCTGGCATAGTAAAGCCACAGTCACAGTATTTAAAAATTGCACAAACCGCAGAGGTGAGAATATGGGCTTCAAAAAATCCGTAACACTCTCCAGTGGTCAGCTGCAGAACAAACAAAGCCCAGGAGGCCTTAAATTGACTGTGTCATTGTGAAGCATATAAGTTCAAATGGATATCTGTAGTTGACTACTATGTTAGGCCATTATAGCACTGATGATTGAGAGCACTGTAACATTGCCACTGCAAGCACTAAAATTCATGGACAACTTTAATGCTGCGACTGTCCTTCCTGAGAAGGTAGCACTGTCAATAATACAAATGCTGTTGATTCGTCCATCTGGAGTAACTAGAAAGTCATAAAACGCCTCTACAAATCTGAGAACACGTACTTATATGCTCCATAAACAGGAGTAAATGCAAGTATTTGGGATGGTAGATCCTATCAAGTAAGAATTCAAAGTGGCAAAGTAGTATTTAAACTGCTGCCCATATCAGTGACAATATGCTGCTATTGCCAGATAACAAAACAAAAATTCCTCACGGTAAGTACAAAGCTATTAGCTTCTGACCACAAACTGTCTTCAAAGAGACAAAGTCATAACTGGCCATAGCCATACACACAAACACAAATTATCCAAGTGAAGGTTCACACTGGCCAACAATCTGTGTGTTCAGTCGCATTTATGTTTATAAGTTGACAAAGCAAACCACCTTGTGGTCAGATCTTTGTACTGAAACTGGTTACGTCTTACAGCCCCACAGCCGATTCATAACCCCGATCTGGGACAACGGCTATGCTTGGCGGCAGTTCGGCCTCCCCTCCCCCCTGCTTCTAGACAACACAGACACAGTCACTGTCTTTGTACGCTCATTGCATCCACTGTTGCGAGCTCGGCATCGTTCCACCACACATTTGTTACTGTACGGATCTGCAAAGGTTGCTTGTTAGAACCAAGTACTATTTAGTTACACCATCAGAATGCAACAGTCCACCCTACTCACCATATGACAAGTTTGTTATCTTCCCAATTCCTTTCTAGAGAAGTGGTCTAATTACATTAGTAGACATCACCATCGAGAACAATTTCTTCAATTCACTCTCACTCATTATCGGCATGTCTAAATGCAGTAATGTTAAGGTGAAATTATGTGCATTCACTTTCAGTATCTCTGTAGTAGGTTAACAGGAAAGGTTCAGATATATCTTGCAACAATTCAGTAAGGAAGCCACCCACTCAAATTCAAGCAAGCAGGTGCCAAAATTAAGTACGGTCCACACCTTAGGCTAACATAATAGGCTACATATTGCAAAATGGGCCCAATAGTCAACTTAGTTGACTGGGCAAACTAACAATGAGGATGTATACTTCACTTCAATTAACTTTAAAGATGTTATCAGCCAAATTTGGGCATACCTGGTACAAAATTTTAAGAACTACCATCAGACAAAAGGACCTCTACATCTAAAGTCTACCCGTTATCAGTCGCACCTACTAATCCCATCTAAGGACCAAGAAGTAGCCACATGAAGCATGACTAACCATGCAAAATACTAAGGCTTCTTTCACACTGATTTGTGCAACAGTATAGTAAACCTTGTTATCACATGACAAGATGTTAGTATAGAAATGCTGCTCTTCGTGAGAGAGATCAGTGACATCCAAAGGGTTGAAGTCATTCTATTTTAATATCTCATGAAAATGCTTACTTTTAAAACACATAGGACATTGAGAGAGAACTTGCCAAAAATTGTGAAGTACTTCAGAATGCCAATCTTACATGGCAAAGCTAATTTCACATACCTCCTCCCAGTCATGCTTTTCATTGCTATTGCATTAATCCTTATTTCCTGAAAGTTGATAACCAGACATCTTGCAATAGCCTCTTCAGGGTCTTGCACTTAAATGCCAATACATACTCCCTAATGATATTATAGTGTAGGGGTACACAATTATAATTCTGGAATGGGTATGATGAATGCCTGCATCAATGACATTTGGATTATAAGAAGAAGAGAACGGCAAACGGAATTGTCCCCAGCACCATCCTCTACTCCCAACTTGGAAAAGCTGATATCCCCAACCCAAGGCCAAGAAACAAAAATAGAAGCAATCCCAACACCAGATATTGGAAGAGACCTGAAATCAAATAAAAACAGGTAGACATCCCTCATCTGCATTCCTTCAAACAGCCCACCCACCTCCATCACAAATGGGAATAAAATGATGAGGGGAAGGGAATAACACATGATTTGTTAGAATGAATTAGTTATATCTTTAACGCTATTCTGCATTTGGTTGGTGTTCCTTTATGCTGAACGTGCTTCAGGGACATTATACAGAACCACAAGACTGCTACCTGATGTGCTCACATCATCCCAAGTGTCCTCAACTGCGTTTTGCAGTGGAGTTACTCCTGTGTGAAGTTATCATGAACAAAGAGCGTCTAAGCTGCTAGAAATTGAAGCACCAAGAGATGTTAATTGGACTTTTCTTACTATATGCTTGCTATTCAATTTGAAAAGGCTATATTAACTCTTGCTACCCAATTAATAAATTGATAGTGAGAAATATACTGCTCCACACTTATTCCAACATTAACTTCCCAGATGTTTCTATCTCACGGTCAAGGCAGTCATACTCTTAAACTCCACCTGGGTGTGCACACAGTAGTTTACCATCCTTTTTAAAAAAGAATCATGAAAATTTTATTTGGCGTGTCCAAGTTGGCCAGGAGGGGGAGTATTTCTCTAGTTACACCATATGGTGCCAGAGAGAGATAATGTGCAGGTTCAGACAGGTCTCCCTCCTCACTCACCATTCTCACTTCGCAAGTGCGTGCAGCCGGTAGATTACCATTGTGTGCCCGTACACATTTTCTATTTTTCACTCTCCATTAGAGCGAAATGGATGTACCTTTTGTAGATAATTTGAAAATATATAGCTATATTTGACATAATTAATGTTTTGTAGACATTTACCTAAGCAAGTTCTTATCATTATCAACAAGGATCCTTCTCCAAGCTTTTATTTTATTACATTATTTATTTATTTCCAATTCTTAGAGAATCTTCTCTTATTTCTTAGAGAACATTTTCACAAGCCAGAGGATATACTCCAAATTCTCCGAGACCTGGAGGATGAATCCAAAGAAGAGCATGAAAGCCAATGAGGTGGACACGAGCAGGAAGAGGAAATTGATAATCTAGACAATATAGATTTCGAACCAGCATCTGTTGAAGAGGATCACCACAGCAGTGACTCGTAGGAAGAGTTATTTGAAGCAACAGAGGATCTTCTTGTCGAGAATGAAGCGGATATTCCTGATATGCGGGTTTTGATATTCTTCATTGCAAAAGACAATGAAACACTTTGGGCTAACAAGGCTATTTTATCAAAAGGAAATACCAAGTCCAAAATTATTACGAAAACAGTTCCTGGCCCCAGAGGACAGGCTAGGAACTGAAACAAAACTAGAATGTTTTTATAATATCATGTCTTTAGAAATTATCAACAAGATTGTTAGATGCACTAATATTTTCAATGCTTGAATATTTTCAATGCTTGAACGAAAAATTAAAGAAGTGAGTCTTCCGGCAATACAATTTGAGAAAAAGAGACTAGGAGCCTGCTTTGAGGGCGGAAATAAAAGCATTGCTCAGGGCTTTAATTTTGATTGCTGTCAAATTTGCAAACCGAGCTGATTTTTTTGAGTATTTCACGAGCAACAGAACAGGACTCATGATTTTGCGCACTAATTTTAGAGATCATAGATTTAGATTGTCGTTGAGGTCTCTACGATTTGACAATGTCATGACATGCAAAAAGTGATCTGTAACTGTACAAGTTAGCTGCAATCTTAAATTTTCACTCCAGTTTTCTTGCCAATTGCCAAAAACCCTACAATTTTGGGGAAAGTGTGACAAAGTGTTAGTGGCATTCTGTGGTCACTGCAGTTTTATTAAAAATGTGCCCAAAAAGCTGGCCAAATGCGGCCTCAAAATTATGCTATGCATTACTCACAAACTTTTTACACTTTTAATATGATGATTACTGTGGGAAACTAAAGCCTGGACCATACCTCACTTATAACAGACCATTCGACACAGTCAAAAATCTGACTGAACCACTCCTAAAAAGTAATCAAAATGTAACCACAGATAATTGCTTCAGTAGATATCCATTAACTGAATATGTGTTACTGGTCAGCATTATTTTCTTGGGAACTTTCAAGAAAGAATAAGGCCGAAATCCTGGCTGAATTGATGACAGAAAATAAAAAACTTGTTCCTTGTCATCATATATTTGGATGCAATGATATTTCAATTTTGGTCTCTTTTGCTACTAAAAAGCAAAAGGTTGTACTGGTTTTGTCAACTTTACATGGCCAAAGCTAACTGGATGATGAAACTGGTAAGTCAATTCAAATTATGGACTACAATGGCAGGAAAAGAGGTGTGGACACAGTCTACTTAGTGTGTTCAAAGATTTCGACTTCTAGAAGAACTAAAAGATGGCCAATGACAGTTTTCTTCTGATATCAGGATACTGCCAGAATAAACTCCATGCAAATTTACCAGATGACCAAACCCTTGGAATCGTTAGTGAGGCAGGAATATCTTTCTGACCTGGCCACAGAACTAATGGATGAAAATTTGAGAGAGCGAGCAAAAATCCAATCACTCCCTAAAGATCAGAGCATTTTTCATGGTCTACCATTAAGATGAAAGAAGAAGAAATCAGCTTGAGGTGGCTCCAAACAAATGACCCTTTTGCTACATTTGTGGTTCAAGAAAAAAACAATATAACTACCAAGGTGTAGCTCTTGTAACAACAGCATTTGTCAAAAACACTCAGTTCCTACATGTAATAATTGTCATAATAATGTGAAAGACACAGAAGAAGACTGATAATTTTATTAAAAGTTTTATTTTTTTTCTTTCGTTGTTTGTAATTTTTATATTTTGTGTTCCTTGTGTACCTATTTTGTTGTAATCCACCTAATTAGTAGACTTTATTGTGGTGTGATATTTTATAGTGTTTAGAAATTTATGATGCGAAATATCACATGTTTTATGCATTTTGCTAAAGTTATAATAAATTTTATTCTGTTGTTCAAGTTTCATTTGTCTTTCTTTAAGGTCCATTATTTTATATGTCAATGTGTCTTTAAAATGAAATTATTAGCAGTTTAGGTAATTTTAGACCAATAATTGAGCCAAGAAAATGAAAATATTGTGATGTGGTAAATAACTGTCATACACCAATTCACTCTAATGCCTGCCCTGATGAAGGTTAAGAGATAGAAGTAATTCCCATACAACCTCTGCACTCCAAACTAGAATTGGCAGTGGAGTTTTCTAATCCAGTGTATAAGAGTAGAAGATTCCCAGAAGGTATCAGACAAAATTCCCAGATATCCAGAACAAATGGAAAGAATACTTCATTAGCTATTAATCCTCAAAGTACTCAAGATTTGGACAAGAGGACAGTGTTCTGTCCAAAGCTAATTTGTATCGATAAATACCACTTACACTAGGCAACTGCTGAGATGACAAGCATCAGGGTTTTCTGTGTTCATTGTAGTTGCTTTCCTCCTGATAGTCAAACAGATTTAATGATATGGAATAATCTTTGTAGTTACCCCTGAAGATATGGACAACATGCCTAACTGGTTGTCAATATGTTTCATGGACTTAGCCTACAGTGGCCACTTCTGATTTAAAGTATGTGATTTGTTCTGTAAATCCCACTAGGGAGCAGTGTCTCCAAGAAGGTGGAGTAATTTGAATGAAAATTTGTGTTCATCTTGGATTTCACTATCAGGATCTCATGAGGACCAAAAAAGTGGCCTCAATTTGTCAACCAAAGTGGTAGTCTATAAACTTAGAACCTTTATCCTTAGCATTAGATCAATTAACATTCATTCACAAAATTTATCTGGGACAACAGGGTGTAATTGAATTAGGTGATTCTAAAGGATTTTGTAAATGAGACACTGAAAAAAGTGGATGACACTTTTCTATTTGGGGAGCAAAATGTCTGCCTGTAATATACAGGGTGTCCCTTTTGTCTTGACCACCCTAAATAACTGTTTATCCAGACACAAATTACAAAATGTCACACGCATATATTCTCTAGCCATCAGGGGGACATCAATCAGCATGATTGCCTTCATTGTAGCTTTGTTTTTTACAAAGATATGAACAGCAGTATGACTTTTTTTAAATGGCAACCTGTATTTTGTATTCAGTAATTCATTTCCTCTCCTAAAGACCTATTCAAAAATGTATCATAGTGCACCATTCACTGAAAAACAACATTATTAATTACATAACACAACATTGACGTTGATGCTCCCAGTGCTTAGTGCAGGTACTTGGAGTAATGGAACACATCCATGTGCTGTCGTTGACAGAGGACAAATGTAAACATAAGTAGAATGCACACTTGTCATTCCGTCAACCATCGTTAGTGAAAGAGTTGCATGAGTAGAATGTACACCAACGAGGAGAAGGTAGAAATGCTATTCATCTGTGGGGAATGTAATTTAGCAAAACAGTAATTTCAATAGTTTTCTTATGTAGGAGTACATTTAGTACCGTTGTTTAGTCATATTAAATACTGTTGTGTAGAGTAGGCATAAAGTAATGGCTGCTATTCTTCTTACAAACTGCATAATATTTCTTTTATTGTTGTTGTTGTTGTTGAAGGTAGGTGAAGAGCTACACAGACAGCAGAACTGTACAGAGAGCGATATCCTGACAAGAACCCACCTTCCGTCAGGCCTGTTTTCTCGGCCTGCTGCAATGCTTCAGGAAACAAGAAGTTTCAACCCACGACAACATAATTGTCATAGCAATCGCACAGATGAAGCTGCCGAAGTTACTGTTCTCACTTCTGTTGCTATGAATCCACTTGTGAACACACGACAGCTTTAACACGAGACTGGCATTCCTAAAACCAGTGTACATCGCATACTTACACATCACTGGTTCCATACTTACCATGTAAACCTACATCAAGAATTGCATGGGAATGATTTCCAGAATCGTGTTCAGTTCTGTCGGTGGGTACAGCAGCAAATCCTTGCCAACCCGAACTTCTTCTCCAATGTTCTATTTACTGATGAATATTCCTTACCAAACAAAGGTCAGGTAAACACAAGGAACATGCATTATAGGTCCAGTGACAACCCACGATGGCTTAGGCAGGTGGAACATCAGTGTCAGTGAAGAATTAACAGCTGGTGTGGAATGCTTGGTACTACAATTATTAGCCCTTAATTTATCAAGGGTAGTCTAAACAGCACAGCGTATGCCAACTTCCTCAGACAAATTCTGGATGAAGTGCCGCTAAGAACAAGAATGCTTATGTGGTATCACCACGATGGATGTCCAGCACATAATGCCTTGTGTGCATGTCTTTTTCTGAATCGAAAGTATCCTGCCACATGGGTTGGTCAAGGAGGAACAGTTACTTGGCCTGCTAGGTCCCCTGATTTAAATCCTCTGGACTGTTTTCTTCAGGGATGCATTAAAGACATTGTCTGTCACGATATTCCAACAACTACGTAGGACATGCAGGAACTGTTCTGAAATCTGTTTGGAATGTTGTACATAATCAAAACACTACAGGAGGAGAATGAGAGCTTTTGATATTTGGTGTTGTAGAAGGTCTCACAAGAGGAGACTGCGGTGTTCACATCAGATTTACTAGGACAATGTTCAAGTAGTGAGGCGTTCTGGGTGAAGAGAAGCTTCCAGCATCGGTGATGTACTAGTACACTGCCACTGAGCACAAGCTCTGTCATTGGAATCATTGGACAGTCTTACCCACGTTGTTTATTTATGTTTTTTTCAACATTATGTTTTTTGAAAGGTAATATGATGAAGACATGAACTTTCATAGGATTTTATTGAATTTTCAATGTTATTCAGCTGTTCACTAATTTTTATTATTACAACAAATAGCACTCGATTTCTACAGACAAGTTAAGAATTCAAACTTTTTCATATTCAATTGACAAATGAGAAATTGCTTGTCGTGAAGATGCTACTAAAATTTCAAAAAGCTTATTTTTCCTTATAAACTTTGGAGATTCCTTGTGCATGTGGGAAAATTATATTCATTCAATGTAATATCTGCTGTTATGTTATTCGTGTCTGTACAAAAAAAAATATCAAAAGCACATCTGACGATTAATCTTTCATTATTGTTGTATCCTGGAATATTGTAAGACAGTATTATGGAATGCAGGTATTTACACCTTTATTTATCGATGTTTCACTGGTTATTTAAAACCGGTACATCCTTGGAAACTGTGTCTGCAGATTGTGTTCAGGTGCAAAGCAGTTCTTAGATGCGCTATAGAAGGCGGTGGCATCGGCGCGCAAGACAAACAGTATATAAGACAATAGAAGATGTAGAGATGTCAACATCAGCCGCTGACAAGAAGAAGAACACATTTAAATCTGTTGCTGACCACGCATTGCTAGATGGACCGTCTGTGTTTTGTGGTTGCAGACTTAATTTCAGCATCGATTTGAATGACACATTTTCACATGGTAATGGCTGGTTAACGGTAGCCATTGTACGAGGTGGGACAGGAGTGGCAAGTGTGTCTGGACTGGAGATGTAGCTGTCAATTCAACTAAGTACCTGGGTGTTAAAATTACGAACAACTTCAGTAGGAAAGACCACATAGATAATATTGTGGGGAAGGTGAGCCAAAGGTTGCGTTTCATTGGCAGGACACTTAGAAGATGCAACAAGTCCACTAAAGAGACAGCTTACACTACACTCGTTCGTCCTCTGTCAGAATATTGCTGCGCGGTGTGGGATCCTTACCAGGTGGGATTGACAGAGGACATCAAAAGGGTGCAAAAAAGGGCAGCTCGTTTTGTATTATCACATAATAGGGGAGAGAGTGTGGCAGATATGATACGCAAGTTGGGATGGAAGTCATTAAAGCAAAGACGTTTTTCGTCGCGGCGAGATCTATTTACGAAATTTCAGTCACCAACTTTCTCTTCTGAATGCGAAAATATTTTGTTGAGCCCAACCTACATAGGTAGGAATGATCATCAAAATAAAATAAGAGAATCAGAGCTCGAACAGAAAGTTTTAGGAGTTTCTTTTTCCTGCGCGCTGTTTGGGAGTGGAATGGTAGAGAGATAGTATGATTGTGGTTTGATGAACCCTCTGCCAAGCACTTAAATGTGAATTGCAGAGTAGTCATGTAGATGTAGATGTAGATGGACAGAATGGCATACTTGATACCAGGCGGCATCAAGCTCCTTGGAGGATGGCCATCATAATATGCAGCTCCAACATCAGCTGGATGCCACAGGAAGCACACTACACAGGTGCACACCGGGTCCAGAAGGCCAGGAGAATGGCTTGGCCACGAGAGAAACTCGCCGCTGTCGTGGACAGCATTAGGTACTTCAACAGAGCCATGATAGTGCTAGGATCGTGCCTAACGGGTGCGGACCCAGTAGGAAATGCTTTGAGATGTCTGCTACTTCAGAAGAGAGCCGCAATGGGCGCAAACCAAAGATGGAGCGCCTAGAGGCTGATACCACCACCAAAAATTGCCACAGTGGGCGCAGGCGGCATAGGAGCGCCACACTCCACCCAGGCATAAATATGGGACAAGGTCAACTCGTCAGCCAGTCTCACGGAACTCCTGATGAAGACGTCAAGTTACGACGTCGAAATATCGGGTTGGGAAGACACGGACCACCGACAGTACACCTGATTCTACGAGATGACAACAAATCGCCGGGAAAGTCTTAGAAATTATAAGTACTATCACCATTGAAATATACTTCACATTAGAGTCACTTGTTACATTCATTAATCTGGTTTATATTTTTATATTTCCATAAGGCTTTTGACATCATTTCTCACAAGTGAGTCCTAATCAAATTTCTTGCCTATGGTGAATTGTCTAGTTGTGTGAATGGATTCAGGATTTCCTGTCAAATGTTCCAATGTGTGCGAAATCGTATGGGACTTAACTGCTAAGGTCATCAGTCCCTATGATTACACACTACTTAACCTAAATTATCCTAAGGACAAACACACACACCCATGCCTGAGGGGGGACTCGAACCCCCGCCGGGACCAGCTGCACAGTGTATGACGGCAGCGCTTTAGACCGCTCAGCTAATCCTGTGCAGCCTTTCCTATCAGAAAGGTCATAGTTGACTGTAATCAATGGAAAGTCATCAAGTACAATAGAATCAACATGTAGCATTCCCCAAGGAAGTGTTGTATGCCCTCTGCTCTTTCTGATCTCCATAGACAATTTAGGAGATGACCTGAGAAACCCTCTTAGATTGTTTGCAAAATATGCTGCCATTTAATGCCTTGTAAAGTTATCAGATGATCAAAACAAAATGCAAAATGGTTTCAACATGATATCTGTATGGTGCAAAGAGTGCCAACTGACTGTAAATAGTGAAAAGTATGAAGTCATCCACATGAGTACTAAACGGATTCTGCTAAAATTTGTTTAAATGATAAATCACACAAATCTAAAGGTTGTCAATTCAACTATGTACTTAGTGATTACAACTAGATATAGTTTAGATTGGAATGATCACATAGATAATGTTGTGGGGAAAGCAAACCAAAGACTGTGATTTATTGGCAGAACACTTAAAATATGCAACAGATGTACTAAAGAGACTGCTCACACTACACACTTCCATTCACTTCTTGAGAATTGGTGTGCAGTGAGGGTTCTACAGCAGATGCAACTGATGGAGGACATCAAAAAAATTCAAAGAAGTCATTTTGGATTATCACAAAATGGGGGAGAGAGTGCCATGCGATATGATACACGAGTCCTAATCAAATTTCTTGCCTATGGTGAATTGTCTAGTTGTGTGAATGGATTCAGGATTTCCCGTCAAATGTTCAAATGTGTGTGAAATCGTATGGGACTTAACGGCTAAGGTCATCAGTCCCTATGATTACACACTACTTAACCTAAATTAAAATAAAGGCATTTTTTGTCACAGTGGAGGCTTCACATGGAATTTCAATCACCAACTTTCTCCTCAGAGTGTGAAAATATTTTGTTGGCACCAACCTATATAGGGAGAAATAATCATCACAGTAAAATAAGAGAAAACAGAGCTTGTATGGAAAGACTAAAATTTTCATTTTTCCTGACTGCTGTTTGATAGTGAAACATTGAAGAAATACCTTGAAGGTGGTTTGATGAACACACTGCCAGACAATTAATCATGAATTACAGAGTAATCATCTAGATGTAGATGTACCAAATAGTGATCTGAAGACTGTCAGCTCAGAATCATTCACTCTACATAGACAGAGAAGTTCGTCTTACACTATGTTGTAATAATATGCATCATTTTTAAACAGACCTTATTACTCTGAAAAATGACTGTATGTATTCTCAGGACATGACTAAATATAATTCAAGAATCATTCATGAGCTTCTGTATATTTCACAGGGTAATACTTATCTTCTACAGACAACAATACATAAACCCACGTCATATAGTCACAAAACCAAATATATATCTTAAGCCTAAATTAAAAATGTCATGCTGTAAAAATAAAAAAAATCCTATTCTATGCATTATGCTAATGCAAATATTCTGCTCAATTATTCCAATTGATCCTGTATTCTTTCAATGATGTTCCACATGTTGTAAAATTAAAAGAATCCAATTTTATGCATTACACTAATGCAATATTATGCTCAGCCATTCCAACTGATCCTGTGTTCCTACAATAATGCACACTAGTTCCACTACAAATAACATTTCCATAAATCTTGAAGAGGGTAGAATCCTTTAATTCAATGATGACTTGAGTTCCCTAATAAATATGCACCACGATGTTAAATTCTTAGAATGGAAAAAATGTCCCATATACAGTGGCTGCCACATTTTGTTCCTTTTGTTCAAAAGGTGGGTGGCTTCTTAATAATATTTTCTTCACCACTAGATACCTTACTATTTTTACCACTTCCTTGTCACACTTGTGCTTTCTTCTGAATTCTTTGTGTCTGAAACTGATCAAAGCTTTCTGAACCTTTTCTCCCTTTAATCTCTGTCATTGGCAACCTGTGGGATCTGGTCCATCCATATCATTCTTTCCCCTCATGTGAAACATTAGCTCTGCTGTTGTGTAGTGTGTTGACAAATGAAGCAGATGATTCACTATCTCTTCAAATGGTTTCATGTAGTCAATCAGTAGCATTGGCTGGTCATGACAATATGTCCTTATGAACCTCTTATGTTCTCTAAGCATCCTTCCAATTTCATTATCTAGTGCTTCCCACTGTGACCATGTCGTAAGATAGACACTGTTTTACAAGGTCATATGTATTTCCTTGGATTATTCCAGGTTTTTCTTCAATTGTATCCCCACACTGATTCCGTGCTACTGCTATCTTTCCTTGCTGGTGAGGTTCCCTGGCTCTTCTACTTTCTGTTATACTTGTAATGTGACTTCAACTTCTTTGTTCAACGGGATTAGAAATGCTCTTATCCTCTCTTGTTCCTTAACAATAGAATTTGATCTGAAAACCTGGGCACTACCGTCTGTAGCTACCATCCTTCCACAGTAGCTCCACTTTAGCTCTTTCACTGTCAGTGAGAAAGAAAACCTTACTGGTAGAGAAGTCAATATTGTGTCCTCACAGATAAAATAAAGGCTCAGAATACAGTCAACAATCAAGTCTACAGCTATTAGAAGGATGCATGGTTTTGCTACATTTTATAGTTTTACTGACATCTCAATCATTCTAACATTTCTGGATCACATGCGAGTGCCTTCAATAATCTTGCAGTTCTGAACAGCAATGCCATGAAACTTGGTTTTTGTGGACACTTTACTGAAAGAACTTCTTGAAATCACATTGACAAATGCTCCTATGTCTACAGCAATAGTTACTGGAACATCCTCAACCATAGTAGCATGCCATATTAAGTTATTTTTCCAAATATTGGCACAAGCTTCCAATTTGAAAAGATTAGGCTCTGAGTAAAACCTTTCTTCCATAGTATTAACTGTACGCCACTGGACCCTGATTGGGCAAGAAATGCGTTTTCAAAATCTTCATACGCTGAGGGGTCAAAAGTCATTTCATACCACCTAATATTGTGTTGAACACCCTTTTGCTTGGATGATGGATGGAGAGGGTTGTATGGGTGCACGACAGCAAGGTCTTCAGTGCCCGCTCAGTAACAGATTGAGACGGGTGTCAAGAAAAAACTCAGAACAGTAAGATAAAACAGAACCAAAAACACAGGTAACAAGCTTGGAAAAATATGGGCCTACCTACACCGAAGCGTGGAATGAAGCATGCCGCCAGCAGTAAAATATGGACAACACAGGAAGTAAGTGGTAGAGGGAGTTAAGACAATATAGCAGATGGAAGTGGCTGGCTGACTGCAAGGAGTAGTGCACCGTCTCAACACGGCATGGACTCAACAAGTCATAGTAAGTCCTATGCAGAAATATTGAGAGGTACTGACTATGACCATTCATAAATGCAAAAGTGTTGCCAGCGCAGGATTTTGTACATGAACTGATCTCTTGATTATGTACCATAAATGTTTGATAGGATTCATGTTGGACACTCTGGGTGATCAGATTATTCACTCAAATTGTTCCAAATGTTCTTCAAACCAACTGCAAATAATTGTGGCTCAGTGACATGGGGTACTGTCATCCACAAAAAGTCTATTGTTGTTTAGGGACATGAAGTTCATGATTGACTACAAATGGTCTACAAGTAGCTGAACACAAACATTTCCTGTCAATCGTTGGTCCAGTTGGACTAGAGAGCCCAGTCTATTCCATGTAAACACAGTAAACACCATTATGGAACCACCACCAGCCTGCAAAGTGTCTTGTTCACAATTGGGGTCCATGACTTCATGCGGTATGTGCCATACCTGAAACCTATGTCAGCTCTAATTACCTCAGATTGGGACTCATATGAGCAGACTTCAGTTTTCTGGTCATCTAGAGTACAGCTGATATGTTCAAAAGCCCAAGAGAGGTGCTGCAGGAAATGTTGTGCTGTTAGCAGAGGCACTCATATTGGTAGTCGGCTGCCACAGCCCATTAACAACAAATTTCACAGCACTGTCCTAACAGATATAATTGTCATATATCCCACATTGATTTCAGTGATTATTTTATGTGACGTAATTGTCTATTTGCAATGACACCCCTGCATAAATGCTGCTGCTCTCAGTCTTTAAGTGAAGAGCATCGGCCACTGTATTTTCCGAGGTGAGAGGTAATGCCTGAAAGTTGATATTCTCAGCACACTCTTCAATCGTGGATCTCAGAATATAGAATTCTCTAATGACTTCTGAAATGGAATGTCTCATACATCTAATTCCAACTACCATTCCACATTCAGTGTCTGTTAATTCCTGTCTTGTGTCCATAATCACATCAGACACCTTTTCACGCCAATCATGTGAATACAAATGACAGCTCTGCCAAAGCCTTGTCCTTTTATACCTTGTGTATGTGATAGTGCTGCCATTCCTGCCTACCATGGTTCTCATTCACTTCTGTTGGTAGCTTCTCCATAGATCCAGGAATTCTAATTCCTTCACTCTGCCTTCCTGTTTCTCCACTGATTCATAATTTGAGTGCTCACAAAAGCCATATCTTGCCTAATGCATCTTGCTTCCCCACAAGTAGTCATCCCTTTTTGCTTTGTGACTTATGCTGCAACCTGAGTGGCCATGTCAGTTCGTTCTGCAGCTAGAATTCACAACTGCAGCAGAGTTTAATTTTAGGGATCTTGAGTTTGTGGTTTACATGCCACTGCTTTCCACTACCTCTACCTCAACATTGACTAAGTCCACCGACTCCATATTATACTGAGCATAAGTTTTGACCGTAACACATAAATTTGGATGAGAACCTTGTGCCTACTATAAAATTACAACACAGTTTATCCATAATACATATACACACACAATATCATCACATAGATAAGGATGCTATAATGATAATTGCTGTTAAAAAAAGAGATCAGAAATACAGTTTTCTATGACACATATTGTGAAGAATACTACTCTGAAACTGGAGAACAATCCCAGAAAGACATGATCTGTACCAGCTCTCTACCCTAGAAGATTACCTAAAACCCTACAGCTTGGTAAGGGGACAATCTAGTCAAGAAAGCAGGAGTTATATGCTCTGATTTTACTTGCTGCTGCATTGTGAAGTTTTTCTGTACAGGACATGGACTCAGCACTGATTGCACCTGACCTCCAACCATAGAATTTTCAATACTTACAACAAAAATGGTTAACAACAGAATACAATAATACAATACAAAGTGATGTGTCCTCAAGACCTTTTTAAAGGCGCCCATTAGAATTTAGTTGATGCTGTAAGGGTCTACGGGTTGTACACAGCCGTACAGTATGTAACATGCACTCGCCAGCTTGCCTAACTGGAATACTGACAATTTGCTTGGTCAGTACACACAGTGTCGGGCTGGAGTGCAAGGCAGCGAGTAGACCACTGGCTGCAGTGTGCAGTATTAACTAGCACATCCTCGGGCACGAATATGTCTCTTTTCTTAGCTCAACATGGACCCTTTGAATATGACCATAATTAACCACTGTTAAGATGTCAGACACAGTGATGATGGTTACGCAGGGTGCGCGTGTTTTATAATCTGCCTTTGTTAATAAAACTGCTTAAACTTACTTCTCAGTGTTTGCGTATTGCCGCCATACCTCAAAAACCCACAGCTTACAAATATTGACAAAATATTCATGTAATCATCATCCAGGGCAACAACACATAACCCCCTTATAGATGTGGTGTCAGCATGGGGATAATTATGGAAAATCTACAGTTCTGAAGAGGTGCAGCACAATGTGAACTTCGAGCAACAGCAGCCTGAACATATTTCGACTACTCATGGACATCCAGAACTGGAATTCAGGTTGGCCTACTCCAGTTTGGCTAGAATACAAAAGGCACTGATGGATTTTTATTTTACATTTGAGTGACTCATTGGCGTTAAACTAGACAAAAGGTTGCAATCCAGTCAGAGTAACATTGTCAATCTACAAACTGTTATTAATGAACTGCAATAAGAGATTCAACAGTTAAAAGCAGAAAGAAGCGAGAGTAACATTACAAAAGACTTGGTAAATGATAGTTCATGCAGTACAGGTACAACTACAATAAAGAATTTTTCATTATTGCCATCAGTACCAGAGAAACCTGAAGATGATGTGAAAGTGCTTTTTTGTAAACTTGAAGGTGCCATGCTGTTAGGATCATGGACAGATTCCGATAAGCTACTGGTTGCCACATTAAGAATTCAGGAAGCAGCACTAGATTTCATTATTGTGGAGCCTACCTGCATGAAAACAGAAGATTACAATGACTTTAGAATGATTGTTGTTCCGAGATTTAAATGTAAAAACGCAGTCAGATTTTACAGAGAGCAGCTTTACATGTGACGAGACGAATCTATCAAGCAGTTTGCTGACAAAATTCAAAACATCAACTCTCAAATGTACAAGTTAGTAGAAGACAAAAATGAAGATCACATTCAGTTGTTTGAAGCCAACCAGAGAGCCTTGGACACATTCACTCATGGGTTGCACGGAGAGGAAGTAACCAAGCTGTTACATTGGCACAATGTAAAACATTTCAGGAAGTATTAGAATCAGCTGTTGGTTTCATTGATGCACTAAGATGATCAAACGAGATGCAGAAACAAGAACACAGAGTTTTCAACACAACAGTACAATGCTACAGATGCAATAAGCTGGGTCACAAGCATAAGGATTGTAAAGAGAATCGAATCTGCTATCATTGTGGGATGCAGCGTCATGTTTTGAGAGATTCTTGCAACAAGAAGAAAGGTAATGCAAACAACAGACAATCTGCCAGATCTTTAAACGAGTATGTGGACATTCATGCCACCACTTCATCCACCCTTTGCCAGAGACAGTGATTTCTGTTAGTTCCAGCGAAAATCAGACCAAAGATGATTTCGTGATAGGTGCTGTATACCATGAGAGAAACATCAAACTACTTATTGACACAGGAGCACAGACATCATTAATGTGGTCTTGCATAGATAAACAGGATAAATTGAAACCACCACTATTAAAAGTGTGAGGGTTAAATGGAGGAAAGCTATGTAACTATGGAGAAGTTGATGTAGAATTAACTCTTGGCCATCGCAAAGATAAAGGTGAAAATAAAGATAAATACACAGCAAGGGTGCAAGTAATTTCAAATAATGTAATGCGTTACGACTGTGTACTTGGATTTGATTTCTTGTCCACTAATGAGGCAGAGATATTTGCCACACAAATTAAGATGAGACTCGGCTGTAGCAACTACATTGCTTCCAGACAATTAAACAAAGCAGAATGTAATTATACTACTATTGAGAAGCAGCTTTGAGCTTTGGTTTTTGGTATAACACATAACAGATGTTTCTTAATAGGAAGAGAATTTATAGTTATTACAGATCATCCCACACTTAAATGGTTATTGAGCTTAAAGGATCCAAGTTCCAGATTAACAAGATGGGCTTTAAGACTGAGTGAGTACCAATTTAAGGTTATTCACTGACCTGGTAAACAACATGTGAATGCTGATGCAGTGAGTTGCAAAGTCAATGTTTGTCTTACAATAAGTTGAGAAGACAAGTTAAAGGCAGCTCAAGAAGAAGATCCACAATACAAATTATCAAAAAATGATCAACATTTTGTCAAAATAGATGGATTATTGTAAACAATCACTAGTAAAGGAAATTGGCTAGTTATTCCAGAAAGCATGAAAGAGCAAATCATTAGAGAGCAACACGATTCTTTATTAATAGGACATTGCGGTAAAAAAGCATCAAACATTAAAATAGCTCAAATGTTTTGATGGCCAAGCCACAAAGTTGACATTTTCGAGTTTGTGTCACAATGTGATTCCTGTTACAGATGGAATAATGTAGGAAAAAGTAGAGCACCATTGCAAGAACTGCCAGAAGCAAGTGAACCATTTGAATGAGTAGGACCAGATGTCATAGGACCATTGCCTAAGACTAAAGATGGAAACAAATACATATTGACAATGTTGGATCATTTTTTTAGATACCTTCTCATAATACAAATATCTGATCAGAGTGCTGAGACTATAGCTAAAGTTTTTGTAAAAGAATGGATTCTTAAGTTTGGATGACCATTAAGTATAATTAGTGATCAAGGAACGAATTTTATGGGTGAATTACTTAAACAGACTTGTAAGCCCATGCAAATAACTCAGTTAAGGACTACACCAGCACAGGAGGAAATGGAAGAATCAAGCGAGTCCACAGAACAATTATTAAAACGGTTAGCCATTATGTGAGCAGCAAACATGACAATTGGAATGTCTGTTTACCATACTTGGTAAGTAGTTTCAATGCCAAAATGCACAGCTCAACTGGCCCTTGGACTTTACACAATCAACTATCAGAATCAGCAATGAACACACAAGGGATCTAGCATGCAAGCTAAAGGAAGCATGGAGGGGAGACAAAACAGCAAAATTATCAGTCCTTTCTTCAGCAAGCAAGACAACACGACCACCAAGCAGCAATGCCACAGTATTGAAATTGAGATCTTGTGTATCTGAGTGACGTGCTGTTGAAGAAGAGACAAGTCAAAAAGTTTAAGAAGTTTTGGAAAGGACCATATCTGATCTTGGAGGTGTTGTCACCAGCCACTCTTAAGCTCCAACTGACCTTTTGTTTGATTGTCGTACATGTAAATCGTGTAAAGTCATTTCTGGGTAGTTTTCCTGTAGTATCGCAAGATGACAAGGACCAACCAAGAGGCCGACCTGCTGTTCTCGAACCCAGGAAACAAGAACAGCGAGCTCGCAGTCCAGACTTCGAGGCCAAGGCATCGCCACATTCCGAGCGATCCTGTTCCAGACACCCCTACAATCTGCGTAAATGAGTGTAGTGTCTGAGAGTGCAATGTGAGTGTTTATTTTAGCCATGTGCTTATGTGAAATTTAAGTATTGAAGCTATTGCACAAGTGCAGAGTGAAACAAAACCTTTTATTCCACAGGTTACCACAAGAAACTCATTTAATTTATGTTCACTGTTAACTCTGATATATAGAACTAATTAACCATGTTCATTAGATTCATTTAGATTCACTTAGATCTAAACATTCTTTTGTTAAGGATTACTGATAGTTATCAAATGCTAGAATTGATGCCCTTAACTTGAGAAAAGCCTTTGAAAGTAGTTCAAATGATTGTTTGAACAGTGTACTACTATTTTTACAGATCCTACTATCAACTGAGCAAAAGCCAGATGCAACCTATACTATGATTTACCCAGTTAACTCTTACAATTTATATGCTTACAATACGTTAACCACCACACACTCTTTAGTGATTGAAGATGAATTAACTGTTATTTATTCTACACCCATTGCTAGATCAAAACATAATTTTGAAATGTATAAGATTTATAATTACCCTGTGAAATGGAGACAGACAGATACTCATGTATGTAAAGTACATACTGAATGATTATCTACTCATCAGCAAGGATCGAAGATATTTTGTGTCCCTAAATGAAAAAGATTTGCATATGTGTAAACATAGTCATACATTAATTTCCCTGAATCAACAGTATTCGTAAATAGTAGAGTGTACAGCTGTGAGAAAGAATTGTTTATGAATCATCCTCCAAGAAATGATTGCCCTAGAATTTTAATGCATTTTTATCATCCATTTCTTAAACGATGTTCTGAAGCTATAATTTTCTCATTTAACTCCACCCTTGATGTCACATTTACATGTAAAAATTATGATACACCTGCACTACCCTTTACACTCAAACTGAATAATAGTGTATTAATCTTGAATGTACTGTGATTTATCATGTTAACTATTTGATATGCCTAGTGTATTGCCAACTACATTTCATGCAACTGGACATTTGCCACTAACGAGAAGGTTATCTGTTTATTACAATGATTCATACATATTAACATATGGAAAGCATTCCTTATCATGTTTTTCTGAAGACAATAATTTAATTAAGGACATCCACGAAAATGTAATTTCTTCCAATAATGAGTTAAGCTTCATTGAAGCAGGGAATAGATTAAGTCCTTCGATTTTTCAAGTAATGTTAATGCATACTTGATTGTCACTATGGTGTTTCTTTTGCTTTTATTAATTTGTCTTTTGTCAACAGCATGTCATGTATGAAGTTGTTAACCTGAAGGCATGCCTCTCTGTACCAAACGTTACTGTGTCTGCAAATGAAATATATGTTGCAATGCCTTCTGATGCCACAAATGGTGAAATAGATTCATAATGCCCAAGAGGTCATTTTGAGCCAGCTATGGTTGCTTTTTTTCTCTGGGGAGAAAGATGTAAGGGTCTACAGGTTGTACACAGCCGTACAGTACGTAACACGCGCTCGCCAGTGGGCCTATCTGGAATGCTGACAATTTGCTTGGTCAGTACACGAGGCATCTGGCTGGAGTGTGAGGCAGGGATTGTGCCACCGCCTGCCATCTGCAGCACCCCGTATTAACTAGCACGGCCTCGGGTGCGAATATGTCTCCTTTTCTTAGCTCAACATGGAGCCTTTTGATACGACCGCAATTAGCCGCTGTTGGGATGTCAGACACAGTGATGATGGGTACACACAGTCTGCATGTTTTATAATCCTCCTTTGTTAAGAAAACTGTTTAAACTTACTTCTCGGTGTTCGTGTATTGCCATACCTCAAGGACTTACCACTAACAAATCCTGACAAAATATTCGTGTAATCATCATTCGAGGCAACAACACAAACAACACCCTTATAATGCAATTTAAAAGATGAAGATTTAATTATTGCTATTATTATTTATGATGTTGATAATTTTGATTTGTAGATTCATCTGATTGTTTACTAATATTAGAAACATTATGAGACTACATTATGTGGTAGGTAAAATGTTGGCTGCAAATTTCTTACCTTATGTGAAAAATTCCAGTCTTACATAAACCAGAATTTCACATGTAATGCCATGAATAGCTCTGTCATTGACTAATGGCCACAGCTGCAATCCTGCATTTTAGAGAGTTAAATGAAAATTTTCTCCAACAGGGCTTGATAAAAAGTGTAGTTTCTTGTTGCTGGTCCACTTTGCAATGACCCCTGTGACCTGCAAATTCATCTACATGTGAACATGGGTGAAGATAATAGTAATTAGATGTAGTTGAAATAAAGATCTCATCTTGAGTTTTATCCTCGAGAAAGTACAATAATGTTGTACCCTTGCCTATTGATATTGTGAGTAATTACTACTGTGCACAAATCAGACAATTTAGAATAATTATAACTTGTTTTGCATCATATTAAAAAGGAAGTAATTATCTTTTTGTCTACCTCACAAGATGATTAATGATTGAGAGTAAATTCTTTTCTTTGTCCCCAGAGCCTAGGCATAAAATGATGGGTGCCTTGTCTGCTCCAAGGCAGTATACATACCTGGAGCAAAGAGTGTGCATGTTAGACAAAATATAAAAAGATATTCTGCACCAGCAAGAAATGGTCATAAGTATATTCAGGAACACATGTAAATGAAAAATTCAGCTAATTTATGATTATATTCTAACTAAAATTTCAGGAGAGATTTCCTAAAATAGCACATACTATGGAGAATCTGCCAGAGAAAACTGGGTAACAAGGATAACAGAATGCTTAGAACATTCAAGTACCTCGGCTCTAGCAAAGATAATGAGAGGGTCTTCTTACAGTTTTTCCTCAAATACAAAAGGACATATAGGAAACTGCTGCAAGATGCAAAAAGAATTCAAATTAGTAAGGCCATACAGATGTTCAACAATAAGAGCAAAGCAATAACAAATATATTAAAACAAGAAACTTGTAGCACAAAGCCAAAACAGACAAATACAAAAATCAGAAATATAGGTGGTTAAATAAATAAGCCTAAGGATCTGGATGACTTTACAGACAGTTACTTTAGCAATGTAGGAATCTAACTGCAAGAAAAGTTACCTAACATGATTTACAGATACAAATAACTATGTGCCTCACATAATGCTGCTGCTGCTGCTGCTGCTGAAATGGGAGAGGAAATCACTCAGACCGTGCATTAATTTAAGAATAAATTGTCCACATTTCTAACTGATGTTCCTGTGTGTCTACTAAGAGACTGTATTAGCAGTGTAAAGGCATCTCTCAAAGGTATCATACAAAAGTCATTCCCACCAGGTTGCTTCCCTGATTACCTAAAGAAAGCAAAAGTTCTTCCCGTCCACAAAAAAATGTGATAAGGAAAATGTAGAGAACTACAACCCCACTGACTTCATTTTCAAAAATAATAGTCAATATTATGAAAAACTGACCGATGGATTATTTAACTAAAGATCAACTTCTGTGGAAAGGATGGTTTGGTTTAGATCTTACCTATCAAACAGGGCGCAGCAGTACATATCTCTGAAATTTCAGATGGCTGAAAATATATGGTATTGAGATAATTTACATAGGAAGTACAATAGGCACATTCTCACACATAAAAGAGATAATTGCTCACTAAGTTAACAGTTATTGACAGCACTGTTGATTCAAGAAACTATTGACAGAAAAGATCACAATGTCACAAAACGCCCATTGCAGGGAGAACACTTATTCACGGTATAGGGTTTGTTGCAAGAGCAACCACTGAAAAACACTTAAAATAGTCCATTGCTCAGGTGAGAACTGCACTCAGTTTCAGTACAAGATCTGTCACTTGTGTGACAACTAACACCACAGCATATCACATCACACAAGTAACCACCTTTTACACTACACAATCCATCATTTAGATGACCATTGAAATCACAATGCATTCCATCACACAAGTGACCACTAAAATCACTAAACCGTTGAAGAACACACAATGAATGGTCACATTCTGTCTTGTGTGTGTGAGTATACATTATACGCAGGTCGGTCGAGTGAACCTGCAGCAGCATGGATCCATCTGAAAACTCTGCTCCATAATTGTGCTGGACCCCCCAAACTGGGCACACAGTGGGATAAAAATTCTTTTGATATAGCCTAGACACGAAACTTGCAGCCTCTGTTGTTTGGGTCCTGTACTATATTTCCGTGTAGGCTGGCCACTTGCTTACTGACACTGCTACAATGTCGTCAATGCTGTAAGCTCACAGCCTGACTAACTGTATTTCCAGTGCTACCTTTTGGCCTCTGCTATAAGTGCATGACTTGGCTAGATTGTAGTACTGTGCCTGGTCAAACTGTGAAGTTGCTGGTTGCAGTCGCTACCCCAAACAGGGAAGTAGCAGAATGTTTGGGCAAATTGACCTGGTTAACACACTTGTTGCCCAGAGTTTTATAGGACCAGTGGTTGTGCTAACTGGGGAGGTGGTGGCAATGACATCTGAGGGGTGTGCAAAGAGATGGGCTCAGATGGGGGAGTCAATGGCAGCATCCGATTCCACCCATCTGCTTTGATCCATGACGTACGGGTTTTGTGGTAAGTGACATCATTACAGCGCAGAGTTTATGAGTTGGTTGTGTTTGTAGAGTCATCCTGTTGTGTTTGATGGTGCCATCTGTGTGTGCACGTGTGTGTGTGTGTGTGTGTGTGTTTGGGATGGTCGACCTACTATGCAGCACCGAAATATGTTGGTGGTAAGTAATTGTTTTTTTGGCACTATCTTTCTCGAGTTGTAATTTTTTGTGTATTTATTGTCTATTTATGTGTTTTAATTTATATAGGGATGTTTGACTTATGAATTTTTGAGATGTTGTTGTTTTTCTTTTGTTTTTTGTAGTTGTAGATGTTGGTTTTTTCGTATCAGTAGTTATGGTTGTCCTATATAGGTCAACGGAAATGACTGATTCCAATTTTCGTAGTTTTATGTGTAGGTATTGGTTTTTTGGTATCATCAAGCTGCGGTTGACCTATATAAGTCAAGGGAAGTGTCCAAATCCCGAAGATTTCCATATTTTTTTCCTTTTGTTTTTGTGATCATGGTGTGTCTTTTTTTTTTACTACTATATTTAACTGTTCTTTCTGTCCATTACATGCTGAACATTTATAAGGCTTTTTTAAAAATACAGGTTTGAGTTTGAAATTTTAATTTCTAACCATTACCTTTCACACATTAAGATAAAGAGTTTCTGTTGAATAGAAGAAGATACAAAGGAGAATCTTTTTAAGTTCGTTTTCAAATTTAATTTTGCTGTCAGACATGTTATATTACTGGGCAAGTAATCAAAAAATTTTTTTGCAGCACTATGCACCTCTTTTTGTGCTGAAGACAACATACAAGAATAAATGTCTTTTTCATTCTAGTATTGTAATTATGTATATCAATGTTCCTTTTGAACTGTAGTGAATTACCTACAACAAACTTCATGACAGAAGAAATTCGTATACTGTGAAGCAGTAGTCAGAATGCCCAACTCTTTAAACAGTTTACAAGATGTTTGTGGGTGAGCACCACATATTATTCTTACAGCATATTTCTGAGCAAAGAAGACTTTCTTTCTTAAACATGAATTACCCCATAATTTTATATAATATTATTGAAAGAAAACAGACAAAATGTGTTACCTTACTGATTAGTCTTGCCACAAGATTTGCTATGATTCTAAGTGTAAAAGTGGCTGAACTAAGTAGTTTTAGGAATTTCAAATTGAGCTTTTTTCAGTTTAAGTACTCATCAATATGGACACCTATTTATTATTTCCTTGCTGTTTATTACACTTATCACTGGTGTAGTACACCTAGATACGCAGAACTGAATATGTGACGTCTTTTTAAAATGAAAGGTGGGACAATTTGCAGAAAACGAGTCAATCATACTTTTAAAAAAATTGTTAACCGTTTTTTCAGTTTCTGCATGTGTGAGGTGACTGATTACAATAAGGGAGTACATGTACAAGAAAAAAATTTCAGAACTTTTTCCATATCTCCCAGTTAAAAATACACTATTTCCAGGGTGAAAATACACTATAACTCTGGTAAAAGTACATTTTTTCCCCATGCCAGTATACATTGGCTCAGAGTTGTAAATCTTGTCATTCCTTTGAATGCTGAATGTGTTATACAGTGGCAAAGAATTTCCCGGCATTTTGGAAAATGAAACCCAGCAAAAAAACAATGCATTTTGGAAAGATCTTTAATGCACAGCAACATTTATAGCGTGTGGCACCGATGAAATCGACACCAACATCGATTTGCATTCGTCTTTGGACTCTAAGCTTATCTTTGGCTGTTCCGCCATGTTCAGTTCATTTCTTTTTGATCCTTGTATGTGTTAAGGTTAATAAATGAACTATTGCTAAATGGGTGTGATTATTGGTGCAACCTACCCAGTAATCCTCCTCACTGGTAAACCCGAGGTGTAACGTCTTCCGTTTTCGCCGTTTTACTGTGTCCGCAAGCTCCGCGTCGGTTATTTTCATGTGTATTAAACCGACACAGCATTTGAACAATGACTTCGGCCCAGCACCTAACATCAGATTTTGTGATCGACATGCATCATATTGTGGGTAATGTACACCTGCCAGGACTGCAACACAATGCCTCTCACTTGATGATTCCACCGATTTCGCCGGACGTTTTCAAGCCTGCAACAACAAGTAGGGTTAGGAGTGTGCACACGACTCCAGCTATCAAACGCATTTGTTCCCGCCACATGTGCCCTCCCTCATCAGCTGTGCAGTTACCTCTTACGGATCTCCATGCAGTGTGGGACCAATGCCTTTGTCGGACAACCTCCTATCGCCAGGACAATGATTTTCCACGCCGCATTCCGTGCAGTACCATGCGGATACCTTCCACGTGGCTGGAACTGCTTCGTTCACAGGTCTACTTCCTCAGCAACCGAACATGCCCTCGCCTGCCTTGGTTCAGCATCAGCACATGCCTTCCTACTTCGATGCCTCAGCCTGCAACAGGAACAATAATTTGTTATCTGTGCCTGACTTCCACCTCCATCCCACTGCTACGCCTCAGTGTTTTGTTCCACGACATTCACCTTATCCACACACCATTTTGAGTGGAGTGACTATGAACAGTGAACATTCACACATTCCCTCCCACGCTCGATGTCATTTCCCACACTGTGCTTCTGGACAGCCCGCACCTACACAGCCTCCCTACAACACAGGTGGTCCCTGCTCTGATAATACGTCTAGCTTTCTGCGGACCAACATGCGTTCACAAACTTTGAACTTTTTCTGTTGCCCCCACACTGGATCCAGTCGAGCTTCTGCTACCATTCTCGGCACATCTCGGTGCCCCTGTGTCGGTCTTCTGTGATGCATCAATCGGAATACACCCACAACGTGATGAGCTTCCGCAACTGAAAACAACACATTATGGTGTCTCACCCGCGTTGGTCTTCCGCGTCACAACGGATCGTGCTCAACCACAATGTGTCGCCTCACGCTGCCAACCGCACAGCCATCATTGCCACATCTCCTGGAGGCACACTCTCCTGGAATACTACAGCAACAACAGCTCAATTCAGGCAGTGTCCCAACGAACTCAACTCAACCTGTTCTTCCGAACATTCTACAACACTTACCGACGCTGGCGCCATTTAATCCTGACGGAGCAACACCATGGTTCAAAATTGTGGACAAAGTGTTTGAGCGTTACATACTCGACGAGTCAACCAGGTTTCTGTGCCTCATCACGTACCTGCATGACTAGGAGGACTTGATTGCTGACCTGGCCGACGCCCCAGACTCATCTACCCGGTACACTCTAGCCAAAAAGACAGTTCTACGTTGGCTTGCACGCTCAACTGAGGCAGCAATACAGCAAGTGCTCCACATTGAGCAGCTAGGCAACGACAAACCTTCCCAGCTCTGGAGACGGCTATGTGGCCTGGTCAGCGCCGATCTATTCACTGACAGAGCTCTCCTCGACATCTGGTCAGATAAACTATCTCCTCACATCCGCTTTGCTCTGGCTCAAAGGCCTCCTGAACCTGTCGAGCAAAGAATGACAATTGCTGACAAGCTACACGAAGCATCACTACTCTATTTCGCCAGCCACTGCCTACCTGACACGTCTCAGGTTCAGGCTCATCGCCCTGCTTCCGGACGCGGCCGGGGCCGTACTGTGCCTACTGCTCCACTCGCTCTGGGAAGCAGTAAACAAGCAACTGGGATGTCACCGGCTCCATCCGTGGTCACGCCACTCCTGCAAGCAAACCTGCTGTGACCACCAAACCTCGGCCACCACCACTGGCAATGAACTTTCCGCAGAAAATGCAACCACACTACCCGTACTGTTACTTCCACACACGGTTTGGTGAGGCGGCACGGAACTGCAGACCACCCTGCTGCTTCCCATATGCTAGTCGCAGGTAGGTCCGGGTGCCGCCTCCTGCACACAACATGACAGCCACCCCCCTGTGCTCCATTCTGTCTGGGAACAACTGGATAATCAAGGACGACTTTACATTAAAGACATTTCGTCGGGATACCTTTTCCTAGTGGACACAGGCAATGAATGTTTCGCTGCTGCCTACGTCCTTAGCGTTGTCGAACAGCCGCCCTCATCATACTGCATTCACTGCAAGCCATGAATTCGACTAAACTACAATGCTCGGGTTCAACTTCCCACGTCGTCTCACTCTCCGCAAACTGCAAACTCGAGTGGACTTTTTTAGTGCCCAAAACTGACAAACCTATACTAGGGATTGACTTCTTGCGACACCACAAACTTTCACCGAACCTAGTGTGAAACACCGTGTTTCATCATCTGTCAAAGACTCACTTCCCCTGTGCTCTGTTGAGCAACCCCCCCCCCCCCCCCCGACACATCGGTCTGGGCTCATCTCATCCATAAATGCTTGTCTCTGTCGACGACGTTACAAGAAAGAAACCACGCACAAGTGCCTTGTCGAGCTTGAACATGTCACTCACCTACGCAAGGAAAACTTTGAGCTCTCCCTCCGGCTCCACGAAACACAGCTCCAGCTCTCCGATGCAGCAAAGGAATTACAAACACTACAGCAAGAGCAAAGCAAGGTCAGTAAGTGTGCCGAATAAGCTTGCAATCCCAGCAATCGAGCCTTCATGTGTTTACCTCCCACTACCCCTCGCAACTGTGCTATCAAGATTGCCATAATGTTTACTGACCGTTCCGCAGGGCCACACCCTCCTAACACGGCAGTGTATGACACTCGGCCAAGACAAGTGCACATGTGCAATGAGTGTACATGTTCCCGAACTGACGGCTCCTACGATAACCCTCACGGGCAGCACCTCAAACTATGCAACTTTGGCTCCTGTGTGCTGCCATGCGAACACAAACCGTGCACTAGTGCCAAGCGTTTCGCCCAAGACCGTGCTGCCACAGGCCGTGCCCTCAGGCAATGGACTCACTAACAGCTCACGAGCTCTACCAAGCTCTCCCAACCACGGTGCCACTGCTTCGGGCCGGTGGCCATCTTGCCGCCTCAGGTCCCATCAGACCTGCTGAGTGGCTCCGAACACCACGACCACGCCTTGCCTGCCCCGCCTGCCACACATTTTAAACAAACCACCTCCTGCATCGCCGGCAACATTTCCATCGTCACCAATGGCACAGTTCACAAGCTTCGCTTCATGCCAGGTCCCTCGATCTCCAGTAAACCACGTCAACTTTGTCCCAAGCGCCTCTCCGAACTTAAAAATCAGATTTCTGAACTACTAAGCTCCGGCGCCATTGAACTCACTGTCAGTAGTTAGTCTACGCCCATACATATGACACCCAAGAAAGATGGGTCGTGGTGCATGTGCGGAGACTACCATCGACTAAATGCACGAACAATTATGGACACTTACCCCGTACCCAACATTGCTGACTTTACCAGTTCCCTCGCAGGTGCGACCACATTCTCTGTCATTGATTGCAAACGGGGTCATTTCAGTTTTGATTCATGCCCTTCCGTCTGAAAAACGCAACCCAGGCCTGGCAACGCTTCATCAATGAAGTGCTATTCGATCTAAAATTCTGCTTTCCATATCTTGATGACATTCTCGTGTTCAGCTCCTCTGTTGAGGACAACACTTGACATGTGCAAACTGTTGCGAACACTCTCGCAGTTCAGGCATAGAGACCAACCAGGACAAATTACAGCTACATCAACCTGCTGTCAACTTTTCTTGGTTTTCGGGTCTCTGCCGATGGCATTTCAACCCCCCACCCCCCGACAAAGTACAAACAATACTAAAGCTACCAAGACCTTCGTCATTCGAAGACCTCCGGCGCTTTCTGGGGATGGTTAATTATAATCGCCGACATCTACCTCGGGCTGCAGAGATTCTGGCTCCACTGACGGACGCCTTGGCAGGCACCAACACTTCTGGATCTTGGCCCATTCCATGGACCCCTGCTATGACTGACTCTTTCACTGCCCTCAAAAATCTTCTTGCCAAGGCCTGCACCATTGTGCATCCTCATCCCAATGCACAGCTTTTCATCACCACAGAAGTGAGCGATACTGCCATCAGCGCTGTCCTTAGCCAGACAATCGATGGCCAAACTTTGCCTCTTCAGTTCTTCTTGCACAAGCTCACCAATGCACAACAGAAACATTCCACATTTGACAGGGAGTTGCTCATGGTCTACAAAGCGATTAAGCGTTTTAAGACTGACGTTGAGGGACGCTCTTTCTATGTTCTAACGGACCACAAACCCCTGGCTGCAGCCATTACAAACCCGCCAGCTGACCTGCCTCCTCACCACTTCAGATACGTGGACTTCATATCTCAGTTCACCA
This sequence comes from Schistocerca nitens, assembly GCF_023898315.1. Lineage (NCBI taxonomy): Eukaryota > Metazoa > Arthropoda > Insecta > Orthoptera > Acrididae > Schistocerca > Schistocerca nitens. Next base: position 50,001,860 of record NC_064618.1, on the reverse strand, counting down.
CTGATGTCAGACACATAAAGGGTGCTGACAATATCATTGTTGATTTCCTTTCAAGAGTCGATGCTGTCCATTCACTGTTAGACCTCTCTGAACTTCCTAACCTCCAACCCGCCGCCAAGGAAACACAAAACCTGATTTCAGACTCTACCTCTTCACTACACTTCGTCCGCACCACCTACCCTGGCATTTCTGGTGAGATCTGGTACGACGACAGTACAGGCACGTTAGACCCTCTCATCCCAACCACACTCCATCGAGCTGTCTTCAACGCATTGCATAATTTAGCCCACCCCAGTGTTCATGTATCCGCCCGCCTCGTAGCACAGCGCTTTGTATGGAGAAATGTCAACAAGGACTGCCAGCAATGGGCACGCTCCTACGTTGCATGCCAACGCTGCAAAGTACACAAGCACACTTCACCCCCATCGGCGCCTTTTCGACTCCTCCTGGGCGTTTCCAGAATATTCATATTGACATTGTCGGCCTTTCTCTGCCTCTAATGCCTTTTGTTACGTTCTCTCATCTATCAACCAAACAACTCGCTGGGTCGAGGCTGTCCCCCTCCCCAGTATTACAGCAGAAACTGTTGCTCGAGCTTTTGTTGAGTCATGGATATCGCCAAGGAGATATATAAACTACATAGAGTGGCTATCTGTGAGGTAACAGCGCTCCCAGCAGCAGCGAAAAGCAACACCAGCCGCCATTTTTTGAAACGGCTACATGTCAGTGTATTTACATTTGGTGTATAGTACTGGCATTAGAAAATCACTGTTTTCTGGTTGTAATTTGTTTTAAAAGTCTTATTGACCGATCGCAAATCATGCCCAGTGTATTTGCACTAATAGAAGTGATAAAAACAACTGGAACATCATATTTCAGTTGAGTATCTAAATGCGTGTTGTACTTAGCGTCTTGTGCATAATTTTCGTGTTTAAGCTGTATACAAAATGTAAATAATCTACTGTATACACGTCTCTTTATTTTTAGATTTCCTCTGAAGAAGAAAAAGCTGTTAAGTAGGTGGGTAGCCGATATGAGGCGAGATAAGTGGCAGCCAACTCAATATAGCTACATATGCTCATTTCACTTTGAAGATAGATACATGTATAGTACAAATGAGAAAAGGCGACTTCTGGCAAATTCAGTACCGACAATATTTACGTTTCCTGACCATCTGCAGAAATCAACTATAGTATAGAGACAACCAAGGAAACAGCTTGTCAGTGAAGAATCGGCTTCATTATCAAATGAACCAGGTAAAATAGTTTTCCTGTTATTTATTTGTTACGTGGGTTATGTGTGAATTTTACTATTAATCAATGTATGTTTATAGAAAAATAAAGCTTAATGATAATACTTCATTTTTGTAGGTGAAAGAGTGAATCAGAATGATCATATAGATCATTCTTATTGTTTGCCTAGCACCAAAAAATTGAAACAGAATTATGAGGCATTACAGAAAAGGACCGAGAAGCTGAGGAAGCAAGCGAAACATGCAAGGCAAAGTGTTTCAAGAAAGAAGAAAATTTGTGACATATAAAACAATGGTTGTAGGCCTAAATAAGAGACTTCAAGACTGAGCTTCTGCAGTGATAGGATGTGACAAAAATAGTGATATTCTGAAGCACTTTTTGCAATGCAAAACAAAATGTTCAATTTATGAATATCCTAAAGAAATAAGACAGTTTGTCCTTACACTCGATTTTTACTCCTCCAAAACTTATAATTATTTGAGGAAGTTTGTTAAATTACCACATCCTCGAACACTCCGCAGGTGGGCAACTGCAGTAAATGGCAGTCCTGGATTTACAGAAGAAAGCTTAAAAAAATTAGCAGATGAGGTTCAACGTAGTTCAGGACCTATTTTAGCTGCACTTATGTTCGATGAGGTGGCTCTTAAAAAAGACTTAATATGGGATGGTAATAAGGTCTGGGATTACGCTGACTTAGGGCAAGGATGTGAGGAAAGTGATGATAGCCAAATAGCAAAAGAGGCACAAGTGTATATGATCACTGGGATTAATAGAAGTTGGAAAATTCCTGTTGGCTATTGTTTTCTTAATGGTTTAACAGCAAGTGTGAAACTTAATTTACTGCAGCAGTACCTCCGTAAATTGGAGGAAACTGATGGAAAACACGTTTCATTGCAATAAAATGCATCAAAAATAGTTTTTATACTGCTCCAAAGGGTGTATTCAAATTTTTAACAGTGGCAGGGTCTATCAAACCTTAATATGAAAGAAGAACTTCCTTCTGTAGCTGTGTGTGGAATTGTTCAGAATGTTGGGTGACAGGCAGAATTTATTTACTCGATTTTGACCATCTAATGGTGCCAGCTGAATTTGGAGAAGAGTCACATTACTCTTTTCTAGCCAGGATGCTGTTAAAATAGTATTTTAATTGTAGGGTACACCATTTGTGCAAAAACCAGGCAATGGAAGAAAGAGGGAAACATATTCGGCAAATATATACAAACTTATATTGTTTAAGGGACAATGAAAGCTCTGGTGCTGTCAATTGATCGGTTTTGGACCTACTGAACTATTTAAAATCGTTTTTGACCTAATCTATATGGCACTGCAGCGAAATGAATTGCAACATTTCAAAATAAACTTTCAATTAATCGATGTCAGAAATGTGTTTCATTTCTTTTAGCCTTCATCACTATATATTTTACAGTAGAGAAATCAGATTGTCAGTGCAGATTGGCTTTTTTTTATGCCATGCGTAGTAAACAATAACGACATTCAGTATTAGCAGACGGCGTGTAGGCTGCACCTTGACGTTACATGACATGGCGGCTCAGTTTTCAAGTTGCTTCAAAGATGGCGGTGCCATAGCCAGTCTATGTTGTTTATATAGGTCGTTGGGTATCGCGTTTCAGATGTCCAGCTATCATCAAGACTGACCAGGGCAGACAATTTGAGTCTGCCCTGTTCAATGGGATTTGTAACATTTGCGGCATCCGGCGCATACGTACCACAACATATCACCCGTGAAGTAACGGACTAGTCGAGCGCTGGCACCACACTTTCAAGGCAGCTCTTCGATGCCATGACTCTCTATGGACGGAGGCCCTTCCCCTTGTGCTACTCGAATTCGTGCAATTTATAAGGAAGACCTCAAAGGCACATAAGCCGAGTTCGTATATGGCCAGAACATTGTTCTTCCTGGTGAACTTGTGAGCCCTTCTGCTTCTATCCCTCAGTCTGACTCACCTTCCTTTGTGGACCAAGTCAGATGCCATTTCATCAACCTTCATATCCCTCCACCCACCAGCCATTCCTGCCCTAAGGTTCATGTCTGGAAATCTCTGGACAACTGCGTGTACGTTATGCTCTGAGGCGACACTGTCCGTGCTCCCCTCCAACCTCCATATACCAGCCCATACCGGGTTCTCCGGCACTCAGCCAACACCTATGACATCCAGATGAAAGATTCAGCTGTTACAGTCTCTCTCAACAGTCTTAAGCCTGCTCATGTTGAGCCTTCTTCTACCCCCCTTCAGGCCACGACCACGCCACTCACTGCCATGGCTCACGACGCTGCGATCGCTCCCTCCACATCAGACTTACACACTCCGTCAAGTGACTTCCAGCTCCAATCGTCGAGCTCTCCTCTGACCTCACCCTCTACTCTGGTCTCACCCACTCCATCGAGTGAGCACATGTTCCCCACGTCGAGCTTACCTACGATCATGCCCTTTGGTGGTCCCTTTGACCTCTCCACCGTTGCCTGCCTCGCTCTGTTGAGGTTTCTCACGCCCCCCCCCCCCCCTTCTTGAACGTGGCCTTGCTTGAGGTGTTTGTGCCTGTTCCGCCGGACATAGCCCATGACATCTCAATAATACTGCATGATTGTTCACTGTTCGTCATGTGTTTCTCTTCATCCAGTGCTCATGACACAACCTCCGCCATTCCCTGCCGCCTGGTCTCACGCACTCTGTCAAGTGACCACATGCTCCCCACATCAAGCTTACCTACGATCACGCCCTTCGGCGATCCCTTCGACCTATCCACCGTCGCCTGCCTCGCTCTGTCGAGGTTTCTCACGTGCCCCGTCTTGAATGTGGCCTCGCTCAAGGTGTTTGTGCCTGTTGCTCTGGACATAACCCATGACATCTCAATAATACTGTGCGATTATTCACTGTTCATCATATGTTTCTCTTCATCCAGTGCTCACGACACAACCTCCGCCACTCCCTGCCACCTGGTGAAATGTGTTTCCCTCCCACCTGACGTCGACCTGGACATGCTTTGTGTGTTCACCATGCCCACCAGAGACATCGTCGTCATCGCTCCTTTCCACCTGCAAACCGCTGGCCTACCTGTTCTTGTATGTATTAAGGTTAATAAATGAACTATTACTAAATGGGTGTCATTATTGGTGCAACCTACCCGATAATCCTTTTCAAGTGTATGTGTTTGCATTATGGAAGTATAATGGAACTCCTGCAGATACAGCATGGTAACTACTGAAACACTGAAATCAAGTTTGGGATGTGTTTTTGTCAGACGGTCATAGTTCATGTCACATGATCTGGCAAGCCTTTGACAGCAGATATTCAGAACACAGGAAACGTGATGTACTCCCCCAATAGTGACATTACTGTTAAGTAGCGCAGACACACAAATAGGAAAAGTTGATTATTTAAATTAATGTATATACAGCTTAGCTGCAAGGAAAGTTAAGCTTTGACATGTAATATTAGTCCTCAAAAATGTTTTGCTGTTTTTCTTTTCTGATCTTATGATTATGCAGGATCCTAAGAACACAGCTTAAATTGTGGGACTGAAAATTTCTGACAAGCCTTACTATAAATTTTATTGCTGTGTGTCAAAATGTTTCATGGGTTACCTACCTGAACACATGTTCTGCTGAGCATTTTGACTTTTGCATAGAAAAGCCAGCTATGTATGTAATTGCTCAAGAACTCACTTCTCCCATTTTCCTTTTTAGGACAATTAAACTTTTCGCCAGTGTTATTGCATAATTTATAATCTACAAAAGAACTAAAATAAGCATGAAGAACTAACCTTGAAATTTGGTGTTTTTCAACTTGCTTTACCCTTTAAGATATACCATACCACAAATATGGCAGTAAAATACTAAATAACAGCATAAATGTCTGGTCTTCATTGTTAATTTGTGAATGAGTGTCTAAGGCTCTGTGATTTAAGAAATGCATTGCACATTCTCACACATAACATAATTCATCTTGTATAAAAAGAAATATATTTTGAAAGTAATACTGCTCCAACTACCATTCATTATATTTTCCCACAACCTGTAACAAATTTAAGCAGTTGTAATATCACACTGATTGAAACAAGGGCCATGAGAAAGGCATGTTCCAAGCAAGTTGTTGTTATGAATTACTGTTTAGTCTTTGACATATTTTGCTGCTGGCAGAAACTTGTGTGTGCACTGTGTATTTTTTTTTTTTTTTTTCTCTTTGTAAATGATGCTTTTTCTTTGTAATTAAAGTTTTATTTTGGAGTTATTCTCTCATTTATGTTTTTTGCTGAAATATTGTTCTGCAGCAGTGGCCTAAAGTAAAACTCTTTGTTAGAGATATCTATTACTGCCAATCGAAATTACAAACATTTAACTGAAAACTAATAAAATTAAAAACTCCCAGAAGTCTAAAAAATTCCTGAGTTTTACCTATTTGCCCTAGGGTGTATAAAACCTGCAATACTACTGTTATCTGCTTGTTGTATATTTGCTGGCATATTGTTTCGACTTACAAGAAATATTTGATTTTCCTGACAGAATTATGTCCCTAGACTACATTGGCTATATGTATCATCAATACCATAAAATGTCCGTTTATATCAGAAAATACTGTGATTCACACAGTAGATTCCATAGATAGGTCACAGAAAACAGATAATATCAACCAGAACTCTTATATGAAGATAACATCTGTTCTTACGCGAGTAATGGGTGGCAGGGGCACTATGAATGTAGTGTGTGCACTATAAGCTGAGAATGTGGGTCTCACGGGAAACATGCTGACAATAAATCCCTGCAGTCACACTATCCTCTGTGCCCTCGGTGGCTCAGAGGGATAGAGCATCTGCAGTGTAAACAGGATATTCTGGGTTCAAGTCCTGGTTTTGGCACACACTTTCGCCTGTCCCTGTTGATGTATATCAATGCCTATCAGCAGCTAATGGTATTGATTTAATTGTAATTTCAGAACTATTTTATTATTTAATGCTTATTAAATTTGGCTAGTGAACATGTAAATGGCATTCTCAGTAGAACAACTCTTCTGAATCCCAAACTATCATTTGGAGAGGATTTTGTTGTGAAGGTAAGACACTATTAGAGAATACATAACCTTCTCAGAAGTCAGCAGTTCAGTGTTGCTGCAGTGAAGAAGAAAGCGCCAGTATGAAGTTAAGGTGGGGAAGTAAAAAGTCATTAAGCACATCATTAATGCATCTTTACTTCATTTATGCAGAATTTTGGAGATAAAATGATATTCAATGTGATTCAAACAGGCCAAAGGGTGTGTTGAAGGCTGTCTTTGGACTGTTTCCTGTGGTGACTGGTACTTGAATGAATGGTACCTGAATGAATGAGTTCATTCCGTGAAGAATACTGAAGTGCAGCTTAGGTCAATGGTTGCAGTAGCAAAGTTGTAGAATAGCATACATGTCTGGGATGGTGCTTGCATTAGGAGTGCAATATTTGCCCCAAATTTGTCAAGATGTACCCTTTCTCAGTGTGAGGTGGAGAAGAGAGGAATACAGTTGAGCTGCTGTAAGTTGATCCCTGACAGTTGCAGTGAGCTAGGTATGGCATCTTCACTGGCCTCTCTCAACCAATATCATAACGCCATTCCAATGCATAAACTCGAATTCGGCTTTAGCAGCAACAAGTTGCTCCAGTGTTAGGTGTCATGGCATGCTGAAAATTGGAGGTCCAGGTGTGATGTGAATATGATGCTCTGTGTTGTGTCATATTTCTCTTGGTGCTCCAGGTGGGAGTGCGATGGCTGGATGATGGACAAGAAGATCCTGCTACTGCAGCATAGATGAGCTTCAGCACAAAGTTTTGGACAATGCTACAGAACCCACCGTTGTGCCAGTGCAGTCCTTGTCAATGAGATGAGAGACAGGAATGCTAGTGAGCAGCTGAAAATGTGTTAAGAAATCAGCACCAACGACTATTTCTGCGACAATTGTTGCTGTGGACTGGCAAGACAGCCAATCCACTAGGACAGGAAGCCGAAAGGCACGCGTTTAAGCTCACGCAGGCTGGCGTGAGGTCTGGAACAGGACAAGGTCTTCAGACTAGCAAAAAAGGTATGTAGCTTCTGGAATACTTAACTTTAATCCATAATTGGTGAACATCGCTCTTGACGGTACATGTTTTACAATCTCAATATTAACTGGTAATGGCGCCTTGCTAGGTCATAGCAAATGACGTAGCTGAAGGCTATGCTAAATATCGTCTCGGCAAATGAGAGCGTAATTTTTCAGTGAACCATCGCTAGCAAAGTCGGCTGTACAACTGGGCTGAGTGCTAGGAAGTCTCTCTAGACCTGCCGTGTGGCGGCGCTCGGTCTGCAATCACTGATAGTGGCAACACGCGGGTCCGACGTATACTACCGGACTGCGGACGATTTAAAGGCTACCACCTAGCAAGTGTGGTGTCTGGCGGTGACACCACAATTGTGATGGTGAATTTACAGCTGAAGGAAAATTGCAATCCTAGATCCAAATAGAAAGAATAGGCACCACGAGTGGTGACAGGTGAGTTGTTGGGAGCTGACTGCTAAAATAGTGTTGGTCAACACCCAATTAGCACGGTGTGTGTGGGTTGTCATGCAAGTCAGACCATATGTCTATAAGAAAACAAGGCTCAGATTTTCTGTCCGAGATGAAAAAGCACTTTGAGGCAGTGTGACAACTGTATGTCCTCATTTGCAGACGCTGCTGGCATTTGGGTGGTTGCACAGTGGGCAATACTGGGAAGTTTGCTTGCCAAAGGTGGAGTGATTCCAGCACATAGTGGGTTGGTCTTTGGAAGGACAACATTCATGAGTGTGCTGGTGAGGATGAGGTGATGTGGGAACAGCAGCTGGCTATGCATAACCTGCAGACACTTGAGCTGTGAGGGCTTCAATCTGGGCCATAACCAGCTGGAATTACTGGCTGACCAGGTGGGTTTTGAAGTACTGTAGCCCACTGTGCAGAAAGGTGGCGTAGTTATCACGTCAGAGGCAGCATTGCTTTTGTTGGTAGTGGCAACACGAGCTGCACGAGAACATGGGGCTGCAGTTAGGGCCACAGCTACAGTGTCAGTGCAGGACGCTAATTCTTACAGTGCATGTGTCTGCTCAGTTGCAAGGCTGGCACTTGCCTGCCGAGGCAGCCAGATAGGCAAAAGCACATGGAGCAGCTCATCTGGAACTTTTCTATTGTTTGACTGCAACAGAATTTTGTACAGGCATGTTTTTAGAGTCATTCAAACAACATTGGAGGGTGAGTACTGAAAAATACTGAATTTGGAACATAAGTGACACCCTAACTAACACATCCCATTGCTCAAGTTACCAGTATTTATGCTACCACCGAAGCCACAACAGGCCCCATCACACAAGTGGCCACTGAAATTATGACACCAACACAAGACATATCAAAAACCAGTGCATTCTGCCTTGTGTATCTGTGATTAAGCATTATATGGAGGTAAAGTGACGTTACAGCAATGGGATCCCATCTGAAACCTCTGAATCATACACTTAAATTGGGTGTACAGTTGGATGAAAATATTGTTGCTAAAAATTGGGCCCAAAACTTTCAGCCTCTACCATTGGGCATCAAGTGTTATATTTTTATGTGGACTGGTGCATCCTCATACTAGCACTGTTGCACACTGGGCAGTGCTTGCTGCTTGACTAACCAGTGCCATGTCGGGCCAGTGCTGTAAGTTCACAATTTGCCCATTAGATAGTGTGACTGTCAGTTGAAGTCACTACAAGGTGAAATATCTTTCACGTACAGTATAATTGAACATTGGAGCCCCTCAAGGGGATGTGTTAGGCGCAGTACTGTTTCTCATTTATGATGCTAGTTTGAAATCTCCAGAGTCATCACCACATATCAGTGCTAGCGCAATGATGTTCCCACATAATAATAGGTCACCCTTTATGGGTAATCACATGATGTGTGAGTGCCCTGGGTAGAGGTCCATGGTACAGATGTCGTTCTTAGCCCAGTAAATGGACAAAAAAAAAAGGTCGCTTAGAGGAAAGAAATGATGCAGTCACAAATTTTTGTACAGTGCTACAAGAGAGTGTCACAAACAACATACTAAAACTCCTGAGCAGTGTAGTTAAGGGTGGGGGATGGGGGGGGGGGGGGAGGGGAGTTGTTGAAAGTTTGCTTTCTCATGTTTTCCCAAATAAATAAAAAAAAATATGGGTGCTAGGGAAAACATTTCCCAGTGAAGAATCAAACTACATTAAATTTCCTACAGAAAATTTCCTATTCATTTTGTTCTCTAGGCCAAGTAGTTCCTGCACTGAAAAGTATGGAAAAACCGCATACTGTCAAAAATATTGATTTAACAGCCTACAATTAATGTTTACTTTTAATGGTGTGGGTTGAAAACATAGGTATTAAATGTGTGTACCACATCTAAGTGCCATAGAGCTCTGTTAATGGATGAATTGTGTTCCGTGGATGTAACAGGGTGAAAGCAGAATATCTGGAGTAGAAGCACAAAGGGAAGGTAGGTTGTAAGTTTTGGTTCGGGGACTTCCTCCCTTCAAAAATTTGCAAACTGAATGTTGAGCAGGTTAATCCCCATTGTATCTACCCCACTATGTCACAAGAAGCAACTGCAGGATGTTCCATGAAATAATCTGATCCTCAACAGTGGGCCTTATCAGCCACTTTTGACACAACACACAGACATATACGGGGGTTGTTTATTGTACACTAAATGCATTAACACTACATGAAATGCAAATATGAGTTACTAGTAACATAAACACAAGAAATACTCATGGACATAATATACATAAATATCTGCATACTGTTCTACACTGCCATAGAGGAAACTGATTCTTAGTCATTCTGTAAGGCAGCTGAAGTGTTCTTCCAGGAAAGGCAAGTTTCTCGACTGTGAGCACTGCTCAATTGTCAGGTTACAGATGGACTTTACTCTTCCAGGATTTCCTGCCTAGTTCTCTTACATGAGTCGACAAAATAACTTCACTAAGCTTGTGTTTATGTAGTAGAGATACTTTCAGTTTACTGAGTACTTATTCACAGTTGTTAAGTGAGCTAGTATGTGAAAACACTCAACAGCTGGATTTGTCAACAGTCTATCATACTGAAGATCCTATCCCATGGGTAAATGCTGTCAGTATATCGATTTCATTGTATCTACTTTCATTATCTGGAATAATTTTCAAACCTTGAAGTGTATACCTCCAGTCTCCCAACATCTGAACTGACTCAGAGGCATAAACTCCAAAACTCTATAACGGAAGTGGTGGGTTACATATGTATTATAGAACTTCAGATTATTTCAACAGGCACTGAGGTAATAAAAGCGATGGGATAACAATATGCACATATGCACGTGGTACGAGTATCGTGTACACAAGGTATAAAAGGAAATTTCAGTGGTGGACCTGTAGTTTGTACTCAGGCAATTCATCTGTGTTACAGAACAAACTTATACATACACTTTAAAAGTCATTCACCAAAACGTACAGTCCCTACCAAACAAACTTAATGAAATAAATGTGCTTCTTAGCAATGAGTGGAAGGAGGTATCAGTTTTATGTTTTTGTGAGCACTGGCTAGAGAAGGACCATTTACAGTATTCAAACATAACCGGTTGCACTCTGGCAAATTACTTTTGCAGATCAGTATCAAAGCTTGGAGGAAGCTGCATTTTTGTAAAAGAAAACATAGACTATAAGATATTAGACTGTGTAAATCACTTAGGAAGTGAAAAACACTTTGAAGCCTCAGCTATTGAAATAATATCAGGAAAAGCCATAATAATGTGTGTTTACAGATCACCCAACAGCAATGTAAATATTTTCTTAAAAAAACTTGACCTTGCACTTGGGAAACTTAAAAATACTTGCAAAACTATAGTTCTGTGTGGCGATTTTAATATTGACCTCTTAACACGCAGCTCCCAAAGAGAAAAATTCCTTAATATTATTCAAGACTATAACCTGTGCACTAAAATAAACTCCCTTACACACATAACAAAAACTAGTGCTACACTTATTGATCAGATCTTTGTAAACACTGACATGCACACCTCAGAAAACTTTAATACCGGCTACAGTTACCACAATGCACAGCCACTTGCCGTATGTGGAAGTCTTGATTTGTCTAGGAATGGAAGTGTTATCTACAAGAGAAAATTCAGCATACAAAATATTGAGCACTTCAAACATATGCTAAGCACCCACTTGTGGAATAAAATCTACAACAGTTACAACACAAAAATGTAGACATACACGGCCGAAAATATCATGTCCATTATAATTATCCGGGCTGTTATGCCATGGTCGGTTGATGAATTCTGTGTCAATTCCCAACGTTTCATCTCCGACTGCGGGAGACATCTTCAACGGGGTCCGTAGCTCGATGGAAGGTCCAACACACCCACTGGCTCGCTACTGATGGCCGCTAAATTCCGTGTCCGCGCGCTCCCGCACCGCAGCGTGACGTCACGTGTTTTGAAAATGTCAGTGCAATTGGCTGCTGTCCGTCGCCGTCGATCGCCGTTGCCATCACCCAGTAGTGGACGGGTGGTACACATCTACTTTAACACCGGCATCCATACACCGTTTAATTTCCCTCCCTCCTCCTTTCGGCTGAAATTATTTGCGTGTTTAGCGATTTCGATTGCCTCCCTGTAGAGCCTTTCGTAATATCCGCTTGTGGCCGCTAGTACCTGCATCTCCTCAAAACGAATATTGTGGTTCCCTGGCTGGAAATCATGCTCTGCAACAGCTGATCGTTCCGTTTCTCCTCTTATACAATTTCCCTTGTGCTCTTCCAAACGTTTAGAAACAGTTCTTTTGGTGGTACCCACATAAACATCACCACAGCTGCATGGGATCCTATACACTCCAGCTTTTTCCAATCATTTGCGAGCGTCCTTGGCAGGCTTAAGGTATTCCTGTATCTTCCTGGTGGGCTTGTAAATTACGGTAATATTCCGCTTCATCAAGATCGTCCCTATTCTTTCCGTTACATTTTTAACAAACGGCAGGAAAACCTTAGATTTTGCAGTAGCCTGTACGTCAGTATGATTTCTGCGTGGCTGCCACAACGCACGTTTTACTTCGGCGGACGAATATCCGTTCTTCATTAGTGCATTGTGGAGATGTTCCATCTCAGAGTCGAGCAACTCAAGTTCACAAATATTTCTAGCTCTGTCCGCTAACGTCTTGATAACACCCCGCTTCTGATGTGGGTGGTGGTTCGAATCCCGGTGCAAATAACGGTCCGTGTGCGTGGGTTTGCGGTATACTGAGTGGCCCAAACAACCATTTTCGTTTCTAAAAACAAGCACATCGAGGAAATGTAATTTGCCGTCTACCTCCTCCTCCATTGTAAACTGAATTCTTGAGTTTATACTATTCAGATGTTCGTGGAACCGGCTTAGTTCCTCCCTACCGTGTCTCCACAGCACAAACGTGTCATCCACATATCGGAACCATACATTTGGTTTTTTGCTCGCAGTACCTAAGGCCTGTTCTTCGAATTTCTCCATAAAGAAGTTTGCAATTACGGGACTTAGGGCGCTTCCCATAGCCACGCCATCCGTTTGCTCATAAAACTGTTCATTCCACTTGAAGTATGTGGCCGTCAAACAACACTTAAACAGTTCTGAAATGTCGGCAGGAAAAATTCGATCCAGCTGTTCCAATACATCATTAAGTGGAACCATGGTAAACAGCGATACCACATCGAAGCTGACCAATATGTCCTCCGGCTGGACCACTATGCCATTCAATCTGCTGATGAAATGTGTCGAATTCTTTATATAAGAGTCCGAACGGCCCACATGTGGTTTTAACAGCGTAGTCAAAAACTTGGCTAACGAGTAGGTGGGCGAAGGAATGGCACTTAGTATCGGTCTTAACGGCACATTTTCATTATGAATTTTGGGCAATCCATAAAGCCTCGGAGGTAGCGCAACTGAATTGCAGAGACCTTTCTGTACACTCTCTTCAATGGAGGACTTTTTTATTAACCGTGACACAGTTCTCAGAACGTTGTTGGTGGGGTCCTTATTCAGCTTCCTATATGCTTGCGGATCCAGTAGATCAGTAATTTTACTCTGATAGTCGGCCACATCCATAAACTCCTGAAAGACGACGATAGTATTTTGGTTCTCCCAGCTGACAAATGGTTCAAATGGCTCTGAGCACTATGAGACTCAACTTCTCAGGTCATTAGTCCCCTAGAACTTAGAACTAGTTAAACCTAACTAACCTAAGGACATCACACACATCCATGCCCGAGGCAGGATTCGAACCTGCAACCGTAGCGGTCTCGCAGTTCCAGACTGCAGCGCCTAGAACCGCACAGCCACTGCGGCTGGCTCCCAGCTGACAAAGGAAGCACAACGGTGGACTATATTATAAAAGTAGCAGCTGAATAGATACTCGCACCACTGCTAGATAGAAGCAATTCTTCACTATGAAGTGGTATTTTCCCACAACAGCTAAAAACTGCAAAAGTTGTACCCCTTTACAAAAAGGGCAATCGGCAGCAGATGGTCAACTATAGGCCTGTGTCACTCCTCTCAGGTTTTTCAAAAAATCATTGAAAAACTAGTTCTGCCACAATTAACTGATTTTTTTTTAACAAAAAAAAATGATCTCAGGATGTCAGCATTGCTTCAGGCCTCAGTGCAGTACTGAAACAGCCACTTTTTACCTCATAAATCGTATTTTAAATTCAGTGTATCATCACAAAAGTGTTTCAGGGATTTTCCTGGATTTAACAAAAGCATTTGATTTTATAGACCATGAAATTCTCCTAAGAAAGTTAGTGTGGTATGGTGTAAGAGGCCTGCCACACGAGTGGCTGAAATCCTACCTAGAAAATTGCTCTCAGACAACAGAGGTAAAACACATGGGAAAAAACGAACTCCAAGTTTATCAATCGAAACCTTATACATTAACCCACGGTGTACCACAAGGCTCAATTTTAGGTTCCTTTCTCTTCTTAATTTTCATAAACGACTTCCCACTACACGTTCAACACTCCGTACCAGTGCTATTTGCAGATGACACAAGCATACTAATTGAAGGTGAAAACGAAATGGCTCTAAGTTTAAATGCTAAAGTCACAAATGAAAATGTCACAGAGTGGTTTATGAGGGATAAATTAGTGATAAACCCTCAAAAAACAGTCGTCTTACACTTCCATACACAACAAAATAAAAACCAATTAAAATCAAACATGTCCATGGGAAACCAAAGAATCAACACTGTCAGTGAAACAAAATTTCTTGGCATCTACTTACAAGACAATCTTAAATGGAATTCCCACAACACATCATTAAATTCTAAACTATCGAGAATGACTTACGCGATGAGGATTATATGGGACAACACAAGTCCTGAAACAGTTAGAGCAGTGTATTACGCTTGCATACACTCCCTATTGCGATATGGCATCATATTATGGGGAAATTGTCCTCATAGCATAACAACATTCCGGGAACAAAAAAAGATTGTGAGGATAATGAAAAATGCTAAGAGCCGAAAATGATTCAAACCATTCTTTAAAGAACTGGGGGATTCTACCCCTACCATGTATCTATATACTAGAAGTTGTCATGTACCTAAAAAAATGCTAAAAATGGAAATGTATTTATTCAAAATAAATCTGTACATGAAAACCATACAAGGGCAAACAATGACATACACAGACATATTGTTATACCACACTGTGCAAGAAAGGTGTATATCACTCAGGTTCACATTTGTTTAATAAACTGCCAAGTAACTTAAAGGCCATAAACAAAATCCATAGCTTTAAAAAATCTGTAACTTCATATTCTTGAAAAACTGTTTTTTCTCAGTAACACAGTATCTTGAAAAGTAAGTTAATTTCGGTTGTAACAATATAAAAATGTAATGTAACAATATAGCAATATAACAATGTAACAATTTATAAATGTAGTGTATACAATCAATGTAACAGTATATTAATATAATGTCATTTTGTCCAACATCTAAGGTATGGTATATGTACCTCAAAGGTTCTGGACGTAAATAAATAAATAAATGTGAAAGGTTTTTGATGTGATTAAGGTTCCACAACAGGAATTAACCGATTCTGAATTCAGAATGGTAGTTAGAGCTACATAAATGGGTCATTCCATTTTGGAAATCATTAGGGAATTCAGTATTTCACAATACACAGTATGAATAGCGTGCCAAGAATAGCAAATGTCAGGATTACCTCTCATCACAGACAAGGCAGTGGTTAGTGGCCTTCATTTAATGATGGAGAGCAGTGGCATTTATGTAGAGTTGCCGCTATTAACAGACAAGGAACACTGCTTGAAATAGCTGCACAAATCAATGTGGGATGTATAACAGGTGTTTCCATTAGGACAGTGTGGCAAAATTTGGCATTAATGGGTTATGGCAGCAGACATCTAGGCAAGTGCCTCTGCTAACAGCATGAAACAATCCCCCAAGATACACCAGTAGCCCAGAAGTAAATGTAAAGAGCATAAAATTATCAGGAACAAATGCCAACTGAAAGTGCAAGAAATTGCCGAAGATGTAGGAATGTCATGCGAATGGGTGTGTCACACTTAAACAGTGGAATCGGAAATGAGGAAATTGTCTGCTAGGCAGGTTCCGTGAGTCTTTAATGGAAATGTCTGATGAATGTTTGACCTCTTTCAGAGCAACCAACAGGAATTTTGTGCCAAGTTTGTTATCACAGATGAAAATTGGGTACACTACTACAACCCAGAGACAAGAAAACAGTCAAAACACTGGAAACATAATGATTCACAACTACTGAAGAAATCAAATGCAATTCAGTCAACAGGAAAGTCATGGCATTAGCTTTTTGAGACGCAGAAAGAATTCTGCTGATAGATTACCTTTACTGTGGACATATAATCACAGGATAATACCATGCTAACTTCCTGGTCCAATTATAGCTAAAAATATGTGAATACAGGTCATGCTCGGTTAGAATGAAAGTCTTCATCACGACAGTGTGTACTCATTCACACCAATGTTGTTGCCATGAAAAAATCATATGCACTAAGATATGAATTATTGCCTTATTTGGCTCCATCAGGATTCCATCTCTTCCTTAAGCTCAATATTTTCCATGGTGGACAGAGACTGTCTACATACAATGAACTGACAGCCAAAGTTGTTGGTTTTTTTGCAGGCATAAGGGATCTAATTTTTGAGATGAGATCAAGACTGTGCAGTCCTAAAGCACTAATCATGCATCGATCAGCACAGTACCGAAAACAGTATCGAAAAGGTACTGTCTCATATGCCAATAGAAAGAGCAGGCAGTGCCACACCACCAGAAACTCAAGAGTTTGTCTCCTCCTGTCAATGCTGATTTAACCAGTGACACATGGTTGGTCAGCCATGTTTGGTTACAGACTTCAAGAACATCAGTACTGAGTATTGGAAAGACAATACTTTACCTGCATTCTGTGAGTAGTAATAGATTGTCAGTTTACTTGCACATAGGAGGCACAACAATTTAAGTAATAGTTCTCTTTTTTGTAGAAATAAAGTGTTATATTAACCTTCAAGTGTTTTCTAGATGATTTTGGATTCCTGTCACCTACCTTTGCTGTACTCCGCCCTGTCACACAGTGGAACTAATATGTCTCCCTTTTCATTGAGAAGCACATTGCAACTAATTGTTCTTTCTTTTGCCTGGCTTCTACTTATAATTTTTTGTGGTGCTCCTCTCTTTAAAATGCCATCTAGTCCAGCAGCTCATTATTGAACAATCCACCGCTGCATCAGCTCCACTACTATAGACAGCCACCACATCTACAACACCACCTCCATGCATTCCACCATTCCTACCTTTTGATGCAAAACAACAGGAATGGAATGAGTACTATGCTCAATTCATTGCTCATTGCACCAAACATCAGATGTGAGGTACTGTCAAACTTCATTACTTCTTGTCAATGGCCGGCACAGGAGTTTACCACCTCACCCAGAAGTCATTCCCAACTAGTATGCTGGAGTTGCTAGATTTTGAAGATCGTTTCCTCCCTCACTAAGTATTATGAGAATCAGGTACAGGTTGGTGCAGTTCATTACGAGTTCTTTTTCTTGAGGAAAAAGCCAGAATGGTCATATTGTCAGCGGATCACTGAATCTCAGGGTTTGACACAACAGTGTCCTTTTCATTGTAGCTGTGGACAGTACTATAGTAACGCAATGATCTGTGATGCAATTACACACAATGTGCCGGACAAAAGGTTTCATTAACAAATTCTCAAACATTTTGTCCTAAATTGAAACAAATTATTGAACATCAGGACTCATAATATGCCATGCAAAACTTTGAGGTAGCTCGAATTTGCAGTGTAATGCAAATTGTTAAACAGTTATGGCCTTGCAACTGAACACCACACACAAATAGGCTACAGTGCTGTGGCCAGAGTAAAAGAAATTTGCAGTGTAATGCAAATTGCCAAACAGTTATGGCCTTGCAACTGAACACCACACACAAATAGGCTATCTTGATGTGGCCAGAGTAAAGGAGTGTCAGCGTGTGTGTCTGCTGTGAAATCACGTCCCCGATGACTTCCACACATAAAAGACAACATTACCCTTCATCGAATATGACTTGCTTTGCTTGTGGAAAGCCAGGTCATATACAGTCTGTGTGCTTGCAACAGAAAAAGAATTCCACCCACATCCACTCTTGTAAGCTCATCCAATGAATGGAGATTTTTCTGAACCAGCTACCGATACTGGTAACAATCAAACTCAGGATAGTCCTTCACCCTTCCGGAGTGCTGTACAGTGACAGTCAAATAAACTGTCTGTAAACTTTGTCGGTGCTGGATGCTGTAAGCAACTTCAGTTAGACACTGGCACTTCTGTTACATTGCTTAATCGAGCCATCTAATGAACAGTTGGGCCCACAATAGTTGACAAAATATTGCATGCAACTTACTGTGTATAACCGTTTCACACCAGAACAGTGACATTTACAATTCTGCGTTAGCAAGTCTGTGAAGATATTATTGGGTGAGATTTATTTGATCTGTTTAGTCCTTGTATTCAGGGCAATGTACTTTCTGTTTCTGCTTTCAACACAAAAGACAGTATTACTCAATTGATAGAGGAGCTTCCTGATTTATATTCTGAAGGATGTGGCAGAGCAAATAATTTTGTGGTGCACATTGCAAATGAAGGACAATGTGCAACCCAAGTGTTCTTGGTGCATCCCATCCATTAGGCACTCAGAGACAATGTTCCAAGTGAACTTAAAGAATGGCAAGACAATGGTGTTATTGCTCCTATCCAGGCCAGTCAATATGCTTTTCCCTTAGCAATCTTACCAAAGCCTTCTGGAAGACTTCATCTTTGTGTTGACTTTAAATCCACGGTGGATCCACAATCAATAATTGATACTTATCTGTTGCCTCACCCTGAGGAATTGATGCACAGGTTTTGTGCCAGACACTATTTTTCAAAAACTGACTTACACACAATGTGTATTTGCAAATTAGTTGTGGATCTCAGAAAGTTCTTGTAATCAACACACATTTAGGGTTATTCAAATTTTTGTGCTTACCCTTTGGCAGCACTTCCACGCTCGGCATATTCCAATGCTACTTGGAATAGCTTACTGCAAAAGTTCAGTAGTGTTCAAATTATGTGGAACGTTCACTGGAGGAGCATATCAGTACCTTCATACACTTTTTCAAGTACTTTCAGCTGCACATTTAAAGTGTCGCCAGGACAACTGTGCCTTTTTTCAGACTGAAATTCAGTACTTAAGCCATGTTCTTAATAGCCAAGAAGTTCATTCCATTCAGTCAAATTTTTGGACATCCAGGACCTCTCTGCCCAATAGAACATGACAGAATTGCTGTGAGTTTGTGGGAAGTTGACATATTGACAGGTTTTGGCTCCACTGCATCATTTGTGCTAGAAGAATGTGCTTTTGTTTGACCTAAGAGTGTCAGGATACATTCCAGAAACTTAAAATTGCCCTGTTGAGTGACAGGTGCCTTGTTCAGTTTGATCCCAATTAGACTGTGGTTTCGGAAGTGGGAGCTGTGCTCTCATACAGATTTTGTTCACAGGACAGGCCGGTTACTTTTGCTTTCAAGTTATTGACCAAGACTAAATGTAACTATTACAAAATCAAGAAGGAACCGCTCACTATTATCTAAAGCATGATAAAGTTTCACCATTATCTGTTTAATGTGAAGTATTGCCTTGTGATGGATCATAAGGCACTTCAGACTTTGTTTCATCTGTACCACCATGCGCTGCTTAGAAGCTGCTTTCTTGTTGTCACAGTATCAGTGTGAAATACTGTATCAGCCCACATCAAAAAAGCATACAAATGCTGATGCTCTTTCTCTGTTGGTCCTTAATCTGAATTTGATGGACAGGGTACTGAACTGTTAAACTTTTGCATTGAACTATAAGAAAATTGCACAGGCCACAGAAGAAGATGCTGACTTGGACTACATCTCTACAGCTTGGCCTTGTTCAGTGAAAAACATTCATAATTCTTTTGTGTGCCAATATTTTGCTCATAGGCATAGCCTCTCCATCCAGTACAGTGTGATTTTATTGCAACACGACTCTGGATAATTGTGTGTGCTTAATCCTAAAGCATTGCAAAAAGATTTGTTGTGATTGCTTCACCAAGGACATAGGGGAATTGTATGCACATTGGCACTGTACTTGACCAGTCATGGATACCCACACTGAGCAGATGATGTTACAGTGTAGCACTTAAGCTGAGACTCTATTGGTTCCACCGCAAATGTTTTTAGCTTAGCCAAAGTCTCAATCGCCATAGTAATGAGAACATACTGATTTTGCTGGTACCTTTCGGAACACTCATTGGCTTATTGTTGAAAAATGACCAAATGTGTGTTAATTCCTAAGGGACCAAGCTGCTGAGGTCATCTGTCCCTAGACTTATACTCTATTTAAGCTAACTTATGCTAAGAAGAACACACAAGCCCATGCCCAACGGTGAACTTGAACTTCAGCGGGAGGTGCTGCGCAATCTGTGACATGGCGCCTGCCTCAAACTGCACAGCCACTCCATGTTGCAGCTTATTGTTATGGACTATTTTAGCAAATATCCATTTGCACTGCCCATGAACTCGACTACATTGCTTAGTACCATCCAGCCTTTGTCATATATTTTTTGCTTGGAAGGTTTGCCTGAAGTGTTGGTTACAGTCTATGGGCCACGGTTTACAGCTCAGGACTTCGAGCAGTTTTTGTGGCCTATGGTATCATTGCTATTACCTGTGCTCTGTTCCATCCTCAGTTGATTGGAGAAGCTGAGCAATTTGTGCATATGTTCAAGTAAATCTCAACCCTCCCCCCCCCCCCCTGGTCCATCACTGGAGGGGCTTCTACAGTGCCAGTGCCACCACACACTGCTCCAGTTGGTGCACTCACTGTAGTGCATGGCACCTCCCATGCTCCACAAATATTGCTTTGTGCCTAATGCTTCCACTCTTTTCAGAGTTTTTGATTGCACCGGGTGCTAGAAGAGGGGAACAATTCCACTGCAGTGCGTGGCACCTCCCATGCTCCACGAATATTGCTTTGTTCCTGATGCTTCCACTCTTTTCAGAGTTTTTGATTGCACTGGGTGATAGAAGAGGGGAACATTTCTTTGAAATTTGTGTGCTTGCATATGTTTAACTTGAGGTCCTGCTGGGTTGCTGTGCCAACATCAGAACAAGATTTGTGCTTGTCACTTATGAGATTCTGCCACAGATTTTCTGTCCCCAGCTTCACATCCTATCAGAATCCTGTGGCTGGTATGGATGCCCCTGGGTGCCTCTTCAGCACTGCCTGCAAAACCGATGGAGCTGGATCCCATTGTCCTCAGCAATGCATCAGCTGACCTTCTAAGCACTCATCCCGGTGTTCACCACAGACTCAACACTGTCGTCATTACTGCTGTCTCCATTTTTCATCATAGCAGCTCAGGAAGAGAATGGGCACCTTTTCAGGGTTTTCCAACTCACATTCCCTCAGAGTGCTGGAAAAATGTTGGGGATGAGACCAGGGACTTTGTGTTGGTCCCAATTGTGGCTCCCCATGTCATACAGCTTCCTGCCTCTCCCCATCACCTATTGCTGTAAGATGGCTCCCTACATGACAATGGTGCAGCATTTTGTGGGGAGGAAAGTGCAGTCCTAAAGCATTGTCTGAACACTGAACAGAGCAGTACCATGAAATGGTATCAAGAAGGCAGTGACCCACATGTCAATGGAAAGAGTGGGCAATGTCACACCTTCAGGAAGACAGGATTCGGCACCCCCCTGTCAACACGAATTTAACTTGCAGCCCATAACTGGTCAGCTCAGTGTGATTCAGACTGGTTCAAATGGCTCTGAGCACTATGGCACTTAACTTCTGAGGTCATCAGTCCTCTAGAACCTAGAACTACTTAAACCTAACTAACCTAAGGACATCACACACATCCATGCCCGAGGTAGGATTCGAACCTGCGACCGTAGCAGTTGCGCGGTTCCAGACTGTAGCGCCTAGAATCCCTCGGCCACCCGGCTGGCCAGTGTGACTGCAGACATTGAAAGCATCAGTACTGAAGGAAGATTATACTTGGCCTGTGTTCTGTGAGTAGTAATAGATTGTCAACGTACTTGCATAATATGAGGCTCTACAAGTTAAATTATGGTTCTCTTCCTTGTAGAAAAGAAGTGTTACAGTAATCTTCAAGTGTTTTGTACAGATGATTTTGCACTTCTGCCACCAACCATCACAACTTCTCTCCTTCTTTGTCTGTGTTGGTGCTGACACCCACAGTAGCTGACGCAAGTAAGGCATTGGAGCACTGGGGCAAATGTTTTAATATACAGAAGACAAAAATGAAACATAAAAAAGTTTCTCTGACGTGAGTCATTTATTTCTATTCCACTCAATGAACTTTTCAAACAACCTCCACATTAATGGCTTCTCACTGCAGGTCACAGAAAGTTAAGAGTGTTACTTGCTGACAACAGCAAATTAATAATTGCAAAAAGGACACCAGAAATGTTAGGAGTAAAAGCTAACAAGGCACTTATATCAGTCCCAGATGGTTACTCTTAATATAAAAGAGACTAATATCAAGAACTTCTATATAAGTAAAATAACTAATACAATAAGCCTTAAAGTACAATATGAGATCATAGAGTTTGTAGCTAGCACAAAATTTTTAGGTATGTATGTTGATCAGCAATTAAAATGTGATGAACGTTTGTCATTTTCGTACAAATGTGGGTTCCAGTTTCTATGTATATATGCTTTTGTGTTTTGTATGTGCTCTTCTTGCAATTAAAAAAAATTCATTTGAATATCATTGCAAAGATTAAAATTCACCCCCCCCCCCCAAAAAAAAAGAAAGAAAACAGTTGAAGACAGTTATGTGAGTAGATATCATGTGACTTGAATTGACTTGACATGCAATGATGTGACAGGCAGTGTCATTACACCTTGACTTGATGGTGCCATGACGTGACAGTGCCATGACGTCCAGTGTGAAATGGCCTTAAATAAATAAAATGTAACCAATGATGCAAGTTGTGATTTGTGAGTGCAAGCACTGTATAAATTTTGCTTAAATGTAGGGAAATAGTTCCTGAGTGTAATGTGGCATGTGTTAAACTACAACTTAGTTATTCAGGAAACCAATAACATTCTAATATCTTGGAAGAGTAGTATGAGTTCAGCTGATATTTTCTTGCCAGCTGTTGGTTAGTTTATCATAGCAGACAGCGTTTTCGTCATTGTTATTTCTTTTATAAATGTGTTTGTGGCCTCTGATTTGTCCCTTCATAAAATCTGTTTTTGGCTACAACATTTGAATTTAGTCTTACTCGTATTTAACTCTGTCACAGCTGTAATACCATAATCTACGCTATAACATTGATACCCACCCTTATTATTTCAACTGACACCATTCTGAAAGCTGTGTAACTATACAAAATTTGTTGCATCCTTTGTGAATGGTAGCTCATGGTACTGTTACAGAAGGCCACAAGTTGTGGCGCGATGTTAACTACATGTGTGGTCCCGGCTTTAATAATAGTGTATTATTTTTAATCTTCGATGCCGACTTGTTACACTGAATTCAAAAAAATACTCAGGGAGGTACCGGAACGCCATTCCTACTACTACTTGTACCTGTGGGGTAAAGTGCAGACAATTTACATGTAAAAGATCACGTTATTACAACGTAAAGAGAGAAAAAAACGAACGCAACGTGGTGGATTAGAGCGAAAATTTGATTTTGGCACACATGTGTCGAGTTTGCCTGGAGGCTTCATCGGGTGAGCCACTGTAGTAAAATGCGGGTGGTTGTGGAACAGGTACTTCTTGAGAGAGTGGCACAGGACGAATAGCTGAAGGGATGTTGGGACAAATGGAAGGCCACTTTTTTCCGGATACGCGCTTAGTTGGAGGAATCATTTTAAAATTGCAGTTTGTAGAATGATCGGTCGCCTCTCTCATTTCACGGGAACAGCTAAAGGCATGCTTGGTCTTTTTACTTGAAGCCAGTCCCACAAATCTGTAGAACACGTATTACAACAAATGAATAGCAACCACTTCTCGTCCATATCTCCCACTTCACAACAAAAATGCAAGTAGTTGACGTTCTTTATTATTGGCATTAATTTCTTTTTTGATTGGCAAATGTTACCTCACTGCAAATATAACAAAAATTGACCGCAATTTTCACATACTTACGCGTCATGTTTCTAGTCAGCATACTGTATATATAAAATTCTCACTTCGACCACTATAAACATACAATTTCCGGTAGGCCTCCATTTTGACAGGTACGAAATTACTTCCTTGATGGTTAAGAGTCACCATGGCACTTTTCCAGTTTAGGGGGACACCCATGATATCTTTCATTTTTTACCAGATATCGTCAACCTCTCATGGTCCAGCAAGCCATGACCAAAAGGCCATTCAATAGCTGAATCACTATCACGGCAACCGTCGAAAAATTTACCATACGAAATTCGGCCAAATCAGGGAAAATTCTAGTCATTACGAGCTAGTAGAACAAAGCACAGAACGAACACCGAACTAACACTTAACTACACTGTTATTTGACTTTAGTGTAAACTGAATGAGGCGATTTTATCAGAGTGCTTTGATGTGCTACGATTTAGCTTGAATGATATTTGCAAATAACATACTCGTGGCCTGATCAAAAAATGAGAAAAAAAATTTTCGTTAAAAATTTTTTTCTCTCGATATATTAAAATGTTTTTATCGAGGATGAAAATAAATAACATCTTCGAGATCAACATAGTCTAACTGATCAAAAAGTGGGGAAAAAATATTTTCGAAAATGTTGTCCCCCTAAACTCAATAAGTACCGCTTTCCCAGGTGAAGTTTTTAATACGAACTAAAGCATGACTTTCAGTGTGGTTAATTAGTTTCAAGAAAAAGCACCTAACGGTGGTAAAAAAAATCCTCTTTTATGTTTTCAATGTACAACTATAGTTTTTCCCTCTTAGCAATAATTTAGAAACCCGCTAATCTACCACATGAAAGTAATGTTAATTTAGGAAGATTTTTTCCGTCTAAAGAATATCCCAAATCCAGCAAATTTAATCGAAAAACTACTAAATTGGCAACACTGACGAAAGTGTAGATTTATTTTTGTTGACGTTATAGTGCTATCAATAAGATCAGCGATATATCTAACTGCCAAAAAGTGGACGTTTATTAACGAAGCAGACAATTGCCGTTGTCATGAACGCTTATTTTGCTCACATGGGCGTATCCGGCGATAACATGTTACTTCGAACCATGAACCAACCCTCAAAAGCTTATGTCATAATCGTTATCAGCTCCCTCAAATTAATAATAAATAGATATTTTTGTATCCGAAGCATTTTTACTGTTAACCCGCGTAATTTACGTTCGGCAGCCGAACTCGCATCTTGCAGTGCCATATAGACACAGGTGTTGTTTGAAGATAGCTTGTAGTAGATAACCTATTTACTGCAATAGTAAATGTACCTCATAGTCTTTTGTCGCGAAAATATTATTCCGCCACTATTTTCCTCGCAAGTGAAAATGCTACATGATTCTGAGTTCCACACTACCAAATTAGTACCATCAATTTCTGTCATCCGCGAATATCTGAAACTACTGCAGATGTGAATAGGCCCTATCGCATCTGAAAATCATTTACATGAGAGCAAAATAACATGTACAAATTTCATGAATATTACTTAGGAACATCGTGGATTGCAAATAGTCCCACCAATCTCAAAGTGGATGCGGTACTAGAGCTATGTTGGTCTTGAGCATTTCTTTTGCGAGATTTTACGCTTCCTCCAACGCTACCTTTCCAACAAGCTAATATGACTCGAATCCTCCTATTCCTTAACCATCCTACATATATCCAGGATACGCATTGATAACAAACCAAATTCCGAAATACTTTTACACCGTATTTTCATAAAATGCTCGACTTTTTCTTTTCCAAGGGTCTTCGCAAAACAATTTCTCATCTCTTCTTAATATTTAAACAAAAAGTTCATCAATGTAAGAATTTTTAACTGTATTGAATGAAATATTGTAACCTAATACAGCAGTAGTAAGTGGTAGAGCTGAAAAGCAATACTCAAAGGGGATGAACGAAATCCACTTTATTGCATGCATTACACGTCTGGATGCAAGTGTTCGTCAAAGACCAGTACATTACCAAAGGAAAGAACCTACAGATTAACGTAATAGGATGATCCTTCAATAGTCACAAAATGTCGTACAAAATTCATTATATCGAAACACTGTTGAAAAGAGGCTTTCATTATGGTTGCTTCCATTATTTAAAAATGGTTCAAATGGCTCTGAGCACTATGAGACATTACTTCTGAGGTCATCAGTCGCCTAGAACTTAGAAATAATTAAACCTAACTAACCTAAGGACATCACACACATCCATGCCCGAGGCAGGATTCGAACCTGCGACCGTAGCGGTCGCCCGGTTCCAGACTGTAGCGCCTAGAACCGCACGGCCACTCCGGCCGGCCATTATTTAAATTCGGGAAGTATTTATCAATAAATCTGTCACAGTCGCAGTGCACATGTCTGGCGACTAGTTTCGAACGAACTGGTTCAATCTCAAGCATGGCTTGCTGAGGCAGCACTGAAAGTGTCCGTTATTAAGATCAGGCGCTTTCATTGTTCTCTCAGTAGGTCGTGCTTGAGATTGAACCAGTTGGTTCGAAACTAGTCGCCAAACATATGTACTGCATCTGCGACAGCTTTTTGATAAACATTTATGAAAATATACATATAAAAAAGACGTTGCTGATCCTGCAACAACTAAATGTAGAAAATGTAAAAAATTAAATTAAATTAAACACTGTAAATGCTTGACACCATTAGTTGCATTTTGGGGCTACTGTAAGAGTCATAATCTTTTCCGCGCGTGTCTCATCAACCATGTTCACGGCTGACAACAAGATTGCCGACAATACGGCCACTGCCCGGCAGCAGCCTCTGCGAGGCACGAGAAAAGACTTCAGTCTCTGCAGCCCTGCAGGGCCCAGGACACGGCAACCTGCCACACGGCTGAGATTTACGGGAGCTCCCAAGAGCTATAGCAGTTATTTAACCCTCTCCTATTAATATCAAGCATCTACCGTGAACGATGACGGGGTGATATTAAACTGCGCTTCGCTGCAGTCCCGTTTGCAACCATTGATCACTCCTCATGTTTCTTGCGTCTTTGAGCATACAGAGCACCGTACTTTCCAACGACGCGAAAAGTACGTACCTCTTGTCCATTCACCTGCAACTGACGAAAGTTACAGCGTAAACCGGTCCAAGTCAGAACTGATGTCAGCTTAAAGATATTAAGTACGAAAGCTTTTGAATGGTTGCCTCGAGCCAGTGATTACCGAAACGTTGGTCTCTCAGCCAAAACCACGCTGTATTGTGTCGACCTGCCACTGTACGTCATTTTAAAGCGAAAGAAACTATTCATAATGAGATAAAGCTTCCAAGGTTTTCACTGGCCAGTTAAGTGGCTACAACAGTATGTTTGCTGAGAAAGGAAATTTCAACAGTACTCTTACACTCTGGTTTGGGGTGAGGAAAGGAAACTGTTTCTTACAAAATAAAACTCAGAACTACTGAAAATTTTTTTATTAATTAGCAAACAATCTAATGCGACCACTCTGTAATAAGTAGACCTACCTGCTACCTATAATGTACTGACGCTGAGAAAGTAAAAATGTGTGTAAGTTAACGATATATTAACGTTATTTTGCTCTTAGGTAGATGAAATTCAGATGCACACGGCTACTGTCTACGTTCACATTTTTAATAGCGTTGGGAAGTTTTTACATTGGCTGGTAAAATGAGGAAAAAATCGTGCAACGCCACTTGAAGCTTGCAGTACCCAGAGATACGTGGTATTTCAACCTCAAAGAGAATAGCGGCGAATGAGCTTACGACGGATGCCTGCGACATACACTTTCTACAGGTAAATATAGATGACATGCGGCTTTCTTGAAACTAATACGAGTATTCTATGGATACTTCCAACACTCTGAGTTGCGAAAATAACTATTTTTCTTTTGCTACAACCACTTTCCTGTATCCCTCGCTGGGGCCACCAATTTAACGGATTTTGCAGTCGTGGGTAACAACGACACGAACAGCTCAGTAAATGTGGATCCTCCTGAGAGAATTGTTCAAATGGTTCTCAGCACTATGGGACTAAACATCTGAGGTCATCAGTCCCATAGAGATAGAACTACTTAAACCTAACTAACCTAAGGACAACACACACATACATGCCCGAGGTAGGATTCGAACCTGCGACCGTAGCAGCAGTGCTGTTCCGGACTGAAGCGCCTAGAACCACTCGGCCACAATGGCCAGCCGAAAGAAGTGTCTTATAGTCAGAGAACAATTAACCTTCGTTTTTCAGAACTCTGATCTTCGCATATTTCGGAAAATAGAACCACGCATCCTCAGCTGAATTATTTGTATCTCCTCCACAGTGTTTGCGACAGCTAAAACAATAGTTGTCCCGCAATGTAACACTGTGATGTACAACTCGTCGTAGACTCCTTAACATTGGCATTCTATCTAATTGCCACGCTAACGTACCCATTTGTCTCGTTTGTAAATCGTTCAAAATATGCTGAATCACTCCATTTCAGTATTATTTCTGCATTTCGTTTTTTTCTGTAAAACTGGATTAACGGAGCATAGCAGTTCGCTACATTCCAATTACACTACAGTTCAGTCCTCTGAAACAGGCTGACAGTGTGTGCAAATCTTTATAAATGATCTTTTACTTATATTAATTTACTTTTACCGACATGAACCGATAGATCTACCAATGTTTTAAACAGACTGGCCGTGTATTCTGGGGCTGGAGATTATAGTCTTCATCTCGCCATCCTGGTTTAGATTTTCTATGGTTTCCCTAAGTTAGGCTTCTTCAGGCAAATGCCAGGAGAGTTTCCACCATAAGACTACTTCATGTCCCACCATTGTCTGCCAGACATACGATATGTAACTGTCTGTAGATATGAATTACGATGTCTTCGTTGTTCTGAAATTGTAGTAATGTGACTAGTGCAATATACCTGTAAACCTTATCCACGGATGAGTGAACTACTACTGCTACTTGTAGCTATGGGATAAGAAACGATTTACATGCAAAAGTTTATATTGCTACAATATCAAAGGGGAGAAAACAAACTCAACATAGAGGAATAGAGCGAAGTTTTGTTCGTGGTATTCTGCAATAGATAATTTTCGATCGCATAGTTCAGGAGGAAATATTCTGGTTTGATAGAGCAATTGGTTTAGACACCTCTAACCAGCAGTAGATTTCTATGCTTTTAATCCCTTGTGCTAAACGAAACGCATACCAAGTCCCCACGTCACTGTGCTGGCCATGAGGAAACTGACATTCCCGCGCTGCGATGTGTTCGACAATGTAAACACGGTTAACTGTTAATACTGAAACACATCTGCGGCGTAGGAACTAACTGCTCCTGCTTGTAACTGGTTGTTTAGGAAAGAAAAAAAAAAAAACAAATAAATAATGAAATTATGATAAAAAATATGTTTGGCAACTGAATTTGCATCTTCAAATGTCACAATGATGGACGTATTATTTAAAGAAAGCAAGAAAATCTATAGATAACGTGTTTATAGCAGTAACAACTGTACCCCAAAGACTTTGTCCCGATATCTGAAAACTATTGTTTTCTTGTTCTCCTTACAACTGAAAATGCCACAAGATTCTTAGTTCCACAGGACTAAATCAATACTGTACCTTCAATTCGTATTACCAGCCAATGTCAAAAACTACTCCAAATGTGAATAGGCTCTACAGAAAGTATTAGCATATTATCTGGTTGTAACTTGTCTGACAGCAAAATAATATACTCACATCTCATATGAACCAATCTCTCCGTTACGAATGTTGGAGGTTACCAGCAGCCGTACCCGTCACGAAGTGGTAGCATTAGCAGGCCTACGTTGATAATCAATAAACAGTCTTAAATTGACGCTGAGCTTTACTTGGAAGAAATTATGCCTCGTTTCCTCCATCCCTCTTCCTTCCAACAGACTAATATCGGCCGAGCATCTCTCTGCCATAACCATTTCGGATCCTGGATAAGCGCAAGAAGGCAAGCCACAAACTGAATTACATTTATATTGTACTTCCGTAAAATAGTAGAATTTTTCTTCTTGAAAAGTCTTCACATAACAACTCTCATCTCCTATCAAAACCTAAACAAAAAATTATTCGTGCAGGTATGTAATACTTTTTAACTGCACAAAAGGAAATATTGTAACCTTATACGATAGTAGTACGTTGTAGAGTTGAAAAGCAGCACTCAAATGGAACAAGGAAAGCCATTTTATTGCTTGAATTACACGTTCGGATGCAAGTGTTACTGTCAGTTCAGTATCAAAGGAAAAGAACCTGCAGGTTAAAAGTAACAGAAGAATTGATCCGTCAACGGGCTCAGAATGCCGTAGAAAATGCGTTGTAGCTAAAAGAGAACTCCATGTAGGATGCGTCACTTATTTAACATCAGTCGTAAGTGCTTGACACCTATAGTGTTTTTCCCGTTAACCGCGTTCACGGCTGAGAACAAAAGACTGCCGACAATTAGGCCGTTGCCCGGCAGCAGCCTCCGCGAGACGCGACACAGACGTCGGAGGCCTCTGCAGATCTGCAGCGCTCGCGCCGCGACAGCCAGCCGTACAGGTGAGATTTATGGCAACTACAGCAGTTATATTGTCTTTCGCATTACTATCAAGTACGTAAAGAGAACGACGGCGGCTGAAATTTAATTGCGCGTCGCTGCAGTCCTGTCTGCAACCTTTTATCATTCCTCAGCCTTTCGCCAGTCCTTGGCCCCACATTCCACCGACACGGAATAGACGTAGCTCCTGTCCACTCACCTGGAACTGACGAAATTAGGTTACAACGTAAATCTGTCCAAGTCAGAACTGAAGTCATCTTAAAAATACTAAGTGCGAAATTATTTAATGGTTGCTCCGAGTCATTGATTAGCGAAATGTTGCCCCCTCGGCCAAAATCACGCTGATGTATTGTGTAGGCCTGCTACTGCAGCTCATTTTAAAACGAGTGAAACTATTCACGAGGAAATAATTTAATGCTTACTGTATTTTAACTGATCGTGTAAGTTCCTACAATAGTTATGTTAGCAGAGCTAGGAAATTTCAACAGCACACACACTGTCTAAGGCGGTGGGATGGAGGAAACCAAACAGTTTCTTACAAAATAAAATTCAAAATCATTGAAAAACTGTTTATTAATTAGCAAACATACGAATGCGACCACTTTATAATAAGTAGATCCGCCCCTTGCTACGTACTATGTACTAAAATTGAGAAGGTACAGTTTGTATAAGCTACCAGTGTGTAAATATTAATGAATTTTGCTGTTAGGTACGTAGGTAAAATTCTGATACACACGATTGCTGGCTATATTCATCTTTTTAATACCGGAGGGTAGTTTTTACATTGGCTGGTAATATGAAGGAAAAAATTGCGAATTAAATGTGCAATGCTGCTTTTAGCTTGCAGAAACAATAGCCACCTCACATTTTTCTTGGAAGGAGAATAGCGGCTAATGGGTTTTCAGATTTCAAGACGAACGGATCTGAGATACACTTGCTATAAGTAAATATCAACCACATGCGGCTTTCTTCAAACTGATATTGTATAGACACATCTCTCACTCTCAGTTGCGAAAATAGCTATTTTTCTTTTCCTAGCGCTAAAGCCACCTCCCACATCCCGCGCAGGGACGCCCTTGTTTGTGGATGAAAGGAATTCAGCAAATTTTAGTCATTGGTAGCAACGACTCGAACAGCTCATTAAATAAGGACACTTTTAAAATGATTCTTTTCTTGTAATCTGAGAATTAACCATCGGCTTTTGAACTCTGGTATTCGAATATTTACGGAAATAGACCAAATCATCGTCAGTAAAATGATTTGCATCTGCTCTGCAGTGCTTTGAGTCAGGCAAGAAAGAGAGTTGCAATGCAATGTATCACGGTGGTGTGCAGCTCTTCGTAGATTCCGTAAAATTTCAGTGCTACGTACTTTTAGTTATTTTGTGAAGTGTCACAGCAATGTATTTATTTTTTGGTTAAGTATTTTTGTCACCGAACAGCCCACGCTAACAGCCCCATTTGCCTGATTTTTAAATCGTTCACAGTACGCTGAACCCTCTATTTCAGCATTACTAATGCACCTTGTTTTTTTCTGTAAAATTGGGTTAATGCAGCATGATAGTTCGCGACATTCCAGCTACAATGCAGTTCAGTTTCGTAACACAAGATGATATCATATAGGGTTATTGATTTACGTTTGGCGAAAACACAATATTTCAACAAAAGTTACGAAATTTGGTAACGTTCTGCTAACTGCCAGCATACTATGAGTTACTGCACTTTCAGTACATCTGTTCATCATACTGCTGTTGTATTACAACCATAAATTTCCGCCAATTTCACTTACGTCTATGCCACTACATTGTCGGTACTGACTAGATATTAATCATATATTGGGAAGCTATTTAGCCATGAGCTTCCATACATGGAAAGTGTCTCATCGTTCCAGTTATGGTTTCAACAGTTGTAAAAAAAGTAATGGAGGTCTCTAATGACTGGCAACAGGTAATGTCTTGGACCTAGGGAGGTTTCCAGTTTCTTCATTAGAATGGATCTATTGATTGTGTCGAACGCATTGGTAAAGTCTACGAAAATTGCATGAAGCTTTCCCCCTCGGTTCGCTACGGCCATTTTTGTATCGGTTTGGAGACAGTGTACAGCTTGTGCCACTGATCTCCCACATCTGAAACCAAACTGTGAATCGGGGAGTTTCTCATCGAGGATATCTCTAAGACGCTTGCACAGTAGTGTTGTAAAGATCTTGAATAGAGTGTTCTCTAGAGCAGTGCCCCTGTACGCGTTTGGGTCAGCCGTGTTACCTTTTCCCATGTACAGTATTATCACTTTCGAATATTTCCACTGATCTGGTACAATTCCTCGTTTCAGGCACTCATTGAGGAGCGCTGTGAGGGGAATCACTAGTACAGGGAACGTAGTTTTCAGGTGCTCGCTATAGATGTTGTCTGGGTCACATACTTTTATTGTTCTTCGAGCTCATAATTCTATGGATTATTTCTTCTTCTGTAAAAAGTACAATCTCCTACGTAGGGGACCCACGATTTAGCTTTCCGTTTTGCGATGTCTACTGTGTGAGTTGACTTTAGGATGAGTCCTTCTATCCATGATGCTCCTTCATTGACATTCTCTCCTTGCAGCAATGTTATTGCACTGGTGTCGAGACTGCCCAGTGCTGATATGTCTGCCTTCCTCCTTAGCTTGACTGAATTTTTCGGCCTCTGTGTTCCCTAGTTGTAGCGATGTTTCCACTGGTAGGTGTATCCTTTCCACTCCCAGGATGATGCGTTGTTCTAGTGGTTTAGGTTTGGAGTTCACAAATATGAGGTCAATTGTGCTTGCACCGTTATGACAGAAGTAAGTGTGGGTTGCTTTATTATTGACAAGTGCAAATCCATCCTCTTCCAAGTAGTTCATGACATCTGTCGTTTCCCGTGAAGGGGTGTCCACAGGCTAATTCAGGTCTCCTGCCAATATGACTGGGTCGTCCTGAGTGGTAGTATCCAAACACAAACTGATTTACTCTATAATATTTACTGCTGTGAGCTCAGGCTGAACGTACACACATATAAAAACACAAATGGCGGGCGTTACTACTAGAGAGTGCCTTGATTTGTGGGAGACTGAGAAGGGCGAGAAAATTTTCATGATGAGACATGTGATGTCGCCCTTAGGTCTGTCCTTTGGGCATTGTTCCGCCACAACATTGATCGCGTAATGTATGTTTACTTTGTTACTGTCTTTTGTAAGGAACGTTTCCGTCAGGAACACTATATCACAAGATCTAAAGAAATTATCTTGAACGCATGCTACTGCTGTGATAAGGCCTTCAATATTCCAGTTTAATGTTTTGAATCTGAGTTTGTTGTGAATGGTATTACAACCTGGGGGCTTCAGGTTTCTTACTCCAAGAAAGGTACTGTCTCCCGGCACTCCTATTGGCCACAGTTCTGGCTGTATGGCTTGTTCGCGGCAGTCAAAAGCCACCTCAATTTTGAAGGCCTTTAGGTGGCCCTTTGTTTCCAGCTCATCGAACTCGATTTCTCCCGCTATTTCCAGTCCATTGAGGTGTCTGACGATTTCCTCCTTTGTGGTGTCCTGATGGGATTGGCCCACATAAAGTCAGGTGGTTCGCTCACCTGCTCGAAGCCCTAACCCTGTTGGTTGCATTGTCCCTAACACAAAGGGACGTTCATTGCTTTCTCTCCTGGCTTGATGTCGTTTCCTACGTCTTCCCCTTTCGACTAACGTGTAGCCCTCGTTTTCTTCTTCTTTTTCCACCTCGACCTCCGCCAGTGGCAGCGTGACTTTCCTATTTGAACCTTCCTCTCTATGATTGGCCACTTCCGCTGGTGAGGGTGTGGTGGTCCTCATTGTAGTCCTCTCTCTATGACTGGTAGCTGACAGTTGTGGTGTTGCCAGTCTCTGGTGGCATTCCAATCACTCAGGCGCTAACACGACCTATCCTTGAATGAAGAGACATTCAGAAGAGGAGGAAGACCCGGCACTTTCTACGTTGGAGAGACACCAAAACAGTCAGTCATCAGTTTTACGTACCCAGGAGTTCCCTACAGTCACAGGAAACAGTATTCACATGCCACATAAACTACAGAGCCAGCACTGCAACGAGAGCCATAAACGATATCAAGTCGATAGGCAAACTCTCCCTGTAAACAGCCCTATGACAGTTTGAACGTAAAAATTGAACCTGTTGCAATTTACGGATTGGAAAACATATGGATTCATCTGAAGAAGACAGACATCGAAAAAATAGAGAATCTGAAGGCTACTTACGGTACTTAAAAAGGGTCCTATGCCTCTCCAAATACACACTCACGTGGCTTGTGTATGAACTGGCCAGGGATCCCTTCTTCATAGGAGAAATGCGGCTGAAGCACTTACTACCAGAGACGAAAACCTACTAGGTCTTATTGACGGAACCACATGAGAAGAAACGCAAGATATGGAAGGATTTCTATGTGACAGACGCCATGACAAACTGTGAATAGATGCAGGGAGGATACGAACTCCGCCACGTAGTGACAAGACCCTACGTGCATGGATTTCACCACAAACTGTGCAACACCGAGATTTTTCATGAGCCCAGCAGGAGCTGCATATGTGCCATGTGCAGTGACCAGTGTGAGTGATATCATATGTTAATCTGTAGGCTGAGAACAGAATCGCTGGTGAAATTCTGCAGTGACTAAGAATAATAATAGTGAATAATTCCTGTAATTCGCGCACAAAATGGCCAGTTTGTCTGCAATAAATCTATTATTAAAAGTAATGGAGACAGATGGAGAGCTTGTCCGCTTGCAACATAGACTGCTACTCGCAAACGATACCTGTCAGTAACTTACATCTAGTATCTAAAAGTTGATGTGTCTAACAGAGTACACTTACATCTGAACTTTTATATGATTGGTTTTATCCCAAGTAACTACACGTAAGTTTCATATGTAATTAATACTGCCAACTTTTGATACTGGCAATTGGAACTGTCTGCCACATTCATAGCCTTTCCTTTGACTGCTTTTCTAAGTGATATGAGCGAAAATGCTTCAAAATCATCGTAAACTAATAGTCTTGATCGCT